>NW_027362762.1:532693081-535527287 GCF_046119375.1 Phyllobates terribilis | reverse complement strand
GTGGTGTAATGCATGCAGGTGTGGGGTCCTGATCCACACTCCATCCTTATCTGAGAGTGAGATATCACACCTCTGGGTGAGGTGCAATACGTCTGTAGCAACCGAGCCCTCGGTGCTACAGTTCCATTTATCTTCAGCCTAGGTGACGTATTGTGATACAGGGCCGTGATTTTGGCTATAAAAGGGTCCCCTAGACCCCTACCCCAAGCTTTTTAAGAGAATCATATGTGGCGTGCCAGGAGACTCTATGGAATGCTTTCTCAGCATCCAACGAGAGTATCTACTTACAAATTTTTAACTGCATCTAGCCCAGGAAATACTTTGTGCCTAGTAGCAGTGTCTGCTAGTCAGCGGATTATCCCGGCTGTTAAGCAAGCTACACCACCTGTAGTTTGGACACTTAATTTTTTCAAAGGAAATGCTTCGGGACCACGGGATACTTAGTGAAGAGCATCAGGAGGCACCCCAAGGCATAGGGGCTGGGACTGGCACTAGGATGCCTTGCGGTGGACAGCCGAGCTCGATCCTTATAAAAGCTTTTTAACTGCAGCAGCTTTAGTGGACGCTACTGGAGCTGGAATTACGCGGCTGCTGGCATGAGACTTGCCCTCCAATAGATCCTTGTAAATGGATTTAAAGTGTATTCATTCAAATTAGAGGGACAATTTAAATTAAAAAGCTTAGAGCTGCCTCCACCACAGGGGGGCTCTCTCGACCCACCAGCGGACAGGCACCAGTATTGGGAGAGGGGGGCTGGCCGTCAGGGTTCACCGCGGCTCTGGCACAAACCCGGCGACACGGAGGTGGCACGGGCAGGAGCGGACTGGCCGTCTCGGCTTCTCACTTTTTGGATTTTAGAAGGGCATGACATGCCTATATCTGTGTCTCCCCCTCCTTTTACTCCTCCACCTCTTTTCTTTTCGCATGACTATATGTACTTGTCACTTTTCCATGTGTTAGTTGTGTCTTCTGAGCAGTTTGTCAGCTTTTGGACACCTTTGAAGGTGTTTTCTATGTGTTTCTATGTGTTTTTGTTTGCCTGCCATTGGTTTTAACGGTGTTCGAAGGTGTTCGACGAACAGTTCGACGAACAGTTCGGCGAACACACGGGTGTTCGACGAACCGAACCGAACTCGAACACTACGGGGGTGGCTCAACACTAGTTGTAATGTCGTCAGGCCTTTATACAGTACATTTGTATCTCATGAACCTATAACTCCCAATATGTATTTAACACCTTTACCCCCGAGGATTAATGACCAGGCCAATTTTTACAAATCTGACCACTGTCACTTTATGAGGTAATATCTCTTGAAAGCTTCAATGGATCCTGCTGATTCTGAGACTGTTTTTTCCTGACATATTGTACTTCATGATAGTGGTAAAATTTCTTAGATATCATTTGCGTTTATTTGTGAAAAAAATGGAAATTTGGCAAAAATTTTGAAAATTTCACAATTTTCTAAATTTGAATTTTTATGCCTTTAAATCAAAGAGCTATATCTCACAAAATAGTTAATAAACAACATTTCCCACGTGTCCTCTTTACATCAGCACAATTTTGGAACCAAAATAGTTTTTTATTAAGGAGCTATAAGGGTTAAAATTGACCAGCGATTTCTCATTTTTACAACAAAATTTACAAAACCATTTTTTTACCACATTACATTTGACTTTTTGAATGTAAAATTTGCTTGAATAATTAGCGGATGCCATGTTGCATTTGTAGAGCCCCTGATGTGCCTAAACAGTGGAAACCCCCATAAGTGATACCATTTTGGAAACTAGACCCCTCAGGGAACTTATCCAGATGTGTGGTGAGCACCCTTAACCCCACAGAAGTTTATAACATGGAGCCGTGAAAATAAAAAGATCAAACTTTTTCCACAAAAATTATCTTTTAGCCCCAATTTTTTTATTTTCACAAGGGTAAAAGGTGAAAATGGGACCTAAAAACTTTTTGAGCGCAGCATAAACGCTGCGGAAAAATACGCAGCATGGGCATTGAAAGTACGGAATTGCATTGGAGACCATGGGAGAAGGTTTACCAAGCGTTTCCCAAGCGTTTACGCTGCGGAAATTCCGCAGCGTAAACGCTTGAAAAACGCAGCGTGGGCACACAGCCTTATAGGAAATTTATCAAGGGTTTTTCGCAGATTGCTAAATCTCTTACTGACCTTACACGTAAGGGGGCAAATCTCAAGGTGTGGTCGGCAAATGCTATCAGGGCTTTTGATGAGTTAAGAGTGTTTTATGTATGCTCCCATTCCGATCTAACCTGATCTCCAAGAACCATTCATTGTAGAGGTGGATGCTTCGGAGATCGGAGGAGGGGCGGTTTTGTCGCCGGGGCCCAGAACTCTGACTAACTTGTGTCCATATGCTTTTTTGTCTGAAAACTTTTTCGCCGGCAGAAGAAATTATGATGTTGGGAATTGTGAATTACTTGATGTAAAATTAGCCTTTGAGAAATGGAAGGATTTTTTGGAGGGGGTGGTTCATCCAGTTACTGTGGTCACTGATCACAAGAATCTAGTTTACATTGAATGAGCTAAAAGGTTAACTCCTAGACAGGCCAGATGGTCCTTGAGTTTCTCAAGGTTTAATTTTTCTATTACATTTAGGCTGAGGTCTAAGAATGTAAAAGCTGACGCTTTGTCTCATAGTCTTAATTCAGTTTCTCCTCCAGAATCTTCATCCTCCATTATTCCTCACGGTATTGTGGTTTCTATGGTAACCTCAGAATTGAAGGAGCTCCTTAAAACCCAGTCGTGGCTCCTCCTGCTACTCCAGGATCTAAATTAGTTGTGCCTGTGTACCTAAGATTGCGTGTGTTAGGCTATGTGCCCACGATGCAGAAATGCTCAGGATTTTTTCCTGAGCGTTTCTGCATCTCCCTGGCAGAAAAAAACGCATGCGAATTGTACATGCATTTTCCTGCCAGGGACATGCGGAAATGGAGCGTTATCACTGACATTTCCGCATGCGGATTGACAAGCGCTTTCCAAGCGATTAGCATCACTTGGAAAGTGCTTGTGACAACTAGGTCACACTATATAAATCCATGCAAATGGCATGGATTTATATAGTGTGACCCGAGAGAGTGGTAAAAATAAAAAAATAAATGTATAGTTACCTTCCGATGGCCCCCGGTGTCCTGCTTTACACTCCGTTCTCCCTTGCCAACAGCGGTGGATTGAAAGACCAGCCGACGTCAGCGTCGCGTGACTCGTCACATGACTCTGATGTCAGCGCGGGTCCTTCAATACACTGCAAAGTGCCGGGAAGCAAGTAGGAGCGCAGCGCGGGCCGCCAGAAGGTAAATATACATTTATTTTTTATTTTATTCTTTTTTTTACAGATTTTTTAATGGTACCTGGGTGTGGATGAGACTCTCCTCTCCTCTACACCCGGGTACCATCTGTACATTAGAACGCTTGGATTACGCATCTACATATACAGTGATGCATAATCCATGCGGCCTAATGCAAGTCAATGGCGCCGAAGACGCAGCACATCCGCAAAATAATTGGTAGTGCTGCGTTTTTTTCCGCACAGCACATGCGGATTATCATTGGGGAACATTGCTGCCCTTCTACAATGCATTTTTAATGCGTTTCCGCAGCTGCAAAAAGCTACAGAAACGCATTAAAAACGCATCGTGGGCACACAGCCTTACAGGAATTTCATAATTCCGTCTTCAGTGGTCATCCTGGGGTTACTGCTACATGGAAAGCCATTGCTAGACTGTTTTGGTGGCCGTCCATGCATAATATCAAAGATTTTGTATCTGTTTGTAAAGTCTGCGAACGCGCTAAAGTCAGTCATAGCTGGCCGGCCGGGGAATTGGCTCCTTTGCCAATTCTAGAAAGACCATGGATTCATTTGTCCATGGATTTCATCACGGATTTGCCTGTGTCTGGTGGGAAAACTGTTATCTGGGTGGTAGTTGACCGATTCAGCAAACAAGCTCATTTTGTTCCTTTGTCGGGACTACCTAATGCAGAAACCCTCTCCATGTTTATTTCTCATATTGTAAGGTTACATGGAATCCCTCTTAACATTATATCGGATAGGGGAGTACAATTTGTCTCTAAATTCTGGAGAGCTTTTTGTAGTAAACTCGGGATTGACTTGCCATTTTCATCTGCTTATCACCCGGAGACCACCGGTCAGACTGAGGACAAATCAGCTGTGTATCCACCTGACTTCTGCACAACACAACTGATGGTCCCAACCTCATTTATAAGGCAAGAAATCCCACTTATTAAACCTGACAGGGCACACCTGTGAAGTGAAAACCATTTCCGGTGACTACCTCTTGAAGCTCATCAAGAGAATGCCAAGAGTGTGTAAAGCAGTCATCAAAGCAAAAGGTGGCTACTTTGAAGAACCTAGAATATAAGACATATTTTCTGTTGTTTCACACTTTTTTGTTAAGTATATAATTCCACATGTGTTAATTCATAGTTTTGATGCCTTCAGTGTGAATGTACAATTTTCATAGTCATGAAAATACAGAAAAATCTTTAAATGAGAAGGTGTGTCCAAACTTTTGGTGTGTACTGTATATATTGTTAGTTCTTCTTTTTCCCGGTATGAAAACTGACTGGTCAGGGTGCACTATATTATAGATGACCATATTGAGGCAATTTGCAAGAATCTTTAACTTCTATGTTTATTAATGAAATAAGTTTATATGACTCAAAATGTAGGGGATTTTTATTTGCTTTCAGTACTTCAATAGTGACATCGTACAGTGAGTTTGGCAGGGAGTTATGTTCAAAGACATCTGTAAACATTTACAGTAGATGGGGACCAAGATGCTTGCTACGTATATCTGGAATAGACTTCCAGTGGAAGCCCATTTGGCCTGGGTGGTTTGCCTCTAGCTTGGTTCGCAAAAGCTTTCTGCATATCTAAAAGCGTGATGTCGCCAAAAGCCTATTTTCTGTTGATAATTGAGGGAGCTTGATTTTTTTTTTTTTTTTGAAAGACTGAAATTCTCTGTGCTCTGAAACTAACTTCAAGCTATACAGTTGCTGCTAGAAACTTCTAAATTTATGTAAGATCTGATCATAAATAATCTAATAAAGTATCCCCTTTTTCCAAGTTAATTTTGAGTATAGCGAAAGGGGCATTATAAGAGTTTACCAGTCTGGTTACATAATTAAATTTGTTATAGCTTAGTAAAAAACATTTTCCTTTGGGATTTCTCTTGTAGATGGTTAAGGTATGTTCTCCCAGCTTGCAGTCAAGCATGTTTATTCTCGTCTGTGGTGTCTGCAATATAAACCTCTTGTTTGGAAGCACAATCCTTTGCAAGGGAATCCTCAAGTTTGGTAGATTCTTTTTTAATATGTGAAATGGTAGATGCAAGTCATCTGCGCAGGTACGCCTTTAGGCTATGTTCACACGTTCAGGATTTGATTGCAGAAATTTCTGCATTTCTTGGCAGGAAACGCTGCAGAAAAAACGAGCGTTTTGCCTTGATTTTGACGCGTTTTTTATTCGTTTTCTGATGTGTTTTTTAATGCGTTTTTGTACAATGAATGCTTTTTGGAGCTAAATAAATATATGTGAAAAAAGCAATGTGGGACATCGCTTTAACACTTGGATTACCGTCAGACCTGGGGTGAGTATATTGGTTAATTTAAATGATTAAAGAATGTGTCTGTTGTATTTCAAATAAAGTGTTTTACTCTGTGTATGTGTGTTTATTTAACTCTTTACTTTAATTAGGTTTGGTAATGAAAGACACCTTGTCATCACTAAACAAAAGGGCTGGGTGTCAGCTAAACCAGTCTCATTAGCATTCCCATTCATGTAATTCCTGGGACATTGGAAAGCAGCTATTTTTAGCCTAGGAAGGTGCCATTTGGCAAAAATGTTCCCTGGCTATTAATAACAGCTCACAGCTGTTTTGTTAGCCACTACATCCCCCTGATCAGCAACCAGCAGTGCTTTGAACGCAGCGTATTTTCGCTGCGTCCAAAATGCTGTGTTTTAATGCCACACTTTTGTTGTCAATACATACAGATCCACCGCATGTAATGACACTTCAATCGTTAAAAATCTGCAGCGGAGGCTGGCGTCTCCACTACAGAAATTGACATGCTGCGGGTGAGTTTGGGTACGTGCCCACGATCAGGAGCCGCTGTAGGTTTAAAGCTGCGTGTTATACAGTGTTGAACCTGCAGCATCCAGATGTTAAAGCACAGTGGATGGGATTTCTAGAAATCCCATGTCTACTATGCGTGTATCTGAGGCTGCGGATCACCTGCGGACACTTGCATGCGGTGCGTCTTTCATGACCGCAGCATGTCAATTTCTCTTGCAGAGTCGCTAGTCTCCGCAACAGAAATTTGACCACTAGAATGTATTGAATGCGGTAAATCCACATAGTTCAGTGAACACATGCGGATTTACCTGCGTTCAATAGAACGCAGTGTTTTGGATGCAGCAAAAATATGCTGCGTCCAAAGTGCTGCTACGTCCAGCTCATGGGCACCTAACCTAAAAATTAAAAAAAAATAGTGTGGGCTCCCGCATCATTTTCATAACCAAAAAACGGAAAAGTGGAGTTCATATTAGTAGCCGGGGAAGGGGCCATTAGACAAAAATGTTTCCTGGTTATTAATAACAACCCACAGCTGTATGCTTAGCCTTTACTGGCTAGATTACAGGAGGACCCCAGGAAAAAAAAATTGACGAAGGGTCCTCCTATCAAATCTAACTAGAAAAAGCTAAACAGACAGCTGCAGGCTGACATTAATAGCCAGGGAAGGGGCCATGGATCCTGGCCTCCTCCGCGGCTAATAATATCAGCTCTCAGCAGTCCCAGAAATGGCGCATCCATAAGATGTGCCAAATCTGGCACTTTGCTTCGCTCTTTCAACTGCTGTGAGCGGTGGCGAGTGGGGTAGTAGGGTTGGGGTTCATGTTAGCCTTGTATTGGCGGCTGACATGAAGCCCAGGTTAGTAATGGAAAAAAATCTATTAGACGCCCCCATTACTAATCCCATAGTAAAGGTTTACGATGGTTTTTCAATAAAGACACGGACAGAATAAAGTATTTTACTGAAATAAAATTACACACGGTTTTAATAATTTAATTATTGTTCTCCTAATCCCCGAATCCCTAGTCTCCTGTAAAAAAAAAATAAAACAAACAACCATATCCCTCACCTGTCCGCTGTCATAACGTAATCAGAGTGTCCCACGGCGATTCGGGTCACCTCTACAGCAGCCTCATCAATCACTGATGTGACTGCTGTAGAAGACAGCACTATACACTGCCAGGAGTGTAATCACTCCTGTGAGTGTACATTGCTATGCTGCAGGCTGAGGTCACCAGAGTTCATCAGCTGAAGATCAGCTGGTAAGCTCCGGTGCCCTCATATACTGCATCAGTGCTGGTGGGAAAATTTGTGAGAATATTCCCATGCAGCACCGGTGCCATAAAGTGAGGTCCCGGAGATCTCAGTTGATCTTCAGCTGATGAACTCACATGGCCTCATCCAGCAGCACAGCGATATACACTGTCGGGAGCGACTATGCTCCCTTCAGTGTACCACCGGGTGATTGGGTCGCCAGGGGACATCGTAAGGACGCCGGACATGTGAGAAATGTTTGTTATTTTAATAGAGATTTTTACTTTTTTTTTTACACCACGCACACAGATGCCAGCTGAGGAGACTACTTCACCCCTCAGCCGCGCTGCTCTCGCTGTTATCAGCAGGAGCGGCTGTCAGATTATGGGAGAAGTAGTCTTCTTCCCCTGCCTGGGTACCATTCTTTGTGCGTTTATGCACTGCAGAAAAGCTACAAAGTATGGACATGCTGCGGATTTTAACGCAATGACAATCCTGAACGGAAAATTTTGGATCATGTGCACAGCACATCAGGATTGTCATTGCGTTAGCTGGCAGACTGATTATCTAGCGGTTTTGGTGCATTTCAGCACGTGAAAAACGTTGTGAAAACGCATAAACGCAGTGTGCAAATAGCCTTAGTATCACATAGCATGCAAGGATTGATTATTCCTGCATTCCTGGTTGTTTCTGCATTGATTCAGAATACAAACAATTGATCTATGTGTGACAAGTAGAGATGAGTGAATTGTTTCGTGGAGGAAAAAAAAAATGCCCTGTGTCATTTCACAAACTGCTCCTGTGTTATCTCAGACGTGGGCTTCAACTTAAAGGGGTTTTACCCCGAACCGAAGTTCATTTTAATCAGTATATCTTGGAATAATAATAAGTTCCACAATTGGATGTGTTTAAATAAAATGTTCCTGTGCTGAGATAATCTTATATATATGCCCCTGCTATATACTGTGTAATGGCTGTGTCTGACCATACAGGAACATGATCTAATCATACGACATCTCCTGGCCAGGGAAGGAAGCAAAAGAGAATACAGACAGGACAGCAAAGGATCACAGCTGATTCTTTCTTTGAAATAAAACATTCTTTAAAAACAGGCCGGGAAATGTTTTACCTCAAAGAATGAATCAGCTGTGATCCCATGCTGTCCTGTCTGCATACTCTCTTTTGCTTCATCACCTGCCCAGAAGATGTGATATGATCAGATCATGTTCCTGCACGGTCAGACACAGCCATTGCACACTACATAGCAGGGGCTCAATTATAAGATTGTCAGCACAGGAATATTTTATTTAAACAAATCCAGTTGTGGAACTTATTTTTATTCCAAGATCTAGTGATTAAAATTAACTTTTGTTCGTGGGAAAACCCCTTTAATGTCTTGCATCAATCACAGCATATGCTCTAGCACAACCAATCAGGGGGGCTTTCACAAGGAGTATAAAAGATGAGGGCCGGGCAAGCAACACTATTTTAGGTCTTTACATAGTAGGGATAGGAGGTCAGAGCAGACCTTTAAAGTGGGCCCAATTTGATTGCTGTGTACTGATGAACTACATTGAAAATGGGAGTGTTATTCTCTGTTTGTGAATAATATCCAAAGATTTAAGTGAGGTAGGGAGGTGCTGGACTACAGTCAGTGTGACTGTGAATTGATTGATCTGTGACGTAACAGAACCTTAGTAACAGCCTTTTGTTTTTATATTTGTGGCACCCCAGGGGTCTGGTTACCACAGTAATAGAAATATTACGTCTGAGAGCAAGTGGGAGGTTTCCTGGTCAGGAGCCCTTAAGCATGCAACACCTCCTGCCCAGTCCTGGGAGGGGAGGAATCTGCCCTTATAAACTGGGTCTGGGGCGGGATTAGTCAGACAGAGCCTGGAGTGAAGTTCCAGACACAGGGCGAGAAACAGCTAGGACCTCTGTAGGAGCAGGAGCTGAGTGCCAGGGACTGGAAGCAGATATATTGCTCGTCCAGGCTGAAGAGACTACTACCGGACAACGGAGTCCGAGGCTGTGGGAACCTCTAAGTCCAGCAGCAGAACCCAGCCGACAGGGGATTCCAGGTCCTCTGGCCATAGGAGCCCGGAGGCTCAGTCACAAGGAAGGGACCAGCACCGCCATCGAGGAGCGGAGGCTATCAGAAGGCCCCAAGTCACCAGCCATACGGGTGAGCACCACACGGTATACTCAGACACGTGGGCTACTTCCACTCGCTTACAGCAAGGTAGCCAGGAAGAGTGTAGATAGACGGGGAGGCCTACAACTCCACCTGGCCAGGGGAACTCCTGCTTGCTCACAGACTGACCAGGCCCCTTATGCTAGCCAGTACTCCCGGGAGGGTCTGCCTTAATATCATCAGTAGAGACCCTGAACTGCACTGCAAAGACTCTGAGTCGTTCCTGCTTTCTCACCGCATACAGCACTACTAGTACTGGGACGCCCGCGCACCATCACTCCCATCATCCACATTCCCTGCCCTGAGGCCATACTCTTCCCGTGGGGAGTTATCCCATCTTTAGCTGCGCACACCACACCAGCCTCAGCAGACTGCCTCGCAGCGGTGGAACACCCTGACCGCAATCCACGGGTGGCGTAGTCGGACATTAAACCACAAAAACCCAATAAAGACTGCCACTGGTTTGACCACCCTGAGCCACGGGACCGGGTCGCCGCCATGGAGACTACAACCCCCAGAGACCCGGCTCCGGGTATCCCACGCACGTGCACACACGGCCCAGGGGGTGCGTCAACTTTGGCGTAGACGGCAGGATTTCGCGCCCGCAACCACCGGGTACTGCGTGCCTTCAAAAGACTGTTATACCTGCCGTGGTGAAGGTTCCCGCCATCCAGAGCCGTTTCCCGCCATCGTCAGAAGTTTCCCGCCATCCGCAGCTGTTTTCCCGCCATCCGCAGTCGTTTTCCCGCCATCGGACGCCATCTTCGGGACGCCGCGCGGGAAGAAGAGGGGCATGGACGCCGAAAGCACGCGAGACCTGAAGCTCCGCCCCACGCACCGACGCTGCGCAAGGTCTTGGAAGGGAGAGAGAGCGACGCTGACGTCATCAGGACGCGACGCAAGGTCCTCGTCCGGAGCAGCACCAGCGGAGCCGCGGCCTACAGAAGAGGATCGTCGGAAGGTAGGCCACACTTAACTAGGGGGGAGGAAGATGACGGACACGGAGGGACCCTCTACCACCAGCGCGGCCACTGCCGCAGTAATGCCATTTACAATGCCTTACATCCCCGGAGCGGCCTGACTGCCCCAATACTCAGGGGAGTCGCATACCCTAAGCGACTTTAAAGAGAGACTGTACAGCCTATTTAAAGTATACCCCCTGACGGAGGGCCATATTGATAGGCCAGCTAACCGGCGCAGCCCAGCGTGAAGTAAAGTCCTGGTCAGTCCGGGACAAGGAGACCGTAAAGGAGATCTTAGCCCTGCTGAAGGACACTTTTGATACCCGCACCTCAGCCGAGATCAAAATGAGATTTTATGGGTGCAAGCAGCGGGCCCAAGACAGTATAAGAGACTATGCTTTGAGTTTGCAAGAGGCCCTGGGAGCCATTAAACAGGCAGACCCTGACAGTGTGCGGAATGCAGATGAACTGTTAACTGAGCAATTCATTGAGGGTCTGCTGTCCAATGCCCACCGAACCCAGTTACGTGCAATGGCCTTGCAGAACCCTGGTTTAGACTTTGCAAAGTTCAAAAACAGGGCCATCCGGGTGCTCAGAGAACCGGCACCGGGTAGCGCTGTAACCCACCGGCGCCCTGCTATTACCTATCACCAGGAGGCGGCGCCCTTGTCTGCAGAGCCTATAGGAGCTGGTGCGCAGGCTTTGGACAACAACCCAGCTACAGACCTGCACCATCAGGTCCAAGAGCTAACTAAAAGTGTAGCCGCACTAACCAGAACTGTGCAGTCTTTACAGGTCTCTCCTTCAGGAAAGATCCAGCTGGCATCCAGACCGGAGGACATCCCATGGCACCGACAGAGGAGTATCCCATCGTCCAGAGGAAGACCCAGCGACAGATACAACGAGGACGGACAACCCATCTGCCGCCGCTGCAATCAACCCGGACATATGGCAAGGTACTGTCATTTAAACGGGCACAACCTGGGACAGAGGGCCAACCCCCAGGCATAAGATCATCAGGCCCATCGAACTGGCGTGATAAATACGTAGGGGGACGTCCGGTCTTGCCTGTGGTACTGAATGGCATTCCTATGAGTGCCCTACTAGACACTGGGTCACAGGTGACTACCATCCCGTACGTGCTCTTTAAGCAGTACTGGAATGACTCGGACATAACCCGCTACCCAGATGACGACCTGAGTATCATCGCCAGCAATGGTCAGCCCATGCCGCAGGTGGGATTCAAAGAGGTGACCATTAAGATCAGTAAAGTCGAACTGGCGGCACATGGACTGATTATTGTGGACATTGACCGTCATGAGAGTCACCCTAGAATAACCTTGGGAACTAACGTGATTGAAAATTGTCTTGCAGAGGTGATCTCATTTTACAGCAGGTTGCCAAGAACGCCAGTTCCAGCCAGCAGCGTGTCCTCCAAAAAGAGATCCGGGCACTGATGAAACGGCAACAGGTGGAATTATCTGGTGGTGAGATTGGTAGCATGAGAATCTGTGACCCGTTCCCTATTGCCATGCCCCCGAAAAGTGAGATGATGATATGGGGCCGGGCAGCTATTGGTCTAAGAGGTAGAGACTACCAAGCAATAGTAGAGCCCGTCTACTCAGACAGTAGGCCCACCATTTTGACAGTACGGGGAGTGGTCGATGTACGCCATGGGAGGGTACCTGTCCACATCGTAAATATCGGGGAGAGAGAAGTACACCTGCCCCGGTATGCCACGCTAGCCAAATTGTTCACCATAAACCAAAATTCTGTAAAGGCCGTAGAACCCTTGCCTCCATCTCAACCAGAGGAAGGTAACAGCTCTAAGAAAAAATGGAGGACTGGTGTCAGCAACTGCATTTGGGTACTGACTCCACTCCCTCACACCAAAAACAGGGAGTCTACCGGGTGGTTCAGGAGTAGGAAAGAGTCTTTAGTAAACACCCGCTAGACTTCGGTCGAGTAAAGGGGGTAGAACATCACATCCCCACAGGAGACCATCCATCCATAAAGGAAAGATACCGACCTGTACCCCCTGCACACAATCAGCATGCAAAGGGGATGTTGCGGGACATGAAGGAGGCTGGGGTAATCAGGGACAGCTGTAGCCCTGGGCAGCTCCACTATTTCTAGTGAAAAAGAAGGACAACACAATGAGAATGTGTGTAGACTACAGAAAGGTCAACCGTATCACACACAAAGATGCGTACCCGTTACCTAGAATAGAAGAATCTTTAGCTGCATTAAAATCTGCTAACTTCTTCTCCACTTTGGATCTTACTAGCGGGTACTGGCAGGTTCCTGTAGCAGAGGCAGACAAGGAGAAGACCGCATTCACCACCCCGATGGGTCTCAGCGAATTCAACTGTATGCCGTTCGGGCTCTGCAACGCACCAGGAACCTTCCAGCGGTTGATGGAATGCTGTCTGGGACACCGGAATTTCGAGACGGTCCTGTTATACCTGGACGATTTCATCGTTTATTCCAAAACCTACGAGGACCATCTGAAACACCTGGCAGAAGTGTTTGACGCCCTGGCAAGCTACGGCCTAATGGTGAAACCCTCCAAGTGTCACCTGCTGAAACCAAAGGTACAGTACCTGGGACACGTGGTGAGTGCTGACGGAGTGGCTCCCGACCCCGATAAGATCACCGTGATTAAAGACTGGCTAAGACCCTCCAGCATCAAGGAAGTGCGGCAGTTCCTCGGGTTGGTAGGCTACTACAGAAGATTCATTCCCGGTTTCACCAAAATGGCAGCTCCTATGCAGGACCTCCTGAGAGGTCAATCCAGGAAGGCCAAAAACCAGAAGCCGCCCTTCAGGTGGGAAAAGCTGGAAGAGGAGTCCTTCCGCCAGCTGAAGATGGCCCTCACGGGGGATGAAATCCTGGCGTACCCTGACTACAGCCAGCCCTTTATCCTCCACACGGACGCGAGCAACATCGGGCTAGGAGCCGTACTGTCCCAGATCCAGCAGGGGAAAGAACGGGTAATCGCTTACGCCAGCTGAAAACTACGGCCCACGGAGAGAAACCCTGAGAATTATAGCTCATTCAAGCTAGAGTTCCTGGCAGTGGTGTGGGCTGTGACCGAACGTTTCAAGCATTACCTTGCCTCTTCCAAGTTCACCGTGTACACGGATAACAACCCGTTGACACACCTGGACACTGCAAGACTTGGTGCCCTGGAGCAGAGATGGATGGCCCGCCTGTCCAACTATGAATTCACCATCAAATACCGGGCGGGACACTCAAATGCCAACGCGGATGCCCTGTCCAGAATGCCAAACTTACCGGACGTAGGGGAAGATCCAGAAGAACTGGAAGAAGTCGAACTCCCTGCGTTCCACCGTCATGGGATTACCCTGTATTCCCACCGTGTAAGGGACAGACGCTCTGCCACGTTCAATCCCTTACCCCACTACAGCTGGGCGGAGACACAAGACAGTGATCCCGCAGACCGTCTGGTGAAGGAAATGCTGACACAGGCTGATGCCCGTCTTGACCCAGACGCTCCGGAGGAGACCAAGCAACTGTGGAAGGAGAAAAGTAAACTGTTTCTTTACAAGGAGAAGCTGTGCCGGAGAATGGTCAACTCTAGAACACATGAGCTGACCTGGCAGGTAGTGGTCCCAAGACGAGATGCGGCTATGGTTCTGGAGGCATACCACGACGGAGCAGGACACTTCGGATGGGAGAAGCTGGAGTTCCTGTTGCGTGGACGATTCTACTGGGTAGGCATGAGAGGAGCCATCGAGAGGTGGTGCAGAGACTGTGGCCCATGCAACCTAAGAAGGAAGGACCGTGCCAGCCAGAAGACTCCTCTACAGCCCATCATCACCAGGCAGCCACTGGAGCTGGTAGCACTGGACCATGTGAAACTGGCTCCAAGCAAATCTGGGTACGTCTACGCCCTCACCATCGTAGATCACTACTCCCGGTTCCTGGTGGTGGTCCCTGTCAAGGACTTAACAGCTCAAACAGCAGCTAGAGCCTTCCAGCAGCACTTCTGCAGTCCACACGGGTATCCGGAGCAAGTGCTGACGGACCAAGGACCAGCCTTCGAAGCGGAGGTCTTCCAAGAGTTCTGCAATCTGTATGGCTGCAGGAAGATAAGAACAACGCCCTATCACCCTCAGACCAATGGACTATGTGAGAAAATGAACCAGGTGGTGATAGACTTGATAAAAACGTTGCCCCTGGAAGAACGCAGTCTCTGGCCTGAAAAACTGCCTGATCTGGTGGACTTATATAATCACATCCCCGTAGGTTCCACCAACTGTACCCCGGCTTACTTAATGAGAGCAAGACCTGGTAAGCTGCCTATTGACCTGGATATGGGAGTCCTGACACCTGAGGACACCTCGCCAGAGGCAGACTGGGATACAGAACGGCAGCAGCAGTATCAGAAAGTACAGGAGAGGGTCGAGCGAAGTCTGTCTCAAGCAAGAGAAAGGCAAGAGAAGGCTTTTAACCAGCATGCTCCCGCTGTTCCCCTGGTACCTGGAGAGCAGGTCTTGAAGAGAAAGAGGCGGCTCCACAAGTTGGACGACCAGTGGGAGAAGGACCCATACACAGTACTACCTTCAAGTCATGATAACCCAAAAGTCTGTGTAATCAGTAAGGATGGAGGAGAGACCACAGCCATTGTTTCCAGAGACCACCTGAAAAAGTGTCCCGAGCAGCTGCAAAGCCCTGACGAAGAACAAGAGAACCCTCAACCCGCAGAGGAAAGGGAAGAAATGATCAGTACCGTACTCGGAGACTTTCCCCGGTCCTGGACTCAAATCAACAACGAAGTCGTGGTACCCGTCCTCACCTTTCTCCAGCCAGCCCCTCTAGGGCCTACAGAAGAACAGGTAGTGTCAGAAGAGCAGCCGCCCCAGGAGGCAGAAGAATCCATACCAGCAGCCCAGGAGAATCAACCCTCTGCTAGTAGTGAGCCTGCCGTGCCCCTAGTGAGCCAAAGAGTACGCAGAAAGCTGCCAGGCCTACCCGCAACACCTTCTACACCCTGTAGTGCAGAACCAGATAGTGGGTTACGTAGGTTCACCAGGAGCACTAGAGGACAAATGCCCGCTCGCTGTAGAATCTAAAATATAATGTGAATTTGCTTGTAAATTGCCAATGTTGAAAAAGGTTTATGTTTTTGTTACCTGGTTACTAATTATGTCTCTCTAGTTGCCCTTCAGGTTTATTTTGACTGACAGGTTATGGACGCTGAGTAACCGGAACTACAGCGTAGATAGTTGCACCTTGGTGCCTCTTGTGAAGATGGCCGCGGAAGAGAAAAAACCTGTCTGGCGTGGCCTCCTTGTGGCCCAAAGTAGCTAGCCTCAGCCTTGCAGCCACGCCCACGGCCAACATTTGGGGTTTGCTTTGGACAGGTCCCCTACTCTGTTCCAAGACTTCACCTTGTTGGGTGACATGGACACCCGGTTGCGGACACGCCGTGACCTCTAAAGACTAAAGCTTCTTGTACATATGTTGTTGTATTATTGTTATACCCTGTACTTGTGTTTTCTTAAAAATGTGTTTAGTCCCGGAGTACTAAAATTTACTAGGGGAGAATGTGGCACCCCAGGGGTCTGGTTACCACAGTAATAGAAATATTAAGTCTGAGAGCAAGTGGGAGGTTTCCTGGTCAGGAGCCCTTAAGCATGCAACACCTACTGCCCAGTCCTGGGAGGGGAGGAATCTGCCCTTATAAACTGAGTCTGGGGCGGGATTAGTCAGTCAGAGCCTGGAGTGAAGTTCCAGACACAGGGTGAGAAACAGCTAGGAGCTCTGCAGGAGCAGGAGCTGAGTGCCAGGGACTGGAAGCAGATATATTGCTCGTCCTGGCTGAAGAGACTACTACCGGACAACGGAGTCCGAGGCTGTGGGAACCTCTAAGTCCAGCAGCAGAACCCATCCGGCAGGGGATTCCAGGTCCTCTGGCCATAGAAGCCCGGAGGCTCAGTCACAAGGAAGGGACCAGCACCGCCATCGAGGAGCGGAGGCTATCAGAAGGCCCCAAGTCACCAGCCATACGGGTGAGCACCACACGGTATACTCAGGGACGTGGACTACTTCCACTCGCTTACAGCAAGGTAGCCAGGAAGAGTGCAGATAGGCCTACAACTCCACCTGGCCAGGGGAACTCCTGCTTGCTCGCAGACTGACCAGGCCCCTTATGCTAGCCAGTACTCCCGGGAGGGTCTGCCTTAATATAATCAGTAAAGACCCTGAACTGCACTGCAAAGACTCTGAGTCGTTCCTACTTTCTCACCGCATACAGCACTACTAGTCCGCCCGCGCACCATCACTCCCATCATCCACATTCCCTGCCCTGAGGCCATACTCTTCCCGTGGGGAGTTATCCCATCTTTAGCTGCGCACACCACACCAGCCTCAGCGGACTGCCTTGCAGCGGCGGTACACCCTGACCGCAATCCACGAGTGGCGTAGTCGGACATAAAACCATAAAAACCCCTATGAAAGACTGCCATTGGTTTGACCACCCTGAGCCATGGGACCGGGTCACCGCCACGGAGACTACAACCCCCAGAGACCCGGCTCCAGGTAACCCCACACACGTGCGCACACGGCCCAGGGGGCGCGTCATATCCACCAGACTTCTGCACAACACAACTGATGGTCCCAACCCCATTTATAAGGCAAGAAATCCCACTTATTAAACCTGACAGGGCACACCTGTGAAGTGAAAACCATTTCCGGTGACTACCTCTTGAAGCTCATCAAGAGAATGCCAAGAGTGTGTAAAGCAGTCATCAAAGCAAAAGGTGGCTACTTTGAAGAACCTAGAATATAAGACATATTTTCAGTTGTTTCACACTTTTTTGTTAAGTATATAATTCCACATGTGTTAATTCATAGTTTTGATGCCTTCAGTGTGAATGTACAATTTTCATAGTCATGAAAATACAGAAAAGTCTTTAAATGAGAAGGTATGTCCAAACTTTTGGTCTGTACTGTATATATATATATATATATATATATATATATATATATATATATATAGTACAGTGCTGAAGATTTCACTTCTTACATTACATAAGCGTTATCTATTGTAAATTCTACAAAAGCTCAGAAACCGGCGAATCTTTACAGCGCACAGTGCAGACCGGTCAGTATAGTCCTCCATACAGTATTATGGGCACCACATAGTTATCCATACAGTATTATGGGCCCCATATATTACTCCATACAGAATAATGACCCCACATAGTCCTCTGTACAGTGTAATGGGCACTACATAGTCCTCCATACATTATTATGGGCCCCATATATTGCTCCATACAGAATACTGGACCCCATATAACGCTCCATGCAGAATACTGTCCCCATATAACGCTCCATACAGAATACTGGTCACCTTATAACACTCCATACAGGATACTGGCCCCCATATAATGCCCCATGCAGGATGTCACCTCTCCTCCCCCCCATATAATGCCCCATGCAGGATGTCACCCCCTCATATAATGTCAGGATGTCACCTCCCCTATATAATGCCCCATGCAGGATGTCACTCCCCCCCATATAATGCCCCATGCAGAATGTCACCCCCCCTATATAATGCCACATGCAGGATGTCACCCCCCCCATATAATGCCCCATGCAGGATGTCACCTCTCCCTCCCCCCCATATAATGCCCCATGTAGGATGTCACCTCTCCCCCTCATATAATGCCCCATGCAGGATGTCACCTCTCCCCCCATATAATGCCCTATGCAAGATGTCACCCCCCCATATAATGCCCTATGCATGATGTCACCTCCCCCCCATATAATGCCCCAAGCAGGATGTTATCTCTCCCCCCATATAATGCCCTATGCAGGATGTCACCCCCCCATATAATGCCCTATGCATGATGTCACCTCTCCCCCCTCATTATAATGCCCCATGCAGAATGTCACTTGTTTCCCCCCAAATATAATGCCCCCATGCCTCCATACGTATATAAAAAAAATAAAATTAAATACTCACCTCACTTCTCCTCAACTGCTGCCGCTGCTCAGCTCTGGGCTCCTCAGTATCGCCGGCGTCTTCCCGCTCTGCGCTTTGACGGCTCAGGAGAGAGCGCGATGAACTGAGGCGTCACAGTGCAGCAGCCACGGAAGAGACCGGAGCTGCTGCGGAGGAACGGAGAGGTAAGTATTGTGTCGTGGCCCTGAGCAAGCGGAGGGGGGGGTGCTGGCACCGGCACCGCACTGCACCGCTCACGGGTCCCATAGCGCACCGGGGTGCCAGACAGTGAGTGGGCCCACCCCCCCGCTGCTCAGGGCCCCGGCACTTGCCCGGATGCTGATGCAGGGCCTGAACAGCAGCATCAGCATCAACAGCAGCAGCAGTAGCAACAGCAGATGCAGCAGCAGCACAAGCAGCAGATGGAACTACTAGCCGAGGTGATTCGAGTCAGGGCAACCGCCCCACCCCCAAGTCCAGGTAATGACTCACACGTGAAGAAGACGGTAAGAGAGCCTTACAAAAGATTACTCCGGGTGATGACGTTGAGGTGTTCCTGACATTTTTTTGAGGGTGGCGGAGCAGGAGAAATTGCCTCTGGAGGGCGGAGGTTCTGGCACCATATTTAACAGGGTAGAAGGCCTATTATTACTTGGACACAAAGGAGTACTCCAAATTGAAAACTGAAATCTTGGCATGCTTGGGAGTGACTCTGACTGTTAGGGCGCAACGGGTGCACCACTGGGTCTATTGCAGTGACAAACCTCCCCGGTCCCAAATGTTTGACCTCCTACACCTGGTCCAAAAGTAGTTGCAACCTGAATCTTCCTCCCCAGCACAGATGGTGAAGAAAGTTGTCATAGAGGTGCAATCCTGGGTTGCCCAGGGAGATCCCCATAATGCTGATGACCTGGTGGGGTTGGTGGAAAGGCACCAGGTGGTAGAGAGTTTCTTGGGGAAGCAAGGGGTCGTAGCATCTCCATACTAGGGTTCCCAAAGAGGGGCAGACACCCAAAAGAGGGGAACTAGAGCCACATCTGGGGGGCATCCTAGAGCCCAAGAGGGGTCTGAGTTGCTGCCAAAGGCCCCGCCCAATAACATAATATGTTGGAGATGTTACACTCCAGGTTACATAGCTGCCCATTGCCCCATGACCAATGAGCCAATGGACTGCAGCATAGGACGGCGCTGCTCGTATTTTGCACATCCTGCCTGCAGTGCTGTCCCTCAACCAGGCGAGGGACTGCAGGCATGCCCTGTGTCAGTGAATGGAGTGCAAATGACTGGTTTGTTGGACTCAGGGAGTTTGGTAACCCTAGTAGTGCCACAATTCCTCATCGGCTGATTCCGGGGAAAAAGGTGGGCATCCACTGTAACCAAGGGGACGCTAAGGGCTACCTCGCGGCCCGAGTGGTCATAGACACAAACAGTGGCATCGAGTCCCATGAGGTGGGCGTAGTCAAGGACCTGTTGCACCCTGTTATAACAGGGCGGGACTTTGCCTTGGTTTGGGACTTGTGGGAGAAAAGAAGGAAGCCAGGTTGTCCGGACAACAACCAGGTCGCTCCTAAAGAAACCTCATCACAGGCCGCAGCCGACAGGTTTCCCTTTGTGTGCTTGATGGAGATGAGAATGAGGCAGCATTCCTGGAGGCCAACATCCCTGAGCTGGCGGTGTCCAGGGGAAACTTTGGAACCGCCCAGCTCAGGGACTTAATACTAAATGGGGCGTTTGATGTCACTGTTCTGAATGGTGTTGCTCAAGAACTGGGAGCTGACACCCAATATCCGTACTTTGCCGTAAATGGGGTGTTACTATATCGGGTCAACAAGCTCAGAGGAGAGGTAATCGAGCAGTTACTAGTGCCATGGCCGTACAGACTCAGGGTGTTAGATATGGCCCATGCACATGTCTTAGGTGGTCATCTGGGGGTAGAAAAACACAGGAAAGGATCCTCCAGAGGTCCTACTGGTCTGGTTGTCACTGAAAGCTCAGTCGTGAATTACTGTAGGTCCTCGCTGTCATGGGTGTTTCAGGTGTAATAGACAGTCATTCTGGATCTGGCTGTAGAAGATCGCTGCGCTTGGTATTACAGATGCCTTCTTAATCCTTCTTCCTTTAGGACTCAGTGACGACCTCCCTCCTGCTGCTGATTGACACACCTTTGCCTGGGAGTTAAAATCACTCAGTTTGCTCCAGGGAATCGCCGGTGATACTTCTATGTACCTTTGTGCTGGCTTGTTGCACTAACAGTCAGCTAGCTTCTTCTCTGGAGCCCTTGGTGGTCAGTTGGCGTTACTCCTCTGGTGTCTGCTGAAGCTAAGTTTATCCCCATTGTTTGTCTACCTTGTTGGCTTTAGTTTGTACTGGGGCCTGACCAGTGCTCACCCCTCCCCCTTCCTATCTAGGGCCAAGCTCTAGGGACATCCATGGCTTAGGGTCCTGCTCGGCGATAGGTGTGGAACCTATATAGGGACGATAGAGTAGGCATGGTGATATTAGATCTGCCTAGGGGTCTCCACTTCCCCTTTCCCTAGTGTTTGGGCTTCCTCCCCCCCTTTCCTTCATATTGCACTTAGTCTTTCCAACACCGTGCGTGACATTATCATCGGCCGTGCATAAATAGAAAAAAACAAAAAACTGACACGTGGTTTTATTTGTGTATGTGCTTTTTTTTTATTCTTTCTCCCTTGGTTCATGGATCCCATTGCAGAGTTGGCAGAGCAGCTGCATAGGCTGTCTCTGGAGGTGACTGACCTATACCTATGAGGTTCAGCAACAGCGGCTCCAGGTCCCTAATGTTGGGGTCTCTGCGGGTAGGCCGGACCAGCTTGAAACCAAGGTTGCACTCCTGGATGTAACAGAATGAGAAGTCCTAATATTCTGAACAGCCATGTTAAACCTAGCAGCCATTTTTTGCAAAGTTTGAGTCAACTAAGTTTTGCAGCTAATGAGATGCCGGTTTTGTAGTTCTCCCACAATGGAGACACGAAATGACATCAGAGCCATTAGCAGGTATTGTTGGAATACACAAAGGTTAATTGGAGCAGCTGCAGGTCATTGTGAAAGTAAATAAGTGGTGTTATATGGTAGTAAATAGTGTCCTTGTAATTATGGTATGGAAATTAGGACAGTTGTCAATATGTGAGGAATTATGAGGAAACTGTCATTACTTAAGAGGGACATGGGGATTTATGGATTGCAATGGAGGTTGGTAAAAATACTCAAATATTGTCATGTTGCATTATCACTTTGTTGTTCTAAAATGCATGTCTTCCCTGCAGTATGAGGTTATGATGTATACGCCTTTTACCGCAATATGTAGTTCCTTTGTTTAAGCCATGTATAAAAAGGCTCTGATACTGTTGTTTGGGGCCAGTCCATCACCACAACACCACCACACCATCGCTAGACTAAAGCCAGACCATCGCCAGATATCCTAATGTTGTGTTGCTGATCTGGTCACCTGCGAGTGCCAGTGTATTTTCTCTGCCTGCATTCTGAACTGTTCAGCCGCATATCTCTGAATAAACTTCATTCTCTGCTTTACAGAAGAAATCGTTCACACTGTTTTCCCGACTCTTCCAGCTCCAGCTCTCAGTAAGGACTTTCTTACACTGGACAGGTTTTCAGGAGGTAGGGACAATTTTTTTTTTTGTATTCGGAAGCTTGCAAACTGTATTTTAAACTTCATCCTTACTCCTCTGGAGATGAGAAACAGCGAGTGGGGATTGTGATCTCACTGCTGCTAGGAGATCCTCAAACCTGGGCTCTCTCTTTGCCTCAGGGTTTGTCTCCAGTCTGGAGGTATATTTGGGGCTCTAGCCCTCATCTATAATGACCCTGACCGAATCTCCTTGGTCCAGGCTGCGTTGCCTTCAGCAGAGGAATCAGTCAGTAGAGACGTATAGCTCCAAATTTTGCAGATGGGCAACTGATACAAAATGGAATGATCTGGCTCTTAGAAGGCAATTTTGTCAGGGCCTTACTGAAAGGTTGAAAGATGCTTTGGCAGTGTATGAAACCCCAGAGTCCTTGGAGGTTGCCATGTCTTTAGCTATACGTGTTGATAGACGCCTTCGGGATAAGTGGGTGGGACCACCCTCTCTGGAGCCCTCTTTTCGGGGTAAAGCCCCTTTGCCAGGGGAGTGGTCTGGGAGTGAACCAGTACTGGGGAGGTGGAAGAACCCATGCAGTTAGGGAGTGCATCGTACGTTTCCCCTGAGATCCGCAAAAAAAAAGGGTGTATGTTTTTTTTGTGGAAAAAAGGAACATTTTATTGGGGCCTGTCCCTTGATTCCTAAGCAATAGGAAACTCTATTAACCTTTGGTAGTCTGGAGTTAGGTAAGCAAGGGGTGCGCTTATCGTTAACCTGCAGTTATTGGTTTGTCCTGATAGCAGAGGTGGTGCTAGAGAGCAAGACTGAGAAAATGTCTGTGTTTGACAGTGGAGCTGAAGTCAGCATGGTTCTCATCCCTGGACTTGCTACCAAGGATTTCCGTGCACCAGTGGACCCTTATGGCATATGCAGTGTAGGCTGAAATTTCCCTTTTTTTCCTTATATACCAGCATGGTTGATGCTGAATTTGCGAGAACTCATGGTCTTGCTTGCTGTATTTTAGCTAAGACTATTCCCATATTCGCCATCGACTCAGCGCCACTTGCACAGAAAGCTCTGACTCAGATTGTACATAATGTAAGACTGAGGGTGGGGTCGGTTCATTGTGAGATAATTCCTTGCAATGTCCTGGATGGTCTTCCCACTCCAATTGTACTGGGTCTACCCTGGTTGGTGAAACATAATCCGTTGGTGGATTGGCAATCCAGAGAGATCATTATGTGGGGAGATTACTGCCATGAGTACTGTTTAAACATTTCCCTTTCTACTGTCTCTACAGAGACTTTACCTGCATTTTTGTCTGGTTTTGAGGACATTTTTTCTGAGAGGGGGTGTCAGGATTTACCTCCTCATCATGCATATGACTGTCCTATTAACCTGACCCCTGTAGCTAAACTACCAAAGTCCAGACTGTATAAACTTTCGTGCTCTGAGAGACAAGCCATGAAGGATTTCATTGCAGAAAGTCTGAAGAAGGGACATATCAGACCCTCATCTTTGCCCGTGGCGACAGGGTTCTCCTTCATGAAGAAAAAAGATGGCGGTCTACGTCCCTGTTTAGATTTCCGGGAATTAAATCAAATTATCCACAGAGATTCATACCCTCTTCCTCTGTTTCTGAATTTGTTCAGCCAAGTTGTGGAAGCTAAGGTGTTTTCCAAGCTGGATTTAAGCGGAGCCTACAATCTGGTTAAAATCAGAGAGGGGGATGAATGGAAAACAGCATTCAATACCCCTGAAAGGCATTTCAAGAGCCTGGTTATGCCTTTTGGTCTGACCAATGCACCTGCGGTCTTCCAGCATTTCATTAATGATATTTTCCATCGTTTGGTGGGCAGGTTTGTGGTGGTCTATCTGGATGATATTTTGGTTTACTCACCTGATTTTGAGACACATCGGGGGCATGTTAAAAAGGTGCTTCATATATTAAGGGATAACAAACTATATGCCAAACTAGAAAAGTGTGTTTTCACCATCCAGGAGGTGCAGTTTTTGGGGTACCTGTTGTCATCTTCGGGTTTTCGGATGAATC
Organism: Phyllobates terribilis; assembly: GCF_046119375.1. Lineage (NCBI taxonomy): Eukaryota > Metazoa > Chordata > Amphibia > Anura > Dendrobatidae > Phyllobates > Phyllobates terribilis. Next base: position 535,503,131 of record NW_027362762.1, on the reverse strand, counting down.
CGGAGAAGACCCGAGCTGTACTTGAATGGGACCGTCCCAAGAACTTGAAGGCTCTACAGCATTTTCTGGGCTTTACTAATTTGTACCGGAAATTCATCCAAAATTATTTGGTAATTGTGAAACCCCTCACTGACATGACAAGGAAGGGGTCTGATTTTTCTAAATGGTCAGATGCCGCCCTGCAGGCTTTTTCCCTCCCTAAAGAGCTGTTTTGCCACTGCACTTATACTCAGTCAACTCGATGTTTCCTAATCCTTTATTGTGGAAGTTGATGCGTCAGAGGTGGGTGTTGGGGCTGTGTTGTCTCAGGGTCCGTCTCCTGGTAAATGGAGTCCATGCGCTTTCTTTTCTAAGAAATTGTCTTCGGCTGAAAGAAATTATGACGTGGGTAATAGGGAGCTTTTGGCGATTAAATTGGTGTTTGAAGAATGGCAACATTGGTTGGAGGGGGTTGTCCATCCTATTACGGTTATCATTGACCATAAGAACCTGTCATATCTTCGATTGGCTAAACGTCTTAACCCTAGGCAAGCTAGATGGTCCCTGTTTTTTACAAGGTTCAATTTTTTTGTCACTTTGCATCCAGGGGTCAAAAACGTCAAGCTGATGCTTTGTCCCGGAGTTTCTCTGGTGGTGGTGACCATGAGAACCCTGCCCCGATTTTGCAGAAGGGGATAGTCATTTCGGCATTGTACCCTGAACTGGAGGGTGAGGTGTTGGAGGCTCAGTGGGATGCTCCTGCCTCCTGTTCTTCAGGAAGGTTATTTGTACCATCTAATCTGTGCCGCAAAGTAATTAAGGAACATCACAACTCTGTACTTGCTGGGCCTCCTTTCTCGTCATTTTTGGTGGTCAGGGTTGCATCAGGATGTGATTGAACACGTGCCTGTTTGTAGCATTTGCGCGCAAATACTAAAGTGTCGCATACCAGTCTGTCTGATACTCTTCTACCGCTACCTATTCCTAGCAGGCCATGGACACACTTGTCCATGGATGTTATTACTGACCTACCGGTATCTGCAGTAAAATTACTGGCACTTCTGAATGCCAAGCCTCTTGCTCAGGTGTTTATAAATGAGATTGTTAAGCTTCACGGGGTTACTTCCAATGTGGTGTCAAATCGGAGGACCCAGTTTGTTTCCAAGTTCTGGAAAGCATTCTGTTCTCGACTGGGGGTGCCACTGTCCTTTCCTTCTGCCTTCCATTCTCAGTCGAATGGGCAGACCGAGCGCATTAACCAGAATTTGGAATCTTACCTCAGGTGTTTTGTCTCTGAAAACCAGGAGGATTGGGCATCTTACTTATCACTGGCAGAATTTACTATTAATAATCATCGGCAAGAATCTACCGGCAGGTCCCCGTTCTTTGGTGCATACGGTTTCCATACACAGTTTGGTACTTTTAGTGGGGGAGGGGCTTCGGGCGTTACTGAAGAGGAATGTTTCAGCATCAGAGGTGAATGCCCCTAGGTTGGTTCGTACATTTCACACCTCTTATCCTGAGAAACCTAGTCCTGAGTGTCCGGAGGCCACTCGTAAAAGGGGGGGTACTGTCAGGGGTGTGTCAGGTGTAATAGACAGTCATTCTGGATCTGGCTGTAGATAGTCGCTGCGCTTGGCATTATAGACGCCTTAATCTTTCTTCCTTTTGGACCCAGCGGTGACCACCCTACTGCTGTTGATTGACACACCCTTTCCTGGGAGTTAATAACACTCAGTTTGCTCCAGGGAATTGTCGGTGATACTTCTATGTACCTTTGTGCAGGCTTGGAGCACTAGCAGTCGGCTAGCTTCTTCTTTGGTGCCCTTGGAGGACAGTTGGCGTTACTCCTCTGGTATTTGCTCAAGCTAAGTTTATCCCCCTTGTTTGTCTACCTTGTTGGCTTTAGTTTGTAGTGCTCACCCCTCCCCCTCCCTATCTAGGGCCAAGCTCTAGGGACATCCAGAGCTTAGGGTCCTGCTCAGCGATAGGTGTGGAACCTATATAGGGTCGGTAGGGTAGGCAGGGAGATATTAGATCTGCCTAGGGGTCTCCTTTTCTCCTTTAGCTAGTGTTTGGGTTTCCTCCCCCTCTTCCCTTCATGGTGCACTTAGTCTTTCCCACATCGTGCGTGACACTGTCCCACCTGTCAACTGACCTCCCCTGTGGCTCACTTCCATAGCCCCTTAGTGCCACTACCTATCATTGAGGTCCCATTCGATCGCATCGCCATGGATCTAGTGGGACCTCTGGTCAAGTCCGCCAGAGGACATCAGTATATCCTGGTGGTACTGGACTACGTTACACAGTACCCGGAGCTGGTACCACTATGAAACTTCTCTGCCAAGTGCATAGAAGGGAGCTGGTCCACATCTTTTCTAGAACGGGGTTGCCTAAGGAGATCCTAATGGACCAAGGGACCCCATTTTTTTCAAGGGTGATGAGGGAGTTGTGTAAAATCCTGCAAATCACACAACTCAGGACCTCAGTCAACCATCCCCCAGACAGACGGCTTAGTGGAGAGGTTTAATAAAACCTTGAAGAAGTTCGTAGAGAATGACGGCCAGGACTGGGACTACTGCCGTACCTTCTGTTCTCTATCAGAGAAGTCCCACAGGCCTCTACTGGATTCTCCCCATTTGAGCTATTATATGGCCGACACCCACGCGGACTCCTGGATATAGCAAAGGAGACCTGGGAGGTGGAGTTACAGAAGTGTAATTGAACATATGGCCCAGATGCAAGAGAGGATTGCTGAGGTGATGCCCATTGTGAAAGAACACCTCCTCAAAGTACAAGAGGCACAGTCAAGGGTGTACAATAGATCGGTGAGGGTGAGACACTTCAACCCTCGGGATCGGGTACTAGTGCTGGTACCTATGGTGAAGAGAAAATTCCTGGCCAAGTGGCAGGGCCCCTATGAAGTAGTTGAAAAGGTTGGCAACGTCAACTATAGAGTCCAACAACAAGGGAGAAGGAAGCCCTACCAGGTGAACCATGTCAACGTGGTTAAGCCATGGCGAGATAAGGAGCCTGTGGAAGCTCCGTGTTTGGTGGCAAAGACTGAAGAGGACATGGAGGAGGTCAAGGTGGCAGAGTTGCTGTTACATGCCCAAAAGCAACAGTGCCAAGAGTTGCTACATCGGAACAGACACCTGTTCTCAGAACTACCGAGATGTACTCGGATTATAGAGCATGAGGTTCTTAAGGAGCCCCATGTCGGAGCAAACATGAAGACGTATCGGATTTCTGAAGCCCGCAGAGAGGTTATCTCGAAAAGCGGATGCTGAGGCTGAGCGTCATTGAGGAGTGCAAGAGTAGCTAGTCCAGTCTCATAGTCTTAGTGCCAAAACCAGATGGAGAATGGCTGTTTTGCAAAGACTATAGGAAGCTCAAAGAGGTCTCGAAGTTAAAAACCTACCCAATGCCCAGGGTAGACGAACTGACTGAAAGGTTGGGGTTGGCCAGGTACATTACCACACTTGACCTCACGAAAAGATATTGGCAAATACCCATTCCCAAGATGCCAATGAGAAGACGGGCTTCTCAACGTCAGACAGTTGTTTTCAGTACACAAGGATGCTGTTTGGGTTGCAAGGAGTCCCAGCTACTTTTTAGAAAGCCATGGACCAGAAGGGCAGAGCAGGATTAAATAGGCAAAAAGGTCATGTGACCAGCAAAATAGAAAAAACATAACAGGAGAGTTCTAACAGTACCCCCTCTTCTAAGAGGATCCTCCGGATCCCCTAGGACCAGGCTTATCAGGAAACCTCTTGTGAAACGCTCTGACAAGTCTGGAAGCAGAAACATCATCCGCCCTCACCCATGAGTTATCCTCGGGACCGAAACCCTTCCAAGCGACGAGATACTGCAAACTCCCCCTATACCGTCTAGAATTAAGGATGCGGGAAATTTCATATTCCCCGTCCTCCACCACCGGAGGAACAGTGGGAGTGGCGTCTCTATCTGATACATCAGCTTTTTTCAATAGAGAAACATGAAACACCGGATTAATCTTCCAGGAGGTAGGAACCTCCAACCTAACAGCAGATTGGTTAACTACCTGAAGCACCTTAAAGGGCCCTACAAACTTGCGACCCAATTTTTTAGATGGAATCCTCCACCGCAGATTCTTAGAGGACAACCAAACCATGTCACCAACCGTAAACAAAACCTCTTGACGTTTCCTGTCAAAGTACCTCTTAGATTTTTTGTTAGCCTCCTGAAGATTACCACACACATCCGTCCAAACTTTCTCCAAATCACCAGAAAAACTCTCCTCCTCAGGCACAGCCGATACCAATTTGGAGAATGACCCAAAAGACGGATGTCTCCCAGAACAACAAAAAAAAGGCGAACACCCAGCAGAAGAGGATGTATGGTTGTTAAGAGCAAATTCAGCAAGCGGCAGAAACTCAGACCACCCCTCTTGATTGTCTGCCAAAAAACAACGCAAGAACTGCTCAACATCCTGATTCTTCCTTTCTGTCTGGCCATTAGACTCAGGATGATATCCAGATGAAAACGACAAATGAACTCCCAACCTGTCACAAAAGGCACGCCAAAAACGAGCCACAAACTGAGGTCCCCTATCAGAAACAATGTCAGTAGGAACACCATGGAGTCTGACAATTTCCTTGACAAAGGCCTTAGCGAGTGTCTTAGCGCAGGGCAGTTTGATGAAGGGAACCAAGTGACACATCTTGCTAAAATGGTCCACGACCACCCAGATGACCGTGAAACCCTCAGAGGAGGGAAAGTCAGTAATAAAGTCCATAGTCAGATGTGTCCAAGGTGAACTAGGAACCTCCAGAGGGCAAAGCAACCCCGCAGCAGGAGTATGAGAAGACTTAGATATAGCACACACAGTACATTGACGCACCCACTTAATGACTTCCTTCTGCCATCCAGGCCACCAAAAACTGCGACCCACAAGTCTCTCAGAAATTCCTGGATGACCTGCCAACCGAGACTCATGACACTCAACAAACAAATCTCTCCTAAAGGTGCTAGGCACAAACAACCTCCCATGGGGAGTGTTAGATGGGGCATTCTCCTGTGCTTTAAGAATCTCATCTTCCAAAACGGAGTCCAATGCAGCAATCACAACACCTTCTTGTAAAATGCTCTCCTCCTCCTCAGCACCGACCATGGGAGAAAAGCTGCGAGACAACGCATCAGCTTTAACATTCTTGGTACCAGGGATGTAAGTAACGGAAAAATTAAACCGCGAAAAAAAAAAAGTGCCCACCTAGCCTGACGGGCATTCAAGCGCTTGGCAGCATCAAGATAGATCAGATTTTTATGATCAGTGAAAACCTGAATGGGAAATTCAGCACCTTCCAAGAGATGACGCCAGTGTTCAAATGCGAGTTTAATAGCCAGCAATTCCCAATTACCAATATCGTAATTAAGTTCAGTCTCAGAAAAAATTTTTGAAAAAAAGGCACAGGGATGTACTCCATCCTTGTTTTCCTGAGACAACACCGCACCGACCCCCACAGAAGAAGCATCAACCTCAACCAAAAACGGCTTAGTCACATCAGGCTGCATAAGGATGGGGGCAGAGCTGAACCTCTCCTTTAGAAACACAAACGCTTCAATGGCCTCAGTAGTCCACTGAACCGTATTAGCACCTTTCCTGGTGAGATCGGTCAGTGGTTTAACAATAATAGGAAAATTTTTAATGAATTTTCTGTAATAATTGGCGAAACCCAAAAACCTCTGTATCGATTTCAAACCAATAGGCCTAGGCCATTCCTGCATTCCTGCATCAACCTCAACCAAAAACGGCTTAGTCACATCAGGCTGCATAAGGATGGGGGCAGAGCTGAACCTCTCCTTTAGAAACACAAACGCTTCAATGGCCTCAGTAGTCCACTGAACCGTATTAGCACCTTTCCTGGTGAGATCGGTCAGTGGTTTAACAATAATAGGAAAATTTTTAATGAATTTTCTGTAATAATTGGCGAAACCCAAAAACCTCTGTATCGATTTCAAACCAATAGGCCTAGGCCATTTCTGCACAGCTTGAACTTTCACCGGGTCCATCTCAAAGCCCTTGCTGGAGATAATGTAGCCCAAAAAACTAATTCTCTGTACAGCGAACTCACATTTCTCTAGCATAGCAAAAAGCGAATTGTCAATTAATAACTGTAATACCTCACGTACGCTCCGCGAATGAGACTCCAGATCAGGCGAATAAATCAAAATGTCATCCAAATACACAACCACATTTTTGCCAATCAAAGGTCTAAGGATGTCATTAATAAGATTCTGAAAAAATTCTGGTGCATTGGTAAGACCAAAAGGCATAACCAGATTCTCAAAATGACCCACAGGAGTGTTAAAAGCAGTCTTCCATTCATCACCCTCCTTCACGCGCAACAAATTGTATGCCCCCCGGAGATCAATTTTAGAGAACCACTTGGCCCCTACTAACTGGTTAAACAAATCAGGAATCAATGGCAGTGGGTGGATTACGTACAGTAATTTTATTAATCTCGCGAAAGTCCAAACAAGGACGTAAGCCGCCGTCCTTTTTTTTAACAAAAAAAATCCAACAGCCACAGGTGACTTAGAGGGTCTGATATGACCGGCGGCCAAGCTCGTCTGTATGTATTCCTCCAAAGCCTTTCTCTCAGGAATAGTAAGATTAAATAAACGACTTTTAGGAAGAGTCGCTCCAGGGAAAAATTCAATGGTACAATCATAGTCTCTATGGGGAGGCAAAATTTGCGACTCCTCCTCAGAAAAAACTTTCCAAAAATCCTGAATAGGTACAGGTAATTCCCCTTTATCCACAGCAGCAATGCGCCCGTTACAACACTTGTCATAACACTTAGGGCTCCAGGACTTCATTTCATTAGTAGACCAATCCAGTACAGGATTGTGCAATTTTAACCAGGGTAACCCCAAAATTACTGGAGAAGGCAAATTATTTAATACTACCAAATCCAAATTTTCTTGGTGAATACCATTAATAGTGAGGGGAAATTCATAAACCTTGTGAGTAACACATTTCAAGGGGGAGCCATCGACAGAAACCACGGCAATAGGGGATGACAAAGGTTTGGGTTTTAATTTAAGTTTTTCCAAGAATCCCCCATCAACCACATTCAGAGTAGAACCACAATCCACAAATATCCGAAATTCAATTAATTCTTCCTGAGCTGCAGTAGTAGCAGAAAGAAATACCCCCTTAGTGCTTAAACAGGCTATACGGGCGTAATTGACCTTTTTTTTTTTTTTCTTTGTTCATACGAAGCACACAGTTCTTAATGAAATGGTCAGATTTTCCGCAATAAAAGCACAAACCTTCAGAAAATCTGCGGTCTTTTTCTTGAGAGCGGGGTGACATCGCCCCAATCTCCATCGGCTCTCCAATGTCAGTACAGACCCTCTCAAGACTAGGAGCTGACATGGCAAAGGATTTACTCTCATTAACCCTTGCACGCAGTCTCCTGTCCACCTGTATAGCTAATTGCATTGCCTCCTGCAAGTTTCCAGGTGTAGGATAAGCAATAAGCAGATCCTTAACCCTTTCACCTAGCCCAGCAAGAAACAAACTTTTCAGAGCTGAATCATTCCACCCCACCTGAGCAGACCACCGACGGAAGTGAGTACAATAATTTTCCACATTACCTGATCCCTGTCTCAAAATTCTCAATTCCGTCTCAGCTGATGAGACACGATCAGGATCATCATACAACAACCCCAAAGCAGAAAAAAAACTATCCACTGATCTAAAGCACGGATCACTAGGTTGGAGAGAAAAGGCCCATCCCTGATGTTCTTTGCGCAAAAGTGACATTATGAACCCTATGCGCTGTGATTCATCACCAGAGGATCTCGGTCTCAAACGAAAATACAATAAACAAGCATTTTTAAAGGAAAAAAAATCTTGTTGTTCACCAAAAAATAAATCAGGCAATCGTACCTTTGGCTGCACAAAATGCGCTCCAGAACAGCTACTCACGTGTTGTTGGAGCTCGGCCACCTCCAGAAAGAGTCCCTGCAGGCGCTGAGCCAAATCCTGAACCGACACCATGATGGAAACTGGAGGTCTTTCCTTAGAGATATTTTTGGGCTGGACTTACTGTTATGATAGGCTACAAGTACTAAGGAAAGACAGGAGATCTGTCCCTACAATAGAACTAAGCTAGATCCCTACGATGTAACGGGGAACCTGATCCTGCGATCAGACCCGCTAAAGTCCTCAGCTAGTCTGAACGAAGACCTATAGATGTGAGTGAGGGATCCCTACAAGAACTATGGACTGGGAGAAAGATGGACACCTCCTAGCAGAAATTGTAGCAGTAAAAAGACAAACACACAACATAGAACATAAAGGTCAAAAGACCTAGCTAAACTGACTGAGAAAGGTTACAAAGCACCTGGCTAGCTTAAGAGTAGAAATTACAATGAAGTCCAGCATGGCCAGAAGGGCGGAGCAGGATTAAATAAGCAAAAAGGTCATGTGACCAGCAAAATAGAAAAAACCTAACAGGAGAGTTCTAACAACAGCCAGGATTGGGGAAGCCATCTGAGCAAAGTCCAGGTGATATTCGATGCTCTACGAAAGGTGGTGTTTTCCATAAACCTGAAGAAATGTGCCATAAACATGGAGGAAGTCAAATACTTGGGCTATGTCATAGGCAGAGGAGAAATAAAGCCCCCCAATTAATAAAGTCAATGCAATCCAGAGTTGGCCACAACCCCTCTCAAAGAAACAGGTCAGAGCGTTCTTGGGCATCATGGACTATTACCGCCAGTTTATCCCTAATTTTGCCATGATAGCTGCCCCTTTAACAGACCTCCTTAAAGGGACAAAGTCTGCTATGGCTAAGTGGTCTCCAGAGGCTGAGACAGCTTTCCAAGAACTGAAGCTAGCTCTGTGTAAACAGCCAGTGCTGGTGGCACCGGATTTCTCAAAACGAGTTTGTGGTCCAGACGGACGCGTCAGATGTTGGGCTAGGTGCTGTCCTATCACATGAGGTGATCAGGGAAGAGCACCCCATAATGTATTTAAGTCAGAAGCTGACATCCTGTGAGAAGAATTACTCCATAGTGGAGAAGGAATGTTTGCCCATCAAGTGGGCGTTGGACACTGTAAGATACTACCTCTTAGGCAGGAAGTTCAGGCTGGTGTCAGACCATGCCCCACTAAGGTGGATGAGGGAGAAGAAGGGTAACAATGCACGAGTGACCAGGTGGTTCTTAGCCCTTCAGGATTTTAGCTGCTATGTTGGGGGGAGTATGTAAGATGGCCACCGGACAGGCCCTTGAGGAGAGATATGTATCATCGAGCTTGGTAGCTTCGGTGATGTAAACCTGGGAAAGCATGCTCCAGCACGCGTAGTGCTGAGAGGGTTAACAGGGCGTACCAGGGCCGGGTTTTATGAGCAGCCATAAGAGATGGGAGGGAATGGCTGCTCACATATCCCCACCCTAGGGCGTGGTTTTGTAAATAAAATGGAGACCAAGTGTCTCATTCAGTGGCTGTGGCTGGAAGTGTGGTGACCTCCAGGGCATTTTTGGCAAAGGACACTGACCATGAGCGGGAGAACCCACACTACTGAATCGACTGTTTATTTTCTGTTTTGTCATTCTGTGCCGGACAAGGATGTGTTTTGTTTACTTCTAAAGTGTGGTTTATGCAGTTATAATAAACCTGCCTTGGACATTTTAAAAAAAGCACTTCCTGTGCCTACCTCAAACGTAGCTGAGTGAGTAAAACCCTACAGGTGATAATGATAGTGAAAATAATATAAAAATTCACATCGCAAAAAAGGCCATCAATAGTATGGTTTAAGCATCTGTTAGAATGCATTTGGTCACTGTTACACAGTCAAAGCAGGTCAGCTCAAATAGCTGTAAACATAACTCTCAAGGGGTAATATTCCATAAATAGTATTGCTGGAATACTTGTCAGTCAGTTGGACATAATTTATATAAACTAATTTAATTTTATAAGATGGTGGAAAAATATACCACATTAGATAACCAAGGACTTGACAGTGACCAAAGAAAAATCCTGGGAATTCATTAATAGACGAGCATCAAGATGTAATCAACCATACAGATATTATTCACATAGACAAAGCACCATCATTTAGGATATTCTTATGAATGGAAATCCTCAAATAGGGTATATACAGTTAGGTCCATATATATTTGGACAAAGACAACATTTTTCTAATTTTGGTTCTAGACATTGTCATAATGAATTTTAAGCAAAACAATTCAGATGCAGTTGAAGTTCAGACTTTCAGCTTTCATTTGAGGGTATCCACATTAAAATTGGATGAAGGGTTTAGGAGTTTCAGCTCCTTAACATGTGCCACCCTGTTTTTAAAGGGACCAAAAGTAATTGGACAGATTAAACTATTGTAAATAAAATGTTAATTTCTAGTACTCGGTTGAAAACCCTTTGTTGGCAATGACTGCCTGAAGTCTTGAACTCATGGACATCACCAGACGCTGTGTTTCCTCCTTTTTGATGCTCTGCCAGGCCTTCACTGCAGTGGTTTTCAGTTGCTGTTTGTTTGTGGGCCTTTCTGTCTGAAGTTTAGTCTTTAACAAGTGAAATGCATGCTCAATTGGGTTGAGATCAGGTGACCGACTTGGCCATTCAAGAATATTCCACTTCTTTGCTTTAATAAACTCCTGGGTTGCTTTGGCTTTATGTTTTGGGTCACTGTCCATCTGTAGTATGAAACGACGACCAATCAGTTTGGCTGCATTTGGCTGGATCTGAGCACACAGTATGGCTCTGAATAAATCAGAATTCATTCGGCTGCTTCTGTCCTGTGTCACATCATCAATAAACACTAGTGACCCAGTGCCACTGGCAGCCATGCATGCCCAAGCCATCACACTGCCTCTGCCGTGTTTTACAGATGATGTGGTATGCTTTGGATCATGAGCTGTACCACGCCTTCGCCATACTTTTCTCTTTCCATCATTCTGGTAGAGGTTGATCTTGGTTTCATCTGCCAAAAAATGTTCTTCCAGAACTGTGCTGACTTTTTTAGATGTTTTTTAGCAAAGTCCAGTCTAGCCTTTTTATTCTTGATGCTTAGGAGTGGCTTGCACCGTGCAGTGAACCCTCTGTATTTACTTTCATGCAGTCTTCTCTTTATGGTAGATTTGGATATTGATACGCCTACCTCCTGGAGAGTGTTGTTCACTTGGTTGGCTGTTGTGAAGGGGTTTCTCTTCACCATGGAGATTATTCTGCGATCATCCACCACTGTTGTCTTCCGTGGGCGCCCATGTCTTTTTGCATTGATGAGTTCACCAGTGCTTTCTTTCTTTCTCAGGATGTACCAAACTGTAGATTTTGCCACTCCTAATATTGTAGCAATTTCTCGGATGGGTTTTTTCTGTTTTTGCAGCTTAAGGATGGCTTGTTTCACTTGCATGGAGAGCTCCTTTGACCGCATGTTTACTTCACAGCAAAACCTTCCAAATGCAAGCACCACACCTCAAATCAACTCCAGGCCTTTTATCTGCTTAATTGAGAATGACATAACGAGGGGATTTCCCACACCTGTCCATGAAATAGCCTTGGAGTCAATTGTCCAATTACTTTTGGTCCCTTTAAAAACAGGGTGGCACATGTTAAGGAGCTGAAACTCCTAAACCCTTCATCCAATTTTAATGTGGATACCCTCAAATGAAAGCTGAAAGTCTGAACTTCAACTGCATCTGAATTGTTTTGTTTAAAATTCATTGTGGTAATGTCTAGAACCAAAATTAGAAAAATGTTGTCTCTGTCCAAATATATATGGACCTAACTGTATATCTCCATAGAAGTGCCCAAATATGGGAAAAATCTTTAAGTCATGGGGATAATGTCCCAAAAATCAAGTAATAGCTGTATATACACCACAATAACGCTCAAAGGTGCATATATAACATCAAGATATCAGTTGTCTATGCATTAGCATTATTCTTATTGCTTTTTCCACATGTGATATGTAAACCACTGTTTCCATCTGATATGTAAACCACAGCTTTGAATGCGCTTCCTCCCTCTATTTAAAGGGGTTCATCAGGGGAAGGTTTCACATTGATAGATCAATCTTACTCAGGTCCCACTGGATAGTTGATGTTTAAGTGTAACCTATTTACAGAACACCAGAGGTAAGTCTGAAGCCAACCCTAAATGAAAACTCATGTTACTAAACTTAACACACACATGACCAGAAATAGCCAATTACATGTCAGAAATGCCCTATGTTTTGTGCAGTATAGGAAGGTCCTTTTGAAACGCACATGCGTTTCAAAATGCCGAAAATGCAGCTGATAATTAGGTATCAATGCACACTGAAATGCAAAATGCAATATAAATGCAGGAATCACCAATCAGATAATGGCAATACCAGTGTAGAGGGGGTTACCAAAGAAAATGCGGCCTTCAATGCCTTATTAAATCAGAGATAGAAATGCCCCGGTAATAGTAACAAATAAAAGATAGATTCCAATATATCTCAAATGCTGTTCATAAAAAGATGGCATGGTTAAGAAAACTATACACCAAGGCTATGGCTAACGTTAAAGACCAAAATTAATAGACACAGATGGAGGTTCTAGAAAACTGACGAAACTCAGCTGTTCACTAATCCCCTTGGGGGCCATGTATTCTAGCCAAAACTTCAACCTTGCCTCACGCTGTAGGATCTTTCTATCCCAATTTCCAAGTCTAGCAGAGGGGAGGATGACCTCTATGAACTTAAAAGATACCTCCTTCTCATCACCACCATGTACCTGGGTAATGTGCCTAGCAAGGGGGATTTCCCTACCATTGTGAACATCCCCCAAATTCTCACTAATACGTACTCAAAGTTGCCTTTTGGTCTTGCCCACATAGTCCATGGGGCAAGAACAAGTGCAAACATATACCATGTCTGCTGTTCTACAGTTAGCAAAGTCTCTCATATTATAGGTTCTCCCAGTTGTTGAGCTTTTAAACGTTTTGCCAATATTGGCAAAAACTATAAGAACCGCATCTGAACATACCCAGTTCTCTACGGCTAAGCCAAGTACCAGCCTGTCTTGGAGGTGTGTAGGGACTATGCACCAGTTGATCTTTTAAGGACCTGCCCCTCCTGAAAGTCACAGATGGTTGAGGTGTGATACACTGTCCAATATCAGGGTAAGACATCAACACACCCCAAAATCTCCTTAGAATACCCATGATCTTATCTGTCTGATTATTGAATGTTCAAATCAGTCGTGTAACATGGTCATCCTTTTATTTAGGTCAAGGTGTGAGCAGGGTTTTCTTGTAGGCTGCCAATGCATGATGGAAAGCCACATTGAACACATCGACTGGATAACCCCTTCTTTTAAATCTCTTTTTAAGTCATCCCCTTACTTTCAGAAATCTGCAAAGCTCCAACAGTTTCGTCTGAGTCTCAAGAAATGACACTTGGGTATCACTCGCTTTAGACTTTTGGGGTGATAACTTTCCCATGTGAGTAAATTATTAGTAGATGTCTTATTTCTAAAGATGGAAGTACCCAAAGAGCCATCCCTTTCCTTAGATATCATAAGGTCCAAAAAGGCAATTCTATCACCCCCTATTTCACAGGTAAATGTCAGGCAAAGATCGTTTGTATTTAGGCACTTGACAAAAGGCTTCAAAAGATGCCCCATCTCCTGACCATGCTACAAAGATGTCTTCTATATAGCTGCCTCAATAGATGATCTGGGTGCCCCACATAACGTCCTCTTCACAAAACACGACCGTATCCTCCCACCAACCCAGGAGCAAGTTTGCGTAGGTGGAAGCACAGGGGCTCCTCATCGCAGTGCACCTGAGTTGGTGGTAATATTTTCCACCAAACAGGAAGAAATTGTGACATAAAGTCAAGTAGACCCAAAACAAAGGAATTGTGCGGTCTCATATGAACATCCTTGGTACTAAGATAGTATTTAGGATAAACCAGCTTTGTGAGGGATGCTACTATATAATTCAACATCAATTGATTCCAGAATCATATCCTCATCCAAAATCATACCCTCAAGTTTGGTCAGCAGATCTGTCTTGTCTTGTAGATAGGACAGCAAAGCAGTCACAAAAGGGCATAAAATTTGGTCTAGATATATACTCACGTTTTAACATAAGGCATCGATGCCTGATATTATAGGGCTTCACTTCTGGGGGTGAAGCCCTTTATGGATCTTGGGTAAGGCATAGAAAGTGGCAATTGTTAGATTTTTTTGGAGTAGAAAGTCAAGCTCACCCTTAGAGATAAGATTCATCTCACGGGCTTTACTTAATAGTTCTTCCATTTGCACAGACTGTGTATACACGCCAGCAAGGCAAGTGTCATACCAGGGCAGAGAGTGAGAGATGGGGAAATAGGAAAAGGGGAGCCCTGATGATAGGGAGAGGGAGAAGATGTTGACCCCTAAAATGCTCACCTAATGCTGAACTTTGCACTCTCTATCGCCCTAGACAGTCCCCCCGCTGTGCGCTGTCATATGCCTAAGCCCTGGCTGAACGTGAGCCTCACCCTTGATAGTGTGAAGGACAGCAAGACACTAATCTTACTACTATGATAAGACAACTCAGGGAAAGAGATATACAGGGGAAAAACACACTAACAAATTGAACTCCACAGGTATCAAAAGGAACACAACAGCTTCTCCAGGAACACCTTCTCCAGAAAAGTTGAGACACAGGATAGAAACTCTATAGCTGGCATGGGAGGGAACTAGGAGAGAGTTTAAATAATGAAAGGGGAGTAGTCCCAATAAGCCAGAGCTCACACAGGAGCCAAAGGAAAACTTAGCAGAGTTTAAACAAGGAATTCTTAACCCCTTCCATACCACAAGAAATCATTAACCTGTTTAACTCATGAATGGCGGTACAGATACCAAAGAGGACCTGTGATCAGCTGTAGTGTCGGCGTCTCCTGTCTGGCAGAGACGCCGATCGCCTTACCGCCGCGGCCCCTGGCCGGTGTCTCCTGCGCCGCCGGCTGCCTCTCACGCTGGCTCTGCCCGGGGTGCGTGCACCGCGCGCAGACCACTGGGCACTGTGCTTAGGGCACGCCCGCGCTCCCTGTCTCTTAAAGGGGCCATGCGCGCCGTCCTAAGATGTCCCCGGCCAATGGCCAGTGGACAGGTTCTATTTAAGGCACCTCCCCCAACATGGAGGTGCCTGTGCAACGTGTTAGCTTGGTTCCTAACCTTCCTTTAAAAACAGCACCATGGAGAGAGGGGATCCGCCCTTTAAGGACAGGAAACCTATAGATAAAAAAGGGCGGCACCTCTCTCCCACATCAGTTGTTTACAGAGCACAGAGAGGACCCCCAGGTTAGTAACACAAAATTTAAAATTTTTAAGGAGTTTACCAGACACACCTCGTGACTACATATAAGTAACAAATAAGTGTGTACACCCATGCGTGAAGGGAGGGAATGTACGGGTGCCATCATGGGCTCTGAGAAATTCTGTTACTGGTAAGTAACTACGTCTTTCTCCTTTCCCCATGATGGCACCACGGAGAGAATTGCAGAGAAGTGTCGTTTAGGGATGGACCACCGCTTCCAGAGCCCTTCTACCAAAAGTAAGGTCTGAAGAAGAGGTCAGATCCAGCTGGTAGTGTTTAAAGAATGTAGAGGGGGAAGACCAGGTTGCTGTACTACATATCTGTTCTATTGAAGCACCGGCTTTCTCCGCCCAGGGGGCTGCTACTGCCCTAGTCGAGTGAGCCTTTAGATTCTCCGGGGCAGTTTCCCCACTTGACGAGTATGCCAGGGAGATGACTTCTCTTATCCATCTTGCCAGTGTGCCCTTGGAAGCTTTTTGTCCCTTCCGAGGTCCCTGGAAGCACATAAAGAGAGACCTATCCTTCCTATACTCCAGTGTGACCTCTAAGTATTGGATAATGCATCTTCTGATGTCTAAGGTGAGTAGGTCTTTTTCCCCTGTTTTTAGGATTTGGGCAAAAGGAAGAGAGGGTGACATCCTGCGATCTATGGAAGTGGGATCCCACCTTAGGAAGGTATGCTGGGTCAGTCCTAAGTGTCACCCTGTCCTCTAGGATTTGCGTGAAGGGGGGCCCGGCTGATAGGGCTTGTATGTTGCTAACTCTTTGTGCCGATGTGAGAGCTACTAAGAGTGACGTCTTAAGAGATAGGGCTTTTGGAGATGCATCCACTAAAGGTTCAAAGGGATGTTTGGTAAGGACTGAAAGACTAAGTTTAAGTCCCAAAGAGGAGTATTCCGGGAGGGGATGGGCCTAGACCTGTATGATGCCTTGATGAATCTAGAAATCCACCTATTTCTGGCCAGGTCACAGTTGTATAGGGCTCCTAATGCTGCAACTTGAACCTTTAGTGTACTTGTGGCCAGAACCCGCTCTAACCCCTTTTGTAGGAACTCTAAGATGGAAGTAATGGGGACCTCCCCTTGTACTTTTGAACCTGAATATGAGAGGAATTTTTTCCAGGTTTTACCGTAAAGTCTGGTGGTTACGGGTTTCCTACTCTGTAGCAGAGTGGAGATCAAATTAGGGGAAAAACCTCTATCCCTTAAGAGCGCCCTCTCAAAATCCAGGCTGTCAAGTGTAGATTTGCTACCTGAGGATGGAGGACTGGCCCCTGGAAAAGGAGATCCGGAATTTCCGGAAGAATCCAGGGGTCTGAGGTGGACATTATCCTCAGCCAGGAAAACCAGGGCCTCTTTGGCCAGAAGGGGACTATCAAAATTATGTTTGCCTTGTCTTCCCTGACTTTCCTCAGAACAGCCGGAATCAGAGCGATCGGAGGAAAGGCATAGGCTAGCTGGTGGGTCCATGGGATTAGAAAAGCATCTAATGCTGCTGGGTTCCCCTTGGGGTTTATTGAGCAAAATATGTCCACATTTTTGTTCTGCCAGTTGGCGAATAGGTCTATGGAAGGGTATCCCCACATTTCCGTGAGTTGGTTGAACACTAACTCATTCAGCTCCCATTTGCCCTGTCTCAGTTGGGTTCACCTCAGGAAGTCTGCTGTGAGATTTTCTGTTCCTTTTATGTGGAGTGCAGACAGAGACTAGAGATGAGCGGTGTTCGACTAGAACTGTTCGCCAATCTCAAATTCGAGCTGTTTTGGGCGGTGTTCGAGTTGTTCGACGAACCCGAACGATTTGCAAAAAATTCGGCTGTTCGAGGTTATGTTCGATAACTGTTCGTGCACCAAAAGCGTGTCCTGCATGTCTGGCGCTATTTAGAGCACCAATCATGCAGGGATTGTCTGCCACTCACTGTAATGCCACAGCCATGGTGGTTGTGGCATTACAGTGATTGCCCAAATCGATGGGAACAGTGCCAACAGTGAAACATGAAAAGCCGGCAATTCAGCAGCGGCATACACCTGTACCCGACAATTTAGAACCGAAAGAATAGAGCTTCACACATAGATTAGATAGATATAAACATGTCAGCCACATATATACGAAGTACAGTGAAAGTGCTGCTTACTGTACTTGTCATTTAGCGTAAAGGATTTATCAAAAAAAATAATAGTGTTTTCATGCACCGTCTCTTTAAAAAAGCCGGCCGGCAATTCAGCAGCGGTACCCGACAATTTATAACAGACAGAATAGAGCTTCACATATAGATTAGATAGATAGAAACATGTCAGCCACATATATACGAAGTACAGTGACAGTGTTGCTTACTGTACTTGTCATTTAGCGTAAAGGATTTATCAAAAAAAATAATAGTGTTTTCATGCACCGTCTCTTTAAAAAAGCCGGCCGGCAATTCAGCAGCGGTACCCGACAATTTATAACAGACAGAATAGAGCTTCACACATAGATTAGATAGATAGAAACATGTCAGTCACATATATATGAAGTACAGTGATAGTGTTGGTTACTGTACTTGTCATTTAGTATTAAAATAAAGGATTTATTATTAAAAAAATTGGCGTGGGGTTCCCCTTAATTTTAGGCTCTAGCGGAGGTTAAGCAGACGGCTGGGGCAGATGTTTGAAGCCTGGGAAGGGGGTAATACCCACGGAGCTTCCCAGGCTACTAATATCAGCCCCCAGCTGAATACATAGCCTTTACTAGCTATTAAAATGGGGGACCCCCAAAAAAAAATGACGTGGGGTCCCCCCTAATTTAATAGCTAGCAAAGGCTAGGCAGACAGCTGTGGGCTGATATTAATAGCCCAGGAAGGGAGCCATGAATATTGGCCCCCTCCCAGGCTAGAAACACCAGCCGTCAGCCGCCCCAGAAATGGCGCATTCATAGGATGCGCCAATTCTGGCACTTAGCCTCGCTCTTCCACGCTGCCCTGGTGCGGTGGCAGGGGGTAATAGGGTTGGGGTTGATGTCAGCTTATAATGCCAGCTGACATCAAGCCCAGGTTAGTAATGGAGAGGCGTCTATAAGACACCCCCATTACTAACCCCATAGTCAAAGTTAAAAAAAACACAAACACCCAGAATAAAGTCCTTTAATTGAAATAAAGACACAATCCTTTATTGTTCTAAATTAAACCATACTTACCGTCACGCCCATTCCAGCTGAAGCCAACGATCTCCTGCAATAAAAGAAAAATAATAAAGCAACCTCATCCTTACCTTTCCATGGTTCCCACGACAGCTTCAGCTCTGCTACATCGAGATGACAGGCTGGACCGCAGCAGAACGCTGCCATCCAGCCTCTCATCCCGCAGACACTGAGAAGCGCAGGCTTGCTTGCGCTGCTCAGCGTCTCTCTGTGACGACATCCAGATGAGCCGAGTTCATGTCCAATGAACTCGGCTCACCTCATGCACGTCACTGACAGCGTGGGAAAATTCTCACGCTGAAGCGGTGAGTGCAGGAGAATTCTCCCACGCTGTCAGTGACGTGCATAAGGTGAGCTCATGTCCAATGAACTCAGCTCACCTCCTGCACGTCACTGACAGCGTGGGAGAATTCTCCTGCACTCAGCGCTTCAGCGTGAGAATTCTCCCACGCTGAACCGCTGAGTGCAGGAGAATTTTCCCACGCTGTCAGTGACGTGCATAAGGTGAGCTCATGTCCAATGAACTCAGCTCACCTCCTGCACGTCACTGACAGCGTGGGAGAATTCTCCTGCACTCAGCGCTTCAGTGTGAGAATTCTCCCACGCTGAAGCGCTGAGTGCAGGAGAATTTTCCCACGCTGTCAGTGACGTGCATGAGGTGAGCCGAGTTCATTGGACATTAACTCGGCTCATCTGGATGCCCTCACAGAGAGACACTGTGGAGCGCAAGCAAGCCTGCGCTTCTCAGTGTCTGCGGGATGACAGGCTGGATGGCAGCGTTCTGCTGCGGTCCAGCCTGTCATCTCGATGTAGCAGAGCTGAAGCTGTCATGGGAACCATGGAAAGGTAAGGATGATGTTGCTTTATTTTTTTTCTTTTATTTCAGGAGATCGTTGGCTTCAGCTGGAATGGGCGTGATGGTAAGTATGGTTTAATTTAGAACAATAAAGAATTGTGTGTTTATTTCAATTAAAGGACTTTTTTCTGGGTGTTGTGTTTTTTTTAAATACTTTACTAGAAATTCATGGTGGTCATGTCTAATATTGGCGTGACCCCATGAATTTCGGGCTTAGGGCCAGCTGATAATGCCAAGCTGGCCCTAACCCCTTTATTACCCAGTGAGCCACCGCATCAGGGCCCTGGATGAGTTGGGTACAGCGCCAGAAGATGGCGCTTCTATGAACGCGCCATTTTCCGGGGTGGCTGCGGACTGCAATTTGCAGCGGGGGTGGCCCAGAAAGCTTGGGCCTCCCTGCGCTGCGGATTCCAGCCCCCAGCTGCCTAGTTGTACCTGGCTGGACACAAAAACAGGGCGAAGCCCCACGTCAATTTTCTTTAAATTATTTCATGAAATAATTAAGAAAAAAAGGGCTTCCCTATATTGTTGTGTCCGGCCAGGTACAAATAGGCAGCTGGTGGTTGGGGGCAGCCCGTTCCTGCCTGCTGTACCTGGCTGGACACAAATATAGTGCGAAGCCCCACGTCAATTTTTTTTAAATTATTTCATGAATTTCCTGAAATAATTAAAAAAAATTGAAGTGGGGCTTCGCACTATATTTGTGTCCAGCCAGGTACAGCAGGCAGGAACGGGCTGCCCCCAACCACCAGCTGCCTATTTGTACCTGGCCGGACACAACAATATAGGGAAGCCCTTTTTTTCTTAATTATTTCATGAATTTCATGAAATAATTAAAAAAAATTGAAGTGGGGCTTCGCACTATATTTGTGTCCAGCCAGGTACAGCAGGCAGGAACGGGCTGCCCCCAACCACCAGCTGCCTATTTGTACCTGGCCGGACACAACAATATAGGGAAGCCCTTTTTTTCTTAATTATTTCATGAATTTCATGAAATAATTAAAAAAAATTGAAGTGGGGCTTCGCACTATATTTGTGTCCAGCCAGGTACAGCAGGCAGGAACGGGCTGCCCCCAACCACCAGCTGCCTATTTGTACCTGGCCGGACACAACAATATAGGGAAGCCCTTTTTTTCTTAATTATTTCATGAATTTCATGAAATAATTAAAAAAAAAGTACGTGGGGCTTCGCCCTATTTTTGTGTCCAGCCAGGTACAACTAGGCAGCTGGGGGCTGGAATCTGCAGCGCAGGAAGGCCCAAGCTTTCTGGGCCCCCCCCCGCTACAAATTGCAGTCCGCAGCCACCCCGGAAAATGGCGCGTTCATAGAAGCGCCATCTTCTGGCGCTGTACCAACTCATCCAGGGCCCTGGTGCGGTGGCTCACTGGGTAATAAAGGGGTTAGGGCCAGCTTGGTATTATCAGCTGGCCCCAAGCCCAAAATTCATGGGGTCACGCCAGTATTAGACATGACCGCCATGAATTTCTAGTAAAGTATTTAAAAAAAACACAACACCCAGAATAAAGTCCTTTAATTGAAATAAAGACACAATTCTTTATTGTTCTAAATTAAACCATACTTACCATCACACCCATTCCAGCTGAAGCCAACGATCTCCTGCAATAAAAGAAAAATAATAAACCAACCTCATCCTTACCTTTCTATGGTTCCCACGACAGCTTCAGCTCTGCTACATCGAGATGACTGGCTGGACCGCAGCAGAACGCTGCCATCCAGTCTGTCATCCCGCAGACACTGAGAAGCGCAGGCATGCTTGCGCTCCTCACTGTCTCGCTGTGACGGCATCCAGATGAGCCGAGGTCATGTCCAATGAACTCGGCTCACCTCATGCACGTCACTGACAGCGTGGGAAAATTCTCACGCTGAAGTGCTGAGTGCAGGAGAATTCTCCCACGCTGTCAGTGATGTGCATGAGGTGAGCTCATGTCCAATGAACTCAGCTCACCTCCTGCACGTCACTGACAGCGTGGGAAAATTCTCCTGCAATCAGCGCTTCAGCGTGAGAATTTTCCCACGCTGTCAGTGACGTGCATGAGGTGAGCCGAGTTCATTGGACATGAACTCGGCTCATCTGGATGTCGTCACAGAGAGACGCTGAGCAGCGCAAGCAAGCCTGCGCTTCTCAGTGTCTGCGGGATGACAGGCTGGATGGCAGCGTTCTGCTGCGGTCCAGCCTGTCATCTCGATGTAGCAGAGCTGAAGCTGTCGTCGGAACCATGGAAAGGTAAGGATGAGGTTGCTTTATTATTTTTCTTTTATTGCAGGAGATCGTTGGCTTCAGCTGGAATGGGCATGATGGTAAGTATGGTTTAATTTAGAACAATAAAGGATTGTGTCTTTATTTCAATTAAAGGACTTTATTCTGGGTGTTTGTGTTTTTTTTAACTTTGAGTATGGGGTTAGTAATGGGGGTGTCTTATAGACGCCTCTCCATTACTAACCTGGGCTTGATGTCAGCTGGCATTATAAGCTGACATCAACCCCAACCCTATTACCCCCTGCCACCGCACCAGGGCAGCGTGGAAGAGCGAGGCTAAGTGCCAGAATTGGCGCATCCTATGAATGCGCCATTTCTGGGGCGGCTGACGGCTGGTGCTTCTAGCCTGGGAGGGGGCCAATATTCATGGCTCCCTTCCTGGGCTATTAATATCAGCCCCCAGCTGTCTGCCTAGCCTTTGCTAGCTATTAAATTAGGGGGGACCCCACGTCATTTTTTTTGGGGGGTCCCCCATTTTAATAGCTAGTAAAGGCTATGTATTCAGCTGGGGGCTGATATTAGTAGCCTGGGAAGCTCCGTGGGTATTACCCCCTTCCCAGGCTTCAAACATCTGCCCCAGCCGTCTGCTTAACCTCTGCTAGAGCCTAAAATTAAGGGGAACCCCACGCCAATTTTTTTAATAATAAATCCTTTATTTTAATACTAAATGACAAGTACAGTAACCAACACTATCACTGTACTTCATATATATGTGACTGACATGTTTCTATCTATCTAATCTATGTGTGATGCTCTATCTTTCTGTTCTAAATTGTCGGGTACCGCTGCTGAATTGCCGGCCGGCTTTTTTAAAGAGACAGTGCATGAAAACACTATTATTTTTTTAAATAAATCCTTTACACTAAATGACAAGTACAGTAAGCAACACTATCACTGTACTTATTATATATGTGACTGACATGTTTCTATCTATCTAATCTATGTGTGAAGCTCTATTCTTTCTGTTCTAAATTGTCGGGTACAGATGCTGAATTGCCGGCCGGCTTTTTTAAAGAGACGGTGCATGAAAACACTAATATTTTTTTTAATAAATCCTTTACACTAAATGACAAGTGCAGTAACCAACACTGTCACTGTGCTTCTTATATGTGTGACTGACATGTTTCTATCTATCTAATCTATGTGTGATGCTCTATTCCTTCTTGTCTAAATTGTCGGGTACCGGTGTATGCCGCTGCTGAATTTGCCGGCCGGCTTTTTTAAAGAGAGTGTCTTCTGAGCAGTTTGTCAGCTTTTGGACACCTTTGCAGGTGTTTTCTATGTGTTTCTATGTGTTTTTGTTTGCCTGCCATTGGTTTTAACGGTGTTCGACGGTGTTCTAAGGTGTTCGACGAACAGTTCGACGAACAGTTCCTCGAACATCCCGGTGTTCGACGAACCGAACCGAACCCGAACACTACGGGGGTGGCTCAACACTAACAGAGACACCAAATTGTTCTCGGCTAACTGGAGGATGGATTTTGATACTTGTAGTGGAGAATGGGACCGGGTCCCCCCCTGGTGATTTAAGTAGGCCACTACTACCCTGTTGTCCGAGAACACTCTTACAACTTATATCCTGATACAGGGGATGGGTTCCTGGTTTTCCCCCGTTTCTTCCCCCCTTCTGCAGGGACTTGAAGGTATCCTCAACCTGGGATTTAATCAGGGATCTGAGCTCTGAGGCGAACTTAGGGGTCTCCTCGCAGATTGCTTGTTCAATACACGAGCTGCATAGTCTTTTCTCCCATGTGGTGGGCAGATTCTCTGCGCAAAGCGTGCAGGTCCTGTGTTTGGACTTGCCCGTACTCTTCCTTCCCTGATGAGAGAAGAAAAAGAGGGGGGGGTCCAAGTTACAAGTGAGCTTTTGCGAAGATCACTTACCATCCTGCTGTAAGAGGGAATGCTGGATTTGGAGAGGAACCCGTTCCTTTAGATGGGTTTTTCCTCGAGGTTGACGCCACGCTGGAGTCTCTTGCCGCGTTGCAAAGACCTGCCAGACCGCCCACTTCCACCGTCACCTTGGCCGTGCTGGCGTGAAGGGTCACTGGGGGGTCCTTTCGCACGCTTGCCATGTTGCGGTGGTGGTGGTGAGTGGGGGTGCAGGGACTGCACCTCCTGTAGCTCCTGCTCACTCATAGCCGGTGTCAGAGTGTGCTAGGAAGCACTTCCCTGGTGCATAACCCGTCATTTAACCCCTATAGGCCTCCGCCCCCTTCACCTGGCTTGCGTTTCACATCCAATGGGCCCTTTGTGTGCTACACCCTCCCCTTGGGGAATATGGGTGTGCACCTCTCCAGCATGGGGATGTGTAGCACCCTGAGGATTCGGCTGCTACAGGGGTATTGCACCTCAACCCAGAGGTGTGATATTCCACTCCCGGGTAAGGAAGGAGTGTGGAACTGAGCTCAGATAGACTGCATGCACTACATACATCCCATTCCAGAGGAGCAGGCCGACGGTACTCCCACTTAGAAATGTGCAGGTACAACCGAGCCTGTTCCTGGCTGGAGTGGGAGGGGGGTGGTACATCCCATGTAGTGTAGGGGCAGATAGGGGGAGCAGTCTGGGTAGTGATAGGAGCTCATTGGGTGCTGGTCACCTGAGCTCACACATAGAGGGATATATAAGGAGGGCACCAACTAAGATCAGGGTCAGACGCTGAGAACAAGTCAGTTGGAGAGGAGAGAGAAGGAAACAGCAGCCCTGGAGAGAGAGAGAGTGGAGCAGAGAAAGACCCAGAGGGGGAAGACTGAAGGGACCCAAGAACCCAAATTAGAGCACCGGGTGAGGAGTCAGCAAGAGGGTACCGGAACCCAAGCTGGTGGGGGCAAAAACAATCCCCAGCCAGAGACCGGAGACCGTGGGCAGTGTCTGTCACGGTCACCCACTACATTCACCCTGAAGGCAAACCACATGAAGGGTCAGGGAACCCAGGGCCAAGGGTGTCCCAAAAGAAGGCCCGAGGGAGCTGGACCTAGGTGAATCACTGGTGGGGACGGCTGAAGAAAGGACAGAGGGAGAGCTCAGGGCCACGCTCCGGACTTGTTTGGGGGTTGGCCGGATCCAGGACCTGGTGGACGCAGCACGACTCGGGTGGTCACTAACAGCTGGAGTGACCGAAACATCAGCAGTAAGTAAACTCCCTTAACTGCACAACCCGAGTCTGTCTTCATTGCCGGCTGCACCGCACCACCACAACCCCCATCCTCTGCGCCTGTCCCCTCTGAGGCTATACCCCTCCCGTTGGGGGTTATCCCACCAAGCTGCACATCCACCATCAGCCTCAGCGGACCCTGCTGCAGCGGCGGCCACAGTGACCGCATCACAACGGGTGGCGTAGTCGACATAAAAGAACTTTAATAACATCTGTAGGACTGCCACATAACACTTAGCTTGACGCCCTGGGCACGGGACCGGGTCACAGCCGCTCGGAGACTACAACCCCCCCCATCTGATCCGGTGCCGGGTATTCCCCTCAAAAAGGAATATGTCCCAGGGGGCGCGTCAACTTTGGCGTAGTCGGCAGGATTACGTGCCCGCAACACCCGGGTACTGCGTGCCTGAAGAAAAGTGCAAGTTTACCTCAGAAAGAAGTCTCCCGCCGGTTCCGGAGGGTCCACGCTATCGGACTCCATCACCAGTCGTTTCCCGCCGATTGTCCGCCATTTCCAGCTTGTTCCCGCCATCTGCAGAGTTTCCCGCCACTGGGAAGCGATTCCCGCCAAAACCGCAGATTTCCCGCCTTGGAAGAGCAGCGGACGCCATTATGGGCGTGCCAAAGGAGGGCAAGAGGCCACCTCCCATCGTGGGCCAGGACAGAAAATGGCGCCAAAAGTGGAAACCGCC
The DNA here is from genome assembly GCF_046119375.1 of Phyllobates terribilis. NCBI lineage: Eukaryota > Metazoa > Chordata > Amphibia > Anura > Dendrobatidae > Phyllobates > Phyllobates terribilis. The sequence goes on along the minus strand of NW_027362762.1, from coordinate 535,477,645 downwards.
CCCACCAACAGAGACTGTGATGCTGGAGGTGTCTGTCAGCGTGAAAGAACTACCCCTGGAGCTGACAGTCACCGAGTTGCCCCGGGACCGCCCTCGAAGTGGGAGGAGACGAAAGAAAAGAGAAAAGATGGGTGTCGCTTGGAGCAGTCTAGAACGAGCGCACCCGGAGGCAAGGTGTCCAGAACGAGAGCACCCGGAGTCGAGGAGAGGAAGAATAGACCCGGGAATGGAGCGGCAGCAGCGCAGCACCGGCCCGCTGGCCAGGAGCCTGCAAAAAGAAGAAAGAGGAGAGCAGAGCAGCACCGACCCGATGGTCAGGAGCCTGCTGGAGTCAACAACCCCGCTAGGCTTAGCGGAGATCCTGGCGCAGCTTCCCCGAGATCGGGAGTGCGCGCGGAGTGCCCTGGAGGGCCTCGCGGGAAGGATGGCCCGAGTGCAGAGGGAGATCCTGGCGGAGTGGGGTCGGGAGATGGCCCAGCAAGCTGGAGCCCGTCCACGGAACCCGCTCCCTTGGAAGAAGACACCGACTGCCTCTGCGGATGACGCGGGAGGACCCAAGGCCGGAGACGGCGCAGAAGAGGGAGCGAGACGCATGGCAGCAGGTAAGGGGGACGCCTATACCCCATACCGGAAGACCGCTTATCTGCCCCAGCTCCCCGTCGCAGAGCCCGAAGGTCCCCCGGCCGTACCCGAGACCGCCATGACACCGCCACCGACTAGGCCCCGACCGGAAGCCGCCGTCGCGACCCCGGTGACGTCACGCGTCGTGACCCGGAGCGTGGCGAAGGAAGAGGAGCCTCCGGCCTGGTCGCAGGGCCTAGCGTTTCCGGGCGCCGCATCCCCAGCAGAGCCATCTACCTCCGCGGAGCCTCCGGCCTGGTCGCAAGGCCAGGTAGCCCAGGGCGCCGCCGTGTTAACAGTTCCATTTACCTTCCAGATGCCCCCGGCCTGGCCGCAAGGCCTGGGTAACCTGGGCGTCCCCACCATCGCGCCCGCACCCGAAACACCAAGGGTGCCATATCTGGGAGAGGACCCCTTTAGCCAGCTAGCGTGGCCGGACGGGCGGCCTTTCATCTGGCCCGAAGAATTCTTGGAACTGGAGCGACAAAAGAAGTTAGGTCCCCTGTGTGAGCCCCTGATTCCGGCTCCAAAGCCCGTGACTCGGGTCTCGCCTCCACTAGAAGAAGCCCAATTCGTGTGGGACCCCACGGGAGAAGATTTGATGGGGTTCACCGGAGAGACTCGGGCAGCTGCAGCTGAACGCACAGAGTGTTGCCGTCAACAGCTGGCAGAGTTTAAGAGAGAACGGGAGGAGAGGCGGGTCAGAGAGCAATGGGCCCAGACCCGCAGCGCGGAGCAAAAGAGTCGGACCAGAAGGGACCCCTGTGCAGCAAATCGTCCCCGTACCATCGGGACGGTAATAAAGTTTAATGCGCAGCATGGGTGGGGCTTCATAAAGGACCGGAACACCATGGGTGACGTCTTCGTTACCCGACGGGACGTCGAGTCCCACCTGCCAGAGGGTTACAAAGGCCGTGACCTCTACGTCGGTGACGAGGTAACGTTCACCCGGCACAAGTGTGCCAAGGGACCTTACGCCCTCCACGTGCATCGCCTGACAGAGGAGGAGTTGCGGTGTAGGGAGGAGGAGCCAGAAGACCCGGACGGGTTCAAGGCTAGAAGGTACTATGACTGAGATAGTACAAAGGACTGTATATAGTTACCTGTCGGGGTACCCAAGTAACCGTGGCTGCTTTAAAGTTTAGTCCCCGTTGGGACCAGTGAACAGTTTAACCCGTGTGTCCCCTACCCAAACCAGGCTGAGGACTGTGAGCAGCCATCCCTTTCCCTTTACCTGGCCGAGGACTGAGAGCGGCCAACTTTCAACTTCCCCTGTATATAGTTGCACTTCCTAAAGCGCCCCCTACCGGTTTTATAGGAGAAACCATTTTTCTAGAAAGACTGTCGCACTTTTCCCGGACACACGTTGCACAGTGTCCGGAGGAGGAACCTGAAACCAGAGACGACGAGAATGTTTATATGAAAAAGTTTTATATATATATAATGTTTTACATGTTTTATATGTTGATATAAAAATTTTGTATGTTTTGGTGTTTTGTCTTACAGCCCGAGGACGTGCTGTGATTTACCAGGGGGGAATGTAGCACCCTGAGGATTCGGCTGCTACAGGGGTATTGCACCTCAACCCAGAGGTGTGATATTCCACTCCCGGGTAAGGAAGGAGTGTGGAACTGAGCTCAGATAGACTGCATGCACTACATACATCCCATTCCAGAGGAGCAGGCCGACGGTACTCCCACTTAGAAATGTGCAGGTACAACCGAGCCTGTTCCTGGCTGGAGTGGGAGGGGGGTGGTACATCCCATGTAGTGTAGGGGCAGATAGGGGGAGCAGTCTGGGTAGTGATAGGAGCTCATTGGGTGCTGGTCACCTGAGCTCACACATAGAGGGATATATAAGGAGGGCACCAACTAAGATCAGGGTCAGACGCTGAGAACAAGTCAGTTGGAGAGGAGAGAGAAGGAAACAGCAGCCCTGGAGAGAGAGAGAGTGGAGCAGAGAAAGACCCAGAGGGGGAAGACTGAAGGGACCCAAGAACCCAAATTAGAGCACCGGGTGAGGAGTCAGCAAGAGGGTACCGGAACCCAAGCTGGTGGGGGCAAAAACAATCCCCAGCCAGAGACCGGAGACCGTGGGCAGTGTCTGTCACGGTCACCCACTACATTCACCCTGAAGGCAAACCACATGAAGGGTCAGGGAACCCAGGGCCAAGGGTGTCCCAAAAGAAGGCCCGAGGGAGCTGGACCTAGGTGAATCACTGGTGGGGACGGCTGAAGAAAGGACAGAGGGAGAGCTCAGGGCCACGCTCCGGACTTGTTTGGGGGTTGGCCGGATCCAGGACCTGGTGGACGCAGCACGACTCGGGTGGTCACTAACAGCTGGAGTGACCGAAACATCAGCAGTAAGTAAACTCCCTTAACTGCACAACCCGAGTCTGTCTTCATTGCCGGCTGCACCGCACCACCACAACCCCCATCCTCTGCGCCTGTCCCCTCTGAGGCTATACCCCTCCCGTTGGGGGTTATCCCACCAAGCTGCACATCCACCATCAGCCTCAGCGGACCCTGCTGCAGCGGCGGCCACAGTGACCGCATCACAACGGGTGGCGTAGTCGACATAAAAGAACTTTAATAACATCTGTAGGACTGCCACATAACACTTAGCTTGACGCCCTGGGCACGGGACCGGGTCACAGCCGCTCGGAGACTACAACCCCCCCCATCTGATCCGGTGCCGGGTATTCCCCTCAAAAAGGAATATGTCCCAGGGGGCGCGTCAGATGCCCCCCCCCCGCTGGGGAGTCCCCGCCCCCCCAACTCTTTCCTCTTTGGCAGTGCGGTGGGCATAATGTGCTCTGGGCTCCCGTGCGAACGTTCAAACGCGCTGCTCCCAGAGAGGCACCGCAGCACGCGTCACTTCCGGTGCACGCGCCCAGACCACCGACACCCCAGTGGTGCACTGCGGCTTGCGTCAGGGGAAGGCCCCCAGCGTCCGCACGTGCAATGGGCCCCGGAATCCAAGGCCTACTCACCACCCTGGGCCCCGACACCATCGGAGAACGCAGCGGCTCCGGTCTTCTCCTGCGCCACGTCTCCCTGCCACCCTGGAGGCCCACTGACCTCAGCGGTGGCACTTCAGGACACCGCACCAGCAGAGGCAGGGAATCCCCGCTGCCTGAACCGGTCTGGCCGGGCCTGGTATGTCGTCCATGTTCTTCTTTTTAAGATTCTTTCTTTATTTTTCTTTCTTCCTTTCTTTCTTTGCTGTAGGTCCCCGTCAAGGACAGGAAACCAACTGATGCAGGAGAAAGGTGCCGCCCTTTTTATTTGTAGGTTTCCTCTCCTTGAAGGTCGGATCCCATCTCTCAGTGGTGCCGTCATGGGGGAAGGAGAAAACTGCCTTACGAACACCAGGTCAGATTACCAAAGCACAAGCAGGACGTGGCAGGCCCCCATGATAAAGGCGGGGACGACACAGGTGCTTAATACTGATGCGACAGCCACCCCCCTCCCCATGAATTGGCAGATATGTGATTGGCTGTGTAGTATTAACAATGCACACAAATGCAGCTTATATAGGATGCCAGTCACACAGATAGGTGTGGAGCACTGTGTCAGACTATTAATGATGTCCATAATTTTAAATCGAGCGGGCTGCCCAGCACTATATACGTGCATCACACAGGACCGATGCCCCAATTCACCCATTCAACAAGAAAGGGCCTGGCCGCATCCTGCAAAAAATAGAAAATGTGCAAAAAGATGAAAAATAATGTATAAGATAAATACAGTACATGAGGTATTGGTCGATATTTTGGCCAAAATACACAGGCTCACAACCCACATCACGGGTCCCATTCTTGCGAGTCCCTATGCTAAAATTAAAAACACCTCACAGAAAAGGACAAAAATTCAAAAAACCATCAGAGAAAAAAACAGCCTTACCAACACCAGGTCAGATTACCAAAGCACAAGCAGGGTGCGGCAGGCCCACCATGATAAAGGCAGGGGCCGCAGAGGTGCGAAATACTGATGCGACAGCCACCCCCTCCATGAATTGGCAGATATGTGAGTGTCACACAGATAGGTGTGGTGCACTGTGTCTGGCTTACAGCCTATTAATGACGCCCGTAATTTTAAATCGAGCCAGCTACCCAGCACACCTATCTGTGTGACTGGCATCCTATATAAGCTGCATTTGTGTGCATTGTTAATACTACACAGCCACTCACATATCTGCCAATTCATGGAGGGGGTGGATGTCGCATCAGTATTTCGCACCTGTGCGGTACCCACCTTTATCATGGGGGCCTTCCTCGTCCTGCTTGTGCTTTCCTAACCTTCCTATCAGTTCTCAGGTTCTCAGTGCCGCCCACCGACCTGTTTTTCAGCTGAGCCAGCCTGCCTGTTGAAGAGCCGAGCCAGCCTGCCTGTCTACCAGCCGAGCCAGCCTGCCTGTCTACCAGCTGTGCTCCTCTGCTCTCCTATCTGTCGTGCCAGTCAGCGCCTGTCATCAGTCCCGTGGGAGTCGCCTGCTCTCACACGAGGTCGGTCCTGGAGTAGCACCTGGTCCATCTTCCCAGTCCTTCCTTGGTTCTCGGAGTCGACTAAACCACCGTAGAGCCATGGTCAGTCCGGGTGAGGCCCTAGTTATGCCCCTCGGGTCTCTCCTTGTACCACGGCTCAGTGGTTCCACCACCCAGCTTCGTAACAGTTTGCACAGGCCATGGAATCCAGTGGCTCCCAGGCTCCCTCGGTCTCAGACCTGTACCAACAGGACTCCTGTCACAGATCTCAACAGGATACAATCCTGTCCTTCTGCGAACTGTGAACTCCCGCCTGGATGGACTGTCCACCCCGGCTGTGTCCGCCTCTAACCAAGCGGTGTCCGCTCTGGCAGCATCTCAACCCAGTGAGGGTTTTGCACCCAGCTTTGGACCCCGACTGTTTGGTCTTCCACCCTTTGGCGGTGATCCTGCTCTGTCGGGGCTTCATCAATCAGTGCACGCTGCACTTCGAGCTCCTGGCTCATCAGTTCGCTTCTGACCAGGTCATCTCAGAGTTGTTTGATCGCCTGAAAGGCGCAAAAATCTTTACTAAGCTCGATCTCTGTGGTGCATGCAATCTCATCTGTATTCGCCAGGGTGATGAGTTGAATACGGCATTCAACACTCGGGATGGCCACTACGAGTACCGTGTGATGCCTTTCGGACTCTGCAATGCACCAGCAATCTTTCAGGAGCTGGTGAATGACATCTTCCGGGATCTTCTATACACATGCATGGTGGTGTACCTGGACGATATCCTGGTGTTCTCTCCAGATCTGCCCCCACATCGGAGAGATGTTCGACGGGTATTACAGAGGCTCAGGAAGAACCGTCTATATGCCAAATTCGAGATATGCGTTTTTAGAGCAGACTTCTCTTCCATTTCTAGGATACATAATCTCGGAGACCGGCCTACAGATGGATCCCGAAAAGGTGTCTGCCATTCTAAATTGGCCCCGACCTGAGGGGCTGAAGACTATTCAGCGGTTTCTAGGATTTACGAACTATTACCGCCTGTTCATTCCTCATTTCTCTTCCCGGACTGCTCCCATCTCTGCCCTGACCTGCAAAGGGGTCAATTCCAAGGAATGGACCCCCAAGGCGGAAAATGCCTTCGTGTCCTTGAAACAAGCCTTCTCTTTGGCTCCGGTGCTGCATCGTCCTGATTGTAACAAGCAGTTCTTCCTGGAGGTAGATGCCTCTTCCTCAGGGGCTGGAGCGGTCCTCACCCAGAAATCCTCATCCGGGCGAATGGTGACCTGTGGCTTCTTTTCCAAGCTCTTCTCGCCCTCGGAGTGCAATTATTCCATTGGTGATCTGGAACTGCTTGCCATCAAACTGGCGCTGGAAGAATGGCGATTGTTATTAGAGGGGGCTCTACATCCGGTGGTCATCTACACGGACCATAAGAATCTCGCCTATTTGCTATCTGCTCAACGACTCAATGCTCGTCAGGCCAGATGCTTCCTGTTCTTTGCCCGCTTCAATTTCTCTCTCCACTTCCGGCCGGCGGATAAAAATATCATGGCAGACGCGCTCTCCAGATCATTTCTGTCAACTGATTAAGAGGAGGAGCCTCTACACATCATTGAGCCCTCCAGAATAATTTCTGTTGTCCCGTTTGACCTGTCCCATCTTCCTCCTGTTAAGACCTTTGTGGCGGCTCCGGATAGGAAGAGGGTCCTACTCTGGGGTCATTCGTCTAAACTGGCAAGCCATGCTGGACAGAAGAAGACAGCTCTGCTCATTTCCCGACATTATTGGTGGCTGACCCTGCGAAAGGACGTTGCAGATTTTGTCTCTGCCTGCTCTTTCTGTGCCCCAAACAATACTCCTAGGCAACGTCCGACTTCCTCTATATGTGCCATCAACTTCATGGCAACGCATTGCGATGGATTTCATCACAGATCTTCCGATATCGGCCAGTTGTACTGTCATTTGGGTGGTCGCGGACCGCTTCTCCAAGATGGCTCACTTCAATCCCTTGCCGCGTCTTTCCTAAGCTCCAGTGCTGGCTAAAGAGTTCATTCTTCACATCTTCCGTCTCAACGGCCTACCTTTTCATATAATCTCGGATAGAGGGGTCCAGTTTACTTCATGCTTCTGGAGAGCCACTTGCAAACTTCTGGATTCTTCACCAGCTTATCATCTACAGTCTAATGGCCAGGTTGAGAGTATCAATCAGATCCTTACTAGCTTCCTCCGGCACTTCGTCGACGCCCACCATAGCAACTGGGTGGAACTCATGCCTTGGGCCGAATTTTCCTACAACAATCATGTGAGTGAATCCTCAGCTAAATTTCCGTTTTTTGTGGTGTACGGTCAGCATCCCAATATTTCGTTTCTTGTTTCTACTTCTGTTGACAATCTTGTTGCGGAGTCTCTCATTAAAACCTTTTCTGAGATCTGGGAGGACACAAAGTCTGCGTTGCTGCAATGCTCTGAGCGGAAGAAGAGACATGCAGACAAGAGACATCTGGATCCGTCTCTATTCCGTCCGGGGGACAAGGTCTGGTTATCATCCAAGTATGTTCGTCTCAAGATACCTTCATACAAGTTGGGTCCGCGGTTCATCAGCCCTTTTGAGATTTTGAGACAAATCAATTCAGTGGCATACAAGCTCAAACTCCCTGCCTCATTACGGATCCCCAATTCCTTTCATGTGTCTCTCCTCAAGCCTGTCGTCCTCAATCCTTTCTGTCGTCCTCAATCCAGGTACCACTCCATTCTGTGCTGAAGCCGTTTTTGAGGTAGAGACCATTCTGGCTACCAAGAGGGTAAGAGGAAAGACCTTTATACTTGTGGATTGGAAAGGGTTTGGTCCCGAGGAGAGGATATGGGAGCCCAGGGAGAACATTCATGCTCCCCTTTTTCTGGAAAATTTCTGGCGGGCTTGAAGAAGAGGGGGCGTAAAGGGAGGGGTACTGTAGCGTCAGCGTTTCTGCCTACTGACGCCAATCCCCTTACCACCACAGCCCTCAGCTGGTGTCTCCCGCGCCACTGGCTGCCTCTCACGCTGGCTCTGCCTGGGGTGTGCGCACTGTGCGCAAACCCCTGAGCACTGTGCTTAGGGTCCACGCGCGCATTCTCCCTGTTTCCTAAAGGGGCCGCATGCGCCGTCCTAAGATGTACCCAGCCAATGGCCGGTGGACAGGTATTATTTAAGGCACCTCCTCCAACATGGAGGTACCTGTGCAACGAGTTTATTTGGTTCCTTACCTTCTGGTCAGTTCTCAACTCTCAGTGCTGCCCGCCAGCCTGTCTATCAGCCTTGCCCGCCTGCCTATCAGCCGTGCCCGCCAGCCTGTCTAACAGATGTACTCGCCTGCCTGCCTACCAGCCGAGCCCACCTGCCTGCCTACCAGCCATGCTCCTCTGCTCACCTATCTGCCGTGCCAGTTGGCGCCTGTCGCCAGACCCGTGGGAGTCGCCTGCTCTCACACAAGGTTAGTCCCGTATTAGCATCTGGTTCACCTTCCCGGTCCTTCCTTAGTTCTCATAGTCGACTAAGACGCTGTAGAGCCAGGGCTGGTCTGGGTGAGGCCCTAGTTACGTCCCTCCGGTCCCTCCATGTAACACGGCTCAGTGGTTCCACCACCCAGCTTCGCAAAATCAACTAACTGCTGTGATCTTCTAATCCCAGACACAACACACAGGTCCCAGCAGGGTGCGGCACATACATTACAGCAGCCATTTGATTGTTGAAAAGGAACATTTTGGCCTGTTTTTACAATTTAATTAGGCACAAATAGTCTGCTACTGCATTATATTGTTAAATAGCCAATTGGCTACCACAGGTTACCATCTGTTTTTTCTCTAGCTAAATAGTTTGAGGTAAATTAGACATTAATAAGGCTCTGTTTGCATTATAGTAGTTGACCACTTTATCTTTAACAGATGTGTTGCAGACATGATTTTGTGACACTTACTATTATATAAGTACTAGCTATTGAACCCGTTCTACGCCCAGGTGGCAAGCATTTTTAATTGGAATATGCTCCGCCATCCTCGTCCATGCTCCCCCATCCTGTTATGTGCAGCCCCCATCCTGTTATGTGCAGCCCCCATCCTGATCCCCATACTCTTTTGTACTGCCCCCATCCTGCTCCCCCATCCGGAGGCCAGGGGAGGAGTCTGGCGCCAGAGTATGCGCGTGCCCATAAAGCGCTGTCCGACGCTATTTTGTTGAAGACACACTGCAAACATGTATTCACTAAAATGGCGCTGGATAGCGCGCTATGCGCATGCGTCGATTCAGACGCCGCTAGTGTTGAGCATTCCGATACTGAAATATCGGGTATCGGCCGATATTCGCGGTATCGGAATTCCGATACTTAATTCCGATACTTTTGCAATATCGTATACCGGAATCGGAAGTTCCCATAATGCAATGAGCCATTTTCATTTTATTCAGCCAATGAGGATCCTAAGAAGTGTGGGCACATCCTGTTAGGCATGTAGGCATCTTAACTAATGGCATGGCTGTGATTGGCTGCTGAAATGATGTCATGATGCACTATAAAAGCCGCCGCCGCCATTTTGAGCTCACTCTGCTGTGAATTCAGTTAGGGATAGGATGCTGTTGTTCTGAGGGACAGTTTTAGCTACCTATTTGGTCTATTCTGCTTTACCCAAGCTACTTTATAAATCGCTGTGCCTTGCAGCGCTAGTGCACAGTTCTCTGTGCTGTTCACCGCTTTCTGCAAGGTCTGTGTGTGTGAGTGCAGCTCACCCTGTAGTGTGTGCTTCAACCACGTCTGGTTGTAGTGCACTCAGTGTATGTCACTGCCTCATACATTGTCCTTTTTTGCCAATTCATAATTTTTCCTGATATCTCCTATTAGTGTGGTGGTTCCATCCGTATTCAGCTAAATTGGTTCCAAACACACTATATAGGAGTAGATAGAGAAATTTTTTTGGTCTTGCAGCGCTAGTGCACAGTGCTCTGCATCTGTGCTGTTCATCGATGTCTGCAAGGTCTGTGTGTGTGAGTGCTGCTCACCCTGTAGTGTGTACTTCAGCCACGTCTTGTTGTAGTGCACTCAGTGTGTGTCACTGCCTCATACATTGTCCTTTTTTGCCAATTCATAATTTTTCCTGATATCTCCTATTAGTGTGGTGGTTCCATCCGTATTCAGCTAAATTGGTTCCAAACACACTATATAGGAGTAGATAGAGAAATTTTTTTGGTCTTGCAGCGTTAGTGCACAGTGCTCTGCATCTGTACTGTTCACCGCTGTCTGCAAGGTCTGTGTGTGCGAGTGCAGCTCACCCTGTAGTGTGTGCTTCAGCCACGTCTGGTTGTAGTGCACTCAGTGTGTGTCACTGCCTCATACATTGTCCTTTTTTGCCAATTCATAATTTTTCCTGATTTCTCCTATTAGTGTGGTGGTTCCATCCGTATTCAGCTAAATTGGTTCCAAACACACTATATAGGAGTAGTTAGAGGAGTCTTTCTGCAGCATTGAGCCCTGCAGCCCCAGCCAGATTAGTATTAGCCTATTTTTTGTAGCCTCATCTATTGCATTGTAGGTTACCTTCCTACATTGTAATAGCTACAAAAAGTTTGTGATACTATCAGTATTACATCTTTAGGCACATCCAGTGCCTTTTTGTGACAAAAAAAACCTAAATAAAGTTCACCAAACACTCCACTTTACAGTTGTGTAGGCCACATTAGCTCATATTAAAGTCTAGTCCACACTTTATAAAATTAGTGTTTCTTATACCTGTTAGCAGCTGTTCAGGAATAAGCACACTAAGCCCTTAGTACTTTTCTGCCTATCTTTATCAGTCCACCAAGATGAAGAAGGCAGGGAGTAAGGCATGTGGTCGTGGGCGTGGGCGTGGGCATGGAGTTTCTGCAGGGAGAGGACGTGAGGATTCTGTGCCTGCAGGGAGAGGACGTGGGGATTCTGTGCCTGCTGCGGGCACCAGTGACTCAGCATCCCCCAGTTTTACCAGGGAACAGTCCTTTATGCGCAGCTTTGTAGGAGCTAGCCGTACCCCACTGCTGCGGGAGGACCAAATTGAAGCCGTTGTCTGATGGATGGCAGCTAACGCATCGACTTAAATTAGTTCCAGATCCTCTCAGGTCCTGAGCACTGAAGAGCACCCATCTGTCTCTTCACCACCTGCCAAATTGCCCAGGCAGTCAGAGAGCCCTGGACAGGAGCCATCTCTACTTCTGTTCTCTGAATCTCTTGGCTTGGAAAGAGGGGGCCAGCCAAGCAGAATTCGAGAATTTGAAGAAGAGGTAGTATGCAGTGATGCGCAACCGTTTTGTCTCTCTGAATCTGAAGAGGCGGGTGGGCCAGTGCCTATGGTCAGCAGCACACCTCAGTACGCATCTGATGATGAGACTCAGGTGCCACTTTCTGGTGCGTACTGTGCTGTCGAGACTACCCAGGAGAAGCAGTTGTTTGAAGAGGGTGGTGTAGATGATGAGGTCCTTGACCCATCATGGCGTGAGGGACAAGAAGGTGGTGGGAGCAGCTCTGAGGAAGAGATTCCCCGAACAGCCCAAAAAGGTGGGAGAGGGAGGGGGCAGACTTGGTTGCCTGTAGCCTCCACTTCGGCACCCATTAGGAGCATGGTTCTTCCAAAATCCAAATTGGGCGCTCCCAAGACTTGCAGTGCCTGGTCCTTTTTTGACACAGTTGCAGATGACATTTGCTTTGTCAAATGCAAGCTGTGTAATCAGAAGGTGAAAAGAGGGAAAAGTGTCAGCAACCTCAATACCACAAATATGTGGAAACATGTGCGGACCAAGCACGTGGTGGAGTTACAAAAACACACTGAAGACCTAGGCCAACCTACAGCGCCACCTACCACCTCTTCAGCTCGTGTTGTAGCCTCTTCCTCCAGCTCACACACAGCTGGTTTGGCTTCCTCACAAGATCGCCATGGAAGAATCTCTGGCACTGTTGTACAGAGACACAGTGTAATTCCACCCACAGCACCACTTTCCCAGTCATCCTCACACTCCCAGGCCAGTCTACAGCCATCGTTAGCACAGGCATGGGAGAAAAGGCACCCATACTCGGCAAACCACCCCCGAGCACAGGCTCTGAATGCTGGCATTGCTAAACTACTGGCCCTTGAAATGCTATCATTCAGGCTGGTGGAGACTGACACATTCCGTAACTTTATGGCATTGGCAGTCCCACAATACAACGTGCCCAGCTGCTTTTATTTCAGCAGGCAAGCCGTCCCTGCCCTGCAACATCATGTGGAGGGAAAAATTAAACATGCGTTACAAAACGCCGTCAGTAGCAAGGTCCACTTGACCACCGATGCGTGGACCAGTAAGCATGGACAGGGACGATACCTTTCCCTCACTGCCCATTGGGTAAATGTTGTGGAGCCGGGTACAGATCTTGAGAGTGGCGCTGTACGTGTTCTGCCAACTCCAAGGATTGCAGGAATCCAGTCTGTACACATTGACTCCTCCTCATACTCCAGTTCCTCTGAATCAGCGCTGCAGGAGCCGTCACGGTCTACCTCCACATCGACCCGTGAACGGTTACCTGTTATGATGACCGATATGAGCACAGCCGTGGCCAAACGTCAACAGGCCGTATTAAAATTAATTTCTTTGGGGAATCGAAGCCACACAGCGCTGGAGCTCTGGAATGGCATCAAGCAGCAGAGCGACGTGTGGTTTGTGCCAGCGAATCTCCAGCCAGGCATGGTAGTGTGTGACAATGGCCAAAATCTGGTGGCAGCTCTGGGCCTAGGCAACCTCACTCACATCCCATGTCTGGCACATGTGCTCAACTTGGTCGTGCAGAGTTTTTTTGAGGGACTATCCGGATCTTGATGCACTGCTTCACAAGGTCCGCATAGAGTGTGCTCACTTGCGGCGTTCCAGCAATGCAAGATCACGCATTGCAGCTCTGCAGCGCCGATTACGTCTTCCGGAACATCGCATCATATGTGACCTACCCACCAGGTGGAATTCAACGTTACATATGTTGGAGAGGTTGTGTGAGCAGCAGGCAGCAGTAATGGAGTACCAGCTGCAGCAGGCGCAAACAAGTCGCAGTGCGCGCCGTTCACACTTCACCACCACTGAGTGGGCCTCTATGAAGGACATTTGCCACGTTTTGCGTGCCTTCAATTATTCCACGCGGATGGCAAGTGCAGATGATGCACTAGTCAGCATGACTATCCCCCTTATCTACCTGCTTGAAAAAACACTGCAAGCACTAAGGGACGAGGTTTTGGAAGAGGTGGAGGATGAGGAGTCACAAATGCCATCTGCTTCTCTACAGTCTGCGCAACGTGGTTCCTCACAAAGGCCTAGGCGGGGGACACTTTGTGAGGAGGATGAGGAGGAGTCAATGGATGAGGAAGACATCTGTCCAGAGGAGGGAGGTACACAATGCTCTAGTAGTCAGTATCTAGAGCGAGGGTGGGGTGATACAGAGCAGGCAGAGATCAAGCCTCAAGCAGGGGACAGCGTTTCTTGGCCAGTTGGCAGTCTGCAGCACATGGTTGATTTCATGCTGCAGTGCCTGAGAAACGACCGCCGCATCGCCCACATTCTCAACACGGCTGATTATTGGGTGTCCACCCTCCTAGATCCTCGCTATCGGGACAACTTACAAAGCCTCATAACACCGTTGAACCGGGAGCGTAAAATGCGGGAGTACCAAGACGCACTGGTGCATTCCATCATGTTCTCCATTCCAACCGAGAACAGTGCTACTAGTGCTTTACAAAGCAGCTCAGTGCGTTGAGGCAGTGAAGGAAGCTCTGCACAAAGAGGGAGCAGAAGCGGCGCCTCAGCACAAGGCAAGACCAGTATGGCCGAAATGTGGCAAAGTTTTGTGTCCCCGCCGCCACAAATGTCTACACCATCACAGACGGCTCCAGTCAGCAGGAGGCAACGTTTCCGTCAGATGGTGACAGACTACATGTCTTGCCCTCTTAGTGTACTCCCAGACGGCTCTTCTCCCTTCAAGTTTTGGGTCTGTAAGCTGGATACATGGCCAGAGCTTAGTCAGTATGCATTGGAGGTGCTAGCTTGCCCTGCTGCTAGTGTATTATCGGAACGCGTCTTTAGTGCCGCAGGTGGTGTACTAACAGACCGTCGCATGCGACTATCCTCCGATAACGTTAACTGGCTTACTTTTCTCAAAATGAACAAGGCCTGGATCTCTCATGAATTTGCCAGTCCTCTTCCAGAATAAATAATTGGTTGGCAACAGTATCCAGGTCTCCTGTTGTGTTCATGTTTCTACCACCTGAACTGTAATCCCTGAGCTCCAACACCGCCAGTTGGCGCTCGGAAGTACCGTCTGCACAGTCAACACTTGCTGCCATGTTATTAGGGTTCAGTAACGTCAGCTGTTCCCCTGCTGTGCGGACGGCAAGTTCTCCTGCTCTGTCCACATTCTCACTACTACAGATTTTAAAGTTGCTCCAATTACACCTCTGGCTCCTCTGTTTTCAGTATTATCCCTGAGCTCCAACACCGCCAGTTGGCGCTCGGAAGTACCGTCTGCACAGTCAACACTTGATGCCGTGTTATTGGGGTTCAGTAACGTCAGCTGTTCCCCAGCTGTGTGTCCGGCAAATTCTCCTGCTTTGTCCACATCCACTGTACTACTGATTTAAAACTTGCTCCAATTACACCTCTGGTTCCTCTGTTTTTAGTATTTACCCTGGGCTCCAATACCGCTAGTTGCTGCTCAGAAGTGCCGTCCGCACAGTCAATGCTTGCTCCAGTGTTATTGGGGTTCAGTAACGTCAGCTTTTCCCGAGCTGTGTGTCCGGCAAATTCTCCTGCTTTGTCCACATCCACTGTACTACTGATTTAAAACTTGCTCCAATTACACCTCTGGTTCCTCTGTTTTTAGTATTTACCCTGGGCTCCAATACCGCTAGTTGCTGCTCAGGAGTGCCGTCTGCACAGTCAACGCTTGTTCCAGTGTTATTGGGGTTCAGTAACGTCAGCTGTTCCCCAGCTGTGTGTTCGGCAAATTCTCCTGCTCTGTCCACATTCACACTACTAAAGATTTTAAAGTTGCTCCAATTACGCCTCTGGCTCCACTCTGTTTTTAGTATTCACCCTGGGTTCCAGTACCGTCAGCTGGTTCTCGGCAGTGTCTTTGGCACGGGTACTCCCTCCTGCCCAGCCTGGTTCCAGCACGCCAGCTGTTTCCGGGTAGTGTCAACATCACTTTGCCTCCAATGCGTTGTCCTGTCGTGTTGCGGTCAGGTTAGCCGACTTTATGGTGCCTACAGTTTAGGTGACTCCTATGTGGGCTGCGGGATCTGGCAATGAAGGCTGGTTCCATAGTGCCAATAGGACAAGCACCCCCTGTAGGACTGTGGGTTTTGGTAACTGCGGCCGGCTCGCGGCCTTGAAACTTTTTTTTACATGGGTACCTTCTGCTACCCATCCGGGTTCCAGTACCGTCAGCTGGTTCTCGGCAGTGCCTTTGGATTAGGTGCCTCCTTCTCGGTATCCAAGTTCCACCAACGTCTGCTGGTCCTTGGTAGTGCTTTCTGGCACAGGTACCTCCTGCTTAGTAACCGAGTTCCAGTACCGTCAGCTGGTCTTCGGCAGTTCCATTGGCTCTTGTACCTTCTGCTACCCATCCGGGTTCCAGTACCGACAGCTGGTCCTCGGTAGTTCCATTTGCTCTTGTACCTTCTACTACCCATCCGGGTTCCAGTACCGTCAGCTGGTTCTCGGCAGTGTCTTTAGCACGGGTACTCCCTCCTGCCCAGCCTGGTTCCAGCACGCCAGCTGTTTCCGGGTAGTGTCAACGTCACTTTGCCTCCAATGCGTTGTCCTGTCGTGTTGCGGTCGGGTTAGCCGACTCTATGGTGCCTACAGTTTAGGTGACTCCTATGTGGGCTGCGGGATCTGGCAATGAAGGCTGGTTCCATAGTGCCAATAGGACAAGCACCCCCTGTAGGACTGTGGGTTTTGGTAACTGCGGCCGGCTCGCAGCCTTGAAACTTTTTTTTACATGGGTACCTTCTGCTACCCATCCGGGTTCCAGTACCGTCAGCTGGTTCTCGGCAGTGCCTTTGGATTAGGTGCCTCCTTCTCGGTATCCAAGTTCCACCAACGTCTGCTGGTCCTTGGTAGTGCTTTCTGGCACAGGTACCTCCTGCTTAGTAACCGAGTTCCAGTACCGTCAGCTGGTCTTCGGCAGTTCCATTGGCTCTTGTACCTTCTGCTACTCATCCGGGTTCCAGTACCGACAGCTGGTCCTCGGTAGTTCCATTTGCTCTTGTACCTTCTACTACCCATCCGGGTTCCAGTACCGTCAGCTGGTTCTCGGCAGTGTCTTTGGCACGGGTACTCCCTCCTGCCCAGCCTGGTTCCAGCACGCCAGCTATTTCCGGGTAGTGTCAACGTCACTTTGCCTCCAATGCGTTGTCCTGTCGTGTTGCGGTCGGGTTAGCCGACTCTATGGTGCCTACAGTTTAGGTGACTCCTATGTGGGCTGCGGGATCTGGCAATGAAGGCTGGTTCCATAGTGCCAATAGGACAAGCACCCCCTGTAGGACTGTGGGTTTTGGTAACTGCGGCCGGCTCGCAGCCTTGAAACTTTTTTTTACATGGGTACCTTCTGCTACCCATCCGGGTTCCAGTACCGTCAGCTGGTTCTCGGCAGTGCCTTTGGATTAGGTGCCTCCTTCTCGGTATCCAAGTTCCACCAACGTCTGCTGGTCCTTGGTAGTGCTTTCTGGCACAGGTACCTCCTGCTTAGTAACCGAGTTCCAGTACCGTCAGCTGGTCTTCGGCAGTTCCATTGGCTCTTGTACCTTCTGCTACTCATCCGGGTTCCAGTACCGACAGCTGGTCCTCGGTAGTTCCATTTGCTCTTGTACCTTCTACTACCCATCCGGGTTCCAGTACCGTCAGCTGGTTCTCGGCAGTGTCTTTGGCACGGGTACTCCCTCCTGCCCAGCCTGGTTCCAGCACGCCAGCTGTTTCCGGGTAGTGTGAACGTCACTTTGCCTCCAATGCGTTGTCCTGTCGTGTTGCGGTCGGGTTAGCCGACTCTATGGTGCCTGCAGTTTAGGTGACTCCTATGTGGGCTGCGGGATCTGGCAATGAAGGCTGGTTCCATAGTGCCAATAGGACAAGCACCCCCTGTAGGACTGTGGGTTTTGGTAACTGCGGCCGGCTCGCGACCTTGAAACTTTTTTTTACATGGGTACCTTCTGCTACCCATCCGGGTTCCAGTACCGTCAGCTGGTTCTCGGCAGTGCCTTTGGATTAGGTGCCTCCTTCTCGGTATACAAGTTCCACCAATGACTGCTGGTCCTTGGTAGTGCTTTCTGGCACAGGTACCTCCTGCTTAGTAACCGAGTTCCAGTACCATTAGCTGGTCCTCGGTAGTTCCATTGGCTCTTGTACCTTCTGCTACCCATCCGGGTTCCAGTACCGTCAGCTGGTCCTCGGTAGTTCCTCAGCCTTCTTGTACCTTCTGCTACATTTCCAAGTTCAAGCTTTTTGAAATGGTTCTTGGTAATCACTCTGGATCTCCCTGACGAGGACCCTGAAGACAAGGACCCTGAAGACCAACCCGAAGAAGACGAGGACCCCGAAGACGACGACCCTGAAGACGAGGACCCTGAAGACCACCCCGAAGAAGACGAGGACCCTGAAGACCACCCCGAAGAAGACGAGGACCCTGAAGACCACCCTGAAGAAGATGAGGACCCCGAAGACGAGGACCCAGAAGACCAACCCGAAGAAGACGAGGACCCCGAAGACGAGGACCCCCGAAGACGACAACCCTGAAGACCACCCCGAAGAAGACCAAGAGGATGACCCTGAAGAAGTTGACCAAGAGGACAAAGAAGAGAAGACAAGCACCAAGAGACAGAAAACCAAGAAGCAGAAATACAAGAAGCTGCAGAACAAAAAGCGGAAGAACATTAAGCATAAGACTAAAAATCAGAGCAAAAGATAATATCTAAATTATAAGCAGAAGATGACTAAGCAGTGTATTAGGGTGAGTCCGTTCCTTCTCGTGGTGCCCCTGGAAAAGACCTGCTGCTGCAGGCCAAACTGAACGCGGACAAATCCTGTTGTAAATCTTTTGTGACGGGCAGAACGAACGGTGTAATGTCCAACCTTTTATAGATAACAACTACAGGAATGCCTGTCACAAATAAGAATATAATGAAGAAGAAGAATATGAAGAAGATGAAGAAGTAGAATATGAAGAATGTAAAAAAAAAGAATAATACGAAGAAGGTGAAGAAGAAGAAGATGAAGAAGGTGAAGAAGAAGTGGATGAAAAAGATGCTGAGGATGATGAAGGAGAAAGTGTGGGAGAAGTAAAAAAGAAGGTGAAGCGCATGGAAGTAGTGAAACATAAATATCTGACAAAATATAAAAATACTTAACATAGTCAATATTTCCGTAACTCAGAACGTCTTAAAAAAAATATTAATTCCTGCTATTCCATTTGATTGGGCTAAACCTCTATGCCTTTATTGTCTCCCCCACCTTCATGTAGAATTAACCTACAAGGAAAGAAAGGGTTTATTTTCATTCCGATATTTCTGTCCCATTGACTTGCATTGGTTTCCGGTATCGGAATCGGCGATATCCGATACTTTTTCGGTATCGGTCCGATTCAATCCGATCCGATATTTCCCGATATCGGAAGGTATCACTCAACACTAGACGCCACACCTCTGACCTGAACAGAGGCACCGCGGCAACACTCCTCCCGGTCAGGTATGTACTTATGCCATCGGAGATCGCGGTATGTGTACAGTGCATATGCATACCACGATCTCCGGCGCCATATACTCCGCTTACCTGTAACGGCAGGATGCGTTCTTCTGTCTGGAGCCAGACTGCGCAGGCGCAACACGCTTGCGCAGTTTATAGAGGCTTCGGACAGACGGATGCATCTGACGCACCCCTGGGCCTTCGTCGCGCGGCATCGCGCGCACAGGAGCTTACCCGGAGCCGGATCTGTTGAGGGTTGTAGTCTCGTGGCGGTGACCCGGTCCGTGCCCAGGGAGTCAAACTGAGCGGCGATGTATTAGCGGTAGATGTTGGACGACTACGCCACCCGTTGAATGCAGCGAAGGAGCTGCCGCTGCAGGGCAGACCGCTGAGGCCGGTGGTAGGATTGTGCAGCGTGATAGTTTCACCCCCAACGGGAGGGGTATGGCCTCAGGGCAGCCGACGTGGATGATGGGGGTAGCAGGAATCACTCAGAGACGATGCGGTGTAATTCAGGGTCTTTACTGGTGATAAAGATAGACCCTCCCGGAGTACTGGCTAGCGATCGGGGCCTGGTCAGTCCTTGAGCAGATGGGATCTCCCCTGGCCAGGCGGAGTTGTAGGCCTCCCAAACTGACTGTACTCTTCTGGCTACTTTGCTAGAGGCGGGTATAAGTAGCCCACGTCCCTGAGTGTACCGTGTGGTGCTCACCCGTATGGCCGGTGACTCGGGGCCTTCTAGTGGCGTCCGCTCCACGACGGCGGTGCTGGTCCCACGCGTGTGACCGTGCCTTCGGGTTTCTTGGCCAGAGGACCTGAAATCCCCTGCCGGGCGGTTTCTGCTGCTGGGTAAAGATTAGTCCCCACAGCCTCGGACTCCGGGTCCGGTGATAGCTTCTCAGTCAGGGCGAGCTCTGCAGCTGCCAGCCCCTGACTCCTTATAGCACTGCTCCCACAGAGCTCCTGATGTTCTTTTCCTAGATCTGCTTCTCTTCTCTGTCTCTACTTCTTCTCTACTCTCTAACCCTGCCTCAGCCCTAGGTTTATATAGGGGAAGTTCTTCCCCTCCCAGGACTGGGCAGGAGGTGTGGCATGCACAGGATCCCTGACCAAGAGACCTCCCACCTGCTCTCAGACATAACATTGCTGTTACTGTGGAAACCAGACCCCTGGGGTGCCACACATCCCTGATTATATTATAGATGTCCCCAATTCTGTTAATATCCCCCATCCTGGTATGCGTGGCCCCTCTCATACCCATTGTGGTATGCATGGCACCCCTCATCCCTATTCCTTGCATGCATGGCCCCCCTCATCCCCATCCTAGTATGCATGGCACCCCTCATTCCTATCCTGGTATGCATGCCCCCCCCCATCTTGATATGTATGGCACCCCTCATCCCCATCAGGCTGCACACAAAAAAAAATAAACACTTCTACTCACCTTTCTTCCCTCTGCTCCAGCGCTGCGTCTCGTTCGGAAGACAGTACTGATCTCAAAGTGTGAGCCGCGCATGACGTCACTGCCAAGCGCCCTCACAAGGTAAGATGAGCTGCCGGAATAGTCCTCCTCCGGAGGAGTGTGGCGCCGGAGTATGAGCGCGCCCATACCACGCTGTCTGGCACCATTTTGTTGAAGACACACTGCAAATGTGTTTTCACTAAAATGGCGCCGGATAGTGTGCTAAAGCATACGCATACCGCGATCTCCAGTGCCATATACTCCTCTTACCTGTAATGGCTGGATGCGTTCTGTCTGGAGCCAGACTGCGCAGGCGTGTTGCACATGCGCATTCTATAGAGGCTTCGGACTGAAGGACACATCCCTGATTATATAGATTACCTATTCTTCTCTGAACTTGTTAGTGCAACTTTCCTTACAGACTTCAAATCTATCCTGTCCATAAAATGGCTGCTGATGGAGAAGTATGTGACCAGACCTATCCTACAGTCTTCTCCAATAGAAAAGAAGCTTTCCCATGTGAGGTGTTCTTTAATACTACTAGATTAAGGGACTGATCTGATAAACTGCTCCTCCAATAGCAGACATTTTATGAACTGGATAGCTGTGATGTCTGTAAGAAAGCTGCACTAACAAGTACAGAAGAAGTATATAAGGAAAATAGTAAATGTGCACAAAATGATGTGTTACACCCACCGGTGGCGCATGTGGATTAGTGGACCCACTGTGCCACAGGGCCGGGTCTGCCTAGGTAGGGGCGTAGCTAAGCGGCTACCTGGTGTTCACTGCAGCTCCAGATGGTGGAGACAGGTTGGGCTGCAGTTAGCCGCAAGGTACCACACCTACGCAGATGCCAGTACTGTAGCAGCTGACCCCATGGGTCAAGTTAGCTGACACAGACTAAGGCTCCGTTCAGACTAATAGGTTCAGTTCAGGATCACTTCAGAACGGTTACTGACAAGGAGATTAAGACAAGGAAACATTCAGATACTGGCTGCACCGGGACCAGGGGACTTCGGGAACAGGACTGGCTGTACCAGGACCATGAAACAATGTTCAGGCACTGGCTGCGCCAGGACAAGGGGACTTCAGGGACAGGACTGGCCACACCAGGACCAGGGGACAATGTTCAGGCACTGGCTGCACCAGGATCAGGGGACAGAACTGGCTGCATCATGACCAGGGGACAATGTTCATGCACTGGTTGTTCTGTGACCAGGGGACTTCGAGGACAGGATTGGCCGCACACAGGACCAGGGGACAATGTTCATGCACTGTCCGCACAAGGACCAGGGATTCAGGTTCAGGACCTGGCCACACCGGGACCAGAAATTTGGGTTCAGGACACTGGCCACACCGGAACCAGGGGTTTCGCGTTCAGGACACTGGTCACGCCAGGAACAGAGGACCTAACAACTCACTAGTAGGGAAGACTACATACTAATGAAAGCTGTTGGTTTGGTGACTCCTTAGAGAAGGGGGAGTCTTTTATGCAGGATGACTCCCAGAAATAGGCTGAGAGCCATCCAGCAAGTGAACACATTATGCTAAATGCAACAATCAGCAACAATCTAAGGGCATTTCCCTATATGGGCGCGCTAGCCCTTTTAAGAGTGCGTGCACGCCCTAGACACGCCACCGAGACTCTGAACAGATCAGGAAGCAGGGAATGCGCAAGGGACCACGCCAAGGGGCCGGGGCGGTGAGTAACCTGGTGTTCCTGCATGGAGGGAGAAGGGGACACCATGCAGGGGCACTGGCCACAGCACTACAAGATGTGAACACATCTTTTAAAATAAACCTAAACTCCATTAATTGATTTTTTTAACCAGCAATAGATAGTGCAACACAGAAGTTATAGATAGGAAATGGTGAAACATTTTTAATGAAACCCAAGTGCAAAATAATTTTTTAGCCCCAATTGCTTTTGCATATTTAGTGCAAAAACTGCTGCCTCATATAAAACATCAAGGCTGGCTGAGGGTATGTTAATACTCTTTCTTATTAACTCCTTTATGACCAAAGACGGACATAGCACGTCATGAGTGGGGTCAGTTCCCGCACCATGAAGTGCTATGTCCGTCATGGGTTCAAACTGTCATTGCGTGTAAACATACAGTGACAGTTCCGTGCCGACAGCTGTCACTGACAGCTGAGCGGCACGGGAAGAGGTGTGGGGACCCATGTCAGCAGTCCCTGCACTCAGAGTGCTGTGATCCGTCATTCAATCTGACTGACCAATCACAGCATGATCGTGCAGGAGGTGATGAAATATCAGCACCTCCCGCACGATCAGCGCAGGAGCTCCTCACAGCTAACAGTCAAGCTCCTGCAGTAACAGCCAGGAATTTCACATTTTTTGGTAAAATTTTCAATATTTTCATAAATAAATGAAATTCATATGAACCAAAATGTACCACTAACATGAAATACAACATGTCATAAAAAACAGTCTCAGAATCACTGGGATATGTTAAATCATTCCAGAGTTATTACCACATAAAGTGACATGGGTCAGATTTGGAAAATGAGGCTCGATCATTAACGTAAAAAGTGGCTCAGTCCTTAAGGGGTAACAAGAGCACAGAGTTTCAGGAAAGAGCAGCTCTCTCAATGAAAGACTTATTATTATTAGAGAAACATTTTCAGAAATACTGTAGAAAGTCACCTTCTGGGGATAATTCCTCTGGCTCTGCTGACCTGTTTTCAGGAACTGACACTGAAAAAGCACAAGAAAAACAATTTAACACCATTGATTTTATATTACAAGATCAGATGCAGATATGTGTTTATAGAATTAGCCTGAAGATATTATATTTTGTTAGGCGCTTTTGAAGATTAAGTGAACTCTATATGCTTTCTATGACCATGTATAAATCCAGAATATCAAAGAGAATGAACAGCACTTCAGACTTTATGATTCTAATTTAAAACAGATAGATAAACACTAGGGTTGAGCAGACCTGTGGAAGTTCGAGTTCAACCATTCAGTTTGGGTACCAGAACTGTACCAAAACCCCATAGAAATCAATGTGGACCTGACCTTTGGAGCTGGAAAATAGATATCTCTCTCGTCCATATCTGGTATGAACACCGAACTTTACAGTTTGAATTCGCTCATCTCTAATAACCACTGTAGGAAAACAGAGCGCACCAGACCATAGGGTGATCCCTTTATAAAAAGATATATTAGATCCAGGTGATCTGATCACCTGAGCAAGTTGCGTAGGCACAACTCCTGTGAAAGCTCAATAACTGTTGCTGCCCCGTGGCTGGGGGATGAACTCCACCAGGATGATTTAAGAAAGACAATTTACAGTTTGGGCTGTGCTAACCAAAATGAAGATCCTTGATCCAATAGAAGTGTTTTTTATTCCACAATGCATTTCCACATTAGACTGGTGTTTTTCTCAAGTGTAAAAAAAACCAATGCTACTGAATTGTCTTTACCTTCAATTTAAATAGATACTTATGGCGTCATCAAGGTTTGTGAGACCCTGATGACAAAATAATTACGAAATGTGTACACTCCTCAAAAATGAAGTTGCAACATCAAGAAGGAAAAGGAGTGGAAATTCGAAACATCTCGATTTATTCAGTATCAAAGTATAAGTGGAACACACAGAAATCCATGCACTTACACGCCTTGGCAGGATATTAATGAGGCTATCAATGGTTGTTTGAGGAATGCTTTGCCACACTAAGGCTGTGTGCCCACGATGCGTTTTTTAAGCGTTTCCGCAGCGGCAAAAACGCTGCAGAAACGCTTAAAAACCGCATGGTAGAAGGACTGCCATGTTCCCCAATGATAATCCGCATGTGCTGTGCACATGCTGGGGAAATTTCCGCTGCGGATTATCATTGCGGAAAAAAACGCAGCACTACCAATTATTTTGCGGAAGTGCTGCGTTTTCGCCGCCATTGACTTGCATTAGAACACCCCAATTCCGCAAGGCTGCATCTGTACTTGCGTAATTGGCGCGTTCTAATGTGTGGATGGTACACGGGTGTGGAGGAGAGGAGAGTCTCATCCACACCCAGGTACCATTAAAAAAGCTGTAAAAAAGAATAAAATAAAAAATAAATATATACTTACCTTCTGGCGGCCCCCGGTACGCTCCTCCTTGCTTCCTGGCACTTCGCGATGGAATGAAGGACCTGCGCTGACGTCAGAGTCATGTGACGGGTCACACGACGCTGACGTCGGCAGGTCCTTCAGTCTACCGAGGCCGGCAGCCGGGACCGAGCGAAGCAAGACAGCGCGGGCCATCGGAGGGTAAGTATATTTTTATTTTTTTATTTTTTGACATTCTCTCGGGTCACACTATTTAAATCCATGTTGTTTGCATGGATTTATATAGTGTGGCCAAGTTGTCAAGCACTTTCCAAGTGATGCTAAAATCGCTTGGAAAGCGCTTGTCAACCCGCATGCGAAAATGCATGTGAAGAACACTTCACTTCCGCATGTCCCTGGCAGGAAAACGCATGTACAATCCGCATGCTCTTTTTTCTGCCAGGGAGATGCAGAAACGCTCAGGAAAAAATCCTGAGCATTTCTGCATCGTGGGCACATAGCCTTAAAAGGGTATGCTTATCTCTAAGATCCTACCCAAATACAATGGGGAAAATAAGTATTTGATACACTGTCAATTTTGCAAGTTTTCCCACCTACAAAGAATGGAGAGGTCTGTAATTTTTATAGTAGGTACACTTCAACTATGAGAGACAGAATCTAAAAAAAAAATTCAGAAAATCACATTGAATTATTTTTCCATAATTAATTTGAATTTTATTGCATGAAATAAGTATTTGATACAATAGGAAAAAAAATAATATTTGGTACAGAAACCTTTGTTTGCAATTATAGAGGTCAGACATTTCCTACAGTTCTTGACCAAGTTTGCACACGCTGCAGCAGGGATTTTGGCCCACTTCTCCATTCAGATCTAATCCAGGTCTTTCAGATTTCAGGGCTGTTGCTGGGCAACATTGAGTTTCAGCTCTCTCTAAAGATTTTCTATTGGGTTCAGGTCAGGAGACTGGCTAGGCCACTCCAGAACCTTGAAATGCTTATTTCGAAGCCACTCCTTAGTTCCTTGGTTGCCCTGGTTGTGTGTTTTGGGTCATTGTCAAGCAGGAAGATCCAGTCATGACCCATCTCCAATTCTCTTACTTGAGGGAAAGAGGTTGTTGGCCAAAATGTCTCAATACAGTGAAGTAGTCCTGTCCCCTTTGAAGAAAAGCACCCCCAAAGTATGAGGTTTCCTCCACCATGCTTCACGGTTGGGATGGTGTTCTTGGGGCTGTACTCATCCTCCTTCTTCCTCCAAAAATGGCGAGTGGAGTTGATACCAAAAAGTTCTATTTTGGCCTAAAATGACCACATGGCCTTCTCCAATGCATCCTCTGGATCATCCAGATTGTCACTGGCGAACTTCAAACGGGCCTGGACGTGTGCTGGCACGAGCAGGCGGACCTTGCGTGCCCTGCAGGATTTTAATCCATGACAGCGTAGTGTGTTACTAATGGTAATGTTTGAGACTGTGGTCCCAGCTCTCTTCAGGTCATTGACAAGGATCTCCCATGTAATTCTGGGCTGATTCCTGACCCTTCTCAGAATCCTTACCTCACAAGATGAGATCTTTCATGGAGCCCCAGACTGAGGAAGATTGACAGTCATCTTGTATTTCTTCCATTTTCTAATAATTTTGCCAACAGTTGTTGCCTTCTCAACAAGCTGCTTTCCTATTGTACTGTAGCCCATCCCAGCCTTGTGCAGGTCTACTATAATTTTGTCCTTGGTGTCCTTAGAGAGCGCTTTGGTCTTGACCATGGTGGAGAGGTTGGCATGTGATTGATTGAGTGGACAGGTGTCTTTTATACCGGTAACGAGTTCAAACAGGTGCAATTAATACAGGTAATGAGTGCAGATTAGAAGGACTTCTTAAAGAAAAACTAACAGGTTTGTGAGAGCCAGAATTTTTGCTGATTGGTAGGTGATCAAATACTTATTTCATGCAATAAATGCAATTTAATTATTTAAAAATCATACAATGTGATTTTCTGGCTTATATTTTTAGATTCTGTCCCCTCACAGTTGAAGTGTACCTATGATAAAAATTACAGACCTCTCCATTCTTTGTAGGTGGGAAACTTGAAAAATCGTCAGTGTATCAAATACTTATTTTCCCCACTGTATGTAGTAAGTATAATAATATTATTATTATTATTAATAAAAAAACACCTCCAATTATAAATGTAGTGTAGTTCTTCTGATTTGCTATGACACTTACTCCATGTTCAGGGCATTGAAGTAGCTTAGGTATCCATATTGCATATTTGGATAGGATCTTGGAGATGGGAATACTCCTTTAATGTACTTGGCACGTAAATCATCAAGATCCGTTACTGGCAGCTTTCTTTGCAATTGCAGACCAATGACATACATGATATTCTCTATGGGAGATAAGTCCATAGACGCTGCAGGTCATGGTAGCACATTTAGGCCATATAGGCTTCTCACTGAAGCAATAAAAGGCCTTGTGTTGTGTTGTCTTGAAAAACAATTTCTAGGACACTTTGGAGAAATGGCTTTACCCCTAGTTCCAGAGCGAAGTCAATTTAATGCCAAGTTCTTAGCATACCTGGAATGAAGATTAGAGAGGTCCGGCTACCATGCATCATGCCACTCCACACCATAATCTCACCTCTTCACGGCATTGCCAATCTCCCGTTATCATTGCGTATAAGAGAATAGCAGTACTCATCGCTAAACGATGCTGTTGTCATTTTACTCTTTACAATGTTAGCCTTTGAGAGCTGTGGCATCAGGATAATGGACTGTAACATGGTGCAGGGCAGCAGCCGTGACCGAGGTACTCTTATTTCATGCCCCAGCACGCTACATGAAAATGGGAGGTCCAGGCTTGGTGTGTGGGCTATGCTTATGGGGTGCTGCGGCCTTGCAGGTGGCATGGAGCTGGTGACTTCGATTGGTCAGGACAAGTTGTTGAAAGGTTCAATGAAGGAGACCACCAATGGAACGTAAACAGTCTTTTACTAAACAACAACTTGGTGGGGATTATGTACAATAAATAGTGGGTGTATAACTTCACGAACGTTTCCTTTAGAACATGGAGCGACTTCACACACATTCTCACTTTACTTCTCTAGGCTCGCTGGTTTTTGCCTCAGCTAGTTACTGTACTTTCACTGCAACACAGCACAGTACTTCAGAAGCTTCCCTAGCCCCCAATAACGACACTACAGTCCAGTAAGTAAGAGTCCTGTACTTGAACCCGAAGTTCAGTGTCCTTTTCCCCTTAGGGGAGCTACTTTTGCCACTATTACTCACTAAGCTTTTCTGCTTGCTGGTGCATTGGAACTACTGCCCAGGGCACTCTAAGTCTCACGTTCCCTATTCCGTCCTGGCCCATTACCTCTCTATCTATGCAAACTCGGGTCTGTACTGCCAGGCATCCCATCCCAGGACCAGTCTCCATTGAATGACTCTGTCCTTCTTTCGCTTTTTCCTTTCTTTGCCCAGGATCACGCTATCCACTGCCTCGGTCTCCTCTTACGTCAGGGACACCCACATGCTACTTTGCTCGCTGATCAGACCATAGGTCTGCTTCTACTATAGGCTGAGCCCTATCTGACTTCTCGATAGGAAATTGTCTGTCCCTTCACTTTAGCACCTACCTGTCTGGTTTAGTCCCAATCATTAACCCTAACTCTCCCTACTGTCGGTTAAACTACAACACCATCACTAATAATGCATGTCACAAAACACATTACAACAATATGCCTGTCTTCAAGGAGGAATATGAGCAGTATGTCCATCTCTTTAAAGGGCCACCTGTAGCTAGGGATCTGGCTCGTAGCACAGTGCATACAAACACCATCTGATGGTATGTGTAAACACAGTTGGACACCATAGGATTGGTATGTGACGTCCAGTTTCACTTGCAGCACAGGATGGATCACTATACACAATTTTTCTAATCTGATGATCTGTCTGTGCAGAGGGTCACCTCTGTGCACCTGTTGCTGTCATTCCAGTTTGTGGTTATTCTCCCAAACACTGGGACATGGAACACTACACAGTGCTGACATTTTGGCCTAAATGTGTAGTAATGTGTTGGAGTGACAAAGCAAGATCTCTCTTAGTTTTTGACAAGAAGCAATAACTGACATGTTGACAAACAGGATTCGCACAACTCGTACAATCATTCCACGAGACTTGATGCAATTTTTGAGGTTTAATGTGGCAAAAAAAATTTGCTTCCAGTCTGGTTTTTATATCCCTACCACATTCCACAGATTGGAGCTAGGTCCTTGAAAATTTGATAATTTTCAAGTCTTAGCAACACCTGGTACTTCCTCAATTTGCAGAATGTTATGGCTTTACCTTCTTGGTGTTGCAATTTCAATATTGAGGAGTGTATTTGTATCATAAAGTTTGAATTGCAGTTTGTTATACCATGATAGGATCCTTGGGCATTAGGGATCAGAATCTGCCCACAGCAACTACCTTCTTCACCCCTGAGGATGAGTGTATTCACAGATGTCTGTAATCCAAAGTATTCAATAATCCAGCATGACATAATGCTGGACTTAAAATATGTTCAATATTCATGAGATTTGAGCGTGCAAATGTGGGAGTGGTGAAGATTGTGTTCCACTCTCTGACACCCCAAATGTGGTTAAATGTATTTTATAGTAATGTGTGTTATCTGAAAGCAAATCTCTTCTGGCTGCAGTATTGCCTAGATAGGGTTAACTGTAACAATCCACCCAGATTGAGGAGGGAAAATGATAGTGTCAAGAACAGGAAGTTCATGTTCAGTTGGAGAAAGTGTGGTGAAGATTGCAGAGGTCAAATCCAGTGGGCTGCCAGGGCCAACATGAGCCGGTTACTCGGGGCAGTGGATTGCCATATAACCATTCC
Source organism: Phyllobates terribilis (assembly GCF_046119375.1). Classification (NCBI taxonomy): domain Eukaryota; kingdom Metazoa; phylum Chordata; class Amphibia; order Anura; family Dendrobatidae; genus Phyllobates; species Phyllobates terribilis. The sequence continues at coordinate 535,448,382 of NW_027362762.1, read as the reverse complement.
ATGTGAATCCGTTTGGGACCTTGAGATTGATTTCAGGGCCTTTGGGCATGCTAAGCCTGCGATGCTGCAGGGAAAGATGGACTCAGACTCTCAGAGGCGGGAGGTAATGGAATCCGGGTGTACTGCTTTTGGTGGAAAAGAATTCCTAGTGCTAGAGGAGTTAGCAAGAGGGATGCTTTACCCAGACCGAGCACTAGGGTTGAAGTTATGTCCGGTACCTGTGGAAAAGCCTGTAAACTGTTGTGTCCTATCCCACATGCTTTATTGTAATGACCGCAATCTGCTCAACAAACCTTTGACTGTTATAAAGTATTTGGTGTCCCCTGGATTGTGTGCTGTGGTTCTGGAAGATGGAAGCCTGGAGCAAGTGGAGGCCTATAGCCCACAAGTAAATGTGATGCACCCCACACATAGCAGCACACCGGGACTGATACACAATTTTTCTGTAAAGTGCCGGAGCGTGCAGAAGCAGCAGCTCGTCCACAACTACCTCACTCAGGCACCTTACACAAAAACAGCTATAGCTGGTCTTTGCTTCATCAGGGGCAAAAGTCCAGTTCCCTGACCTAGCCCTGGATCTAAAAACTTGGCAATGGCAAAGTGGATTGTTGAAGGTGTTGGACTAGGATGCTAAGGGCCCACTTTTCATCTACGTGCAAATATTACATTACCTCATTCACAAAGTTACCTATGGTTCTATATAATAATAAACTGGGGAGTTTGTTAATTGAATGAGGAGATTCTGCCAAGTGAATCAAGTGAATTGTGTATGCTACTGTTCATATAGGTGGAGCGGGGGTCCCACTGTGAGATTCACCTGTTCCCTTGTGGGCCAGTCCGAGCCTGATTGTTGGTGAACATACCCAGTGCATATGTCTGAGTTATCCACCTAGCTAAACCAAGAACATAAATTATAATGTTTACACTTGGATATAGTGCTTCTAAAATATATATTTATCAGTTATAGGGAGTCTGTATGCATCTTTGTCTGATTCTGTACCGGAAAAACAAGTCTACGTCTGCTTTGAGCAGAAGCACATTGTGCTAAAAATTATGTAAGGTCTTGGCGTAAATTATATTAAATCTGTCAAGTAGCAGAAAAGTGGCAGAAGTAGTGTAAAAATTTCTTAAGTCACAATTTTCTTTTTCAAAAAACAGATGCCAGAATTGACTCAAGATTTCTGGCATATATTGCCTAAAATCTCCACCTGTGACTCTTGCATTTCACAGTTTTACAAACATAGATATGAAATACAAATGATTTTACTAAGAATAGTTCAATGCAAATGATTTATACTATATACCTGAGCTGTTTTTCTCGTCATTGCTACCTGCTCCATCAAGTTGTTTAGAAGTACACATGCGGCTCATATTTGATACTGTACAGGATTCAAGTAAATATTCTTTTTTGGTGACACAGCTGCTGTTTTCTATAAAGAAATAAAAAAAACAAAGAAAATAATAATCTTAAAAAGCATATACTAACATTTTTGTTTTGTTTGTCCAGATTCACACATCCATGTTTTGTGGTTGAAATATGGGTCACAATGCACACTTGTAGATTTCCTGATCCGAACTTGACAGCCTCATAGACAGGCTGAGTTCAGGTTAGGAGACCAGTGTCATTACTCTAAACCAGACCTGGGCAATGTGCAGGTAGAGACAGCTGAAGTGCTGAAAACAGTAGCACCATGCGGCTGCTCTTCCTCGCCTAGCATCCCGATGTCACCGCTATCTGCATCATCAGGATGTAGATAGCAGTGAATTTAATGGTGGAGGAAAGGGTCGCCGTGCTCTGTCTTCTACCATTCCTCGTGTGCTACAGCAGACACGATGACTTCACTATATCGTGTCTGCTGTGCGGAGCGTCAGACCGGAGGACAGTGCAGAGGACATGGGAGAAAGGCGAGTATGTGGTTTTGCCTTTTTTTTCTATGTGTGTAGGATGTGTGTCTGTATAGAGGGAGGCTAAGAGGGGGCTCACATTGGATATAGGGAGAAAGGTAGACACGGCACTTTCGGTAGGTTGGTGCACAAGTAGGGTCCTATCCCGTCAGATAATATATTGAAACTTGGCACTCAAATATGATAAATAAAAATACAATTTTATTTGTGATATCCAGACAAAAAAAACAAAAAACGTTTCGGTCTACAACTCTACCTTTATCAGTCTGATGGAAAAGGTATATATAAACCATATAAATTAATACTTAGGGGTTATAAGATGGCCGCCAGACAGGTCCTTGAGGGGAGATATGTATCATCATTGGTTAGTTTCTTTGGTGATGTAAACAGGGGAAAGCATGCTCCAGCACGCGTAGTGTGAGATGGTTAATAGGGCGTACCAGGGCCGGGTTTTATGAGCAGTCATGAGAGATGGAGATCGAGTGTCTCATTCAGTGGCTGTGGCTGGAGGTGTGGAGACCTCCAGGGTGTTTTTGCTAAAGGACACTGACCATGAGCGGGCGAGCCCGCACTACTGAATGGACTGTTTATTTTTATTTTTGTCATTCTGTGTCGGACAAGGCTGTGTTTTGCTGACTTATAAAGTGCGGTTTATGCAGTTATAATAAACCTGCCTTGGACATTTTAAAGAAACCGCTTCCTGTGCCCACCTAAAATGCAGTTGAGTGAGTAAAACCCTACAGGGTGTATCGCCATACGAAACATGTCAAAAACATATATACATAAAAAAACAAAAACATGAAAATTATTGATATAAATCTATCAGTGTCATAGAAAACTTTAAAATCCATAAAGTCTCTCCAGGGAGGGGTGAATGCCCCCATCCCTCGCTCACACAGAATCTCCAGTAGGAGAAAGAACTTGTAATCTAAACCTCTTTTGGCCACTTGTTTAACATATGGGAAGAGAGTAAATTACATATAGCTAAGAAGTGGAAAAACGAATTAAAACTCTTTTTGAGGCGGAGAATGCCTGGGGTGACCAAATAATTAAAACAGGATATTTATTGTGGGAAGAAGTGAGAAAGACCTACAGAGGAAACTGGACATCTGTAACACCTAGGCACTGATGGGAAGTTATGAATATTGAGGTTTGCATAGATCCGATATTGATGGGACATACATTTTCAACTTCAGGACTAATAAGGGAAGAATATGCATATTTTTGTACAGATGTGAGAAATGCCAATCAGCCCCAAATTAATAGTGGCCAGATAGCTGACAACAGCCATGCCATGTTTCCTATCTATGAAAAAGTAAAATCACGATAAAAAAAAAAAGACGCTGATATCTAGCTCCTGTGATCTTCAGGAGTGAAGATATTGTGAAAGTTGGAAATCTCATAATTTTCTGAAACTGAAGCCAAATTCCAAGACCAGACCAGTTATGAGTCAACAATGGGAGGTGTGTGGGAGTAACTGTCATGCAAGGTGTGAGATAGACTTAGTGCAACACAAAGGGAAGAGGGAAAGTGAACCCAGACTCTAGGGAAAGGGGGGAGTGGAGACCTCCTAGGCTGATCTAATATCATCTTGTCTCCACCAACGTCCCTGTACTGGCTCTTTACCAATCGCCGCATGCGAATCTCACCCTGTCTTTCCCTGGCGTTGGGCCCTGGCTAGGGAAGGGAGGGGGATGAGCACTAGTTGATCCCACTGACAACTAAAGACAACAAGGGAGAACAAACAAGGGAAGATAGCTTAGCTTTTAGTCGACTTCAGAGAGATGAACACTCATCCTCATAGCTTCAGAGAGGATGAAGTAATGCACTTGCTCCGAGCCTTCACAAAGGTGAAGGAGTATCGCCGGCACCTCCCTCTGGCAGACAGCAAGTACTTATACACACAGGCCAGGGTGTTAATTAGCCAGAGGAAGGTAGCTGTTGGGTCCTAAAGAGACAGCCTCAAAGAAGGTGTCTGCAATGCCAAACATAGAGATCTCCTGCAAACCAACTGCAGGGTGACTGTATGTCACTTCTGACACACCGCGACAGTAACTTAGGTGCTGATAAAAAGACAAGGCAAATTATAATCTGTCTTCAATGTCGGAAGACACATCGCCGAGTAGGCTTGATCCATGTTTTCGGATGTTTTCATTAGGAGCGCTTCCCTCCATAAATCTGAAGCCATTGCAGTGACGTCAGGTTTAGTTAATTTTTCTTTTGCTTATCCTTTTATTTTACGTAATTGTATATGCTGTATTGTTTCGTCCCCTTTCTAAAATATTTTGTATATATTTTTTTTATTTTTATAAACACTGCCTATCTTTCTGGATTAAATAGAAATTTTAACAGTACTGTTCTTTTTGCTCTATAAACCGCACCCCTGAAAGCCATATGCTACCTATATGGTGTCCAATCAGCCTATAAACGATTGGTGGTGGCAGCGAGTAGTTAATTTTGTTATTGCAGAGCTAGTCTTGACCGTACCGGGGGTATATACATAAAATCCATGTGTTGAAATTGGAGGTGTATATATACCATACTCTCACTGTTAGTTCTCCAATAACTGGCCTATTAGTGGAAACAGCCTGCGGTCTCCTACATTAATCCTCTGTCAATTGCGTAATTGTCCAGACGAAGGGGACCACAGAGGGCTGTTCGTGACAAAAAGGTAACAGCATGGTGGGTTCAGCGCGCCCCCCCGGCTGTGATCTTTGACAATTGATGGCAGAGGTTGGATATTACAGAACATCAGTGGCTGGATTGAGCAATCATTCCTGTCACTGAAAACTTGCACGGTTCTTGTGAGAATTTTGTGCAGAGTTTTGAGGAATATTTAATTTATTTTTTTTTATCTGCGACAATACTGTACTTGTAGCAGTTACACCCCTCCCCCTATCTTGTTTTTCTGTCCTATCTTTTGTTTGGCAATTATGGTTGCAATTGGAGAGCCATGGTACAAACAGCAGACCGAGGAGGTTCTTACTGCCCTGTGTATGATGAAAAAGATTGACTCCACTGGCAAAACCAGGAAGCAAATTATTATGGATCTGCTGCAAATTGACACAGAGCAAGTCTGTCACGCAAGCCCTGATGGAGGTGAGGCCAGTCAAGGTGTAGATGACGCTGCTGCAGAGGTCCCACCTTTGGATGCAAGCCACATCTGCAACCAGGGTAGCATTGACCCCCACCTGCAGATGGCCTTACAGCAATTTGTCATAGACGATCGTGAGGGACGACTGCAGAGGATTCTGCATTTCCAAAAACGAGCTGAGCAACAGGCCCAGACAGAGAGAAGAGTGACAAACCGAGCGTCAGTACCAGTTGGAGTTTGCCTGAATCCAGAAGGAGCCATCCACCCCATCGAGCAGTGAGTCCAGCAATACCAACAGCTTTAAACCCTGTCCTGAGCATTTTCCTGTGATGGAAAGGGACGGGGACTTTGACATATTTCAGTGGGAGTTTGAAAAGGCCTGCAGACAGTACCAGCCACCTGAGGTACAGTGGGCCTGATATTTAACCCCAGGGCTCTGAGGCAAAGCTCTGGATGTGTTCGCATCTCTCTCCTTCGAGACCAAGACAGAGACTATGGGGCCAAACAGGCCCTAATAAAAAAAGTACCAGCTGACTACTGAGGTGTACCGCAAAAAGTTCCGGGCCATCCAAAGTGGACTTCATGACCGCTATAGTGATGTGGTGGACGAGCTCAGAACCAACTTTGAGCAGTGGGTCCAAGGACTATCAGTAACCACCTTCAACAACTTGGAGGACCTGATGGTGAAGGACCAAGTTCTTCATTTTTGCCCTATGGAGGTGCGACAGTTCGTGTTGGACCCAAAGGAGGCTGCTAAAGCAGCACAGATTGCAGACACCTACGGTGTGGAAGTCAGCCATTGCCAGCTGGAAAGGGGGTAAATCAACAATCACCACCAATGCCCCTGCCAGCCAATCTTCAGGAGGTCATGTCCCATCTTCCAGCACCCATCCTGCATCTGACTCACACCAGTGCTATACCTGCAATTGAACTGGTCACATCAGCCTCATCTGCCCGGAGAAGCAGAAGATGAACCCCACACCTCAAGCCTAGGGACCTACTGCAGCTATTCTTTTTGTGGGTGTGGCGGTTCAGAGGGCCCATGAAAATTTGCAACCAGTTACCTGTATTAGTTTTGTTATTGAAAAGCTGGCAGTGACCGTACCGGAGGTATATACATATATTCCATGTGTTGGAATCGGAAGTGTGTATACCATATGCTCACTGTTAGTTCTCCAATAACCGACCTAGTAGTGGTAACAGTCTGCGGCCTCCTCCGTTAATTGTCGGTCAATTACGTAACTATCCAGACGATAGGGGGCAGCAGAGGGCTGTTTGTGACTAAAAGGTAACAGCGTGGTGAGTTTAGCATGACCCTCCTGGCTGTGATCATCAGTAATAAATTAATAAATGTACCGAGGAATACACTTATCTGTGGCAATATTTCACACAGTTCAGTAACATCATAGATGTAAATCATGAAAAGAAAAGAAAAAAGGGAGAGAGAAAGGACACAAAGAACAATTCGATACAACCTGTGCCTAAGTGACCTACTGTAAATTCATCATGCAAAAGGATACATGCAGAAGGGGAAAGTCAGAAAAATCCAAGGGTTGCATGTATAGTCCAAAAGATGCTGAATATTTGGGGAAATAGAGAAAAAGATAAACTAAACAATAACATAAACTTCTATGGGTTTGTTCTTTCCGTGTTCTTTCACTTTCTTTTCCTCCCTTTTTTTCTTATTTCATGATTTATATTCATGATCTTACTGAAAGATTTGAAATATTGCCACAACCCACAAATAAGTGATGTATGCCTCGATACATTTATTGCTGATAGAGTTAAAGCAATAATTCTCATGTCTTACATTTGTTTTTCATGTACAGGTTATATCAGTTGTTTTTTTCTTTTGGACATGTTTTGTATGCTGATACACCCCTATTTATTTATTTATATGTGTTGTATATACCTTTTCCATGAGACTGATGAAGGTCGAGTTGTATACCGAAACGTCTCTTTTTTTTGTCTGGATATGATCACAAATAAACTTAAATCCTTAGTGATGGGCAAGCTAGCTCAGCACTACTCGAGGCTCGATCCAGAATGGGGCTGCTCGAGATACTCGGCACTCGATCGAGTATCCGTGTACTCACTCGCCATGCTCCATTCCCCGCCCACATATTTGGTGCCTGATTTTTATTTTGAGGCACTAAACATGCGGGGATTGCCAGCCAATCACAGTAATGATGTAGCCATCATGGCTACTGCCATTACTGTGATTTGCCGGTTGCATTGCATCATCGGGTTTATATAAGGCGCAGTGCCGAGATATTTCTCGCATTGTATGTGGAAATAGCTTAGGGAGAGCTGTAGGAGAATCTTAAACCAACAGCCCTTTTAGGGCTAATGAAAATAGATTCTATTCTATAATACTACAGTTAGCTGCATTTTACGGAGGATTAGCTGTTGTAGTAGGAAGAATGTATTAGGGGCACTTAGAGCAGGCTTGATTGCATAACAGTCCTTGGTGTTGCCAAGTTAAACTAAGGCTATGTTCACACGTTGCGTTTTTGCTGCGTTTTTTTTATGCAAATGAATATCTGTTTTTACAGTAGCGACAAAGCTATGAGATTTCAGAAATCTCATGCACATTTTTTTTTCCTGGCTGATTTGGAAAACTACTGCGTTTTTGCAAACTGCAGCACATCACTTTTTTCAGCATTTATTCAGCATTTTTTCACCCATAGAAACCAATGAATAAGTGAAAAGGCGTAGCAAAAAACTTAGGTATCAGGTTTTGATGTGTTTTTAGTGAGAAAAACAGGCACAGCAGTATGTGAAACTCATCTATTTTTGTGATTTTCCCAAGTTTAAACCATAATATCTTGGTGTAGTCAACTGAGATGACAGTTAAGATTAGTACAGTTTAATTAAATTAGTGATGTGTGCAAAGTAAACTTTGGCCTACCAAGGTGAGATTGAACAATACCTGTGGCTGACCAAGGTGTGAAATTGGACAATGCCTGAGCAACTCAATGGCTGACCAAAGTGTGAAGTAAACAGTGTCCTACAAACTCAATGCTCTGCCAATGTCTTAGGTAAACTATTCCTGACCAATTCTCCTCCCCCCTGTTACAATTCTAATGTGTATTTTTTTCATGAAGCAAGGCTAAACTTTGGCATCCTGAAAAACGCAACAAAAAAAACACAGCAACACCTGCTTTTTGCAAGCAGTTTCTTTACTGCCAAGAGACCAGGTTTTGCCTGCAGAAAAAAATGCAGCAAAAACTCAATGTGTGAACATAGCCTAACAGCACTTTTCAGGGCTAATTCAAATAGATTCTAATACTACCGCTCATATGTGAAAAAACTGAGAGTCTGGTGGCATAGTAGAGATTATTAGAGACGTATTAGGGACATTTCGGCAGGTTTGATTGCATTCTAGAGTTTGTTGCTGCCACGTATAAGAAATAATCCTTTCAGTGAAAATTAAAATAGATTCTATTCTCTCCTAATACTCCTCATATCTGAAAATAATTTTGGGTTCAGTGGTGGAGAAGGGATTATCGTATTACACACATTTTTTCATGTTTGATTGTGTTACAGACTTTGTTGCTGCCACACCCAATAAAAAAATCCTTTCAGGGACAATTCAAATAGACTGTATTCTGTAATAATGCCACTCTTAGCTGTATAGATAATTTAAAATGCGCAAGACATGCGGTAAGGGGCGGGGAAGTGGACTTGCTGCTGATGGTGCACACAGATGCCATGTCTGTGGTCGAGTTGAAAATGGATCTGCTGTGGGAGCACAACACACACACTCATCCATGAGACCTAGCTTCGAGTCCCGCTTTTCAGGGGGGGCGCGGGCCACTGCTCTTGAAGCCAGAACAGTGCGAGCAGGTTGTGGGTTGGATGCCAGTCTGTTTCCCAGCACCACCCTGTCTAACACAAGGTCCAGTCTTGCTAGGCAAGAGTCTGGACCACATAATCCTTACCCTAAGGCCATGGCCCAACTATCAGTATTTGGTCAGTATTTTCTCTCAGGAGTGGGAGCCAAAACCAGATGAGGTAAAATAAGAGAAAAGGTGCACCAATTCTGCATTTATCACCCACTCCTGGTTTTGGCTACTGACCGAATACTGACCAAATACTGATAGTGGGGCCGTGGCCTAATCCTCCTTTTTTCCACCATGCCGAGTCCCAGAAGACAAGTAACCCCATACTTGGACACTCCGAGGAGCTCTTTACCTTTCCATTTATGGCTTCTTCTGGCCTTTCAACATGCAAGTTTCAAGAGTGACATGAGGAGATTGTGTGCGCTGATGCCCAAATATTTGAGCAGCCATAGTCAGAAGAGGTTAACGGTGGTGAATGGCAATTAGTTTCAAGAGGTGGAGGATGATGAAACACATTTGCCAACAAGTCATGTTAAAGGAACAAGTCAGGAGGAGGACCAGAGTGAGGAAGTGGAAGAAGAGGTGGTGGATGATGTAGTCACTGATCCAACCTGGCAAGGTGGCATGCAGAGCGAGCACAGCATTGCAGAAGGGGAGGGATCTGCCATGTCACAACAGGCAGGAAGAGGCAGTAGGGCTGACAGAGGGAGAAGGCGGTCAACTGTTCCCCAGAGCATCCCCACGCAGCTAGATCCTAGGCCAAGAGACAGGTGTTCCCTAGTCTGGCACTTTTTTACTCCTCCACCAGTTCCAGCACCCCCTCCTCCTTCATCTCAGAATTATCATCCATATCAGTCGCAAGTTGGAAGCACTGCAGCACTGCCTCGGCGAAGCGGCAACAGGCTCTGCTTAAACTCATATGTTTAGATGACAAACAGCACACTGCATCAGAGCTATAAAAGGTATATCAGACCAGAAAGGTCTGTGGCTCTCGCAGGCATGGTTGTGTACGATAATGGCTGTAACCTGGTGGCGGCTCTGAATCTTGGCAACCTTGCACACATACCATGCCTGGACCACATGTTCAACTTAGTGGTTCAGCGCTTTCTAAAAACCTTATCCGATTTGTTGGAGCTACTTGTCAAGGCACGCTGCATGTACGCCCATTTCCGCAAGCCAGCAACAGCTGCTTCCAGTCTAGAAGTGCTACAGCAGCTCTTGCAACTGTCAGCACACTGACTGGTTTGCGACCTGCCCATGTGCTGGAACTCAACATTGGATATGTCAGCAAGGCTTTGTGAGAAGCAGAGGGCAGTAGTTGAATACTAGCTCCAACATGCCTGTCGGTATTCCGCTCAGCCTCTGCACATAACAACTGATGAGTGACCAAGGATGTCTGACATCTGTGCGGTACTCCAAAATTTTGATGAATCAACCAAGACGATGAGCGGCGATGATGACATAATTAGCGTGACTATCCCGCTTCTACTCAAACACTCGCTACTCTCAATAAATGATGAAGCTTTGCATGCAGACCAGGTGGAGATGGAGGAAGAAAGTAGACAGGGTGATACTATCCAGCCCTGCCTCATCTCATCTTTTCAGTGCGGATTGGGTGATAACGAGGAGGAGGAGCAGGAGATGGTTACTTGCACTTCAGAGGATACTACCAACACCAACTTTTCATCTGTTCAGTGGGGATGGCCTGAAGAGGAGGAGAGGGAGGAGAAGGAGAGTTGTCCTCCTGGTGGGGACAGTGAACTCTTGACTGTTGGGAGTATGGCACACATGGTAGATTTTATGTCCTGCTGCTTTTCACGTGACCCTCGCGTTATACGCATTTTGGGCACCACCTTTTACTGTTTTTTTTACTCTTCTCCACCCCAGCTACAAAGAACTTTCCATCTCTCCTTCCAGCAGTGGAGAGGGCTAATAAAATGGTGCAATACTAGAAGGCCTTAGTAGAAGAATTGGTCAAAAAATTTCCATCTGACAACTCTGGCGGAAGAGGTCAGTGTTCTTTAGACAACCAAGGAGTACAGAGGAGGGAGACACACAACAGGTCCAACAGAGGCAGGGGAAAACTATCAAAGGTCTTGAATAGTGTTGAACTACTCAGGATGTTCGGCGTGCACCAAGAATTTCCGGGTTACTCGGGCGGGAGCTCGGGTCTCCGCCCTGCACGTTTGGCGCTCTTACAGAGCCAATGAACATGCAGGGATTGCCAGCCAGTCACTGGAATGCCACAGCCATGTTGTTTGTGGGCATTACAGTGATTGGCTGGCCGCACAGTGTCACCTCGAGTATTTAAAACCGCCATCTTGGACACAGTCGCTCCGGATCAGACAGTGTAGGGAGAGTGCTGCTGAGTTAGGGAGAGATATATAGTGCGAAATAGGTAGTGTAGGGTCTCTAAAGCCTGCCAAATCAAACAAACAGTCCTACTCAAGACTAATATCCATCCCAGATATCAGGAAGGCAGGCAGGCTGTATAGGAGATGCAGTGGTTATACCAGCAAACGCTGCATTACAGTCCTGTGTGCTCCTGTTGGTCAAATTGCTAGACTTATCCCCCGGTCTCAGGGGCCAGAAAAATCCTTTTTTTTTCATCTAAATCCTGTTTTGCTTTTTTCCTCAGTCAGACTGTACAAATACACGTCTTATTAACCTTTGGGTATTCCCCCCCCCCAAAAAAAAAAATTGAGTGCGTCTGTGACTGTTCAGACACCAATGTATCTGTTTAAAAGAGTCTGGTGTAGGCCAGAGAAATAGAACTGTGGCTTTGCAGTTCCACGGGTCAAATCTCTGTATTTATCATGCTTTTGGCATTTTTTGCCGTAAAAAAAACCTGTAATAGTGTCTCCCTGACTGTTCAGACACCAATATATCTGTTTAAAAGAGTCTGGTCTAGGCCAGAGAAAAAGAACTGTGGTTTTGCAGTTCCATGGGTCAAATCTCTGTATTATCCTGCTTTTGGCATTTTTTCCGTAAAAAAAAATTGTAATAGTGTCGCCCTGACTGTTCAGACACAAATATATCTGTTTAAAAGAGTCTGGTGTAGGCCAGAGAAAAAGAACTGTGGTTTTGCAGTTCCATCGGTCAAATCTCTGTATTATCCTGCTTTTGGCATTTTTTCCGTAAAAAAAAACTGTAATAGTGTCTCCGACTGTTCAGACACAAATATATCTGTTTAAAAGAGTCTGGTGTAGGCCAGTGAAATAGAACTGTGGTTTTGCAGTTCCACGGGTCAAATCTCTGTATTATCCTGCTTTTGTCATTTCCATATTTGTGCCCCTCGCCTGCTCCGCTTGAAGTAGTGGAAGAGGAGATCCCATGTAGCGATGCCCAAATATTTGAACAGCCACGGCCACAGGAAGTCGACGCTGGCAAATTGTCACAAGATGTGGACGATGACGAGACACAATTGCCACGAAGTGAGGAGGAGGATCGTGGTGCATAAGTGGAAGAGGAGTAGGTGGTGGATGATCTAGTAACTGACCCAATGTGGCAGGAGGACACGCAGAGCGAGGCCAGCAGCACACAGGGGGATTGAGACAGAGTACCCCAACAGGCAGGAAGAAGCAGTGTGGTGGCCGCACACAGAAGGCGGGCAACAGTTCCCCGTAACACCAACACGAGGGATGTTGCCAGTACAACCGGTAGGTCTTCCAGAGTCTGGAATTTTTTTAGAATCTGCTGATAACCCCAACAAGGCCATTTGTACCACCTGCCATGCCAGCATCAGCAGGGTTGACAAAACTACCAGCCTGACCACCACCAGCAAGATCAGGCACATGTCAGCAAAGCACCCGACTTTGTGGGGCGAACTCCAGGGTCCACGACCAGTGTCAGCGGGTGTCACCACTGCTTCTTCCGCTGTTGTGCGTGTAATAGAACCCCATGTTGTGCGTGCAAGGCAATCCCCTGTCCATACTGCATGCAAAGATGCCCCCTCCTCTCAGTCTTCACTTGTTATGGCAGTTTCTCAAGAAACAGCATCAAAATCCACGTCCATGTCCCACCGCAGCGTTCAATTGTCCATATCCCAGAGCTTTGAACGAAAGCGCAAATTCGCAGCCAACGCCCCACAGGCCACAGTCCTAAATTCGCACATTTCATGACTGCTTGCGTTGGAAATGCTGCCTTTAGGCTGGTGGAGACGGAATCCTTCCGCAACCTTATGGCGGTGGCCGTCCCTCGGTACTCGGTCCCCAGCCGACACTATTTTGCCTGGTGTGCCATCCCTGCACTAAACAAGCACGTGTCCCAAAACATCTGCCGTGCCCTCAACAACGCAGTTACTGGGAAAGTCCACCTGACAATGGACAAGTGGACAAGTGCTTGTGGCCAGGGACGGTACATCTCCCTGACGGCACTCTGGGTAAATATAGTGGAAGTCGGGACCCAGTCGGACCTTGGGACGGAACACATCCTCCCCACACTGAGGATTGCGGGCCCTATGTCAGTCAGAGTTGCCCCAACAGTGTACAGCTCCTGCGTATCATCATCCTCCTCCTCCTCCTCATGTAAAGCCTCCATCTCAGATATCACCACATCAGTTACAAGCAGGAAGCACTGCAGTACTGCCTCAGCCAAGTGGCAACAGGCTGTGCTGAAACTCATAAGCTTAGGTGATAAACCTCACACTGCTTGTGAGTTGTGGACAGCTGTGAAAGAGCAGGCAGATCTGTGGTGGAGACCGCTGAACCTACATCCAGGAATGGTCGTGTGTGACAATGGCCGTAACCTGGTGGCGGCTCTGAGGCGAGGCGAGATCGCACACGTACAATGCCTGGCTCATGTGCTTAACCTCGTGGTTCAGTGGTTTCTCAAATCATACCCCGAGTTGCCATATCTGCTCGTCAATGTACGCCGCCTGTCAGCTCATTTTCGGAAGTCGGCTACAGCTTCCACCGCCCTTGCTGTGTTGCATCAGCGTTTGCAGCTTCCGACACACCGACTGGTGTGTGATGTCCCCACACTCTACCCTCCACATGTTGCAAAGGATTTGTGAGCAGAAGAGAGCAGTTGTGGAGTACCAGCTGCAACAAGGCGGTCGATATTCAGGTCAGACTCCACACATAAGACCTCAGGAGTGGACCTGGATGTCTGACATATGTACCATCCTGACAAACTTTGAGGAGTCCACCAAGATGGTGAGTGGCGATGACGCTCTCTGCAGAGAATTAAAGAGGAGGCATTGCAGCCAGAGTATGATGAGATGGGTCAAGAAGCCGTAATGGGCGATTACATACAGACCAGCCTCATCTCATCCCAACGTGTATTGGGGAACTATGAGGGAGAGGAGGAGAAGGAGGAAGAACAGGACCTGGTATCATGCGCTGTAGACGGTAGTACCTGTACAACTGTCATACAGTCGGTTCAGCGTGGGTGGCCTGAGGACAGGGGGGAGGAGGAGGAGGAGAAGAGCATGGTCAGTCATCATCTTGGCGAGGACACGGAAGTCTTGCCTGTTACCAGTCTGGCACGCATGGCTGACTTTATGTTACGCTGCCTTAACCGTGACCCTCGCGTTGTCAAAATGTTGAGTGACAGTCATTACTGGTTGGTGACACCTTTAGACCCCCGCTACAAGGAGAACTTTCACTCTCTTATTCCTGAGGTGGAGAGGTCTACAAAAATGGGGCAGTACCAGAAGGCCCTTGCTGCAGAACTGTTAAAAAAATTCCCATCTGAACACCCTAGCGGCAGAGGTCACAGTTCGTTGACCAACCAAGGTGTACAGGCAAGAGAGATGCAACTCCAATTCAGCAGAGGCAGGGGAACACTGTCAACATTCTGGGACAGTTTTCTGAGACCCGCCCAGCTTACAGGCCCTGAGGTGCGGGGTACTCTCACAAGGAGTGGAACGTTTCAAAAGATGGTGAGGGAGTACCTTGTCGACCGTACCAGCGTCCTCCGTGATTCCTCTGTGCCTTTTAATTATTGGGTATCCAAGCTGGACACTTGGAATGAATTTGCTCTTTACACCTTGGAGGTGCTGGCCTGCCCTGCCGCTAGCGTGTTATCGGAGCGTGTTTTTAGTGCCGCTGGGGGAATTATAACTGATAAGCGCACTCGCCTGTCCACTGACAATGCTGACAAGCTGACCCTTATCAAAATGAACAAGGGCTGGATTGAGCCAGACTTCTCATCACCACCAAATGACAGCAGAGTAACATAAAGTCAAATCCACTGTGTTATTTCTGCAGATGTATTCCCATGCACCACTTCACACCCACACATAGGTATACGCTTCCTCATTTCGGCTGTATTTTTCTCTTCTCCTTATCCTCAGCCTCCACCACCACTATACCACCAGGTTGACCGTGGTCCGTGTTGCCAGCATTGCAAGTTGCTCCATCCTAATTTTTGGCAGCTTTTGCTTGGAAGGCATAGGCAAAGACTATGGGAGACCCCCTCCCCAATAATGGGAATAATGTTTTTAGTATGCTATACTGCATGGCTCTTGTTTGCCAGCATTGCAAGCTCCTCCGTACTAATTTTTGACAGCTTTTGCTAGGAAGGCACAGGCAAAGACTATGGGAGACCCACTCCCCAATAATAGGAATAATGTTTTTAATATGCTGTACTGCATGGCTCTTGTAAAGGGCATGAAAACCGTCTTGATAAGCTACTCTGAACTCCACGTCTCTTCAAGGGGCATTAAAACCGTCTTGTTAAGCTACTGCGACCTCCACCACTTTTCCAAGGGGCATTGATATTGTCTTTTTATTCCACTGCGACCTCCACCATTCTTCCAAGGGGCATTAAAACCGTCTTGTTAAGCTACTGCGACCTCCACGTCTTTTTCAAGGGGCATTAAAACCGTCTTGTTAAGCTACTGCGACCTCCACCACTTTCCCAAGGGGCATTAAAAACATCTTGTTAAGCTACTGCGACCTCCACCACTTTTCCAAGGGGCATTAAAACCATCTTGTTAAGTTACTGCGACCTCCACGTATCTTCCAAGGGGCATTAAAACCGTCTTGTTAAGCTACTGCGACCTCCACGTCTCTTCCAGGGGGCATTAAAACCGTCTTGTTAAGCTACTGCGACCTCCGCCACTTTTCCAAGGGGCATAAAAACAGTCTTGTTAAGCTACTGCAACCTCCACCACTTTTCCAAGGGGCATTAAAACCGTCTTGTTAAGCTACTGTGACCTCCACCACTTTTCCAAGGGGCATTGATATTGTCTTTTTATTCCACTGCGACCCCCTCCATTATTCCAGGGGGCATTAAAACAGTCTTGTTAAGCTACTGCAACCTCCACCACTTTTCCAAGGGGCATTAAAACCATCTTGTTAAGCTTCTGCGACCTCCACCACTTTTCCAAGGGGCATTAAAAGCATCTTGTTAAGCTACGGCGACCTCCACCACTTTTCCAAGGGGCATTAAAACCGTCTTGTTAAGCTACTGAGACCTCCACGTCTCTTCCAAGGGGTATTAAAACCGTCTTGTTAAGCTACTGCGACCTCCACGTCTTTTCCAAGGGGCATTAAAGCCGTCTTGTTAAGCTACTGCGACCTCCACGTCTCTTCCAAGGGGCATTAAAACCGTCTTGTTAAGCTACTGCGACCTCCACGTCTCTTCCAAGGGGCATTAAAACCATCTTGTTAGGCTACTGCGACCTCCACCACTGTTCCAAGGGGTATTAAAACCGTCTTTTTATTCCACTGCAACCTCCACCATTCTTTCAAGGGGCATTAAAAAAGTCTTATTAAGCTACTGCGTCCTCCACGTCTCTTCCAAGGGGCATTAAAACCATCTTGTTAAGCTTCTGCGACCTCCACCACTTTTCCAAGGGGCATTAAAACCATCTTGTTAAGCTACTGCGACCTCCACCATTTTTCCAAGGGGCATTGATATTGTCTTTTTATTCCACTGCGACCTCCACCATTCTTCCAAGGGGCATTAAAACCGTCTTGTTAAGCTACTGCGACCTCCACCACTTTTCCAAGGGGCATTAAAACCGTCTTGTTAAGCTACTGCGACCTCCACGTCTCTTCCAAGGGGCATTAAAACCGTCTTTTTAAGCTACTGCGACCTCCACGACTTTTCCAAGGGGCATTAAAACCGTCTTGTTAAGCTACTGCGACCTCCACCACTTTTCCAAGGGGCATTAAATCCGTTTTGTTAAGCTACTGCGACCTCCACCACTTTTCCAAGGGGCATTGATATTGTCTTTTTATTCCACTGTGACCTCCACCATTCTTCCAAGGGGCATTAAAACCGTCTTGTGAAGCTACTGCGACCTCCACATCTCTTCCAAGGGGCATTGAAACCGTTTTGTTAAGCTACTGCGACCTCCACCACTTTTTCAAGTGGCATTAACACCGTCTTGTTAAGCTACTGCGACCTCCACCACTTTTCCAAAGGGCATTAAAACTGTTTTGTTAGCTACTGCGACCTCCACGTCTCTTCCAAGGGGCATTAAAACCGTCTTGTTAAGCTACTGTGACCTCCACGTCTCTTCCAAGGGGCATTAAAATCGTCTTGTTAAGCTACTGCGACCTCCACCACTTTTCCAAGGGGCATTAAAACCGTCTTGTTAAGCTACTGTGACCTCCACCACTTTTCCAAGGGGCATTAAAACCGTTTTGTTAAGCTACTGCGACCTCCACCACTTTTTCAAGGGGCATTGATATTGTCTTTTTATTCCACTGTGACCTCCACCATTCTTCCAAGGGGCATTAAAACCATCTTGTTAAGCTACTGCGACCTCCACATCTCTTCCAAGGGGCATTGAAACCGTTTTGTTAAGCTTCTGCGACCTCCACCACTTTTCCAAGTGGCATTAACACCGTCTTGTTAAGCTACTGCGACCTCCACCACTTTTCCAAGGGGCATTAAAACCGTCTTGTTAAGCTACTGCAACCTCCCACTTTTCAAAGGGGCATTGATATTGTCTTTTTTTTCCACTGCGACCTCCACCATTCTTCCAAGGGGCATTAAAACCGTCTTGTTAAGCTACTGCGACCTCCACGTCTCTTCCAAGGGGCATTAAAACCGTCTTGTTATGCTACTGCGACCTCCACGTCTCTTCCAAGGGGCATTAAAACCGTCTTGTTAAGCTACTGCGACCTCCACCACTTTTCCAAGGGGCATTAAAACTGTCTTGTTAAGCTATTGCGACCTCCACGTCTCTTCCAAGGGGCATTAAAACTGTCTTTTTATGCTACTGTGACCTCCACCACTCTTCCAAGGGACATTAAAACAGTCTTGTTATGCTACTGTGACCTCCTCCACTCTTCCAAGGGGCATGAAAACCGTCTTGTTAAGCTACTACGACCTCCACCACTTTTCCAAGGGGCATTGATATTGTCTTTTTATTCCACTGCGACCTCCACCATTCTTCCAAGGGGCATTAAAACCGTCTTGTTAAGCTACTGCGACCTCCACCACTTTTCCAAGGGGCATTAAAACTGTCTTGTTAAGCTATTGCGACCTCCACGTCTCTTCCAAGGGGCATTAAAACTGTCTTTTTATGCTACTGTGACCTCCACCACTCTTCCAAGGGACATTAAAACAGTCTTGTTATGCTACTGTGACCTCCTCCACTCTTCCAAGGGGCATTAAAACCGTCTTGTTAGGCTACTGCTACCTCCACCACTGTTCCAAGGGGTGTTAAAACCGTCTTGTTAAGCTACTGCGACCTCCACCACTTTTCCAAGGGGCATTGATATCATCTTTTTATTCCACTGCGACCTCCACTATTCTTCCAAGGGGCATTAAAAAAGTCTTATTAAGCTACTGCGTCCTCCACGTCTCTTCCAAGAGGCATTTAAACCATATTGTTAAGCTACTGCGACCTCCACCATTTTTCCAAGGAGCATTGATATTGTCTTTTTATTCCACTGCGACCTCCACCATTCTTCCAAGGGGCATTAAAACAGTCTTGTTAAGCTACTGCGACCTCCACCACTTTTCCAAGGGGCAATAAAACCATCTTATTAAGCTACTGCGTCCTCCACGTCTCTTCCAAGAGGCATTAAAACCATCTTGTTAAGCTACTGCGACCTCCACCATTTTTCCAAGGAGCATTGATATTGTCTTTTTATTCCACTGCGACCTCCACCACTTTTCCAAGGGGCATTAAAACCGTCTTGTTAAGCTACTGCGACCTCCACCACTTTTCCAAGGGGCAATAAAACCATCTTGTTAAGCTACTGCGACCTCCATGTCTCTTCCAAGGGGCATTAAAACCGTCTTGTTAAGCTACTGCGACCTCCACCACTTTTCCAAGGGACATTAGAACCGTCTTGTTAAGCTACTGCGAGCTCCACGTCTCTTCCAAGGGGCATTAAAACCGTTTTATTAAGCTACTTCGACCTCCACGTCTCTTCCAAGGGGGATTAAAACCGTCTTGTTAAGCTACTGCGACCTCCACGACTTTTCCAAGGGGCATTAAAACCATCTTGTTAAGCTACTGCAACCTCCCACTTTTCAAAGGGGCATTGATATTGTCTTTTTATTCCACTGCGACCTCCACCATTCTTCCAAGGGGCATTAAAACCGTCTTGTTAAGCTACTGCGACCTCCATGTCTCTTCCAAGGGGCATTAAAACCGTCTTGTTAAGCTACTGCGACCTCCACGTCTCTTCCAAGGGGCATTAAAACCGTCTTGTTAAGCTACTGCGACCTCCACGTCTCTTCCAAGGGGCATTAAAACATCTTGTTAGGCTACTGCGATCTCCACCACTGTTCCAAGGGGCATTAAAACCGTCTTGTTAAGCTACTGCGATCTCCACCACTTTTCCAAGGGGCATTGATATTGTCTTTTTATTCCACTGCGACCTCCACCATTCTTCCAAGGGGCATTAAAGCAGTCTTGTTAAGCTACTGCGACCTCCACCACTTTTCCAAGGTGCATTAAAACCATCTTGTTAAGCTACTGCGACCTCCACCACTTTTCCAAGGGGCAATAAAACCATCTTGTTAAGCTACTGCGACCTCCACGTCTCTTCCAAGGGGCATTAAAATCGTCTTGTTAAGCTACTGGGACCTCCACCACTTTTCCAAGGGGCATTAAAACCATCTTGTTAAGCTCCTGCGAGCTCCACGTCTCTTCCAAGGGGCATTAAAACCATTTTGTTAAGCTACTGCGACCTCCATGTCTCTTCCAAGGGGGATTAAAACCGTCTTGTTAAGCTACTGCGACCTCCACCACTTTTCCAAGGGACATTAAAATCGTCTTGTTAAGCTACTGCGACCTCCACCACTTTTCCAAGGGGCATTAAAACCGTTTTGTTAAGCTACTGCGACCTCCACCACTTTTCCAAGGGGCATTAAAACTGTTTTGTTAAGCTACTGCGACCTCCACGTCTCTTCCAAGGGGCATTAAAACAGTCTTGTTAAGCTACTGCGACCTCCACGTCTCTTCCAAGGGGCATTAAAACAGTCTTGTTATGCTACTGTGACCTCCACCACTCTTCCAGGGGGCATTAAAACAGTCTTGTTATGCTACTGTGACCTCCTCCACTCTTCCAAGGGGCATTACAACCGTCTTGTTAAGCTACTGCGACCTCCACCACTTTTCCAAGGGGCATTGATATTGTCTTTTTATTCCACTGCGACCGCCACCATTCTTCCAAGGGGCATTAAAACCGTATTGTTAAGCTACTGCGACCTCCACGTCTCTTCCAAGGGGCATTAAAACAGTCTTGTTAAACCACTCTGAACTCCACAGCTCTTCCAAGGGGCATTGAAATGTTGTTTTTAATTTACTCTAACCTCCACGACTCTTCCAACGGGCATTGCATTTCCTCCTAATTTTAGTCAGCTTTTGCTTTTCAATGCATAGGCGAACACTAAGGGAGACTCACTCCCCAATAATGGGTAGAAGGTTTTTAGTTTGCTGTAATCCACGTCTATTTTCAAGGGGCATTGCTGTTCCTCATAATTTTTGGAAAGCCTTCCATTCACTGCTTAGGCCAACAGTGTACAGGAGACCCCGTTGCTATAAATGGAAAAAACGGTTTAGTTAAGGCCCTCTGACCTCCATGTCACTTCCAAGGGGCATTGGAGTGCCTCGAAATGTTTGGTAGGCATTGCACTCACTGTATGCCCTATAACTGTGTAGCCGAACCGCTCCTTTTGGTACAGAAACATATCCTACTAGACATGTGTGGTTGACTGGCCTGATATTGATGTGAATGCTCCCTGTTCCTCCTGCTCTTTCTTCTTTGCCACCACCTCATCCATCATTCATCACCTGAAGCTTTGTTTTAACGGGAGTCATAGAACTGGGATAGTAGCAGGGAAACATCCAGCAATCCTCGGAGGAGGTAGGGTATGTGCCAAAAGGCTGACCACCTCAGGCCTAGCCGCTACTACATACATGCGCTTGCATTCCAAGAAAACAAAGCAGATGCTAACTTCTATCATCATCATCATGCTCCTCACCTTGGCACTCTCAACTCCCCTGATGGAGAAGCCACGGCCCACCGGAGGAGTCTGGTTCTCTGGTGGGCTCATCCAATGCTGCCCTAAAGCAGGCCAGGCTAAGAAAAGTGTGCGGGAAGTTCACAGGAGAAATAGGGGCGGCTGGGGACCGTTTATGGACACCCGGCCGCCCCCAGTCGGCTGGGGACCGTGTGTGGACACCCGGCCGCGGGGCAGCTGGGGACCGAGTATGGACACCCGGCCGCCCCCTGGCGTCTGGGGACCGAGCGTGGACACACGGCCGCTGGGCAGCTGGGGACTGAATATGGATACGTCGCTGCCGAATCAGCCATGAGGTAGTGGCCAGCTTCGGCCTCCTCCAAACTAAAAGGCCCAATTTCAAGTGCAAGCTAGCAGTATGGTATTGCAGCCTGGGGGTGGGTGGGTGGCAGGCTGCATACTTGCGCTTGCATTGTAAGGAATGGGGGAGGTACAATTGAACACTGCCCTGGGACAAGGACTTGCACGGGGATAGTTGCAAGTCTGCATCTTCTGATGCGGCAAGGATCACTTCTGATGGGCACACTTTTAGGCAGTGACCTGGGTGTCAGAGATGCTTCCAGGGGTCTTCCCATGCTGTTCTCATGTCTTTTCAGCACTGTATGCATGTGTCACACAGCACATGGCCAAATAAGATTGTAAAATGTTAAAATGACATTTCCCGGTGAATGCATTTGTCACGGTTGAAAGCAATACAAAAGTGCAAAAACGCATAAAAAATGCTACTTGTGAACATAGCCCAAGGTGTGGAGGAGTATTTTTGTTTTTGGTTATTTATTTTACCTTATACACAAGTATTTACCGTGGAAAGGAAGTTCCTTAACATATTTCACAGGAAAACCGTTTCAGTTTTGTTTTTGAACATTTTATTGTGAGCCCGTAAAAGTAGTTTAATACCTCTGACCACGTTGTTGATAGCAGTGACCTGGGGGTCAGAAATGCTTCCTGGGGCGATCCCCATGCTGTCCCCATGTCATTTGAACACTGTCACTATCGCTTTGGGCACTTTTAAGGCTTTCTGCAGACTGCCGGGGGTGCCGCCGCAAAAATGCTCGGGTCTCCCATAGACTAACATTGGGCTCGTTGCTCGGGTCAAGCACGCGAGTATCACGGTGAGCTCGGCCCGAGCTTCAAGCACCCCAGCATTGTAGTGCTCATTCAACACTAGTCTTGAAAAGTTTCATTAGACCCGCACAGCGCCCAAGCCATGATTTGCAGGGTACTATGACAAAAAGGGAAAAGTTAATGAAGATGGTGAAGGAATACCTAGCCAACTGTACCAGCGCCCTCCGTGATTCCCCTTTGCTGTCCAACTATTGTCCAAGCTGGACACGTTGCATTAACGATCCTTCATCGACTTGGAGTTGCTTGCCTGCCCTAGCGTTTTGTTAGTGAGGGTTTTTAGGGCATAATAACTGATAGGCGCATGCATCTGTAAACTGAAAATGCTGACAGGCTGACTTTTATTAAAATGAACAAGGCCTTGCAAGCCCACAGAATGAGAGTAGCGGATCATAAAGTCAAATAATATGTTTCTTTTTTTAAGGGTGTATTCCCATGCACCCCTTCCCACCCAAACAAGGATATATATTTCTTGTTTTTTCATTGTTAGTGTCCTCCTTCTCCACCATATCTACAAGGTCATGATCTAACTCTTGCTCCTAATTTTTCAAGAGTGTGTCCGCCCTACTATATCATTTTTATATACCTATAAAATCATCTTACATATATATGTATAGCCCCCAGGGGTAAATATTTTTCAGCCTTTGCACATGGTGCATTGGCTTTACCAGTGTAGGAGTCCAACTCCTTCCAAATGGTAAAAATAATTTAGGGGGTTAAATTGCAGTGAATTGCTATCATGTCAGCTGAAAACCCGGCGGCGATCGTGCACGGCTTCTGTGCACGCTGTGGTAAAGCTTGTCTGGATGCGGAGGTAGACAAGTAACACTGTCTCTTTAAACTTCAGGTTAGTTAATTAAACTTTATAAACTAACCTGCAATCCATAAAGAAAAACACAGCCCATTCGGCATGAAGGCAAAACAACATACCAAAGTTGCAATGCAACTTTCAGCCAGCGTCCAGCCACTCAGGGTTAGTCGCTCACGGTTCAGTCCAATGCATGCAAGCTCCTTCCTGGAGCCTATTTTTTCAGACTCTGAACACCTCCAGAGTCAAAAGGCTGGCTATTTAATTAGCCCTAAAACACGCCCTGGAGTGGAGATAGGGTGGATAGCTTCCCTCCCAGCACTTAGCTATCCACCTGTAAAGCATTCCCTTTTAAACCTGGCTATTAAACCTCTCTGCACCTAATGTGCAGGAGAAACTTCCATGTTTTACATCACTGAAGCCAATAGTCTCAGTGACATATATCTCCCCTCCAGTATTCTGCCAGTGACTTTGTCATATACCCCCCCTCTGCCCAAAGCCGGAGGTTTTGGCACCTTCACTTACTAAACATGGAAGTCTGGACAGGGCATCAGCGTCCCCATGTAGCTTCCCGGGCCTATGCTCCTTCGAGAAACTAAAGTCCTGGAGTGCTAAAAACCACCTAGTCACCCAGGCATTCTTCCCCATCCTTTCCCTCATCCATCTCAGGGGTGCATGATCTGACACTAACCTGAACTTCCGACCTAACAGGTTGTACCTCAGAGTGTCAACTGCCCACTTATTGCCCAAACACTCTTTTTCCACAACAGCGTAGTTTTTTTCACAAGTCGAAAGTTTTCTACTGAGATATAATACGGGATGTTCCTCCCCATTTATTTCTTGGGACAACACTGCTCCTATCCTGACTTCTGAGGCATCCGTCTGGACTATGAACTCCTTATTGAAGTCAGGGGCAATCAAAACCGGCTGCTTATACAGAGCGAGCTTCAATTCCTGGAACGCCATCTCTGCCTCAGAAGACCAATTGGCCATTGCCATCTTTGTACCTTTCAGTAGGTCGGACAGTGGTGTGGCTATGATGGAGAAATTTGGGATAAACCACAGATAGTACCCTACCAGTCCTATAAATGCTCGTACCTGTTTTTTGGAGGATGGTTGTGGGCAATTCTGGATTGCTTCCACCTTCTTTACTTGCAGCTTTATTTTTCCCCTTCCGACAATATAGCCCACATACTTCGCCTCTTCCTTCCCCATAGCGCACTTTTTCAGGTTAATGGTAAAGCCGGCCTTCCTCAGCGCATCCAGAACTGCCTGGACCTTCTGCAGGTGACTCTTTCAATCTGGACTGAAGATCACAATGTTGTCTAGATAAGAGGCGGTGTACTTCCTGTGCGAGGCTAGGATCTGGTCCATAGCCCTCTGGAAGGTAGCTGGGGCTCCCTGCAAACCGAACGGCATCAGGGTGTACTGAAAACACCCGTCGGGTGTACTGTAGGCAGTTTTCTCCTTGTCACTTGGAGACAAGAGAATTCGCTAGTACCCTTTTGTTAAGTCCAGGGTGGTGATGTACCTGACTGGTCCTAACCTTTTAATAAGTTCGTCTACCCGGGGCATCAGGTACGTGTCGAATTCAGACACTTTGTTTACCCTTCTGTAATCGTTACAGAACCGCCACTCTCCGTCCGGCTCTGGAACCAGCACAATGGGGCTGGACCAGCAGCTCTTTGACTTTTCGACAACGCCCAGGTTCAACATTCTCTGCACCTCCTTGGAGATTACCGCGCGGTGGGCCTCGGGGATTCGGCCTGTGTCACCCGTACATGCGGTTCTGTCTGGATTTCATGTTCCACAACCTGCGTGCAGCCTGTCAACTCTGAAAACAAGTCTCGGTTTCGCTGAATCAACTCTTGTCACTGTTGCTTCTGGGCCGGTGACAGGGTCTCTGCTATTGCGACATCCTAGGCCTTGGCTTCAAGATGGGCCTCCAGGCACATAGGTTCCACCGGTTCCCTGTCTCACCATGGTTTGAGCAGGTTAATGTGGTATACCGGGTATGGCTTTCTTCTTCCTGGTTGGTGTACCTCGCAGTTGACGTCACTCAACTTTTTGACCACCTTGTATGGCCCTTGTCACTTGGCCAGGAATTTACTTTCCACCATGAGGATTAACACCAACACCCGGTCTCCCAGGCTAAACTGTCTCAGCCTCATCGCCCAGTTGTAGACCTGGGCTTGGGCCTCTAGGGATTTAATGAGGCTATCCCTCACAATTGGCATCACCTTCTCTATCCGGTCCTGCATTTGGGCCACATGATCGATGACGCTCCTGCTTCCCACATTTCCTTTGCAATATCCAGCAGTCTGCGAGGATGCCGGCCATATAGCAGCTCGAAGGAGGAGAATCCGGCAGAGGCCTGGGGAACTTTTCTAATTGAGAACAGGAGGTAGGGGAGTAGACAATCCCAGTCTCAGCCATCCTTTTCCACCACCTTCTTCTACATTGACTTCAAGGTCTTGTTAAATTTCTCTGAGTCTGTCAGTCTGCGGATGGTATACCGACGTCCGGAGTTGTGTAATTTAGAGAGCCTTACACAACTCCCTCATCACCTTCGACATGAAAGGAGTTTCCTGGTCCATCAGGATCTCCTTTGGCAGACCCGTCCAGGAGAAAATATGCACCAGCTCCCTGGCGATACTTCTGGCGGAGGAATTTCTCAATGGTACCGCTTACGGATACCGAGTGGCGTAGTCCAATACTACGAGGATGTATTGGTGCCCCCGGGCAGACTTCACCAGGGGCCTGACAAGGTCCATGGCAACCCGATAAAATGGGACCTCTATGATAGGTAGCGGTACTAGGGGACTGCAGAAATGGGACACGGGAGCAGTTAGCTGACAAGTGGGACAGGAGCGGCAGTAATTCACAATTTCACGGTGACATCCAGGCCAGTAGAACCTCTGCAGTACCCGCTCCTGAGTTGCATCTACTCCTAGATGCCCACCCAAGATTTGAGAATGGGCCAGATCTAATACCCTATGCTTATAGGGTCCCGGTATCACCAACTGCTCTATCACCTCCCCTTTTGGCTTAGTGACCCAATAAAGAAGGTCCCCATTGAATGTAAAATAAGGGTACCTGGTATCAGGCCCCGGCTCTTGAGCAACCTCATTGATTACAGACAAATTATCAATAGCATACTTCAATGTCAGATCCTGCATTTGCACGATACCAAAGTTTCCCCCAGACACCCCCAAATCCGGAATCTCGGTCTCTGGGGTCACCGTCTCGTCCTTGTCAGCCGCAAGGACACACAGGGGAAACTCATATGTCTGAGTGTGACGGCGATGTTTCATGGTGTAACCGGCTCCTGTTGGAGACACCTGGTACCCCCGCTTTCTGCCACAAGTCCCAGAACAGGCTGAAGTCCCACCCTATTATTATTGGGTGGAACAGATCCTTCACCACTCCTACTTCATGAGACTCAACCCCACGGTTAGTTTGTATAGTTACTCTGGCCACCGGGTAATCCTTGGCATCCCATGAATGCATCAGACACCCACGTTTTTCCTGGGGATCAACTGATAAGGGAGTGTGGCCCTTATCAGAGTCACCAACTCCCTGAGTCAAGGAGTCCTGCCACTAGTTCCCCATTAACGGTCAAGGGACATGATTGCGGCCCCTCACCGGGCTGACAGTCCACACTGCAGACGGGGTACGCATAATAGGAACAGCAATGTCCCAGGCTACAGTCCATTTGTTCAGAGGGCAGCGGGAAGCTATATGGCCGGGGCCATTACACCTCCAAATAATCTCTCCCGCAAGGACCTTAGGCACCACCTCCCCCTCCCCTTTGGACCTTGGACGCCCTTTGGGCCTCCACCCCCTGGTGAGTTCCCCAGTAAGGAGTGGGCTGCCTCCCCATGGAACCCTCGGCCCCCTGGTACCTCTCAACCAGACCAGTTCATCAGCGTCCGGGGATCACCCTGGGAAACCCAAGCCTGTATTGGCTTTGGCAGGGAATGTACTAAACCGATCCATAACCACTCGCTCTACCATCTGCGCAGGTGTAGAGGACTCAGGCTGCAACCATTTTTGGACCAGGTGCATTAAATCAAACATTTGGGAGTGATGGGGTTTTTCGCGGTGACATGCCAAACGGTGGACGCGCTGTGCTCTGTCATTGTTGCCCCAAGCATGCCAAAATTTCAGTTTTTAACTTTGCATACTCTTTTGCATCTTGCAACGCCAGGTCATAATAGGCCTTCTGCTCCGCCACCCTTTCAAAGAGTCAGGAACGCCTCAATGTCACCCCCAGGGTCATCTTTTGTAATGCTCTTCTTACCGTCTTCCTGACGTGCGAGTCATCACCTGGACCACCCCATCTTGGGGAGGAGTGGTTGTCCTACCACGGATCTGCTCTGCTAGGAGTTCCATCTGTCTTTGCTGCTGTTGGATTTGCTGCATCAGAAGTTTATTTGTCCCCTGCTGCTGCTCCCGTTTCTGCTGCTGTATGTTCTGCTGGCTTTGCAGCTGCACCTGATGCTGCTGCTGCATGTTCTGCTGGCTTTGCAGGTACTGCTGCTG
This sequence comes from Phyllobates terribilis, assembly GCF_046119375.1. NCBI lineage: Eukaryota > Metazoa > Chordata > Amphibia > Anura > Dendrobatidae > Phyllobates > Phyllobates terribilis. The sequence continues at coordinate 535,420,619 of NW_027362762.1, read as the reverse complement.
CATGTTCTGCTGGCTCTGCAGGTGCTGCTGTGTTTGCTGTGCCTGCAACAAATGCTTAAGCAGGTCCTCCATTTTGTCCGGCGTCACTTGCTGGCTTCTGGCTGCCTTCACCCAGGACATGCAGCACCTCTTGTAACAGTCACACGTGTTCGCTGGGAGTTCTGCCGACACTTCTAACCACCACCTATGGTAAAGCGACTTGCTTGGCTGGATGTGGAGGTAGACAAGTAACACTGTCTCTTTAAATTTTGGGTTAGTTTATTAAACTTTATAAACTAACCCGCAGTCCATAAAGAAAAACACAGCTTATTCGGCATAAAGGCAAAACAGGATACCAAAAGTTACAACACAATCCGTATATCGGCCGGCGTCCAGCCACTCAGGGTTAGTTGCTCACAGTTCAATCCAACACATGTGAGCTCCTTCCTGGAGCCTGTTTTTCCAGACTCTGAATAACTCCGGAGTCAAAAGGCTGGCTATTTAATTAGCCCTAAAACACGCCCTGGAGTGGAGATAGGGTGGACAGCTTCCCTCCCAGCACTTAGCTATCCACCTGTAAAGCATGCCCTTGTAAACCGGGCTATTAACCATCTCTGCACCTAATGTGCAGGAGAAACTTCCATGTTTTACATCACTGAAGACAATAATCTCAGTGACAGATATCTCCCCTCCAGTATTTTGCCAGTGACTATGTCACAATGCAAAATCACCACGACATATCCATACTTCCAAGGTCGAGAAGTACTTCCCAACCTGGACATATAGATACATCTATGGTCATGAAGGGATCAAAAAAAGGCCTTACAAAATAGAATGAGGGCCCTCCCAAATTAATGGTAGAGGGTCGCCTGAGGGCCCTCCCAAAGTAATGGTAGAGGGCCACTTGAGAGTCCTCCCAAATTTATGGGCCAGCTGACGTTCAGTATGGGCACCATTGCGTAATTTTAGGGTGCCAAGCTATGCGGTCAGAGACAAATCGAGGTCAGGTTTAGGTTACTCTTAGCCTGTTTAGGGTCATTTGGTTATATCTCCCCTGCTTTGTCCATTCTTGTGTGTGTAACGATGCAGTTGTAAAATAAACATAGCGTTCCTGTCCATAAGCACTTATCCACATCGATAGGACAAGTGTTGTTGGACATTCACAGTAACTGCATTGGTCAGGGCACGTGTGCTGTAATGAGACATATGTAATGCGAGGACAGAACACTAAAAGAATTGTGTCAGATTGTGTTGGGACAGAGTGCCGATGGACATACGCCGCCATGAGGTTGCTGAAACCCGGAGTGTCCACAAGCCTAAACGGCAAGATTTCCATTCCAAACGGTCTGTAAATGTGCCCGTTTAGCATTTGGGACTGTGGCTGGCTTGTATTCTCTGTGTTTCAAGGCCTAGGGTAGGGACAGCTGAATGCTGTCCTGGGACAAAAAAAGTGGACATAGTTGCTGATGGTGCTTGTGAATGTGCAACAACAGCTGCAGGGCAGCCCACGTGCTGGAACTCAACATTACATATGTACTTGGCAAGGCTTTGTGAACAGCAGTGAGCAATAGTTGAATAGCAGCTCTAACATGCCGGTCGATATTCCATTTAACCTCCACACATAACAAGTGATGAGTGGCCATGGATGTATAACATCTGTGAGGAATCAACCAAGATGGTGATGGCAATTTCAGCATAATCAGAGTAAACATCCCTCTTCTGTGTCTACTCAAACTCTCCCTGCTCAAAATTAAAGAGGATGGTTTGCATGTGGACCAGGCGGAGATGGAGGAAGAAAGTACACAGAGTCCTACATGCTTGCCAATCCCCTTTTTCAGGATGCAGGTGCGGATGTGTGCAGGTCGCAAACCAGTCGGTGAGCTGGCACTTGCAAGTGGCAACTGTAGCTGACTTGTGGAAATGGGCGCAACAATTGGTCACTTTCTCCCTCTGGACACCCCACTGCCTCTAATGGCGCTCTAAAAATTGAGTGAGGGTCGCATGATGATTATGTGGATTTGGTGGAGGAGGAGGACAAAAAATAATAAAAAACATGAACTATAAACTATTTATTTTAGTTTTTAGGAATACCCCATCAAACAAAGGAACACTTAAACCTTGACAAGGGTAATTGCCGCATGTGGTTGCTCTGGGGAACAATTGTCAGCCTTCTCCCTTTAGCCACCCCACTGCCTCTGATGGCCCTCTAAAAATTATTAACCATAGGAAGGATGACACCACAGCTATAGAGGCGACCATCTGATAGCCCAGCTCGGCTACCCACCTTCACTAAAGACCCTTTCAGCTTTTTGAGAGTTGGGTGGAAGACATCATCTCTGAAAATAGGGTCCCACAGCTGCAACCCAACAGTTTGAGCAGCACTCTTTGAAGAGTTAATACCCTGAGACCACAGGGGGCACGTAGCCCCTCACTTTGTCACTGAGAATGATTTAATTCTCCAGGGATTACTCTGGAGCGGTTCTTGTGGTCGGATGCAGGTCTGGACAGCTGTCGTCATCCTATTGGATAGGTATATTCTTATGTGTGTGTATGCTTTATTAAAGATGGTGCTATGCACACAAATTAATCTACTCGGTAGCGACTTGCAGCGGACCAGCAAATGCGCAGTCACAGACGTACTTAGCGCAAGCCACCACTACTAGGCAAGTTAAAGGGCCGGGATATTCTTCACCAACTCCCAATAAGGAGGGTGGCTTTACAAAGCCTTTACCAGAGTGATGTCACAGGGTAGCTGGCAACTGGTGCCGCGGACGATGTTGGAGTCAGGATACCAGAGTAAGACCTAAGCTACTAACATTAAACCAAAATAAAAAGCAAAATGGAACCCCCCATAAAAAAAGAACCAGAAAAGACGGTAAGCATGTGCTGAGAAGCAATCTAAACTTCACCAGGAAGAACTCACCCCACCACTTTGCAAGTGAAAATAACAAACAGCACTGGCCTGGAAAATAGCGAGCCCTCTATTAAAAATAAATATCAGGTGATGCATTCCTCCCATTCATGTCCAGGGAGCCACTCCCTGCTCACATGAACAGCAAAATGCACACATTCCCACAATCGGCTTACACCAGACAAGGCAGCGTCTAGGAGTGCCTGGAAACCGGGAGACACAGCGTCCCATGTCTTCTGGGTAGCGAAACAAGCGGGAAGCGCGGCATCTCGCGTTCCCACTTCATTCACCACATACACACACGAGAAACCACTATGTGTAGTCACACCGTCCAAGTGCGCGATAACTCCAACCCCAGCATAGACAGACCGGCAGGGATGTCAAGAAAACGGAGGAGGACGAAGGCGTCCATGGCAGATATTCCTGATAGACGGAGTGAAGGCACAGTCTAAGGGGTGGTGGAGGTTTTTTTTTCCGCTCTTTTTTATTTTGCCTTATATTCAATTTATTATACAGGAAACAATGTTTCCTAAAATCCATTTTATCTTCGGTTTTGCATGTTTCAGTGTCAGTTCGTAAAAGTGGCGGAATAATCTGACAACATTGTTCCCAGAAGTGACCTGGGAGTCAGATGTGTACAGACATCTTCCCCATGCTGTTCCCATTCCATTTGAGCACTTTTTCCATCCATTTCAGCAGTTTTAATGCCCCCCAGACCTCCTGGGAAGGTCCTCAGGAAAAATGCTCGAGTTTTCCATTGACTTCCATTATATTCGTTACGCAAGACGAGCATTAAGGAAAGCTTGTTACAAGTAATGAACACCCGAGCATTTTAGTGCTCGCTTATCACTAATTCTTATTTATTTATCACATGAGTTCCAAGTTACTGTACATAAAGAGACTGTGTTCACACTATATAGGGAGACTGTGGGGGCTCACTCTACATATAGGGGCTGTGTGGAATAACACTGTAAATAGGGGGCTGTGTGGGCTTTCATACTGTATATAAGTAGGCTACGTGTGGGCTCATATGGTTTATAGGGGGATGTCATCATGCTTAATTCTGCTATTAAGTGATACAATTAATATTAATATAAAATAATTATTATGTTAATATTAATATTGAGCAGAATTATTTTAGGTTTTGGTTCGTCCCACCACAACAGTCACGGTCTCTCTTGTGGCCTTACAGGAAGATTAATTGCCCACCCCTGGTCTAAAGGGTTCCTTAGGAAAGTGCAGACATTGACTGTAAGGCTATGTTTACACTATGCGTTGTTTTAGCTTTTTCTGCAGCAAAACCTGATCTCTTGGCAGAAAAGAAGCTGCATCAAAAATGGAGGTTTTGGTGCATTTTTAGTGCATTCTTCAGGATCCCAAAGTTCAGCTTTGCTTACACCACAGAAGCATGAACACAGGTCAGCAATGCAAGACATTTGTGAAATCATATTAACCAGAATTACAAATGTAACAGTGGGGGTGGGAGGTAAATTGTTCAGGAATAGTTTTTCTAAGACATTGGCAGGGCATTGAGTTTGTAGGACACTATTTATTTTCACACTATGGTCTACCATTAAGTTGCTCAGAGATTGTTCAATTTCACACCTCCATGGGCTACAGATATTGTTCAATCTCACACCTAGGTCAGTCAATTTTTAAATTTTACAAATCACTAATTTAATTAAACTGTCCTAATCCAAACTGCTATCTCAGGTGAAAAAGACAAGTTGGTAAAATTGCCTTGTTCTGCTAGTTCCGCAATTACAGGCAGTTCCACATATGCTACTTGTAAAAATAGTTTGTTGAAAAACTATGACATCAGAGTCATCACTCTCAAGGGTTGTTCACAGCCTTAGTAAAGTGCAAGGATTGACTGTAAATCTCCAAAAATGCTGTCCCTTGTAGTACTCACATTACGTCAGATATGGTGGCCTCCTTCTACATTATTACTGAAGCATAGTGGAGCATTTTCCTGATGTAACGAGGCCTTGGCTCCTTATTATAGGACTTATTTAGCATTCCGAAGTTTGTTTTTTCCAGGTAATAAAAAAAAGAAAGTTACACATAGATGTATGTAGTTGTTAGTCAAAAGATTCCCTGTATATAATGTACGTTGGTTCTACATTTCTTTTTAGATGCCCACTATTATTTTATGCTTTCGGAAACTTTATTAATAAATCATCTAATAAAACTAGCTCCACCTTACAGTCAAACAAGTTTGTGTTACAAGCAGCTAAGCAAACAAAATGCTCAACAAGTAATGATTAAGCATGAGATAATGAATTCTACAAAGCATGCAAGATTAACTAGTGTTTGACTGCAGCTGTCACACGTCTGTGTAGGGTCGCTATTACTGCAGCGGGAGATACAGAGGCAGGCAATGGACGGGGAGGCATTAAAGGGGTTGTCTGGTCAGGAGTATGCTGCATAACCCATATATCACTGCTGTTACCAGCCCAGAAACTGGAGAATCCTTGCAGCCGCATCGGGGCCCAGAGGTGAAGGGGGACCCACTGCTACCAGCACTATTTCAGACGAGGACACATATTCAACTGAAAGGTATTGCGGCGCAGGGAACCCGCCGGTTCCTTGTGATGCATTGCACGCTGCCGGCCAGAGGCTGGCAGCTAACATCAGCATGCCCGTGACTGGGAGCACATGGCAATGACGTCATGCACCATGACGGGCAGGGCCGATGTCAGCACCCGGAGAACTTGGGCAAGTGCTGGGGCCCTGAACAAACAGGGGGGCCCACTCGCCGTCATGGGGTGGGAGGAAGCAGTGCACATTCTGCGGTCATTCATTTGTATTTGCATTTTTACAGTCATGAATGCAAATGAAGATGCAAGAGGCGACACTTCTGGGATCTTCTCCCTACCTGACGTGCTGCGTGATGTGGTCATCTCATCACGCTGCAGACATCACGAAAGCGCCACAGAGGACCAGACAGCATGGGTGCAGCAGCTGTGAGACTGTTAGCACTCGTAGAGCTGAAGACATGGGCATAGACACACAGGGGATTAATATGGAAAGGGGCCCGGGCCCGTATGGGTATGCGGTAGTACAGTTGGGTCTCTATGGAGATGCTGAAGTATAAAAGGGCTCAATATGGAAGTATAGGGCAGTTTAATATGAAGATGGGACAGTATAGGTGTATTTTATATGGAGATGGGGCAGTATATGGGGATTCTGTATGGAAATGAAACAGAATATGGGGTTCTGTATAGAGATGGGGCAGTATAGGGGGATTATTGTATGGAAATGGGCACAATAGGGGTTTGTGTATGGAGATGGAGAAGTGTGGGGGGGGGATTCTGTATGAAAATGGGGCGGTACAGGGGGTTCTTTATTGAGATGGGCAATATTGGGGGGATTCTATATGGCAATGGGGCACTCTATGGGGTTCTATATGCAGATGGGGCAGTATAGGAGGGATTCTATATGAAATGGGGCACTATAGGGGGTTCTGTATGAGATGGGGCAGTATAGGAGGGGTCTGTATGGAGATGGGGTAGCATAGGGGAGATGCTGTATGGAAAATGGGGCAGTACCGGGTGCTCTGTATCAAGATGGGGCAGGATATGGCGCTCTATATGGAGATGGGGAATCTACGGGGACTCTTTTTAGAGATGGGGCAGTATAAGGGGCTTAGCATGGCAATTGGTAGCATAGGGACGCTCTTTATAAAGAGGGGTCTTTAATGGGGTCTGTGTTGAGATGGGGCAGTGTAGGGGGACTCTGTATGATGGCAGCATAGGGGCTCAATATGAAGATGGTGCAGTGTTGGGGGTCATTGTGTGGAAATAAAAGTATGGGGGACTCAATATGGAGATCAAGCTGAAAGAGGGGCGGCTCTGTATGGAGTTGGGGTAATATGTGAGGATTCGGTGTGGAGATTGGGAAGTATAGGGGGGACTCATTGTGCAGATGGATCAATATAGGGAGTCTGTGACTGGAGATTGGGCAGTATGGAGGGCTGTCTCTGAAGGAGAGGCAGTATGGGGATCAGAATGGAGATGGGGCAGCATTGGAAGGACAGTGTAAAGAACAGACTCAGTAATGAGTGGGGGAACAGTGTGAAGAGGGGGCTCAATATGGAGTGGAAGCATAGTGGGGGGGGTCAGCATTAGGGGGAAACAATGTGGAGGTCATAGTCCATAAATAAGGAAAGTGTTTTGCGTATATCTCATAATGGAGGAAAATGTGGCAGTTGTAGTTCACCAGGGCATACAGCATGGTGGTAGTCATAGTAAAAGAAAAAGTGAAACAGTACGATGGGAATATTTTGTAAGAGGGGATAATGTGGACACTATGTAACATAAGAGAGACAATGTGGGGTAATTTTTGTGAAAAGAGCACAGTGAGGGGCAATTATTTACTCCGGGGCACAGTGTAGGGCCTATTTAGGGCATAGCAAGGGAGGTCATATTTATTCTATACTGTACTATAGCTATATCTCTCTGCCATATCTGTGCATCATGAATTGTGGCATGTGTTAAAGGGGCCCACTGAGACTCTTTCACCTGGGGCCCATGAAAACCTGGAGCCGGCCCTGATGACGGGTGCGCCAAATTCAGCTGCCGGCTACCGTGCAGGCTGTAGAAAAGGATCCCACATGGCGTGGGAACAAGGGAGAATGTGAGTAATATTGATTGTTTTTAGTGATGAGTGAGCATGCTCGCTACTGCTCTGTGCTCGCCCGAGCATCTCCCTGCTCGAGTATTTCCGGGGTTGCTCAGCGGGAGCTCGGGTCCCCTCCCTGCATGTTTGGCGCTCTTTACAGAGCCAATGAACATGCAGGGATTGTCTGTCACTCACTGTAATGCCGTAGCCATGTTTTTTGTGGCATTACAGTGATTGGCTGGCCGCACAGCGTCATCAGGTCTATATCAGACCTAGCGCCTCCGTGCTCGTCACAGTCCCTCCGAAATCAGACAGTGTAGGGAGAGGTGCTGCTGAGCTAGAGAGAGATTTGCTTGTTTTTAGTTAGTGTAAGTTTACCAAACTACACTGCTCAAAAAAATAAAGGGAACACTCAAATAACACATCCTAGATCTCAATCAATGAAATATTCTCATTGAATACTTTGTTCTGTACAAAGTTGAATGTGCTGACAACAAAATCACACAAAAATCATCAATGGAAATCAAATTTATTAACCAATGGAGGCCTGGATTTGGAGTCACCCCCAAAATTAATGTGGAAAAACACACTACAGGCTGATCCAACTTTGATGTAATGCCCTTAAAACAAGTCAAAATGACGCTCAGTATTGTGTATGGCCTCCACGTGCCTGTATGACCTCCCTACAACACTTGGACATGCTCCTCATGAGGTTGCGGATGGTCTCCTGTGGTATCTCCTCCCAGACCTGGACTAAAGCATCCGCTAACTCCTGGACAGTATGTGGTGCAACATGACGTTGGTGGATGGAGCGAGACATGATGTCCCAGATGTGCTCAATCGGATTCAAGTCTGGGGAACGGGGAATGCCTTCATCTTGCAGGAACTGCTGACACACTCCAGCCACATGAGATCTGGCATTGTCCTGCATTAGGAGGAACCCAGGGCCAACCGCACCAGCATATGGTCTCACAAGGGGTCTGAGGATCTCATCTCTGTACCTAATGGCAGTCAGGCTACCTCTGGCGAGTTGGTAGAGGGGAAATAAAACCACAATTAAATAAGGTCGAGGCGATCTTGAATTGGCCACAGCCCCACTCAAAGAAGCAGGTCAGGGCATTTCTAGGTATTGTGGGCTACTATCGAAGATTTGTTAACTTTGCCCTGATAGCTGCCCCACTGACGGATCTTCTGAAGGGACGAAGTCGGCTATGGCCAAGTGGTCCCCGGAAGCAGAAGCGGCCTTCCAAGAATTGAAACTGGTCCTCTGTAAACAACCAGTCTTGGTGGCGCCCAACTTCTCCAAGGAGTTTGTGGTCCAGACGGATGCATCGGATGTCGGGCTGTGAGCAGTCTTGTCCCAGGAGATTAACGGAGAAGAACATCCTGTAATATACCTCAGTCGGAAGCTCTCCACTTGTGAGAAGAACTACTCCATTGTAGAAAAAGAATGTTTGGCCATTAAGTGGGCATTAGACACTCTGAGGTATTACCTCTTAGGTAGAAGGTTCAGACCATGCCCCACTGAGGTGGATGCAAGAAAAGAAGGGGAACAATGCCAGAGTGACTAGGTGGTTCCTGGATCTACAAGATTTTAGTTTCCGGGTAGAGCATAGGCCTGGGAAATAACATGGGAATGCTGATGCCTTGTCATGGGTTTATTGTATGGTGACAGAAGGTGCAAAGCCCCCCGGCTTTGGGCAGGGGGGGTATGTAAGGTGGCTGCCGGGAAGGTCGTGGACGGGAGGTATGTGTCCCCGAAGTGCCAAGCTTCGGTGATGTAGGACCCGAAGAAGCAGGCTCCAGCACACATAGGGCTGAGAGGAATTTAATGGGCCCGGATTACAAAGCCGGGTTTTACGAGCAGTTGAAAGAGCTGGGGGGGAACAGCTGCTCACTTACCTCTAGTCCAGATCTTGGAAGGCTGATTTAAGACAGCTGCGCCTGTCTCTGGCTGTCTGTGTTTGTTGGGCAAGGTGAGCAGACCTTGCATGTGCTTCTCAGAGTCTGCTGGAAGCAGAGAAAAAGCACTTTGTTTAAACGGCTGAGGCCGTACTGCATGGACTTGTTATTTTGAGCTTTGTTCTGTTATTCCTTTTTGTGCCAGGAAAAGGTTGTTACTTTTGTTTCTTCACTGGTGTATGGACACTAAATAAACCACCAGTTTGTTTGAACCCGCGGACTGCATCACCGTGTGAACCTGTGCCTACCACCAACGCGGCTCAGTGAGTACAAATCCCTACAGTATATATTATATATATATATATGACTGCAATTAGGTACCGAGATGAGATTCTCAGACCCCTTGTGAGACCATATGCTGGTGCGGTTGGCCCTGGGTTCCTCCTAATGCAGGACAATGCCAGACCTCATATTGCTGGAGTGTGTCAGCAGTTTCTGCAAGATGACGGCATTGAAGCTATGGACTGGCCCGCCCGTTCCCCAGACCTGAATCCGATTGAGCACATCTGGGACATCATGTCTCGCTCCATCCACCGTCACGTTACACCACAGACTGTCCAGGAGTTGGCGGATGCTTTAGTCCAGATCTGGGAGGAGATCCCACAGGAGACCATCCGCAACCTCATGAGGAGCATGCCCAGGTGTTGTAGGGAGGTCATACAGGCACGTGGAGGCCACACACAATACTGAGCCTCATTTTGACTTGTTTTAAGGACATTACATCAAAGTTGGATCAGCCTGTAGTGTGTTTTTCCACTTTAATTTTGGGGATGACTCCAAATCCAGACCTCCATTGGTTAATAAATTTGATTTCCATTGATTATTTTTGTGTGATTTTGTTGTCAGCACATTCAACTTTGTGCAGAACAAAGTATTCAATGAGAATATTTCATTCATTCAGATCTAGGATATGTTATTTGAGTGTTCCCTTTATTTTTTAGAACAGTGTATATATATCTATATATATACAACCCCTGGCAAAAATTATGGAATCACCGGGCTCGGAGGATGTTCATTCAGTTGTTTAATGTTGCTGAAAAAAAGCAGATCACAGACATGGCAAAAAAATAAAGTCATTTCAAATGGCAACTTTATGGCTTTAAGAAACACTAAAAGAAATCAAGAAAAAAAATGTGGTACTCAGTAAGGGTATTTTTTTTCACACCAAGCAGAGGGAAAAAATTATGGAATCACTCAATTCTGAGGAAAAAATTATGGAATTACCCTGTAAATTTTAATTTCCAAAACTAACACCTGTATCAAGTTAGATCTGCTCGTTAGTCTGCATCTAAAAAGGAGTGGAGAGCTGTTGCACCAAGTGGACTGACATGAATCATGGCTCCAACAAGAGAGATGTCAATTGAAACAAAGAAGAGGATCATCAAACTCTTAAAAGAAGGTAAATCATCACGCCATGTTGCAAAAGATGTTGGTTGTTCACAGTCAACAGGAAATGCACAACAAAACAAATGAGGAACGAATGGGAGGAAACTGGAGTCAATGTCTGTGACCGAACTGTAAGAAACCGCCTAAAAGGAAATGGGATTTACATACAGAAAAGCTAAACAAAAGCCATCATTAACACCTAAACAGAAAAAAACAAGGTTACAATGGGCTAAGGAAAAGCAATCGTGGACTGTGGATGACTGGATGAAAGTCATATTCAGTGATGAATCGCGAATCTGCATTGGGCAAGGTGATGATGCTGGAACTTTTGTTTGGTGTCATTCCAATGAGATTTATAAAGATGACTGCATGAAGAGAACATGCAAATTTCCACAGTCATGGGGCTGCATGCCAGGTAAAGGCACTGGGGAGATGGCTGTCATTACATCTTCAATAAAGAAGTTTACATTGATATTTTGGACAGTTTTCTTATCCCATCAATTGAAAGGATGTTTGGGGATGATGATATCATTTTTCAAGATGATAATGCATCCTGCCATAGAGCAAAATTTGTGAAAAGATTCCTTGAAAGAAGACACGTAAGGTCAATGTAATGGCCTGCAAATAGTCCGGATCTCAATCCAATTGAAAATCTTTGGTGGAAGTTGAAGAAAATGGTCCATGACAAGGCTCCAACCTGCAAAGCTGATCTGGCAACAGCAATCAGAGAAAGTTGGAGCCAGATTGATGAAGAGTACTGTTTGTCACTCATTAAGTCCATGCCTCAGAGACTGCAAGCTGTTGTTAAAGCCAGAGGTTGTGCAACAAAATACTAGTGATGTATTGGAGTGTTCTTTTGTGTGTTTGTTTTACATGATTCCATAATTTTTTCCTCAGAATTGAGTGATTCCATAATTTTTTCCCTCTGCTTGGTCTGAAAAAAATTACCCTTACCGAGTACCACATTTTTTTTTCTTGATTTCTTTTAGTGGTTCTTAAAGCCATAAAGTTGCCATTTGAAATTACTTTAGTTTTGTGCCATGTCTGTGATCTGCTTTTTTTTAACAAAATTAAACAACTGAATGAACATCCTCCGAGCCCAGTGATTCCATAATTTTTGCCAGGGGTTGTATGTGTGTATATATAATCTCTTGGTTGCCATAAAAGGAAGGGGGCCCAAACATCATTTCTTCCACAAGGGCCCCAAGCTGTCAGTGTCTGCACCTGCAGCGCACAATGCCTGTGCTGGCGGGATTCGAATGTCTGCAGACACACCACAGAGTGACTGCAGACTTTTTATTTTAGACGTGTGAGAGTGTGAAATGTGATAATAGCAGGAGAGCACTAGGACCCTGTGACTTTTGCCTGGCTGGGCTCAGAGGAGGGGCTGTGCTAGAAACTGTGTGTATTCTAAGAGCGTCTGATGTGTGAGTCTAGACAGGAAGTCTGTGAAAAGGAGCTGCAATAAGACGCTGTCTTTACACTCTTCCGTGTGGAGTTTGTTTACCCCTTTCTCTGTTTAAGGACAAGTGCTGAGCTGGGGAAGCTGTGTGGCTCTGTGGAGTTTTGTGGAGGTCCATGCTGAGTGGATTATAGACTTTGTGCTGAAGGAGTGAAGGGACTGAGTAATCCATTTCTGTGACTGAGCACGCGGTTGGTGTACTGGATAACAGTGAGAGACTTCGGGAGGAAAGAAGGTTTCTGGTGCCATTTCCACTGAGAGGATATTGACAAGCCTTTGTGAAGAGATCTTCCCAGACCTTAATCTGAGGCTACAGGACTAAAGTCCCCGGCGTGTGGGCTCGGCATCGGCCGACAAGACAAGGAATGTTTGCTGTTTTGTGAACTTTGTTTTTGTTTTGGCGCCAAAGTTTTCCGGGACTAGCTGCAGCCACCGTGATTCACAGGCCTGTGATAGACTGCATCTGAGGTTAACGGTACCATAACTTTAAGATATCCGGATATCCTGATAATAAGGGTATAAGAGCAATTGATATAGTTTCATGCATTATTATTGTTCATAGTGGTAGGATTGTATGCAGTGTGCCATCTCAGGGTGTCACCATAGACCGCCCTCACTAGACTGACACAGTGTTTAGGTAAAATTGTTCCAGATCTCTAGAATAATTCACACAAGCTGGAAACCTTGAGATTGGCACATTGATTTCAGCTTTTGCTGATTGTGTGTATTTAGTAGAGACAGTGTCCCAGGCAGAACCTGAGACTGATTCATTCAATACTGAATTTTAGTCTAATCCCTGTTTTAGTAAAGAAAGTGTTGTTTATTTCTGTCTCTGTCTCAGTTTGTGACTCAGTGGATCTCTCTCGGACCTCCGGTCATTAACCCCTTAAGCCCCGCGGGTGGTTTCCACATTAATGACCGGGCCAATTTTTACAATTCTGACCACTGTCACTTTATGAGGTAATTACTCTGGAACGCTTCAACGGATCCCCCTGATTCTGAGATTGTTTTTTCGTGACATATTGTACTTCATGATTGTGGAAAAATTTCTTCGATATCACTTGCGTTTATTTGTGAAAAAAACGAAAATTTGGCGAAAATTTTGAAAATTTTGCAATTTTCAAAATTTGAATTTTTAAGCCCTGAAATCAGAGCGATATGTCACACAAAAGAGTTAATAAATAACATTTCCCACATGTCTACTTTACATCAGCACAATTTTGGAACCAAAATTTTTTTTTGTTAGGGAGCTATAAGGGTTAAAAGTCGACCAGCGATTTCTCATTTTTCCAACAAAATTTACAAAACCATTTTTTTAGGGACCACATCACATTTGAAGTCACTTTGAGAGGTCTTTGTGACAGAAAATACCCAAAAGTGACACCATTCTAAAAACTGCACCCCTCAAGGTGCTCAAAACCACATTCAAGAACTTTATTAACCCTTCAGGTGCTTCATAGGAATTTTTTGAATGTGGAAGAAAAAAATGAACATTTAACTTTTTTCACAAAAATGTTACTTTAGACCCAATTTTTTTTATTTTCACAGGGGTAACAAGAAAAAATGGACCGCAAAATTTGTTGTGCAATTTCCCCTGGGCACGCAGATACCCAATATTTGGGGAAAAAACACTGTTTGGGCGCACTGTAGGGCTCGGAAGGGAAGGAGCGCCATTTGACTTTTTGATTGTAAAATTTGCTTGAATAATTAGCGGACACCATGTTGCGTTTAGAGAGCCCCTGTGTGCCCAAACATTGGAGCTCCCCCCACAAGTGACCCCATTTTGGAAACTAGACCCCCCAAGACACCTTTCTAGATGCATAGTGAGCACTTGGAACCCCCAGGTGCTTCACAAATTGATTCGTAATAATGAAAAAGTGAAAAAAAAACACTTTTTCATTTTTACGAATCAATTTGTGAAGCACCTAGGGGTTCCAAGTGCTCACTATGAATCTAGATAGGTGCCTTGGGGGGTCTAGTTTCCAAAATAGGGTCACTTGTGGGGGAGCTCCAATGTTTGGGCACACAGGGACTCTCTAAATGCAACATGGTATCCGCTAACAAATTGAATGGAAAATCGGCTCAAATTGTTAGCGGACACCACATTGAGTTTGGAGAGCCCCTCTGTGCCCAAACTTTGGAGCTCCCCCACAAGTGACCCCATTTTGGAAACTAGACCCCCCAAGGCACCTTTATAGATGCATAATGAGCACTTGGAACCCCCAGGTGCTTCACAAATTGATTCGTAATAATGAAAAAGTGAAAAAAAAAACACTTTTTCATTTTTACGAATCAATTTGTGAAGCACCTAGGGGTTCCAAGTGCTCACTATGAATCTAGATAGGTGCCTTGGGGGGTCTAGTTTCCAAAATAGGGTCACTTGTGGGGGAGCTCCAATGTTTGGGCACACAGGGACTCTCTAAATGCAACATGGTATCCGCTAACAAATTGAATGGAAAATCGGCTCAAATTGTTAGCGGACACCACATTGAGTTTGGAGAGCCCCTCTGTGCCCAAACTTTGGAGCTCCCCCACAAGTGACCCCATTTTGGAAACTAGACCCCCGAAGGCACCTTTATAGATGCATAGTGAGCACTTGGAACCCCCAGGTGCTTCACAAATTGATTCGTAATAATGAAAAAGTGAAAAAAAAAACACTTTTTCATTTTTACGAATCAATTTGTGAAGCACCTAGGGGATCCAAGTGCTCACTATGCATCTAGATAGGTGCCTTGGGGGGTCTAGTTTCCAAAATGGGGTCACTTGTGGGGGAGCTCCAATGTTTGGGCACACAGGGACTCTCTAAATGCAACATGGTATCCGCTAACAAATTGAATGGAAAATTGGCTCAAATTGTTAGCGGACACCACATTGCGTTTGGAAAGCCCCTCTGTGCCCAAACTTTGGAACTCCCCCACAAGTGACCCAATTTTGGAAACTAGACCCCCCAAGGCACCTTTCTAGATGCATAGTGAGCACTTGGAACCCCCAGGTGCTTCACAAATTGATTCGTAATAATGAAAAAGTGAAAAAAAAAACACTTTTTCATTTTTACGAATCAATTTGTGAAGCACCTAGGGGTTCCAAGTGCTCACTATGAATCTAGATAGGTGCCTTGGGGGGTCTAGTTTCCAAAATGGGGTCACTTGTGGGGGAGCTCCAATGTTTGGGCACACAGGGACTCTCTAAATGCAACATGGTATCCGCTAACAAATTGAATGGAAAATCGGCTCAAATTGTTAGCGGACACCACATTGCGTTTGGAGAGCCCCTCTGTGCCCAAACTTTGGAGCTCCCCCACAAGTGACCCCATTTTGGAAACTAGACCCCCCAAGGCACCTTTCTAGATGCATAGTGAGCACTTGGAACCCCCAGGTGCTTCACAAACTGTTTCGTAATAATGAAAAAGTGAAAAAAAAAAACACTTTTTCATTTTTATGAATCAATTTGTGAAGCACCTGGGGATCCAAGTGCTCACTATTCATCTAGATAGGTGCCTTGGGGGGTCTAGTTTCCAAAATGGGTTTACTTGTGGGGGAGCTCCAATGTTTGGGCACACAGGGACTCTCCAAATGCAACATGATATCCGCTAACAATTTGAGCCGACAATTTGTTAGCGGATATCATGTTGCATTTGGAGAGTCCCTGTGTGCCCAAACATTGGAGCTCCCCCACAAGTGACCCCATTTTGGAAACTAGACCCCCCAAGGCACCTATCTAGATTCATAGTGAGCACTTGGAACCCCAGGTGCTTCACAAATTGATTCATAAAAATGAAAAAGTGTTTTTTTTTTCACTTTTTCATTATTACGAATCAATTTGTGAAGCACCTGGGGGTTCCAAGTGCTCACTATGCATCTAGATAGGTGCCTTGGGGGGTCTAGTTTCCAAAATGGGGTCACTTGTGGGGGAGCTCCAAAGTTTGGGCACAGAGGGGCTCTCCAAACGCAATGTGGTGTCCGCTAACAATTTGAGCCGATTTTCCATTCAATTTGTTAGCGGATACCATGTTGCATTTAGAGAGTCCCTGCGTGCCCAAACATTGGAGCTCCCCCACAAGTGACCCCATTTTGGAAACTAGACCCCCCCAAGGCACCTATCTAGATTCATAGTGAGCACTTGGAACCCCAGGTGCTTCACAAATTGATTCATAAAAATGAAAAAGTGTTTTTTTTTTCACTTTTTCATTATTACGAATCAATTTGTGAAGCACCTGGGGGTTCCAAGTGCTCACTATGCATCTAGAAAGGTGCCTTGGGGGGTCTAGTTTCCAAAATGGGGTCACTTGTGGGGGAGCTCCAAAGTTTGGGCACAGAGGGGCTTTCCAAACGCAAATGTGGTGTCCGCTAACAATTTGAGCCGATTTTCCATTCAATTTGTTAGCGGACACCATGTCGCGTTTGGAGAGCCCGTGATGTGCCTAAACAGTGGAGCTCCCCCACAAGTGTCCAAACTATACCCCTCAAGGATTTTATTAAGGTGTATAGTGAACATTTTGAACCCAGAGGTACGGCACAGAATTTGTTTACATTAGGTCATCATATTGAATAAGTTGTCATTATTCTTGAGCGCAAGTGTTCGCTACTTGAGTTTGCATCGGGTACTCAGGTATGCACCATGTACAGCGTGTGCTCGAGTGACATGCTCGAGTCCCTGCTCCGCATGTTTCACGGTTATTAGACACCCAAAAAAAAACATGCGGGGATCGCTCGTGCATGGCAGGCAATCCCCGTAAAGTTTTTTGGCCGCGAAGCCTATGGGGCAGAGACTCGAGCATGTCACTCAAATACCCACGATACCCAATGCATACCAGAGCACCCGATGCAAACTCAAGTAGCGAGCACTTGCTCTCAACACTAGTCGCCATATCGTCATCTTTTTTTCTTACTTTTGAAAAAAATCCCAACCCCAGCCGTAGCCCTAGCACAACCCTAGCCCCAGCACAACCCTAGCCCCAAACCCAGCCCTAACCCTAGCCCAATCCTAACCCAAGAGTTTATTTTTGACGCCGTTCCTTGTGCGGTATAAGTGATTAGACGACTTTATTCTTCGGGTTGATGTGATTACAGCAATGCCAGAATCATATGGGGTTTTTATGACTGACAGCTGTCACACACTAAAAGATGCATTTTTTGTAAAATCTAGTTTTTGCATCGCCATATTTTGAGAGCTATAATTTTTCCAGATTTTGGCAGACAGTCATGTGACGGCTCGTTTTTTGTGGGATGAGTTGACGTTGTTATTGGTGCCATTTTCAGGCACGTGACATTTTTTGATCGCTTTCTATTCCGATTTTTGGGAGGCAGAATAAACAAAAACCAACAATTCAGGAATTGTTTTTTTTGTTTTTTTTTTATTCTGTTCCGCGTGTGGTAAAATTGATGAGGTAGCTTTATTCTTCGGATCAGTACGTTTACAGCGGTACCACATTTGTATCATTTTTCTATGTTTTGGCGCTTATACACAATAAAAGCTATTTTATAGAAAAAAATATTTTTTAGTATCGCTTTATTCTGAGAGCTATAACTTTTTTATTTTTCGGCTGATGGAGCTGTATGGCAGCTTGTTTTTTGAGGGACGAGATGACGTTTTCAGCGGTATCATTTTTATTTATATGTGTCTTTTTGATCGCGTGTTATTCCACTTTTTGTTTGGCGGTATGGTGATAAAGCATTGTTTTTTGCTTCGTTTTTTTTTTTTTTTTTTTTTTAACCGTGTTCACTGAAGGGGTTAACTAGTGAGACAGTTTTATAGGTCAGGTTGTTCCGGACGCGGCGATACCAAATATGTGTACTTTTATTGTTTTTTTTTTATTTTTTTTATAATAATATTTATTGATGGGTACATTATATTTTTATTTTTGGTGTATTATTTTTTTTATTTTTTTATAATATTTTTGCACTTTTTTTTTTTTTTCCATTTTCACACAGTTTATACACTTTATTACTTTGTCCCACTCTGGGACTTTCACTTTTTTTTTTCTGATCGCCTGCATGGCACAGGAATGGAGCACCATCCCTATGCCATGAAGGCTGTCAGAAGTGCACAGTGTGAAGATTGCTTGGAGATGCACTGCGCATGTCCAAGCAATCTTCCTGCTCTCTGGTGACCCGGATGTTGTCATGACGACATCGGGTCGTCATGGCAACACCCGGGAAGCCTTTTCAGACTGCGCTGGAAGCCGGAAGAGGAGGTGATAATCGCCGATCACCTCCCCTTGCCCCCGCAATGCCGCGATCGACTTCGATCGCAGCATCGCGGGGGTTAATGTGCTGGGAGCGGTGCAGGACCGCTCCCTGCACATAGTACCGGGTGTCAGCTGTGACAATCAGCTGAAACCCGGCGGCGATCGCGCCCGCACAGCCTGTGTGCGCGCGCGATCGCGATGACGTACTAATATGGGTCTGGCTCTTAAGTCCCAGGGCACAGACGCATATTAGTACGTCAGATGTTATTAAGGGGTTAAAGACGTACAGCCCCTTTAAAATAGGACCTACATAGGATTAGTAAAGAAAGTATGACCTCTTATTATTTTAACCTACTGTTATCTATTTTCAAAACAAATTTTCGAAGCTGGTCTGTAATGCTGGGTGATGGTGAAAGGACTCACTGATAGCCAACCAGAGCAGTGTGTCGGTCACGCTTGGAGCTACCCGTCGTACTGCCACACACCCTTGAGGGCCGGACATACTGCTCATCCGCCTCCTGCTCCTGGCAAGGGGGAACTTTAGCAGAGTCCTTCTCAGGTGGAGAGCAGAATGGTGGCTGGTGACTGGCCACACAAACAGCAGACAGGGCAACCACACTAGGACCAAAAAACCAGCAGTGCAACTGCATTACCTGAGGTGAACAATAATAAACCAAGCACAGGCACCAAAGCATGAACCGCCTCAGAAGCACAAACTCTGACCTTAACCACCCACCAGAACTGAAATAATCAGCAACAAAAAGGAGGAAATGACAGGTTTAAACCTGCCTCCCACCAATCACCTGACCATGCTGGGACAACGCCCAATCTCCACCCCCAGACAACAGGCACTGGAGGATGGGAGAGAAGACTGGAGGGAACCTTCCACCATCTGACTGTCCCAGCAGGTACGGCGTCCTGCACCCGCAGGCAGCAGTTCAAACCAGGGGACCGAGCGTCCCGGGGGCATCTCCTAGAATGCGATATCTGGACTGAGCAGGCACCTACGCAAGCTCCTCCCTCAAAACATGATACCCCCCCCATGGCCAGTGAAGGGTGACGGGTGACCTGCCAGAGAGCCGGAGCCCGCCTATAAGCGCGAGGGGCCCGCTCAGGTACGGAGCGACCATTCCTGACATAGTCAACCCCTTTAAAGGGTTATTACCATATTTTAAACCTATCACCTATCAAAAGTATAAGTGATAATATACAGATTGATGACCCCTGGGACTCTCATTGATGCTGATAATGTAACTCTAAAATGTCCCATACTCTAAGGGACTGCTGGAGATTGCTGAGTACAGCGTTCATCTATTTGTTTGTAATTTGGGGAAACCAGATTGCAGCCCTTTTAGATTTTGAATGAAAATATATTCATAAGTCTGGAAAAAAAAAAAACATATAACATACAGTGGCATGTAAAAGTTTGGGTACCCCTGGTCAAGATTACTGTTATTGTGAACAGTTATGCAAGTTGAAGATGATCTCTAAAAGGCCTAAAGTTAAAGATGACATATTTCCTTTGTATTTTAGGCAAAAAAAATATATATATACAGTACAGACCAAAAGTTTGGACACACCTTCTCATTTAAAGATTTTTCTGTATTTTCATGACTATGAAAATTGTACATTCACACTGAAGGCATCAAAACTATGAATTAACACATATGGAATTATATACTTAACAAAAAAGTGTGAAACAATTGAAAATATGTCTTATATTCTAGGTTCTTCAAAGTAGCCACCTTTTGCTTTGATGACTGCTTTGCACACTCTTGGCATTCTCTTGATGAGCTTAAAGAGGTAGTCACCGGAAATGGTTTTCACTTCACAGGTGTGCCCTGTAAGGTTTAATAAGTGGAATTTCTTGCCTTATAAATGGGGTTGGGACCATCAGTTGTGTGGTGCAGAAGTCAGCTGATAGTCCTATTGAATAGACTGTTAGAATTTGTATTATGGCAAGAAAAAAGCAGCAAAAGAAACTGGCTCACATGAGGACCGCCCCAGGAAAGGAAGACCAAGAGTCACCTCTGCTTCTGAGGATAAGTTTATCCGAGTCACCAGCCTCAGAAATCGCAGGTTATCAGCAGCTCAGATTAGAGACCAGGTCAATGCCACACAGAGTTCTAGCAGCAGACACATCTCTACAACAACTGTTAAGAGGAGACTTTGTGCAGCAGGCCTTCATGGTAAAATAGCTGCTAGGAAACCACTGCTAAGGACAGGCAACAAGCAGAAGAGACTTGTTTGGGCTAAAGAACACAAGCAATGGACATTAGACCAGTGGAAATCTGTGCTTTGGTCTGATGAGTCCAAATTTGAGATCTTTGGTTCCAACCACTGTGTCTTTGTGCGACGCAGAAAAGGTGAACGGATAGACTCTACATGCCTGGTTCCGTGACGCATGGAGGAGGAGGTGTGATGGTGCTTTGCTGGTGACACTGTTAGGGATTTATTCAAAATTGAAGGCATACTGAACCAGCATGGCTACCACAGCATCTTGCAGCGGCATGCTATTCCATCCGGTTTGCGTTTAGTTGGACCATCATTTATTTTTCAACAGGACAATGACCCCAAACACACCTCCAGGCTGTGTAAGGGCTATTTGACCAAGAGGGAGAGTGATGGGGCGCTACGCCAGATGACCTGGCCTCCACAGTCACCAGACCTGAACCCAATCGAGATGGTTTGGGGTGAGCTTGACTGCAGAGTGAAGGCAAAAGGGCCAACAAGTGCTAAGCATCTCTGGCAACTTCTTCAAGATTGTTGGAAGACCATTTCCGGTGACTACCTCTTGAAGCTCATCAAGAGAATGCCAAGAGTGTGCAAAGCAGTCATCAAAGCAAAAGGTGGCTACTTTGAAGAACCTAGAATATAAGACATATTTTCAGTTGTTTCACACTTTTTTGTTAAGTATATAATTCCACATGTGTTAATTCATAGTTTTGATGCCTTCAGTGTGAATGTACAATTTTCATAGTCATGAAAATACCGAAAAATTTTTAAATGAGAAGGTGTGTCCAAACTTTTGGTCTGTACTGTATATTTTTGTCCAAAATGCAAAGGAAATGTGTCATCTTTAACTTTAGCCCTTTTAGAGATCATTTTATCTTCAACTTGCTTAACTGTTCACAATAACTTAATTTTGGCAGGGGTGCCCAAACTTTTACATGCCACTGTATATTACCTATGTGAATTCTGGAACAATTTTTTTTAATTTTTATCCAGAGAGTTTAATGTGAAAAAAAACCTATTCTAGCACGCAAAATGGACTTGTGGAAAAATAATGCACCATGCTCTGTTTAAGAAAATAGCGCATGGTGCATTATTATAAGTCCATCTTTATATTACCAGAAGAGAATAATATGTATGGATAATAAGGTTTATAATGTTATACGCTTTGCATATATAAAAAACAATCCTTTAAAAAGTATTTTTATTCTTTGTTACCTGAAGCTCTACATGTCACCCACACACAGGAGATGTTCAGACTTGGATAACCTTCAATACAAGTCTCACAAGAGTTCAACCAACTACAGCCTCCTGTGAAATACAAACAAAGTGAGTGTTTATCTTCAGTGCCAATGTAACTACAGGGTGAGTCACTCGCTACTTTACCCAGAAAAATTGCTGTAACTTCTAAGACTATGTTCACATGTCCAGTAAGAACGGATCCAGCAGCAATTTGTTGGTAAAAAAGGTGGAGACAAATTTTAGTCCATGTTTAAAAAACTGATCTCTGCTGGATTTGTTTCTTATTAATATTGAAGTCTATGGAAAACAGATCCATTAATTAGCCATCTGTAATGGATCCAGTAAGCAAAAAACTGATCCGTTACAAATGAAAGCAAAACGGATGGCTAATAATGGATCCATTTTCCAGAGGCTTCAATGTTAAAAAAAACGGATCCAGCAGAGATTAGTTTTTTAAAAACGGACTAAAACTTTGTGTCTGCACTTTTTAGCCAATGGATTGCTGCAGGATCTGTGCTAACGGATCATTACTGGACACGTGAACATAACCTAAAAGACGATCTATCGTAGTGAAATTTGAACTATACATGCCTTGTTTCATGAGAAACTGATGTATTAAAGCTGGTGTTGAAATTGCTCATCGTTCGCATCCAAGCACACGCTATTCCATATTGTTGAATGTATTCTGCAGGATGTCTGGGGTCATAGCCTGAATTTCTCGCAGTATGTTCTCTCGTAGTGTCTGTAATGTTTGCGGCTCGTTACTGTATGCCCAAACCTTCAAATGGCCCCATAGAAAAAAATCCATGAATAACAAATTCTTTTCTCTTAATTAGGTACTTTCAATTCCTCAACGACAGTGACACTGTATGGGTGAACACAACCTTCCTTGGCCGTTCGTTGACATATGGAATACGACATGTCTGTCTCCTGGGAAGGCCTGTGCAATGATTTATGTGGAGATATCAGAATTTGCTGTTTCACATTTTGAATTGTTTCCTCAGACTTTTTCGGATGCCCTCCATCATTCCTATCCAGTAACATTCCTGCATATTCCAGTTTATTCATCAATGACAGAATACACGGTTTGGATGGCGGATTTCGATCTCCAAACTTCTTTAGAAACTCACTTTGGCACCTCTCTAAGGACTCCGTTTTCCAATAAGTTTTCACAATGAAAACATGCTCTTCCAAACAGTATCTGTTCATTGCTAACAAACGAAGAAGTAATTTGGCAGGAGTGAAATGCTAGTACTACATAAACTAATGACATGCAGAAAGGTGAGCAGCAAGTCTCTCTTACTGGAGAAGACCCGCAGGGCGACAAGTCGGCGACAAAACTCAGCACGAGGATGTTTCTCGTCACTGAGGTTCATTGCACGCTGACTTCTCATGAAACAAACTATGTACAGGCCAAATTTCAGTACGGTCGACCGTCTCTTTTAGAATTTACAGCAATATTTCCAGGTAAAGTAGTGAATGAATCACCCTGTATTACGTTCAGTAAACTTTTATTGGGAATTATTATTTATGAACATTTACAGAGACATTACTGTATATAAAGGTATACAATGTGCAACAGCATAAAACTGATCAATGTACTGAATGTATGATTAAAGGTAGTTATTTCATAGGAATTACCAAACCACCATCATAAGGAAGGGACATTTTCAGGAGTCAATAAAAGCATGCTCCATAAAAATCACATATGTCCAATAACTTTGTCATTCTGCTCTGCAGGATGGAGCAGAGAATCTCCAATGTCTGAGGAGGATTAATCTCCCCAGTTAGTTTTTTAGCCCATTTTTAAAGGCCATTTATCACCAGGACTTTGCTACCCCATCTGAGAGCAGCATGATGTAGGGGCAGAGACAGCGATTCCAGAGATACAGGTGCATCTCACAAAATTAGAATATCATCAAAAAGTTAATTTATTTCAGTTCTTCAATACAAAAAGTGAAACTCATATATTATATAGAGTCATTACAACAGAGTGATCTATTTCAAGTGTTTATTTCTGTTAATGTTGATGATTATGGATTACAGCCAATGAAAACACAAAAGTCATTATCTCACTAAATTAAAGTAACTAACAAAAAAACACCTGCAAAGGCTTACGAAGCGTTTAAAAAGGTCCCTTAGTCTGTTTCTTTAGGTTCCACAATCATGGGGAAGACTGCTGACTTGACAGATGTCCAGAAGGCAGTCATTCACACATTAAGTAAATGCAAAGAAAATTTTGCATTTCATTTGGAAATCAAGGTCCCAGAGTCTGGAGCAAGAGTGGAGAGGCCACAATCCAAGTTGCTTGAGGTCTAGTGTGAAGTTTCCACAATCAGTGATGGTTTGGGGAGCCATGTCATCTGCTGGTGTAGGTCCACTGTGTTTTATCAAGACCAAAGTCAGCGCAGCCGTCTACCAGAAATTTTAGAGCACTTCATGCTTCCCTCTGCCGACAAGCTTTTTGGAGATGTAAATTTCATTCTCCAGCTGGACTTGGCACCTGTCCACACTGCCAAAAGTACCAATAACTGATTTACAAACAACAGTATCACTGTGCTTGATTGGCCAGCAAACTCGCCAGACCTTAACCCCATAGAGAATCTATGGGGTATTGTCAAGAGGAAGATGAGAGACACCAGACCCAACAATGCAGATGAGCTGAAGGCTGCTATCAAAGCAACCTGGGCTTCCATAACACCTCAGCAGTGCCACAGGCTGATCGCCTCCATGCCATGCCGCATTGATGCAGTAATTGATGCAAAAGGAGCCCCGACCAAGTATTGAGTGCATTTACTGAACATACATTTCAGTAGGCCAACATTTCAGATTTTAAAGCTGGTGTTATAAAGTATTCTAATTTACTAAGATAATGACTTTTGTGTTTTCATTGGCTGTAAGCCATAATCATCAACATTAACAGAAATAAACACTTGAAATAAATCCCTCTGTTTGTAATGACTCTATATAATATATGAGTTTCGCTCTATTGAAGAACTGAAGGAAATTAACTTTTTGATATTCTACTTTTGTGAGATGCACATGTATATCACTTACTAGGCTGCATAATGTATTATTGATAAAATCACTGTTTCGTCTGCTGCTGACATACCAGTTCTCTGAATGCTGAACTCTGTGTAACCCCGCCCCCACCATTGACTGACAGCTTTCTGTGGACACTGTGCATAGGCAAAAAGCGACTAGTAAGTGATAGGGTGAGTTTTTTATACAGACCTGATGAATATGGAGCACTAGCTTCAGTGGTTTTACATTAACCTGTTTTCAGATTAGGTGACAAAAACCTGGTGATATATTCCCTTTAAAGGGGTTGTTTTATCAGCTGATAGCCTCAAGCGCTGCCCACAGGAACACCAGCAAATAGCCATTCTTTCTGGGAGAAGCTGCAACTAGTCAGGCATTATCACTGCAGCAGGGAAAATTTACTATTACATGCCATTCAGATGAATGTAATACCATGACAGCTAGAGTCTGCCAGTGCGGCTATTATCTTTTTGATTTAAAGGGGTTGTCCAGCCTTAGAGTGACTGCAGACACGTATCCTATGTGACTGCTGACTTGAGGATCTTCACAGTGTGCACACTGCACGCTGTGAGGATTCTCTGGTGTGTGATGGAGAATCCTCACAGCATGAAGTGCCCTTTAAAGAGTAACTGTTTTTTTTTTCATAAATCATTAATACAAGTCAAAATAAGAAACTTTCTAATATATATTATTAATGTGGAAATCTGCTTCTTTCTCCTCCTGAACTGATCATTCATCGTCAACTCTTCACAGGTAAAATCTGTCTTTGGTGAAAACTGATTTTTTCCATTACTGAGATAGCAGATATCAGTTGGTGCTAATAAAGTTCTAATGGAGAACTATAACTGTAGTTTCAGGAAAACTTGCAGCGTTATGCACTATCATCTCAATAATGTGAAAATTTGTCTTCATTGAATACAGAATTTACAGATTTTACCCATGAATTAAGAATGTAAGATCAATCCAGGAGGAGAAAGAAGCAGATTTCTGTAATATCATATTATTATTATTATTATTATTATTATATATTATTATAGCGCCATTCATTCCATGGCGCTTTACATGTGAAAGGGATATACAAAGCACAAGCAATTACAGTAAATTTTGAACAATACAAGTCGGCGACTGGCACAGAAGGAGAGAAGACCCTGCCCTCGAGGGCTCACAATATATTATAAAGTTGATATGTACTATTGATTAATGAAATAAAAATTAAAAGAATGGTTACTCTTTAAAGAGATGAGCTTTCATGTGGGGTATGCCATTTTACGAGATGCCTTATGGGTCGATGAACTGGATCATATGGGCAGGTGTTATTCCCACTTCTGAAGTGTTTCCTGTCATAAATGCAAAACATGAAATAGCGCTGTACTGTATCACAGACACCAGTAGCAATCAATGGACCCCATTGACCTTTAATGGGATTTATCAGGAACTTCCGTCACAGAATGCAACATTTTTTACATAGAGTATCGCAATACTAATTTTCTTATTGAGGCAATAGACTGTTTCTATTTTTAATGAAAACAGTGATACAGATATAAATACAGCATATACACATTAGAATTATGTCAAGAGACTCTACCGATATCGACGGGTTTGGCTAACACTCTAATGTGTATAAGGGCCCAGAACAACTGGTTGTCGAGTGAGTCAATAGATCGAGCATGTCCGATTCCAGACTGCCGATCGCTTTGTTCTCCAAAAGATAAGCTGTCACTAGACATGTCTCGCATTGACTCTCTGCGCTCCTGTGTATGGGAGAGCCAACTGAGATGGCTACTGGCAGAACCATAATTCAGCTGACATCTATCTAATGTGTCTGGCAGGCAAAGGCTGTGCTTACATTTGCATTAGGGCATCTGTCGTAAATTGTGTAGTTTTTGACACCTCTCCAGAACCTGTGGACCCAATTGTAAATCAGATGTGTGATGGATCCTGCACTGCATTGTACATATGTATTGTTTACAATATAAACCAAAACGCAGGTTTGAAATGAGTTGCAAACGTATAGCTTGTGCTTGTTTTGCTTTTGACTTTCAAATAATAAATGCAAAGACAGCAGACAATTAGGCTCCGGTCGCGTTGTGGTTTCTGTCATAACAGAAAGAATGATACAGTTGTGCCTTCATTGTATAAAGGACACCGTAGCAACCAATAAACTCCCTTTCCTTATAATAGGGTCCATCAAGTTCCACCATGCATGTGACGCTATCGTCCCTGTAAATAAACTAATGCATATGCAATAGAGGATCCAGATAGAGATGCAGACACAGGCTACTTAAAGGGAGAATGTTTTTTGTTTACATTCCATTGGAAATATACAAATGTTTTTTTCCAACAACCATTTTTTTTGCCTCTGTAGCATATGCAAAGCCTTGATCAAATGATTAGATGATCCCATTACTAGTTATAATCATGAGACAGCTCAATAGTAATTTTATTATAATCAATAACACTAAACACTATATTGCCGATAATGGAGCAACAAATGGGTTAATTCTGCGCTGCCATGTAGGAAGGATGGGGAATGCCAATCGGAGTGTAAGTGGTTTATTTAGTCAACGCGTTTCGAAGTATACATACTTCTTCCTCAGAACAACCTTCTTCCTCATGGTTGTCCGTAGGAAGAAGTATGTATACTTCGAAACGCGTTGACTAAATAAACCACTTACACTCCAATTTGCATCTCTCATCCTTCCTACATGGCAGCGCAGAATTAACCCATTTGTTTCTCCATTACTGGCACTTTCATCCCCTCATGGGTCTGCAGCAGCCTAAGCGTTATTAGTGGTTGTGTGCACACAACCCGAGCAGGTGAGCATTAACAAGTTATTTTATCAATATTGTTACCCAGATAAGACCCTATTTTTGCGCTTTGTCTTTCCAGTTCTCTCTTGACTTGGACAAAACACTATATTGATATGGATATTAGTCATTATAAAAAGTATGGTATGTAATCTGCAAATTAGAATCAGTGGAAGGCTGCTTATTGTTGGATTGAGTGATGTGATTCATACTAGTTTCAGCCATGTTACACCAACATATATGAAGGCAACCAAAGCTGGAATTTTGCACCATACGTAATCCAGCATTTTTTTAATACAATGCAAAAAATTTTGCTGTTTTTTTTAGAAAATGTTAGGCCAGAAATCAATTTAATTGATTCTATTCTATTGGTTGTTTTAGTACTAATGGATTTGTTACATATTTCACTTATTTATCAAAATTTACATCTCTGTTAGGTATTCAGTTTAAAAATAGAATTCATGCAGTGGATGGATCTGTCACAAGGTAGACACAAACGATGCCCAACAAACCCTACGGATTATAATAGGGGACATCGACTTTCCACACTGGTGTCTGTCACCACAGAACCCAGAAGGGTGCATGGATGGACTTCTCCACAAGAGGCCCTCACACATTCACACACCTCCACCCTACCACCTCAGACCAGCAGAGGGAGCCCGTTAGGGACATACAGTACAGACCAAAAGTTTGGACACACCTTCGTATTTAAAGATTTTTCTGTATTTTCATGACTACGAAAATAGTACATTCACACTGAAGGCATCAAAACTATGAATTAACACATGTGGAATTATATACTTAACAAAAAAGTGTGAAACAACTGAAAATCTGTCTTACATTCTAGGTTCTTCAAAGTAGCCACCTTTTGCTTTGATGACTGCTTTGCACACTCTTCGCATTCTCTTGATGAGCTTCAAGAGGTAGTCACCGGAAATGGTCTTCCAACAATCTTGAAGGAGTTCCCAGAGATGCTTAGCACTTGTTGGCCCTTTTGCCTTCACTCTGCTGTCCAGCTCACCCCATACCATCTCGATTGGGTTCAGGTCTGGTGACTGTGGAGGCCAGGTCATCTGGCGTAGCACCCCATCACTCTCCTTCTTGGTCAAATAGCCCTTACACAGCCTGGAGGTGTGTTTGGGGTCATTGCCCTGTTGAAAAATAAATGATGGTCCAACTAAATGCAAACCAGATGGAATAGCATGCCGCTGCAAGATGCGGTGGTAGCCATGCTGGTTCAGTATGCCTTCAATTTTGAACAAATCCCCAACAGTGTCACCAGCAAAGCACCCCCACACCATCACACCTCCTCCTCCATGCTTCACGGTGGGAACCAGGCATGTAGAGTCCATCCGTTCACCTTTTCTGCGTCACACAAAGACACGGTGGTTGGAACCAAATATCTCAAATTTGGACTCATCAGACCAAAGCACAGATTTCCACTCGTCTAATGTCCATTCCTTGTGTTCTTTAGCCCAAACAAGTCTCTTCTGCTTGTTGCCTGTCCTTAGCAGTGGTTTCCTATCAGCTATTTTACCATGAAGGCCTGCTGCACAAAGTCTCCTCTTAACAGTTGTTGTAGAAATGTGTCTGCTTCTAGAACTCTGTGTGACATTGACCTGGTCTCTAATCTGAGCTGCTGTTAACCTGCGATTTCTGAGGCTGGTAACTCGGATAAACTTATCCTCAGAAGCAGAGGTGACTCTTGGTCTTCCTTTCCTGGGGCGGTCCTCATGTGAGCCAGTTTCTTTGTAGCGCTTGATGGTTTTTGCAACTGCACTTGGGGACACTTTCAAAGTTTGCCCAATTTTTCACACTGACTGACCTTCATTTCTTAAAGTAATGATGGCCACTCGTTTTTCTTTACTTAGCTGCTTTTTTCTTGCCATAATACAAATTCTAACAGTCTATTCAGTAGGACTATCAGCTGTGCATCTACCTGATTTCTGCACAACACAACTGATGGTCCCAACACCATTTATAAGGCAAGAAATCCCACTTATTAAACCTGACAGGGCACGCCTGTGAAGTGAAAACCATTTCCGGTGACTACCTCTTGAAGCTCATCAAGAGAATGCCAAGAGTGTGTAAAGCAGTCATCAAAGCAAAAGGTGGCTACTTTGAAGAACCTAGAATATAAGACATATTTTCAGCTGTTTCACACTTTTTTGTTAAGTATATAATTCCACATGTGTTAATTCATAGTTTTGATGCCTTCAGTGTGAATGTACAATTTTCATAGTCATGAAAATACAGAAAAATCTTTAAATGAGAAGGTGTGTCCAAACTTTTGGTCTGTACTGTATATAAAGGGAGGGTGGAGCCAGGCAGCTCAGTTAGTTGTTAGCTCAGACAGAAGTGAGTTCAGACAGACTGAGAGAGAGTCTGAGAGCGTGCTGACGCTCAGAGAGCAGCGAAGAGGCAGCACGCTGGCTGCCGTGCTTAGGCGAGCCAAGGCCTACAGCACAAGTGAAAGCCTAGTGAGGGCCAAAGGCGAGAAGAGAAGGAAGCAGTAGCGAGGGGGCAGAGGAGCATACCAGGCTCACCCTGAGATATATACCGGACACCGGGTCCGCGCCTACGGGGTACCTTTATACCCAGTAGGGACTAGCAGAACCCCTGCAGGACTACAGGTCCCAGGTTTACCAAACGCTGACTACAGTACCAGGGCTAGGAGTCACGGAGGCCCCAGCGACCAGGGAGAGTGATCTCCAAGAGAAGGCCCTATCACCAGGTCAGCAGGTGCAAGGGAGAGAGAGACAGTAACCAAGCTAGGCCTAGCTCCAGGCAGGTGTCAGAAGCTTAGCAAGTAAATCCACGGATCAGGAGGCCCTATACCTGCTCATTGGGGAGAGTCCAAAAGTGCGCCCTTCGTCCGGAGTACCCTGGACCGTGCCTGCATCATCACCAGTAAAGGTACTGAAGCTTACCCCCGTGTGAGTGTCCGTCTTTTCACCAGCATCCACCATCTACCCCTACACTGCCCTGAGGCCCGCTCCACCTGTGGGGAGCCGTTCTAACAAAGCTGCCCAAACACCTGCCTCAGAGGACTGTTGCAGCGCTGGTAATCCTTACCAGACACCACAGGTGGCGTCAAGAACTTATTACAAACACTTTAAATCCCCTATAAATGTTCCCCTTTTTACTGACCGCCCTGGGTCACGGACCGGGCCAGCCACCGTGATATCCCCCACCGGCATACACAGAGGCCCGGCTGCCGAGCACTCCCACGGCCCAGGGGGCGCGTCAGCTTTGGCGTCACGAACAGGATTGCGTGCCCATTGCCACCGGGTACTGTGCGCCTTAAAAAGACTGTAATACTCACTGTGGTGAAGGTTTCCCGCCATTCCCGTGATTTCCCGCCATTGTCCGCCATCTTCCTGTCGCCGCACGGGAAGAAAAGGGGCGTAACTGCGGGAATCGGAGAGGCGTAACCGCTGGAAGCCCGCGAAGCCCAGGACACGCCCCGCCCCTGACGTCGAACCAGGAAGCGTCAGGTCCTGGAAGGAGCCCAGAGGACGCTCTGACATCAGACGCGAGCGACGCAAGGTCCTGGAAGAAGACCATCGCCCGCGGAGCTGCGACCTACCGGATGAGAAGTGAAGAAGGTAGGCTCCGGTTCACTAGGGGGGCGCAACCATGGCCAACCACCAACAAGACGCCGGAGCACCGGTTAATGCTCCTGATGCCGAATTTCCGCCCGGCGCTGCACAGGCTGGAGCAGCCGCTCCACCAGCAGGGGTCGTGACCCCGTTGATACCCATGGCCCTGCCGTATATCCCTGGAGCGAAATGGCTTCCCCAGTATAATGGCAAACCAGACACCCTGTCCGGATTCAAAAGAAAAATATGCGGTGTGCTAGATATGTACTCTATGACTGGCAAACAGAGAGCCGCTGTTGTACTAGGACAATTGACTGGTGCCGCAGAGCTCCGGATGAGGTTCTACCACTGTGTCCAGAAACCTGAGGACAGTGTCCGGGACTACGCCTGGCGCGTACAGGAAGCCCTGCGGGCCCTGAAACAGGTTAGTCCAGCCAGCATACAAAATGAAAATAAAATGCTGACGGAACAGTTCATCCGGGGGTTGAGGTCTCAGGAGGAGAGCAGGACTGTACGGTGGTGGGCCTTAGACCATCCAGATGCCACCTTTGACACCCTTAAGGACATGGCTATAAAGGGTCTGCAACCCCTGGAAACAACAGATACTGCTATCCAGCGTTACCAGGGTGGGGCACCCACTGCTCCTTCATTAGAAACACAGATGCAAACAGTGCCTCCTAGCGAGCTGGACAGCCTACGCTCTGAAGTGCGCCAGTTAAGTAAAACCCTGGCCACTGTCCTGAGCACCCTGCAGCTACAGACGGAGCCTGTGCCGGAAGGAAGGATCCTACTGGCCGACAGCCCTGAGGACGTCCCCTGGATGAGGAGAAAAAGGAGGATAACGCCACCCCGTAAGAGGACAACGCCGCCCCGGAGGAGGACAATGCCGCCCCGTGGGAGGACCAATGACCAACGTCACCCTCCAGGAGAATTCATCTGCTACCGCTGCCACAAGGCAGGCCACACAGCGTGGAACTGTCCTTTAAACGAGCAAACCCTGGGGCCGAGGGGCGACACCCAGGAGTAAATCAAGCAGGCCCATCAAGATGGTATCACTGGTTCGTAGGAGGAAGGCCTTTCCTGTCCATCATGCTGGACGGGATAGCAACACCTGCATTACTGGACACCGGCTCACAGGTAACCATCATACCTGATGTCCTCTACAAAAGGTACTGGTCCGTAGAAGAACTCCAGCCGCCAGCCCCGAACCTCTCCGTGTATGCCTCCAACGGCCTTCCTCTTAACCTAGTAGGGGTTAAGGACGTGACAGTGAAGGTGGGGAGAGCGGAACTAAAGGACCAAGGACTGATTGTAGTGGAGTCTAACCCTGGTGATACAGACCTGTGTATGATACTTGGTACAAATATTGTCGGTAACTGTTTGGGAGAAGTATTGTTTTTGCTCCAACAGATTGCTGACACCGGCAAACCAGGGCAGAGGAAGGTGCTCCAGAGAAAGATACGAGCCCTCCTGTACCAGCAACAGGTAAAGCTAACAGGTGGTGAGATTGGTAATGTACGGGTGACAGACCCGATACCCATTGTGATACCCCCGATGAGTGAAATGCTGATTTGGTGTAGGGCAGCAATAGGTCTCAAGGGACAGAACTACCAGGCGGTAGTGGAGCCCATTAGCTCAGAGCACAGACCTACACTCTTAACTGCTGGAGGGGTGGTTGATGTACGCAATGGGAGGGTACCCGTACGTCTCTTACATTGTGGGGAGGATGAAGTTAAGTTACCAAGATACGCCACTGTTGCCAGGTTGTATACTGTGAATGATGATGCCATACACACAGTAGAGTCCTTAACCTCATCAGACACAGTGGAGGGTAATGACTCAGAAACCCAGGTGGGAAATTGGTGTCAACAGCTCCATGTTGGGACTGACGCCACTCCTGTCCATCAAAAGCAAGATGTACACAGGGTGGTCCAGAAATACGAACAGGTATTCAGCAAACACCCACTTGATTTTGGGAGGATTAAAGGGGTACAACACCATATACCCACAGGTGACCATCCACCCATCAAAGAACGTTACAGGCCCATACCACCAACATGAAGAAGGCAGGGGTAATAAGAGATAGCTGTAGCCCCTGGGCAGCTCCCCTGGTCCTGGTCAGGAAAAAGGATGGAAGCATGAGGATGTGTGTAGATTACAGACAGGTTGTAACATCCCTGGCGGCATGCTTGCATAGTGCACCACCTCCCACTATGACCGCAATCTTACCTGTCAGTCCAGCCTGCAAATCTTGCTCCAGTTCATGCTGTGTGCATGTCTCTTGACTGACTGCTTAGGGCGACGGCCCCGTTACTTACTGATTCTTATAGCTGCTGTGGGCGCACCCCTAATGCGTCTCCAGCCTATTGCTGTGAGTCGCTGGATATTTAAACCCCCTCCACCCAGTAGGAGGTGCCTGAGCAACACTAACATTCAGTGTGCTCCTTGACTCTGAAGTTGCCAGGTCCAGTTTTGCTTCTTGTCTGTTTCCGCCATCTCTGGGGGCTGCATACCCAGACCTGTTATCTGTGACTTATGTCCATTTCCGCCATCTCTGGGGGCTGTATACCCAGGCTCGTTCTTGTATCTCATTGTAGTAGCAGTTCCTGTCTGAACTGTATCCTAGCTTGTTACCTGTTTGTCTCTATGTCCGTACCTTCCCTTTTCCTGCAGTATCTGAACCTGCACCTAACTCCAACTCGTTGTCTCTGTACTTCTGTTTGTGAGTTTTGTGTCCACTCGCTACTTCATAGGAAGTACCTTGTGTGTATCTGGTTCTGCTTGTCCCTTTTCCCTTCCTCCGTATCTTCCTGTATTTTCCAGTCTGTTCCATGTGAACAGAGCCCTGTCCTCTCTGTCTTGTCCACCGCACCGCGGTTTCGCTCCGCTCTGTCTTGCCCACCGCTCCGGTGGTTTCTCTCTGCTCTGACTTTCCCACCGTTCCGGTGGTTTCCCTCTGCTCTGCGTTACCCACCGCTCCGGCGGTTTCTCTCTGCTCTGACTTTCCCACCGCTCCGGCGGCTTCCCTCTGCTCTGCCTTACCCACCGCTCCGTCGGCTTCTCTCTGCTCTGACTTGCCCACCGCTCCGGCGGCTTCTCTCTGCTCTGCCTTGCTCACCGCACCGGCGGTTTCTCTCTGCTCTGCCTTGCCCACCGCTCCGGTGGCTTCTCTCTGCTCTGCCTTGCCCACCACTCCGGCGGCTTCTCTCTGCTCTGCCTTGCTCACCGCACCAGCGGTTTCTCTCTGCTCTGCCTTGCCCACCGCTCCGGTGGCTTCTATCTGCTCTGCCTTGCCCACCGCTCCGGCGGCTTCTCTCTGCTCTGCCTTGCTCACCGCACCAGCGGTTTCTCTCTGCTCTTCCTTGCCCACCGCTCCGGCGGCTTCTTTCTGCTCTGCCTTGCCCACCGCTCCGGCGGCTTCTTTCTGCTCTGCCTTGCCCACCGCTCCGGCGGTTCCGCTCTGCTCTGCCTTGTCCACCGCACCTGCGGTTTCTCTCTGCTCTGGCTTGTCCACCGCTCCGGCGGTTCCGCTCTGCTCTGCCTTGCCCACCGCACCAGCGGTTTTCACTCCACTCTGCTTGCTCACCGCACCAGCAGTTCCTCTCTGCTCTGCCTTGTCCTCCACTCTGGCAGTTTCGCTTTACTCTGCTTGTCTACCGCATCTGCGGCTCTGTACCTGTCTCCCAGTCTGTACTGGACCCTATCCAGACCGCGCTCCAACCTGCTAGTACCTCCCGGTCTGCACTCCAGCCGTGCTTGCCAGTATCTCCCTGTCTGCATACCAGCCGTGCTTGCCAGTGCCCACCTGTCTGCATACCAGCCGTGCTTGCCAGTGCCCACCTGTCTGCATACCAGCCATGCTTGCCAGTGCCCACCTGTCTGCATACTAGCCGTGCTTGCCAGTGCCCACCTGTCTGCATACCAGCCGTACTTGCCAGTACCCTCCTGTCTGCATACCAGCCGTACTTGCCAATACCCACCTGCCTGTATGCCAGTCTAACCTGCCTGTTCCTGCATTCCCCAGTGTGGGTCAACAACTGTGACTGGGGTCTGACCTGGAGTTGCACCTGGTCCCTCTGCTCGGTTCCTCCTTGGTCCATGGAGTCGACTAGCCGCCGTGCGACCTTGGTTGGATCGGGTTGATACTTAGTTATGCCCCTCCAGGCACTCCTCGGTTCATGGTACAGTGGGATCACTAATCACACTCACGCCAGTCAGTCCGGGCGCGAGCGTAACACAGGTAAATCGCATAACACACAAAGATGCATACCCTTTGGCCCGTATAGAGGAATCCCTGGCTGCACTAAAGTCTGCAAATTACTTCTCTACCCTTGACCTCACTAGTGGGTACTGGCAAGTAGCAGTTGCTGAAGAGGATCGGGAGAAGACGGCCTTCACTACCCCGATGGGACTCTGCGAGTTCAACAGCATGCCTTTCGGACTCTGCAACGCCCCTGGAACGTTCCAGAGATTGATGGAGTGCTGTTTGGGACACCATAACTTTGAGACCGTGCTGCTATACCTGGATGACGTGATAGTGTACTCCAAGACGTATGAGGACCATTTGAAGCACCTGGCGGAGGTATTTGAGTCGTTGTCCCGGTATGGGATGAAATTGAAGCCTTCCAAGTGCCACCTGCTCAAACAGAAGGTTCAGTACCTGGGGCACATCGTCAGTCCAGAAGGAGTAGCACCAGACCCGGAGAAGGTCACTGCCATCCAGAAATGGCTGGAACCGAAGAATCTCAAGGAGGTACGTCAGTTCCTGGGACTGGTCGGGTATTACCGGAGATTTGTAAAGGACTACACCAAGAAGGCAGCGCCTTTGCAAGATCTCCTGACAGGACAGTCCAACAGAAGCAAACCCCCCCCCCCATTCCAGTGGGGTAAAGAGCAGGCTGAGTCCTTTGCACTGATGAAAGAGATCCTGACCGGCGAAGAAATCCTGGCCTACCCTGTCTACAGCCAACATTTCCTGCTGTACACTGATGCCAGCAACGAGGGACTAGGAGCTGTGTTGAGTCAGAAGCAGTATGGCAAGGAGAAGGTGATTGCCTATGCTAGCAGGAAGCTTCATCCGACTGAGAGGAATCCGGAAAACTATAGCTCCTTCAAATTGGAGTTCCTGGCCTTGGTCTGGGCCATCACTGAACGATTCAAACACTACTTGGCCTCCAGTAAGTTCACGGCTTACACTGACAACAACCCCTTGACACATCTAGAGACAGCCAAGTTGGGAGCCATGGAACAGCGTTGGATGGCCCGACTGTCAAACTATCAGTTCACCATCAAGTACCGGGCAGGCCAAAAGAACGCCAACGCCAATGCCCTATCCAGAATGCCTCACCAGTCAGACACTGAAGAAGAAGTGGATGACCTGGAGGAGATTGAGCTACCTGCCTTCCACAGAAATGGGATGGTCCACGAGCAGCGCACCTCCAGGAGGTATCGTGGCAAGACACTAAACCCTTTACCTCATCACAGTTGAAAGGAGACCCAGGACAGCGACCCGGTTGTCAGCCGTATCAAAGAACTGATAACCCAGGAAGGTTCCTCCCTGGAGAAGGATGCTTTTCCCCAAGCCAAGCAACTGTGGAATGAGAGAAGCCGGCTGTTCATCTACAGAGAGAAGCTGTGCCGAAGGTATGTCAACCCTAGGACCCATAAGATGGTATGGCAGATCGTAGTGCCCAGGACAGACATCCAGATGGTGTTGGAGGCCTACCACGATCAAGCAGGGCACTTTGGCTGGAAGAAGCTGGAAACCCTCCTGAAGAATCGGTTTTATTGGGTTGGAATGCGGAGTTCCATAGAGAGGTGGTGCCGGGTTTGTGGACCCTGTGGCCTCAGAAGAAAAGACTACAGCAGCCAGAAGGCACCACTGCAGTCCATCAAGACAACCCAGCCCCTGGAGATCGTCACTCTGGATCACGTCAAGCTGTCACCCAGCAGGTCAGGCTACTCGTATGCCCTGACCATGGTGGATCACTACTCCCGGTTCCTGGTGGTAGCCCCCGTCAAGGATCTGATGGCAGAAACTGCAGCAAGGGCATTTCAAGCATACTTCTGCAGGCCCCATGGATACCCGGATAAGGTGCTGACGGATCAAGGCCCTGCCTTTGAAGCCGAGCTGTTCAAAGAGTTTTGCCATCTGTATGGGTGTAAGAAGATCAGGACTACACCGTACCACCCCCAAACCAATGGGTTATGTGAAAAGATGAATAACATAATCATCGAGCTGTTGAAGACCTTACCCCTAGAAGAAAGAAACCAGTGGCCAGACAAACTACCTGACCTGGTAGATCTGTACAATCACATACCTGTGAGTTCCACCAATTGTACTCCAGCGTACCTCATGAGAGCAAGACCCGGAAAGTTGCCCATGGACCTGGAGCTTGGAGTGGTAGAGCCAGAAGCAGATATGTCTACTGAAGACTGGGATACGACTCGACAGGAGCAGTACAAGAGAGTAGAGGCCTGTGTCGAAGACAGTCTAAATAGTGTGAGAGATAAGCAGGAAGCACAGTACAACAAGAATGCACCAGCAGAACCCTTAACACCTGGAGAAGTTGTGCTAAAGCGAAAAAAGAGAAACCACAAACTTGACGACCAGTGGGAAAGAGAACCTTACACTGTGTTGAATTCCAGATTCGACAATAAGAAAACCTGTCTAATTAGCAAAGACGGAGGAAGAACAACTGCAACGGTATCGAGAGACCGTCTGAAGTTGTGCCCAAGTCTGTTGAAGCCCCAGGAGGAAGTGCCTCTCACCGTACCGGAGGAGCCTAAAGAAGAAGTACTCCATACTGTCTTGGGAGATTTCCCGGCAGATTGGCCTCAACTGGATGGAGCGGTAATAATACCTGTGATACACTTTTACCAACAGCCAGAAGACTCTCCACTGCAAGTAAGACCTGTAAGTGCCCCGGAAGAGCCTGCTCAGGAAGAATCCCCGGAAGAAGGATCACCGGTAGAATCAGAGCCAGTAGGCCCAGTAATCAGTGTACTTGCCAGTCCCGTAGAGAGGTTAAGGCAGTTTTGCAGTCCACCAACACATAGAGCTGATAGAGCGGAAAATAGCGCAAGCATCCACACTACACGCATCCCAGTACTACGTAGGTCATAGCGTAGCACAAAAGGCCAGACCCCTGTCAGGTATAGGGAGTAAATAGAGAAACACTGACAGTATAAATAGTTACCCCGTAGGGTATGTTCTTGTAATGATTTCATGTATTTATTTATTGATTTATTTTGCCTTGCTAATGGAGAATTTATGTGACACGGACACTTCTCATTGCATTTAGTTACCCGTAAGGGTATATATATAAAGGACTGTGAGCAGCCCAAAAACTGTCATGTACATAGTTGCACTCCCTGGAGTGCCTTTTAAGCGACCTCAGAACAAAAGCCTGTTTGGCGTGGCAGAAGTCGTGGTCCGACGCCAGATCGCCTGTGCCCTGCAGCCACGCCCAGGGCCTACGTGGAGGGTTTACAGACAGGTCCCTCAAGCTACCTTTGCACTTTAATCAGTGAGAGGGATACCCTGTTGGGATCTCACTGGAACTGATTTGAGGAACTCTGAAGATACTTTATATTATTGTATTATAATGTTACCTGTAACGTTCAAGAAAAGTGCCTCCCATAAAGGGAAGAAATGTTATTGTTTAACCTGTTTTGAGAAAAATGCTTCAGTCCAGGAGTACTGAGTTTTACTAGGGGGGATGTGGCACCCTGCTGTGCACTGGTGCCACAGAACCCAGAAGGGTGCATGGATGAACTTCTCCACAAGAGGCCCTCACACATTCACACACCTCCACCCTACCACCTCAGACCAGCAGAGGGAGCCCGTTAGGGACATATATAAAGGGAGGGTGGAGCCAGGCAGCTCAGTTAGTTGTTAGTTCCGACAGAAGTGAGTTCAGACAGACTGAGAGAGAGTCTGAGAGCGTGCTGACGCTCAAAGAGCAGCGAAGAGGCAGCACGCTGGCTGCCGTGCTTAGGCGAGCCAAGGCCTACAGCACAAGTGAAAGCCTAGTGAGGGCCTGAGTGTGGCCGAAGGCGAGAGGAGAAGGAAGAAGTAGCGAGGGGGCAGAGGAGCATACCAGGCTCACCCCGAGATATATACCGGACACCGGGTCCGCTCCTACGGGGTCCCTTTATACCCAGTAGGGACCACCGGAACCCCTGGAGGACTACAGGTCCCAGGTTTACCAAACGCTGACTACAGTACCAGGGCTAGGAGTCACGGAGGCCTCAGCGACCAGGGAGAGTGATCTCCACAAGAAGGCCCTACCACCAGGTCAGCAGGTGCAAGGGAGAGAGAGACAGTAACCAAGCTAGGCCTAGCTCCAGGCAGGTCAGAAGCTTAGCGAGTAAATCCACGGATCAGGAGGCCCTATACCCGCTCACTGGGGAAAGTCCAAAAGTGTGCCCTTCGTCCGGAGTACCCTGGCCCGTGCCTGCATCATCACCAGTAAACGTACTGAAGCTTACCCCCGTGTGAGTGTCCGTCTTTCCTCTGGGACCGTCCTGCCGTCTCTCACCAGCATCCACCATCTACCCCTACACTGCCCTGAGGCCCGCTCCACCTGTGAGGAGCCGTTCTAACAAAGCTGCCCAAACACCTGCCTCAGAGGACTGTCGCAGCGCTGGTAATCCTTACCAGACACCACAGGTGGCGTCACGAACTTATTACAAACACTTTAAATCTCCTATAAATATTACCCTTTTTACTGACTGCCCTGGGTCATGGACCGGGCCAGCCACCGTGATATCCCCCACCGGCATACACAGAGGCCCGGCTGCCGAGTACTCCCACGGCCCAGGGGGCGCGTCAACGTCACAGAAGCAGAAATGCTTCACTTCGTCTTCTAGTAAAAATGATTGCATCTGCGATGGAGACCCTCCAACACAGATTTAAAAAGAGCCATAATTATATCCACAACATAGTCAATAACTCTTAAGTTGATTGGTCAAGTCCAAATAAACTGAAAATATATATTTCCTTTTCAGGTTTAGGCTATGTTCACACATCATGCTTTTTTGGAGTCACAAATCTTCAGCAAATCCTGATCTCTGGCAAGAAAGAAGCTGCGTCAAAAACGCAGGTTTTGCTGCGTTTTTTCTGCGTTTTTTTCATTGTCCTTCTGTCTCTATTTATTTATGTACATCAAGTTCTGTGAAAAAAAGAACCACATTCTATTTTGCATCAAAAACGCAGAAAAATGGTTACCTGCGTTTTTGGTGGATTTTTTCAGCGTTTTTTTCACCACCCATAAGTTCCTATTGGTGAAAAAACGTTGAAAGAAGTGACATGCTCTATTTTCCAAAAAAGGCTGGAAAGCACAAAATACGTAACAAAAAAAACCCCATGATGTGTGAACAGAAAATTCTGGTTTCTCATAGACTTTGCTGGTACTGCAAAAGGCAGCTGAAAAGTTGCATAAAAATCTGCACCAAAAAAACACTGAAAAAACCATGATGTGTGAACATAGCTTTAGAGGAAACATTTAATATTGATATGTCTTGTCAGTAAAAAATTTTCAACATACAGACACATACACCCAAACAAGATGCAGTAAACTATTACATATCAATTTTCATAAAGTATTACTATTATAAACCTCATTATACACACATATAGCACATGCAGCAAACCAACTCAATATAGAAGGTGATATAAGTTAGTGGAATATCGAGGGATAAAAGTCTTCAATGACCTTCATTATGTAACTTTGGCAAGTACCTCATATTCTGAATCACAAGAGCTTTTACAATTACCTTACTTAGTAATATCACGTTTCTTACAGTGCAACTTTTGTATAGCTTCAATAATTGGGTAATTAATGATTAAGTAGCGACACATTGTTGAGAAAAAATAGTGACTCATAAGAATACACACCTCTAATAAATGCAAGATAAAGGTTCCTGGCTGTGGGAGTTGGTAACTAGGTACCTACCTGCATCACAGAGAGATAAGGTGGCAAGAAGCCCAGCAATGCAGAGTTGATACTTCATATTTAGCTGATGAACCAATATATACCCTTTGAAAAATAAATATTCTAGGCTAAACAATCAAAATAACTTAATAGTAACTACTGTGTACGGCAACTAGATTCGTCAAGCAAGAAGATGTCCTGCAGGACTATGGGAGGATAGAGAGTTCTGCGTAGGAGCGATTTGTCTCTGACCTGGTAACTGATCAGACAAGAAGAAGAAATTGAGCTGATGACAGAAACCTGAGACAGGAGCTGCACATTGCACCTGAAGAGACGACGAAGAGACGACGAATCCTGCACAAGTCCTCATTAGAGATATACAAGAGCCCTATATAGTATCCTATAATGTTCTGACAGGTAGAGAGTGGAATAGTATAATATTTCAAGATATCAAAAAACACATCATCTAAGTCTAAAATTAAAACCTAACCTTAACTGCAACTTTTTTAAGAGTGTAAATATTATAGTCAATTTGAATAGTAATCACACCATCACCCCTAAATATATAATATAGAGAAAGCAATACTAATTGCACTGCTAATAGCTGGAGATAATATACGGTTCCGCATATCCCGTGACACGTTCAGTATTGGGTCAGTATTTTCCATCAGTATTTGTAAGCCAGAATCAGTAGTGGAACAATCAGAAGAAAAGTATAATAGAAACACATCACCACTTCTGTATTTATCACCACTGCAGGTTTTAGCTTACAAATACTGATAGAAACACCAGAGAGAAACAGTGCAAGCCAACTAAAATCATTACACAAATCTTTATTCGTACATATAGACAAGAAAGTCTAAAAAAAAATATAAAAGAATGAAACACCACAGGTAATGAAAAAACGGGGGACATCTACCAAGTTAAACCATAATAGGTACCTTGCTAAGTAAGAAAGGATATATATTTAATTTGAATGAGGGTAACCCAGGCAAAAAGCTTATTATAGTAATAATAATAATAGAAAGAGGACTAAAGTAATGAATAATGTT
The DNA here is from genome assembly GCF_046119375.1 of Phyllobates terribilis. NCBI lineage: Eukaryota > Metazoa > Chordata > Amphibia > Anura > Dendrobatidae > Phyllobates > Phyllobates terribilis. The sequence continues at coordinate 535,378,193 of NW_027362762.1, read as the reverse complement.
GTGTCTACATAGGCCTCCTTTATAACAAACCAATCACTTATAACTATAGCAAAGGAGTAGAATCATCAATACTGTTATGCCTAAGTAGGCTTCCTGTATAGCACACAAAACACTTAAGGACAATTAGTAGTTCACATAATAGGTACCCAGGAAATTCCAATGCGAAGGCAATGTAGTGGCAGAGTCCCACCACACCCGACGCGCATTTCGCAGGGACCCCTGGATGAAGCATTTCCTGTGAAACGTGCATCGGGTGTGGTGGGACTCTGCCACTACCTTGGACACAGCATTGGAATTTCCCGGGTACCTATTATGTGAACTGCTTATTTTCCTTAATAAGTGTTTTGTGTGCTATACAGGAGGCCTACTTAGGCACAACACTATTGATGATTCTACTCCTTCGCTATACTTATAAGAGATTGGGTTTGTTATATAGGGGGCCTACTTAGGCACAACATTATTCATTACTTTATTCCTCTATGTTATTATTATTACTATAATAAGCTTTTTGTCTTGGTTACCCACATTCAAATTAAATATATATCTTCTCTTACTTAGCAAGGTACCTAGTATGGTTTAACCTCTTTTGGTAGATGTCCAGCGTTTTTTCATTACCTGTGGTGTTTCATTCTTTTATATGTTTTTTTAGACTGTCTTATCTGTATGTACTAACAAAGATTTGTATAATGATTTTAAATGGCTTGCACTGTTTCTCTCTATGGTGCTTTTTACAATTAAATGCATATTAGCCTTCATATACGGATTGTCAGTTTAGGTGTTTACAAAGAATGACCAAACACTGAACGTGTGAATGTGGCCTAAGCAGAATATTCATCAATATAAAAAATCTCTATTTGTATTTTAATGACAGCTGTTTAAAAAGCAATTCCGTGCATCGGACAACTCCTAGAAGGGCAACTACTGGAAGTAGCTAAAAATGCACAATTGCAAAAAGATCAACTAATAATAAAAGACAACTGCCAAAATGTCAAACACCAGAGATGACAGTTTATAAGCCAAGATCTACATGCATTATTGTCAATAGTTCTTGGCATAACACACAAATTTAATGAATGATATAATTTATGAATATAGCATATTGTGGATTGTCCCCTTTGCTCAAAGTAAGTCCTGGATTGAAAAAGCTTCTGAATGCAGTGGTGCCCCTGTCAGCGGCATTCACAGCAATCTCGTGGATGCAGTCCGAATGATCGAGTGACGTCTCCACAGAAGAGCGCTATCACATCAGGAGTAAATATCTGAATGGAAGCAAGCAAAAGAATCAGACAGTATTTTTGTTAGGAATACTATTAGAAATTTGGAATTTGTTAATCTATACTAAGTTTAAAATAATTATCTCTGTTTTCCGGCTTCTTACTTGCTCTAACACCACTAGGTCTTTTATAACACATAATATACCTACCAATCGCTCCATATGGGTGGCATCAATTCAAATCCGGCTGGATCGGTTATTCTGTTTCGGTTAATTCTTGTCAAAGGTTCTTCCTTAATTGTCCTTATCTATTGATTCTTAATAAACAAAACATTGAAAACAATACATATGGGTAGCATCACTCTTCTCCTTACAGATTCTTGAGACTGATACGGGTTGTAATAAAATATGATGATAACAGTAGAGATTAAGAAAAAAAGTTTTTCCAGCTGACCAATGTGAACGGAGCCCTCCGGCAACACAAGGATTCAGCTGTGTCGGCAGCAGGACGAAGTGATAGAGGTGAGTATCCAGCAACAGGTCCAGAGAGCGTGATTAAAAACCCAAAAAAATATTATAAATCCATTTAAAAAAGAAAAAAATTGGGACAGTCCCCGGGAACTGTACAGTTACTCCAGTAGATCTGACGCATTTCGAACTAGGTAGTTCTTATTCATAGTATGCCTTTTAATGAATTCATAATAACATTTTTTGTTTTTAATCACGCGCTCTCGGACCTGTTGCTGGATACTCACCTCTATTGTATCATCATATTTTGTATTCTATTTGTATCGCTAAACTGTATTTCTATTCACTTGTTTGCAATCTTGGCCCTACTATATAGTGAAATCCAACTGATTATCTCTATATGAAACCTATCTGATGAAGCAAGTAAAATCTGGAGTGAGTATATATTACAGGGCTCCTACTAACATTTTTCACGATCTCAACACTTTATTGCTTGATCACATTTCTACACATTATTTCTGACTAGTGTAACACGCTTTTTTGCACTCTATTTATTTGCTATATTTTGTCACATGTCACTATTCTTTGCACTTTGTATTTTTGGGACATATTCCCTTTTGGAACTCTTATTATTTTTTTACATTTGGTGCTGCCATATTTGACACTTAACCTTTATCACATACCTCACATTTACAGTTATATGAAAAAGTTTGAGCACCCCTATTAATCTTAAGCTTAATGTTTTATAAAAATTGGTGTTTTTGCAACAGCTATTTCAGTTTGATATATGTAATAACTGTTGGACACAGTAATGTTTCTGCCTTGAAATGAGGTTTATTGTACTAACAGAAAATGTGCAATCTGCATTCAAACAAAATTTGACAGGTGCATAAATATGGGCACCCTTATCATTTTCTTGTTTTAAATACTCCTACCTACTTTTTACTGACTTACTAAAGCACTTTTTTTGGTTTTGTAACCTCATTGAGCTTTGAACTTCATAGCCAGGTGTATGCAATCATGAGAAAAGCTACTTAAAGTGGCCACTTGCAAGTTGTTCTCCTGTTTGAATCTCCTCTGAAGAGTGGCATCATGGGCTCCTCAAAACAACTGTCAAATGATCTGAAAACAAAGATTATTCAACATAGTTGTTCAGGGGAAGGATACAAAAAGCTGTCTCAGAGATTTAACCTGTCAGTTTCCACTGTGAGGAACATAGTAAGGAAATGGAAGAACACAGGGACAGTTCTTGTTAAGGCCAGAAGTGGCAGGCCAAGAAAAACATCAGAAAGGCAGAGAAGAAGAATGGTGAGATCAGTCAAGGACAATCCTCAGACCACCTCCAGAGAGCTGCAGCATTAACTTGCTGCAGATGGTGTCACTGTGCATCGGTCAACTATACAACGCACTTTGTACAAGGAGAAGCTGTATGGGAGAGTGATGCGAAAGAAGCCGTTTCTGCAAGCACGCCACAAACAGAGTCGGCTGAGGTATGCAAAAGCACATTTGGAGAAGCCAATTTCTTTTTGGAAGAAGGTCCTGTGGACTGATGAAACCAAGATTGAGCTGTTTGGTCATACAAAAAGGCGTTATGCATGGCTGCAAAAAAAACACAGCATTCCAAGAAAAACACTTGCTACCCACAGTAAAATTTGGTGGAGGTTCCATCATGCTTTGGGGCTGTGTGGCCAATGCCAGCATCGGGAATATTTTTAAAGTTGAGGGACGCATGGATTCCACTCAGTATCAGCAGATTCTTGACAATAATGTCCAAGAATCAGTGATAAAGTTGAAGTTACGCAGGGGATGGATCTTTCAGCAAGACAATGATCCAAAACACCACTCCAAATCTACTCAGGCATTCATGCAGAGGAACAATTACAATGTTCTGGAATGCCCATCCCAGTCCCCAGACCTGAATATCATTGAACATCTGTGGGATCATTTGAAGAGGGCTGTCCATGCTTGGCGACCATCAAACTTAACTGAACTGGAATTGTTTTGTAAAGAGGAATGGTCAAAAATACCTTCATCCAGGATCCAGTAACTCATTAAAAGCTACAGGAAGCGACTAGAGGCTGTTATTTTTGCAAAAGGAGGATCTACTAAATATTAATGTCACTTTTCTGGTGAGGTGCCCATACTTATGCACCTGTCAAATTTTGTTTGAATGCAGATTGCACATTTTCTGTTAGTACAATAAACCTCATTTCAAGGCAGAAACATTACTGTGTCCAACAGTTATTACATATATCAAACTGAAATAGCTGTTGCAAAAGCACCAATTTTAATAAAACAATAAGCTTAAGATTAATAGGGGTGCCCAAACTTTTTCTTATAACTGTATTTATTAAGTTTTTGGATCCTTCTTTGGTCCTACTGAATTTTTGCACTTCATGAATTGATTGTGACAGTTTTTGATCTTAAATTGTATTCCTTTTAATATGGTCACTAGAAGTGCATTACACATGTATACTTGGCCCTATTGAACTAGGGCTCTGATGTTTCATTCTCACAATTCCCCATTCTTTATTTTTTTGAGAAAACACTTACGGTATATGATATCAGCTTTAAAATTGCTCAAAATAAAAAACTTTTCTCCTTTTTTTTTTATATAATCATGGCCAAAAGTGTTGTCACGCTTGAAATTGTACCAGAAAATGAAGTATTTCTCTCAGTAAGTTATTGTTACACATGCTTTGTTATACACATGTTTATTTCCTTTTTTTGTATTGGAACAACACAAAAAAAGAAAAAAAAGGAAAACTGGACATAATTTCACAAAAAAAACACAAAATGGGCGGGACAAAAATGTTGGCACCCTCAACTTAATATTTGGTTGCATACCCTTTGAAATAAATACCTGCAATCAATGGCTTCCTATAACCATCAACAAGTTTCTTACACCTCTCAACTGGAATTTTGGACCAGTCTTCTTTTTGGAAACTGCTCCAGGTCGCTCATATTTGAAGGATGCCTTCTCCCAACAGAAAGTTTAAGCTCTCTCCACAGGTGTTCAATGGGATTTAGATCCGGACTCATTGCTGGCCACTTCTGTTTTCCATTCTTGATATGGCACACACAGACACACAATGCAAAGATTGAGTCAACTTCTCCCCTTTTTTTTGGTTTCAGGTGTGATTTTCAGATTGCCCACAACTGTTACTTGCCACAGGTGAGTTTGAACGAGCATCACATGTTTGAAACAAAGTTGTTTACCCACAATTTTAGAAAGGTGCCAACAATTTGTCTGGCCCATTTTTGGGGGTTTTGTATGAAGTGATGTACAATTAGCCTTTTTTTCTGTGATGTACAATTAGCCTTTTCCAATACACACAAAGGAAATAAACATGTATATAACAAAACATGTGTAATTGCAATAGTTTTCTGGGAGAAATAATTTACTTTCTGGAACAATATAAGGAGTGCCAACACTTTCGGCCATGACTGTATAGGTATGACAGGTTCTCCTCCAGCCATTTTATAGACTGGAGAGCTGTGCTGTCTGTGGGTAAAGCTTCACTAATAAGAGCAGGATAAGAACCTATCATACCCATATAATAGTATATATAATTATAATCACATATACATATATCCCACAATATCATGTCCAACACATCTGTTAAAGTAAAGATGTGGCCATCCCTGGTAACTCATTCTGCAGCCAGCAATAAACTGTGTAATGCAGCGGCTATAGGTTGCAAACAGTGCACAGTATTTAACCAAACCAAACCCAATTGCAAAAATGATTTACCTCAATTGCACGCACGAAAGAAAAAATAATCGTTAAAAGGTGGACAACCCCTTTAATGACAGCCGATATTTGGCTCCTGAGTGAAAGAAAGCTATAAAAAGTAATTTGGCCCGATTCATCAAAGCTTTGAAAAGTCTCTACATTTTAGCGCAGCTCATGTCATTTTCATCCATCACCAACAAAATGGGTGGACTTAGGGCAGGATGGGGGAATTAAGGACCACCACTTGTCAAATTCCTTAGTGGTAGTGTACTCTACATGACAAAATATACTCTGAAAAATTACTCTGAATTTTCACATTCATGTAATACAGTAGTGATCCTAACTGACTCAAGAATGGGAATGTGTTTTAGAATTAAATTGTTTTTCCTGTAGGGAGAGGTTTTCACCTATTGACTTTTTGGTGATCAGTGGGGGTCTCAGTTATCATCTATCTTCCCGACTATCAGTGCGAATCCCAGCAGTCCGATCCTCACCGATTTAAATATTAGCACAAATCCTGTGGATAGGAATACATTTTTATATGTCAGGAATTGGGAAAAACTGAGTTTTAATGTATATGGCAAAAACTGCATTTACAATGAAAAATAATTGTGATGGAACGTTCTTAAAACGCCTGTTTCACAATTATCTTTCGTTGTAAATAGGCTGCCGATCACCCAATAAATGAGGAAAACACTTGAGCATTGGATGAAATGATCTTTTGTTCAAAGCAAAAAATCATTGTTTTTGACAGTGCATCGTCTTTACAGATCGCTCAGCGCACATCGTTTGCTTTGGTCTGTGGGTGTAAACAAGCATTTACACAACCACAAATCAGTAAAGGTTTATGGACCATAAGGTGTATATAGACTTATAACTTCAGCTGCAAATGCCAATAAGTAACAGCTGTATAAACTCAGGGCATTAAATAATTCTGTGGTTGGAAACAAATAGCTGAATCCACTTATCTCACAGGAAATGTTTCAACCATTAATGCCTCAAATCAATTTACTATTAAATATCAAGACCAAGCTAGGTGAATATCCCATGTTGACTGCACTCTGCAGCCTGCTATCATTAGTAGGGTTTTCTGCTCACCAAAAATGAAGTACAGTTAGCTCCAGAAATATTTGGACAGTGACTCAAGTTTTGGCATTTTAGCTGTTTACCAAAACATATTCAAGATACAGTTATATAATAATAGTGTCTTAACATGCAGACTCTCAACCTTAATTTGAGGGTATTCACATCCTAATTGGAGTAAGGGTTTAGGAATTACAGCTCTTTAATATGTAGCTCTTTTTAATAGTGACCAAACGTAATTGGACAGATATCCCAAAGCTGTTTAATGGGCTGCATGGGCTATTCCCTCGTTATCCCATCATCAATTAAGCTGGTAAAAGGTCTTGAGCTTATTCCAGGTGTGGCATTTGCATTTGGAAGTTGTTGCTGTGAACCCATAATATGCAGTCAAAGTAGCTCCAAATGGAGGAGAAACAGACCATAATTAATCTGAAAAAAAGAAGAAATCCATCAGAGATATAGCAGAAATTTAGGAGTGGCCAAATCAACAAGTACCAGAGTGATGGGAAAAAGAATGTATGGAGATGGCTTTGAACAACTGAGGATCCAAAACACAGCACACCCTCTGTAAAACATGGTGGAGACCGTGTGATGGCATGGGCATGCATGACTTCCAATGGCACTTGGTCCCTATTGTTTATTGATGAAATCACTGAAGACAAAAATAGCTGGATGAATTCTTAATTGTACAGGGCTATACTTTTTGCTCAGATTCAACCGAATGCAGCAAGGTTGATTGGACAGCGCTTCATAGTACAAGATGGACAATGACCCAAAACATACTGTGAAAGAAAGCCAGAAGATTTTTAAGGCAAAGAAGTGGAATATTCTGCATTGGCTAAGTCAATCACCAAATCTCAACCCCATTGAGCATGCATTTCACATGCTTAAGATAAAACTTAAGGCAGAAAGACCCACAAACATGCAACAACTGAAGTCAGCTGCAGTAAAGGCCTGGCAAAGTATCATAAAGGAGGAAACCCAACGTTTGGTGATGCCCATGGCTTCCAGACTCCAGGGAGTTATTAATGAGCAATACTGGATCCAAAAAAACATTCTAAAATAACCCCCATATTTTTTTGTTATTAATCAGACTCCCCAAAAACAATAGTAACCAATAATCAACTCATCAAAGAAATACTATACTCAAAAATAAAGCAATAGAAAAATCTATATGCATAAATAATTTTATTAATTATAATTAATTTTAAACACACAAAAATTAAAAAAAACAACTATCAAATAAAGTTGAAAGTCTGCACTTTAAGACATATTGATTATATAACTATATCTTGAATATGTTTTGGGAAACAGTTAAAATGCCAAAACTTGTGTCACTCTTCAAATATTTCTGGACCTATCTGTGAATATATATAGTGGGGTAAATAAGTAGGGCGGCACGGTGGCTCAGTGATTAGCACTGCAGCCTTGCAGTGCTGGGGTCCTGCGTTCAAATCCCACCAAGGACAACATCTGCAAGGAGTTTGTATGTTCTCCCCGTGTTTGCATGGGTTTCCTCCAGGTTCTCCAGTTTCCTCCCACACTCCAAAGACATACTGATAGGGAATCTAGATTGTGAGCCCTGATGGGGACAGCAACAATAATGTATGTAAAGCACTGCAGAATATGTTAGCACTATATAAAAAATAAAGATTATTATTATTATTATTTGATCCCTTGCTGTTTTTGTAAGTGTGCCCACTGACAAAGATATGAACAGTCTATAATTTTAAGGGTAGGTTAATTTTAACATTGAGAGATAGAATATCCAAAAAAAAAAATCAAGAAAATCACATTGTATAAATTAGATAATTTTTTTTTTGCATTTTGCACTGAGAAATAAGTATTTGATTCCTTTGGCAAACAACACTCAATACTTGGTGGCAAAACCCTTGTTGGCAAGCACAGCAGTCAGATGCTTTTTGTAGTTGATGATGAGGGTTGCGAACATGTCAGGAGGAATTTTGGTCCACTCCTTTTTGCAGATCAGCTCTAAATCATTAAGATTTTGAGGCTGTCGCTTGGCAACTCGGAGCTTCAACTCCATCCATAAGTTTTCTATGGGATTAAGGTCTGGAGACTGGCTAGGCCACTCCATGACCTTACTGTGCTTCTTTTTGAGCCACTCCTTTGTTGCCTTTGCTGTATGTTTTGGGTCATTATCTTGCTGGAGGAACCAGCCACAACCCATCTTCAATGCTCCTACTTAGGGAAGGAGGTTGTTGGTCAAAATCTCGCGATACATGGCCCCATCCATCTTCCCTTCAGTACAGTGCAGTCATGTCCCCTTTGCAGAAAAGCACCCCAAAGTATAATGTTTCCCCCACCATGCTTCATGGTTGGGATGATGTTCTTAGGGTTGTACTCATCCTTCTTCTTCCTCCAAACACGGCAAGTTGAGTTAATGCGAAAGATCTCAATTTTTGTGTCATCTGACCAGAGCACCTTCTCTCAATAACTCACAGAATCATCCAGGTGTTCATTGGCAGACTTCAGATGGGCCTGCACATGTGCCTTCTGGAGCAGGGGGACCTTGCAGGCAATGCAGGACTTTAAACCTTTAAGGCGTAAAGTGTTACCAATGGTTTTCTTGGTGACTGTGGTCCCAGCTGCCTTGAGATCATTAACAAGTTCTCCCTGTGTAATTTTAGGCTGATCTCTCACCTTCCTCATGATAAAGGATACCCTACGAGTTGAGATTTTGCATGGTGCCCCAGATCGATGTCGATTGACAGTCATTTTGTATTTCTTAGATTTTCTTACTATTGCACCAACAGTTGTCTCCTTCTCACCCACCATCTTACTTATGGTTTTGTAGCCCATTCCAGCTTTGTGCAGGTCTATGATCTTGTCCCTGACATCCTTAGAAAGCTCTTTGGTCTTGTCCATGTTGTAGAGGTTAGAGTCTGACTGATTAATTGAGTCTGTGGACAGGAGTTTTTTATACAGGTGACTATGCAAGACAGCTGTCTTTAATGCAGGTAACGAGTTGATTAGGAGCGTCTAACTAGTCTGTGGGAGCCAGAACTCATAATGGTTTGTAGGGGATAAAATACATTTATTTGCATTTTGCAATAAGAAATAAGTATCTAATTTATACAATGTGATCTTCTTGATATTCTTTTGGATATGCTATCTCTCAATATTAAAATTAGCCTACCCTTAAAATTATAGACTGTTCATGTCTTTGTCAGTGGGCAAACTTACAAAAACAGAAACGGATCAAATACTTATTTCCCCCACTATATATGAAATAATACAGTGCCTACAAGTAGTATTCAACCCCCTGCAGATTTAGCTGGTTGACACATGCGGAATTAACTTGGCATTGTGACATTTGTACTGTAGATCAGCCTGGAAGTGGGAAATGCACTACAGCAAATATTGTTTTTGCTTTTTTTTTTTCTTTTTTTTTAAAACGTTAAAAGTTAATTCAGAGTGTCATTTATTATTCAACCCCTCAAACCACAAGAATTCTGTTTGGTCCCCCTAAAGTATTAAGAAGTAGTTCAGGCACCAAGAATAATGAGCTTCACATGTGTGGATTAAAGATCTCTTTTGCCAGCCTTTTCTGACTATTTAAGACCCTCCCCAAACTTGTGAACAGCACTCAGACATGGTCAACATGGGAAAGACAAAGGAGCATTCCAAGGCCATCAGAGACAAGATCGTGGAGGGTCACAAGGCTGGCAAGGGGTAAAAAACCCTTTCCAAGGAGTTGGGCCTACCTGTCTCCACTGTTGGGAGCATCATCCGTAAGTGGAAGGCTTATGGAACTACTGTTAGCCTTCCATGGCCTGGACAGCCTTTGAAAGTGTCCTCCCGTGCCGAGGCCAGGCTTGTCCGAAGAGTCAAGGCTAACCCAAGGACAACAAGGAAGGAGCTCCGGGAAGATCTGATGGCAGTGGGGACATTGGTTTCAGTCAATACCATAAGTAACGTACTCCACCGCAATGGTCTCCGTTCCAGACGAGCCCGTAAGGTACCTTTACTTTCAAAGTGTCATGTCAAGGCTCGTCTACAGTTTGCTCATGATCACTTGGAGGACTCTGAGACAGACTGGTTCAAGGTTCTATGGTCTGATGAGACCAAGATCGAGATCTTTGGTGCCAACCACACACGTGACGTTTGGAGACTGGATGGCACTGCATACGACCCCAAGAATACCATCCCTACAGTCAAGCATGGTGGTGGCAGCATCATGCTGTGGGGCTGTTTCTCAGCCAAGGGGCCTGGCCATCTGGTCCGCATCCATGGGAAGATGGATAGCACGGCCTACCTGGAGATTTTGGCCAAGAACCTCCGCTCCTCCATCAAGGATCTTAAGATGGGTCGTAATTTCATCTTCCAACAAGACAACGACCCAAAGCACACAGCCAAGAAAACCAAGGCCCGGTTCAAGAGGGAAAAAGTCAAGGTGTTGGAGTGGCCTAGTCAGTCTCCTGACCTTAACCCAATTGAAAACTTGTGGAAGGAGCTCAAGAATAAAGTCCACATGAGACACCCAAAGAACCTAGATAACTTGGAGAAGATCTGCATGGAGGAGTGGGCCAAGATAACTCCACAGACCTGTGCCGGCCTGATCAGGTCTTATAAAAGACGATTATTAGCTGTAATTGCAAACAAGGGTTATTCCACAAAATATTAAACATAGGGGTTGTATAATAATTGACCCACACTTTTATGTTTAAAATTTAATAAAATTCAACTGAGCAACATAACTTTTTGGTTTGTAAGATTTATGCTTCTGTTCATAAATCCTACTCTCGTTTGCAGTTTGAAGGCTCTAACTTTTTTGCATCTTATCAAACCAGCTAAATCTGCAGGGGTTTGAATACTACTTGTAGGCACTGTATATATATATATATATATATATATATATATATATATATATATACAGTACAGACCAAAAGTTTGGACACACCTTCTCATTTAAAGATTTTTCTGTATTTTCCTGACTATGAAAATTGTACATTCACACTGAAGGCATCAAAACTATGAATTAACACATGTGGAATTATATACTTAACAAAAAAGTGTGAAACAACTGAAAATATGTCTTATATTCTAGGTTCTTCAAAGTAGCCACCTTTTGCTTTGATGACTGCTTTGCACACTCTTGGCATTCTCTTGATGAGCTTCAAGAGGTAGTCACCGGAAATGGTTTTCACTTCACAGGTGTGCCCTGTCAGGTTTAATAAGTGGGATTTCTTGCCTTATAAATGGGGTTGGGACCATCAGTTGTGTTGTGCATAAGTCTGGTGGATACACAGCTGATAGTCCTACTGAATGGACTGTTAGAATTTGTATTATGGCAAGAAAAAAGCAGCTAAGTAAAGAAAAACGAGTGGCCATCATTACTTTAAGAAATGAAGGTCAGTCAGTCCGAAAAATTGGGAAAACTTTGAAAGTGTCCAGAAGTGCAGTTGCAAAAACCATCAAGCGTGACAAAGAAACTGGCTCACATGAGGACCGCCCCAGGAAAGGAAGACCAAGAGTCACCTCTGCTTCTGAGGATAAGTTTATCCGAGTCACCAGCCTCAGAAATCGCAGGTTAACAGCAGCTCAGATTAGAGACCAGGTCAATGCCACACAAAGTTCTAGCAGCAGACACATCTCTACAACAACTGTTAAGAGGAGACTTTGTGCAGCAGGCCTTCATGGTAAAATAGCTGCTAGGAAACCACTGCTAAGGACAGGCAACAAGCAGAATAGACTTGTTTGGGCTAAAGAACACAAGGAATGGACACTAGACCAGTGGAAATCTGTGGTTTGGTCTGATGAGTCCAAATTTGAGATCTTTGGTTCCAACCACCGTGTCTTTGTGCGACGCAGAAAAGGTGAACGGATGGACTCTACATGCCTGGTTCCCACCGTGAAGTATGGAGGAGGAGGTGTGATGGTTTGGGGATGCTTTGCTGGTGACACTGTTGGGGATTTATTCAAAATTGAAGGCATACTGAACTAGCATGGCTACCACAGCATCTTGCAGCGGCATGCTATTCCATCCGGTTTGCGTTTAGTTGGACCATCATTTATTTTTCAACAGGATAATGACCCCAAACACACCTCCAGACTGTGTAAGGGCTATTTGACCAAGAAGGAGAGTGATGGGGTGCTACGCCAGATGACCTGGCATCCACAATCACCAGACCTGAACCCAATCGAGATGGTTTGGGGTGAGCTGGACCACAGAGTGAAGGCAAAAGGGCCAACAAGTGCTAAGCATCTCTGGGAACTCCTTCAAGATTGTTGGAAGACCATTTCCGGTGAGTACCTCTTGAAGCTCATCAAGAGAATGCCAAGAGTGTGCAAAGCAGTCATCAAAGCAAAAGGTGGCTACTTCGAAGAACCAAGAATATAAGACATTTTCAGTTGTTTCACACTTTTTTGTTAAGTATATAATTCCACATGTGTTAATTCATAGTTTTGATGCCTTCAGTGTGAATGTACAATTTTCATAGTCATGAAAATACAGAAAAATCTTTAAATGAGAAGGTGTGTCCAAACTTTTGGTCTGTACTGTATATATATAAATTATGTACTAGTTTTTATTATTTTTCTTTTTAAAGTGATAATTACCACATTGGCTCACAATAGATACCACTGCATTTGTATGTAAGCCAAATGAAACTGGTGGCATTTCTGCAACTGTTAGCCATGTTGACTTTTTATTTTTTGTACATAGCATTAAGAATTGAGCAAACATAGATTCTGGGCTATGGTATTGTGTGAGAACATAATAGAATTGCTTAGCATACAGTTATTAAAATACTTTGCTGAGATATTTGATAGGCAACTATTACAAGAGATTTCAGCCTTGTTTAATGTGAATTGTTTGTCTTACTTGAACTACTTATTCAATTTTTTCTTCTCTAGGAATGTCCCTATCTGACATTCTGCACTTACAGCATGAGTCATTTTACTACTTGGAAAATATATGTGGACTTTGATTAAACTGATAAATAAAATAGCAAAGATATTTTACTTTTACAAATGTTGCAATCAAAGGGGTATTGTCAAGTTTGGAAGCTACTCCCTATCCAATTTACGCTGCAGATATTTTTCATAGCTAGTACATGGTATTGCACAATGATGGCACTGTAGAACCCATGTTCCGCATGTGAATAAGCAGTGGAAAATCCACTGTGTTTATGTGGAAAGCCCTGGTTCTCAGAATCGGTTGGAATCCCAGGGGTCCGGTTGCTGGGATACCCACCAATTCCAAGAACCACGGCTTTGCAGAACCCCATGTGAATAGAGCAGCGGTTGATCATGCTTACTGCCGCTGCATCCATTCTAAACGGAAACGTCGGAGATAGCTGAGTGCTGTGCTTGACAGGTTTTCGACAATCCCATAAAAATTAATGGAGTGACAATGCACATGATTGACAATCACTCCATTCACGTGAGGCTCTCCAGAGGTCCATTTCTCGGGATTAGTGGGGATCCCAGTAGTCGGACATCCAGTGTCCGTAAAGTTATCCCCCATCCCAAGGATAGGGGCTAAATTCCAAACATGAGAATACCATTTGAAAAGAGTATAAGGATTAGTGTTGAGCCACCCCCGTAGTGTTCGGGTTCGGTTCGGTTCGTCGAACACCGGGATGTTCGAGGAACTGTTCGTCGAACTGTTCGTCGAACACCTTAGAACACCGTCGAACACCGTTAAAACCAATGGCAGGCAAACAAAAACACATAGAAACACATAGAAAACACCTGCAAAGGTGTCCAAAAGCTGACAAACTGCTCAGAAGACACTGTCTTTAAAAAAGCCGGCCGGCAAATTCAGCAGCGGCATACACCGGTACCCGACAATTTAGACAAGAAGGAATAGAGCATCACACATAGATTAGATAGATAGAAACATGTCAGTCACACATATAAGAAGCACAGTGACAGTGTTGGTTACTGCACTTGTCATTTAGTGTAAAGGATTTATTAAAAAAAATATTAGTGTTTTCATGCACCGTCTCTTTAAAAAAGCCAGCCGGCAATTCAGCATCTGTACCCGACAATTTAGAACAGAAAGAATAGAGCTTCACACATAGATTAGATAGATAGAAACATGTCAGTCACATATATAATAAGTACAGTGATAGTGTTGCTTACTGTACTTGTCATTTAGTGTAAAGGATTTATTTAAAAAAATAATAGTGTTTTCATGCACTGTCTCTTTAAAAAAGCCGGCCGGCAATTCAGCAGCGGTACCCGACAATTTAGAACAGAAAGATAGAGCATCACACATAGATTAGATAGATAGAAACATGTCAGTCACATATATATGAAGTACAGTGATAGTGTTGATTACTGTACTTGTCATTTAGTATTAAAATAAAGGATTTATTATTAAAAAAATTGGCGTGGGGTTCCCCTTAATTTTAGGCTCTAGCGGAGGTTAAGCAGACGGCTGGGGCAGATGTTTGAAGCCTGGGAAGGGGGTAATACCCACGGAGCTTCCCAGGCTACTAATATCAGCCCCCAGCTGAATACATAGCCTTTACTAGCTATTAAAATGGGGGACCCCCCAAAAAAAATGACATGGGGCCCCCCCGAATTTAATAGCTAGCAAAGGCTAGGCAGACAGCTGGGGGCTGATATTAATAGCCCAGGAAGGGAGCCATGAATATTGGCCCCCTCCCAGGCTAGAAACACCAGCCGTCAGCCGCCCCAGAAATGGCGCATTCATAGGATGCGCCAATTCTGGCACTTAGCCTCGCTCTTCCACGCTGCCCTGGTGCGGTGGCAGGGGGTAATAGGGTTGGGGTTGATGTCAGCTTATAATGCCAGCTGACATCAAGCCCAGGTTAGTAATGGAGAGGCGTCTATAAGACACCCCCATTACTAACCTCATAGTCAAAGTTAAAAAAAAACACAAACACCCAGAATAAAGTCCTTTAATTGAAATAAAGACACAATCCTTTATTGTTCTAAATTAAACCATACTTACCATCACGCCCATTCCAGCTGAAGCCAACGATCTCCTGCAATAAAAGAAAAATAATAAAGCAACCTCATCCTTACCTTTCCATGGTTCCCACGACAGCTTCAGCTCTGCTACATCGAGATGACAGGCTGGACCGCAGCAGAACGCTGCCATCCAGCCTGTCATCCCGCAGACACTGAGAAGCGCAGGCTTGCTTGCGCTGCTCAGCGTCTCTCTGTGACGACATCCAGATGAGCCGACTTCATGTCCAATGAACTCGGCTCACCTCATGCACGTCACTGACAGCGTGGGAAAATTCTCACGCTGAAGCGCTGATTGCAGGAGAATTTTCCCACGCTGTCAGTGACGTGCAGGAGGTGAGCTGAGTTCATTGGACATGAGCTCACCTCATGCACATCACTGACAGCGTGGGAGAATTCTCCTGCACTCAGCACTTCAGCGTGAGAATTTTCCCACGCTGTCAGTGACGTGCATGAGGTGAGCCGAGTTCATTGGACATGACCTCGGCTCATCTGGATGCCGTCACAGCGAGACAGTGAGGAGCGCAAGCATGCCTGCGCTTCTCAGTGTCTGCGGGATGACAGACTGGATGGCAGCGTTCTGCTGCGGTCCAGCCAGTCATCTCGATGTAGCAGAGCTGAAGCTGTCGTGGGAACCATGGAAAGGTAAGGATGAGGTTGGTTTATTATTTTTCTTTTATTGCAGGAGATCGTTGGCTTCAGCTGGAATGGGTGTGATGGTAAGTATGGTTTAATTTAGAACAATAAAGAATTGTGTCTTTATTTCAATTAAAGGACTTTATTCTGGGTGTTGTGTTTTTTTTAAATACTTTACTAGAAATTCATGGCGGTCATGTCTAATACTGGCGTGACCCCATGAATTTTGGGCTTGGGGCCAGCTGATAATACCAAGCTGGCCCTAACCCCTTTATTACCCAGTGAGCCACCGCACCAGGGCCCTGGATGAGTTGGGTACAGCGCCAGAAGATGGCGCTTCTATGAACGCGCCATTTTCCGGGGTGGCTGCGGACTGCAATTTGTAGCGGGGGGGGGCCAAGAAAGCTTGGGCCTCCCTGCGCTGCAGATTCCAGCCCCCAGCTGCCTAGTTGTACCTGGCTGGACACAAAAATAGGGCGAAGCCCCACGTACTTTTTTTTTAATTATTTCATGAAATTCATGAAATAATTAAGAAAAAAAGGGCTTCCCTATATTGTTGTGTCCGGCCAGGTACAAATAGGCAGCTGGTGGTTGGGGGCAGCCCGTTCCTGCCTGCTGTACCTGGCTGGACACAAATATAGTGCGAAGCCCCACTTCAATTTTTTTTAATTATTTCATGAAATTCATGAAATAATTAAGAAAAAAAGGGCTTCCCTATATTGTTGTGTCCGGCCAGGTACAAATAGGCAGCTGGTGGTTGGGGGCAGCCCGTTCCTGCCTGCTGTACCTGGCTGGACACAAATATAGTGCGAAGCCCCACTTCAATTTTTTTTAATTATTTCATGAAATTCATGAAATAATTAAGAAAAAAAGGGCTTCCCTATATTGTTGTGTCCGGCCAGGTACAAATAGGCAGCTGGTGGTTGGGGGCAGCCCGTTCCTGCCTGCTGTACCTGGCTGGACACAAATATAGTGCGAAGCCCCACTTCAATTTTTTTTAATTATTTCAGGAAATTCATGAAATAATTTAAAAAAAATTGACGTGGGGCTTCGCCCTATATTTGTGTCCAGCCAGGTACAGCAGGCAGGAACGGGCTGCCCCCAACCACCAGCTGCCTATTTGTACCTGGCCGGACACAACAATATAGGGAAGCCCTTTTTTTCTTAATTATTTCATGAAATAATTTAAAGAAAATTGACGTGGGGCTTCGCCCTGTTTTTGTGTCCAGCCAGGTACAACTAGGCAGCTGGGGGCTGGAATCCGCAGCGCAGGGAGGCCCAAGCTTTCTGGGCCACCCCCGCTGCAAATTGCAGTCCGCAGCCACCCCGGAAAATGGCGCGTTCATAGAAGCGCCATCTTCTGGCGCTGTACCCAACTCATCCAGGGCCCTGATGCGGTGGCTCACTGGGTAATAAAGGGGTTAGGGCCAGCTTGGCATTATCAGCTGGCCCTAAGCCCGAAATTCATGGGGTCACGCCAATATTAGACATGACCACCATGAATTTCTAGTAAAGTATTTAAAAAAAACACAACACCCAGAAAAAAGTCCTTTAATTGAAATAAACACACAATTCTTTATTGTTCTAAATTAAACCATACTTACCATCACGCCCATTCCAGCTGAAGCCAACGATCTCCTGAAATAAAAGAAAAATAATAAAGCAACATCATCCTTACCTTTCCATGGTTCCCATGACAGCTTCAGCTCTGCTACATCGAGATGACAGGCTGGACCGCTGCAGAACGCTGCCATCCAGCCTGTCATCCCGCAGACACTGAGAAGCGCAGGCTTGCTTGCGCTCCACAGTGTCTCTCTGTGAGGGCATCCAGATGAGCCGAGTTAATGTCCAATGAACTCGGCTCACCTCATGCACGTCACTGACAGCGTGGGAAAATTCTCCTGCACTCAGCGCTTCAGCGTGGGAGAATTCTCACACTGAAGCGCTGAGTGCAGGAGAATTCTCCCACGCTGTCAGTGACGTGCAGGAGGTGAGCTGAGTTCATTGGACATGAGCTCACCTTATGCACGTCACTGACAGCGTGGGAAAATTCTCCTGCACTCAGCGCTTCAGCAGGAGAATTCTCACGCTGAAGCGCTGAGTGCAGGAGAATTCTCCCACGCTGTCAGTGACGTGCAGGAGGTGAGCTGAGTTCATTGGACATGAGCTCACCTTATGCACGTCACTGACAGCGTGGGAGAATTCTCCTGCACTCACCGCTTCAGCTTGAGAATTTTCCCACGCTGTCAGTGACGTGCATGAGGTGAGCCGAGTTCATTGGACATGAACTCGGCTCATCTGGATGTCGTCACAGAGAGACGCTGAGCAGCGCAAGCAAGCCTGCGCTTCTCAGTGTCTGCGGGATGAGAGGCTGGATGGCAGCGTTCTGCTGCGGTCCAGCCTGTCATCTCGATGTAGCAGAGCTGAAGCTGTCGTGGGAACCATGGAAAGGTAAGGATGAGGTTGCTTTATTATTTTTCTTTTATTGCAGGAGATCGTTGGCTTCAGCTGGAATGGGCGTGACGGTAAGTATGGTTTAATTTAGAACAATAAAGGATTGTGTCTTTATTTCAATTAAAGGACTTTATTCTGGGTGTTTGTGCTTTTTTTAACTTTGACTATGGGGTTAGTAATGGGGGTGTCTTATAGACGCCTCTCCATTACTAACCTGGGCTTGATGTCAGCTGGCATTATAAGCTGACATCAACCCCAACCCTATTACCCCCTGCCACCGCACCAGGGCAGCGTGGAAGAGCGAGGCTAAGTGCCAGAATTGGCGCATCCTATGAATGCGCCATTTCTGGGGCGGCTGACGGCTGGTTTTCTAGCCTGGGAGGGGGCCAATATTCATGGCTCCCTTCCTGGGCTATTAATATCAGCCCCCAGCTGTCTGCCTAGCCTTTGCTAGCTATTAAATTAGGGGGGACCCCACGTCATTTTTTTGGGGGGGTCCCCCATTTTAATAGCTAGTAAAGGCTATGTATTCAGCTGGGGGCTGATATTAGTAGCCTGGGAAGCTCCGTGGGTATTACCCCCTTCCCAGGCTTCAAACATCTGCCCCAGCCGTCTGCTTAACCTCCGCTAGAGCCTAAAATGAAGGGGAACCCCACGCCAATTTTTTTAATAATAAATCCTTTATTTTAATACTAAATGACAAGTACAGTAACCAACACTTTCACTGTACTTCATATACATGTGACTGACATGTTTCTATCTATCTAATCTATGTGTGAAGCTCTATTCTGTCTGTTATAAATTGTCGGGTACAGATGCTGAATTGCCGGCCGGCTTTTTTAAAGAGACGGTGCATGAAAACACTATTATTTTTTTTGATAAATCCTTTACGCTAAATGACAAGTACAGTAAGCAACACTGTCACTGCACTTCTTATATATGTGACTGACATGTTTCTATCTATCTAATCTATGTGTGAAGCTCTATTCTGTCTGTTATAAATTGTCGGGTACAGATGCTGAATTGCCGGCCGGCTTTTTTAAAGAGACGGTGCATGAAAACACTATTATTTTTTTTGATAAATCCTTTACGCTAAATGACAAGTACAGTAAGCAGCACTGTCACTGTACTTCGTATATATGTGGCTGACATGTTTATATCTATCTAATCTATGTGTGAAGCTCTATTCTTTCGGTTCTAAATTGTCGGGTACAGGTGTATGCCGCTGCTGAATTGCCGGCTTTTCATGTTTCACTGTTGGCACTGTTCCCATCGATTTGGGCAATCACTGTAATGCCACAACCACCATGGCTGTGGCATTACAGTGAGTGGCAGACAATCCCTGCATGATTGGTGCTCTAAATAGCGCCAGACATTAGAGATGAGCGGTGTTCGACTAGAACTGTTCGCCAATCTCAAATTCGAGCTGTTTTGGGCGGTGTTCGAGTTGTTCGACGAACCCGAACGATTTGCAAAAAATTCGGCTGTTCGAGGTTATGTTCGATAACTGTTCGTGCACCAAAAGCGTGTCCTGCATGTCTGGCGCTATTTAGAGCACCAATCATGCAGGGATTGTCTGCCACTCACTGTAATGCCACAGCCATGGTGGTTGTGGCATTACAGTGATTGCCCAAATCGATGGGAACAGTGCCAACAGTGAAACATGAAAAGCCGGCAATTCAGCAGCGGCATACACCTGTACCCGACAATTTAGAACCGAAAGAATAGAGCTTCACACATAGATTAGATAGATATAAACATGTCAGCCACATATATACGAAGTACAGTGACAGTGCTGCTTACTGTACTTGTCATTTAGCGTAAAGGATTTATCAAAAAAAATAATAGTGTTTTCATGCACCGTCTCTTTAAAAAAGCCGGCCGGCAATTCAGCATCTGTACCCGACAATTTATAACAGACAGAATAGAGCTTCACACATAGATTAGATAGATAGAAACATGTCAGTCACATATATAAGAAGTGCAGTGACAGTGTTGCTTACTGTACTTGTCATTTAGCGTAAAGGATTTATCAAAAAAAATAATAGTGTTTTCATGCACCGTCTCTTTAAAAAAGCCGGCCGGCAATTCAGCATCTGTACCCGACAATTTATAACAGACAGAATAGAGCTTCACACATAGATTAGATAGATAGAAACATGTCAGTCACATATATATGAAGTACAGTGATAGTGTTGGTTACTGTACTTGTCATTTAGTATTAAAATAAAGGATTTATTATTAAAAAAATTGGCGTGGGGTTCCCCTTCATTTTAGGCTCTAGCGGAGGTTAAGCAGACGGCTGGGGCAGATGTTTGAAGCCTGGGAAGGGGGTAATACCCACGGAGCTTCCCAGGCTACTAATATCAGCCCCCAGCTGAATACATAGCCTTTACTAGCTATTAAAATGGGGGACCCCCCCAAAAAAATGACGTGGGGTCCCCCCTAATTTAATAGCTAGCAAAGGCTAGGCAGACAGCTGGGGGCTGATATTAATAGCCCAGGAAGGGAGCCATGAATATTGGCCCCCTCCCAGGCTAGAAAACCAGCCGTCAGCCGCCCCAGAAATGGCGCATTCATAGGATGCGCCAATTCTGGCACTTAGCCTCGCTCTTCCACGCTGCCCTGGTGCGGTGGCAGGGGGTAATAGGGTTGGGGTTGATGTCAGCTTATAATGCCAGCTGACATCAAGCCCAGGTTAGTAATGGAGAGGCGTCTATAAGACACCCCCATTACTAACCCCATAGTCAAAGTTAAAAAAAGCACAAACACCCAGAATAAAGTCCTTTAATTGAAATAAAGACACAATCCTTTATTGTTCTAAATTAAACCATACTTACCGTCACGCCCATTCCAGCTGAAGCCAACGATCTCCTGCAATAAAAGAAAAATAATAAAGCAACCTCATCCTTACCTTTCCATGGTTCCCACGACAGCTTCAGCTCTGCTACATCGAGATGACAGGCTGGACCGCAGCAGAACGCTGCCATCCAGCCTCTCATCCCGCAGACACTGAGAAGCGCAGGCTTGCTTGCGCTGCTCAGCGTCTCTCTGTGACGACATCCAGATGAGCCGAGTTCATGTCCAATCAACTCGGCTCACCTCATGCACGTCACTGACAGCGTGGGAAAATTCTCAAGCTGAAGCGGTGAGTGCAGGAGAATTCTCCCACGCTGTCAGTGACGTGCATAAGGTGAGCTCATGTCCAATGAACTCAGCTCACCTCCTGCACGTCACTGACAGCGTGGGAGAATTCTCCTGCACTCAGCGCTTCAGCGTGAGAATTCTCCCGCTGAAGCGCTGAGTGCAGGAGAATTCTCCCACGCTGTCAGTGACGTGCATAAGGTGAGCTCATGTCCAATGAACTCAGCTCACCTCCTGCACGTCACTGACAGCGTGGGAGAATTCTCCTGCACTCAGCGCTTCAGTGTGAGAATTCTCCCACGCTGAACCGCTGAGTGCAGGAGAATTTTCCCACGCTGTCAGTGACGTGCATGAGGTGAGCCGAGTTCATTGGACATTAACTCGGCTCATCTGGATGCCCTCGCAGAGAGATTCTGTGGAGCGCAAGCAAGCCTGCGCTTCTCAGTGTCTGCGGGATGACAGGCTGGATGGCAGCGTTCTGCAGCGGTCCAGCCTGTCATCTCGATGTAGCAGAGCTGAAGCTGTCATGGGAACCATGGAAAGGTAAGGATGATGTTGCTTTATTATTTTTCTTTTATTTCAGGAGATCGTTGGCTTCAGCTGGAATGGGCGTGATGGTAAGTATGGTTTAATTTAGAACAATAAAGAATTGTGTGTTTATTTCAATTAAAGGACTTTTTTCTGGGTGTTGTGTTTTTTTTAAATACTTTACTAGAAATTCATGGTGGTCATGTCTAATATTGGCGTGACCCCATGAATTTCGGGCTTAGGGCCAGCTGATAATGCCAAGCTGGCCCTAACCCCTTTATTACCCAGTGAGCCACCGCATCAGGGCCCTGGATGAGTTGGGTACAGCGCCAGAAGATGGCGCTTCTATGAACGCGCCATTTTCCGGGGTGGCTGCGGACTGCAATTTGCAGCGGGGGTGGCCCAGAAAGCTTGGGCCTCCCTGCGCTGCGGATTCCAGCCCCCAGCTGCCTAGTTGTACCTGGCTGGACACAAAAACAGGGCGAAGCCCCACGTCAATTTTCTTTAAATTATTTCATGAAATAATTAAGAAAAAAAGGGCTTCCCTATATTGTTGTGTCCGGCCAGGTACAAATAGGCAGCTGGTGGTTGGGGGCAGCCCGTTCCTGCCTGCTGTACCTGGCTGGACACAAATATAGTGCGAAGCCCCACGTCAATTTTTTTTAAATTATTTCATGAATTTCCTGAAATAATTAAAAAAAATTGAAGTGGGGCTTTGCACTATATTTGTGTCCAGCCAGGTACAGCAGGCAGGAACGGGCTGCCCCCATCCACCAGCTGCCTATTTGTACCTGGCCGGACACAACAATATAGGGAAGCCCTTTTTTTCTTAATTATTTCATGAATTTCATGAAATAATTAAAAAAAATTGAAGTGGGGCTTCGCACTATATTTGTGTCCAGCCAGGTACAGCAGGCAGGAACGGGCTGCCCCCAACCACCAGCTGCCTATTTGTACCTGGCCGGACACAACAATATAGGGAAGCCCTTTTTTTCTTAATTATTTCATGAATTTCATGAAATAATTAAAAAAAATTGAAGTGGGGCTTCGCACTATATTTGTGTCCAGCCAGGTACAGAAGGCAGGAACGGGCTGCCCCCAACCACCAGCTGCCTATTTGTACCTGGCCGGACACAACAATATAGGGAAGCCCTTTTTTTCTTAATTATTTCATGAATTTCATGAAATAATTAAAAAAAAAGTACGTGGGGCTTCGCCCTATTTTTGTGTCCAGCCAGGTACAACTAGGCAGCTGGGGGCTGGAATCTGCAGCGCAGGGAGGCCCAAGCTTTCTTGGCCCCCCCCCGCTACAAATTGCAGTCCGCAGCCACCCCGGAAAATGGCGCGTTCATAGAAGCGCCATCTTCTGGCGCTGTACCCAACTCATCCAGGGCCCTCGTGCGGTGGCTCACTGGGTAATAAAGGGGTTAGGGCCAGCTTGGTATTATCAGCTGGCCCCAAGCCCAAAATTCATGGGGTCACGCCAGTATTAGACATGACCGCCATGAATTTCTAGTAAAGTATTTAAAAAAAACACAACACCCAGAATAAAGTCCTTTAATTGAAATAAAGACACAATTCTTTATTGTTCTAAATTAAACCATACTTACCATCACACCCATTCCAGCTGAAGCCAACGATCTCCTGCAATAAAAGAAAAATAATAAACCAACCTCATCCTTACCTTTCCATGGTTCCCACGACAGCTTCAGCTCTGCTACATCGAGATGACTGGCTGGACCGCAGCAGAACGCTGCCATCCAGTCTGTCATCCCGCAGACACTGAGAAGCGCAGGCATGCTTGCGCTCCTCACTGTCTCGCTGTGACGGCATCCAGATGAGCCGAGGTCATGTCCAATGAACTCGGCTCACCTCATGCACGTCACTGACAGCGTGGGAAAATTCTCACGCTGAAGTGCTGAGTGCAGGAGAATTCTCCCACGCTGTCAGTGATGTGCATGAGGTGAGCTCATGTCCAATGAACTCAGCTCACCTCCTGCACGTCACTGACAGCGTGGGAAAATTCTCCTGCAATCAGCGCTTCAGCGTGAGAATTTTCCCACGCTGTCAGTGACGTGCATGAGGTGAGCCGAGTTCATTGGACATGAACTCGGCTCATCTGGATGTCGTCACAGAGAGACGCTGAGCAGCGCAAGCAAGCCTGCGCTTCTCAGTGTCTGCGGGATGACAGGCTGGATGGCAGCGTTCTGCTGCGGTCCAGCCTGTCATCTCGATGTAGCAGAGCTGAAGCTGTCGTGGGAACCATGGAAAGGTAAGGATGAGGTTGCTTTATTATTTTTCTTTTATTGCAGGAGATCGTTGGCTTCAGCTGGAATGGGCGTGATGGTAAGTATGGTTTAATTTAGAACAATAAAGGATTGTGTCTTTATTTCAATTAAAGGACTTTATTCTGGGTGTTTGTGTTTTTTTTTAACTTTGACTATGGGGTTAGTAATGGGGGTGTCTTATAGACGCCTCTCCATTACTAACCTGGGCTTGATGTCAGCTGGCATTATAAGCTGACATCAACCCCAACCCTATTACCCCCTGCCACCGCACCAGGGCAGCGTGGAAGAGCGAGGCTAAGTGCCAGAATTGGCGCATCCTATGAATGCGCCATTTCTGGGGCGGCTGACGGCTGGTGTTTCTAGCCTGGGAGGGGGCCAATATTCATGGCTCCCTTCCTGGGCTATTAATATCAGCCCCCAGCTGTCTGCCTAGCCTTTGCTAGCTATTAAATTAGGGGGGACCCCACGTCATTTTTTTTGGGGGGTCCCCCATTTTAATAGCTAGTAAAGGCTATGTATTCAGCTGGGGGCTGATATTAGTAGCCTGGGAAGCTCCGTGGGTATTACCCCCTTCCCAGGCTTCAAACATCTGCCCCAGCCGTCTGCTTAACCTCCGCTAGAGCCTAAAATTAAGGGGAACCCCACGCCAATTTTTTTAATAATAAATCCTTTATTTTAATACTAAATGACAAGTACAGTAATCAACACTATCACTGTACTTCATATATATGTGACTGACATGTTTCTATCTATCTAATCTATGTGTGATGCTCTATCTTTCTGTTCTAAATTGTCGGGTACCGCTGCTGAATTGCCGGCCGGCTTTTTTAAAGAGACAGTGCATGAAAACACTATTATTTTTTTAAATAAATCCTTTACACTAAATGACAAGTACAGTAAGCAACACTATCACTGTACTTATTATATATGTGACTGACATGTTTCTATCTATCTAATCTATGTGTGAAGCTCTATTCTTTCTGTTCTAAATTGTCGGGTACAGATGCTGAATTGCCGGCCGGCTTTTTTAAAGAGACGGTGCATGAAAACACTAATATTTTTTTTAATAAATCCTTTACACTAAATGACAAGTGCAGTAACCAACACTGTCACTGTGCTTCTTATATGTGTGACTGACATGTTTCTATCTATCTAATCTATGTGTGATGCTCTATTCCTTCTTGTCTAAATTGTCGGGAACCGGTGTATGCCGCTGCTGAATTTGCCGGCCGGCTTTTTTAAAGAGAGTGTCTTTTGAGCAGTTTGTCAGCTTTTGGACACCTTTGCAGGTGTTTTCTATGTGTTTCTATGTGTTTTTGTTTGCCTGCCATTGGTTTTAACGGTGTTCGACGGTGTTCTAAGGTGTTCGACGAACAGTTCGACGAACAGTTCCTCGAACATCCCGGTGTTCGACGAACCGAACCGAACCCGAACACTACGGGGGTGGCTCAACACTACCAGACATGCAGGACACGCTTTTGGTGCACGAACAGTTATCGAACATAACCTCGAACAGCCGAATTTTTTGCAAATCGTTCGGGTTCGTCGAACAACTCGAACACCGCCCAAAACAGCTCGAATTTGAGATTGGCGAACAGTTCTAGTCGAACACCGCTCATCTCTAGTAAGGATATGTTATCATATATGGAAAACACAGTGGATTTTCCACTGCGTATTTGCTTGTGGAATGTGCTTTACAGTACCAACATTGTGCATTATAATGTACTTGCTGTGAAATATAACTGCAGTGTAAATTGACAAGAATATGGATTTGAGATCCTCAGCATGTCAATTTATATCAGTGTGAATTTCACCCTTTGCAATTCAAAGGTAAATTTATGTCGCTGTGGCATCTCCACTGGGTGCGGTCAGCAGCAACATGCTTCATGAGAACGTTTCCTAAAACCTCTGAAACAGATTGAAGTAAAATGTTTTAATGAATGTCCTTTTAAAAAAAACTATGGTAATTGTTTTGTGATTGATATAAAATATAAATTGCCACCAAATTGACAAATTGATTTTAAAAAGATACTATATTCCGGTTATTATTTTTTGGGGGGAGGGGGATTTGCCATGATTCACTATTGGCTTCCCATCTAAGGACCATTTTCTCTTTGCAAGATGATTCTGAGGAAGCAAAAGACCTGAACTTAAGCCCTGTTGCACATTGCTGAATGCGGATGTCTCTGTTCTAAAGTCAGTGAATGGAGCGGAAGTCAAGCATGCACACCTCTGCTCCACTTAAGATGGGGGCCTGCAGACTCAGTTCGCGTTTTCCCATGCTCCCTTCTTGAGATTGTTGGAGGTCCATCTCTGGGACCTTGATCCCCAATAATTAACTTACGATTTTCGGAAAAACTTTTTAATTGCCAGTTTCTTTTTTTTCTAGATCTAGCAGACATGGCACTACAGGTGAAATATACCGTATGCCTAGCTGGAGCTTTCCCCGTCAATAATAGATAATAGTCAGATATTTTTGAAGCCAGACTTGCGATGATCAGTTGATTAATGTGGACAGCTGAATAAAGAAAATTCTTCCTTTTCACTGCACACATACTGAGGCAGAAATCCTGTAGACTATTTCCCCTTCTCACCTCCAATAGATAAGCACCAACTTGACATAAGTGTATATACTCCCCTTTGTTACTACAATATCATCCTATGGTGTGCCACGTGTTTATGTATACTCACAAAGGAGGATTACAAGCCTCTGCAAATATAGAATAGTCCAACTTTTCCTAAATAACATATGTCACAAAGTTTAAATATACTAGTGATTTATGAAAGAAATAATACAACAATAATAATAATAATAATGCACTAACATCATGTATTTATGCCTAATAAACAATTTTTTTTTCCTTATAGTTTGCGTTGAAAGGATTTGGGTGTTGTCCCAAAAGGTGACCTAGATGTGGCTGATAGTTATGATTGAGCTCTAAAATGCTCAAGTGCTTGGTACTTGAATTGAGCTGGTCGGACGGTCAGATGGGCTCAACTCGAGTAACGTGTATAATGGAAGTCAAAAGTAAACTTGAGTCTTTTTGAGGAAGACTCTACCCGGAGACCGAGAGGTGGGGGGGAGCAGAAAAAACGCTGAGATGGATGGAAACTTCCTCAAATAGAATGAGGAAGATGCCTGGACGCATCTCTGACTCCCAGGTCTCCGCTGGGAACAATGTTGTCAGAGTATTACGCAACTTTTACGGACTGACAATAAAACATACAAAACCAAAGATAAAATGCATTTTACAAAAAAAAAAAAGGTTGGGAAGCATTATTTCCTTTATAATGACTTCTATATAAGGCAACATTAAAAAGAGAAAAAAAAGTGACAGAGTAAAAATTTAGAGTGATGACCATATAAAAATTTTGAATGTGGGCCGCCTGATGACCCAGGAAAAATTTAAAATGAGGGCGGCATGATAATCCTACATTTGGATTGACAATATGTTCTTCTGTTGTCATCCGATGGGGTTGAGAAGTCTGGGCCAATTAAGGCCTTGCTCATTTTGAGTGAGGGCCACCTTCTAACCCAGTAAAAATTTAAAATGAGGACGCATAATGACCCTATTAAGATTTTAAATGAGTGCTGCCTGTTGACCCTATAAAGATTTTGAGCGAGCGTTGCCAAGTGACCCTAGAAAGATTTTGAGTGAGGTTCACCAGATGACCCTATAAAGATTTTGAGTGAGGGCCGCCTGACGACGCTGTTGATATGGTGGAGGAGGACAACAAAAAGAAGACACCATGAACCTCATACCCTTTTTTGGGTGGTAAGGAGTGCATGAGAATACACCAGCAAAAAATGGAACTGTGGGGAGCTGGCCACTTACTAAGACTAAATGGACTTTTTCCAGCATGTAGCACCGGTTCCATCAATATTATTGTTGTGTTTTATTAGAGATTTGCTTGCTGTGTTTTACTAATGTTCTGCTTGCTCATCAGTTTATGTGCACTAATTTCACTTGTAAAGTGTTCAGCATTCCAGTAATCTCATCAGTATCTCAGGAGCCTTAAGCAATTGTTCAAACAGCGAATAGGCCCATTGTATAGAAGGGGAAAGTAGATCCGGCAGCATTTTCTGTTGACAAGTGGATGCACGTATCAGTTATGTCACCGGCGGCACTAAAAACCTGCTCTGACAAAACACTAGCGGCAGGGCAGGCCAGCACCTCCGAAGTGTGGATACCCAATAGATGTAATGCACAGAGGAATCATGGAGGATGCTGGAACGGTAGGCTAGGTACTCCTTCACCATCTTCCAAAACTTTTCCTTAGTTGTCACACTACTCTGCCCATCAGGGCCTGAGTGCTGGGAGGGTCTAAAGGAACTGTTCATGTCACGTAAGGTGTGGGAAAGACTTAGTGCAACACAAAGGGAATAGGGAAAGTGAGCCCTGACTCTAGGGAAAGGAGGGGAAGTAGAGTCCTCCTAGGTAGATCTAGCATCACCCTGTCTCCCCTAACATCCCTGTATTGTCTCTTCACCAATTGCCGCACGCGTACCTCGCCCTGTCTTTCCCTGGCGTTTGGCTCAGGCTAGGGAAGGGAGGAGATGAGCACTAGTCGATCTCCACTAAATACTATAGACAACAAGGAAGGACAAACAGGGGGAAATAGTTTAGCTTTAGACGACTCCAGACAAATGTGCACGCGTCCTCAAACTCCAGAGAGGAAGAAGTACTGCTCTTGCTAAAGCCTTCACAGGTAGTAATGAATATCGCTGGTGTGGCACCCTAGAGGGTCTGGTTGCCACAGTGGTAGTAATACCATGTCTGTTTCCTGGTCAGGAAACATACTACAGGCAACACCTCCTGCCCCAGGCCAGAAAGGGGAGGATCCTGCCCTTTATAACTGGATCTGGAGGCGGGGTTAGTGGAGACAGGGCCAGTAGTCGAGTTGAGGACACAGGAGTCAGAAGCCAGGGACTGGAGCTGCAGATAGCTCGTCCTGGATTGTTCAGACAGAGAACTGGACACCAGAGTCCGAGGCTGTGGGGATTGTACACCCAGCAGCAGATACCGCAAAGCAGGAGATTGCTGGTCTCCTGGCCCATCAGAAGCCCGGAGGCTCAGCCACACGAAAGGACAAGTACAGCCACAGAGGAGCGAGGAATACATAGGATCCGAGTCGCCAGCCATACGGGTGAGCACCGCACGTTACACTCAGCGACGTGGGCTACAACATGACTATAAGCGGGGTAGCTAAAGAGTACAGGCAGAACGGCAGGCCTACAACTCTACCTGGCCAGGAGGATTCTAGGATTGCTCCCAGACTGACCGGGCCCTCATCCCTAGCAAGTACTCCCGTTGGGGCCTATATAAGTGCCATCAGTAAAGACCCTGGGGCTGCACTGCAAAGACTCCGTGTTATTATTACCGATACCCTGCACTACTACCACCATCATCCATACACGCTGCCCTGAAGCTCCACTCTTCCTGTGGGGAGTCACATCACCTTGCTGCACACACCATCAGCTTCAGTGGACTGCTCCACAGCGGCGGTTCCCAATAACCGCACTCCACAGGTGGCGTAGTCAGACTATACATAGCAGAAATACATAAACTACCCTTAGATTGACCACCTGGGTCACGGATCGGGTCACCGCCACGGTGACTACAACCCCCAGCATCTGCAAGGCCCGGCTCCGGGTACCCTACGGCCCAGGGGGCGCGTCAACTTTGGCATAGTCGGCAGGATTTCGTGCCCGCGACCACCAGGTACTGCGCGCCTTCACAGACTGTGTCGCATACCGTGGTGAAGATTTCCCGCCATCCGCTGTCGTTTTCCCGCGATTGTCCGCCATTTTCGGGTCGCCACGCGGGAAGAAGAGGGGCATGGTCACCGAAAACGCGTGAAGCCCAAAGCCCCGCCCCACGCACTAACGCAGCGCCAGGTCCTGGAAGGAGCCACCGCAAACGCTGACGTCAGATGCGTGCGACGCCAGGTCCTCGACGGAGACCATCGCCTGCGGAACTGTGGCCTACGGAAGGAAAGTAAAAGAAGGTAGGCCACGGTTCACTAGGGGGGAAGAAGACACCAGATATGAAGGGAACTTCCACGGCAAGCGCGGCCGCTGCCGCAGTGATGCCATTCACAATGCCCTATATCCTGGGAGCGGCGTGGCTGCCCCAGTACTCAGGAGAGTCGCACACCCTGAGTGACTTCAAAGAGAGACTAAGCAGCCTGTTTAAGGTATATCCCCTGTCCGAGGAGCAGAAAGTGAGCATCCTTATAGGCCAGTTGATTGGTGCAGCCCAGAGAGAGGTAAAATCCTGGTCAGCCAGAGAAAAAGGGACTGTAAAGGAGATACTGGCCCGCCTAAAGGACACTTTTGACACCCGCACCACCGCAGAGATAAAAATGAAATTCTATGGGTGCAAACAACGGGCACAGGACAATGTACGGGACTATGCTTTAAACCTGCAGGAGGCGCTGAGGGACATCAAACAGGTAGACCCTGACAGTGTGTGTGATGAAAACCGACTATTAACTGAGCAGTTTATTGAGGGTCTACTGTCCAGCGCCCACCGGACACAGTTGCGCATAATGGCTCTGCAAAACCCTGATTTGGACTTTGCTCAATTTAAGGACAGGGCCATCCGGGTGCTACGAGAACCAGCACCAGGTGGCGCTACAGCTCACCGCCGCCCAGCTATCACCTACCACCAGGAGGTGGCACCCTTTTCCCCAGAGCCTGTAGGAGCTGATGAACAGACTCTGGACAATGCCCTGTCTACAGACCTGCACCACCAGGTCCAAGAACTGACTAAAAGTGTAGCTGCGCTAACCAAAACTGTGCAGTCCTTGCAGGTGTCTCCCAAAGGAAAGACCCAGCAGGCTTCCAGTCCAGAGGACGTCTCGTGGCACCGACAGAAGAGGATTCCACCATCCAGAGGGAGGAACAGCGACCGCTACGACCAGGACGGACAATCCATCTGCCGCCGCTGCAACCAGCCAGGACATTATGCAAGGTACTGTCATTTAAACGAGCAAAACTTGGGGCAGAGGTCCAACCCCCAGGCATAAGACCACCAGGCCCATCAAGCTGGTGAGACAAATATGTGGGAGGACGACCGGTCCTACCTGTCGTGCTGGACGGCTTTCCAATGAGCGGGTTGCTGGACACTGGATCCCAGGTGACCGCCATCCCCTACATTCTTTTCAAACGGTACTGGACTGACTCTGACATTACCCACCGTCCAGATGAACATTTGAGCATTTATGCCAGCAATGGTCAACCCGTACCTCAGGTGGGGTTCAAAGAAGTGACCATAAAGGTTGGCAAAGTCGAACTGCCAGCACAAGGACTGATTATTGTCGACATTGATCGCCGAGAAAGTCATCCTATGATAACTTTAGGCACTAATGTCATTGAAAATTGTCTTGCAGAAATAATTTTCTTATTGCAGCAGGTTGCAGAAACCACCAGTTCCAGCCAGCAGCGGGTTCTACAGAGGGAGATCAGAGCCCTGATGAAAAGACAACAGGTAGAACGGTCTGGTGGTGAAATTGGTAGTGTTAGGATGAGTGACCCATTCCCAATCGCCATGCCCCCAAAGAGTGAAATGATGATATGGTGCCGGACAGCTATTGGTCTAAGGGGTAGAGATTACCAGGCCCTGGTAGAGCCCGTCTACTCTGACAGTAGGCCCACCATTTTGACAGCCCGGGGGGTGGTTGATGTCCGCCATGGGAGGGTACCCGTCCGCATCCTAAACATTGGGGAGAGAGAAGTCTATTTGCCCCGGTATGCCACCCTAGCCAAACTGTTCACTGTCAACCAGAATTATATAAAGACAGTGGAACCCTTGCCTCCATCCCAACAGGCGGAGGATAACGGCTCCAAGGGACAAATGGAGGACTGGTGTCAGAACTGCATGTGGGCACTGACTCCACCCCTCCACACCAGAAACAAGGAGTATACTGGGTGGTACAGGAATACGAAAGGGTCTTCAGTAAACATCCACTTGACTTCGGGCAGGTAAAAGGGGTTCAACACCATATCCCCACGGGAGACCATCCACCCATTAAAGAAATGTACCGGCCTTTACCCCCTGCACACTACCAAAATGCCAAAGGGATGTTGCGAGAAATGAAGGAGGCTGGGGTAATAAGAGACAGTTGTAGCCCCTGGGCAGCTCCATTAGTTCTTGTAAAGAAAAAGGATGGCACTATGAGAATGTGTGTAGACTACAGGAAAATCAACCGCATAACACACAAAGATGCATACCCGTTACCCAGAATAGAGGAATTACTAGCCGCATTAAAGTCTGCTACCTATTTCTCCACTTTGGATCTTACTAGTGGGTATTGGCAGGTTCCTGTAGCAGAGGCGGATAAGGAAAAGACCGCTTTCACCACCCCGATGGGCCTCAGCGAGTTCAACTGCATGCCATTCGGGCTCTGCAACGCCCCAGGAACCTTCCAGCGGTTGATGGAGTGCTGTCTGGGACATAAGAATTTTGAGACAGTACTGCTGTACCTGGATGACGTCATTGTATACTCCCAGACGTATGAGGACCATCTGAAGCACCTGGCGGAAGTGTTTGACGTCCTAGCTGGCTTTGGTCTAAAGGTGAAGCCCTCAAAATGTCATCTGCTGAAGCCCAAGGTACAGTACCTGGGGCACGTGGTGCGCGCTGACGGTGTAGCTCCAGACCCCGATAAAATCACAGTAATCAAGGACTGGCCAAGACCCTCCACCGTAAAGGAACTGCGGCAGTTCCTCGGGTTGGTAGGCTACTACCGAAGATTTATTCCAGGCTTCACCAAGATGGCGGCGCCCATGCAGGACCTCCTGATAGGCCAGTCCAGGAAGGCCAAAACCAGAAGCCGCCATTCAAATGTGACAAGCTGGAAGATGAGTCCTTCCACCAGCTGAAAATGGCCCTCACGGGGGGCGAGATCCTGGCTTACCCTGATTATGGCCAGCCCTTCATCCTCCACACGGACGCAAGCAACGTGGGACTGGGAGCGGTGCTCTCCCAGATCCAGCAGGGCAGAGAACGGGTAATCGCTTAGGCTAGCAGGAAGCTCCGGCCCACAGAAAGGAACCCTGAAAATCACAGCTCCTTTAAGCTAGAGTTCCTCGCAGTGGTATGAGCAGTGACAGAGTGCTTTAAACATTACCTCGCCCCTTCCAAGTTCACTGTATTCACGGACAACAACCCGCTGACACACCTGGACACTGTGAAACTTGGTGACCTGGAGCAGAAATGGATGACCCAACTCTCCAATTATGAGTTCACCATCAAGTACCGGGCTGGCCGCAAGAATGCCAACACAGATGCACTGTCCAGGATGCCTAACTTGCCAGATGGGGGAGAAGACCCAGAAGAACTGGAAGAGGTAGAAATCCCCGCTTTCCACCGTCATGGGATAACTCAGTGCTCCCACTGTGTGAAAGACAGGTACTCTGCCACCAAAGAGGCCACATTCAATCCCTTGTCCCACCACGGCTGGGCAGAAACACAAGACAGTGACCCGGCCGTCCACCTAGTCAAAGAGTTGTTGACACGAGCCGACTCATACCCTGACCCAGATGCTCCAGAGGAGACCAAACAGCTGTGGAAAGAGAAGAGTAAGCTGTTCATCTATGAAGGGAAGCTGTGTCGAAGAACTGTCAACTCCCGGACGCATGAGCTGGTCTGGCAGGTGGTAGTCCCGAGGCGAGACACGTCTATGATCTTGGAAGCGTACCACGATGGAGCAGGACACTTCGGATGGAAAAAGCTGGAAGTCCTGCTGCGTGAGCGGTTCTATTGGGTTGGCATGAGGACAGCCATCGAGAGGTGGTGTCGAGAATGCAGACCAAGCAACCTGAGAAGAAAAGACCGTAACAGCCAGAGGGCTCCCCTGCAGCCCATCATCACCAAGCAGCCAGTCGAACTGGTAGCCCTAGACCATGTGAAGCTATCCCCGAGCAGGTCAGGCTATGTCTACGCTCTCACCATCGTAGACCACTACTCCCGGTTTCTGGTAGTAGTGCCAGTCAAGGACCAAACGGCTCAGACAGCGGGCAGAGCTTTCCAACAGCACTTCTGCCGCCCACATGGTTACCCAGAACGTGTGCTAACTGACCAAGGTCCGACTTTCGAAGCCAAGGTATTCCAGGAATTCTGTAACCTGTATGGCTGCAAGAAGATCCGGACAACGCCTTATCACCCCCAGACCAACGGGATGTGTGAAAAGATGAACCAGGTGGTGATAGACCTACTGAAGACGTTGCCCCTGGAAGAACGCAGTCTGTGGCCATAAAAGTTGCCAGATCTAGTGGACCTGTACAATCACATCCCAGTGAACTCCACCAACTGCACGCCTGCTTACCTGATGAGAGCCAGACCTGGTAAGCTGCCCATTGACCTGGATATGGAGTCCTAACACCAGAGGACGCCTCACCAGATGCGGATTGGAACACTGAGCAGCAACAGCAATACCGCAAGGTACAGGAAAGTGTTGAAAGAAGTCTATCCCAAGCAAGAGAAAGGCAAGAGAAGACTTACAATCAACATGCACCTGCTATTCCCCTGTCACCGGGAGAGCGAGTCCTAAAGAGGAAAAGGCGACTCCACAAGCTGGATGACCAGTGGGAAAAAGAGCCGTACACTGTTCTACCCTCAAACCATGATAACACCAAGGTGTGCCTCATAAGTAAGGATGGAGGTGAGACAACAGCAACAGTTTCCAGAGACCACCTGAAGAAATGTCCCGAGCAGCTACAGCATGCTGAAGAAGACCAAGATATCCCTCAACCCGCAGAGGAAGTGGAAGAAATGGTCAGCACAATACTCGGAGAATTTCCCCGGTCATGGACACAAGTGAATAACGCCATTGTTGTACCGGTCCTTACATTCCTCCAGCCAGCTCCTCAGGAAGCTGCAGAAGTCCCAGTAGAGTTTGAATAACCATTGGCCCCGGAGACAGAAGATTCCTCATCAGCAGACCAGGAGAATCTACCCTCTGCTAGTAGCGAGCCAAAGGATTCGTAGGAAGCTGCCCAACCTACCAGAGACACCTCAAAACATTGAGCCCACCACACCAGGGGTAAATGCAGGAGACCAAGGTAGAACACAGACAGACAGTGTGTTACGCAGGTCTACCAGAATCACTAGAGGTCCAATTCCTGCACGTTGGAAAATTTAAATGTAACTATAACTGTAATGTTGAATTGTTTTATGTGTGTATTAACCATGTTTTTCCAGTTACCCGACAGGATTAAAGGACTTTCAGGTTATGGACGATGAGTAACCAAAAACTTTGCTGTAAAATAGTTGCACCTGTAAAGTGCCCCTCTTCAGCAGACCACTGAACAAAAACCCGTGAAGGTGGCCGAAGACGTGGTCCAACTCCGGATCATCAATGCCCTGTAGCCACCCCAGGGCCTACGTTGAGGGTTTGGGACGGGTCCCTCAGATTGCACCTTGTTTCAATGAAAAGGACACCTGGTTGCGGATGATACCGTGATGTCTAAAGACTCTAATGGTTGTAAATATGTTAATGTCTTGTTACCTGTTGTATTTTTGCAAAATGTGTTCAGTCCCGGAGTACTGAAATTTACTAGGGGGGAATGTGGCACCCCAGAGGGCCTGGTTGCCACAGTGGTAGTAATACCACGTCTGGGAGCAAAACGGGGGTTTCCTGGTCAGGGAACATACTACTTGCAACACCTCCTGCCCCAGGCCAGAAAGGGGAGGATCCTGCCCTTTATAACTGGATCTGGAGGCAGGGTTAGC
Organism: Phyllobates terribilis; assembly: GCF_046119375.1. NCBI lineage: Eukaryota > Metazoa > Chordata > Amphibia > Anura > Dendrobatidae > Phyllobates > Phyllobates terribilis. The sequence continues at coordinate 535,341,938 of NW_027362762.1, read as the reverse complement.
GGAGACAGGGCCAGTAGTCGAGTTGAGGACACAGGAGTCAGAAGCCAGGGACTGGAGCTGCAGATAGCTCGTCCTGGATTGTTCAGACAGAGAACTGGACACCGGAGTCCGAGGCTGTGGGGATTGTACACCCAGCAGCAGATACCGCAAAGCAGGAGATTGCAGGTCTCCTGGCCCATCAGAAGCCCGGAGGCTCAGCCACACGAAAGGACAAGTACCGTCACAGAGGAGCGAGGAATACATAGGATCCGAGTCGCCAGCCATACGGGTGAGCACCGCACGTTACACTCAGGGACGTGGGCTACAACACGACTATAAGCGGGGTAGCTAAAGAGTACAGGCAGAATGGCAGGCCTACAACTCTACCTGGCCAGGAGGATTCTAGGATTGCTCCCAGACTGACCGGGCCCTCATCCCTAGCAAGTACTCCCGTTGGGGCCTATATAAGTGCCATCAGTAAAGACCCTGGGGCTGCACTGCAAAGACTCCGTGTTATTATTACCAATACCCTGCACTACTACCACCATCATCCATACACACTGCCCTGAAGCTCCACTCTTCCTGTGGGGAGTCACATCACCTTGCTGCACACACCATCAGCTTCAGTGGTCTGCTCCGCAGCGGCGGTTCCCAATAACCGCACTCCACAGGTGGCGTAGTCGGACTATACATAGCAGAAATACATAAACTACCCTTAGATTGACCACCTGGGTCATGGACCGGGTCACCGCCACGGTGACTACAACCCCCAGCATCTACAAGGCCCGGCTCCGGGTACCCCACGGCCCAGGGGGCACGTCACTGGCACCCCCCTCTAAAACACACCAGGTATTTATACACCCAGGCCAATAAGTTAATTAGCCAGAGGGAGGTAGCCGCTGGGTCCAAGAGACACCTTCTAAGAAGATGTCTGTAATGCCAAACGTAGAGATCTCCTGCAACCAACTGCAGGGCGACTGTCTGTCACTTCTGACACACCGGTGACAGTATCCCCTCCCTCTACGAATGGCCTCCGGACACTCAGGACAGGGTTTCTCAGGATAAGAGGTGTGGAATGAGCAAACCAATCTGGGAGCGTTCATCTCAGATGCTGAAACCCACATCTTCTCCTCTGGACCATAGCCTTTCCAGTGCACCAAGTATTGTAGAGAACGATGTTTGAGACGAGAATCTACAATCCTCGAAAACTGGAACTCCAGATTACCATCAACCATTACTGGCGGCGGTGGTAGAGGCGAGGGCTCAAGAGGTTCCTCATACTTTTTGAGTAGGGACCTATGGAACACGTTGTGGACCTTAAGGGCTTGAGGAAGTTATTATTATTATTTATTATTATAGCGCCATTTATTCCATGGCGCTTTACATGTGAAAAAGAGGTATAATACAAGAACAATTACAATAATCTTGAACACAATGTGACAGCGACTGGTGCAGGAGGAGCGAGGACCCAGTCCGCGAGGGCTCACAATCTACGAGGGATGGGTGAGGATACAGTAGGTGAGGGTAGAGCTGGTCGTAGAGCGGTGGTTACTGCAGGTTGTAGGCTTGTCGGAAGAGGTGGGTCTTCAGGTTTCTTTTGAAGGTTTCCACGGTAGGCGAGAGTCTGATACGTTGGGGTAGAGAGTTCCAGAGTAGGGGGGAAGCACGGGAGAAATCTGGTATGCGATTGTGGGAGGAGGAGATAAGAGGGGAGTAGAGCAGAAGATCTTGTGAGGATCAGAGGCTGCGTGCAGGTACGTAACGAAAGACTAGGTCGCAGATATATGGAGGAGACAGGTTGTGGATGGCTTTGTATGTCATGGTTAGGGTTTTGAACTGGAGTCTCTGAGCAATGGGGAGCCAGTGAAAAGATTGACAGAGAGGAGAGGCCAGGGAATAGCAGGGGGACAGGTTGATTAGTCGAGCAGCAGAGTTTAGGATAGATTGGAGGGGTGCGAGAGTGTTAGAGGGGAGGCCACAGAGCAGGAGGTTGCAGTAGTCAAGGCGGGAGATGATGAGGGCGTGCACTAGTGTTTTTGCAGATTCATGGTTTAGTAATGTGCGGATACGGGAGATATTTTTGAGTTGGAGTCGGCAGGAAGTGGAAAGGGCTTGGATATGTGGTTTGAAGGAGAGTTCCGAGTCCAGGGTTACCCTAAGGCAGCGAGCTTGAGGGACTGGGGAGAGTGGGCAGCCATTGACGTTGATAGATAGGTCAGTTGGGAGGGTTGAATGAGATGGTGGAAAGATGATAAATTCTGTTTTGCCCATGTTAAGTTTTAGAAATCTGGCAGAGAAGAAGGATGAAATAGCGAACAGACATTGTGGGATTTTGGTTAGTAAGGAGGTGATATTGGGTCCAGAGAGGTAGATCTGTGTGTCATCAGCATAGAGGTGATAATGAAAGCATGAGACTCTATGAGCTGTCCCAGGCCAAAGTTGTAGATGGAGAAGAGCAGGGGTCCTAGAACTGAACCTTGGGGGACACCGACAGATAGGGGGCGAGATGAGGAGGTGGTCTGTGAGTGGGAGACACTGAATGTCCGGTCTGTTAGGTATGAGGAGATCCAGGATAGGGCCAAGTCTGTGATGCCGATAGATGAGAGACTCTGTAGTAAGAGGGAATGGTCCACTGTGTCAAAGGCAGATGACAGGTCTAGGAGGAGGAGGACAGAGTAGTATCGCTTAGATTTGGCGGTTAGTAGGTCATTGGTGACTTTAGTCAGTGCAGTTTCAGTAGAATGGTGCGGTCGGAAACCAGATTGTAGGCGGTCAAAGAGGGAGCAGGAGGAGAGGTGGGAGGACAGCTCAGAATGGACGTGTTGTTCCAGTAGTTTTGAGGCATAGGGGAGAAGTGATATGGGGCGATAGCTAGACAGAGAGGATGGGTCAAGGGAGGGCTTTTTGAGGATGGGTGTGATTGAGGCATGTTTGAAGCATGAAGGGAAGACACCGGTCGGTAGGGTTGGGATGAAGAATGGTAAGTTTAGGGATGAGGTGGGATGGGATTGGGTCAAGTTTACAGGTGGTGAGGTGTGATTTGGAGAGTAAGGAGGAAAGTTGATCTTCAGAAATGGTGGAGAATGTAGTTTTGGAGGAGGAGGGTTGAGTAGGTGTGGGGAGGGGCTGTGGGGTCTTTAGGCAAAAGCTGTGTCTGATGGTGTCAATCTTCTTCTTGAAGAATGAGGCAAAGTCTTCGGCTGAAATAAGAGGAGAGGGAGGAGGCACTGGGGGACGGAGGAGAGAATTGAAGGTGTTGAATAGCTGTTTGGGGTTGTGAGACAGGGAGGATATGAGAGATGTGAAGTATGTTTGTTTTGCTGTAGTGAGTGTGGACTTGAAGGTAGTGAGGGACTGTTTGAATGCGATGAAGTGCTCATAGGAGTGGGACCTTTTCCATCTATGCTCAGCAAACCTGGAGGCCCGTCGCAGTTCTTTAGTTAGGCTGGTGTGCCAGGGTTGTCTGTTGATTGTGCAAGCCTTGGTATGTGTGAGAGGGGCGACCGAATCGAGAGCTGCAGCAGTTGCGGTGTTGTATAAAGTGGCAGCAACATCTGCATCATGTAAGGAACTAATGTCTGTAAGAGGGAGGAGGGATTCAGAGAGTGAGTGTAGGTCAAGGTGTTTGAGATTTCTACGAGGGTATGCAAGTTTGTGGAGTGGGGATTGTTGCCCCGGGGAGGAGAGAGAAGAGAATGTGAGTAGGTTGTGGTCAGAAAGAGGGAGAGGTGAGTTAGAGAGGTTAGATAGGGAACAAAGGCGGGTGAAGATGAGGTCCAGCGTGTGGCCGTCTTTGTGAGTGAGTGTGGAAGACCACTGAGTAAGACCAAAGGAGGAAGTGAGGGATAGAAGCTTAGAGGTAGCTGAGAGGGAAGTGTCAATGGGGATGTTAAAGTCGCCCATGAGGATAGTGGGGATGTCAACGGAGAGGAAATGAAGTAGCCAGGTGGTGAAGTGGTCAAAGAAAGTGGTGGTTGATCCTGGGGGGCGGTAGATGACAGCCAGTTGGAGGTTGGATGGGGAGTAGATGCGCATGCAGTGCACTTCAAAAGAGGGGAGAGTAATTGCGGGCGGCAGTGGGATATGGGTGAAGTAGCAGTTTTCTGAGAGGAGGAAACCTATTCCTCCACCGTGCTTGCCGGTGGGGCGGGGGGTATGGGAGAGGTGGAATCCGCCATACGAAAGTGCAGCAGGAGAGGCTGTGTCGGAGGGGGTGAGCCAGTTTTCAGTGATGTCAAGGAAGGAAAGCTTGTTAGTGATGAAGAGATCGTGAATGTAGGAAAGTTTATTGCAGACAAAGCGAGTATTCCATAGAGCTCCTGTTAGTGGATCTGGGGAAGCGGGGGCTGGGCGGATGGGTATAAGGTTAGAAGGGTTACGAGAGTTTGGGATAGATCGTGGGTATGAGGTGGAAGTGATTGTAGGGATGTGGAAAGGAGGGCCAGGATTTGGAGAGATGTCGCCGGCAGTAAGGAGGAGCAGAGAAAGCGTTATTAGGTGGGAGCAAGAGAGGGCATGAGGTGGCAGTCTGTGTTTGGAGACAAAGGATTGTATGTTGAGGAATAGCACTGAGGAGGAGGTGAGATGGGTGGGGAGAATGGAGGGAGAGATGAAGAGTTCCTTACTAGGTGTAGGGATTAGGGGTGGTTGTAAGAAGTGAAGGATCAAGGGGGTGAGAGTGAAAACAAACACAATCATTGTTTACTGTGACAAAGTATCCAGTTACCTTCAGTTCCCTTCAGGTTCAATTCAGGATTAATTCAAATTTCAGACACTTCAGCTAATGGACACGTTAGGTGATGGACACAGACTAAAGTCTAACAGACTCCTAGTTCACAATATATGGGCTACAGAATGCATTCAGCTGTGAACCAGGGGGGAGTGGTCTGTGCTCATCTTGATCAGCTGATTAGATTGAACCAGATGCAGGATAGTCAAAGAATGAGTAAACAAGGCCATAAATGAAAGTGGGGAGTGGGTGACGTACCATTAGAGAATAGGAACAGAACGGTATAGAGAAGACAGCATGGAAGTCAGCATGGGAAAGTTGGGTGACGTACCATTAGAGAATAGGAACTGAACGGTATAGAGAAGACAGCATGGAAGTCAGCATGGGAAAGTTGGGTGACCTACCATTAGAGAATAGGAACAGAACGGTATAGAGAAGACAGCATGTGTAATGCACACGCCCGGGCTGAGCGGCGTGTGCGTGTGATTCCACTGGACCGTGCCGGAGAGTGAATGCCTGGAGGGGCGTAACTAGGTATTCACCCGATCCGACCAGGGTCGCAGGACGGCATACGACGCCAGTGCACCAAGGAGGAACCGAGCAGAGGGACCAGGTGCTACTCCAGGACAGACCCTGGACACGGCTGTTGACCCACACAGGGGAATACAGGAACAGACTGGTTAGGCTGGCACACAGACTGGTGGGAATAGGCAGGCACGACTGCTTTGCAGGCAGGCGGGTATGCAGGCAGGGGGGTACAGGCAAGCACGGCTAGAGTGCAGACAGGAAGGCACTAGCAGGTAGGAACACAGGCGGGATAGGACCCAGTACACACTGGGACTCTGGAACAGAACCACAGATGTGGCGGACAAACACAGCAGAGTGAGGCCGCCCAGAGAGGTGAGCGAGAGCAGGGCAGGACGAGACCGCCCGGAGCGGTGAGCGAGAGCAGAGCAGGACGAGACCGCCCGGAGCGGTGAGCGAGAGCAGAGCAGGACGAGACCGCCCGGAGCGGTGAGCGAGAGCAGAGCAGGACGAGACCGCCTGGAGCGGTGAGCAAGAGCAGAGCAGGACGAGACCGCCTGGAGCGGGGAGCAAGAGCAGAGCAGGACGAGACCGCCTGGAGCGGTGAGCAAGAGCAGAGCAGGACGAGACCGCCTGGTGCGTACTTCGCCTGGAACTCATCTAAAGAAAAAAAAATTTTTTATTTATTTTTAATGCACGTATTCACTGGAAAACGTCTCAGAGAGCGAAGGCCGTGGGGCTCAACGGGAACCATGGCCTGAGCGTGCTGTAATGCACACGCCCGGGCTGAGCGGCGTGTGCGTGTGATTCCACTGGACCGTGCCGGAGAGTGAATGCCTGGAGGGGCGTAACTAGGTATTCACCCGATCCGACCAGGGTCACACGACGGCATACGACGCCAGTGCACCAAGGAGGAACCGAGCAGAGGGACCAGGTGCTACTCCAGGACAGACCCCGGACACGGCTGTTGACCCACACAGGGGAATACAGGAACAGACTGGTTAGGCTGGCACACAGACTGGTGGGAATAGGCAGGCATGACTGGTATGCAGGCAGGCGGGTATGCAGGCAGGGGGGTACAGGCAAGCACGGTTAGAGTGCAGACAGGAAGGCACTAGCAGGTAGGAACACAGGCGGGATAGGACCCAGTACACACTGGGACTCTGGAACAGAACCACAGATGTGGCGGACAAACACAGCAGAGTGAGGCCGCCCAGAGAGGTGAGCGAGAGCAGGGCAGGACGAGACCGCCCGGGGCGGTGAGCGAGAGCAGAGCAGGACGAGACCTCCCGGAGCGGTGAGTGAGAGCAGAGCAGGACGAGACCGCCTGGAGCGGTGAGCGAGAGCAGAGCAGGACGAGACCGCCTGGAGCGGTGAGCAAGAGCAGAGCAGGACGAGACCGCCTGGAGCGGTGAGCAAGAGCAGAGCAGGACGAGACCGCCTGGAGCGGTGAGCAAGAGCAGAGCAGGACGAGACCGCCTGGAGCGGTGAGCAAGAGCAGAGCAGGACGAGACCGCCTGGAGCGGTGAGCAAGAGCAGAGCAGGACGAGACCGCCTGGAGCGGTGAGCAAGAGCAGAGCAGGACGAGACCGCCTGGAGCGGTGAGCAAGAGCAGAGCAGGACGAGACCGCCTGGAGCGGTGAGCAAGAGCAGAGCAGGACGAGACCGCCTGGAGCGGTGAGCAAGAGCAGAGCAGGACGAGACCGCCTGGAGCGGTGAGGAAGAGCAGAGCAGGACGAGATCGCCTGGAGCGGTGAGCAAGAGCAGAGCAGGACGAGACCGCCAGAAGCGGTGAGCAAGACAGTGCAGGGGGGACAGGGCTCAGTTCACACGGAACAGACAGGAAGGGAAAGGCAGAGCCAGATACCCACAGGGTACTTGCAGTGAAGTAGCGAGTGGACCACAAACTCACAAACGGGAGTACAGAGACAACAAGCAGGAGTTAGGTACGAGTTCAGACTCTGCAGAAAAAGGAAAGGAACGGACATACAGAAAAAACAGGTAAAAGATAGGAGACAGTTCAGACTGGAACTGAGTGTACGGAGGAGACCGACACTGCAGCGGGATACAGGAGCGGGTCTGGAAATACGGCCCCCAGAGAGGCGGAACGAACAGGCAAGGAGCGTGTTTAGACAGGACAGACAAGATACAGGAGCGGGTCTAGGTAATCGGCCCCTAGAAGGCGGGAGGAACAGGCTAGGAGCGTGTTTAGACAGGACAGACAAGATACAGGAGCGGGTCTAGGTAATCGGCCCCTAGAAGGCGGGAGGAACAGGCTAGGAGCGTGTTCAGACAGGCATGGAAATACAGCCTCCAGGATAGGCAGACAAGAGAACACACAACGGGACCTGGCACCTTCAGAGTGAAAGCACACACTGAATTAAACACAATGCTCAGGCATGGGTTAATTGGAGCAGCTGGTTTAAATACCAGGAGACAGCAATAGGCTGAGGACGCACAAGGGGTGTGCCCACAGCAGGTACAAGAAACAGGAAGTGATTGGGCGCCGCCCTTAAGCAGCAGAAACAGACACAAACAGACAGCATGGAGGGAAGCCAGAGAGACATTCTGGACTGGAGATCAAGTGCGCGCTCTTGCACAGTGGCAGATGGACCACTATGTAAGGACGCCGCCAGGTATGTTACAGCATGGAAGTCAGCATGGGAAAGATGGGTGACTTACCTGTAAGAGGAATGGATAAACAGATGCTGATTAGAGTGCGGTGATGGCAGGTATGGTAAAATCTGCATGCATCATATTATTCAGGATTAATTCAAATTTCAGACACTTCAGCTAATGGACAACTAAGGTGATGGACACAGACTAAAGTCTAACAGATTTCTAGTTCACAATATAGGGGCTACAGAATGCATTCAGCTGTGAACCAGCGGGGAGTGGTCTGTGCTCATCTTGATCAGCTGATTAGATTGAACCAGATGCAGGATAGTCAAAGACAGAGTAAACAAGGCCATAAATGAAAGAAGGGGGGTGGGTGACATACCATTAGAGAATAGGAACAGAAAGGTATAGAGAAGACAGCATGGAAGTCAGCATGGGAAAGTTGGGTGACGTACCTGTAAGAGGAATGGATAAACAGATGCTGATTAGAGTGCGATGATGGCAGGTAAGGTTCAGTCTGCATGCATCATATTATTCAGGATTAATTCAAATTTCAGACACTTCAGCTAATGGACACTTAAGGTGATGGACACAGACTAATGTCTAACAGACTCCTAGTTCACAATATATGGGATACAGATTGCATTCAGCTGTGAACCAGCGGAGAGTGGTCTGTGCTCATCTTGATCAGCTGATTAGATTGAATTAGATGCAGAATAGTCAAAGACAGAGTAAACAAGGCCATACATGAAAGTGGTGGGTGGGTGACGTACCGTTAGAGAATAGGAACAGAATGGTATAGAGAAGACAGCATGGAAGTCAGCATGGGAAAGTTGGGTGACGTAACATTAGAGAATAGGAACAGAAAGGCATAGAGAAGACAGCATGGAAGTCAGCATGGGAAAGTTGGGTGACGTACCTGTAAGAGGAATGGATAAACTGATGCTGATTAGAGCGCGGTGATAGCAAATAAGATACAGTCTGCATGCATCATATTATTCAGGATTAATTCAAATTTCAGACACTTCAGCTAATGGACACTTAAGGTGATGGACACAGACTAAAGTCTAACAGACTCCTAGTTCACAATATATGGGTTACAGAATGCATTCTGCTGTGAACCAGCGGGGAGTGGTCTGTGCTCATCTTGATCAGCTGATTAGATTGAACCAGATGCAGCATAGTCAAAGACAGAGTAAACAAGGCCATAAATGAAAGTGGGGGGTGGGTGACGTACCATTAGAGAATAGGAACAGAACGGTATAGAGAAAACAGCATGGAAGTCAGCATGGGAAAGTTGGGTGACGTACCTGTAAGAGGAATGGATAAACAGATGCTGATTAGAGTCCGGTGATGGCAGGTAAGGTACAGTCTGCATGCATCATATTATTCAGGATTAATTCAAATTTCAGATACTTCAGCTAATGGACACTTAAGTTGATGGACACAGACTAAAGTCTAACAGACTCCTAGTTCACAATATATGGGCTACAGAATGCATTCAGCTGTGAACCAGCGGGGAGTGGTCTGTGCTCATCTTGATCAGCTGATTAGATTGAACCAGATGCTGCATAGTCAAAGACAGAGTAAACAAGGCCATAAATGAAAGTGGGGGGTTGGTGACGTACCATTAGAGAATAGGAACAGAACGGTATAGAGAAGACAGCATGGAAGTCAGCATGGGAAAGTTGGGTGACGTACCATTAGAGAATAGGAACTGAACGGTAAACAGAAGACAGCATGGAAGTCAGCATGGGAAAGTTGGGTGACCTACCATTAGAGAATAGGAACAGAATGGTATAGAGAAGACAGCATGGAAGTGAGCATGGGAAAGATGGGTGACTTACCTGTAAGAGGAATGGATAAACAGATGCTGATTAGAGTGCGGTGATGGCAGGTAAGGTACAGTCTGCATGCATCATATTATTCAGGATTAATTCAAATTTCAGACACTTCAGCTAATGGACACTCAAGGTGATGGACACAGACTAAAGTCTAACAGACTCCTAGTTCACAATATATGGGCTACAGAATGCATTCAGCTGTGAACCAGCGGGGAGTGGTCTGTGCTCATCTTGATCAGCTGATTAGATTGAACCAGATGCAGGATAGTCAAAGACAGAGTAAACAAGGCCATAAATGAAAGTGGGGGGTGGGTGACGTACCATTAGAGAATAGGAACAGAACGGTATAGAGAAGACAGCATGGAAGTCAGCATGGAAAAGTTGGGTGACGTACCTGTAAGAGGAATGGATAAACAGATGCTGATTAGAGTGCGATGATGGCAGGTAAGGTTCAGTTTGCATGCATCATATTATTCAGGATTAATTTAAATTTCAGACACTTCAGCTAATGGACACTTAAGGTGATGGACACAGACTAAAGTCTAACAGACTCCTAATTCACAATATATGGGCTACAGAATGCATTCAGCTGTGAACCAGCGGGGAGTGGTCTGTGCTCATCTTGATCAGCTGATTAGATTGAACCAGATGCAGGATAGTCAAAGACAGAGTAAACAAGGCCATAAATGAAATTGGGGGGTGGGTGACGTACCATTAGAGAATAGCAACAGAACGGTATAGAGAAGACAGCATGGAAGTCAGCATGGGAAAGTTGGGTGACGTACCATTAGAGAATAGGAACAGAACGGTATAGAGAAGACAGCATGGAAGTCAGCATGGAAAAGTTGGGTGACGTACCTGTAAGAGGAATGGATAAACAGATGCTGATTAGAGTGCGGTGATGGCAGGTAAGGTACAGTCTGCATGCATCATATTATTCAGGATTAATTCAAATTTCAGACACTTCAGCTAATGGACACTCAAGCTGATGGACACAGACTAAAGTCTAACAGACTCCTAGTTCACAATATATGGGCTACAGAATTCATTCAGCTGTGAACCAGCGGGGAGTGGTCTGTGCTCATCTAGATCAGCTGATTAGATTGAACCAGAAGCAGGATAGTCAAAGACAGAGTAAACAAGGCCATAAATGAAAGAGGGGAGTGGGTGACGTACCATTAGAGAATAGGAACAGAACGGTATAGTGAAGACAGCATGGAAGTCAGCATGGAAAAGTTGGGTGACGTACCTGTAAGAGGAATGGATAAACAGATGCTGATTAGAGTGCGGTGATGGCAGGTAAGGTACAGTCTGCATGCATCATATTATTCAGGATTAATTCAAATTTCAGACACTTCAGCTAATGGACACTTAAGGTGATGGACACAGAATAAAGTCTAACAGACTCCTAGTTCACAATATATGGGCTACAGAATGAATTCAGCTGTGAACCAGCGGGGAGAGGTCTGTGCTCATCTTTGTCAGCTGATTAGATTGAACCAGATGCAGGATAGTAAAAGACAGAGTAAACAAGGCCATAAATGTAAGTGGGGGGTGGGTGACGTACCATTAGAGAATAGGAACAGAATGGTATAGAGAAGACAGCATGGAAGTCAGCATGGGAAAGTTGGGTGACGTACCATTAGAGAATAGGAACAGAAAGGTATAGAGAAGACAGCATGGAAGTCAGCATGGGAAAGTTGGGTGAAGTACCTGTAAGAGGAATGGATAAACAGATGCTGATTAGAGTGCGGTGATAGCAAATAAGATACAGTCTGCATGCATCATATTATTCAGGATTAATTCAAATTTCAGACACTTCAGCTAATGGACAACTAAGGTGATGGACACAGACTAAAGTCTAACAGATTTCTAGTTCACAATATAGGGGCTACAGAATGCATTCAGCTGTGAACCAGCGGGGAGTGGTCTGTGCTCATCTTGATCAGCTGATTAGATTGAACCAGATGCAGGATAGTCAAAGACAGAGTAAACAAGGCCATAAATGAAAGAGGGGGGGTGGGTGACATACCATTAGAGAATAGGAACAGAAAGGTATAGAGAAGACAGCATGGAAGTCAGCATGGGAAAGTTGGGTGACGTACCTGTAAGAGGAATGGATAAACAGATGCTGATTAGAGTACGATGATGGCAGGTAAGGTTCAGTCTGCATGCATCATATTATTCAGGATTAATTCAAATTTCAGACACTTCAGCTAATGGACACTTAAGGTGATGGACACAGACTAATGTCTAACAGACTCCTAGTTCACAATATATGGGATACAGATTGCATTCAGCTGTGAACCAGCGGAGAGTGGTCTGTGCTCATCTTGATCAGCTGATTAGATTGAACTAGATGCAGAATAGTCAAAGACAGAGTAAACAAGGCCATACATGAAAGTGGTGGGTGGGTGACGTACCGTTAGAGAATAGGAACAGAATGGTATAGAGAAGACAGCATGGAAGTCAGCATGGGAAAGTTGGGTGACGTACCATTAGAGAATAGGAACAGAAAGGCATAGAGAAGACAGCATGGAAGTCAGCATGGGAAAGTTGGGTGACGTACCTGTAAGAGGAATGGATAAACTGATGCTGATTAGAGCGCGGTGATAGCAAATAAGATACAGTCTGCATGCATCATATTATTCAGGATTAATTCAAATTTCAGACACTTCAGCTAATGGACACTTAAGGTGATGGACACAGACTAAAGTCTAACAGACTCCTATTTCACAATATATGGGTTACAGAATGCATTCTGCTGTGAACCAGCGGGGAGTGGTCTGTGCTCATCTTGATCAGCTGATTAGATTGTACCAGATGCAGCATAGTCAAAGACAGAGTAAACAAGGCCATAAATGAAAGTGGGGGGTGGGTGACGTACCATTAGAGAATAGGAACAGAACGGTATAGAGAAAACAGCATGGAAGTCAGCATGGGAAAGTTGGGTGACGTACCTGTAAGAGGAATGGATAAACAGATGCTGATTAGAGTCCGGTGATGGCAGGTAAGGTACAGTCTGCATGCATCATATTATTCAGGATTAATTCAAATTTCAGATACTTCAGCTAATGGACACTTAAGTTGATGGACACAGACTAAAGTCTAACAGACTCCTAGTTCACAATATATGGGCTACAGAATGCATTCAGCTGTGAACCAGCGGGGAGTGGTCTGTGCTCATCTTGATCAGCTGATTAGATTGAACCAGATGCAGGATAGTCAAAGACAGAGTAAACAAGGCCATGAATGAAAGTGGGGGGTGGGTGACGTACCATTAGAGAATAGGAACAGAACGGTATAGAGAAGACAGCATTGAAGTCAGCATGGGAAAGTTGGGTGACGTACCATTAGAGAATAGGAACAGAATGGTATAGAGAAGACAGCATGGAGGTCAGCATGGGAAAGTTGGGTGACGTACCAGTAAGAGGAATGGATAAACAGATGCTGATTAGAATCCGGTCATGGCAGGTAAGGTACAGTTTGCATGCATCATATTATTCAGGATTAATTCAAATTTCAGACACTTCAGCTAATGGACACTTAAGGTGATGAACACAGACTAAAGTCTAACAGACTCCTAGTTCACAATATATGTGCTACAGAATGCATTCAGCTGTGAACCAGCGGGGAGTGGTCTGTGCTGATCTTCATCAGTTGATTAGATTGAACCAGATGCAGGATAGTCAAAAACAGAGTAAACAAGGCCATAAATGAAAGTGGGGGGTGGGTGACGTACCATTAGAGAATAGGAACAGAACGGTATAGAGAAGACAGCATGGAAGTCAGCATGGGAAAGTTGGGTGACGTACCTGTAAGAGGAATGGATAAACAGATGATGATTAGAGTGCGGTGATGGCAGGTAAGGTACAGTCTGCATGCATCATATTATTCAGGATTAATTCAAATTTCAGACACTTCAGCTAATGGACACTCAAGGTGATGGACACAGACTAAAGTCTAACAGACTCCTAGTTCACAATATATAGGCTACAGAATGCATTCAGCTGTGAACCAGCGGGGAGTGGTCTGTGCTCATCTTGATCAGCTGATTAGATTGAACCAGATGCAGGATAGTCAAAGACAGAGTAAACAAGGCCATAAATGAAAGTGGGGGGGTGGGTGACGTACCATTAGAGAATAGGAACAGAATGGTATAGAGAAGACAGCATGGAAGTCAGCATGGAAAAGTTGGGTGACGTACCTGTAAGAGGAATGGATAAACAGATGCTGATTAGAGTGCGGTGATGGCAGGTAAGGTACAGTCTGCATGCATCATATTATTCAGGATTAATTCAAATTTCAGACACTTCAGCTAATAGACACTTAAGGTGATGGACACAGAATAAAGTCTAACAGACTCCTAGTTCACAATATATGGGCTACAGAATGAATTCAGCTGTGAACCAGCGGGGAGTGGTCTGTGCTCATCTTTATCAGCTGATTAGATTGAACCAGATGCAGGATAGTCAAAGACAGAGTAAACAAGGCCATAAATGAAAGTGGGGGGGTGGGTGACGTACCATTAGAGAATAGGAACAGAACGGTATAGAGAAGACAGCATGGAAGTCAGCATGGGAAAGTTGGGTGACGTACCATTAGAGAATAGGAACAGAACGGTATAGAGAAGACAGCATGGAAGTCAGCATGGAAAAGTTGGGTGACGTACCTGTAAGAGGAATGGATAAACTGATGCTGATTAGAGTGCGGTGATGGCAGGTAAGGTACAGTCTGCATGCATCATATTATTCAGGATTAATTCAAATTTCAGACACTTCAGCTAATGGACACTCAAAGTGATGGACACAGACTAAAGTCTAACAGACTCCTAGTTCATAATATATGGGCTACAGAATGCATTCAGCTGTGAACCAGCGGGGAGTGGTCTGTGCTCATCTAGATCAGCTGATTAGATTGAACCAGATGCAGGATAGTCAAAGACAGAGTAAACAAGGCCATAAATGAAAGAGGGGAGTGGGTGACGTACCATTAGAGAATAGGAACAGAACGGTATAGTGAAGACAGCATGGAAGTCAGCATGGAAAAGTTGGGTGACGTACCTGTAAGAGGAATGGATAAACAGATGCTGATTAGAGTGCGGTGATGGCAGGTAAGGTACAGTCTGCATGCATCATATTATTCAGGATTAATTCAAATTTCAGACACTTCAGCTAATGGACACTTAAGGTGATGGATACAGAATAAAGTCTAACAGACTCCTAGTTCACAATATATGGGCTACAGAATGAATTCAGCGGTGAACCAGCGGGGAGAGGTCTGTGCTCATCTTTGTCAGCTGATTAGATTGAACCAGATGCAGGATAGTAAAAGACAGAGTAAACAAGGCCATAAATGTAAGTGGGGGGTGGGTGACGTACCATTAGAGAATAGGAACAGAACGGTATAGAGAAGACACCATGGAAGTCTGCATGGGAAAGTTGGGTGACGTACCATTAGAGAATAGGAACAGAACGGTATAGAGAAGACAGCATGGAAGTCAGCATGGGAAAGTTGGGTGACGTACCTGTAAGAGGAATGGAAAAACAGATGCTGATTAGAGTGCGATGATGGCAGGTAAGGTTCAGTCTGCATGCATCATATTATTCAGGATTAATTCAAATTTCAGACACTTCAGCTAATGGACAACTAAGGTGATGGACACAGACTAAAGTCTAACAGATTTCTAGTTCACAATATAGGGGCTACAGAATGCATTCAGCTGTGAACCAGCGGGGAGTGGTCTGTTCTCATCTTGATCAGCTGATTAGATTGAACCAGATGCTGGATAGTCAAAGACAGAGTAAACAAGGCCATAAATGAAAGGGGGGGGTGGGTGACGTACCATTAGAGAATAGGAACAGAACGGTATAGAGAAGACAGCATGGAAGTCAGCATGGAAAAGTTGGGTGACGTACCTGTAAGAGGAATGGATAAACAGATGCTGATTAGAGTGCTGTGATGGCAGGTAAGGTACAGTCTGCATGCATCATATTATTCAGGATTAATTCAAATTTCAGACACTTCAGCTAATGGACACTCAAGGTGATGGACACAGACTAAAGTCTAACAGACTCCTAGTTCACAATATATGGGCTACAGAATGCATTCAGCTGTGAACCAGCGGGGAGTGGTCTGTGCTCATCTTGATCAGCTGATTAGATTGAACCAGATGCAGGATAGTCAAAGACAGAGTAAACAAGGCCATAAATGAAAGAGGGGGGGTGGGTGACATATCATTAGAGAATAGGAACAGAAAGGTATAGAGAAGACAGCATGGAAGTCAGCATGGGAAAGTTGGGTGACATACCTGTAAGAGGAATGGATAAACAGATGCTGATTAGAGTGCGATGATGGCAGGTAAGGTTCAGTCTGCATGCATCATATTATTCAGGATTAATTCAAATTTCAGACACTTCAGCTAATGGACACTTAAGGTGATGGACACAGACTAATGTCTAACAGACTCCTAGTTCACAATATATGGGATACAGATTGCATTCAGCTGTGAACCAGCGGAGAGTGGTCTGTGCTCATCTTGATCAGCTGATTAGATTGAAAAAGATGCAAAATAGTCAAAGACAGAGTAAACAAGGCCATACATGAAAGTGGTGGGTGGGTGACGTACCGTTAGAGAATAGGAACAGAATGGTATAGAGAAGACAGCATGGAAGTCAGCATGGGAAAGTTGGGTGACGTACCATTAGAGAATAGGAACAGAAAGGCATAGAGAAGACAGCATGGAAGTCAGCATGGGAAAGTTGGGTGACGTACCTGTAAGAGGAATGGATAAACTGATGCTGATTAGAGCGCGGTGATAGCAAATAAGATACAGTCTGCATGCATCATATTATTCAGGATTAATTCAAATTTCAGACACTTCAGCTAATGGACACTTAAGGTGATGGACACAGACTAAAGTCTAACAGACTGCTAGTTCACAATATATGGGTTACAGAATGCATTCTGCTGTGAACCAGCGGGGAGTGGTCTGTGCTCATCTTGATCAGCTGATTAGATTGAACCAGATGCAGCATAGTCAAAGACAGAGTAAACAAGGCCATAAATGAAAGTGGGGGGTGGGTGACGTACCATTAGAGAATAGGAACAGAACGGTATAGAGAAAACAGCATGGAAGTCAGCATGGGAAAGTTGGGTGACGTACCTGTAAGAGGAATGGATAAACAGATGCTGATTAGAGTCCGGTGATGGCAGGTAAGGTACAGTCTGCATGCATCATATTATTCAGGATTAATTCAAATTTCAGATACTTCAGCTAATGGACACTTAAGTTGATGGACACAGACTAAAGTCTAACAGACTCCTAGTTCACAATATATGGGCTACAGAATGCATTCAGCTGTGAACCAGCGGGGAGTGGTTTGTGCTCATCTTGATCAGCTGATTAGATTGAACCAGATGCAGGATAGTGAAAGACAGAGTAAACAAGGCCATGAATGAAAGTGGGGGGTGGGTGACGTACCATTAGAGAATAGGAACAGAACGGTATAGAGAAGACAGCATTGAAGTCAGCATGGGAAAGTTGGGTGACGTACCATTAGAGAATAGGAACAGAACGGTATAGAGAAGACAGCATGGAAGTCAGCATGGGAAAGTTGGGTGACGTACCAGTAAGAGGAATGGATAAACAGATGCTGATTAGAATCCGGTCATGGCAGGTAAGGTACAGTTTGCATGCATCATATTATTCAGGATTAATTCAAATTTCAGACACTTCAGCTAATGGACACTTAAGGTGATGGACACAGACTAATGTCTAACAGACTCCTAGTTCACAATATATGTGCTACAGAATGCATTCAGCTGTGAACCAGCGGGGAGTGGTCTGTGCTGATCTTCATCAGTTGATTAGATTGAACCAGATGCAGGATAGTCAAAAACAGAGTAAACAAGGCCATAAATGAAAGTGGGGGGTGGGTGACGTACCATTAGAGAATAGGAACAGAACGGTATAGAGAAGACAGCATGGAAGTCAGCATGGGAAAGTTGGGTGACGTACCTGTAAGAGGAATGGATAAACAGATGATGATTAGAGTGCGGTGATGGCAGGTAAGGTACAGTCTGCATGCATCATATTATTCAGGATTAATTCAAATTTCAGACACTTCAGCTAATGGACACTTAAGGTGATGGACACAGACTAAAGTCTAACAGACTCCTAGTTCACAATATATAGGCTACAGAATGCATTCAGCTGTGAACCAGCGGGGAGTGGTCTGTGCTCATCTTGATCAGCTGATTAGATTGAACCAGATGCAGGATAGTCAAAGACAGAGTAAACAAGGCCATAAATGAAAGTGGGGGGGTGGGTGACGTACCATTAGAGAATAGGAACAGAACGGTATAGAGAAGACAGCATGGAAGTCAGCATGGAAAAGTTGGGTGACGTACCTGTAAGAGGAATGGATAAACAGATGCTGATTAGAGTGCGGTGATGGCAGGTAAGGTACAGTCTGCATGCATCATATTATTCAGGATTAATTCAAATTTCAGACACTTCAGCTAATAGACACTTAAGGTGATGGACACAGAATAAAGTCTAACAGACTCCTAGTTCACAATATATGGGCTAAAAATGAATTCAGCTGTGAACCAGCGGGGAGTGGTCTGTGCTCATCTTTATCAGCTGATTAGATTGAACCAGATGCAGGATAGTCAAAGACAGAGTAAACAAGGCCATAAATGAAAGTGGGGGGGTGGGTGACGTACCATTAGAGAATAGGAACAGAACGGTATAGAGAAGACAGCATGGAAGTCAGCATGGAAAAGTTGGGTGACGTACCTGTAAGAGGAATGGATAAACTGATGCTGATTAGAGTGCGGTGATGGCAGGTAAGGTACAGTCTGCATGCATCATATTATTCAGGATTAATTCAAATTTCAGACACTTCAGCTAATGGACACTCAAAGTGATGGACACAGACTAAAGTCTAACAGACTCCTAGTTCATAATATATGGGCTACAGAATGCATTCAGCTGTGAACCAGCGGGGAGTGGTCTGTGCTCATCTAGATCAGCTGATTAGATTGAACCAGATGCAGGATAGTCAAAGACAGAGTAAACAAGGCCATAAATGAAAGAGGGGAGTGGGTGACGTACCATTAGAGAATAGGAACAGAACGGTATAGTGAAGACAGCATGGAAGTCAGCATGGAAAAGTTGGGTGACGTACCTGTAAGAGGAATGGATAAACAGATGCTGATTAGAGTGCGGTGATGGCAGGTAAGGTACAGTCTGCATGCATCATATTATTCAGGATTAATTCAAATTTCAGACACTTCAGCTAATGGACAACTAAGGTGATGGACACAGACTAAAGTCTAACAGATTTCTAGTTCACAATATAGGGGCTACAGAATGCATTCAGCTGTGAACCAGCGGGGAGTGGTCTGTGCTCATCTTGATCAGCTGATTAGATTGAACCAGATGCTGGATAGTCAAAGACAGAGTAAACAAGGCCATAAATGAAAGGGGGGGGTGGGTGACGTACCATTAGAGAATAGTAACAGAACGGTATAGAGAAGACAGCATGGAATTCAGCATGGAAAAGTTGGGTGACGTACCTGTAAGAGGAATGGATAAACAGATGCTGATTAGAGTGCTGTGATGGCAGGTAAGGTACAGTCTGCATGCATCATATTATTCAGGATTAATTCAAATTTCAGACACTTCAGCTAATGGACACTCAAGGTGATGGACACAGACTAAAGTCTAACAGACTCCTAGTTCACAATATATGGGCTACAGAATGCATTCAGCTGTGAACCAGCGGGGAGTGGTCTGTGCTCATCTTGATCAGCTGATTAGATTGAACCAGATGCAGGATAGTCAAAGACAGAGTAAACAAGGCCATAAATGAAAGAGGGGGGGTGGGTGACATATCATTAGAGAATAGGAACAGAAAGGTATAGAGAAGACAGCATGGAAGTCAGCATGGGAAAGTTGGGTGACATACCTGTAAGAGGAATGGATAAACAGATGCTGATTAGAGTGCGATGACGGCAGGTAAGGTTCAGTCTGCATGCATCATATTATTCAGGATTAATTCAAATTTCAGACACTTCAGCTAATGGACACTTAAGGTGATGGACACAGACTAATGTCTAACAGACTCCTAGTTCACAATATATGGGATACAGATTGCATTCAGCTGTGAACCAGCGGAGAGTGGTCTGTGCTCATCTTGATCAGCTGATTAGATTGAAAAAGATGCAAAATAGTCAAAGACAGAGTAAACAAGGCCATACATGAAAGTGGTGGGTGGGTGACGTACCGTTAGAGAATAGGAACAGAATGGTATAGAGAAGACAGCATGGAAGTCAGCATGGGAAAGTTGGGTGACGTACCATTAGAGAATAGGAACAGAAAGGCATAGAGAAGACAGCATGGAAGTCAGCATGGGAAAGTTGGGTGACGTACCTGTAAGAGGAATGGATAAACTGATGCTGATTAGAGCGCGGTGATAGCAAATAAGATACAGTCTGCATGCATCATATTATTCAGGATTAATTCAAATTTCAGACACTTCAGCTAATGGACACTTAAGGTGATGGACACAGACTAAAGTCTAACAGACTGCTAGTTCACAATATATGGGTTACAGAATGCATTCTGCTGTGAACCAGCGGGGAGTGGTCTGTGCTCATCTTGATCAGCTGATTAGATTGAACCAGATGCAGCATAGTCAAAGACAGAGTAAACAAGGCCATAAATGAAAGTGGGGGGTGGGTGACGTACCATTAGAGAATAGGAACAGAACGGTATAGAGAAAACAGCATGGAAGTCAGCATGGGAAAGTTGGGTGACGTACCTGTAAGAGGAATGGATAAACAGATGCTGATTAGAATCCGGTCATGGCAGGTAAGGTACAGTTTGCATGCATCATATTATTCAGGATTAATTCAAATTTCAGACACTTCAGCTAATGGACACTTAAGGTGATGGACACAGACTAAAGTCTAACAGACTCCTAGTTCACAATATATGTGCTACAGAATGCATTCAGCTGTGAACCAGCGGGGAGTGGTCTGTGCTGATCTTCATCAGTTGATTAGATTGAACCAGATGCAGGATAGTCAAAAACAGAGTAAACAAGGCCATAAATGAAAGTGGGGGGTGGGTGACGTACCATTAGAGAATAGGAACAGAACGGTATAGAGAAGACAGCATGGAAGTCAGCATGGGAAAGTTGGGTGACGTACCAGTAAGAGGAATGGATAAACAGATGCTGATTAGAATCCGGTCATGGCAGGTAAGGTACAGTTTGCATGCATCATATTATTCAGGATTAATTCAAATTTCAGACACTTCAGCTAATGGACACTTAAGGTGATGGACACAGACTAAAGTCTAACAGACTCCTAGTTCACAATATATGTGCTACAGAATGCATTCAGCTGTGAACCAGCGGGGAGTGGTCTGTGCTGATCTTCATCAGTTGATTAGATTGAACCAGATGCAGGATAGTCAAAAACAGAGTAAACAAGGCCATAAATGAAAGTGGGGGGTGGGTGACGTACCATTAGAGAATAGGAACAGAACGGTATAGAGAAGACAGCATGGAAGTCAGCATGGGAAAGTTGGGTGACGTACCTGTAAGAGGAATGGATAAACAGATGATGATTAGAGTGCGGTGATGGCAGGTAAGGTACAGTCTGCATGCATCATATTATTCAGGATTAATTCAAATTTCAGACACTTCAGCTAATGGACACTCAAGGTGATGGACACAGACTAAAGTCTAACAGACTCCTAGTTCACAATATATAGGCTACAGAATGCATTCAGCTGTGAACCAGCGGGGAGTGGTCTGTGCTCATCTTGATCAGCTGATTAGATTGAACCAGATGCAGGATAGTCAAAGACAGAGTAAACAAGGCCATAAATGAAAGTGGGGGGGTGGGTGACGTACCATTAGAGAATAGGAACAGAACGGTATAGAGAAGACAGCATGGAAGTCAGCATGGAAAAGTTGGGTGACGTACCTGTAAGAGGAATGGATAAACAGATGCTGATTAGAGTGCGGTGATGGCAGGTAAGGTACAGTCTGCATGCATCATATTATTCAGAATTAATTCAAATTTCAGACACTTCAGCTAATAGACACTTAAGGTGATGGACACAGAATAAAGTCTAACAGACTCCTAGTTCACAATATATGGGCTACAGAATGAATTCAGCTGTGAACCAGCGGGGAGTGGTCTGTGCTCATCTTTATCAGCTGATTAGATTGAACCAGATGCAGGATAGTCAAAGACAGAGTAAACAAGGCCATAAATGAAAGTGGGGGGGTGGGTGACGTACCATTAGAGAATAGGAACAGAACGGTATAGAGAAGACAGCATGGAAGTCAGCATGGAAAAGTTGGGTGACGTACCTGTAAGAGGAATGGATAAACTGATGCTGATTAGAGTGCGGTGATGGCAGGTAAGGTACAGTCTGCATGCATCATATTATTCAGGATTAATTCAAATTTCAGACACTTCAGCTAATGGACACTCAAAGTGATGGACACAGACTAAAGTCTAACAGACTCCTAGTTCATAATATATGGGCTACAGAATGCATTCAGCTGTGAACCAGCGGGGAGTGGTCTGTGCTCATCTAGATCAGCTGATTAGATTGAACCAGATGCAGGATAGTCAAAGACAGAGTAAACAAGGCCATAAATGAAAGAGGGGAGTGGGTGACGTACCAATAGAGAATAGGAACAGAACGGTATAGAGAAGACAGCATGGAAGTCAGCATGGAAAAGTTGGGTGACGTACCTGTAAGAGGAATGGATAAACAGATGCTGATTAGAGCGCGGTGATAGCAAATAATATACAGTCTGCATGCATCATATTATTCAGGATTAATTCAAATTTCAGACACTTCAGCTAATGGACACTTAAGGTGATGGACACAGACTAAAGTCTAACAGACTTCTAGTTCACAATATAGGGGCTACAGAATGCATTCAGCTGTGAACCAGCGGGGAGTGGTCTGTGCTCATATTGATCAGCTGATTAGATTGAACCAGATGCAGGATAGTCAAAGACAGAGTAAACAAGGCCATAAATGAAAGTGGGGGGTGGGTGACGTACCATTAGAGAATAGGAACAGAACGGTATAGAGAAGACAGCATGGAAGTCAGCATGGGAAAGTTGGGTGACGTACCTGTAAGAGGAATGGATAAACAGATGCTGATTAGAGTGCGATGATGGCAGGTAAGGTTCAGTCTGCATGCATCATATTATTCAGGATTAATTCAAATTTCAGACACTTCAGCTAATGGACACTTAAGGTGATGGACACAGACGAAAGTCTAACAGACTCCTAGTTCACAATATATGGGATACAGAATGCATTCAGCTGTGAACCAGCGGGGAGTAGTCTGTGCTCATTTTGATCAGCTGATTAGATTGAACCAGATGCAGGATAGTCAAAGACAGAGTAAACAAGGCCATAAATGAAAGTGGTGGGTGGGTGACGTACCGTTAGAGAATAGGAACAGAATGGTATAGAGAAGACAGCATGGAAGTCAGCATGGGAAAGTTGGGTGACGTACCATTAGAGAATAGGAACAGAAAGGTATAGAGAAGACAGCATGGAAGTCAGCATGGGAAAGTTGGGTGAAGTACCTGTAAGAGGAATGGATAAACAGATGCTGATTAGAGTGCGGTGATAGCAAATAAGATACAGTCTGCATGCATCATATTATTCAGGATTAATTCAAATTTCAGACACTTCAGCTAATGGACAACTAAGGTGATGGACACAGAATAAAGTCTAACAGATTTCTAGTTCACAATATAGGGGCTACAGAATGCATTCAGCTGTGAACCAGCGGGGAGTGGTCTGTGCTCATCTTGATCAGCTGATTAGATTGAACCAGATGCTGGATAGTCAAAGACAGAGTAAACAAGGCCATAAATGAAAGAGGGGGGGTGGGTGACGTACCATTAGAGAATAGGAACAGAATGGTATAGAGAAGACAGCATGGAAGTCAGCATGGAAAAGTTGGGTGACGTACCTGTAAGAGGAATGGATAAACAGATGCTGATTAGAGTGCTGTGATGGCAGGTAAGGTACAGTCTGCATGCATCATATTATTCAGGATTAATTCAAATTTCAGACACTTCAGCTAATGGACACTCAAGGTGATGGACACAGACTAAAGTCTAACAGACTCCTAGTTCACAATATATGGGCTACAGAATGCATTCAGCTGTGAACCAGCGGGCAGTGGTCTGTGCTCATCTTGATCAGCTGATTAGATTGAACCAGATGCAAGATAGTCAAAGACAGAGTAAACAAGGCCATAAATGAAAGAGGGGGGGTGGGTGACATACCATTAGAGAATAGGAACAGAAAGGTATAGAGAAGACAGCATGGAAGTCAGCATGGGAAAGTTGGGTGACGTACCTGTAAGAGGAATGGATAAACAGATGCTGATTAGAGTGTGATGATGGCAGGTAAGGTTCAGTCTGCATGCATCATATTATTCAGGATTAATTCAAATTTCAGACACTTCAGCTAATGGACACTTAAGGTGATGGACACAGACTAATGTCTAACAGACTCCTAGTTCACAATATATGGGATACAGATTGCATTCAGCTGTGAAAAAGCGGAGAGTGGTCTGTGCTCATCTTGATCAGCTGATTAGATTGAACCAGATGCAGAATAGTCAAAGACAGAGTAAACAAGGCCATACATGAAAGTGGTGGGTGGGTGACGTACCGTTGGAGAATAGGAACAGAATGGTATAGAGAAGACAGCATGGAAGTCAGCATGGGAAAGTTGGGTGACGTACCATTAGAGAATAGGAACAGAAAGGCATAGAGAAGACAGCATGGAAGTCAGCATGGGAAAGTTGGGTGACGTACCAGTAAGAGGAATGGATAAACAGATGCTGATTAGAATCCGGTCATGCCAGGTAAGGTACAGTTTGCATGCATCATATTATTCAGGATTAATTCAAATTTCAGACACTTCAGCTAATGGACACTAAAGGTGATGGACACAGACTAAAGTCTAACAGACTCCTAGTTCACAATATATATGCTACAGAATGCATTCAGCTGTGAACCAGCGGGGAGTGGTCTGTGCTGATCTTCATCAGTTGATTAGATTGAACCAGATGCAGGATAGTCAAAAACAGAGTAAACAAGGCCATAAATGAAAGTGGGGGGTGGGTGACGTACCATTAGAGAATAGGAACAGAACGGTATAGAGAAGACAGCATGGAAGTCAGCATGGGAAAGTTGGGTGACGTACCTGTAAGAGGAATGGATAAACAGATGATGATTAGAGTGCGGTGATGGCAGGTAAGGTACAGTCTGCATGCATCATATTATTCAGGATTAATTCAAATTTCAGACACTTCAGCTAATGGACACTCAAGGTGATGGACACAGACTAAAGTCTAACAGACTCCTAGTTCACAATATATGGGCTACAGAATGCATTCAGCTGTGAACCAGCGGGGAGTGGTCTGTGCTCATCTTGATCAGCTGATTAGATTGAACCAGATGCAGGACAGTCAAAGACAGAGTAAACAAGGCCATAAATGAAAGTGGGGGGGTGGGTGACGTACCATTAGAGAATAGGAACAGAACGGTATAGAGAAGACAGCATGGAAGTCAGCATGGAAAAGGTGGCTGACGTACCTGTAAGAGGAATGGATAAACAGATGCTCATTAGAGTGCGGTGATGGCAGGTAAGGTACAGTCTGCATGCATCATATTATTCAGGATTAATTCAAATTTCAGACACTTCAGCTAATGGACACTTAAGGTGATGGACACAGAATAAAGTCTAACAGACTCCTAGTTCACAATATATGGGCTACAGAATGAATTCAGCTGTGAACCAGCGGGGAGTGGTCTGTGCTCATCTTTATCAGCTGATTAGATTGAACCAGATGCAGGATAGTCAAAGACAGAGTAAACAAGGCCATAAATGAAAGTGGGGGGGTGGGTGACGTACCATTAGAGAATAGGAACAGAACGGTATAGAGAAGACAGCATGGAAGTCAGCATGGGAAAGTTGGGTGACGTACCATTAGAGAATAGGAACAGAACGGTATAGAGAAGAGAGCATGGAAGTCAGCATGGAAAAGTTGGGTGACGTACCTGTAAGAGGAATGGATAAACTGATGCCGATTAGAGTGCGGTGATGGCAGGTAAGGTACAGTCTGCATGCATCATATTATTCAGGATTAATTCAAATTTCAGACACTTCAGCTAATGGACACTCAAGGTGATGGACACAGACTAAAGTCTAACAGACTCCTAGTTCACAATATATGGGCTACAGAATGCATTCAGCTGTGAACCAGCGGGGAGTGGTCTGTGCTCATCTAGATCAGCTGATTAGATTGAACCAGATGCAGGATAGTCAAAGACAGAGTAAACAAGGCCATAAATGAAAGAGGGGAGTGGGTGACGTACCAATAGAGAATAGGAACAGAACGGTATAGAGAAGACAGCATGGAAGTCAGCATGGAAAAGTTGGGTGACGTACCTGTAAGAGGAATGGATAAACAGATGCTGATTAGAGCGCGGTGATAGCAAATAATATACAGTCTGCATGCATCATATTATTCAGGATTAATTCAAATTTCAGACACTTCAGCTAATGGACACTTAAGGTGATGGACACAGACTAAAGTCTAACAGACTCCTAGTTCACAATATATGGGCTACAGAATGCATTCTGCTGTGAACCAGCGGGGAGTGGTCTGTGCTCATCTTGATCAGCTGATTAGATTGAACCAGATGCAGCATAGTCAAAGACAGAGTAAACAAGGCCATAAATGAAAGTGGGAGGTGGGTGACGTACCATTAGAGAATAGGAACAAAACGGTATAGAGAAAACAGCATATAAGTCAGCATGGGAAAGTTGGGTGACGTTCCTGTAAGAGGAATCGATAAACAGATGCTGATTAGAGTCCGGTGATGGCAGGTAAGGTACAGTCTGCATGCATCATATTATTCAGGATTAATTCAAATTTCAGATACTTCAGCTAATGGACACTTAAGTTGATGGACACAGACTAAAGTCTAACAGACTCCTAGTTCACAATATATGGGCTACAGAATGCATTCAGCTGTGAACCAGCGGGGAGTGGTCTGTGCTCATCTTGATCAGCTGATTAGATTGAACCAGATGCAGGATAGTCAAAGACAGAGTAAACAAGGCCATGAATGAAAGTGGGGGGTGGGTGACGTACCATTAAAGAATAGGAACAGAACGGTATAGAGAAGACAGCATTGAAGTCAGCATGGGAAAGTTGGGTGACGTACCATTAGAGAATAGGAACAGAACGGTATAGAGAAGACAGCATGGAAGTCAGCATGGGAAAGTTGGGTGACGTACCTGTAAGAGGAATGGATAAACAGATGATGATTAGAGTGCGGTGATGGCAGGTAAGGTACAGTCTGCATGCATCATATTATTCAGGATTAATTCAAATTTCAGACACTTCAGCTAATGGACACTCAAGGTGATGGACACAGACTAAAGTCTAACAGACTCCCAGTTCACAATATATGGGCTACAGAATGCATTCAGCTGTGAACCAGCGGGGAGTGGTCTGTGCTCATCTTGATCAGCTGATTAGATTGAACCAGATGCAGGATAGTCAAAGACAGAGCAAACAAGGCCATAAATGAAAGTGGGGGGTGGGTGACGTACCATTAGAGAATAGGAACAGAACGGTATAGAGAAGACAGCATGGAAGTCAGCATGGGAAAGTTGGGTGACGTACCTGTAAGAGGAATGGATAAACAGATGCTGATTAGAGTGCGATGATGGCAGGTAAGGTTCAGTTTGCATGCATCATATTATTCAGGATTAATTCAAATTTCAGACACTTCAGCTAATGGACACTTAAGGTGATGGACACAGACTAAAGTCTAACAGACTCCTAGATCACAATATATGGGATACAGAATGCATTCAGCTGTGAACCAGCGGGGAGTAGTCTGTGCTCATTTTGATCAGCTGATTAGATTGAACCAGATGCAGGATAGTCAAAGACAGAGTAAACAAGGCCATAAATGAAAGTGGTGGGTGGGTGATGTACCATTAGAGAATAGGAACAGAATGGTATAGAGAAGACAGCATGGAAGTCAGCATGGGAAAGTTAGGTGACGTAACATTAGAGAATAGGAACAGAAAGGTATAGAGAAGACAGCATGGAAGTCAGCATGGGAAAGTTGGGTGACGTACCTGTAAGAGGAATGGATAAACAGATGCTGATTAGAGTGCGGTGATAGCAAATAAGATACAGTCTGCATGCATCATATTATTCAGGATTAATTCAAATTTCAGACACTTCAGCTAATGGACAATTAAGGTGATGGACACAGACTAAAGTCTAAAAGACTCCTAGTTCACAATATATGGGCTACAGAATGCATTCAGCTGTGAACCAGCGGGGAGTGGTCTGTGCTCATCTTGATCAGCTGATTAGATTGAACCAGATGCAGGATAGTTAAAGAAAGAGTAAACAAGGCCATAAATGAAAGTGGGGAGTGGGTGACGTACCATTAGAGAATAGGAACAGAACGGTATAGAGAAGACAGCATGGAAGTCAGCATGGAAAAGTTGGGTGACGTACCTGTAAGAGGTATGGATAAACAGATGCTGATTAGAGTGCGGTGATGGCAGGTAAGGTACAGTCTGCATGCATCATATTATTCAGGATTAATTCAAATTTCAGACACTTCAGCTAATGGACACTCAAGGTGATGGACACAGACTAAAGTCTAACAGACTCCTAGTTCACAATATATGGGCTACAGAATGCATTCAGCTGTGAACCAGCGGGGAGTGGTCTGTGCTCATCTTGATCAGCTGATTAGATTGAACCAGATGCAGGATAGTCAAAGACAGAGTAAACAAGGCCATAAATGAAAGAGGGGGGGTGGGTGACATACCATTAGAGAATAGGAACAGAACGGTATAGAGAAGACAGCATGGAAGTCAGCATGGGAAAGTTAGGTGACGTAACATTAGAGAATAGGAACAGAAAGGTATAGAGAAGACAGCATGGAAGTCAGCATGGGAAAGTTGGGTGACGTACCTGTAAGAGGAATGGATAAACAGATGCTGATTAGAGTGCGGTGATAGCAAATAAGATACAGTCTGCATGCATCATATTATTCAGGATTAATTCAAATTTCAGACACTTCAGCTAATGGACAATTAAGGTGATGGACACAGACTAAAGTCTAAAAGACTCCTAGTTCACAATATATGGGCTACAGAATGCATTCAGCTGTGAACGAGCGGGGAGTGGTCTGTGCTCATCTTGATCAGCTGATTAGATTGAACCAGATGCAGGATAGTTAAAGAAAGAGTAAACAAGGCCATAAATGAAAGTGGGGAGTGGGTGACGTACCTTTAGAGAATAGGAACAGAACGGTATAGAGAAGACAGCATGGAAGTCAGCATGGAAAAGTTGGGTGACGTACCTGTAAGAGGTATGGATAAACAGATGCTGATTAGAGTGCGGTGATGGCAGGTAAGGTACAGTCTGCATGCATCATATTATTCAGGATTAATTCAAATTTCAGACACTTCAGCTAATGGACACTCAAGGTGATGGACACAGACTAAAGTCTAACAGACTCCTAGTTCACAATATATGGGCTACAGAATGCATTCAGCTGTGAACCAGTGGGGAGTGGTCTGTGCTCATCTTGATCAGCTGATTAGATTGAACCAGATGCAGGATAGTCAAAGACAGAGTAAACAAGGCCATAAATGAAAGAGGGGGGGTGGGTGACATACCATTAGAGAATAGGAACAGAAAGGTATAGAGAAGACAGCATGGAAGTCAGCATGGGAAAGTTGGGTGACGTACCTGTAAGAGGAATGGATAAACAGATGCTGATTAGAGTGCGATGATGGCAGGTAAGGTTCAGTCTGCATGCATCATATTATTCAGGATTAATTCAAATTTCAGACACTTCAGCTAATGGACACTTAAGGTGATGGACACAGACTAAAGTCTAACAGACTCCTAGTTCACAATATATGGGATACAGAATGCATTCAGCTGTGAACCAGCGGAGAGTGGTCTGTGCTCGTCTTGATCAGCTAATTAGATTGAACCAGATGCAGGATAGTCAAAGACAGAGTAAACAAGGCCATGAATGAAAGTGGGGGGTGGGTGACGTACCATTAGAGAATAGGAACAGAACGGTATAGAGAAGACAGCATTGAAGTCAGCATGGGAAAGTTGGGTGACGTACCATTAGAGAATAGGAACAGAACGGTATAGAGAAGACAGCATGGAAGTCAGCATGGGAAAGTTGGGTGACGTACCTGTAAGAGGAATTTATAAACAGATGCTGATTAGAATCCGGTGATGGCAGGTAAGGTACAGTTTGCATGCATCATATTATTCAGGATTAATTCAAATTTCAGACACTTCAGCTAATGGACACTTAAGGTGATGGACACAGACTAAAGTCTAACAGACTCCTAGTTCACAATATATGTGCTACAGAATGCATTCTGCTGTGAACCAGCGGGGAGTGGTCTGTGCTGATCTTGATCAGTTGATTAGATTGAACCAGATGCAGGATAGTCAAAAACAGAGTAAACAAGGCCATAAATGAAAGTGGGGGGTGGGTGATGTACCATTAGAGAATAGGAACAGAACGGTATAGAGCAGACAGCATGGAAGTCAGCATGGGAAAGTTGGGTGACGTACCATTAGAGAATAGGAACAGAACGGTATAGAGAAGACAGCATGGAAGTCAGCGTGGGAAAGTTGGGTGACGTACCTGTAAGAGGAATGGATAAACAGATGCTGATTAGAGTGCGGTGATGGCAGGTAAGGTACAGTCTGCATGCATCATATTATTCAGGATTAATTCAAATTTCAGACACTTCAGCTAATGGACACTTAAGGTGATGGACTCAGACTAAAGTCTAACAGACTCCTAGTTCACAATATATGGGCTACAGAATGCATTCAGCTGCGAACCAGCGGGGAGTGGTCTGTGCTCATCTTGATCAGCTGATTAGATTGAACCAGATGCAGGATAGTCAAAGACAGAGTAAACAAGGCCATTAATGAAAGTGAGGGGTGGGTGATGTACCATCAGAGAATAGGAACAGAACGGTATAGAGAAGACACCATGGAAGTCTGCATGGGAAAGTTGGGTGACGTACCATTAGAGAATAGGAACAGAACGGTATAGAGAAGACAGCATGGAAGTCAGCATGGGAAAGTTGGGTGACGTACCTGTAAGAGGAATGGATAAACAGATGCTGATTAGAGTGCGGTGATGGCAGGTAAGGTACAGTCTGGATGCATCATATTATTCAGGATTAATTCAAATTTCAGACGCTTCAGCTAATGGACACTTAAGGTGATGGACACAGACTAAAGTCTAACAGACTCCTAGTTCACAATATATGGGCTACAGAATGCATTCAGCTGTGATCCAGCGGGGAGTGGTCTGTGCTCATCTTGATCAGCTGATTAGATTGAACCAGATGCAGGATAGTTAAAGACAGAGTAAACAAGGCCATAAATGAAAATGAGGGGTGGGTGATGTACCATTAGAGAATAGGAAGAGAACGGTATAGAGAAGACAGCATGGAAGTCAGCATGGGAAAGTTGGGTGACGTACCATTAGAGAATAGGAAAAGAACGGTATAGAGAAGACAGCATGGAAGTCAGCATGGGAAAGTTGGGTGACGTACCTGTAAGAGGAATGGATAAACAGATGCTGATTAGAGTGTGGTTATGGCAGGTCAGGTACAGTCTGCATGCATCATATTATTCAGGATTAATTCAAATTTCAGACACTTCAGCTAATGGACATTTAAGGTGATGGACACAGACTAAAGTCTAACAGACTCCTAGTTTACAATATATGGGCTACAGAATGCATTCAGCTGTGAACCAGCGGGGAGTGGTCTGTGCTCATCTTGATCAGCTGATTAGATTGAACCAGATGCAGGATAGTTAAAGACAGAGTAAACAAGGCCATAAATGAAAATGAGGGGTGGGTGATGTACCATTAGAGAATAGGAACAGAATGGTATAGAGAAGACAGCATGGAAGTCAGCATGGGAAAGTTGGGTGACGTACCATTAGAGAATAGGAACAGAACGGTATAGAGAAGACAGCATGGAAGTCAGCATGGGAAAGTTGGGTGACGTACCTGTAAGAGGAATGGATAAACAGATGCTGATTAGAGTGCGGTGATGGCAGGTAAGGTACAGTCTGCATGCATCATATTATTCAGGATTAATTTAAATTTCTGACACTTCTGCTAATGGACACTTAAGGTGAAGTCTAACAGACTCCTAGTTCACAATATATGGGCTATAAAATGCATTCAGCTGTGAACCAGCGGGGAGTGGTCTGTGCTCATCTTGATCAGCTGATTAGATTGAACCAGATGCAGGATAGTCAAAGACAGAGTAAACAAGGCCATAAATGAAAGTGGGGGGTGGGTGACATACCATTAGAGAATAGGAACAGAACGGTATAGAGAAGACAGCATGGAAGTCAGCATGGGAAAGTTGGGTGACGTACCATTAGAGAATAGGAACAGAACGGTATAGAGAAGACAGCATGGAAGTCAGCATGGGAAAGTTGGGTGACGTACCTGTAAGAGGAATGGATAAACAGATGCTGATTAGAGTGCAGTGATGACAGGTAAGGTATAGTATGCATGCATCATATTATTCAGGATTAATTCAAATTTCTGACACATCTGCTAATGGACACTTAAGGTGAAGTCTAACAGACTCCTAGTTCACAATATATGGGCTACAGAATGCATTCAGCTGTGAACCAGCGGGGAGTGGTCTGTGCTCATCTTGATCAGCTGATTAGATTGAACCAGATGCAGGATAGTCAAAGACAGAGTAAACAAGGCCATAAATGAAAGTGGGGGGTGGGTGACGTACCATTAGAGAATAGGAACAGAACGGTATAGAGAAGACAGCATGGAAGTCAGCATGGGAAAGTTGGGTGACGTACCATTAGAGAATAGGAACAGAACGGTATAGAGAAGACAGCATGGAAGTCAGCATGGGAAAGTTGGGTGACGTACCTGTAAGAGGAATGGATAAACAGATGCTGATTAGAGTGCGGTGATGACAGGTAAGGTACAGTATGCATGCATCATATTATTCAGGATTAATTCAAATTTCAGACACTTCAGCTAATGGACACTTAAGGTGATGGACACAGACTAAAGTCTAACAGACTCCTCAAGATGAAACGCAGCTGGGTTAATGACGGCAGTTATTTTATAGGGAACAATAAACCTAGGTCCCAGCTTCCAAGAAGGAACTTTCAATCTTATATTCCTGGTAGACAACCACACAAAGTAATTCACATTCAGGTCCGGACCTGACAAGTGTTTTCTGTCAGCCATATATTTATACCTGTCTTCCAAGATCATTAAATTACTTAAAACACTCTGCCATACCGAGGAGAGCAAAGAAACAAACCGTTCCTCTTCAGGAACTCCTGAAGCTGCTCCCCCACTAAAGGTACCAAACTGTGGGTGATAACCGTATGCACCGAAGAACAGTGACCTGTCAGTGGATTCTTGATGATTATTATTAATGGCAAATTCTGCCAGCGGGAAATAGGATGTCCAATCCTCCTGATATACGGAGACAAAACAACTGAGGTAGGTCTCCAACACGCTCGGTCTGTCCATTCGACTGAGGGTGGAAGGCAGAGGAAAAGGACAGCTGCACCCCCAGACGAAAACAGAATGCTTGTAGCGTTGGCGTCTCTACCTCCTGCCGGGCAGAGACGTCGATCCCCTCACCGCCGCGGTCCCGGTCCGGCTTCCTCCGGCTCCTCTCCTGCGCCGTCCTAAAGAGTCCCAGGCCAATCGCCGGATGACTTCCCCTATATAAGGCACCTCCTCCAAAATGGAGATACCTGTGCAAGATTGTTGTTTGTGTGCTAACACTCTCCTCAGTCCTCAGGTTCCAGTACCCACCAGCCAGTCTATCAGCCATGCCCGCCTGCCTATCGGCCGTGCCCACCAGCCTGTCTATCAGCCGTGCCCGCCAGCCTGTCTATCAGCCGTGCCCGCCTGCCTGCCTATCTGCCATGCCCACCAGCCTGCCTATCGGCCGTGCCTGTCTACCCGCATCACCTGCCTGTCTACCAGCCATGCCTATCCGCTGTACCTGTCGGCCTCGGCCATCAGTCCCGTGGAGTTTCCTGCTCTCACACAAGGTCGGTCCCAGAGTGGCACCTGGTTCACCTTCCGGGTCCCTCCTTGGTTCACGGAGTCGACTAAGCCGCCGTGTAACCAGGGTCGGTCCGGGTAGGCACTTAGTTACGTCCCTCTGGTCCCTCCTTGTATCACAGCACAGAGGTTCCAACAACCGGATCCGTAACAATGCCTTCCAGAACTTGGAAACAAACTGGGTCCCCCGATCTGACACCACATCGGAGGGAACTCCATGAAGCTTCACGTTCTCATTTATGAACACCTGAGCAAGTGTCTTGGCATTTGGAAGTGCAGGCAATGCGACAAAGTGAACCATTTTACTGAACCCATCTACTACTACCAAAACCATTTTTCCTGCAGAAACCGGTAGGTCAGTAATAAAATCCATGGACAAGTGTGTCCATGGCCTACTAGGAATAAGTAGCGGAAGAAGAGTACCAGAAGGACGGGTACGCGAAACCTTAGAACGCTTGCAAATACTACAAGCAGCTATGTGTTCAATCACAACCCGATGCAACCCCGGCCAACAAAAAACGACGAGAGAGGAGGTCCGCGGTTGCCTTACCACCTGCATGCCCAGCAAGTACAGAGTTATGATGTTCCTTAATTACTTTGTGGCGCAGATTAGATGGTACAAATAACCTTCCTGAAGGGCAGGAGGTGTCCCCCTGAGCCTCCAACACGTCACCCTCCAGTTCAGGATACAGTGCCCAAATGACTACCCCTTTCTGTAATATCGAGGCAGGGTTCTCATGGTCACCACCACTAGGGAAGCTCCGGGACAAAGGATCAGGCTCGACATTTTTGACCCCTAGATGAAAAGTGACAACAAAATTGAACCTAGTAAAAAACAGGGACCATCTGGCTTGCCTTGGGTTGAGACGTTTAGCTGAATGGAGATATGACAGGTTCTTATGATCAGTAATAACAGTAATAGGATGGACAGCCCCCTCCAACCAATGTCGCCATTCTTCGAACACCAATTTGATCGCCCAAATTTCCCTATTACCCACATCGTAATTTCTCTCAGCTGAAGACAATTTTTTAGAAAAGAAGGCACATGGGCGCCATTTACCAGAGGACGGACCCTGAGACAACACAGCCCCAACCCCGACATCCAACGCATCAACCTCCACAATAAAGGGATGGGAAAAATAGGGTTGACTGAGTATTAGAGATGAGCGGTGTTCGACTCGAACTGTTCGCCAATCTCAAATTTGAGCTGTTTTGGGCGCTGTTCGAGTCGTTCCACGAACTCGAACGATTTGCAAAAAATTCGGCTGTTCGAGGTTATGTTCGATAACTGTTCATGCACCAAAAGCGTAACTGGATTTCAATCATGCAGGGATTGTCTGCCACTCACTGTAGTGCCACAGCCATGGTGGTTGTGGCATTACAGTGGTTGCCCAAATCGATGGGAACGGTGCTCACAGTGAAACATGAAAAGCCGGCAATTCATCAGCGGCATACACCGGTACCCGACAATTTAGAACAGAAAGAATAGAGCATCACACATAGATTAAATAGAAAGAAACATGTCAGTCACATATATAATAAGTACAGTGACAGTGATGGTTACTGTACTTGTCATTTAGTGTTAAAGGATTTATAAAAAAAAAATAATAGTGTTTTGATGCACCCATCTCTTTAAAAAAGCCGGCCGGCAATTCCTCATCGGTACCCGACAATTTAGAACAGAAAGAATAGAGCATCACACATAGAATAGATAGAAAGAAACATGTCAGTCACATATATAATAAGTACAGTGACAGTGTTGGTTACTGTACTTGTTATTTAGTGTTAAAATAAAGGATTTATTTAAAAAAAAATTGGCGTGTTGTTCCCCGTAATTTTAGTCTCTAGCGTAGGTTAAGCAGATGGCTGGGGCAGATGTTTGAAGCCTGGGAAGGGGGCAATACCCATGGAGCTTCCCAGGCTACTAATATCAGCCCCCAGCTGAATACCTAGCCTTTACTAGATATTAAAATGGGGGACCCCCAAAAAAAATGATGTGGGGTCCCCCCTATTTTAATAGATAGCAAAGACTAGGCAGACAGCTGGGGGCTGATATTAATAGCCCAAGAAGGGTGCCATGAATATTGGCCCCCTCCCAGGCTAGAAACACCAGCCGTCAGCCGCCCCAGAAATGGCGCATCCATAGGATGCGTCAATTCTGGCACTTAGCCTCGCTCTTCCAACTGCCCTGTAGCGGTGGCAGTGGGGTAATAGGTTTGGGGTTGATGTCAGCTTATAATGCCAGCTGACATCAAGCCCAGGTTAGTAATGGAGAGGCGTCTATAAGACATCCCCATTACTAACCCCATAGTCAAAGTTAAAAAAAACACAAACACCCAGAATAAAGTCCTTTAATTGAAATAAAGACACATTCCTTTAATGTTCTAAATTAAACCCTACTTACCGTATCGCCCATTCCAGCTGAAGCCAATGTATTCTGCAATAAAAGTAAAATAATAAACCAACCTCATCCTTACCTTTGCATGGTTCCCAGGACAGCTTCAGCTCTGCTACATTGACATGACAGGTTGGATCGTAGCAGAACACTGCCATCCCGCTTGCCATGCCGCAGACACTGAGAAGCTCCTCAGTGAAGCTCCTCAGTGTCTGGCTGTGACGGCATCCAGATGAGCTGAGTTCATGTCCAATGAACTCAGCTCACCTCATGCACTTCACTGACAGCGTGGGAGAATTCTCCTGCGCATGCGGTGCCGGCAAATGACGTCACCGGTTGAGCAGAAGAATTCTCCCATGCTGGGAAGGCATTGAGATGACAGGCTGGATCGCAGCTGAGCGCTGCCATCCAGCTTGTCATCCTTCATAGACACTACAGAGTGCAGGCATGCTTGCGCTCTGCAGTGTCTCTGAAGTGCTACCTGCAGTGTCTCTGAAGCGCTGGATCGCAGCAGAGCGCTACCATGCAGCTTGTCATCCTTCAGAGACACTGCAGAGCGCAGGCATGCTTGCGCTCTGCAGTGTCTATGAAGGGTGACAAGCTGGATGGCTGCGCTCAGCTGCGATCCAGCCTGTCATCTCAATGCCATCCCAGCTTGGGAGAATTCTCCTGAAGAGAGGAGAGGGAGGGGGAGCTGGTGGACAGAGGAGGGACTTGAAAGTACTGAATAACTGTTTAGAGTTGTGACACATGTATGATATGAGAGATGAGAAGTAGGTTTGTTTTGCTGCAGTGAGCATTGTGCAGAATTTTTAAAACTTCTGTTACTGGACTCCACTCCCTTTCTTTGGCAGTCACACAGATGAAAGCCTTGTAGATGAGGGGCAGGAAGAACACGTGCTCCAGTCAATGACAAGCGCTGCATCAAGTGGCCTTTCCTCCACCTTAACATCACACACAGTACAGTTCTCAGAGGTGGCACCCCAATTAGCCTTGTTTTCATCCATGTCACAACTCTCCAACTGGCCAACTGACTATGGGGAAGCACAGATGGGCGAGTCTGCAGAGCTGTTCACACATTCTATTCCGGGGCATCCGAAGTCTGATCCAAAGCTTCACAGATTCAAGAGGGGGAAAGTATGTGTAGCGACGCCCAAAAATTTTTTCAGTTAATCCGAGTCCGGAGGAAGTAGGGTCCGAGAAGAATCCAAACCCTCGTTACCAGACGTTTAACCCTGGGGGTGGGAATGGATAGGTGGGAGAAATAAATAAATACACACCAGAACATGGAGAACTAAAATAATAGAAAATAGGGGTTGGAGAACTAAACTAATAACACCACAGGGGTTGGAGAACTAAACTACTAAACAGCTAAAGTTGGAGATTGAAACAAATACACACCAGGGGATGGAGAACAAACCACTAGACACCAAGGTGTCACTAGACAGCAAGTGTTGGAATCTCCAAGGCTTGCGGGACAAACTTCTGTATCTAGCACTTCCTCCAGTGCTTCTGCATCCTCCACCTTCTCTAGGGCTTCCACCTGCACCCTCAATCTCTGCCTTACTGAGACACATGTTCCAACAGTGCAGAGAGAATCCCCCCCACCTCTGTACTGCGCAGCCAGGTCTCACCGCAATCAGGCAGTTGTGACATGCAGACAGGAAGTATTGTGCTTCAGAAGCATCCAGCAAC
Source organism: Phyllobates terribilis (assembly GCF_046119375.1). NCBI lineage: Eukaryota > Metazoa > Chordata > Amphibia > Anura > Dendrobatidae > Phyllobates > Phyllobates terribilis. Next base: position 535,303,888 of record NW_027362762.1, on the reverse strand, counting down.
TAGAGGGGTTAACACAGTCACAGGAGACAGGGAGTGTTTTAGCAGAGCCCCAGGGGGATTGTGGGGAACTTGGTATTGTAGTCTGGCTGAAGCGGAAGAGAAAGGTGGTGTGTTATCTAAATCTGACAGAAGGCAGCTGAACAGGATTCAGATCAGGAGAGAAACTAAACACAGGTCAGATAAACTCCCTGAACTAACAGTGCAGCGTATTATTGGGCAGGAAGATAAGGACAGGAAGGAATTGTGTCACAGGGATCATCTCCCTCATCAAACCACCCCCCCATCTCCATGCAGGATAAAGAATGCTGTGCACTATAGTGTCCCTGTGAAGGAAAAGCCTGTGGTTGTGTATGCATAGAAGTGTGCGGCTAAGAGATCTAATCTATGCTGAATTATGCTACTGAAGAGACTAATACTGTGCCTTGTGAAGAAACTACTGTATTGTTACTGGAAACGGTTGCTCAAGAAACTCAGACTGTACTGTAATGAAGACTGTGATGTAAAGATGATTGCTGTAATATCCCTGAATTGCACTGGCCGTGCTTCAGATTAAATTCCACTGTTAAACTGTTGAAAAAGACTCTTGTCAGATGTGTCTGGTCAGCAATTGAATCTAGAGTGTGCCTGAGAGAAGCTGCCGCCTATGGTTACCCTGAGTAACGGTTCCCCCAGGATTCCAAAGAATTCATGAAACCCGTCTCGCCCTATCTGAACCTAGCGGTGTGCGTGTAACATTGGTGGCCCGTACGGGGTATCCTGAGCGGGAAAAAGCGTGTAGAAGAAGAAGAGGAAAAGTGTCTGGAAAAACACAGCAGCACAGCACCTCAATTGAATTCTGCTACACCAGTTAAATGGGACCAGCCCTAAAGAAAACTCACTAGCAGCAATGTATGTGGAAACACAAATGGACAGAATTAGTGAGCTGCTTCTTCAGTTAACCTGTGAAGAATTGAGAACAGTAGCAGAACATATAAGGATGTCAGAAGAACAGATTTTTAAAGCACACAACCGCAGGCAACTGTTAGCTGCCATTAATGCAAAAATGGATGAGCTGGGGGAGAAAGAAGCTCAAGACGTCATGGGGATGTTCCTCCAGGAGCTAACACAATTTCTAACCAAGTTGAAGTTGGAGGATGGAGGGGCGGCACCAATTACCAAAAGAGGGAATTTCCGTCCTCAGACAGAACTGCAGGAATTGAAAGAACAATTCAAAGCCCTAACAAGAGCCCTGCAGGAATTGACCAAAACTTCTGAACGGGTGACAGACTCAGACAGAACCTTTACCCTGCTCAAGTTAGATAAATCAGGAAGACAGTCCTCTCTAACACCACTAATCACCATAAGGAAAGAATTCAAGATCCTGGGATAGATTGGAGAGTGTGAACAGAAAGAGAAACTGTCTTATATGAACTTGTTGCACCATATTGATGCAGGCTTACAGAAAGGCTACCAGCCAGATGAGATCGTCGAGGGGGGTGATGAACACGATCAGCCCAGGACTGAACCTCTGTAGTATGCTAGAAATGAAGAGTCAAGTGACCTTGCAACAGCTGAAGATTATTTTAAAAGGGCATTATAAAGAAGAGAGTACTTCAGAATTGTTCCACCGACTCATTAACCTCTCACAGAAAAATAATGAATCACCCCAAAGTTTCTTGTTCAGGGCAATTGAACTGAAGGATAGACTGCTGTTTGCATCCAGAGATGTCGAAGCGGAGGAGAAGTTTGATGCTGGACTAGTCCAGAAGAAGTTCTTGAGAACATTGGGAACGGGGTTAATCAGCAAAGACATCAAGTTGCAGCTGAAATAGTACCTGGCATTCTGGACGAAGTCCAAATTGAAAAAATTAATGAGGCCGCTAGTTTGGAGTCAGAGAGCGAACAGATGTTAACCCTAGAACGCATGACCATAAAAATCTACACTTTCACATACCTGGGGCCTTTTAGGCCCGTGTGCAAATAATAAATAAATGACCAACTGGAAATGACAAACAACTATATACCTGAGGAATACCTAGAGTTTCAAAATTCTAACTAAAGAAATCTTGCAGAAATAGAAAACAATTAACAGGGCGGGCCTGCGAGGCCCCAGGTATGCATTCTAGGGTTAAAGAAAGGCTCTGCTCCTAAAATCACCAAAATGAGTCAGCTGAAGTTGGAGACCCCTGGTGGCCAGTCCAAAGATCATCATGGAGACCTCCGAGAGGGAACCTTAAATCATTAACAAAAGAGAGGACCGCCAGCGCTGACTGGGAGGAAGTAATAGGAGAACTGCGAGCCGAGTTGATTGAGGTGAAAAAGTTGATTCGTTCCAGGCCAGAACCTGTATCCCTCAGACTCAGGAGTGGGTTCCAAAACAGAAGATACCCAGCTTATGAAGCGTGCCGTTTATCAAATCAGAATACGGTGTGTGTGTTTCCACTGTCTAAGATGTGGTGAGGAAGGACATTATGCCAAGGAATGCCAATGGTCACGGCCGTTGGGGTTAAAAGACAGGAGGTTGTCAGTGCGGGGTGACTGGTAACCACGACACAGAGGAGACCCCAGAAGCAAATCCAAATCTCACCAAACCCCAGAATAGCACATGAGATAAAACGGCTGCGTCAGTACTATCCCCAAGTGTGTTCCCATCTACAACAGCTGCAAGAGAGACAGGGGCATCAGTTACTTAATGCCCAGTGTGCAGATCAAACAATGTACTCCTGGGAGGAGGATTCGTCGGTCAGTAAAGATAGCCTCATCAGCCTAATTTGTGAAAGGTGCTTTATACAGTGCCAGCTAGATGGACTCCTGGTAAAAGCACTGTGGGACACAGGAGCCTAAGCGAGCATTTTAAATGAAGAATGGAGAAAGCGCTACCTGTCACATACCTGCCTTCGGTCGCTAAAAGAACTCTTAGGACAAGTGGAACTCCACGGCAAAGCTGTCAACCAGACCGAAATCCCTTTCATAGGCTGGGTGGAAGTGACTTTTCAACTGAGGGCCACGAAGAACAGCAACACCATTGAGCTTTTGGTACCTTTTCTAGTGACCAGTGATCAGAACGTGGCAGAGGATCCTATCCTGGTTTACAATGTAATCAGTGAGGTCATCACGAAACACAAGTCAAGGACGCTGGTGGTGGATGCAAATGCCACATCACTTGCCATACCCAACGCCATGGCGCAAAATGTGATTCATAGAGTAAAGAAAGCACAGAATACAATAGACCTAAAAGAAGTCAAGGTGGGCTGGTGCCCAACCGTCATCCCTGCAAACCAAATGGTGGGGGTGAGGTGTGGAGTCCGGGTAGAACCGAGAAGAAAAGTCCAGAAAAGACTGTTCGTGCCAAAAGACTCCTCAGAACTTCCAGAAGCCCTAGTTCAAGGTGAGACTGTGCTTATGATTCCTACTGGTGGGTTTGCTCAAGTGACAGTACCGGTGATGAATACTACGAAACACGAAATTAGACTGGATCCAAAAACTGTGTTAGGTCACATTGAAACTGTTAAAACGGAATATCGAGCCAGTGTGGGACCCGCCCATGGGTCTACCGTGAATTCAGTCTCCCCACCAAGGAACAATAGTTGCCCAGGGGAGTAAGTTGCATGACCCACCTCAGGGTCCTGGGATCCCCCAGTATCCCTGGAACACTTGTGTGCTGAAGATATAGCGATAGCAAAACAGATGCTGAGAGAAGAGTGTCATGCAGCATTGGACTGGAGTACATTGGACCCACTAGAGAAATCATTCTTGGGGCCCACTACGTAGCTACATAGAAATAAATACAAGACCACCAATTGTGTGGTAACACGCTAATATCAGGGTATAATATAAGACAGTACACTTCTTATTGTTATAGAAAGAGCTGATGCCCACATTTTGGTGCAAACTCAATGATAAATGTCCTCTGATGTGTAATAAGTACTAAACCAATGTTTTATAGCACCAGCGTAGTAATTGGGATTTTATGACATCTCATCCATACGCTGAGAAAATCCAGAGCGTGAATTAACCGAGGCTGCAGATTTCACATGAACAATGTGTCAATATACGCTGCGGATATTCACCACCGACTTCATCCTTTGCAATACAAAAGGATTTAGTCAGGCAACGTTCCCACAGAGTGAAGCCGCTGCGGCCCCGACGCTGCAGTAGAGCCGCAGCACTTCCATCCTTTTTTTTTCTCCTGCGGACTTTCCTCATAGATGTTATTCTATGGGGAGAGTCCACATGTAGACCTGCAAGAGAAATTGACTAAGTCAGTCAGGGGTGGTAGAGGGAGATGGGGCTAAGTCAGTAAGGGGTGACAGAGGGAGAGGGGGCTAAGTCAGTCAGGGGTGATAGAGGGAGAGGGGGCTAAGTCAGTCAGGGGTGATAGAGGGGGCTAAGTCAGTCAGGGGTGATAGAGGGAGAGGGGGCTAAGTTTATACAGGAGTGATACAGGGAGAGTTGGCTCAGTCAGGGGTGATAAAGGGAGAGAGGGCTCAGTGAGTCAGGGGTGATACAGGGAGAGGGGTTCAGTCAGGGGTGATACAGGGAGAGGGGGCTCAGTCAGGGGTGATACAAGGAGAGGGGGCTCAGTCAGGGGTGATACAGGGAGAGGGGGCTTAGTCAAGGGTGATACAGGGAGAAGGGGCTCAGTCAGGGGTGATAAAGGGAGAGGGGGCTAAGTCAGTCAGCGGTGATAAAGGGAGAGGGGGCTAAGTCAGTCAGGGGTGATAAAAGGAGAGGGGGCTAAGTCAATCAGGGGTGATAGAGGCAGAGGGGGCTAAGTCAGTCAGGCATGATACAGGGAAAGGGGGCTAAGTCAATCAGGCATGATACAGGGAGAAGGGGCTCAGTCAGAGGTGATACAGGGAGAGGGGGCTCAGTCAGGGGTGATACAGGGAGAGGGGGCTCAGTCAGGGGTGATACAGGGAGAGGGGGCTCAGTCAGGGGTGATATAGGGGGAAGGTGTGCAGTCAGGGGTGATACGGGGAATGGGGAACAGGGGGTGCAGTCAGGTGTGATACAGTGAGGGGGTGCAGCCAGGGGTGATACAGGGAGGGGGTGCAGCCAGGGGTGATATGGGAGAGGGGTTGCTGTTAGGGGTGATACGGGGGAAGGGTGCAGTTAGAGGTAATATAGGGGGATGGGGATCAGTTAAGGGGTGCAGCCAGGGGTGATATGGGAGGGGGGTTACTGTCAGGGGTGATATAGGGGGAAAAGCCTCAGTAAGAGGTGATAAGGGGGATGGGGTGCACCGTGCAGTCAGTCAGGGGTGAAAGGGGTGATGAGGAAATAGGACCCTCATTCATCCCCAAGTAACTTAACCGCTTCCCCCTCTATCATCCCTGACTAAAGGCCCCCCATTTGCATTTACTCACTGTTAGGCTGGCAGGGGGGGGCCTCCTTCAATCATTGCAGGCAGCTGTAACAGGGAGCTGTCTATCTTCCTCTGCTGCCAGTGTTTACATTGTGGGGGAGGGGTGCACGCTTTGTAAATCAGAGTACAGCTCATTACCAGAGCTGTGCCTGTTTGGAAGGATTAAGGGACGATATCTGCCAGCCGTACTTGGATGACAATGTGGTACAGAGCAAAACCTTCTAGGAGCATGTTGAACACGTGAGGACCGTATTACAGCTGTTATGATCTGCTACAGAGACTAAGGAAAGAGAGGAGATCTGTCCCTACAATAGAACTAAACTAGATCCCTACGATGTAACGGGGAACCTGATCCTGCAATCAGACCCGCTAAAGTCCTCGGCTAGTTTGAACGCAGACCTATAGATGTGAGGGAGGGATCCCTACAAGATCTAGGGACTGGGAAAAGTTGGACACCTCCTAGCAGAAATAGTAGCAGTCAAAGACAAACACACAACAAAAAGGCAAAGGGGTCAGAAGACCTAGCAAAACTAACAGAGAACGGCAACAGAGCAACAAGCTAGCTCAACAGTAGTAAATACAAATGAAGTCCAGCAATGCCAGGAGGGCGGAGCCGGATTAAATAGGCAAAACTGGTCATGTGACCAGCAAGCTAAAAAAAAACTAACAGGAGAGTTGTAACAGTACCCCCTCTTCTAAGAGGATCCTCCGGATCCCCTAGGCCCAGGCTTACCAGGAAACCTCCTGTGAAACGCTCGGACAAGTCTGGGAGCAGAAACATCATCCGCCCTCACCCATGAGTTATCCTCAGGTCCGAAACCCTTCCAAGCGACGAGATACTGCAAACTCCCTCTATATCGTCTAGAATTTAGGATGCGGGAAATTTCATATTCCCCGTCCTCCACCACCAACAGTGGCAGTGGCAGTGGCAGAGGCGTCACCATCCGACACATCAGCTTTTTTCAACAGAGAAACATGAAACACCGGATTAATCCTCCAGGACGTAGGAACCTCCAGCCTAACAGCAGATTGGTTAACTATCTGAAGTACCTTAAAGGGCCCTACGAACTTGGGACCCAATTTTTTAGAAGGAATCCTCAATCGCAGATTCTTAGAGGACAACCAAACCATGTCACCAACAGCAAACAAAACCTCTTGCCGTTTCCTATCAAAGTACCTCTTAGATTTCTTGTTAGCCTCCTGAAGATTACCACGCACATCCGTCCAAACTCTCTCCAAATCACCGGAAAAACTCTCCTCCTCAGGCACAGCCGAAACCAATTTGGAAAATGACCCAAAAGACGGATGTCTCCCAGAACAACAAAAAAAAGGCGAACACCCAGCAGAAGAGGATGTATGGTTGTTAAGAGCAAATTCAGCAAGTGGCAGAAACTCAGACCACCCCTCTTGATTGTCTGCCACAAAACAACGCAAGAACTGCTCAACATCCTGGTTCTTCCTTTCTGTCTGGCCATTAGACTCAGGATGATATCCGGATGAAAACGACAAATGAACTCCCAAACTGTCACAAAAGGCACGCCAAAAACGAGCCACGAACTGAGGTCCCCTATCAGAAACAATGTCAGTAGGAACACCATGTAGTCTGACAATTTCCTTGACAAAGGCCTTGGCGAGTGTCTTAGCGCAAGGCAGTTTGATGAAGGGAACCAAGTGACACATCTTGCTAAAACGGTCCACGACCACCCAGATGACCGTGAAACCTTCAGAGGGAGGAAGGTCAGTAATAAAGTCCATAGCCAGATGTGTCCAAGGTGCACTAGGAACCTCCAGAGGGCAAAGCAACCCCGCAGTAGGAGCATGCGAAGACTTGGATCTTGCATACACAGTACATTGGCGCACCCACTTAATGACTTCCTTCTGCCATCCAGGCCACCAAAAACTGCGACCCACAAGTCTCTTGGTCTCAGAAATTCCTGGATGACCTGCCAACTGAGACTCATGACACTCAACAAACAAATCTCTCCTAAAGGTCCTAGGCACAAACAACCTCCGATGGGGAGTGTTAGATGGGGCATTCTCCTGTGCTTTAAGAATCTCATCCTCCAAAACGGAGTCCAAAGCAGCAATCACAACACCTTCTTGTAAAATGGTCTCCTCTTCCTCCTCAACACCGACCATGGGAGAAAAGCTGCGAGACAAAGCATCCGCTTTAACATTCTTGGTACCCGGGATGTAAGTAACGGAAAAATTAAACCGCGAGAAAAAAAGTGCCCACCTAGCCTGACGGGCATTCAAGCGCTTGGCAGCATCAAGATAGATCAGATTTTTATGATCAGTGAAAACCTGAATGGGAAATTCAGCACCTTCCAAGAGATGACGCCAGTGTTCAAATGTGAGTTTAATCGCCAGCAATTCCCGATTACCAATATCGTAATTAAGTTCAGTCTCGGAAAATTTTATTGAAAAAAAGGCACAGGGATGTACTCCATCCTTGTTTTCCTGAGACAACACCGCACCAACCCCCACCGAAGAAGCATCAACCTCAACCAAAAACGGCTTAGTCACATCAGGCTGCATAAGGATGGGAGCAGAGGTGAACCTCTCCTTTAGAAACACAAAAGCTTCAATGGCCTCAGAAGTCCACTGAACCGCATTAGCACCTTTCCTGGTTAGATCGGTCAGCGGTTTGACAATAATAGAAAAATTTTTTATGAATTTTCTGTAATAATTGGCGAAACCCAAAAACCTCTGTATCGATTTCAAACCAATAGGCCTAGGCCATTCCTGCACAGCTTGAACTTTAACCGGGTCCATCTCAAAACCTTCACTGGAGATAATGTAGCCCAAAAAACTAATTCTCTGTACAGCGAACTCACATTTCTCCAGTTTAGCAAAAAGCGAATTGTCCATTAATAACTGTAATACCTCACGTACGCTCCGCCAATGAGACTCCAGATCCGGCGAATAAATCAAAATGTCATCCAAATACACAACCACATTTTTGCCGATTAAAGGTCTAAGGATATCATTAATAAGATTCTGAAAAAATGCTGGAGCATTGGTGAGACCAAAAGGCATAACCAGATTCTCAAAATGACCCACAGGAGTGTTAAAAGCAGTCTTCCATTCATCACCCTCCTTCATGCGCAACAAATTGTATGCCCCCCGGAGATCAATTTTAGAGAACCACTTGGCCCCCACTAACTGGTTAAATAAATCAGGAATCAATGGCAGTGGGTAAGGATTGCGTACAGTAATTTTATTAATCTCACGAAAGTCCAGACAAGGACGTAAACCGCCATCTTTTTTTTTTACAAAAAAAAATCCAACAGCCACAGGAGACTTGGAAGGCCTAATGTGACCGGCGGCCAAGCTTGTCTGTATGTATTCTTCCAAAGCCTTTCTTTCAGGAATAGTAAGATTAAATAAACGACTCTTAGGAAGAGTCGCGCCAGGGACAAATTCAATGGTACAATCATAGTCTCTATGGGGAGGCAAAACCTGCGACTCCTCCTCAGAAAAAACTCTCCAAAAATCCTGAATAGGTACAGGCAATTCCCCTCTATCCACAGCAGCAATGCGCCCGTTACAACACTTGTCATAACACTTAGGGCTCCAGGACTTAATTTCATTGGTAGACCAATCCAGTACAGGATTGTGCAATTTTAACCAGGGTAACCCCAATATTACTGGAGAAGGCAAATTATCCAATACCACCAAATCCAAATTCTCTTGATGAATACCATTAATAGTGAGGGGAAATTCACAGACCTTGTGAGTAACACTCTTTAAGGGAGAGCCATCGACAGAAACCACAGCAATAGGGGATGACAAAGTTTTAGGTTCTAATCTAAGTTTTTCCAAGAATCCCCCATCAATCACATTCAGAGTAGATCCACAATCCACAAATACCCGAAATTCAATTAATTCATCCTGAGCAGCAGTAGTGGCAGATAGGAATACTCCCTTAGAATTTAAACAGGCAATACGAGCATGACTGACCATTTTTTTTTCTTTCTTCTTACGAAGCACACAGCTCTTAATAAAATGACCAGAATTTCCGCAATAGAAACACAAGCCTTCAGAAAGTCGGCGGTCTTTTTCCTGAGAGCGGGGTGCCATCGCCCCAATTTCCATCGGCTCTCCATTGTCAGCACAGAACCTCTCAGGACTCGAAGCTGACATAGCAGAGGATTTGCTCTCATTAACCCTTTCACGCAGTCTCCTGTCCACCCGTATAGCTAATTGCATTGCCTCCTGCAAGTTTCCAGGTGTGGGATAAGCAATCAGTAAATCCTTTACCCTTTCACATAGCCCTGCAAGAAACAAGCTTTTCAAAGCAGAATCGTTCCACCCCACCTGGGCAGACCACCGACGGAAGTGAGAACAATATTTTTCCACATTACCTGATCCCTGCCTCAAACGTCTTAATTCAGACTCAGCAGATGAGACACGATCAGGATCATCGTACAACAAACCCAAAGCAGAAAAAAAACTATCCACTGATCTAAAGCACGGATCACTAGGTTGGAGAGAGAAGGCCCATCCCTGAGGATCTTTGCGCAAAAGTGACATTATGATCCCTATGCGCTGTGATTCATCACCAGAGGATCCGGGTCTCAAACGAAAATATAATAGACAAGCATGTTTAAAAGAAAAAAAATCTTGTTGTTCACCAAAAAATAGATCAGGCAGACGTACCTTAGGTTCCACAAAATGCGCTCCAGAACAGCTACTCACGTGTTGTTGGAGCTTGGTCACCTCCAGAGAGAGTCCCTGCAAGCGTTGAGCCAAATCTTGCACCAAGACCATGATGGAAAACTGGAGGTCTTTCCTTAGAGAAAATTTTTTTTTTTTTTTTATGACTGGACTTACTGTTATGATCTGCTACAGAGACTAAGGAAAGAGAGGAGATCTGTCCCTACAATAGAACTAAACTAGATCCCTACGATGTAACGGGGAACCTGATCCTGCGATCAGACCTGCTAAAGTCCTCGGCTAGTCTGAACGCAGACCTATAGATGTGAGGGAGGGATCCCTACAAGATCTAGGGACTGGGAAAAGTTGGACACCTCCTAGCAGAAATAGTAGCAGTCAAAGACAAACACACAACAAAAAGGCATAGGGGTCAGAAGACCTAGCAAAACTAACAGAGAACGGCAACAGAGCAACAAGCTAGCTCAACAGTAGTAAATACAAATGAAGTCCAGCAATGCCAGGAGGGTGGAGCCGGATTAAATAGACAAAACTGGTCATGTGACCAGCAAGCTAAAAAAAACCTAACAGGAGAGTTGTAACAACAGCAGTATCAACAACACGGAGTTAAGTTGACCCCAAACAAGTGTGAACTGTTCAAAAGACAAGTCCAATTTCTAAGGAAAATTGTGGCCGGAGAAGGATATATCATGGACCCAGCAGAAATCGCTCCGGTACTGGCCTTAAAAGACAAGCGGCCCTCTACTGTCGGGGAGTTGAGGCAGATCTTAGGATTCCTCTCCTACTATCGTACTTACGTTCGGAACTTCTCCAGGATTGCCTCCCCGCTATACCTCTTCTTGGGGGGGACGACAGAATCAACAATACCCACAGAGAAAAAGAAGAACGCGGGTAGGACCGGGCTTAAAAGAAACAATGCAGTTTCGTCACCCAACAGCCCATTTTCTGGACAGCAGACCACCAGGAGGTATTGGAGGAACTTGTAGACTACCTGGTAAAACCACCCATCTTGGGATATCCTGATTTCAACTTACCATTTGTTCTTCATTATGACGCTTCTCAAGTTGGACTGGGAGCTGCCCTGTATCAGGATCAAGATGAAAAATTGAGAGTCATCGGTTACGGTTCTAGAACGATGACAGATGCCGGGAAGAATTACCATCTACATTCCGGAAAATTGAAGTTCTGACATTCCTGCGATGGAAAGAACTTAAAGGGTGGGCTATTTTTCAGCAAAAATTGGATATTAGAGGTGGAGACTTGGACTCAATCCTTTTGAAGAAGGAAAGCCAATGGATATTCCGGCTAAATACGGTCAATCCTTATGGATTGAATGAGAATTTCAATTTTGGTTGCTTCCCGTAATGTCTTCCCTTTCATAATTTTGAAATATTGTGTCTTTCTTTGATAGTTTGTAGTGCATTTAAATATTATGGTCTACAAAAATTCTGATAAGAATCTCTCGAGCACATCTTTTCTTACAGTAAATGAATATGTGGTTTATTTTGCTTCTCACAGTGTAGTATGTGGGCATTCAATTTATCAATGTCTGGAATATGACACTATGGATAAATATTAATTCTGGCTCATTTTCAGTTTGTGGGGATTATATATTATATATCTCCAATTATTTGGGATATGCTTTCCCTTTACCAGAACATTAATTAATTGGAATATCCATTGAGTACTAATAGGTCTATATATATCAGCCACAATAATTCTGATAAGAATTTTGAGTACATCTTCTCTTATAGTAAACGATAAATGTTGTTTGTGTTGCTTTTCACAGTGTAGTTGTGGGCATTGAATCCATCAGTGTCTGGAATAGGAAACTATGGATAAATATTAATTCCAGTTTATTTTCATTTTGTGGGGAGTATATATTATATATCTCCAATTATTTGGGACATGTTTTTCCTGTATTAGAATACTGATTAATTGGAATTATTGTGATATATCCATTTAGTACTAACAGGTCTATGCATATTAGAAGATTGTTACATTTTGAATCATCTATATATATGTCTCCTTGGGTTTGATTGCCTTAAGATCACTTATGTATTTATAAGATTGGAATGACATTTGGGACCCATTTATTGGTGTTATAATCCTTATTATTTCATATAATTATTTAACACCATTTAATCTTATTATTCTATGGATTCCTGTATATTTACAATTTGATTGGCTGTCATACCTGTCAATCTTGACAGGGTGTATAAAAATCCTGAGGAGGTGGTCGATTTCGCCCTTAGAAAAAGCCGGTACCCCCGGCAAAACGCTCGTCAGGGACGATTGTCCTGTCTATGTTTAATGAATCAGCACACTAGGGACGTAAATGCCATTCCCCGGTCCTGTAATTGTGCCAGTTTTGCTCCCTAAGTGCCTCATGATATAAATAGAAGTATGCTGTTTGCTGCAGTGGTCTTGTGATTTGATTATATCTAACGGCACTGACCGAGTGCGCACCACCTGCACGCGATCAGTCTGGAAGATCAGTGCGGGAGACTGCTGCAATTCATGTGCTGTGCCTCCGCATGTGCCGGCGGGATACCGGCACATGTGTTGGTGGCTCACCCATTCACTTATGGGGTGCCAGCCGTTATTGCCAACATTACTCTGGCTTGTATGAAATCTCCTCATTATAGGATCGCACTGCTATAACAGCGATCGTGGACAATGATACATCTGCCGTCTTTTCATTTATTTCAGACACAAGCATATCAGTACTATAGATCTCATATAATAATATATGAGGTTGATAGACGGTGGTTTTCTTTCCACTAGCCCCCTATTATACTGAGGATGTTTTTTATCACATGGCAAATCTAATAAAAATTCTTTTGACAGGCAAAGACGGGGATGGATGGGATCCCTAGATAGGAGATATATATAATACCCAACCATTTAATTATAGGGACATTGGTTGTGGAATACTCCGAATTGGTGCTGTTACATTTAATTCAGGACCTTTTGGGTCACAGCTGCCAGTATCTTATTACAGCAGTGGCCCAATATACATCCTTTTCGGATGTATGACATCTTGTTTTACTAACAGTTTTAGTCTAATTATTAAAAGTAAAATTTTATTCACATTCTTTTCCTCCTTTGGTACCCTTCCTATTTTCTAATAGGAGCATAGCAGGAAAGCTCGGAGGACCTGTAAGTAGCTGAACCCACGCCTGGGAAGGCTCTGCACCTGTCAGGGTCTGAGCGGCCCGGCACGGCCATTGCTCCCGGCAACCGTTGTTATTGATTTGTGTTAACCCGGCTGCGAACCGGAGGACTTTTCAGTTTACCCATGAGTCTGCTGAATAACAGCTGCTTATGTTGGACTTGCTTGGGTCACTGCCTCAGTTACTGCTCGGTGTGAACACCGCCGCCTTACAGAGGACAAAACCGGCAGTTGGTAATACCCAGAGTATTCCGTAGGTTGGTCTTCAAAGAACTCCATGAAAACATGAGACACCTTGGAGTTGAAAGGACAACCAACTTGATCCGTGAACATTTCTTCTGGCCGTGCAGAGAGATATTGAGAGGTATGTGACCAGGGAGTGTGGGTGTCTGAAAGATAAATATCCCAACACATCAACCCGGGCACCTATGGGAAACATCCAAACTACGTATCCATTTGAGATGGTCTCAATAGACTTTCTACATCTCGAGACGTGCAAGGTTGGTTACAACTACATATTGGTGGTGATGGACCATTTTACTCTATTTGCTCAAGCATATGCCACCACCAATAAAGCTGGTTGAACAGCGACAGAGAAGATCTTCAATGATTTTTCTTTGAGGTTTGGGGTCCCTACGAGGTTACACCATGACCAAGGAAGAAAATTTGAGAACCAGCTCTTTGCCATGCTAGGAAAGTACTGTAGAATTCAGAGATCCCACACAGTGCCCTATCACCCAGAGAGTAATGGACAAGTGGAACATTTTAACCGGACATTATTGTCGATGTTGTGCACTTTAACAGCTGATGAGAAGAAAGACTGGAAGAGTTCTCTGTCAAAAGTGGTACATGCCTATAACTGTACAAAGAGTGATGCAACGGGTTACTCACCCTTCTTCCTATTGTATGGACGATCGCCGAGACTGCCAATCGACATCATGTTCGATACTCCGGTGTCAGAGACTTACAGAATGTATCCGGAGTATGTTCGGAAATGGAAGGAACGGATGGCAGAGGCATACAACATAGCGTCCAAAGTGGTTACGCAAGGACAGAGCAAGAATAAGGAGTACTATGATCGAAAATGTTATGGAGCAGAATTGGCACTGGAAAGCCGGGTGCTAGTCAAGAACGTACGTGAGAAAGGTGGTCCAGGAAAAGTTAGTTCGTACTGGGAAGACAAGGTGTATGTGGTTGTAAAGAGGAAAGCCGATGACAGTCCAGTCTATGAAATCCGATTGGAAAGAGAGGACAAGAAACCAGAATAGTCCATCGGAATTTATTACTATCCTGTAATTATCTCCCACCACAAGACTTCCCAGAAGCAGACCGACATCGACCGAGATCGACTAAGGGACCACCACAGACTGACGCTCCGGAGGTGGATAGTGACCTTGAAAGTTCCGATGAGGAAGAGCACACAGTTTTATTTCTCGGACCAGCAAGGAAAGGGACGTACCATCCTCAACAGAGTGAACTAAGTCCCGAGACTCCAGAGTTTGTACCAAGGAGTACAGATGAAGTCCAATTCAGATCTGATGATCGAATACCAGTCACTGAAGAGACCGATCGACACTTAGGAGTAGCAGAATTACCAGACCAGGTGGAAAAGAACGATTCAAGAGAAGTACAGGAATTTACAGAGGCAGTTCTGAGATCATCTGAGAAAGTATGAGAAATAAGTGCGTCAGAAGAAACTCCTGTAAGGATATAGTGAGGAGGCCTGTGATGCTGACGTATGAGACACTTGGTGAACGAAGCCAAGTGCCAAGGACTGTCGATTGGAAACAGGTATCTCTGCCTACGGACCAGATAAGCCCACTTGAGTGGTATTCACCACCGAGAGACAGTATGGACAATGTTATCTGGTGGAAAGACTTGTTTTGGCCTAGTGAGAGAGCTGGTTGAAGACGTATGAAAGCTCCAGCGGTAAAGATGCTGATTGTTTTAATTGTGTTAATTGTTCATTTCTTACAGGAGTTCTACAAGAAAAAGGTAGTAAGAATAGGTTGTTATCAATGTTTATAAATGTTATACCAATTTGACAATGACAAATTTCTATATATAGTTACTAAGCTTTCACCACTGTCTCAGAATTGGTCAGATTGACCAATTAAGATGAATGTTTAGGATGACATTCAAAAAGGAGGGAAGAGTGTGACATGCAGATAGGAAGTGTTGTGCTTCAGAAGCATCCAGAAACTAGAGAGGTTAACACAGTCATAGGAGACATGGAGTGTTTTAGCAGAGCCCCAGGGGGATTGTGGGGAACCTGTTATTGTAGTCTGGCTGAAGCTGAAGAGAAAGGTGGTGTGTTATCTGGATCTGACAGAAGGCAACTGAACAGAATTCAGATCAGGAGAGAAACTAAACACAGGTCAGATAAACTCCCTGAACTAACAGTGCAGAGTATTATTGGGCAGGAAGATAAGGACTGGAAGGAATTGTGTCACAGGGATCATCTATCTCATCAAACCCTCCCCCCTCCATCTCCATGCAGGATAAAGAATGCTATGTACTATTGTATCCTTGTGAAGGAAAAGCCTGTGGTTGTGTATACATAGAAGTGTGCTGCTAAGAGATCTAATCTATGCTGAATTATGCTAGTGAAGAGATTAATACTGTGCCTTGTGAAGAAACTACTGTATTGTTACTGGAGACGGTTGCTCAAGAAACTCAGACTGTACTGTAATGAAGATTGTTGCTGTGATATCCCTTAATTGCACTGGCCGTGCTTCAGATTAAATTCCACTGTTAAACTGTTGAAAAAGACTGGTCAGATGTGTCTGGTCAGCAATTGATTGTGTGCCTTAGAGAAGCTGCCGCCTATGGTCGCCCTGAGTAACGGTTCCCCCAGGATTCCAAAGAATTCATGAAACCCATCTCGTCTTATCTGAACCTAGCGGCGTGGTGGAACACAGTGTTAAAATTAATATGCCTTGGAGATCGCAGCCATACAGCTGAAGAGTTGTGGACAGCTCTCCAGGCCAAGTTGGAGCAATGGCTGTCTCCACTGAACCTGGAGCAAGGGAAGGCCATGTACAATAATGGTGCCAACCTGGTGGCGGCCCTAAGCTGGGGTAACCTCAGACACGTGCCTTGCATGGCTCGCATCCTCAACCTGATGGTACAGCAATTTCTCCGCCACTATCCCGGCCTGGATGCGCTACTGCAGAAACCACGGTCTCTGCGTGCTCACTTAAAACTATAAAAATGAGCAGGATCTTTAGTGTAAAAGCCAGACTACTACACAACGAGCAAACTCCTTCATGATGACAGAGGCCACCATCTCCTTAGCTTGCTGGTACTTTTCTATGGGAATGACCTTGTCTCCAATCAGCTAGGTATATACAGTGAATGGCACGCCACGGTTTGGTATTACCACCCAGTATCAAATGCAAAGCCATCCACAATTTTCATACCTCAGGAAATTTATTTGGTAGACTGGCTGAGCAAACATTAGTTTCTCATAAAGGAGCTGAAGACACTTAGTGGCAGTAGGTGCAAGACTCTCCAGCATGACTTGTTTGTTATTGTTAGATATCAGAGGGAGAATATAACTGGGCTTTGCCAAGGTGCCATGTTGCATCTTAAGTCTTATAGACCCTGCACTTGCGGCCTTACGTTCTACAGGATGGTGTGTTGGAGACAGTAGTTGCATTAGCTCTGGTGGTGTGAGGTGAGGTGGCAGTGAGACAATGGCAGGTTGTAGGCTGTCTTGAAGAGATGGGTTTTCAGGTTGTGTCTGAAGGATTCGAATGTGGTGGCTAATCTGACGTGTTGAGGCACAGAGTTCCAGAGGATGGGGGATATTTGGTAGAAGTATTAGAGGTGATTGGGTGAGGAACAAATAAGTGTGGAAAGAAGGAGGTCTTGGGAGGACCGGAGATTACGGAAGGGAATATATCAGGAGATTACTTCAGATGTACTGAGAAGATGGCTTTGTACGTCAGTGTTAATAGTTTGAACTGGATATGCTGGGCAATTGGGAGCCACTGAAGGGATCTTATAGATTGTAATCTTATAGATTGCTGGAGCCAGTCCACAGCAAAAAAGCAGCCATAGAGTATCCGGGAACCTTCTTACAGACTTTTCTTAGCCAGGGCTGCTTCTCGGCAGGGTTGGACGGGCCCACCAGAGAACCGGAGACTCCTAAGGTGGGCTCTGGCTAGTCCTTTCATGAGAGTTCATAGTGCCAAGGTCGTGATGATGATAGAGGTCGTGATGATAATAGAGGCCACCATCTCCTTAGGTTGCTGCTGGTACTTTTCTATGGGAATCAGTTTGGCTCCAACCAGCCTGGAATATTTCCAGGGAACTGTGGCACAACGCCATGGCATTAGCAGTACCCCC
This sequence comes from Phyllobates terribilis, assembly GCF_046119375.1. Taxonomy (NCBI): domain Eukaryota; kingdom Metazoa; phylum Chordata; class Amphibia; order Anura; family Dendrobatidae; genus Phyllobates; species Phyllobates terribilis. The sequence continues at coordinate 535,286,336 of NW_027362762.1, read as the reverse complement.
AGTACCAGTAGCGAAGCCATCCCCAATTTCCTTCTCAGGAATTTTATTTGGTAGACTGAGTGGCTGCCCAAATACATTAGTTTCTCACAAAGGAGCTGAAGATACTCAGTGGCAGTAGGTGCAAGTTTCTACAGCATGTTAGATATCAGAGGGAGAACAGAAAGTGCAGAACAGTGGCTCAGTGGTTAGCACTGAAGCCTTGCAGCGCTGGGGTCCGGGGTTAAAATACCACCAATGACAACGTTTGCAAGGATTTTGTATGTTCTCCCCATGTTTGCATGGGTTTCCCCCTCAGTAAAAATGCAGCCATAGAGTGTCCGGGAACCTTCCCACACACTTTTCTTAGCCAGGGATGCTTCTCGGCAGGGTTGGACGGGCCAACCAGAGAACCGGAGAATCCTCCAGTCGGCACAGGCTTCTCCATCAGGAGTGATCATAAAGCAAACCTTTCAGGTTGTGATGATTAGGCCATCAATCTCCTTAGTTTTCTGTTATTTGGAATGCAAGCGCAAGTATGCAGCCAGCCACCCACCAACAGGCTGAAATACTAAACTGCCACATTTCTGGACAGTTGCTTGCACTTGAAATGTTGCCTTTTAGGCTCATGGAGGCGGAAGCTTTTCACAACCTCATGTCAGCGGCGGCCGAGTCTCCATACTCGGTCTCCAGCCGCCACTATTTCTCCGGGTGTCGTCCCCACCTTCCACAAGCACGGGTCGCAGAACATTACCCTTGCCCTCCCCAGTGCACTTACTGGGAAGGACCACCTAACCACAAACACGTGGACAAGTGAATGTGGCCAGGGACGGTACGGAGCCAGTCCACATTAAAAAAACAGCCATAGAGTGTCTGGGAACCTTCTCCCACACTTTTCTTAGCCAGGGATGCTTCACAGCAGTGATGGATGGGCCCACCATAGAACCGGAGACTCCTCCGGTGGGCCCTGGCTGCTCCTTCAGGAGAGTTCATAGCGCAAACATTGCCGCTGCTATGGGGCTCTTTAGCGGGTGAGAAAGGTGGTCCCTCAGAATCAAATCCTCTGGTGGGCCCAATGTTCTTCAGTCTGACACTGCTTCTCGGTGAGAGTTGTATTTCACCACAGCCATAGTCTTTAGTAGTGTTGAGCCACCCCCGTAGTGTTCGGGTTCGGTTCGGTTCGTCGAACACCGGGATGTTCGAGGAACTGTTCGTCGAACTGTTCGTCGAACACCTTAGAACACCGTCGAACACCGTTAAAACCAATGGCAGGCAAACAAAAACACATAGAAACACATAGAAAACACCTGCAAAGGTGTCCAAAAGCTGACAAACTGCTCAGAAGACACTCTCTTTAAAAAAGCCGGCCGGCAAATTCAGCAGCGGCATACACCGGTACCCGACAATTTAGACAAGAAGGAATAGAGCATCACACATAGATTAGATAGATAGAAACATGTCAGTCACAAATATAAGAAGCACAGTGACAGTGTTGGTTACTGCACTTGTCATTTAGTGTAAAGGATTTATTAAAAAAAATATTAGTGTTTTCATGCACCGTCTCTTTAAAAAAGCCGGCCGGCAATTCAGCATCTGTACCCGACAATTTATAACAGAAAGAATAGAGAATCACACATAGATTAGATAGATAGAAACATGTCAGTCACATATATAATAAGTACAGTGAGAGTGTTGCTTACTGTACTTGTCATTTAGTGTAAAGGATTTATTTAAAAAAATAATAGTGTTTTCATGCACTGTCTCTTTAAAAAAGCCGGCCGGCAATTCAGCAGCGGTACCCGACAATTTAGAACAGAAAGATAGAGCATCACACATAGATTAGATAGAAACATGTCAGTCACATATATATGAAGTACAGTGATAGTGTTGGTTACTGTACTTGTCATTTAGTATTAAAATAAAGGATTTATTATTAAAAAAATTGGCGTGGGGTTCCCCTTAATTTTAGGCTCTAGCGGAGGTTAAGCAGACGGCTGGGGCAGATGTTTGAAGCCTGGGAAGGGGGTAATACCCACGGAGCTTCCCAGGCTACTAATATCAGCCCCCAGCTGAATACATAGCCTTTACTAGCTATTAAAATGGGGGACCCCCCAAAAAAAATGATGTGGGGTCCCCCCTAATTTAATAGCTAGCAAAGGCTAGGCAGACAGCTGGGGGCTGATATTAATAGCCCAGGAAGGGAGCCATGAATATTGGCCCCCTCCCAGGCTAGAAACACCAGCCGTCAGCCGCCCCAGAAATGGCGCATTCATAGGATGCGCCAATTCTGGCACTTAGCCTCGCTCTTCCACACTGCCCTGGTGCGGTGGCAGGGGGTAATAGGGTTGGGGTTGATGTCAGCTTATAATGCCAGCTGACATCAAGCCCAGGTTAGTAATGGAGAGGCGTCTATAAGACACCCCCATTACTAACCCCATAGTCAAAGTTAAAAAAAACACAAACACCCAGAATAAAGTCCTTTAATTGAAATAAAGACACAATCCTTTATTGTTCTAAATTAAACCATACTTACCATCACGCCCATTCCAGCTGAAGCCAACGATCTCCTGCAATAAAAGAAAAATAATAAAGCAACCTCATCCTTACCTTTCCATGGTTCCCACGACAGCTTCAACTCTGCTACATCGAGATGACAGGCTGGACCGCAGCAGAACGCTGCCATCCAGCCTGTCATCCCGCAGACACTGAGAAGTGCAGGCTTGCTTGCGCTGCTCAGCGTCTCTCTGTGACGACATCCAGATGAGCCGAGTTCATGTCCAATGAACTCGGCTCACCTCATGCACGTCACTGACAGCGTGGGAAAATTCTCACGCTGAGGCGCTGATTGCAGGAGAATTTTCCCACGCTGTCAGTGACGTGCAGGAGGTGAGCTGAGTTCATTGGACATGAGCTCACCTCATGCACATCACTGACAGCGTGGGAGAATTCTCCTGCACTCAGCACTTCAGCGTGAGAATTTTCCCACGCTGTCAGTGACGTGCATGAGGTGAGCCGAGTTCATTGGACATGACCTCGGCTCATCTGGATGCCGTCACAGCGAGACAGTGAGGAGCGCAAGCATGCCTGCGCTTCTCAGTGTCTGCGGGATGACAGACTGGATGGCAGCGTTCTGCTGCGGTCCAGCCAGTCATCTCGATGTAGCAGAGCTGAAGCTGTCGTGGGAACCATGGAAAGGTAAGGATGAGGTTGGTTTATTATTTTTCTTTTATTGCAGGAGATCGTTGGCTTCAGCTGGAATGGGTGTGATGGTAAGTATGGTTTAATTTAGAACAATAAAGAATTGTGTCTTTATTTCAATTAAAGGACTTTATTCTGGGTGTTGTGTTTTTTTTAAATACTTTACTAGAAATTCATGGCGGTCATGTCTAATACTGGCGTGACCCCATGAATTTTGGGCTTGGGGCCAGCTGATAATACCAAGCTGGCCCTAACCCCTTTATTACCCAGTGAGCCACCGCACCAGGGCCCTGGATGAGTTGGGTACAGCGCCAGAAGATGGCGCTTCTATGAACGCGCCATTTTCCGGGATGGCTGCGGACTGCAATTTGTAGCGGGGGGGGGGGGGCCCAGAAAGCTTGGGCCTCCCTGCGCTGCAGATTCCAGCCCCCAGCTGCCTAGTTGTACCTGGCTGGACACAAAAATAGGGCGAAGCCCCACGTACTTTTTTTTTAATTATTTCATGAAATTCATGAAATAATTAAGAAAAAAAGGCCTTCCCTATATTGTTGTGTCCGGCCAGGTACAAATAGGCAGCTAGCTGGTGGTTGGGGGCAGCCCGTTCCTGCCTGCTGTACCTGGCTGGACACAAATATAGTGCGAAGCCCCACTTCAATTTTTTTTAATTATTTCAGGAAATTCATGAAATAATTAAAAAAAATTGAAGTGGGGCTTCGCACTATATTTGTGTCCAGCCAGGTACAGCAGGCAGGAACGGGCTGCCCCCAACCACCAGCTGCCTATTTGTACCTGGCCGGACACAACAATATAGGGAAGCCCTTTTTTTCTTAATTATTTCATGAAATAATTTAAAGAAAATTGACGTGGGGCTTCGCCCTGTTTTTGTGTCCAGCCAGGTACAACTAGGCAGCTGGGGGCTGGAATCCGCAGCGCAGGGAGGCCCAAGCTTTCTGGGCCACCCCCGCTGCAAATTGCAGTCCGCAGTCACCCCGGAAAATGGCGCGTTCATAGAAGCGCCATCTTCTGGCGCTGTACCCAACTCATCCAGGGCCCTGATGCGGTGGCTCACTGGGTAATAAAGGGGTTAGGGCCAGCTTGGCATTATCAGCTGGCCCTAAGCCCGAAATTCATGGGGTCACGCCAATATTAGACATGACCACCATGAATTTCTAGTAAAGTATTTAAAAAAAACACAACACCCAGAAAAAAGTCCTTTAATTGAAATAAACACACAATTCTTTATTGTTCTAAATTAAACCATACTTACCATCACGCCCATTCCAGCTGAAGCCAACGATCTCCTGAAATAAAAGAAAAATAATAAAGCAACATCATCCTTACCTTTCCATGGTTCCCATGACAGCTTCAGCTCTGCTACATCGAGATGACAGGCTGGACCGCAGCAGAACGCTGCCATCCAGCCTGTCATCCCGCAGACACTGAGAAGCGCAGGCTTGCTTGCGCTCCACAGTGTCTCTCTGTGAGGGCATCCAGATGAGCCGAGTTAATGTCCAATGAACTCGGCTCACCTCATGCACGTCACTGACAGCGTGGGAAAATTCTCCTGCACTCAGCGCTTCAGCGTGGGAGAATTCTCACACTGAAGCGCTGAGTGCAGGAGAATTCTCCCACGCTGTCAGTGACGTGCAGGAGGTGAGCTGAGTTCATTGGACATGAGCTCACCTTATGCACGTCACTGACAGCGTGGGAAAATTCTCCTGCACTCAGCTCTTCAGCGTGGGAGAATTCTCACGCTGAAGCGCTGAGTGCAGGAGAATTCTCCCACGCTGTCAGTGACGTGCAGGAGGTGAGCTGAGTTCATTGGACATGAGCTCACCTTATGCACGTCACTGACAGCGTGGGAGAATTCTCCTGCACTCACCGCTTCAGCTTGAGAATTTTCCCACGCTGTCAGTGACGTGCATGAGGTGAGCCGAGTTCATTGGACATGAACTCGGCTCATCTGGATGTCGTCACAGAGAGACGCTGAGCAGCGCAAGCAAGCCTGCGTTTCTCAGTGTCTGCGGGATGAGAGGCTGGATGGCAGCGTTCTGCTGCGGTCCAGCCTGTCATCTCGATGTAGCAGAGCTGAAGCTGTCGTGGGAACCATGGAAAGGTAAGGATGAGGTTGCTTTGTTATTTTTCTTTTATTGCAGGAGATCGTTGGCTTCAGCTGGAATGGGCGTGACGGTAAGTATGGTTTAATTTAGAACAATAAAGGATTGTGTCTTTATTTCAATTAAAGGACTTTATTCTGGGTGTTTGTGTTTTTTTTAACTTTGACTATGGGGTTAGTAATGGGGGTGTCTTATAGACGCCTCTCCATTACTAACCTGGGCTTGATGTCAGCTGGCATTATAAGCTGACATCAACCCCAACCCTATTACCCCACTGCCACCGCACCAGGGCAGCGTGGAAGAGCGAGGCTAAGTGCCAGAATTGGCGCATCCTATGAATGCGCCATTTCTGGGGCGGCTGACGGCTGGTGTTTCTAGCCTGGGAGGGGGCCAATATTCATGGCTCTCTTCCTGGGCTATTAATATCAGCCCCCAGCTGTCTGCCTAGCCTTTGCTAGCTATTAAATTAGGGGGGACCCCACGTCATTTTTTTGGGGGGGTCCCCATTTTAATAGCTAGTAAAGGCTATGTATTCAGCTGGGGGCTGATATTAGTAGCCTGGGAAGCTCCGTGGGTATTACCCCCTTCCCAGGCTTCAAACATCTGCCCCAGCCGTCTGCTTAACCTCCGCTAGAGCCTAAAATTAAGGGGAACCCCACGCCAATTTTTTTAATAATAAATCCTTTATTTTAATACTAAATGACAAGTACAGTAACCAACACTATCACTGTACTTCTTATATATGTGGCTGACATGTTTCTATCTATCTAATCTATGTGTGAAGCTCTATTCTGTCTGTTATAAATTGTCGGGTACCGCTGCTGAATTGCCGGCCGGCTTTTTTAAAGAGACGGTGCACGAAAACACTATTATTTTTTTTGATAAATCCTTTACGCTAAATGACAAGTACAGTAAGCAGCACTTTCACTGTACTTCGTATATATGTGGCTGACATGTTTCTATCTATCTAATCTATGTGTGAAGCTCTATTCTTTCGGTTCTAAATTGTCGGGTACATGTGTATGCCGCTGCTGCATTGCCGGCTTTTCATGTTTCACTGTGAGCACTGTTCCCATCGATTTGGGCAATCACTGTAATGCCACAACCACCATGGCTGTGGCATTACAGTGAGTGGCAGACAATCCCTGCATGATTGGTGCTCTAAATAGCGCCAGACATGCAGGACACGCTTTTGGTGCACGAACAGTTATCGAACATAACCTCGAACAGCCGAATTTTTTGCAAATCGTTCGGGTTCGTCGAACAACTCGAACACCTCCCAAAACAGCTCGAATTTGAGATTGGCGAACAGTTCTAGTCGAACACCGCTCATCTCTAGTCTTTAGCTTGGTAAAAGAACTGGCATAGAGGGAAACCGTATCTACTCAAGCTGTCATTTCTCTCAGGAAGCCCTCTAATGCAGCTTTTGCATAAGCAATGGCAGCCTGTCCAACATTAGCTCACACTTCCCGGTGGTGCGTAGTCACAGACAAAGATCTTTCTTTACGCCTTGAATTTAATCACTACTGAGTTGGACAATGGCTTGATCTGCAATGCGTTTTGAGAAATAACAGGCATAAGCAAAGCCACGGTTTAGGCCACTGATGGTCATTATGCGAAACTCATACAGCTTTCCCACAGACTGAAAGAGGGGTATCAAGACTTCCAAGACAGCCAAGACGTCCTCCCCAAGAGGACGACTGTCCCAGTTCTCCTCCTCCTCCTCATTATCACCTAATCCGCATTGAGATGAGATGAGACTGGGCTGCATAGTTCCTTTCTCCCCCTGCAATGCCTCCTCTTTAACTGTGAGCACTGAGAGTTTCAGTAGACAGAGAAGTGGGATGGTGACGCTAATTATGGCGTCATCGTCGCTCACCATCTTGGTGGAGACCTCAAAGTTTTGGAGGACGGCACAGATGTCAGACATCCATGCCCACTCATCAGTTCTTATGTGCGGGGGGCTGACCTGAATACCGATGGGCATGTTGAAGCTGGTACTCAACAACTGCCCTCTGTTGCTCACAAATCCTTACCAACATCTGCAACATTGATTTCCAACATGTGGTAACATCGCTCAACAGTCGGTGAGCTAGAAGCTGCAAATGCTGCTGAAGCACAACCAGGGTGGCGGAAGCTATAGCTGACTTTCTGAAATGGGCACACACGCATTGTACTTTCACAAGCAGCTCTGGCAGATAAGAATAGGTTTTGAGAAACCGCTGAACCACTAAGTTGAGCACATTTAGTGCTCTCTCATTATTAATGTGTACCCCTGTGTGGAGAACAATATCTGCAAAACTAAAAGATTAAATATAGCCTGCTTTATATATCACGGTACTAAGAAAACCAATTTTGATTATATCTTGTGTACCCCTGTGACAAAAATATCTGCACCAAAGAATTAATTTCACTAGAGTAGAACTAGTATAATGGTGACCGACAACTCTTCCACTACAGCCAAACGCAAAAGATGGAGCCCCAATCAGGATTCTCCAGATTTCCAAAAATTAGTGGCAGACATCAGCAAAGTGGCATTAATTTCACCAGAGTAGAAGTAGTTTAATGGAGACAGAAACCTCTTCCACTACAGCCAACCCAACAGATGGAGATTCAATCAGGAGTGTTCACATTTAAAAAAATGAGGGCCTAAAACCACCACAGTGGCATCAATTTCACTGGAGTTAAAGTAGTATAATAGGGACAGACACCTCTTCCACTACAGGCAACCCAGTAAATGGAGACCCAATCAGGATTCACACATTTCCAAAAATTAGTGGCAGACACCAGCAAAGTGGCATCAATTTCACTACAGTAGAAATTGTAGAGTTAGGAACAACACGTCTTCCCCTAAAGCCAACTCAGTAAATGGAGACTCCATCAGAAGTGTTTACATTTCCCTAAATTAGGGCCTAACACCACCAAAGTGGCATCAATTTCACCAGAGTAGAAGTAGTTTAATGGAGACAGAAACTTCTTTCACTGCCGCCAACCCAATAGATGGAGACACAATCAGGAATGTTCACATTTTAATAAAATAGGGCCTAAAACCACCAAAGTGGCATCAATTTCAATAGAGATTAAGTAGTATAACGGGGACTGACACCTCTTCCACTAAAGCCAACCCAGCAGATGGAGACACAATCAGAACTGTTCACATTTTAAAAAATTAGGGCCCAAGACCACCATTTTCATGGCCAACAGATTGGAGATGGTGGAGTTCAACCTCTTAGCTTTGTCATGTATAGGAAGAAACAATCTTTTACGTGACCACAACTGTGGGACCGAGGGCTGGCTGCAGTGCTGAGAGAGGGTGGAGTACAGTGAAACGGACAAACTGCTAGACCGTTACTGAGGTGCAGGCGGAGATGTTACAGTGTATTGAGAAACATGTGGTGTGCTCAGTGAAACAAGCACAGCAGGCATGTCAGCTTGTTTTACAGATGACGGGCTCTCACTCTGCCTGACTGGAGCGAGTATACAACAGTAGATTCTGCGGTCGGAGACCTGCGTGACATTACTTGGCACGGTAACAGAGGAGGAGGAAGAAGCAGCTGATGCGTTTGATGGGGCGGCTGATGGTTGTTTATTGAAAACCAATTTTAAGTTAATCATGTTTGTGTACCCCTTTCTGGAGAACAATATCTGCACTAAATAATTAATTTCACTACAGTATAACTATATAAATAGATGGAGACCAAAACCTCTTCCACTACGACCAACCCAGGAGATGGAGACCTACCCAGGAGTGTTCACATTTCCCTAAATTAGGACCTAACACCAACAACGTGGCATCAATTTAATTAGAGTTTAATGGAGACAGAAACCTTTTCCACTACAGCCAAACCTAATAGAGGGAGACTAGTGATGAGCGAGCACTAAAATGCTAGACAACTCATTGTTCGGGTCGAGCAAATTGGAATGCTCGAGTGCTCGGACCGAATAACGAGCCCAATGTAAGTCTATGGGAAACTCGAGCATTTTTCGGGCGGCTTCCCCCGGCGGTCTGCAGAGGGCCAAAAAATTGCCAAAATCGATGGGAACAGTGCTCAAATGACATGTGATCAGCATGGGGAAGAACCCTGTAAGCATTTCAGATGCCCAGATCACTGCTGTCAACAATGTTGTCAGAGGTATTACGCCACTTTTACGGACTCACAATAATACATGCAAAACCGAAACCAAAATGGATTTTCCTGGGAAAAATGTTAAGGAACATCCTTTCCAGAGTAATGACTTGTATATAAGGCAGAATAAATTAACAAAAATGCTCCTCCATACCTTGGGCTATGTTCACACGTAGTGTTTTTGATGCGTTTTTGCACTTTTGCATTGCTTTCAACCAAGACAAATGCATTCACTGGGAAAAGTCATTTTAACATTTTACAACCTTATCTGGCCATATGGTGTGTGACACATCATCAGACACATGCATACAGTGCTGAAAAGACATGGGAACAACATGGGGAAAACCCTCGGAAGCATCTCTGACTCCCAGGTCACTGCCTAAAAGTGTGCCCATCATAAGTGATCCTTGGCACATGCGAAGATGCCTCCCACCATGCACGTGTCGTTGCAGACTTGAAACAATCATCGTCCACGTCCTTGTCCCAGCGCAGCGTTCAGTTGTCCCTACCCCATTCCTTGGAATGCAAGCGCAAGTATGCAGCCAGCTACCCACCCACCCACAGGCTGCAATACTATACTGCCAAATTTTTGACAGCTGCTTGCACTTGAAATGTGGCCTTTTATGCTCTTGGAGGTGGAAGCTGCGCACAATTTCATGGTGGCGGCGGCCGGGTGTCCATAGCCGCCACTATTTCTCCCGGTGTCGTCTCCGTCTACCACAAGCACGGGTCCCACAACATTATTCGTGCCCTCCCCAGTGCACTTACTGGGAAGGACCGCCAAACCACAAACACGTGGACAAGTGAATGTGGCCAGGGACGGTACGGAGCCAGTCCACAGCTTGTCGGTGAGAGTTGTATTTCACCACAGCCATATTTTTTAGCTCGGTGAAAGGACTGACTTTTGGGAAACCGTATCTACTCCAGCTGTCATTTCTCCCAGGATGTCCTCTAATGCAGCTTGGTGCATAAGCAATGGCAGCAGCCCATCCAACATCAGCTCGCACTTGTCGGTGGTGCTTCGACACACAAACATCTTTCTTTGCCCTTTAATTTCTTGAATACAGAGTTGGGCAACGGCCTGATCTGCAATGCAGTTTCAAAAACACATGCAATTAAGCACGTCCAATCCACATTAAAAAAAGCAGCCATAGAGTGTCCGGGTACCTTCCCACACACTTTTCTTAGCCAGGGCTGCTTCTCGGCAGGGTTGGACAGGCCTACCAGAGAACCGGAGACTCCTCCGGTGGACCCTGGCTTCTCCTTCGGTAGAGTTCATAGTGCCGAGGTGAAACCATGATGATGACAGAGGCCACCATCTGCTTAGTTTTCTGTTACTTGGAAGGCAAGCGCAAGTATGCAACCAGCCACCCACCCACAGGCTGTAATACTATACTGCCAAATTTTTGACAGCGGCTCGCACTTGAAATGTGGCCTTTTAGGCTTGTGGAAGTGGAAGCTTTTCACAACCTCATGGCGGCAGGGGCTGGGTGTCCGTACTCGGTCCCCAGCCACCACTATTTCTCCCAGTATCGTCTCCGCCTTCCACAAGCACGGATCCCAGAACATTACTGCTGGTACTTTTCTGTGGGAATCTGCTTACCTCCTGCCAGCCTGTAATATTTACAGTGAACTATGGTACGACGCCATGGTATTAGCACTGCAACCAGTACCAGTAGCGAAGCCATCCACAATTTCCTTCTCAGGAATTTTATTTGGTAGACTAAGTGGCTGCCCAAATACATTAGTTTCTCACAAAGAAGCTGAAGATAGAGTGGCAGTAGGTGCAAGTTTCTCCAGCCTGTTAGATATCACAGGGTGAACGGTAGCACATTGGCTCAATGGTTAGCACTGAAGCCTTGCAGCATTGGGATCCTGGGTTCAAATCCCAGCAAGGACAATATCTGCAACGATTTTGTATGTTCTCCCCGTGTTTGCATGGGTTTCCACCTCAGTAAAAAAGCAGCCATAGAGTGTCCGGGAACCTTCCCAAAGACTTTTCTTAGCCAGGACTGCTTCTCGGCAGGGTTGGACGGTTCCACCAGAGAATCCTCGAGTGGGCCCTGGCTTTTCCATCAGGAGAGTTCATAGTAGCACAAACGTTGCAGCAGCTATGGGGCTCTTGAGCGGGGGAGAAAGGTGAGCCCTCAGAATCAAATCTTCTGGTGGGCCTAATGTTTTTCAGTTTGAAACTGCTTCTCATTAGGAGTTGTATTTCACCACAGCCATATTCTTTAGCTTGGTGAAAGGACTGGCATAGAGGGAAACCGTATCTACTCCTGCTGTCATTTCTACGTCGCCAGGTTCTGCCCATTGTCACACACGACCATGCCTGGCTGTATGTTCAGCGGTGAGAACCACAGATCAGGCTGCTGTGTTACAGCTTTCAACAACTCTGCAGCGGTGGACGGTTTGTCACCTAAGCATTAAGCATGTTATCTTCAGCACAGCCTGTTGCCGCTTGACCAAGGCAGTGCTGCTGTGCTTTCAGCTTGTGACTGATGTGGTCATTTCGGAGATGGAGGCTGAACAGGAGGAGGAGGTGCAGGAGCTGAACAATGTGATTACATTGAGGTTACATTGGCGAGTCTGGTTTTTATACTAAGCAAATATCCTACTGTGTTTTTATTTATTTTTTTGTTTTATGTTATTTTTGGAAGACAAATGCAGTCACCGGGAAATGTTATTTTAACATTTTACAACCTTATCTGGCCATGTGGTGTGTGACACCTCATCAGACACATCCTGTTCCATTTATGATGGAGGGATTCAGAAAGTCACACAGCCTATTTTTATAGGGTTGTCAGGCAGCCCTTACTATTCTTAAAAGGCCAGCAGTTGGCCCTCGCTATTGTTAGAGAGCCAACAGCCGGCTATGCTTTGTTGTTCTCATTATTAACGAGTGGGTCTCCTATACTGTTATTGTGTATACAATGACTGCAAGGGCTGCCAAAAATTTGGACGCAACCCAACATCCCTTTGAAGAGACATAGATGAGGGTCTCAGTAAAAAAAAATGTTACCATTATAAAGGAGCGGGTCTCCTATAGTGGTAATACCCATGTTGTGACAGCAAGGGCTGCCAAAATTTGGGAAAAACCCCACTAACGATTTAAAGTCACATAGAGCTTGGGCACAGTAACGAGTATGACATGTTCCCATTAGAAAGGAGAGGATCTGCTATACAGTTATAGGGTATGCAGTGAGTCCAACGGCTGACAAAATTTAGGAAAAACTCCACTAACAATTTAAAGACACATAGAGCAGGGCCACAGTAACGACATATTCCCATTAGAAATGAGAGGGTTTCCCATACTGTTTGCCTATGCAGTGACTGCAATGGCTGTCAAAAATTTGGAGGCACTGCAATGCCCCTTGCAAGAGACATAGAGGTCAGAGAGCCTCCTAAAAACAATGTTCCCATTATTAGGAAGTGGGTCTCCCATAATTTTTGCCTATGCAGTGAAGCAACGGCTGCCAAAAATTTGGAGGAACTCAAATTCCCCTTGCAAGAGACAGAGGTCAGAGAGCCTCCTAAAAACAATGTTCCTATTATTCGGCAGTGGGTCTCCCATAGTGTTTGCCAATGCAGTGAAGCAACGGCTGCCAAAAATTTGGAGGAACTCCAATGCCCCTTGCAAGAGACGTAGATATGTTGATATGGTACATATGGTGGTGATATGGTGGTGGAGGATGAGGGTGCGGAGAAGGAGGAGGAAAAAAGCAAATGAAAAAATCAGGAAGCGTATACCCATGTCTGGGTGTAAAGACAGACGTGCATGGGAATAGAGTTAGTCCTCCCCAAAAAAAGACACTGTATTTGAGTTTATGTTACACTGCTATCATTCGGTGGTGTTGACAAGTCTGGCCCAATCCAGCCCTTGTTCATTTTTATAAGAGTCAGCCTGTCAGCATTTTCAGCTGACAGGCGGATGCACCTATCGGTTATAATTCCACCGGCGCCACTAAAAACCCGCTCTGACAAGACGCTAGCGGCAGGGCAGGCCAGGACCTCCAAGGCATAGAGAGACAGTTCATGCCACATGTCCAGCTTGGAAACCCAATAATTATAAGGCACAGAGGAATCACGGAGGACGTTGGTACGGTCTGCAAGGTACTCCCCTCACCATCTTCCGAAACTCTGCACTCATTGTGAGAGTCCCCCCCCATCTCAGGACCTGTGCCATGGGAGGGTCTGAGAAAACTGTCCAGAACTTTGACAGTGTTCTCTTGCCTCTGCTGGATTGCATTTGTGGTTCTCTAGCCTGAATTCCTTGGTTGTCCAACGAACTATGACCTCTGCTGCAAACGTTTTCAGATGGTAATTTTTTCACTAATTCCGCAACAAAGGCCTTCTCGGATTTTATTAGGCCTGTCTTGCAAAGTTGTAAGAGACATAAAGTTCTCCCTGAAGCGTGGGTCTAGAAGCGTCACCAACCAGTAATGACTGTCACCCAAAATTTGGACAACGCGAGGGTCACGAGAAAGGGAGTGTAACATACCTGGCGGCGTCCTTGCATAGTGGTCCATCTCCCACTGTGCAAGAGCGCGCACTTGATCTCCTGTCAAGAATGTCTCTCTGGCTTCCCTCCATGCTGTCTGTTTGTGTCTGTTTCTGCTGCTTAAGGGCGGCGCCCGATCACTTCCTGCTTTTTGTACCTGCTGTGGGTCACACCCCTTGTGCGTCCTCAGCCTATTGCTGTCTGTCACCTGGTATATAGCTCAGCTGCTCCCATCTATCCCTGCCTGAGCATAGTGTTTCATTCAGTGTGTGCTTGCACTCTGAAGGTGCCAGGTCCCGTTCTGTGTTCTCTTGTCTGCCTATCCTGGAGGCTGTATTTCCAGGCCTGTCTGAACACGCTCCTAGCCTGTTCCTCCTGCCTTCTAGGGGCCGATTACCTAGACCCGTTCCTGTATCTTGTCTGACCTGTCTGAACACGCTCCTAGCCTGTTCCTCCTGCCTTCTAGGGGCCGATTACCTAGACCTGCTCCTGTATCTTGTCTGTCCTGTCTGAACACGCACCTTGCCTGTTCGTCCTGCCTCTCTGGGGGCCGTATTCCCAGACCCGCTCCTGTATTCCGCTGCAGTGTCGGTCTCCTCCGTACACTCAGTTCCAGTCTGAACTCTCTCCTATCCTTTACCTGTTTTGCCTCTATGTCCGTTCCCTTCCTTTTTCTGCAGAGTCTGAACTTGTACCTAACTCCTGCTTGTTGTCTCTGTACTCCCGTTTGTGAGTTTGTGGTCCACTCGCTACTTCTCTGCTAGTACCCTGTGGGTGTCTGGCTCTGCCTTTCCCTTCCTGTCTGTTCCGTGTGAACAGAGCCCTGTCCCCCCTACTCAGCCTAGCCTGCTCTGACTCCTTTGCTCACCGCTCCGGTGGTTCTAGCCTGCTCTGACTCCTTTGCTCACCGCTCCGGCGGTTCTAGTCTGCTCTGACTCCTTTGCTTACCGCTCCGGCGGTTCTAGCCTGCCCTGCTTCTGCCCACTGCTCCGGCAGTCCTGTCCTGCCCTGCTTCTGCCCACTGCTCCGGCAGTCCTGTCCTGCCCTGCTTCTGCCCGCTGCTCCGGCAGTCCTGTCCTGCCCTGCTTCTGCCCGCTGCTCCGGCAGTCCTGTCCTGCCCTGCTTCTGCCCGCTGCTCCGGCAGTCCTGTCCTGCCCTGCTTCTGCCCGCTGCTCCGGCAGTACTGTCCTGCCCTGCTTCTGCCCGCTGCTCCGGCAGTCCTGTCCTGCCCTGCTTCTGCCCGCTGCTCCGGCAGTCCTGTCCTGCCCTGCTTCTGCCCGCTGCTCCGGCAGTCCTGTCCTGCCCTGCTTCTGCCCGCTGCTCCGGCAGTCCTGTCCTGCCCTGCTTCTGCCCGCTGCTCCGGCAGTCCTGTCCTGCCCTGCTTCTGCCCGCTGCTCCGGCAGTCCTGTCCTGCCCTGCTTCTGCCTGCTGCTCCGGCAGTCCTGTCCTGCCCTGCTTGTGCTCGCTGCTCCTGCAGCCCCGTCCTGCTCTGTTCTTGCCCACCGCTTCGGGCGTTCCCTCTCTGCTGTGGTTGTCTACCGCATCTGCGGTTCTGTGACCCAGTCTGTACTGGGTCTTAACCTTTCTGTGCTCCAGCCCGTCCTTTCGGCCAGTACCTCCCTGCCTGCATACTCGCCTGTATCCACCCATCTGCATACCTGCCGTGTTTGCTTATATCCACCAGTCTGTGCCAGCCTAACCTGCCTGTTCCTGAGTCCCAGTGTGTACTGGGTCCTATCCCGCCTGTGTTCCTACCTGCTAGTGCCTCCCTGTCTGCACTCTAGCTGTGCTTGCCTGTACCCCTCTACCTGTATTGTTCCTGAGTCCCAGTGTGTACTGGGTCCTATCCCGCCTGTGTTCCTACCTGCTAGTGCCTCCCTGTCTGCACTCTAGCTGCGCTTGCCTTTACCCGCCTGCCTGCATACCAGTCGTGCCTGCCTATACCCTCTAGTCTGTGCGCCAGCCTAACCAGCCTGATCCAGTAATCCCTGTGTGGGTCAACCCCCGTGTCCGGAGTTTGACCTGGAGTAGCACCTGGTCCCTCTGCCCGGTTTCTCCCTGGTGCACTGGCGTCGTATGCCGTCGTGCCATCTTGGTCGGATCGGCCAGATACTTAGTCACGCCCCTCCAGGCACTCTCCGGTTCATGGTCCAGTGGAATCACTACAATCACACGCACACGCCGCTCAGCCCGGGCGTGTGCATAACAGCATGCTCAGGCCATGGTTCCCGTTGAGCCCCACGGCCTTCGCTCTCTGAGAAGTTTTCCAGCGAATACATGCATTAAAATAAATAAATAAATATTTTTTTTTTCCTTTAGCTGAGTTCCAGGCGAATTACGCACCCGTCCAGATGGATCTATCTGCTCTCGTTCCCGCGGATCCGCTACGTTATTATGGGGATCCTAGACAAAGTCGTGCATTTGTGGAGCAATGCATGCTACACTTCAAGTTCTACCCTCTATGTTTTCCCACCGATCGGGTTAAGGTGGCATTCATTATGTCTTACCTGGCGGGTGATGCCTTGGAATGGATCAACCCCCTATATGAAACACAGGATCCGATCCTCCTGGACCTAATGGCCTTCCTGGTGGCCTTTCTAATGGTCTTCGATGATCCTAACCCGGAGGCTCCTGCTGAAGCTTCACTTCCCAATATCCCGGAGCAGCCCCAATGGGTAATGTGCGTGGGTAGTGCACCAGTTCTCCTGCCCGAAGAGACTTCTGCCCATCCAGACTCCACACAGGAGAACTTCCTGCACCCGGCATCAGATGCTTCACCCACTTTAACCGGTGTGCATGTCCAAGGATGCTCCAAAGCTGTGGTTACCTCAGAGTCTGTGCACCTCTACTACCTGGCGGAGGACCCCCTGTTGCCTCCTGAATCCTCCGGGATACCACTCGATGACAAATGGAGAGAGAATTCTCTACACCCGGTACTCGATACTTTGTCCGCTTCGTCCTGTGAGCCTGACAATGGGTACCCCAAAGTGGTAGTTACCCCCGAGTCTCTACACCCCTCCGACCAGGCGGAGGACCTCCAGTTGTCTCCTGAACCCTTCGGGGTGCTACCTGGTAGCGAAAGGACAGAGACTCTCCTATACTCTGTACCTGATACCTCGCTCGCTTCGTCCAGTGAGTCCAACCTAGTGTACTCCGAAGCAGAGGTTACTCCCGAGTCTCTACACCCCTCCGACCAGGCGGAGGACCTCCAGTTGTCTCCTGAACCCTTCGGGGTGCTACCTGGTAGCGAAAGGACAGAGACTCTCCTATACTCTGTACCTGATACCTCGCTCGCTTCGTCCAGTGAGTCCAACCTAGTGTACTCTGAAGCAGTGGTTACTCCCGAGTCTCTACACTCCTCTGACCAGGCGGAGGACCTCCAGTTGTCTCCAGAACCCTTCGGGGTGCCACCTGGTGGTAAATGGACAGAGACTTTCCTATATCCTGGATCTGATACCTCGCTTGCTTCGTCCAGTGAGTCCGACCTAGTGTACTCTGAAGCAGAGGTTACCCGTGAGTCTCTACACCCCTCTGACCAGGCGGAGGACCGCCAGTTGTCTCCAGAACCCTTCGGGGTGCCACCTGGTGGAGAATGGACAGAGACTTTCCTATACTCGGTACCCGATACCTCGCCTGCTTCGTCCAGTGAGTCCGACCTAGTGTACTCTGAAGCAGATGTTTTCTCTGAGCCTCTGCACTCTTCTGACCCGGCGGAGGACCTCCAGTTGTTTCCTGAATCCTCCGGGGTACCACCAGAAAACAAAGAGACAGTGACTTTTCCTCATTATGTACCTGATAACCCGTCTATTTCTTCCTGTGAGCTTGACAAGATGTACCTCGAAGCAGAGATTACCCCCAAGTCTCTGTCCCCCTCCAACCCGGTGGAGGACTTCCAGTTGTCTCCTGTACCCTCTGGGGTGCCACCTGAAAATATGTGGAGAGAGACTTCCTTGTGTGCTGTTCCTGGTACTCCACCCGTTTCGTCTGTTGCTAAGGGTGGCTGGATGGGAGGTAGCATCCTAGCTACCCAGAGGAGACCAGTTTTTCCGGTGGACAGGGGAAGTGATCTCTTCGAAGTGAAGAATTGGCCCTCGAATTCCCTGCGGAAGATTCTGGCAGGCCTGAAGAAGAGGGGGCGTAAGGGGGGGGGTACTGTAACATACCTGGCGGCGTCCTTGCATAGTGGTCCATCTCCCACTGTGCAAGAGCGCGCACTTGATCTCCTGTCCAGAATGTCTCTCTGGCTTCCCTCCATGCTGTCTGTTTGTGTCTGTTTCTGCTGCTTAAGGGCGGCGCCCGATCACTTCCTGCTTTTTGTACCTGCTGTGGGTCACACCCCTTGTGCGTCCTCAGCCTATTGCTGTCTGTCACCTGGTATATAGCTCAGCTGCTCCCATCTATCCCTGCCTGAGCATAGTGTTTCATTCAGTGTGTGCTTGCACTCTGAAGGTGCCAGGTCCCGTTCTGTGTTCTCTTGTCTGCCTATCCTGGAGGCTGTATTTCCAGGCCTGTCTGAACACGCTCCTAGCCTGTTCCTCCTGCCTTCTAGGGGCCGATTACCTAGACCCGTTCCTGTATCTTGTCTGACCTGTCTGAACACGCTCCTAGCCTGTTCCTCCTGCCTTCTAGGGGCCGATTACCTAGACCTGCTCCTGTATCTTGTCTGTCCTGTCTGAACACGCACCTTGCCTGTTCGTCCTGCCTCTCTGGGGGCCGTATTCCCAGACCCGCTCCTGTATTCCGCTGCAGTGTCGGTCTCCTCCGTACACTCAGTTCCAGTCTGAACTCTCTCCTATCCTTTACCTGTTTTGCCTCTATGTCCGTTCCCTTCCTTTTTCTGCAGAGTCTGAACTTGTACCTAACTCCTGCTTGTTGTCTCTGTACTCCCGTTTGTGAGTTTGTGGTCCACTCGCTACTTCTCTGCTAGTACCCTGTGGGTGTCTGGCTCTGCCTTTCCCTTCCTGTCTGTTCCGTGTGAACAGAGCCCTGTCCCCCCTACTCAGCCTAGCCTGCTCTGACTCCTTTGCTCACCGCTCCGGTGGTTCTAGCCTGCTCTGACTCCTTTGCTCACCGCTCCGGCGGTTCTAGTCTGCTCTGACTCCTTTGCTTACCGCTCCGGCGGTTCTAGCCTGCCCTGCTTCTGCCCACTGCTCCGGCAGTCCTGTCCTGCCCTGCTTCTGCCCACTGCTCCGGCAGTCCTGTCCTGCCCTGCTTCTGCCCGCTGCTCCGGCAGTCCTGTCCTGCCCTGCTTCTGCCCGCTGCTCCGGCAGTCCTGTCCTGCCCTGCTTCTGCCCGCTGCTCCGGCAGTCCTGTCCTGCCCTGCTTCTGCCCGCTGCTCCGGCAGTCCTGTCCTGCTCTGCTTCTGCCCGCTGCTCCGGCAGTCCTGTCCTGCCCTGCTTCTGCCCGCTGCTCCGGCAGTCCTGTCCTGCCCTGCTTCTGCCCGCTGCTCCGGCAGTCCTGTCCTGCCCTGCTTCTGCCCGCTGCTCCGGCAGTCCTGTCCTGCCCTGCTTCTGCCCGCTGCTCCGGCAGTCCTGTCCTGCCCTGCTTCTGCCCGCTGCTCCGGCAGTCCTGTCCTGCCCTGCTTGTGCTCGCTGCTCCTGCAGCCCCGTCCTGCTCTGTTCTTGCCCACCGCTTCGGGCGTTCCCTCTCTGCTGTGGTTGTCTACCGCATCTGCGGTTCTGTGACCCAGTCTGTACTGGGTCTTAACCTTTCTGTGCACCAGCCCGTCCTTTCGGCCAGTACCTCCCTGCCTGCATACTCGCCTGTATCCACCCATCTGCATACCTGCCGTGTTTGCTTATATCCACCAGTCTGTGCCAGCCTAACCTGCCTGTTCCTGAGTCTCAGTGTGTACTGGGTCCTATCCCGCCTGTGTTCCTACCTGCTAGTGCCTCCCTGTCTGCACTCTAGCTGTGCTTGCCTGTACCCCTCTACCTGTATTGTTCCTGAGTCCCAGTGTGTACTGGGTCCTATCCCGCCTGTGTTCCTACCTGCTAGTGCCTCCCTGTATGCACTCTAGCTGCGCTTGCCTTTACCCGCCTGCCTGCATACCAGTCGTGCCTGCCTATACCCTCCAGTCTGTGCGCCAGCCTAACCAGCCTGATCCAGTAATCCCTGTGTGGGTCAACCCCCGTGTCCGGAGTTTGACCTGGAGTAGCACCTGGTCCCTCTGCCCGGTTTCTCCCTGGTGCACTGGCGTCGTATGCCGTCGTGCCATCTTGGTCGGATCGGCCAGATACTTAGTCACGCCCCTCCAGGCACTCTCCGGTTCATGGTCCAGTGGAATCACTACAATCACACGCACACGCCGCTCAGCCCGGGCGTGTGCATAACAGGGAGCATAACAAACTCAGCCATGTGTGCCAGACTGCAAAGAGGCAAGACTTCCTTGTCCTCACCAAGAGGACGACTGACCATGCTCTCCTCCTCCTCCTCTTCCTCCCTGTCCTCAGGCAATCCACGCTAAACAGACGGTATGACAGTTGTGCAGGTAGTACCGTCTACAGTGCAGGAAATTAGCTCCTGTTCTTCCTCCTCCTCCTCTTCCTCATTGTCACCCAATCCACGTTGGGATGAGATGAGGCTGGGCTGTGTGTAATCACCCTGTATGGTTCCTTGCTCCATCTCATCGTGCTCCGCCTGCAATGCATCCTCTTTAATTGAGAGCAGAGAGCATTTCGGAATACAAAGAAGCGGGATGGTAACACTAATTATGGCATCATCGCCGCTCACCATCTTGGTGGAATCCTCAAAGTTTTGGAGGATGGTACATATGTCTGACATCAATGTCCACTCCTGAGGTTTTATGTGTGGAGTCTGACCTGAATATCGACGACCTTGTTGATGCTGGTAGTCAACAACTGCCCTCTTCTGCTCACAAATCATTCCCAACATCTGCAAAGAGTGGGGACATTGCAGATTAGCTGGTGAGCTGGAAGCTGCAAATGCTGCTGAAGCTTGGCAAGAGCGGCGGAAGCTGTAGCTGACTTTCTAAAATGGGTACACAGGCAGCGTACTATGACAAGCAGATCCGACAGATCCAGGTAGGTTTTGAGAAACCGGAGAACCACAGAGTTAAGCACATGGGCCAGACATGGTACGGTGTGTGAGCTCACCTTGCCTCAGAGCTGCCATCAGGTTCCGGCCATTGTCACACACGATCATGCCTGGCTGTAGGTTCAGCGGTGTGAGCCACAGATCTGCCTGCTCTTTCAGAGCTGTCCACAACTCTTCAGCATTGTTTGTCACCTAAGCAGATTAGCTTCAGCACAGCCTGTTGCCGCCTGGCTAAGGCAGTGCTGCAGTGCTTCCAGCTTGTGACTAATGTGGTCATTTCGGACATGGAGGCTGAAGAGGAGGATGAGGAGGATGAGGTGCAGGAGCTGTAGAATGTGGGGGCAACTCTGATTGACCCAGGGTCCGCAAACCTCGCCGTCGGGAGGACGTGTTCCGTCCCAAGGTCTGACTGCGTCCACTTCCACTATGTTAACCCAGTGTGCCGTCAGCGAGATGTACCGTCCCAGACCACAAGCACTTGTCCACGTGTCCGTGGTTAGGTCGACTTTCCGAGTAACTGCATTGTTGAGGGCACGGATAATGTTGTGGGACACGTGCTTGTGTAATGCAGGGACAGCACACCGGGAGAAATAGTGGCAGCTGGGGACTGAGTACCGAGGGATGGCCACCGCCATTAGGTTGCAGAAAGCTTCCGTCTCGATGAGCCTAAAAGGCAACATTTCGAGCGCAAGCATTTGCGAAATGTGTGAATTTAGTAGTGTGGCCTGTGGGGCGCTAGCTGTGTATTTGCGCTTGCGTTCCAAGAACTGGGGTAGGGACAACTGAACGCTGTGATAGGACAAGAACTTGGACGTGCTTGCTGATGGTGCTACTTGAGAGTGTTCAATGACAGGTGCAGGGCGGGAGGCATCTTGGCATGCGCCATGGACAGAGGATTGGCGTGCACGCACCACAGCGGGACAAGCAGTGGTGTCACCTGCAGACACTGTTGTTGGACCCTGGGGTTCAGCCCAATTAGTCGGATGCTTTGCTAACATGTGCCTGATCATGCTGGTGGTGGTCAGACTGGTAGTTTTGCTACCCCAGATGATGCTGGCCTGGCAGGTGGCCTTTTTAGGGTTATCGGCAGAGTCTTTAAAAAACAACCAGACTCGGGAAGACCTAACAGTTGTACTGGCAACTTCCGTCGTGTTGGTGTCAGGGCTGTGGAATTGGTAAGCCAAACCTGCGACTCCGACTCCTCAATTTCCCTTACACCGACTCCGACTCCCACATACAGTACAGAAAAAAAGTTTGGACACACCTTCTCATTTAAAGATTTTTCTGTATTTTCATGGCTATGAAAATTGTACATTCACACTGAAGGCATCAAAACTATGAATTAACACATGTGGAATTATATACTTAACAAAAAGTGTGAAACAACTGAAAATATGTCTTATATTCTAGGTTCTTCAAAGTAGCCACCTTTTGCTTTGATGACTGCTTTGCACACTCTTGCCATTCTCTTGATGAGCTTCAAGAGGTAGTCACCGGAAATGGTTTTCACTTCACAGGTGTGCCCTGTCAGGTTTAATAAGTGGGATTTCTTGCCTTATAAATGGGGTTGGGACCATCAGTTGTGTGGATGTACAATTTTCATAGTCATGAAAATACAGAAAAATCTTTAAATGAGAAGGTGTGTCCAAACTTTTGGTCTGTACTGTATATATATATAGCACTATGTAATAAACTATGTAAGTGGCAAAAAACAGTTTTCAACAAAAACATACTAAATAACATTTGTGCAGTCTATGAATTTGTTCTAAGAAATAGAATTGCCTCCATCAGATCCTCCTTCATAGATGACCTCAAATTTGACCTAATAGTTTTAAGGCTAGAGAACAACCTCTCTACACTAACTTGGGTTGGAGGCAAAGCCGTAACCACATGGGCAACATCTCTAACAATTTCCAGGTATAAAGGAATTGCCTCATGCACAGTCAGTTTGGATGAACGGTTGCATTTTTCTATTTCTTTGAGAGCAAGTGAAACATTTTGCTGAAATATGGTCAATCTGCTTGCTATAGGAGACGGAGTGAAATCTTTTTCCTTGCGGCAACGCTTTGCCTGCTCCATGTCATCCAAATACTTGTCAAAGTCAAACTCCTCATCTGATGAAGATGAAGATATGGCAGCAGTAGCACTGTCAGGACCCAAGTCCTCTTGCGCCTGGCAGTCTTCCTGTAGGCCACTCATCCTAACTGCTACCTTAGTCAGAGCTTCTTTTCCTTTAGTAAGCTGTTGATCATCAAGCAGTATACGATGACTTGGGTCCACATAAACAGCTGCCAAAATTTTTTTATTTTCCTATAGCTGTATCTCTCTCCGTTTCATTGAAGCAGAAATGCCATCTGCGATTATATCTCCTCTTTGGGACAGGCAAAATAGCAAGTTCTTCCACTCCCTTATGAAAATGCCAGGAGTTAAATCCTCAGCTTGTAATTTTTTAGTCACAGTAAATGGGTGATTAAGCAATTCCTTCAATTCAGCCACCTGTGTCCATTGACCTTCATTTAAGGTTACCTGAGGGTTCGCCATATATATAAGAAACAGTTTTAGTTCAAGCAATCGCTCAATCATTAAATAAGTGCTGCACCACCGAGTGGCTTGATCGACAATTGCCCCTTTCCCAGAGCGTCTCTTCAAGATGGAATCAATTTTAGGGGTTCTGGCGGCAATAACCAATTTCCTCACTTTTCCAATCAGATTTCCAGCATGTCCCTCTTGCAGACTATCTCTTATTGCCAGCCGCAGCGTGTGCACAACACAGCGCATGTGATGAATAGGAAAGTGTTTTGAAGCAGCTGCAACAAGATCATCTATTTCTAAAGTATAATTTTGCTGTTCTTCTGTTGTAATATCTGTTTGTTTCTCAGTTATATGAACAGCACTGTGCCCTTCCATCTCAACCATACTGAATCCTAAATTTTCTTCTAGCTGTTGTTCATTACTCTCATTCATCAGTTTAATTGTACTTATCATGTGTCACGATACTAGTGGATACAACTGGACACCAGTAGCTAGGTCAAAGAGACTGCAGACACAAGGGTTAAACAAGCAATATTGTATTGATGATTTGAATGCAATACAGCATAGAAACTCAGACGAGTCTTTAGCCAATCCAACAGACAATAGCGGCAGAGCTTACACTCGGCAATATAGCATGCAAAGTCACTGAGCAATGAGAGCACCAAGATGTCTGGCACTGACAGACTCTCTTGCAGAGCAGAGGAACACAAGCTGGCGGGAGTTCTTACATAACTGCAGGTGTAGTCAAGTCGGAGATTTCTGAAGTCGGGTGTTAGCAATCACTCGGCGGGGATCCAGACGTGCAGGTCGGCAGAGGACTCCACCGTTAGGAAAGGACCAACAGGTATCATAAGTCCAGGCTTGAGACTGCAGAGGAACAAGGTCCACAACATAATACACAAGCAAGGAAACAGAACAGGTGCTGACTTTATATATAGCTTTGGCAGGAAGCAAGATGGCCGATGTGAAACATAAAGATCCATGTTAACTAAGGGCAAAATAAACAACAGATTCCAGGCCTAGATCCTGACATCATGTTTGAAGCATTGTCCGTAGTGATGAGCGAGCACTAAAATGCTCGGGTACTCGTTGCTCGGGTCGAGCAAATTGGAATACTCGGGTGATCGTCTATGGGAAACTCGAGCATTTTTCAGGCGGCTCCCCCCGGCGGTCTGCAGAGGGCCTAAAAATTGCCCAAATCGATGGTAACAGTGCTCAAATGACATAGGAACAGCATGGGGAAGACCCCTGGAAGCATCTCTGACTCCCAGATCACTGCTGTCAGCAACGTGGTCAGAGTATTACACCACTTTTACGGACTCACAATAAAACAAACAAAAACGAAACCAAAATGGATTTTCCTGGGAAATATGTTAAGGAACATCCTTTCAGGGTAATGACTTATATATAAGGCAAAATAAATAACCAAAAACAAAAATACTCCTCCACAACTTGGGCTATGTTCACATGTAGCGTTTTTGACGCATTTTTGCACTTTTGAATTGCTTTCAACCAAGACAAATGCATTCACCAGGAAATGTCATGTTAACAATTTACAACCTTATCTGGCCATGTGGTGTGTGACACATCATCAGACACATGCATACAGTGCTGAAAAGACATGGGAAAAGCATGGGGAAGAACAGTGAAAGCATCTCTGACTCCCAGGTCACTTCCTAACAGTGTGCCCATCATAAGTGATCCTTGGCGCATGCGAAGATGCCTCCTGCCATGCACCTGTCGTTGCAGACTTGCAACAATCACCGTCCACATCCTTGTCCCACTGCAGCGTTCAGTTGCCCCTACCCCATTCCTTGGAATGCAAGCGCAAGTATGCAGGCAGCCACCCACCCAGCCACAGGCTGCAATACTATACTGCCAAATTTTTGACAGCTGCTTGCACTTGAAATGTGGCCTTTTAGGTTCGTGGAGGCGGAAGCTTTTCACAACTTCATGCCGGCGGCGGCTGAGTGTCCATACTCGGTCACCAGCCGCCACTATATTTCTCGGTATCGCCTCCGCCTTCCACAAGCACGGGTCCCACAACATTACCCGTGCCCTCCCCAGTGCATTTACTGGGAAGGACCGCCTAACCACAAACCCGTGGACAGGTGAATGTGGCCAGGGACGGTACGGAGCCAGTCGACAACTTTTTTTGCTAAGAGTTGTATTTAGCTTGGTGAAAGGACTGGCATAGAGGGAAACGGTATGTACCCTGCGTGTCATTTCTGCCAGGAAGTCCTGTAATTGAGCTTGTTGCAGAAGCAATGGCAGCCCGTCCAACAACAACTCGCACTTGTCGGTGGTGCTTTGACACACACACACACATCTTTCTTTGCGCATTTAATTTCTTGAATACAGAGTTGGACAATGGCCTGATCTGTAATGCGTTTTGAGAAATAACATGCATAGGCATGGCCGATCCACATTAAAAAGCAGCCATAGAGTGTCGGAGAACCTTCCCCCACACTTTTCTTAGCCAGGGCTGCTTTTCGGCAGGGTTGGACGGGCTCACCAGAGAACTGGAGACTCCTCCGGTGGGCCCTGGCTTCTCCTTCAGGAGAGTTCATAGTGCCGAGGTGAGGCCATGATGATGATAGAGGCCACCATCTGCATAGTTTTCTGTTACTTGGAATGCAAGTGCAAGTATGCAGCCAGCCACCCACCCACCCTCAGACCGCAACACTAAACTGCCAGATTTCTGGGCAGCTCTTTGCACTTGAAATATGGCCTTTTAAGCTCGTGGAGGCGGAAGCTTTTCACAACCTCATGCCGGCGGCGGCCGTGTGTCCATGCTCGGTCCCCAGCCGCCACTATATTTCCCAGTATCGCCTCCGCCTTCCACAAGCACGGGTCCCACAACATTACCGTGCCCTCCCCAGTGCACTTACTGGGAAGGACTGCCTAACCACAAACATGTGGACAGGTGAATGTGGCCAGGGATGGTACGGAGCCAGTCCACAACTTTTTTGGCTGAGAGTTGTATTTAGCTCGGTTAAAGGACTGGCATAGAGGGAAACCGTATCTACCCTGCGTGTCATTTCTCCCAGGAAGTCCTCTAACACTGCTTGCGCTTGAAATGTGGCCTGAACATTACTGCTGGTACTTTTCTGTGGGAATTTGCTTGCCTCCTACCAGCCTGGAATATTTCCAGCAAACTATGGTACGACGCCATGGTATTAGCACTGCCCCCAGTACCAGTAGCAAAGCCATCCCCAATTTCCTTCTCAGGAATTTTATTTGGAATTGTATTTGGCTGCCCAAATACATTTTCTCACAAAGGAGATGAAGATAGAGTGGCAGTAGGTGCAAGTTTCTCCAGCCTGTTAGATATTGGAGGGTGAACGGCAGCACATTGGATCAGTGGTTAGCACTGAAGCCTTGCAGCGCTGGGATCCTGGGTTCAAATCCCAGCAAGGACAACATCTGCAAGGACTTTGTATGTTCTCCCCGTGTTTGCGTGTGTTTCCTCCTCAGTAAAAAAGCAGCCATAGGGTGTCCGGGAACCTTCCCACACACTTTTCTTAGCCAGGACTGCTTCTCAGCATGGTTGGACGGTCCCACCAGAGAATCCTCTGGTGTGCCTTGGCTTCTACCTCAGGAGAGTTCATGATAGCGCTAACTTTGCTGCCATTTCTCCGTCACCAGGTTCCACCCATTGTCACACACGACCATGCCTGGCTGTATGTTCAGCGGTGAGAGCCACAGATCAGGCTGCTGTGTTACAGCTTTCAACAACTCTGCAGAGCTGGGCGGTTTGTCAATTAAGCATGTTATCTTCAGCACAGCCTGTTGCTGCTTGGCCAAGGCAGTGCTGCAGTGCTGTCAGCTTGTGACTGATATGATTATTTCAGAGATGGAGGAGGAGATGCATGAGCTGAACAATGTGATTACATTGAGGTTAAATTGGTGACGCTGTTTTTTATACTAAAGAAAGATCCTATTGTTTTGGGTTTTTTACGTTATTTTTTAAGACAAATGCATTCACCGGGAAATGTCATTTTAACATTTTACAACCTTATCTGGCAATGTGGAGTGTGACACATCATCAGACACATGCTTTTTTATTTATGATGGACGGACTCTGAAAGTCATAAAGCCTATTTTTACAGGGACATCAGACGGTCCTTACTATTCTTAAAAGGCCAGCAGTCGGCCGTAGCTATTGTTAGAGAGCCATCAGCCGGCTATGCTTTGTTGTTCCCATTATTAACAAGTGGGTCTCCTATACTGTTAGTGCGTATCCAGTGACTGCAAGGGCTGCCAAAAATTTGAACGTAACCCAATAACCCTTTGAAGAGACATAGAGGAGGGTCTCAGTAAAAAAAATGTTCCCATTATAAAGGAGCGGGTCTCCTATAGTGGTAATGCCCATGGTTTTAATTTTTTTCAAAATAAAGGCTATTTTTTAAGTCACTTTCACGAGTTGCTGGATAACTACCCTTTCATACAGTTAAAGGGTATGCAGTGACCAATTTTAGGAAAACCCCCACTAAGAATTTAAAGACACAGGGAGCAGGGCCACAGTAACAAGGTACGACATGTTCCCATTAGAAAGGAGAGGGTCTGCTATACAGTTATAGGGTATGCAGTGAGTCCAACAGCTGACCAATTTTAGGAAAAACCCCACTAAGAATTTAAAGACACACGGAGCAGGGCCACAGTAACAAGGTACGACATGTTCCCATTAGAAAGGAGAGGGTCTGCTATACAGTTATAGGGTATGCAGTGAGTCCAACAGCTGACCAATTTTAGGAAAAACCCCACTAAGAATTTAAAGACACACGGAGCAGGGCCACAGTAACAAGGTACGACATGTTCCCATTATAAAGGAGAGGGTCTGCTATACAGTTATAGGGTATGCAGTGAGTCCAACGGCTGACCAATTTTAGGAAAAACCCCACTAAGAATTTAAAGACACACGGAGCAGGGCCACAGTAACAAGGTACGACATGTTCCCATTAGAAAGCAGAGAGTCTCCCATAGTGTTGGCCTATGCAGTGAATGCAAAGGCTGCCAAAAATTTGGAGGCACTTCAATTCCCCTTGGAAGACACGTGGAGGAGGGCCTCATAAAAAAATGTTCCCATTAGAAAGGAGAGGGCCTCCTATACTTGTAATAAGTGTATGGGCTGACAAACATTTACCCCTGGGGGGTATACATGAACATACTTTATAAAAAAAAATTTTCACGGGCATCATAAATACCCTTTAAAAAAATTATCTGGGTGTTGCATCACGGACCACGGTCACCCTGGTGATATGGTGGTGGAGGATGAGGAGAAGGAGGAGGACAAGAGCAAATAGACAAAATCAGGAAGCGTATACCCATGTGTGGGTGTGAAAAGGTGCATGGGAATATACCTTCCAAGAAAAGACACTGGATTTGAGTTTATGTTACGCTGCTATCAATCAGTGGTGTTGAGAAGTCTGGCCCAATCCAGCCCTTGTTCATTTTTATAAGAGTCAGCCTGTCAGCATTTTCAGTTGACAGGCGGATGTGCTTATCAGTTATAATTCCACCAGCGGCACTAAAAACCCACTCTGATAAAACGCTGGCGGCAGGGTAGGCCAGGACCTCCAAGGCATAGAGAGCCAGTTCATTCCACGTATCCAGCTTGGATACCCAATAATTATATGGCACAGAGGAATCACGGAGGACGTTGGTACGGTGGGCAAGGTAGTCCCTCAGCATCTTCCCAAACTTTGCCCTTGTGAGAGTACCCCGCGCCTCAGGGCCTGTGCGATGGGAGGGTCTAAGAAAACTCTCCCAGAACTTTGACAGTGTTCCCCTGCCCCTGCTGGATTGAAGTTGTGTCTCTCTCACCGGTACTCCTTGGTTGTCCAACAAAGTGTGCCTTCTGCCGCCAGCGTTTTCAGATGGGAATTTTTTTAATAGTTCCGCAACAAGGGCTTTCTGGTACTGCCCCATTTTTGTAGACCTGTCCGTCTCAGGAATAAGAAATATAAAGTTCTCCTTGCAGTGTGGGTCTAGAAGTGTCACCAACCAGTAATGACTGTCACCCAAAATTTTGAGAACGCGAGGGTCATGGGAAAGGCAGCGTAACATAAACTCAGCCATGCGTGCCAGACTACTAACAGGCAATACTTCCGTGTCCTCACCAAGAGGATGACTGACCATGCTCTCCTCCTCCTCTCTGTCCTCTGGCCATCCACGCTGAACAGACGGTATGACAGCTGTGTAGGTAGTACCGTCTATACTGCATGAAACTAGCGCCTGTCCTTCCTCCTCCTCCTCCTCTTCCTCATTGTCACTCAATCCATGTTGGGATGAGATGAGGCTTGGCTGTGTGTAATCACCCTGTGTGGTTCCTTGCTCCATCTCATCGTGCTAAGCCTGCAATGCATCCTCTTTGATTGTGAGCAGAGAGCGTTTCAGAAGTAGCGGGATGGTGACGCTAATTATGGCGTCATTGCCGCTCACCATCTTGGTGGAGTCCTCAAAGTTTTGGAGGATGGTATATATGTCTGACATCCATGTCCACTCCTGAGGTCTTATGTGTGGAGTCTGAACTGAATACCGATGGCCTTGTTGATGCTGGTACTCAACAACTGCCCTCCTCTGCTCACAAATCCTTCCCAACATCTGCAGTGTAGAGTTGCAATGCGTGGGGACATCACACACCAGTCTGTGAGCCGGAAGCTGCAAACGCTGCTGAAACACTGCAAGGGAGGCTGAAGCTGTAGCTGACTTTCTAAAATGGGCATACAGGCGGCATACTTTAACAAGCAGATCCGGCAGCTCCAGGTAGGATTTGAGAAACCGGTGAACCACGAGGTTAAGCACATGGGCCAGGCATGGTACGTGTGTGAGCTCGCCTCGCCTCAGAGCCGCCACCAGGTTCCGGCCATTGTCACACACGACCATGCCTGGCTGTAGGTTCAGCGGTGTGAGCCACAGATCTGCCTGCTCTTTCAGAGCTGTCCACAACTCTTCAGCATTGTGCGGTTTTTCAGCTAAGCATATTAGCTTCAGCACAGCCTGTTGCCGCTTGGAGGAGGCAGTGCTGCAGTGCTTCCAGCTTGTGACTGATGTGGTCATTTTGGAGATGGAGGCTGAAGAGGAGGAGGGGGCTGAGGAGGATGAGGTGCAGGAGCTGTAGACCGTGGGGGCAACCCTGATTGACCTAGGGCCCACAATCCTTGGCGTCGGGAGGACATGTTCCGTCCCAAGGTCCGACTGGGTCCCGGCTTCCACTATGTTAACCCAGTGTGCCGTCAGCAAGATGTACCGTCCCTGCCCACAAGCACTTGTCCACATGTCCGTGGTTAGGTGAACTTTACCGGTAAATGCGTTGTTGAGAGCACGGCTAATGTTTTGGGACACGTGCTTGTGTAATGCGGGGACGGCACACCGGGAGAAATAGTGGCGGCTGAGGACCAAGTACCGAGGGACGGCGGCCGCCATCAGGTTGCGAAATGCTTCCGTCTCCACGAGCCTAAAAGGCAACATTTCGAGCGAAAGCAGTCGTGAAATGTGAGAATTTAGTAGTGTGGCCTGTGGGGCGTTGGCTGCATATTTGCGCTTGCGTTCCAAGGACTGGGGTATGGACAACTGAACACTGCGCTGGGACAAGGACATGGACGTGCTTCCTGATGCTGCTACTTGAGAGTGTGCAACGACAGGTGCAGGGCAGGAGGCGTCTTGCATGCACCATGAACAGGGGATTGGCTTGCATGCACAACAGCGGAAGAAGCAATGGTGCCACCCGCAGACAATGTATCTGGACACTGGGGTTCGGCCCACAAAGTCAGGTGCTTTGCTGCCATGTGCCTGATCATGCTTGTAGTGGTCAGGCTGGTCGTTTTGCCACCCCTGCTGATGCTGGCCTGGCAGGTGGTGCAAATGGCCTTTTTGGGGTTATCGGCAGAGTCTTTAAAAAACAACCAGACTCGGGAAGACCTAACAGTTGTACTGGCAACTTCCTTCGTGTTGGTGCCTTCTGTCTCTGGCCACCACACTGCTTCTTCCTGCCTGTTGGTGTTCTCTGCCTCCCTCCCCCTGTGGGCTGCTGTCCTCGCTCTGCATGTCCTCCTGCCAGGTTGGGTCAGTTACTATATCATCCACCACCTCGTCTTCCACTTCCGCACCCTGGTCCTCCTCCTGACTTTCTGGCAATTGTGTCTCATCATCGTCCACCTCTTGTGACACTTTCCCACCATCGCCTTCGTGTGACCATGGCTGCTCAAATATTTGGGTATCGCTACACGCAATCTCCTCTTGCCCCGCTTCAAGTGGACCGGGCGAGAGGTCCGAATCTATAAATGGAAAAGTGAACAGCTCTTCAGAGTGTCCAAGTGTGGGATCAGTTGTCTCTGGGTACTTGGCATAGTGGGAGGAAGGAGGATCAGGGTGAGGAATATGCGGTCCAGACTCACGGCTACTGAGACTTGACTGTGTGGAAGACGGTGGTGGTGGTGGCTAAGTGACTGGAAGCATTATCCGCTATCCAACCAACAACCTTTTGACACTGCTCTGGGTTCAATAGTTGTGTGCTGCGGTCCCCTAGAAATTGGGACAGGAAGATCAGGCGAGAAGATGTGGGTGTTTGCTGTGGCACAATTTCGGCTTGTTCATGACCTTGTCCTCGGCCTCTACATGCACCATTACCATCACGTCCAGTTCCCCGTCCCTTGCCACGTGCCTTGCCCATTTTAAATGGAGGACAGTATCTTCCACACTCACTACAAATGACTGAGTTTGGATCGAACTTATATGCGATCCATGTGATAGAGAAAACAGAGTTTTAAATACCTGGCCTGTAGGTAAGTAGTTTGAACAGCAAACTGCGGTGAATTACTTCAATGACACACTAAAGGAAATTTTTAATGGAGGCCAGAAATGGCAGTATTTTCTGACAGCGTATATGTGATCCGTTTGACGGAGAAAACACAGTTTTAAATACCTGGCCTGTAGGTAAGTAGTTTGAACAGCAAACTGCGGTGAATTGCTTCAATGACACACTAAAGGAAATTTTTAATGGAGGCCAGAAATGGCAGTATTTTCTGACAACGTATATATGATCCGTTTGACGGAGAAAACACAGTTTTACATAGCTGGATTTCTAGCGCTCTAATATGGAAAGGACCTGGCTGTATTCTGCAGTGCCAACAAGCAAATGGCGCAGAAAAAATGGTGTTCTCTGGATTGCTTTTTATGCAAATAATGAGGATTAAGATCCAAAGAAAAGTATTCCTGGCCCCTGAGACCTGGGCCTTTGTATAGAAATATCTAACAGCAGCAGAAGGCACAATTGGAATTGAGCCTCTTGTGCTATATGCACTGCAGTCTGCTATATACACTGCCTGCCTATACACCCTGCCTGCCTGATATCTATGCAGATAGATTAGTCCTCAGAAGGACTGTTTGTTAAGATGGATATGTGTAATGTACGGTTTTTCTGCCTACACTACCTAATACGCAAATCTGTTCCTGACGCAGCAGCATATCTCCCAAAACAAGCAAATGGTGCAGAAAAACGATGTTCTCTGGATTGCTTTTTAAGCAAATAATGAGGGTTAAGATCCAAAGAAAAGTATTCCTGGCCCCTGAGACCTGGGCCTTTGTATAGAAATATCTAACAGCAGCAGAAGGCAGAACTGGAATGGAGCCTCTTGTGTTAGAACTCTCCTGTTAGGTTTTTTCTATTTTGCTGGTCACATGACCTTTTTGCCTATTTAATCCTGCTCCGCCCTTCTGGCCATGCTGGACTTCATTGTAATTTCTACTCTTAAGCTAGCCATGTGCTTTGTAACCTTTCTCAGTAAGTTTAGCTAGCTCTTTTGACCTTTATGTTCTATGTTGTGTGTTTGTCTTTTTACTGCTACAATTTCTGCTAGGAGGTGTCCATCTTTCTCCCAGTCCCTAGTTCTTGTAGGGATCCCTCCCTCACATCTATAGGTCTTCGTTCAGACTAGCTGAGGACTTTAGCGGGTCTGATCGCAGGATCAGGTTCCCCGTTACATCGTAGGGATCTAGCTTAGTTCTATTGTAGGGACAGATCTCCTGTCTTTCCTTAGTGCTTGTAGCCTATCATAACAGTAAGTCCAGCCCAAAAATATCTCTAAGGAAAGACCTCCAGTTTCCATCATGGTGTCGGTTCAGGATTTGGCTCAACGCCTGCAGGGACTCTCTATGGAGGTGGCCGAGCTCCAACAACAAGTGAGTAGCTGTTCTGGAGCGCATTTTGTGGAGCCAAAGGTACGATTGTCTTATTTATTTTTTGGTGAACAACAAGATTTTTTTTCCTTTAAAAATGCTTGTTTATTGTATTCTCGTTTGAGACCCAGATCCTCTGGTGATGAATCACAGCGCATAGCGTTCATAATGTCACTTTTGCGCAAAGAACCTCAGGGATGGGCCTTTTCTCTCCAACCTAGTGATCCGTGCTTTAGATCAGTGGATAGTTTTTTGTTCTGCTTTGGGGTTGTTGTATGATGATCCTGATCGTGTCTCATCAGCTGAGACAGAATTGAGACTTTTGAGACAGGGATCAGGTAATGTGGAAAATTATTGTACTCACTTCCGTCGGTGGTCTGCTCAGGTGGGGTGGAACGATTCAGCTCTGAAAAGTTTGTTTCTTGCTGGGCTAGGTGAAAGGGTTAAGGATCTGATTATTGCTTATCCTACACCTGGAAACTTGCAGGAGGCAATGCAATTAGCTATACGGGTGGACAGGAGACTGCGTGCAAGGGTTAATGAGAGTAAATCCTTTGCTATGTCAGCTCCTAGTCTTGAGAGGGTCTGTACTGACATTGGAGAGCCGATGGAGATTGGGGCGATGTCACCCCGCTCTCAGGAAAAAGACCGCTGGTTCTCCAAAGGTTTGTGCTTTTATTGCGGAAAATCTGACCATTTCATTAAGAACTGTGTGCTTCGTATGAACAAAGAAAAAAAAAAGGTCAGTTACGCCTGTATAGCCTGTTTAAACACTAAGGGGGTATTTCTTTCTGCTACTTCTGCAGCTCAGGAAGAATTAATTGAATTTCGGGTATTTGTGGATTGTGGTTCTACTCTGAATGTGATTGATGGGGGATTCTTGGAAAAACTTAAATTAAAACCCAAACCTTTGTCATCCCCTATTGCCATGGTTTCTGTCGATGGCTCTCCCTTGAAATGTGTTACTCACAAGTAGAGATGAGCGTTGTTCTACTCTAACTGTTCGCCAATCTCAAATTCGAGCTGTTTTGGGCGGTGTTCGAGCCGGTTGGCGAACACGAACAATTTGAGAAAAATTCGGCTGTTCGAGGTTATGTTCGATAACTGTTCGTGCACCAAAATCATAACTGGATTTTTTCTCAGTAATGATGAAAATTAATGTTAATACGCAGTTTGAGTGTACAGCGGGGCGGGGGGAGGGGCAGGGGATGGATCTCTGCAGGAACAATGAAGATCTCCATTTTTTTTTCTCTTTCCCGCATTTGCAGTGGGGAGGTGCAATCTGTCAGCCTATCAGCAGCGCACACACGGAGCGAAGTGGTTTTTTTCACACAAGCAAGGGCATGTGTGATTGGCAGTGTATGTCACATGTCCTTGCCCTATAAGACCAAGCCATTTTCCCCGTCGCCACCATTTTCTCACTGCTGCAGCTGCGTGTTAGACGGCACCGCTGTTGCTGTGTGCGCTATACCTTGTTAATTTCAAGCCAATTTTCGCACAAATATACAGATAGCTTGGGAGTAGGGAATAGTTGTGATTGCAGTCCTTTTAAGGACTAGGTTACAGCATTTCCTACGACTTTTATCAAGCAGGTCTGTGCTCTTAAATAGATAGATTGTGGGAGTAAAGACTAATTGTAATTGGAGTCCTTTTCAGGACTAGGTTACATCAGTTCCTATCAGTTTTTGCCAGGCAGGTCTGTGCCAGTGCTGTGCAAGTTTTTTTCAGAGCATTTGGCTGAATCTAGCAAAGCTAATCCTTTTTGGCCTATTGCAGAGTGTGTTAGTCAGTGGAGTAGCCTATCTGTGTTGCAAGATATACCACCTGTGTATAGAATACCAATTTTTTTACTGCACCTAGTGAAGTAAAATCTTTTGGGCATAGCATCATTCTATTAGTCCATCTATACTGACCTCCATCAGGTTGCAAATTAAAAATAATTTTTTTCTGCATCTAGCTCTGAAAAAATATTTGGGCTTCTAGCAGTGTGTGGGACTTGGTCTATTAGTCCATCTATACTGACCTCCATCAGGTTGCAAATTAAAAATAATTTTTTTCTTCATTTATCTCTGAAAAAATATTTGGGCTTCTAGCAGCGTGTGGGACTTGTTCTATTAGTCCATCTATACTGACCTCCATCAGGTTGCAAATTAAAAATAATTTTTTTCTGCATCTAGCTCTGAAAAAATATTTGGGCTTCTAGCAGTGTGTGGGACTTGGTCTATTAGTCCATCTATACTGACCTCCATCAGGTTGCAAATTAAAAATAATTTTTTTCTTCATTTATCTCTGAAAAAATATTTGGGCTTCTAGCAGCGTGTGGGACTTGTTCTATTAGTCCTTCTATACTGACCTCCAACAGGTTGCAAATTGAATATAATTTTTTTCTGCATCTAGCTCTGAAAAAATATTTGGGCTTCTAGCGGTGTGTGGGACTTGGTCTATTAGTCCATCTATACTGACCTCCATCAGGTTGCAAATTAAAAATAATTTTTTTCTGCATCTAGCTCTGAAAAAATATTTGGGCTTCTAGCAGTGTGTGGGACTTGGTCTATTAGTCCATCTATACTGACCTCCATCAGGTTGCAAACTGAATAAAAAATTTTTCTGCATCTAGCTCTGAAAAAATATTTGGGCTTCTAGCGGTGTGTGGGACTTGGTCTATTAGTCCATCTATACTGACCTCCATCAGGTTGCAAATTAAAAATAATTTTTTTCTGCATCTA
Source organism: Phyllobates terribilis (assembly GCF_046119375.1). Taxonomy (NCBI): domain Eukaryota; kingdom Metazoa; phylum Chordata; class Amphibia; order Anura; family Dendrobatidae; genus Phyllobates; species Phyllobates terribilis. Next base: position 535,249,924 of record NW_027362762.1, on the reverse strand, counting down.
ACCCAGCCAATAGTTTTGGCCTAATACCACAGTTTGGCCACTCAGCTCTGCTCGGTTACCATCCATTGTTTTTTTGTGCAAACAACTCCAGAGTTGTGAATTAGTTAACCACCAAAATGAGTGGAAAAAGGCCTGCTGCTGGTGGAAAGGGGAATAGGCGTGTTGGGAAGGGGAAAAAAGGTTGTGTCCGTGGGGTAGGTGCAGAAGAAAGACCATCTTCCAGCCAAACTAAAATGTCTACTTCTTTTAGCGGACAATGTGATAAGATCCCTTTCTTACGGCCACGCCAATCGCTACAAATTCCAGATGAGGCACAAAAACAGCAGGTGCTTCAACGGATATCAAGTGCTCCTTTAAGTGGGCTCTCCTCCACATCAACTTCAACATCACAAATACTCCAGTCCTCAAAGGTGTCACCCAAATCGCACTTGCTTCCTCACAGCTCCCAAATCTCCAGCTGCCCGTCTGAGGTAGAACAGATGGTTGAGTCTGCAGAGCTGTATACTCATACTATAGCCTGGGAATCAGAGGTCGACTCCAGCGCTTCTGTGAATCCAGACGAGGAAATGATCTGCACTGATGCCCAGAATCTTTATGAGTCGGATCCAGGACCAGACGCAGAAGGTTCTGACCATAATGTAGACCCTCATTCCCAAACTGTAACTCCTGTTGGTGGAGACAATGAGGAAGACGATGATAAGACTCAAATACCTGATTGGAGCGACAACTTTAGTTTTTTGTCAGGGCAGGAACAGGTTGGCTCTGAGGACGACGGGTGTGATAACGCACAGGGTGATGATGATGAGGTCGGAGATCCCACTTACTGTCAACCCACAGTCAGCCAAGAGATGAGGTCAGCAGAGGAGGTGGAGGAAGATGCTAGTGACGACGAGGTCAGGTTGCGCCTTCCTGGACAGAGACGTAGTACTGGAAGCACGTCAACAACTGCATCCTCAAACACAACTCTGCCTCTCACCACAAGTCGTGGTGGCTCTTCAGGTCGCATGGGTGCTAAGCCTTGCATAGCCTGGGCATTTTTTCAGATCGATAAAGATGACCCAACTCGTGTTATCTGTAACATTTGTCAGCAAAAGCTAAGTAGAGGCCAAAAAATACATAGTTTGAGTACTTCATGCATGAACCGGCACATGGACATGAAGCATAAGTTGCAGTGGGAAGCTCAGTGTGCTACAATGCGGCCTAGCCGGCCGGGCCAACCACCGTCTGCCATATCTTGTGCATCCGCAGCCTCTTCATCCTCTGTGACTGGGGGGACAGCAGTCACACCTGTTTTGGGGCGCAGACCTGCCACCTCTTTACCCGCAACAGCCAGCGTGATTGGCAGGTCATCATTTTCTTTGGAGGTGGTAACACCAGCTGGTCTTGAGCGCTGTCCGACATCGATAGCACCACCTTTGGATCAAGGCAACCTAACATGTCCGCCTGCATCTTCCTCACAGACCGGCAGTTTGCCGGGGACACCCTTATCAACCCCGTCTAAGCACAATAGCCAGCCCTCGGTCCCTCAGATGTGGACAAGTAAAAGACCATTTCCTCCTAGCCATGAGAAAGCTAAGAGGTTGAATTTCACCATCTGCAAGCTCTTGGCTACAGAAATGCTGCCTTTCCGCCTGGTGGACACAGAGGATTTTCGAGACCTTATGTCCGTCGCAGTGCCCCAGTACCAGATGCCCAGTCGGCACTACTTCTCAAAGAAAGGTGTGCCTGCGCTCCACCAGCATGTCGCACACAACATCACCGCTTCTTTGAGAAACTCTGTGTGTGACAGGGTGCATTTCACCACAGACACTTGGACGAGTAGGCATGGACAGGGGCGTTACATGTCGCTGACTGGGCACTGGGTAACTATGGTGACAGCAGGACAAGGGGCTGCTGTCCAAGTCTTGCCGTCCCCACGAGTTGTGCGTCAATCCTCTTTATGTCAAAGTTCCTCCACTGCTTCTGCCTCCTCAACCTCCTCTCGGTCTTCCACCTGCACCCAAAGCCTGTCTGGTCATGCCACAAGCTTTCTAACTGCGCAGAAGGGATCCTGCACACCTCCTTACTATGCTGGCAGTAGGGCTCAACGTCATCAGGCGGTTTTTACATTGAAATGTCTGGGAAATGTGAGTCACACAGCTGAGGAGTTGTGGTCAGCTCTGGAGAACCAATTTCATGAATGGTTGTCTCCACTGGACCTGAAACCAGGGAAGGCCGTGTGCGACAATGCTGCAAACCTGGGTGCGGCCCTTCGCCGGGGCAATGTCACACACGTGCCTTGTATGGCTCACGTGTTGAACCTGGTTGTCCAGCAATTTTTAGCCCACTATCCCAGACTAGATGGCCTTCTGCAGAGGGCACGGTCGCTGTGTGCTCACTTCCGCCGTTCGCATCCCGCAGCTCAGCGACTTACATCTCTACAGAAGTCGTTGGGCCTGACACTTCACCGGCTAAAATGCGATGTGCCTACCCGGTGGAATTCAACTCTGCACATGTTGCAGCGACTGTGGCAGCACCGACAAGCCCTGGTGCAATACGTTCTGACGTATAGCCTGGGCCAACGAGATTCAGAGGTGGCCCAGGCTGGAGGAGTGGTCTCAGATCAGGGACCTATGCACCCTTCTGCACAGTTTTGAAATGGCGACGAAGATGTTTAGTGCTGACGATGCCATTATCAGCATGACTATTCCGGTGATTTACATGCTGGAGCACATGTTAAACAGAATTCGGAGTCAGGTGGTGGCACAAGAGGAGGTGGAGGAAGTAGAGGAGGAGGAGTTGTATGCGGAAGGGCTAACATCTGCAAGGTCCAGACGGTCGGCAGCACCAAGGCGGCAGGCATGTGAGGGTGGGGGAGATGATTTTACCAGGGTGCATGGTAGCAGCCAAACTAGTGAGGAAGGTGCAGGAGCCCAGGAAGAAGTGGAGGACGAACTGATGGAAGACTCATCAGATGAGGGAGACCTTGATCACATTTCTGTTGTGCGAGGTTGGGGGGAGAGGACAGAGGAAGGAAGCATGATTGTTACCTCGCCACCAACACAACAGGGACTTGGTGCTCCTGGATGCGCAACACACATGAGTGCCTTCTTGCTGCACTACCTGCAACATGACCCTCGAATTGTGAGAATTAGAAATAATCCTGACTACTGGGTTGCCACACTGTTAGATCCCCGGTACAAAAGTAAATTTGCAGAAATTATTCCTGCCATAGAAAGGGATGCACGCATGCAGGAGTATCAGCAGAGACTGTTGCAGAATCTTACATGTGCTTTTCCACAAAATACCAGTGGTGCACGTAGTGAATCTCACAGTTCCAACTTGCCAACCGTGGGACCGTCAAGTGTTCAGCACTCAAACCGTAACAGAACCACAGTATCTGCTGGTAACATCAATTTTGCGGAATCATTTCACCACTTTTTTAGCCCATCCTTTGCAAGGCCACAGGAGACAAGAAGTCTGACACATAGTCAACGCCTAGAGACGATGGTACAGGAGTATCTCCAAGTAAACATTGAAGCCACGACTGTGTCACTGGACCCTTGCTCTTTTTGGGCTTCCAATCTGGATAAATGGCCGGAGCTAGCCACTTACGCCTTGGAGATCTTGTCATGCCCCGCAGCCAGCGTTCTGTCTGAACGTGTGTTCAGCGCTGCTGGTGGTGTGCTGACAGATAAGCGCACGCGGCTCTCCACTGATAATGTAGACAGACTCACGTTCATAAAGATGAACAAATCATGGATCCGAGATGGACTTTTCTACCCCTGTGTCATCCTGGGGAGAGTAAAAGCTTGATGATTGGTTAAAATCACCCTACCAACCGTTTTAAGCTTTCAAATTACTAATCATGTTTATCTGTATCTTGACTGGAAAATAATTTGGGCTTTGTAGCAGTGTGCAGCACTGATCCTATTAGGCCATCTATAATAAGCTTCACCAGATTTAAAATTAAAAATAATTTTTAGCTGCATCTAGCCCGGAAAATAATTTTGGGGCTCCGAGATGCGCAAGACACATAAGTGCCTTCTTGCTGCACTACCTGCAGCATGACCCTCATATTGTCAGAATTCGAAGTAATCATGACTACTGGGTTGCCACACTCTTAGATCCCCCAAACTTTTCGATCAACCTTTTCATTTTAATAAAGACCAAAAAAATGGTCATTTTTGAAATTATAAGCATTAGCAGGTTGTTAGAAACTGAAATCAAACAGTTTTCAACTCAAAACTTTATTCTAGGTGATGTTACATTTTCACATAGGACCCCTTGTTCGAAAGGAGCTTCTGAACTCTCTCGTCCATTGAATTTGTCAGGTTTTGGATGGTTTCTGCTTCAATTGTTTTGCATGAGGACAGAATACCCTCCCAGAGCTGTTGCTTAGATGTGAACTGCCTCCCGCCATCATAGACACTCCTTTTAATGATGCTCCAAAGGTTCTGAATGGGGTAGAGGTCAGGGGAGCATGGGGGTCACACCATAAGTTTGTCCCCTTTTATGCCCATATCAGCCAGAGATGCAGATGTTTTATGTGCAGCATGAGATGGTGCATTATCATGCAGAAAAATGATCTTGCTGTGAAATACACGGTTCTTCTTCTTGAACCATGGCAGGAAGTGCTGTTTGAGAAAATCCACATACATTATGGAGTTCATCTTTAGCGCCTTCAGGGATCCTAAAGGGGCCGACAATCTCTCTCCCCATGATTCCAGCCCAAAACATTACTCCACCTCCTCCTTGTTGGCGCTGTAGCCGTGTTTGCGTGGGGTGTCCATCAACCAGCCATCCTCCACTCCATTCATCTGGACCATCGAGCGCTGCACGGCACTCATCCGTGAACAAAACAGTTTTGAAATCAGTCTTCATGTAATGTTTGGCCCACTGGAGCCGTTTCTGCTTGTGTGAAGTGGATAGAGGAGGTCGACAGGACGGCGTATGCACAGCTGCAAACCTCTGAAGGACCCTGCATCTTGTTGTTCGGGGGACGTTGGAGGCACAAGCAGCTTCAAAAACTTGTCTGCTGCTATGACAAGGCTTTTTTGCCGCTGCTCTTTCAACCTGACGTAATTGCCTGTAGGAAAGAGTCCTCAATTTGCCCTTATCAGCACGCACACGTGTGTACTGTGAATCAGCTACATACTTCTTGATTGCCAAGACACTTCATCCTGATCATCGCACAATGTTGATTGTAGTCATGCCTTGACCTAAACACTCCACAATTTGTTGCTTCTCAGCAGCCGACACATCCTTTTTCTTTCCCATTTTGGCAGAAAATGTAGGCTGCTTAATAATGTGAGAGAGCCTTCTTAAGTAGTCTTGCCTTTCATTGGACACACCTGCCAAACTAATTAGCACAGGTGTCTGCAATTGCTTACAGTGATATAAAGAGCCCTGACACACATCACCATCAATGAGTTTAACTGACAAACAAACAAATTCTTCCCTTATCACTCCTAAACACTTTTTGCATAATAATTTGGAACGCGGTGTACATGTGCTTTTCCACAAAACACCAGTGGTTCACGTAGTGAATCTTACAGTTCTAACTTGCCAACCGTGGTCTGTATGGAATTGTTCAATAAAGGGCCCAAAATTAAGATAACATAGATGGGAGAGGTCTCTATGAATAGGAATTCCTAAGTATTTGATACCCTGTGAGGGCCAGGCAAAGGGAAAGTTGGACTGGATGGAATCCTATATGGATTTAGGGAGGGAGACATCGAGGGCCTCAGACTTCGCTGCATTGATTTTAAAATTTTACCATGTAACAAAGTGATCTATTTCAGCCATAACAGCAGGGATGGATATATGTGATTGAGTGATATATACTAGGACATCATCAGCAAATAGAGAGCACTTGTACTCGGTGCCTCCCACCTCAATCCACCTAATATTGGGGTTATGGCGAATTGATGAGAGCAGGTGCTCCGTCACTAGGATGTATAAGAGAGGGGACAGAGGACATCCCTGCCTTGTCCCATTGGTGATTGTGAAAGGTGATGAAAATGTTCTGACGCACCCCCTGGGCCTTGGGACACCCGGAGCCGGACCCTTTTTGGTGGATGCTGGTGGTTGTAGTCTTCGTGGCGGCGATCCGGTTCCGTGGCTCAGGGCGGTCAAACCAGTGGCGGAACTATTTATGTGGTTTTGATGTTTAAATGTCCGACTACGCCACCCGTGGATTGCGGTCAGAGTGAACCGCCGCTACAGGGCAGACCGCTAATGCTGGTGTTGTGGGTGCAGCAGAGCGTAGCATAACTCCCCACGGGAGGAGTATAGCCTCAGGGCAGTGTATGCGGAGGATGGGGGTGATGGTGCAGGGCAGCAGCAGTAACGACACGGAGTCAGTGATGCAGTTCAGGGCCTTTACTCACAGTTCTTATTATCCAGACCACGTCTGCAGGTAACGGCTGCCCACGTCGTACTGTGCTCACCAGGTGAGGGGCTCAGACAACTCCCAGATAACTTTGGAGCGCTTCACAGGACCCCCTTTGTGTGTCCTTTGTCTGGCCTTTCTTACCAACACTTCTGTCCGGCTGCCTCGGGCCTCCTCTTGGTAAACTTGGCGCCAGTTTCCCTGACCCTATGTGGTGCCTTCCTAGCAGGTGGAGCAAGGGGCTGCGCCACATAAAATGTCAGAGCCTCCGGTTTCTAGCTGAGGGTCGTTTCCTGCCTCCACTAGTTCGGGGACCGGTCTCCCCCTTTGGCCTGACCCCTCCACGCAGGTGGATTCGGGCGTGCGGTGGCGACTCGCCCGTCCGCACCCCTGGGATCCCTTCATTCCTCGTTCCTGGAGCCTTCTCCGCTCCTCTTCCTTCCTTCTCCCTCTTGCAGGCCTGGGCCTCTGTTACTAGGCCCGCCTCCGGAGCAGAGCTCATGCAGAGCCCCTGCTCCCTGCCACTTCTGCTCAGACTTCTCTGCACTGAACTAAGATGGTGCCCACCTTTTATACTCCCTTCTCAATGCACCCAGGAACTGCTTCCTCCCTGCTCCTGCACTGCAGGGTTCCCCTTCCTCAGTGTTCCCTCCCCCCACTCCAGCCAGGGACAGGGACTGTCGTGCCCATCTCAGGGGCATATTGGTCGCCCTGCCCCACAGCAATGTGGTGTAATGCATGCAGGTGTCGGGTCCTGATCCACACTCCATCCTTATCTGAGAGTGAGATATCACACCTCTGGGTGAGGTGCAATACGTCTGTAGCAACCGAGCCCTCGGTGCTACAGTTCCATTTATCTTCAGCTTAGGTGACGTATTGTGATACAGGGCCGTGATTTTGGCTATAAAAGGGTCCCCTAAACCCCTACCCCAAGCTTTTTAAGAGAATCATATATGGCGTGCCAGGAGACTCTATGGAATGCTTTCTCAGCATCCAACGAGAGTATCTACTTACAAATTTTTAACTGCATCTAGCCCAGGAAATACTTTGTGCCTAGTAGCAGTGTCTGCTAGTCAGCGGATTATCCCGGCTGTTAAGCAAGCTACACCACCTGTAGTTTGGACACTTAATTTTTTCAAAGGAAATGCTTCGGGACCACGGGATACTCAGTGAAGAGCATCAGGAGGCACCCCAAGGCATAGGGGCTGGGACTGGCACTAGGATGCCTTGCGGTGGACAGCCGAGCTCGATCCTTATAAAAGCTTTTTAACTGCAGCAGCTTTAGTGGACGCTACTGGAGCTGGAATTACGCGGCTGCTGGCATGAGACTTGCCCTCCAATAGATCCTTGTAAATGGATTTAAAGTGTATTCATTCAAATTAGAGGGACAATTTAAATTAAAAAGCTTAGAGCTGCCTCCACCACAGGGGGGCTCTCTCGACCCACCAGCGGACAGGCACCAGTATTGGGAGAGGGGGGCTGGCCGTCAGGGTTCACCGCGGCTCTGGCACAAACCCGGCGACACGGAGGTGGCACGGGCAGGAGCGGACTGGCCGTCTCGGCTTCTCACTTTTTGGATTTTAGAAGGGCATGACATGCCTATATCTGTGTCTCCCCTACCTTTTACTCCTCCACCTCTTTTCTTTTCGCATGACTATATGTACTTGTCACTTTTCCATGTGTTAGTTGTGTCTTCTGAGCAGTTTGTCAGCTTTTGGACACCTTTGAAGGTGTTTTCTATGTGTTTCTATGTGTTTTTGTTTGCCTGCCATTGGTTTTAACGGTGTTCGAAGGTGTTCGACGAACAGTTCGACGAACAGTTCGGCGAACACACGGGTGTTCGACGAACCGAACCGAACTCGAACACTACGGGGGTGGCTCAACACTACTCACAAGGTTTATGAATTTCCTCTCACTATTAATGGTATTCACCAAGAAAATTTGGATTTGGTAGTATTAAATAATTTGCCTTCTCCAGTAATTTTGGAGTTACCCTGGTTAAAATTGCACAATCCTGTACTGGATTGGTCTACTAATGAAATTAAGTCCTGGAACCCTAAGTGTTATGACAAGTGTTGTAACGGGCGCATTGCTGCTGTGGATAAAGGGGAATTACCTGTACCTATTCAGGATTTTTGGAAAGTTTTTTCTGAGGAGGAGTCGCAAATTTTACCTCCCCATAGAGACTATGATTGTACCATTGAATTTGTCCCTGGAGCGACTCTTCCTAAAAGTCGTTTATTTAATCTTACTATTCCTGAGAGAAAGGCTTTGGAGGAATACATACAAACGAGCTTGGCCGCCAGTCATATCAGACCCTCTAAGTCACCTGTGGCTGTTGGATTATTTTTGTTAAAAAAAAGGACGGCGGTTTACGTCCTTGTCTGGAATTTCGCGAGATTACTAAAATTACTGTACGTAATCCCTACCCACTGCCATTGATTCCTGAATTGTTTAACCAGTTAGTGGGGGCCAAGTGGTTCTCTAAAATTGATCTCCGGGGGGCATACAATTTGTTGCGCATGAAGGAGGGTGATGAATGGAAGACTGCTTTTAACACTCCTGTGGGTCATTTTGAGAATCTGGTTATGCCTTTTGGTCTTACCAATGCACCAGCATTTTTTCAGAATCTTATTAATGACATCCTTAGACCTTTGATCGGCAAAAATGTGGTTGTGTATTTGGATGACATTTTGATTTATTCACCTGATCTGGAGTCTCATTGGCGGAGCGTACGTGAGGTATTACAGTTATTAATTGACAATTCGCTTTTTGCTAAGCTAGAGAAATGTGAGTTCCCTGTACAGAGAATTAGTTTTTTGGGCTACATTATCTCCAGCGAGGGCTTTGAGATGGACCCGGTGAAAGTTCAAGCTGTGCAGGAATGGCCTAGGCCTATTGGTTTGAAATCGATACAGAGGTTTTTGGGTTTCGCCAATTATTACAGAAAATTCATTAAAAATGTTTCTATTATTGTTAAACCACTGACCGATCTCACCAGGAAAGGTGCTAATACGGTTCAGTGGACTACTGAGGCCATTGAAGCGTTTGTGTTTCTAAAGGAGAGGTTCAGCTCTGCCCCCATCCTTATGCAGCCTGATGTGACTAAGCCGTTTTTGGTTGAGGTTGATGCTTCTTCTGTGGGGGTCGGTGCGGTGTTGTCTCAGGAAAACAAGGATGCAGTACATCCCTGTGCCTTTTTTTCAAAAAATTTTTCTGAGACTGAACATAATTTTGATATTGGTAATCGGGAATTGCTGGCTATTAAACTCACATTTGAACACTGGCGTCATCTCTTGGAAGGTGCTGAATTTTCCATTCAGGTTTTCACTGATCATAAAAATCTGATCTATCTTGATGCTGCCAAGCACTTGAATGCCCGTCAGGCTAGGTGGGCACTTTTTTTTTCGCGGTTTAATTTTTCCGTTACTTACATCCCGGGTACCAAGAATGTTAAAGCTGATGCGTTGTCTCGCAGCTTTTCTCCCATGGTCGGTGCTGAGGAGGAAGAGAGCATTTTACAAGAAGGTGTTGTGATTGCTGCATTGGACTCCGTTTTGGAAGATGAGATTCTTAAAGCACAGGAGAATGCCCCATCTAACACTCCCCATGGGAGGTTGTTTGTGCCTAGGACCTTTAGGAGAGATTTGTTTGTTGAGTGTCATGAGTCTCGGTTGGCAGGTCATCCAGGAATTTCTGAGACCAAGAGACTTGTGGGTCGCAGTTTTTGGTGGCCTGGTTGGCAGAAGGAAGTCATTAAGTGGGTGCATCAATGTACTGTGTGTGCTAGATCTAAGTCTTCTCATACTCCTGCTGCGGGGTTGCTTTGCCCTCTGGAGGTTCCTAGTGCACCTTGGACACATCTGGCTATGGACTTTATTACTGACCTTCCCTCCTATGAGGGTTTCACGGTCATCTGGGTGGTCGTGGACCGTTTTAGCAAGATGTGTCACTTGGTTCCCTTCATCAAACTGCCCTGCACTAAGACACTCGCTAAGGCCTTTGTCAAGGAAATTGTCAGACTCCATGGTGTTCCTACTGACATTGTTTCTGATAGGGGACCTCAGTTCGTGGCTCGTTTTTGGCGTGCCTTTTGTGACAGTTTGGGAGTTCATTTGTCGTTTTCATCTGGATATCATCCTGAGTCTAATGGCCAGACAGAAAGGAAGAATCAGGATGTTGAGCAGTTCTTGCGTTGTTTTGTGGCAGACAATCAAGAGGGGTGGTCTGAGTTTCTGCTGCTTGCTGAATTTGCTCTTAACAACCATACATCCTCTTCTGCTGGGTGTTCGCCTTTTTTTTGTTGTTCTGGGAGACATCCGTCTTTTGGGTCATTCTCCAAATTGGTATCGGCTGTGCCTGAGAAGGAGAGTTTTTCCGGTGATTTTGAGAGAGTTTGGATGGATGTGCGTGGTAATCTTCAGGAGGCTAACAAAAAATCTAAGAGGTACTTTGACAGGAAACGTCAAGAGGTTTTGTTTACGGTTGGTGACATGGTTTGGTTGTCCTCTAAGAATCTGCGGTTGAGGATTCCTTCTAAAAAATTGGGTCCCAAGTTTGTAGGGCCCTTTAAGGTGCTTCAGGTAGTTAACCAATCTGCTGTTAGGTTGGAGGTTCCTACCTCCTGGAAGATTAATCCGGTGTTTCATGTTTCTCTATTGAAAAAAGCTGATGTATCAGATAGAGACGCCACTGCCACTGTTCCTCCGGTGGTGGAGGACGGGGAATATGAAATTTCCCGCATCCTTAATTCTAGACGGTATAGGGGGAGTTTGCAGTATCTCGTCGCTTGGAAGGGTTTCGGTCCCGAGGATAACTCATGGGTGAGGGCAGATGATGTTTCTGCTTCCAGACTTGTCAGAGCGTTTCACAAGAGGTTTCCTGATAAGCCTGATCCTAGGGGATCCGGGGGATACTCTTAGAAGAGGGGGTACTGTTTGAACTCTCCTGTTAGGTTTTTTCTATTTTGCTGGTCACATGACCTTTTTGCCTATTTAATCCTGCTCCGCCCTTCTGGCCATGCTGGACTTCATTGTAATTTCTACTCTTAAGCTAGCCAGGTGCTTTGTAACCTTTCTCAGTCAGTTTAGCTAGGTCTTTTGACCTTTATGTTCTATGTTGTGTGTTTGTCTTTTTACTGCTACAATTTCTGCTAGGAGGTGTCCATCTTTCTCCCAGTCCCTAGTTCTTGTAGGGATCCCTCCTTCACATCTATAGATCTTCGTTCAGACTAGCTGAGGACTTTAGCGGGTCTGATCGCAGGATCAGGTTCCCCCGTTACATCGTAGGGATCTAGCTTAGTTCTATTGTAGGGACAGATCTCCTGTCTTTCCTTAGTGCTTGTAGCCTATCATAACATCTTGTGCTATATGCACTGCAGTCTGCTATATACACCGCCTGCCTGATATCTCTGCAGATGGATTAGTCCTCAGAAGGACTGTTTGTTAAGATGGATATGTGTAATGTACGGTTTTTCTCCCTACACTACCTAATACACGATCAAATCTCTCCCTGACACAGCAGCAGCTCTCCCTACACTGTCTGATCCGGAGTGACTGTGACGAGCATAGCGGCGCCAGGTCTGATATAGACCTGATGACGCTGTGCGGCCAGCCAATCACTGTAATGCCCACAACCAACATGGCTACGGCATTACAGTGCATGGCAGGCAATCCATGCATGGTCATTGGCTCTCTAAAGAGCGCCAAACATGCAGGGAGGGGACCCGAGTTCCCGCCCGAGCAACCCGGAAATATTCGGCGAGCGCCGAGCATCTCGAGCAGTGAGATGCTAGGGCGAGTACTGAGCAGTGTCAAGCACGTTAGCTCATCACTAATGGAGACCCGATCAGGATTCCCCACAATTCCAAAAATTAGTGGCAGACACCAGAAAAGTGGCATCAATTTCACTAGACTTTAAATAGTATAATGGAGACTGACACCGCTTCTACTACAGCCAACCCAATAGATGGAGATCCAATCAGGATTCTCCACATTTCCAAAAATTACTGGCAGACACCAACAAAGTGACATCAATATCAGTACAGTAGAAATTGTACACTTAGGAACGACGCCTCTTCCCCTACAGCCAACCCAGTAGATGGAGACCCAATCAGGATTCCCCATGTTTCCAAAAATTAGTGGCAGACACCAGCAAAGTGGTATCATTTTCACTACAGTAGAAATTGAAGAATTAGGAATAACACGTCTTCCTCTAAAGCCAACCAAGCAGATGAAGACACAATCAGAACTATTCACATTTTAATAAATTAGGGCCTAAGACCACAATTTCCATGGCCAACAGATTGGAGATGGTGGAGTTCAACTTCTTAGCTTTGTCATGTGTAGGAGGAAACAATCCAGCAAAGTGGCATTAATTTCACTACAGTAGAAATTGTAGAATTAGGAACCAAAACCTCTTCCACTACAGCCAACCCAGCAGATGGAGGCTCAATCAGGAGTGCACCATCCTCTCCAGTCGTTCACAACGTGTCAGACTTGTACCCTGTTCTGCAGGTGCACGAGCTGGTCTAAAAAATGTGTGAAAGGACTCACAGAAATTTCTTCTGCCACTTACACTACTGCTGTTGCTAATATTTTGGCGTTGACGAATTGAGTTTGGAAGTGTGGAGCTGCGATGAACTCTGTGTGCCTCACTGCTGGCTTGGGGAAAACCTATCTTAAGGTTGTGTAAAAGTGTGTTTCGATACTCCACCATTCGCAGGTCCCTTTCCAGGGCGGGAAGGATCTGGCAAAATTTATTCTTATAACGTGGTTTAACAGAGTGGCAACCCAGTTGTCAGCACTGTTTTGAATCATAACTATACGAGGATCATGTTGCAGATAGTGCAGCAAGAACGCACTCATATGTCGGCCTCTTTCCTGAGGTTCAAGCCCATGCTGTGTTGGTGGCTGGGTAATTCTGATGTTTGTTTCCTCCGTCCCCACCCGCCAAACACGAACAGAGAGGGGATGATTATCCTTTTCATGTTCTGACTGTTGCTCGCCCATCACTTCTTCCTCTTCCATTTGTTCCTCGCCTTCACTAAGGCTGTGTGCCCACTATGCGTTTTTTAAGCGTTTCCACAGCGGCAATTCCGCTGCAGAAACGCTTAAAAAACGCTTGGTAGAAGGTCTGCAATGTTCCCCAATGATAATTCGCATGTGCTGTGCACATGCTGCGGAAATGTCCGCAGCGGATTATCATTGCGCAGCACTACCAATTATTTTGCGTAATCATGGCGTTTTCGCCGCCAATGACTTGCATTGAATCGCTTAATATCCGCATGACTACGTGTGCACATGCGGATATTAAGAGAGTCACTGTGCGGATGGTACCCGGGTCTGGAGAAGAGGAGACTCTCCTCCAGACCCGGGTACCATAGTACCTGTAAAAAAAAAGAATTAAAATAAAAAATATACATTATACTCACCTTCTGATGGCCCCCGGTCTCCATAGCGATGCGTCGGCGGTCGCGTGACTTGTCACATGACTAAATGACGTCATGGAAGGTCCTTTTACACAACCGCGAGACATCGGGAAGACCGGACGCATCGGATAAGGAGACCGGGGGCCATCGGAAGGGGAGTATATGCTTTTTTTTTTCTTTACCATTTTTTTAAACTAACTTGGTCACACCATATAAAATCGGGATGGATGAGGGGTGCCATACGTACCAGGATTGGGGGGTGAGGGGTGCCATACCTATCAGGATTGAGGGATGAGGGATGCCATACCTACCAGGATTGAGGGATGAGGGTGCCATACCTACCAGGATTGGGGGATGAGGGATGCCATACATACTAGGATTGGTGATGAGGGGGCCATGTATACCAAGATTGGTGATGAGGGAGCGATGCGTACCAGGATGGGGAAATTTACCAGTAGCTGCTGCACTTCCCACCCTAGGCTTATATTCGAGTCAATATGTTTTCCCAATTTTTTGTAGTAAAATTAGGGGCGTCGGCTTATACTCGGGTCAGCTTATTTAAAATATACAGTATTTTAAAATCAGTGAGTATGTGGTGCCCATAATACAGCAGGACTGTCCGGTGCACTATACTATATGGGGGCTGCATTTTACCCTAAGGAGTGTGTAATATACTATATGGGGAACTATGGGGAGTACATTATATTCTATGGAAGACCATGGGAAGTTCATTATACTATATGGAAGATTATGGTGGGCGCATTACACTATATGGAGGATTATGGGTGGTGTATTATACTATATGGAAGGCTATGTGGGGCCATTATACTGTATGAAAGCAATTATATGGTGTGTAGGTTTGTGTGGGGTCCATCATACTGTTTGGAGGGCTGTGTGGGGCCATTATACTGTTTGGAAGGCTAGTTTGGGCTATTATACTGTAAGTAGGACTATTATACTGCATGGAGGGCTGTGTGGGGGTCACAGCTGGGGGATCATACTGTGTTAGGGTCACCATATTTTGCCTTGGGAGTTGAAATGGGGTGCAATAGGGTCATTATACAGTGGATGCGGAGGCTAATGTGGAGGAATGCACCATGGAGGTATCATACTGTGTTTGGGGGGCACTTTTATCGGCATCATGCTTTATGGGGGCAATGAAAGAGGAATCTAGGACTTCAGCAGGAGGAAAATTACTATGTAAAGGCTTGAAAGTTGTGAGATCTGCTCTTCTGTGACACAGACAAATATTTATTTATTTTTTGTGGGGTGGGGGGCCCAATTAGAGCTTCTGCTATGGGGCCCCATGATTTATATGTATGCCCCTGTCTGCAGATAGCTGAATTTCAACCCCACAAAATCAAAAAGTGGCCCACAAGGGCTTGCTTGCTTTATCACATTAGCAAGTGCAAAAATAGATTGAAGGTCTGCATGGAGCACAAACAGTATAACTGGTGTACAAAAACAAAAAAAGGGCTGCAAGGTTGATTAAACAGGCACACAGAACAGGACTTATCTACACTGACTTCCACAGTAGTGCCCATCTATCTAGCTAACATCTCTCATTACACAGGACACAGCACACTCAGCAGCGTCTATCTCCTTCAGTGACATGCATAAAATGGAACTGAGGGAACATGGACAGTTTTTATACGGAGAGGACATGTGATTTCAGCAGCCAATTGCAGAAGCCCTTGTGTCTGGGACACTGTGGATGCTTCCTTCGCTCTGATTGGCTAACCGTGCTCTCCTGACTTAAAGTTACCGCCTACATGAAAAAAGAAAAAAAAAAACGCGCCGCTAATCTGACCTATTCTGATCTATCACCAGCCCCCTCACTCATCATACACAAGCACTATGCTAGCAAAACTGTAAAAAAGGATGTAGTTGGCCAAAAATCGCGTAACTACGTAAATTCGCTGAACGTTAACGAATTTAACAAATTTTGCTCTCCTTTCCGATCACGAATCCAAATGTGCCACATTCGTGTCGAACTTAAGTTTGGAGATTGGATCTCGAACATATTCGCTCATCATTACTCCTGAACAGCGAAAACACATTTTTTCAGTTTGACATAAAGTTTGTTATCCCTAAATACCTGGAGCACCTGCTTAACATGCCCCCGACGTGTCTCAAAATCAGCTGAGTAAACCAAAATATCTTCCAGATAGACCACCACAAACCTCCCCACCAAATGATGGAAAATATCATTTATGAAATGCTGGAACACCGCAGGTGCGTTGGTCAAACTAAAAGGCATAACCAGACTCCCGAAATGTCCTTCCGAGGTACTGAACGCTGTTTTCCATTCGTCCCCTTCTCTGATTCTAACTAGATTGTAGGCTCCATTTAAATCCACCTTGGAGAACACTTTAGCTCCCACAACCTGGTTGAATAAATACGGAATCAGAGGAAGAGGATATGAATCTGGGATGGTAATTTGATTAAATTCCCGGAAATCTAAACAGGGACGTAGACTGTGGCACCCCTGAGGGTTAAGTCGCCACAGAGGTACTGCATCTCACCCAGAGGTGTGGTGTCTCCCTTCTCTCAGGTAAGGTGGGAGTGCTGCACGGAACCCCAAAACACCTGAATCCAACACTACACTACTCCAGGCCGGCTGGAGGGGCAACATGCAGTGCGCAGCTGCTGAGACCTGACCCTGGCTGGAGCGGGGGGAAGTCAGAGGTAGGGGGAACCAGTAGTGGGTGTGGGTGGAGGAAGTAGTTAGAGGGAGCACTTTGGTAGGAGTATAAAATAGGGAAGCCATCTTAAGATGAAGGTGTGAGTTCTAGGGAGCAGTTCAGAACAGCTCGGGACAGTTCAGAGGAACAGTCCGGGAGCAGAGTCTCATTAGGAGATCTGCTCCGCAAGTAGGGCCAAGTCAGGAGGCCCAGGAGGGAAGCAGGGAGTAGGCTCCGTTCTAAGAAAGGATCCTAGGGGGTACGGCGCGTGCAGGATGGCACGCCGTCCCTCTCACCTTCCTGTTCAGCGCGCGGTGTCCTCCTGCGCTCCTTCCCTTGCTGCTGCCGGCGCGCGCTCCTTCCCGGGCACTGTGCTTAGGGCGCGCGCGCGCTCCCCCTCTCTTAAAGGGGCCGCGCGTGTCGTCCTAAGGAGTCCCCGGCCAATTGCCGGAGGACTTCCCATATATAAGGCACCTCCTCCAAAATGGAGATGCCCGAGCAAAGTTGTTTGCACTGTGTCTCACCTGTGCTTCAGCCCTCAGGTTCCGCTGCTAGCCTGACTCCTCGTCCTGCCTGCCAGCCTGTTACCTGCCTTGCCTGTCAGACCGCTCACCTGGGAGTATCCACTAGTTACCTGCCTGTTACCTGCCTGGTCTGTCAGACCGCTCACCTGGGAGCGTCCACTAGTTACCTGCCTGTTCCTGCCTCGTCTGTCAGACCACTCACCTGGGAGCGTCCACCAGTTACCTGCCTGCTACCTGCTGTGTCCGTCAGCCCACTCACTTGGGAGCGTCCACCAGTTACCTGCCAGTTACCCGCCTCGTCTGTCTGCCCGCTCACCTGGGAGCACCTGCCTGTTTCCTGCCAGCCTGCCTGGAGACCCTGCCGTCACTTGCTGTGACCATCTTCCTGGTAAACCTAAAGACTGTTACCTGCCCTGCTTTCTCGAACTGTGACCACCTGCCAGCTACCAGAGACTTCCGCCTGCTTGCCGTGTCCATCCGCCATACCGGTCAGTCCCAGCTATCTGACCCGTGGGAGCCACCTGCTCTCTTACAAGGTCATCCCCAGAGTAGCACCTGGTCCCTCAGCCCGGATCCTCCCTGGTCACAGTGTCGTTCGCTGCCGTACGACCAGGGTCGGTTTGAGTGGATACTTAGTCACGCCCCTCTGGGTCCCTCCTTGCACCTCGGCACAGAGGTTCCACCACCCGGCCCCGTAACAGTTTGCTCGGGCCATGGAACCCGGTGGCACCCAAGCTCCCTCGCTCTCTGACCTATACCAGGAAGTCTCCCGTCAGAGATCCCAGCAGGAGTCCATCCTGAACCACCTGCGGAATGTCCACTCCCGCCTGGACACACTGACTGCTCCACCTACAACCACCGCTAGTTGCACGACTCGCACCCCGGCAGCGCCGCAGCCCATCAATACCATGGCATCCTTCTCTGGACCCCGGCTTTCTGCACCTCCTCATTTTGGAGGTGACCCCGCTCAAGCTCGGGGCTTCATAAACCAGTGCACCCTGCACTTTGAACTCTTGGCACACCACTTTACCACCGACCGGGCCAAAGTGGCTTTCATAATGTCCCATCTCACTGGAGAGGCACTAGCTTGGCTAAATCCCCTGTGGGAGAGAGGGGATCCCCTAGTATCCAACTTGTCAGCTTTCCTCACTGCTTTCCGGAAAGTCTTCGATGAACCGGGACGAAAGATCTCGTCAGCCTCCTCTCTGCTACGTCTCCGTCAAGGGAGTCTCACCGTAGGCCAATATGCCATACGGTTCCGTACCCTCGCTTCTGAACTTGCCTGGGATAACGAGGCCCTGCTGTCCGTCTTCTGGGAGGGTCTTTCCGGTCGGATTAAAGATGAACTTGCCGGTCGGGACATCCCTACCACCCTGGACGACCTAGTGTCACTTGCTACCCAGATTGACATCCGGTTCCAGGAACGTACCAAGGAAACCACCCGTGAGAGAAAGTTTCCCGGCCTTGCTCCTAACTTCCAGAGACCTGTCTCTTCTTCAGTCACTCCCCGGGCGCACTCACCCGAGCCCATGCAGGTCGACCAGACCAAGTTGGTCAAATCCCGCAAGGAGTCACGCCGGGCCGAGGGGAGCTGTTTCTATTGTGGCAGCAAGGAGCACCTGATCCGTTCCTGCCCGGAGAGGCCGGGAAACGCCGGTGTCTAGGATCGCTCGGAGAGGTCGTCCTAGACAAAAGTAAGTCCTCTTCCTCCCTGACTTTGTCTGTCTCTCTCTCCTGGGGAGAGGATCGGCACTTTGAAAACGCTCACCTTGACTCTGGAGCGGCTGGGAACCTCATCTCCCAGTCCTTAGTAGAGAGATACCGCATTCCCACCAAGCCTCTCACTGAACCTTTGTCAGTTGCCTCCGTGGATGGTAAACTCCTTCCAGTACCCATCCTGCTCGTCACTGAGCCCTTAACTCTGCAGGTGGGAATGCTGCACTCTGAGAAGATCTTCTTCCATGTGCTATCTGGACTCTCTCACTCCCTGTTGTTAGGTCTACCTTGGCTCCAGACACATGAACCCGTATTGAACTGGCGATCCGGCGAAGTACTCCGGTGGGGTCCAGACTGCCATAGGACCTGCCAGCTCGCCCTCCGCCTACTCCAGCGAATCTTCCCGGTCTCCCGGCTCCATACTGGCCCTATGCAGACGTCTTCGGTAAAAAGGAAGCAGAGACGTTGCCACCCCATAGGCCATATGACTGCCCGATCGACCTGGTACCTGGCACCACTCCTCCCCGTGGGCGTATCTATCCGTTGTCTGCGGCCGAAACCTGGGCCATGTCTGAATACATTGAGGAGAATCTGGCTAGGGGATTTATCCGAAAATCTACCTCCCCGGCTGGAGCCGGATTCTTCTTTGTCAAAAAGTAAGACGGCTCGCTACGTCCCGGTATTGACTACAGAGGACTCAATCTAATCACTATAAAAAACAAATACCCCCTGCCGCTCATCTCCGAATTGTTTGACCGTCTCAAGGGCGCCAGGATCTTCTCCAAGCTGGATCTACGAGGGGCATATAACTTGGTCCGTATCCGTCAAGGAGACGAGTGGAAGACAGCATTCAATACCCGGGACGGTCACTATGAGTACCTTGTGATGCCTTTTAGTCTCTGTAACGCCCCCGCTGTCTTTCAAGAGCTGGTCAACGACATCTTCCGTGACCTCTTGTACTCCTGCGTAGTGGTTTACCTGGACGATATCTTGGTCTTCTCTCCGGATCTCCCCACACACCGGAGGGATGTTCGTCAGGTCCTGCTTAGGCTCCGGCAGAACCACCTCTATGCCAAATACGAGAAGTGCCTCTTCGACCAGACCTCCCTTCCATTCTTGGGCTATGTTATCTCCCAGACAGGTCTACAAATGGATCCGGAGAAGCTCTCTTCTGTTCTAAAATGGCCCCGTCCAGAAGGTTTGAAGGCGATACAGCGATTCCTGGGCTTCGCTAATTACTATCGTCTTTTCATCCCACACTTCTCGTCCCGGACTGCTCCCATATCTGCGCTTACCCGTAAGGGGGCAAATCCCAAGGTATGGTCGCCTGAAGCCGAGGAGGCCTTCCTTTCCTTAAAGAGAGCCTTCGCCTCTGCCCCCGTCCTGCATCGTCCGGACTATAATAAACAATTCTACCTGGAGGTTGATGCCTCCTCCTCCGGAGCCGGAGCGGTACTCACCCAAAAATCTTCTACCGGGAGAATGGTAACCTGCGGCTTCTTCTCCAAAATCTTCTCCTCGTCTGAGCGCAACTACTCCATAGGAGACCGTGAATTGCTAGCCGTCAAATTGGCACTGGAGGAGTGGCGCTATCTGCTAGAAGGGGCTCTCTACCCGGTAATCATCTACACGGATCACAAAAACCTGGCATATCTCCAAAATGCCCAGAGACTCAATCCTCGCTAGGACCGGTGGTCATTGTTTTTTGCCCGCTTCGACTTCATTCTTCATTTCCGCCCGGCAGACAAGAACGTCAAAGCTGATGCCTTGTCCCGGTCCTTCCTGTCCTCCGATCTAGAGGAGGAGCCTACGCACATCATTGACTCCTCCAAGGTGATGAATGTGGCCCCCTTGGGTCTGACTCGTCTTCCACCCGGTAAGACGTTTGTAGCAGTATCAGATCGGGAGAGGGTTCTTCGCTGGGGACATTCTTCTAAACTAGCTGGCCATGCTGGCCAAAATAAGACCTTCCAGCTCATTTCCCGGCATTACTGGTGGCCTATCCTGCGTAAGGACGTTGTAGACTTCGTCACGGCCTGTTCATCCTGTGCCCGTAACAAAGTTCCCAGACATCTACCAGCTGGCCATCTCTTGCCCCTGCCCGTACCTGCTGCTGCATGGCAGCACATTGCTATGGACTTTATCACCGATCTTCCTGTTTCTGCCGGTTGTACAGTCATTTGGGTGGTCGTTGACCGCTTTTCTAAAATGGCCCACTTCATTCCACTGCCTGGTCTCCCATCTGCACCCGAGCTGGCTAAAGACTTTATCTGCCATATCTTCCGTCTCCATGGCCTTCCCCTCCACATCGTATCGGATCGTGGGGTTCAGTTCACCTCACGCTTCTGGAGAGCCACATGTAAGCTGCTAGACGTCACCCTGGATTTCTCCTCCGCTTACCACCCACAGTCCAATGGTCAAGTGGAGCGAATCAATCAGATCCTGAACAGCTACCTCCGGCACTTCGTTAATGCCCACCATTCGGATTGGGTGGATCTCCTACCAAGGGGCCGAGTTCTCTTATAATAACCATGAGAGCGAATCCTCTTCCCAATCCCCGTTCTTTATTGTCTATGGCCAGTACCCCCGGATTCCAGTTCCTGTCTCCGCTTCTGTGGACAACCCTGCCGCAGAGTCTCTTGTCAGCGAGTTTTCTACTATTTGGGAGAATACCAGGTCCGCTCTTCTTCTGTCCTCCGAGTGGATGAAGAGATTTGCTGATAAGAGACGTCTGGATCCACCTCAATTCTGTCCGGGAGACAAGGTTTGGCTCTCTTCCAAATATGTGCGGCTCAAAGTACCCTCCTACAAGTTGGGCCCTCGGTTCATCGGACCCTTCGAAGTCCTCAGGCAAATTAACCCAGTGGCCTACAAATTAAAACTCCCGGCCACCCTACGCATTCCCAACTCCTTCCACGTATCCCTCCTCAAACCCGTTGTCCTTAACACTTTTTCCGACAATCCAGGTATTCCTCCTACTCCGGTTTCTGCTGAGGACGTCTTTGAAGTGGAGAGTATCCTGGCCACCAAGAGGGTAAGAGGGAGAACCTTTTTTCTGGTGGATTGGAAGGGGTTTGGTCCTGAGGAAAGAACTTGGGAACCCAGGGAGAACATCAACGCTCCGCTTCTCCTTGAGAAATTTCTCTCTGGCCTAAAAAAGGAGGGCCTAAAGGGGGGGTACTGTAGCATCGGCGTCTCTGCCTCCTGCTAGGCAGAGAAGCCGTCCCTCTCACCTTCCTGTTCAGCGCGCGGCGTCCTCCTGCGCTCCTTCCCTCGCTGCTGCCGGCACACGCTCCTTCCCGGGCACTGTGCTTAGTGCTCGCGCGCGCTCCCCCTCTCTTAAAGGGGCCGCATATGTCGTCCTAAGGAGTCCCCGGCCAATTGCCGGAGGACTTCCCATATATAAGGCACCTCCTCCAAAATGGAGATGCCCGAGCAAAGTTGTTTGCACTGTGTCTCACCTGTGCTTCAGCCCTCAGGTTCCGCTGCTAGCCTGACTCCTCGTCCTGCCTGCCAGCCTGTTACCTGCCTTGCCTGTCAGACCGCTCACCTGGGAGCATCCACTAGTTACCTGCCTGTTACCTGCCTGGTCTGTCAGACCGCTCACCTGGGAGCGTCCACTAGTTACCTGCCTGTTCCTGCCTCGTCTGTCAGACCGCTCACCTGGGAGCGTCCGCCAGTTACCTGCCTGTTACCAGCTGTGTCCGTCAGCCCGCTCACTTGGGAGTGTCCACCAGTTGCCTGCCAGTTACCCGCCTCGTCTGTCTGCCCGCTCACCTGGGAGCACCTGCCTGTTTCCTGCCAGCCTGCCTGGAGACCCTGCCATCACTTGCTGTGACCATCTTCCTGGTAAACCTAAAGACTGTTACCTGCCCCGCTTTCTCGAACTGTGACCACCTGCCAGCTACCAGAGACTTCCGCCTGCTTGCCGTGTCCATCCGCCATACCGGTCAGTTCCAGCCATCTGACCCGTGGGAGCCACCTGCTCTCTTACAAGGTCGTCCCCAGAGTAGCACCTGGTCCCTCAGCCCGGATCCTCCCTGGTCACAGTGTCGTTCGCTGCCGTACGACCAGGGTCGGTTCGGGTGGATACTTAGTCACGCCCCTCTGGGTCCCTCCTCGCACCTCAGCACAGAGGTTCCACCACCCGGCCCCGTAACACTCCGCATCTGTCAGAAGACAGAGGGATCGCAGACGCATTCTAGTACCCTGAGGGTCAAGCAAGTCTGTGTAACTCCGACGGACAGGAGGGACTTCAGAGTACCCGAACAAGACTGAGAGTGGGCAGCGCAGAGCAGGAGGGAGAAGGACCAGTGTGAAGATGGTCAAAATAGGAACACGAGAAAGTGGGGTTCTGCCAGGTATTCCCAAGCAGCCTGAGGAAGGATTGAACCCCTGCCTGGTGAACGCAGCGCGATGCGGGAGGCCTTTACTTTGTACAGAGCACCTGTGAAGTGTCTTAAGAACTGTGAGTAAAATCTTGGATGACTGCACTGCACTGCCTCTGTCCATTCCTTCATCGGCTCCATTGTTCCCCCTACACTACAACGCCCAGCGCAATCCACTCTCTACTACTACACTGCCCTGAGGCCTGCTCCACCTGTGGGGAGCCATCCCATCACAAGCTGCCCTAACATCTGCCTCAGAGGACTGTTGCAGCGCTGGTGATCCTCACCAGGCACCACAGGTGGCGTCACGAACTTTCTATAAACATAAACCCCTTTTTGCACTGACCGCCCTGGGTCACGGACCGGGCCAGCCACCGTGATATCCCCTGGCAACCAGAGGCCCGGCTCCTGAAGACTGCCATGGCCCTGGGGGCACGTCAAGACCGCCATCTTTTTTCTTCACAAAGAAGAAACCTACCGCCACGGGCAAAGATGAGGATCTGATATGTCCCTTCTCCAGACTCTCAGCAATGAAATCCTTCTTTGTCTCTCAGGACCAAAAAGATTATACAGTCTGGACTTGGGTAGTTTAGCTCCAGGAATCAGGTTAATGGGACAGTCATACGCATGATAAGGAGGCAAATCCTGACACCCCGTCTCAGAAAATACGTATTCAAAACCAGACAGAAATGCAGGTAAGGTCTCCGCAGAGACCGCAGAAAGAGAAGTGTTTAAGCAGATTTCATGACAGTAATCTCCCATTTCCACAATTGTCCTGGATTGCCAATCCACTACCGGATTATGCTTCACTAACCAGGCTAGACCCAGTACAACAGGAGGGGGGAGGCCCTCCAGGACATAAAGTACTACTTCATAATGAAGGGGCCCCACCCTCAGTCTTATATCATGTACAATCTGTGTCAGACATCTCTGAGCATGTGGCGCTGAGTCGATGGCATAAATGGGGATGGGCTTAGTTAACGTGCTGCGAGTTAGTCCATGAGTTCTCACAAACCCAGCATCAACCATGCTGACTCCAGCTCCACTGACAAAAACACAGAAATTTTCTCAGCCCTGCTCTCTAGCACCACCTCTGCCATCAGGACAAACTGAGAGCTGCATTTAGAAGACAAAGAAACCCCCTGATTATCCAACTCCACACTACCAAGGGTCAATTGAGTTCCAGATGTTCCTTTTTGCTTAGGAATCGAGGGACAGACCCCCAAAAAATGTCCCTTTTTACCATAAAAAACACACCCTCTTTCTCTTGCTGATTTCAGGGGAAATATGTGACGCACTAGCTCCCCCTAACTGCATCGGCTCCTCCAAATCCAAGAGTAGAGGTTCACCCCCAGACCGCCGCCCTGGCAATGGGGTGTTGCCCAAAAAAGGGGCTCCAGAGAAGGTGGTGTCATCCTCCTATCCCGATGGCGTCTATCTACGTATATAGCCAACGACATGGCAGCCTCCAAGGACCCAGGGGTTTATTAAACTGCCAAGGCATCCTTAAACCTTTCTGAAAGTCCCTGACAAAATTGGCTTCCAAGAGCCGGGTCATTCCACTTGTTATCGGTTACCCATCTACAAAATTCAGAACAATAAGTCTCCGATGAGCAATAACCCTGTTGAAGGCGAAGCAGCCTGGATTCAGCCAAAGAGATTCGGTCAGGATCATCATAGATGAGGGCCAGAGGCCTGAAAAATCCTTCAACCAATCGGAGGCAAGCAGAGCCTTGTGGCAAAGAGAAAGCCCAGGATTGAGGATCTCCTTTTAACAGTGAGATCACAATCCCCACTCGCTGCTCCTCATCCCCAGAAGAGTAGTATTGAAGCTTTAAGTATAATTTATAAGCTTCTTTAAACACAAAAAACTTGTCTCTGCCTCCTGAAAACCTGTCTGGGAGGACAATTTTGGGCTCAAGCTGGACCAGCCTACCCACAGAGTCCCCACATTAGGAGTCTGCGGCCGCTGCTGTTGCTGAAAAGCTGATCAAAAGTCAGCAACCTCCAGTGACAATTTCTGAAGCCGCTTCGCAAACATCGAAACGGTATCCATAACAACACAAAAAACAGCAACAAAAAAAAAACAAAAGTCAGTTTTTTTTTTAACTGGCTGGGGATAATGTCAAGCTAGGAATGAGGAGAACCCAGAGTATAATGATGGGAAAAAGGGAGGGAGCCCTACAATTAGAGAAAGAGTGGAGACGCCTAAACAGATCTAACGACAAGCCCTGACTCCCCAATAGACCCTAAATAGGTTCTGCACCTATCGCTGAGCAGAAAACCTGGCCCTAGCTGACCCTAAGGCTAGGCCCTAGGTAGGGAGCTGGAGGGGTGAGCACTAACTCAGCCCCACTACAAGCTAAAATACAAACAGGGGAAACAAACAGAGCAATACACTTAGCTCCAAGATGACATCAGAGAAAGCATGGCAACAATCTATGAAGGAACTCCAAGGTAATTCTAGTCGACTACTAGAATTTCAGGCCTGAATAGGTAAACACCAGCAACTCTCTGAGGATCTGAGTGTATCTAAGGACACAACAAGAAAGTGATTAACATCAGAAAGGTGGGGAAACCTCAGGGTCCCAAAGGGAAAGGTATAATCCCCAAGCAAGGTGAGGATCACTGCTGGGTTCTAAAGAGAGAGGAATCATAAAAGGATCAGGGAGATGTTTGTAAGGCCAAACGCAGCGACCTTCTACAGCCGGACACCGCATGACTGTCTGTCAACCCTGACACACCCGTGACATGGTGGTTGTGAATGTGGAATGACAGGTGCAGAGCAGGAGGCATCCGTGCCTGCGTCATGGACAGGGTATTGGCAAGCACTTAACACAGGGGAAGAGGCAGTGGTGTTACTCACAGACACGGATTGTGGACCCAGGCATTTGGCCCACCTATTCGGGTGCTTTGATG
The DNA here is from genome assembly GCF_046119375.1 of Phyllobates terribilis. Classification (NCBI taxonomy): domain Eukaryota; kingdom Metazoa; phylum Chordata; class Amphibia; order Anura; family Dendrobatidae; genus Phyllobates; species Phyllobates terribilis. The sequence continues at coordinate 535,223,891 of NW_027362762.1, read as the reverse complement.
ACATGTTCCTGAGCGTGTTGGTGGTGGTAAGGCTGGTAGTGGTCTTAGTATGGCACAGGTTGCAAATGACCATTCTTTTATTGTCAGCATTTTCTTTAAAAAAGGGCCAGACTGGGGAACACTTAACCCTTGCCCTGGGAACTTGATGCGTGTGGGTGCTCTGGGGAACAGTTGCCCACCTTCTCCCTCTGGCCGCCAAACTGCCTCTTAATGCCTGTTGCAGTGCAATGGATCCACCCCCCTCTGCGCTCCTGTCCTCACTCAGCATGGCACCTTCCCAGGTTGGGTCAGTGACGATATTGTCCACCACCTTGTCTACCTCTTGCACACTTTGGTCCTCCTGACTTGTTGACTTAACATCACTTGTTGGCAACTGTGTCTCATCATCCTCTACCTTTTGAGACACCAACTGCAGTTCCCCACCATCATCTTTTAATGACCATGGCTGCTCAAATATTTGGGCATCACTAAAAATGAGCTCCTCATGTCCCTCTTGAAATGTGCAGGGTGAGAGGCAAAAATTAGTGATGAGCGAGCGTGCTCGCAATTGCTCGGTACTCGCCCGAGCATCTTGCTGCTCGAGATGTTCGGCGCTAGGCGAGTACTTCAGGGATGTTCGGACGGGAGCTCGAGTCCCCGCCCGGCATGTTTGGCGCTGTTCTGACAGCAAATAAACATGGGGGATTGCTTGCCACTCACTGTAATGCCGCAGCCATGTTGGTTGTGGCATTACAGTGATTGGCTGGCCGCATAGCGTCATCGGGTCTATATCAGACCCGGTGACCCTATGCTCGTCACAGTCTACCCTTCAGACAGGCAGAGTAGGGAGAGCTACAGCTGAGTGAGGGAGAGAATTGGTGGTTGATTTAGTCCGGTATTCCACAGCAACATACAAGTAAACTAACAGTCCTTCTAAGGACTAATTCAGATGCATATATTTATTACTGGTGATAGCAGGAATTAGGCAGGTAGACTTTGTGGACACTGTATACAGCAGAATAGGGTCCATTGCACGTTCTGTCTGCTGCGGATACGGATATCCATAGCCCTGATATCACGGCTATTTTTTTTTTTTTGCTCTTAATCCTGATTATTTGAGTAAAAAGCAATATAGTACACCATTTTACTGCTCCATTTGCTTGTTAGCAGAATACAGACAGATTTTTTTTATTTTATTCGCATTGCTGTATTTTGGAAGCAGAGAAACTTAATCATCAGACGTGATCCGATATTACTGCGGCAATAATAGTGACATTTTTTGGAGCGTACCAAATATTACACTCCAGTTAAAGTCTGCCAGTTGTGTGTTGTTCAACCTATTCACACTTAGTCGCTTACCAATACTATATCTTTAAAGCCACTGCCTAAAACTATGGTAATTAGACGGGATCAGATATTACTGCGATAATAATCCAGAATTTTTTGGGAGTGTGCCAGATATTACACACTTGGTCGCTGACCAATATCATACTGATATCATACTAATAGGCCACTGCGTAAAACCGTGATCAACAGACGTGATCCCATATTACTGCCGTAATAATCGTGACATTTTGGGGAGCGTGCCAGATATTACACTCCTTTAAAAGCCTGCCAGTTGTGTGTTGTTCAAACCTATCTACACTTGGTTGCTGACCAATAGCATATCTGTGAACAATGTTGTCAGAGTATTACGGCATTTTTACGGACTGAATAAAACATACAAAAACAAAGCTAAAATGGATTTTCTTGGAAGAAATGTATTTGCAGGGTCATGGCTTGTATATACAGTGGGGGGAAAAAATATTTAGTCAGCCACCAATTGTGCAAGTTCTCCCACTTAAAAAGATGAGAGAGGCCTGTAACTGACATCATAGGTAGACCTCAACTATGAGATACAAAATGAGAAAACAAATCCTGAAAATCACATTGTCTGATTTGGAAAGACATTTTTTTCAAATTTTGGTGGAAAATAAGTATTTGGTCAATTACAAACAAGCAAGATTTCTGGCTCTCACAGACCTGTAACTTCATTAAGAGGCTCCTCTGTCCTCCACTCATTACCTGTAGTACTGGCACCTGTTTGAACTTTTTATCAGTATAAAAGACACCTGTCCGCAACCTCAAACAGTCACACTCCAAACTTCACTATGGTGAAGACCAAAGAGCTGTCGAAGGACACCAGAAACAAAATTGTAGCCCTGCACCAGGCTGGGAAGACTGAATCTGCAATAGGCAAGCAGCTTGGTGTGAAGAAATCAACTGTGGGAGCAATAATTAGAAAATGGAAGACATACAAGACCACTGATAATCTCCCTCGATCTGGGGCTCCACACAAGATCTCACCCCGTGGGGTCAAAATGATCTCAAGAACGGTGCGCAAAAATCCCAGAACCACACGGGGGGGACCTAGTGAATGACCTACAGAGAGCTGGGACCAATGTTACACAGGCTACCATCAGTAACACACTACGCCGCTAGTGACTCAGTCTGGGCACGTCTGAAGTTTGCTAGAGAGCATTTGGATGATCCAGAAGAGTATTGGGAGAATGTCATATGGTCAGATGAAACCAAAGTAGAACTGTTTGATAGAAACACAACTCGGCGTGTTTGGAGGAGAAAAAATGCTGAGTTGCATCCAATGAACACCATACCTAGTGTGAAGTATCAGGGTGGCAACGTCATGCTTTGGGGCTGTTTCTCTGCCAAGGGACCAGGACAACTGATCTGCGTACATGAAAGAATAAATGGGGCCATGTATCGTGAGATTTTGAGTGCAAACCTCCTTCCAACAGCAAGAGCATTGAAGATGAAACGTGGCTGGTTCTTTCAGCATGACAATGATCCCAAGCACACCGCCAGGGCAACAAAGGAATGGCTTCGTAAGAAGCATTTCAAGGTCCTGGAGTGGCCTAGCCAGTCTTCAGATCTAAACCCTATAGAAAACCTTTGGAGGTAGTTGAAAGCCTGTGTTGCCCAGCAACAACCCAGAAACATCACTGCTCTAGAGGAGATCTGCATGGAGGAATGGGCCAACATACCAGTAACAGTGTGTGCCAACCTTGTGAAGACTTACAGAAAACGTTTGACTTCTGTCATTGCCAACAAAGGATATATAACAAAGTATTGAGATGAACTTTTGTAATTGACCAAATACTTATTTTCCACCAAAATTTGGAAAAAAAAGTCTTTCCAGATCAGACAATGTGATTTTCAGGATTTGTTTTCTCATTTTGTATCTCATAGTTGAGGTCTACCTATGATGTCAATTAAAGGCCTCTCTCATCTTTTTAAGTGGGAGAACTTGCACAATTGGTGGCTGACTAAATACTTTTTTTCCCCACTGTAATATATATATACATATATATATATATATATAAAAAAAAGGTATGGACTGTGGAAGAGATTTATGCGACCAGAATGAACACTCATCTCAAGCTGATAATACCACCTAGCAGCACCTCTCCCTATTGTAAATGCATCTAACAGCGGTATCAGTAGGGAATAGAATAGATTTGTATTTTTTTTTCTGCAGCACCAGCATCACGTAGTATGCAATAATACCTGGCTGGATCGGTGTAATACGCTATCCATACTGAGATAGTTCACCCGTAAATGAATTTCAGATAAGACAGGTAATATTCTAGAAAATATAACTATTTGAATTGTCCTTCCCATTATTAGAGTGGGTCTCCTATACTGTTATTGCGTATGCAGCAATTTCAAGGGCTGCCAAAAATTAGGACGCATTCCAATACACATTTGAAGAGACGAAAAAAAGAAAAAAAAAAACTATAAAAACACAGCAGGATCTTTAGTATAAAAACCAGACTCACCAATGTAACCTCAATGTAATCACATTTACAAGCTCCTGCATCTCCTCCTCTTCGGCCTCCATCTCTGAAATGACCACATCAGTCGCAAGCTGGAAGCACTGCAGCACTGCCTTGGCCAAGCGGCAACAGGAAGTGCTGAAGATAATATGCCTAGGTGACAAACCGAACAACACAGCAGAGTTGTTGTAACAGAGCAGGCAGATCTGTGGCTCTCAGCAATGATCATACAGCCAGGCATGGTCGGGTGTGACAATGGCCGGAGCCTGGTAGCAGCTCTGAGGCTTGGCAACCTTGCACACGTACAATGGCTGGCCCATGTGCTCAACTTAGTGGTTCAGCGATTTCTCAAAACCTTCTCAGATATGCTTGTGAAAGTATGCCACGTGTGTGCCCTTTTCAGAAAGTCAGCTACAGCTTCCACCACCCTGGCAGTGCTTCAGCAGCGTTTGCAGCTTCCAGCTCACTGACTGGTGTGCGATGTCACCACAAGTTGGAGATCAGCATTGCAGATGTTGGGAAGGATTTGTGAGCAGCAGAGGGCAGTTGTTGAATACCAGCTTCAACATGCCTGTTGGAATTCAGGTGAGCCTAAGCACATAAGAAGTGATGAGTGGTCATGGATGTCTGACATCTGTTCCGTCCTCTAAATCTTCGATGGACTCCACCAAGATGGTGAGCTGTGATGACGCCATAATTAGTGTTACCATCCCGCTTCTCTGTCTACTGAAACACTCGCTGCTCACAATTAAAGAGGAGGCATTGCAGGCGGAACAAGTAACTATACAGGGTGATGCTACACAGCCCAGCCTCATCTCATCTCAACGCGGATTGGGTGATAATAAGGAGGAAGAGGAGGAGAACATGGACAGTCTTCCTCTTAGTGAGGGCAGGGAAGTCTTGGCTGTCTTGTAAGTCTTAATAACCCCTCTTTCAGTCTGTGGGAAAGCTGTATGAGATTCGATTAATGATGACCTTCAGTGGCCTAAACCGTGGCTTTGCTTATGCACGTTATTTCTCAAAACACATTGCAGATCAGGCCATTGTCCAACTTTGTAGTCATGAAATTCAAGGCGTAAAGATCTTTGTGTGTCGAAGCACCGAGAAGTGTGATCTGATGTTGGACGGGCTGTCATTGCTTATGGAACAAGCTGCATTAGCGGACTTCCTGGGAGAAATAACAGCTGGAGCAGATATGGTTTCCCTCTGTGTCAGTCCTTTCACCGACCTAAAGAATATGGATGTAGTGAAGTACAACTCTCACCGAGAAGAAGCCCTAGCTAAGAAAAGACTAATTGAAGGTTCCCGGACACTCTATGACTGCTTTTTTACTGTGGACTGGCTCCAGAAATCTATAAGACTTAAGATGCAATCTGGCACCTTGGCAAAGCCCAATTCTGTTTTCCCTCTGATATCTAACAATAACAAACAAGTCATGCTGGAGAGTCTTGCACCTACTGCCACTAAGTATCTTCAGCTCCTTTATGAGAAACTAATATTTGCTCAGCCAGTCTACCAAATAAATTTCCTGAGGTACGGAAATTGTGGATGGCTTTGCATTTGATACCGGGTGGAAATACCAAACCGTGGCGTGCCATTCACTGGATATACCTAGCTGGTTGGAGACAAGCTCATTCCTATAGAAAAGTACCAGCAAGCTAAGGAGATGGTGGTGTGTCACCCTGGCCTGGATGCCACAAATATAATAAAGCTGTGTCTGAGAGCAAGGGGGAGGTTCTCTAGTCAGGGGAACATTAGCATGCAATACCTCCTGTCACAGGCCAGTAGGGGGAGCAGGCTGCCCCTATAAAAGCTGGAACTAGGGGCAGGGTTAGGGAGAACTGGACGACCTGTCTCAGGACTGAGACTTGTCCCAGAGCAGATCAGGGACAGAAAGTTGTATTGCACCTAAGAGGAAGTGTGGCAGGAGGAGAACCACAAGCCAGAGACAAGAGGCGAAGTGAGCCTGTCTTGGCAGATAAAGGACTTAATTTACCAGACTTTGGAGTCTGGGGCTGGGAGGATTCCACATCCTACAGCAGATAACCAGTCCGCAGGGGACTGTATATTCCTTGGCCTAAGAAGCCTGGAGGCTCTGCCACAACAGAAGGGACCAGCAGAGCCGTACCAGGCCGGGAGCAGAAAGGGACCCACGTTGCAGGCCATACAGGCGAGGATACACGGTGAGCTCGGACCGTGGGGTGTTACCCTATCAGGAGGAGATAGTCAGAAGGAGCGCAGAGAGCACGGTAGGCCTACACCCTCACCCTGACCAGGGCCAATTTCCCAATTGCTCTCAGACATCCAGGTCCCCTCCTAGCCGGGACTGTTTGTGGGTCAGTTCACCTGTTCTAGTAAAGACCCTGGACTGCAACCTGTTGTCTGCGTGCTCCTTGCTCCTCCAGCACTAACGGTACTGGGACGCCCTACACCATCACCCCCATCTTCCATTTTACTGCCCTGGGGCTGCACTCTTCCCGTGGGGAGTCACACTATCCCAGCTGCATACATCATCAGCCCCAGCCGTCTGCCTTGCAGCGGCGGTTCCTAATAACCGCAATCCACGGGTGGCATAGTCGGACATCACTTAAAACTTATAAAGGGACTACCACTGGTCTGACCACCCTGAGCCACGGACCAGGTCGCCACTACTACCCCCATCATTCACCTATTGCCCGGATCCGAGTGCCCCACGGCCCAGGGGGCGAGTTAGCTTTGGCGTAGTCGGCAGGATAGTAACCAACCCGCCACAAACGGGTATTGCGTGCCTGAAAGAGACTGTGCACCTACCTGAAAAAAGGTTTCCCGCCATCTGGAGCCATTTCCCGCCATTTCCAGTCGTCTCCCGCCATCTTCCGTCGGTTCCCGCCATCTTCAGCCGCTTTCCCGCCATCGGACGCCATCTTCAGGACGCCGCGCGGGAAGAAGAGGGGCGTGGACGTCCAAACGACGCGAGACTCGAAGCTCCGCCCCACGCACCGACGCTGCGCAAGGTCCTGGAAGGGAGAGAGAGCGACGCTGACGTCACCAGGACGCGACGCAAGGTCCTCGTCCAGAGCAGCACCAGCGGAGCCGTGGCCTACAGAAGAGGATCGTCGGAAGGTAGGCCACGCTTAACTAGGGGGGAGGAAGATGTCGGACACAGAGGCGCCCACTACCACTGACTCGCCCCCTGGGCCGTGGGGCACTCGGATCCGGGCAATAGGGGGAAACGATGGGAGTAGTAGTGGCAACCCGGTTCCGTGGCTCAGGGTGGTCAGGCCAGTGGTAGTCCGTTATGTGTTGTTGATTATGTCCGACTACGCCACCCGTGGATTGCGGTTATTAGGAACCGCCGCTGCATGCAGACCGCTGGGGCTGATGAGGTGTGCAGCTAGGGTAGTGTGACTCCCCACGGGAAGAGTGCGGCCCCAGGGCAGTATAATGGATGGTGGGAGTGATGGTAGTGAGAATCCCAGTGCTGATAGTGCTGGAGGAGCAAGGAGCACACAGACAACAAGTTGCAGTCCAGGGTCTTTACTACAACAGGTAAACTGACCCATAAACAGTCCCGGCTAGGAGGGGACCTGGATGTCTGAGAGCAACGGGGAAATTGGCCCTGGTCAGGGTGAGGGTGTAGGCCTACCGTGCTTTCTGCGCTCCTTCTGGCTATCTCCTCCTGATAGGGTAACAGCCCACGTTTCCGAGCTTTCCGTGTTTTCTCGCCTGTATGGCCTGCGACGTGGGTTCCTTTCTGCTCCCAGCCTTGTATGGCTTTACTGGTCCCTTCGGTTGTGGCAGGGCCTCCAGGCTTCTTAGGCCAAGGAATGTACAGTCCCTTGCGGACTGGTTCTCTGCTGGGGGATGTGGAATCCTTCCAGCCTCAGACACCAAAGTCTGGTAAAATTAAGTCTTTTCTCTGCCAAGACAGGCTCTCTTCGCCTCTTGTCTCTGGCTTGTGGCTCTCTCCTACTGCCACACTTCCTCTTAGGTGCAATCAACTTTCTGTCCCTGCTCCACTCTGGGACACGTCTCAAAGCTGAGACAGGCAATCCAGTTCTCCCTAACCCTGTCCCCAGTACCAGCTTTTATAGGGGCAGCCTGCTCCTCCTACTGGCCTGAGACAGGAGGCATTGCATGCTAATGTTCCCCTGACCAGAGAACCTCCCCCTTGCTCTCAGACACAGCTTTATTACACTTGTGGCATCCAGGTAGGGTGACACATTCCCCCCTAGTGAAATTTAGTACTCCGGGACTAAACAATAACCAAAGACAATATGCACAACAATAACACATTAATAGACAGACGACGCACAAATTGAGTTCTTAAGGTCACAGTGTGGTCTGTGACCGGGTGTCCATATCACCAAAAACAACGAGAGCCTTAACCAGGTGGGGGTCTGTCCTACCCCAAGTCCTTTACAGTCTTAGTTCATTCCTGGGTTAAGGTCAGAACGCAGTCCATACAAGGTCCCGGTTATAAAAAGTCCATAACCTGTGAGTCCTTACGGTTGCTGCAAGAGACTGAAACACAGAATTACCGAACATGCATGTAACTTGGCAAACAATTCAACATTTGGCAACTGGGTTATTTACAATTTTTGCGCGCTCTATATTCTCCAGCGAGCGGGTATCTGTCCCTTTGTGCTCCTGGTTGACCTCCTTAACCCACTGTCTGGTGGTGGACCAACCTGGCTTTCCCAACTAGCGTTAGGGGTACAGCTACCAGCTGGGTGTACAGGTAAGGCAGGCAGCTGTCTGCGGGTCCTTTGGCTTACCGCAGGCATGGCAGGCTCACTGTCAGCAGAGGGTTGACTCTCCTGGGCTGCTGGTACAGGCTCCTCTGCCTCTGGAACCGCTTGCTCCTCTTCACCTTCCGGCTCTGGTGTTGGTTGTTGCTGTGCCGATTGCAGGAAATGCAGGACGGGTACCACTATGGCATCATTTATGCGAGTCCAGGACTGAGGGAACTCTCCGAGAACGGTGCTGATCATTTCTTCCTTGTCCTCTGCGGGTTCAAGGTCACTCTGATCCTCTTCTGCACTGCGGAGTTGCTCGGGGCACCTTTTGAGGTGGTCTCTGGAGACGACACTAGTGGTTTCTCCTCCGTCCTTGGTGATTAAGCACACCTTTGGGTTGTCGTGGTCAGACTGCAGTACGGTGTAGGGTTCCCTTTCCCACTGGTCGTCCAATTTATGTAGCCTTCTTTTTCGCTTTAGGACTTGCTCACCAGGTTCTAGGGGACTAGCAGGGGCGTGTTGATTGAAGAGTCTTTCTTGCTTCTCTCTCACCTGGGCCAGGCTCTTCTCCACACTCTCCTGTACCTTCTTGTACTGCAGTTGCCTTTCCGTATCCCAGTCTGCATCCGGGGAGGTGTCCTCAGGTATTAGGACTCCCATCTCCAGGTCTACGGGCAGCTTACCTGGTCTAGCTCGCATCAGGTAAGCCGGGGTGCAGTTTGTAGCATTCACCGGGATATTGTTGTACATGTCTACCAGGTCCGGCAATTTTTCTGGCCACAGGCTGCGTTCCTTCAGGGGCAACGTCTTCAGGAGATCAATGACTATATTGTTCATCTTCTCACACATCCCGTTGGTTTGGGGGTGGTAAGGCGTTGTCCGAATCTTCTTACAGCCATAGAGGTTGCAGAACTCCTGGAAGATTTCAGCTTCGAACGCTGGACCCTGGTCTGTCAGGACCTGTTCTGGATACCCGTGAGGACGGCAGAAGTATTGCTGGAAGGCTCGGGCCGCTGTTTGGGCTGTCAAGTCCTTTACCGGGACCACCACTAGAAAACGGGAATAGTGGTCCACGATTGTCAGGGCGTAGATGTATCCGGACCGGCTTGGAGCCAATTTGACGTGGTCCAGAGCTACCAGCTCAAGAGGCTGCGTGGTGACGATGGGCCTCAAGGGTGTCTTCTGGCTGGTGCGGTCCTTCCTCCTCAGGTGACAAGGGCCACAGTCTCTGCACCATTTTTCTACAGCTCCTCTCATGCCGACCCAAAAGAACCTTCCTCTTAGTAGGAACTCCAGTTTCTTCCAACCGAAGTGTCCCGCTCTGTCATGGTAAGCCCCCAGGACCATAGCTGCATCTCGCCTTGGGACCACGACCTGCCAGGTCAGCTCGTGCGTCCGGTGGTTGACAATCCTTCTGCACAACTTGCCTTCGTAGAGGAACAGCTTGCTCTTCTCCTTCCATAGCTGCTTGGCTTCCTCTGGGGCATCTGGATCTAGGCGGGCGTCTTCCCGGGTCAGCAGATCTTTCACCAGGCGGACTGCAGGGTCACTATCTTGGGTCTCGGCCCAGCTGTGGTGAGGTAGGGGATTCATCATCACAGTTGTTAGATCCTCCTCCTTCACGCGGTGAGAGTGGTGAGCGGCTCCATACCGGTGAAACGCAGGGAGTTCTACCTCCTCCAGCTCTTCTGGGTCTTCGTCACCTTCAGGTAAGTGAGGCATCCTTGATAGGGCGTCCGCGTTGGCGTTGGTTTTGCCTGCCCTGTACTTGATCACGAAGTCATAGTTGGAGAGACGGGCCATCCACCGCTGTTCCAGGGCACCCAGTCTTGCATTGTCCAGGTGTGTCAACGGGTTGTTGTCCGTGTACACGGTGAACTTTGCGGAGGCCAGGTAATGCTTGAAGCGTTCTGTCACGGCCCACACCACCGCCAAGAATTCTAGCTTGAAGGAGCTGTAATTCTCCGGGTTCCTCTCAGTGGGCCTCAGCTTCCGACTGGCGTATGCGATCACCCGTTCTCTGCCCTGTTGGTTTTGGGACAGTACGGCTCCCAGTCCCACATTACTGGCATCTGTGTGGAGAATGAAAGGCTGGCCATAATCAGGGTAGGCCAGGATCTCATCCCCAGTGAAGGCCAACTTTAGCTGGCGGAAGGACTCCTCTTCCGGTTTATCCCACTTGAAGGGTGGCTTTTGACTTCTGGACTTGGACTGTCCAATTAGGAGGTCCTGCATAGGAGCTGCCATCTTGGTGAACCCGGGGATGAACCTTCGGTAGTAGCCTACCAACCCGAGAAACTGTCTCACCTCTTTGATGTTCGAGGGGCTTGGCCAGCTCTTGATTGCCGTGACCTTGTCAGGGTCGGGGGCCACTCCTTCCGCGCTTACCACGTGCCCTAGGTACTGGACCTTTGGTTTCAGCAGGTGACACTTCGATGGTTTTACCTTCAGGCCATAGCCTGCCAGGGCTTCGAACACCTCGGCCAGGTGCTTGAGATGGTCCTCGTAGGTCTTCGAATAGACGATCACGTCGTCCAGGAGGACCGTCTCGAAGTTTCGGTGCCCTAGACAGCATTCCATCAGCCGCTGGAAGGTCCCTGGTGCGTTGCAGAGCCCAAAAGGCATACAGTTGAATTCGCTCAGTCCCATCGGGGTGGTGAAGGCGGTCTTCTCCTTGTCAGCCTCTGCCACAGGAACCTGCCAGTACCCGCTAGTAAGGTCCAAAGTAGAAAAGAAGTTAGCAGATTTTAGTGCGGCTAAAGACTCTTCTATTCTAGGCAGCGGATATGCGTCTTTGTGAGTGATACGGTTGATTTGTCTATAGTCCACGCACATTCTCATGGTGCCGTCTTTCTTTTTCACCAGAACCAAGGGGGCTGCCCAGGGGCTACAGCTATCTCTAATAACCCCAGCTTCTTTCATCTCTCTTAGCATGCCCTTGGCGTTCTGATAATGTGCGGGGGGTACAGGTCGGTGTCTTTCTTTTATCGGTGGGTGGCTCCCTGTGGGGATGTGGTGTTCTATCCCTTTTACTCTGCCGAAGTCTAGCGGGTGCTTACTAAAGACTCTCTCGTACTCCTGTACCACCCGGTAGACTCTTGTTTTTGGTGCAGGGGAGTGGAGTCAGCACCCACGTGGAGTTTCTGGCACCAGTCCTCCTTTTGTTTCTGGGAGCCATTACCCTCCGCCTGAGGAGATGGAGGCAAGGGTTCCACGGCCCTGATAGCTTGGTGTTCGACAACAAACAGTTTGGCGAGTGTAGCGTACCTGGGTAAGTGTACTTCCCTCTCCCCAATGTTGAGGATGCGGACGGGCACCCTCCCATGACGGACATCAACCACCCCCCGTGCTGTCAAAATGGTGGGCCTGCTGTCTGAGTACACGGGTTCTACCATGGCTTGGTAGTCTCTACCTCTCAACCCGATAGCAGTCCGACACCAGATCATCATTTCACTTTTGGGAGGCATGGAAATGGGGAATGGATCACTGAGTCTTACGCTACTGATCTCACCACCAGACAGTTCTACCTGCTGCCGTCTCATCAGGGCTTTTATCTCCTTGTTGAGGACTCTCTTTTGGCTGGAACTAGCATTCACCGCCACCTGTTGTAGAATTACAATTACCTCTGAAAGACAATTTTCAATTATGTTAGTACCCACAGTTATTTTAGGGTGACTTTCATGACGGTCAATGTCCACAATAATCACTCCCTGTGCCGGCAGTTCAACTTTACCAATTTTAATGGTCATCTCCTTGAACCCCATCTGCGGCACGGGTAAGCCATTACTGGCGATGATGCTCAAGTTACTGTCTGGATACCGTGTGATATCAGCATCAGTCCAATACTGCTTAAAAAGTACATAAGGGATTGTGGTTACTTGCGACCCAGTATCCAGCAAGGCGCTCATGGGGATACCGTCCAGCACCACGGGTAAAACCGGGCACCCCCCAACGTACTTATCACGCCAATTATAAGGGCCTGGTGATCTTATGCCTGGGGGTCGGCCCTCTGCCCCAGGTTGGACCCGTTTAAATTACAGTACCTGGAAATGTGTCCGGGCTGGTTGCATCGACGGCAAATGGGCTGTCCATCCTCTGCGTAGCGGTCTGTGGGCCTCCCTCGGAACGACGGGATCCTCCTCTGTCGACGCCACGGGACATCCTCCGGACTTGAAGCCAGCTTGATGGGTCTTGACTGGTCCACTTGCAACGCCTGGACGGTCCTGGTCAACGCCGCGACACTCCTGGTCAGCTCCTGGACTTGGTGGTGCAGGCCTTTCGACGGGGCTTGGTTCAGGGCCTGTGCATCAGCCTCCACGGAGTCCATAGAGGAGGGCGCCGCCTCCTGGTGGTAGGTGATAGCAGGGCGCCGGGGGTTTATAGCGCCACTGGTTGCAGATTCACGGAGCACCCTTATGGCCCTGTCCTTAAATTGGGCAAAGGTCAGGTCGGGGTTCTGAAAGAACATGAGGCGCAGTTGGGCCCTGTGGGCGCTAGACAGCAGACCCTCTATGAATTGTTCTGTTAGCAGTTTATCCGTTTCCTGCACACTGCCAGGGTCAGTTTGTTGAATAGCCCTCAAGGCTTCCTGCAGATTTAGGGCATAGTCTCTGATGCTGTCCTGTGCCCGCTGCTTACACCCATAGAACCTCATTTTAATTTCAGCGGAGGTACGTGTGTCAAAGGTACCCCGCAGCCGGGCCAGAATACCCTTCACAGTCCTTTTCTCCTCAGTGGGCCATGATTTTACCTCCCTTTGGGCTGCGCCAGTTAACTGCCCTGTTAATATGCTGTCCTTCTGTTCCTCTGTCAGGGGGTAAACGTGGAACAAACTGTATAGCCTTTCCTTGAAGTCAGTTAGGGCATGGGGCTCCCCTGAGTATTTGGGCAGCCAGGCAGCTCCAGGGATGTAGGGCAGGGAAAAGGGCATCACCGCTGCTGCAGCTGCATTGGTGGTAGTGGGCGCCTCTGTGTCCGACATCTTCCTCCCCCCTAGTCAAGCGTGGCCTACCTTCTGACGATCCTCTTCTGTAGGCCGCGGCTCCGCTGCTGCTGCTATGGACGAGGACCTGGCGTCGCGTCCTGATGACGTCAGCGTCGCTCTCTCTCCCTTCCAGGACCTTGCGCAGCGTAGGTGCGTGGGGCGGAGCTTCGGATCTCGCGCGGTTTTGACTTCCACGCCCCTCTTCTTCCCGCGCGGCGTCCTGAAGATGGCGTCCGATGGCGGGAAGACGGCAGAAGACGGCGGGAAACGGTCCAAGATGGCGTCTGATGGCGGGAATCGGCTCCGGATGGCGGGAAACGACTCCGGACGGCGGGAAACTTCGCCACAGGTAAGTTACAAAAGTCTTTTTCAGGCACGCAGTACCCGGTGGTTGCGGGCACGAAATCCTGCCGACTACGCCAAAGCTGACTCGCCCCCTGGGCCGTGGGGCACTCGGATCCGGGCAATAGGGGGAAACGATGGGAGTAGTAGTGGCAACCCGGTTCCGTGGCTCAGGGTGGTCAGGCCAGTGGTAGTCCGTTATGTGTTGTTGATTATGTCCGACTACGCCACCCGTGGATTGCGGTTATTAGGAACCGCCGCTGCATGCAGACCGCTGGGGCTGATGAGGTGTGCAGCTAGGGTAGTGTGACTCCCCACGGGAAGAGTGCAGCCCCAGGGCAGTATAATGGATGGTGAGAGTGATGGTAGTGAGAATCCCAGTGCTGATAGTGCTGGAGGAGCAAGGAGCACACAGACAACAAGTTGCAGTCCAGGGTCTTTACTACAACAGGTAAACTGACCCATAAACAGTCCCGGCTAGGAGGGGACCTGGATGTCTGAGAGCAACGGGGAAATTGGCCCTGGTCAGGGTGAGGGTGTAGGCCTACCGTGCTTTCTGCGCTCCTTCTGGCTATCTCCTCCTGATAGGGTAACAGCCCACATTTCCGAGCTTTCCGTGTTTTCTCGCCTGTATGGCCTGCGACGTGGGTTCCTTTCTGCTCCCAGCCTTGTATGGCTTTACTGGTCCCTTCGGTTGTGGCAGGGCCTCCAGGCTTCTTAGGCCAAGGAATGTACAGTCCCTTGCGGACTGGTTCTCTGCTGGGGGATGTGGAATCCTTCCAGCCTCAGACACCAAAGTCTGGTAAAATTAAGTCTTTTCTCTGCCAAGACAGGCTCTCTTCGCCTCTTGTCTCTGGCTTGTGGCTCTCTCCTACTGCCACACTTCCTCTTAGGTGCAATCAACTTTCTGTCCCTGCTCCACTCTGGGACACGTCTCAAAGCTGAGACAGGCAATCCAGTTCTCCCTAACCCTGTCCCCAGTACCAGCTTTTATAGGGGCAGCCTGCTCCCCCTACTGGCCTGAGACAGGAGGCATTGCATGCTAATGTTCCCCTGACCAGAGAACCTCCCCCTTGCTCTCAGACACAGCTTTATTACACTTGTGGCATCCAGGTAGGGTGACACACCACCAGCGCAGCTGCAGCAGCGGTGATGCCCTTTTCCCTGCCCTACATCCCTGGAGCGGCCTTGCTGCCTAAGTATTCAGGGGAGCCCCATGCCCTGACTGATTTTAAGGAAAGGCTGTACAGTTTGTTCCAAGTTTACCCCCTGACAGAGGAACAGAAGGTCAGCATACTGACGGGGCAGTTAAATGGCGCAGCCCAGCGCGAGGTAAAGTTGTGGCCCGCTGAGGAGAAAAGGACTGTGAAGGAAATTCTGGCCTGGCTGCGAGGTACCTTTGATACCCGTACCTCCGCTGAAATTAAAATGCGGTTCTATGGATGTAAGCAGCGGGCACAGGACAGCATCAGAGACTATGCCCTAAATTTGCAGGAAGCCTTGAGAGCCATTAAACAAGCTGACCCTGGTAGCGTGCAGGATACGGATAAGCTACTAACAGAACAGTTTATAGAAGGTCTGCTGTCTAGCGTCCACAGGACCCAGCTGCGCCTCATGTTCTTCCAGAACCCTGACCTGACCTTTGCCCAATTCAAGGACAGGGCCATAAGGGTGCTCCGTGAATACGCAACAAGTGGCGCTATAAACCCCCGGCGCCCTGCTCTCACCTACCACCAGGAGGCGGCGCCCTCCTCTATGGACTCTGCGGGGGCTGACGCACAGGCCCTGAACCAAGCCCCGTCAAAAGATCTGCATCACCAAATCCAGGAGCGTCGCGGCGTTGACCAGGACCATCCAGGCGTTACAAGTGGACCCGTCAAGACCCATCGAGCTGGCTTCAAGTCCGGAGGATGTCCCATGGCGTCGAGAGAGGAGGATCCCGTCGCTCCGAGGGAGGCCCACAGACCGCTACGCAGAGGATGGACAGCCCATTTGCCGTCGATGCAACCAGCCCGGACACATTTCCAGGTACTGTAATTTAAACGGGTCCAACCTGGGGCAGAGGGCCAACCCCCAGGCATAAGATCACCAGGCCCTTACAATTGGCGTAATAAGTACGTTGGGGGGCGCCCGGTTTTACCCGTGGTGCTGGAAGGTATCCCCATGAGCGCCTTGCTGGATACTGGGTCGCAAGTAACCACTATCCCTTATGTACTTTTTAAGCAGTATTGGACTGATGCTGATTAGTGTTGAGCGAGCACTAAAATGCTCGGGTGCTCGAAGCTGGGGCCGAGCTCACTGTGATACTCGGGTGCTTGACCCGAGCAACGAGCCCAATGTTAGTCTATGGGAGACCCGAACATTTTTGCGGCGGCTCCCCCGGCAGTCTGTAGAAAGCCTAAAAAGTGCCCAAAACGATAGTGACAGTGCTCAAATGACATGGGGACAGCATGGGGATCGCCCCTGGAAGCATTTCTGACCCCCAGGTCACTGCTGTCAACCACGTGGTCAGAGGTATTAAGCCACTTTTACAGGCTCACAATAAAACGTTCAAAAACGAAAGTGAAAGTGCTTTCCTGTGAAATATGTTAACCCCTTAACGACCATGGGTCTTTCTGTTTTTTGGTTTTCCTTTTTTGCTCCCCTTCTTCCCAGAGCCAGAACTTTTATAATTTTCGTTCAATATGGCCATGTGAGCGCTTATTTTTTGTGGGACGAGTTGTACTTTTAAACACCATCACTGGTTTTACCATATCGTGTGCTGGAAAATGGGAAAAAAATTCCAAGTGCAGTGAAACTGCAAAAAAAATGCAATTCCACGGTTGTTTTTTGGGTCCTTTTTTTACCACGTTCACAGATTGCTAAAACTGACCTGCCATCATTATTTTCCAGGCCATTACGAGTTCATAGACACCAAACATGTATAGGTTCTTTTTTATTTAAGTGGTGAAAAAAAAATCCAAAGCTTGCTAAAAAAAACAAAAAAAATTACGCCATTTTCCGAGACCCTTAGCTTCTCCATTTTTCGGGATCTGGGGCCAGGTGAGGGCTTATTTTTTGCGTGCCGGGCTGAAGTTTTTATTGATACAATTTTGGGGTAGATCCGATGTTTTGATCGCCCGTTATTGCATTTTATTGCAAAGTTGTAACGACCAAAAAAACTTAATTCTGGCGTTTAAAATTTTTTTCTCGTTACGCCGTTTACTGATTGTATTAATTCTTCTTTTATATTGATAGATCGGGCGCTTCTGAACGCGGCGATACCAAATATGTGTATGTGGTTTTTTTTTTATATATATATATATATATATTTTATTTTGAATGGGGCGAAAGGGGGGTGACTTAAACTTTTATATATTTTTTATTTTTTTTATTTTTTTAAAAACTTTTTTTTTACACTTTCTGCTTGCTTCTATAGTCTCCAGAGGAGACTAGAAGCAGCAGTTGTCTGATTGCTTCTACTGCATACAAGCGATGAGCAGATCGCTTGTATGCAGGAGAAATGCTCACTTGCTATGAGCGCTGACCACTAGGTGGCGCTCATAACAATTGAGACATGACAACCACAGGCGTCTGCTGCAGACCCTGAGTTGTCATGCCCACCCATTGGTGACCCGCGATCACGTGACGGGGTCACTGATGGGCGGGGCTTAGGACTCCCGGAAGCGCGAGTTAAATGCCACTGTCAGAGATTTAACATGTTAACAGCCGCGGGTGGATCGCAATTCCAATAATCAGCTGACATGTGCTCGCTTCAGTGCGGGCTCACCGCCGGAGCCCCCGCTGAACCGGCCTTCCCGACCTGGTGCGTACTATTACTGACCAGGTCGGAAAGGGGTTAAGGAACATCCTTTCCAGGGTAAAGACTTGTGTATAAGGTAAAATAAATAACCAAAAACAAAAATACTCCTCCACACCTTGGGCTATGTTCACAAGTAGCATTTTTTATGCGTTTTTGCACGTTTGCATTGCTTTCAACCGTGACAAATGCATTCACCGGGAAATGTCATTTTAACATTTTACAACCTTATCTGGCCATGTGCAGTGTGACACATGCATACAGTGCTAAAAGACATGGGAACAGCATGGGGAAGACCCCTGGAAGCATCTCTGACACCCAGGTCACTGCCTAAAAGTGTGCCCATCAGAAGTGATCCTTGCCGCATCAGAAGATGCAGACTTGCAACTATCCCCGTGCAAGTCCTTGTCCCAGGGCAGTGTTCAATTGTACCTCCCCCATAACTTGCAATACAAGCGCAAGTATTCAGCCTGCTACCCACCCACCCCCAGGCTGCAATACCATACTGATAGCTTGCTTGCACTTGAAATTGGGCCTTTTAGGCATGTGGAGGTGGAATCTGGCCACCACGTCATGGCTGCGTCGGTAGCCTGGTATTCATACTCAGTCCCCAGCCGCCCGGCGGCCGGGTGTCCACGCTTGGTCCCCAGCCGCCAGGGGGCGGCCGGGTGTCCATACTCAGTCCCCAGCCGCCCCGCGGCCGGGTGCCCACACACAGTCCCCAGCCGCGTGGGGGTGGCCGGGTGTCCATAAACGGTCCCCAGCCGCCCCTATTTATCCCGGTGCACCTTATACACAAGCGCGCATACCAAAACATTACCTGTGCCCTCCCCAGTGCATTTAGTGGGAAGGACAGCCTAACCACAAACACGTGGACAAGTGAATGTGGCCAGGAATGGTCCATCTCACTGACGCCTTCACACTGGGTTAATATTGTGGAAGCCGGGACACAGTTGGACACTGGGATGCAACACGTCCTCCAGACATAGAGGATTGCGGGTCCTGGGTCAATCAGGCTTCAACACAAAGTTCAGAAGGTAGACAGCCGCAGTGGTCGGCCTCCTACACAACGAGTAAATTATTCATGATCATGAGGCCATCTACCTCCTTAGCTTTCTGTTCCTTGGAATGCAAGCGCATGTATGTAGTAGCAGCTAGGCCTGAGGTGGTCAGCGTTTTGGCACATATTCTACCTCCTTCGAGGATTGCTGGATGTTTTCCTGCTACTATCCCAGTTCTATGACTCCTGTTAAAACAAAGCTTCAGGTGATGAATGATGGATGAGGTGGTGGCAAAGGAGAAAGAGCAGGAGGAACAGGGACCATTCACATCAATATCAGGCCAGCCAACCACACATGTCTTGTAGGATATGTTTCTGTACCAAAAGGAGCGGTTCAGCTACACAGTTATAAGGCATACAGTGAATGCAATGCCTACCAAACATTTCGAGGCACTCCAATGCCCCTTGGAAGTGACATGGAGGTCAGAGGGCCTTAACTAAACCGTTTTTTCCATTTATAGCAACTGGGTCTCCTGTACACTGTTGGCCTAAGCAGGGAATGGAAGGCTTTCCAAAAATTATTAGGCACTGCAATGCCCCTTGAAACAGACGTGGATTACAGCGTATTAAAAACCTTCTACCCATTATTGGGGAGTGGGTCTCCCTTAGTGTTCGCCTATGCATTGAAAAGCAAAAGCTGACAAAAATTAGGAGGAAATGCAATGCCCGTTGCAAGAGTCGTGGAGGTTAGAGGTAATTAAAAACAACATGTCAATGCCCCTTGGAAGAGCTGTGGAGTTCAGAATGGTTTAACAAGACGGTTTAAATGCCCCTTAGAAGAGACGTGGAGTTCAGAGTGGTTTAACAAGACAGTTTTAATGCCCCTTGGAAGAGATGTGGAGGTCACAGTAGCTTAACAAGATGGTTTTAATGCCACTTGGAAGAGACGTGGAGTTCAGAGTGGTTTAACAAGACAGTTTTAATGCCCCTTGGAAGAGTGGTGGAGGTTACAGTGGAATAAAAAGACAATATCAATGCCCCGTGGAAGAGACGTGGAGGTCACAGTAGCTTAACAAGACGGTTTTAATGCCCCTTGGAAGAGACGTGGAGTTCAGAGTGTTTTAACAAGACAATTTTAATGCCCCTTGGAAGAGTGGTGGAGGTTACAGTGGAATAAAAAGACAATATCAATGCCCCGTGGAAGAGACGTGGAGGTCACAGTAGCTTAACAAGACGGTTTTAATGCCCCTTGGAAGAGTGGTGGAGGTCGCAGTGGAATAAAAAGACAATATCAATGCCCCTTGGAAGAGTGGTGGAGGTTACAGTGGAATAAAAAGACAATATCAACGCTCTGTGGAAGAGACGTGGAGGTCACAGTAGCTTAACAAGACGCTTTTAATGCCCCTTGGAAGAGTGGTGGAGGTCGCAGTGGAATAAAAAGACAATATTAACGACCCTTGGAAGAGACGTGGAGGTCACAGTAGCTTAACAAGACGATTTTAATGCCCCTTACAAGAGCCATGCAGTACAGCATATTAAAAAGATTATTCCCATTATTGGGGAGTGGGTCTCCCATAGTCTTTGCCTATGCCTTCCAGGCAAAAGCTGCCAAAAATTAGGAAGGGGGAACTTGCAATGTCCCTTACAAGAGCCATGCAGTACAGCATATTAAAAACATTATTCCCATTATTGGGGAGTGGGTCTCCCATAGTCTTTGCCTATGCCTTCCAAGCAAAAGCTGCCAAAAATTAGGACAAAGGAACTTGCAATGCTGGCAACATGGACTACGGTCACCCTGGTGGTATAGTGGTCGTGGAGGCTGAGGATAAGGAGAAGAGCAAAAAACAGCTGAAATGAGGAAGCGTATACCCATGTGTGGGTTTGAAGCGATGCATGGGAATACACCTCCCAAAATAACACAGTGGATTTGACTTTATGTTACTCTGCTGTCATTTGGTGGTGATGAGAAGTCTGGCCCAATCCAGCCCTTGTTCATTTTGATAAGGGTCAGCTTGTCAGCATTGTTAGTTGACAGGCGAGTGCGCTTATCAGTTATAATTCCCCCAGCGGCACTAAAAACACGCTCCGATAACACGCTAGCGGCAGGGCAGGCCAGGACCTCCAAGGCATACAGAGTGAGTTCATTCCAAGTGTCCAGCTTGGATACCCAATAATTAAAAGGCACAGAGGAATCACGGAGGACGCTGGTACTCCCTCACCATCTTTTGAAACTTTCCACTCCTTGTGAGAGTACCCTGCGCCTCAGGGCCTGTAAGCTGGGCAGGTCTCAGAAAACTGTCCTAGAACATTGACAGTGTTCCCCTGCCTCTGCTGGATTGGAGTTGCGTCTCTCTCGCCTGTATGCCTTAGTTGGGCAGCGAACTGTGACCTCTGCCGCTACCGTGTTCAGATGGGAATTTTTTTAATAGTTCTGCAGCAAGGGCCTTCTGGTACTGCCCCATTTTTGTAGACCTCTCCAACTCAGGGATAAGAGAGTGAAAGTTCTCCTTGTAGAGGGGGTCTAAAAGTGTCATCAATCAGTAATGACTGTCACCCAACATTTTGACAATGCGAGGGTCACGGTTAAGGCAGCGTAACATAAAGTCAGCCATGGGTGCCAGACTGGTAACGGGCAAGACTTCCGTGTCCTCACCAAGATGACGACTGATAGTGTTGAGCGATCACTAAAATGCTCGGGTGCTCGAAGCTCGGGCCGAGCTTACAGTGATACTCGGGTGCTCGACCCGAGCAACGAGCCCAATGTTAGTCTATGAGAGATCCGAGCATTTTTGCGGCAGCACCCCCGGCAGTCTGTAGAAAGCCTAAAAAGTGCCCAAAACGATAGTGACAGTGCTCAAAAGACATGGGGGCAGCATGGGGATCGCCCCTGGAAGCATTTCTGACCCCCAGGTCACTGCTGTCAACAACGTGGTCAGAGGTATTAAGCCACTTTTGCGGGCTCACAATAAAACGTTCAAAAACGAAACTGAAATGGTTTTCCATGTTAAGGAATTTCCTTCCAGGGTAAAAACTTGTGCATAAGGTAAAATAAATAACCAAAAACAAAAATACTCCTCCACACCTTGGGCTATGTTCACAAGTAGCATTTTTCATGCATTTTTGCACTTTTGTATTGCTTTCAACCGTGACAAATGCGTTCACCGGGAAATGTCATTTTAACATTTTATAACCTTATCTGGCCATGTGCTGTGTGACACATGAATACAGTGCTGAAAAGACAAGGGATCAGCATGGGGAAGACCCCTGGAAGCATCTATGACCCCCAGGTCACTGTCTAAAAGTGTGCCCATCAGAAGTGATCCTTGCCGCATCAGAAGATGCAGACTTGCAACTATCCCCGTGCAAGTCCTTGTCCCAGGGCAGTGTTCAATTGTACCTCCCCCATTCCTTGCAATGCAAGCGAAAATATGCAGCCAACCACCCACCCACCCGCAGGCTGCAATACCATACTGCTAGCTTTCACTTGAAATGGGGCCTTTTAGTTTGGAGGAGGCCGAAGCTGGCCACTACCTCATGGCCGCTTCGGCAGCGAGGTATCCATACTCTGTCCCCAGCCGTCTGGCGGCCGGGTGTCCACGCTCGGTCCCCAGCCGCCAGGTGGCGGCCAGGTGTCCATACTCGGTCCCCAGCCGCCCTGATTTCTCCTGTCACCTTCCCCCACACTTTTCTTAGCCTGGCCTGCTTTAGGGCAGCATTGGACGAGCCCACCAGAGAACCAGACTCCTCCGGTGGGCCCTGGCTTCTCCATCAGAGGAGTTGAGAGTGCCTAGGTGAGGAGCATGATGATGATGATAGAAGTTAGCATCTGCTTTGTTTTCTTGGAATGCAAGCGCATGTATGGAGTAGCGGCTAGGCCTGAGGTGGTCCGCGTTTTGGCGCATATCCTACCTCCTCCGAGGATTGCTGGATGTTTTCCTGCTACTATCCCAGTTCTATGACTCCCGTTAAAACAAAGCTTCAGGTGATAAATGATGGATGAGGTGGTGGCAAAGGAGAAAGAGCAGGAGGAACAGGGACCATTCACATCAATATCAGGCCAGTCAACCAGATATGTCTTGTAGGATATGTTTCTGTAACAAAAGGAGTGGTTCGGCTACACAGTTATAGGGCATACAGTGAGTGCAATGCCTACCAAAAATTTCAAGCCACTCCAATGCCCCTTGGAAATGACATGGAGGTCAGAGGGCGTTAACTAAACCTTTTTTTCGATTTATAGCAACTGGGTCTCCCGTGCACTGTTGGCCTAAGCAATGAATGGAAGGCTTTCCAAAAATTATTAGGAACTGCAATGCCCCTTACAAGAGCCATGTGTTGCACCCCAGGGGTCTGGTCACCACAGTAATAGAGATATTACGTCGGAGAGCAAGTGGGAGGTTTCCTGGTCAGGATCCCTTAAACATGTAACATCCTCCTGCCCCAGTCCTGGGAGGGGAGAATTCTACCCTTATAAACTGGATCTGGGGCGGGGTTGAGTGAGTCATAGAACAGTCAGAGTCAGAGTGAGAGCAAGGGAAAGTAACAGCAAAGAGCTCTGTAGGAGCTAGGAGCTAAAGACCAGGGGCTGGAAGCTGAGCAGAGCTCGCCCTGGCAGAAGACAATAGGAACCGGACACAGGAGTCCGAAGCTGTGAGGACTTATATATCCAGCAGCAGAAACCAGCCGGCAGGGGATTTCAGGTCTTCTGGCCATAGAAGCCCGGAGGCTCAGTTGCAAGCAAGGGACCAGCACCGCCGTCGTGGAGCGGAGGCCCCAAGTCACCAGCCATACGGGTGAGCACTAGACGGTACACTCAGGGACGTGGGCTACTTCTACCCGCTTACAGCAAGGTAGCCAGGAAGAGTGCAGACAGACCGGGAGGCCTACAACTCCACCTGGCCAGGGGAACTCCTGCTTGCTCACAGACTGACCAGGCCTCTTATGCTAGCCAGTACTCCCGGGAGGGTCTACCTTATAATCATCAGTAAAGACCCTGAACTGCACTGCAAAGACTCTGAGTCGTTCCTGCTGCGCTCGTGCACCATCACCCCCATCATCCACACTCACTGCCCTGAGGCTATACTCCTCCCGAGGGGAGTTATCCCATTCTATGCTGCGCACACAACACCAGCCTCAGCGGTCTGCCTCGCAGCGGTGGTACTCCCTGACCGCAATCCACGGAAAGACTGCCACTGGTTTGACCAGCCTGAGCCACGGGACCGGGTCACCGCCACGGAGACTACAGACCCCAGAGACCCGGCACCGGGTATCCCACACACGTGTACACACGGCCCAGGGGGCGCGTCACATGCAGTACAGCATATTACAAACATAAGTCCCATTATTGGGGAGTGGGTGTCCCATAGTATTTGCTTATGCCTTGCAAGCAAAAGCTGCCAAAAATTAGGACGGAGCAACTTGCAATGCCCCTTACAAGAGCCATGCAGTACAGCATATTACAAACATAAGTCCCATTATTGGGGAGTGGGTCTCCCATAGTATTTGCTTATGCCTTGCAAGCAAAAGCTGCCAAAAATTAGGACGGAGCAACTTGCAATGCCCCTTACAAGAGCCATGCAGTACAGCATATTACAAACATAAGTCCCATTATTGGGGAGTGGGTCTCCCATAGTATTTGCTTATGCTTTCCCAGTACCCTGGTGGTATGGTGGTGGTGGAGGCTGAGGATAAGGAGAAGAAGATTAAACAGCCGAAACGAGGAAGCGTATACCCATGTGTGGGTGTGAAGCGGTGCATGTGAATACACCTCCCGAAATAACACAGTGGATTTGACTTTATGTTACTCTGCTGTCATTTGGTGGTGATGAGAAGTCTGGCCCAATCCAGCCCTTGTCCATTTTGATAAGGGTCAGCTTGTCAACATTGTCAGTTGACAGGTGAGTGCGCTTATCAGTTATAATTCCCCCAGCGGCACTAAAAACACGCTCCGATAAAAGGCTAGCGGCAGGGCAGGCCAGGACCTCCAAGGCGTAGAGAGCGAGTTCATTCCAAGTGTCCAGCTTGGATACCCAATAATTAAAAGGCACAGAGGAATCACGGAGGACGCTGGTACGATCGGCAAGGTACTCCCTCACCATCTTTTGAAACTTTCCACTCCTTGTGAGAGTACCCCGCGCCTCAGGGCCTGTAAGCTGGGCGGGTGTCAGAAAACTGTCCCAGAACGTTGACATGTTCCCCTGCCTCTGCTGGATTGGAGTTGCATCTCTCTCGCCTGTACGCCTTGGTTGGGCAACGAACTGTGACCTCTGCCGCTAGCGTAGCGCCCCGAGGGTTCAGCCGCTACAGGGGTATTGAACCTCAGACCAGAGGTGTGGTATTCCACTCCCGGGTAAGGATGGAGTATGGACCAGGGCTCAGTTAGCTGCATACAGCACACACACCCCATTTCCGAGGGACAGCTCAACGGTGCTCCCACTAGACATAAGTGCAGGCACGACCGACTATGTCCCTGCCTGGAGTGGGGAGGGGGGTGGAACACCCAGTGCTGTAGGAGCAGATAGGGGTTGGTTCCTGAGCGTAGGTAGGAGTCCATTGGTTGCTGGTCACCTGGGCTCATGGCTAGAGGGAGGTATAAAAGGTGGGCACCATCTTAGATCTTGGTTCGTTCAGCCAGAGGAGAAGACAGGGAGTAGAGGCTCTGTAGGAGCTCTACTCCAGGAGGGCCTAGTGAGAGGCCAAGGAGGAGGTGAAGGGGAGCTGAGATTCTGGCTCATCTCAGCTCCAAGAGAACGGAACAGAAAGGAACAGAGAAAGAGAAGGAGAGAAAGAGAAACAGAAGGGCTCAGGAACAAGAAGGTGGAAGGGACCCTAAGAAGCCACGAGAATCCAGGGTGCAGGGTCAGGCAGATTAAGGGTACCGGATCCCAAGTTGGTGGAGGAGAAACAACCCTCAGCCAAAGACCGGTCGTCGTGATCATCTATTGGTGCAACACCTCATCAAACCTGCTAGGAAGGCACCATATAGGACAGCGGAGGACGGGGCTCACGTTTAACCGCACGAGTCCGCAGCAGCTGGACAAAAGTGGGTCACTGGTGAGGCAGGCCAGAGAAAGGATTAAAGGGGGTCCTGTGCCATGCTCTTGACTGCTTGGGAGTTGACCGAGCTCCACACCTGGTGGACGCAGTACGGCTCGGGCGGTCACTGCCGACGGAAGTGACCCGGGACAAACGAACTGTGAGTAAAGACCCTGGACTGTAACTTGCTGTCCGTGTGCTCCTTCGCTCCTCCGGCACTACCGGTACTGGGACCTTCACCACCATCACTCCCATCATCCACTACACTGCCCTGGGGCCGCACTCTTCCCGTGGGGAGTCACACTACCCTAGCTGCACACCTCATCAGCCCCAGCGGTCTGCATGCAGCGGCGGTTCCTAATAACCACAATCCACGGGTGGCGTAGTCGGACATTATTTGAAGCACGTAGCAGACTACCATTGGTCTGACCACCCTGAGCCGCGGGACCGGGCCGCCACTACTACCCCCATCGTTCCCCTATCGCCCGGATCCGCGTGCCCCACGGCCCAGGGGGCGAGTTACTAGCGTGTTCAGATGGGAATTTTTTTAAGAGTTCTGCAGCAAGGGCCTTCTGGTATTGCCCCATTTTTGTAGACCTCTCCACCTCAGGAATAAGAGAGTGAAAGTTCTCCTTGTAGCGGGGGTCTACAAGTGTCACCAACCAGTAATGACTGTCACCCAACATTTTGACAACGCGAGGGTCACGGTTAAGGCAGCGTAACATAAAGTCAGCCATGCGTGCCAGACTGGTAACGGGCAAGGTTTCCATGTCCTCACCAAGATGACGACTGACCATGCTCTCCTACTCCTCCTCCTCCTCCTCTTCCTCCTCCCCCCTGTCCTCAGGCCACCCACGCTGAACCGACGGTATGACACTTGTACAAGTACTACCGTCTACAACGCATGATAGTATGACTCCTCCTCCTCTCCCTCATTGTCCCCCAATGCACGTTGAGATGAGATGAGGCTGGGCTGTGTGTAATCGCCCGCTACGGCTTCTTGATCCATCTCATCATACTCTGGCTGCAATGCCTCCTCTTTAATTCTCTGCAGAGAGCGTTGCAAAAGACAGACAAGTGGGATGCTGACACTAATGATGGCATCATCGCCACTCACCATCTTGGTGGCCTCCTCAAAGTTTGTCAGGATGGTACATATGTCAGACATCCAGGTCCACTCCTGAGGTCTTATGTGTGGAGTCTGACTTGAATATCGACGGCCTTGTTGTAGCTGGTACTCCACAACTGCTCTCTTCTGCTCACAAATCCTTTGCAACATGTGGAGGGTAGAGTTCCAACGTGTGGGGACATCACACACCAGTCGGTGTGCCGGAAGCTGCAAACGCTGCTGCAACACAGCAAGGGCGGCGGAAGCTGTAGTCGACTTGCGAAAATGAGCTGACAGGCGGTGTACTTTCACGAGCAGATCTGGCAACTCGGGGTACGATTTAAGAAACCGCTGAACCACGAGGTTAAGCACATGAGCCAGGCATGGTACGTGTGTGATCTCACCTCGCCTCAGAGCCGCCACCAGGTTACGGCCATTGTCACACACGACCATGCCGGGATGTAGGTTCAGCGGTCTCAGCCACAGATCTGCCTGCTTAGGTGATAAACCTCACACAGCTGTCCACAACTCACAAGCAGTGTGAGGTTTATCACCTAAGCTTATGAGTTTCAGCACAGCCTGTTGCCGCTTGGCGGAGGCAGTACTGCAATGCTTCCAGCTTGTAACTGATGTGGTGATATCTGAGATGGAGGCTGAACATGAGGAGGAGGAGGATGCGCAGGAGCTGTACACTGTGGGGGCAACTCTGACTGACATAGGGCCCGCAATCCTCGGTGTGGGGAGGATGTGTTCCGTCCCAAGGTCCGACTGGGTCCCGGCTTCCACTATGTTTACCCAGTGTGCCGTCAGAGAGATGTACCATCCCTGGCCACAAGCACTTGTCCACGTGTCCGTTGTCAGGTGGACTCTCCTAGTAACTGCGTTGTTGAGGGCACGGCAGATGCTTTGGGACACGTGCTTGTGTAGTGCGGGGATGGCACACCGGGCAACATAGTGTCGGCTGGGGACCGAGTACTGAGGGACGGCAACCGCCATAAGGTTGCGGAAGGATTCTGTCTCCACCAGCCTAAAAGGCAGCATTTCCAATGCAAGCAGTCGTGAAATGTGCGAATTTAGGACTGTGGCCTGTGGGGCGTTAGCTGCGAATTTCCGCTTTCGTTCAAAGGTCTGGGATATGGACAATTGAACGCTGCGGTGGGACGTGGACGTGGATGTTGATGCTGTTTCTTGAGAAACTGCCATAACAAGTGAAGACTGAGAGGAGGGGGCATCTTTACATGCAGTATGGACAGGGGATTGCCTTGCACACACAACAGGGGGTTCTATTGCACGCACAACAGTGGAAGAAGCAGTAGTGACACCCGCTGACACTGGTCGTGGACCCTGGGTTTCGCCCCACAAAGTCGGGTGCTTTGCTGCCATGTGCCTGATCATGCTGGTGGTGGTCAGGCTGGTAGTTTTGTCACCCCTGCTGATGCTGGCATGGCAGGTGGAACATATGGCCTTTTTGGGGTTATCAGCAGAGTCTTTAAAAAAATTCCAGACTCTGGAAGACCTACCGCTTGTACTGGCAACATCCCTCGTGTTGGTGTTACGGGGAACGGTTGCCTGCCTTCTGTCTGCGACCACCACACTGCTTCTTCCTGCCTGTTGGGGTACTCTGCCTCCCTCCCCCTGTGTGCTGCTGGCCTCACTCTGCATGTCCTCCTTCCACGTTGGGTCAGTTACTAGATCATCCACCACCTCCTCCTCTTCCACTTGCGCACCACGATCCTCCTCCTCACTTCCTGGCAATTGTGTCTCGTCATCGTCCACCTCTTGTGACAGATTGCCAACGTCGACTTCCTGTGGCCGTGGCTGTTCAAATATTTGGGCATCGCAACATGGGATCTCGTCTTCCACCACTTCAAGCGTATCAGGCGAGGGGCCCAAATATGGAAATGGACCAGTGAACAGCTCTTCAGAGTGTCCAAGTGTGGGATCACTTGCTGTCTGACGACACTCGGCATGGTGGGTATTAAGGAGCATCAGGGTGAGGAGGAGTATGCGGTCGAGAAGGCTACTAAGAGTTGACCGTGTGGAAGACAGACCAGAGGTGGTGGTGCCCAGGTAACTGGAAGTATTATCTGCTATCCAATTAATAACCTGTTCACACTGATCAGTTCTCAATACTGGTGTTGTTCTGTGCTTCCCTAGTAATTCGGTCAAGAAGTGGGAGCGAGAAGATGTGGCTGTTGGTTGTGGCACATTTTCACCTTGGCCACAGCCCCGTCCTCTGCACGAACCATCACCAGAACGTCCACTTCCACGTCCCTTGCCACGCGCCTTGCCCATTGTAAATGAAGTAAAATAGCTTACACTTGAACTATCAATGGAAAAAGGGTAATAAAGAGTAGATTAGAACTGTGGAAGAGGATAACCACAGTTATTGTTTACTGGGGTATACCACACTTTTTTAAATAGAGATATTTGCGGCTGAACAGTGAGCGACACACTCAAACTGCTTTTTTTTTAGATACCAAAGGCCCAAAACTGGATAGTACAGCGATTTGACCCGTGGAACTGCGAAACCACACTGGGATGTCGGGCCTACACAAGACTATTTTCAACAGATATATTTTTGTGTCACAACAGTCAGGAGACACTACTGTTTTTCTTTACGGAAAAAACTACCAAAACCTGAATAATAGAGATTTTTTACCGTGGGATGGCAAAACCACAGTTATTGTTTACTGGGGTATACCACACTTTTTTAAATAGAGATATTTGCGGCTGAACAGTGAGCGACACACTCAAACTGTTTTTTTTAGATTCAAATGGCCCAAAAGTGGATAATACAGAGGTTTGAACCGTGAAACTGCAAAGCCACACTTGTATTTCTCGGGGCTACACCAGACTATTTTCAACAGATATATTTGTGTCTGAACAATCAGGAGACACTATTTATTTTTTACAGCAAAAAATGCCAAAAGCAGGATAATAGAGATTTTTTACTGTGGAACAGCAAAACCACAGTTATAATTTACTGGTGTATACCAGGCTTTTTAAAATATATATATATTTGCGGCTGAACAGTGAGCGACACACTCAAACTGTTTTTTTAGATACAAATGGCCCAAAAGTGGATAATACAGAGGTTTGTACCGTGGAACTGCAAAACCACACTTGTATTTCTCGGGCCTACACCAGACTATTTTCAACAGATATATTTGTGTCTGAAAAATCAGGGAGACACTATTATTTTTTTTTTTACAGCAAAAAATGCAAAAAGCAGGATAATAGAGATTTTTTACCATGGAACAGCAAAAGCACACTTCTGTCTCTCTGACCTACACCAGACTATTTTCAACAGATATATTTGTGTCTGAAAAATCAGGGAGACACTATTATTATTTTTATACAGCAAAAAATGCCAAAAACAGGATAATAGAGATGTTTTACCGTGGAACAGCAAAACCACAGTAATAATTTACTGGTGTATACCAGACTTTTTTAAATATATATATTTGCGGCTGAACAGTGAGCGACACACTCAAACTGTTTTTTTTAGATACAAATGGCCCATAGAACTGCAAAAACACACTTCTATTTCTCTGGCCTACACCAGACTATTTTCAACAGATATATTTGTGTCTGAAGAATCAGAGGCACACTTTTTTTTTTGGGTGCGGGGGGGGACACCAAAAGGTTAATAAGATGGGTATTTGTACATTGTGAAGGAGGAAAAAAAAAAGAGGATTTAGATAAAAAAAAAAGGATTTTTCCTGGCCCCCGGGACCTGGAGCTAAGTCCAGCAATTTCAGCAACAGAAGCGGCACACAGAACTGTAATGCAGCGTTTGCTGGTATAACCACTGTGTCTCCTATACAGCCTGCCTGCCTGCCTGCCTGATATACCTGGGATGGATATTAGTCCTGAAAAGGACTGTTTGTTTGATCTGGCAGCCTTTACAGACCCTACACTAACTATTTTGCAGGATATATCTCTCCCTAAATCAGCAGCGCTGTCCCTACACTGTCTGATCCGGAGCGACTGTGTCCAAGATGGCGGCGCCCGGTTTTAAATACTCGAGGTGACGCTGTGCGGCCAGCCAATCACTGTAATGCCCACAACCAACATGGCTGCGGCATTACAGTGACTGGCTGGCAATCCCTGCATGTTCATTGGCTCTGTAAAGAGCGCCAAACATGAAGGGCGGAGACCCGAGCTCCCGCCCGAGTAACCCGGAAATGCTCAGTGCTCGCCGAACATCCCGAGTAGCGTGATGCTTGGGCGAGTACCGAGCAGTGTCGAGCATGTTCGCTCAACACTAATGCTGATATCACAAGGTATCCAGACAGTAACTTGAGCATCATCGCCAGTAATGGCTTACCCGTGCCGCAGATGGGGTTCAAGGAGATGACCATTAAAATTGGTAAAGTTGAACTACCGGCACAGGGAGTAATTATTGTGGACATTGACCATCGTGAGAGTCACCCTAAAATAACTGTGGGTACTAACATGATTGAAAATTGTCTTTCAGAGGTAATTGTAATTCTACTACAGGTGGCGGTGAATGCTAGTTCCAGCCAACAGAGAGTCCTCAACAAGGAGATAAAAGCCCTGATGAGACGGCAGCAGGTAGAACTGTCTAGTGGTGAGATCGGTAGCGTAAGACTGAGTGACCCATTCCCTATTTCCATGCCTCCCAAAAGTGAAATGATGATCTGGTGTCGGACTGCAATCGGGTTGAGAGGTAGAGACTACCAAGCCATGGTAGAACCCGTGTACTCGGACAGCAGGCCCACCATTTTGACAGCCCGGGGGGTGGTTGATGTCCGTCATGGGAGGGTGCCCGTTCGCATTCTCAACATTGGGGAGAGAGAGGTACACTTACCTAGGTACGCTACACTTGTCAAACTGTTTGTTGTCGAACACAAAGCTATCAGGGCCGTGGAGCCTTTACCTCCATCTCCACAGGAGGAGGGTAATGGCTCCCAGAAACAAAAGGAGGACTGGTGCCAGAAACTCCATGTGGGTGCTGACTAGTGTTGAGCCACCCCCATAGTGTTCGAGTTCGGTTCGGTTCGTCGAACACCCTTGTGTTCGCCGAACTGTTCGTTGAACTGTTCGTCGAACACCTTCGAACACCGTTAAAACCAATGGCAGGCAAACAAAAACACATAGAAACACATAGAAAACACCTTCAAAGGTGTCCAAAAGCTGACAAACTGCTCAGAAGACATAACTAACACATGGAAAAGTGACAAGTACATATAGTCATGCGAAAAGAAAAGAGGTGGAGGAGTAAAAGGAGGGGGAGACACAGATATAGGCATGTCATGCCCTTCTAAAATCCAAAAAGTGAGAAGCCGACACGGCCAGTCCGTTCCTGCCCGTGCCACCTCCGTTTGTGCCAGATCCGCGGTGGACCCTGACGGCCAGCCCCCTCTCCCAATACTGGTGCCTGTCCGCTGGTGGGTCGAGCGAGCCCCCCTGTGGTGGAGGCAGGTCTAAGCATTTTAATTTAAATTGTCTCTCTAATTTGAATGAATACACTTTAAATCCTTTTACAAGGTTCTATTGGAGGGCAAGTCTCATGCCAGCAGCCGCGTAATTCCAGCTCCAGTAGCGTCCACTAAAGCTGCTGCAGTTAAAAAGCTCTTATAAGGATCGAGCTCGGCGGTCCACCGCAAGGCGTCCTACCGCCAGTCCCAGCCCCTATGCCTTGGGGTGCCTCCTGATGCTCTTCACTGAGTATCCCGGGGCCCCGAAGCATTTCCTTTGAAAAAATTAAGTGTCCAAACTACAGGTGGTAAAGCTTGCTTAACAGCTGGGATAATCCGCTGACTAGCAGACACTGCTACTAGGCACAAAGTATTTCCTGGGCTATATGCAGTTAAAAATTTGTAATTAGATACTCTCGTTGGATGCTGAGAAAGCATTCCATAGAGTCTCCTGGCACGCCATATATTATTCTCTTAAAAAGCTTGGGGTAGGGGTCTAGGGGACCCTTTTATAGCCAAAATCACGGCCCTGTATCGCAATGAGTCACCTAGGCTGAAGATAAATGGAACTGTAGCACCCCGAGGGCTCGGTTGCTGCAGAGGTATTGCACCTCACCCAGAGGTGTGATATCTCACTCTCAGGTAAGGATGGAGTGTGGATCAGGACCCCGACACCTGCATGCATTACACCACATTGCCGTGGTGCAGGGCGACCAATATGCCCATGAGATGGGCACGACAGTCCCTGTCCCTGGCTGGAGTGGGGGGAGGGAACACTGAGGAAGGGGAACCCTGTAGTGCAGGAGCAGGGAAGAAGCAGTTCCTGGGTGCATTGAGAAGGGAGTATAAAAGGTGGGCACCATCTTAGTTCAGTACAGAGAAGTCTGAGCAGAAGTGACAGGGAGCAGGGGCTCTGCATGAGCTCTGCTCCAGAGGCGGGCCTAGTAACAGAGGCCCAGGCCTGGAAGAGGGAGAAGGAAGGAAGAGGAGCGGAGAAGGCTCCAGGAACGAGGAACGAAGGGATCCCAGGGGTGTGGATGGGCGAGTCGCCACCGCACGCCCGAATCCAACTGCGCGGAGGGGTCAGGCCAAATGGGGAGACCAGTCCCCGAAACTAGTGGAGGCGGGAAACGACCCTCAGCTAGAAACCGGAGGCTGTGACATTTTATGTGGCGCAGCCCCTCGCTACACCAGCTAGGAGGGCAGCACATAGGGTCAAGGAAACTGGCGCCAAGTTTACCAAGAGGAGGCTCGAGGCAGCCGGACAGAAGGGTTGGTAAGAAAGGCCAGACAAAGGACACACAAAGGGGGTCCTGTGAAGCGCTCCAAAGTTATCTGGGAGTTGTCTGAGCCCCTCACCTGGTGAGCACAGTACGATGTGGGCAGCCGTTACCTGCAGAAGTGGTCTGGATAATAAGAACTGTGAGTAAAGGCCCTGGACTGCATTACTGATTCCTGTCGTTACTGCTACTGCCCTGCACCATCACCCCCATCCTCCGCATACACTGCCCTGAGGCTATACTCCTCCCGTGGGGAGTTATGCTACACTCTGCTGCACCCACAACACCAGCCTCAGCGGTCTGCCCTGCAGCGGCGGTTCACTCTGACGGCAATCCACGGGTGGCGTAGTGGGACATTTAAACATCCAAACCACATAAATAGTTCCGCCACTGCTATGACCGCCCTGAGCCACGGAACCAGGTCGCCGCCACGGAGACTACAACCACCAGCATCCACCAAAAAGGGTCCGGCTCCGGGTGTCCCAAGGCCCAGGGGGCGCGTCAGAACATTTTCATCACCTTTCATAATCACCAATGGGACAAGGCAGGGATGTCCTCTGTCCCCTCTCTTATACATCCTAGTGACGGAGCACCTGCTCTCATCAATTCGCCATAACCCCAATATTAGGTGGCTTGAGGTGGGAGGCACCGAGTACAAGTGCTCTGCATTTGCTGATGATGTCAATCACATATATCCATCAGCAGGCTGTTATGGCTGAAATAGATCACTTTGTTACATGGTCAAATTTTAAAATCAATACAGCGAAGACTGAGGCCCTTGATGTCTCCCTCCCCAAATCCATACAGGATTCCATCCAGTCCAACTTTCTCTTTGCCTGGCCCTCACAGGGTATCAAATTCTTAGGAAATCCCATTCATAGAGACCTCTCCCGTCTATGTTATCTTAATTTTGGGCCCTTTATTGAACAACTCCATACAGACCACGGTTGGCAAGTTAGAACTGTAAGATTCACTACGTGAACCACTGGTGTTTTGTGGAAAAGCATATGTACACTGTGTTCCAAATTATTATGCAAAAAGTGTTTAGGAGTGATAAGGGAAGAATTTGTTTGGTTGTCAGTTAAACTCATTGATGGTGATGTGTGTCAGGGCTCTTTATATCACTGTAAGCAATTGCAGACACCTGTGCTAATTAGTTTGGCAGGTGTGTCCAATGAACGGCAAGACTACTTAAGAAGGCTGTCCCACATTATTAAGCAATCAAGAAGTATGTAGCTGATTCACAGTACACACGTGTGCGTGCTGATAAGGGCAAATTGAGGACTCTTTCCTACAGGCAATTACGTCAGGTTAAAAGAGCAGCGGCAAAAAAGCCTTGTCATAGCAGCAGACAAGTTTTTGAAGCTGCTGGTGCCTCCAACGTCCCCCGAAAAACAAGATGCAGGGTCCTTCAGAGGTTTGCAGCTGGCGTACGCCATCCTGTCGACCTCCTCTATCCACTGCACACAAGCAGAAACGGCTCCAGTGGGCCAAACATTACATGAAGACTGATTTAAAAACTGTTTTGTTCACGGATGAGTGCCGTGCAACGCTCGATGGTCCAGATGGATGGAGTGGAGGATGGCTGGTTGATGGACACCCCACGCAAACACGGCAACAGCGCCAACAAGGAGGAGGTGGAGTAATGTTTTGGGCTGGAATCATGGGGAGAGGGATTGTCGGCCCCTTTAGGATCCCTGAAGGGGTAAAGATGAACTCCATAATGTATGTGGAGTTTCTCAAACAGCACTTCCTGCCATGGTTCAAGAAGAAGAACCGTGTATTCCACAGCAAGATAATTTTCATGCATGATAATGCACCGTCTCATGCTGCACATAACACATCTGCATCTCTGGCTGATATGGGCATAAAAGGGGACAAACTTATGGTGTGACCCCCATGCTCCCCTGACCTCTACCCCATTCAGAACCTCTGGAGCATCATCAAAAGGAGTGTCTATGATGGCGGGAGGCAGTTCACATCTAAGCAACAGCTCTGGGAGGGTATTCTGTCCTCATGCAAAACAATTGAAGCAGAAACCATCCAAAACCTGACAAATTCAATGGACGAGAGAGTTCAGAAGCTCCTTTCGAACAAGGGGTCCTATGTGCAAATGTAACATCACCTAGAATAAAGTTTTGAGTTGAAATATGTTTGATTTCAGTTTCTAATAACCTGCTAATGCTTATAATTTCAAAAATGACCATTTTTTTGTTCTTTATTAAAATGAAAAGGTTGATCGAAGAGTGTGGGGGATCTAAAGTGTGGCAACCCAGTAGTCAGGATTACTTCGAATTCTGACGATCTGAGGGTCATGTTGCAGGTAGTGGAGCAAGATGGCACTTATGTGTCTTGCGCATCTCGGAGCCCCAAAATTATTTTCCGGGCTAGATGCAGCTAAAAATTATTATTAATTTTAAATCTGGTGGAGCTTAGTATAGATGGCCTAATAGAATCAGTACTGCACACTGCTACAAAGCCCAAATTATTTTCCAGCCAAGATACAGATAAACATGATTAGTAATTTTAAATCTGGTGGAGCTTAGTATAGATGGCCTAATAGAATCATTACTGCACACTGCTACAAAGCCCAAATAATTTTGCAGCCAAGATACAGATAAACATGATTAGTAATTTGAAAGCTTAAAACGGTTGGTCAGGTGATTTTAACCAATCAACAAGCTTTTACTCTCCCCAGGATGACACAGGGGTAGAAAAGTCATTTCGGATCCATGATTTGTTCATCTTTATGAACGTGAGTCAGTCTACATTATCAGTGGAGAGCCGCGTGCGCTTATCTGTCAGCACACCACCAGCAGCGCTGAACACACGTTCAGACAGAACGCTGGCTGCGGGGCATGACAAGATCTCCAAGGCGTAAGTGGCTAGCTCCGGCCATTTATCCAGATTGGAAGCCCAAAAAGAGCAAGGGTCCAGTGACACAGTCGTGGCTTCAATGTTTACTTGGAGATACTCCTGTACCATCGTCTCTAGGCGTTGACTATGTGTCAGACTTCTTGTCTCCTGTGGCCTTGCAAAGGATGGGCTAAAAAAGTGGTGAAATGATTCCGCAAAATTGATGTTACCAGCAGATACTGTGGTTCTGTTACGGTTTGAGTGCTGAACACTTGACTGTCCCACGGTTGGCAAGTTGGAACTGTGAGATTCACTACGTGCACCACTGGTATTTTGTGGAAAAGCACATGTAAGATTCTGCAACAGTCTCTGCTGATACTCCTGCATGCGTGCATCCCTTTCTATGGCAGGAATAATTTCTGCAAATTTACTTTTGTACCGGGGATCTAACAGTGTGGCAACCCAGTAGTCAGGATTATTTCTAATTCTCACAATTCGAGGGTCATGTTGCAGGTAGTGCAGCAAGAAGGCACTCATGTGTGTTGCGCATCCAGGAGCACCAAGTCCCTGTTGTGTTGGTGGCGAGGTAACAATCATGCTTCCTTCCTCTGTCCTCTCCCCCCAACCTCGCACAACAGAAATGTGATCAAGGTCTCCCTCATCTGATGAGTCTTCCATCAGTTCGTCCTCCACTTCTTCCTGGGCTCCTGCACCTTCCTCACTAGTTTGGCTGCTACCATGCGCCCTGGTAAAACCATCTCCCCCACCCTCACATGCCTGCCGCCTTGGTGCTGCCGACCGTCTGGACCTTGCAGATGTTAGCCCTTCCGCATACATCTCCTCCTCCTCTACTTCCTCCACCTCCTCTTGTGCCACCACCTGACTCCGAATTCTGTTTAACATGTGCTCCAGCATGTAAATCACCGGAATAGTCATGCTGATAATGGCATCGTCAGCACTAAACATCTTCGTCGCCATTTCAAAACTGTGCAGAAGGGTGCATAGGTCCCTGATCTGAGACCACTCCTCCAGCGTGATTTGCCCCACCTCTGGATCCCGTTGGCCCAGGCTATACGTCAGAACGTATTGCACCAGGGCTTGTCGGTTCTGCCACAGTCGCTGCAACATGTGCAGAGTTGAATTCCACCGGGTAGGCACATCGCATTTTAGCCGGTGAAGTGGCAGGCCCAACTACTTCTGTAGAGATGTAAGTCGCTGAGCTGCGGGATGCGAACGGCGGAAGTGAGCACACAGCGACCGTGCCCTCTGCAGAAGGCCATCTAGTCCGGGATAGTGGGCTAAAAATTGCTGGACAACCAGGTTCAACACGTGAGCCATACAAGGCACGTGTGTGACATTGCCCCGGCGAAGGGCCGCACCCAGGTTTGCAGCATTGTCGCACACGGCCTTCCCTGGTTTCAGGTCCAGTGGAGACAACCATTCATGAAATTGGTTCTCCAGAGCTGACCACAACTCCTCAGCTGTGTGACTCACATTTCCCAGACATTTCAAAGTAAAAACCGCCTGATGACGTTGAGCCCTACTGCCAGCATAGTA
Organism: Phyllobates terribilis; assembly: GCF_046119375.1. Lineage (NCBI taxonomy): Eukaryota > Metazoa > Chordata > Amphibia > Anura > Dendrobatidae > Phyllobates > Phyllobates terribilis. The sequence goes on along the minus strand of NW_027362762.1, from coordinate 535,185,956 downwards.
AGGAGGTGTGCAGGATCCCTTCTGCGCAGTTAGAAAGCTTGTGGCATGACCAGACAGGCTTTGGGTGCAGGTGGAGGACCGAGAGGAGGTTGAGGAGGCAGAAGCAGTGGAGGAACTTTGACATAAAGAGGATTGACGCACAACTCGTGGGGACGGCAAGACTTGGACAGCAGCCCCTTGTCCTGCTGTCACCATAGTTACCCATTGCCCAGTCAGCGACATGTAACGCCCCTGTCCATGCCTACTCGTCCAAGTGTCTGTGGTGAAATGCACCCTGTCACACACAGAGTTTCTCAAAGAAGCAGTGATGTTGTGTGCGACATGTTGGTGGAGCGCAGGCACACCTTTCTTTGAGAAGTAGTGCCGACTGGGCATCTGGTACTGGGGCACTGCGACGGACATAAGGTCTCGAAAATCCTCTGTGTCCACCAGGCGGAAAGGTAGCATTTCTGTAGCCAAGAGCTTGCAGATGGTGAAATTCAACCTCTTAGCTTTCTCATGGCTAGGAGGAAATGGTCTTTTACTTGTCCACATCTGAGGGACTGAGGGCTGGCTGTTGTGCTTAGACGGGGTTGATAAGGGTGTCCCCGGCAAACTGACGGTCTGTGAGAAAGATGCAGGCGGACATGTTAGGTTGCCTTGATCCAAAGGTGGTGCTATCGATGTCGGACAGCGCTCAACACCAGCTGGTGTTACCACCTCCAAAGAAAATGATGACCTGCCAATCACGCTTGCTGTTGCGGGTAAAGAGGTGGCAGGTCTGCGTCCCAAAACAGGTTTGACTGCTGTCCCCCCAGTCACAGAGGATGAAGAGGCAGCAGATGCACAAGATGGGGCAGACGGTGGTTGGCCCGGCCGGCTAGGCCGCATTGTAGCACAGTGAGCTTCCCACTGCAACTTATGCTTCATGTCCATGTGCCGGTTCATGCATGAAGTACTCAAACTATGTATTTTTTGGCCTCTACTTAGCTTTTGTTGACAAATATTACAGATAACACGAGATGGGTCATCTTTATCGATCTGAAAAAATGCCCAGGCTATGCAAGGCTTAGCACCCATGCGACCTGAAGAGCCACCACGACTTGTGGTCAGAGGCAGAGTTGTGTTTGAGGATGCAGTTGTTGACGTGCTTCCAGTACTACGTCTCTGTCCAGGAAGGCGCAACCTGACCTCGTCGTCACTAGCATCCTCCTCCATCTCCTCTGCTGACCTCATCTCTTGGCTGACTGTGGGTTGACAGTAAGTGGGATCTCCAACCTCATCATCATCACCCTGTGTGTTATCACACCCGTCATCCTCAGAGCCAACCTGTTCCTGCCCTGATAAAAAACTAAAGTTGTCGCTCCAATCAGGTATTTGAGTCTCATCATCGTCTTCCTCATTGTCTCCACCAACAGGAGTTACAGTTTGGGAATGAGGGTCTACATTATGGTCAGAACCTTCTGCGTCTGGTCCTGGATCCGACTCATAAAGATTCTGGGCATCAGTGCAGATCATTTCCTCATCTGGATTCACAGAAGCGCTGGAGCCGACCTCTGATTCCCAGGCTATAGTATGAGTAAACAGCTCTGCAGACTCAACCATCTGTTCTACCTCATACTCAGACGGGCAGCTGGAGATTTGGGAGCTGTGAGGAAGCAAGTGCGATTGGGGTGACACCTCTGAGGACTGGAGTATTTGTGATGTGAAGTTGATGTGGAGGAGAGCCCACTTAAAGGAGCACTTGATATCTGTTGAAGCACCTGCTGTTTTTGTGCCTCATCTGGAATTTGTAGCGATTGGCGTGGCCTTAAGAAAGGGATCTTATCACATTGTCCGCTAAAAGAAGTAGACATTTTAGTTTTGCTGGAAGATGGTCTTTCTTCTGCAGATGTTACTGTTGCTTTAACACCTACTCCACGGACACAACCTTTTTTCCCCTTCCCAACACGCCTATTCCCCTTTCCACCAGCAGCAGGCCTTTTTCCACTCATTTTGGTGGTTAACTAATTCACAACTCTGGAGTTGTTTGCACAAAAAAACAATGGATGGGAACCGAGCAGAGTTGAGTGGCCAAACTGTGATATTAGGCCAAAACTATTTTCTGGGTTAGATGCAGAAAAAAATTATATTCAGTTTGCAACCTGATGGAGGTCAGTATAGATGGACTAATAGAACAAGTCCCACACACAGCTAGAAGGCCAAATATTTTTTCAGAGCTAGATGCAGAAAAAAATTATATTCCGTTTGCAACCTGATGGAGGTCAGTATAGATGGACTAATAGAACAAGTCCCACACACTGCTAGAAGCCCAAATATTTTTTCAGAGCTAGATGCAGAAAAATATTATATTCAATTTGCAACCTGATGGAGGTCAGTATAGATGGACTAATAGAACAAGTCCCACACACAGCTAGAAGCCCAAATATTTTTTCAGAGGTAGATGCAGAAAAAAATTATATTCAGTTTGCAACCTGATGGAGGTCAGTATAGATGGACTAATAGAACAAGTCCCACACACTGCTAGAAGGCCAAATATTTTTTCAGAGCTAGATGCAGAAAAATATTATATTCAATTTGCAACCTGATGGAGGTCAGTATAGATGGACTAATAGAACAAGTCCCACACACAGCTAGACGCCCAAATATTTTTTCAGAGGTAGATGCAGAAAAAAATTATATTCAGTTTGCAACCTGATGGAGGTCAGTATAGATGGACTAATAGAACAAGTCCCACACACTGCTAGAAGGCCAAATATTTTTTCAGAGCTAGATGCAGAAAAATATTATATTTGTAGCGTCGGCGTCCCTGCCTCCTGCTAGGCAGGGACGCTGTTCCCCTCACCTCTCCGATCCGTGCCCGGCGTCTTCCTCCCGCTCTGCTAGCAGCGCGCGCTCCTTCCCGGCCACGGTGCTTAGGGGCCGCGCGCGCCATCCTAAGGAGTCCCCGGCCAATGGCCGGAGGACTTCACCATATATAAGGCACCTCCTCCAAAATGGAGGTGCCCGAGCAATGTTGTAGCACAGTTCATCACTCTGCTTCAGCCCTCAGGTCCCGTTTCCAGTTACCTGCCAGTTACCTGCCAGTTTCCTGCCAGTTTCCTGTCTGATACCTGCCTGTCTCGTGTCAACCTGCTACTATTCCTGCGGTCCGACAGTCTGCCTACCAGTCCTGCCAGTCTGTCTATGGATCCGTCTGCCCGCTCACCTGGGAGCGCACATCTGCTACCTGCCTGCTAGCCTACCTGGAGGCTCCGCCGTCACGTGCTGTGACCACCAGCCTGTCCAGAGACTCTTGCCCGCTCACCTGGGAGCGCTCACCTTCTACCTGTCTGCTAGCCTACCTGGAGGCTCCGCCGTCACGTGCTGTGACCACCAGCCTGTCCAGAGACTCTTGCCCGCTCACCTGGGAGCGCTCACCTTCTACCTGTCTGCTAGCCTACATGGAGGCTCCGCCGTCACGTGCTGTGACCACCAGCCTGTCCAGAGACTCTTACCTGCTCACCTGGGAGCGTCCACCTGCTACCAGCCTGCTTGCCTACCTGGAGGCTCTGCCGTCACTTGCCGTGACCACCCGCCTGTCAAGAGACTGTCCCGGTCACTTGCCGTGACCACCTGCCCGTTTACCCAGAGACTGTCCCGGTCACTTGCCGTGACCACCTGCCCGTTTACCCAGAGACTGTCCCGGTCACTTGCCGTGACCACCTGCCCGTTTTCCCACAGACTGTCCCTGTCACTTGCTGTGACTACCTGCCCGTCTTCCCTGGGCGCCACCCGCTTCCTTACAAGGGCCGCCCCCTTGTATAGTTGCTCAGATGTTCCGCCTCCCAGACCCGTTACAGTTTGCTCGGGCCATGGAACCCCGGTGGCACCCAAGCTCCCTCGCTCTCGGACCTATGTCATGAACTGTCCCGTCAGAGGTCCCAACAGGAGTCCATCCTGGGTCACCTGCGGAATGTCAACTCTCGCCTGGACACTCTGACTGCTCCACCAGCAACCACCGCTAGCGTCATGACCCGCAACCCGGCAGCGCCGCTGCCCACCAATACTTTGGTATCCTGCCCCGGACCCCGGCTTTCTGCACCTCCTCGCTTCGGAGGCGACTCCGCTCAAGCTCAGGGCTTCATAAACCAGTGCACCCTGCACTTTGAACTCCTGTCCCACCAGTTTATCTCCGACCGGGCCAAAGTTGCCTTCATCATGTCTCATCTCACGGGGGAGGCACTGGCTTGGCTAAATACTCTATGGGAGAGAGGAGACCTCCTGGTGTCCGACCTGCCAGCCTTTCTCACGGCTTTCCGGAAAGTCTTCGATGAACCCAGACGGAAGACCTCATCCGCATCGTCTCTGCTAAGCCTCCGTCAAGGAGATCTCACCGTGGGCCAATATGCCATACGGTTCCGTACCCTTGCTTCGGAGCTGGCCTGGGATAACGACGCTCTGGTGTCTGTCTTCTGGGAGGGTCTGTCCGGCCGTATTAAAGATGAACTCGCCGGTCGGGACATTCCTACCACTCTCGACGACTTGATAACACTTGCCACCCGGATTTACATCCGGTTCCAGGAGCGCGCCAAATAGGTCACCCGTGAGAGGAGGTTTCCACGTCTAGCCCCTACTTTCCAGAAACCCGTCACTCCCTCCGTTACTCCCAAGGCACACTCACCTGAGCCTATGCAGGTCGACCAGACCAAGATGGTCAAAACCCGTCAAGACTCACGCCGTGCCGAGGGGAGCTGCTTCTACTGTGGCAGTAAAGAGCACCGGATCCGTTCCTGCCCTGAGAGATCGGAAAACGCCTGTGTCTAGGGTCGCTCAGAGAGGTCGCCCTAGACAAAAGTAAAACCTCTCCATCCCTGATGCTGTCAGTCTCTATCACCTGCGGAGAGAACCGCTATTTCGAACTGGCTCAACTTGACTCAGGAGCTGCTGGTAATCTCATCTCTCAATCCCTGGTAGAGAGGTACCGCATTCCTACCAAACCTCTGGCCGTACCTTTATCTGTCGCCGCCGTGGATGGGGGCCTCTTACCACATCCTATCCAACTCATCACAGAATCCATAACTCTGCAGGTGGGAATGCTGCATTCTGAGAGCATCTCCTTTCATGTTCTACCTGGACTCTCTCACGCACTCTTGCTGGGTCTACCTTGGCTCCAGAAACATGCACCCGTGCTTGACTGGCAGACCGGAGAGGTCCTTCACTGGGGACAGGATTGCCATAAGACTTGTCTAGCTCCCGTTCATCCTTCTCGTCCTTCTCCTACCCCAGTCAATCTACCCGGTCTACCGGCTCCCTATTGGTCTTATGCGGATGTCTTCAATAAAAAAGAAGCAGAGACATTACCCCCTCATAGACCATATGACTGTCCAATCGACCTGATACCCGGCTCTACTCCTCCCCGTGGGCGTATCTACCCTTTGTCCGCAGCAGAGACCCGGTCCATGTCTGAATATATTGAGGAGAATCTGGCCCGGGGATTTATCCGGAAATCTACCTCCCCGGCGGGAGCAGGCTTCTTCTTCGTCAAAAAGAAGGACGGCTCACTCCGTCCATGTATAGATTATAGAGGCCTTAACCAGATTACAGTGAAGAATAAATACCCCCTCCCGCTCATTCCTGAATTATTTGACCGCCTGAGGGGGGCTAGAATCTTCACCAAACTGGACCTCCGTGGGGCGTATAACCTGGTCCGTATCCGTCAGGGGGATGAATGGAAGACGGCATTCAACACCCGGGATGGCCACTATGAATATCTGGTAATGCCCTTTGGTCTCTGTAACGCTCCCGCCGTCTTTCAAGAGTTGGTCAATGACATCTTCCGGGACCTTCTCTACTCCTGCGTAGTGGTGTACCTGGACGACATCTTGGTCTTCTCTCCGGATCTCCAGACTCACCGGAGGGATGTTCGTCAGGTCCTGCTCAGGCTCAGGCAGAACCACCTCTACGCTAAATATGAGAAGTGCCTCTTTGAGCAGACCTCGCTTCCGTTTTTGGGCTACATAATTTCTCAGACCGGCCTACGAATGGATCCTGAGAAACTGTCTGCCATCGAGAAGTGGCCTCGACCAGAGGGGTTGAAGGCTATTCAGTGGTTCCTGGGCTTCGCCAACTATTACCGCCTCTTTATACCGCACTTCTCTTCCCGGACTGCCCCAATTTCCGCGCTCACCCGTAAGGGCACTAATCCCAGAGAATGGCCGCCCGCAGCAGAGGAAGCCTTTCTTTCCTTAAAACAGGCTTTCTCTTCCGCCCCGGTGCTGCATCGCCCGGACGGCAACAAGCAGTTCTTCCTGGAAGTTGACGCCTCCTCCTCTGGAGCCGGAGCGGTACTTACCCAAAAATCGTCTTCCGGGAGAATGGTAACTTGCGGCTTCTTCTCCAAACTCTTCTCCTCTTCTGAGCGCAACTATTCTATTGGAGACCGAGAGTTATTGGCCATTAAGCTGGCTTTGGAGGAGTGGCGTTACCTGCTCGAGGGGGCTCTTCACCCGGTAATAATTTACACTGACCACAAGAACTTGGCTTACCTCCAGAGTGCCCAGAGACTTAACCCGCGCCAAGCCCGGTGGTCCTTGTTTTTTGCTCGCTTTGATTTTGTTCTTCATTTTCGCCCGGCTGACAAAAACATCAAAGCGGACGCCTTGTCCCGATTCTTTCTGGTGTCTGATCTCGAGGAGGAACCTAAACATATCATCGATCCCGCCAGAGTAATGCAGGTGGCTCCCGTGAGTCTAAATCGTCTCCCTCCCGGTAAGACGTTCGTCACTGTACCTGATCGGGAGAAGATCCTACACTGGGGTCACTCGTCTAAACTTGCTGGCCACGCCGGTCAGAAAAAGACCCTCCAGCTTATTACCCGGCACTACTGGTGGCCTACCCTGCACAAGGACGTAATAGACTTTGTTTCTGCCTGTGTGTCCTGCGCCCGCAACAAGGTTCCGAGACACCTGCCAGCCGGTCGCCTCCTTCCGCTTCCTGTACCTGCTGCCCCCTGGCAGCATATAGCTATGGACTTCATAACAGATCTCCCTGTCTCTGCCAGTTGTACAGTCATTTGGGTGGTCGCTGACCGCTTTTCCAAAATGTCCCATTTCATTCCCCTGCCAGGCCTCCCGTCTGCACCCGAGCTGGCTAAAGACTTTATCCGCCACATCTTCCGTCTTCATGGCCTGCCTCTCCACATCGTGTCGGATCGTGGGGTTCAGTTCACCTCACGCTTCTGGAGAGCCACATGTAAACTGCTAGACGTCACCTTGGACGTCTCCTCCGCTTACCATCCACAGTCCAATGGTCAAGTGGAGCGGATCAATCAGATCCTGACCAGTTACCTCCGGCACTTCGTTAATGCCCACCATTCAGACTGGGTGGATCTCCTGCTATGGGCCGAATTCTCTTACAACAATCACGAGAGCGAATCTTCCTCCAAATCCCCGTTTTTTGTAGTCTTCGGTCAGCATCCTCGGATCCCATTTCCCGTCTCCACCTCGGTGGATAATCCGGCTGCGGAATCTCTCGTTAGCGAATTTTCCTCCATTTGGGAGAGTACCCGATCCGCACTCCTTCAGTCGTCCGAGCGGATGAAAAGACACGCTGACAAAAAACGCCTGGATCCTCCACAATTCCGTCCTGGAGATAAAGTCTGGCTCTCGTCCAAGTATGTCCGGCTCAAGATTCCCTCCTACAAATTAGGGCCTCGGTTCATCGGCCCACTGGAGGTTATCAAACAGATCAACCCGGTGGCCTATAAATTGAAACTCCCGGCCAACTTGCGGATCCCTAACTCCTTCCATGTATCTCTCCTCAAACCCGTGGTACTTAACTCTTTTTCCAAGTCTACAGGTACGCCTCCTGCTCCGGTTTCTGCTGAAGACGAGTTTGAGGTAGAGAACATTCTGGCCACCAAAAAGGTAAGAGGAAAGACCTTTTTTCTGGTAGATTGGAAGGGGTTTGGTCCTGAGGAGAGAACGTGGGAGCCCCGGGAGAACATCCATGCCCCTCTCATCCTTGCTAAATTTCTGTCTGGCCTAAAAAAGGGGGGGCCTAAAGGGGGGGGTACTGTAGCGTCGGCGTACCTGCCTCCTGCTAGGCAGGGACGCTGTTCCCCTCACCTCTCCGCTCCGTGCCCGGCGTCTTTCTCCCGCTCTGCTAGCAGCGCGCGCTCCTTCCCGGCCATGGCGCTTAGGGCGCGCGCGCGCTCCCCCTCTCTTAAAGGGGCCGCGCGCGCCGTCCTAAGGAGTCCCCGGCCGGAGGACTTCACCATATATAAGGCACCTCCTCCAAAATGGAGGTGCCCGAGCAATGTTGTAGCACAGTTCATCACTCTGCTTCAGCCCTCAGGTCCCGATTCCAGTTACCTGCCAGTTTCCTGCCAGTTTCCTGTCTGATACCTGCCTGTCTCGTGTCAACCTGCTACTATTCCTGTGGTCCGACAGTCTGCCTACCAGTCCTGCCAGTCTGTCTATGGATCCGTCTGCCCGCTCACCTGGGAGCGCACATCTGCTACCTGCCTGCTAGCCTACCTGGAGGCTCCGCCGTCACGTGCTGTGACCACCAGCCTGTCCAGAGACTCTTGCCCGCTCACCTGGGAGCGCTCACCTTCTACCTGTCTGCTAGCCTACCTGGAGGCTCCGCCGTCACGTGCTGTGACCACCTGCCTGTCCAGAGACTCTTGCCCGCTCACCTGGGAGCGTCCACCTGCTACCAGCCTGCTTGCCTACCTGGAGGCTCCGCCGTCACTTGCCGTGACCACCCGCCTGTCAAGAGACTGTCCCGGTCACTTGCCGTGACCACCTGCCCGTTTACCCAGAGACTGTCCCGGTCACTTGCCGTGACCACCTGCCCGTTTACCCAGAGACTGTCCCGGTCACTTGCCGTGAACACCTGCCCGTTTACCCAGAGACTGTCCCGGTCACTTGCCGTGACCACCTGCCCGTTTTCCCAGAGACTGTCCCTGTCACTTGCTGTGACTACCTGCCCGTCTTCCCTGGGCGCCACCCGCTTCCTTACAAGGGCCGCCCCCTTGAATAGTTGCTCAGAGGTTCCTCCTCCCAGACCCGTTACAATATTCAATTTGCAACCTGATGGAGGTCAGTATAGATGGACTAATAGAACAAGTCCCACACACTGCTAGAAGCCCAAATAATTTTTCAGAGGTAGATGCAGAAAAAAATTATATTCAGTTTGCAACCTGATGGAGGTCAGTATAGATGGACTAATAGAACAAGTCCCACACACTGCTAGAAGGCCAAATAATTTTTCAGAGCTAGATGCAGAAAAAAATTATATTCAGTTTGCAACCTGATGGAGGTCAGTATAGATGGACTAATAGAACAAGTCCCACACACTGCTAGAATGCCAAATATTTTTTCAGAGCTAGATGCAGAAAAATATTAGATTCAATTTGCAACCTGATGGAGGTCAGTATAGATGGACTAATAGAACAAGTCCCACACACTGCTAGAAGCCCAAATATTTTTTCAGAGGTAGATGCAGAAAAAAATTATATTCAGTTTGCAACCTGATGGAGGTCAGTATAGATGGACTAATAGAACAAGTCCCACACACTGCTAGAAGGCCAAATATATTTTCAGAGCTAGATGCAGAAAAATATTATATTTAATTTGCAACCTGATGGAGGTCAGTATAGATGGACTAATAGAACAAGTCCCACACACTGCTAGAAGCCCAAATATTTTTTCAGAGGTAGATGCAGAAAAAAATTATATTCAGTTTGCAACCTGATGGAGGTCAGTATAGATGGACTAATAGAACAAGTCCCACACACTGCTAGAAGGCCAAATATTTTTTCAGAGCTAGATGCAGAAAAAAATTATATTCAGTTTGCAACCTGATGGAGGTCAGTATAGATGGACTAATAGAACAAGTCCCACACACTGCTAGAAGGCCAAATATTTTTTCAGAGCTAGATGCAGAAAAATATTATATTCAATTTGCAACCTGATGGAGGTCAGTATAGATGGACTAATAGAACAAGTCCCACACACAGCTAGAAGGCCAAATATTTTTTCAGAGGTAGATGCAGAAAAAAATTATATTCAGTTTGCAACCTGATGGAGGTCAGTATAGATGGACTAATAGAACAAGTCCCACACACTGCTAGAAGGGCAAATATTTTTTCAGAGCTAGATGCAGAAAAATATTATATTCAATTTGCAACCTGATGGAGGTCAGTATAGATGGACTAATAGAACAAGTTCCACACACTGCTAGAAGCCCAAATATTTTTTCAGAGGTAGATGCAGAAAAAAATTATATTCAGTTTGCAACCTAATGGAGGTCAGTATAGATGGACTAAATGTCACACTGACACTGCATACAGGAGGTCAGGGGCCTAAGCTGACCCTAAGCTGGGGCCCTGACTAATCCCTCTACCTGGAGGTACTGTTAAAGGTACAGAGGTCCAGGCCGCCAGCGTAACCCCTACCTCCTGAGGATCCCTGCACCTCAGTAATCTAGTCCTGAGAAGGACCCCGATCACAACAATAGGGGACAGGAAATAATATGCCAACACCCAGTACTTAGACGAACGGGACAGTACAAGGGTCAAACCAAAAACCACCTTGCATACAAAAACTACACCACAACTACAGAGGGAACACCAACGGGAAAGGAGATAAATGATAAAGCGAGGAAGGGAAAAACCACACCAAATACACTTAGCTCAGAACTCCAAAATACCACGATCCGCTCTGTTTGTCTGTATGAAATGCTTTCACCGACACTTCCCTAACAGACCTGCAGGCATTTGAAGGAGTCCCACTACTGCAGCATTGATTGCAGCTGGGCGAGGCTGGACCTCGTCTAGCACAGAGAGAGAGAGTTAACTCCCTCACTGCCGAAAAACACAAAACACCAAAAACTCAGCTGCGAGAAGTCAGGCTGTGTAATCGTGACGATCTTCGTGGCGACACACCCGTGACACTAATAGAACAAGTCCCACACACTGCTAGAAGGCCAAATATTTTTTCAGAGCTAGATGCAGAAAAAAATTATATTCAGTTTGCAACCTGATGGAGGTCAGTATACATGGACTAATAGAACAAGTCCCACACACTGCTAGAAGGCCAAATATTTTTTCAGACCTAGATGCAGAAAAATATTATATTCAATTTGCAACCTGATGGAGGTCAGTATAGATGGACTAATAGAACAAGTCCCACACACTGCTAGAAGCCCAAATAATTTTTCAGAGGTAGATGCAGAAAAAAATTATATTCAGTTTGCAACCTGATGGAGGTCAGTATAGATGGACTAATAGAACAAGTCCCACACACTGCTAGAAGGCCAAATAATTTTTCAGAGCTAGATGCAGAAAAAAATTATATTCAGTTTGCAACCTGATGGAGGTCAGTATAGATGGACTAATAGAACAAGTCCCACACACTGCTAGAATGCCAAATATTTTTTCAGAGCTAGATGCAGAAAAATATTAGATTCAATTTGCAACCTGATGGAGGTCAGTATAGATGGACTAATAGAACAAGTCCCACACACTGCTAGAAGCCCAAATATTTTTTCAGAGGTAGATGCAGAAAAAAATTATATTCAGTTTGCAACCTGATGGAGGTCAGTATAGATGGACTAATAGAACAAGTCCCACACACTGCTAGAAGGCCAAATATTTTTTCAGAGGTAGATGCAGAAAAAAATTATATTCAGTTTGCAACCTGATGGAGGTCAGTATAGATGGAATAATAGAACAAGTCCCACACACTGCTAGAAGGCCAAATATATTTTCAGAGCTAGATGCAGAAAAATATTATATTTAATTTGCAACCTGATGGAGGTCAGTATAGATGGACTAATAGAACAAGTCCCACACACTGCTAGAAGCCCAAATATTTTTTCAGAGGTAGATGCAGAAAAAAATTATATTCAGTTTGCAACCTGATGGAGGTCAGTATAGATGGACTAATAGAACAAGTCCCACACACTGCTAGAAGGCCAAATATTTTTTCAGAGCTAGATGCAGAAAAAAATTATATTCAGTTTGCAACCTGATGGAGGTCAGTATAGATGGACTAATAGAACAAGTCCCACACACTGCTAGAAGGCCAAATATTTTTTCAGAGCTAGATGCAGAAAAATATTATATTCAATTTGCAACCTGATGGAGGTCAGTATAGATGGACTAATAGAACAAGTCCCACACACAGCTAGAAGGCCAAATATTTTTTCAGAGGTAGATGCAGAAAAAAATTATATTCAGTTTGCAACCTGATGGAGGTCAGTATAGATGGACTAATAGAACAAGTCCCACACACTGCTAGAAGGGCAAATATTTTTTCAGAGCTAGATGCAGAAAAATATTATATTCAATTTGCAACCTGATGGAGGTCAGTATAGATGGACTAATAGAACAAGTTCCACACACTGCTAGAAGCCCAAATATTTTTTCAGAGGTAGATGCAGAAAAAAATTATATTCAGTTTGCAACCTAATGGAGGTCAGTATAGATGGACTAAATGTCACACTGACACTGCATACAGGAGGTCAGGGGCCTAAGCTGACCCTAAGCTGGGGCCCTGACTAATCCCTCTACCTGGAGGTACTGTTAAAGGTACAGAGGTCCAGGCCGCCAGCGTAACCCCTACCTCCTGAGGATCCCTGCACCTCAGTAATCTAGTCCTGAGAAGGACCCCGATCACAACAATAGGGGACAGGAAATAATATGCCAACACCCAGTACTTAGACGAACGGGACAGTACAAGGGTCAAACCAAAAACCACCTTGCATACAAAAACTACACCACAACTACAGAGGGAACACCAACGGGAAAGGAGATAAATGATAAAGCGAGGAAGGGAAAAACCACACCAAATACACTTAGCTCAGAACTCCAAAATACCACGATCCGCTCTGTTTGTCTGTATGAAATGCTTTCACCGACACTTCCCTAACAGACCTGCAGGCATTTGAAGGAGTCCCACTACTGCAGCATTGATTGCAGCTGGGCGAGGCTGGACCTCGTCTAGCACAGAGAGAGAGAGTTAACTCCCTCACTGCCGAAAAACACAAAACACCAAAAACTCAGCTGCGAGAAGTCAGGCTGTGTAATCGTGACGATCTTCGTGGCGACACACCCGTGACACTAATAGAACAAGTCCCACACACTGCTAGAAGGCCAAATATTTTTTCAGAGGTAGATGCAGAAAAAAATTATATTCAGTTTGCAACCTGATGGAGGTCAGTATAGATGGACTAATAGAACAAGTCCCACACACTGCTAGAAGCCCAAATATTTTTTCAGAGGTAGATGCAGAAAAAAATTATATTCAGTTTGCAACCTGATGGAGGTCAGTATAGATGGACTAATAGAACAAGTCCCACACACTGCTAGAAGCCCAAATATTTTTTCAGAGGTAGATGCAGAAAAAAATTATATTCAGTTTGCAACCTGATGGAGGTCAGTATAGATGGACTAATAGAACAAGTCCCACACACTGCTAGAAGGCCAAATATTTTTTCAGAGCTAGATGCAGAAAAAAATTATATTCAGTTTGCAACCTGATGGAGGTCAGTATAGATGGACTAATAGAACAAGTCCCACACACTGCTAGAAGGCCAAATATTTTTTCAGAGCTAGATGCAGAAAAATATTATATTCAATTTGCAACCTGATGGAGGTCAGTATAGATGGACTAATAGAATAAGTCCCACACACTGCTAGAAGGCCAAATATTTTTTCAGAGCTAGATGCAGAAAAATATTATATTCAATTTGCAACCTGATGGAGGTCAGTATAGATGGACTAATAGAACAAGTCCCACACACTGCAAGAAGGCCAAATATTTTTTCAGAGGTAGATGCAGAAAAAAATTATATTCAGTTTGCAACCTGATGGAGGTCAGTATAGATGGACTAATAGAACAAGTCCCACACACTGCTAGAAGGGCAAATATTTTTTCAGAGCTAGATGCAGAAAAAAATTATATTCAATTTGCAACGTGATGGAGGTCAGTATAGATGGACTAATAGAACAAGTCCCACACACTGCTAGAAGGCCAAATATTTTTTCAGAGCTAGATGCAGAAAAAAATTATATTCAATTTGCAACCTGATGGAGGTCAATATAGATGGACTAATAGAACAAGACCCACACACTGCTAGAAGGCCAAATATTTTTTCAGAGCTAGATGCAGATAAAAATTATTTTGAATTTGCAACCTGATGGAGGTCAGTATAGATGGACTAATAGAACAAGTCCCACACACTGCTAGAAGGCCAAATATTTTTTCAGAGCTAGATGCAGAAAAAAAATATATTCAATTTGCAACGTGATGGAGGTCAGTACAGATGGACTAATAGAACAAGTCCCACACACAGCTAGAAGCCCAAATATTTTTTCAGAGGTAGATGCAGAAAAAAATTATATTCAGTTTGCAACCTGATGGAGGTCAGTATAGATGGACTAATAGAACAAGTCCCACACACAGCTAGAAGGCCAAATATTTTTTCAGAGCTAGATGCAGAAAAAAATTATATTCAATTTGCAACCTTATGGAGGTCAGTATAGATGGACTAATAGAATGATGCTATGCCCAAAAGATTTTACTTCACTAGGTGCAGTAAAAAAATTGGTATTCTATACACAACACAGATAGGCTACTCCACTGACTAACACACTCTGCAATAGGCCAAAAAGGATTAGCTTTGCTAGATTTAGCCAAATGCTGTGAAAAAAACTTGCACAGCACTGGCACAGACCTGCCTGGAAAAACTGATAGGAACTGATGTAACTTAGTCCTGAAAAGGACTGCAATTACAATTAGTCTTTACTCCCACAACCTATCTATTTAAGAGCACAGACCTGCCTGATAAAAGTCGTAGGAAATGCTGTAACCTAGTCCTTAAAAGGACTGCAATCAAAACTATTCCCTACTCCCACGCAATCTGTAGATTTGTGCGAAAATTGGCTTGAAATTAACAAGGTATAGCGCACACAGCAACAGCGGTGCCGTCTAACACGCAGCTGCAGCAGTGAGAAAATGGTGGCGATGGGGAAAATGGCTGGGTCTTATAGGGCAAGGACATGTGACATACACTGCCAATGACACATGCCCTTGCTTGTGTGAAAAAAAGCACTTCGCTCCGTGTGTGCGCTGCTGATAGGCTGACAGATTGCACCTCCCCACTGTAAATGCGGGAAAGAGATAAAAAAAATGGAGATCTTCATTATTCCTGCAGAGATCCATCCCCTGCCCCTCCCCCCGCCCCGCTGTACACTCAAACTGCGTATTAACATTAATTTTCACCATTACTGAGAAAAAATCCAGCTATGATTTTGGTGCACGAACAGTTATCGAACATAACCTCGAACAGCCAAATTTTTTTCAAATTGTTCGTGTTCGCCGAACGGCTCAAACACCGCCCAAAACAGCTCGAATTTGAGATTGGCGAACAGTTCGTGTCGAACAATGCTCATTTCTAGTGCTGACTCCACACCCCTGCACCAAAAACAAGGAGTCTACCGGGTGGTACAGGAGTACGAGAGAGTCTTTAGTAAGCACCCGCTAGACTTCGGCAGAGTAAAAGGGATAGAACACCACATCCCCACAGGGAGCCACCCACCAATAAAAGAGAGACACAGACCTGTACCTCCTGCACATTATCAGAATGCCAAGGGTATGCTGCGGGAAATGAAAGAAGCTGGGGTCATTAGAGATAGCTGTAGCCCCTGGGCAGCCCCCCTGGTTCTGGTAAAAAAGAAAGACGGCACCATGAGAATGTGCGTGGACTATAGACAAATCAACCGTATCACCCACAAAGACGCATATCCGCTGCCTAGAATAGAGGAGTCTTTAGCCGCACTAAAATCAGCTAACTTCTTTTCTACTTTGGACCTTACTAGCGGGTACTGGCAGGTTCCTGTGGCAGAGGCTGACAAGGAGAAGACAGCCTTCACCACCCCGATGGGACTGAGCGAGTTCAACTGTATGCCCTTCGGGCTCTGCAACGCACCAGGGACCTTCCAGAGGCTGATGGAATGCTGTCTAGGGCACCGAAACTTCGAGACGGTCCTCCTTTACCTGGACAACGTGATGGTCTATTCGAAGACTTACGAGGACCATCTAAAGCACCTGGCCGAGGTGTTCGAAGCCCTGGCAGGCTATGGCCTGAAGGTGAAATCATCAAAGTGTCACCTGCTGAAACCAAAGGTCCAGTACCTAGGGCACGTGGTAAGTGCGGAAGGAGTAGCCCCCGACCCTGACAAGGTCACAGCAATCAAGAGCTGGCCAAGCCCCTCGAACATCAAAGAAGTGAGGCAATTTCTCGGGTTGGTAGGCTACTACCGAAGGTTCATCCCCGGATTCACTAAGATGGCAGCTCCTATGCAGGACCTCCTGATAGGACAGTCTAAGTCCAGAAGCCAAAAGCCACCCTTCAAATGGGATAAACCGGAAGAGGAGTCCTTCCGCCAGTTGAAGATGGCCCTCACAGGGGATGAGATCCTGGCCTACCCTGATTATGGCCAGCCTTTTATTCTCCACACAGACGCCAGTAATGTGGGACTGGGAGCCGTACTGTCACAAAACCAACAGGGCAGAGAAAGGGTGATCGCGTACGCCAGCCGGAAGCTGAGGCCCACCGAGAGGAACCCGGAGAATTACAGCTCCTTCAAGCTACAATTCTTGGCGGTGGTGTGGGCCGTAACGGAATGCTTCAAGCATTACCTGGCCTCCGCAAAGTTCACTGTGTACACGGACAACAACCCGTTAACACACCTAGACAGTGCAAGACTTGGTGCCCTGGAACAGCGGTGGATGGCCCGTCTCTCCAATAATGACTTCGTGATCAAGTACCGGGCAGGCAAAACCAATGCCAACGCTGACGTCCTATCGAGAATGTCTCACTTACCTGAAGGTGTCGAAGACCCAGAAGAGCTGGAGGAGGTAGAACTCCCCGCGTTTCACCGGTACGGAGCCGCTTAATACTCCCACCGCGTGAAGGAGGAAGATTTAACAACCGTTATGATCAATCTCCTACCTCACCACAGCTGGGCCGAGACCCAAGATAGTGACCCTGCAGTCCACCTGGTGAAAGATCTGCTGACCCAGGAAGACGCCCGCTTAGGTCCGGATGCTCCAGAGGAAGCCAAGCAGCTATGGAAAGAGAAGAACAAGCTGTTCCTCTATGAAGGCAAGCTGTGCAGACGACTTGTCAACCACCGGACACACGAGCTGACCTGGCAAGTCCCAAGGCGGGATGCAGCTATCGTCCTGGGGGCTTACCATGACAGAGCGGGGCACTTCGGTTGGAAGAAACTGAAGTTCCTGCTAAGAGGACGGTTCTTTTGGGTCGGCTTGAGAGGGGCTGTAGAAAAGTGGTGCAGAGACTGTGGCCCTTGTCACCTAAGGAGGAAGGACCGCACCAGCCAGAAGACACCCTTGAGGCCCATCGTCACCACGCAGCCTCTTGAGCTGGTAGCTCTGGACCACGTCAATTTGGCTCCAAGCCGGTCAGGATACATCTATGCCCTGACCATCGTGGACCACTATTCCCGTTTTCTAGTGGTGGTCCCGGTAAAAGACTTGACAGCCCAAACGGCGGCCAGAGCCTTCCAGCAATACTTCTGCCGTCCACACGGGTATCCGGAACAGGTCCTGACGGACCAGGGTCCAGCGTTCGAAGTTGAAATCTTCCAAGAATTCTGCAACCTCTATGGCTGTAAGAAGATTCGGACAACGCCTTACCACCCACAAACCAACGGAATGTGTGAGAAAATGAACAATATAGTCATTGATCTCCTGAAGACGTTGCCCCTGGAGGAACGCAACCTGTGGCCAGAAAAACTGCCGGACCTAATAGACTTGTACAACCATATCCCGGTGAATGCTACAAACTGCACCCCGGCTTACCTGATGCGAGCTAGACCAGGTAAGCTGCCCGTAGACCTGGAGATGGGAGTCCTAACACCTGAGGACACCTCCCCGGATGCGGACTGGGATACGGAAAGGCAACTGCAGTACAAGAAGGTACAGGAGAGTGTGGAGAAGAGCCTGGCCCAGGTGAGAGAAAGGCAGGAAAGACTCTTCAACCAACACGCCCCTGCTGGTCCCCTAGAACGTGGTGAGCAGGTCCTGAAGCGAAAAAGAAGGCTACATAAGTTGGACGACCAGTGGGAAAGGGAACTCTACACCGTACTGCAGTCTGAACACGACAACCCGAAGGTGTGCGTGATCACCAAGGACGGAGGAGAAACCACTAGTACCGTCTCCAGAGACCACTTAAAAAGGTGCCCCGAGCAACTCCGTAGTGCAGAAGAGGATCAAAGTGACCCTGAACCCGCAGAGGACAAGGAAGAAATGATCAGCACCGTTCTCGGAGAGTTTTCTCAGTCCTGGACTCGAATAAACGATGCCGTAGTGGTACCCGTCCTGCATTTCCTGCAACCGGTTCCGCAACAACCTGCACCAGAGCCGGAAGGTGAAGAGGAGCCAGCAGTTCCAGAGGCAGAAGAGCCTGTACCAGCAGCCGAGGAGAGTCAACCCTCTGCTGACAGTGAGCCTGCCATGCCTGCGGTAAGCCAAAGGACCCGCAGACAGCAGCCTGCCCTACCTGTACACCCAGCTGGTAGCTGTACCCCTAACGCTAGTGGGGAAAGCCAGGTCGGTCCACCACCAGACAGTGGGTTAAGGAGGTCAACCAGAAGCACAAAGGGGCAGATACCCGCTCGCTGGAGAATATAGGGTGCACTAAAATTGTAAATAACCCTGTTGCCAAATGTTGAAATGTTTGCAAAGTTACATGCATGTTTGGTAATTCTGTGTTTCAGTTTCTTGCAGTTACAGTAAGGACTCAAAGGTTATGGACTTTTTTATAACCGGGACCTTTGTATGGACTAACCAAGGAATGAACTAAGACTGTAAAGGACTTGGGTTAGGACAGACCCCCACCTGGTTAAGGCTCCCCGTTGTGTTGGTGATATGGACACGCGGTCACAGACCACACTGTGACCTTAAGAACTCAATCTGTGCGTCACTTTCCTGATAATGTTTTATGGTCATGTATATTGTCTTTGTTTACTGTTTAGTCCCGGAGTACTAAATTTTACTAGGGGGGAATGTGTCACCCTGGCCTGGATGCCACAAATATAATAAAGCTGTGTCTGAGAGCAAGGGGGAGGTTCTCTAGTCAGGGGAACATTAGCATACAATACCTCCTGTCACAGGCCAGTAGGGGGAGCAGGCTGCCCCTATAAAAGCTGGAACTGGGGGCAGGGTTAGGGAGAACTGGACGACCTGTCTCAGGACTGAGACTTGTCCCAGAGCAGAGCAGGGACAGAAAGTTGTATTGCACCTAAGAGGAAGTGTGGCAGGAGGAGAGCCACAAGCCAGAGACAAGAGGCAAAGTGAGCCTGTCTTGGCAGATAAAGGACTTAATTTACCAGACTTTGGTGTCTGAGGCTGGGAGGATTCCACATCCTACAGCAGATAACCAGTCCGCAGGGGACTGTATATTCCTTGGCCTAAGAAGCCTGGAGGCTCTGCCACAACAGAAGGGACCAGCAGAGCCGTACCAGGCCAGGAGCAGAAAGGGACCCACGTTGCAGGCCATACAGGCGAGAATACACGGTGAGCTCGGACCGTGGGCTGTTACCCTATCAGGAGGAGATAGCCAGAAGGAGCGCAGAGAGCACGGTAGGCCTACACCCTCACCCTGACCAGGGCCAATTTCCCAATTGCTCTCAGACATCCAGGTCCCCTCCTGTTTGTGGGTCAGTTCACCTGTTCTAGTAAAGACCCTGGACTGCAACCTGTTGTCTGCGTGCTCCTTGCTCCTCCAGCACTAACGGTACTGGGACGCCCTACACCATCACCCCCATCTTCCATTACACTGCCCTGGGGCCGCACTCTTCCCGTGGGGAGTCACACTATCCCAGCTGCATACATCATCAGCCCCAGCGGTCTGCCTTGCAGCGGCGGTTCCTAATAACCGCAATCCACGGGTGGCGCAGTCGGACATCACTTAAAACTTATAAAGGGACTACCACTGGTCTGACCACCCTGAGCCACGGACCGGGTCGCCACTACTACCCCCATCGTTCCCCTATTGCCCGGATCCGAGTTCCCCACGGCCCAGGGGGCGAGTTAGTGGCCTCTGTCATCATGAAGGAGTTTGCTCGTTGTCTAGTAGTCTGGCTTTTACACTAAAGATCCTGCTCATTTTTATAGTTTTAAGTGAGCACGCAGAGACTGTGGTTTCTGCAGCAGCGCATCCAGGCCGGGATAGTGGATAAGAAAAATCTATGTGAAGGTTCCCGGACACTCTATGGCTGCTTTTTCACTGTGGATTGGCTCCAGCAATCTATAAGACTTAAGATCTGCAATTTGGCACCTTGGCAAAACCCAATTCTGTTCTCCCTCTGATATCTAACAAACAGGTCATGCTGGAGAAACTTGCACCTACTGCCACTCAGTGTCTTCAGTTCCTTTGTGAGAAACTAATGTTTGGGCAGCCAGTCTACCAAATAAAATTCTGAGATATGGAAATTGTGGATGGCTTCGCTTCTGGTACTAGGTGCCAATACTAAATCATGGCGTGCCATTCACTGGATATTCTTGGCTGGTTGGACACAAGCTCATTCCCACAGAAAAGTACCAGTGTCAAGGAATGACAAGGGGATGTCCAGTGGACAGGACAACACATGGATGCAACGGGAGATAGAGGGGGAAGGAGGGCCCTAGCGGTAGGAAACAAGGGAAGGGACACCTCCTGACACCAATCTATGTCTGTCCCTAAGCTCCTCTATTGTCCCTAGACGGGTCCTTCTCCCTGTCTGCGATCACAGGCCTAATCCCTCGCTGTCCCTGGACTTAACCAGGCTAGTGCGCAGGCCAGCGAGACACTAGTCTCACCACTACAATAGGACAACACAAGGAAGGTAAGACAAACAATGGGAAGATAACATAAAATACACTTATCTCTCCAACAGAAAACTTCACCGCTGCAATAGCAACGAACACCACAGCTTCTCCAGAGAGTGGCTCTTTCAAAGAGGTCAGCATAGAATGAACTATAAGCGGCGGTCAGCTGATGGCTCTTGTGGCCATTTAAAGGGAGGTGGGAGTGGCACCAACCAACATGAGCTGAGCGTTAACAAAAGGCTGCTAGCAAAATACTAACATTAACCCTTGCTGGACCAAAAGGAAATAACTACATTTAAAGTTCAGCATAACCAGAGCTGCCATGAATCTCCAAATTATTGGTGACAACCAGCAAGCTAAGGAGATGGTGGCCTCTATCATCATGAAGGAGTTTGCTGGTTGTCTAGGAGGCTGACCACCGCTGCGGTCTACCTTGTGAACATTGTGTTGAAGCTTGATTGACCCAGGGCCCACAATCCTCTCCGTCTCTGAGTCTGACTGGGTCCCGGCTTCCACAATATTAACCCAGTGTGCCGTCAGTGAGATGTACCGACCCTGGCCAAAAGCACTTGTCCATGTGTCTGTGGTTTGGTGGTCCTTTCCAGTAACTGCATTGGTGAGGGTATGGGTAATGTTCTGGGACCCATACATGTATAAGGCGGGGACGGTCCACCGGGAGAAATAGTGGCGGCTGGGAACCGAGTACCGAGGGACAGCCGCCATGAGGTTGCGGAAAGCTTCCGCCTCCCCGAGCCTAAAGGGCAAAATTTCTAGTTTCGAGAAATGTTGCAGTTTAGTATTGTGGCCTGTGGGTGGCTGCATATTTGCGCTTACGTTCCAAGGACTGGGGTAGGGACAACTGAATGCTGAGGGACAACTGAGGAATATGCCGACTCCAAGTAAAAAAAATCTCCCGGATTCGCACATTCGTCAAACAAGAATCTGCAAAAACAATTGTGCATGCCCTCATCATCTCCCACCCCGACTACTGCAACCTCCTGCTCTTTGGCCTCCCTTTTCGCACCACTCCAATCTATCCTAAACACTGCTGCCCGACTAATCCACCTGTCCCCCCGCTTTTCCCCGGCCTCTCCTCTCTGTCAAACCCTAACCTTGGCATGCAAAGCCATCCACAACCTGTCTCCTCCTTACATCTGTAACCTAGTAACCCGGTACTTACCTGCACGCAACCTCCGTTCCTCACAAGATCTCATTCTCTACTCCCCTCTTATCTCCTCTTCCCACAATCGCATACAAGATTTCTCCCGCGCATCCCCCCTACTCTGGAACACTCTACCCAAACATATCAGGCCTCGTGTACCGTGGAACCTGAAGACCTATCTCTTCCGACAAACCTACAACCTGCAGTAACCACCGCTCCACCATACCACTGAATGACCAGCTCTACACTCACTTACTGTATCCTCACACAACCCTTGTAGACTGTGAGCCCTCGTGGGCAGGGTCCTCTTTCCTCCTGTACCAGTCGCCGTCACATTTTTGTAATTGTTTTTGCTATGTATAACACTTTTTCACATGTAAAGCACCATGGAATAAATGGCACTATAATAATAATAATGTGGTCCAGACTCATGGCTACTGAGACTGGACCGTGTGGAAGACAGGGTGGTGGTGGTTGTAAACTGACTGGAAGCATTATCTATTTATCTGCTATCCAACCAACAACCTTTTTACACTGGTCTGGCTTCAAGAGTAGCATTCTGCGGCCCCATAGAAAGTGGGACAGGAAGCTAGGTCGACATGATACAGTTATATGAAAAATTTTGGGCACCCCTATTAATCTTAAGCTTAATGTTTTATACAAATTGGTGTTTTTGCAACAGCTATTTCAGTTTGATATATGTAATAACTGTTGGACACAGTAATGTTTCTGCCTTGAAATGAGGTTTATTGTACTAACAGAAAATGTGCAATCTGCATTCAAACAAAATTTGACAGGTGCATAAGTATGGGCACCCTTATCATTTTCTTGTTTTAAATACTCCTACCTACTTTTTACTGCCTTACTAAAGCCCTTTTTTGGTTTTGTAACCTCATTGAGCTTTGAACTTCATAGCCAGGTGTATGCAATCATGAGAAAAGCTACTTAAAGTGGCCACTTGCAAGTTGTTCTCCTATTTGAATCTCCTCTGAAGAGTGGCATCATGGGCTCTTCAAAACAACTGTCAAATGATCTGAAAACAAAGATTATTCAACATAGTTGTTCAGGGGAAGGATACAAAAAGCTGTCTCAGAGATTTAACCTGTCAGTTTCCACTGTGAGGAACATAGTAAGGAAATGGAAGAACAAAGGGACAGTTCTTGTTAAGGCCAGAAGTGGCAGGCCAAGAAAAACATCAGAAAGGCAGAGAAGAAGAATGGTGAGATCAGTCAAGGACAATCCTCAGACCACCTCCAGAGAGCTGCAGCATCAACTTGCTGCAGATGGTGTCACTGTGCATCGGTCAACTATACAATGCACTTTGCACAAGGAGAAGCTGTATGGGAGAGTGATGCGAAAGAAGCCGTTTCTGCAAGCACGCCACAAACAGAGTCGGCTGAGGTATGCAAAAGCACATTTGGAGAAGCCAATTTCTTTTTGGAAGAAGGTCCTGTGGACTGATGAAACCAAGATTGAGTTGTTTGGTCATACAAAAAGGCGTTATGCATGGCGGCAAAAAAACACAGCATTCCAAGAAAAACACTTGCTACCCACAGTAAAATTTGGTGGAGGTTCCATCATGCTTTGGGGCTGTGTGGCCTATGCCGGCACCGGGAATCTTGTTAAAGTTGAGGGACGCATGGATTACACTCAGTATCAGCAGATTCTTGACAATAATGTTCAAGAATCAGTGACAAAGTTGAAGTTACACAGGGGATGGATCTTTCAGCAAGACAATGATCCAAAACACCGCTCCAAATCTACTCAGGCATTCATGCAGAGGAACAATTACAATGTTCTGGAATGGCCATCCCAGTCCCCAGACCTGAATATCATTGAACATCTGTGGGATCATTTGAAGAGGGCTGTCCATGCTCGGCGACCATCAAACTTAACTGAACTGGAATTGTTTTGTAAAGAGGAATGGTCAAAAATACCTTCATCCAGGATCCAGGAAATCATTAAAAGCTACAGGAAGCGACTAGAGGCTGTTATTTTTGCAAAAGGAGGATCTACTAAATATTAATGTCACTTTTCTGGTGAGGTGCCCATACTTATGCACCTGTCAAATTTTGTTTGAATGCAGATTGCACATTTTCTGTTAGTACTTTAAACCTCATTTCAAGGCAGAAACATTACTGTGTCCAACAGTTATTACATATATCAAACTGAAATAGCTGTTGCAAAAACACCAATTTTTATAAAACATTAAGCTTAAGATTAATAGAGGTGCCCAAACTTTTTCATATAACTGTATGGGTGCTTGTTGTGCTCCCTCAGCAGGCACAGTTTCATCTTGCCCACGGCATCGGCCCCTGCGTGCACCATAAGCATCATGTCCACTTCCCAGTCCCTTGCCATGCACCTTGCCCATTTTAAATGGAGTTTAATATTTGTCACGTTGCCAAAAATGTCTGTATTATTACCGCAGTAATATAGGATCACGTCTGATGACCACGGTTTTAGGCAGTGACCTGGAATGCAGAGATGCTTCCAGGGGTCTTCCCCATGCTGTTCCCATGTCATGTCATGTCATGTCAGCACTGTATGGATGTGTCTGATCATGTCGCACACACATGACCAGATAAGGTAGTAAAATGTTAAAATTACATTTACCGATGAATGTATTTTTCACCACTGAAAGTAATGCAAAAGTGCAAAAATGCATCAAAAACGCTACGTGTGAACATAGCCTAAGGTGTGGAGGAGCATTTTTGTTTTTGATTATTTATTTTGCCTTATATACAACTCATTAACCTGGAAAGAATGTTCCTTAACATTTTTTTCCAGGAAAATCCATTTTGGCTTTGTTTTTGAATGTTTTATTGTGAGTCCTAAAAGTGGAGTAATACTCTGACAACATTGTTCACAGCAGTGACATGGGAGTCAGAGATGCTTCAAGGGGTCTTTCCCATGCTGTTCCCAAGTCATTTTAGCACTGTTTCCATCGATTTAGTCAATTTGTGGGCCCCCTCCAGATCTACGGGGGGGGGCACTGGAAAAATGCTCGAGTTTCCCATTGACTTACATTGGGCTCATTGCTCGGGTGTCACGGGTGTGTCGCCACGAAGATCGTCACGATTACACAGCCTGACTTCTCGCAGCTGAGTTTTTGGTGCTTGGTGTTTTTCGGCAGGGAGGGAGTTAATTCTCTCTCTCTGTGCTAGACGAGGCCCAGCCTCGCCCAGCTGCAGTTAATTCTGCAGTGTTGGGACTCCTTCAAATACCTGCCGTTCTGATAGGGTAGTTGTCGGTGAAAGCTTTTCATGCAGACTATCAGAGTGATACGTGGTATTGTGGAGTTAGGAGCGAAGTGTACTCGGTGTGGTTTTTTCCCTTCCTCGCTTTATTCTTTACCCCCTTACCCGTTGGTGTTCCCTCCGTTGTACTGGTGTAAGTTTTTGTATGCAAGGTGGTTTTGGGTTTGCCCCTTGTACTGTCTCGTTCGTCTTGTACTGTGTTTGGCATATACGGTCCTGTCCCCAATTGTTGTGATCGGGGTCCTTCTCAGGACTAGATTACTGAGGTTCAGGGATTCTCAGGAGGTAAGTTTACGCTGGCGGCCTGGACCTCTGTACCATCAACAGTACCTCCAGGTAGAGGGATTAGGCAGGGCCTCAGTGTAGGGTCAGCATAGGCCCCTGACCTCCTGAACGCCGAGACAGCGTGACATTTTCACCGACCCACTAAAAGATTCTCTCCAGCCACCATGGATCCAGTAGCCAATATAGCTCGGCAGTTGCAGAGTTTGTCCTTGGAGCTGGCGGACGTTAAGTACAAGGTTTTGTATCCCCTGGAGCAAGCCGGATCAGAACCCAAAGTAGCTCTCCCTGACAGGTTCACGGGGGGGCGGGACAAGTTTTTTGTTTTCCGGGAGGCATGTAAGTTGTACTTTCGGCTGCGGCCTCGGTCATCGGGGAGTGAAGAACAAAGGGTGGGAATAGTCATCTCGCTCCTTCAAGGGGACCCCCAATCTTGGGCGTTCTCTCTTCCCCCGGGCTCTCCGGCTCTCCAGACAGTGGATGGGTTTTTCTCTGCTCTGGGTCTTGTATATGATGACCCAGATCGGATCTCCCTTGCTGAATCTAAGTTACGTAGGATCCAGCAGGGAGATCGTCCAGCGGAGGAATTCTGTTCAGAGTTCCGTAGGTGGGCCACGGACACCCAGTGGAATGACCCGGCTGTTCGGAGCCAGTTTTGTCAAGGTTTATCTGACAAATTAAAGGATATGTTGGCACAGTATGACTCTCCCGTGTCGCTGGAAGCCGCTATGGCCCTTGCTATTCGCATTGACAGACGGCTTCGGGAGAGGTGTGGGATAACTCCACCCCCTGTGATGACTCCACCTTCTACAAGGGGCCCTTATATGGAGGTTCCCCTGGTCAGTCCAGAGGAGCCTATGCAGTTAGGAGGGACATCCTTTCGGGGGAGGGGACCGACGGTGCGCCACAAGACAGGAAGGTGTTTCTTCTGCGGGAGAAACGGACATCTTATTGGGGGGTGTCCTTCCGGTCCTTCGCTGAGCAAAGAGTCGTCGGAAAACTATTGATCCCAGGTTGTGTGGTGGACGGCAATCTGGGAGTAGGTATTTCGTCCCTAGGTTCGTCTCAGTTTCTTGTACCGGCGGAGGTGGTGGTGGGTACGAGAACTGAGAGGTTATCTGTTCTTCTGGATAGTGGGGCCGGGGCTAATCTGGTGGACACTCGGTTTGCTCGGGTTCAAGGTATGCGATTGAGTGTGTTGGCTAAACTCATCCCCATATTCTCGATCGACGCCAGGCCTCTCGGTCAGGGAAGTTTTTCGCAAGCGGTGCATAACATAAATCTTCAGGTGGGGGCGATACATAAAGAACTGTTGTCTTGTTACGTGTTGGAGGGTCTTCTCACTCCTATTGTGTTGGGCCTTCCTTGGTTAACTAAGCATAACCCGGTTATTAATTGGCAATCTAGAGAGATAAGCCAATGGAGTGAATTCTGTAAAAAAAACTGCATGAATACCGTCATCGGTACGGTCGCTCCTAGGGTCTTACCCCCATTTCTGGCTGACTTTGAGGATGTGTTCTCGGAAAGAGGGTGTCAGGAACTACCTCCTCATCGCGTGTATGACTGTTCGGTTAAACTGCTTCCTGGGGTCAAGTTACCTAAATCTAGGTTGTATAATTTGTCTGGTCCGGAGAGGCAGGCCATGAAGGATTATATTTCAGAGAGTCTGGCTAAGGGGCATATTAGACCTTCATCTTCCCCGGTGGCCGCGTGGTTCTTCTTTGTGAAGAAGAAAGATGGTGGCCTACGCCCTTGCCTGGATTTCCGTGAACTTAATCGGATTACGGTCCGAGATCCGTATCCGCTCCCACTTATCCCCGATCTCTTCAATCAGATCGTGGGCGCCAAATGGTTCTCTAAATTGGATCTCAGGGGGGCGTACAATCTGATTAGGATGAAGGAGGGGGATGAGTGGAAGACGGCTTTTAACACTCCGGTGTAACGGGTCCGGGAGGCGGAACCTCTGAGCTACTATACAAGGGGGCGGCCCTTGTAAGGGAGCGGGTGGCAGTCTCTGGGTGAACGGACAGGGAGTTACGGCAAGTGATCAGGGCAGTCTCTGGGTAAGGGGTAGGTACGACCTGTGATGGCAGAGCCTCCGGGTAGGCTAGCAGGCAGATGGTAGATGTGTGCTCCCAGGTGAGCAAGCGAGAGTCTCTGGAATAGCAGGTGGTCACGGCACGTGACGGCGGAACCTCCGGGCTGGCAGGCAGGTAGGTAACGGAGAAGCGCTCCCAGGTGAGCGGGCAAGCTGGTCCATAGACAGACTGACCGGAGTTGTAAGGCAGACCGTCGGACCTCAGGCAAGCAGGCAGGTAGCTGATGTGCGCTCCCAGGTGAGCGGACAAGTTGGTCCTTAGACAGACTGACCGGAGTTGTAAGGCAGACCGTCGGACCTCAGGCAGGCAGGCAGGTAACAAGTATTCAGGCAGGAATCAGGCAGGTAACTAGCAGGAAACTGGCAGGAAACTGGCAGGAAACTGGCAACGGGACCTGAGGGCTGAAGCACAGGTGAGACACAGGTGCAAACAACATTGCTCGGGCACCTCCATTTTGGAGGAGGTGCCTTATATATGATGAAGTCCTCCGGCCATTGGCCGGGGACTCTTTAGGGCGGCGCGCGCGGCCCCTTTAAGAGGAGGGGAGCGCGCGCGCGCGCGCCCTAAGCACAGGGGCCGGGAAGGAGCGCGCGCTGAGAGCAGAGCAGGAGGAGGACGCCGGGACGGAGCGCGCGCTGACAGCAGAGCGGGGGGAGGATGCCGGGCACGGAGCAGAGCGGTGAGAGGAGCAGCGTCCCTGCCTAGCAGAGGGCAGGGACGCCGGCACTACATCCGGAGGGACATTATGAGAACCTTGTCATGC
This sequence comes from Phyllobates terribilis, assembly GCF_046119375.1. Lineage (NCBI taxonomy): Eukaryota > Metazoa > Chordata > Amphibia > Anura > Dendrobatidae > Phyllobates > Phyllobates terribilis. The sequence goes on along the minus strand of NW_027362762.1, from coordinate 535,157,523 downwards.
CATTTGGTCTGACTAATGCCCCGGCGGTGTTCCAACACTTTGTTAATGACATTTTTCGCTGCCTGGTGGGTCAGTTTGTTGTTATTTATCTGGATGACATCTTAATTTACTCGCCTGATCTTGTGTCTCATCAGGAGCATGTTAGGCAGGTGTTATAGATCTTGCGGGATAATAAACTGTACGCCAAGTGGGAAAAGTGTGTGTTCGCCGTTCAGGAACTCCAGTTTCTAGGCTTCCTGGTGTCAGCGTCTGGTTTTCGTATGGACCCTGGGAAAGTGCGGGCAGTTCTTGAGTGGGATCTGCCAGAGAATCTTAAGGCACTACAACGTTTTCTGGGGTTTGCTAATTATTACCGGAAATTCATTCGTAATTTCTCGTCCATGGTTAAACCTCTCACAGACATGACAAAAAAAGGGACGGATTTTTCTAGGTGGTCTGACAAGGCTTGTCAAGCTTTCTCCTCCTTGAAAAAATGTTTTGCCTCGGCACCCATACTCATTCAACCTGATGCGTCACAGCCATTCATTGTTGAGGTAGACGCTTCTGAGGTAGGGGTAGGGGCAGTATTATCACAAGGTTCGTCTCCTGGTAAATGGCGTCCGTGCGCTTTTTTCTCTAAAAAATTGTCGTCCGCTGAGAGGAATTACGATGTCGGCAATAGGGAACTCTTGGCCATTAAGTTAGCTTTTGAGGAGTGGCGCCATTTTTTGGAGGGGGCTATCCATCTGGTCACCGTCATCACCGATCACAAGAACCTGCTATATCTGGAGTCAGCAAAACGTCTGAATCCCAGACAAGCTAGGTGGTCATTGTTTTTTACCAGGTTTAATTTTGTCGTCACATATCGTCCTGGATCAAAAAATGTAAAGGCGGATGCCTTATCTCGTAGTTTCCCTGGGGCCGGGAATACGGATGACCCAGTTCCTATCCTTCAGGAGGGGGTGGTGGTGTCGGCAGTATTCTCTGAGCTTGAGGAGGAAGTATTGGAGGCTCAGGGGGACGCCCCTGTTGGACCTCCTGGGAGACTGTTTGTTCCAGATCAGTTGCGACAAAAGGTGATCGAGGCACACCATAACTCAGCTTTGGCAGGACACCCAGGGAGTAAAGCACCTGTGGATCTCCTTTCGCGTCGGTTTTGGTGGCCTAATTTACATAGGGAGGTGGGAACTTTTGTTGCGTCCTGTGGGATTTGTGCGCGCTCTAAGACCCCACGTACCCGTCCGTCTGGGGCTCTCTTACCTTTGAAGATCCCGGAGCGTCCTTGGACTCATCTGTCTATGGACTTTATTACGGATCTCCCGCCATCTTCGGGTAAAACGGTCATACTCGTTGTAGTGGACAGGTTCAGCAAGATGGCACATTTTATCGCTCTTCCTAATGCTAAAACTCTTGCGCAGGTGTTCATTGGGGAGATTGTAAGGCTTCACGGTGTACCCTCTGATGTGGTGTCTGATCGGGGGTCTCAGTTTGTGTCCAAATTCTGGAGGGCATTTTGTACACGGCGGGGGATGCATTTATCGTTTTCTTCAGCTTTTCATCCTCAGACCAATGGTCAGACGGAACGTCTGAACCAGAGTTTGGAGACATATCTCCGGTGTTTTGTGTCAGAGAACCAGGAGGACTGGGCTTCTTTCTTACCTCTGGCGGAGTTTGCTCTTAATAATAGGCGGAGTGAGTCCACTGGTAAGTCCCCGTTTTTTGGGGCATATGGTTTTCACCCCCAGTTTTGTACTTTCAGTAGGGGGGGCTCTTCGGGGGTTCCTGAGGAGGAACTATTTTCGTCATCACTCGCTTCGATATGGAAAGGGTTGCTGTATAATCTAAGTTCTATGGGGAACCGATACAAACGTATGGCTGATAGGAAGAGAGTGTCTGGTCCGGACCTAAGTGTGAACGATCGGGTATGGTTGTCTACCAAGAATATAAAACTTAAGGTTGCCTCCTGGAAACTGGGTCCCAGGTTCATCGGGCCGTATAGGATCTGCTCTATAATTAATCCGGTGGCATTTCGTCTTGACCTCCCCTCTACTTTTAAAATTCACAACGTGTTCCACAGATCTTTGCTTAAAAGGTATGTGGCGCCGGTGATACCGTCACCTTTACCTCCTCCTCCTGTGGTGGTCAATGGTAACTTGGAGTTTCAGGTATCGAAGGTCATCGATTCACGTTTTAATCGCCGGTCCCTTCAGTACCTGGTTCATTGGAAGGGGTATGGTCCTGAGGAGAGAATGTGGGTTCCTGCGTCGGATATTAACGCAGACCGATTAATTCGGGCCTTCCACACGACTCACCCGGATAAACCTGGCCCTGAGGGTCTGGAGGCCGAAGATCGTCGCGATTACACAGCCTGACTTCTCGCAGCTGAGTTTTTGGTGCTTGGTGTTTTTCGGCAGGGAGGGAGTTAGTTCTCTCTCTCTGTGCTAGACGAGGCCCAGCCTCGCCCAGCTGCAGTTAATTCTGCAGTATTGGGACTCCTTCAAATACCTGCCGTTCTGATAGGGTAGTTGTCGGTGAAAGCTTTTCATGCAGACTATCAGAGTGATACGTGGTATTGTGGAGTTAGGAGCGAAGTGTACTCGGTGTGGTTTTTTCCCTTCCTCGCTTTATTCTTTATCCCCTTACCAGTTGGTGTTCCCTCCGTTGTAGTGGTGTAAGTTTTTGTATGCAAGGTGGTTTTGGGTTTGCCCCTTGTACTGTCTCGTTCGTCTTGTACTGTGTTTGGCATATACGGTCCTGTCCCCAATTGTTGTGATCGGGGTCCTTCTCAGGACTAGATTACTGAGGTTCAGGGATTCTCAGGAGGTAGGTTTACGCTGGCGGCCTGGACCTCTGTACCATCAACAGTACCTCCAGGTAGAGGGATTAGGCAGGGCCTCAGTGTAGGGTCAGCATAGGCCCCTGACCTCCTGAACGCCGAGACAGCGTGACATCGGGTCGAGCAAATCGTAACGAACACCCAAGCAATTTAGTGCTTGCTCATCACTAGCAAGAATCAATAAATGGAAATGTAAAGAGCTCCTCAGAGTGTCCGAGTGTGGGATCACTTTTCTCCTGGGACTCACCAAGGTGGGAGGAAAGAGGATCAGGGTGAGGATTATGTGGTCTAGACTCTTGGCAAGTGAGTCTGGACCGTGTGGAAGACAGGGTAGTGCTGGTAAACATACTGGAAGCATTATCTGCCATACAATCGACCACCTGTTCGCACTGTTCTGGCTTCAAGAGTGGTGTCCCGCGCCCCCATGCAAAGTGGGACAGGAAGCTAGGTCCCATGGATTAGCATGTTTGTTGTGCTCCCATAGCAGGCACAGTTTCACCTGGCCCACGTCCACTTCCCCGTCTCTTACCGCACGCCTTGCGCATTTTAAATTAGGTATATAATATATGCCTGCAAACGACAGAGATTTTACTAGAGAAAGTAAAATATTTCGCCCCCTAAAAAGGAATTTTCTATTAATGTTGCAGCAGCGGTATACAAGTACTGCAATAGCAATGTTAAACACAGCCTAGATGACTCTAATCGTAAACTTTCCCTCCAATGAATGCACGTAACAGCGGTTTTACTAGAGAAAGGAAAATATTTCGCCCTGAAAAAGAATTAACTTTTAACAGTGCAGCAGTAGACAGGTACTGCAGTGGCAATATTAAACCCTTTCTAGATGCCTCTAATCCTAAAATTTCCATCCACTGAATGCATGTAACAGCGATTTTACTACAGAAAGGAAAATATTTATCCCTGACAAGGACTGTTGTTTCAATGGTACTGTAGCGGTGGTATACAATGTAACATACCTGGCGGCGTCCTTGCATGGTGGTCCATCTCCCACTGTGCAAGAGCGCGCACTTGATCTCCAGTCCAGAATGTCTCTCTGGCTTCCCTCCTTGCTGTCTGTTTGTCTGTTTTGGCTGCATAGGGCGACGCCCGCTGAACTTCCTGTTTCTTGTACCTGCTGCGGACACGCCCCTGTTGCACCTTCAGCCTATTGCTGTCCATCTTTGGGTATTTATACCACCTTCTTCCTCAAGATGGCGCCTGAGCATTGTGTCCTGTCAGTCGGCTTTTTTTTGTCTCTGACGTGCCAGGTCCTATCCTGTTTTCCTGCCTGTTCTCCAGTTCTGTGTCTGAACTGTGGTCTGTTCTTGTGAACTCGCTTTTAGCCTGTTCTTTCGCCTTCTAGGGGCTGTATTCCTAGATCTGTCTGTCTGTGCCTTGCGGTATCTGTTCCCGTCTGAACAGAGTCCTGTTTGTGTCCCAGCCTTGCTGTATTTGTTCCCGTTTCTCTGTTTCCAGTTGTCTGTGCCTTGCGGTATCTGTTCCCGTCTGAACAGAGTCCTGTTTGTGTCCCAGCCTTGCTGTATTTGTTCCCGTTCCTCGGTTCCTAGTTGTCTGTGCCTCATTTCTACTTTTGCCTTTTCTCCCTTTTCCCTCTTTGTCTGTTTTCTGCGTCTTTCTGCAGAGTCTGAACTTGCTCCTAAATTCCTTCTCGTCGTCTCTGTACCTCTGTTGTGAATTTAGTGTACGCTCGCTACTTCTTTGTAAGTACTGTGTGTGCTTCTGGTTCTGCCTTTCCTTCTCCGTCTGTTCTTTGTGAACAGAGTCCTATCCCCCTGCCTTGTCTGCCGCTCTGCGGTTTCCGCTCTGCTCCTGCCTTGTCTGCTGCTCTGCGGTTTCCACTCTGCTCCTGCCTTCTTAGCCGCTCTGCTCCTGCCTTCTTAGCCGCTCTGCGGTTTCTGCTCTGCTCTTGCCTTGCTTGCCGCTCTGCGATTTACGCTCTGCTCCTGCCTTGTTTACCGCTCTGCGGTTTCCGCTCTGCTCCTGCCTTGTTTACCGCTCTGCGGTTTCTGCTCTGCTCCTGCCTTGTTTACCGCTCTGCGGTTTCTGCTCTGCTCCTGCCTTGTTTACCGCTCTGCGGTTTCCGCTCTGCTCCTGCCTTGTTTGCCGCTCTGCGGTTTCCGCTCTGCTGCGGTCTTCTTAGCCGCTCTGCAGTTTCCGCTCTGCTGCGGCCTTGTTTGCCGCTCTGCGGTTTCCGCTCTGCTGCGGCCTTCTTAGCCGCTCTGCGGTTTCCGCTCTGCTCCTGCCTTGTTTACCGCTCTTGCGGTTTCCACTCTGCTCTTGCCTTGCTTGCCGCTCCTGCGGTTTCTGCTCTGCTTCTGCTCGCTGCTCCGGCAGCCCCGTCCTGCTCTGCTTCTGCTCGCTGCTCCGGCAGCCCCGTCCTTCTCTGCATCTGCTCGCTGCTCCGGCAGTCCTGTCCTGCTCTGCTTGTGCTCGCTGCTCCGGCAGTCCCGTCCTGCTCTGCTCTTGCCCACCGCTTTGGGCGTTCCCTCTCTGCTGTGTTTGGCTACCGCATCTGCGGTTCTGTTTCTGTGACCCAGTCTGTACTGGGTCTTGTCCTCTCTGTGCTCCAGCCCGTCCTTTTGGCCAGTACCTCCCTGCCTGCATATTCGCCTGTATCCACCCGTCTGCATACCTGCCGTGTTCGCTTATATCCACCAGTCTGTGCCAGCCTAACCTGCCTGTTCCAGTAATCCCTGTGTGGGTCAACCCCCGTGTCCGGAGTTTGACCTGGAGTAGCACCTGGTCCCTCTGCCCGGTTTCTCCCTGGTGCACTGGCGTCGTATGCCGTCGTGCCATCTTGGTCGGATCGGCCAGATACTTAGTCACGCCCCTCCAGGCACTCTCCGGTTCATGGTCCAGTGGAACCACTTCTCCCGCACACGCCAGTCAGTCCGGGCGTGTGCATAACATACAAGTACTGCAATACTAGCATTAAACCCTGCCTTGATTCCTCTAATGCTAAAATTTTCATACAGTGAATGCATGTAACAGCGGTTTTACTACAGAAAGGAAAATATTTATCCCTGACAAGGACTGTTTTAACGGTGCAGCAGCAGCGGTGGTATATAAGTATTTATTTTATTTATTTATTTTACTCACTTATATAGCGCCTTTAATTCCATAGCGCTTTACAGACAATATCGGCACTGTACCCATTGGGGCTTACAATCTAAATTTCCTATCAATATATCTTTGGAGCACGGCAAAAGTAATATTAAACCTTGCCTAGATGCCTCTAATCCTAAAATATCCCTCTACTGAATGAACATAACAGCGGTTTTACTACAGAAAGGAAAATATTTAGCCCTAAAAAGGACTGTTGTTTTAACAATGCGGCAGCAGCAGTGGTATACAAGTACTACAAAAAAAGGAGCATGGACCGCACCTCCAAAAAATCATACATTTGATCTAATGCCTCTCGCCAAAAAAATATATAACTGAGCATGAGGTTCTTAGTTTAACATTCTGATCAGACTGTATGAAGCCCACTGCCACGTCACGGCAAACCTCATAGTGAGTCCTAACATTTCCTGCCTAAAAGGAGGGGCGCCGTGCACCAAACACCGCCGCAGCAACAATGCACCAACAGGGCGGGCGGCCCTGTGCCTCACAGCACCCTTGCTGCAAGACTCAGTCCCCATGACTTCAGGCCGCGCCGCCCCACAAGCACAAAACCACAGCAACAAAGGCCGACACAGTGTACCAACACCACATGAAAGGAGCATTTCAACTCACCTTCCTCAAGCTCTCAAGTGAGAGCAAAAATAGGCTGGACCCTCTTTGCAGTCTCCTGCTAATTAAGATCGCCTGTGCCAAATGGGATGAGTGCTGGTCCAAGAAAGGGGAAAGAATATGCAATACAAAAAAAGGAGCATGTACCGCACCTCCAAAAAATCATACATTTGATCTAATGCCTCTCGGCAAAAATATATATATAACTGAACATGAGGTTCTTAGGTTAACATTCTGATCAAACTGTATGAAGCCTACTGCCTCGTCATGGCAAACCTCGTAGTGGGTCCTAACATTTCCTGCCTACAAGGAGCAGCGCCGTACGCCAACCACTGCTCCAGCGACAATGCACCAGCACGGCGGGCGGCCCGGTGCTTCACAGGCACCCATGCTGCAAGACTGAGTCCCCATGACTCCAGGCCGTGCCGCCCCACAAGCACAAAGCCACAGGAACAATGGCTGACACACTGCACAAACACCACCAACGAAGGTGTGTTGAAATGCTCCTTTCATGTGGTGTTGGTGCAGTGTGTCAACCATTGTGTTTGTTAATAAACTTTCACACAGCCTTTTTGCCCAGTTCATTGGTCCCATCGGGGCCTATGTCCAGACCCCCTCCACCGCAAAAAGGGATTTGGGCGAATGCCCCGATGGGGCCATAGTCTATAGTGGTGATGACAGAGTGAATGTGTGCTCTGATATGCATCATTTTCAGGCGTGTTCGAGGCAGACACTCAGACGTAGTAGACTGCAGCTGGGTGTCCATCTCCAGTAGGTGTATATGACGCGCCCCCTGGGCCAGTGTTGTTTGGGGGATTACCCGGAGCCGGATCAGATAGGGGGGGGGGTTGTAGTCTCCGAGTGGCGGTGACCCGGTCCGTGCCCAGGGTGTCAAGCTCAGTGTGTGGCAGTCCTTATAGATGTTACTAGATGTTCTTTTATGTCGACTACGCCACCCGTTGAATTGCGGTCAATACGGCCGCCGCTGCAGCAGGGTCCGCTGAGGCTGGTGATGTGTGTGCAGCTCAGATAGTATAACCCCCAACGGGAGGGGTATAGCCTCAGGGGGTCAGGTGTAGAGGATGGTGGTTGTGGAGGTGCAGTGAGGATGGTAATGAGACTCAGAGTCGGGCTGTGCAGTTCAGGGTCTTTACTTACTGCTGTTATGCTGGTCACTCCGGCCTTGAGTGACCGCCCGAGCCGTGCTGCGTCCACCAGGTCCTGGACTCGGCCAACTCCCAAGTAATTCTGGAGCGTGATCCTGAGCTCCCTTTCTGACGTTCCTTCTCTCTGGCCTTCCCCACCAGGGATCCACCTAAGTCCGGCTCCCTCGGGCCTCTTGTTGGTAAACCCTTGTCTCTGGGTTCCCTGACCCTATTCTTGGTTTGCCTTCCGGGTGGATTTAGTGGGTGGTCGTGGCAGATCCTGCCCACGACCTCCGGTCTCTGGCTAAGGATTAGGGCCCTCCACCAGCTTGGGATCCGGTACCCTTGTGCCAACTCTTCACCCGCTGATCTAATCTTGGGTTCTTGGAGTTCTCTCTTCTCCCCCTCTGGGTCCTTCTTTCTCCTCTCTCTCTCTGGGCCTTGGAGCTGCTCTTCTCCTCTGCTCTCTTCCTCTGACTCACTCTACAAAAGACTGACAGACTGACTGACCCTGATCTAAGATGGTTCCCACCTTATATACTCCCTCTATGTGTGAGCTCAGGTGACCAGCACCCAATGAGCTCCTAGCACTACCCAGACTGCTCCCCCTATCTGCCCCTACACTACTGGGATGTTCCACCCCCCTCCCACTCCAGCCAGGGACAGACACTGTCGTACCTGCACATTTCTCTAGTGGGAGTACCATTGGTCTGTCCCCCGGAAATGGGATGTGTGTAGTGCATGCAGCCTACTGAGCTCAGTTCCACACTCCATCCTTACCCGGGAGTGGAATACCACACCTCTGGCTTGAGGTGTAATACCCCTGTAGCAGCCGAATCCTCAGGGTGCTACATTCCCCCCTGGTAAATCACAGCATGTCCTCGGGCTGTTAAAGATAAAAACATCCAAAACATACAATTATTTTTCATAAACATCAACATATAAACATATAAAACATCATATATATATCAGCAATAAAACGTTTTCATAAATAACATTCTTGTTGGTTGGTTTCAGTTTCAGACCCGTCCGGGCCCTCTTGCTCCTCCTCACACCGCAGCTCCTCCTCCGTCAGGCGATGCACATGGAGGGCGTAGGGTCCTTTGGCACACTTGTGCCGGGTGAAGGTGACCTCGTCCCCTACATACAGGTCACGACCTCTGTGTCCCTCCGGCAGATGGCTTTCTACGTCTCTGCGGGTCACAAAGACGTCGCCGGGGGTATGATGGTCTCTAATGAAGCCCCACCCATGCTGCATGTTGAATTTTATCACAGTCCCGGTGGAAGGGGGACCATGAGCTGCATGGGGATTCCTCCTGGTCCGGCTCTTCTGCTCCGCGCTCCTTATCTGTGCTTGCTGTTCCCGGACCCGCCTCTCTCTCCGCTCCTTCTCGAAGACCTCGAGCTGCTGGCGGCGGCACTCTGCACGCTCCGCTGCGGCCGCCCGAGTCTCCTGAGTGAACCCCATGAAGTCTTCTCCGGTGGGGTCCCACTCAAACTGTGCCTCCTCCAGCGGGGGTGAGGTCCTCTTTACAGGCTTCGGAGCCGGAATCAGGGGCTCGCACATGGGCCTTGCTCTCTGGAGTTCCAGCTGAATGTACTCCTGGGGCCATACAAAGGGCTGCCCATCCGGGCACGTATGCTGGGCAAATAGATTTTCACCCAGGGGCGGCACTCTAGATGTTGAGGGCGCGTTGATGGTAGCGGCGCCCGGGTTGACCAGGCCTTGCGACCAGGCTTGGGGCACCCTAAAGGCAAAGGGCACCGTAAGAACGGCGGCGCCCTGGGTTACTCGGCCCTGCGACCAGGCCGGTGGCTCCGCGGAGGTAGGGGGCGCTGTTGGAATTGCGGCGCCCGGGGGTACTAGGCCTTGCGACCAGGCTGATGGTATTTCCTGCTTGGCCACGCTCGAGGTCGAGGCGTGTGACGTCACAGGGGTCGCGGCCGCGGTTTCCGGTTGAGGCCTAGTCGGCGGCGGTGACGATGCAGCGACGGGCACGGCAGGGGGAACTTCGGGCTCTGCGACGGGGAGCTGGGGCAGGCACGCGGTTTCCCGGCTCGGGGTAGAGACGTCCCCTTTACCTGCCTCCGTCCGTTCAGCTCCCTTCTCGGCGCCGTCTCCGGCCTTCAGTCCTCCTGCACCATCCTCAGAGGCGGTCTGTCTCCTCGTCTCGGGTGGCGTGCTCCGCTGACGGGTTTCGGTCTGCTGGGCCATCTCTCGGCTCCACTCCGCCAACGTCTCTCACTGTACCCGGGCCATCCTCCGTGCGAGGCCCTCCAGCGCAGTCTGTGCACACTCCCGGTCTCGGGGGAGCTGTGCCAGGACCTCCACTAGGCCTAGTGGGGTTGTTGCTTGCAGCAGGCTCCTGACCACTGGGTCGGTGCTGCCTGTCTCTCCCTCCATCTCCGGGTACGCTTTCTCTGGACTCCTCTCCAGACTTCTTGTCTCCGGGTGCGCTCTCTCCAGACTGCTCCAGGCAACACCCATCTTTGCTCTCTTGTTCTGTCTCCGCCCACATTTAGGGTGGTCCCGGGGCAACTTTGTGATTGTCAGTTCCAGGGGCAGTTCTCTTACGCTGATGGACACTTCCAGCATCACAGTCTCTGTTGGTGGGCGCGGTTTCCGCTTTTGGCGCCATTCTTCGACCTGGCCCACGATGGGAGGTGGCCTTTTGCCACCCTCTGGCACGCCCATAATGGCGTCCGCTCTTCCAAGGCGGGAAATCTTTGGAAATGGCGGGAAAAAGCTGCAAATGGCGGACAACCGGCGGGAAATGACCTGTGACGGGGTCCGTTGGCAGGGACCCTCCGGAACCGGCGGGAGACTTCTTTTTGAGGTAACGGTGAACTTTTCTTCAGGCACGCAGTACCCGGTTGTTGCGGGCACGTAATCCTGCCGACTACGCCAAAGTTGACGCGCCCCCTGGGCCAGTGTTGTTTGGGGGATTACCCGGAGCCGGATCAGATAGGTGGGGGGGTTGTAGTCTCCGAGTGGCGGTGACCCGGTCCGTGCCCAGGGTGTCAAGCTCAGTGTGTGGCAGTCCTTATAGATGTTACTAGATGTTCTTTTATGTCGACTACGCCACCCGTTGAATTGCGGTCAATACGGCCGACGCTGCAGCAGGGTCCGCTGAGGCTGGTGATGTGTGTGCAGCTCAGATAGTATAACCCCCAACGGGAGGGGTATAGCCTCAGGGGGTCAGGTGTAGAGGATGGTGGTTGTGGAGGTGCAGTGAGGATGGTAATGAGACTCAGAGTCGGGCTGTGCAGTTCAGGGTCTTTACTTACTGCTGTTATGCTGGTCACTCCGGCCTTGAGTGACCGCCCGAGCCGTGCTGCGTCCACCAGGTCCTGGACTTGGCCAACTCCCAAGTAATTCTGGAGCGTGATCCTGAGCTCCCTTTCTGACGTTCCTTCTCTCTGGCCTTCCCCACCAGGGATCCACCTAAGTCCGGCTCCCTCGGGCCTCTTGTTGGTAAACCCTTGTCTCTGGGTTCCCTGACCCTATTCTTGGTTTGCCTTCCGGGTGGATTTAGTGGGTGGTCGTGGCAGATCCTGCCCACGACCTCCGGTCTCTGGCTAAGGATTAGGGCCCTCCACCAGCTTGGGATCCGGTACCCTTGTGCCAACTCTTCACCCGCTGATCTAATCTTGGGTTCTTGGAGTTCTCTCTTCTCCCCCTCTGGGTCCTTCTTTCTCCTCTCTCTCTCTGGGCCTTGGAGCTGCTCTTCTCCTCTGCTCTCTTCCTCTGACTCACTCTACAAAAGACTGACAGACTGACTGACCCTGATCTAAGATGGTTCCCACCTTATATACTCCCTCTATGTGTGAGCTCAGGTGACTAGCACCCAATGAGCTCCTAGCACTACCCAGACTGCTCCCCCTATCTGCCCCTACACTACTGGGATGTTCCACCCCCCTCCCACTCCAGCCAGGGACAGACACTGTCGTACCTGCACATTTCTCTAGTGGGAGTACCATTGGTCTGTCCCCCGGAAATGGGATGTGTGTAGTGCATGCAGCCTACTGAGCTCAGTTCCACACTCCATCCTTACCCGGGAGTGGAATACCACACCTCTGGCTTGAGGTGTAATACCCCTGTAGCAGCCGAATCCTCAGGGTGCTACATATACGCCTCTGTTGGCACCATTATAGTCTATGGCCCTGACGGCGCATATGCCCGAATCCCGTTTTGCTGGGGCGGTCCAGACGTAAGCCCCAACGGGACCAATGAACAGGGGCACAAAAAGCTGTTTGAAAGGGCCCTAAATTAAAGTGTTTAATGTTGCTTGAGCTCCTACTGCATGCTACACAGAGATTGGTGAGACAATAACACTTACTTTGTTTTGCCTTGCCTGAAGAAAAGACTGTTTATGTTATATCCTATTGTGCTAAGGAAAGCAATTTCAGTTAAAGTGCAAAAAAAATGCAATAAATGTTACTTTGTTTTGTACAGAGACCTGTGCCTGTACTAAAAATAGTGCTTACTTCTGAACTGAAACCCCACACCTCTTAATAAATTGCATTCATCATATTATGAAGTAATATGTACTTACACTGTGTTCCAAATTATTATGCAAATAATATTTTCTCAGATTTTCCCAAATTACCTATATGAATTGCAGTCATTGTAATTTTCCAGTCAAATAACTATTAGAGTACAATTGAAAGGTTTTTGTACAAACTGCCTATGATAACAGTATATTTTTTAAAAAATAAAAAACTTAAACTGCACTCAAAATGCATGTTCCAAATTATTATGCACAGCAGAGTTTTCAACCTTTTCATTTTAATAAAGAACAAAAAAATGGTCATTTTTGAAATTATAAGCATTAGCAGGTTATTAGAAACTGAAATCGATCAGTTTTCAACTCAAAACTTTATTCTAGGTGATGTAACATTTGCACATAGGACCCCTTGTTCGAAAGGAGCTTCTGAACTCTCTCATTCATTGAATTTGTCAGGTTTTGGATGGTTTCTGCTTCAATTGTTTTGCATGAGGACAGAATACCCTCCCAGAGCTGTTGCTTAGATGTGAACTGCCTCCCGCCATCATAGACACTCCTTTTGATGATGCTCCAGAGGTTCTCAATGGGGTTGAGGTTAGGGGAGCATGGGGGTCACACCATAAGTTTGTCCCCTTTTATGCCCACAGCAGCCAGAGATGCAGATGTATTATGTGCAGCATGAGACGGGGCATTATCATGCATGAAACGATCTCGATGGTCCAGATGGATGGAGTGGAGGATGGCTTGTTGATGGACAACCCATGGAAACACGCCTACGGTGTCAACAAGGAGGAGGTGGAGTAATGTTTTGGGCTGGAATCATGGGGAGAGAGATTGTCGGCCCTTTTAGGATCCCTGAAGGGGTAAAGATGAACTCCATAATGTATGTTGAGTTTCTCAAACTGCACTTCCTGCCATGGTTCAAGAATAAGAACCGTGCATTCCGCAGCAAGATCATTTTCATGCATGATAATGCCCCGTCTCATGCTGCACATAGCACATGAGCATGATGGGAGTATTGTGTCCTGACGCCTCCTGTGGTAACTGGTAAAATCGGTTACCAGCGCTGTGTATGGTTGCTGAGGTGATCGGCATATGGCTTGTACGAACGCTATAGGCAGTAATGTCAAAGTAGGCACACACACACATTAAGTCTTTGTTTCAGTACCTTTCTTTTACTGATGTCCGGTAACAGGTACAGTTCAGGAGGGTAACCAGGTTTTCGGTGCAGGTAGAGATTTTCACTCTGGAGATTTGTGAGGCCTCCTCTAACAATGTGTGCGTTGTTTGGGATCAGTCCTGCCTTAAGTTGAACCTGGGTACGCCAAGATTTCCTCACCGGTCAGGGCCTGTTTCATTTGTTGGAAGGAGTCTTCTTGTTTCTTTCCCCATTCCAACTGCGGCTCTGAAGACCTTCTCTTCTTAACTTGGCCTACCAGAAGATCTTGTAGGGGCGCTGCCATCTTCGTATAGCCCTTAATAAATCTTCTGTAATACCCAACCAAACCTAAGAACTGACGCACCTCTCTGACGGTGGTCGGCCTCTGCCAGTCCTGGATAGCTGTCACTTTTTCCGGATCTGGTGCTACGCCATCTGCGCTGACCACATGCCCTAGGTATTGGACTTTTGGCTTCAGCAGGTAACATTTAGATGGTTTGAGCTTCATTCCATACTTTGTTAGAGCTGTAAATACCTCAACCAGGTGTTCCAGATGTTCTTCATAGGTTTTGGAATACACTATGACGTCATCCAGGTATAAAAGTACCGTCTCAAAATTCCGGTGTCCCAAGCAGTACTCCATGAGTCTCTGAAAAGTCCCCGGTGCATTGCATAACCCAAATGGCATGCTATTGAATTCGCATAGGCCCATTGGTGTTGTGAATGCTGTTTTCTCCCGGTCTTCTTCTGCAACGGAGACCTGCCAATACCCACTAGTGAGATCTAATGTGGAGAAATACTTAGCAGTCTTTAATGCAGCAAGAGACTCCTCTATCCGGGGTAACGGGTAAGCATCTTTGTGAGTGATCTTATTGACCTCCCTGTAATCCACACACATCCTCATAGTGCCATCTTTTTTTCTGACTAAGACTAAGGGGGCCGCCCAGGGACTACAGCTATCACTTATAACCCAGGCCTCCTTCATGTCCTGCAGCATCTCTTTAGCACACTGGTAGTGGTTTGGTGGGATGGGTCTATGTCTCACTTTAATCGGGGGATGATCTCCTGTGGGTATGTGATGGTGTACCCCTTTTATCCTCCCAAAATCTAATGGATGCTAACTGAATACTTGGCTAAACTCTTGTACTACCCGGTAAACTCCTTGCTTCTGGTGGTCGGGAGTGGCATCAGTCCCTATGTGCAACTGCTGACACCACTCCTCCAGCTGTCCCTTGGGGTTGTTGTCCTGCACCTGACTTGACGGGGGCAAGGGCTCTAGTGTCTGTATGTTGTTATTACTGACAGTGTACAGCTTTGCTACAGTAGCATACCTGGGTAGTTTCACTTCTTCCTCACCACAATTCAACAAACGGATTGGTACTCTCCCCCTGCGTACATCCACCACCCCTCTAGCTGTCAGCAGTGTAGGTCTATGCTCTGAATATACCGGTTCTACAATTGCCTGGTATTCCTTTCTTCTGATACCCATAGCTGCTCGACACCATATCATCATTTCACTGTTTGATGGTAATACAATGGGAAACGGGTCTGTTACCCGCGCACTGCCAATCTTCCCCCCAGACAGATTTACCTGTTGCTTGTGAATTAAGGCACGGATTTCTCTTTGAAGGACTCTCCTCCGCCCAATGCCAGCAGTCTCTGTAATCTGTTGGAGTAAAAACAGCACTTCTTCAAGGCAGTTTTCAATCACATTAGTACCAACCACCATGTAAGGACATTTGTTATTGGGGTCATCTTCTACCACACATAACCCTTGTCCTCTCAACTCCACCCTCCCCAGCTTTATTGTCACTTCTCTAAACCCCACCTGATTCAGTGGTTGACCATTAGCTGCTAAAATGACAAGACTAGAGTCTGGGGGGGCTAAGATCAGCATCAGACCAAAATTGCTTGTAAAGGATATGTGGGATGGTGGTGACTTGTGACCCAGTATCCAATAGGGCTGATGTGGGGATTCCTTCTAGTTTAATGTTGAGGTATGGGCCGGCCTCCCACATACCGACTATGCCAGTCATATGGGCCCTGCCGTTTTATTCCTGGGGAATGGCCCGCGGACCCAGGAATCTCGGGTTTAAACGACATTCTCTTGCAAAGTGGCCCGGTTTGTTGCAACGAAGGCAAACAGGTTGTCCTGAAGAATCCGTGTGGTCGGTGGCTCTGCGTCGGAATGGTGCGTTGGTCCCCTGAACGGGCGACTTGATGATCCCCTCCACGGGCGACATGGCTCTGCGTTGGAATGGTGCATTGGTCACCTGCACGGGCAACATGAGCTTTCTTCTCATCCACGGAACATCCTCAGGGGATTCAGCTAACTGGATTTTGCTTGGTGGTTGTGCCTCCGGTCTGACTTGCAAGAGTTTTAACACGTAGTCCATGTTTTTAATTAGTTGTAACACCTGATTACATAGGTCATCAGCAGATTCGGGTGCGACAGCTTGCCCTACCGCTTCTACAGAGTTTTTAGGGGTAGGCTCTAAGTTCATGTGAGAGGTATTAACCTGCCAGGATGGAATTGCAGGTTTTGCAGGTAATGGGTCTCGTAGTACAGTTATAGCACGGTCCTTTAAGGTATTAAAATCCACATCTGGAGGATCTAGGACCCACATGTGCACCTGCTGACGGTGAAAGTCTGATCTCAACCCATTCATAAACTGTTCTGCAAGCAATTTATCTTCATCTTGCACACTTGCTGGATCTACCTGTTTTATGGACCGGAGTGCCGCTTGTAAACGTAGGGCAAAGTCTCTGATGGTATCTTGCGGTCTCTGCTTGCATTGGTAGAATAGCATCCTTAGTTCAGACTGTGCGCGTTTTTCAAAAGCAGCTTTAAGCTTATCAATAGTGTTGAGCCACCCCCGTAGTGTTCGAGTTCGGTTCGGTTCGTCGAACACCCTTGTGTTTGCCGAACTGTTCGTCGAACTGTTCGTCGAACACCTTCGAACACCGTTAAAACCAATGGCAGGCAAACAAAAACACATAGAAACACATAGAAAACACCTTCAAAGGTGTCCAACAGCTGACAAACTGCTCAGAAGACATAACTAACACATGGAAAAGTGACAAGTACATATAGTCATGCGAAAAGAAAAGAGGTGGAGGAGTAAAAGGAGGGGGAGACACAGATATAGGCATGTCATGCCCTTCTAAAATCCAAAAAGTGAGAAGCCGACACGGCCAGTCCGTTCCTGCCCGTGCCACCTCCGTGTCGCCGGGTTTGTGCCAGAGCCGCGGTGGACCCTGACGGCCAGCCCCCCTCTCCCAATACTGGTGCCTGTCCGCTGGTGGGTCGAGCAAGCCCCCCTGTGGTGGAGGCAGGTCTCAGCATTTTAATTTAAATTGTCTCTCTAATTTGAATGAATACACTTTGAATCCTTTTACAAGGTTCTATTGGAGGGCAAGTCTCATGCGAGCAGCCGCGTAATTCCAGCTCCAGTAGCGTCCACTAAAGCTGCTGCAGTTAAAAAGCTCTTATAAGGATCGAGCTCGGCGGTCCACCGCAAGGCGTCCTACCGCCAGTCCCAGCCCCTATGCCTTGGGGTGCCTCCTGATGCTCTTCACTGAGTATCCCGGGGTCCAGAAGCATTATCCTTTGAAAAAATTAAGTGTCCAGACTACAGGTGGTGAAGCTTGCTTAACAGCTGGGATAATCCGCTGACTAGCAGACACTGCTACTAGGCACAAAGTATTTCCTGGGCTAGATGCAGTTAAAAATTTGTAATTAGATACTCTCGTTGGATGCTGAGAAAGCATTCCATAGAGTCTCCTGGCACGCCATATATTATTCTCTTAAAAAGCTTGGGGTAGGGGTCTAGGGGACCCTTTTATAGCCAAAATCACGGCCCTGTATCGCAATGAGTCACCTAGGCTGAAGATAAATGGAACTGTAGCACCCCGAGGGCTCGGTTGCTACAGAGGTATTGCACCTCACCCAGAGGTGTGATATCTCACTCTCAGGTAAGGATGGAGTGTGGATCAGGACCCCGACACCTGCATGCATTACACCACATTGCCGTGGGGCAGGGCGACCAATATGCCCCTGAGATGGGCACGACAGTCCCTGTCCCTGGCTGGAGTGGGGGGAGGGAACACTGAGGAAGGGGAACCCTGTAGTGCAGGAGCAGGGAGGAAGCAGTTCCTGGGTGCATTGAGAAGGAAGTATAAAAGGTGGGCACCATCTTAGTTCAGTGCAGAGAAGTCTGAGCAGAAGTGACAGGGAGCAGGGGCTCTGCAAGAGATCTGCTCCAGAGGAGGGCCTAGTAACAGAGGCCCAGGCCTGGAAGAGGGAGAAGGAAGGAAGAGGAGCGGAGAAGGCTCCAGGAACGAGGAAAGAAGGGATCCCAGGGGTGTGGACGGGCGAGTCGCCACCGCACGCCCAAATCCACCTGCGTGGAGGGGCCAGGACAATGGGGGAGACCGGTCCCCGAAACTAGTGGAGGCGGGAAAAGACCCTCAGCTAGAAACCAGAGACTGTGACATTTTATGTGGCGCAGCCCCTCGCTACACCCGCTAGGAAGGCACCACATAGGGTCAGGGAAACTGGCGCCAAGTTTACCAAGAGGAGGCCCGAGGCAGCCGGACAGAAGCGTTGGTAAGAAAGGCCAGACAAAGGACACACAAAGGGGGTCCTATGAAGCGCTCCAAAGTTATCTGGGAGTTGTCTGAGCCCCTCACCTGGTGAGCACAGTACGACGTGGGCAGCCGTTACCTGCAGAAGTGGTCTGGATAATAAGAACTGTGAGTAAAGGCCCTGGACTGCATCACTGACTCCGTGTCGTTACTGCTGCTGCCCTGCACCATCACCCCCATCCTCCGCATACACTGCCCTGAGGCTACACTCCTCCCGTGGGGAGTTATACTACGCTCTGCTGCACCCACAACACCAGCCTCAGCGGTCTGCCCTGCAGCGGCGGTTCACTCTGACCGCAATCCACGGGTGACATTTAAACATCAAAACCACATAAATATTTCCGCCACTGCTTTGACCGCCCTGAGCCACGGAACCGGGTCGCCGCCACGGAGACTAGAACCACCAGCATCCACCAAAAAGGGTCCGGCTCCGGGTGTCCCAAGGCCCAGGGGGCGCGTCAGAACATTTTCATCACCTTTCATAATCACCAATCACCTCTCTTATACAGCCTAGTGATGGAGCACCTGCTCTCATCAATTCGCCATAACCCCAATATTAGGTGGATTGAGGTGGGAGGCACCGAGTACAAGTGCTCTCTATTTGCTGATGATGTCCTAGTATATATCAATCAATCACATATATCCATCCCTGCTGTTATGGCTGAAATAGATCACTTTGTTACATGGTCAAATTTTAAAATCAATGCAGCGAAGTCTGAGGCCCTCGATGTCTCCCTCCCCAAATCCATACAGGATTCCATCCAGTCCAACTTTCCCTTTGCCTGGCCCTCACAGGGTATCAAATAGTTAGGAATTCCTATTCATAGAGACCTCTCCCGTCTATGTTATCTTAATTTTGGGCCCTTTATTGAACAACTCCATACAGACCACGGTTGGCAAGTTAGAACTGTAAGATTCACTACGTGAACCACTGGTGTTTTGTGGAAAAGCACATGTACACTGTGTTCCAAATTATTATGCAAAAGTGTTTAGGAGTGATAAGGGAAGAATTTGTTTGTTTGTCAGTTAAACTCATTGATGGTGATGTGTATCAGGGCTCTTTATATCACTGTAAGCAATTGCAGACACCTGTGCTAATTAGTTTGGCAGGTGTGTCCAATGAAAGGCAAGACTACTTAAGAAGGCTGTCCCACATTATTAAGCAGCCTACATTTTCTGCCAAAATGGGAAAGAAAAAGGATGTGTCGGCTGCTGAGAAGCAACAAATTGTGGAGTATTTAGGTCAAGGCATGATTACAATCAACATTGTGCGATGATCAGGATGAAGTGTCTTGGCAATCAAGACGTATGTAGGTGATTCACAGTACACACGTGTGCGTGCTGATAAGGGCAAATTGAGGACTCTTTCCTACAGGCAATTACGTCAGGTTAAAAGAGCAGCGGCAAAAAAGCCTTGTCATAGCAGCAGACAAGTTTTTGAAGCTGCTGGAGCCTCCAACGTCCCCCGAAAAACAAGATGCAGGGTCCTTCAGAGGTTTGCAGCTGTGTGTAAGCCATCCTGTCGACCTCCTCTATCCACTGCACACAAGCAGAAACGGCTCCAGTGGGCCAAACAATACATGAAGACTGACTTCAAAACTGTTTTGTTCACGGATGAGTGCCGTGCAACGCTCAATGGTCCAGATGGATGGAGTGGAGGATGGCTGGTTGATGGACACCCCACGCAAACACGGCTACAGCGCCAACAAGGAGGAGGTGGAGTAATGTTTTGGGCTGGAATCATGGGGAGAGAGATTGTCGGCCCCTTTAGGATCCCTGAAGGGGTAAAGATGAACTCCATAATGTATGTGGAGTTTCTCAAACAGCACTTCCTGCCATGGTTCAAGAAGAAGAACCGTGTATTCCACAGCAAGACCATTTTCATGCATGATAATGCACCGTCTCATGCTGCACATAACACATCTGCATCTCTGGCTGATATGGGCATAAAAGGGGACAAACTTATGGTGTGACCCCCATGCTCCCCTGACCTCTACCCCATTCAGAACCTCTGGAGCATCATCAAAAGGAGTGTCTATGATGGCGGGAGGCAGTTCACATCTAAGCAACAGCTCTGGGAGGGTATTCTGTCCTCATGCAAAACAATTGAAGCAGAAACCATCCAAAACCTGACAAATTCAATAGACGAGAGAGTTCAGAAGCTCCTTTCGAACAAGGGGTCCTATGTGCAAATGTAACATCATCTAGAATAAAGTTTTGAGTTGAAAACTGTTTGATTTCAGTTTCTAATAACCTGCTAATGCTTATAATTTCAAAAATGACCATTTTTTTGTTCTTTATTAAAATGAAAAGGTTGATCGAAGAGTGTGGGGGATCTAAGAGTGTGGCAACCCAGTAATCGGGATTACTTCGAATTCTGACAATCTGAGGGTCATGTTGCAGGTAGTGCAGCAAGAAGGCACTCATGTGTCTTGCGCATCTAGGAGCCCCAAAATTATTTTCCGGGCTAGATGCAGCTAAAAATTATTATTAATTTTAAATCTGGTGGAGCTTAGTATAGATGGCCTAATAGAATCAGTACTGCACACGGCTACAAAGCCCAAATTATTTTCCAGCCAAGATACAGATAAACATGATTAGTCATTTTAAATCTGGTGGAGCTTAGTATAGATGGCCTAATATAATCAGTACTGCACACTGCTACAAGCCCAAATAATTTTCCAGCCAAGATACAGATAAACATGATTAGTAATTTGAAAGCTTAAAACGGTTGGTGAGGTGATTTTAACCAATCATCAAGCTTTTACTCTCCCCAGGATGACACAGGGGTAGAAAAGTCATTTCGGATCCATGATTTGTTCATCTTTATGAACGTGTGTCTGTCTACATTATCAGTGGAGAGCCGCGTGCGCTTATCTGTCAGCACACCACCAGCAGCGCTGAACACACGTTCAGACAGAACGCTGGCTGCGGGACATGACAAGATCTCCAAGGTGTAAGTGGCGAGCTCCGGCCATTTATCTAGATTGGAAGCCCAAAAAGAGCAAGGGTCCAGTGACACAGTCATGGCTTCAATGTTTAGTTGGAGATACTCCTGTACCATCGTCTCTAGGCGTTGACTATGTGTCAGACTTCTTGTCTACTGTGGCCTTGCAAAGGATGGGCTAAAAAAGTGGTGAAATGATTCCGCAAAATTGATGTTACCAGCAGATACTGTGTTTCTCTTACGGTTTGAGTACTGAACACTTGACGGTCCCACGGTTGACAAGTTGGAACTGTGAGATTCACTACATGCACCACTGGTGTTTTGTGGAAAAGCACATGTAAGATTCTGCAACAGTCTCTGCTGATACTCCTGCATGCGTGCATCCCTTTCTATGGCAGGAATAATTTCTGCAAATTTACTTTTGTACCGGGGATCTAACAGTGTGGCAACCCAGTAGTCAGGATTATTCCTAATTCTCACAATTCGAGGATCATGTTGCAGGTAGTGCAGCAAGAAGGCACTCATGTGTGTTGCGCATCCAGGAGCACCAAGTCCCTGTTGTGTTGGTGGCGAGGTAACAATCATGCTTCCTTCCTCTGTCCTCTCCCCCCAACCTCGCACAACAGAAATGTGATCAAGGTCTCCCTCATCTGATGAGTCTTCCATCAGTTCGTCCTCCACTTCTTCCTGGGCTCCTGCACCTTCCTCACTAGTTTGGCTGCTACCATGCGCCCTGGTAAAACCATCTCCCCCACCCTCACATGCCTGCCGCCTTGGTGCTGCCGACCGTCTGAACCTTGCAGATGGTAGCCCTTCCGCATACAACTCCTCCTCCTCTACTTCCTCCACCTCCTCTTGTGCCAACACCTGACTCCGAATTCTGTTTAACATGTGCTCCAGCATGTAAATCACCGGAATAGTCATGCTGATAATGGCATCGTCAGCACTAAACATCTTCGTCACCATTTCAAAACTGTGCAGAAGGGTGCATAGGTCCCTGATCTGAGACCACTCCTCCAGCGTGATTTGCCCCACCTCTGGATCTCGTTGGCCCAGGCTATACGTCAGAACGTATTGCACCAGGGCTTGTCGGTGCTGCCACAGTCGCTGAAACATGTGCAGAGTTGAATTCCACCGGGTAGGCACATCGCATTTTAGCCGGTGAAGTAGCAGGCCCAATCACTTCTGTAGAGATGTAAGTCGCTGAGCTGCGGGATGCGAACGGCGGAAGAGAGCACACAGCGACCGTGCCCTCTGCAGAAGGCCATCTAGTCCGGGATAGTGAGCTAAAAATTGCTGGACAACCAGGTTCAACACTTGCTAGGTCATCTCGTGAGTCCGGTGGTTGACAAGTCTTCTGCACAGCTTGCCTTCATAGAGGAACAGCTTGCTTTTCTCTTTCCATAGCTGCTTGGCTTCCTGTGGAGCATCCAGATCTAAGCGGGCGTCTTCCTGGGTCAGCAGATCTTTCACCAGGCGGATTGCAGGGTCACTATCTTGGGTCTCGGCCCAGCTGTGGTGAGGTAGGGGATTGATCATAACGGTTGTTAAATCTTCCTCCTTCACGCGGTGGGAGTATTGAGCGGCCCCATACCGGTGAAACGCAGGGAGTTCTACCTCCTCCAGCTCTTCTGGGTCTTCGTCACCTTCAGGTAAGTGAGGCATTCTCGATAGGGAGCCAGCGTTGGCATTGGTTTTGCCAGCCCGGTACTTGATCACGAAGTCATAATTGGAGAGACGGGCCATCCACCGCTGTTCCAAGGCACCAAGTCTTGCACTGTCTAGGTGTGTTAACAGGTTGTTATCCGTATACACAGTGAACTTTGCGGAGGCCAGGTAATGCTTGAAGCATTCCGTTACGGCCCACACCACCGCCAAGAATTCTAGCTTGAAGGAGCTGTAATTCTCCGGGTTCCTCTCGGTGGGCCTCAGCTTCCGGCTGGCGTACGCGATCACCCTTTCTCTGCCTTGTTGGTTTTGTGACAGTACGGCTCCCAGTCCCACATTACTGGCGTCTGTGTGGAGAATAAAAGGCTGGCCATAATCAGGGTAGGCCAGGATCTCATCCCCTGTGAGGGCCATCTTCAACTGGCGGAAGGACTCCTCTTCCGGTTTATCCCACTTGAAGGGTGGCTTTTGGCTTCTGGACTTAGACTGTCCAATCAGGAGGTCCTGCATAGGAGCTGCCATCTTAGTGAACCCGGGGATGAACCTTCGGTAGTAGCCTACCAACCCGAGGAATTGCCTCACTTCCTTGATGTTCGAGGGGCTTGGCCAGCTCTTGATAGCTGTGACCTTGTCAGGGTCGGGGGCTACTCCTTCCGCACTTACCACGTGCCCTAGGTACTGGACCTTTGGTTTCAACTGGTGACACTTTGATGGTTTCACCTTCAGGCCATAGCCTGCCAGGGCTTCGAACACTTCGGCCAGGTGCTTTAGATGGTCCTCGTAAGTTTTCGAAGAGACGATCACGTCGTCCAGGTAAAGGAGGACCGTCTCGAAGTTTCGGTGCCCTAGACAGCATTCCATCAGCCTCTGGAAGGTCCCTGGTGCGTTGCAGAGCCCAAAGGGCATACAGTTGAACTCGCTCAGTCCCATCGGGGTGGTGAAGGCGGTCTTCTCCTTGTCAGCCTCTGCCACAGGAACCTGCCAGTACCCGCTAGTAAGGTCCAAAGTAGAAAAGAAGTTAGCTGATTTTAGTGCGGCTAAAGACTCCTCTATTCTAGGCAGCGGATATGCGTCTTTGTTGGTGATACGGTTGATTTGTCTATAGTCTACGCACATTCTCATGGTGCCGTCTTTCTTTTTCACCAGAACCAAGGGGGCTGCCCAGGGGCTACAGCTATCTCTAATGACCCCAGCGTCTTTCATTTCTCTTAGCATGCCCTTTGCGTTCTGATAATGTGCAGGGGGTACAGGTCTGTGTCTCTCTTTTATTGGTGCGTGGCTCCCTGTGGGGATGTGGTGTTCTATCCCTTTTACTCTGCCGAAGTCTAGCGGGTGCTTACTAAAGACTCTGTCGTACTCCTGTACCACCCAGTAGACTCCTTGTTTTTGGTGCAGGGGAGTGGAGTCAGCACCCACATGGAGTTTCTGGCACCAGTCCTCCTTTTGTTTCTGGGAGCCATTACCCTCCGCCTGTGGAGATGGAGACAAGGGTTCCACGGCCCTGATAGCTTTGTGCTCAACAGCAAACAGTTTGACAAGTGTAGCGTACCTGGGTAAATGTACCTCCCTCTCCCCAATGTTGAGGATGCGGACGGGCACCCTCCCATGACAGACATCAACCACCCCCCAGGCTGTCAAAATGGTGGGCCTGCTGTCCGAGTACACGGGTTCTACCATGGCTTGGTAGTCTCTACCTCTCAACCCGATTGCAGTCCGACACCAGATCATCATTTCACTTTTGGGAGGCATGGAAATGGGGAATGGGTCACTCATTCTTACGCTACCGATCTCACCACCAGACAGTCCTACCTACTGCCGTCTCATCAGGGCTTTTATCTCTTTGTTGAGGACTCTCTGTTGGCTGGAACTAGCATTCACCGCCACCTGTTGTAGAATTACAATTACCTCTGAAAGACAATTTTCAATCACGTTAGTACCCACAGTTATTTTAGGGTGACTTTCACGACGGTCAATGTCCACAATAATCACTCCTTGTGCCGGCAGTTCAACTTTACCAATCTTAATGGTCATCTCTTTGAACCCCATCTGCGGCACGGGCAAGCCATTACTGGCGATGATGCTCAAGTCACTGTCTGGATACCGTGTTATATCAGCATCAGTCCAATACTGCTTAAAAAGTACATAAGGGATAGTGGTTACTTGCGACCCGGTATCCAGCAAGGCGCTCATGGGGATACCGTCCAGCACCACGGGTAAAACCGGGCGCCCCCCAACGTACTTATTACGCCAGCTGTAAGGGCCTGGTGAGCTTATGCCTGGGGGTTGGCCCTCTGCCCCAGGTTGGACCCTTTTAAATTACAGTACCTGGAAATGTGTCCGGGCTGGTTGCATCGACGGCAAATGGTCTGTCCATCCTCTGCGTAGCGGTCTGTGGGCCTCCCTCGGAATGACGGGGTCCTCCTCTGTCGACGCCACGGGACATCCTCCGGACTTGAAGTCAACTCGATGTGTCTTGACGGGTCCACTTGTAACGCCTGGACGGTCCTGGTCAACGCCGCGACGCTCCTGGTCAGCTCCTGGACTTGGTGATGCAGATCTTTTGACGGGGCTTGGTTCAGGGCCTGTGCATCGGCCACCACAGAGTCCATAGAGGAGTGCGCCGCCTCCTGGTGGTAGGTGAGAGCAGGACGCCGGGGGTTTATAGCGCCACTTGTTGCGGGTTCACGGAGCACCCTTATGGCCCTGTCCTTAAATTGGGCAAAGGTCAGGTCAGGGTTCTGAAAGAACATGAGGCGCAGCTGGGTCCTGTGGGCGCTAGACAGCAGACCTTCTATGAACTGCTCTGTTAGTAGCTTATCCGTATCCTGCACGCTGCCAGGGTCAGCTTGTTGGATGGCTCTCAAGGCTTCCTGCAAATTTAAGGCATAGTCTCTGATTCTGTCCTGTGTCCGCTGCTTACATCCATAGAACCTCATTTTAATTTCAGCGGAGGTACGTGTGTCAAAGGTACCCCGCAGCCGGGCCAGAATATCCATCACAGTTCTTTTCTCCTCAGCGGGCCATGACTTTACCTCCCGCTGGGCTGCGCCAGTTAACTGCCCTGTCAGTATGCTAACCTTCTGTTCCTCTGTCAGGGGGTAAACTTGGAATAAACTGTGCAGCCTTTCCTTAAGGTCAGTTAGGGCATGGGGCTCCCCTGAATACTTAGGCAGCCAGGCCGCTCCAGGGATGTAAGGCAGGGAAAATGGCATCACCGCTGCTGCAGCTGCGCTGGTGGTAGTGGGCGCCTCCGTGTCCGACATCTTCCTCCCCCCTAGTTAAGCGTGGCCTACCTTCCAACTATCCTCTTCTGTAGGCCGCGGCTCCGCTGGTGCTGCTCTGGACGAGGACCTTGCGTCGCGTCCTGGTGACGTCAGCGTCGCTCTCCCTCCCTTCCAGGACCTTGCGCAGCGTCGGTGCGTGGGGCGGAGCTTCGGGTCTCGCGCGGTTTGGGCGTCCACGCCCCTCTTCTTCCCGCGTGGCGTCCTGAAGATGGCGGCCGATGGCGGGAAAACGGCTGAAGATGGCGGGAACCGACAGAAGATGACGGGAGACAGCTTTAAATGGCGGGAAACGGCTCCGGATGGCGGGAAACCTCTTCTTCAGGTACGTGTACAGTCTTTTTCAAGCACGCAATACCCGTTTATGGCGGGTTGGTTACTATCCTGCCGACTACGCCAAAGCTTACTCGCCCCCTGGGCCGTGGGGCACTCGGAGCTGGGCAATCGGAAACGATGGGGGTAGTAGTGGCAACCCGGTTCTGTGGCTCAGGGTGGTCAGACCATTGGTAGTCTGCGACGCGCTGTTGATGTGTCCGACTACGCCACCCGTGGATTGTGGTCAGTGCGGACCGCCGCTGCCAGGTAGACCGCTGGGGCTGATGATGTATGCAGCTGGGATAGTGTGACTCCCCACAGGAAGAGTGCGGCCCCAGGGCAGTATAATGGAAGATGGGGGTGATGGTGCAGGACGTCCCAGTACCGTTAGTGCTGGAGGAGCAAGGAGCACACAGACAACAGGTTGCAGTCCAGGGTCTTTACTAGAACAGGTGAACTGACCCACAAACAGGCCCGGCTAGGAGGGGGCTTGGACGTCTGAGAGCAAACGGGAAATTGGCCCTGGTGAGGGTGTAGGCCTACCGTGCTCTCTGCGCTCCTTCTGGCTATCTCCTCCTGGTAGGGTAACAGCCCACGGTCCCGAGCTCACCGTGTCCTCTCGCCCGTATGGTTTGCAACGTGGGTTCCTTTCTACTCCCGGCCTGGTACGGCTCTGCTGGTCCCTTCTGCTGTGGCGGAGCCTCCGGGCTTCTTAGGCCAAGGAACGTACAGTCCCCTGCGGACTGGTTATCTGCTGTAGGACGTGGAATCCTCACAGCCTCAGACGCCAAAGTCTGGTAAATTTGGTTCTTTATCTGCCAGGACAGGCGTACTTCACCTCTTGTCCCTGGCTTGTGGCTCTCCTACTGCCACACGTCCTCTTAGGGTGCAATACAACTGTCCCTCACTGCTCTGGGACACCTCTCAATCCAGAGACAGGTCGTCCAGTTCTCTCTAACCCTGCCCCCAGTTTCAGCTTTTATAGGGGCAGCCTGCTTTCCCTACTGGCCTGAGACAGGAGGTATTGCATGCTAATGTTCCCCTGACCAGAGAACCTCCCCCTTGCTCTCAGACACAGCTTTATTATATTTGTGGCATCCAGGCCAGGATGACACATAAACAGCTCGGCAGACTCAACCATCTGTTCTACCCCATACTCAGACGGGCAGCTGGAGATTTGGGAGCTGTGAGGAAGCAAGTGCGATTGGGGTGACACCTCTGAGGACTGGAGTATTTGTGATGTTGAAGTTGAGGTGGAGGAGAGCCCACTTGATATCCGTTGAAGCACCTTCTGTTTTTGTGCCTCATCTGGAATTTGTAGCGATTGGCGTGGCCATAAGAAAGGGATCTTATCACATTGTCCGCTAAAAGAAGTAGACATTTTAGTTTGGCTGGAAGATGGTCTTTCTTCTGCAGATGTTACTGTTGCTTTAACACCTACCTCACGGACACAACCTTTTTTCCCCTTCCCAACATGCCTATTCCCCTTTCCACCAGCAGCAGGCCTTTTTCCATTCATTTTGGTGGTTAACTAATTCACAACTCTGGAGTTGTTTGCACAAAAAAACAATGGATGGGAACCGAGCAGAGCTGAGTGGCCAAACTGTAGTATTAGGCCAAAAGTATTGGCTGGGTTAGATGCAGATAAAAATGATATTGAATTTGCAACCTGATCGAGGTCAGTATAGATGGCCTAATACAATGAGTACCACACACTGCTACAAGCTTAAATATTTTTTCAGAGCTTGATGCAGAAAAAAATTAGATTGAATTTGCAACCTGGTGGAGGTTAGTATAGATGGACTAATAGAACAAGTCCCACACACTGCTAGAAGCCCAAATATTTTTTCAGAGCTAGATGCAGATAAAAATTATTTTTAATTTGCAACCTGATGGAGGTCAGTATAGATGGACTAATAGACCAAGTCCCACACACTGCTAGAAGCCCAAATATTTTTTCAGAGCTAGATGCAGAAAAAAATTATATTCAATTTGCAATCTGATGGAGGTCAGTATAGATGGACTAATAGAACAAGTCCCACACACTGCTACAAGCTGAAATATTTTTTCAGAGCTAGATGCAGATAAAAATTATTTTTAATTTGCAACCTGATGGAGGTCAGTATAGATGGACTAATAGACCAAGTCCCACACACTGCTAGAAGCCCAAATATTTTTTCAGAGCTAGATGCAGAAACAAATTATATTCAATTTGCAACCTGATGGAGGTCAGTATAGATGGACTAATAGACCAAGTCCCACACACTGCTAGAAGCCCAAATATTTTTTCAGAGCTAGATGCAGAAAAAAATTATATTCAATTTGCAACCTGATGGAGGTCAGTATAGATGGACTAATAGACCAAGTCCCACACACTGCTAGAAGCCCAAATATTTTTTCAGAGCTAGATGCAGAAAAAAATTATAATGAATTTGCACCCTGATGGAGGTCTGTATAGATGGACTAATAGAACAAGTCCCACACACTGCTAGAAGCCCAAATATTTTTTCAGAGGTAGATGCAGATAAAAAATTATTTTTAATTTGCAACCTGATGGAGGTCAATATAGATGGACTAATAGACCAAGTCCCACACACTGCTAGAAGCCCAAATATTTTTTCAGAGCTAGATGCAGAAAAAAAATTATATTGAATTTGCAACCTGATGGAGGTCAGTATAGATGGACTAATAGACCAAGTCCCACACACTGCTAGAAGCCCAAATATTTTTTCAGAGCTAGATGCAGAAAAAAATTATATTCAATTTGCAACCTGATGGAGGTCAGTATAGATGGACTAATAGAACAAGTCCCACACACTGCTACAAGCTGAAATATTTTTTCAGAGCTAGATGCAGATAAAAATTATTTTTAATTTGCAACCTGATGGAGGTCAGTATAGATGGACTAATAGACCAAGTCCCACACACTGCTAGAAGCCCAAATATTTTTTCAGAGCTAGATGCAGAAAAAAATTATATTCAATTTGCAACCTGATGGAGGTCAGTATAGATGGACTAATAGAACAAGTCCCACACACTGCTAGAAGCCCAAATATTTTTTCAGAGCTAGATGCAGATAAAAATTATTTTTAATTTGCAACCTGATGGAGGTCAATATAGATGGACTAATAGACCAAGTCCCACACACTGCTAGAAGCGCAAATATTTTTCAGAGCTAGATGCAGAAAAAAAAATTATATTGAATTTGCAACCTGATGGAGGTCAGTATAGATGGACTAATAGACCAAGTCCCACACACTGCTAGAAGCCCAAATATTTTTTCAGAGTTAGATGCAGAAAAAAATTATATTCAATTTGCAACCTGATGGAGGTCAGTATAGATGGACTAATAGAACAAGTCCCACACACTGCTACAAGCTGAAATATTTTTTCAGAGCTAGATGCAGATAAAAATTATTTTTAATTTGCAACCTGATGGAGGTCAGTATAGATGGACTAATAGACCAAGTCCCACACACTGCTAGAAGCCCAAATATTTTTTCAGAGCTAGATGCAGAAAAAAATTATATTCAATTTGCAACCTGATGGAGGTCAGTATAGATGGACTAATAGAACAAGTCCCACACACTGCTAGAAGGCCAAATATTTTTTCAGAGCTAGATGCAGAAAAAAAATTATATTGAATTTGCAACCTGATGGAGGTCAGTATAGATGGACTAATAGACCAAGTCCCACACACTGCTAGAAGCCCAAATATTTTTTCAGAGCTAGATGCAGAAACAAATTATATTCAATTTGCAACCTGATGGAGGTCAATATAGATGGACTAATAGACCAAGTCCCACACACTGCTAGAAGCCCAAATATTTTTTCAGAGCTAGATGCAGAAAAAAATTATATTGAATTTGCAACCTGATGGAGGTCAGTATAGATGGAGTAATAGACCAAGTCCCACACACTGCTAGAAGCCCAAATATTTTTTCAGAGCTAGATGCAGAAACAAATTATATTCAATTTGCAACCTGATGGAGGTCAGTATAGATGGACTAATAGACCAAGTCCCACACACTGCTAGAAGCCCAAATATTTTTTCAGAGCTAGATGCAGAAACAAATTATATTCAATTTGCAACCTGATGGAGGTCAATATAGATGGACTAATAGACCAAGTCCCACACACTGCTAGAAGCCCAAATATTTTTTCAGAGCTAGATGCAGAAAAAAATTATATTGAATTTGCAACCTGATGGAGGTCAGTATAGATGGAGTAATAGACCAAGTCCCACACACTGCTAGAAGCCCAAATATTTTTTCAGAGCTAGATGCAGAAACAAATTATATTCAATTTGCAACCTGATGGAGGTCAGTATAGATGGACTAATAGACCAAGTCCCACACACTGCTAGAAGCCCAAATATTTTTTCAGAGCTAGATGCAGAAAAAAATTATATTGAATTTGCAACCTGATGGAGGTCAGTATAGATGGACTAATAGAACAAGTCCCACACACTGCTACAAGCTGAAATATTTTTTCAGAGCTAGATGCAGATAAAAATTATTTTTAATTTGCAACCTGATGGAGGTCAGTATAGATGGACTAATAGACCAAGTCCCACACACTGCTAGAAGCCCAAATATTTTTTCAGAGCTAGATGCAGAAAAAAATTATATTCAATTTGCAACCTGATGGAGGTCAGTATAGATGGACTAATAGACCAAGTCCCACACACTGCTAGAAGCCCAAATATTTTTTCAGAGCTAGATGCAGAAAAAAATTATATTCAATTTGCAACCTGGTGGAGGTTAGTATAGATGGACTAATAGAATGATGCTATGCCCAAAAGGTTTTACTTCACTAGGTGCAGTAAAAAAATTGGTATTCTATACACAGGTGGCGTAGCTTGCAACACAGATAGGCTACTCCACTGACTAACACACTCTGCAATAGGCCAAAAAGGATTTGCTTTGCTAGATTTAGCCAAATGCTGTGAAAAAAACTTGCACAGCACTGGCACAGACCTGCCTGGCAAAAACTGATAGGAACTGATGTAACTTAGTCCTGAAAAGGACTGCAATTACAATTAGTCTTTACTCCCAACCTATCTATTTAAGAGCACAGACCTGCCTGATAAAAGTCGTAGGAAATGCTGTAACCTAGTCCTTAAAAGGACTGCAATCACAACTCTTCCCTACTCCCAAGCTATCTGTAGATTTGTGCGAAAATTGGCTTGAAATTAACAAGGTATAGCGCACACAGCAACAGCGGTGCTGTCTAACACCCAGCTGCAGCAGTGAGAAAATGGTGGCGACGGGGAAAATGGCTGGGTCTTATAGGGCAAGGACATGTGACATACACTGCCAATGACACATGCCCTTGCTTGTGTGAAAAAAAGCAGTTTGCTCCGTGTGTGCGCTGCTGATAGGCTGACAGATTGCACCTCCCCACTGTAATTGCGGGAAAGAGAAAAAAAATGGAGATCTTCATTATTCCTGCAGAGATCCATCCCCTGCCCCTCCCCCCGCCCCGCTGTACACTCAAACTGCGTATTAACATTAATTTTCAGCATTACTGAGAAAAAATCCAGTTATGATTTTGGTGCACGAACAGTTATCGAACATAACCTCGAACAGCCGAATTTTTATCAAATTGTTCGTGTTCGCCGAACGGCTCGAACACCGCCCAAAACAGCTCGAATTTGAGATTGGCGAACAGTTCGAGTCGAACACCGCTCATCTCTACTTATCAAACACATTTTCTATAGAGTCTCCATCAGCATCGCTCCAAGTCTCAGCTTCTAGCTTCACTGCACCTATTAATTGTCCCTGCACAACGGAGGCTCGCTGCTTTCCTGTCATTGCATACATGTCCAGCACCGCACACATTTTACGTTTGAAAGCTGCTAAGGTACCGGGTTTACCTTCATACGTTGGTAACCATTTGGCTCCCAGTACAAATGGCAAGGCAATTGGCATTATCGGGGCCATCGCTCCAGACATCATCTGTTTCACTCATGACGGTGCGCTCCTAGTTAACCGTTGCCAGCCGCTACGATCAACTCCTTCGGTAACCGGTGACTCTAAAAAACGGCGGGACTATCCTCGCGCTCCTTTAGCCGTGCCCCTGCGACTCTCTTTGCTCTGTGACGCAGTTTAATTTCTCTATGACGCAGTAATGACGGCCCGTTTGTAAGTACACAAACTTTCAATAAAGTACAATTTAAGCACACAGTACCCGGTTCTACCGGGCCCGGTATCCTGTTCATGACGCCAAACTGAGTCGGTCGACAGGGGTAGGGGTACTCGGATACCGGGATGGATGGGTTACTTCTGTGGGGACCGCGGTTGGTCGGTTCCCGGTTCCGTGCCCTGGACCGTCAGTAAAGGGATGGGGATGAGGATGATGGGAGTATTGTGTCCTGACGCCTCCTGTGGTAACTGGTAAAATCGGTTACCAGCGCTGTGTATGGTTGCTGAGGTGATCGGCATACGGCTTGTACGAACGCTATAGGCAGTAATGTCAAAGTAGGCACACACATACATTAAGTCTTTGTTTCAGTACTTTTCTTTTACTGATGTCCGGTAACAGGTACAGTTCAGGAGGGTAACCAGATTTTCGGTGCAGGTAGAGATATTCACTCTGGAGATTTGTGAGGCCTCCTCTAACAATATGTGCGATGTTTGGGATCAGTCCTGCCTTAAGCTGAACCTGCCACCTTTTACTTTCTTTGGGGTCCTTCTCCACAACTGACAATGAGGACCTTTCCTTGGGGCTACCAATTCTCTTTCTGGGCCCCTGGTCCTATACTTGGTCAAGTTTGGCGACTCTTCCCCCTTCTTCTTCAGGGGGAGTAGATCCTCCTGATCTGTCCGGGTTTTCTATGCTATTCCTGAATTAATAGCAATCTCGGACTCCGGTGTCCGGGTGAGCTAAAGGGATAATAGTTTTATCTCTTTCTTTCTCCTTCTAGCCTCCGTCCCTCTCTCTAGGGCGCTTCACAACACAGACCTGTTTCCTAGTTCAGGGCTTAACTGGTCCTCAGCCAACAGCTCTCTGACCCTCCTCCTTCACCCATCTCTAGACTAACTGCCGCTTTGCTGTCTCCCTGGAAACTGGCTCCTCCCCTCAGACCTGGGGTGGAAGGTGTTGTGTGTGCCCAAGTGTACATCTCTCCCTGCACCTATGGATCCTGTGGTAATCCCCCGCAGGGGTGCCACAAAGCGAACGCTGGATATTGGGCTGGGAGGCGTGGTGAAAAAAATTGCTGTTTTTTTAAAAATAATAAACATCACAAATCAGCAAATAACACGGACATATTTTGTGTCCCTGTAATCGTAATGACCCGCACAACACAGCGATCAGATTATTTACGAGGATCGGTAAAGGACGTAAAAAAAAATGGTGTGATTTATTACAGTTTTTATGGGTTTAATAGAGAAAAAATATCAAGCTGTAATGCTGAGGCCGCGTGTGTACACATAGCGTAAATGCTGCGTTCTTTCTGCTGCTTTTTTTCTGCAGGTGTCCTCACCACATGACGTAATAACAATCTTCTCTGATTATTGTGTGCTTGTTGTGTTACTTTTATGCGTTTTCCTGCTTATTTGATGCGATTTGGGGACAGATATGAAGCAGAGGTTTTAATAGTACAGAAAAGCTTTGATTCTGCGCTTAAAAATGCAACAGCGTTTTTTTTTTCATGCGCTTTTTTCAGAAGAAGTCTCTAGAGAAAAAAATGCACCAAAACTGCAGAGTTCAGCGCGTCTTGAGACCACAGGTGGCGGAGATTTCATTGAAACACATTCACTTTGCTTTGAAATTTAGTTTGTTGACATGTTTAATTGCTGTGTATTTTCTGCTGCTTTTTAGCACAAAAATTCTCCTGTGTTTAACTGTCCAAGCAAAGTGTATATGATTTCACGAAAACTACTACTGCTAAGCGCCCAAGAACGCTGCTGAACTGTGTTTTTTTTTCTCTCGTCTTCTATGTGGAGCCGAAAAAAAACACATGTAAAAAAACTGCAGATCCTTGTTTAGGTGCAGAATCAAAGCTTTTCTGTACTATAAAAAAACACATTAAAAATGTGGCTTCACATCTCCACTAGGAACAGATCAAATAAGGGGGAGAAGATTGTTATTGTGTAGTTTGGTGCAGAAATACTGTAGTTTTTTTTTTTATTTCTGTAGGATCTGCAACGTGTGAAAATGGCCTTACAAACGTAGAAAAGTCAGAAGTCATGTAGTGAAACTACATAAAGATGAGAAAGTTCTGGCGGCTTACACTGTAAATGAAGGAACAAAAAATAAATCCACAGGTCCCAACTAGAGATGAGCAAGAAGCACAGATGACGTCCCGCCAGCACTGGGTGATCAAAAGATGCGCCAGGGATGCCGGAAGGTAAAAGATTTGCAGCCTCCTGTCAAGTTGCCAGGTAGCACTGCCTTGCACGCTGGACCAGAGACCTATGAATCCATTCATTCATTTCTTGATCCAACCGGATATAGCGGACAGTCCTGGATTTGGGTCTACGCCCTGCAGTCTCAGGCATTTGCTGAATGTTCCTCACTACCACCACCCCTCTGACATATCCTCCTGCCACAGGAGAAAGAAATGGTAAAAGGGCGTGGATTGGGGTGTGGCCAAAATTTTCCAGGGTATGCTAAGCATGTCACATGATCTATCCTTCTTTCTGTTCTTCAAAAGTTGGGAAGTATGAAATAATATCTACAAATAGTATCATTCCTCATTTACACAAACAGGACAGCTTATTCTAAAAACTTACTTGAAAGCATAATTACTCTTTAACCCCTTTACTATCCAAGGTGGTTTGCATTTTAATGATCAGGGCAATTTTTACAATTCTGACCACTGTCACTTTATGAGATAATTACTCTGGAATGCTTCAACGGATCCCCTTGATTCTGAGACTGTTTTTTCGTGACATATTGTACTTCATGATTGTGGTAAAATTTCTTCGATATCACTTACGTTTATTTGTGAAAAAAAATGGAAATTTGGCGAAAATTTTGAAAATTTTGCAATTTTCAAAATTTTAATTTTTATGCCCAACCCCAACCCTAACCATAGCCCAACCCTAATCCTAACCCCAAACCCTAACCCCAACCCTAGCCCAACCCTAACCCTAGCCCAACCCTAATCCTATCACAACCCCAACCCTAACTCTAGCACAACCCTAACTCTAGAACAACCCTAACCCTAGCACAACCCTAACCCTAGCACAACCCTAACCCTAGAATTTATTTTTTATGCCGTTCCTCGTGCGGTATAAGTGATTAGACGACTTTATTCTTCGGGTCAGTGCGATTACAGAGATACCAGAATTATATCGGGATTTTATGATTGACAGCTGTCACACACTAAAAGACGCATGTTTTTGCAACATCTAGTTTTTGCATCGCCATATTTTGAAAGCTATAATTTTTCCATATTTTGGCCGACAGAGTCATGTGACAGCTTGTCTTTTGCAAGATGAGTTGACGTTTTTTATTGGTACCATTTTCAGGCACGTGACATTTTTTGATTGCTTTCTATTCCGATTTTTGGAAGGCAGAATAAACAAAAACCAACAATTCAGGAATTGTTTTTTTTTTGTTTTTTTTATTCTGTTCCGCGTGTGGTAAAATTGATAAGGTAGCTTTATTCTTCGAGTCAGTACGTTTACAGTGTTATCACATTTATATAGTTTTTCTATGTTTTGGCGCTTTTACACAATAAAAGCTATTTTTTCGAAAAAAAATGTTTTTTTGCATCGCTTTATTCTGAGAGCTATAACTTTTTTTATTTTTCGCCTGATGGAGCTGTATTGCGGCTTTTTTTTGCGGGACAAGATGATGCGGTACCATTTTTATTTATATTCGTCTTTTTGATTGCGTTTTATTCCATTTTTTGTTTGGCGGTATGATGATAAAGCATCGTTTTTTGCTTTTTTTTTATTTTATTTTTTACCGTGTTCATTAAAGGGGATAACTAGTGGGACAGTTTTATAGGTCAGGTCGTTCTGGATGTGGCGATACTAAATATGTGTACTTTTATTGTTTTTTTTCCCAGGGCGCAGATACGTATTAATACCCCCTGGGCTTTAAAGGGCTTAAAGGGTTTTTACAGGCTAAGTTAAAAAAAATTAGGTAGGGAGTAGTGATGAGCGAGCATGCGCGTCATGATTCGTCACTCGCCCGAGAATCACTGTGCTTGGGATGCTCGTTACTCGGCGAGTATTTTTTGAATATTCGGGCGGGAGCTCGAGTCCCCACCCCGCATGTTTGGCGCTTTTTAGGCAGCCAATGAACATGCAGGGATTGCCTGCCAGTCACTGTAATGCCATAGCCATGTTGGTAGTGGCATTACTGTGATTGGCTGGCCCATAGCCAGTGACCCTATGCTCGTCACAGTCTACCCAGGAAATAGGCAGAGTAGGGAGAGCTTAGGCTAAGCGAGGGAGAGAATTTTAGCTGCATTTAGGCAGGGATTCCACACCACTTTTAATTTCTTTTATCTGCAAAAACAGCCCTTGTAAGAGCTCATTCTAATCAATATTAATACTGCTGTTAGCAGTAGTTAGGGAGAGTTTGTGGAGGAATAGTGTAGAACAGGATAGGGTTCATTGCATGTTCTTTTTACTGCTGGAACCCATACAAATAGCCCTTATCAGGGATAATAATATTCTTTTTGTTCTTAACCCCTTAAGGACCGAGCCACTTTGTACGTTAATGACCGGGCCAATTTTTTCATTTCTGACCACTGTCACTTTGTGCGGTAATACCTCTGGAACGCTTCAACGGATCCCCCTGATTCTGAGATTGTTTATTCGTGACATATTGCACTTCATGATAGTGGTAAAATTTATTTATTTGATATGACTTGCGTTTATTTGTAATATAAACAGAAATTTGTCGAAAATTTTTAAAATTTTGCAATTTTCAAACTTTGAATTGTTATGCCCTGAAATCAGAGAGATATGTCACACAAAATAGTTAATAAATAACATTTCCCACATGTCTACTTTACATCAGCACAATTTTGAAACCCAAATTTTTTTTGTTAGGAAGTTATAAGGGTTAAAAGTTGACCAGCGATTTCTCATTTTTCCAACAAAATTTACAAAACCATTTTTTTAGGGACCACATCACATTTCAAGGTGTTTATATGACAGAAAATACCCAAAAGTGACACCAGTCTAAAAACTGCACCCCTCAAGGAACTCAAAACCACATTCAAGAAGTTTATTAACCCTTCAGGTGCTTCTCAGGAACTGAAGCAATGAGGAAGAAAAAAATTAACATTTAACTTTTTTCACAAAATATTAAAAATTTAGACCAAATTTTCACAACGGTAACAGATAAAAATGGACCCCAAAATGTATTGTGCAATTTCTCCTGAACATGCTGATACCAAATATGTGTCGGAAAACTACTGCTTGGGCGCATGGCAGGGTTCGGAATTGAAGGAGCGCCATTTGACTTTTTGAATTCAAAATTTGCTGGAATAATCAGCAAACGCCATGTTGTGTTTGGAGAGCCCCTGATGTGCCTAAACAGTGGAAACCCCCTACAAGTGACCCCATTTGGAAACCAGACCCCTCAATGAACTTATCTAGATGTGTGATAAGCACTTTGAACCCCCAGGTGCTTCACAGACATTTATAACATAAAGACGTGAAAAAAAAAAATCACAAAAATTTTCTTTTAGCCCCCAATTTTTATTTTCACAAGGGTAACAGGAGAAAATGGACCCCAAAAGTTGTTGTGCAATTTCTCCTGAGCACGCTGATACCCTATATGTGGCAGAAAACCACTATTTGGGCACATTATCCGGCACTCTACACTGAGCACTTACTTTGGGGTTTCCATCTAAATCTCCAAATGACGTGATACAGATGAAACCCTGGAGGGATCCATTCACTATAATGAGATGAGGCAGCAGAGTTACTCTGGACTCCGTCTGGCCTCTGTTCAGCGTTATCCTTCTTTTCAGAGGTGCACAAAACTGTGGCTGACCGCGCCTTTATTTACGCCTAAAAAGATGGACACCGCCGGATCATAGGTCAGACGCCGTCCACAGTGCCTCCATCTGTCTCATTACAAGGAATATTCCGTCAGGGGTTTCCATCTGAATCATGTATTTCAGAGATTTACATGGAAACCCCGGTGCAAGCGCTCAGCGCAGAGCGCAGGATAAGTTTGCACCGAGCCTTGCTGCGATCTTTGGGAGGCAGAATACACAAATCAGCAGCAGGTGAAGAATTGGTTTTATATATTTTTTACGTCGTTCCTCGTGCAGTATAAAAGTGATTAGACGACTTTATTCTTCGGGTCGATGCGATTACAGTGATACCAGATTTACATCAGTTTTTTATGATTGACAGCTGTCACACACTAAAAGACGATTTTTTTTGCAGAAATTTATGTTTGCATCTCCATATTTAGAGAGCTATAATTTTTCCATATTTCAGCCGACAGAGTCATGTGACGGCTTGTTTTTTGCGGGATGAGTTGACGTTTTTATTGGTACCACTTTTGGGCAAATTACATTTTTTGATCGCTTTCTATTCAGATTTTTGGGAGGCAGAATGAACAAAAAACAACAATTCAGGATTTTTTTTGTTGTTTTGTGTGGTAAAATTGATAAGGCAGCTTTATTCTTCGGGTCAGTACGTTTACAGCGGTACCACATTTATGTAATTTTTTTATGTTTTTGCTCTTTTACATAATAAAACTTTTCTAGAAAAAATAATTATCTTTGCATCGCTTTATTCTGAGAGCTGTAACTTTTTAATTTTTCGGATGATGGAGCTGTATGGCGGCTTGATTTTTGCGGGACAAGATGACGTTTTCAGCGGTACCATTTTTATTTTCATCTGTCTTCTTGATCGCGTTTTATTCCACTTTTTTCCAGCGGTATGATGAAAAGTCATAGTTTCTAATTTTTATTTTTTTTCCCGCTGTTCACTGAAAGGGTTAACTAGTGTGACACTTTGATAGATCGGGTCGTTCCGGACGCGGCGATACCAAATATGTATACTCTTTTATTTTTATTACCTAAAAAGAAGAAATGTATAATAATAATAATAATAATAAGTATTACTAACCCCTGAGTACTGACCGGATCCAAAGCGCATTTTGCCACTGACGTTGACGAGGATCAGGGGTTAGTAATACTTATTATTATTATACATTTCTTCTCCACCTTTTTATTTGCTATGATGATTTTTGGCATATAATTCGGCAGGGGCGGACACAGACTGTAGTGGGCCCCTGTGCAAGAAATTTTGGGGGGCCCCCCCTGCCCTTCATAAGGCAACAAAGTTATGTAAACATAACCCCCTATGTGCATCTCTCACCCCCCCATGTGCAGCTCTGATCCCACCCATGTGCAGCTCTCACCCCCCGTGCATCTCTCATCCCCCCCATGTGCATCTCTCATCCCCCCATGTGCATCTCTCACCCCCCCATGTGCATCTCTCACCCCCCCATGTGCATCTCTGATTCCCCCCACTCATAGTTAATTAATTGTATTTAAAAAAAATAAAACTTGTTATACTTACCCCCATGCAATCCCTGCAGAATCCTGGCGCTCGTCCACGTCGCTGCCACCAGGTTCTCCTGACGTTCGGCCATGTGACGGCGCCACATACATAGCCATCAGCTTTTGTTTTGGCCAAAAGATTTTTAAAGCCGCCACCATGATAAGGTAGACTCTTCTGGGCGGGCCCTACTCTAACCTATTATAATTTTCTTAAAATATCCAATACTCTTTTTAGATATATTTTTATTTAGTTTTCTTTAAGGGAATGTGTCATATACATTTTTTTTTTAAATGACCAATAATACCACATACAGGGAATACCGCCACACCATGACCAGACCACATATTACCACAACATAGTGACCGAATAATACCACACAGAAGGGAGAAAAACTGCCACACCATGACCAGACCACATATTACCACTACATTACTAATATTACCACCACATTACTAATATTACCATAAGTGTCATTATACACGGGAGCTCTATACATGGTATGTATAACGTAAGTGTCCAGGTAATCTAGTGATCACCAGTGAAATTATACACAGGAGCTCTGTATATAGTGTCAGTGTACAGGTAATACAGTGATCACCAGTGACATTATACACAGGAGCTCTGTATATAGTGTACAGGTAATACAGTGATCATCAGTGACATTATACACAGGAGCTCTGTATATAGTGTCAGTGTACAGGTAATACAGGGATCACCAGTGACATTATACACAGGAGCTCTGTATATTGTGTCAGTGTACAGGTAATGAAGTGATCACCAGTGAAATTATACACAGGAGCTCTGTATATAGTGACAGTGTACAGGTAATACAGTGATCATCAGTGACATTATACACAGGAGCTCTGTATATAGTGTCAGTGTACAGGTAATACAGTGATCACCAGTGACATTATACACAGTGTACATGTAATAGACTGACTCACCGGTGACGTCTCTAGGTGAAGTCCCTCATCTTCGCTTTTCTCCTTCATCCAGCACAGACCGCCATCACGTCTTCCAGCCAGGACTCGTCTCTGCATAAAATAACACAGTTATCTAGAGCACATTCCCCAACTTCTACATTACGCAGCTGAATACAGACGTGCATCCACCATCAATATATGGTTAGTTATTATGCAACCTACCATTCCAAATATAAATTGTAATCCACCACTGTGCCCCCATTAACTGTAAATAGGCACTTGATATATAATTTAATTAGAACCTCTACTCTTTCCGCCAATTTGTTACCAGTCACACTCCTGCATCCG
Source organism: Phyllobates terribilis (assembly GCF_046119375.1). Lineage (NCBI taxonomy): Eukaryota > Metazoa > Chordata > Amphibia > Anura > Dendrobatidae > Phyllobates > Phyllobates terribilis. The sequence goes on along the minus strand of NW_027362762.1, from coordinate 535,116,515 downwards.
CAACGCCCCCTACTCTATACTTCCTGCTCCCCGCATTCAATATTTACATGCACCCCCTGCCCCAATTCATTATATCATGTCCGTGCTCTCCCCATCCCATCATCATTTATCATTTACTCTCCCCCACCCCACATTCGTTATGTGCAGCTCATTATCCCCCTACTCCCAATTCCCCCATGTGCAGCTCTCAAACCCCCCCATGTGCAGCTCTCATCCCCCCCATGTGCACATCTCTCACCCCCTCCCCCACATGTGCCCCTCTCATCCCCCTCCCCCACATGTGCCCCTCTCTCATCCCCCTCCCCCACATGTGCCCCTCTCTCATCCCCCTCCCCCACATGTGCCCCTCTCTCATCCCCCTCCACCACATGTGCACCTCTCTCACCCCCCCCACATGTGCATCTCCCATCTCCCCCCCCACACATGTGCATCTCCCATCTCCCCCCCACCACATGTGCATCTCCCATCCCCCCCCACACATGTGCATCTCCCATCCCCCCCACACATGTGCATCTCCCATCCCCCCCCACACATGTGCATCTCCCATCTCCCCCCCCACACATGTGCATCTCCCATCTCCCCCCCCACACATGTGCATCTCCCATCTCCCCCCCACCACATGTGCATCTCCCATCCCCCCCCACACATGTGCATCTCCCATCTCCCCCCCACACACATGTGCATCTCCCATCTCCCCCCCCACACATGTGCATCTCCCATCTCCCCCCCACACACATGTGCATCTCCCATCTCCCCCCCACACACATGTGCATCTCCCATCTCCCCCCCCACACACATGTGCATCTCCCATCCCCCCCACACACATGTGCATCTCCCATCCCCCCCACACACATGTGCATCTCCCATCTCCCCCCCCCACACATGTGCATCTCCCATCTCCCCCCCCCCACACATGTGCATCTCCCCCCCCACACACATGTGCATCTCCCATCCCCCCCACACACATGTGCATCTCCCATCTCACCCCCCCACACACATGTGCATCTCCCATCTCCCCCCCCCCACACACACACATGTGCATCTCCCATCTCTCCACTCCTAGTTAATTGTATTTTAAAAAAAATAAAACTTGTTATACTTACCCCCATGCGATCCCTGCAGAATCCTGGCGCTCGTCCAAATCGCTGACAGCAGGTTCTCCTGACTTCCGGCCATGTGACGGCACCGTCACATGACCGGAAGTCAGGGGAATCATGAAGGCGCTGCTGCAACAGCGCAGCTCAGCGCTGAAAAGTCCCGGACCCGGCGCATAGCATGGGGCCGGGGGCCCCATGAGGAGAGAGACGCACAAGAGGGGGGCCCCCGAGGGGGCCCCTACCGGCCGGGCCCCATACTGGAGTCAGGGCAGTCATGCCCTGATGGCGGCCCTGCTGGAGGCTGGAGGGGCCCCCTCTCCCTCGGGGCCCCCGTTCAATGAACCGGCTGCACGGGCGGTAGTTCCGCCCCTGTAATTCGGTCTGATTATTAGTGACATCATTGTTGGTATGCACATTACCATATTTTTCCCAGTATTTATCGCATTAAGGATAGTGGAGAGTAGGGTATTATGCACTAAGCACTTTATATTTATATTTACTCTGTACACACCTTATTATTTATCAACCTAGCTATGAAATGATGTATCTATTGGGTATTGTTATATCTTAATACATAGCACTCATCAGAGGTCAATACGTGAGTGGCATCTCTGGAATGTATAGCTATACCTACATGTTTATATCCTCTAGTCTGACCCTCTTTTTTGTGTACTTCTCTTCCCTTTGGAGATATTTTATGTGATTTTACTTGATTCTGATAATAAATGCTACGTTTTATAATACCATAGTTCTTATGTCATATTTATAGGAGTTAAATTATTATGGTGGACATATGAACACTGCAATTGTTTGTTTACTGATATCGCTAGATTGTACATAATGTAAAACTGAAGGTGGGGTCGGTTCATTGTGAAATAATCCCTTGCTATGTCCTGGACAGTCTCCCCACCCCATTTGGACACCTACCTCAGGTGTTTTGTCTCTGAAAATCAAGAGGATTGGGCAACCTACTTACCGCTGGCAGAATTTGCCATTACTAATAATCGACAAGAATCCACTGGCAGGGCACCGTTCTTTGGTGTATACGGTTGCCACCCTCAGTTTGGTACCTTTAGTGGGGGAGGAGCTTCAGGAGTTCCTGAGGAGGAACGGTTTGCTTCGTCGCTCTCCTCGGTATGGCAGGGTGTTCTGAGTAATTTAAAGATCATGGGAGACAGGTATAAACATATGGCTGACAGAATACGCTTGCCAGGTCCGAACCTGAATGTGAATGACTTTGTGTGGTTGTCTACCAGGAATATAAGATTGAAAGTTCCTTCTTGGAAGCTGGGACCTAGGTTTATTAGTCCCTATTAGAGATGAGCGTTGTTCTACTCAAACTGTTCGCCAATCTCAAATTCGAGCTGTTTTGGGCGGTGTTCGAGCCGTTCGGCGAACACGAACAATTTGAGAAAAATTCGGCTGTTCGAGGTTATGTTCGATAACTGTTTGTGCACCAAAATCATAACTGGATTTTTTCTCAGTAATGATGAAAATTAATGTTAATACGCAGTTTGAGTGTACAGCGGGGTGGGGGGAGGGGCAGGGGATGGATCTCTGCAGGAATAATGAAGATCTCCATTTTTTTTTTCTCTTTCCCGCATTTACAGTGGGGAGGTGCAATCTGTCAGCCTATCAGCAGCGCACACACGGAGCGAAGTGCTTTTTTTCACACAAGCAAGGGCATGTGTCATTGGCAGTGTATGTCACATGTCCTTGCCCTATAAGACCAAGCCATTTTCCCCGTCGCCACCATTTTCTCACTGCTGCAGCTGCGTGTTAGACGGCACCGCTGTTGCTGTGTGCGCTATACCTTGTTAATTTCAAGCCAATTTTCGCACAAATCTACAGATAGCTTGGGAGTAGGGAATAGTTGTGATTGCAGTCCTTTTAAGGACTAGGTTACAGCATTTCCTATGACTTTTATCAGGCAGGTCTGTGCTCTTAAATAGATAGGTTGTGGGAGTAAAGACTAATTGTAATTGGAGTCCTTTTCAGGACTAGGTTACATCAGTTCCTATCAGTTTTTGCCAGGCAGGTCTGTGCCAGTGCTGTGCAAGTTTTTTTCACAGCATTTGGCTGAATCTAGCAAAGCTAATCCCTTTTGGCTTATTGCAGAGTGTGTTAGTCAGTGGAGTAGCCTATCTGTGTTGCAAGATATACCACCTGTGTATAGAATACCAATTTTTTTACTGCACCTAGTGAAGTAAAATCTTTTGGGCATAGCATCATTCTATTAGTCCATCTATACTGACCTCCATCAGGTTGCAAATTGAATATAATTTTTTTCTGCATCTAGCTCTGAAAAAATATTGGGCTTCTAGCTGTGTGTGAGACTTGTTGTATTAGTCCATCTATACTGACCTCCATCAGGTTGCAAACTGAATATATTTTTTTCTGCATCTACCTCTGAAAAAATATTGGGCTTCTAGCTGTGTGTGGGACTTGTTCTATTAATCCATCTATACAGACCTCCATCAGGTTGCAAACTGAATATATTTTTTTCTGCATCTACCTCTGAAAAAATATTGGGCTTCTAGCTGTGTGTGGGACTTGTTGTATTAGTCCATCTATACTGACCTCCATCAGGTTGCAAATTAAAAATAATTTTTATCTGCATCTACAGTACCTCTGAAAAAATATTTGGGCTTCTAGCTGTGTGTGGGACTTGTTCTATTAGTCCATCTATACTGACCTCCATCAGGTTGCAAATTGAATATAATTTTTATCTGCATCTAGCTCTGAAAAAATATTTGGCCTTCTAGCAGTGTGTGGGACTTTCTCTATTAGCCCATCTATACTGACCTCCATCAGGTTGCAAATTAAAAATAATTTTTATCTGCATCTACCTCTGAAAAAATATTTGGGCTTCTAGCTGTGTGTGGGACTTGTTCTATTAATCCATCTATACAGACCTCCATCAGGTTGCAAACTGAATATATTTTTTTCTGCATCTACCTCTGAAAAAATATTGGGCTTCTAGCTGTGTGTGGGACTTGTTGTATTAGTCCATCTATACTGACCTCCATCAGGTTGCAAACTGAATATATTTTTTTCTGCATCTACCTCTGAAAAAATATTGGGCTTCTAGCTGTGTGTGGGACTTGTTCTATTAATCCATCTATACAGACCTCCATCAGGTTGCAAACTGAATATATTTTTTTCTGCATCTACCTCTGAAAAAATATTGGGCTTCTAGCTGTGTGTGGGACTTGTTGTATTAGTCCATCTATACTGACCTCCATCAGGTTGCAAATTGAATATAATTTTTATCTGCATCTAGCTCTGAAAAAATATTTGGCCTTCTAGCAGTGTGTGGGACTTTCTCTATTAGTCCATCTATACTGACCTCCATCAGGTTGCAAATTAAAAATAATTTTTATCTGCATCTACCTCTGAAAAAATATTTGGGCTTCTAGCTGTGTGTGGGACTTGTTCTATTAATCCATCTATACAGACCTCCATCAGGTTGCAAACTGAATATATTTTTTTCTGCATCTACCTCTGAAAAAAATATTGGGCTTCTAGCTGTGTGTGGGACTTGTTGTATTAGTCCATCTATACTGACCTCCATCAGGTTGCAAACTGAATATATTTTTTTCTGCATCTACCTCTGAAAAAATATTGGGCTTCTAGCTGTGTGTGGGACTTGTTCTATTAATCCATCTATACAGACCTCCATCAGGTTGCAAACTGAATATATTTTTTTCTGCATCTACCTCTGAAAAAATATGTGGCCTTCTAGCAGTGTGTGGGACTTTCTCTATTAGTCCATCTATACTGACCTCCATCAGGTTGCAAACTGAATATAATTTTTTTCTGCATCTAGCTCTGAAAAAATATTTGGCCTTCTAGCAGTGTGTGGGACTTTCTCTATTAGTCCATCTATACTGACCTCCATCAGGTTGCAAATTCAAAATAATTTTTTGTCTGCATCTAGCTCTGAAAGAATATTGGGCTTCTAGCTGTGTGTGGGACTTGTTGTATTAGTCCATCTATACTGACCTCCATCAGGTTGCAAATTAAAAATAATTTTTATCTGCATCTACAGTACCTCTGAAAAAATATTTGGGCTTCTAGCTGTGTGTGGGACTTGTTCTATTAGTCCATCTATACTGACCTCCATCAGGTTGCAAATTGAATATAATTTTTATCTGCATCTAGCTCTGAAAGAATATTGGGCTTCTAGCTGTGTGTGGGACTTGTTGTATTAGTCCATCTATACTGACCTCCATCAGGTTGCAAATTAAAAATAATTTTTATCTGCATCTACCTCTGAAAAAATATTTGGGCTTCTAGCTGTGTGTGGGACTTGTTCTATTAGTCCATCTATACTGACCTCCATCAGGTTGCAAATTGAATATAATTTTTATCTGCATCTAGCTCTGAAAAAATATTTGGCATCTAGCAGTGTGTGGGACTTTCTCTATTAGTCCATCTATACTGACCTCCATCAGGTTGCAAATTAAAAATAATTTTTATCTGCATCTACCTCTGAAAAAATATTTGGGCTTCTAGCTGTGTGTGGGACTTGTTCTATTAGTCCATCTATACTGACCTCCATCAGGTTGCAAATTGAATATAATTTTTATCTGCATCTAGCTCTGAAAAAATATTTGGCCTTCTAGCAGTGTGTGGGACTTTCTCTATTAGTCCATCTATACAGACCTCCATCAGGTTGCAAATTAAAAATAATTTTTATCTGCATCTACCTCTGAAAAAATATTTGGGCTTCTAGCTGTGTGTGGGACTTGTTCTATTAGTCCATCTATACTGACCTCCATCAGGTTGCAAATTGAATATAATTTTTATCTGCATCCAGCTCTGAAAAAATATTTGGCCTTCTAGCAGTGTGTGGGACTTTCTCTATTAGTCCATCTATACTGACCTCCATCAGGTTGCAAATTAAAAATAATTTTATCTGCATCTACCTCTGAAAAAATATTTGGGCTTCTAGCTGTGTGTGAGACTTGTTCTATTAGTCCATCTATACTGACCTCCATCAGGTTGCAAATTGAATATAATTTTTATCTGCATCTACCTCTGAAAAAATATTTGGGCTTCTAGCTGTGTGTGGGACTTGTTCTATTAGTCCATCTTTACTGACCTCCATCAGGTTGCAAATTGAATATAATTTTTATCTGCATCTAGCTCTGAAAAAATATTTGGCCTTCTAGCAGTGTGTGGGACTTTCTCTATTAGTCCATCTATACTGACCTCCATCAGGTTGCAAATTGAATATAATTTTTATCTGCATCTAGCTCTGAAAAAATATTTGGCCTTCTAGCAGTGTGTGGGACTTTCTCTATTAGTCCATCTATACTGACCTCCATCAGGTTGCAAATTAAAAATAATTTTTATCTGCAACTACCTCTGAAAAAATATTTGGGCTTCTAGCAGTGTGTGGGACTCATTGTATTAGGCCATCTATACCAAGCTCCACCAGCTTTGAAATTAATAATAATTTTTAGCTGCATCTAGCCCTGAAAATAATTTTTCCCAATAGTGGTAGCAATAGAAATATGGGGCGCGCGCCTGGCTAACAAAAATATACGCTTCATAACACAAAACACCAGCCTAACGCACTGCATTAATAAGATGGCATCATCGTCTCTCCCAGTGCTAGGCCTACTACGCAGGCTAGTATTCCTGTGCCTAAAACACAATGTATGGGTCCGCGCTAGCCACTATGCTGAGGGGTATAAAGCTGCTGCTAACGCTTTATAACAATTCAATTGGCAGATTTTCACAGAGCTCTTCCACAACGCCCACCCATCAGGCAACAGTTGCCCACCCTCCCTATGGGATCTAGTGGCGAATAGTTGATGCCATTAATCAGAGCGTCAGTTGCCCCGTCAACGTGGCAAGCATACGGTAAGGCATGGGAAGAGTGGACACGACTAGTAGCAGGCAGACGGGTTGACCAATGTGAACAAGCCAGATCACAAGTCACCATAGAATTTCTCCACCAGCTAATGATGAGGGGCATATCAGGGGCGTCAGCGCAGCGGTGTCTGACCGGAGTAGCATTTCACTTCCAACTACTGAATTGGGGAGATGTGACAAAGATTCATCATCAGACAATCCATAAAAGGGTGGAAAAGGGGTCAGCCAAGTCAGGAATGTAGACGTCCTGTCCCGTGTCACTAAAACTGATTTCTCACATCTTATCCCTAACACCATTAACATGACACTCACAATTTGAAGCAACACTAATGTCTACTGCATTTGTGATCGCCTTCTTCGGGGCGCTATGTATAAGCGAATTAGTCCCTCAATCCAAAATTACCACCAGTGGACGCTTATTACACCAGGAAGTAGTCATAGCCAATAATGCAATACGTGTACGCATACACCAATCGAAAACGGTTCCAGCGGGCAGGGGTACTTGGGTACTTCTACAACCCACAAACGGTACACTGAGTCTGGTAACAATAGTAAAAACATATCTAACCATCAGATCACAAAGTAATTTCTTCGTATCACACATTGATGGAACGCCATTATCAAGATACCTGTTCCAAGCTATATTTAATAAATGCATAACATCGGCAGGGAACCACCCCAAAGATTACGGGACACACTCATTCCGCATAGGTGCGGCCACGGAAGCAGCAAGAGCAGGACTGTCAGAAACGGAAGTTCAGAGGATAGGGAGATGGCGATCCACGTGTTTGGCGAGATACATAAGACCGGACTTGTTATCCTAACGTGGTTTGTTTCTTTTACAGGTGACGCTAAGCCAACAGTGTGAGTGATAGGCCACTCGTATATATATTGGGCACAAAAAAGGGCGAAAGTCCGCCCAGGCGGGAGGAAATTAGAGTTTCATAACACATATTTCAACTGGAGAGGTATTAGAGGCCTGCTATGGCCACAGGTACTAATGGAGGTAATCAAGGTAGGGAGAGAGGCAAGAGGTCCGGTCATCTTAGTTATACAGGCCGGGGGAAACAACCTAGGTCATCACAAGAGCGCATAACTAATGGCAATAATGAAACTAGACACTGAGCGCTTCAGAGAATTTTTCACAAAATTAGCTATAGTATGGTCAGAGATTGTGCCGATAGCGGTATGGCAAGGTGCGCGAGACATCACGGCCATCGAATGGACAAGGCGGGTAATAAATATTCGGATGGCAAAATTTAGAAGAGACAGAGGCGGTGTAGTGATACGACACCGACAACTGGAAGGAGATAAAGCAGGCCTCATACGGCCCGACGGTGTTCACTTAATAGATATTGGACTGGACATATTCCTGTCAGGACTCCAGGACGGAGTGGAACAAGCGTTAAGAGTGATGGGTGGGGGTCAGAGTCCTGCATACGAGTACGCTGGATCCTCCGTGGCCTGGAAATAGAAAGGACATGTTGGAGAGTTACACTTGTTGGCCAACTTGCCGGAGTGGGGACCCAGGGCATGCTGCAACAAGCTGAATTATTTTAGAAATAAAATGCCTTTCTAATGGAATGAGTATAAAGAGTTAATAAAGCTGTGACCGATCCTCACCCATCCAGTTGTAAGAGTTACATTATTGGGTTGTCCATGAAAGGGGGGCGGTAGGGGGGCTGAGCATCTGGGTTTGGTTGGGGGTCCCCACAGTCTGCCTAGGCTAGATTAATTTAAAAATTCTTATTAGATACACAGGCGGTGCAGCTTGCTTCGCAGCTGGGCTACTATGCCCAAAGTATTGCCTAGGCTAGATGCAGTTAAAAATTCTACGCTGACTAGCAGACACTGAAGATTTGGAGCAGACCTCTGAGTAAACAGCTCTTCAGACTCAACCATCTGTGTTACCCCAAGCCATAGTGTATGTAGTTTCTTACAGTTAAAAGGGGGGGGTGCGACCCAACCCACCTGGAATTGACGATGCCAACGTCACGTAAGACACAGCAAGGGGACTCCCAAAATTGTGGCACAGACACCACTTAACAATAGAACGCATACCTGTGGCCTTGCAGGCCCGCCCAGTTAATTGTTTTCTATTTTCTGCAAGATTGCTTTAGTTAGAATTTTGAAACTCTAGGTATTCTTCATGTATATAGTTGTTTGTCATTTGAGATTGAGTTATTCCATGTTATTTGCACACGGGCCTAAAGGGCCCCAGGTATGTGAAAGTGTAGATTTTTATGGTCATGCGTTCTAGGGTTAAGTGGCATCAATTGCCCCACTGTTGCTTAAAACGGTTGGTGAGGTGATTTTACCAAATCCCCAAGCTTTTAGTCTCCCAAGGATGACACAGGGGTAGAAATGTCCTTGCGAATCCATGATTTGATCATCTTTATGAACGTGAGTCTGTCTACATTCTCAGTGGACAGCCGCGTGCGCTTATCTGTCAGCACACCACCAGCAGCGCTGAACACACGTTCAGAGAGAACGCTGGCTGCATGGCATGACAAGATCTCCAAGGCGTGAGTGGCGAGCTCCGGCGATTTTTCAAGATTGGAATACCAAAATGAGCAAGGGTCCAGTGACACAGTCATGGCTTCGATGTTCACTTGGAGATTCTCCTGTACCATCCTCTCTAGGCATTGACTATGTGTCAGACTTCTTGTCTCCTGTGGCCTTGCAAAGGATGGTCTAAAAAAGTGGTGAAACGATTCCACAAAATTGCTGTTACCAGCAGATACTGTGTTACTGTTACTGTTTGAGTGATGAAGACTCGACAGTCCCACCGTTGGCAAGTTAGAACTGTGAGATTCACTACGTGCACCACTGGTGTTTTGTGGAAAAGCACATGTAAGATTCTGCAACAGATACTCCTGCATTCGTCAATACCTTTTTATGGCAGGAATTATTTCGGCAAATATACTTTTGTACCGGGGATCTAAGAGTGTGGCAACCCAGTAGTCGGGATTACTTCGAATTCTGACAATCCGGGGGACATGTTGCAGGTAGTGCAGCAAGAAGGCACTCATGTGTCTTGCGCATCCAGAAGGACCAAGTCCTTGTTGTGTTGGTAGCGAGGTAAGAATCATGCTTCCTTCCTCTGCCCTCTCCCTCCAACCTCGCACAACAGAAATGTGATCAAGGTCTCCCTCATCTGATGAGTCTTCCATGCCCATTGCCAGTTCGTCCTCCACTTCTTCCTCGGCTCCCGCACCTTCCTCAACAGTTTGGCTGCTACCATGCGCCCTGGTTAATCCCTCTCCCCCACCCTCCCATGCCTGCCGCCTTGGTGCTGCCAACCGTCTGGACCTTGGAGATGTTATCCCTTCCGCATACGACTCCTCCTCTACTTCCTCCACCTCCTCTTGTCCCACCACCAGACTCCGAATTCTGTTTAACATGTGCTCCAGCATGTAAATCACCGTAATAGTCATGCTGATAATGGCATCGTCAGCACTAAACATCTTCGTCGCCATTTCAAGACTGTGCAGAAGGGTGCATAGGTCCCTGATCTGAGACCACTCCTCCAGCGTGATTTGCCCCACCTCTGGATCTCGTTGGCCCAGGCTATACGTCAGAACGTATTGCACCAGGGCTTGTCGGTGCTGCCACAGTCGCTGCAACATGTGCAGAGTTGAATTCCACCGTGTCGGCACATCGCATTTCAACCGGTGAACTGGCAGGCCCAACGACTTCTGTAGAGATGTAAGTCGTTGAACTGCGGGATGCGAACGGCGGAAGTGAGCACACAGCGACCGTGCACTCTGCAGAAGGCCATCTAGTCCGGGATAGTGGGCTAAAAATTGCTGGACAACCAGGTTCAACACGTGAGCCATACAAGGCACGTGTGTGACATTGCCCCGGCGAAGTGCCGCACCCAGGTTTGCAGCATTGTCGCACATGACCTTCCCTGGTTGCAGGTCCAGTGGAGACAACCTTTCATGAAACTGGGTCTCCAGAGCTGACCAAAACTCCTCAGCTGTGTGACTCACATTTCCCAGACATTTCAAAGTAAACACTGATGTGTTGAGCCCTGCTGCCAGCATAGTAAGGAGGTGTGCAGGATTCCTTCTGCGCAGTTAGAAAGCAGGTGGCATTACCAGACAGGCTTTGGGTGCAGGTGGAGGACCGAGAGGAGGTTGAGGAGGCAGAAGCAGTGGAGGAAGTTCGAGATAAAGAGGATTAACACACAACTCGTAGGGACGGTAAGACTTGGACAGCAGCCCCTTGTCCTGCTGTCACCATAGTTACCCAGTGCCCAGTCAGCGACATGTAACGCCCCTGTCCATGCCTTCTCGTCCAAGTGTCTGTGGTGAAGTGCACCCTGTCACGCACAGAGTTTCTCAAAGAAGCGGTGATGTTGTGTGCGACATGCTAGTGGAGCGCAGGCACACCTTTCTTTGAGAAGTAGTGCCGACTGGGCATCTGGTACTGGGGCACTGTGACGGACATAAGGTCTTGAAAATCCTCTGTGTCCTCCAGGTGGAAAGGCAGCATTTCTGTAGCCAACAGCTTGCAGATGGTGAAATTCAACCTCTTAGCTTTCTCATGGCTAGGAGGAAATGGTCTTTTACTTTTCCACATCTGAGGGACCGAGGGCTGGCTGTTGTGCTTAGACGGTGTTGAGTAGGGTGTCCCCGGCAACTGCCGGTCTGTGAGGAAGATGCAGGCGGACATGTTAGGTTGCCTTGATCCAAAGGTGGTGCTCTCGATGTCGGAGAGCGCTCAACACTAGCAGGTGTTTCCACTTCCCAATGAACTGACGACCTGCCAATCACACTGGCTGTTGCGGGTAAAGAGGTGGCAGGTCTGCATCCAAAAACATGTGTGACTGCTGTCCCCCGAGTCACAGAGGATGAAGAGGCTGCGGATGCACAAGATGGGGCAGACGGTGGTTGGCCCAGCCGGCTAGGCCGCATTGTAGCACAGTGAGCTTCCCACTGCAACTTATGCTTCATATCCATGTGACGGTACATGCATGAAGTACTCAAACTATGTATTTTTTGGCCTCTACTTAGCTTTTGCTGACAAATATTACAGATAACACGAGTTGGGTCATCCTTATCGATCTGAATAAATGCCCAGGCTATGCAAGGCTTAGAGCCCATGTGACCTGAAGAGCCACTACGACTTGTGGTCAGAGGCAGAGTTGTGGTTGAGGATGCAGTTGTTGACGTGCTTCCAGTACTCCGTCTCTGTTCAGGAAGGCGCAACCTAACCTCGTCGTCAATAGCATCTGTGATGCCCCGCTGCGCTTGGTATCACAGATCCTACAAGAGTGCATTGATGGAATCCTCCACAAGAGGCCCCCATAAACATTCACACATCTCCACCTTCCACCTCAGACCAGCAGAGGGAGCCCGTTAGGGATATAAATAGGGAAGGTGGAGCTAGGCAGTTCAGTTCCTCTGAAGAGTTCCTGCAGTAGAGAAGCCTAAGAGAGGTCAGTCTGCAGTGGAGCTCAGTCTAGTCTACAGAACGCAGTTAATAGTTCAGCAGTGGAGCACGAGGCTCCTGCTTGCTAGATTCAGGGAGCCCAGATAGAGCTTAAGGTGTGCCGGTGCCGTAAGATCAGTGAAGCGCGGCAAGCTGCCGTTAGTGTGTATAGCCTAGTGAGGGCCCGAGTAGGCCGAAGGCGAGTGGCGAGTTAGTACATAAGGGGCAGAGGAGCTTAACCAGCTCACCCCGAAGCATTTACCGGACACAGGATCCGAGCTTACCGGTATCTCTATGACCCAGTAAGGCATAACCGGAATCCCTGGAGAACTACAAGTCCCAGGATCGCTAAGGTGCTGATATGTAACAGAGCCAGGAGACGCTTAGGCCCCGCATACTGGGAGCGTGAACTCCAAGAGAAGGCCCTACCACAAGGTCAGCCAGCGCAGGACAGAGACAAAGTTAGGCCTAGCTTCAGGCAGGTCAGAAACTTACTACGCAGAGGCAAGAAACAGGAGGCCCTGCACCCGCTCATTGGGAAGGATCCTGATATGCACCCTTCACCCTACAGTGCTCCGGGATGTGCCTGAATTTCCACCAGTAAAAGGTACTGAAGTGACTACCGTGTCCGTTCCCGTTCTTGCTCTGACCCAGCTGGGTCTCGCCTGTCCTGCATTCCCCCTGCATACGCTGCCCTGAGACCTAGCTCCACCTGTGGGGAGCTATACCATCGAGCTGCCTTATCACCGGCCTCAGTGGACTGCTGCAGCGCTGGTGCTTGTCACCAGATACCACAGGTGGCGTCATGAACTCTTATAAAATTAACAATTATCCACCCTTTTAAAGAGAGACCCCAGGGTACGGGCCAGGGAGCCGACCACCGCGACATCGCCAAGGCCAGGCAAATGCCCGGGTACCGAGTCATCCCCATCCCCAGGGCTAGTCACATCCTCCTCCACCTCCTCTGCTGACCTCATCGACTGTCTGACTGTGGGTTGACAGTAAGTGGGATCTCCAACCTCGTCATCATCACCCTGTGTGTTATCACACCCGTCGCCCTCAGAGCCAACCTCTTCCTGCCCTGACCGAAAAGTCAAGTTGTCGCTCCAATCAGGTATTTGAGTCTCATCATCATCTTCATCATTGTCTCCACCAACAGGAGTTACAGTTTGGGAACAAGGGTCTACATTATGCTCAGAACCTTCTTCATCTGGTCCTGGATCCAACTTATAAAGATTCTGGGCATCGGATCAGATCATTTCCTCATCTGGATTAACAGAAGCTCTGGAGCAGACCTCCGTTTCCCAGGCTATAGTATGAGTAAACAGCTGGGCAGACTCAGCCATCTGTGTTACCCCATACTCAGACGGGCAGCTGGAGACTTGGGAGCTGTGAGGAAGCAAGTGCGATTGGGGTGACACCTCTGAGGACTGGAGTATTTGTGATGTTGAAATTGAGGTGATGGAGAGCCCACTTGAAGGAGCACTTGATATCCGTTGAAGCACCTGCTGTTTTTGTGCCTCATCTAGAATTTGTAGCGATGGGCGTGTCCGTAAGAATGGGATCGTATCACATTGTCCACGAAAAGAAGTCGACATCTTAGTTTGGCTGGAAGATGGTCTTTCTTCTGCAGATGTTACTCCCCCCCCCCACCGTGGGGGGCCTCGACCCACCAGCGGACAGACACCAGTATTGGGATAGGGGGGCTGGCCGTCAGGGTCCACCGCGGCTCTGGCACAAACCCGGCGACACAGAGGTGGCACAGGCAGGAACGGACTGGCCGTGTCGGCTTCTCACTTTTTGGATTTTAGAAGGGCATGACATGCCTATATCTGTGTCTCCCCCTCCTTTTACTCCTCCACCTCTTTTCTTTTCGCATGACTATATGTACTTGTCACTTTTCCATGTGTTAGTTGTGTCTTCTGAGCAGTTTGTCAGCTTTTGGACACCTTTGAAGGTGTTTTCTATGTGTTTCTATGTGTTTTTGTTTGCCTGCCATTGGTTTTAACGGTGTTCGAAGGTGTTCGACGAACAGTTCGGCGAACACACGGGTGTTCGACGAACCGAACCGAACTCGAACACTACGGGGGTGGCTCAACACTAGTCCCTATAAAATAACCGTTGTCATTAACCCAGCAGCGTTTCGTCTTGAACTTCCTCAGACCCTTAAGTTCCACAACATTTTCCACAGGTCCTTAATCAAGAAGTATGTGGAACCTCTTGAGCCATCGCCTCTACTGCGCCCCCAGTAATAGTTGATGGTAATCTGGAGTTTCAGATTTCGAGGATTGTAGATTCTCATCTCCAACGTCGTTCTCTACAATACTTGGTGCACTGGAAAGGCTATGGTCCAGAGGAGAGGATGTGGGTTTCAGCATCAGAGTTGAATGCTCCCAGGTTGATTCGTTCATTCCACACCTCTTATCCTAAGAAACCTGGTCCTGAGTGTCCGGAGGCCACTCGTAGAGGGGGGGTACTGTCACGGGTGTGTCAGATGTGACAGACAGTCGCTCTGCAGTTGGTTGCAGGAGATCTCTTGGTTTGGCATTGCAGACATCTTCCTAGATCTGTCTCTTGCTAGGACCCAGCGGCTATCTTCCTCCTGCTAATTGACTACCAGGCTTGGGTGTTTAAATACCTGCTGTTTGTGTCACTTTGTCTTTCCTACACCTTGGGTGACAGCCAGGGTCTAGAAACAGTGTCTGTGGGTGACACAACTGTCTCTTCCCCTGTTGTACATGCATGCCAATCCCCTGTCCATAACGTAGATGAATATGCCTCCTACCCTGCACCTGTCATTGCACACTTGCAACCGACAGCAACCACGTCCTTGTCCCAGCGCAGCGTTCAGTTGTCTCTACCCCAGTTCTTGGAATGCAAGCACAAATAAGCAGCCACCAACCCACAGGCCACAATACTAAATGGCTACTGTTCCAGACTGCTTGCCCTGGAAATGTTGCCATTTAGGCTTTTGGAGACTAAACCACGGACACGTGGACAAGTGCTTGTGGCCAGGGACACTACATTTCCCTGGGTGAATATATTCTGGGTGACTATTGTGGAAGCCAGGACCCAGTCGGACCCTGGGACGGAACACGTGCTACCGATGCTGGTTCAATCAGGGTTGCCCCCCCTTCTTCAGCAGTTCCTGCACCTCTTCCTCCTTTTCACCCCCCCTTCCATCTCCGAAACGTCAACATCAGTCAGAATCTGTAAGCACTGCAGCACTGCCTCGGCCAAACGGCAACAGGCTCTGTTAAAGCTAATTTGCTTAGATGACAAACCGCACACCGCCGCAGAGTTGTTGAAAGGTCTAACAGACAAGACTGATCTGTGGCTCTCGCCCCTGAACCTACCGCCAGGCATGGTCGTGTGTGACAATGGCGGTAACCTGGTGGCATCTCTGAAGCTTGGCAACGTCGCACACATACCATATCTAACCCACATGCTCAACCTAGTGGTTCAGCGTTTTCTCAAAACCTACCCTGATCTGCTTGTGAAAGTACACCGCATGTGTGCCCATTTCCGCAAGTCAGCTACAGCTTCCACCGCTGATTTGGCAGTGCTTCAGCAGAGTTTGCAACTTTCAGCTCACCGATTGGTGTGCAATATCACCACGCGCGGGAACTCAACGTGACATATGTTGGCAAGGCTTTGTGAGCAGCAGAGGGCAATAGTTGAATACCAGCTTCAACGTGTCCGTCAGCCTCCACACATGAGAGCTGATGAGTGAGCATGGATGTCTGACATCTGTGCCGTTCTCCAAAACATGAAGGACTCGACCAAGATGGTGAGCGGCGATGACGCCATAATCAGCGTAACCATCCCACTTCTCTGTCTAGTGAAATGCTCGCTGCTCACAAGTAATGTGGAGGCTTTAATCGAATCGAACTGCAATCGGAAAAAAAAATTCTATTCTATTCCTTATTAATACCGCTGTTAGCTGCATTTAGTATAGGGACAGGTGCTAGGAATCATCTGCTGGAAATGAGTCTTCATTCTGGTCACATACATCTCTTCCACTGTCTATAACTTGATAGTTTTTTCAAAACACTGATTGACAGATTCATCATTTTTAAAGTGATCTGTACTCATAACTTTATCAAAGCAGGCAAAATTAACTGATTTAATGTGTCCATTCACAGTTTCTCTGTAGCTTCTGTATGTAAGAGGTAGTGGTTGGAGACTTTACTGGAGCTGAAATTACCACTTCAGAACTCTCCAGTGCTTTGTTTCTATCCATTTCTGGGTGCTTCTTGAAGTATGTTTGGGGCCATTTTCCTGCTGTAAGATCCATGACCTAGGATGCAAACCCAGCTTTCTAACATTGGGCACTTGTAACGGGTCTGGGAGGTGGAACCTCTGAGCTACGATACAAAGGGGCAGTCCTTGTAAGGAAGCGGGTGGCTCCCAGGGTAGGCGGGCAGGTAGTCACGGCAAGTGACGGGGACAGTCTCTGGGTAGAAGGGCAGGAGGTCACGGCAAGTGACGGGGACAGTCTCTGGGTTGAAGGGCAGGAGGTCACGGCAAGTGACGGGGACAGCCTCTGGGTAGGGGGGCAGGAGGTGACGGCAAGTGACGGGAACAGTCTCTTGACAGGCGGGTGGTCACGGCAAGTGACGGCGAAGCCTCCAGATAGGCTAGCAGGCGGGTAGCAGGTGGACGCTCCCAGGTGAGCGGGCAAGAGTCTCTGGACAGGCAGGTGGTCACAGCACGTGACAGCAGAGCCTCCAGGTAGGCTAGCAGGCAGGTAGCAGGCGGACGCTCCCAGGTGAGCGGGTAAGAGTCTCTGGGCAGGCAGGTGGTCACAGCACGTGACGGCAGAGCCTCCAGGTAGGCTAGCAGGCAGGTAGCAGGCGGACGCTCCCAGGTGAGCGGGTAAAAGTCTCTGGGCAGGCAGGTGGTCACAGCACGTGACGGCAGAGCCTCCAGGTAGGCTAGCAGGCAGGTAGCCGATGAGCGCTCCCAGGTGAGCGGGCAATCAGATCCATAGACAGACTGGCAGGGCTGGTAGGCAGACTGTTGGACCGCAGGAATGCAAGTAGATAGACAAGTATCAGGCAGGTATCAAGCAGGAATCTGGCAGGCAACTGGCAGGTAACTGGTAACGGGACCTGAGGGCTGAAGCAGAGTGATAGGCTATGCAACAACATTGCTCGGGCACCTCCATTTTGGAGGAGGTGCCTTATATATGGTGAGGTCCTCCGGCCATTGGCCGGGAACTCCTTAGGACGGCGCGCGCGGCCCCTTTAAGAGAGGGGGAGCGCGCGCACGCGCGCGCCCTAAGCACAGTTACCGGGAAGCAGCGCGCCCTGCCAGCAGAGCGGGAGGAGGACGCCGGGCACGGAGCGGAGAGGTGAGGGGAACAGCGTCCCGGCCTAGCAGGAGGCAGGGACGCCGATGCTACAGTACCCCCCCCCCTTTAGGCCCCCCCTTTTTTAGGCCAGACAGAAATTTATCAAGGATGAGAGGGGCATGGATGTTCTCCCGGGGCTCCCAAGTTCTCTCCTCAGGACCAAACCCCTTCCAATCCACTAGAAAAAAGGTCTTTCCTCTTACCCTTTTGGTGGCCAGAATGTTCTCTACCTCAAACTCGTTTTCAGCGGAAACCGGAGCAGGAGGCGTACCTGTAGACTTGGAAAAAGAGTTAAGTACGGGTTTGAGGAGAGATACATGGAAGGAGTTAGAGATCCTCAAGTTGGCCGGGAGTTTCAATTTATAGGCCACTGGGTTGATTTGTTTGATAACTTCCAGTGGGCCGATGAACCGAGGCCCTAACTTGTAGGAAGGAATCTTGAGCCGGACATACTTGGACGAGAGCCAGACTTTATCTCCAGGACGGAATTGTGGAGGATCCAGGCGGTTTTTGTCAGCGTGTCTTTTCATCCGCTCGGACGGCTGAAGGAGTGCGGATCGGGTACTCTCCCAAATGGAGGAGAATTCGTTAACGAGAGATTCCGCAGCCGGATTGTCCACCGAGGTGGAGACGGGAAATGGGATCCGAGGATGCTGACCGAAGACTACAAAAAACGGGGATTTGGAGGAAGACTCGCTCTCGTGATTATTGTAAGAGAACTTGGCCCATGGTAGGAGATCCACCCAGTCCGAATGGTGGGCATTAACGAAGTGCCGGAGGTAACTGGTCAGGATCTGATTGATCCGCTCCACTTGACCATTGGACTGTGGGTGGTAAGCGGAGGAGAAGTCCAGGGTGACATCCAGCAGCTTATATGTGGCTCTCCAGAAGCGTGAGGTGAACTGAACCCCACGATCCGACACGATGTGGAGGGGCAGGCCATGGAGACGGAAGATGTGGCGGATAAAGTCTTTAGCCAGCTCGGGTGCAGACGGGAGGCCCGGCAGGGGAATAAAGTGAGCCATCTTGGAAAAGCGGTTAGCGACCACCCAAATGACCGTACAACTGGCAGAGACAGGGAGATCCGTTATAAAGTCCATAGCTATATGCTGCCACGGGGCAGCAGGTACTGGAAGAGGAAGGAGGCGACCGGCTGGCAGATGTCTCGGAACCTTGTTGCGGGCGCAGGACACACAGGCTGAAACAAAGTCTATTACGTCCTTGTGCAGGGTAGGCCACCAGTAATGCCGGGTAATAAGCTGGAGGGTCTTTTTCTGACCGGCGTGGCCAGCTAGCTTAGACGAGTGACCCCAGTGTAGGATCTTCTTCCGATCAGGTACTGTTACGAACGTCTTACCGGGAGGGAGACGATTTAGATTCACGGGGGCCACCTGCATTACTCTGGCGGGATCAATGATGTGCTTAGGCTCCTCCTCTAGATCAGACACCAGGAAGGATCGGGACAAGGCGTCAGCTTTGATGTTTTTGTCTGCCGGGCGAAAATGAAGAACGAAATCAAAGCGGGCAAAAAACAAGGACCACGGGGCTTGGCGCAGGTTAAGTCTCTGGGCGCTCTGGAGGTAAGCCAAGTTCTTGTGGTCCGTGTAAATAATTACCGGGTGAAGAGCCCCCTCGAGCAGGTAATGCCACTCCTCCAGTGCCAGCTTAATGGCCAATAACTCTCGGTCTCCTATAGAATAATTGCGCTCAGAAGGGGAGAAGAGTTTGGAGAAGAAGCCGCAAGTTACCATTCTTCCGGAAGACGACTTTTGGGTAAGCACCGCTCCGGCTCCAGAGGAGGAGGCGTCCACTTCCAGGAAGAATTGTTTGTTGCCGTCCAGACGATGCAGCCGCGGGGCGGAAGAGAAAGCCTGTTTTAAGGAAAGAAAGGCTTCCTCTGCTTCGGGCGGCCATTCTCTGGGATTAGTGCCCTTACGGGTGAGCGCAGAGATTAGGGCAGTCCGGGAAGAGAAGTGCGGTATGAAGTGGCGGTAGTAGTTGGCGAAGCCCAGGAACCGCTGAATAGCCTTCAACCCCTCTAGTCGGGGCCACTTCTGGATGGCAGACAGTTTCTCAGGATCCATTCGTAGGCCGGTCTGAGAGATTATGTAGCCCAAGAACGGAAGCGAGGTCTGCTCAAAGAGGCACTTCTCATATTTAGCGTAGAGGTGGTTCTGCCTGAGCCTGAGCAGGACCTGAGGAACATCCCTCCGGTGAGTGAGAAGATCCGGAGAGAAGACCAAGATGTCGTCCAGGTACACCACTACGCAGGAGTAGAGAAGGTCCCGGAAGATGTCATTGACCAACTCTTGAAAGACGGCGGGAGCGTTACAGAGACCGAAGGGCATTACCAGATATTCATAGTGGCCGTCCCGGGTGTTGAATGCCGTCTTCCATTCATCCCCCTGACGGATATGGACCAGGTTATACGCCCCACGGAGGTCCAGCTTGGTGAAGATTCTAGCCCCCCTCAGACGGTCAAATAATTCCGGAATGAGCGGAAGGGGGTATTTATTCTTCACCGTGATCTGGTTAAGGCCTCTATAGTCTATACAGGGACGGAGTGAGCCGTCCTTCTTTTTGACGAAGAAGAAGCCTGCTCCCGCCGGGGAGGTCGATTTCCGGATAAATCCCCGGGCCAGATTCTCCTCAATATATTCAGACATGGACCGGGTCTCAGCAGCGGACAAAGGGTAAATACGCCCACGGGGAGGAGTAGCGCCGGGCATCAGGTCGATTGGGCAGTCGTATGGTCTATGAGGGGGTAATGTCTCTGCCTCCTTTTTATTAAAGACGTCCGCATAAGACCAATAGGGAACCGGAAGACCAGGTAGATTGGCTGGGGTAGGAGAAGGACGGACAGGATGGACGGGAACTAAACAAGTCTTATGGCAGTCCTGTCCCCAGCGAAGGACTTCTCCGGTCTGCCAATCAAGCACGGGTGCATGTTTCTGAAGCCAAGGTAGGCCTAGCAATAGGGCGTGAGAGAGTCCAGGCAGAACATGAAAGAAGATGCTCTCAGAGTGCAGCATTCCCACCTGCAGGGTTATGGATTCGGTGATGAGTTGGATGGGATGTGGTAAGAGGCCCCCATCTACGGCAGCGACAGATAAGGGTACAGCTAGAGGTTTGTTGGGAATGCGGTATTTCTCTACCAGGGACTGAGAAATGAGATTTCCGGCAGCTCCAGAGTCAAGTTGGGCTAGTTCAAAATAACGGTTCTCCCCGCAGATGATAGAGACTCACAGCAACAGAGATGGAGAGGGTTTACTCTTGTCTAGGATGACCTCTCTGAGCGATCCTAGACACAGGCGTTTCCCGACCTCTCCGGGCAGGAACGGATCCGGTGCTCCTTACTGCCACAGTAGAAGCAGCTCCCCTCGGCTCGGTGTAACTCTTAACGGGTCTTGACCATCTTGGTCTGGTCGACCTGCATAGGCTCGGGTGAGTGCGCCTGGGGAGTAGCGGGAGAAGTGACAGGTTTCTGAAAGGTAGGGGCTAGACGTGGAAACCACCTCTCACGGGTGACTTCTTTGGCGCGTTCCTGGAACCGGATGTCAATCCGGATGGCAAGAATTATTAAGTCGTCGAGAGTGGTAGGTATGTCCCGACCGGCGAGTTCATCTTTAATACGGCCGGACAGACCCTCCCAAAAGACAGACACCAGGGCGTCGTTATCCCAGGCCAGCTCCGAAGCAAAGGTACGGAACCGTATGGCATATTGGCCCACGGTGAGATTTCCTTGATGGAGGCGTAGCAGAGATGATGCGGATGAGGTCTTCCGTCTGGGTTCGTCGAAGACTTTCCGGAAAGACGTGAGAAAGGCTGGCAGGTTGGACACCAGGGGGTCTCCTCTCTCCCATAGAGGATTTAGCCAAGCCAGTGCCTCCCCCGTGAGATGGGACATGATGAAGGCTACTTTGGCCCGGTCGGAGATAAACTGGTGGGACAGGAGTTCAAAGTGCAGGGTGTACTGGATTATGAAGCCCCGAGCTTGAGCGGGGTCGCCTCCGAAGCGAGGAGGTGCAGAAAGCCGGGGTCCGGGGCAGGATGCCATGGTATTGGTCGGCAGTGGCGCTGCCGGGCTGCGAGTCATGACACTAGCGGTGGTTGCTGGTGGAGCAGTCAGAGTGTCCAGGTGAGAGTTGACATTCCGCAGATGACTCAGGATGGACTCCTGTTGGGACCTCTGACGGGACAGTTCATGACATAGGTCCGAGAGCGAGGGAGCTTGGGTGCCACCGGGTTCCATGGCCCGAGCAAACTGTAACAGGTCTGGGAGGTGGAACCTCTGAGCTACGATACAAAGGGGCAGTCCTTGTAAGGAAGCGGGTGGCTCCCAGGGTAGGCGGGCAGGTTGTCACGGCAAGTGACGGGGACAGTCTCTGGGTTGAAGTGCAGGAGGTCACGGCAAGTGACGGGGACAGTCTCTGGGTTAAAGGGCAGGAGGTCACGGCAAGTGACGGGGACAGTCTCTGGGTAGGGGGGCAGGAGGTCACGGCAAGTGACGGCAACAGTCTCTTGACAGGCGGGTGGTCACGGCAAGTGACGGCGAAGCCTCCAGATAGGCTAGCAGGCGGGTAGCAGGTGGACGCTCCCAGGTGAGCGGGCAAGAGTCTCTGAACAGGCAGGTGGTCACAGCAAGTGGCGGCAGAGCCTCCAGGTAGGCTAGCAGGCAGGTAGCAGGCGGACGCTCCCAGGTGAGCGGGCAAGAGTCTCTGGACAGGCAGGTGGTCACAGCAGGTGACGGCAGAGCCTCCAGGTAGGCTAGCAGGCAAGTAGCAGGCGGACGCTCCCAGGTGAGCAGGTAAGAGTCTCTGGACAGGCAGGTGGTCACAGCACGTGACGGCAGAGCCTCCAGGTAGGCTAGCAGGCAGGTAGCAGGCGGACGCTCCCAGGTGAGCGGGTAAGAGTCTCTGGGCAGGTAGGTGGTCACAGCACGTGATGGCAGAGCCTCCAGGTAGGCTAGCAGGCAGGTAGCAGGCGGACGCTCCCAGGTGAGCGGGTAAGAGTCTCTGGGCAGGCAGGTGGTCACAGCACGTGACGGCAGAGCCTCCAGGTAGGCTAGCAGGCAGGTAGCTGATGAGCGCTCCCAGGTGAGCGGGCAATCAGATCCATAGACAGACTGGCAGGGCTGGTAGGCAGACTGTCGGACCGCAGGAATGCAAGTAGATAGACAAGTATCAGGCAGGTATCAAGCAGGAATCTGGCAGGTAACTGGCAGGTAACTGGTAACGGGACCTGAGGGCTGAAGCAGAGTGATAGACTATGCAAAAACATTGCTCGGGCACCTCCATTTTGGAGGAGGTGCCTTATATATGGTGAGGTCCTCCGGCCATTGGCCGGGGACTCCTTAGGACGGCGCGCGCGGCCCCTTTAAGAGAGGGGGAGCACGCGCGCGCCCTAAGCACCGTGGCCGGGAAGCAGCGCGCGCTGCCAGCAGAGCGGGAGGAGGACGCCGGGCACGGAGCAGAGAGGTGAGGGGAACAGCGTCCCTGCCTAGCAGGAGGCAGGGACGCCGACGCTACAGCACTACATTGCGACTCAAAATCTTTTGGGAATCTACACATTTCATTATGCCTTTTACACAGTCAAGGCACCCAGTGCCTTCATTTCTGTTATGTTCTGCAACTTAGAACTAAGGAATAGGAGGGAAAAGCTGTCCCTGCACTGAGACTCAGCTAAACCCTACGCTGGGGTGGGTGCCCTATTCCTTGTGAATAGCCCCACCGAAACTTCTGCACTGAACTCAAACGGAGACCTGAAGGAAGGGGAAAGGGGTCCCTAAAAGATCTAAGGACTGGGAGCAAAAACAGGAAACCTCCTAACAGAAAAGTTAGTTGCAGAAACAAAGATAAATGGGAACAAAACTGGTGGAACAAGAAGTCCCAGGATAACAATTGTCAAAAGCACAAAGAACTTAACAAGGCAACTTAGCCAGAGCACAAGCGTAGCAACACTGATGTCCAGCGGAGAATGGGAGACAGGTGCTGAGTAATAGAGTGAAGAGATCACGTGACCAAGACACCCAGCACCAGAGGAAAAGACTAGAAGCCAGCAAACCACAACAAGATGGCCGATAGATAAACAACATAGATTCTAACAATTTTTAGGCCTCATTCCATTTACAGTAAACAGTTGAATGATGTGCTTTAACAAAAAACCTTTATCTTGATCTCATATGTCCACAAGACGCATGCTGGCCGTCTAAAAAATATAGTGAAGGCCACATGCTGGCACTCTGTAAATTGGGCGGCCTCCAAGTTTCAAACTTTACAGAATATATACGAAAAAGAAAATTTGACCACCTCAGATGGATTTTATACTCACTCGTTTTTGTCAGAGAATCCAAGCTGATTTATGTTGATAGCATATACCACTCATTAAGTAAACACAAAACAGCCTTTCCAGCACAAAAAGATATAACAGAACCAAACTCAAAATAAGTCCATATACCGCACGGCCTCAGCCGTTTAAATTAAGTGCTTTTCCTGCACTTCAGCAGGTCTGAGCAACACATGCAAGGCCTGCTCACCTTGCAAAACACACAGACAGAATGAGACAGGCGCAGCTGTCTTAAATCAGGCCTTCCAAGACCTGGACTTGAAGTAAGTGAGCAGCTGATTTCCCCCCCCCCAGCTCTATCAGCTGCTCGTAAAACCCAGCCCTATAATCCGGGCCCATTAAACGCCTCTCAGCACTATGTGTGCTGGAGCCTGCTTTTCCGAGTCCTACATCACCAAGGCTTGGCACCTTGGGGACACATACCTCCCGTCCACAACCTGTCTGGCTGCAACCTTACATACCCCCCCTGCACCTTCTGCCAACATACAATAGACCCTTGATAGGGCATCAGCATTCCCATGTTGTTTCCCAGGCTTATGCTCCACCTGGAGACTAAAATCTTGTAGGGCTAGGAACCACCTAGTTATCCGGGCATTGTTCCCCTCTTTTTCTCGCATCCACCTCAGTGGTCATGGTCCGACACTAACCTGAAACCTTATACCCAGCAGGTAATACCTCAGAGTGTCCAACGCCCACTTGATGGCTAAACATTCTTTTTCCACTATGGAGTAGTTCTTCTCACACATGGAAAGCTTCCAACTGAGGTACATTACAGGGTGTTCCTCTCTATTAATTTCCTGGGACAAGACTGCTCCCAGCCAGACATCCGATGCCTCTGTCTGGACCAAAAACTCTTTGGAGAAGCTGAGCGCCACCAAGACTGGCTGTTTACAGAGGGCCAGTTTTAGTTCCTGGAAGGCCGCTTCAGCTTCCGGAGGACCACTTGGCCATAGCCGACTTCGTCCCTTTCAGTAGATCGGTCAGCGGGCCTGCTATCAGGGCAAAGTTAAGGACAAATTCGATTGTAGCCCATGCCTAGAAATGCCCTAACCTGCTTCTTAGTGAGGGGCTGTGGCCAGTTCAAGATCGGCTCGACCTTATTTATTCGTGGTTTTATTTCCCCTCTACCAACCACGTAGCCCAGATACTTGGCTTCCTCCATTCCCATAACACACTTCTTCGGGTTGATGGTAAAGCCTGCCTTCCTTAGGGCGTCAAGTATGGCTTGAACTTTGCCAAGGTGAATTTCCCATTTCTGGCTGAATATGACGATGTCATCTAGGTAGGCCACTGCATGCTTCTTGTGGGGTGCTAAGATCCGGTCCATGGCTCTCTGGAAGGTGGCCAAAGCTCTCTGCATCCCAAATGGCATCATGACGTAAGTTACGCACACGCCCGGACTGACTGGCGTGAGCATGATTAGTGATCCCCCTGGACCATGAACCGAGGAGAGCCTGGAGGGGACGTAACTAAGTATCAACTCGGTCCGACCAAGGTCACACGGCGGCTCAGTCGACTCCGTGAACCAGGGAGGAACCAAGCAGAGGGACCAGGTGCTACTCCAGGTCAGACCCCGGTCACAGCTGTTGACCCACACCGGGGAATGCAGGAACTGGCAGGTTAGGCTGGCATACAGACAGGTGGGTACTGGCAGGCACGGCTGGTATACAGACAGGTGGGTATTGGCAGGCACGGCTGGTATGCAGACAGGTGGACACTGGCAGGCACGGCTGGCATGCAGACAGGTGGACACTGGCAGGCACGGCTGAGGTAGACAGGCAGAGCAAAGCAAAACCTCGCAGATGCGGTAGACAAGCAGAGCAGAGCAAAACCCGCAGATGCGGTAGACAAGCAGAGCAGAGCAAAACCCACAGGTGCGGTAGACAAGCAGAGCAGAGCAAAACCCGCAGATGCGGTAGACAAGCAGAGCAGAGCAAAACCCGCAGGTGCGGTAGACAAGCAGAGCAGAGCAAAAACCCGCAGGTGCGGTAGACAAGCAGAGCAGAGCAAAAACCCGCAGATGCGGTAGACAAGCAGAGCAGAGCAAAACCCGCAGATGTGGTAGACAAGCAGAGCAGAGCAAAACCCGCAGATGCGATAGACAAGCAGAGCAGAGCAAAACCCGCAGGTGCGGTAAACAAGCAGAGCAGAGCAAAACCCGCAGGTGCGGTGAACAAGCTGAGCAGAGCAAAACTGCAGGTGCGGTGAACAAGCTGAGCAGAGCGAAACGCAGGTGCGGTGAACAAGCTGAGCAGAGCGAAACTGCCGGTGCGGTGAACAAGCAGAGCAGAGCGAAACCGCAGGTGCGGTGAACAAGCAGAACCAGATACACACAAGGTACTACAATAAAGTAGCGAGTGTACACAAAACTCACAAACAGAATTTCAGAGACAACGAGTTGGAGTTAGGTGCAGGTTTAGACACTGCAGGAAAAGGAAAGGTTCGGACATAGAGAGAAACAGATAACGGGCTAGGACACAGTTCAGACAGGAACTGAACCAGGAATAAGATACAGGAACAAGCCTGGGAACTCAGCCCCCAGGGTGGCGGAGACAGACTAGAAGTCACAGATATAGGTAATGGGCCTGGGTATACAGCCCCCAGGGGCGGAAAACAGACAAGATACAAGACAGGACCTGGCAACTCAGTTGCACAGAATACACTGAATGAAAGTGTTGCTCAGGCACCCCCTACTGGGTGGAGGGGGTTTAAGTATCCAGTGACTCACAGGAATAGGCTGGGGAGGCATTAGGAGTGCGCACACAGCAACTACAAGAATCAGGCAGCAATCGTGCCGCCACCCTAAGCAATCAGACTAGAGACACAGCAGGTACTGGAGCAAAGTGTGCAGCCTGGATTGATAGGTAAGATGGCGGTCTTGCATGGTGGGAGGTGGTAAGCCATGCCAGCACGCCACCAGGGATGTTACAACGTATTGATAACATCCATCTGGCGTCGAGAAGGCCGTCTTCTCCTTGGCCTCTTTGGACAGGGGAATTTGCCAATATCCTTTGGTGAGGTCCAGGGTGGTGATGTACCGAGCGGGTCCTAGCTTTTCAATAAGTTAATCTACCCTAGGCATTAGGTAGGCGTTGAACTTCGAGACCTCGTTCAGCTTCCTGTAGTCATTGCAAAACCACCATTCTCCATCTGGTTTCGACACTAAGACTATGGAACTGGACCAGCCACTCTTGGACTCTTCAATGACTCCCAGGTTAAGCATCCGCTTCAATTCTTTCGAGATCACCTCTCTACGGGTCTCTGGGATCCGGTACGGTTTTAGGTTGACACGAACATGAGGCTCTGTGAGTACCTCATGCTCTATGACCTGAGTGAGTCCTTGCAACTCAGAAAACAGGTCTTTATTTTGCTGTAGCAACTCTTTGCACAGTTGCTTTTGGGCACGTGACTGCGACTCTGCCACCTTGACCTCTTTCACATCGGCGTCAGCCTCAGCCACTAAACATGGAGCTTCCACGGGCTCCCTATCTCGCCATGGCTAAATCAAGTTGACGTGGTACACTTGGTAGGGCTTCCTTCTCCCTGGCTGGTAGACTTTATAGTTGACCTCGCCAACCTTTTCAACTATTTCGTAGGGGCCCTGCCACTTGGCCAGGAATTTGCTCTCCACTGCAGGTACCAGCACCAGTACCCAATCCCCAAGGTTGAAGTGTCTCACTCTTGCCGATCTATTGTACACCCTAGATTGTGCCTCTTGTGCTTTGAGGAGGTGCTATTTGACGATGGGCATCACCCTGGCAATTCTCTCTTGCATTTCGGCCACGTATTCGATTACACTCTGGTAAGGTGTAGACTTCGCCTCCCAGGTCTCCTTTGCCACATCCAGGAGTCCTTGGGGTGTCGGCCATACAACAGTTCAAAAGGGAAGAATCCAGTAAAGGACTGTGGGGCTTCTCTGATGGAGAAAAGAAGGTACGGCAGTAGGCTGTCCCAGTCTCGGCCGTCCTTCTCTACGACCTTCTTTAACATGGCCTTCAAGGTTTTGTTGAACTTTTCCACCCATCCGTCTGTCTGTGGATGGTAGACTGAGGTCCGTAGTTGTGTGATTTGCAGAGTTTTGCACAACTCTCTCATCACCTTTGACATAAATGGGGTCCCTTGATCCGTTAGGATCTCCTTAGGTAACCCCGTCCTAGAAAAAATATGGACCAACTCCCGGGCTATACACTTGGAGGAGTAGTTACGTAGCAGCACAGCCTCCGGATACCGTGTCGCGTAGTCGAGTACCATCAGGATATACTGATGCCCTCTGGCGGACTTGTCCAGGGGCCCCACCAGATCCATGGCTATGCGATCAAACGGCACCTCAATGATAGGTAATGGCACTAAGGGGCTCTGAAGGCGTGTCACCGGGGAGGTCAGCTGGCAGGTGGGACAGGACCTACAATAATTCACAATTTCTCAATGACAACCGGGCCAATAGAACCTCTGGAGGATTCGTTCCTGTGTTTTTTCTACCCCAAGATGACCACCTAACACATGTGCATGGGCCATGTCTAATAACTTATGCCTGTATGTCCCCGGCACCAGTAACTGCTCACCTTTGTGACTCGGTATAGCAAATCCCCATTGACGGCAAAGTACGGGTATCTGGCGTCACCCTCCGGCTCTTGAGCAACATGTTAGAACCCTCTTGTTAGTTTTTTTCTATTTTGTTGGTCACATGACTTTCTGCCTATATAATCCAGCTCCGCCCTTCTGGCCTAGCTGGACTTCAGTGTTTCATTTACTTTTAAGCTAGCCAGGTGCCTTGTACCTTACTCTGTAGTTTGCTTGGTCTTTGTTCTTGTAGGGATCCCTTCCTTTTATCTATAGGTCTGCGTTCAGACTAGCCGAGGACTTAGGCGGGTCTGTTCACAAGGAACAGGTCCCCCGCTGCATCGTAGGGAATCAGCTTAGTCCTATTGTAGGGACAGTTTTCCTATCTTTCCTTAGTGCCGGTAGCAGTTTATAACAGTAAGTCCAGCCCAAAACAAAAATAAAACACTCTAAGGAAATAAATCCAGATATCAGCATGGTGTCGGTTCAGGAGTTGGCTCAAAGCCTGCAGGGACTGTCTTTGGAGGTGGCCGAGCTCCAGCAACACGTGAGTAGCTGTCCTGGAGCGCATTTTGTGGAACCGAAGGTAGGACTGCCAGATTTTTTTTATGGTAAATAGCAAGATTTTTTTTCCTTTAAAAACGCATGTTTATTATATTTTCGTTTAAGACCCAGATCCTCTGGGAATGAATCACAGCGCATTGGGTTTATAATGTCACTTTTGCGCAAAGAACCACAGGGATGGGCCTTTTCTCTCCGACCTAATGATCCGTGTTTTAGATCAGTGGAAGATTTTTTTTCGGCTATGGGGTTGTTGTATGGCAATCCTGATAGAGTCTCATCTGCTGAAACTGAATTAAAATACAAAGAGAGAGAGAGCGCAAAGCCCAATAGGGTTACACCTGTGGACATAGGGAATAATAGTAAAAAGGTGGTTCTCACCTGGTTAGGTTGTGTGAGGACACAACTACCATAACATATAAAAGGCAGCTGCAGCGGATCTCTAATAGGTGTCCCACAGGACCAGAATAAATCCAAAGGCGGTGAAGGTAGAGATATACGTCCGCGCCGCTGAATAATCCTCAAATCAGGACCATATAATAAAATCCTTGTTTATTGGTAAATGCCTACGCGTTTCTGGGTGTTCCACTCCAATTGTATGATGAACATGCTGACTTGTCTTTATAAAAAAAGCTCACAGCTTTGTGGGCTTGCTGAAATTAAAGCGTTGGCGATCGCTAAAGAACTGGAAAAATATAAAAATCACCCTTTGTTTATGAAAATTAATTCTAGTATTAACACAGATATCCTTAAACTTGAACATGACATGATTCTAAAAAAAATCAAAGAAACTTATTAGGGACCGTGATGATTACCACTCGAATGAGCTGTCTAATTGTTCTGCCACCAAAAAGGACATTAATTTGTCTCCAAAAGCGGTGCCAAATAAACCCTTGGTTTCCAATATTAGAAATAATACAAATAGGTTCCGCACATTTTCAAATAGCAACAGACATCACTCAAATTTAACCTCCAACAAAATGAGTGATAAAAGAGCTCAAAGGGATAAAGAGGATGACACTATCCCATTGGCGCACAATGGTAATAGAACCTCTGATTCTAAATTAAACACCATGGTAACAACACCTATGTCTTCTAATATTGTTTTTGACAGTATTAAAGGTCCGTCTTTTGAGCCGAACAATATTGTTATAGTGCCGGCAACGTCTAATGTCCCTGATGAAACCACTTCCCATAACAAGTGTCCTGATATCAATAAAGAACAGGTCATTGCCCAAATTAACTTAATTACTGTGGAAAGGAGGAAATCCTCTTCTTTTACACTCCCCATGTATGCGGCATCTGATACTTCCCTATCCCTTTCACCTGCAAGGGAAGACCCTCCAATTGGAGAATTACTGGATTTCTCTATACATGAAAATATTGACCTCAGCAATACCCCTTCTGAGACCGAGATTGCGGGGCCCTCTACCAGGGAGCATATTGTCGATAATTCTAACACAGGGGCAGCTTGCTCAGTGCCTTTTTTACCCTCAGCACTGCCCATAAAAGGAAGGATAGATCATTTTTTTCAAAAAAAGACCATAAAAAGAAAAAAATCCGTAGAGG
Source organism: Phyllobates terribilis (assembly GCF_046119375.1). Taxonomy (NCBI): domain Eukaryota; kingdom Metazoa; phylum Chordata; class Amphibia; order Anura; family Dendrobatidae; genus Phyllobates; species Phyllobates terribilis. The sequence continues at coordinate 535,085,702 of NW_027362762.1, read as the reverse complement.
GTGTAGAGGAGGAAAAAGGAAAAAAGAAAGAAAATAGATCCAAGGAGATAGATAAGACCATGGACTTTGGAAACATTTTTAATTTGTCCTCATATTCACTCACACATGATGAAAAACTCATTTTAAGTAAAGGTCTTTCCTTCTGTCCCACTAATACTCCCAAAGACTTTGATTTATTTTTAGACAGTAAAGTCATTATAAGGAAATTAACCCTTAAAAGACACTTTGCGATAAAAACTGCAATAGCTTCTTATAAAAATATGTTTTTAACCCCTTTAAAGCCCATGACGTACTAATACGAGTCAGTGCCCTGGGCTTTAAGAGCCTGACCCGTATTAGTACGTCATCGCGATCGCGCGCGCACACAGGCTGTGCGGGCGCGATCGCCGCCGGGTGTCAGCTGATTGTCACAGCTGACACCCGGTACTATGTGCAGGGAGCTGTCCCTCACCGCTCCCAACACATTAACCCCCGCAATGCTGCGATCGAAGTCGATCGCAGCATTGCGGAGGCAAGGGGAGGTGATCGCAATACTCACCTCCTCTTCCGGCCTCCAGCGCTGTGTGCCGCGGCTTCCCGGGTGTTGCCATGATGACCCGATGTCGTCATGACAACATCCGGGTCACCAGACAGCAGGAAGATTGTTTGGACATGCGCAGTGCATCTCCAAACTATCTTCTCCCTGTCCAGCGCTGACTGCCTGCATGGCACAGGGATGGTGCTCCATCCCTATGCTGTGCAGGCGATCAGAATAAAAAAAGTGAAAGTCCCATAGTGGGACAAAGTAAAAAAGTAAAAAAACTCCCAAAAAGTGAAAAAAAAAAAATTGTAAAAATATTAAAAAAAAATAAAAAAAATAATCCACTAAAATAAAAATATAATGTACCCATCAATAAATATTAGTATGAAAAAAAAACAAACAAACAATAAAAGTACACATATTTGGTATCGCCACGTCCGTAACGACCTGGCCTATAAAACTGTTCCACTAGTTAACCCCTTCAGTGAATACGGTAAAAAATAAAAATAAAAAACAAAGCAAAAAACAATGCTTTATCATCATACCACCAAACAAAAAATGGAATAACACGCAATAAAAAAGACGAATATAAATAAAAATGGTATCACTAAAAGCGTCATCTCGTCCCGCAAAAAACAAGCTGCCATACAGCTCCATCATCCGAAAAATCAAAAAGTTACAGCTCTCAGAATAAAGCGATTCAAAAGAATAATTTTTTCTATAAAATAGCTTTCATTGTGTAAAAGCGCCAAAACATAAAAAACGATATAAATGTGGTACCGCTGTAAACGTACTGACTCGAAGAATAAAGCTACCTTATCAATTTTACCACACCCGGAGCAGAATGAAAAAATGTAAAAAAAACACAATTCCTGAATTGTTGGTTTTTGTTTATTCTGCCTCCCAAAAATAGGAATAGAAAGCGATCAAAAAATGTCACGTGCCTGAAAATGGCACCAATAAAAACGTCAACTCATCCCGCAAAAAACAAGCCATCACATGACTCTGTCGGCTAAAATATGGCGATGCAAAAACTAGATTTTACAAAATATGTCTTTTAGTGTGTGACAGCTGTCAATCATAAAATCCCGATATGATTCCGGTATCGCTGTAATCAGACCGACCCGAAGAATAAAGTAATCTCATCACTTATACCACACGAGGAACGGCGTAAAAAATAAACGCTAGGGCTGGGGTTGTGCTAATGTTAGGGTTGGGGTTGATTTTTTTTTTCAAAAGTAAAAAAAAAAAAAAGATGACGATATGGCGACTAGTGTTGAGCGCAAGTGCTCGCTGCTTGAGTTTGCATCGGGTGCTCGGGTATGCACTGAGTATCGCGGGTGCTCGAGTCTCCGCCCCATATTCTTCACGGCCAAAAAAACCTCGCAGGGATTGCCTGCCATGCACCAGCGATCCCCGCATGTTTTTTTGGGGGTGTCTAATAACCGTGAAACATGCGGGCGGGGACTCGAGCATTTCACTTGAGCACCCGTGATACATGGTGCATACCTGAGTACCCGATGCAAACTCAAGTAGCGAGCACTTGCGCTCAAGACTAATGACAACTTATTCAATATGATGACCTAATGTTATCAAATTCTGTGTCGTACCTCTGGGTTCAAAATGTTCACTATACCCCTTAATAAAATCCTTGAGGGGTATAGTTTCCAAAATGGGGGGAGAACGATACAGCCTCTCCACCTACGCCTCAACTCCCATAGGCATAATGTTCTTAAAGGGTTTCTTAAACAAGGTCTTTCTAGACATTGCACAATGGTGCATAATAAAGATTTTTCAAGTCTGAAGATCAGCCCCATTGATCAAATTCCCGAGAATTATCCTAACAGACTCCAAGAACTAAACAGAAAGGAAATTTATTGGATTTACAGACTGAATACTCTTAAGCCCTTTGGTCTGAATGATGTCTCTGAAGTTTTTTTTATAGTTAATATTGTTTTTTATATATACACACATAAATCTGTGTTTTTACATTCATCATAGTTTTTACTGACACACATATTGTGTTCCTCTATAATCCTGCATGCTATTATAAATATTTCCTCTTTTATGGTTTTGGACCAGTACAACTCGAGCCCACATCGTAGCGCTCTGCTGGTTGCTACAATCACACACCTCTTTCCTTCTACGCCACCGCACATCAGGTGATTCACTACTGTTTGTGTATCTCCTTTATCTGTGCCACAGCCTTTGCACTACATCGCGGCGTTTTCTTTGAGTTCTATTACTACACATTAAATCTCTATGTCACTACATGATATATGTCAGATAACCTGTTCCTTGTACCATTCCTCCGTTGATAGAGGTTATTACGGGCTATTTTCTACATGGGGGTACTTTTTATTTTTATTTTGTTGCTTCGTTTTCCATCTCCCTTTATGGAACGACAGCTGATGGGTGAATTCTCATTAGAGATTTTAATGTTATCTATATATTTATATTGTTCTTACCAAATGTGAACGCTTACTTATTAGTAAGTAATATTCCTTTCATGTATTTACTCCATTTGACTGATACATTTGAGTATTCTGTATATTGATTATTTATACATCTCTACACTACATTATTTGTAATACGTGTCTTAATACATGTTTTTTATACTCTTTATATTGGTGACACTCATTGATAAAGTTTTGTTGAAGGTTTTTGCACACGGCCTCAGGTGCAAAGGTTATGTTGCTTTTTTTTTTTTTTTTTCTGCTCTTCCTTTTTGAACACCCTTTTTTTTTCACCCAGAAAGGCATTAACCAATAAACAAGGATTTTATTATATAGTCCTGATTTGAGGATTATTCAGCGGCGCGGACATATATCTCTACCTTCACCGCCTTTGGATTGAAACTGAATTAAGACGTTTGAAGCAGGGATCAGGTGATGTGGAAAATTATTGTACATACTTCAGAAGATGGTCGGCCGAAGTGGAATGGAATGACTCGGCATTAAAATGTCTGTTTCTTGCTGGTCTAGGTGAAAGGGTTAAGGATCTGCTGATTGCCTTCCCAACACCTATAACCTTGCAGGAGGCAATGCAATTAGCTATACGTGTGGACAGGAGACTGCGTGCTAGGATTAATGAAGAGAAATCTACTGCTATGGCAGCTCCTAGTTTTCAGAGGGTCTGCTCGGAAGGTGGAGAACCGATGGAGATTGGGGCGATGTCACCCCATTCTCAGGAAAAAGACCGCAGGTTTGCTAAGGGATTATGTTTTTATTGCGGTAAATCTGACCACTTTATTAAGAACTGTGTGCTTCGTTTGAGCAAAGAAAAAAAAAAGGTCAGTTACGCCCGTATAGCCTGTTTAAACTCAAAGGGAGTATTTCTTTCTGGGAGCACCTAGTTTCACGAGGAGTTGATCGAATTTCGGGTATTTGTGGATTGTGGTTCTACACTCAATGTGATTGATAAGGGATTTTTGGAAAAACTTAAATTAGAATCCAAACCTTTGTCATCTCCTATTTCTGTGGTTGCTGTTGATGGCTCTCCTTTGAAATGTATTACTCACAAGGTTTTTGAATTTCCCCTCACCATTAATGGTATTCACCAAGAGAATTTGGATTTGGCGGTATTAAATAATTTGCCTTCTCCAGTGGTTTTGGGGTTACCTTTGTTAAAATTGCACAATCCTGTACTGGACTGGTCTACCCATGAAATTAAGTCTTGGAGTCCTAAGTGTTATGATAAATGTTGTAACGGTCGCATTACTGCTGTGGAAAGAGGGGAATTACCTGTACCTATTCAGGATTTTTGGAAGGTTTTTTCTGAGGAGGAGTCGTAAGTTTTGCCTCCCCATAGGGACTATGATTGCACCATTGAGTTTGTCCCTGGAGCTACTCTTCCCAAGAGTCGCTTATTTAATCTGACTATCCCTGAGAGAAAGGCCTTGGAGGAATACATACAGACAAGCTTGGCCGCCGGTCACATTAGACCTTCTAAGTCTCCTGTGGCTGTTGGATTTTTTTTTGTAAAAAAAAAGGACGGCGGTTTACGTCCATGTCTGGACTTTCGCGAAATTAATAAAATTACCGCACGCAATTCCTACCCACTGCCATTAATTCCTGACTTGTTCAACCAGTTAGTGGGGGCCAAGTGGTTCTCTAAAATTGATCTCCGGGGGGCATACAATTTGTTACGAATGAAGGAAGGTTATGAATGGAAAACTGCTTTTAACACTCCGGTGGGTCATTTTGAGAATTTGGTCATGCCTTTTGGTCTTACCAATGCACCAGCATTTTTTCAGAACCTTATTAATGACATCCTAAGACCGTTGATCCGTAAGAATGTGGTGGTGTATTTGGATGACATTTTGATTTATTCGCCGGATCTGGAGTCTCATTGGCAGAGCATACGTGAGGTATTGCAGTTGTTAAGTGACAATTCACTTTTTGCTAAGCTGGAGAAATGTGAGTTCGCTGTGCAGAGAATTAGTTTTTTGGGCTACATTATCTCCAGCGAGAGCTTTGAGATGGACCCGGTGAAGGTTCAGGCGGTGCAGGAATGGCCTAGGCCTATTGGTTTGAAATCGATACAGAGATTTTTGGGTTTCGCCAATTATTACAGAAAATTCATTAAGAATTTTTCTATAATTGTTAAGCCGCTGACCGATCTCACCAGGAAAGGTGCGAATACGGTTCAGTGGACTACTGAGGCCATTGAAGCTTTTGTGTATCTCAAGGAGAGGTTCAGTTCTGCCCCCATCCTTATGCAGTCTGATGAGACCAAGCCTTTTTTTGGTCGAGGTTGATGCCTCTTCGGTGGGGGTCGGTGCTGTTTTGTCTCAGGAAAACAAGGATGGAGTACATCCCTGTGCTTTTTTTTCAAAAAAAATTTCTGAGACCGAACTTAATTACGATGTAGGTAATCGGGAATTGCTGGCTATTAAACTCGCATTTGAACATTGGCGTCATCTCTTGGAAGGTGCTAAATTTCCCATTCAGGTCTTCACTGATCATAAGAATCTGATCTATCTTGATGCTGCCAAGCGCTTGAATGCCCATCAGGCTAGGTGGGAACTTTTTTTTTTGCGGTTTAATTTTTCTGTTACTTACATCCCGGGTACCAAGAATGTAAAAGCTGATGCTTTGTCTCGCAGCTTTTCTCCCATGGTTGGTACCGAGGAGGAGGAGAGCATTTTACGGGAAGGTGTTGTGATGGCAGCATTGGACTCCGTTTTGGAAGATGGGATTCTGAAAGCCCAAGAGGATGCCCCGTCTAACACTCCCCATGGGAGGTTGTTTGTGCCTAGTAACTTTAGGAGAGATTTGTTTGTGGAGTGTCATGAGTCTCGGTTGGCAGGTCATCCAGGAATTTCTGAGACTAAGAGACTTATAGGTCGCAGTTTTTGGTGGCCTGGGTGTCAGAAGAAAGTCATTAAGTGGGTGCGTCAATGTACTGTGTGTGCTAGATCTAAGTCTTCACATGCTCCTGCTGTGGGGTTGCTTTGTCCTCTGGAGGTTCCTAGTGCACCTTGGATGCATCTTGCAATGGATTTTATTACTGACCTTCCTGCCTCTGAGGGTTTCACTGTCATCTGGGTGGTCGTGGACCGTTTTAGCAAGATGTGTCACTTGGTTCCTTTCATCAAACTGCCCTGCGCTAAGACACTCGCTAAGGCTTTTGTTAAGGAAATTGTCAGACTCCATGGCGTTCCTACCGACATTGTTTCCGATAGGGGACCTCAGTTCGTGGCTCGTTTTTGGCGTGCCTTTTGTGACAGGTTGGGAGTTCATTTGTCATTTTCATCTGGATATCATCCTGAGTCTAATGGACAGACAGAAAGAAAGAACCAGGATGTTGAACAGTTTTTGCGTTGTTTTGTGGCTGACAATCAGGAGGGGTGGTCTGAGTTTCTGCCACTTGCTGAATTTGCTCTTAACAACCATACATCCTCTTCTGCTGGGTGTTCTCCTTTTTTTTGTTGTACTGGGAGACATCCGTCGTTTGGGTCATTCTCCAAATTGGTATCGGCTGTGCCTGAGGAGGAGAATTTTTCCGGTGATTTGGAGAGAGTTTGGACTGATGTACGTTGTAACCTTCAAGAGGCTAGCAAACAATATAAGAGGTACTTTGACAGGAAACGTCAAGAGGTTTTGTTTACGGTTGGTGACATGGTTTGGTTGTCCTCTAAGAATCTGCGGTTGAGGATTCCTTCTAAGAAATTGGGCCCGAAGTTTGTAGGGCCGTTCAAGGTACTTCAGGTAGTTAACCAATCTGCTGTTAGGTTGGAGGTTCCCACCTCATGGAAGATTAATCCGGTGTTTCATGTTTCCTTATTGAAAAAAGCTGATGTTTCGGATACGGACGCCACTGTCTCTGTTCCTCCGGTAGTGGAAGATGGTGAATATGAAATTTCTCGCATTCTTAATTCTAGATGGCATACAGGGAGATTGCAGTATCTCGTCGCTTGGAAAGGTTTCGGTCCCGAGGATAACTCCTGGGTAAAGGCGGATGATGTCTCTGCTCCTAGACTTGTCGGAGCGTTTCACAGGAGGTTTCCTGATAGACCTGGGCCTGGAGGATCCGGAGGATCCTCATAGAAGAGGGGGTACTGTTAGAACCCTCCTGTTAGTTTTTTTCTATTTTGTTGGTCACATAACTTTCTGCCTATATAATCCAGCTTCGCCCTTCTGGCCTTGCTGGACTTCAGTGTTTCATTTACTTTTAAGCTAGCCAGGTGCCTTGTACCTTACTCTGTAGTTTGCTTGGTCTTTGGACCACTAGTACTTTTTGTTAGTTTGTCTTTGCTCTGCTACAATTTCTGCTAGGAGGTGTCCATCTATATCCCAGTCCTTAGTTCTTGTAGGGATCCCTTCCTTTTATCTATAGGTCTGCGTTCAGACTAGCCGAGGACTTAGGGGGGTCTGTTCACAAGGAACAGGTCCCCCGCTGCATCGTAGGGAATCAGCTTAGTCCTATTGTAGGGACAGTTTTCCTATCTTTCCTTAGTGCCGGTAGCAGTTCATAACACAACACTGTTAAGTAAAGACACATTATCAAATGGCCCTTTGAGTTAAATCCCTGAGTTGGGCAGTTCCAAAGTTTCCCTCGGACACCTCCAGCTCAGGGATGTTGGCGTTAGGGGATGCTGCCCCATCTTCATCGCCCACAAACACACACATGGGTAACTCGTCTGTAACGGCCTGCGGCGAGGTTTCTTCAGGGGTGTTCTGTTTGTCGTCCGAGCAACCAAGTGTCACTGCTTTCCCCCACATGTCCCAGAATAATGCACAGTCCCGTCAGATTATTATCGGGTGCAAGTCTTTAATGACCCCCACTTCCTGAACTGTGGTGTCGCAGTCCGTGTTTACATCCACCCGGGCGACAGGATGGTTTTTAGCATCCCCATACACCGGACAAACCATCTTCCCAGGAACCAGCCGATGAGGGAGTGTGGCCCTTATCAGGGTCACCAAACTTCCTGAGTCCAACAATTCAGACACTTGCACCCCGTTTATGGACACTGAGCACACCTGAGGGCCCTCGCCATGTTGAGGAACCGTGCTACAGGCGGGGTAGGCAAAATAGGAGCAACGCCGGCCTATGTTGCAGTCCTTCGGTTCAGAGTTCAAAGAACACTGGGCGGCTATATGGCCAGGGGCATGACACCTGCAACAGAGGATGGAATGGAACTGATTACGCAGCTGTGATTCAGCGGCCTCCTGGGACTTTGGACGCCCACCCAGTGAGGATTTAGTTCCCTTCTTTTGGGAGCCATCCCCACTTTGGGAACCCCAGAAAGGTGACCTAACCCCTGCCTCACCACCCAGGCAACCCTCTACCGCCCGGTATCTCTCCACTAGGCCCACCAGGTCATCTGCATTTTGGGGATCTCCCTGGGCAACCCAGGACTGAATCAGCTTCGGCAGAGCGTGGATAAACTGATTCATGACGACTCTCTCGACCTTCTGGGCTTGGGAACAAATCTCCGGCTGCAGACACTTCTGGACCAGGTGCAGAAAGTCAAACATTTGTGACCGGGGAGGTTTGTCCCTGTGGAAGTCCCAGAACTGGACGCGTTGTGCCCTGACTGCCAAAATTACTCCCAGCCACGCCAGGATCTCAGCCTTAAGTTTGCTATACTCCTTAGCGTCCTGCAGGGCCAAATCAAAGTATGCCTTCTGTGGTTCCCCGGTCAGATATGGCTCTAGAACCTCCGCCCACTGCTCTGGTGGTAGTCTCTAAGGGTCCGCCACCCTCTCAAACATGGCCAGGAATGCCTCAACGTCATCCCCGGAGTTATCTTTTACAACGTCCCTCTCACGGTTTTCCTCATCTGGGTCTCATCGCTTTGGCTTGGAGGTGGGGAGGCTGCCCTGCCACGGATCACCTGCTGCTTGTGCTGCTGCTGCTGGAGATTAGCCTGCACCAGTTGCTTTATCAGCTCTAGAACTGTTTATTTTGTGGAACCCTGCTGGAGATTATGCCGCCTGATAAACCCGCAGGAAGTTAACCTGAGACGCGTGTCCTGTGTCTGCCTCTGTGAGAGCCGAGCAAGTCGCTTTACCAGAAGGGATATAGGATATGTGTGAGTAACTTTCTCTTCTGCTGCGTTCAATACTTCATTGAAAGAAATAGAAGAGAAAATGGTCGGCACATGATCACAAGCATTAAAATGACATATGAGCAAGTCAAGTGGTGACTGGTGTATGCGTGAAACAGAGCAGAATTCTAGCCATGTGTACAATACACATGGTTAGGATGCCCAATGTTAGACCCACTCATCCCCTCGCCTAACTTTAAATTTGGACAGGAAAAGACCCTTTAGGCCATGTTCATACATTGTCGGCACAATTTGTCAGATGCCTTGGAAACACAAAAGTTTCCCCCACCTATGATGTTTTATTTTTTCACATGTGATTCACTGTTTTTGTACAGAAAATAACTGGTGATGAGCGAGCACTAAAATGCTCGGGTACTCGTTGTTCGAGTCGAGAAAATTGGAATGCTCGAGTGCTCAGTCCGAGTAACGAGCCCAATGTAAGTCTATGGGAAACTCGAACATTTTTCCGGCGGCTCCCCCCGGCGGTCTGCAGAGGGCCTAAAAATTGCCCAAATCAATGGGAACAGTGCTCAAATGACATGGGAACACAATGGGGAAGACCCCTAGAAGCATTTCTGACTCCCAGGTCACTGCTGTCAACAACGTTGTCAGAGGTATTACGCCACTTTTATGGACTCACAATAAAACATACAAAAACAAAATGGATTTTCCTGGGAAATATGTTAAGGAACATCCTTTCCAGGATAATGACTTGTATGTAAGGCAAAATAAATAACCAAAAACAAAAATGATCCTCCACACCTTGTGCTATGTTCACATGTAGCGTTTTTGCACTTTTGCATTGCTTTCAACTAAGACAAATGCATTCACAATAAAATGTTATTTTAATATTTTACAACCTTATCTGGCCATGTGGTGTGTGAAACATCATCACACGCATCCTGTTTCATTTATGTAGGAGAGACTCTGAAAGTCACAAAGACTATTTTTACAGCCTTACTATTCTTAAAGGGCCAGCAGTCGGCCCTCGCTATTGTTAGAGAACCATCAGCAGGCTATGCTTTGTTGTTCCCATTATTAACGAGGTGGGCTCCTATACTGTTATTGCGTATGCTCTGATTGCAAGAGCTGCCAAAAATTTGGACGCAACCCAAAACCCCTTTGAAGAGGCATAGAGGAGGGTCTCAGTAAAAAAAATGTTCCCATTATAAAGGAGCAGGTCTCCTATAGTGGTAATGCCCATGCTGTGACTGCAAGGGCTGCCAAAATTTGGGAAAAACCCCACTAACAATTTAAAGACACATAGAGCTGGGCCACAGTAACGAGTACGACATATTCCCATTAGAAAGGAGAGGGTCTGCTATTCAGTCATAGGGTATGCAGTGAGTCAAACGGCTGCCAAAATTTAGGAAAAACCCTACTAACAATTTAAAGACACATAGAGCTGAGCCACAGTAACGACATGTTCCCATTAGAAAGGAGAAAGTCTGCTATTCAGTTATAGGGTGTGCAATGAGTCCAATGGCTGCCAAAATTTAGGAAAAAACCCACTAACTGTTTAAAGCCACATAGAGGTGGGCCTCAGTAACGACATATTAGAAAGGAGAGGGTCTCCTATACTGTTTGCCTATGCAGTGACTGCAATGGCTGTCAGAAATTTGGAGGCACTCCAATGCCCCTTGCAAGAGACGTAGAGGTCAGAGGGCCTCCTGAAAACAATGTTCCCATTGTTATTCCTGCTAGTGAGGCGTCACAAGAGTTAACTGAAGGGCCAGCCCATGGTGGGGGAGGAGTAATAAGTACCTGTGGGTTAGTTTCAGTTTTCTGTAGGCAGTGAGTAAGTGAAGGGATAGGAAGGTAAGAAGAAAGAACACCCTCAGAAAATAGGTGATCATCACCGGGTGTATGGTGTTGCGAAGGAAGTAGAATGCAGAGAGAAAGCGATAAAGAAAAACCCATCGGTGGCAGCAGTCTTCTGTTTAACTGGTGAGTCGGGGGGTGGGGGGGAGTCAGTAAGGCGGAGAGCACACTTAGTAAGGTGACAGCCAGAGGAGCGTCCTTACGTGGTTCCCGAGCAGTGGAAGGAAGGGTAGTGGTCACTGACAAAGGCAAAGCTTAAAGTGGCGCTATACACAGAAAAGATGCAGGTCCCTGTATTACTCTGCAATATAACAACTGTTTCGCTGAACATGTCTATCAAAATTGTGTCACTTCATTGTACCAAAGAAAATAAACAACTGCATCTTCTACTATTTAATGTGCACAAGATGTACTGTTAGTAAAAAGGATTTTGTTTTCATGGACAGGTCTGGTTTCCTTATCTTGGGGGTCAAAGGGAACCAGAGCTATGCAACGCATGGCAGCTCAGGGTTGGGAGGTGTCCATTACAGAAACATAGCTGCACACACACCAAAGCAAGACCCCATTTTCCTGTAGTGGGCCATGGCGTGGGATACGAGTACCTAGTCTGCGGCTACCGCCCGTATGCCCCTTTACATAGGGGGCTGTGTGTGCGCTCATACAGTGTATAGAGGAATGTCAGCATACTTAATTCTGCTCAATATAAAGTGATAAATTAATTACAATTAATATAAATAATTCAATTATATCAGTTATATTAGAATTAATTTGAGCCCATTGGCTCGACCTCCACAACAGTCATGGTCTCTCATGTGGCCCCTCAGGAAAATTAATTACCCACCCCTGAAATAGAGAGATAAACTTGTCTGGTGATCCATGTTTTAGTCACAGACTCTAAGAATGGGATTATTAATCATCTGGGCTTGATTGGCAGGTATCTCCCTAAACATAAATAGGTAGACCTGTCTATCTAGATGAGCCTGGTGGGGACCAACCCAAATGACCATTCTCACCATTGTCAGCTCCTTATTAAAGCACAATTTCATAGAAAATATTAACATCCCTGCAGCCACTGTGATGCAGGGACATTCACACCCCCCTCCTTCCTCCTCTATCACACAGATTAGCAGTCGGACTAGAGCTCGCAATATAAGCGGCCTATATCTAGAATGCACAGTTGACCAGTAGGAAATTAGATGTAGCTGGAGAGTGAGCCATCTTAATTAACATGCAAGAGCTCCTGTTAGGACAAAGACCCCGACAGTACTAAGGTGAATGTCTATTGTGCATAGACAAAGAGTTATAGTTTGGACAGGTAATTGAGCCAGGGGAAGTCTTTTCAAAGGGTTGGAGAACAATAGAGACATAGACACAAAAGTGGAAGAAGCCCCTTAAGCTATGAATAGTTTACCATTTAAGTCCTTTTGAAGCCCAAGTGCCAAGGAAGATACTTTTCAGTGTGTCACACTGAAATGTATAGAATAGGAAGGAAAAGCCTCTTCAGTTCTGAAAGGAATGAAGCAAATATCTGACAACTGTTAGAGATAGCTATTGTCCATGCAGGATGCACATTTCCTTCATAAACACATCTCTGGCAGACTTAATGTCTCCAAAAGAAAATTTTGAACATCGAAGTTTGTGTAAATCCGATAGTGATGAGATATACATTTTCAGTGTCAGGGCGAATCAGGGAAGAAGATGCATATTTTCTCATAACTGTAACCCCTGCCTATGAGACACAAATCAAAAGTGGACAGACCGCTGACAACAGCCAGGTCATGTTTGGTCTCTGAGTAATGTTAAAATCTTAATAAAAAATATGGCGGTGATCTCGAACTTTTGCGATCATCCGGAGAGGAGTTATCGCATCAGTTGGGATTTTCATAAATTCCTGAAGGGCTGAGGACAGCCCACAATCCTGCCCAAGTGAGGTCATTGTGTGGGTGTAACTCAGGTGCTCGTAAAAGATCAAGGCAAATTATGATCTGTGTTCAATGCTGAGGAAGACACATGTCAGTGTAGGCTTGATCCCACTAACCAGACGTTTTCAGCCGGATTGCTTCCATCCACTAGCTGACTCATCTCTGTGAGCAGCTTAGTAAATTATTTTGTTTTATTTGTTTTATTTTATGTAACTGTTTATAATAATCGGTAAATGTGAGGCCACAATAGCCACCTGCAGCTATATTTAGTAGTGCTTCACCATAGACTTAAAACTTGCATTGTGTGGGGAAACTAAGAGAAAGAAGCTGTGTTAAAATAGTCCTGTTCCAATAATTTTATACATTTTTAAAATTAACAAAGAAAGTTAGGGAAAAATTTGTAAGGGTAAGGGAAAAGGTACAGGGGAGTAAACAATACAAACAAATAAACAAGGAAGAACTAAGGTTTACAATAAATTGTGTCAATTATAGTTCAAACTGTAGAACAAGACAAATCCATATATGCAAATATATGTATAACTAACACATATCAAAATGTTTATAGTAAACCTTTTCTATATAACAAGCTTTAGAGTGACATATGAAAGTAAACTGTCAAATATTACTACCACTTGAAAGTTTGAATATCGAAGACTGATTGATTAATGAAAAATTTCCGACCAATGCTACCACTTTTTTGAAAATCTATTGAAACAATTATTAGCTGTAGCAAATTTCTGTTCATATGTTTTATGGATTTTAATTTTTTCTAATATGTCTGAGAAAAGTGGAGGATTTACATCTTTCCAATGGAAAGCTATGGCATTTTTAGCGACCAAAAGAATATGTATCAAAATAGGTCTGAGTGATGGATCAACATCTTCCATACCAATTGAAAATAACACTAATTGAGGAGTAATAATAATATTATTATTAGCTATCTTCTTTAAGAGGTCTATTATTTGTGTCCATAAAAATTTAATTCTTGGACATTTCCAAAAAATATGAAACATATCACCATTAAGACCACATTTCCTCCAACATTTTGGTTGAATATCTGGATTAATATATGACAATCTTACGTGAGTATAGTACCATCTCGACAATAACTTAAAATATGACTCATGCAAGGGCATAGAAATATTAGATGTATATGAATACATTAAAGCATTTTCCCAGTTATCTAAATGAAAAGATGTATTGAAGGCAGATTCCCATTTGGTCATGTAAGAGTTTTTAACAAATTCAGTATCCTTATTGTACCAATTATAAATATATTTTAAACTCCAAAAGATTTTGTGATCAATATTATTAAGTAAATTGGAGGAAGCTTCGGAGCAAGGGGGATTATTTTAAATAAATTTACGCATAAAATCCTTTATTATGAAATAATGTAAAAAGTCTGAAGAGTTTAAATTGAATTTTTCCTTTAAAACTTTGAAAGAAAGGAAATCTGACCCATCAAAGATGTCTTTTAACTTTTTTATTCCCTGAACCAGCCAAGAATCAGGAATATAGGAATTATGTATAGAAGCAATAAGAGGTAATGACAGGGTTTTCAAATAGGTACATTTATTTAACCCTTTTTTAGTTTTTGAAAGTTTTTTCCAAGCATAAATCAGTGCTTGAAAAATAGGATGAGAGGTAGTCAAGGGTTTTTTAGTGAAAATGTGCCTAAATAGTAACTCCCTAGGGTGCATGTTATTATTTAAAGTAGACTCTAAATTTAGCCAGGCCGGAGCCTCAGAATTTGAAAACCAGTACGAACTTTGCTTTATAAGATTTGCCATATAATAAGCAGATATATTACAGACTATAGCCAAAATGAAAAGAAGGGGAGAAAGGGGACAACCTTGCCTAGTGCCATTTGTATAAATCTTTGCATTAGGTTTTGTATATAAAGCTTTAATATGGGCTAGAAATTGACTATTGAAGCCAAATTTCAATATGGTTTGCCTTAAAAACTTCCAGTTTAACCTGTCAAAGGCTTTCTCCGCAACTAGGGTTACAAGAATTGAAGGTATTTTGGAAGAGTTAATAAGCTTTAAGGTATTGATAATCCTTCTTATTCCATCCGTAGATTGCCTGCCTTTGACAAAACCAATTTGGTCTTTATTGATTAAGTAGGGGATTACTTCATTTAATCTATTAGCAATTAATTTCAAGTAGATTTTAATATCAGAGTTTATTAATGATATAGGCCTATAATTTTTAACCTTGTCAAGATCACTGTTAGGTTTTGGAATTAATATTATGGTTGCTTCTGTAACGGTTCTGGGAGGTGGAACCTCTGAGCAACGATACAAAGGGGCAGTCCTTGTAAGGAAGCGGGTGGCTCCCAGGGTAGGCGGGCAGGTAGTCACGGCAAGTGACGGGGGCAGTCTCTGGGTAGAAGGGCAGGAGGTCACGGCAAGTGACGGGGACAGTCTCTGGGTAGAAGGGCAGGAGGTCACGGCAAGTGACGGGAACAGTCTCTTGACAGGCGGGTGGTCACGGCAAGTGACGGCTAAGTCTCCAGATAGGCTAGCAGGCGGGTAGCAGGTGGACGCTCCCAGGTGAGCGGGCAAGAGTCTCTGGATAGGCAGGTGGTCACAGCAAGTGATGGCTAAGCCTCCAGGTAGACTAGCAGGCAGTTAGCAGGTGGACGCTCCCAGGTGAGCGGGCAAGAGTCTATGGACATGCGGGTGGTCACGGCAAGTGACGGCAGAGCCTCCAGGTAGGCTAGCGGGCAGGTAGCAGGCGGACGCTCCCAGGAGAGCGGGTAAGAGTCTCTGGACAGGCAGGTGGTCACAGCACGTGACGGCAGAGCCTCCAGGTAGGCTAGCAGGCAGGTAGCAGATGAGCGCTCCCAGGTGAGCGGGTAAGAGTCTCTGGACAGGCAGGAGCTCACAGCACGTGACGGCAGAGCCTCCAGGTAGGCTAGCAGGCAGGTAGCAGATGAGCGCTCCCAGGTGAGCGGGTAAGAGTCTCTGGACAGGCAGGAGGTCACAGCACGTGACGGCAGAGCCTCCAGGTGGGCTAGCAGGCAGGTAGCAGATGAGCGCTCCCAGGTGAGCGGGCAATCAGATCCATAGACAGACTGGCAGGGCTGGTAGGCAGACTTTCGGACCGCAGGAATGCAAGTAGATAGACCAGTATAAGGCAGGTATCAAGCAGGAATCTGGCAGGTAACTGGCAGGTAACTGGCAGGTATCTGGTAACGGGACCTGAGGGCTGAAGCAGAGTGATAGGCTATGCAACAACATTGCTCGGGCACCTCCATTTTGGAGGAGGTGCCTTATATATGGTGAGGTCCTCCGGCCATTGGCCGGGGACTCCTTAGGACGGCGCGCGCGGCCCCTTTAAGAGAGGGGGAGCGCGCCCTAAGCACTATGGCGGGGAAGCAGCGCGCGCTGCCAGCAGAGCGGGAGGAGGACACCGGGCACGGAGCGGAGAGGTGAGGGGAACAGCGTCCCTGCCTAGCAGGAGGCTGGGACGCCGACGCTACAGTACCCCCCCCTTTAGGCACCCCCTTTTTTAGGCCAGACAGAAATTTATCAAGGATGAGAGGGGCATGGATGTTCTCCCGGGGCTCCCACGTTCTCTCCTCAGGACCAAACCCCTTCCAATCCACTAGAAAAAAGGTCTTTCCTCTTACCCTTTTGGTGGCCAGAATGTTCTCTACCTCAAACTCGTTTTCAGCGGAAACCGGAGCAGGAGGCGTACCTGTAGACTTGGAAAAAGAGTTAAGTACCACGGGTTTGAGGAGAGATACATGGAAGGAGTTAGGGATCCGCAAGTTGGCCGGGAGTTTCAATTTATAGGCCACTGGGTTGATTTGTTTGATAACTTCCAGTGGGCCGATGAACCGAGGCCCTAACTTGTAGGAAGGAATCTTGAGCCGGACATACTTGGACGAGAGCCAAACTTTATCTCCAGGACGGAATTGTGGAGGATCCAGGCGTTTTTTGTCAGCGTGTCTTTTCATCCGCTCGGACGACTGAAGGAGTGCGGATCGGGTACTCTCCCAAATGGAGGAGAATTCGCTAACGAGAGATTCCGCAGCCGGATTGTCCACCGAGGTGGAGACGGGAAATGGGATCCGAGGATGCTGACCAAAGACTACAAAAAACGGGGATTTGGAGGAAGATTCGCTCTCGTGATTATTGTAAGAGAACTCGGCCCATGGTAGGAGATCCACCCAGTACGAATGGTGGGCATTAACGAAGTGCCGGAGGTAACTGGTCAGGATCTGATTGATCCGCTCCACTTGACCATTGGACTGTGGGTGGTAAGCGGAAGAGAAGTCCAGGGTGACGTCCAGCAGCTTACATGTGGCTCTCCAGAAGCGTGAGGTGAACTGAACCCCACGATCCGACACGATGTGGAGGGGCAGGCCATGGAGACGGAAGATGTGGCGGATAAAGTCTTTAGCCAGCTCGGGTGCAGACGGGAGGCCCGGCAGGGGAATGAAGTGAGCCATCTTGGAAAAGCGGTCAGCAACCACCCAAATGACCGTACAACCGGCAGAGACAGGGAGATCCGTTATAAAGTCCATAGCTATATGCTGCCACGGGGCAGCAGGTACTGGAAGAGGAAGGAGGTGACAGGCTGGCAGATGTCTCGGAACCTTGTTGCGGGCGCAGGACACACAGGCTGAAACAAAGTCTATTACGTCCTTGTGCAGGGTAGGCCACCAGTAGTGCCGGGTAATAAGCTGGAGGGTCTTTTTCTGACCGGCGTGGCCAGCTAGCTTAGACGAGTGACCCCAGTGTAGGATCTTCTTCCGATCAGGTACTGTTACGAACGTCTTACCGGGAGGGAGATGATTCAGTTTCACGGGGGCCACCTGCATTACTCTGGCGGGATCAATGATGTGCTTAGGCTCCTCCTCTAGATCAGACACCAGGAAGGATCGGGACAAGGCGTCAGCTTTGATGTTTTTGTCTGCCGGGCGAAAATGAAGAACGAAATTAAAGCGGGCAAAAAACAAGTACCACCGGGCTTGGCGCGGGTTAAGTCTCTGGGCGCTCTGGAGGTAAGCCAAGTTCTTGTGGTCCGTGTAAATAATTACCGGGTGAAGAGCCCCCTTGAGCAGGTAACGCCACTCCTCCAGTGCCAGCTTAATGGCCAATAACTCTCGGTCTCCTATAGAATAATTGCGCTCAGAAGGGGAGAAGAGTTTGGAGAAGAAGCCGCAAGTTACCATTCTTCCGGAAGACGACTTTTGGGTAAGTACCGCTCCGGCTGCAGAGGAGGAGGCGTCCACTTCCAGGAAGAATTGTTTGTTGCCGTCCGGACGATGCAGCACCGGGGAGGAAGAGAAAGCCTGTTTTAAGGAAAGAAAGGCTTCCTCTGCTTTGGGCGGCCATTCTCTGGGATTAGTGCCCTTACGGGTGAGCGCAGAGATTGGAGCAGTCCGGGAAGAGAAGTGCGATATGAAGAGGCGGTAGTAGTTGGCGAAGCCCAGGAACCGCTGAATAGCCTTCAACCCCTCTGGTCGGGGCCACTTCTGGATGGCAGACAGTTTCTCAGGATCCATTCGTAGGCCGGTCTGAGAGATTATGTAGCCCAAGAACGGAAACGAGGTCTGCTCAAAGATGCACTTCTCATATTTAGCGTAGAGGTGGTTCTTCCTGAGCTTGAGCAGGACCTGACGAACATCCCTCCGGTGAGTGAGAAGATCCGGAGAGAAGACCAAGATGTCGTCCAGGTACACCACTAAGCAGGAGTAGAGAAGGTCACGGAAGATGTCATTGACCAACTCTTGAAAGACGGCGGGAGCGTTACAGAGACCGAAGGGCATTACCAGATATTCATAGTGGCCGTCCCGGGTGTTGAATGCCGTCTTCCATTCATCCCCCTGACGGATATGGACCAGGTTATATGCCACATGGAGGTCCAGCTTGGTGAAGATTCTAGCCCCCCTCAGACGGTCAAATAATTCCGAAATGAGCGGAAGGGGGTATTTATTCTTCACCGTGATCTGGTTAAGGCCCCTATAGTCTATACAGGGACGGAGTGAGCCGTTCTTCTTTTTGACGAAGAAGAAGCCTGCTCCCGCCGGGGAGGTCGATTTCCGGATAAATCCCCGGGCCAGATTCTTCTCAATATATTCAGACATGGACCGGGTCTCAGCAGCGGACAAAGGGTAAATACGCCCACGGGGAGGAGTAGCGCCGGGCATCAGGTCGATTGGGCAGTCGTATGGTCTATGAGGGGGTAATGTCTCTGCCTCCTTTTTATTAAAGACGTCCACATAAGACCAATAGGGAACCGGAAGACCAGGTAGATTGGCTGGGGTAGGAGAAGGACGGACAGGATGGACGGGAACTAAACAAGTCTTATGGCAGTCCTGTCCCCAGCGAAGGACTTCTCCGGTCTGCCAATCAAGCACGGGTGCATGTTTCTGAAGCCAAGGTAGGTTTGGTGGGAATGAGATATTTCTCTACCAGGGACTGAGAAATGAGATTTCCGGCAGCTCCAGAGTCAAGTTGGGCTAGTTCAAAATAACGGTTCTCCCCACAGATGATAGAGACCGACAGCAACAGAGATGGAGAGGGTTTACTCTTGTCTAGGACGACCTCTCTGAGCGATCCTAGACACAGGCGTTTCCCGACCTCTCCGGGCAGGAACGGATCCGGTGCTCCTTACTGCCACAGTAGAAGCAGCTCCCCTCGGCTCGGCGTAACTCTTGACGGGTCTTGACCATCTTGGTCTGGTCGACCTGCATAGGCTCGGGTGAGTGCGCCTGGGGAGTAGCGGGAGAAGTGACGGATTTCTGAAAGGTAAGGGCTAGACGTGGAAACCTCCTCTCACGGGTGACCTCTTTGGCGCGTTCCTGGAACCGAATGCCAATCCGGGTGGCAAGAGTTATTAAGTCGTCGAGAGTGGTAGGAATGTCCCGACCGGCGAGTTCATCTTTAATACGGCCGGACAGACCCTCCCAAAAGACAAACACCAGGGCGTCGTTATCCCAGGCCAGCTCCGAAGCAAGGGTACGGAACCGTATGGCATATTGGCCCACGGTGAGATTTCCTTGATGGAGGCGTAGCAGAGATGATGCGGATGAGGTCTTCCGTCTGGGTTCGTCGAAGACTTTCCGGAAAGACGTGAGAAAGGCTGGCAGGTTGGACACCAGGGGGTCTCCTCTCTCCCATAGAGGATTTAGCCAAGCCAGTGCCTCCCCCGTGAGATGGGACATGATGAAGGCTACTTTGGCCCGGTCGGAGATAAACTGGTGGGACAGGAGTTCAAAGTGCAGGGTGCACTGGTTTATGAAGCCCCGAGCTTGAGCGGGGTCGCCTCCGAAGCGAGGAGGTGCAGAAAGCCGGGGTCCGGGGCAGGATGCCATGGTATTGGTGGGCAGCGGCGCTGCCAGGCTGCGAGTCATGACACTAGTGGTGGTTGCTGGTGGAGCAGTCAGAGTGTCCAGGCGAGAGTTGACATTCCGCAGATGACTCAGGATGGACTCCTGTTGGGACCTCTGACGGGACAGTTCATGACATAGGTCCGAGAGCGAGGGAGCTTGGGTGCCACCGGGTTCCATGGCCCGAGCAAACTGTAACGGGTCTGGGAGGTGGAACCTCTGAGCAACGATACAAAGGGGCAGTCCTTGTAAGGAAGCGGGTGGCTCCCAGGGTAGGCGGGCAGGTAGTCACGGCAAGTTACGGGGGCAGTCTCTGGGTAGAAGGGCAGAAGGTCACGGGAAGTGACGGGGACAGTCTCTGGGTAGAAGGGCAGGAGGTCACGGCAAGTGACGGGAACAGTCTCTTGACAGGCGGGTGGTCACGGCAAGTGACGGCTAAGTCTCCGGATAGGCTAGCAGGCGGGTAGCAGGTGGACGCTCCCAGGTGAGCGGGCAAGAGTCTCTGGACAGGCAGGTGGTCACAGCAAGTGATGGCTAAGCCTCCAGGTAGACTAGCAGGCAGGTAGCAGGTGGACGCTCCCAGGTGAGCGGGCAAGAGTCTCTGGACAGGCGGGTGGTCACGGCAAGTGACGGAAGAGCCTCCAGGTAGGCTAGCGGGCAGGTAGCAGGCGGACGCTCCCAGGAGAGCGGGTAAGAGTCTCTGGACAGGCAGGTGGTCACAGCACGTGACGGCAGAGCCTCCAGGTAGGCTAGCAGGCAGGTAGCAGATGAGCGCTCCCAGGTGAGCGGGTAAGAGTCTCTGGACAGGCAGGAGGTCACAGCACGTGACGGCAGAGCCTCCAGGTAGGCTAGCAGGCAGGTAGCAGATGAGCGCTCCCAGGTGAGCGGGTAAGAGTCTCTGGACAGGCAGGAGGTCACAGCACGTGACGGCAGAGCCTCCAGGTGGGCTAGCAGGCAGGTAGCAGATGAGCGCTCCCAGGTGAGCGGGCAATCAGATCCATAGACAGACTGGCAGGGCTGGTAGGCAGACTGTCGGACCGCAGGAATGCAAGTAGATAGACAAGTATCAGGCAGGTATCAAGCAGGAATCTGGCAGGTAACTGGCAGGTAGCTGGCAGGTATCTGGTAACGGGACCTGAGGGCTGAAGCAGAGTGATAGGCTATGCAACAACATTACTCGGGCACCTCCATTTTGGAGGAGGTGCCTTATATATGGTGAGGTCCTCCGGCCATTGGCCGGGGACTCCTTAGGACGGCGCGCGCGGCCCCTTTAAGAGAGGGGGAGCGCACGCGCGCCCTAAGCACAGTGGCCGGGAAGCAGCGCGTGCTGCCAGCAGAGCGGGAGGAGGACGCCGGTCACGGAGCGGAGAGGTGAGGGGAACAGCGTCCCTGCCTAGCAGGAGGCAGGGACGCCGACGCTACAGCTTCCAGCATTTCTGGAGGGAAAAAACCTTGGTGAGAAGCCAGATTAAACAATTGGGATAAATGCGGAGTCAAAATCTCATTGAAATTTTTGTAGTATTCACTACTAAAACCGTCCGGTCCTGGAGATTTAAAAGATTTTACATTTTGTATAACTTTACCAATTTCGCTAGGCAAGAATGGAGCGTTAAAGGTGGATAAATCCTCAGATTTAATTTTTGGGAGATTAATAGAGTCAAGGAACATTTCTATAGTGCTCTTTTCAGGTTGAATAAAAGAGGGTTGGCTATCAATATTGTAAAGATTTTGATAGAATTTAGCAAAGTACCGTCATCTGAAATAATTCTATCTATTCTATTATGCGCTCTTTTCTGTTTGATATGGTTCATCATAAACCTTGTAGGCTTATTAAGTGCTGAATAACATTTAAATTTGGTATTATTGATCATATTATCGTAAGTAGAAAAAATTTCCGTTTTAAGATCTTGTCTCAATCTAAGAATATCTTGTTGAATTGTATCTGAGGGAAAGGGAAGAATAAGCTGTTGTTGCTCCTTGTCTTTAATTTGGGCCTGGATTTTCATGACTTTTAATCTACTGATTTTTTTGTTTCTAGATGATATTTGCATTAAAATGCCTCTCATAAATGCCTTGTGTGCGTTCCAACAAACAAAAGGATTAGTAGAATCAGAGCTATTGTACAAACAATAGTTTTTTAGGGCCGTTTCTATCTTTAATTTATAATTGGGATGTTGCAACAAAAAGGATTTTTGATTTTTGATTGGTGTTCCCAAAAAAAATTCTCCTATAACAGGAGAGGGATCTGAAATTGTCTTTGCCCTAATTGTAACTTTATTAAATTTAGAAAGAGTAAATATATCCGTAATTATTAAATCAATTCTCGATGCAGATTGGTGAACATCAGAAAAATAAGTGTATTCTTTTGAAGAAGAATTTATGCATCTGAAGACGTCGAATAACTCATTTGTATATATCCAATTGTTGAGAGAAGCAGATAAATGGCGATTATTCGAAGAGGAGTCTAAATAAGCATCTGGGACTATATTAAAGTCACCAAGTAAGACTAAATCTCCTCTTTTAACTGATAATACTTTTTTTAATAGTTTGTTAAAGAATTTTGTATGACCTCTATTAGGAGCGTATAAATTTACTATAGTACAAAATTGTGAATTTAATTGGCAAACCAAAATGTGTTATCTCCCTTGCGTGTCTTTATGTTCCTCAATAAATTTGAAAGGGATAGTATTTTTTATTAAAGTTGCAACTCCTGCCTTTTTCTTTAAATTGACGGATTCGTAAATATGTGGGAAACACTTATGTTGGAATTTGGGATGATTAGAGTCTATGAACATTGTTTCTTCTAAACAGACTAAATCAGCTTTAGAATTTATTACCTCTGTAACGGGTCTGGGAGGTGGAACCTCTGAGCAACTATACAAAGGGGCAGTCCTTGTAAGGAAGCGGGTGGCTCCCAGGGAAGGCGGGCAGGTAGTCACGGCAAGTGACAGGGACAGTCTCTGGGTAGAAGGGCAGGAGGTCACGGCAAGTGACGGGGACAGTCTCTTGACAGGCGGATGGTCACGGCAAGTGACAGCAGGGTAAGAGTCTCTAGACGGGCAGGTGGTCACGGCAAGTGACAGCAGGGAAAGAGTCTCTAGACGGGCAGGTGGTCACGGCAAGTGATAGCAGGGAAAGAGTCTCTAGATAGGCTAGCAGGCAGGTAGTAGGTGAGCGCTCCCAGGTGAGGGGGCAAGAGTCTCTGGACAGGCAGGTGGTCACGGCAAGTGACGGCAGAGCCTCCAGGTAGGCTAGCAGGCAGGTAGCAGGTGAGCGCTTCCAGGTGAGCGGGCAAGAGTCTCTGGACAGGCAGGTGGTCACAGCAAGTGACGGCTAAGCCTCCAGGTAGGCTAGCAGGCAGGTAACAGGTGAGCGCTCCCAGGTGAGCGGGCAAGAGTCTCTGGACAGGCAGGTGGTCACGGCAAGTGACGGCAGAGCCTCCAGGTAGGCTAGCAGGCAGGTAGCAGGTGAGCGCTCCCAGGTGAGCGGGCAAGAGTCTCTGGACAGGCAGGTGGTCACAGCAAGTGACGGCTAAGCCTCCAGGTAGGCTAGCAGGCAGGTAGCAGGTGAACGCTCCCAGGTGAGCGAGTAAGAGTCTCTGGACAGGCAGGCAGGTATCAGGCAGGTATCTGGCAGGTACTTCCTGGTCCGCAGGCGGACTGACCCATAGACAGACTGGCAGGTGCTGGTAGGCAGACTGTCGGACCACAGGATAGCAAGCAGGTAAGCAGATATCAGGCAGGTATCAGGCAGGTATCAAGCAGGAATCTGGCAGGTAACTGGCAGGTAACTGGTAACGGGACCTGAGGGCTGAAGCAGAGTTGAAAGGCTTTGCAACAACATTGCTCGGGCACCTCCATTTTGGAGGAAGTGCCTTATATATGGTGAGGTCCTCCGGCCATTGGCCGGGGACTCCTTAGGACAGAGCGCGCGGCCCCTTTAAGAGAGGGGGAGTGCGCGCGCGCGCGCCCTAAGCACAGAGGCCGGGAAGCAGCGCGCGCTGCCAGCAGAGCGGGAGGAAGCCGCCGGGCACGGAGCGGAGAGGTGAGGGGAACGGCGTCCCTGTCTGGCAGGAGGCAGGGACGCCGACGCTACAGTACCCCCCCCCTTTAGGCCCCCCCTGTTTTAGGCCAGAGAGAAATTTATCAAGGATGAGCGGGGCATGGATGTTCTCCCGGGGCTCCCATGTTCTCTCCTCAGGACCAAACCCCTTCCAATCCACTAGAAAAAAGGACTTTCCTCTTACCCTTTTGGTGGCCAGAATGTTCTCTACCTCAAACTCGTTTTCAGCGGAAACCGGAGCAGGAGGCGTACCTGTAGACTTGGAAAAAGAGTTAAGTACCACGGGTTTGAGTAGAGATACATGTTAGGAATCCGCAAGTTGGCTGGGAGTTTCAATTTATAGGCCACCGGGTTGATTTGTTTGATAAATTCCAGTGGGCCGATGAACCGAGGCCCTAACTTGTAGGAGGGAATCTTGAGCCGGACATACTTGGACGAGAGCCAGACCTTATCTCCAGGACGGAATTGTGGTGGATCTAGACGTCTTTTGTCAGCCTGTTTTTTCATCCGCTCGGATGACTGAAGAAGTGCGGATCTGGTACTTTCCCAAATGGAGGAAAATTCATTAACGAGAGATTCCGCAGCCGGATTGTCCACCGAGGTGGAGACGGGAAACGGGATCCGAGGATGCTGACCGAAGACTACAAAAAAAGGGGATTTGGAGGAAGATTCGCTCTCGTGATTATTGTAAGAAAATTCAGCCCACGGTAAAAGATCCACCCAGTCGGAATGGTGAGCATTAACAAAGTACCGGAGGTAACTGGTTAAAATTTGGTTGATCCGTTCTACTTGGCCATTGGACTGTGGGTGATATGCAGAAGAAAAGTCCAAGGTGACCCCCAGCAGTTTACACAGGGCTCGCCAAAAACGAGAGGTGAACTGAACCCCTCGGTCGGATACGATGTGGAGAGGAAGACCGTGTAGACGGAAGACATGATGAATAAAGTCTTTAGCTAACTCTGATGCAGACGGGAGACCCGGCAGGGGAATAAAGTGAGCCATTTTGGAAAAGCGATCAGCGACCACCCATATGACGGTACAACCGGCAGAGACAGGGAGGTCCGTTATAAAATCCATAGCTATATGCTGCCACGGAGCAGCAGGTACAGGAAGAGGAAGGAGACGGCCGGCTGGCAGATGTCTCGGAACACAGGCTGAAACAAAGTCTATTATGTCCTTGTGCAGGGTAGGCTACCAGTAATGCCGGGAAATAAACTGGAGGGTCTTTTTCTGACCAGCGTGGCCAGCTAGCTTGGACGAGTGTCCCCAGTGTAGAACCTTCTCAGGATCAGGAACAGTTACGAACGTCTTACCGGGTGGAAGACGATTTAGATTCACGGGGGCCACCTGCATTACTTTGGTGGGGTCGATGATGTGTTTAGGCTCCTCCTCAAGATCAGAGACCAAAAAGGATCGGGATAAGGCATCAGCTTTGATGTTTTTGGCAGCCAGGCGAAAATGTAGAATGAAATTAAAGCAGGCGAAGAACAAGGACCACCGGGCTTGGCGTGGGTTAAGTCTCTGGGCACTCTGGAGGTAAGCCAAGTTCTTGTGGTCCGTGTAAATTATTACCGGGTGAAGAGCCCCCTTGAGCAGGTAACGCCACTCCTCCAGTGCCAGCTTAATGGCCAACAATTCTCGGTCTCCTATAGAATAGTTGCGCTCAGATGAGGAGAAGAGTTTGGAGAAGAAGCCACAGGTTACCATTCTTCCGGAAGACGACTTTTGGGTAAGTACTGCTCCGGCTCCAGAGGAGGAAGCGTCGACTTCTAGAAAGAATTGTTTGTTGCCGTCCGGACGATGCAGCACAGGGGCGGAGGAAAAAGCTCGTTTTAAAGAAAGGAAGGCCTCCTCAGCTTCGGGCGACCATTCTCTGGGATTAGCTCCCTTACGAGTGAGCGCCGAGATAGGGGCAGTCCGGGAAGAGAAGTGCGGAATGAAGAGGCGGTAGTAGTTGGCGAAGCCCAGGAACCGCTGAATAGCCTTCAACCCCTCTGGTCGGGGCCACTTCTGGATGGCAGACAGTTTCTCAGGGTCCATTTGTAGGCCGGTCTGAGAGATTATGTAGCCCAGAAATGGTAGCGAGGTCTGCTCAAAGAGGCACTTCTCATATTTTGCGTAGAAGTGGTTCTGCCTGAGCCTGAGCAGGACCTGACATACATCCCTCCGGTGAGTGAGAAGATCCGGAGAGAAGACCAAGATGTCGTCCAGGTACACCACCATGCAGGAGTAGAGAAGGTCACGGAAGATGTCATTGACCAACTCTTGAAAGACGGCGGGAGCGTTACAGAGACCGAAGGGCATTACAAGGTATTCATAGTGACCGTCCCGGGTGTTGAATGCCGTCTTCCATTCATCCCCCTGACGGATACGGACCAGATTATACGCCCCACGGAGGTCCAGCTTGGTGAAGATTCTAGCCCCCCTCAGACGGTCAAATAATTCAGGAATGAGCGGAAGGGGGTATTTATTCTTCACTGTGATCTGGTTAAGGCCTCTATAGTCTATACAGGGATGGAGTGAGCAATCCTTCTTTTTGACGAAGAAGAAGCCTGCTCCCGCTGGAGAGATAGATTTCCGGATAAATCCCCGGGCCAGATTCTCCTCAATATATTCAGACATGGACCGGGTCTCAGCAGCGGACAAAGGGTAAATACGCCCACGGGGAGGAGTAGCGCCGGGCATCAGGTCAATTGGGCAGTCGTATGGTCTATGAGGGGGTAATGTCTCTGCTTCTCTTTTATTAAAGACGTCCGCAAAAGGCCAATAGGGAACCGGTAGGCTGGGTAGATTGGCTGGGGTAGGAGAAGGACGAGCAGGATGAACGGGAACTAAACAAGTCTTATGGCAGTCCTGTTCCCAGCGAAGAACTTCTCCGGTCTGCCAATCAAGCACGGGTGCGTGTCTCTGGAGCCATGGTAGGCCTAGCAAGAGGGCGTGAGAGAGTCCAGGCAGAACATGAAAGAAGATGCTCTCAGAGTGCAGCATTCCCACCTGCAGAGTTATGGATTTGGTGACGAGTTGGATGGGATGAGGTAAGAGGCCCCCATCCACGGCGGTGACAGATAAGGGTACAGCCAGAGGTTTGGTGGGAATGCGGTATTTCTCTACCAGGGACTGAGAAATGAGATTTCCGGTAGCTCCAGAGTCAAGTTGAGCCAGTTCAAAATAACAGTTCTCCCCGCAGATGATAGAGATCGACAGCATTAGAGATGGAGAGGGTTTATTTCTGTCTAGGGCGACCTCTCTGAGCGACCCTAGACACAGGCATTTCCCGACCTCTTCGGGCAGGAACGGATCCGGTGCTCCTTACTGCCACAGTAGAAGCAGCTCCGCTCGGCACGGCGTAATTCTTGACGGGTCTTGACCATCTTGGTCTGGTCGACCTGCATAGGCTCGGGTGAGTGCGCCGGGGGAGTAACGGAGGAAGTGACGGGTCTCTGGAAGGTAGGGGCAAGGCGTGGAAACCTCCTCTCACGGGCGGCCTCTTTGGTGCGCTCCTGGAACCGGATGTCAATCCGGATGGCAAGTGTAATTAAGTCGTCGAGAGTGGTAGGAATGTCCCGACCGGCAAGTTCATCTTTAATACGGCCGGACAGACCCTCCCAGAAGACGGACACCAGGGCGTTGTTATCCCAGGCAAGCTCCGAAGCAAGGGTACGGAACCGTATGGCATATTGGCCCACGGTGAGACTTCCTTGGCGGAGGGCTAGCAGAGATGAGGCGGATGAGGTCCTCCGTCCTGGTTCATCGAAGACCTTCCGGAAAGCCGTGAGAAAGGCTGGCAGGTTGGACACCAGGGGGTCTCCTCTCTCCCATAGAGGATTTAGCCAAGCCAGCGCCTCCCCCGTGAGATGGGACATGATGAAGGCTACTTTGGCTCGGTCGGTGGAAAACTGGTGTGCCAACAGTTCGAAGTGCAGAGTGCACAGGTTAATGAAGCACCGTGCCTGACCGGGATCTCCGTCAAAACGAGGCGGGGCGGT
The DNA here is from genome assembly GCF_046119375.1 of Phyllobates terribilis. NCBI lineage: Eukaryota > Metazoa > Chordata > Amphibia > Anura > Dendrobatidae > Phyllobates > Phyllobates terribilis. The sequence continues at coordinate 535,057,489 of NW_027362762.1, read as the reverse complement.
GAGGCGGGGACCGGGAAGAGATGCCATGGAATTGATGGGCAGCGACGCTGCCGGGGTAGGAGTCGTGCGACTGGAAGCAGATCCCGAAGAGGTAGTCAGTGTGTCCAGGCAGGAGTTAACACTACGCAGGTGGCTCAGGATGGACTCCTGTTGGGACCTCTGACGGGAAAGTTCATGACATAGGTCCGAGAGCGAGGGAGCTTGGGTGCCACCGGGTTCCCTGGCCCGAGCAAACTGTAATGGGTCTGGGAGGTGGAACCTCTGAGCAACTATACAAAGGGGCAGTCCTTGTAAGGAAGCGGGTGGCTCCCAGGGAAGGCGGGCAGGTAGTCACGGCAAGTGACAGGGACAGTCTCTGGGTAGAAGGGCAGGAGGTCACGGCAAGTGACGGGGACAGTCTCTTGATAAGACGATGGTCACGGCAAGTGACAGCAGGGTAAGAGTCTCTAGACGGGCAGGTGGTCACGGCAAGTGACAGGAGGGAAAGAGTATCTAGACGGGCAGGTGGTCACGGCAAGTGACAGCAGGGAAAGAGTCTCTAGATAGGCTAGCAGGCAGGTAGTAGGTGAGCGCTCCCAGGTGAGCGGGCAAGAGTCTCTGGACAGGCAGGTGGTCACGGCAAGTGACGGCAGAGCCTCCAGGTAGGCTAGCAGGCAGGTAGCAGGTGAGCGCTCCCAGGTGAGCGGGCAAGAGTCTCTGGACACGCAGGTGGTCACAGCAAGTGACGGCTAAGCCTCCAGGTATGCTAGCAGGCAGGTAGCAGGTGAGCGCTCCCAGGTGAGCGGGCAAGAGTCTCTGGACAGGCAGGTGGTCACGGCAAGTGACGGCAGAGCCTCCAGGTAGGCTAGCAGGCAGGTAGCAGGTGAGCGCTCCCAGGTGAGCGGGCAAGAGTCTCTGGACAGGCAGGTGGTCACAGCAAGTGACGGCTAAGCCTCCAGGTAGGCTAGCAGGCAGGTAGCAGGTGAACGCTCCCAGGTGAGCGAGTAAGAGTCTCTGGACAGGCAGGCAGGTATCAGGCAGGTATCTGGCAGGTACTTCCTGGTCTGCAGGCGGACTGACCCATAGACAGACTGGAAGGTGCTGGTAGGCAGACTGTCGGACCACAGGATAGCAAGCAGGTAAGCAGATATCAGGCAGGTATCAGGCAGGTATCAAGCAGGAATCTGGCAGGTAACTGGCAGGTAACTGGTAACGGGACCTGAGGGCTGAAGCAGAGTTGAAAGGCTTTGCAACAACATTGCTCGGGCACCTCCACTTTGGAGGAAGTGCCTTATATATGGTGAGGTCCTCCGGCCATTGGCCGGGGACTCCTTAGGACAGAGCGCGCGGCCCCTTTAAGAGAGGGGGAGTGCGCGCGCGCGCGCCCTAAGCACAGGGGCCGGGAAGCAGCGCGCGCTGCCAGCAGAGCGGGAGGAAGCCGCCGGGCACGGAGTGGAGAGGTGAGGGGAACGGCGTCCCTGTCTGGCAGGAGGCAGGGACGCCGACGCTACAGTACCCCCCCCCTTTAGGCCCCCCTTTTTTAGGCCAGAGAGAAATTTATCAAGGATGAGCGGGGCATGGATGTTCTCCCGGGGCTCCCATGTTCTCTCCTCAGGACCAAACCCCTTCCAATCCACTAGAAAAAAGGACTTTCCTCTTACCCTTTTGGTGGCCAGAATGTTCTCTACCTCAAACTCGTTTTCAGCGGAAACCGGAGCAGGAGGCGTACCTGTAGACTTGGAAAAAGAGTTAAGTACCACGGGTTTGAGTAGAGATACATGGAAGGAGTTAGGAATCCGCAAGTTGGCTGGGAGTTTCAATTTATAGGCCACCGGGTTGATTTGTTTGATAACTTCCAGTGGGCCGATGAACCGAGGCCCTAACTTGTAGGAGGGAATCTTGAGCCGGACATACTTGGACGAGAGCCAGACCTTATCTCCAGGACGGAATTGTGGTGGATCCAGACGTCTTTTGTCAGCCTGTTTTTTCATCCGCTCGGATGACTGAAGAAGTGCGGATCTGGTACTTTCCCAAATGGAGGAAAATTCGTTAACGAGAGATTCCGCAGCCGGATTGTCCACCGAGGTGGAGACGGGAAACGGGATCCGAGGATGCTGACCGAAGACTACAAAAAAAGGGGATTTGGAGGAAGATTCGCTCTCGTGATTATTGTAAGAAAATTCGGCCCACGGTAAAAGATCCACCCAGTCGGAATGGTGAGCATTAACAAAGTACCGGAGGTAACTGGTTAAAATTTGGTTGATCCGTTCTACTTGGCCATTGGACTGTGGGTGATATGCAGAAGAAAAGTCCAAGGTAACCCCCAGCAGTTTACACATGGCTCGCCAAAAACGAGAGGTGAACTGAACCCCTCGGTCGGATACGATGTGGAGAGGAAGACCGTGTAGACGGAAGACATGATGAATAAAGTCTTTAGCTAACTCTGATGCAGACGGGAGACCCGGCAGGGGAATAAAGTGAGCCATTTTGGAAAAGCGGTCAGCGACCACCCATATGACCGTACAACCGGCAGAGACAGGGAGGTCCGTTATAAAATCCATAGCTATATGCTGCCACGGGGCAGCAGGTACAGGAAGAGGAAGGAGACGGCCGGCTGGCAGATGTCTCGGAACACAGGCTGAAACAAAGTCTATTATGTCCTTGTGCAGGGTAGGCTACCAGTAATGCCGGGAAATAAGCTGGAGGGTCTTTTTCTGACCAGCGTGGCCAGCTAGCTTGGACGAGTGTCCCCAGTGTAGAACCTTCTCACGATCAGGAACAGTTACGAACGTCTTACCGGGTGGAAGACGATTTAGATTCACGGGGGCCACCTGCATTACTTTGGTGGGGTCGATGATGTGTTTAGGCTCCTCCTCAAGATCAGAGACCAAAAAGGATCGGGATAAGGCATCAGCTTTGATGTTTTTGGCAGCCGGGCGAAAATGTAGAATGAAATTAAAGCAGGCGAAGAACAAGGACCACCGGGCTTGGCGTGGGTTAAGTCTCTGGGCACTCTGGAGGTAAGCCAAGTTCTTGTGGTCCGTGTAAATTATTACCGGGTGAAGAGCCCCCTCGAGCAGGTAACGCCACTCCTCCAGTGCCAGCTTAATGGCCAACAATTCTCGGTCTCCTATAGAATAGTTGCGCTCAGATGAGGAGAAGAGTTTGGAGAAGAAGCCACAGGTTACCATTCTTCCGGAAGACGACTTTTGGGTAAGTACTGCTCCGGCTCCAAAGGAGGAAGCGTCGACTTCTAGAAAGAATTGTTTGTTGCCGTCCGGACGATGCAGCACAGGGGCGGAGGAAAAAGCTTGTTTTAAAGAAAGGAAGGCCTCCTCAGCTTCGGGCGGCCATTCTCTGGGATTAGCGCCCTTACGGGTGAGCGCCGAGATAGGGGCAGTCCGGGAAGAGAAGTGCGGAATGAAGAGGCGGTAGTAGTTGGCGAAGCCCAGGAACCGCTGAATAGCCTTCAACCCCTCTGGTCTGGGCCACTTCTGGATGGCAGACAGTTTCTCAGGGTCCATTTGTAGGCCGGTCTGAGAGATTATGTAGCCCAGAAACGGAAGCGAGGTCTGCTCAAAGAGGCACTTCTCATATTTTGCGTAGAGGTGGTTCTGCCTGAGCCTGAGCAGGACCTGACGAACATCCCTCCGGTGAGTGAGAAGATCCGGAGAGAAGACCAAGATGTCGTCCAGGTACACCACCATGCAGGAGTAGAGAAGGTCACGGAAGATGTCATTGACCAACTCTTGAAAGACGGCGGGAGCGTTACAGAGACCGAAGGGCATTACAAGGTATTCATAGTGACCGTCCCAGGTGTTGAATGCCGTCTTCCATTCATCCCCCTGACGGATACGGACCAGATTATACGCCCCACGGAGGTCCAGCTTGGTGAAGATTCTAGCCCCCCTCAGACGGTCAAATAATTCAGGAATGAGCGGAAGGGGGTATTTATTCTTCACTGTGATCTGGTTAAGGCCTCTATAGTCTATACAGGGACGGAGTGAGCAGTCCTTCTTTTTGACGAAGAAGAAGCCTGCTCCCGCTGGAGAGGTAGATTTCCGGATAAATTCCCGGGCCAGATTCTCCTCAATATATTCAGACATGGACCGGGTCTCAGCAGCCGACAAAGGGTAATTACGCCCACGGGGAGGAGTAGCGCCGGGCATCAGGTCAATTGGGCAGTCGTATGGTCTATGAGGGGGTAATGTCTCTGCTTCTCTTTTATTAAAGACGTCCGCAAAAGGCCAATAGGGAACCGGTAGGCTGGGTAGATTGGCTGGGGTAGGAGAAGGACGAGCAGGATGAACGGGAACTAAACAAGTCTTATGGCAGTCCTGTTCCCAGCGAAGAACTTCTCCGGTCTGCCAATCAAGCACGGGTGCGTGTCTCTGGAGCCATGGTAGGCCTAGCAAGAGGGCGTGAGAGAGTCCAGGCAGAACATGAAAGAAGATGCTCTCAGAGTGCAGCATTCCCACCTGCAGAGTTATGGATTCGGTGATGAGTTGGATGGGATGAGGTAAGAGGCCCCCATCCACGGCGGTGACAGATAAGGGTACAGCCAGAGGTTTGGTGGGAATGCGGTATTTCTCTACCAGGGACTGAGAAATGAGATTTCCGGCAGCTCCAGAGTCAAGTTGAGCCAGTTCAAAATAACAGTTCTCCCCACAGATGATAGAGACCGACAGCATTAGAGATGGAGAGGGTTTATTTCTGTCTAGGGCGACCTCTCTGAGCGACCCTAGACACAGGCATTTCCCGACCTCTCCGGGCAGGAACGGATCCGGTGCTCCTTACTGCCACAGTAGAAGCAGTTCCCCTCGGCACGGCGTAATTCTTGACGGGTCTTGACCATCTTGGTCTGGTCGACCTGCATAGGCTCGGGTGAGTGTGCCGGGGGAGTAACGGAGGAAGTGACGGGTCTCTGGAAGGTAGGGGCAAGGCGTGGAAACCTCCTCTCATGGGCGGCCTCTTTGGTGCGCTCCTGGAACCGGATGTCAATCTGGGTGGCAAGTGTAATTAAGTCGTCGAGAGTGGTAGGAATGTCCCGACCGGCAAGTTCATCTTTAATACGGCCGGACAGACCCTCCCAGAAGACGGACACCAGGGCGTCGTTATCCCAGGCAAGCTCTGAAGCAAGGGTACGGAACCGTATGGCATATTGGCCCACGGTGAGATTTCCTTGGCGGAGGCGTAGCAGAGATGAGGCGGATGAGGTCCTCCGTCCTGGTTCGTCGAAGACCTTCCGGAAAGCCGTGAGAAAGGCTGGCAGGTTGGACACCAGGGGGTCTCCTCTCTCCCATAGAGGATTTAGCCAAGCCAGCGCCTCCCCCGTTAGATGGGACATGATGATGGTAAGAGATGATGTTGAGAAGGCCGAACTTTTTAGCTCCTATTTTGCATCTGTTTTCTCTCAGAAAGAAAATGTAACATCAACTGATCTTCACTGTCCTTTTAAAGGAATAGAGGAATCCAAGTTATCTGTAAACAGAAAGATTGTGAGGGAATATTTAGCTAACATAAATGAGTTCAAGTCTCCAGGTCCAGATGAATTACACCCCAGAGTACTGAAGGAGATCGTAGAAGAAATTTTAGAACCACTCTCCATAATCTTTGAAAATTCTTGGAGAACAGAAGTCCCAGAAGACTGGAGAAGAGCAAATGTTGTTCCTATCTTCAAAAAGGGGAAGAAGGTGGACCTAGGGAACTATAGGCCGGTGAGTCTGACTTCTATACCAGGAAAGATCTTTGAGCAAATTATTAAACAACATGTATGTAAGTACATGGATAAGAATGAAGTGATTAACCAGAGTCAGCATGGGTTTGTAACTAACAAGTCATGTCAGACTAACTTAATTTCCTTCTATGACAGAATCACTGACTGGGTGGATCAGGGAAATGCTGTAGATATAGTATATCTTGACTTCAGCAAAGCATTTGACAAAGTATCTCACACCATCCTTATTGAAAAAATGACCAAGTATGCAATGGACAAGGCAACTGTTAGGTGGATTCATAACTGGCTTAGTGATCGGACTCAAAGGGTGGTTGTAAATGGCTTCACATCCAGCTGGATGAATGTCTCAAGTGGGGTACCACAGGGCTCTGTCCTGGGACCTGTATTGTTCAACATCTTTATCAATGATTTAGATGAAGGAATTGAGGGTAAACTGATTAAATTTGCTGATGACACAAAGCTAGGAGGGATAGCTAATACTAGAGAAGAGAGAGAGAGGATTCAAAAAGACCTAAATAAACTGGATCAGTGGGCAGCAACCAACAGAATGGTTTTTAACAGGGAAAAATGCAAAGTACTACATCTGGGCAATAAAAATGAAAAAAGCATATACAGAATGGGAGGAATAGAGCTAAGCAACAGTACATGTGAAAAAGACTTAGGTATACTAATAGATCATAGACTGAACATGAGTCAACAGTGTGATGCAGCAGCAAAAAAGGCAAATACAATTCTGGGATGTATTAACAGAAGCATACAGTCTAGATCACGTGAAGTCATTATCGGTCTTTACTCCTCTTTGGTCAGACCTCATCTGGAATACTGTGTACAGTTTTGGGCACCACATTTTAAAAAAGACATAGACAAACTGGAGCAAGTTCAGAGAAGAGCGACCAGAATGGTGACTGGTCTGCAAACCATGTCCTATGAGGAACGGTTGCAGGATTTGGGAATGTTTAGCTTGCAAAAAAGAAGACTGAGAGGAGACTTAATAGCTGTCTACAAATATGTCAAGGGCTGTCACATTGTAGAAGGATCATCTTTATTCTCATTTGCACAAGGAAAGACTAGAAGCAATGGGATGAAACTAAATGGGAGGAGACACAGATTAGATATTAGAAAAAACTTTTTGACAGTTAGGGTGATTAATGAGTGGAACAGGCTGCCACGAGAGGTGGTGAGTTCCCCTTCAATGGACGTCTTCAAACAGAGGCTGGACAGACATCTGTCTGAGATGATTTAGTGAATCCTGCTTTGAGCAGGGGGTTGGACCAGATGACCCAGGAGGTCCCTTCCAACTCTATCATTCTATGATTCTATGATTCTATGACTCTATGAAGGCTACTTTGGCTCGGTCGGTGGAAAACTGGTGTGCCAACAGTTCGAAGTGCAGAGTGCACAGGTTAATGAAGTCCCGTGCCTGACCGGGATCTCCGTCAAAAAGAGGCGGGGCGGTGAGGCGGGGACCGGGAAGAGATGCCATGGAATTGATGGGCAGCGACGCTGCCGGGGTAGGAGTCGTGTGACTGGAAGCAGATCCCGAAGAGGTAGTCAGTGTGTCCAGGCAGGAGTTAACACTACGCAGGTGGCTCAGGATGGACTCCTGTTGGGACCTCTGACGGGAAAGTTCATGACATAGGTCCGAGAGCGAGGGAGCTTGGGTGCCACCAGGTTCCATGGCCCGAGCAAACTGTAATGGGTCTGGGAGGTGGAACCTCTGAGCAACTATACAAAGGGGCAGTCCTTGTAAGGAAGCGGGTGGCTCCCAGGGAAGGCAGGCAGGTAGTCACGGTGTCACGGGTGTGTCGCCACGAAGATCGTCACGAGTACACAGCCTGACTTCTCGCAGCTGACTTGTTGGTGCTTTGTGTTTTTCGGCAGTGAGGGAGTTAATTCTCTCTCTCTCTGTGCTAGACGAGGTCCAGCCTCGCCCAGCTGCAATCAATACTGCTGTAGTGAGACTCCTTCAAATGCCTGCTGGTCTGTTTGGGAAGTGTCGGTGAAAGCATTTCATTCAGACTAACAGAGCGGATCGTGGTGTTTGGAGTTTCTGAGATAAGTGTATTTGGAGTGTTTTTTCCCTTCCTCGCTTTATCATTTATCTCCTTTCCCGTTGGTGTTCCCTCTGTTGTAGTTGTGTAGTTGTTGTATGCAAGGTGGTTTTGGTTTTTCCCTTGTACTGTCTCGTTCGTCTAAGTTCTGTGTGTGGGCATATTATTACTTGTCCCCTTTTGTTGTGATCGGGGTCCTTCTCAGGACTAGATTACTTAGGTGCAGGGATCCTCAGGAGGTAGGGGTTACGCTGGCGGCCTGGACCTCTGTACCTTTAACAGTACCTCCAGGTTGAGGGACTAGTCAGGGCCCCAGCTTAGGGTCAGCGTAGGCCCCCTACCTCCAGTATACAGAGACAGCGTGACATTTTCACCGACCCACTTAGTTTTTCTCCAGCTACCATGGATCCAGTAGCCGGTCTAGCTCGGCAGTTGCAGAGTTTGTCCATGGAGCTGGCGGACGTTAGGTCCAAGGTTTTGCATCCTCAGGAGCAAGCCGGACCAGAACCTAAAGTAGCTCTCCCTGACAGGTTCACTGGGGGGCGGGACAAGTTTTTTGTTTTCCGGGAGGCATGCAAGTTGTACTTTCGGCTGCGGCCTCGGTCATCGGGGAGTGAAGAACAAAGGGTGGGAATTGTCATCTCGCTCCTACAAGGGGACCCACAATCTTGGGCGTTCTCTCTTCCCCCGGGCTCCCCGGCTCTCCAGTCAGTGGATAGGTTTTTCGCTGCTCTGGGACTCGTATATGATGACCCAGATCGGATCTCCCTTGCTGAGTCTAAGTTACGTAGGATCCAGCAGGGAGATCGTCCGGCGGAGGAATTCTGTTTGGAGTTCCGTAGGTGGGCCACGGACACCCAGTGGAATGACCCGGCTCTTAGGAGCCAGTTTTGTCATGGTTTATCCGACAAATTACAGGATGTGTTGGCACAGTATGACTCTCCCGCGTCACTGGAAGCCGCTATGGCCCTTGCTATTCGCGTTGACAGACGGCTTCGGGAGAGGTGCGGGATAACTCTACCCCCTGTGATGACTCCACCTCCTACAAGGTCCCCTCATATGGTGGTTCCCCTGGTCAGTCCAGAGGAGCCTATGCAATTAGGAGGGACATCATTTCGGGGGAGGGGACCGGTGGTGCGCCATAAGACAGGAAGGTGTTTCTTCTGCGGGAGAAAGGGACATTTTATTGGGGGGTGTCCATCCCGTCCCTTGCAGAGTGAAGAGTCGTCGGAAAACTGTTGATCCCAGGTTGTGTGGTGGACGGCAATCTGGGAGTAGGTATTTCGTCCCTAGGTTCGTCTCAGTTTCTCGTACCGGCGGAGGTGGTGGTGGGTACGAGAACTGAGAGGATATCTGTTCTTCTGGATAGTGGGACCGGGGCTAATCTGGTTGATGCTCGGTTTGCCCGGGTTCAAGGTATGCGATTGAGTGAGTTGGCTAAACCCATCCCCATATTCTCGATCGATGCCAGGCCTCTCGGTCAGGGAAGTTTTTTGCAAGCTGTGCATGACGTAAAACTTCAAGTGGGGGCGATACATAAAGAACTGTTGTCTTGCTACGTGTTGGAGGGTCTTCCCACTCCTATAGTGTTGGGCCTTCCTTGGTTAGCTAAGCATAACACGGTTATTAATTGGCAAACCAGAGAGATAAGCCAATGGAGTAAATTCTGTAATAAAAACTGCATGAACACGGTCATCGGTGCGGTTACTCCTTGGGTCTTACCTCCATTTCTGGCGGACTTTGAGGATGTATTCTCGGAGAAAGGGTGTCAGGAACTACCTCCTCATCGCGAGTATGACTGTTCTGTAAAACTGCTCCCTGAGGCCAAGTTACCTAAAGCTAGATTGTATAACCTTTCTGGTCCTGAGAGGCAGGCCATGAAGGATTATATTTCAGAAAGTCTGGCTAAGGGGCATATTAGACCTTCATCTTCACCGGTGGCTGCGGGGTTCTTCTTTGTTAAGAAGAAAGATGGAGGCCTACGCCCTTGCCTGGATTTCCGTGAACTTAATCGGATTACGGTCCGAGATCCGTATCCGCTCCCACTTATTCCCGATCTCTTTAATCAGATCGTGGGCGCCAAATGGTTCTCTAAGTTGGATCTCAGGGGGGCGTACAATCTGATTAGGATGAAGGAGGGGGATGAGTGGAAGACGGCGTTTAACACTCCGGAGGGGCATTATGAGAACCTTGTCATGCCATTCGGTCTGACTAATGCCCCGGCGGTGTTCCAACACTTTGTTAATGACATTTTTCGCCGCCTGGTGGGACAGTTTGTTGTCATATATCTGGATGATATCTTAATTTACTCGCCGGATCTGGTGTCTCATCAGGAGCACGTTAGGCAGGTGTTACAGATCTTGCGGGATAATAAACTGTATGCCATATGGGAAAAGTGTGTGTTCGCCGTACAGGAACTCCAGTTTTTAGGCTTCCTGGTTTCAGCGTCCGGTTTTCGTATGGACCCTGGGAAAGTGCGGGCAGTTCTTGAGTGGGATCGGCCAGAGAATCTTAAGGCACTACAACGTTTCCTGGGGTTTGCTAATTATTACCGGAAGTTCATTCGTAATTTCTCGTCCATGGTTAAGCCTCTCACAGACATGACTAAAAAGGGGACGGATTTTTCTAGGTGGTCTGACAAGGCTTGTCAAGCATTCTCCTCCTTGAAAAAATGTTTTGCCTCGGCACCCATACTCATTCAACCTGATGCGTCACAGCCATTCATTGTAGAGGTAGACGCTTCCGAGGTAGGGGTGGGAGCAGTATTGTCACAGGGTTCGTCCCCTGGTAAGTTGCATCCGTGCGCCTTTTTCTCTAAAAAATTGTCGTCCGCTGAGAGGAATTACGATGTCGGCAATAGGGAACTCTTGGCCATTAAGTTAGCTTTTGAGGAGTGGCGCCATTTTTTGGAGGGGGCAGTCCATCCGGTCACCGTCATCACCGATCACAAGAACCTGCTATATCTGGAGTCCGCGAAACGTCTGAATCCCAGACAAGCTAGGTGGTCATTGTTTTTTACCAGGTTTAATTTTGTCGTTACATATCGTCCTGGGTCAAAAAATGTAAAGGCGGATGCCTTATCTCGTAGTTTCCCTGGGGCCGGGAATACGGACGACCCGATTCCTATCCTTCAGGAGGGGGTGGTGGTTTCGGCAGTATGCGCTGAGCTGGAGGAGGAGGTATTGGAGGCTCAGGGGGACGCCCCTGTTGGACCTCCGGGGAGACTGTTTGTTCCAGATCAGTTGCGACAAAAGGTGATCGAGGCACACCATAACTCAGTTTTTGCAGGACACCCGGGGAGTAAAGCAACTGTGGATCTCCTCTCGCGTCGGTTTTGGTGGCCTAACTTACATAAGGAGGTGGTAACTTTTGTCGCGTCCTGTGGGGTTTGTGCGCGCTCTAAGACCTCACATACCCGTCCGTCTGGGGCCCTCTTACCTTTGAAGATCCCGGAGCGTCCTTGGACTCATCTGTCTATGGACTTTATTACGGACCTCCCTCCGTCTTCGGGTAAAACGGTCATACTCGTTGTAGTGGACAGGTTCAGCAAGATGGCACATTTTATCGCTCTTCCGGCTCTCCCTAATGCTAAAACTCTTGCGCAGGTGTTCATTGGGGAGATTGTGAGGCTTCACGGGGTACCCTCCGAAGTGGTGTCTGATCGGGGGTCTCAGTTTGTGTCCAATTTCTGGAAGGCGTTTTGTGCACGGCGGGGGATGCATTTGTCATTCTCATCGGCTTTTCATCCTCAGACCAATGGTCAGACAGAACGTATGAACCAGAGCTTGGAGACATATCTCCGGTGTTTTGTGTCAGAGAACCAGGAGGACTGGGCTTCTTTCTTACCTCTGGCAGAGTTTGCTCTTAATAATAGGCGGAGCGAGTCCACTGGTAAGTCCCCGTTTTTTGGGGCATATGGTTTTCACCCCCAGTTTTGTACTTTCAGTAGGGGGGGCTCTTCGGGGGTTCCTGAGGAGGAACGATTTTCCTCATCACTCGCTTCAGTATGGAGAGGGGTGCTGAAGAATCTGAATACTATGGGGAACCGATACAAACGTATGGCTGATAGGAGGAGAGTGTCTGGTCCGGACCTAAGTGTGAACGATCGGGTATGGTTGTCTACCAGGAATATTAAACTTAAGGTTCCCTCCTGGAAACTGGGTCCCAGGTTCATCGGGCCGTACAGAATCAGTTCTATTATTAATCCGGTGGCATTCCGTCTTGACCTCCCCCCTACGTTTAAAATTCACAACGTGTTCCACAGATCGTTGCTTAAGAGGTATGTGGCGCCGGTGGTACCGTCACCTTTACCTCCCCCTCCAGTGGTGGTCAATGGTAACTTGGAGTTCCAGGTATCGAGGGTCATCGATTCACGCTTTAATCGCCGGTCCCTTCAGTACCTGGTTCATTGGAAAGGGTATGGTCCTGAGGAGAGGATGTGGGTTCCTGCGTCGGATATTAACGCAGACCGAGTAGTTCGGGCCTTCCACACGACTCACCCGGATAAACCTGGCCCTGAGGGTCCGGAGGCCCCTCGTAGAAGGGGGGGTACTGTCACGGGTGTGTCGCCACGAAGATCGTCACGAGTACACAGCCTGACTTCTCGCAGCTGACTTGTTGGTGCTTTGTGTTTTTCGGCAGTGAGGGAGTTAATTCTCTCTCTCTCTGTGCTAGACGAGGTCCAGCCTCGCCCAGCTGCAATCAATACTGCTGTAGTGAGACTCCTTCAAATGCCTGCTGGTCTGTTTGGGAAGTGTCGGTGAAAGCATTTCATTCAGACTAACAGAGCGGATCGTGGTGTTTGGAGTTTCTGAGATAAGTGTATTTGGAGTGTTTTTTCCCTTCCTCGCTTTATCATTTATCTCCTTTCCCGTTGGTGTTCCCTCTGTTGTAGTTGTGTAGTTGTTGTATGCAAGGTGGTTTTGGTTTTTCCCTTGTACTGTCTCGTTCGTCTAAGTTCTGTGTGTGGGCATATTATTACTTGTCCCCTTTTGTTGTGATCGGGGTCCTTCTCAGGACTAGATTACTTAGGTGCAGGGATCCTCAGGAGGTAGGGGTTACGCTGGCGGCCTGGACCTCTGTACCTTTAACAGTACCTCCAGGTTGAGGGACTAGTCAGGGCCCCAGCTTAGGGTCAGCTTAGGCCCCCTACCTCCAGTATACAGAGACAGCGTGACACACGGCAAGTGACAGGGACAGTCTCTGGGTAGAAGGGCAGGAGGTCACGGCAAGTGACGGGGACAGTCTCTTGACAGGCGGATGGTCACGGCAAGTGACAGCAGGGTAAGAGTCTCTAGACGGGCAGGTGGTCACGGCAAGTGACAGCAGGGAAAGAGTCTCTAGACGGGCAGGTGGTCACAGCAAGTGACAGCAGGGAAAGAGTCTCTAGATAGGCTAGCAGGCAGGTAGTAGGTGAGCGCTCCCAGGTGAGCGGGCAAGAGTCTCTGGACAGGCAGGTGGTCACGGCAAGTGACGGCAGAGCCTCCAGGTAGGCTAGCAGGCAGGTAGCAGGTGAGCGCTCCCAGGTGAGCGGGCAAGAGTCTCTGGACAGGCAGGTGGTCACAGCAAGTGACGGCTAAGCCTCCAGGTAGGCTAGCAGGCAGGTAGCAGGTGAGCGCTCCCAGGTGAGCGGGCAAGAGTCTCTGGACAGGCAGGTGGTCACGGCAAGTGACGGCAGAGCCTCCAGGTAGGCTAGCAGGCAGGTAGCAGGTGAGCGCTCCCAGGTGAGCGGGCAAGAGTCTCTGGACAGGCAGGTGGTCACAGCAAGTGACGGCTAAGCCTCCAGGTAGGCTAGCAGGCAGGTAGCAGGTGAACGCTCCCAGGTGAGCGAGTAAGAGTCTCTGGACAGGCAGGCAGGTATCAGGCAGGTATCTGGCAGGTACTTCCTGGTCCGCAGGCGGACTGACCCATAGACAGACTGGCAGGTGCTGGTAGGCAGACTGTCGGACCACAGGATAGCAAGCAGGTAAGCAGATATCAGGCAGGTATCAGGCAGGTATGAAGCAGAAATCTGGCAGGTGACTGGCAGGTAACTGGTAACGGGACCTGAGGGCTGAAGCAGAGTTGAAAGGCTTTGCGACAACATTGCTCGGGCACCTCCATTTTGGAGGAGGTGCCTTATATATGGTGAGGTCCTCCGGCCATTGGCCGGGGACTCCTTAGGACGTCGCGCGCGGCCCCTTTAAGAGAGGGGGAGCGCGTGCGCGCCCTAAGCACAGAGGTCGGGAAGCGGCGCGCGCTGCCAGCAGAGCGGGAGGAAGCCGCCGGGCACGGAGCGGAGAGGTGAGGGGAACGGCGTCCCTGTCTGGCAGGAGGCAGGGACGCCGACGCTACAACCTCCCTCCACAATGTAAACCTTTTATTTGGACTATTAAATCCTCTAACATTGTAGGACATCAAATTAAAACTCATGGTATAAGATATTAAGTAAAAGATATAAAGATTAGTTGTGTATCAATAAACTCTCGTAAAATGGTGTAGTTGACACTTTAGTAGGAATTTCAACAATTGAAACATCAACTTCCAAGTGAAGTACAGCAATCAACCTGAAATTCAATATACAGTATTCAAAACAATAAGTAATAAAATACAATAAAACAAAAATAAGATGAACAATTATAAACAGTAAAATAAACCGAAGTCCTCATGAAAGAAACCCCCACTCCTGTGGATTTTCCTTCTTTTGTGGGGATAGTTCGTGAAAGAGTTCCGGAGTAAGCTACTACTCTTAAAGAGAGGATGCTGTGAAGAGAAAACATTCCATAGAGAAATATAACTTATCTAGAATGGGCACATTGAACCTAAAATCACCGACGTTTAGAAATTTATAAAGACATACAAATATTCTTTGGGGAGAAAAAATGAAAATTTGATATAATAAAATGGTCATCGATTATCCGTAGAAGGAGATTTATACTTAGCGGGAGAGACAGTTTTAATAGAAGTAATGAAATCCTGACCTTCCTCAGGAGAACGAATTAAAATAGTTTTCCCTTTAAAGAAAATAATAAGTTTTAATGGGAAGCCCCATTTGTAGGAGATCCCTTTATCTCTCAAATATGTTGTGATTTCTGAAAAAGTTTTCCTTGCATCAATAGTGTCTTTAGATAAATCCATAAAGATTCTCAACTGATTGAAAGGTTCAGGAAAATGTTTATTTTCTCTGATGTAATTTTGGATTTTTATTTTAGAATTATAAAAGTGTATCTGAAGAATCGTATTTCTGGGAATATCTGGGGAAATAAATGCAGGGCGAGGAAGCCTGTGAATCCTGTCAATACTTAAGCCCAAATTAGTTAGAGGGAATGGCTTTTTTAAATATTGATTTGACGTAGGCAGATAATTCCTCAGAAGTGACATTTTCAGATGTACCCCGTATTTTGAGGTTATTTCTGCAACTTCGGTCTTCTAAGTCTGCAATTTTAATTTTTAATTTATGAATCTCCTAAGTAAAATCTTGTCTGGATTTAGAAAGTTTCTCAGTACTAACTTCTACCCTCCCTAACCTCTCCTCATGGTCATCCATTCTTTTACTAAACAAATCGAAAGTAGAGTGAAAGATCTCTGCCTGCCGTTCAAAAGCAAGCTTCTGTAGCATCGGCGTCTCTGCCTCCTGCCAGGCAGAGACGCCGTCCCTCTCACCTCCCCGCTCCCTGCGCGGCGTCCTCCTGCGCTTCTCTTCCTGCTGCTGCCGGCGCGCGCCGCTTCCCGGGCACTGTGCCCTCTCTCTTAAAGGGGCCGCGCGCGCCGTCCTAGGGAGTCCCCGGCCAATGGCCGGAGGACCTCCCATTTATAAGGCACCTCCTCCAAATTGGAGGTGCCCGAGCAATAGTTGATGCACAGCATACTTACCTCTGCTTCAGCCCTCAGGTGCAGTTGCCAGCCTGACTACTGTTCCAGTCCGCCAGTCTGACTACTCTCCAACCCGACAGTCTGTCTTCCGTTCATTCCGCCAGTCTGTCTATGGGCAAATCCGCATGCTTACCAGGAAGCACCTGCCAGTTACCTGCCTGCTACCTGCCGTGCCTGCTAGCCCGCTCACCAGGGAGCACTCGCCTGTTACCTGCCTGTTACCTGCTAGCCTACCGGGAGGCTCTGCCGTCACTTGCCGTGACCACCTGATAGCCTACCTAGAGGCTCCTGCTGTCACTTGCCATGACTACCTGTCTGCTAACCTAGACACTTCAGCCTGCTCTGCCGTCACTTGCCGTGACCACCCGCCTGCTAACCTAGAGACTTCAGCCTGCTCTGCCGTCACGTGCCGTGACCACCCGCCTGCTAACCTAGACACTTCAGCCTGCTCTGCCGTCACGTGCCGTGACCACCCGCCTGCTAACCTAGAGACTTCAGCCTGCTTGGCCGTCACTTGCCGTGACCACCTGATAGCCTACCTGGAGGCTCCTGCTGTCACTTGCCGTGACTACCCGTCTCCTAACCCAGAGACTTCTGCCTGCTTGTTGTGTCCATCCGCTATACCGGTCAGTCCCAGTCTGCTGACCCGTGGGAGCCACCTGCTCTCTTACAAGGTTGTCCCCAGAGTAGCACCTGGTCCCTCTGCTCGGTCCCTCCCTGGTCCCTCCCTGGTCACGGAGTCGTTAGCCACCGTACGACCAGGGTCGGTCTGAGTTGATACTTAGTTACGCCCCTCTGGGTCCCTCCTTGCACCGCGGCACAGAGGTTCCACCACCCGGATCTGTAACAGTTTGCTCGGGCCATGGAACCCGGTGGCCCTAGACCCCCACAATCTCCGACCTGCACCAGGAGGTCTTACGTCAGAGGGCTCAACAGGAGTCGGTCCTGTCCTACCTGCGGTCAGTTAACTCTCGCCTAGGTGCATTGTCCGATCCGTCTGTGTCCTTCTCTGGTCAGGCAGCGCCTACTTCCGCGGCACCACAACTTAGTCCTATTATGGCGTCCGGCTATGGACCCCGGCTCTCGGCACCTCCACGTTTTGCTGGCAACCACGCCTTAGCTCAGGGTTTCATAAACCAGTGCACCCTGCACTTTGAACTCTTGGCACTTCAGTTCATCTCCGATCGGGCCAAGGTGGCATTCATCATGTCCCATCTCACTGGGGAAGCACTGGCATGGCTAAATCCCCTGTGGGAGAGAGGGGATCCCCTGGTGTCCGACCTATCGGCTCTCCTCGCTGCTTTCCGGAAAGTCTTCAATGAACCAGGACGAAAATCCTCTTCAGCCTCCTCTCTGCTATGTCTCCGCCAAGAGAGTCTCACCGTGGGCCAATATGCCATACGGTTCCGTACCCTCGCTTCTGAGCTTGCCTGGGATAACGAGGCTCTGGTGTCCATCTTCTGGGAGGGTCTTTCCAGCCGGATTAAGGATGAGCTAGCCGGTCGGGACATTCCTACCACTCTGGATGACCTAGCGTCACTCGCTACCCGGATTGACATCCGGTTCCAAGAACGCACCAAAGAGACCACCTGGGAGAGAAAATTCCTCCACCTTGCTCCTACTTTCCAGAGATCTGCCTCTCAACCAGTCACTCCCCGGGCGCACTCGCCTGAACCCATGCAGATCGACCAGATCAAGATGGTCAAATCTCGCCAAGAGTCACGTCGAGATGAGGGGAGCTGTTTCTATTGTGGCAGTAAAGAGCACCTGATCCGTTCCTGCCCGGAGAGGCCGGGAAACTTCAGTGTCTAGGACCGCTATGAGAGGTCATCCTAGGCAAAAGTAAGCCCTCTCCATCCCTGACTTTGTCTGTCTCTATCTCCTGGGGAGAGAACCGTCTCTTTGAAATTGCTCATCTGGATTCTGGAGCTGCTGGAAACCTCATTTCCCAGTCCCTGGTAGAGAGATACCGAATTCCCACCAAACCTCTGGCTGAACCATTGTCTGTCGCCTCCGTGGATGGAAGACTCCTTCCGGTGACAATCCTGCTCGTCACTGTGCCCCTAACCCTGCAGGTGGGAATGCTGCACTCGGAGAAAATCTCCTTCCATGTGCTGTCCGGACTCTCTCACTCCCTATTGCTAGGTCTACCCTGGCTCCAGACACATGAACCCGTGCTGAACTGGCAATCCGGTGAAGTACTCCGGTGGGGGCAGGACTGCCATAGGACCAGCCTGATTCCGGTTCGCCCGACTCGTCCACCACCTTCCCCCAGCTAATTTACCCGGTCTACCGGCTCCTTACTGGTCCTACGCGGATGTCTTCGGTAAAAAGGAAGCAGAGACACTGCCACCTCATAGGCCATATGATTGCCCGATCGACCTGGTACCTGGCGCCACTCCACCCCGTGGGCGTATTTACCCGTTGTCGGCGGCCGAAACCCGGGCCATGTCTGAGTACATTGAGGAGAATCTGGCTAGGGGATTCATCCGGAAATCTACCTCCCTGGCTGGAGCCGGATTCTTCTTTGTCAAGAAGGATGGCTCGCTACGCCCCTGTATTGATTATAGAGGACTCAATCAGATCACGGTAAAAAACAAATATCCCCTGCCGCTCATCTCCGAGTTGTTTGATCGCCTTAAGGGCGCCAGGATCTTTTCCAAACTGGATCTACGTGGAGCGTATAACCTGGTCCAAATCCGTCAAGGAGATGAGTGGAAGACGGCATTCAATACCCGGGACGGTCACTATGAATACCGTGTGATGCCCTTCGGAATTTGCAATGCTCCCGCTGTCTTCCAAGAATTGGTCAACGACATCTTCCGTGATCTTCTTTACTCCTGCGTGGTGGTATACTTGGACGATATCTTGGTCTTCTCTCCGGATCTTCCCACACACCGGAGGGAAGTTCGTCAGGTCCTGCTTAGGCTCAGGCAGAACCACCTCTATGCTAAATACGAGAAGTGCCTCTTCGAGCAGACCTCTCTTCCATTCCTGGGCTACGTTATCTCCCAGACAGGCTTACGAATGGATCCCGAGAAACTCTGCTGTCCTAAAGTGGCCCCGTCCGGAGGGGTTGAAGGTGATTCAGCGGTTCCTGGGCTTCGCCAACTACTATCGTCTCTTCATTCCGCACTTCTCTTCCCGGACTGCTCCCATATCTGCGCTCACCCGTAAGGGAGCAAATCCTAAGGTGTGGTCACCCGAAGCTGAGGAGGCCTTCCTCTCCTTAAAGCAAGCCTTCTCCTCTGCCCCGGTACTGCACCGTCCGGACTGCAACAAACAATTCTACCTGGAGGTTGATGCTTCCTCCTCTGGTGCCGGAGCGGTGCTCACCCAAAAGTCTTCATCCGGGAGAATGGTAACCTGCGGCTTCTTCTCCAAACTCTTCTCCTCGTCTGAGCGCAACTACTCCATTGGAGACCGAGAATAGTTAGCCGTTAAATTGGCGCTGGAGGAGAAGCGCTACCTGCTTGAGGGGGCTCTATACCCGGTGATCATCTATACAGATCACAAAAATCTGGCATATCTCCAAAATGCCCAAAGACTCAATCCGCGTCAGGCCCAGTGGTCTTTGTTCTTCGCCCGCTTCGACTTCATCCTACATTTCCACCCGGCGGACAAGAATGTCAAAGCCGACGCCTTGTCCCGATCCTTCCTGGTGTCTGATCAAGAGGAGGAGCCTATGCACATCATTGACCCCTCCAAAGTGATGAATGTGGCCCCCCTGGATCTAACTCGTCTTCCACCCGGTAAGACGTTAGTAGCAGTACCAGATCGTGAGAAGGTTCTTCGCTGGGGTCATTCTTCTAAACTAGCCAGCCATGACCTTCTTGCTCATCACCCGGCATTAATGGTGGCCTACCCTGCGCAAGGATGTGGTAGACTTCGTCTCAGCCTGTTCATCCTGTGCCCGCAACAAAGTTCCCAGACATCTACCAGCCGGTCATCTCCTGCCTCTTCCCGTACCTGATGCCCCGTGGCAACACATTGCTATGGACTTTATTACAGATCTCCCTGTCTCTGCCGGTTGTACAGTCATTTGGGTGGTCGCCGACCGCTTTTCTAAAATGGCTCACTTCATCCCTCTGCCTGGACTCCCATCTGCTTCAGAGCTAGCTAAGGACTTCTTCCTTCACATCTTCCGTCTCCATGGCCTACCCCTCCACATTGTGTCGGATCGAGGGGTTCAGTTCACCTCACGTTTCTGGAGAGCTACGTGTAAGCTGCTGGATGTCACCCTGGATTTCTCCTCCGCTTACCATCCACAGTCCAATGGTCAAGTGGAGCGGATCAACCAGATCCTTACCAGCTACCTTCGGCACTTTGTTAACGCTCACCATACTGATTGGGTGGATCTCCTGCCTTGGGCCGAATTCTCCTACAACAACCATGAGAGCGAATCATCTTCCAAGTCTCCGTTCTTTATAGTCTATGGTCAACATCCCCGGATTCCGTTTCCCGTCTCCGCTTCTGTGGACAATCCTGCCGCGGAGTCTCTGGTCAGCGGATTTTCCACCATTTGGGAGGATACTAGGTCAGCACTGCTTCAGTCCTCCGAGCGGATGAAGAGACATGCTGACAAGAGACGTCTGGATCCTCCTCAATTTCATCCAGGAGACAAGGTTTGGCTCTCCTCCAAACATGTTCGGCTCAAAATACCCTCCTACAAGTTGGGCCCTCGGTACATCGGTCCATTTGAAGTCCTTAAACAAATCAATCCAGTGGCCTACAAGTTAAAACTCCCAGCCACCTTACGGATTCCCAACTCCTTCCACGTATCTCTCCTCAAACCAGTTGTCTTTAATTATTTTTCTAACAATCCAGGTTCTTCCCCTGCTCCGGTTTCCGCTGAGGACGTTTTTGAGGTAGAGAATATTCTGGCTACCAAAAGGGTAAGAGGAAAAACCTTTTTGTTGGTGGATTGGAAGGGGTTTGGCCCAGAGGAGAGAACTTGGGAATCCAGGGAGAACATCCATGCCCCGCTTCTCCTTGAAAAATTTCTTTCTGGCCTAAAAAAGAGGGGGCGTAAAAGGGGGGGTACTGTAGCATCGGCGTCTCTGCCTCCTGCCAGGCAGAGACGCCGTCCCTCTCACCTCCCCGCGTGGCGTCCTCCTGCGCTTCTCTTCCTGCTGCTGCCGGCGCGCGCGGCTTCCCGGGCACTGTGCTTGGCATGGATTTATATAGTGTGACTGTAAAAGAATGTCAAAAAATAAAAAATAAATATATAATTACCTTCTGATGGCCTGCCGACTTCAGCGGTCGCGTGACCCGTCACATGACTATGACGTCAGCGCAGGTACTTCAGTCCATCGCGAGCTGCCGGCATGGGAGGACGAGCGCAGCCCGGGCCGTCAGAAGGTAAATATAACATTTATTTTTTATTCTTTTTTTCACAGGTTCTATGGTACCCGGGTCCGGAGGAGAGTCTCCTGTCCTCCACACCCGGGTACCATCCGCACATTGGAACGCATGGAATGCGCATCTACAGTGATGCGGAATCCATGCGTTCCAATGCAAGTCAATGGCGGCGAAAACACAGCGCTTCCGCAAAATAATTGGTAGTGCTGCGTTTTTTTCCGCAATGATAATCCGCAGCGGAAATTTCCGCAGCATGTGCACAGCACATGCGGATTATCATTGGGGAACATGGCAGGCCTTCTACCATGCGATTTTTAAGCGTTTCTGCAGCGTTTTTGCCGCTCCGGAAACGCTTAAAAAACGCATCGTGGGCACAAAGCCTTATATTTGATTGGGATTTATTCTTTTCATCATTTTTAGTAATTTTACCATGTGCTAGAATTGTATTTGTTTTTATTAA
Source organism: Phyllobates terribilis (assembly GCF_046119375.1). Taxonomy (NCBI): domain Eukaryota; kingdom Metazoa; phylum Chordata; class Amphibia; order Anura; family Dendrobatidae; genus Phyllobates; species Phyllobates terribilis. The sequence goes on along the minus strand of NW_027362762.1, from coordinate 535,036,050 downwards.
GGTCAGGCTTATTTAATTCCCTTTTAATAGGGGATCTAGATTTCATGGGACTAGAAAGATTAGGGACATCTACAGAAGAATTAACACAAGAGTGGGGTTGATTTAATTTTTCCCTCTGTGGTTTAGGTTTGTTGGATGCAGGAATATTAGTTTTAGGAATTGCCCCTGCTTTACTCATTTTAAATTTTAGAATTTAGCCTAAGATATCTAATAAAATATTAGAAAATGTATCTCCACAACTGGAGTATCAATATAACATTTACTGCTGTACTAATAAATATAAAGGTAATGTCATCCACACTTTACATTAAAACTTCAACAGTGTTAATAATGATTCTATATAACCACTATAAAGATGGACCCAATGTAAAGGGTCTACTAAAACTCAAAATAAGCAGATCCAGAAGGACCCAACTTTATTAGTGTCACAGGCTTGTAAAAAGTAACAGCTGATCTGGGTATTCCCCCCAGATCGCATATGCCGGTAATTTGCGGTGCCGCCGGCTTTCTCCTCCTATATCTCCGCTGTGCCACCTATAAAATTTGGAATTAAGGTGTCCAATTATCCAGGGGGGTCGGCTGGACCTTTTCTTCAATAAATCTTGACTGTTCCTGTTTTAGAAATGGTGTAAAAAATAAATCAGCGATATCTAGCCTCTCAACAGGCAGGAGACCACTTTCCCTGAACAGCTGATGAAATATATTATACCGCCGGCTTTCTCTTCCTATATTTTTGTTGTGTCACCTATAAAACTTGGAGTTAAGGTGTCCAATTATCCAGGGGGGTCTGCTGGACCTTTTCTTCAATAAAACTTGACTGTTCCTTTCTTAATATCACAAGCTTGTAATATATATCAGCTGATCTGGGTAATTCCCCCAGATCGCAAATGCCGGTAAATTGCGGTACCGCCGGCTTTCTTCACTTATAACTCCACTGTTCCACCTTTAAAACTAAGACTTGCGATGTCCAACTATCCAGGGGGGTACACTGGGTCACTCCTTCGATAGATCTTGACTGACCCATAACAAGAAATGGTATAAAGAATTGTGTTTTAGCTATGTCCGGCGTTACACTAATCAGAAGATCACTTTCCTTGAACAGCTGAGGAATAGCGCGATACCGCCGGCTTTCTCCACTTGTATCTCCGTTGTGCCTCTTTTAGAACTGCATCTAGAGGTGTCCAGCCAAACAGAGGGGTCCCTTGAGGCTTTCTGACAAAAAATCTTAACTGACCAGGACTTGGGAATAATGAAAATTGCTGTAGATTAATAGTGTCTGGAGTCACAAAAGTGCTTTCACTGAACAGCTGTTTTCAAGCGCTCCTGCCGGCTGTATCTTTCTATAAAATCATTGTGTCACCAAATAATCCAGATCCCAAAGATATTCAATCAAGAGGGGGTCTTTCTGAGACCTATAGACTTCTATTAAAAATTAATCCAAACTTGTAGATAATATATTTCCTTATAAAATGTCAGCTGATCTGAGGATTCAGCTCGCGCCGCTTCAGCCGGTTTTATACAGACCGGCCAGCTTTCCTCCTCTATATCTCTGCTGTGCCACCATAAATTTGAATCATGAGGTAATAATTTATTCACATGAGGCTACTGAATTCTATAGCCCATAAGATTATCCTGACCAAACCCTGTGAAGGGTGCTATTTGCCAAAATAAAACCAGTCAGTATGTCGTTTTCACAGCGCGCGAGATGACACAGTGCTCCTGACTGAAGACGGTTTACCTCATCTGAGGTAAATTAATGGCCGATCAGTGACGCAGAATAAAGATAATTTTTTTTAAGCTCACTGACATCAAAGTCCAAGGTCCACTATGAATAGTTTTCTCATCCTTAGACAAATTTACATGACAGGTTTACAATTCTCCTTTCATGAGGTAATCCTGACTGAGAGGATTCACCCGCCCGCGTCAGTAAGCTCGCGCCAGCTCTTGAAATTAATATCTCTGCTAAAATAGATCCAAATAGTCTTGGACTAGTATCAAAATGTCACTAAGATGCTCTTAGTATTGTCCCAAAGGATTTTCTATATGTAAAACCTCTATAAGTTGAGATAAAAGTAGATTTATAAGTAGCGTCCACGGAGCTCAGGCTTCCTGCGATCTACATTGCAGGAGTCCAGGCCACGCCCCAAAAGTAGTCCTGTATTCCAACATAGACATTGAGAAAAGCATTAGGCAGAGGGGGTGGGGGAGTGTGGAAAGCTTTCCACACTCCCACACACCCCTTGCCTACCGCTTTTCTCCATGTCTATGTTAGAATAAAGTACTATTTTGCCCCAGCTTATGGTGAGTGCCACCTTTCTTTTCATTTTCCACAAAATGCAAATGCTGTATCGTTTTGTCCCCTTTGTAAAATCTTTAGTATATTTCTTATAAAAACACTGACTCATTTTGGATTAAATATAAAATGTAATAGTTCTGTTCCTTTTGTTCTGTAAACCGCGCCTCAAAAGCCATACGCTACCTATCAGGCATCCAGTCGACCTGAATATAAAAAAACGACTGATGGTGGCAAGTAATAGTCTTTCTTGGGTTATCGTGGAATTCACAGTGACCGTATCAGAGGTATGTACATATATTCCATGAGTTGGAATCGGAGGTGTATACAGTCCCTGACAGAAGTTATGTCGCTTATCCATGTTATGTAAATAAAAGCTTATAACCTGACGTTAAATTCATCCATTGGTTTTATAAATTACTCTTTTGAAAGCTGAAACCCTCCCAAATTTGGTTTAGGTTAAGAAAATAAATTGGCATCAATGCTGAAATATTGATCATTTAATGAACACAGAATGGTCAGATTTTGGCAAGACAAAAGTTTTGTCGCCCACAGAAAGTAATGTGATATTCAAACAAATAATTATCTTAAAATAGAAATATATGTTGCATAACATTGGTGAATGAAGTTGTGGTGCTATTGGAGTCATATTTAATATTTTCTGTGACTTCCATGAGCTTGAAGGACTGCATCCATGCGGTTCAACAATGATTCATACAATTTATTAATGAAGTCATCAGGAATAGCAAAGAATGCAGTCTTACATGCCTCCCAGAGGTCATCTAGATTCTTTGGTTTTCTCTTCCAAGCTTCCTCTTTCATCCTACCCCAAACATGCTCGATGATGTTCATGTCTGGTGACTGGGCTGGCCTGTCCTTGAGCACCTTGATCTTTTTTGCCTGGAGGAACTTTGTTGTAGAGATGGATATATGAGACGGAGCACCATCCTGCCAGGGTGCCAGGGTGTGGGAACACAGCAGCCCCTCGTCCATGACTACCGCCCTGCGCACCTTACATGGCAGTTGATAAGTATAAGACTAAGTACAGGCGACTTACATTAGTAGCACCACTCCAGCGCTGCAATAAAGAAAAATGCTGGAGTGGTGCTTTAAGCTACAGTGGGGAAAATAAGTATTTGATAGACTGACGGTTTTGCAAGTTTTCCCACCTGAAAGGAATGGAGAGGTCTGTAATTTTTATCATAGGTACACTTCAACTGTGAGAGACAGAATCGACAGAAAATCACATCGATTTTTAAATAATTAAATTGCATTTTATTGTATGAAATAAGTATTTGATCTCCTACCAACCAGCAACAATTCTGGCTCTCACAGACCTATTAGTTTTTTTAAAGAAGTCCTCCTACTTTGCACTCATTACCTGTATTAATTGCACCTGCTTGAACTTGTTACCTGTATAAAAGACATCTGTCCACACACTTAATCAATCACCCTCCAACCTCTCCACCAAGACCAAAGAGCTGCCTAAGGACACCAGGGAAAAAATTGCAGACCTGCACAAGGCTTGGATGGGCTACAGGACAATAGGCAAACATCTTGGTGAGAAAGCAACAACTGTGGGCACAATTATTAGAAAATGAAAGAAACACAAGATGATTGACAATCTTCCTCGGTCTGAGGCTCTGTGCATGCAAGATCTCACCCCGTGGTGTAAGGATTCTGAGAAAGGTCAGGAAATCAGCCCAGAACTACACAGGAGGGCCTAGTCAATGACCTGAAGAAAGCTGGGACCACATTCTCCAACATTAAAGTTAGTAACACACTACGCCATCATGGATTAAAATCCTGCAGGGATGCGTAGAACCCCAAGAACACTGTCCCAACTGTGAAGCATGGTGGGGGAAACAACATACTTTGGGAGTGCTGCTCTGCAAAGGGGACAGGACAACTGCACTGTATTGAAGGGACGATAAATGGGGTCATGTATCGCGAGATTTTGGCCAACAACCTCCTTCCCTCAGTAAGAGAATTGAAGATGGGTCATTGCTGGGTCTTTCAGCATGACAGTGACCCGAAACACACAGCCAGGGCAACTAAGGAGTGGCTTTGTAAGAAGCATTTCAAGTCCTGGAGTGGCCTAGCCAGTCTCCAGACTTGAACTCAATAGAAAATCTTTGGAGGGAGCTGAAACTCAATGTTTCCCAGTGACAGCTCTGAAACCTGAAAGATCTGGAGAAGATCTGTATGGAGGAGTGGGCCAAAATACCTGCTGCTGTGTGTGCAAACTTGGTCAAGAACTACAGGAAACATCTTACCTCTGTAATTGCAAAGATTTCTGGACCAAATATTAAGTTCTGTTTTCCTATTGTATTAAATACTTATTTCATGCAATAAAATGCAATTTAATTATGTAAAAATCATACATTTTTTTCTGGATTTTTTTGTTGTTGTTGAAGTGTATCTGAACTAAAAATTACAGACCTCTCCATTCTTCATAGGTGGGAAAACTTGCAAAATCGGCAGTGTACCAAATACTTATTTTCCCCACTATATATTTTCTCTGAAAATATAGACACCTGCAAGAAGGAAGCCTTTCCTGCTTCATGCTTCCTGTTGTTCAAACAGCATGAATCACTTGACTGATGCTGGATTTTGTGTTTTTCATGTGTCACATTGAATGGAGCATTAGTGCACATGCTTGACGTCTGCTTCATTCAGACAAGGCTCCACTTGGCACAAACGCCTTAAATTATCTGCATCTGTCATCAGTTCTTCTTTGTATGTGAAGAAATTAAGAGTTTAACCCCTTCACGACATGCGCCGTATATGTATGGCACATGGCGTGTCTCCCCCTTTGACGCGTGTTCCGGCACTGAGCCCGCATCTTTCACGACACATGACAGCTGATCTGATCAGCTGTCATGTGCCCCTAACATGTTAAATGTTAACATGTTAAATGCCGCTGTCAGTCTCCGACAGTGGCATTTAACATGGCCACGCCGGAACCGCGTGTCATGCAAGGTGTGGGAAAGACTTAGTGCAACACAAAGGGAAGAGGGAAAGGGAGCCCAGACTCTAGGGAAAGGGGGGAGTGGAGACCCCCTAGGATGATCTAAAAACACCCTGTCTCCACTAACGTTCCTGTACTGGCTCTTCACCAATTGCCACACGTGAACCTGGCCCTGTCTTTCCCTGGCGTTGGGCCCTGGCTAGGGAAGGGAGGAGGATGAGCACTAGTTGATCTCCACTGACCACTAAAGACAACAAGGGGGAACAAACAAGGGAAGATAGCTTAGCTTTTAGTCGACTTCATAGAGATTAACACCAGTCCTCATAGCTCCAGAGAGGATGAAGTAATGCACTTGATCGGAGCCTTCACAAAGGGTAATATGAGTATCGCCGGCACCTCCCTCTAGCAGACAGCAGGTATTTATACACCCAGGCCAGGGTGTTAATTAGCCAGAATATTGCAATAAAATGCAATAATGGGCGATCAAAATATCATATCCATCCCAAAATGGTATTAATAAAAACGTCAGTTCGGCAAGCAAAAAATAAGCCCTCACCCAGCGCCAGATCCCAAAAAAATGAAGACGCTATGGGTCTCAGATAATGACTTTTTTTTTTTTAACTAACTTTGGATTTTTTTTTACCACATAAATAAAAAAGAACCTATAAGTTTGGTATTTGCAAACTAGTAATTAGTGTTGAGCCACCCCCGTAGTGTTCGAGTTCGGTTCGGTTCGTCGAACACCCGTGTGTTCGCCGAACTGTTCGTCGAACTGTTCGTCGAACACCTTCGAACACCGTTAAAACCAATGGCAGGCAAACAAAACACATAAAAACACATAGAAAACACCTTCAAAGGTGTCCAAAAGCTGACAAACTGCTCAGAAGACATAACTAACACATGGAAAAGTGACAAGTACATACAGTCATGCGAAAATAAAAGAGGTGGAGGAGTAAAAGGAGGGGGAGACACAGATATAGGCATGTCATGCCCTTCTAAAATCCAAAAAGTGAGAAGCCAACACGGCCAGTCCGCTCCTGCCCGTGCCACCTCCGTGTCGCCGGGTTTGTGCCAGAGCCGCGGTGAACCCTGATGGCCAGCCCCCCTCTCCCAATACTGGTGCCTGTCCGCTGGTGGGTCGAGCGAGCCCCCCTGTGGTGGAGGCAGCTCTAAGCTTTTTAATTTAAATTGTCTCTCTAATTTGAATGAATACACTTTAAATCCATTTACAAGGATCTATTGGAGGGCAAGTCTCATGCCAGCAGCCGCGTAATTCCAGCTCCAGTAGCGTCCACTAAAGCTGCTGCAGTTAAAAAGCTTTTATAAGGATCGAGCTCGGCTGTCCACCGCAAGGCATCCTACTGCCAGTCCCAGCCCCTATGCCTTGGGGTGCCTCCTGATGCTCTTCACTGAGTATCCCGTGGTCCCAAAGCATTTCCTTTAAAAAAATGAAGTGTCCAAACTACAGGTGGTGTAGCTTGCTTAACAGCCGGGATAATCCGCTGACTAGCAGACCCTGCTACTAGGCACAAAGTATTTCCTGGGCTAGATGCAGTTAAAAATTTGTAATTAGATACTCTCGTTGGATGCTGAGAAAGCATTCCATAGAGTCTCCTGGCACGCCATATATGATTCTCTTAAAAAGCTTGGGGTAGGGGTCTAAGGGACCCTTTTATAGCCAAAATCACGGCCCTGTATCGCAATACGTCACCTCGGCTGAAGATAAATGGAACTGTAGCACCCTGAGGGCTCGGTTGCTACAGAGGTATTGCACCTCACCCAGAGGTGTGATATCTCACTCTCAGGTAAGGATGTAGTGTGGATCAGGACCCGACACCTGCATGCATTACACCACATTGCCGTGGGGCAGGGCGACCAATATGCCCCTGAGATGGGCACGACAGTCCCTGTCCCTGGCTGGAGTGGGGGGAGGGAACACTGAGGAAGGGGAACCCTGTAGTGCAGGAGCAGGGAGGAAGCAGTTCCTGGGTGCATTGAGAAGGGAGTATAAAAGGTGGGCACCATCTTAGTTCAGTGCAGAGAAGTCTGAGCAGAAGTGGCAGGGAGCAGGGGCTCTGCATGAGCTCTGCTCCGGAGGCGGGCCTAGTAACAGAGGCCCAGGCCTGGAAGAGGGAGAAGGAAGGAAGAGGAGCGGAGAAGGCTCCAGGAACGAGGAACGAAGGGATCTCAGGGGTGCGGACGGGCGAGTCGCCACCGCACGCCAGAATCCACCTGCGTGGAGGGGTCAGGCCAAAGGGGGAGACCGGTCCCCGAAACTAGTGGAGGCAGGAAACGACCCTCAGCTAGAAACAGGAGGCTGTGACATTTTATGTGGCGCAGCCCCTCGCTACACCCGCTAGGAAGGCACCACATAGGGTCAGGGAAACTGGCGCCAAGTTTACCAAGAGGAGGCCCGAGGCAGCCGGACAGAAGGGTTGGCAAGAAAGGCCAGACAAAGGACACACAAAGGGGGTCCTGTGAAGCACTCCAAAGTTATCTGGGAGTTGTCTGAGCCCCTCACCTGGTGAGCACAGTACGACGTGGGCAGCCGTTACCTGCAGACGTGGTCTGGATAATAAGAACTGTGAGTAAAGGCCCTGGACTGCATCACTGACTCCGTGTCATTACTGCTGCTGCCCTGCACCATCACCCCCATTCTCCGCATACACTGCCCTGAGGCTATACTCCTCCCGTGGGGAGTTATGCTACGCTCTGCTGCACCCACAACACCAGCCTCAGCGGTCTGCCCTGGAGCGGCGGTTCACTCTGACCGCAATCCACGGGTGGCGTAGTCGGACATTTAAACATCAAAACCACATAAATAGTTCCGCCACTGGTTTGACCGCCCTGAGACACGGAACCGGGTTGCCGCCACGGAGACTACAACCACCAGCATCCACCAAAAAGGGTCCGGCTCCGGGTGTCCCAAGGCCCAGGGGGCGCGTCAGAACATTTTCATCACCTTTCACAATCACCAATGGGACAAGGCAGGGATGTTCTCTGTCCCCTCTCTTATACATCCTAGTGACGGAGCACCTGCTCTCATCAATTCGCCATAACCCCAATATTAGGTGGATTGAGGTGGGAGGCACCGAGTACAAGTGCTCTCTATTTGCTGATAATGTCCTAGTATATATCACTCAATCACATATATCCATCCATGCTGTTATGGCTGAAATAGATCACTTTGTTACATGGTCAAATTTTAAAATCAATGCAGCGAAGTCTGAGGCCCTCGATGTCTCCCTCCCCAAATCCATATAGGATTCCATCCAGTCCAACTTTCCCTTTGCCTGGCCCTCACAGGGTATCAAATACTTAGGAATTCCTATTCATAGAGACCTCTCCCATCTATGTTATCTTAATTTTGGGCCCTTTATTGAACAACTCCATACAGACCACGGTTGCCAAGTTAGAACTGTAAGATTCACTACGTGAACCACTGGTGTTTTGTGGAAAAGCACATGTACACTGTGTTCCAAATTATTATGCAAAAAGTGTTTAGGAGTGATAAGGGAAGAATTTGTTTGTTTGTCAGTTAAACTCATTGATGGTGATGTGTGTCAGGGCTCTTTATATCACTGTAAGCAATTGCAGACACCTGTGCTAATTAGTTTGGCAGGTGTGTCCAATGAAAGGCAAGACTACTTAAGAAGGCTATCTCACATTATTAAGCAGCCTACATTTTCTGCCAAAATGGGAAAGAAAAAGGATGTGTCGGCTGCTGAGAAGCAACAAATTGTGGAGTGTTTAGGTCAAGGCATGACTACAATCAACATTGTGCGATGATCAGGATGAAGTGTCTTGGCAATCAAGAAGTATGTAGCTGATTCACAGTACACACGTGTGCGTGCTGATAAGGGCAAATTGAGGACTCTTTCCTACAGGCAATTACGTCAGGTTGAAAGAGCAGCGGCAAAAAAGCCTTGTCATAGCAGCAGACAAGTTTTTGAAGCTGCTTGTGCCTCCAACGTCCCCCGAACAACAAGATGCAGGGTCCTTCAGAGGTTTGCAGCTGTGCATACGCCATCCTGTCGACCTTCTCTATCCACTTCACACAAGCAGAAACGGCTCCAGTGGGCCAAACATTACATGAAGACTGATTTCAAAACTGTTTTGTTCACGGATGAGTGCCGTGCAGCGCTCGATGGTCCAGATGGATGGAGTGGAGGATGGCTGGTTGATGGACACCCCACGCAAACACGGCTACAGCGCCAACAAGGAGGAGGTGGAGTAATGTTTTGGGCTGGAATCATGGGGAGAGAGATTGTCGGCCCCTTTAGGATCCCTGAAGGCGCTAAAGATGAACTCCATAATGTATGTGGATTTTCTCAAACAGCACTTCCTGCCATGGTTCAAGAAGAAGAACCGTGTATTTCACAGCAAGATCATTTTTCTGCATGATAATGCACCATCTCATGCTGCACATAAAACATCTGCATCTCTGGCTGATATGGGCATAAAAGGGGACAAACTTATGGTGTGACCCCCATGCTCCCCTGACCTCTACCCCATTCAGAACCTTTGGAGCATCATTAAAAGGAGTGTCTATGATGGCGGGAGGCAGTTCACATCTAAGCAACAGCTCTGGGAGGGTATTCTGTCCTCATGCAAAACAATTGAAGCAGAAACCATCCAAAACCTGACAAATTCAATGGACGAGAGAGTTCAGAAGCTCCTTTCGAACAAGGGGTCCTATGTGAAAATGTAACATCACCTAGAATAAAGTTTTGAGTTGAAAACTGTTTGATTTCAGTTTCTAACAACCTGCTAATGCTTATAATTTCAAAAATGACCATTTTTTTGGTCTTTATTAAAATGAAAAGGTTGATCGAAAAGTTTGGGGGATCTAAGAGTGTGGCAACCCAGTAGTCATGATTACTTCGAATTCTGACAATATGAAGGTCATGCTGCAGGTAGTGCAGCAAGAAGGCACTTATGTGTCTTGCGCATCTCGGAGCCCCAAAATTATTTTCCGGGCTAGATGCAGCTAAAAATTATTTTTAATTTTAAATCTGGTGGAGCTTATTATAGATGGCCTAATAGGATCAGTGCTGCACACTGCTACAAAGCCCAAATTATTTTCCAGTCAAGATACAGATAAACATGATTAGTAATTTGAAAGCTTAAAACGGTTGGTAGGGTGATTTTAAACAATCATCAAGCTTTTACTCTCCCCAGGATGACACAGGGGTAGAAAAGTCGTTTCGGATCCATGATTTGTTCATCTTTATGAACGTGAGTCTGTCTACATTATCAGTGGAGAGCCGCGTGCGCTTATCTGTCAGCACACCACCAGCAGCGCTGAACACACGTTCAGACAGAACGCTGGCTGCGGGGCATGACAAGATCTCCAAGGCGTAAGTGGCTAGCTCCGGCCATTTATCCAGATTGGAAGCCCAAAAAGAGCAAGGGTCCAGTGACACAGTCGTGGCTTCAATGTTTACTCGGAGGTACTCCTGTACCATCGTCTCTAGGCGTTGACTATGTGTCAGACTTCTTGTCTCCTGTGGCCTTGCAAAGGATGGGCTAAAAAAGTGGTGAAATGATTCCGCAAAATTGATGTTACCACCAGATACTGTGGTTCTGTTACGGTTTGAGTGCTGAACACTTGACGGTCCCACGGTTGGCAAGTTGGAACTGTGAGATTCACTACGTGCACCACTGGTATTTTGTGGAAAAGCACATGTAAGATTCTGCAACAGTCTCTGCTGATACTCCTGCATGCGTGCATCCCTTTCTATGGCAGGAATAATTTCTGCAAATTTACTTTTGTACCGGGGATCTAACAGTGTGGCAACCCAGTAGTCAGGATTATTTCTAATTCTCACAATTCGAGGGTCATGTTGCAGGTAGTGCAGCAAGAAGGCACTCATGTGTGTTGCGCATCCAGGAGCACCAAGTCCCTGTTGTGTTGGTGGCGAGGTAACAATCATGCTTCCTTCCTCTGTCCTCTCCCCCCAACCTCGCACAACAGAAATGTGATCAAGGTCTCCCTCATCTGATGAGTCTTCCATCAGTTCGTCCTCCACTTCTTCCTGGGCTCCTGCACCTTCCTCACTAGTTTGGCTGCTACCATGCGCCCTGGTAAAACCATCTCCCCCACCCTCACATGCCTGCCGCCTTGGTGCTGCCGACCGTCTGGACCTTGCAGATGTTAGCCCTTCCGCATACAACTCCTCCTCCTCTACTTCCTCCACCTCCTCTTGTGCCACCACCTGACTCCGAATTCTGTTTAACATGTGCTCCAGCATGTAAATCACCGGAATAGTCATGCTGATAATGGCATCGTCAGCACTAAACATCTTCGTCGCCATTTCAAAACTGTGCAGAAGGGTGCATAGGTCCCTGATCTGAGACCACTCCTCCAGCGTGATTTGCCCCACCTCTGAATCTCGTTGGCCCAGGCTATACGTCAGAACGTATTGCACCAGGGCTTGTCGGTGCTGCCACAGTCGCTGCAACATGTGCAGAGTTGAATTCCACCGGGTAGGCACATCGCATTTTAGCCGGTGAAGTGGCAGGCCCAACGACTTCTGTAGAGATGTAAGTCGCTGAGCTGCGGGATGCGAACGGCGGAAGTGAGCACACAGCGACCGTGCCCTCTGCAGAAGGCCATCTAGTCTGGGATAGTGGGCTAAAAATTGCTGGACAACCAGGTTCAACACGTGAGCCATACAAGGCACGTGTGTGACATTGCCCCGGCGAAGGGCCGCACCCAGGTTTGCAGCATTGTCGCACACGGCCTTCCCTGGTTTCAGGTCCAGTGGAGACAACCATTCATGAAATTGGTTCTCCAGAGCTGACCACAACTCCTCAGCTGTGTGACTCACATTTCCCAGACATTTCAATGTAAAAACCGCCTGATGACGTTGAGCCCTACTGCCAGCATAGTAAGGAGGTGTGCAGGATCCCTTCTGCGCAGTTAGAAAGCTTGTGGCATGACCAGACAGGCTATGGGTGCAGGTGGAAGACCGAGAGGAGGTTGAGGAGGCAGAAGCAGTGGAGGAACTTTGACATAAAGAGGATTGACGCACAACTCGTGGGGACGGCAAGACTTGGAAAGCAGCCCCTTGTCCTGCTGTCACCATAGTTACCCAGTGCCCAGTCAGCGACATGTAACGCCCCTGTCCATGCCTACTCGTCCAAGTGTCTGTGGTGAAATGCACCCTGTCACACACAGAGTTTCTCAAAGAAGCGGTGATGTTGTGTGCGACATGCTGGTGGAGCGCAGGCACACCTTTCTTTGAGAAGTAGTGCCGACTGGGCATCTGGTACTGGGGCACTGCGACGGACATAAGGTCTCGAAAATCCTCTGTGTCCACCAGGCGGAAAGGCAGCATTTCTGTAGCCAAGAGCTTGCAGATGGTGAAATTCAACCTCTTAGCTTTCTCATGGCTAGGAGGAAATGGTCTTTTACTTGTCCACATCTGAGGGACCGAGGGCTGGCTATTGTGCTTAGACGGGGTTGATAAGGGTGTCCCCGGCAAACTGCCGGTCTGTGAGGAAGATGCAGGCGGACATGTTAGGTTGCCTTGATCCAAAGGTGGTGCTATCGATGTCGGACAGCGCTCAACACCAGCTGCTGTTACCACCTCCAAAGAAAATGATGACCTGCCAATCACGCTGGCTGTTGCGGGTAAAGAGGTGGCAGGTCTGCGCCCCAAAACAGGTGTGACTGCTGTCCCCCCAGTCACAGAGGATGAAGAGGCCGCGGATGCACAAGATATGGCAGACGGTGGTTGGCCCGGCCGGCTAGGCCGCATTGTAGCACACTGAGCTTCCCACTGCAACTTATGCTTCATGTCCATGTGCCGGTTCATGCATGAAGTACTCAAACTATGTATTTTTTGGCCTCTACTTAGCTTTTGCTGACAAATGTTACAGATAACACGAGTTGGGTCATCTTTATCGATCTGAAAAAATGCCCAGGCTATGCAAGGCTTAGCACCCATGCGACCTGAAGAGCCACCACGGCTTGTGGTGAGAGGCAGAGTTGTGTTTGAGGATGCAGTTGTTGACGTGCTTCCAGTACTACGTCTCTGTCCAGGAAGGCGCAACCTGACCTCGTCGTCACTAGCATCTTCCTCCACCTCCTCTGCTGACCTCATCTCTTGGCTGACTGTGGGTTGACAGTAAGTGGGATCTCCAACCTCATCATCATCACCCTGTGTGTTATCACACCCGTCGTCCTCAGAGCCAACCTGTTCCTGCCCTGACAAAAAACTAAAGTTGTCGCTCCAATCAGGTATTTGAGTCTTATCATCGTCTTCCTCATTGTCTCCACCAACAGGAGTTACAGTTTGGGAATGAGGGTCTACATTATGGTCAGAACCTTCTGCGTCTGGTCCTGGATCCGACTCATAAAGATTCTGGGCATCAGTGCAGATCATTTCCTCGTCTGGATTCACAGAAGCGCTGGAGTCGACCTCTGATTCCCAGGCTATAGTATGAGTAAACAGCTCTGCAGACTCAACCATCTGTTCTACCTCATACTCAGACGGGCAGCTGGAGATTTGGGAGCTATGAGGAAGCAAGTGCGATTTGGGTGACACCTTTGAGGACTGGAGTATTTGTGATGTTGAAGTTGATGTGGAGGAGAGCCCACTTAAAGGAGCACTTGATATCCGTTGAAGCACCTTCTGTTTTTGTGCCTCATCTGGAATTTGTAGCGATTGGCGTGGCCGTAAGAAAGGGATCTTATCACATTGTCCGCTAAAAGAAGTAGACATTTTAGTTTGGCTGGAAGATGGTCTTTCTTCTGCAGATGTTACTGTTGCTTTAACACCTACCCCACGGACACAACCTTTTTTCCCCTTCCCAACACGCCTATTCCCCTTTCCACCAGCAGCAGGCCTTTTTCCACTCATTTTGGTGGTTAACTAATTCACAACTCTGGAGTTGTTTGCACAAAAAAACAATGGATGGTAACCGAGCAGAGCTGAGTGGCCAAACTGTGGTATTAGGCCAAAACTATTGGCTGGGTTAGATGCAGAAAAAAATATATTCAGTTTGCAACCTGATGGAGGTCAGTATAGATGGACTAATACAACAAGTCCCACACACAGCTAGAAGCCCAATATTTTTTCAGAGGTAGATGCAGAAAAAAATATATTCAGTTTGCAACCTGATGGAGGTCAGTATAGATGGACTAATACAACAAGTCCCACACACAGCTAGAAGCCCAAATATTTTTTCAGAGGTACTGTAGATGCAGATAAAAATTAGTTTTAATTTGCAACCTGATGGAGGTCAGTATAGATGGACTAATAGAGAAAGTCCGACACACTGCTAGAAGGCCAAATATTTTTTCAGAGCTAGATGCAGAAAAAAATTATATTCAGTTTGCAACCTGATGGAGGTCAGTATAGATGGATTAATAGAACAAGACCCACACACAGCTAGAAGCCCAATATTTTTTCAGAGGTAGATGCAGAAAAAAATATATTCAGTTTGCAACCTGATGGAGGTCAGTATAGATGGACTAATACAACAAGTCCCACACACAGCTAGAAGCCCAATATTTTTTCAGAGGTAGATGCAGAAAAAAATATATTCAGTTTGCAACCTGATGGAGGTCAGTATAGATGGACTAATACAACAAGTCCCACACACAGCTAGAAGCCCAAATATTTTTTCAGAGGTAGATGCAGAAAAAAATATATTCAGTTTGCAACCTGATGGAGGTCAGTATAGATGGACTAATACAACAAGTCCCACACACAGCTAGAAGCCCAAATATTTTTTCAGAGGTACTGTAGATGCAGATAAAAATTATTTTTAATTTGCAACCTGATGGAGGTCAGTATAGATGGACTAATACAACAAGTCCCACACACAGCTAGAAGCCCAAATATTTTTTCAGAGGTACTGTAGATGCAGATAAAAATTAGTTTTAATTTGCAACCTGATGGAGGTCAGTATAGATGGACTAATAGAATGATGCTATGCCCAAAAGATTTTACTTCACTAGGTGCAGTAAAAAAATTGGTATTCTATACACAGGTGGTATATCTTGCAACACAGATAGGCTACTCCACTGACTAACACACTCTGCAATAGGCCAAAAAGGATTAGCTTTGCTAGATTCAGCCAAATGCTGTGAAAAAAACTTGCACAGCACTGGCACAGACCTGCCTGGCAAAAACTGATAGGAACTGATGTAACCTAGTCCTGAAAAGGACTCCAATTACAATTAGTCTTTACTCCAACAACCTATCTATTTAAGAGCACAGACCTGCTTGATAAAAGTCGTAGGAAATGCTGTAACCTAGTCCTTAAAAGGACTGCAATCACAACTATTCCCTACTCCCAAGCTATCTGTATATTTGTGCGAAAATTGGCTTGAAATTAACAAGGTATAGCGCACACAGCAACAGCGGTGCCGTCTAACACGCAGCTGCAGCAGTGAGAAAATGGTGGCGACGGGGAAAATGGCTTGGTCTTATAGGGCAAGGACATGTGACATACACTGCCAATGACACATGCCCTTGCTTGTGTGAAAAAAAGCACTTCGCTCCGTGTGTGCGCTGCTGATAGGCTGACAGATTGCACCTCCCCACTGCAAATGCGGGAAAGAGAAAAAAAAATGGAGATCTTCATTGTTCCTGCAGAGATCCATCCCCTGCCCCTCCCCCCACCCCGCTGTACACTCAAACTGCGTATTAACATTAATTTTCATCATTACTGAGAAAAAATCCAGTTATGATTTTGGTGCACGAACAGTTATCGAACATAACCTCGAACAGCCGAATTTTTATCAAATTGTTCGTGTTCGCCGAACGGCTCGAACACCGCCCAAAACAGCTCGAATTTGAGATTGGCGAACAGTTCGAGTAGAACAACGCTCATCTCTACTAGTAATGACCTGGAGAATCATAATGGTAAAAAAAAAAAACAACCTGTGAAATTGCACTTTTTTGCAATTTCACAGCACTTGGAATTTTTTCCCATTTTCCATTACATTATATGGTGACATCAATGGGGTCATTCAAAAGTACAACTCGTCCTACAAAAAACAAGCCCTTACATGGCCATATTGATCGAAAAATAAAAAAGTTATGGCTCTTGGAAGAAGAGGAGCAAAACACGAAAGTGCAAAAACGGAAAAGGGCCACGGTGTGAAGGGGTTATATAAAAATATATAATATAGTAGGTGGACGCATTTGTTGGCTGCAATTACGCTCGCCCTAACTTGCGATTAAATCGGACGAATGCAATCTGATAAAAAATCTGATTGCATTTGTACCAATTTAATCCCATGAAGGTGTGCTCAGTGGCGTTTTTTTCTCCAGCTCGATCGCGATCTGATCGGACTGAAAAAAAAAATCGTAGCATGCTGGATTCGGATTAAATGCACCCATACAGGTTTATGGGTACGTGTGAAACATCGCACTGCACTCCGATATCACCCGAGTGCAGTGCGATTCCCGCCAACGCCAGCAACAGAGGAGATGGAGAAATTACATTCTCCGTCTCCCTCTGATGCGAGAGGATCGGAGTACAGAGCAATGACACGCGGCTCACGCTCGCAGGAGAGCGAAAGCCGAGTATCATTAGCATATCGGATGTGATACGCTAGTGGGACCCCGGCCTTAGGCTGGGGTCACAAGTGCATATAAAAAAATAAAAAAAAATCGGTCTGATTTGCATCCAGAAAAGTGAGATGATTTTTCCTCACTGTCATCCATGTGCTATCCGTATACAATCCATTATTTTACTCAGCAGCTATCAATCATTTACAGTTTCCTATGTTACAGAATTGTAATGTATCCATAAAAATCGGATGCCACTCTGATGGTCCGTTTTTTTTTTTCTCGCACCCATCAAATTTTGGAGTGTAATGTCAGCATGCTGTGATTTTTTTCTCACGCTGAATACAGCTGAGGAGAAATACGCAGATCTGCACTGCCTCATTGTATAACATCGGTCCGAGTGCAATTCCTTTTTAATCGAATTGCACTCGTCCAAGTTATACGCTAGTGTGAGTGAACCCTTCAAGTTAATCTCGGTGTGCATTTCTTCACTTTTTTATCCGCCTCACCTAGGTGTTGCCACCCTTTGTCCTAGTTCACTCCTGTGGAGTCTCATTCACATAAGAGCGTGGTTATCCCAAAGTGGTTGAACCTGATTTTCTTCTTTTGTTTCAACAATGTGCATGTCTATAAAGATCATATATCAACCATTTTTCTGAAAATTGCGTAAGTATAAAATTGGTGACCATTATAATTACATACAGTAACTTCCAGCAATTGTATTATTTTATTACACTAGCAATTAGCAGGGATGGCCAGGACCACCAGGGCACCAGAGGACTGACGCGGTGTCTATAACCATCACTTGCTAGTTGGTAAGACAGGGCATAATAAGATGAGCATTTGGTGCATTACTTCTGCTGAGTATTTTTGGTTTGGTATTACAGTTCCTGCAAAGTGGATGGGATTTATAGAAAGCTCTTGCCCACTGTGATTTTTTAATTTTTACACTTTTTTTAAAATCTGCAACATATACATTTCTTGTGGTTAAATAGACATTTTATTTGTGGAATTTCCCCATAGACTTGAATGAGATGAGGAAAATCTGCAAGTAAAAAAGATATATGTGGTTTACTACATTTCCACATAGGAAACACAGGAAAAAAACTTTGCACGTGACTTTATCAATAAAGTTTTATAAAAGCTAAATAACAGGAAGTACCCAAAACAAAGCATCCCAAAATTATTCAAAACCACAGCTGAAAAAATGTAATAAAAATGCAAGTATTGGTCCAGAAAGATGAACAACTCAGCAGACTGATGGCGGGAGCGCGGCCTCAGCGGGGACAAGGCCATCACATGCTCAGCTAATGGGGACTGGGGAAAAAGGTCAGAAAATGGTTCAGAATAGGAGTAAAAAGCCCACAGCATTCATAGTGGGGCCGGGTGGGGTACGTGCACACTGGGAAAATCGCCTGAAAGCAGGTTGGTCACATTCACACATTGAGCTGTCGGTGTTTTTTACGTGACAAACATGCAAGGTGTGCACAGACCACTACTATCAGATAAAATGATCACGCTTTCTATAACCTCTTTCATAGTCTAGCTATGGAGGCCCCCACAAACTGTCATAGTTTCGTAGGTGACCCTTGGTGGGTGCCGCATTCATTATGACTGAAGGTCGCATGCACAAAGCTAATCCCCTTTACTAGTGAAGCACGCCTCCTCATGTCATCAACCTCCGGGCCAGCAGAGGTCGCTCAACCGCCTGTCTCCACCACAACCTTTCAGTGGGAGCGCCCACTTTCCCTGGCGGGCTGAGTGGAGTAGGAGCCGGAGAGTTGCCGGGAGCTGGCGGGTGCGGGCTGAAGGGCACACATGCATCTGTCACAAGCACATAGAGAGCACTGCCTGCCTAGCTCTGATGTGTGGTGAAGTGGCGGGAGCGCCCTGGCATGAAGCGCTGCTCGGTGCCCATTAGCTTCTACCCGGCAGGTGTATGAGGCTGCCCTGTGCCCAGCATACTGTAACCATGGGGCTCATACCCGGATGCAGGTGGGCAGTGTATGTGCTCCTCTTCCTGGTCCTGGTGCCCGATCTCTTCACACAAGCCAGCTCTCCGGATCTGGACCACTACGAGCATGAGCATCATGGGGTCACCCCGGAGCCACAGGGGGCCACTGCCAATACCACAAAGCATGCCAAACGCAAGCTGTTTCCGGTGCTGGACATGGATTACGGCTACATCAGAGAGCCGTTCGAGATCGCCTTGTGGATCCTGCTGGCTTGTCTGATGAAGCTGGGTGAGTGGCACCCTGCATGTGGCTTGTCTGATGAAGCTGGGTGAGTGGCACCCTGCATGTGGCTTGTCTGATGAAGCTGGGTGAGTGGCACCCTGCATGTGGCTTGTCTGATGAAGCTGGGTGAGTGGCACCCTGCATGTGGCTTGTCTGATGAAGCTGGGTGAGTGGCACCCTGCATGTGGCTTGTCTGATGAAGCTGGGTGAGTGGCACCCTGCATGTGGCTTGTCTGATGAAGCTGGGTGAGTGGCACCCTGCATGTGGCTTGTCTGATGAAGCTGGGTGAGTGGCACCCTGCATGTGGCTTGTCTGATGAAGCTGGGTGAGTGGCACCCTGCATGTGGCTTGTCTGATGAAGCTGGGTGAGTGGCACCCTGCATGTGGCTTGTCTGATGAAGCTGGGTGAGTGGCACCCTGCATGTGGCTTGTCTGATGAAGCTGGGTGAGTGGCACCCTGCATGCGGCTTGTCTGATGAAGCTGGGTGAGTGGCACCCTGCATGCGGCTTGTCTGATGAAGCTGGGTGAGTGGCACCCTGCATGCGGCTTGTCTGATGAAGCTGGGTGAGTGGCACCCTGCATGCGGCTTGTCTGATGAAGCTGGGTGAGTGGCACCCTGCATGCGGCTTGTCTGATGAAGCTGGGTGAGTGGCACCCTGCATGCGGCTTGTCTGATGAAGCTGGGTGAGTGGCACCCTGCATGCGGCTTGTCTGATGAAGCTGGGTGAGTGGCACCCTGCATGCGGCTTGTCTGATGAAGCTGGGTGAGTGGCACCCTGCATGCGGCTTGTCTGATGAAGCTGGGTGAGTGGCACCCTGCATGCGGCTTGTCTGATGAAGCTGGGTGAGTGGCACCCTGCATGCGGCTTGTCTGATGAAGCTGGGTGAGTGGCACCCTGCATGTGGCTTGTCTGGTGAAGCTGGGTGAGTGGCACCCTGCATGTGGCTTGTCTGGTGAAGCTGGGTGAGTGGCACCCTGCATGTGGCTTGTCTGGTGAAGCTGGGTGAGTGGCACCCTGCATGTGGCTTGTCTGATGAAGCCGGGTGAGTGGCACCCTGCATGTGGCTTGTCTGATGAAGCCGGGTGAGTGGCACCCTGCATGCGGCTTGTCTGATGAAGCCGGGTGAGTGGCACCCTGCATGCGGCTTGTCTGATGAAGCTGGGTGAGTGGCACCCTGCATGCGGCTTGTCTGATGAAGCTGGGTGAGTGGCACCCTGCATGCGGCTTGTCTGATGAAGCTGGGTGAGTGGCACCCTGCATGCGGCTTGTCTGATGAAGCTGGGTGAGTGGCACCCTGCATGCTGCCCGTCTGGGCGAGGGTGGTTGAGCTGTAATACTGTGTCATGGAGGGGTGATGCCATTGTACTGTACGCACAGCTGCCCATACATTCCCACAATAGGGGGTCATGTACCTGGAGATGGGGTCTAGTGGTCACAGTTTACAGCAAAATCAAAAAATGAGGATCCAGCATGCATAGTATTATTTATCAATTAACATCACATACGAATCAAGCCATTAGGTGCATATATCGTCCTAAAGAACAAGTCCCAGGAGAAGAATCACAGGGACTTTTATGGGATGATCTTTACATACGCTTTTAATGGATAAATAATAAAATACAGATTATATGCATTCTGGATCCGGATCTTTTGGATTTCGCCCTACCTTGTGCATTGGGGACCCCGTGCACAGGTGAGCTGGTTTCCATTTACTCCCTGACTAAAGGGTTGTTCATATCACCTTTGTCAGGAAAGCCGGAGGTGGAAAAACCTGCTTGGATTTATTTTTGTACACCCTCATTCAGTTTCATTGTACTCTGCTGTGGGGTGGATATTCTCTGGGCATCTTAAGGCTGTAATGGTTGTAAGGGCCTCTATAGGAGAGAGGTTAGCTGATGACCTTTGTAATTACACAAGGTGTGGGTGTGACATAGCATGCAATCTTCTTTATCAAGGATGGTGGACATGTGTGTAAGTGGTTGACCACCTTTGTACTGTCCAGTCACTTTATGCCAGCTCTATATTGCAGTGAACATAATGGTGACATTAGTATTTTCTCCTTCCCTGCAGCAGGAATTGCTATATTTATAATAGTCTTCTCAATCCTGCTTTCACTGCTCACACCCAGGGTTGTGGCTGAATCTGCATGCTATTTAAAAAAACAGGTAAAGTGGGGATTTTTTTTTTTTTAAAGCTAGATTCTAAAAGTCCATTTATTTTTACTTTGATTCTCATATCTATAAGGAGCATTTAAATAGACGCCGTGAATTATTAAGTTCCTCTTTGATGGGCTTGTCCAAACCTTTTGATTAACAGGATCAAAGGCTGGGAAGCTGATAAATAGGGCTGCAGGGCAAATCGACCCTTCGCACTATGCTCTGTAAAATCATAGTCTTTCCAAGTAAGACACTTTTTTGTTTTTGACCCCTTTTTTTGCTGCATGCTACAGGTCTGTGTTATTGGCCGCATGTTAAATGCTAATGTATGAACTGCTATTTCCGGAGTGAGTGCTGGTCTTTAGACCCGTACTCATCAGTATCACATCTGCCTATGAGGCTGCTGAGCGCGGGTCAACAGGGCTGCACCTGGTCTGGACAACGCGCTTCGCACTCACAGAATATTGGATGTGTGAAACAAGCACAAAATCAGAATATACTAAAAATTTACCTTTATTAGTTATTTACTAAAGGTTAATTTTTAGTATATTTTGATTTTGTGCTGTAGCAACAGTATAATCCTAATCAGATACTTTACAACTGCCTTTGGCTGATTGATGTGTGAAATCAGCCTAACTTTGTCAATACGAAAATCTCATGGGCATTATTTCTGCACTTATGAGATCAGTGGCAGGGAGGAGAGCAGCACATCAAAAAATGCGCAAAAGGCATGGGAAAAAAAGTACTTGTCATAATGTGCTTAATAATTTTCTTTGGCCTTTAACATCAGGTTACATTAAACAAATTGGCCTCAATTATTCAATCAGTTTTCACCAGAATTTTGGTAGAACATTTTTTTACATTGAAAAGTGGGCAGAGCGTAGTTGGGAGGGGGCATTGCTGAGCGTGTCGGACAAATGCATCATATTTGTCATAAAAGTGGCGTAAATTCCGACAGAAATGTATTGTCACTGGCTGAAGTACATTTGGTACAGTGGTGTACGGCAGCTGAGACAAACGCAGAGCTGCACGACTGTTAAAGAAGTTGTCCAGTACTTTGTCTTACCCCCCCCCCCACCTCCAATGTATCACCCCGGAGCCCCTAAAGATTTTTGTAATTACCTTACGTTGCTTTTTCTGCCTGTGAGCGGCGCTATCCTTGGCCGCTCACAGGCATTACATGACCCCTCGCTGACGTCATGACAAGTGAGGCGTGACTCAGCGCTGGGGTCGCCACGGTGGTGGCTGGGTTGTGGGCAGGGTTAACCCCGCATCACACCCAGCTTCCACCGTGTGCTTTCCCAATGAATGGGGAGAGGCAGAGAGCATAGTGGATGCCGGGTGTGACACGGGGGGGTAACCCCGCCCAAAGCCTGGCATCCACTGTGGAACGCAGAAGCCAAAGACCCCCGGCTGCTGCCAGCACTTGTCGTGATGTCAGCGGATGTCAGAGCCGGCTGCAGCTGGGGGTCACGTGATGCCTATGAGCAGCCAGTGATAGCGCCGCTCACAGGCATTATCTGCAATGTAAGGTAATTACAAAAATCCTTAGGGACCCCGGGGGGGGTAAAGTAAAGTACTGGACAACCCTTTTAATGAATTTGTCACAATTACACCAGCGCACCTTCATCAAGACGGTCATACAAAATTCTTCTGTTGGTGAATTAGAGGCATGTATTTCTTTTTAAACAGTACTGTGTTCTAAACCACCTCAAGGAATAGTATAGTGTTGGCTTACCCTAATTATTTGACACTTGCATGGTACTTGCTTGGGTGTAGGAGAGTGGCTTCGGGAGCTACCTGCTGCAGCAGAATCTTTCCTCTCCCAATATCAGATACTGCTAAAGAAAGGGACAGCAAAGCCCTTGTATAATATTTCTATTATTTCCAGTTGTGAATATATCAAGCCTGTTTAGGGGAATACTTTTCGCTTGTCTCTAGACCTTCAGTAATATCTGTAGACTTTTGGAGCAGGACATCAGAGGGATTGTTGGTCAGTGAACTGTATGATGCAGTGTCAGAAGTGATTTTCTTGTTTTTCTTTTGAGAGGTTTCTGTTGACTCGGATAGAACTAGTGTATCATACAGGTATAAGTGATTGCATTTTTCCATTGATGGCTGTGGGAAATTTGAGGCAGTGACACATTCCCAACAGAGATCATTTAGCCCAGTGAGGATAGTGCTGGAAATGTCTTTAATCAGGACAGACAAATGCAGAAATAATAGCTTCTCACTTTGTGTAGTGAAAATGCCAGCTGCAAAAATGAAGACTCCCCTAGACTGGCTGCCACAGAGGACAGGACATGGCACCTGGGCAGCACAAATCTTTGCCTAACTCTAATACTGACTAATCTGAAAGCAGGAAGTAATAGAGACTAGAAGCAGTGCTCCATGTCTGTGTAGTTTTATATAATGAATTGAGTAAATCCTAACAAGAGGAACAGTAAGTTCTGCTCTTCCTAATGTTACAGGTTGAAAGACTCTTTCATTGGTGAGAATAGAGGAAGCTCTGAAACTGTGGGTGAGATGAGCAAGGCTTGCATACTGTACATGGGGGGGTTGGGACAACCAATGAGACTTGCACACATCTCGAGGACAGGGGCCCCGATGCGCACTGCTTTTGGTGGTGAGATGGTTGGAATTCTTTCATTGGTTTAGGAATTCTGACAACCTCGCCACTGACAGTGACTCGTGATAGGGCCGTTCTCAAGATAAATGCAGGTCCAGTTAGTGGGACCCTCATTTGCTATAAGTGTTTGACTTATCCTTTGGATTTGTACGAGATGGAAATACCCCTTTAGGTCTTATTTTTACGTCCGTGTTCATGTATGCAAATAAAAAGCGGTACGAGTCAAGTGGTATCAGTGTTTGGGCCGTTTGTCAGTTTCTACCATCACTGTGTTTCATCAGTCATTTTCAGATGTGAATTAATTACAACAAAGCTTCTCTTTACAGTGTAAATCATGGGCAGCACACAGACTGCACATTGATGCCATCCGTGGTCTGTCGATGATTTCCAAAGACCTATTGTCTTGTACTGGCACTTTTCATCCATGTAAAAATGGACATGTCTCCAAGATTTTTGCGAGGACACACGGTTCTCAAAAAAACATAGAACACATGTCTTTTTACAGCATAAAAAACAGATGTCTGAATGAAGCTTAAAAAAATATTCTCAACTTTACTTAACTTGCATGTGTACCCAGACTATCAATTGGCTTGACCGGTCAACCCTTTCATACGATTTCTTGCTAAATGTTAAGTTCTAATGTGTTAAATTAAATAATCTTTATCTGCCAAGCAATTGTAATGTTGGATTCAGATAAGTGTATGAAAAATCAACCATTTTGCATCCTGAAAAAAAAAAGGATTTCCATCTTTACAATGTTCAGTATATGGTAAATCACATAGTTTTGTGGGCCAGTTGTCCTTTTTTGACATACATGTGACATCCGTTTTTTTTTTACATATACATCTTAAAGGGAATCGGTCAGTTGCCCTAGCTCACAAAGCCGCTACCATGTCTTTACTTCACCCTATTTCTGCATTCTAGCAAGCTGAGTTGTGGAGTCGTAGTCGGTATAAAATGGACCGGCGCCTAAAATATATAATAAATTGGAACAGTAGTTCAATGCAGGATGTACTGTAAATGTTTTCATAAGAATTTGGGAAAGTTATGAAATGTCTGTTCTGTTCCTGATCTAAGGATTTTAGTTGACATGAATCTGCTGCACTTTATGTACATGCTTAGAGTCTTAGATTCTTAGATAGTCTTAGAGGTTTGGCTTACCGACTCCACAGCCCTGCTAGCGACCCCCTTCTTGTGGCTTTGTGAAGTTCACATACTGTACTTTCAAATCAGGTTTTATTCTACGTTTGTACTATGGAAATGTTAGTCTGCTATAATTTTGATTCACCTAAACTAGTCCTGCCTACCTTCTTGCAAGCATGAACTTCTGTGTGCAATTGACATGATTTGCAAGAGCGACATTACCGTTGGCCCCTTGCACATCTTGTGCATGTACGCAGTGAAATGCGCAATGAAGCTGATTGTATGCTCCCCCGCTTTGCATGCCCTGAGAGGCCTGAGACCTTAACATAACACAAGTGCAGAATAAAACTTGACTTTGAAAGTATGTAAAGATCACAAAGCTGCAAGGATTGGATGGTTAGGATGCAAAAATAGCATGGAATAGAGACCCTATGATGGTTTAGTGGGGCTATGTTCGCTAAGATATTCTCTTTTAAAACTAACAAAAATATTTATTGTTCACCTGGGCTGAGTATGCTTGTGTGAACTTAATTCAGCGTAAGTTTACAGGCCAACATGATTTTTGTTGATTGTGTCTAATGTAGATAATGGGACATTTTGTGCAAAGCCTTCTCCGTACTTGAGCGATGCTTACTGAATTTGACTATAAATGGATATTGCCCACATTGTCTGCTTTTGAAATTTTTCCCCCATTTTTTTTTTTTCTTTGAAAAACTTATTTAAAAAAAGACCAACATAATATTTACGTCATAAGATTATAAAAGGAAAGCAGCTCTTAATATTTCAAGAAAAGGTTGAATTGCTGCTTTCCACTTTCTTTTATTTGGGGATCTGTGTCAACTCTTGTAAGGAGGGGCCCCCTATAAAGGACTTGTTCAGTGCTGCTCCCTTTTTTCCTGACCCGATTATAATCCAGTATACTGGATAGCATGCCCATCTTTGTCAGGGATGTCAGTTATATCTGTAGGAATAAGATCTGTACCTCCTAATTATAGCTTCTATTTTAGAAGAAGAAACCTAGTTAGAATAACGTATATACAATTCCTGGTGTATCTGCCTCACCGCGTTTATGCAGCAGTGAGCATTTATAATTAATAGTTGGGAAATTATCAGTGACTAGCAGATGTTTCTGGTTTTCAGCTGATAGTATATAGTGGTTTCATATGTTTACCATACCAGTTATATTGTGTGGCATCACTGTTCACTTGTATCTCAATGTGCAGTAGCTTGGTAGACATTTGTATTCCATACCTGCAATTTTTGCTCAAACAAACCTGGGGCTAGTCACCGTGAGCTCTCTGTTGCCACAAAAGCATCACCTTATGCATAGGAATTGGAGAACAGGGGTCCCTAAGTAGTGAGTATTTTGGAAGCCCTGTTCTTGTGATTGGTGCTTAACAAGTTGTCATACCCCCAGCAATAATACCATTACCACCTATCAATAGGATAAATGTAAAATCAATGTGGTTTGTATATCAACCCTCTCAACCAGTTCAAGATTGGGCTATTTTTCTCTATTCATGACCTGCACTTGGCGATTACATGATCGCTAAGGTGGGAGGAGGAAGCCCTTGTTAAGTGCTGTGTTCAAAGGGTTCAGAAAGACAGAGATGGTATTAAACCGTTTGCCTTCTCTATGGGGATTCTAGTTGTAGCTGACCACTCACTCCCCACTCCTGCAGCTGCACATGACTATACAATGACATTTTAGAACCCCCAGCCTTTTAAAATCTATAGGTGGTCCGGAAGCTGTTAAAGTGGTATTCCTATGTCAACCCATATAAGTGAACAGGGCGGTGCTGAAAAGACAGGCTCTGACTTCTTTATTTTTCCACACGCCGACTCCAGCTTGGGCTCCTTCATAAATGGCCATTAATTAGTAATAATAAATTTGCCTAGTGAAATGGTAACTATTCCACTTTTTTTTTTAATTTCATAAATAGGTATGGGGAACATAAAACAGGGGTCGACAAAGTTGTTCAGAATCTAGGAGCCAGCCAAAAAATTTAGGAGCCAGAATTTTTTTTGTTGACAAACTGTACATATAGACCCCCTCACACACGGCGTCTCCCCGGGGAGCACTGCCTTTGTATGTACTTACACAGGTAGCGGGAGATGAGAACGGGCCCCCGGCCACAGCGATCCTTCCCCCCCCCCCCCCCCCAGGGCCGGCTCCAGGTTTTTCTGGGCCCCGGGCGAAAGAGTCTCAGTGGGCCCTTTTAACACATACACGATTCATGATGCACAGATACGGTGGAGAAATAAATAAATAAATATATATATATATATATATATATATATATATATATATATATATATATATATATATTTATTACACATGGCCCAGCCTGCCCCCTCATCCTTCACATACGCAGACATATGCGCGCGCACACACGGTACGCAGACATATGCGCGCGCGCGCACACACGGTACGCAGACGTATGCGCGCGCGCACACACGGTACGCAGACGTATGCGCGCGCGCGGTACGCAGACGTATGCGCGCGCGCGGTACGCAGACGTATGCGCGCGCGCGGTACGCAGACGTATGCGCGCGCGCGGTACGCAGACGTATGCGCGCGCGCGGTACGCAGACGTATGCGCGCGCGCGGTACGCAGACGTATGCGCGCGCGCGGTACGCAGACGTATGCGCGCGCGCGGTACGCAGACGTATGCGCGCGCGCGGTACGCAGACGTATGCGCGCGCGCGGTACGCAGACGTATGCGCGCGCGCGGTACGCAGACGTATGCGCGCGCGCGGTACGCAGACGTATGCGCGCGCGCGGTACGCAGACGTATGCGCGCGCGCGGTACGCAGACGTATGCGCGCGCGCGGTACGCAGACGTATGCGCGCGCGCGGTACGCAGACGTATGCGCGCGCGCGGTACGCAGACGTATGCGCGCGCGCGGTACGCAGACGTATGCGCGCGCGCGCGGTACGCAGACGTATGCGCGCGCGCGCGGTACGCAGACGTATGCGCGCGCGCGCGGTACGCAGACGTATGCGCGCGCGCGCGGTACGCAGACGTATGCGCGCGCGCGCGGTACGCAGACGTATGCGCGCGCGCGCGGTACGCAGACGTATGCGCGCGCGCGCGGTACGCAGACGTATGCGCGCGCGCGCGGTACGCAGACGTATGCGCGCGCGCGCGGTACGCAGACGTATGCGCGCGCGCGCGGTACGCAGACGTATGCGCGCGCGCGCGGTACGCAGACGTATGCGCGCGCGCGCGGTACGCAGACGTATGCGCGCGCGCGCGGTACGCAGACGTATGCGCGCGCGCGCGGTACGCAGACGTATGCGCGCGCGCGCGGTACGCAGACGTATGCGCGCGCGCGCGGTACGCAGACGTATGCGCGCGGTACGCAGACGTATGCGCGCGGTACGCAGACGTATGCGCGCGGTACGCAGACGTATGCGCGCGGTACGCAGACGTATGCGCGCGGTACGCAGACGTATGCGCGCGGTACGCAGACGTATGCGCGCGCGGTACGCAGACGTATGCGCGCGCGGTACGCAGACGTATGCGCGCGCGGTACGCAGACGTATGCGCGCGCGGTACGCAGACGTATGCGCGCGCGGTACGCAGACGTATGCGCGCGCGGTACGCAGACGTATGCGCGCGCGGTACGCAGACGTATGCGCGCGCGGTACGCAGACGTATGCGCGCGCGGTACGCAGACGTATGCGCGCGCGGTACGCAGACGTATGCGCGCGCGGTACGCAGACGTATGCGCGCGCGGTACGCAGACGTATGCGCGCGCGGTACGCAGACGTATGCGCGCGCGGTACGCAGACGTATGCGCGCGCGGTACGCAGACGTATGCGCGCGCGGTACGCAGACGTATGCGCGCGCGGTACGCAGACGTATGCGCGCGCGGTACGCAGACGTATGCGCGCGCGGTACGCAGACGTATGCGCGCGCGGTACGCAGACGTATGCGCGCGCGGTACGCAGACGTATGCGCGCGCGGTACGCAGACGTATGCGCGCGCGGTACGCAGACATACACATAGATAAAACAGACAAATATATATACACAGTCATATACACTGACATTCACATACATGCACTCACACAGACCCATTACTAATATTTTTAATATGGGGATTGGGGAAGCCTCACTCACCTGTCCCCGGTCCAGTGTCCTGTCCAGCAGCTCCTCGGGTATGGGGCAGTGCAGGGCCCCCGGCGTGTCACAGACTTCATGGCCCTGGAACATCAGAGGGGCCCACTTGCGGTCGGGTCCGGGCCCCTCCCGCCCATCTGTGCAGGACCTCCGCTCCGACGGTGTTTGATTGCCGGCACTCCCCCAGACATGGCCGCGCGCTGTGCGGCTGTGTCTGCTAGTAATGACGCGGCAGGAGCGACACACAAGCACAATTAAAGGTGCAGTGCCATAGATCCTGCCGTGTCATTACTAGCAGACACAGCCGGACAGCGCGCGGCCATGTCTGGGGGAAGTGCCGGCAATCAAGCAGCGCCTGCGTCCCTGAACAGGTGCCGAGGAAGCAGCCAGGGCCCCGACAGTGAGTGGGCGGGTGGGTGTGTGGGCCCGGCCCCAACAGTGAGTGGGCGGGTGGGTGTGTGGGCCCGGCCCCGACAGTGAGTGGGCGGGTGGGTGTGTGGGCCCGGCCCCGACAGTGAGTGGGCGGGTGGGTGTGTGGGCCCGGCCCCGACAGTGAGTGGGCGGGTGGGTGTGTGGGCCCGGCCCCGACAGTGAGTGGGCGGGTGGGCGGGTGGGTGTGTGGGCCCGGCCCCGACAGTGAGTGGGCGGGTGGGTGTGTGGGCCCGGCCCCGACAGTGAGTGGGCGGGTGGGTGTGTGGGCCCGGCCCCGACAGTGTGTGGGCCCGGCCCCGACAGTGTGTGGGCCCGGCCCCGACAGTGTGTGGGCCCGGCCCCGACAGTGTGTGGGCCCGGCCCCGACAGTGTGTGGGCCCGGCCCCGACAGTGTGTGGGCCCGGCCCCGACAGTGTGTGGGCCCGGCCCCGACAGTGTGTGGGCCCGGCCCCGACAGTGTGTGGGCCCGGCCCCGACAGTGTGTGGGCCCGGCCCCGACAGTGTGTGGGCCCGGCCCCGACAGTGTGTGGGCGGCTGGGCCCCTCTGATTTTCCAGGGCCCCGGCACTTGCCCGGGTACGCCGGGTGCTGACGCCGGCCCTGCTTCCCCCGTAACCCAACTCTCCCTGTCCAGTCCCGGAGCATAAGGGGGGCGGAGCAAAGTGGAGAAGGCGGCCTGAGCGATACTGTCCCTGCTTCCTCCGATTGGATGACTCCGTGCAGGAGGTGGGATTGGATTGAGAGTATATTTTTTTCTTCTCAACTCCTCAAGCACCAGGCAACATTTTCTAGGCGCCACTGGCGACCAGGTGCCTGGGTTTGTCGAGCCCTGACATAAAATATATACTTATATTAACATTTCTACACATGTCTGGATTTCTCTGAAAATTAATACATTAAATAACCAATTTTAATAATTTATTTTTATTTAAAACTGTCCTCAGTCCATTTCTATTGACTCCACCCAAAACCAGCTTAGACTTCACAGCCCTAGAAGTGAATGGAAGTTACGGAAACAGCGTAGCTCAACCTACTCTGTAGTTTCTCTGGTTTGACCATTTGTTGGTAGTGCATGGAGACAGGTATTCCTTTCTCAGCGATGAGACACATTGCAGATTTATTGCAGAAATTTCTACAACTGAAAAATCCATATGCAAAAAAATCAACTTTTTTTTTTCTGCATTTGTCCACAACAAAATATGTATTAGCAATGTGCTCTGATTATTGCAGCTTTAATGCATTGACACAATTTCACCTTTATCCAATATGTTTTTGGGTAGAAACTTTTTTTTTTTTTTTTAATGTATAATCACTGGGATTCTGCACTCCACATACAAGCTTATTGGAAATAAATGCACAGTTCAACAGCATCTACAGTATAAATGCTCAGTGAACATGAATTTTCATGGATTCACATCACCTTGAACTGTTAAATTGTCACGGGTGTGTCAGAGGTGACAGTCGCCCTGCAGTGGGTTTCAGGAGATCTCTATGTTTGGCATTGCAGACACCTTCTTAGATAAGAGGCTGTCTTTAGGACCGAGCAGCTATCTCTCTCATGCTAATTAGCTCTCTGGCCTGGGTGTGTATATACCTGGTGTGTCTGAGAGGGAGTCGCCGGCTATATCCATTTCTACTTGTGAGGCTTAGCAGGAGCAGTACTTCGTTCTCTCTGGAGCTTGAGTCTGTGTGCTTATTTGGAGTTCATCTAAAGCTAAGCCATTTCCCCTGTTTTGTCCACCCTTGTTGTCTATACAGTTTAGTGGAGGTTGACTAGTACTCATCTCCTTCCATCCCTAACCATACGCCAGGGAGAGTAGGGCGAGGCACGCGTGCGGCGATTGCTGAGGAGGCAATATAGGGATGCTAGTTGAGACAGGGAGGGTGACACTAGACCAGACTAGGAGGTCTCCACTTCCCTCCTTTCCCTTTTCCCTCTGTGTTGCACTAAGTCTTCCCCACACCTGGCGTGACATAAATTCAGCAGATTTTCTGCACAATGAAGGAGAAAAACAACAGCATTTACACTATGTACAAAAATGGCTGTAAATTAATTTCTGCTAGCCCCCTACAAAAAAAAATCTGGCCACAGACCCAACTCTTCAGTAAATCAGGTTTGTGCTCCATCACAACTATTTCTCCTTTGGGAATAATGTATACCTGGAGAGTACACACCTTCCACAATAACTTCAACAGGTTCTACCCAACCATCAAGCTCACCCTCAACTTCTCAAAGTTCCAAATACATTTTCTGGACACCACCATACACCTCAAAGACAACACCATAAACCCACAGGACGTCCGATATATCTTAGATGGAACAGCTTTCA
Organism: Phyllobates terribilis; assembly: GCF_046119375.1. Lineage (NCBI taxonomy): Eukaryota > Metazoa > Chordata > Amphibia > Anura > Dendrobatidae > Phyllobates > Phyllobates terribilis. The sequence goes on along the minus strand of NW_027362762.1, from coordinate 535,004,192 downwards.
TCCAAGATGCACAAAAAATCCATCATCTACAGTGAAGCTCTGAAGTACATTCAAATCTGTTCAGACAGTAAGGACAGAAAACTGCATCTGCTGTCACTGAGGAATACATTCCTACAACAAGGATACCATCCACTGGTAATAGGTGAACAAATCCACAGAGCCACAAGGATCCAAAGAAGCAGCCTCCTGGATAACCGAGGGAGGACAACAACAGAATGCCCACATTAACATCCTAAGGAAAATTGGTGCTGATCTCCATCCCATATTCCACAGAGACCACAGACTGAAAGGAATATTACCAGAACTACCACTTCTCTCAGTGACGGTCATAAAAGATGCAAAACTTGTACCCACATATTACCATCAAATACAGTCTGCATAACAAACACAAATTAGGACTATAAAATCATGGATGTCTTTTTCTTGTACATCCTCCAATGTGATGCCCACTATACAATGTACAAGGTGCCCAGAAGGAGTTTATATTGGGGAAACCATGCAAAAACGGCAAACAAGAATGATTTTACCAGACACACAATTAAGAATGGACTGGACACGCCTGTGGGAAAACATTTCTCTGGCGTGGGACACTATGACAGATTTAAAAATATTAATACTAAAGGTCATCTCAAGGACGACAGGGAGAAAAAATGGTAATTCAGACTGATAAGAATGTTTAACTCCTTGACAATAGGACTCAATCTAACGCTTTGATTTATGAATCACTGCATGGATATAATTCACACCTCCACCAGACAGACTCCAGATAATTAAAGATTCCCACAGCCTCTCTATTTGTAAGGAAAAACCCTAATTTGATGTCCTTGACTTATTAGGAGTCATCCATCACCCCTTATGCCTCATGAACAAAGTCATGCTTTAATATCTCTTAAATGTTGTGCTGCCTTCATTTGACTTTTTAATTCATTTGTAATCCTGCCTGAAGAAGGAGCCTCTGTACTCTGAAAGCTTGCAAATATAGTTTTTCTGGTTAGCCAATAAAGGTCCAAGAACACTTTTCTCATTTTTGGGTATAAATGTATTTACATTGCTAACCCCATACAAATTATGGCGAGCCATGAAATTTCAACTGTTCTCTAAACAGGGTTGTTTTTAGCTATGGAGAATGATCATCCTCTTTTCAGCGAAACTTCTCTCAGGGAGTGTAGATATGTCGCTTATCCATGTTATGTAAATAAAAGCTTATAACCTGACGTTAAATTCATCCATTGGTTTTATAAATTACTCTTTTGAAAGCTGAAACCCTCCCATATTTGGTATAGGTTAAGAAAATAAATTGGCATCAATGCTGAAATATTGATCATTTAATGAACACAGAATGGTCAGATTTTGGCAAGACAAAAGTTTTGTCGCCTGGTCATATAATGCACCCAATCCTAGTTTACATCCTCACCAGTGCTCAGTAAATGATCGATTAATTAGTGGGTGTGTATAAAAAGAAACCCAGCACCCCAGACCTTCACTTGAACTGCAACTTGAGCTCTGCCAATATGCCAAAAATCAACCCTGCGACCAAAGCCTTGATTATCAAGAGGCTGAAGACCAGATCCACTGCAGAAATGGCTTGCACCTTTAGGCTGTGTGCCCACGATGCGTTTAAGCGTGTCCGCAGCGGCAAAAACGCTGCAGAAACGCTTAAAAAACGCATGGTAGAAGGCCTGCCATGTTCCCCAATGATAATTCGAATGTGCTGTGCACATCCTGCGGAAATTTCCGCTGCGGAAATTTCCGCTGCGGATTATCATTGCGGAAAAAAACGCAGCACTACCAATTATTTTGCGGAAGTGCTGTGTTTTCGCCGCCATTGACTTGCATGAATTACGCATCACTGCATATGTACAGTAGATGCACATTCCATGCATTTCAATGTGCGGGTGTTACCCGGGTGTGGAGGACAGGAGACTCTCCTCCGGACCTGGGTACCATAGAACCTGTGAAAAAAAGAATGAAATAAAAAATAAATGTTATACTTACCTTCTGACGGCCCCCGCTGCGCTCATCCTCCCTTGCCGGCAGCTCGCGATGGACTGAAGGACCTGCGCTGATGTCATAGTCATGTGACGGCAGGTCCTTCAGTGTACAGCGATCTGCCGGCAGCCAGGACGGAGCGAAGCAAGACTGCGGGGGCCATCAGAAGGTAAGTATAGATTTTATTTTTAACCATTCTTTGAGGTCACACTATATAAATCCATGCCATTTGCATGGATTTATATAGTGTGACCAAGTTGACTAGCACTTTCCAAGTGATGCTAAAATCGCTTGGAAAGCGCTTGTCAACCCGCATGCGGAAATGCATGTGAAGAACGCTTCACTTCCGCTTGTCCCTGGCAGGAAAAACGCATGTACAATCCGCATGCGTTTTTTCTGCCAGGGAGATGCAGAAACGCTCAGGAAAAATCCGGAGCATTTCTGCATCATGGGCACATAGCCTTAATGTGTCTCCGCGTCAAGTACAAAGAATTAAAAGATTTGAAGAGACTGGAGATGTGTTTGACAAGCCCAGGTCTGGCAGACCCCCCAAGACAACTGCTCAGGAGGAACGTTTGTTGGTTAGAAAATCCAAAGCAAGCTCCTCTTCCACTGCAGCAGAGCTCCAACAGGCCTGGTCACCTCAAGTCCCTGTGTCAACTAGAAAAGTTTGTAGGATTCTGTCTCGAAATGGCCTCCATGGTTGAATCAGTGCCCAGAAGCCAGCACTAAACAAAAGGCAAATAAAAAACCGTGTGGCATTTGCAAAGTCCCACAGCCTGCTAAACAGATGGATGCTGGAAAAGTGGCAGAAGGTGGATTTCTCTGATGAATCTTCAGTAGAATTACACCACAGCTGACGCAAATACTGCAGGAGACCTACTGGAGCCCGTATGGATCCAAAATACACCCAGAAAACAGTTAAATTTGGTGGTGGAAAGATAATGGTCTGGGGTTACATTCAGTATGGGGGTGTGCGAAACATTTGCAAGGTGGAAGGCAATATCAATAGCCTAAAATATCAAGAAGTATTAGCTACCTGTTACATTCCAAATCATAAAAGGAGTCAAATTCTGCAGCAAGATGGTGCTCCATCTCATACATCCATCTCCACAACAAAGTTCTTCCAGGCAAAAAAGATCAAGGTGCTCAAGGACTGGCCAGCCCAGTCACCAGACATGAACATCATTGAGCATGTTTGGGGTAGGATGAAAGAGGAAGCTTGGAAGACAAAACCAAAGAATCTAGATGACCTCTGGGAGGCATGTAAGACTGCATTCTTTGCTACTCCTGATGACTTCATTAATAAATTGTATGAATCATTGTTGAACCGCATGGATGCAGTCCTTCAAGCTCATGGAAGTCACACAAAATATTAAATATGACTCCAATAGCACCACAACTTCATTCACCAATGTTATGCAACATATATTTCTATTTTAAGATAATTATTTGTTTGAATATCACATTACTTTCTGTGGGCGACAAAACTTTTGTGTTGCCAAAATCTGACCATTCTGTGTTCATTAAATGATCAATATTTCAGCATTGATGCCAATTTATTTTCTTAACCTAAACCAAATTTGGGAGGGTTTCAGCTTTCAAAAGAGTAATTTATAAAACCAATGGATGAATTTAACGTCAGGTTATAAGCTTTTATTTACATAACATGGATAAGTGACATAACTTCTGTCAGGGAGTGTAATTCTAAGTAAAGCCTGGTTTACATTGTATAATTTTGTGAACCTCCAAAGAGAAGCAGCACTCATGCTTGGAAAAGCAACCTCTAAAAATCTACTTTATCATAACAGAAAAATATACCAAAAATCAGCTGTTCATGTTAAAAATGTAAAGTGCAAAATCCGTGATCTAGAGCTTAAATCAGGTCAGGAACCTCCACGTGGTTTGAAAACCTCTTAGTATTTTGTAACTAGCGTTGGTTCATCCATATAGGACTGTGATCCAATACTTGGGTCGATCTGTTGATACTGTACTCTTTATATACAGTACCTTTTCATTAGTGACATACTACATGTTGGCAATTGTCATTGCTACTTGTCCTTGTGAGGTCCTTAACCTGATGCCACTGCCATTGTACAGAGATACAGCTTCTTACACCATCATGACCAATTGAAGTCAAAGAAATGTTAACCTTTTATTGACTGATTCTGAAACAGTAATTTTTGACATTTATCATGCTTTTACAACCAGACTTATTGTCTAGATAATTGGCTTATGTTACTTGGTCTTAACTTAAATGATTTATCAGCTTATGAGGTTTTAGCATTTGATAACAATGTAAGTATACAGGAAGACACATAATTAGCTGTCTGTGAGCTGACGCAGCGCTATGCAAAATAAATCCAGTGTAGACGTTTGCATTTTACCACTGCTTTTCTACATCGGGTTTTTAAGAGGTTTTGTGTCTGAAAACAAATGATATAGAGGTGACCTTGGAGCTTCAGCTGGATGTGTGGCATGGTACAGAACCATCACTTGTGTTGTACATTGTGACTAATACATTCTATTTTGAGGAAAAATTCTTCCCCAACAAAGGATGCAGTGTGAGCTTGCACTTGTGACATCTTGAATTTTAGGAGCCGTTTATCAAACTTGTCATATTTCCACATGCTTTGGATTCTGTCAAGTAATGCAGAAAGGCCTCAGCTGATTCTGATAATGAAATGTTTAGATTCGGTATCTGTAAAGCTAAAATAACTTTGTTCACCATTATCTGAACTGTGAAAGGCCATGCTTCATGGCTTTCTTCATATGTTAAAAATTGAATGCTAATCTGTCCAAGAAGAACCTAAAGTAAAAACAACCATATTTGCATGTCCGCATTGCACATATGTGTTCTATTGGTCTTTTTTCACTCTTATGTGCATGTTCACTATTTTTGTGGACCCCAAAATAACAAAAATATGTTTTGGATTTTGATGTGGCTTACCTAACCTGATAGCAAAAACCTAAAGAGATGAACTGGAGTACAAGTTGGTATGCATTCAACTTGCCGGTGCATGTTCACACTGGCCACAAAACAGACAAGACCTAACATAATAAACAAAATAAGCAAATACCCTGCTCTAAATAAATAAATAACAATAGTATATGAAAATAACATGGGGTACTTAGTTAACATAATTTTGATAACAAAAATGTAAAAGCCATCCCACCATATGAAAGTGACCCTATTCAGGACAGTCTTAACCTCTAGTATTAAAACCTTTCCTAATCTGATAACAACCAGGGCTGTTGAGTCAGTAAGCCAAACTTCTGACTCGTCAATTTCCCTGACTCACGACTCCTACTCCACAGCCCTGCCTTATTACTGAGCATGTACATAAAGTGCAGCACAGATTCATCTCCTCTAATAGCCTAGATCCATAGATCAGGAACAGAACAATTATAGGACATTTCATAACTTCCCCAAATTCTTATGAAAACATTTACAGCGCATCCTGCATTGTACTACTGAACCCAATTTATTATATATTTTAGGAGTCATGAGTTGGTCCATTTTATACCGACTCCACAGCCCTTACAACATGTAGGGGCAGAGACTTTGATTCCAGCAAGGCGTCACTCACTTATTGTAGTTTTTATAAAATCAGGGTTATATCGGCTGGAGATTCACTAGTGGACTACTTGGCTTGCTGCCAGATAGTCCAACCATGCCCTGACCACTGACTAATGGCTTTCTGCCAATGAGCAGTTTACACAGATGGCTGCAAATCAGTGATGTGGGTGGGGTTGTACAGAGCTCAGCATTCAGAAAACTGATGGATCATCAGTGGATTAAATGGTAATTTTTATCAAAAATACAGCAAGCAGTCCAGTAAGTGACACATTGCTGGAATCGGGGTCTCTTCTCCTATGTGATGCTGCTCCCAGGTGGGGTAGCAAAAAACTGATGACTAATTCCTTCTAAGTTAATGGGCACCTGAATAAAATGAATAACACTCGAATGCCATCTGTGTCGCATCCTAAGGCTGTCCGTCCAGTTTTTACTATCTCAGAATGGATAAGGGGGCATCTTAGCTGATCTTTTGCATATAAGAAAAACTGATGCTACACTTATGGTAAAAACGGACACATTAATGAAAGTTGGGATAAAAAACACTGTTTCAAAATCAATATTGTTCTTGTTTAGCAAGAAAACAAAACTCCCAAGACAAGTGAATGGTGCCTAACATCCTATCATCCTAGACAAAGAGAGCCCAGAGCTTGTCTTTTCTTAGGCTGAATTCAGATGTCACTATACTGTGGTCAGAGTATGACTGTGATATCCGGACTGACCGCGGATCTCCAGACTGGAGCTCAACAGCCTCCTAGGCATATGAATTGAATTCAGGTCAGGAGACCCATAGTCAGTCCGAAAATCGCCATCAGTATTTAGATAACGATATTCAGACATCTGAATTCAGCAGTCTACCCATTAAATTCCTTAAAAAAGCTAACCACTCCACACCTCTTAGACCATAGGCATTGTGGATAGGATCAGGGCTCCCACCAGGAATTTCAGGGCCCCATACGGGCAAAATTTTGGGCCCCCTTGAGACTTCGCCCTCCACTTCAACCTTCCACAATCCTACCGCCCACTCTTGGAAAAACTCCACTTCTGCACCACGTCCTCACCCATCAAACATTAACAGTGCTCATCGAACACCATATCACATAGCAATCAGCTTTTGTTTTGGCCAAAAGGATTTTTAAGCCACCACCATGACAAGGTAGACTCTTTAGTTAGGGCCCTACTTTACTCTAACCTATTAAACATTTCTTAAAATATCCAATACTCTTTTTAGGTGTATTTTTCTTAATTTAAGGGAATGGGTCACATACATTTTTTAAAATGACCGATATCACATACAACGAACAAATACCTTCCCACCATGATCAGACCACATATTACCACCACATAGTTCCTTGTATGTGGTATTATTCCGTCACTATTACCGCCACACCGTGACCAGACCACATATTACCACCACATAGTGACCAAATACTACACTACTGATCATTAATAAAAAAATATATACTAATATTACTGTAAGTGCTATTATACACAGGAGCTCTGTGCATAGTATACAGTGTATAGTGTAAGTGTACAGGTAATGGTGATCACCAGTGACATTATACAGAGAAACCCTGTATATAGTGTCAGCGTACAGGTAATACAGGGATCACCGGTGACATTTGTAAGGTAGCGCTATTCATCACGCTGGGGCACTCGCTTCACCGGGTCAATTAAAGCACACATGCAACGTTTTTCCGGTAATTCACAGTCCAGCAGTTTATTAAATCTCATAAACCGCTCATAACATAGTCCATCTCAGTGGCTCGCCGACATGTTACACATAATATCCCAGAGCCCTTCTAGTGACAGATATGCCCACTTGGCTCCAGATACAGCCTTCAGCAAGGTAACCATATCAATGTCCACATCAAGCAGCGTTTTTACCTTTGCCGGGTCGTAGCTGTTTCAGTCAGCTCGGTTCTGCCACAGCTGTGGCTTTAAGGCTTCCCAGATGGGGCCTCCGGGCCACGTACCTTCCAAGGCTACTGGTATCTCAAACACAGGGGATCCAGCTTCTGCCTTCCAGGCTAGTGGAGTCCCACACAGGGGCCAGGCCTCTCGCCCTCCAAGGCTACTGGTATCTCAAACACCGGGGATCCAGGCTCTGCCTTCCAGGCTTCACCAGGCCTCTCTCTCTAGGCCTCGCCAGGCCACTCTCTCTCTCTGTTTCAAAACTACCAGGGTTTATATATCCTTTTGTGCACACAGGACCTGTGATGATGTCACAGTCACGTGATCAGTCACCTGAGGGGGAGGTAAATGGTCAGCTAGAGCACACCCCCTGGACATTCTAGCAATGCAGCAAGCCGCTGCATTACACATTATACACAGAAGCTGTTTACATAGTATACAGTGTATAACGTCAGTGTACAGGTAATACTGACTCACCGGTGACGTCTCTAGTTATTATTTATAGCTCCATTGATTCCATGGTGCTGTACATAAGAAGGGGTTACATACCAAATACAGATATCACTTACAGTAAACAAACTAACAATGATGGGTATAGAGGGGAGAGGACCCTGCCCTTGCGGGCTTACATTCTACAGGAATGGGGAAGGAGACAGTAGCTTGGGGGGGTTGCGGTAGCTCCGGTGTTGTTGAGGTGGCAGCAAGCGAGGTCATGGCAGACTGTAAGATTGTTTGAAGAGATGGGTTTTTAGGTTCCGTCTGAAGGATCCAAATGTGGAGGCTAATCGGACGTTTTAAGGCACAGAATTCCAGAGGATGGGGGATATTCGGGAGAAATTTTGGAGGCTATTGGATGAAGAACGAATAAGTGTGGAGGAGAGAAGGAGCTCTTGGGAGAACTGGAAATTACGTAAGGGAATTTATCGGGAGATTTGTTCAGAGATGTACGGAGGAGAAAGGTTATGGATGGCTTTGTAGGTCAGTGTTAGTAGTTTGAACTGGATACGCTGGGCAATTGGGAGCCAGTGAAGGGATTTGCAAAGGGGGGTAGCTGAGGAGTAGCGAGGTGAAGGATGAACCAGTCGTGCAGCAGAGTTAAGAATGAACTGGAGGGCTGCGAGAGTGTTAGCAGGTAGGCCACAGAGGAGGATGTTGCAGTAGTCGAGGCAGAAGATGATGAGGGCATGCACAAGCAGTTTAGTAGGTTGAGGAAAGGACGGATTCTGGAAATATTTTGGAGGTGGCGAGAGCTTGGTTGTGTGGTTTGAAGGACAGGGCAGAGTCAAGGGTTACTCCGAGGCAGCGGATTGTCGGTACAAGGGAAAGTGTGATGTCATTTATTGTGATAGAAAGATCAGACTGGGAGGATACGAGAGATGGAGGAAAAATGATGAGTTCTGATTTGTCCACATTAAGCTTGAGGAAGCGAGAGGAGAAGAAAGAGGATATGGCTGATAGACATGCTGGGATTCTGGACAGCAGAGAGGTAGATCTGGGTGTCATCATCGTACAGATGGTACTGGAAGCCATGGGCTCTAAGGAGCTGTCCCAGGCCAAGGGTATAGATTGAGAAGAGTAGGGGTCCTAGGACAGAGCCTTGAGGGACTCCAAACAGAAAGGGGGCGGGATGAGGAGGTAGTGTGAGAGTTGGAGACGCTAAATGTGCGGTTAGCAAGTTATGAGGGGGGGCAAGGTTTTTGACACCAAAGGAAGAGAGGATCTGTAGTAGGAGGCAGTGGTCAACTGTGTCGAAGGCAGAGGACAGGTCAAGAAGGAGTAGTACAGAGAATTGTCTGTTAGCTTTGGCTGTAAGTAAGTCATTAGTAACTTTGATAAGGGCAGATTCGGTGGAATGGTGGGGGCGGAAGCCTGATTGTCAGAGAGAGTTAGATGAGAAGTGAGAGGAAAGTTCATCGTGAACGTGTTGCTCAAGGAGTTTGGAGGCAAATGGGAGCAGCGATATGGGGCGGTAGCTGGACAAGGCGGTTGGGTCGAGGGATGGCCTTTTGATGATGGGCGTGATTGTGGCATGTTTGAAGGCAGAGGGGAAGATACCAGAAGCTAGTGATAGGTTGAAGAGATGGGTTAGGCATGGGAGGAGGTGGGATGGGGTCGAGTGCACAATTGGTGAGGTGTGATTTGGAGAGGAGACAAGTTAAGGTCTCCTTCAGTGATGTTGGAAAGGGAGGTTATGGGGAGAGGGAAATGGGCTGAAAAATAAAGGGGTTGTGGTGGTTGGACAGTAAAGATTTGCCGTGTTTGGTCAATCTTGTTTTTGAAGTGTGTGGCAAACTCCTCAGCAGAGATGACAGAGGTCAAAGTGGGCAGTGGAGGGCGGAGGAGAGAGTTAAGTGTTTTGAATAACTGTTTGGGGTTGTAGGATAAGGAAGATATGAGGGTTGTTCTGTAGGCCTGTTGAACAGAGGTGAGGGCTGATATGAATGTGAGTGTTGATATTTGAATGCAGTGAAGTCATCTTGCGAATGTGTTTTCTTCCAACGCCGCTCCGCGACCCTGGACGCTTGCCGAAGCTGTTTAGTGAGGTGGTTGTGCCAGCTTTGCCTATTGACTCGTCGTGCTCTGCCATGCACGAGAGGGGCGACATAGTCAATAGCTGATGCGAGAGTGGCATTATAGAAAGCAGTGGCGCTGTTTCTTTGTCGAGGAATGAAGATATGGATGTCCGTGTTAGAATAGAGTCAAGAGAGTGTGTGTGTGTCTAGATGTGCAAGGTTTCTGCGGGGTTGTGCAAGTTGCTGGACATCGGTGACAGGTGAGGAGGACAGGGATGAGAACGTGAGTAGATGGTGGTCAGATAGGGGTATGGGGGAGGTTGTGAGGTTAGATAGGGAGCAGAGTCGGGTGAAGATGAGGTCTACGGTGTCTCTGTCTGTCTGGGTGGCTGATGAGGACCACTCAGTAAGTCCAAAAGATGAAGTGAGCGACAGGAGTTTGTATGCTGCTGACTGGCGAGTGTCATTGAGGATGTTGAAATCGCCCATAATGATTGTGGGAATGTCAGCAGAAGGACAGTAAAGAAGCCAGGTGGAGAATTGGTCAATAAAGGTAGTGACCAGGCCTGGAGGTTGGTATATGAGAGCCAATTGGAGGTTGGAAGGAGAGTAGGTGCGGTTAGAGTGGACTTCAAAAGAAGGGAGAAAAAGGGAGAGTAGAAGTGGGATAGGGCTAAAGGTGCAGTTGTAGTTCTTGAAGTCCTTCTTGATCCAGCACAGACCGCCATCATTTCTTCGAGCCAAAACTCTTCTCTGCATAAAATAACAGTTATCTAGAGCACATTCCCCAACTTCTACACTACGCAGCTGAATACAGACGTGCACCCACCATTAATATATAATTAGTTATTATGCAACCCGCCCTTTCAAATATAAATTGTAATCCATCACTGTGCCCCTAACTATAAATAGCCACTTTCCGCACCTAATAACTGTAAAAATTAATTAGCACCTGTACTCTTCCCCCAAATTATTACCAGTCACACTCCGTTATCCTCAACGCACCCCCACTCTCCCGATTCATTATATTTACATGTCTCCTCCGCTCCAATGAATTGTCATGTCGTCTCTCTCCCACCCCCACTTCATCATTATTTGCTCACCCCTTACTCCCAATTCATCATTTGACCTCCTCACCCCGCTGCTCCCAATTCATCATTTACTCTCCTCACCTCCTACTCCCATCATTTGCTGTTCCCCAAGACCATTTAATTAATTCTATTAAAAAAAAATAATAATTCTTTATGCTTACCTCTCATATGATCCCTGCAGCTTCACTTCTGGACTGGCATCGTGGCGCTCGATGCTGGCGAGTACTCCATGACGTCACAGAAGAGACGGAGGGACTCACTTGGAGCTGCCCCCGCTTTTCACGTCTGCTCACCGGGCCCCATACAGCAGTAAGGGCAGTACTGCCCTGATGGTGGCCCTGGATAGGATTATCCTTAGCTGGGGTAAATCGGGGTAAATCTCCTGTGAGACTCACACCAGTTGTATGGTCTGCCTCCATGGTTTGTTAACCCCTTTACCCCCCAGGGTGGTTTGCACGTTAATGACCAGACCAATTTTTACAATTCTGACCACTGTCACTTTGAGGTAATTACTCTGAAACGCTTCAACGGATCCCCCTGATTCTGAGATTGTTTTTTCGTGACATATTGTACTTAATGATTAGTGGTAAAATTTCTTCGATATCACTTGTGTTTATTTGTGAAAAAATTGGAAATTTGGCGAAGATTTTGAAAATTTTACAATTTTTAAAATTTGAATTTGCATGCCCTTAAATCAGAGAGATATGTTACACAAAATAGTTAATAAATAACATTTCCCACATGTCTACTTTACATCAGCACAATTTTGGAACCAAATTTTTTTTTTATTAGTGCACTATAAGGGTTAAAAGTTGATCAGCGATTTCTCATTTTTCCAACAAAATTTACAAAACCATTTTTTTTAGGGACCACATCACATTTGAAGTGACTTTGAGGGGCCTTTATGACAGAAAATACCCAAAAGTGACACCATTCTAAAAACTGCACCCCTCAAGGTGCTCAAAACCACATTCAAGAAGTTTATTAACCCTTCACGTGCTTCACAAGAATTTTTGGAATGGGGAAGAAAAAAATGAACATTTAACTTTTTTCACAAAAATGTTACTTTAGACCCAATTTTTTTATTTTTGCAGGGGTAACAGGGAAAAAATAGACCCCAAAATTTGATGTGCAATTTCCCCTGAGCGCGCAGATACCCCATACGTGGGGAAAAAACACTGTTTGGGCACACGGCAGGGCTCAGAAGGGAAGGAGCGACATTTGACTTTTTGTTTGTGTGCCCACGATGCGTTTTTTAAGCGTTTCCGCAGCAGCAAAAACGCTGCAGAAACGCTTAAAAAAATGCATGGTAGAAGGCCTGCCATGGTCCCCAATGATAATCCGCATGTGCTGTGCACATGCTGCGGAAATTTCCGCTGCGGATTATCATTGCGGAAAAAAAACGCAGCACTACCAATTATTTTGTGGAAGTGCTGCGTTTTCGGCGCCATTGACTTGCATTGAAATGCATGGATTACGCATCACTGCATATGTAGATGCGCATTCCACGCGTTTCAATGTGCGGATGGTACCCGGGTGTGGAGGACAGGAGATTCTCCTCCGGACCCGGGTACCATAGAACCTGTGAAAAAAAGAATAAAATTAAAAAATAAATGTTATACTTACCTTCTGACGGCCCCCGCTGCGCTCGTCCTCCCATGCCAGCAGATTGCGGTGGACTGAAGTACCTGCGCTGACATCATAGTCATGTGACGGCAGGTCCTTCAGTGTAGTGTACCGCGAGCTGCCGACAAGGGAGAACGGAGCGAAGCAACACTGCGGGGGCCATCGGAAGGCAAGTATAGATTAATTTTTTTATTTTTAACCATTCTTTAAGGTCACACTATATAAATCCATGACGGTTGCATGGATTTATATAGTGTGACCAAGTTGGCAAGCACTTTCCAAGTGATGCTAAAATCACTTGGAAAGCGCTTGTCAACCCGCATGCGGAAATGCATGTGAAGAACTCTTCACATCCACATGTCCCTGGCAGGAAAAATGCATGTACAATCCGCATGCGTTTTTTTCTGCCAGGGAGATGTAGAAACGCTCAGGAAAAATCCGGAGCATTTCTGCATCGTGGGCACATAGCCTTTGAACGTAAAATTTACTTGAATAATTAGCGGACGCCATGTTGCGATTGGAGAGCCCCTGATGTGCCTAAACAATGGAAACCCTCCACAAGTGACACCATTTTGGAAACTAGACCCCTCAGGGAACTTATCTAGATGTTTCGTGAGCACCCTTAACCCCCAGGTACGTCACAGAAGTTTAGAACATGAAGCCGTGAAAATAAAAAAATCTAACTTTTTCCACAAAAATCATCTTTTAGCCCCAAATGTTTTAGTTCACACGGGAAAGAGGAGAAAATGGAACCTAAAAACTGTTGTGCAATTTCTCCTGAGTATGCCAGTTCCCCATATGTGGGGATAATACACTGTTTGGGGGAACGTCAGGGTTCAGAATGGAAGGAGCACTGTGTGACTTTTTGAACGCAAAATTGGCTGGAATCAAGAGCGGATGCCATGTCGCATTTCGGGAACCCCTGATGTGCCTAAATAGTGGAAACCCCCTACAATTGACTCCATTTTGGAAACTAGACCCCTCAAGGATTTTATCAAGGGGGGTATAGTCTACATTTTGAACCCAGAGTTACGACTGAATTTGATAACATTAGGTCATCATATTGAATAAGTTGTCATTAGTCTTGAGCGCAAGTGCTCGCTACTTGATTTTGCGTCGAGTACTCGGGTATGCACCATGTATCACGGGTGCTAGAGTGACATGCTCGAGTCCCCGTCCGCATGTTTCACGGTTATCAGACACCCCCCAAAAAAACCATGCGGCGATTGCTCGTGCATGGCAGGTGATTCCAGCAACGTTTTTTTGGGCCGCGCAGCATATGGGGCAGAGACTCAAGCATGTCACTCTAGCACCTACGATACTCAGTTCATACACGAGCACCCGATGCAATCTCAATAGTGAGCACTTGCACTCAACACTGGTCGCCATATCGTCATCCTTTTTTCTTTTTTTTTTTCTTTACTTTTGAAAAAATCCCAACCCTAACCCGTGTGGTATAAGTGATTAGACGATTTTATTCTTCAGGTGGGTGCGATTACAGTGATACCAGATTCATATCGGGTTTTTATGATTGACAGCTATCACACACTAAAAGACCCTTTTTTTTGCAAAGACTAGTTTTTGCATCGCCATATTTTGAGAGCTATAATTTTTCCATATTTTGGCCGACAGAGTCATGTGACGGCTTGTTTTTTGCAGGACAAGTTGACGTTTTTATTGGTACCATTTTCTTGCATGTGACATTTTTTGATCGCTTTCTATTCCGATTTTTGACAGGCAGAATAAACAAAAACCAGCAATTCCGTAATTGTTTTTATGTTTTTTTTATGCTGTTCCGTGTGTGGTAAAATTGATAAGGTAGCTTTATTCTTCGGGTCAGTGCGTTTACAGCGGTACCGCATATATAGTTTTTTTATGTTTTGGCGCTTTTCCCCATTTAAAACTATTTTCTAGAAAAAAAAATGTTTGTATCACTTTATTCTGAGAGCTATAACTTTATTTTTCGGATGATGGAGCTGTATGGTGGCTTGTTTTTTGCAGGACAAGATGACGTTTTCAGCGGTACCATTTTTATTTACATTTGTCTTTTGTCTTTTTGATCACGTATTATTCCATTTTTTGTTTGGTATGATAAAGCATCGTTTTTTGCTTCGTTTTTTATTTATTTATTTTTTTACCGTGTTCACTAAAGGGGTTAACTAGTGGGACAGTTTTATAGGTCAGGTCGTACTGGACGCGGCGATACCAAATATGTGTACTTTTATTGTTTTTTTTTTTTTAATAATAAATAAATATTATGGGTTCAATATATTTTTATTTTTGGGGGATTATTTTATTTTTTTTTTTACTCTTACACATTGTACCACTATGGGACTTTCACTTTTTGCAGCCTTATCGGCTGCATGGCATAGAGAGCAACAGCTCCCTATGCCATGCAGCCTGTCAGCGCTGCACACAGGGGAGACATTACTTTGGTCATGCACTGCGCATGACCAAAGTAACGTCCTGCCTCCTGGTGACCCGGAT
Organism: Phyllobates terribilis; assembly: GCF_046119375.1. Lineage (NCBI taxonomy): Eukaryota > Metazoa > Chordata > Amphibia > Anura > Dendrobatidae > Phyllobates > Phyllobates terribilis. The sequence goes on along the minus strand of NW_027362762.1, from coordinate 534,988,995 downwards.
GTCGTCATGACAACATCGGGTCATCATGACAACATCCGGAAGGCGCCCCAGATATCGCGGGACGCCGGCAGGAGAGGTGAGTATAGCGATCACCTTCCCCCTTGCCACCACAATGCTGCGATTGACTTCGATCTTCGACTTGTGTGCGGGCGTGATCGCAGCGCGCATAATAGTACATAGCTGGTCCTATAGGCCCAGGGCGCAGCTACGTACGATTACTGACAAGGTCGTAAAGGGGTTGTCCACTACTTTTTATTACCCCCCCTAATGTATTCCCCCGGGGCCCCTAAGGGTTTTCGTAAATACCTTATGTTGCAGTTACTGCATGCGAGCGGCGCTTCCGCGGACCGCTCACAGGCATCACGTGACCCACCACTGATGTCACGTCAAGTGAAGCATGACATCAGTGACGCGGTACCCGCAGTGGATGCTGTGTTGTGGGCGGGGTTACCCCCCGCGTTACACCCAGCATCCACTGCGCGTTTTCCCAGTGAATGGGGAGAGGGCGGTGGATGCTGGGTGTGACGCGCGGGGTAACCCCACCCACATCCCAGCATCCACCTGTGGAACGCAGAAGAGAGAGACTCCCAGCTGCATCCAGAACCATGATGTAACATCAGTGGATGTCAGGGTCGGCTGCAGCCGGGTGTCAAGTGATGCCTGTGAGCGGCCAGTGATAGCTCCGCTCACAGGCAGTAACTGCAACGCAAGGTATTTACAAAAACCCTTATGGGCCCCGGGGGAATACATTAGGGGGATAATAAAAAGTAGTGGACAACCCCTTTAACAACATTCTATGTCCAATAAGATCCCACTCCAGGTCACAATGCGAACATAAAGCAGCAGCCAAAATGTAAACTAACTGAACGTTGTGAACTGCACCCTTTGGTTTATACAACTAAAAATGCCTGATGGAAGGCTTGTTTACTTTTAATTTTTACTTCTCTGTATAACACCAACATATTTTGGAACGCTGTACAGACTTTCATCACCTGTATTGAGGTTTACAATCTAAATTACCCTATCTGCATGTTTTCTAGAAACAGAAGTACTCAGCAAACACTTTGCTTTCTATAAAGTTTGCGTTCCCCTTTCATTAATTAATCATGCATGTGACTGGTATTTCTGTAAACCACAGATCAGCTGATGTCCAATAGATCTGGATAAAATGATTTAGGACATTGCCACAAGCATCAGTCATAAGATTTTTTTGTAAGGGTAAATTCAAATAATTGATAAGGCTTTAAACCGATTTAGTTTTTGATGTTGAAAGACACATTACTGTTCGAGGCCATTATTAAGTTGCGTTAGGATTTGACAGAAAAACAGATTTATTTGGGGAAAAGCATTGAAGTTGCAGCTTAATGATCGACTATCCCAGCCCTTTGCAAGGACCTGAGTTATCTCTACTAGGCTATCTCAATAATGGTGTTAAGAGCCCCTTTTGTTAACGTTGCGATCCGTCATGTGCAGATAGCTCAAGTAAAGGTTTGGAGGTCAGGACCCTGGGCTTTATCTAGATTCATTTCATTAGTTAATGGTTATGTGAAATTATTTAATGACTGTGTCTGAGAAAATTATAATTTTTCACCTCCCATGCTATAACGTAACAGAAGATTTTGTAATGTGACGACAAATTGAATTTTCGCTATAACTTTCTACCTTTCTGTTTCTTTGCAGGATTCCATGTGATCCCAACTCTATCCAATGTTGTCCCCGAGAGCTGTTTGCTGATTGTTGTTGGCCTTCTAGTAGGTGGACTTATGAAGGCCGTTGGTGAAAAGATTCCAGTTTTGGAATCGAAAGTCTTCTTTCTTTACCTTCTGCCACCAATCATCCTTGATGCTGGATATTTCCTGCCCCTACGTCCCTTCTCTGAAAATTTGGGAACAATTCTTATGTTTGCAGTGTTGGGAACACTTTGGAATGCTTTCTTAATAGGCTCTTTGTTGTATGGTGTATGCCAGATCGGTGGACCAGATTTATCAAGCGTAGGACTCTTGGACAACTTGCTGTTTGGTAGTATCATTTCGGCTGTCGACCCCGTAGCTGTCTTGGCTGTATTTGAAGAAATCCACATCAATGAATTGCTCCACATCTTGGTGTTTGGAGAATCTTTGCTCAATGATGCAGTCACTGTGGTAAGTGGGCACACATAGATAGATAGAGAGATATATATATATATATATTATCTATCCGAACATGCATGCTCAGTTCAATCTTTACTCTAGAATTTCAGTGCATTTACAATTTTATTAATTTTGATTTTATGATTTTACAAATATTGGCTTCAAAAACTTCATTAAAACAGCACATTTAGAAAGCACCCTAAGGCCTCCTACACACATTTTGTGACTTTTTTGGGGGGTTAGGAGAGGGAGGGAGTGTGAGGTTGTTTAAAAAAAAATGCAAGGGTGCTGTGAGTGTTTTTGTTTTAATTTAAAAGTGGTTGTCCACTACAATAAATAATGCTCCCATCAATTTAAACAGTGGAAATAAGAATTTTTGTAAATAACTCTTGTTGCCATTCTTGCCTGTGAGCGGCGCTATTGCTGACGGCTCACTGTGCATCACGTCACCCCGCCTGCATCCTCCTCTGACATCCACTGATGTCACTTCACTTTCCGGTGACCCACTGGCACACACCCCCCTGATTGACTTTGCTGTGGGCGGCGTTTCACCGCACAGCCCAGTATCCAGCACTCGCTTTCCCTCTCCTCTGTATTCATTGGCCGGAAGTGCGCCCTGGATACTGGGTTGTGACCTTTGAGTCTCTGGAACATGACATCAGCGGATGCCAGAGTCGGCTGCAGCCGGGGTCATGTGATGACCAGTGAGCGGTCAGCGATAGCGCCGCTCACAAAGCAAGAATGGCAACAAGAGGCATTTACAAAAAATACTACTTTCCGCTGTTTAACCCCTTAAGGACCTAGACACTTTGTAGGTTAATGACCAGGCCTTATTTTTTAAATCTGACCAGTGTCAATTTATGAGGTAGTAACTCAGGAACGCTTCAACAGATCCCACTGATTCTGAGAATGGTTTTTTGTGACATATTGTACTACATGATAGTGGTAAAATTTATTCGATATGACTTGCGTTTATTTGTGAAAAAAAATGAAAATTTGGTGAAAATTTTGCAATTTTCAAACTTAGAATTGTTATGCCCTTAAATCAGAGAGATATGTCACACAAAATAGTTAATAAATAATATTTCCCACATGTCTGCTTAACTTCCAAACAAAAAAAAATGTTGTTTCCCAAATTGTTCTGATGTAAAGGGTTAAAAGTTGACCAGCGACTTCTCATTTTTCCAACAAAATTTACAAAACCTTTTTTTTGCAGACCACATCACATTTGAAGTGACTTTGAGGGGCCTTTATGACAGAAAATACCCAAAAGTGACACCATTCTAAAAACTGCACCCCTCAAGGTGCTCAACCCCACATTCAAGAAGTTTATTAACCCTTCATGTGCTTCACAGCAATTAATTGAATGTGAAAGGAAAAAATGAACATTTAAACTTTTTTTCACAAAATGTTTACTTCAGACCCAATTTTTTTATCTTCACAAGGGTAACGAGAGAAAATGGACCACAAAATTTGTTGTGCAATTTCTCCTGAGCACGCCGATACTCCATATGTGGGGGAAAACGACTGTTTGGGCGCACGACAGGGTTCGGAAGGGAAGGAGCGCAATTTGACTTTTTGAATGTAAAATTTGCTTGAATAATTAGCGGACGCCATGTGGTGTTTGGGGAGCCCCTGATGTACCTAAACGGTGGAAACACCCCACAAGTGACCCCATTTTGGGAACTAGACCCCCCAGGGAACTTATCTAGATGTGTTGTGAGCACCTTGAACATCCAGATGCTTCACAGAAGTTTATAACATAGAGCCGTGAAGTTAAGAAATCAAATTTTTTTTACACAAAAATGTACTTTTAGCCCCATTATTTTTTTTTTTCACAAGGGTAGCAGGAGAAAATGGCCCCCAAAATTTGTTGTGCAATTACTCCTGAGTACAGACATACCCTATATGTAGAAGAAAACTATTGTTTGGGCGCACGGCAGGGCTTGGAAAGGAAGGAGTGACATTTGGAACGCACTTTGATGGAATGGTCTGTGGGTGTCATGTCGCGTTTGGAGATCCCCTGATGTGCCTAAACAGTGGAAAACCCCGACAAGGTACCCCATTTTGGAAACTACACCGCTCAAGGATTTTATCCAGGGGTATAGTGAGCATTTTGAACCCACAGGTACTACACAGAATTTAAAAACATAAGGTCGTCATACTGAAAATGTTCATTTTTTTTCCACGAAAATGTAGTTTTAGCCCCAAATTTGTAATTTTTGCAATGAATAATAGAAGAAAACGGACCCCATAATTTGTTATGCGATTTCTCCCAAACGCGATGATGCCCAAAATGTCATCAGAAATTACTGTTAGTCCACACGTCAGGGCTGAGAAAGAAGGAGCGCTACACACGTGGTCAAAATTGTTGGTACTCCTTGTTTAATGAAAGAAAAACCCACAATGGTCACAGAAATAACTTGAATCTGACAAAAGTAGTAATAAATTAAAAATCTATGAAAATGAACAAATGAAAGTCAGTCATTGCTTTTCAACCCTGCTTCCACAGAATTTAAAAAAAAATTAAACTCATGAAATAGGGCTGGACAGAAAGATGGTACCCCTGAAAATAATGTAATAAAAGGGACATGTTAAATCAAGTTGTGTCCACTAATTAGCGTCACAGGTGTCTACAATCTTGTAATCAGTCAGTGGGCCTGTATATATGGCTACAGATACTCACTGTGCTGTTTTTGTGACATGGTGTGTACCACACTCAACATGGACCAGAGGAAGCAAAAGAAAGAGTTGTCTCAGGTGATTAGAAAGACAATTATAGACAAGCATGTTAGGTAAAGGTTATAAGACCATCTCCAAGCAGCTTGATGTTCCTGTGACTACAGTTGCATTATTCAGAAATTTAAGATCCATGGGACTGTAGCCAATCTACCTGGATATGGCCGCAGGAGGAATATTGATGACAAATCAAAGAGACGGATAATACGAATAGTAACAAAAGAGCCCAGGATGACTTCTAAAGAGATTAAAGGTGAACGTCAAGCTCAAGGAACATCAGTGTCAGATCGCGCCATCCGTCGTCGTTTGATCCAAAGTGCACTTCATGGGAGACGACCAAGGAGAACACCATTGTTGGAAAAAAAAAAAAAAATCATAAAAAAGCCAGACTGGAATTTGTCAAACTACATGTTGACGAGCCACAAAGCTTCTGGGAAAATGTCCTTTGGACCGATGAGACAAAAATGGAAGTTTTTGGCAAGGCACATCAGCTCTATGTTCACAGACGGAAAAATTAAGCATATCAAGAAAAGAACACTCTCCCTACTGTGAAACATGGAGGAGGCTCTGTTATGTTCTGGGGCTGCTTTGCTGCATCTGTCACAGGGTGCCTTGAATCTATGCAGGGTACAATGAAATCTCAAGACTATCAAGGGATTCTAGAGAGAAATGTGCTGCCCAGTGTCAGAAAGCTTGGTCTCAGTCTCAGGTCATGGGTCTTGCAACAGGATAATTACCCAAAATACACCACTAAAAACATCCAAGAATGGCCAAGAGGAAAACATTGGACTATTCTGAAGTGGCCTTCTATGAGCCCTGACCTATATCCTATTGAGCATCTTTGGAAAGAGCTGAAACATACAGTCTAGAAAAGGCAACCTTCAAACACGAGACAACTGGAGCAGTTTGCTCATGAAGAGTGGGCCAAAATATCTGTCGAGAGGTGCAGAAGTCTCTTTGACAGTTACAGGAATCGTTTGATTGCAGTGATTGCCTCAAAAGGTTGTTCAACAAAATATTAAGTTGAGTATCATCGTTTCTGTCCAGGCCTATTTCATGAGTTTCATTTTTTTTTTAAATTCTGTGGAAGCAGGGTGCAAAAGCAATGTCTCACTTTCATTTGTTCATCTTCATAGATTTTTAATTTATTACTTTTGTCAGATTCAAGTTATTTCTGTGACCATAGTGAGTTTTTCTTTCATTAAACGAGGGGTACCAACAATTTTGACCAAGTGTGTATTTGGCTTTTGGAGCATAGATTTTGGTAGAATAGTTTGTGGGCGACATTTGCGGAGCTCATAAGGTGCCAGAACAGCAAAAAAAAAAAAAAAAAGTGTGACCCCATTGTAGAAATTACACAACTCAATGAATTCAACTACCGCTGTGGTGACGATTATGTAACATCCACGCCAGGCTTTATTCTCGAGAATTCCAAATATGCCAGTTTAGTGCCCATACATTGTGCCCCCATAAAGTGTAGTGCTCCCATATATTGTAGAGCCCCCATACATTTCTCCTGGTGACACACACCCAGTAAGTTAAGTGCTCTCCCCGCTAGAATAATGCCAAACATGTGGCCGCTTACTGCGGTTTAGGCACACTGGGGCTCAGAAGGAGGGGGCATTTGGATTTGGGAGCGCAGAATTCACTGGATTTTATTTGAGGGGGCAGGAGCCATGTTGCTTTTCTAGAGTCTTTGTTCTACTAGTATTGTGTGACCCCCTATAGTCCCAGTGACAGATGACGGACCTGAGAGGGGGCTGGTTTTGTGTGGGATAAATTAGGGGTTTTATTGGTAACATTTGGGGGTATATAATTTTTGATTGCTTCTAGAATAAGACTGGATTGCCAGTCTATGCCGAGCACTTACGATGGGGTTTCCGTGTAAATCCCACAAAAATGTGATTTAGATGAAACCGCCAACTGAACCGAACCACCCACCACAAAGAGGCAGATGGAGACACTTTGGTGTCCGTTTGAAGTCTTCTCCAGTGGTCTCCATCTTTTTAGGTGCATACACATCTGTGGTTGTCCACACTTGTGTGCTAAAAAAAAGCTTAAAATGATGGTACGCCGCCGAAACAGAGACCAGTCCAAAGGGACTCCCATCAGCCTCATAAGTGAGTGGTTCCATCTGGGTTTTTTGTCTGAATTGCGGTTTTGGTGAATTTACACGGAAACCCCAACGTAAGTGCTCAGCGGAGAGTGCAGGATAAACATCAGCCCTGCCTTATTCCGATTTTTTTTGGAGGCGGAATGAAGAAATAGACAGCAGTACCAGAATAGTTCTTATTTTTATTTTTGCGTCATTCCTCGTGGAGTATAAGTGATAAGGCGGATTTATTGTTCGGGTCGGTGCGATTACAGCGATACCAGATTTAAATAGTGTTTTTTAGGTTTTGCTGCCATCACACAGTAAAAATGCTTTTTTTTTTTTTTTTTTTAAATAAAAGGTAGTTATTTCCGTCACCATATTCTGAGCTGTAACTTTTTTATTTTTTGCGGGACAAGTTGCACTTTTTTTTTGGTACCATTTTGGGGCACATAGTAATTTTTGATCGCTTTTTATTTAGATTTTTTACTTTTTCACCAAGTCCCACGGTGGGACATGTGTGATTGTCACTTTGATTGCTGATCTCATACACTGCAAGACCTCTGTACTGCAGTGCATGAGACCTGTCAGTGAGTCACTTAATCAGCCTAACTCTGCCTGTGAGATACAGCTTATTATCATCACATGATCTCAGGGTACCTTGGTAACCATCGGGACCTGCGATTCTTGCGGCCCTCTGGTAAGCACTTAAATACCACTGTCACGATTGACAGCGGTATTTAAGGGGTTAATCGGCCCCGATCGGCATCAAGACCGGCCAGGGCCGATAATGCAGGGTGTCAGCTGTCACACACAGCTGACACCCACAGGAATCACCGCCGCTGGGCAACGCCATACACTTATTCCACAGTGAATCATTTTTACGGCGCTGTGGAATAAGTACCCTTAATGACCGCCGTAAAAATGTGTTACGGCGGTCGTTAACGGGTTAAAGCACCACTCTAGCGTTTTGTTTTTTTTTTCAGCGCTGGAGTGGCGCTTTAAATGTAAGCCTCCTGCCCCTGGTCACATACTCTCCCTCCGGCGTCTTCATAGTTTTTTCGGGGGCCACCCTGGTCCTCCTGCGCCATCTTGTGACAGTAGCTTTTGACTGACTGGAAGTCAGAAGCTACGTCATACACTCTCAATACAAGTCTATGAGAACCAGAACGAGGCAGGTGAGTATAAGACAGGGGACTCACAATTGAAGCGCCACACCAACGGTGCAATAAAAAACGCTGAAGTGGTACTTTACAATTACAACTTGCCAATATACTTAAATTATCACAGGTACCTGAATATGTAAATTTTCCTATCACCCATGACAGCACCACAACGAGAGAGGGGATCCGCCTGTCCAGGACAGAGGGAACCTTGTTAAAATGGCGGCAGAAGAAAGAAGAGAAGATTATTCCCAGACCTGGGCCGGTCGGTTTCCAACAAGGCACAGTCTCTGCTGCGGCTGGCGCCAGTGACCTGGAAACGCCATGGTGGGTCCAAGGGGGCCTGTTCCTTCAGACGGGCGCGAGCAGCAGCTGCAACATTACCTTATGGTGGCCTGGCAGCTGCGCATCCCGGTTGCGCAGGACGCTATCCAGGAAATCGCACCCTAAGACGCATGCCGGTGAAAAAGGAAATAGCGGAGACCCATGTCTTCTAACATGTTTCCGGCTACTGTTTTGTACAAGCCTGCGGCCCTGATGATGAGCGTACCGGAAGGTCCTTGATGGGAGAACCTTAGACAGGCTTACTTGTTGAAGATCTGGATACGACTGAGCGGTGCCCCTGCCTGGGGTCGACAGCTCCAGCTCCGTGCATCAGTGGAGAAGCTGCTGTGGAACTGCGCCCCATCTGGGGTTGGCAGCTCCAGCTCTGCACGTCAGTGAGAGAGCAGCTGTGGAACTTCGCCCCTGTCTGGGGTCGGCAGCTCTTGCTCCGTGCATCAGTGGAGAAGCTGCTGTGGAACTGCGCCCAATCTGGGGTTGGCAGCTCCAGCTCTGCATGTCAGTGAGAGAGCAGCTGTGGAACTGCGCCCCTGTCTGGGGTCTGCAGCTCCAGCTCCGTGCATAAGTGGAGAAGCTGCTGTGGAACTGCTCCCCATCTGGGGATGGCAGCTCCAGCTCTGCACGTCAGTGAGAGAGCTGCTGTGGAACTGCACCCCTGTCTGGGGTCGGCAGCTCCAGCTCTGCACGTCCGTGAGAGAGCTGCTGTGGAACTGCGCCCCTGTCTGGGGTTGGCAGCTCCAGCTCTGCACATCAATGGGAGCACCTGTTGAGCTGCGCCCCTGCCTGGGGTCAGCAGCTCCAGCTTTGATCGGCGCACTATTGGAGGTGCCCCTGCCTGGGGTTGACCACCCCAGTATTGCTCAGGCATGGACGGATGGAGAGGAACAGGCCTGTGACTTGGTCCAGCTTCCGAATCCGTACAGCTGGTGGTAAGTGATCTTCGTAAATGTTTACCTTGTTTATGGGGCCCTTTCCTTGTTATGGTTACTAGGAAAGGCTGAAGGAATTTAGCGCAAAACTCAAAAATGGGTGTGTGTGCGCTCTGTAAGACCCCATCTGGACCTAGGGCCTCGTGCTTTAAATTTGGCTTCAGGACGGAAGCTGGACCTTAGACCTCTAGACTGAAGTAAGCCACATGAATTGGCTTAAGAATTTACCACAAAAACGAGCCTCAATCTGCTCAGTAAATGTTAAAGTAACACTGAGAGGTTTTTACTGTTGTCCTCCAGTCTGTTTACTCCATCCACAGGACAGCACATGGTGTTAATACAGCACATGGTCTCTGTGAAGGTCTGCTGTCCAGCTGCGTCTCATAATTTGGCTCCTTCGGGTGGGGCTAGTCTGACAATTGAGATTTACCACCCAAAGGAAAGGCTTATCCTTCATTCAAATGGATTACTCTTTTAAATAAAAATCTGAGCACAGTGCCTTATAAAGCCTCTTTGCTCTTCACAAAGAGCACATCATAGTGCTTCATAGCATAGCGCTTTATTTCACATCATAGTGCCTCACAGTGCCTCTTGGCACATCATAGTGCCTCATAGCATAGCGCTTTATAGCACATCATAATGCCTCACAGTTCCTCATGGCACATCATAGTGCCTTATGGCGCCTCATGGCACATCATAGCATGGCGCCTCATGGCACATCATAGCATGGCGCCTCATGGCACATCATAGCATGGCGCCTCATGGCACATCATAGCATGGCACCTCATGGCACATCATAGCATGGCGCCTCATGGCACATCTTAGTGCCTCATGGCACATCTTAGTTCCTCATAGCATAGCGCTTTATGGCACATCATAGTGCCTCATAGCATAGCGCTTTATGGCACATCATAGTGCCTCATAGCATAGCGCTTTATGGCACATCATAGTGCTTTATGGCACATCATAGTGCCTCATAGCATAGCGCTTTATGGCACATCATAGTGCCTCATGGCACATTTTAGTACCTCATGGCACAGCGCTTCATAGCACATTTTAGTACCTCATGGCATAGTGCCTCATGGCACGTCATGGCATAGTGCCTCATGGCGCATTCATAGTGCCGTATAACACCTGTTAGTACCTCATGGGGCCTCATAGTGTGTCTCGGTGCTTCAGGGTGCCCCTGTGCCTTGTAGTGCTTTATAGGGTGTCTGTGCCTTGTAGCGCCCCTGTGCCTCATAGTCATTCTTTGTAAAGGTACTTGTTGCAAAACTAAGTTTATGTTTGACAAATCCAAGTTCAGCGACTGTAAACTGCATGGCAAGCTTACCGAATTCAGGGGGAAAAATATCCTACCCTCTATTTTGAGACAGAGGGTGGCAGTATTCCTGGCTGGTGCTCAGCTGGCTCGGTGGAATGCCGATTGGAGGCAGGTGACAATAAGAGCGCTTCCTTAGTTTTGCAGGTTAATAATAAACCTTGTTAGGGTTTCACTCTTAAAGGTAGGAGGCATCACGTAGTGCTCATACAGCCATTATGGGTTTGGTCCAATCAAGCGCAGTTTTATTGCTTTTTACAGGTTGCACAGAAGTCATAAACATTAATATTTCTGGTCTTGTCCAAGCTCTGACTAAATAGGGCCGACCCTGACTACTCATATACAGCTCAGCTAACCCAGCTTGATCAAACAAAACAATAGTTATCCAGGGCAACTACTGATACTTGTGGAGTCTGGCCTGTGTCTCTGATCAGCTCCAATAAATGGATATGAATAGCGGTACCAGAGCGCCAATAACAGGGCAAAAATATTAAAAGGACTGATTTATTAATATACACACAACGCGTTTCGGTGGACACAGCCACCTTCATCAGGTGTGACAAGCAGCAAACAATTGATCCTTATATACATTTGACTAGGTATACAATTACTTAAAAGGGGCGGGGCCAGATACAGAGTAATACCTCTATATTAACCCCTTGAGTTCATATATGCTCAATAGAGTAAAAAGGATTGTTATAAAATAATGCCTAATGAAGCATATAGGGTTCTTATAAAAAGGATTCGCTGTAAAAAAACAACAACTTGTGAATCCTATAATCTTAATACTTCATAGGATATATTGTCATCTACCACCCTATATTTTAGATTATATAAAAAAATAATAATAATTTTTACATACAACATAAAACAATGCATAAATATAAAGTATAAAATTACAATCAGTTTCTATCATTATAATTAGGAAAAGTAGACGAAGAAAGGAAAGAGAAAAAAAAAAAAAAAAAAAAAAAATTCCAAAAAAAATCCCCCCCAAAAAAAAAAAAAAAAAAAAAAGAAAAAAAATTTTTTAAAAAAAAACAAAAATAAAAAAAAAATAAAAAATTTTTCTTTAAATTTTTTTTTTTTTTTTTTCTTTCCCTCTTTCTCCCTTCTCTCTCTCTCCTCCCTCCTCCCCTCCCTCTCTCCTTTCCCCTCTTCCCTCCTTCTCTCTCTCCTCCCCCCTCCTCCTCCATATAAAAGATATATATAATAAATTTGCTAAAATATGAAAACAATTATTTAAAAAGTTGTCTTCTCTATATTAAGGTTCAAACCTTCAGGAGACAAGGTTCCCATTTTGAAAATCCAATAATTTTCACGTGTAATGAGACACCAATAATTTAATAATCCAATTTTTTTTTTTTTTTTTTTTTGGGGGGGATTTTTTTTGGAATTTTTTTTTTTTTTTTTTTTTCTCTTTCCTTTCTTCGTCTACTTTTCCTAATTATAATGATAGAAACTGATTGTAATTTTATACTTTATATTTATGCATTGTTTTATGTTGTATGTAAAAATTATTATTATTTTTTTATATAATCTAAAATATAGGGTGGTAGATGACAATATATCCTATGAAGTATTAAGATTATAGGATTCACAAGTTGTTGTTTTTTTACAGCGAATCCTTTTTATAAGAACCCTATATGCTTCATTAGGCATTATTTTATAACAATCCTTTTTACTCTATTGAGCATATATGAACTCAAGGGGTTAATATAGAGGTATTACTCTGTATCTGGCCCCGCCCCTTTTAAGTAATTGTATACCTAGTCAAATGTATATAAGGATCAATTGTTTGCTGCTTGTCACACCTGATGAAGGTGGCTGTGTCCACCGAAACGCGTTGTGTGTATATTAATAAATCAGTCCTTTTAATATTTTTGCCCTGTTATTGGCGCTCTGGTACCGCTATTCATATCCATTTATTGTCCCTTTCCCCCTGTTGGGGTGCGGTAGAGCTGCCTTTAACTTATTGTTCTTTCACCTGTGGGAGGAATTTAATTAGAATCACTACCCTGGTTTTCCAAGCTGCGCTGCCCTAACCCCTCCGGAACGCTGCCGGGGGTGTTGGTGAAGCTGGGCGTCCATCTCGGCGTTACATGCAACTAACCTGACCACGTGATCCACCACCGAGAGATCAGGATCTGTGAACGCCGCTGGAAATAGATGACAGCCACCAACAGAGCGGAGCTTGTGGAGCTTTACACTGGGGTTGTGCAGAGGTGCACAACTTCATAAGGTTAGTAGCCATCCTCACACCCCTCTAACAATTGCAATACTGAGTCACCCATTGCGCCTTGTTCTCTCCTCTCTTTACATCTGATCAGCTCCAAGACACATACCTTCTGCTCTGCTTTCCAGCAGTCTGACTAAGGTGAATGCCTAGCCTACTCTGGTGCTTAGCTCTCAAGGTGCCCTAATCAAGACCTGCAAAGATATTATTTAACCCAGGCCTACCTGGATTTGCTACAACCCGAATGGGACTGTACAGATTCCTGAGAGTTAGATCATTGGAAATGGACTCTCTAAGACCTGCTAGTAAATCTGCAGTTCCAGATTGCTATATAATAGTATAGGCGTTTAAGGAGTCGTACAATCTGGTTCCAATTCACATGAAACATCAAATTTCCTGAGAATAGTTCTTGGCATAAAATGAGGATTTAGGCTTTGTTTGTGTCCTTCCATTCAGATGTTAATGAGCCTTAAGGCTTTATGGAGAATTGTAGTAGTTAGGACAACTCTCATATCGAAGGAAGAGGCATTGACAATAGTTTACCTGAACTATTTTCGGGATTGTAGGCCGATTCATCGAGCGCTGCAGAACTCACTGGGCCGTGAGTAAGAGTTGTCTCCCAAGGTAGCATAAGGAGTCCTGCTATATGTCAAAATTAATAAGCAGTCTGGCCACAACTCTGAACAAGGCAATATTGCTGTTAATAACTCTAATCTCCTACATTCCAGTAGTAGCATGGTCACGGGTACACACCCGTGGGCTGCCTCTAAAGACCCGGTTCCTCTAACCTAAAGAAGCTTTAGGCAGTATATAAGAAAGCTCCATTCATCTATGCATGGTTACCATGTAAAGGTCTTGTCATACAACAGAGTATCTTTATCTTCTTTAAACCATTATGGAGGAACTCTGCCAAGATCCCTAATGACACTTAGGTCTATTCAGTTCAGATGGCGAAGTCTCACCTTTTATCTCTAACAGCACCTCATTTAAAGAAGAGAAGACAATTGCAAGTGGACCTTTTTAGCCGTAGACTACTGCAACAGTGTCCAACCTGCATTGAATAAGCAAGGAATGTGAAAGTGAGTTTTGTATCTTGGCCCATTTTCAGTCCAAAGATGGTACCCTGGGATCTGAATCCAGTGCTTACGGCTCTAACAAGCCTTCGCTTGAACCCATTGATTCAGGGTCTTCACATTAAAGACTTATCCCGGTGGCCCTGACTTCAGCATGTTAAGTTGGTGACATTCAAGCTTTGTCGGTTAATCCTTTGTTTATACAGATCCTAGAAGATGGGCCGATTCCGGAGCTACCCTATCTTCCGAAGATGGCTTCCAATTTCCATAGAAGTCAGGAAACTGTGCACCCTACTTTCTGTGCTAATCCGGGAAATCCATGGCAGAACAATAAGAAAGCGGATGTCCCCATCAAGCATTTTGTAAGGTTGCGATTCAGTCTTCACCTTGCACCTTCTATAGACACTATAGGCTTGATCTGGGATCTTCTGCTGTCCTTTCCTTTAGGAAAACTGTTCTACAGGCTGTGGTCCCTCCCTAACTTTAAAGTTTTTTCTCTGTAAATCTCTCGTTGTGGTGCTGTCATGGGTGATAGGAAAACACTAAATTACTTACCGATAATGTGATTTTCCTGAGCCCATGACAGCACCCTTATATTCCCTCCCATCACTGGTAGAAGTTGATCACTTCATTTCCTTTGTGGAGTTTGATTCACGCGGTGTGTAGAATTAAAAATCATAGGATATATAACTATTAAGTAGTGTCCTCTCAAGCTCTGTAAACAACTGAGGTGGTGGAGAGGCGCCGCCCTTTTATTCTGTAGGTTTCCTGTCCTGGAAGGGCGGATCCTCTCTCGTTGTGGTGCTGTCATGGGCTCAGGAAAATCACATTACCGGTAAATAATTTAGTGTATTTGCTCCATACCCAGATCCTCGCAGGTCTGATTGTAACTTGTGCTTGACATAGGAGAATGTTTCTTTTTTGCCACATCAACAATTTTCTTTGCCAAGATGGCTGGGTGGTCATCCCATTTCAGTAGCTTTGCAGCCCCATTCTTTGTCTCTGTATTGGGCATGTTGGGGAAGCAGGCTCTTTAAGCTATTGAAATGAGTCCGATAACTGGCCCCTTGAACACACATAAGTGATGATGTAACGATACAGTAAGTGCTGTCCGATTGCAAGCAGAAGCTGGAAGTGGCCTGAAACTACAGCAGATGTCTTCAGATCGGGACACCTTTCATCCAGTTATTTTAATGTCGCTTGTGAAAACTTTCAAAAAGGATTCTACATCCATTCTGGTATAAATTTTCAAAGTAACTACATTTAGTTTTATCTCATTTTAAGATATCTTGTTTATAATGTATGCAGTTTTTATTGTGAAATTTGCTTAGATGCATTTTCCACTTTCAAGAAAGCGGACTGCAAACACTGTAAAATAATAAGCAGATCGGGTACTTGCCTTCCCCAACTTCTCTCCACTGCTCGAGTCTGTGTTTTAGCGGCTGTAGAGACATCATGTTGACAGCACGCATCATCGCTGTAGCCAACCACTGATTTCAGCAGCTCCTGGCATCTACCTCGGCACAGTGTTTGGCTACAGCGCTGATGCACACTGTCCGAGGTGATGTCATTGCTGCAGCCAAAGCACAGTTAAGTACAAAGGAGGATCTGTATCAAGCACACCAACCAGGTAAAATCAAAATACTTTTTTATTAATCCATGTTAAAAGAAGTTAAACCACCTGACGCGTTTCTGGCGCAAGAAAACAGCGCCCTTAGTCATAGGATGTTGGCAAAGGATAACACACTACTATAAATAGCGAGCACAATCCATTCAGCGTGAAAACCACAGTAATTTCATTAGTAATACCACAGCTGTGTGAGCAAAGCAAAGGCAAATTGGTCAAAGCCAACCATTAGTGCAAGTAATATATGTAGAACAAATCATTTTTAAAATTCATTCCCTTTGGATACTTGGTGTCCAACCGTAATATCCAGAAAGCACGACCAGAAAGCTTAAAAAAAGAATTGCTGAACACATATCTAATATCATTGGTTTTAATAGCTTCTATTCATGAGCAGGCAAACATTTTGTACGTGTTCAAAAAGGAGATTTAATGCACTTTGCATTTTTTTCGGGGTCTTGAGAAAGTGGTTTGTTCTAAATGTGGTGGTGATAGTCAGAGAAATGACCAGGGAAGCTTTCTGGATATTATGGTTGGACACCAAGTATACAAAGGGAATGAATTTTAAAAATGATTTGTTCTACATATATTAATTGCACTAATGGTTGTCTTTGACCAATTTGCCTTCACTTTGCTCACACGGCTGTGGTATTACTAATTAAATTACTGTGGTTTTCACGCTGGTTGGATTGTTCTCGCTATTTATAGTAGTGTGTTATCCTTTGCCAACATCCTATGACTAAGGGCGCTGTTTTCTTGTGCCAGAAACACGTCAGGTGGTTTTAACTTCTTTTAACATGGGTTAATGAAAAAACAGAGGGGAATACGGAGTAAAGGAATAGTCAGCTCACCAAACGTTGATTAGCAGTCTTCATCTGTTAGGCTGTCCAGTTTATTGTTTGCATGTAGACCTCTAGTTCATGGATTTTTCTCTCCTTTAGGTTTTGTACCATCTGTTTGAAGAGTTTTCTCACTTGGATCAGGTGACATTCCGTGATATCTCCCTGGGATTTCTGAGTTTCTTCATTGTTTCCCTTGGAGGAGTTTTTGTAGGATTTGTATATGGCATAATCGCAGCATTCACTTCCCGGTTTACATCCCACATCAGAGTTATTGAGCCGCTGTTTGTTTTTCTGTATAGTTATATGGCTTACATGTCAGCAGAACTCTTCCATCTTTCCGGAATTATGGCGTAAGTTTTATCTCCCTTTCATCCGCTCTTTCTTACTACTACTACTCGTGATATATTTTATTCATTTTGATTTTTAACTGAACCTTTTGTATGCTCTGTTTTTTGTTATTGCAGTCTTATAGCCTCCGGTGTAGTAATGCGACCTTATGTTGAGGCTAATATTTCCCATAAGTCTCATACCACAATCAAATATTTCCTGAAGATGTGGAGCAGTGTCAGTGAGACCTTAATTTTTATTTTCCTGGGGGTCTCCACTGTGGCTGGACCTCATTCTTGGAATTGGACCTATGTCATCAGTACCCTTATATTCTGTCTGATGGCACGTGTACTAGGTACTTATTTTTTGTTACTTTGATGTATATTTGTATAAAGCATACTGTTTAAGAGGCTGCTTTCTTGGCAGCATACAGATACTTCCTGTATTATCTTTATAGAGATTGATGTAGGGGAGGGAAGAAATGTTATAAGATAAATATGTGCCTGTTTTTTAGTTTGTTTCGCTTTTTTGTGGTCATAGAAGTAAAAAACAAAGTTCTAAATTGCATTCTTTCTGTAGAAATTATTTTCATATTGTGTGTGTATTATTTTTATTTTTTTAGGGGGTGGGGCTTTTAATGGCTACTTGAACTGGTGGTGTATTTCAGTTTTTTCTTTTTTTTTTTTTTTTTTTTTTAGCTTTAATGTTTTTTCCCTTTTTTCTTTCATTATCTCACACATTGTGCCCCCCCCCCCTCATGATGGCGTGAAAGTCCTTTTGGTGGGCATTTGAACAGACTAGCACATTCCTTTTTATTGCTTATTTTCCCCTGTAACTGGGGCTGGTATAGTAGCCCCATGTGCTGGTAGAATTTTTGCCTCATGGGTGCTTAGCAGAGGTGCCTGGATCTCCTCCTAGGAACCAGCAACTCCTGCTCCCTCCCTTACCAAGCTGTCACATGATCATTGGGTCTAGAGGAGAAAGCACTGTCAGTATTTCCTAATCTATATACACAGTTCTTCTTCAGCATTGTATTGTGTACACAGTGATCAAGAAAGCAAACATGATTATAAATCACACTTTCTCTATGGAGAATCTGGCTGTGTCTGACAGATTCTTGCCCCTACAGCTGCACAATCTCCTGCAAGCTGTTTACCCTGCATTGACTGACTTTTTTAGAACATTAGTACAGAGTGAAGTGTGTAGCCTCCAGGCGTTTAAACTCTATGAACAGTGAAGAAGTAAAGGAATTACATTAGTACTCTAGTTTCAGCAAGTTAATTTCATTCATTGTTTGTTTTTTCCCTCCCATTTTAAAAAGTTCCATGGACTTAGGCATTCTGCAGCAGTGGCATCACAACTACAGAGCACGTGACTGCTGCAGCCAATTACTTGCTCAGCATTGATGCCAGTGTGGTTAACACAATACCGCCATACCTAGTGATTGTCTGTAGTGGTCATGCACTGTATATTCTGTTATTTTTGCAGTAAAACTCACATCTATCAAACTGAAATAAATTAACTTTTTGATGATATTCTAATTTTGTGAGAAGTACTTGTAGTTCCCCCAAGTCCTTCTGTAACTTCAGTATAAGGCTTATGTAGTACGGTATCAAATGCCTTTGCAAAGTCAAGATAAATCACCTCATCCACATTATCAACATCCAGATTTGCACTTACCTCATAGAATCCCAACATGTTGGTTAGACACAAGCTATTTTTCATGTGAATCTGCTATATACTGTAACTCTGCCGGTCATCTCTTATGATTCCCTCAAAAACTTTGCACACTACCAATGTCAGACTTACTGGACGGTAGTTACCTCGATCTACCTTCTTTTCTTAAATATCGGTACCACATCGGCTATCCTCCAAACCTATGGGACTACCCCTGTTACAAGAGAGTCTAAGAATGAGATTCAGCGGTCTGTCAATTACTGAGCTCAATTCCCTCCGTATCCATGGATGAATACCATCTGGATCAGGGGGATTTGTCAACGTTTAATTTGTTCAGATGCAGGTGTACTTCTTTTTGTGTTAAATTAGGTATATCAGATGGTGAATTTTGATTTTTGCCTTGTTGAAAGATCACCAACGAACAAACGGCTCGTTTGGTGAACATGGATGAAAAGTGCCTGTTTAATATATCCGCTTTTTTTTGTCCTCTAGAATTATCTTATTGTTATTGTCGTGTTTTAAGGGGCCGATACCATCTGTTTTTTTCTTTAATGTCGCTGGCAATTTGTTGCTCTGTAGATAACTTTGCTAGCTTGATTTCTTTTTTACATTTCTTATTTACGTCTTTATACTCCTGACATACTATTTCTGTATTCTCTGCCTTCAAGCTTTTGAATGCCCTTTGTTTTTGTCTTATTAAACTTTGTACTGTCTTATTTATCCATAATGGTTTCTTTTTATTCCTTCACATTTTATTACCGGAGGGTATAAATTTGCTACAGGATTCTAGTAGTATTTCCGTAAACATGGCCCATTTATGTTCGGTATCCCCAGTTACCATGATTTGGTCCCATTCTACACGATTAAGCTCTTCCCTTAATTTGTTTAAATCAGCTTTCCTAAAGTTCCAGGTTTTTTGCATTTCCTTTTTGAAATGTTTTATTGAATATTACATTGAAACTCACCATATTCTGGTCAATGCATCTCAAATGCTCCCTGACCTGTAGATCTGAAATTGTACCTGGTCTATTTGACAGAACTAGATGCAGCAGATTACCATATTTTTCGGACCATAAGACGCACTTTTTTTCTCCCAATTTTGGGAGGAAAATGGGGGGGGGGGGGTGCGTCTTATGGCCCGAACGTAGAGCTTACCTGATAGTTGCGGAGGTGGTGGAGCTGGATCGCAGGGCCCTCCCTTCTCCCTCCTTCAGGAACACGGCAGCAGCAGAAGAGGTGAGATGCTGGGGGCCGGTGAGCGGCGTGCGCGGCCCTCTTCCTGAAGCTGTGATCTACAGAAAAATGGCCTCTCGAGCCGACGCATGCGCAGACTGGTAGCTCGGCGGCCATTTTCCTGTAGATCACAGCTTCAGGAAGATAGCCGCTCACTCTGGTTAGCTGCGCATGCCGCTATGCCACGGCCCCTCAGCCAGGCCACGGCCCTCTGACATCTCACCTCTTCTGCTGCAGCCGCCCGGTTCCAGAGGGACGGAACGGAGGGCCCTGTGATCCTGCTCCACCACCTCCACAACTCCCTGCTGCTGGAGCACCGGCTTCCAGAAGGATCCTGCCTCCTGTGACCTTCGCTCCACCGCCCCCCAGGTAAGATACCTATTCAGACTATAAGACAGACCCCCCCCCCCCATCTTATTAAAACATATTTTTTTTCCTATATTCCACCCTAACATTTAAGGTGCGTCTTATAGTCCGAAAAATACGATACCTCCCCTGGTTGGTTCATCTACCAGCTGAGAGATGTAATTGTCCTGAACTGTGGATAAGCACAGGTTTAGGACAGCTGGAAGATTCTATGTCCCATTGAATATATGGATAGTTAAAATGTCCCATAATAAGGACCCTGTTATTATTTGCTGCATTTTTATTTTGTTGCAGCATTTCATTCTCTACCTGTTCAACTGTATTAGGAGGTTTGTAACAAACTCCAATTAAAAGCTTTCCATTGTTGCCATCCCCATGTACATTTATCCATACTGACTCTACATTGTCGCAGCTTCCCCCAACGTCATCATTGAGCACAGGTTTTAAGTTGGATCTTATGATAATACACACCCCTCCACCTTTTTTTCTTTCCTGTCCTTTTTAAATGTATATCCCTCTGTTTGTCACCCATTCATGGCTTTCAGCCAGGTTTCACCTCATCGTATTCTCTGACCGACATAAGTCTCCAATTCATTCATTTAGTTTGTGAGACTTCTTGCATTTGCCAGCAGACATTTAATACTATTAGCACATTTGTTACTCCTACTCAGCTCCCTACTTTCCTTGCTTATCTAAGCCCCCCCCCCCCCCCCAGATCCTCATTAACCCTAAGGCTGTGTGCCCACTATGCGTTTTCCAAGCGTCTATGCTGTGGAATTTCCGCAGCATAAACGCTTGGTAATCCGCCCCCCCATGGTCCCCAATGACAAGCCGCAATGTCAATGCCCATGCTGCGCTCAAAAATCCGCAGCATGTCCATTAATTTTGCGGACACGCAACGTAATCGCCGCCATTGACTTGCATTGAAACGCATAATATCCGTGTCAGTACATTTGTACACACGGTATTATGCGTTTCTATGTGCGGATGGTACCCAAGTCTGGAGGAGAGGAGACTCTCATCCAGACCTGGGTACCATAGAAACTGTAAAAAAAAGAATTTAAAATAAAAAATAAAATTTATACTTGCCTTCCGATGTCCTCCCGGTGTTTTGTCCGGTCTATTGCAATGCTCGCGTAGTTGTGAAGGACCTGCCATGACGTCACTGAGTCATGTGACCCATCACATGACTCAATTACATCACCGCAGGTCCTTCACAACAGCGCGAGCCGCCCAACACACCGGACGCAGCAGACAACACCGGGAGGAAAACGGAAGGTGAGTATAAACTTTATTTTTTTATTTTTTACCATTCTTATTCTTTTTTTTTTTTAACTAACTTGGTCACAACTACTAAAAATTCATGCCGTTTGCATGGATTTATATAGTGTGAACAAGTTGTCAAGCACTTTCCAAGTGATGCTAAAATCGCATGGAAAAGCGCTTGATGAAATGCATGCAAAGATGCTTGACAAACGCTTCTACCTGGCGGGAAAAACGCATGTAAAAAACGCATGCGTTTTTCCTGCCAGGGAGAAGCGTAAAAAATATGCAGCATTTCTGCATTGTGGGCACATAGCCTTACTGTCTCACTCTCTCTGCTCGGTCTACTCTATCTATCCCCTTATTAGCACGACTATCCTCCTTTCCCCCAGATCCTAGTTTAAAAGCTCCTCCGTCCATCTGGCCATTTTTCCCCCAGAATAGCTGCACCCTCCCCAATGAGGTGCAGGTCGTCCCTACCATAGAGCCTGTAGCCGACAGCGAAGTCAGCCCAGTTCTCCATGAACCCAAAAGCTTCCTTCCTACACCAATTTCTAAGCCACTTATTTATCTCCCTAAGCTTCCGCTGTCTCGAGTGACACCGGCAGTATTTCTGAAAACACCACCTTGGAGGTACTGGCCTTCATCTTCTCTCCTAGTTCCCTGTAATCATTTTTAAGGACCTTCCACCTCCCTCTAACGTTGTCATTAGTACCGATGTGTACCATGACCGTTGGGTTTTCACAGCCCCACCCAACAATCTGTCTATCTGATCAGCAATATGCCGAACCTGAGCACCCAGCAGACAACACACTGTTTGGCATTCACAGTCTCGACAGCAGATGTCCCTGTCTGTCCGCCTAATTATAGAGCCCCTACCACCAACATGTCTTTCCTTTACTGCACTCCTATTTCCCTCCTCCTTACAGCAGTCGTCTTCCTGGTTGCTAGGAGCAACGTCCGGCTGCAGTGATCCCAGCCTTGGGCTTGCATTTCTAATATCAGCCAAACAGGCATATTTACTAGGTTGTGCCAGATGAGGACTGGGCTCCCTGACACTTTTCCACCTACCCCTTCTTCTGTTACCCAGGTACCTACTTCTGGGTCCTGATCTTCCCCATCTCCATGTCACTGGCCCCAGCCAGCACAAGCTCAGTGAGATCTAAACTCCTCTCCAGGTTTGCAATGCTCCTCAGTGTTGATAGCTGCACATTTAGATCCAGTATCTGGGCTTCCCAACATGTAACTCGCTGTCATCGAGCCAGACATATTCACCCTCAAACGGCAGGTCAAGTAATGCATACATCTCACATGACGCACACCTGGTAGCATTGCCCATGGAGCACATAAACAATACAGGTAAAAGCAGGAAAACTAATAGAAGGCTAGTAAGGAAAACCGCAAACTATGTTCTTGTGTCAAACTATGATATTGCATTTAACTATGTACTTATCTGCCTCCTCTGTATTTAACTGCAAGCCTCTGCACGCTCAGCCGCCTCGCTATGTAGCTCTGCGCTTTTAGTCCTCCAGGCAGCACAGCAGCAAAATGACGTTTTCAGCTATACTATTTTTATTTCCATTCAATCATGTTTTATTCCACTATTTGTTCTGCATTATGATGAAAATGCACAGATTTTTATTTATTTTTTTGCCACTTTTTTTAAAATTTTGTTACGGTGTTCACTGAAGGGGTTAACCAATGTGACAGTTTTATAGGTCTGGTTGTTCCTGATGCGTCGAACCAAAATGTGTACTTTTCTTTTCTTAGTCCCTCTATGGGACTTTGTTGGTATAATGCATTGCATTGCACCAGCATTGCAATGCATTACACCTGTCAGTGCTACATTGTTTCTGACAGTTAAAGCCGGGTTTTGGCTTCAACTTAAGCCGAGCTACCAGCGGCAATCTCAGCATGAATGAGTACACCCCCTTTTGAAAAGTAAGATTTTAATACATTTTGTTACGAAACACGAGAACAATTTCCAAAATGTTTAAGACCGAGTTCATGGAACATTTTTTAACTCATAACATGAAAGTGAGGTTAATAAGATAACTTTCATTACAAAATCTTCTTCAGTTTTACTCAAATTACATGATGCAAAAATGAATACACCCCACATCAAAAACTACTACATCTAGTATTTTGTATGAGC
Organism: Phyllobates terribilis; assembly: GCF_046119375.1. Classification (NCBI taxonomy): domain Eukaryota; kingdom Metazoa; phylum Chordata; class Amphibia; order Anura; family Dendrobatidae; genus Phyllobates; species Phyllobates terribilis. Next base: position 534,965,484 of record NW_027362762.1, on the reverse strand, counting down.
GCTATGATTTTTAAAGACAGCACCAAGTCTTCGAGGAATGGAATGAACAAGTTGGCGACATATTGCAACATCTACAGGTACATCTCACTAAATTAGAATATCATCAAAAAGTTAATTTATTTCAGTTCTTCAATACAAAAAGTGAAAGTCATGTATTTGAGTCCTTACAAACAGTGATCTATTTCAAGTGTTTATTTCTGTTAATGTTGATTATGGTTTACAGCCAATGAAAACACACAAGTCATTATTTCAGTAAATGAGAATAATTTGCAAAAAACACCTGCAAAGATTTACAAAGCGTTTAAAAAGATCCCTTAGTCTTTCAGTAGGCTCCACAATCATGGGGAAGACTACTGACTTGACAGATGTCCAGAAGGCAGTCATTGACACACTCCACAGCATCTGGTAAGTCACAAAAGGTCATTGCTAAAGAAGCTGGCTGTTCAGAGTGTGGTATCCAAGCATATTAATGGAAAGTTGAGTGGAAGGAAAAAGTGTGGTAGAAAAAGGTGCACAAGCAACCGGGATAACCGCAGCCTTGAAAGTATTGTTAAGAAAAGGCCATTCAAAAATTTGGGGGAGATTCACAAGGAGTGGACTGCTGCTGGAGTCATTGCTTCAAGAGCCACCACACACAGACGTATCCAGGACATTGGCTACAAGTGTCAAGCCACTCATGACCAATAGACAACGCCAGAAGAGTCTTACCTGGGCCAGGGAGAAAAAGACCTGGACTGTTGCTCAGTGGTCCAAGGTGTTGTTTTCAGATGAAAGTAAATTTTGCATTTCATTTGGAAATCAAGGTCCCAGAGTCCGGTCTGCCAAAAGTACCAATACCTGGTTTAAAAACAGTATCACGGTGCTTGTTTGTCCATCAAACTCGCCTGACCTTAACCCCATAGAGAATCTATAGGCTATTGTCAAGAGGAAGATGAGAGACACCAGACCCAACAATGCAGATGAGCTTAAGGCTGCTATCAAAGCAACCTGGGCTTCTATAACACCTCAGCAGTGCTGATCACCTCCATGCCACGCCGCATTGATGTAGTAATTGATGCAAAAGGAGCCCCGACCAAGTATTGAGTGCATTTACTGAACATACATTTCAGTAGGCCAACATTTTGGATTTTAAAAATATTTCCCCCCCCCCCCCCCCCATGATGGCATCACGGAGAGAGGGGATCCACCCTTCAAGGACTGGAAACCTACAGATAAAAAGGGCGGTACCTCTCTCCCGTATCAGTTGGTTTCCTCTCCTTGACGGGATCCTACAGTACCTAGAGGAGGCGTACCTGTGGGGTGCCAGAAGACTGAGATCGTCGTTGGAGCCAGGCCCGGCCAGTCTGACCCAGGCAGCAGGGGTTCCCTTCCTCAGCTGGTGCGGTGTCCTGAAGCGCCACCGCTGGGGTCAGAGGCCTTTAGGGTGTGCGGGTGGTCCAGACAAAGAGGAGCGGTGCCTGTCGGGGCCCGCCGAAGCTTGCTGCGCTGGATCCCCCTGGATGCGGCAGTCGTGATTGCGGCGCTGCCCGGCGGCGGGCTGGGCAGAACCTCCAGGTTCTACCACGCATGTACGGGTGCGCTGGGCTCCTCCGGATGGCATAGCGCCGCAGGACATGACTGGGAAACCAGTCTGCGCAGGCACAAGCGCCCCCCCCCCCCCCCCGCAGGTGCGGGGGAGGTGGGGCGCACCGGAGCATCGCAGGCGCTATGGGGTATGGCCAGCTGGAGGGGGAGAGCTCCCGGGGCTTTAAAAAACAGCTGGGAACGCCAGTAAGTGCTTCTCTAAAACTCTGGCATGCGGTCTTTTGAGGCATGAGTGACTAGGAGTTACTTGAGGTGCAGGTGCGGCATCCTCAGTCGCTACCACCACCGCCAGCTCTGCACAAAAAGAGACGGGACAACAGGACCCGGGCCATCGCAGAGAACGGGATATCAGTGGAAGTGGGCGCTCTGTCAGGTCATCCCAGCGCAGCAAAGACTCCACTACAGCATCTACAAGGAGGGAAACCCCGTCTACAAAGATGGCTCCACCTCCAGACCCTGTACCCTCTCTTCTGTCAGATTGGTAAGTGATCTTCCCGAAAGTCCACCGTGTAACTAGGGCCCCCCTCTCTTTCTCTTATTAGGGAAGAAAGAGTACAGGCAAAACTAAGAATAGGACCTGTGCACTGTGCATGGAAGTTTTACCCGCTACTTGGGATAAAAGACTGCAGTTCCTGTATAGAGTAGACCATATGCGAGGAAACTCTGAAATTTGCCTCAGAACTTGGATACCTGATAAAATCGCAGGTTGAAGATACTATTAAGTCTCTTCGGGGGGGGCTTAAGAAAACCAAAAACATATCCCCCGAGTCCGGGTCTAGCCGTTCTTCATCTTCCTCATCTACGGATAGGGGAGGACGGAGCTGTTTTCCTATCAAGGAAACAGTCTCATTAAGGCCGTCAGATGCAACATAGGGTTGGCAGACCCTCTGCCCAAAAGATCTATCCAGGATGTGATGTTCAGCGGATTAGAACAAAAAAAAAAAGAGGAGATCTTTTCCACTTAATGAGTAAGTTCACTCTTTAATTAAAAAAGAGTGGAAAAGACCGGAAAGGAAGGGCCTCCTTTCCCCAAAACAAAAGTACCCGTTCGATGACCCGGCGTGTTCCTTTTGGGAGAAAGCGCCAAAACTGGATGTTACAATTGCTAAAGCCTTAAAAAAAGTTCTCCCTCCCATTTGAGGAAATTGGCATGTTAAAAGACCCCATGGACAAAAAAGCAGACACCTTCCTAAAGGGTTCCTGGGAAGCCGCTGGGGGGGGGGTTAAAACCTGCGGTAGCAGCTACATGTACGGCCAGGTCATTAATGGTCTGGCTAGACCAGCTTGAAACGCAACTGCGAGAGAAAACGTCTAGAGACACAATACTAGAATCCATCCCGGTAATGAAAGGGGCGGCTGCCTTCCTAGCTGACGCCTCTGCAGACTCTGTCAGATTAGGAGCTAGGGCGACAGGGCTCGCTAATGCGGCCAGACAAGCCCTCTGGCTTAAATGTTGGTCAGGGGATCTACAGACAAAATCAGGGTTATGCTCCATCCCTTGTGAGGGTGAATTTTTGTTTGGGCCACCCTTGATGACATCTTAGAGAAAGCTGGGGACAATAAAAAGCGTTTCACTTTCCTATCTAACACTGCTTACAGGAAGCCCTTTCGGAGCAAAAGGTTTATCCGCTGGAAGCCCCCTAAAGACGAGGATAAATGGGAGGACAGGAGAAGGAAAACCAAAGGGTTCCTGTTCAACAAATCCCCCAATGACAGCCTTCCACTCACCTGGGGAAATCCCTCATTGGGAGGGCTTTCTGCTATCAGAATTTCTCCCTGCCTGGGAAACAATATCCAACAGCTCATGGATTCTGAACCTAATAAAATCAGGTCAGAAATTACAGTTCCTCTCATTTCCACATCCAAACTTTGTATTAACACCCAAAAGGCCCTCAAACGAGGAGTAGCTGGCCTTAAAGCAAGAAATCCGAGGACTGATCGGGAAAGCGGTCCTTCAGGAGGTCCTGACGGGGAAAAAAGGCGAAGGCTTTTACTCTCCTTTAGTCCTGAGGAAGAAACCAGATGGGACTTACAGAACGATCATAAATTTAAAAAAGTTGAACAGGCTATTGAAGGTGCAAGCCTTCAAGATGGCGACAATAAAATCATCAGTGAAAATGCTGTTTCCCAATTGTTTCATGACCGCCTTTTATCATGTCCCCATACACAAAGATTACCAGAAATTCTTCAGAGTAGCGGTTTCCATAGGTGGAGTGGTCAAACACTATCAATGCACAGCCCTCTCATTCAGCATCGCCATAGCCCCAAGGTTATTGCTTAGCTGATGGCACATCTAAGGGAACAGAACATCCTAGTCGTTCCATACTTGGACGACTTTCTGGTTATAGGCAGTTCCTTCCTGCACTGCAGAACCCAACTAGAAAAGGTCATGGATTCCTTGACACACTTAGGATGGCTTTTGAATCTGAAAAAATCCAAAACAGAGCCATGCCAGATACAGGAATATCTGGGCTTTGTGTTGGATTCAAAAAGACAAGTGTCGTCTCCCCACAGGGAAAATTCACAAGATCATAGACCAAATATCGCGGGCAAGGACCCACCCATCTGACTCTACGGAAAGCCATGTCCCTTCTAGGCTCCCTGCCTGTTTGTTTCCCAGCTGTTCAATGGGCCTAAATACATACAAGGGCCCTGCAGTGGGAAATCTTAAAGGTAGAAAAATCTCTATAAGGGCATTTAGAAGGGCAGCTAACGCTATCATGAGAGACCACACTTTCCCTAAGGTGGTGGGGGAAGATAGACAATCTAGCCCAGGGTATTCCATGGGCAATCCCCATACCTCAAATCCTAAGCACAGACGTAAGCCCCAGGGGCTGGGGGGCTCACCTCAACAATCTTGTAGCTCAGGGGGTCTGGACAGAACACCTGAAGCCAGTTTCCTCAAACATGAACAAACCTCTAGCCATAGAGTTTGCACTCCAGGAGTTCATACACACACTTCAAGGTCACCATGTGAGGGTGTTCTTGGACAACCGAGTAATAGTAGCGCACCTGAACCACCAGCGGGGTACCCGGTCCCATTCTCTGATGCAAGCGACAGAGGTCATCTTTCAATTAGCCAAGGAAAACTTACAATCCCTATCAGCCCTACACACAAGGGATAGAAAATCGCACGGCAGACTTCCTGAACCGGACACAGCTAAGACAGGGCGAGTGTGAGTTAAATCAGTCAGTTTTCAGTCAGATTGTACAAATGTGGGGACGTCCTTCCATAGACCTGTTCGCCAACAGTCCGAACAAGAAAACAGACACATTCTGCTCTCTAGACCCCAAAGGGAAGCCCATAGCTTTAGATGCCTTCATGATCCCATGGAGTCACCCTCTAGGTTATGCATTTCCTCCAACTGCCCTGATTCCGGCTGTTTTGAGGAAAATCAGGGAAGATAAAGCAAGAATAATCTTGATAGCCCCCTTCTGGCCAAAGAGGGCGTGGTTTTCTCGGCTGAGGATGATGTCAATCTCCGACCCATGGGTGCTTCCGGAGCTTCTTTCGCAGGGTCCGGTACTTCATCCTCAGGTAACAAGCTTGCACTTGACAGCCTGGAATTTGAATTTTCTGAGGGACAAAGGACTTTCCCCAAATCTCATCACCACACTACTTCAAAGTAGGAAACCCGTGATCACCAAACTACGGGAAAACTTGGAGGAAGTTCTTTTCAGTCTCAGGTTCCAGGTTAGGAGGGGAGATTCCATTAACAACTATCCTAGAATTCTTAGAGTGGTTTGGAACAGGGCCTGGCCACAAGTACGTTGAAAGTCCAAGTTGCGACGCTGGGAGCCCTATACAACTTTGATCTGGCCAGGGATAGATGGGTATCTAGGTTCATTAAGGCATCATCCAGATCCCGACCCATCCCCTCTCGAAATACTGCCCCTTGGGATTTAAACTTGGTCCTTTCAGCTTTAACAAAGGCTCCTCTGTCAGGAGAGTTCCTTAAAATCCTATCCATCAAGACAGCGCTTTTAGTAGCTCTCACGTCTGCACGTAGGGTCAGTGATATTCAGGCTCTATCTGCAGGCCCTCCCTTCACAAAAATCTTGGAGGATAGGGTTACTCTGAGAACCAACCCTGCCTTCCTACCAAAAGTGGCGTCGAGATTCCACAGGTCTCAGGAAATCACCCTCCCTTCTTTCTGCCCCAATCCTAGGAACAAGAAAGAGAGAGACTTGCATACGCTAGATGTCAAAAGGTGCCTAATCCGTTGCCTAGAGGCGACACAAGAGTGTAGGGAGGATAGTTCTCTCTTTGTTTGCTTTCAGGGCCCTCGTAAGGGGAAAAAAAGCTTCTAAGGGCATGCAGGCCAGATGGATAAGGGAAGCCATCACACTGTCGTACTCACGTGGGGAAGCCGCCCTGGAGTAACTGAAGGCCCACTCAACAAGAGCGGTGGCAGCCTCCAGGGCGGAATTGGCCGGTGCCACGATAGAGCAGATATGTAGAGCGGCAACCTGGTCTTCACCCTCTTTCTTCAGTCACTACCGGCTAGACTTAACCTCTTTTTCAGACCTTACTTTCGGTAGAAGGGTTCTGGAAGCTGTGGTACCCCCCTAATCTTTCACCTCTCTGTAATTCTCTCCGTGGTGCCGTCATGGGGGAAGGAGAAAGACGTAGTTACTTACCGGTAACGGGATTTCTCAGAGCCCATGATGGCACCCGTACATTCCCTCCCTTCATGTGTGGGTGCACACACTTGTTAGTTGCCTATATGTAGTCACATGGTGTTTCTGATAAGTTTCTTAAAAATGTTTAATTTTGTGTTACTAATCTGGTGGTCCTCTCGTGCTCTGTAAACAACTGACGCGGGAGAGACGTACCGCCCTTTTTATCTGTAGGTTTCCTGTCCTTGAGGGCGGATCCCCTCTCTCCGTGGTGCCGCCATGGGCTCTGAGAAATCCCGTTTCCGGTAAGTAACTATATCTTTCAAGCTGCTGTTATAAAGTATTCTAATTTACTGAGATAATGACTTTTGTGTTTTCATTGGCTGTAAGCCATAATCATCAACATTAACAGAAATAAACACTTGAAATAGATCACTCTGTTTGTAATGATTCTATATAATGGGTTTCACTTTTTGTATTGAAGAACAGAAAGAAATTAACTTTGATGATCTAATTTTGTGAGAAGAACCTGTACCTTTTTTCATTCTTCAAGAACAACCTCTTTTGGAGGCTAGATGGAGAGTGATGCCCAACTTGTCTCTACAGAATTCCTCATAGGTGATTGGGCTCAGATGAGGAGACACTTGGCCACTGAATCACTTTCACCCCGTTCTCCAGAAATGCAACAGTGACTTTAGATATGCGTTTCGTATCATTGTCCTGTTGGAGAAGTGCACATTTAGCAAGGGCACGAAGTGATGATAGAATCTTCTTTCAATATAAGACCAAGCCAATAGAAAAATAGGAAACAGGAGTATATGGTATAAAAATCTTTACAAACTTTCTTATAAATAGATAGAAACAAGTATCATAAAAATAGAAAACACAAAAAATAAGGGGAAAGCGGAAGCGACACCTAAGTACCACATCTGTCCAAGCAATGTATAAGTCTAAGGACACATAATCAATGATTGCATGAGTAGAATAAGGGATGTGGCTCTGTATAGATTAGACGTACAATATGCAACAGTATGTCATCATGAAGGGCAATTTTAGGCAAAAAATACTTGGTGGTTTAGATAAAGTGCTTGTGCAGAACAGACTTAATATATCAAAAATAGTGTTATGGCAATCATGAGAAGTAAACCTTCCACAATGAAGCCAGTATAACCAGATATAATCCGAGAATAAAGATGCAAGGATGTGAGTACACCAACTGAGTATGTAGTAGGCCAAAAGGTACAATAAGCCGTCACTGCAATAAAGCATAAGATATATATACCAAAAAGGACGCACATCAGACCTAAAGTAGAGACGTGTAGACTGCATTGATAAAGCCAAACATACAACCTTGGTGGGATGTGGATGAGCCCCAGTTTGCGTTTCGCTTTCAGCTTCCTCAGGGGGGCGTTTGTGACTCTTTCAATATAAGGCAGTACATCAATGAAATGTTACTCCCCGACACCAGCTGTCATGCACTACAAAACGACACTGCCACTACCATGTTTCACTAGGCACCATGCATTTTTCATTGTATTCCTTTCCGACACCATACAGTTTTGAAGCTGACAGCATGAAATGATAAGGGATTTTCTTTAAGTAGCTCCGTATTATAGTCAACGGTCTGCTGGACAGGAATTCTTGTTCATTAGAATTTTGTACTCTAAACTTTAGCTTTGCTCCTAAGATTTTCATTGGGGTGTACTCCATTTTTCAACATGGTCTTGAATGAATTTGTTAGGAAAATTACTTTTTTGGGTGTGCGAAATAACAAATCTTGTTTTTAGTCAATGGCCCACATTTGTGGGAGTATTTTGTAGTATGGTATCCCATAGAAAATGTTGCTTCTGAAAGGAAACTAAAGGTTTTCTGACAAATCTGATGGGATGTACTCCTTTATGCTGATCAGTGTGTGCTGAGCCAATATGTGTTTTATAATATGTATGTGTGTGTGGATATATATATATATATGTATATATTATATGTGTGTGTATGTATGTAGATGGATGGATATCGCAATCTATTTTTTTTTAATGATACAAAGGATAACATTTTTACTTGTCTGCTTACTGAACACTAGACCTACTTTTTGAGAAGCCCAATGTATTACATGTAATTGTCAGTAATCTTTACACTGATACTTGGTACCATACATTGCTATTAACTCATTGCCAAGTTTTCGTAGTGCAGCTACCGATCTTTATTAAGCAATAAAATGCAGTGACACCATCTATAATCTGGCTGTAAGATCTATAGTGTGCCATTGACAATTTCACAATGTAAGACTGAAGCTAACTTGAACTTTGCTGTCTTTCTACAGGTGTCATGAGCTTGACTTGGTTTATTAACAAGTTCCGCATAGTCAAACTGACAAGTAAAGACCAGTTTATTATTGCGTATGGTGGCCTGCGTGGTGCCATTGCCTTCTCCCTGGGATATTTATTGCATAGTGCCAACAGACAAATGTTCCTCACTGCAATAATAACAGTCATATTCTTCACAGTGTTTGTACAGGTAACAACCATTCATAATCTCTAAACTATTGGAAGACAGAAATTATTCTAAATAAGTTGACATCTACATTATTTCCCATTTTGTGTTGCGTCATATGAGCAGAAAACTAAAAATGATGGGGCGCTGGATCAGTTATCCAACGGACACCAATGATTTAGAATTGGGTACGTCCGGTTGGCCATAACTTTTGATGCAAAGATTAGTTCTGCATGTTGTGTTAATCTTCCCATCAAATATGGCTGAATTTGTGACTGGGCCTAAGATGCAGTTGTGAATTGTAGAGGCAAACCAGGGACCCGAATAATCATTTAAGTCACTTTTTCTTTTTTTTTTTTACTTGTGGTTTTTATAGCCCTTTTTTGTGCCAAATTCATCAAAATGGCATATGTGATTCATGAATTTTGCACAAAGCCCAAAGTTTTCTCCTTTTTTTTCTGTCAGAAACTAGTTTTGCAACATATTAGCTGGAAAAGTTGCATGTTTCGTGAAATATCGCAAAAAATGCACAAAAATAACTGGCACACATAGTCACCAGGGATAACTGCAGCAGAGATGTGCCAAATATTGCAAATTTTTTTTTTTTTTAAAAGGTTGCATTTCATGAATCTGTTTAAAACATCTTGAATAGCTAAGTTGAAGTTAAAATTGGAAAACTAACTAAACCAGAAAAGACATCTTGAACAAAGGAGCCAACTGAATGAATTTGTTGAAGATCACAAAGTTAAGAGGTATTCACCCCAAAAAAACTGATGGAAATGCAATGATGAATTGAGCCCCATATGCTGGATTAATGATCTTTGTTATTTTTCTGGTGCATGTTAGCTTTCACATTACAACTGGACTTTGTGCCCACCATTTATTTTAGGGATTTTTGAATTGATGAATCCTGGTTACTTTTCTATATATTTTTCTATTTCTAATCTTTCATAGCACTTCTTAACATGCTGCTTCTATTTCATAAAGGGAATGACAATTCGTCCATTGGTGGAACTTTTGGCTGTGAAAAAGAAGCAGGAGACCAAGCGTTCAATAAATGAAGAGATCCATACTCAGGTGACTGAAACAAAGTCAACTCTTTGTGTATCCTAAAGGTGCATTTGCTCTGGCGTACTTTCTTCATTTGATTTAATAGGGCGTTTGGAAAGGTGTTGTCATGCTGGGACACCTGTTGCCAAAGTTGTGCTCTTGGGCATGTGCACACGTCCAGCATTTGCAGCAGAAAATGCTGCCAATCCTGATGTGTTGGCAGGAAAAATGCATGCATGTTTTTGTTGCTTTTTTTTTTTTTTTAAATACATGCGTGTTTGTTGCAGATTTTTCCCCTCTCATTAGTGGATTAGTATGGGTGAAATGTGCAGCGAAAACGCTGAAAGAATTGACATGCTACAGATTTAAATCTGCAAGGTAAAAATTAGCAACGTGTGCATGAGACTTGCTTCAGTTATTCTCATTCACTTTGCTGGCATCGGGAAACTGTTCAGGTTTTGTAACAAAACCGCTGCACTGAAGCAATGTGATAAAAACGCAACATCTGCACACAGCCTTAAGTTTACCAAATAAGGTTTGGTATGAAAAGGAAGTATGTATATTCACACTTTATACACAAGTCACTGTCCCTCCCCTTACTGACCCTCTGTCCCGCTGGTTCCATTACTTCTCGCCCCTTCTGCTCTGCTTATTTACAGCTGATCTTGTTCTGTCTAGTCAATTGGCCAGGACAGCAACCACGTGGCTAGATAGCATCTGGTCAGCTGGAGGCAGGTATAGATGGTGGGTGACTGAGTCGCAGGGCACCAGGTGAGTATGACCTTGCTTTTTTATTTTCGAACATTATAAACTGTTTTGAGAATTTATTTATGACTGCACATCCCCTTTAACATGTTGAGTCATGAGATGAATTGCTGCACATTCGCCCTGCATTTGTTTTCTTCCCCTTTTGTACAGTGATGTGTTGTGAATAAATCATGTGATACACAATGTTGGAATCACAAAAACAAGTAAGATCACTTTTAGATTTAATTTTCACTTAACTTTAAAAAAATTTAAAATTTCCAAGATCATTGATTACTACTTTTTACAGCCTGGCAGGCGACTAACTAGCTTGTTTGCCTGTGTAGAGCATAGTACAAGGACTTGTGAATCATGAACAGGATCATTTTTTATTCTATACCAGTGTTCCTCGTAGACTACATGGTTTGAGAAAGAAGATCATTTATTATCTGTATAAATGAATATGTTGTTGGGAAAAGTAGGGTGAAGAAGCAGTGGTTTCTGTACCAGCCCCTTAACTCATGCTGCATTACAATTGACTCATTTAAAACCAGAAGGCAACAGTCCCTGTGCATTTATACAAGTCATTGAAAGCTGTTGTGATTCTATACCATTTGTGGACACTATTCCTTTCATACCATGACCACATATGCTGCATCACCATTTAAAATCAATTAAATATGGTAAATACTAAAGGCTTTGGCCCCGATTCTTCAAAGTTTTTACCCCAGAAAACAGGTGTCAAAGCATTAAAAAGTTGCAAAACTTTTTTGCAACAGGCAAATTGTTCAAAAATTTTGCAATGTTTGCCGTTTTTTCGCCAGTTTGACTCCACTGAAATGGGTGGAAGTGGGGTGGGACGAGGCTTGGCCATGCCCGCCTATTAAATTCATCTGTGTGCTTTGTACGCCAGAAATGCTACTCCAGTCTCTGATTGAAATAGCATTTCTGGCTTCGTCACACCGCCACTTACTAGAGCCTCTGAATTCATTGTGGCGTGCGCCTCTTAATGAATTTGGCGCCTTTTTTTTTTTTTTTTCGCAAAGACTGGTGTTGTGCACTACGCTGTGTTGAGGAATTGGCCCTTATGTTTTTCATCATATTTGAGAAATCTGTTCATCTGTATGTTTGTTTCATTAAGTCAATGAGAGAAAAGCTATTTCCCAATGAAATGTTGATGAATGTTTCCCCACACCGTTGTACCATTTTCCCATTGATCTAAAATAAACACCGTGCCTCTGCTCCATGCTATTTCTGTATTCTAACAACCCCCTTCTTGAGTCTGTAATCTCTAGATGTGCTTTCAAAATCAAGTTTCATTCTACGTTTTGCGTTACACAGATGCTTCAGGACTTGTTTAACAGAGCATTTATTTCTGTGCACTAGTCCTGCCACCCATCTTGTAAGCATGTCCACCTGTGCACAATCTATACAATTTACAAGAATGAGGTTACTGTGAGATCCTTGCTATTTGCAATAAGCCATTGGTAATGTCACTCTTGCAGAGGGTATTTCTACAAGATGGGAGTTTTCTATAGGCTCCGTCACTCCAGTAGGTGGTGCACTAGTAGGGTCCTACCACTTCTCGTAATTTTGAAGAACTAGGCTCTTAGGTATGTGGTAAAGGCAATATTTGTTTACAATCCAAAGTACACTGTGTATGATGTTTCAGTCATCAACTTTGACATTCATCAGATACATGGGTTGTAGAGGAAGAATAAGTATCTAAGATAAGGCTGATAACGCTCTGAAGCAAGAGTGACCACAATGGTGAGAGCGTTTCCGCCAATGACACATACCACTCTTCCTGCAGCACATTATTTACCTTATCGTAGATAATCATTCTCCCTATATAATGCATGTATCTTATGAACGTCAAAGTTCACTAACACATGCCTTCCTCTGGATCAACATGTTAGGCTATGGGTTGAACTAGATGGACTTAGTCTTCCTTCAACCTTAAAACTATGTTACTATGTTACATTGCACAGTGTACTTTGGATTCTGAATCAATATTGCCTTCTTATTAGTAATTCAGAAAAAATAGTTTTTCTGAATTACTTACAAGATGGGAAGCATGACTAGTCTGGGACAATAAACTGCCCACCTGAGTAGTCCTGAGACCTTTCCATAGTATGAACGCAGAATAAAACTTTTTTTGAAGGTATATGCTGATCAGACACAAGCAAAGGGTTGTTAGGCTATGTTCCCACATGTTGTGGGGTTTTTTACGTCGGAAATCTGCAGGAAATCAGCTGCGTCAAAAACGCAGGTTTTGCTGCGTTTTTTGATGCTCTTTCAGCGTTTTTTTTCTGTCTCTATTTATACATGTACATAAAGTTCTGTGAAAAAAAGAACCCCATTCTATTTTGCCATCAAAAACGCTGAAAAAATTTACGAAGTTGCAAAGTCTAGAAGAGAGAATAGCTACATTGAAAATTTTTAAGGACGGTGAGGAATTCTTAGAGCAGAAGTATCCAAAATACAGAAAGAGAAGAAATTTGTAGTGCACCTGAAGAAACACAGGAATGGGAGCATGTCAGCACCCATACTACTAAGGAAGCAGCAACAGGCTCTCATGCAGGAGAACAATGATCAAATACATCAAGATAAGACTTTGCCCACAAGGAATAACCTTGAAAGCTCAGAGTCCTCTTGGATGGAGAAAGAAAAATGTTGTGAAGAAGAAACTGAGAGTGGTAGTCATAGGGATTCCCTGTTGAGAAGAACAGAGGCCGCTATCTGCAGACCGGATGTAATCTCAATAGAAATGTGCTGTCTTCCAGGTGCAAAAAGCTGACAGGATATCAGGACTCAGAAACAGAAAGGAAAGCTGACAGCACTCACTACATGGGACGCACGTTCAAAGTGCCAAGGAACCCACTCGGAGGATTAAGCAGTAGAAAAACAAACAGCATCCAATCCAGGGTTATGTAATCCAAAATCTGAAGTTTATCCGCCATCAAATTACAACGTTTCGACCTATTATACTTGACAAAGACCTAGAATAGGTTGAATCCCTGGATTGGATGCTGTTGGGACATCAGGACTTTTCAGAACTACAGATGACTTCCCATTCCTGCTAATACATGTGCGTACAAATGACACAGCAAGAAAGTACTTGGAAATTATCTGCAATGACTTTAAAGACTTAGGCCTGTGTTTCTCAGCTCCTGTCCTCAAGACCCACCCACCAAGAGGTCATGTTTTCAGGATTTCCTTAGTATTGCCCAGGTGATAATGTCATCACTTGTGCAATGTGAATGGAAATTCTGAAAACATGATCTGTTGGTGGGTCTTGAGGACAGGAGTTGAAAAACACTGACTTAGGCAAAAAAGTGAAAGAACTGGGAGCGCAGGTGGTTGTCTCATCCTTCCTCCAAGTGGATGGCCGTGGAACAAGATTCTACAGGTGTACAACTGTCTACGTTGATGGTGCGGCTTCGTCCTGACTAAGCCGCATTGTGTAGAGATGAAACATCCGTCGAGGTGTTTGTAAACTCCCTCTGTCCCCCGCAACTTGTCCCGCAATATGAGTACAGGTATACAACCTTTTCATTGTAGTACTATACTATAGGATTTGCAATATTCACTTTATAAGGGTTGCCTGGTAAGCACGATATATGCGGGTCAGGACCATGATATTTACAGCCATTGTGATGGGTTACTGTTATCAAATGGATAGAACATGGTACCACAACTAATCAGCCAATAGAGGGCCGCCCACCAAAACTTAGCTCGGGCAAGGAGGGCATTAATCAGAGAGGCAGCACAGAGACCAAAGGTAACCATGAAGAAGCTGCAGAGTTCCCAAGCAAAGACTGGAATATCTGTCCATACGACCACAATAAGCAGTTAGAGGTGGCCTTTATGGAAGAGTGGGCAGAAAAAAGCCTTTACTTACACACAACAATTTTAAGGCTCTTTTTGAGTTTGCCTAAAAGACATTTGGGAAACTCCCCAAATGTATGGAGGAAGGTTCTGTGGTCACATGAGACCAATGTTTTGGCCACCAAGGTAAACGCTGTGTCTGGCACCTAATCAACACAGCTCATCACCCCAATAACACCATTCGCCACAGTGAAACATGGTAGTGGTTGCATCATGCTGTGGAGATGTTTTTCTGCAGCAGGGACAGTCGAGGGGGAAGATGGATGGTGCGAAATACAGGGATATTCTTGAGCAAAACCTGGTTGTCAGTGATTTGAGACTGGGATGGAGGTTCACTTTCCAACAAGACAATGACCCAAAGCATACTGCTAAAGCAACACCCAAGTGGTTTAAGGGAAAATGTGTAAATGTTTTGGAGTGGCCTAGTCAAAGCCCAGACCTTAATCCAATTCAGTATCTGTGATAAGACTTGAAGATTGCTGTTCACAAGAGGAAACCACCTAACTTGAAGAAGCTGGAGCAGTTTTGCATTGAGGGATGAGCAAAAATCCCATTGGCCAAATGTGGAAAGCTCATATAGACTTATCTAAAGTGACTTACAGCTGAAATTGCCACAAAAGGACAGTCTACATAGTACTGACTTTAGGGGGGTGAATAGTTATACACACTGAAGTTTTCAGTTATTTTGTCCTACTTGTTCTAGTCACAAAAAAGAAGAAAAACAAATGTTCACAGTTGTAGGCATGTTCTTTATATGAGCTGATGCAAACCCTCAAAAAAAAAAGTGAAATTCACGGTTGTGAGGTAGCAAAACACAAAAAATGCCAATGGGGGCGAATACTTTCGCAAGCCACTGTAGCTGAATGAGTGCTTATTTTTTGTGGGACGAGTTGTAATTTTGATCAACAACATTATCAAGTGATGCACTGAAAAACAAGAAAAAAATTCCAAGTGCGTTGAAATTGCAAAATTATGTGCAATTCCCCAATTGTTTTTTGTTTTTATTTACCATGTTCACTATACGGTAAAACTGACCTGCCATAATGACTCTCCAGGTTTTGTCGCCATTTTCCAAGACGCGTAACGTTTTAAATTTTAATGATAATGGGCTGTGTGAGGTCTTTTTTTTTTTTTGCGCCCTGAGCTAACGTTTTTACTTATACCATTTTAGGGTAGATGTGATGATTTGAGCGCTTCTTACTGCAATGGTGCGGCTGCAAAAAAAAAACATAAAACATAGTGCTTTGATTTTTTTTCTCGTTACGCCTTTTACCTATCTGATTAATTTATTTAATATTTTGATCAGACTTTTACGAACACCGCAATACCAAATGTGTTTATTTTTTTTCTTTCTATCTGTTTTGCTTTTAATGGGACCCAAGGTGGGTGATTTGAACTTGTGGTGTGTTTTTTTTTCTTTTTCCCTTCATATTTTTAAACTTTTTTTATTTTTTTACTGTATTTATTCCCTTAGGGACTAAGCTGCGATCGTTTGCTTGTTTGTGGTATTGCGATGTATAGAGAAAATCATTATCTCCTTTGAACACCAGCTAAATGTTGGCTTTCACAGGAATATCGTAATAATGGGCAGGCGGGTCTTCAGCAACCCATTCATGCGATCACGTCACTGGCTCCCCGATAGGCTCATGGAATAATGCGCCACCGTAGCAGCGTGTGGTAAATGCTGCTGTCAGAGATTAACAGCAGCATTTAATAGGCTAACAACTGCGGGTGGAAGCACATGATGGTCTGATTAAATCAGCCATCATTTGCCGGGAAAGATGCAGGCTCAGCATGCCCACATCAAAGTCAGGGAGCCGGCATATGACGTACCAGTACATCATATATTAGTAAGGGGTTAACTTATTTAACAGGTCTTGGGGTGTGAAACATGAATGTTTGATTTTAAGAAAAAAATCATGATCCCAGATTTGTTTTTTAGTTCCTTGATCATCTTCTGACGGGAATTGAGGACATATGTGGCCACTATGGCCATCATCACTGGAAAGACAAGTAAGTAACATTGTCTAACTACTGAAAGCTTTCACTGTTCAATATTAAGGAAATGTAATCGTGTTGTACTTAATGTCAACTAAAAAATTTTGACCTATTGACGTTAACTTAATTTCGGCTGAACCTGCCAATATCGAAAAGTTGTTATAGTGCCATTTATTCCATGGCGCTTTACATGTGAAAAAGAGGTATACATAATAAAAAAACAAGTACAATAATCTTTAACAATACAAGACACCAACTGGTACAGGAGTAGAGAGGACCCCTGAGAGCTCACAGTCTACAAATTCAGCCTATACTGTGTATGGGAGCCATGGACAATTGTTTGTCTGGGGAGTTAAAGAGGACCTATCGCTTTCACACATATTAGCATATATCATAGTAAGGAGACTGTATGTGTAAATAAACCACACTTGCAAGCATAATATCTGTGAATAGAATTATGTTGTGAGAATCACAGTTCATGGGAGCAGCCATCTTAGGATTGGCAGCTCAATATGCTGTGTTCTATTAACACACGCCCCAGGATAACAGGCTGTTTACTAGGCAGCATCTGAGGCTACAGAGTAAAGCACAGCATGGATTCCCCATATCAGCTTACTCTAATAACCTGTAAGAGAGCAGTCCTTTATAAAAAAAAAAAAAAGTTCACATTTACAGTAACACAGAAAGCAGAAAGTGTATATAAATGGTATGTTATGTGAAACCTTATGGCTAACATGGCCCAAGTTTGACGATAGACAGACAGACAGACACATACAGATAGACAGACATACAGATAGATAGACAGACATACAGATATACATATAGATAGATATATTATATCTCTATCTATAGATATCTATATACACTGCTCAAAATAATAAAGGGAACACTGAAATAACACATCCTAGATCTGAATAAATGAAATATTCTCATTGAATACTTTGTTCTGTACAAAGTTGAATATGCTGACAACAAAATCACACAAAAATCATCAATGGAAATCAAATTTATTAACCAATGGAGGCCTGGGTTTGGAGTCACCCCCAAAATTAAAGTGGAAAAACACACTACAGGCTGATCCAACTTTGATGTAATGTCCTTAAAACAAGTCAAAATGAGGCTCAGTATTGTGTGTGTGTGTGTGTGGCCTCCACGTGCCAGTATGGCCTCCCTACAACGCCTGGGCATGCTCCTGATGAGGTTGCAGATGGTCTCCTGTGGGATCTCCTCCCAGACCTGGACTAAAGCATCCACCAACTCCTGGACAGTCTGTGGTGCAATGTGACGTTGGTGGATGGAGCGAGAGATGATGTCCCAGATGTGCTCAATCGGATTCAGGTCTGGGGAACGGGCAGGCCAGTCCATAGCTTCAATGCCTTCATCTTGCAGGAACTGCTGACACACTCCAGCCACATGAGGTCTGGCATTGTCCTGCATTAGGAGGAACCCAGGGCCAAGCCCACCAGCATATGGGCTCACAAGGGGTCTGAGGATCTCATCTCGGTGCCTAATGGCAGTCAGGCTACCTCTGGCGAGCACATGGAGGGCTGTGTGGCCCTCCAAAGAAATGCCACCCCACACCATTAATGACCCACTGCCAAAACCGGTCATGCTGAAGGATGTTGCAGGCAGCCGATCGCTCTCCACGGCGTCTCCAGACTCTGTCACGTCTATCACATGTGCTCAGTGTGAACCTGCTGTCATCTTTGAAGAGCACAGGGCGCCTGTGGCAACTTTGCCAATCCTGGTGTTCTTTGGCATTTCTTTGGAGGGCCGCACAGCCCACCATGTGCTCGCCAGAGGTAGCCTGACTGCCATTAGGTACCGAGATGAGATCCTCATACCCCTTGTGAGACCATATGCTGGTGCGGTTGGCTCTGGGTTCCTCCTAATGCAGGACAATGCCAGACCTCATGTGGCTGGAGTGTGTCAGCAGTTCCTGCAAGATTAAGGCATTGAAGCTATGGACTGGCCCGTCCGTTCCCCAGACCTGAATATGATTGAGCACATCTGGGACATCATCTCTCGCTCCATCCACCAACAGTCACGTTGCACCACAGACTGTCCAGGAGTTGGCGGACGCTTTAGTCCAGGTCTGGGAGGAGATCCCACAGGAGACCATCCGCTACCTCATCAGGAGCATGCCCAGGCGTTGTAGGGAGGTCATACAGGCACAAGGAGGACACCCACAATACGGAGCCTCATTTTGACTTGTTTTAAGGACATTACATCAAAGTTGGATCAGCCTGTAGTGTGTTTTTCCACTTTAATTTTGGTGGTGACTCCAAATCCAGGCCTCCATTAGTTAATAAATTTGATTTCAATTGATGATTTTTGTGTGATTTTGTTGTCAGCACATTCAACTTTGTACAGAACAAAGTATTCAATGTGAATATTTCATTCATTCAGATCTAGGATGTGTTATTTGAGTGTTCACTTTATTTTTTTGAGCAGTGTTTCTCAAGTACACAGAAATGGTGCCAATACTGAAGCCCCTTAGTTTTTACCAATAAAGGGCTTATTGCTGGAGACAAAATGTTGCATACTTTGGTTTGGAATAAGTAAGTTTTTCTTTTTCTGAAACAAGTGCTGCCCCTTTTTTTATTTTTGTACTTTGACATCCAATGGTCACATGCATTTTGTGGATTAGGATGGATTAGTGCTGCTTTGCTATTTTTCTGTTTTTATTCCTATACATATACTGTACACTGAGCAATTATTTGTAGGGATAGATCTATATTAATATCCCTACAATTTATCATGCAGTGTTAGTATTGTCACCATTGCTCGGCATATAAATAATAGGTACAGACACAGTGCTGATCAGGACGCAAACTGACTGCTCAGCACTGGGCTTGTAGAGGCATTTGGTTGGTCTGCGTCCTGGCAGGCTCTGTGCTAATACTATATATGCTAATACTGTGTATGCTGAGCTCTATTGACAGCAATATATGGTGTCTACTGCATAGAATAAGCGGAACCATTCCATTGGGCTAGAGACTGACTAAGGCCGGGGCCACACAAGCGTATAACACGCCCGAGTGCTATGCGATAAAACATCACATAGCACTCGAAGCAGTGTTATTCAATGGGGCAGTGCAGAACTGCGATTATTTTCTCATGCCGATTCGGCATGATAGAACCATCGTAGCATGCTGTGGGATGTCATCCCACTGCAGCCCGATATACGCTGAGACAGGCCATGCAGGAGATGGAGAAATTACTTTCTCCATCTCCTCCACACCTGTGCTGCGATTTAATTCTTGCAAGAGGATCGGAGCACAGTGCACTGACTCTTGGCTCACTCTCGCAGCAGTGCTGGAGCCAAGTGTCATTAGCATATTGCATCAGATGCTATGTGCTTGTGTGATTCCAGCCTTGTGCATTGACTGCTGCAATACTAATGAGCACTCAGCGCTGGACTGAGAGGGGGAATTGGTCTACCAGCCCAGCACTGATCAGTGTAACAAGGGCTGAGCATTGCTCGGCATATGCAGTATAGGCACACAGTGCTGGTCAGAGTGCAAATTGATTGACTGCTGCGCTAATGAAGACTTCTCAGTTCTTGGCTTGTGGAGGGCTTCCCTGGGGGAAGCTCTCTACCAGTCCAGTCCAGTGCTGAGTGCTTATCGACACAGCAGCCAGTGTGCACGCTGGTCGGAACTGTGAGAGCGCTAAAACTGTATGCAGAGTTGTTCTGGCTGGAATAAATGGTATCTCCAAATTATAATCGGCGCTTCCTCTTGGTGCAAGGAACTGAGGACTGTGGTGCTTATTCCTCTGATTAATGCTCAGCAGTCAATACATTAGTCAGTATGTCCCTAGCCCTAGGGAGTGGCGCAGCCTTCCCCATGCAGTAAACACCATGTATCCCTAACTGAACGTCAGAAGCACTCAGCATATACAGTATTACCAAGGGCAGAGTGCAGATTGACTGACTCCTGCATCGCTGATGAGCTTTCAACACTGGGTTTGTAAAGGGATTTCTCCATGGAAATCAGCCTACAAGTCTTGTGCTGAATGCTACTCAGAACAACAAGTAGCAATGCTAGAATGGCAGGGATTTGCCAGAAGAGTAGTAGTAGTAGTTTTTTTTGTTTTTTATTTTATATTTTTTCCTGCTACTAGTTTTTTTTAACCCCTTCCCAACATATAACGTACAGTTACTTCATGTCGGGTCCTTAACTTTGATGCAGGCTTGCAAGCCGCGCCTGCATCTTTCCCTGCTGATGATGCTTATTCAGCCATCATCTGCTCTCCCAGCTGTGGGTGGAGCGGAGCACCGACCACGGCTGTTAACATGTTAAATATCGCAGTCAGTCTCTGACAGCGGCATAAATGCGCTGGCAGGGGGGCACGTCATTCCATGCGTCCAATGACATGCTCGTGACATGATTACGGGCTTCTGATGGATTGCCATGACAGCTTGGTGTCTGCTGAAGATCTCCGTGCTTGTCATGATGGTTCTCCTCTGAAAGCCAGCGCTCAGCTGGTACTTATAGGAGACAGTGATTTTGCACTGCTATGTGCAGTACATGTGAACGAATGTTCGCAGCTTCAAGTCCCCTTCAAGAGCTAACAAATACTATCAAAAGTGAAAAAAAAGTGTTTTTAAAAATGACAAAAATAAAAAAATACAAAAGTTCAAATCGCCTCCCTTTTGCCACATTAAACATAAAACAAAACAAATCCACACATTTGGTATTGCTACATTCTTAAAAGTCTATGAAAATATAAAATAGATTTATCCAATTAGTAAATGTGTAACAGAAAAAAAATCAACACCAGAATTAAGTTTTTTTGGTCACCATAAATTGCAATAGGAGGTGATCAAAACATTGTATGTACTCCAAAATGGAATCGGTAAAGACGTCATTTCCGAATTTATTTTTCAACACTTAAATAAAAAAAAACTATACATGTTTGGTATCTGCGTAATCATACTGACCTGGACAATCATATTGCCTGGTCACTTTTACGATAAACTGAACATGGTAAATAAAAGAAACAATTGTGGAATTGCACTTTTTTTTGCAATTTCAAATCACTTGGATTTTTTACAGCTTTCCAGTGCATCACATGATAAAATGGATGATGTCATTTAAAAGTACAACTCATCCTGCAAAAAATAAGGCCTCATACGGCTATGTGGACAGAAAGCTAAAAAAGTTATGGCTCTTGGAAGAAGGGGACAAAAAAAAAAAGCAGAAAATAGCAATGTCATGAAGGGGTTAAATTCTGGGCAGCCTCTTTAATAAATACCACAGAGTACACACCTAGAAATAAAGTAAAGTGTATGTTTATAGATAAATGTGGCTAACTCTGCATTTATTGAGATTACATATAGAGAGAAGCACACACACACGCATATATGTTTAGTAAATGCAGATGTATTCTATAATTATCTGTATACATGTCTGTGTACAGTATATACTGTTCTGAAGGTGCACGGCTGGTAACTAGTGCAGCACAGCAGAGGTGATAACTTCTGTAGTATTCTGCTCCACTCATTGCTCCTCTGTCTTGCAGGGACTGCAGCCCCCTCCTCCTCCATAGAACACATACTGCACCTATACAGCACAGCCTCCTGCATTTACACCCCATACCTGCTCCCTGTACACTGTATGAGTTCAGTGGAAGAGGAGTGGAGGCAGCAGACCTGTGCAGAAGTCATCACCTCTTCTGTCCGCATGTCTATCTTGCTCCACTTTTTACAGAGTTTCAGGTGCTGGAGAGAGATAAGCACATAACTCACTTTCCTTGATGCTAGGCATCATGGGAGAGTGACATCCGCAGTGAAGGGCAGTGTGGGGATTTCCCTGACTTCAACTGAAGGCCTCTCATCTGACTGAAAGGTTTGGTATATCCTTTGCTTAGGAGTTTTTTGTGAAGTCGTTACGATTACATCCGCTTTTAAAATAAATGAATGCAAATTTTAGTGATGGGTTCACTTTAAGGATCTGACATGTCCAATTTCAAACTTCTGATCATTTTGTTCTCCCGGAGATGACCTGTTGCCAGACATATCGGGTGACCGCTTTCTCATAGAAAACTGGAGCGCTTGGCTGCTCCTGTGCATGGGAGAGCCATCTGAGATGGCTGCGGGCTGAAACATCGATTGGCCAATAGTCAATTAATTTGTATGGCCAACGGCCAGCTAATTTGTATGACAAGCTTCAGATATAGAAAGAATAGTTATATATATATATATATATATATATATATATATATATATATATATATATATATATATATATATATATATATATATATATATATATGACAGATTTATTGAATTTTCTGTCTGAGAAGTTAACCCCTCTAGCAAAATGGCACGTGCGCAGTAGCAGCTATTGCTTGCCGATGCTACTGCGGGCGCCATTTTGCTAGAGGAAAAATAAATTTGCCTGCAGGAATATGGCCCGTGCTTGCACAGTAGCATGTCTCGATCAGAGAGATGCTGCTGCGCATGCACGGCGCCATATTGCTGCACCCAAATTATTTTTTCTGAAGCAAAATGGCGCCTGCAGTAGCATCTCTCGGTAACCAAAAGATGCTAGTGCGCATACGCGGGCCGCCGCGGCTGCCACATTGGGGGATGTAAATTTTCACTTTTGAACAGAAATTACACAGGCAATATTTAAAACAGTAGGCAGGTCACTGAAAGCACAGTGACCTGTCACAAGGCACAAATAGGAATACAGAAGCAGAGCACCAGAGCACATGGATTATCATTATGGTAGAAATGAAAATAAAGATTACACAAGAACCACAAGACGTATTTCATCATCAACGGTATCATTTTACTCCGTGTGATGTCGCCCACCTGACAGTTTATGTAGATTACTAAGTACAATCCTGCTGACAGGTGCGCTTTAAGTATTTATATAAGTAAAGTATATTTTGGGATGTTTCTTGCCTTTTTTTCATTTTATGTATATAATCATTGTGTAATCTCAGTATTCTGAGTAATGCTCTAAAATGTCTTTTAATGCAGATTGAACAGATTCAATAAAACTTATGTGAAGAAGTGCCTTATTGCAGGGGAGAGGTCTACGGAGCCCCAACTTATTGCCTTTTATCATAAAATGGAGATGAAGCAGGCAATAGAACTGGTAGAGAGTGGCGGCATTGGAAAGATCCCATCTGCTGTATCAACAGTATCCATGCAGTAAGTGCAGAACATATTGTGTCAGTGTATGAAGTGTTTGAGAGGTTGTTCCAAGTGAGTTTATGCATGTATGTTGCTTATGTACCAAGTTGAGTTGGTTTATCTGGATATGGTTTATGCCAGGGGTGGGGAACCTCTCTCCTGCGGCAGATTCCCGGGAATCACAGTGCCTCGAGCGACCAACAGCCCTTTTAATTCCTCCCTTCACTGTGAGTATGTGGATGCAGCGTTCATTACTAGTGTTGAGCGAGTATGTTCTATTAACCCTTTCGCCGAGTATGCTTGGGCCGAGCTCCGAGTATTTATAGCTGCTCGGTGATATGGTTGAATCGCTCCCGTGTGCATGACTTGCAACTGTTTGATAGTTTTATTACATGTGAGGAATGTCTATTTCTTACACATTCCTCCCATGTAATAAAGCTGTCAAACAGTCGCAAATCATGCACAGGGGAGCGATTCAAACATATCACCGAGCAGCTGTAAATTCTCGGAGCTCGGCCCAAGCATACTTTGACAGAACATATTCGCTCAACACTATTCATTACTGAATGCTGCAGTGCATGCAATGAAGAATTATGTCCTGACTCTGGACGGTGACAGGAAGTACTTTGTGGGCAGAATTGGCACAGTCTGCGCTCCCGACCCTTTGATGAAGAAGTCACGAGTCAAAGTATCTTTTTGTGATGTATGCACCAGTCCCACTGTCTCCTATGTAATGTATGTTTAACCCCCACTGTCTCCTATGTGATGTATATACAGCAGTCCCAGTGTCTCCTATATGATGTACACTACCGTTCAAAAGTTTGGGGTCACCCAGGCAATTGTGTTTTCCATGAAAACTCAAACTCATACTTTTATTTATCAAATAAGTTGCAAAATGATTAGAAAATATAGTCCAGACATTGACATTTGCTTTCGTCAAAGAATGCTCCCTCTGCAGCAATTACAGCATTGAAGACCTTTGTCATTCTAGCTGTTAATTTGCTGAGGTAATCTTGAGAAATTTCCCCCCATGCTTCCTGAAGCCCCTCTCACAAGTTGGATTGGCTCGATGGGCACTTTTTGCGTACCATACGGTCAAGCTCAATGGGGTTGAGATCTGGTGACTATGCTGGCCACTCCATTACAGATGGAATACCAGCTGCCTGCTTCTTCCCTAAATAGTTCATGTATAATTTGGAGGTGTGCTTTGGGTCATTGTCCTGATGAAATTGGCTCCAATCAAGTGCTGTCCACAGGGTATGGCATGGTGTTGCAAAATGGAGTGATACCCTTCCTTATTCAAAATCCCATTTACCTTGTACAAATCTCCCACTTTACCAGCACCAAAGCAACCCCAGACCATAACATTACCTCCACCATGCTTGACAGATGGCATCAGGCACTCTTCCAGCATCTTTTCAGTTCTGTGTCTCACAAATGTTCTTCTGTGTGATCCAAACACCTCAAACTTTGATTCGTCTGTCCATAAAACTTTTTTCCAATCTTCCTCTGTCCAATGTCTGTGTTCTTTTTCCCATACTAATCTTTTTCTTTTATTAGTCAGTCTCAGATCTGGCTTTTACTTTGCCCTGAAGGCCAGTATCCCGGAGTCGCCTCTTCACTGTAGACGTTGACACTGGCGTTTTGCGTGTACTATTTAACCACTTCGCACCAGAGCCTGTTTTTGCCTTCGTGACCGGGCCAATTTTTTTCAATTCTGACCACTGTCACTTTATGAAGTAATTACTCTGAAACGCTTCAACGGATCCCCCTGATTCTGAGACAGTTTTTTCGTGACATATTGTACTTCATGATAGTGGTAAAATTTCTTCGATATCACTTGCGTTTATTTGTGAAAAAATCGGAAATCTGGCGAAAATTTTTAAAATATTGCAATTTTCAAACTTTGAATTTTCATGCCCTTAAATCAGAGATAGGTCACACAAAATAGTTAATAAATAACATTTCCCACATGTTTACTTTACATCCGCACAATTTTGGAACCAAATTTTTTTTTTTGTTAGGGAGCTATAAGGGTTAAAAGTTGACCAGCGATTTCTCATTTTTCCAACAAAATTTACAAAAACATTCAAAAGTGACACCATTCTAAAAAACAGCACACCTCAAGGTGCTCAAAACCACATTCAAGAACTTTATTAACCCTTCAGGTGCTTCACAGGAATTTTTGGAATGTGGAAGAAAAAAATTAACTAACTTTTTTCACAAAAATGTTACTTTAGACCCAATTTTTTTATTTTCGCAGGGGTAACAGGAAAAAATGGACACCAAAATTTTTTGTGCAATTTCTCCTGAGCGCGCTGATACCCCATATGTGAGGGAAAACCACTGTTTGGGCGCCCTGCAGGGTTCGGAAGGGAAGGAGCGCCATTAGACTTTTTGAATGTAAAATTTGTTTGAATAATTAGCAGACGCCATGTTGCGTTTGGAGAGCTCCTGATGTTTCTAAACAGTGGAAACCCCCCACAAGTGACACCATTTTGGAAACTAGACCCCTTAGGGAACTTATCTAGATGTGTGGTGAGCACCTTGAACCCCCAGCAGCTTCACAAGTTTATAATATTGAGCTGTAAAAATAAAATTTTCACATTTTTCCCACAAAAACGTTTTTCATCCCTTAATTTTGCATTATCATAAGGGTAATAGGATAAATTGCACCATGAAATTTGTTGTGCAATTTCTCCTGAACACGCCGATACCCCATATGTGGAGGCAAACCACTGTTTGGGCGCACGGCAGGGTTTGAAAGGGAAGGAGCGCCATTTGACTTTTTGAATGTAAAATTTGTTTGAATAATTAGCGGACGCCATGTTGCCTTTGGGGAGCCCCTAATGTTCCTAAACAGTGGAAACACCCCACAAGTGCCACCATTTTGGAAACTAGACCGCTTAGGGAACTTATCTAGATGTGTGGTGAGCACCTTGCACCCCCAGCTGCTTCACAGAAGTTTATAATATTGAGCCGTAAAAATAAAATTTTCACATTTTTCCCACAAAAAATGTTTTTCATTCCCTAATTTTGCATTATCATAAGGGTAACAGGAGAAATTGCACTATGAAATTTGTTGTGCAATTTCTCCTGAGTACGCCGATACCCCATATGTGGGGGAAAACCACTGCTTTGGTGTATGGCAGGGTTCGGAAGAGAAAGGAGCGCTATGTTGGCTGGGATAGGTTGCAGACACCATGTCACATTTGAAGAGTCGCTGACATGCCAAAACAGCAGAAACCCCCACAAGTGACCCCATTTTGTAAACTACACCTCTCAAGGAATTCATCTAGGGAAGTAGTGAGTATTTTTTAATTTTTTAATTTATACCATTGGGCAGTGAAAAAAGCATAATTATATTTTTACCACAAAAAAATGTTTTACCCTCAGATTTTACATTTTCACACAGGGCAATGGGTAAAAATGGTGCCGAAATGTGTCACACAATTTCTTCTAAAAGTGGCAATACCCCATATGTGGCTGTATCGTACCGCTCAGCCATACGGCGAGATCTGGGGGGGACGGAGTGCTATTGGACAATTGGAGAATAAATTATTGTACAATAGGCATTTGGATTTGGGAGCACAAGATTTTCTGAATTTCTTTTGGGGGGCAAGGGCCATGTCCCTTTTCCAGAGCCTTTCTGCTACCAGTAACTTGGAAGTCCCTTATATTTTTAACAGATGACGGACCTGAATGGGGACTAGCTTTTTTTTTGAGGACTGAGTTGAAGCTTTTATTGGGAACATTTTATGTAACATTTAGCCGGCGCTCTAGGCTGAGCACTTACATCGGGGTTTCCATGTAAATTTCCAAGTGATGTAATTCAGATGAAACCCCTGCGGGATCCATTCACTGTAATGAGGCAGCAGAGTTACTCTGGACTCCGTCTGGCCTCTGTTTAGCGGTGTCCTTTTTTTCAGAAGTGCACAAAACTGTGGCCAACCGCACTTTTATGCACGCCTAAAACAAATGACACCGTGGGTTCACAGGCCAGACGGCATCCACAGTGGCCTATATCTGCCTCATTACAGGGAATCTTCCGTCATGGGTTCTGTCTGAATCACGTATTTCAGAGATTTACATGGAAACTCTGGTGTAAGCGCTCAGCGCAGAGCGCAGGATAAATGTGGGCAGAGCCTTACTGCGATCTTTGGGAGACCTAATAAACAAATCAGTAGCAAGTGAAGAATTGGTTTTATTTATTTTTTACGCCGTTCCTAATGCTGTATTAGTGATGAGATTACTTTATTCTTCGGGTCGGTGCGATTACAGAGATACCAGATTTATATCGGGTTTTTATGACTGACAGCTGTCACACACTAAGACGCTTTCTTTTTGCAAAATCTAGTTTTTGCATCGCCATATTTTGAGAGCTATAATTTTTCCATATTTCGGCCGACAGAGTCATGTGACGGCTTGTTTTTTGCGGGACGAGTTGACATTTTTATTGGTACCATTATTGGGTACATGACATTTTTTGATCGCTTTCTATTCCGTTTTTTGGGAGGTAAAATTAACAAAAACCAACAATTCAGGAATTGTTTTTTGAGTGTTTTTTTATGCCGTTCTGCGTGTGGTAAAAGTGTTCAGGCAGCGTTATTATTCGGGTCAGTACGTTTACAGCGATACTACACTTACTGTATATTTTTTTTATGTTTTGGCGCTTTTACACAATAAAACAATTTTATAGAAAAAATATTTTTTTGCATTGCTTTATTCTGAGCGCTATAACTTTTTTATTTTTCGGCTGATGGAGCTGTATGGCGGCTTTTTTTTTGCGGAACAAGATGACGTTTTCAGCGGTAACATTTTTATTTCCATTTTGCTTTTTGATTGCATTTTTTTCCACTTTTTGTTTGGCGATATGATGAAAAAGCATATTTTTTTGCTCCGTTTTTTATTTATTTTTATTACGGTGTGCACAGAAGGAGTTAATTAGTGTGACAGTTTTATAGATCGGGTTGTTTCGGACGCGGCGATACCAAATATGTGTACTTTTTTTGGTTTTGCATAAATATACGGATTTATTGCTTTAATATTTTATTTATTTATTTTTATTTATTTTGTGATTTTTTTTTTTATCAGTTTAAAAACATTTTTTTTTACTTTTTTTTTTACATTTTTACTTAGTCCCTGTATGGGACATTAATTTTTATTTTTCTGATCACTGATCTCATGTAATGTAATAGACATGTATTACATTACATGAGATCTTTGCTGACTGTTTCACAGTCAGTGTGTCCTGCTAGGCTTCAGCTGCAGGCTGAGCCTGCAGGACACCATATATGGCAGATCTGGAGGCAGTCATGTGACCTCCAGCTGCCATAGCAACGCCAGGTCCTGGAAGGTATCAGGGGTCGTCGGAGAGGTAAGTAAGACGACCCCCTCTCCACTATCTTCTATATGCCGCGATCACTATAGATCGTGGCATATAGAACATAGCAAAGGGATAACATCATTGGGACCTGATCCAATCAGGTCCCGATGATGTCCCCTGTCAGAGCTAACGCTCTGCACCGGAATCGCAGCGCTTGCAGGACCCTGGGGGTCCTAAGCACTGCGGGACCACCCACCGTTTTTAAACGTCGGCGCTGCACAGAGCCCAGCAAGCGCCGACGTGTATCTACAGTGGGCGGTCGGGAACCGGTTAATGAAGCTGCCAGTTGAGGAGCTGTGAGGCGTCAATTTCTCAAACTAGAGACTAACGTACTTGTCTTGTTGCTCAGTCGTGCATCGGGGCCTCCCACTTCTCTTTCTACTCTGGTTAGAGCCGGTTTGTGCTCTCCTCTGAAGGGAGTAGTGCACACTGTTGTAGGAAATCTTCAGTTTCTTGGCAATTTCTCGCATGGAATAGGCTTCATTTCTAAGAACAAGAATAGACTGTCGAGTTTCACATGAAAGTTCTGTTTTTCTGGCCATTTTGAGAGTTTCCTAGAACAAACAAATGTAATGCTCCAGATTCTCAACTAGCTTAAAGGAAGGTCAATTTTATAGCTTTTCAAATCAGCCAAACCGTTTTCAGCTGGGCTAACATAAATGTGCAAGGGTTTTCTAGGGTTTTCTAAACATCCATTAGCCTTCTTACACAGTTAGCAAACACAATGTACCATTAAAACACTGGAGTGGTGGTTATTGGAAATGGGCCTCTATACACCTATGTAGATATTGCAATAAAAACAAGATGTTTGCAGCTAGAATAGTCATTTACCACATTAACAATGTATAGGTTGTATTTATGATTTATTTAATGTTAGCTTCATTGAAAAAAAATGTGCTTTTCTTTCAAAAATAATGAAATTTCTAAATGACCCCAAACTTTTGAACGGTAGTGTATATACAGCAGTGCCAGTGTCTGTGATGTGGGTCTGTGTGTCTCTATAGCCGTCTTTATTTCTGTGATAGTGTCTCCTATGTGGTGTATATTCACCAGTCCCAGTCTCTCTTCTGTGATGTTAAACAGCAGTCTCCTATGTGATGTGTATATAGCAGACCTCCCATAGTTCTATAAATGTTACATGAGCAGTGATGAATTTCCCACTGTGAGTAGCCATGCTGTGTTCAGAACAACTTACTTACTGCTGCAATCAGTTAATCACAAAACTTATCGCAAAGAGTTAACTTCGCTCCAGACCGAAGTAAACCTGGAAAAGCAGTTCTGAGTAGCAGCATAATTAATACCACCAAACATCACAGCCTCATCAAAGAGACGCTGTACCAGCCATCATGCTAGGGGTGAGTTAATTGTTTGACCGAATATAACAGGATCACTTTCAAGTTGATAATTTTGTACGGTTATAAATATCCAAATGAGGTTATAAATATCCAAATGGCCCTTTGCAGAAAAAAGGTTCCCCACCCCTAGTTTGTGCACATCCCATTGACATGAACCAATGTTTAGAAAGAGAGCTTGTGTATGGGAACTTACAAATCTTTCTGTGTAGGAATATTCAACCAAAGCCTAAGCTATCAGATAGGGTTATTCCAACACTATCTAAAGTAAAAGAAGAGGAGATCCGCAAGATACTCCGCAACAATTTACAGAAAACTCGACAGAGGGTGAGATGCTTTTAAAGGATTTTTCTACTCTCTTGTTTTATTTATATCAGATATTCAGCCCCTCAAATTTCCTTCACTAAAAAGTTCTATATTGTTAATCCACATATAGCTGCGCTCTTACAATCGGCACACATTGGTTGCCGATCCATATGAAGAGGTCTGGAACCAGATGTTACTCAGAAGACAAAAAATGCATCACAGAGATCAGCGGGTAAGTGCGAAATGAATTCTGAAATCAAAATCTAAAAAGACTTTGCAATGCTTATCACATTGCCTTGTTTAAAAAGCAAAGAATGGGATCAGTGTGGTTTGTTGGCACAAAAGGCTATTGAAGTCAGAGTAGATTGCAAAATATTTTTTGCATTTTTAAAACATTAGTCACAATTCTCTTAATCTCAAACTATTTTACCAGATATAACTGTAAATTTAAGCATCATTAACCCCTTAATGAGCGCCAATACGACTTAAAAGTGACCTGCGATATAAGAGACTAGCGTCCTCTGACGGGTGACAATCCAGCAGCTGTCCTCTATAGCTGACAACTTGCTGCAGCAGCCACGATCAGTGTTGGCACCGACCATGGCCGTTTATCCCCTAAATACTGCTGGCAATAGTGACTACAGCATGGTTAACAGATTGGGGTGGATCCCTCTTTACCCCCATCGGCACCCTGAGAAATTGATCGTGTGGTCCTCATGTTTGCCATTGCAATTCATGGCCAAATATCGACCTTAAAGTATTCCAGCTATAGTAGCCTGTTCAGAATTGGTAAAAAAAAAAAATTTTTCATTGCTGTAATGTCACCTTGCATTAATTACTGAAAAGCACTTGACGGGTTAATAAATTACCTGAAAGCCATTTTGAATACGTAGAGGGGTGCAGTTTTTAAAATGGAATCACTTTTGTGGGTTTCCAGTATATACGACTTCCAAAGTCATTTCAACACTGAATAGGTCCCTAAAAAATAAATACGTTTTTTTTTTAAAACCACTTTAAAAAAAAAATGAAAAATTACTGCTACATTTTTAAACCATATAAAAGGTTAAGAAAATAAAACAACATATTAAAAATGGTGCTGATGTAAAGCAGACATGAGGGAAATGTTATTTATTAATGTTTTTTTGTGGTATGACTGTCTGGATTAGGCCACAGCCCCACTATCAGTAGTCGGTCAGTATTTTTTCTCAGGAGTGGGAGCCAAAACCAGGAGTGGGTGATAAATGCAGAATTGGTGACTTGTTTCTATTATACCTTTTCTCTGATTGTTCCTCACCTGGTTTTGGTTCCCACTCCTGAGAAAAAATACTGACCAAATACTGATAGTGGGGCTGTGGCCTTAAAGGGATAATCATTCAAAGTTTGAAAATTGAAAATTTTTAGAAATTTTGATAGGCTGATATTTTTATATATAAACAGAAAACCTAAATTTACCACTATCATAAAGTACCGTATTTTTCGAATTCTAAGACGCACTTTTTTCCCCCAAATGGGGGAAAAATGGGGGTGCGTCTTATAATGCGAACTGTATTATCCGAAGCGCTTACCGACGTTGGTGGAGCGGGCTCCCAGGATCGCTGCTGCCGGAAGCTACTGCCTTCCGGCAGAGGCAGGAATCGGAAGATGGCTGCGTTCCCCATGCTGTGGTCCCCTTGCTTGCAATAGGTGTTCAGTGGTGCGGGGACTCCGCCCGACAATTTGTAAAAGCCGGAGGCCCGCACCTGCCATACTGGTCTATGTGGCGGTCTCTGGGAAAATGGCTGCAGGAGGAGGCTCATGCGCAATTGAGATCTCGGTGCCAAAATCTCAATTTGAGCATGCGCCGCCTCCAGCGGCCATTTTCCCAGAAGGCTGAAGCTTCCGGCAGCGGTGATCTCCCGACTCCTGCCTCGACCCTACCACTTTGGACCCCGCTCCACCAACGCCTCTGCCCTCCCAGGTAAACGCGCAACGGCTTATGAAAAAAAAAAAAACATTCTTTTTCCTATTCTCGTCCCCAAAATTTGAGGTGTGTCTTATAATCCGCAAAATACGGTATAATATGTCACGAAAAAACAGTCTCAAAATCAATGGGATATGTTGAAGCATTCCAGAGTTATTACTACATAAAGTGACATGGGTCACATTTCAAAAATTTGGCCTGGTCATAAAGGGGTTAATCATAGATCCAGTTAATGGTAAACTGTGGTTCTAGCATTGTTGCAGTGGAAGTATCGAAAAGATGTCTGCCATTATGATACTTTCAAATTTCATGAATGTGTACTTAATGGGGAGAAAAAAATGTTATAATCTTAGTTCAGGACAGCTATCAGGGGAACAGCCAGGGGATCAAAGAGATATCCCCCCTCCCCCCCCCCCCGCTGCCACCAATTCGACACAAACCAGCACTCTGTGGAGGCAGAAATAGTCAGGACAATTTTGCAATTGACTGATTGATTGGACAAGGCCATGGCCCCTTTCACTACTAGGCCAGATATTGGGCAGCTCACAGTGAAAGTATAGTATATACACATCCGATTCCAACACGTGGAATATCTGTCACTGTCAAGCTCTACAATAACCCAAGATAAACTAGCTGCCACCACCAATCCATTTATACAGGTGGATTGGACACCCGATACAGGTAGCATATGGCTTCAGGATGCGATTTATAGAGCAAGAGGAACAAAGCTATTACATTTTATATTAATAATCCATAAAGTAGGCAGTGTTTATAAAAGTATACAAAATATGTTACAAAGGGGACAAAATAATACAGTATATACAATCACATAAAATAAAAATGGATAGCAAAAGAAAAGTACTAGACCCAATGTCACAGAAATGTTGCAGATCTTAGCGGAGGAAGCACTCAGATTAGGGAAATGGAACTATCCTACAGCAAGCTGTATCTTCCGGAACTGGACAATGATTATAATTCAGAATCTGTTTTTATTAGATAAGTCACTCCACATACCTCCTCATATGGGTGCTGGTCAATGAGATGTGGCTATGTCCCCCAAAAAAAAAGATATTAGCTTTCCATAGATAGGAATCATGGCCTATATATTGTTATCCAGCTGTCCAATATTAATTTGGGACTGATG
Organism: Phyllobates terribilis; assembly: GCF_046119375.1. Classification (NCBI taxonomy): domain Eukaryota; kingdom Metazoa; phylum Chordata; class Amphibia; order Anura; family Dendrobatidae; genus Phyllobates; species Phyllobates terribilis. The sequence goes on along the minus strand of NW_027362762.1, from coordinate 534,931,806 downwards.
CGCATGCCGCCCAGTGAGGTACAGTACAGACCAAAAGTTTGGACACACCTTCTCATTTAAAGATTTTTCTGTATTTTCATGACTATGAAAATTGTACATTCACACTGAAGGCATCAAAACTATGAATTAACACATGTGGAATTATATACTTAACATAAAAGTGTGAAACGACTGAAAATATGTCTTATATTCTAGGTTCTTTAAAGTAGCCACCTTTTGCTTTGATGACTGCTTTGCACACTCTTGGCATTCTCTTGATGAGCTTCAAGAGGTAGTCACCAGAAATGGTCTTCCAACCATCTTGAAGGAGTTCCCAGAGATGCTTAGCACTTGTTGGCCCTTTTGCCTTCACTCTGCGGTCCAGCTCACCCCGAACCATCTCGATTGGGTTCAGGTCTGGTGACTGTGGAGGCCAGGTCATCTGGCATAGCACCCCATCACTCTCTCTCTTGGTCAAATAGCCCTTACACAGCCTGGAGTTGTGTTTGGGGTCATTGTCCTGTTGAAAAATAAATGATGGTCCAACTAAACGCAAACCGGATAGAATAGCATGCCGCTGTAAGATGCTGTGGTAGCCATGCTGGTTCAGTATGCCTTCAATTTTGAATAAATCCCCAACAGTGTCACCAGCAAAGCACCCCCACACCATCACACCTCCTCCTCCATGCTTCACGGTGGGAACCAGGCATGTAGAGTCCATCAGTTCACCTTTTCTGCGTCGCACAAAGACACGGTGGTTGGAACCAAAGATCTCAAATTTGGACTCATCAGACCAAAGCACAGATTTCCACTGGTCTAATGTCCATTCCTTGTGTTCTTTAGCCCAAACAAGTCTCTTCTGCTTGTTGCCTGTCCTTAGCAGTGGTTTCCTAGCAGCTATTTTACAATGAAGGCCTGCTGCACAAAGTCTCCTCTTAACAGTTGTTGTAGAGATATGTCTGCTGCTAGAACTCTGTGTGACATTGACCTGGTCTCTAATCTGAGCTGCTGTTAACCTGCGATTTCTGAGGCTGGTGACTCGGATAAACTTATCCTCAGAAGCAGAGGTGACTTTTGGTCTTCCTTTCCTGGGGCGGTCCTCATGTGAGCCAGTTCCTTTGTAGCGCTTGATGGTTTTTGCAACTGCACTTGGGGACACTTTCAAAGCTTTCCAAATTTTTCGCACTGACTGACCTTCATTTCTTAAAGTAATGATGGCCACTCGTTTTTCTTTACTTAGCTGCTTTTTTCTTGCCATAATACAAATTCTAACAGTCTGTTCAGTAGGACTATCAGCTGTGTATCCACCAGACTTCTGCACAACACAACTGATGGTCCCAACCCCATTCATAAGGCAAGAAATCCCACTTATTAAACATGACAGGGCACACCTTTGAAGTGCAAACCATTTCCGGTGACTACCTCTTGAAGCTCATCAAGAGAATGCCAAGAGTGTGCAAAGCAGTCATCAAAGCAAAAGGTTGCTACTCTGAAGAACCTAGAATATAAGACATATTTTCAGTTGTTTCACACTTTTTTGTTTAGTATATAATTCCACATGTGTTAATTCATAGTTTTGATGCCTTCAGTGTGAATGTACAATTTTCATAGTTATGAAAATACAGAAAAATCTTTAAATGAGAAGGTGTCCAAACTTTTGGTCTGTACTGTAAGTAAATGTGTTACGTTCGCCAAGATACTGAAAATATGTCTCCCGTAACTATAGGACCTATGCCTCTCACAAAATAAACAATATTCATAAGTTGAATCTGTCTCCAAAGAGTCTGCTATAATTTCCTTTGAAGACAGGAAGAGTTAACCACTCATTGGTGAAAAGTGTCACTTCTCCGCAACTTATAATAATAGTTTTTATTTATATAGCGCAAACATATCCCTCAGCACTTCACAATTAAGCGGGGTCATGTACAAACAATAAAGACATCACAAAGTAGCAAATAGTTCAACAGTTACAGGAGAATTGAGTGCCCTTTGCCACCCATGACGTCTTAGTACGCACATTTTGCATCCCCCCGTTCAGTGAGGGCTGCTGCGCTGAGCCCTCACTGAACGGAGCACATGTCAGCTGATTCTTACAGCTGACATGTGCCCGCAACAGCCCCGGGTGGAATCGCGATCCACCCGCGGCTGTTAACATGTTAAATGCCGCTGTCAATCTCCGACAGCGGCATTTAACGCGCGCTTCCGGGTAGCGCGTCATAAGCCCCGCCCATCGGTGACCCCGTCACGTGATCGCGGGTCACCGATGGGTGGGCATGACAACCCAGGGTCTGCAGCAGACGCCTGTGGTTGTCATGATCTGGTCGCTATGAGCGCCACCTAGTGGTCGGCGCTCATAGCACAGGACCATTTCTGCTCGTCCCCTGTATACAGCAGAGCCGATCAAATGAGTGCTGCTTCTAGTCTCCTATGGAGACTATTGAAGCAAGCAACAAGTGAAAAAAAAAGTTTTTAAAAATATAAAAAAAATTAAAAATATAAAAGTTTAAATCACCCCCCTTTCGCCCCATTCAAAATAAAATATATTTTTTAAAAAAGCCTACATAGACATATTTGGTATCGCCGCGTTCAGAATCGCCCGATCTATCAAAATAAAAAAATAATTAATCCGAACGATAAACGGCGTAACGAGAAAAAAATTCTTAACGCCAGAATTACGTGTTTTGGTCGCCGCAAAATTGCAATAAAATGCAATAACGGGCGATCAAAACATCGGATCTACCCCAAAATGTTATCAATAAAAATGTCAGCCCGGCGCGCAAAAAATAAGCCCTCACCCAGCCCCAGATCCCGAAAAATGGACACGCTACAGGTCTTAGAAAATGGCGCTATATATATATTTTTTTTTTTTCACCACTTAAATATAAAAGAACCTATACATGTTTTGTGTCTACGAACTCGTAATGACCTGGAGAATAAGAAGGGCAGGTCAGTTTTAGCATTCAGTGAACGTGGTAAAAAAAGTAAATAAAAAACAACTGTGGTATTGCACTTTTTTTGCAATTTTACCGCACTTGGAATTTTTTTCCCGTCCATGATATGGTAAAACTAGTAATGGCGTTGAAAAGTACAACTCGTCCCGCAAAAAATAAGCCCTCACATGGCCATATTGACCAAAAAATAAAAACGCTATGGCTCTGGGAACAAGGGGAGCAAAAAACGAAAAAGCAAAAACGACAAAACCCAAGGTTGCGAAGGGGTTAAAGTGAACCTGTCATCAGGATTTTGGGAAGTAAACTACAGGCAGTGTTAGGTTTGCGCCGTTGCACTGATTACCTGATTGCACTGATTATGATGGGGCATAATATTAGGGGTGACATCCTGCATGGGGCATAATATGGGGGGGTAACATCCTGCATGGGGCATTATTTGGGGGAGTGACATGCTGCATGGGGCATTATAAAGAGAGGGGGGGGATATCCTGCATGGGGCATTATATGGGGGGTGACATCCTGAATGGGGCATTATTTGGGGGGTGACATGCTGCATGGGGCATTATATGGGGAGTGATATCCTGCATGGGGCATTATATGGTATGTGACATCCTGCATGGGGCATTATATGGGGGGTGACATCCTGCATGGTGCATTATATGGGGGGGTGACATCCTGCATGGGGCATTATAAAGACCGGGGAGTGATATCTTGCATGGGGCATTATATGGTGGGAGAAAGGGACATCCTGCATGGGGCATTATATGGGGGGTGACATCCTGCATGGGGCATTATAAGGGGGGGATCAGCCTGCAGGGGGCATTATAAGGGGGGAACAGCCTGCATAGGGCATTATAAGGGGGAAACAGTCTGCCTATTGGGGACATTTACCTGCCCATTGTGGACCTATGCTGCCTATTGGGGACATTTACCTCCCCATTGAGGACCTATGCTGCCTATTGGGGACATTTACCTGCCTATTGGGGACATTTACCTGCCTATTGGGGACATTCACCTGCCTATTGGGGACCTATGCTGCCTATTGGGGACATTTACCTGCCCATTGAGGACCTATGCTGCCTATTGGGGACATTTACCTGCCTATTGGGGACCTATACTGCCTATTGGGGATATTTACCTGCCTATTGAGGACCTATGCTGCCTATTGGGGACATTTACCTGCCTATTGAGGACCTATGCTGCCTATTGGGGACATTTACCTGCCTATTGGGGACCTATGCTGCCTATTGGGTACAGTTACCTACCTATTGAAATACCGGTTGATTTAACTTTACTTGTTCTTCATTTTAAATATTGTATTTGTTCCTGTATTGTTTTTTACTTCAAAATAAAATATGTGCAGTGTGCATAGGAATTTGTTCATAGTTTTTTTAAAAAAATGATATTCCGGCCCTCCAATGGTCTTGAGGGACAGTGAACTGGCCCCCTGTTTAAAAAGTTTGAGGACCGCTGCTGTAAACCATATCTGATGGTTTATCCTATAGAAGCAGTGCATAGAGAGAAGAGGAGGGGGCCTAGGACTGAGCCCTGCGGAACCCCGATAGTAAGGGGACAAGGAGAGGAAGATGAGCCGGCAAAAGATACAGTGAAGGAGCAGTCAGAGAGGTAGGAGGAGAAGCAGGAGAGAACGGTGTCCTTGAGACTGAAGGAGTGGAGCATAGTGAGGAGCTGGTGGTCCACAGTGTCGAATGCTGCCGAGAGATCCATGAGACTCCGCAAGTAGTAGTGGCTATTAGATTTCAATGTTAGTAGATATTCAGAGACTTTGGTTTTCGCTCTTTACACTCTATTGAACCTGCCCTCAACAGCTTGTAAAGAGTCAAGAACAGAGTTATTTGAGGGATAGCGGATTAGACTAGCGTGGACCAAGCGCTCCAAGAGTTTGGAAGTGAAGGTAAGCTTATAGACTGGTCCACAGTTAGTACCGCAGTTCTGGTCAAGGGATTTTATTTTTAAGTAAAGGGGTTATGATGGCATGTTTAAATGAAGAGGGGAACGTACCGGAAGAAAGAGAAAGGTTAAATATTTTCATTAGTTATGCACTTGTATACACTGTGCCTGAACTTTGTCTGAAATCCATCAGGTAACAGACTTTAATTACCTGTTCACAGCAGGGGGTCCTAGCTGAATAGGGGTCATGTGGAGTGTTTGAGTGCTCATCTCTTATTTCCTTCAATTCATGATGAAGCAATTCTTCAATCATCAATATGAGGATGACACATCCCCTGTTAAGTGATGGCGTTATGGATTTTGGTCCCATTTTACCATTAAATCTATGATAAAGACTACCATTTAAATGATTTACCTTTATTTGTTTCAGGCTGCTAATTATTTAACTGTTCCTGCACACAAGTTGGATTCGCCTACTCTTTCCAGAGCACGTGTTGGTTCAGGTGAGTGTTTAGATGAAAAATATATCTGTGGCATATGAATTTTAGAATACAATCCCAAATCCAAAAAAGATGAAACACTGTAAAATGTGAAGAAAATAAGAATGCGATGATTTGGAAATCTCCTATAGCCCTATTTTATCCACACCAAAACATAGAACACAGATCAGATTTGTTTTTTACCATGTTGTACAGTAAAACTGACCTCGCAATAATTCTCAAGGTCAGTACGAGTACGCAGATACCAAACATGTATTATTTTTAAATTTTTGTTTTTATTGAAAGAAAATCTTTTCTTGTGTCGACATTTTCCGAGACCGGTAACACTTTAATTTTTCATGATCTGGGGCTGGGTGAGGGCTTATTTTTTGTGCCTTGAGCTGATATTTTTATTGTTACCATTTTGGGGTAGATACAGTCTTTTCCAGTTTATTGCAATGTTGCAGCAGCCAAAAAGACGTAATTCTGGCTTTTCGATTTTCTTTTTCATTATGCTGTTTAATTTATATTATAGTTTGATATATCGGACTATTATGAACGTATCGGTTCTTTTTTTTCCTTTTTTTTTTTTCATATTTTTAAAAAACGTTTTTAATTTTTACTGCATTTAATATATCCCTTAGGAGACTTAAAGCTGTGATAATCTAATTGTTTGTTCTATACATAGAAGTGAATCAGCACTGCTAGGTTTTGAGAAAATCACAATCTCCTATGAATATCAGCCACGGGATCGCTTTCACAGGAGTATCGTAATGACAGGCACGGGGGTCATCACCACACCCTCGGCTGTCATGACAACCCATTGGAGCCCTGGGATCACGTCACGAGCTCGCCAATAGGAGCATGGGATGACGCGCCCTCCTGACGCACATGTTAAATGCTGTTGTCAGAGATTGACAGCAGGATTTTACAGGTTAACAGCCGTGGACAGTCCTGCTCCACTTGTAGCTGTTAGAGGCACATAGTTGCTGATTAAATTAGCAGTCATGTGCCCGGAAAGATGCAGGATAGGCGTGCAAGCCTGCATTAAAGGCAGGGAGTCGACATATGACGTACTATTACGTCATATGAATGTAAGGGGTTAAATAGCCAGTAAGCATAAAAAGTTCATAAAATGAAACAAGATCCAAAAGTGAACCACAAACAGCATGAATAAGTAGTGATGCACAGTGTTGAATATGTGGTTAAATGGCTTCTCCAAGAATGAGATAAAATGGCGCCCCTGGTATAATTCAAAATGCAGCCCGTCCTAGTCATGTGTCAGTATGGGCTGCAGACTGGAAGGGATGCCATTTTATCTCGTTCCCGGAGAACTCCTTTAAATCTTTCCTGACCTTAGACGTACTCAGTACATCCTGGTTAGGAAGTGCTTCCCGACCTTGGATGTACTAAGTATGTGTATGCGATTTTGCACACACAGAAACTGTACACGTGCGATTGCTGCCAGGTGTCAGCTGATTTGATTTTGACAGCTGACAACCGGCACTCTGTGCCAGGAGCGGTGCGGACACCGCTCCCGCCACTTTAACCCCCCAAATGCTGCGATCGCAATATTTAGCAGGCATGCAGAGGGAGGGAGCTCCCTCTGCACTCCTTGCGGGGCCCGATCGTTGCCATGACGACTTCCGGGTCACCAGGCTCTAGCAAACTTGTTAGATCATGCATGATCTAACAAGGTTTTGTGAGAGCAAAACTGACAGTTCAAAAATGCATTGCAATGCTGGTGCATTGGTGCCTCATTATAGTGAATGGATCCCTCGGGGGTTCCATCCGAATTACGTCACTCGGAGATTTAAATGGAAACCCCGGTGTAAGTGCTCAGTGTAAAGCACAGGATAAATGTGAGCCAAATTGTTATGTGAAATGTTCCCAATAAAAGCTTCAATTCGGTCCACAAAAAAGCAAGTCCCGACTCAGGTCCGTCATCTGTCAATGAAAATATAGGGGGCTTCCACGTTACTGGTAGTACAAAGGCTCTGGAAAAGCAAAATGGCTCCTTGCCCCTCCAAATGCCCCCCTCCCTTCTGAGCTCCAGTGTGTCTAAATCAAATTTAGCGTCCACATGTTTGACATTTCTGTAGCGATGAGAGCTTGCCTAATTTACAGGTGCATGTCTCCAGAAGCATGAGCTGGGCTCAATAAACTGGTCACTAGCAGGACTGTGGAGTCTGAGTCTCTGTCCACTTTGCTATAGTTGGAGTTGGTATAAAATGGACCGACTCCTAAAATATATAATAAATTGGTAGAGTAGTTCAATGGAGCATGTGCTGTAAATGTTTTCATTTTGGGAAAGTTATGAAATGTCCTATAAATGTCTATTCTATTCCTGATCTAAGGATCCAAGCATAGAAAGGTAAATTACACCAAGTTAAATGCAAACCTCAAGATGCAACACAGCCCCAACATATGTTTCGCCTATAGCTTCCTCAGGAATGCTCTTTTTTTGAGTTGCTGCTTCTCATGGTTTGTGTTTACATTTTTGTATTGTATTTTTTTTTATGCATGCTTGTAGCTAATTTTTCTGTGTGGTTGTGCCCTCCATATTATCCTGTTTTTTTTTTATATATTATGATGATAAAGTATCTATCTTACTCTATCTTATGGTGTGCAGAATTTATAGTTCTGCCCCATTTTAAGCCTATATCAGTTTGACACTATAGGTATCCATTGTTCTAAATTGAAGTCAGAACACTAGTGTAAGCAGAACCTTATATGCATGTACCATATACAATATATGAAAAAATAATGAAAATGTAGTGTCCTCAGTGGTTTATACCTATTAATGACTTAACTGAAAAGGTAAAAACAAATGGCAAGCTTTCAAGATTACTTGGGTATCTTCATCAGGCTAACATGGTACGAAGACTTATTTTTGCCGTAACAAAATAATAGAGAGATATTCCTAATCTGGTTAATATGGTACAATTTTATATATTTTCCTAGATGAAGCTTCATATAATTTGCACGGATCCTGATGGTATGGGCACATGATCGGACAGAGAGCTTTTTGTTGTGACATGCACTTGGCTCAGGATTTGGTCATCAGACAACTTCCCTCTTAGCACCATCTACCGAAGAGTGTTTTAACCCTGCAAACACTTGACTGCATATGTCTCTTTTCATCTCTTTTTCCTCTCTTCTCAAACACTGTGATTGCTGAAGCAACATATGCTCCACATATGATCCCTAAATACATAGACACCAGACCTCAAAATTAATTTGGCTGACATGAAGGATATTTCCATCTCATAAAGTGACAGTATATCACTAAGATATACCATTACTTTATAATAAGATGATGAGGGTCTGATCTTTCAGATCACCACTGATTAAAAGAATGAAAGGGCCACAGTGCTCTTGGTCACCTGATTGTGCAGGAAACTGTAGTCAGCCCAATTCTTTTGAATGGATCTGTGTTTCATATTGCTTGCTTATCATGGTTGTGAAGAGCCTGCGGTCCTGAATTGACTTGCTCCTTCATTCTTTGGAATGGTCAAACCCTCGTGATCATAAATGATGCCATATTCTTGTGATTATACCATCACTTTACAAGATGGGAATACTCATTCACTTCAGAACCAAAACCAGACACTAAACTTCAGACTTTGGACCAGACCTTCTATTAAGTACAGACACCAACACCTTCGCATCCCTATATTTATGGCTTTTGCGACCCTGTCTCTTCAAGCATGCAGAGGAACACTAGGTCATAGTGACCGTGCATCTATGCGGTACTCACAATGTCTGTTGGGTTTGAGTTGCATGTTGCTGAATAAATCCCAATAAATAACTGGCTTTTTAAATCTAATTCTAACAAAATGGTGTGTGGGGGTTGGGAGTTGGACACTAAAGCCCCCTTCCCTTTTTCACATGTTTTTATGGCAACAAAATACATCATATAAAAGCAATGTCCACAAGCCAAAGTTGGACAAATACAGTGCTGTGCAAATTAATTGGGACAAAGCATTTTTTAAGTAAAATCATAAGTTGGTTACCAGTCAGTGATTCAAACCAGTTTTAACTGCTTTGAACAGGTGTGAGTGTACAACCTTGAGTAACAAAATGTGGTTTGACTGGTTTTAGTCAGAAAATAACAGCTAGCTGCCCCCTCAGCTTCAGTTGAGAGCTTGTTTCTGTGAGGAGTGGTTTAGTGTACTTTTTCTCTGTGTGATTCGTGCCTGGATGTTACTCCATGGAAGAGGTCTAGAATTATTACTCTTAATACAAGTCTGACTGTAAGAGAAATCGCTTCCACCGTTGGTATTGGAAAATCTACCGTTTCAAGAATAATTCACAGACACAATGAAACTGGATCGTTTTCTCTAAAACGAAAAGGGAAATGTGGAAGAAAAAGAAAAACGACACCAAGAACTGATAAAACACTTATCAGAAATAGTAAAATGAACGCAAGAAAAACAAGTAAAGACCTCCAAAGAGACTTGTTCACTGCAGGTATTGATATTAGTGATTCGACTGTACGGCGCAGGCTTCTGGAAGTTGGTCGGAGGGCAACAAAGCCAGTAAAGAAACAACTTCTGACATCTCCAATGAAGGCAAAACGACTCGTATGGGCAAAAAATATAAATCTTTGACAACTAGCCAGTGGAAAAAGGTAATTTTCAGTGATGAAACCCATCTTTTTGTTCAAGTGTACAGAGCAAGTGTTGTTAGAAGAAGCAAAAATGAACCATTGCGAGCTGATCATATTCAACAAACTGTAAAACACCCTCAAAAACAGATGTTTTGGGGCTTTTTTTTACAGCTGATGGTACAGGGAGCTTATTTCTTGTTGATGGTATGATGAATTCATCCAAATACATAGTCTTATTAAAACATTTTATTGTGCCATTCATGTGTAAATTTGAAGGGACATTCCAACAAGATTTGGCTCCATGACACAATTCCAAGTGTGTGAAGAAATTCCTGGAAGAAAATAAAGTAAAAGTGCTGGACTGGCCTGGCAATTCACCAGACTTAAATCCTATAGAACATTTTTGGAGCATTGTGAAGAGACGTCTTGGCAAAATGGACTGTACAACCAAAGAACGCATGATAAACAGTGCCATACAAGTGTGGTTCAATGATGAAGAATTGAAGAATTTATGCACAAATTTGGTAGAATCAATGCCGAAACGCATTGAAAATCTCATATCTACTAAAGGAGGACATATTTCTTACTAAAATTAGTATGTAACAGTGCATTATAACATTTTATTATTAAATATTCAAAAATGTTTTTTTGCTTTGTCCCAATTAATTTGCACAGCACTGTATTTATTTCATTATAATCTGTTATTAGAATCTAGCTATTGAACCAGAAAAGAAATAGGATGCAAATTTTTCCCTAAATTTTATTTTGTGGTGTATAAACAGCAAGTAAGGGTATGTGCACACGATCTGTACTGTCAGCGCTTTGAACGCAGTATACTTTAAGCTGCGTCCAAAGCGCTGCACGCAGGTGAATCCGCATGTGTTCATTGAACCACGCGGATTCACCTCAATCAATACATTGCACTCATCTAATTTCTCTTGCAGAGACTAGAGATCCGCAAGAGAAATTGACATGTAGCCGTATGGAAAGACGCGCCGCATGTCCGTGTCCGCGGGTGATCCGCAGGTGCACAGAGACGCACAGTGGACATGGGCCATCCACTTTGCTTGTAATGCAGAACGCAAGTGCGCTGCATCCTATCCGCAGCGTTTCCTGACCGTGTGCACATACCCTGATAATTCAGTAATTTGCTGCTCTTTTACTAATTTTATTAGTGCATCTTGTGCTGAAGTGGAAAATTCTTAGTGCATCTTGCGTTTTTTATGCCTTTTGTCATCGTGGTTTTAAATGTGTTTTTAATTATAGTAGAAGGTTTAGCAATGAGTTGTTATTTTTTTCTTTGCTCATTTCCACTGCCAAAAAATATTACAAAAAATGCATCAAAAATCAATGCAATAATCCTTGGAAAATGTGGTAAAGGTTTAACCTAACACTATTTCTAAACTACTTTAAAAGCTCATGTTAAAAAATGTGACTGGAGCATTCTAAGCATTAATAGGAAACTTGTTTTAGGCTACGTGTGCACGTTGAGTATTGGGTGAGTTTTTTATATCAGTATTTGTAAGACAAAACCAGGAGTGGGTGATAAATACAGAAGTGGTGACGTGTTTCTATTATACTTTTCCCCTGATTGCTCCACTACTGGTTTTGGCTTACACATACTGATGTGATATTCTCACCAAATACTTAACGTGTGCACATGGCCTTAAGCAGATCCAAAGAATTTTTTTCTGTGGATTTTGGTACAGAATCCGCAACAAAAACTACATCAGAAACACTGTATGAACATACATTTTACTTTCATTATATTACTGCTGAAATTTGCCTTACATTTTGTTACTTTTCTTCTACTCAGATCCTATCTCTTATGAACCAAAGTCAGATTCTGAGAATCTTCCAGTAATCACCATTGACCCAGCTTCCCCGGAGTCTGTGGATCTGATTGATGAGACCCAAGAGGAAGGTGATGAGGAAGGTGGAATCACCATGGTAGCCCGAGAGCCTCCTTCACCTGGGGCAGATGATGTGTTTGACCCTAGTGAAAACCCGAACAGCCAACGCTTACAAAGATGTTTGAGTGATCCTGGACCCCACCCTGAGGAAAACCAGCCTTTTCTGCCTAAAACGGAATGATCTGTGTGTAACTGGACTGAAACAAATGACACACAGGCAATAGTCATTTTATATTCCTCATTCCTTCCCTCCCCAACTGTTTGCATTTATGCTTTTTCATTTATCCCAGACATATTTATTCTATTTTTCTTCAGTTGCTAGCGCTCTTATTTGCCTTTTTGCCACATCTTTATATATTACTTTTTATTTTCTAATTCGAACCAAAGATCTTTGGATTTCTGTATATTTGGTGCCCTACATAGTTTATTTTATTTTTTATATACTTGGTGATAGGTCTTATGCTCTTGTTATATCAATAATCATGTGTTAACAGACCCCAGTCTGTTTTATGTCAAGCACTGACGTATAAGAAATATCCGGCTCCTTCTGTGTACATTAGTCATGTCCACAAAGGTACGGTCTCTTATGCACAGAAAACGTTTTACATTCATGATATCTTCTGGAAAGATACTAAAGCTTGTTTTCATGCTGCCTGTCCTGTTCATGTGAATGTATGATAGCATTAATACACTCTAATGTAACCCTTAGAATCCCACACACCAGCAGTAAATATGTAAACCATCAAGGTACTCCAGCTTCTTGGCCAGTGTTTAAAATGCTTACCTTCCCTTTTCTTAGGGTACAATTCACATTACGAGCGTGGCACATTTTATTTACCCATGCATGGCATTTTGTCATTGTTAATACATGTGTATTTAAAGCCAACTAGATGGACCAGATTCTAGATCTTTCAACATGGATCACATAAGGGACAATTCTCCATTAAAAATGCCAGTTTGCAGTCACATTTCGGGAACAAGCACCTCTTAAGCAAAATTGCTTCTACAGATGAAGACAAATGATTGTGCAATAATAGTGCTATGTTTGTGAACGCTAGTGTGAAGGAGATACACGCATGCATCATGTGCCTTTGCTCTGCACGTAGAAGAATGTATCAGATGAGTGTGGTAAAGTGTGTACATTCATGGGTGTGCAGAGACGCCTTTGCATGCACAGTTCTCCCCCACACACACACTGCTTTTACGGCCTTCTATATAAAGGTGAATAGTTTCCTGGTGTCTGTAAGGAATTTGAAAGACTTTTTTTTTTTTATTTGAAAATAGTAAATAAATGTTTAATTCTTAATCAGAGGTCTTTTTTTTTTTTCAACATTTTTCTCTTTAACCCCTTCATCCCCCAAGCCAGTTTTCACCTTCCTGACCAAGCCAATTTTTTCAATCTTGACCAGTCACCTTCAGGTAATAACTCTGGAACGCTTCAACATCTCTCAGTGATTCTGCAATTGTTTTTTATTCATCACATGTTGTACTTCATATTAGTGGTACATTTTGGTCGATGTTTTTGCTTTTAGTTATGAAAATATCAAAAATTTCACAACAATTTGAAAACGTTGCAATTTTCAAACTTTACATTTTTATTCCCTTAAATCAGATAGTTATACCACACAAAATAGATAATTAAAAATGAAAAGATGTACACTAGCGCCCTGAGTGTGAGAATATAAGAAGTGTAGAAGCTACAGACAGACACGGAACCTGTGTGAAAGTCCGTGAAGAAGTACAGTAAACTGGAAGAATAAAAAAAAATGCAAATATGTTGTGCTTACTCACTAGGTGTGTATGGAAAAAAAGGGGGGGGGGGGAATGGGGAAACAATACACTGGCCTAATCAATAAGTAAGCTGAATGCGATTCCAACCCACTATTCACTTAACACAGTGGAGGAGAGCTGCCTGTGTAGGGCCAGAGGCGCTCCGGCCGGTAGCGTCCTTGGATACCAAGGAGGAAATGGTCGGCGGTGCGTGAGCAAGCATGTAACATCAAAGACTACAGAGTCCCAAAAGGGCCAAGAAGCTAACCAATGTGTTTCAGGGAATACATTGTTTCCCTTCGTCAGGATATATGCTCCTGATGGCACAGAGGAGTGCATTATAGTCAAATGTTCCGCCCCTTATCCAGGATGAAAAAGAAATCAATTAGTCCATCAGCTTCTTAAATGCAAGTGCACAAGGATTGTTTGTATAAAAAAAAAATGTGTGAACAAACAAAAACAAGCAACGAATGCTATATGTTATATACAGTCATCCTAAAAAGTACAAATTTATTTAAATATGTTTGTCTATAAAAATATATAACTTTTATATAGACATAAAATAGTGTTAAATACAAAAGAGCAAATGATAAACAATTTAAAACAAAAAAAAATGGGATGGAGAAATAGAAAAACCTAAAGCTTGCTGTGTCACTGGTATTGGCACCCTTTTCAATAATTTAGTATGGAAATACTTTTTGACTTGCCTATGGTAAATCACAAAAGAGATTCACCTGTGATTAATTGACGGTGCCCATGTGACATGAATTAGCCAATGAATGATGACTTTAGTGTTTTAAAAAAGGTGCATGGTAGGCCCTGTTCCTTTGTCACAATGGTGAAGACAAAGGAGCTGACTGAGGACATCAGAACTGCTATTATTAGCAAACACAAGACTTCCAAAGCGTATAAGGCCATCTCCAAAGACCTTGGTATCCCAGTTTCAACAGTGTGCAATGTTATTAAGTAGTTTGCCAACGATGGCACCATCAGGAACCTCCCTGGATATGGGGAAGAGGAAAATTGGCAAGCGAGGTCTTTTGAAGGTTGGTGCGAATGGTGGAAAAAACACCACGTCAAACATCCAAAGACCTGAAGGCCAACCTGGAACAGTCTGGGGTCATGGTTTCAACAAGTACCATACTCTTAACACTTAACCAAGCAGAGCTTTATGGGTGAATGCCAATGAAGAAACCATTGCTGAAGAAAAGACATAAAAAGGAACGACTGATCTTTGCCAAAGAGTTCCTTGACAAACCACAATCCTTCTGGGAAAATGTTCTGCTGACAGATGAAACAAAAATAGAGCTGTTGGTACGCCCCACATATATTTTTTTGCATGGGCACTCAATAATATATATGACCCCCATTGTGGAACATGTAATGTTATCCTTAATAGAATGGGTTGCTGTGCCTGTTGAGTTGCTGAAATTAGTCCTTTTTGATCTTGTCATAGGACATTGTCTGCAGCAGGTACAGAAGCTACATGGAAGGAAACCTCCTTGTTTCTGTGACCGATGTGCTCCCTCATTTGTAAGTTTATTGATGCCATTATTAGAAGGAGCAATTTTGAGGCCCAAAGTTGGTGCACGTCTATACACAAATTTCGGATGTGGAGGTAAAAAGTCTCCAATGAAATTGTCTTGTTTAAGAATGTGCCAATACTTATTGATAATTTTCTTAAAGGCCCCATTGTTAGAGTGGTATTGCGTGATGATGGACACTTTTTGGATTTGTTCTTGTAAGTTTGAGGACTCTGAAGGCCTACTGGTATAGATCAATTGTGACCTGTACTTCCTTTATGGAAACTTCTAAGGCATCTGCCTTGTAGCATTTATTTATGAACTGGCTTTTCAGAAACTGTGTGTCTTCTACATAGTCAGTAATTTTTGTGCAGTTTCTCCGAACATTGGTGAATTGACCCTTTGGAGTAAAGTACTGCAGTGCGCAGGCGCCGGGGATCTTTGACCTTTCCCTGCGCACCACAGTACTTTACCTTGCCCTAGTCACGGCAGAGAAGTACGCCTGCACAGGAGCGCATTGCCGGGAAGACTCTGTGGATGACGTAGAACAGGTCATCCACACGAAGCAAGGAGGACAGCATCAAAAGAAGTAGGGAGGTGCTGGACCAGGATAAATTACACCCATTGGACTGGGCCACCCCCCAGGTGAGTATAATAAAATCTTTTTCTTTTGCAGATTGGATTGGGGGCTTATACAGTACAGACCAAAAGTTTGGACACACCTCATTTTAAGATTTTTCTGTATTTTCATGACTGTGAAAATTGTACATTCACACTGAAGGCATCAAAACTATGAATTACCACATGTGGAATTATATACTTAACAAAAAAGTGTGAAACAACTGAAAATATGTCTTATATTCTAGGTTCTTCAAAGTAGCCACCTTTTGCTTTGATGACTGCTTTGCACACTCTTGGCATTCTTTTGATGAGTTTCAAGAGGTAGTCACCGGAAATGGTCTTCCAACCATCTTGAAGGAGTTCCCAGAGATGCTTAGCACTTGTTGACCCTTTTGCCTTCACTCTGCGGTCCACCTCACCCCAAAACATCTCGATTGGGTTCAGGTCTGGTGACTGTGTGGGCCAGGTCATCTGGTGTAGCACCCCATCACTCTCCTTCTTGGTCAAATACCCCTTACACAGCCTTGAGGTGTGTTTTGGGTCATTGTCCTGTTGAAAAATAAATGATGGTCCAACTAAACGCAAACCGGATGGAATAGCATGCCGCTGCAAGATGCTGTGGTAGCCATGCTGGTTCAGTATGCCTTCAATTTTGAATAAATCCCCAACAGTGTCACCAGCAAAGCACCCCCACACCATCACACCTCCTCCTCCATACTTCACGGTGGGAACCAGGCATGTAGAGTCCATCCGTTCACCTTTTCTGTGTCGCACAAAGACACGGTTGGAACCAAAGATCTCAAATTTGGATTCATCAGACCAAAGCACAGATTTCCACTGGTCTAATGTCCATTCCTTGTGTTCTTTAGCCCAAACAAGTCTCTTCTGCTTGTTGCCTGTCCTTAGCAGTGGTTTCCTAGCAGCTATTTTACCATGAAGGCCTGCTGCACAAAGTCTCCTCTTAACAGTTGTAGAGATGTGTCTGCTGCTAGGACTCTGTGTGGCATTGACCTGGTCTCTAATCTGAGCTGCTGTTAACCTGCGATTTGTGAGGCTGGTGACTCGGATAAACATCCTCAGAAGCAGAGGTGACTCTTGGTCTTCCTTTCCTGGGGCGGTCCTCATGTGAGCCAGTTTCTTTGCAGCGCTTGATGGTTTTTGCAACTGCACTTGGGGACACTTTCAAAATTTTCCCAATTTTTCGGACTGACTGACCTTCATTTCTTAAAGTAATGATGGCCACTCGTTTTTCTTTACTTAGATGCTTTTTTCTTGCCATAATACAAATTCTAACGGTCTATTCAGTAGGACTATCGGCTGTGTATCCACCAGACTTCTGCACAGCACAACTGATGGTTCCAACCCCATTTATAAGGCAAGAAATCCCACTTATTAAACCTGACAGGGCACAGCTGTGAAGTGAAAACCATTTCCGGTTACTACCTCTTGAAGCTCATCAAGAGAATGCCAAGAGTGTGCAAAGCAGTCCTCAAAGCAAAAGGTGGCTACTTTGAAGAACCCAGAATATAAGACATATTTTCAGTTGTTTCACACTTTTATGTTTAGTATATAATTCCACATGTGTTAATTCATAGTTTTGATGCCTTCAGTGTGAATGTACAATTTTCATAGTTATGAAAATACAGAAAAATCTTAAAATGAGAAGGTGTGTCCAAACTTTTGGTCTGTACTGTATATAGAATGCTGTATATGAGGGCTGAAAGGTGCTGGCCGTATCTCATATCGGCCAAACCTGCTGACAGGTTCCCTTTTAAGTTCTGTTTTTCTATTGTATCAAATACTTATTTCATGCAATAAAATGCTAATTATGTAAAATTCATACAATGTGATTTTCTGAATTTTTTTTATTTTTATTCTGTCTCTCACAGTTTAAGTGTACCTACGATAAAAAATTACAGACCTCTCCATTCTTTGTAGGTGGAAAAACTTGCAAAATCGTTAGTGTATCAAACATTTACCTTATTTTTCGGACTATAAGATGCATCGGACCATAAGACACACCCCAAATTTTGGGGTGGAATATAGGAAAAAAATTTTTATAAGATGGAGGTCCGTCTTATAGTCTGAATAGGTACAGTATCTTACCTGGGGGGCGGTGGAGCGAGGGTCACAGGAGACAGGGTCCTTCAGGAAGCCGGTGCTCCATTGTCAGCATTTGAAGGGTTGACAAAGTTCCTCAATCTGGTTTTGAATACTTTGTGTACAGCTTTCAACATGTCTGGCTTGGGGGTTTTCTGACCTAAACTTTTAACCCATACTAACAAAAAAAAAAAAAAAAAGCACTATACTGAAATGATGCTGACAAAGAGTACATAGTAAATATTATATTGCACAATATACAGTCATGGCAGAAAGTTTTGGCACCCTTGATATTATTCCAGAAAATGAAGTATTTCTCCCAGGAAATTATTGCAATTACACTTGTTTTGTTATACACATGTTTACACATTGCAATTATTTTCTGGGAGAAATACTTCATTTTCTGGAACAATTTCAAGGGTGCCAACATTTTTCGCCATGACTCGTTAGTAAATACTGTTTTAAGGGCATAAAAATTCAAAGGGCTGGCATTGAGGAAAGAAGATTATGTGGCAATACTGAAGCCACATCTCAAGATATCAGCCTGGAAGTTAAAGCTTGGGTGGAAATGGGTCTTCCAAATGGACAATGACCCGAAGCATACTGCCAAGATGGTAAAGTGGCTTAAGCCAATGTTTTTGGAGAAGCCATAACAAAGCCCTGATCTGAATCCTATTTAAAATTTATGGACAAAGCTGAAAAGGCAGGTGCGAGCAAGACGACCTACAAACTTGGACCAGTTACACCAGTTTTGTCAGGAGGAATGGGCCCAAATTCCAACCAACTATTGTGAGAAGCTTGTGGAAGGATATCCCAAACGTTTCACCAAGTCATTCAGTTTAAGGGCAATGGTACCAAATGCTAATGAAATGTATGTAAACTTCTGACTTTGCAGTAAGTAATAAAAATGTCTTAAAACATTCTCTATCGCTCATTATTCTGGCATTTGGCAAATATTAAATATTATGGTAATCCTAATTGACCTAAAACGGGAAAGGTTTATTCTGATTTCATGTCAGATATTAAGAAAAACATGCATATGTGAGGGGTACAGGGTGGTAGTAGTGGCGAGACCTGCTGTTGTGGTATATGCTCACCCTGACCACCCACAAATAAAAGATAATATCCGTGTTGTATTGTGATTTGCATGTAGTGCACAACACTCACAATCCCTTGTTGTCCCTCCGTCTTCTTTAGGAGTCCAGTAGTTGAAGGCAAGCAATCACTGTCACACAACTTTACTTAAAGGGGTATTCCCATCTTCAAGATTCTATCCCAATGTGTAGTAAGTGTAATAATATTGGCAAATACCTCCAATTAGAAATGTACTATAGTTCTTCTGATTACCTATGTCGCTTACTTCATGTGCAGGGCATTGCAGTAGCTTAGGTATCCATGGTTATGACCACTAACCGCTAACTGTCACTATATGAATGGTCGTAACCATGGATACCTAAGCTACTGCAATGTCCTGCATATGGGATAAGCGACTTGGCGAATCCAAAGAAGTATTCTACATTTCTAATTGGAGGTATTTGCTAATATTTTTATTATTATACCTACTTAGTGTTGAGCGAGCATGCTCGACACTGCTCGCTACTCGCCCGAGCATCTCACTACTCGGGATGTTCAGCGAGCACCGAGCATTTCTGGGTTACTCAGGTGGGAGCTCGGGTCTCCGCCCTGCACATTTGGCGCTCTTTACAGAGCTAATGAACATGCAGGGATTGCCAGCCAGTCACTGTAATGCCGCAGCCATGTTGTTTGTGGGCATTACAGTGATTGGCTGGCCGCACAGTGTCACCTCGAGTATTTAAAACCAGGTGCCATCATTTTGGACACAGTCGCTCCGGATCAGCCAGTGTAGGGTCAGTGCTGCTGAGCTAGGGAGAGATTTATACTCCAAAATAGTTAGTGTAGGGTCTCTAAAGCCTGCCAAATCAAACAAACAGTCCTTCTCAGGACTAATATCCATCCCAGATATCAGGCAGGCAGGCTGTATAGGAGACGCAGTGGTTATACCAACAAACGCTGCATTACAGTCCTGTGTGCTCTTGCTGGTCAAATTGCTAGACTTATTCCCCGGTCTCAGGGGCCAGGAATTATCCACCTTTTTCCCTTTTTTACATAAAAAATAAAAAAAATTGAGTATCTCGCTCAGTGTTCAAACACAAATATATCTGTTTTAAAAGATTCTGTAGGCCAGAGAAATAGAACTGTGGTTTTCCCCTCCTCCATGACAGCACACCTTGAGAGAGAGGATCTGCCCCACCAAGGACAGGAAACCGTCTGAAATAAAAGGGCGGTACCTCTCCCTCGCTTCAGTTGGTTTCCTGTCCTTGATGGGAACCTGTCTCAGGAAGAAAAGAAGACTTACCTGGGGCTGTCCCGGTGTGGAAGAGCGGGCACTGGCCTGTGCACCGGGTTCAGTATCCCTGAAGCGCCGTCCGCAGCTTCCCCTGGGGTTTCTGCGCCGAGCGGGGTGCACGCGGTGAGGCAGGCTCTGTCCTCCCGGAGACCACGGCGCCATCCTCCCCCTGCCGTGCGGCAGCGCTTCCGGGTGTGACGCGCCTGACGTCACGGCGCAGGGCACGCTGGGAGCGGCGCGCTGGGTGACGTCAGGAGGTGGCGCCCGATCCAAGATAGCGGCGCCCATCGGAGCATTCCAGGCCGGAGGTTTTTTTTGATAGAGCTCCGGCCTGGGGAAGGGGGAGGGCCCACGAACCAGAGGAGGCTGGATGGCCCTATTTTTAAGGGGGGGGGGGGGCTGTACTGGAAGCGTGGTACGCTTCTGAAACATGGCTGACCAGGATAACCAGGAGCAGCAGCTTACCCCCCCCCCCCCCTCAGCAACGGAAAAAGCAGAGGGATGCATCGCATACAAACAGCTGCTCGAGTAATCGTAGTGGCAGCCGCAGAAGTAAGGCTTCAAGTGCCTCAGGACCATCTAGAATGGAATCATCGGTTCCGCGACAGCCTCCGAATCCGGTACCCGTTTGTGACCTCCGGGGATGAGTGAGCTTCGTGAATGTCACTGGTTAGTAATGGGAAATCTCTTATGTGCTTCCTTTTTTTTTAGGAGCCTAAGAAGAGTAGTGCCAAGCAAAAGCATAGGATGTGTGCCCTTTGCCAAGCTTCCCTCTCTGTAGAGTGGCAGAAACCACTTTGCCAGGGCTGTGTGACCAAAACCTTAGCTGAGAATTCCTGGGATTTCGCTGCAAATTTGAAGTCCATAGTGCATCCAGAAGTTCATGGATCCCTGAAAGGGTTCCTTAGAGGGAAGAAAAGACCCCGTAGAGAGGTTTCCTCCGTCTCTGATTCCTCCCAGTCTGAGGAACAGTGGGATTCGTCGTCCTCTTCCTCATCAGGGGGCGGTAGACCCTGCTTCCCCATTGAGAATACAGACAGGCTGGTTAGGGCAGTAAGATCAACCATAGGTCTGGAGGAAGAGAGAGCATCTAAATCCCGGGAGGACATCATGTTTGCGGGCTTGGGAGAGAGAAAGAGACGCTCATTTCCGGTTAACAGTAAGATTCAGGGCCTCATTGACCGGGAGTGGAGGAGACCAGAGAGATCAGGAGCTTTACCCTCCTCTAAAAGAAGGTACCCCTTCGAATAGAAGGACGCGGGACCTTGGGATAAGATCCCCAAGGTAGACGGGACTGTAGCAAGGTCCTCGAAAAAATCTTCCCTTCCCTTGGAGGACTCTGGCGTCCTAAAAGACGCCCTGGATAAAAGAGCAGACTCCTTCCTGCGCCACACGTGGGAGGCGGCGGCAGGAGGCCTAAAACCAGCGGTGGCTGGCACCTGTGTGGCGAGATCCCTGATGGTGTGGCTCCAACAGCTGGAAGACCAGCTTAAAAAGGTTTCCAGAGAGGCAATTCTTGCGGATCTACCTCTAATGCAAGCAGCATTGGCCTTCCTGGCCCACTCTTCAGCAGACTCGGTCAGGCTTTCAGCTAGGGCAGCGGGACTATCTAACGCAGCCAGGCGGGCCTTGTGGCTCAAAGGTTGCCCAGGCGACCTACCCTCAAAACAGAAGCTGTGCTCCCTCCCGTGTGACGGTAGACTCCTGTTTGGCCAAGAATTAGAAGACCTGTTACAAAAAGCAGGCGATAAAAGCAAAGGGTTCCCGGGATTTTCGGGGGAATCAAGAAGATTTAGTTTTCGGAGGAGGAAATTTAATCGGGGTCGTCCTCCGGAAGACAAAAGGAGATGGGAAGCCAAGACCAAAAAGGAGTCGGGCTACATGTTTGGGGGACCATCCTCAAGTTCAAAGAGATCCTCCAAATGACGCCAGGCTGGAAGTGGGTGGAAGGCTTTCCCACTTTTTTCCAGCTTGAGAGGCGTCTACAACAAACCCCTGGATTCTAAAAATTATCAGTGGGGGCCTGAAGATCCGGTTCAGCCAGACTCCCTGTCGGACCTTTGTGGTTACCCCCCTATGGAAGGTCCAGGAAGAACAGTTAGCCCTGGAAACAGAGGTATTAGAGTTAGTAGGAAAGCGGGTCCTTCTCGAAGTACCAACACCACAGAGAGGGAAGGGGTTCTATTCCCCACTATTCATGATAAAAAAAACAAACCGGTCCTTAAGGACCATCATCAACCTCAGGCGTCTGAACCAAGTAGTAGAAAACCAGACTTTCAAGATGGAGTCAGTAAGCTCGGCAGTGAAGCTCTTACATCACAACTGCTTTATGGCTGTAATAGACTTGAAGGACGCATATTATCACGTCCCAATCCATCCGGAGTATCAGAAATATCTGAGAGTAGCCCTGTCTATTCAGGGGGAGCTGAGGCATTTTCAGTTTGCTGCCCTACCCTTTGGCCTCTCCATTGCCCCGAGAATATTTACAAAACTAATAGCAGAAGTGACAGCCTTTC
Source organism: Phyllobates terribilis (assembly GCF_046119375.1). Lineage (NCBI taxonomy): Eukaryota > Metazoa > Chordata > Amphibia > Anura > Dendrobatidae > Phyllobates > Phyllobates terribilis. The sequence goes on along the minus strand of NW_027362762.1, from coordinate 534,909,063 downwards.
TACGGATCAAGAACGTAGTGATCGTGCCATATTTAGACGACTTCTTGATAATAGGGAAATCAGAAGTCCACTGCTCCAGTCAGCTCCTAGAGGTCACGGAAGTGTTGCATCAGCTGGGGTGGTTAGTGAATTTCCAAAAATCAAGACTAACCCCCTCCAGGACTCAGACCTTTCTGGGTCTAATCCTAGACTCTCATCGCCAAGCCTGCTTCCTCCCAGAGGACAAAATCTGCAGGTTGATTGCGTTAGTCTCAAAGGCCATTCAAGCTCCAGGGATGTCTCTGAGAGAGGCAATGTCTCTCCTGGGTTCTATGACGGCCTGTCTCCCAGCAGTAATATGGGCTCAGGGGCATATGAGACGGCTTCAGTGGGAGGTCCTGTCAGCACAGAGGTCCTGCAACGGGCATTTAGAAGGCAGGCTCTCTCTCTCCCCAGAAGTAGTAGATTCCCTTTCGTGGTGGACAGTCAGGGGAAATCTGACCGCAGGCGTTCAGTGGTCCAGACCAGTAGATCAGATAATTACGACCGACGCAAGCAGTTCCGGATGGGGGGGGTCATCTGGCAGAACTCTCAATACAGGGTCACTGGGCTTACCACGAGAGGGGGGCATCCTCAAACATAAAGGAGCTTTGGGCAGTAGAAAGATCCCTCAGGGGCTTCCTCCCTCACATCCAAGGTCCAGGTCAGGTCCGACAACCGGACAGCAGTGGCCTATGTGAATCACCAGGGGGGGACAAGGTCACGCCCTCTGATGGTGGTGGCAGACAGGATCCTTCGTCTTGCAGAGCGAAACCTCCCATCCCTCAGCGCCCTTCACATAAAGGGGGTAGAAAATGTGAAAGCAGATTTTCTAAGCCGCCATACCCTAAGACAGGGGGAGTGGGGGTTAAACCCGGAGGTCTTCCACCAGATTGTCCAGTTATGGGGGCAGCCAGACATAGACCTATTCGCCACAAGGGCAAACAGGAAGGTGCAGAGATTTTGCTCCCTAAATTTGGCAGAGAATCCCCATGCCGTAGATGCCCTCCAGATTCCTTGGGGGTTCAGGAAGGCCTATGCCTTTCCACCATTAGTGATGATTCCAGTAGTGGTGAGGAAGATCCGGGAGGAAGGCGCCAGGGTGATTCTGATAGCCCCATTTTGACCAAGAGGCCTTGGTTCTCTCTGCTTCGGCTAATGTCTGTCAGATCCCTGGATTCTACCAGAAAGGCCGGACCTTCTCATGCAGGGACCAGTATTCCATGCCCAGGCCAGGGGGTTCCATCTTTTGGCATGGAATTTTAGAGGTCACTATTGAGTAGCAAGGGGTTTTCACCAGGCTTAGTTTCTACTTTATTGGGGAGCAGAAAACCAGTTACAACTAAGATTTATAGCAGGGTTTGGGGTAAATTCCTAGAGTTTATAGATGTCCCGTTATCGAGCAGACCTCCGATCAGAGGGATCCTGGAATTTCTACAAAAGGGGCGGGACCTGGGTCTAGCTACAGGGACTCTTAAGGTTCAGGTTTCAGCTTTGGGGGCACTCTATAATTGTAATCTGGCTGGGAATACGTGGATCTCAAGGTTTATCAAGTCCTGTGCCAGAGCAGGACCGGTTAGGTCCATGGGAGTTCCTCCTTGGGACCTGAATTTAGTCTTGAACGCTCTTACCAGCGAACCGTTCGAACCCCTACACAAGGTCTCTCCAAAGATTCTCACCCTCAAGACCATCCTCCTAGTGGCCTTAACGTCAGCTCATAGGGTGGGTGATCTGCAGGCCCTCTCGGTTAATCCTCCTTACACACAAATCTTTGAGGATAGGGTCACCTTGCGGCCAGATCCAGCATACCTTCCCAAGGTGGTATCTAGATTTCACCGTAGTCAGGAGATTGTGCTACCCTCGTTCTGCAGCAATCCCAAGAACCCAGGGGAAGTCAGGTTCCATAGCCTAGATGTTAGGACGTCCCTGCTACAGTACATTCACATGACTAGTCTGTGGAGGAAGGACTATTCCTTGTTCCTGGCATTTCAAGGGAGTAGGAAAGGTCATGGGGTGTCCAAGGGTACCATCTCTAGGTGGCTTAGGGAGGCCATTTGCTTAGCCTATACGTCCACAGGGGTTCCAGCCCCGGACAATGTGAGGGCTCATTCCACCAGAGCCGTCGCAACCTCCTGGGCAGAAAGGGCAGACGTCTCGATCGAGCAGATATGTAGGGCTGCTACTTGGTCTACACCATCCACCTTCTTTAAGCACTATCGGTTGGATCTGTCCTCTTCTGCTCTCACCTTTGGGAGAAGGGTACTTCAGGCGGTGGTCCCTCCCTAGGGTGCTCATAAATTCTCCAAAATTCTCTCAAGGTGTGCTGTCATGGGGGAGGGGAAAACACCAAGGTTACTTATCGGTAGCCGGTTTTTCCTGAGCCCATGACAGCACCGTAGGTTTCCCCCCCTATTTTTTCTATGTTTCTCACACCCTGGTGTGCACTGTTTTGGGTGGTGTGTATATGTATATTGTGGTTGTTGGTTATATGCCTAACCTGTTTAGGGAGGTCCTCTCAATGCTCTGTAAACAACTCAAGCGAGGGAGAGGTACCGCCCTTTTATTTCAGATGGTTTCCTGTCCTTGGTTGGGCGGATCCTCTCTCTCAAGGTGTGCTGTCATGGGCTCAGAAAAAACCGGCTACCGGTAAGTAACCTTGGTGTTTTCCACTTCCACGGTTCTAATCTCCTTTTTATTATCCTTTTTCCATTGATAATGCTAGTGTAAGCTATTTTACTTCATTTACAATGGGCAAGGTGCGTGGCAAGGGACGTGGAACTGGACGTTCTGGTAATGGTGCGTGTAGAGGATGGGGCCATGGCCAAGGTGAAAATGTGCCACAACCAATAGCCACATCTTCTCGCTCCCACTTCTTGACCGAATTACTAGGGAAGCACACTTACACCATCAGTATTGCGAACTGATCAGTGTGAACAGGTTATTAATTGGATAGCAGATAATACTTCCAGTTACCTGGGCACTACCAGCTCCGGCCTGTCTTCCACACGGTCAAGTTTTAGTAGCTGTGAGTCTCGACCGCATACTCCTCCTCACCCTGATGCTCCTTCCTCCCACCATGCCGAGTGTCGTCAGACAGCAACTGATCCCACACTTGGACACTCTGAAGAGCTGTTCACTGGTCCATTTTCATATTTGTGCTCCTCGCCTGCACCGCTTGAAGTGGTGGAAGAGGAGATCCCATGTAGCGATGCCCAAATATTTGAACAGCCACGGCCACAGGAAGTCGACGATGGCAATTTGTCACAAGAGGTGGACGATGACGAGACACAATTGCCACGAAGTGAGGAGGAGGATCGTGGTGCGCAAGTGGAAGAGGAGGAGGAGGAGGTGGTGGATGATCTAGTAACTGACCCAATGTGGCAGGAGGACACGCAGAGCGAGGCCAGCAGCACAGAGGGGGAGGGAGGCAGAGTAGCCCAACAGGCAGGAAGAAGCAGTGTGTTGGCCGCACACAGAAGGCGGGCAACAGTTCCCCGTAACACCAACACGAGGGACTTTGCCAGTACAACCGGTAGGTCTTCCAGAGTCTGGAATTTTTTTTAAAGACTCTGCTGATAACCCCAAAAAGGCCATTTGTACCACCTGCCATGCCAGCATCAGCAGGGGTGACAAAACTACCAGCCTGACCACCACCAGCATGATCAGGCACATTTCAGCAAAGCACCCGACTTTGTGGGGCGAACCCCAGGGTCCACGACCAGTGTCAGCGGGTGTCACCACTGCTTCTTCCGCTGTTGTGCGTGTAATAGAACCCCCTGTTGTGCGTGAAAGGCAATCCCCTGTCCATACTGCATGCAAAGATGCGCCCTCCTCTCAGTCTTCACTTGTTATGGCAGTTTCTCAAGAAACAGCATCAACGTCGACGTCCCACCGCAGCGTTCAATTGTCCATATCCCAGAGCTTTGAACGAAAGCACAAATTCGCAGCCAATGCCCCACAGGCCACAGTCCTAAATTCGCACATTTCACGACTGCTTGCGTTGGAAATGCTGCCTTATAGGCTGGTGGAGATGGAATCCTTCCTCAGCCTTATGGCGGTGGCCGTCCCTCGGTACTCGGTCCCCAACCGACACGATTTTGCCCGGTGTGCCATCCCCGCACTACACAAGCACATGTCCCAAAACATCGGCCGTGCCCTCAACAACGCAGTTACTGGGAGAATCCACCTGTCAACGGACACGTGGACAAGTGCTTGTGGCCAGGGACGGTACATCTCCCTGACGGCACACTGGGTAAACATAGTGGAAGCCGGGACCCAGTCGGACCTTGGGACGGAGCACATCCTCCCCACACCGAGGATTGCGGGCCCTATGTCAGTCAGAGTTGCCCCCACAGTGTACAGCTCCTGCGCATCATCCTCCTCCTCATGTTCAGCCTCCATCTCAGATATCACCACATCAGTTACAAGCTGGAAGCAGTGCAGTACTGCCTCAGCCAAGCGGCAACAGGCTGTGCTGAAACTCATAAGCTTAGATGATAAACCTCACAGTGCTTGTGAGTTGTGGACAACTGTGAAAGAGCAGGCAGATCTGTGGCTGAGACCGCTGAACCTACATACAGGCATGGTCATGTGTGAAAATGGCCGTAACCTGGTGGTGGCTCTGAGACGAGGCGAGATCACACATGTACCATCCACTGTGTTATTTCGGGAGGTGTATTCCCATGCACCGCTTCACACGCACACATGGGTATACGCTTCCTCATTTCGGCAGTTTTTTGCTCTTCTCCTTATCCTCAGCCTCCCCACCACTATACCACTAGGGTGACCGTGGTCCGTGTTGCCAGCATTGCAAGTTCCTCCGTCCTAATTTTTGGCAGCTTTTGCTTGGAAGGCATAGGCAAAGACTATGGGAGACCCACTCCCCAATAATAGGAATAATGTTTTTAATATGCTGTACTGCATGGCTCTTGTAAGGGGCATTAAAACCGTCTTGTTAAGTTACTGTGACCTCCACGTCTCTTCCAAGGGGCATTAAAACCGTCTTGTTAAGCTACTGTGACCTCAACCACTCTTCCAAGGGGCATTAAAACTGTCTTGTTAAGCTACTGTGACCTCCACCACTCTTCCAAGAGGCATTAAAACCGTCTTGTTAAGCTACTGTGACCTTCACCACTCTTCCAAGGGGCATTAAAACCGTCTTGCTAAGCTACTGTGACCTCCACCACTCTTCCAAGGGGCATTAAAACCGTCTTGTTAAGCTACTGTGACCTCCACCACTCTTCCAAGGGGCATTAAAACTGTCTTATTAAACAACTCTGACCTCCACGTCTCTTCCAAGGGGGCATTAAAACCGTCTTGTTAAGCTACTGTGACCTCCGCTTCTCTTCCAAGGGGCATTAAAACTGTCTTGTTAAGCTACTGTGACCTCCACCACTCTTCCAAGGGGCATTAAAACTGTCTTGTTAAGCTACTGTGACCTCCACCACTCTTCCAAGGGGCATTAAAACCGTCTTGTTAAGCTACTCTGACCTCCACCACTCTTCCAAGCGGCATTAAACCCGTATGTTAAGCCACTCTGACCTCCACGTCTCTTCCAAGGGGCATTAAAATCGTCTTGTTAAACCACTCTGAACTCCACAGCTCTTCCTAGGGGCATTGAAATGTTGTTTTTAATTAACTCTAACCTCCACGAGTCGACTCTTCCAACGGGCATTGCATTTCCTCCTAATTTTAGACAGCTTTTGCTTTTCAATGCATAGGCGAACACTAAGGGAGACCCACTCCCCAATAATGGGTAGAAGGTTTTTAGTACACTGTAATCCACGTCTGTTTCAAGGGGCATTGCAGTTCCCCAAAATTTTTGGAAAGCCTTCCATTCACTGCTTAGGCCAACAGTGTACAGGAGACCCAGTTGCTATAAATGGAAAAAACGGTTTAGTTAATGCCCTCTGACCCCCATGTCACTTCCAAGGGGCATTGGAATCCTCGAAATTTTTGGTAGGCATTGCACTCACTGTATGCCCTATAACTGTGTAGCCGAACCGCTCCTTTTGGTACAGAAACATATCCTACAAGACGTGTGGTTGACTGGCCTGATATTGATGTGAATGGTCCCTGTTCCTCCTGCTCTTTCTCCTTTGCCACCACCTCATCCATCATTCATCACCTGAAGCTTTGTTTTAACAGGAGTCATAGAACTGGGATAGTAGCAGGAAAACATCCAGCAATCCTCGGAGGAGGTAGGATATGCGCCAAAACGCTGACCACCTCAGGCCTAGCTGCTACTACATACATGCGCTTGCATTCCAAGGAACAGAAAGCTAAGGAGATGGATGGCCTCATGATCATGAATAATTTACTCGTTGTGTAGGAGGCCAACCACTGCTGCTGTCTACCTTCTGAACTTTGTGTTGAAGCCTGATTGACCCAGGACCCACAATCCTCTATGTCTAGAGGACGTGTTGCATCCCAGTGTCCAACTGTGTCCCGGCTTGCACAATATTAACCCAGTGTGAAGGCATCAGTGAGATCGACCATCCCTGGCCACATTCACTTGTCCACATGTTTGTGGTTAGGCTGTCCTTCAAATAGGGGCTGCTGGAGACCGTTTATGGACACCCGGCCCCCCCAGGCGGCTGGGGACCGTGTATGGGCACCCGTTCGCGGGGCGGCTGGGGACCGAGTATGGACACCCGGCCGCCCCCTGGCGGCTGGGGACCAAGTGTGGACACCCGGCCGCCGGGCGGCTGGGGACTGAGTATGGATACCAGGCCGCCGACGCAGCCATTACATGGTGGCCAGATTCCGCCTCCACATGCCTAAAAGGCCCAATTTCAAGTGCAAGCAAGCAGTATGGTATTGCAGCCTGGGGGTGGGTGGGTGGGTGGCAGGCTGCATATTTGCGCTTGCATTGCAAGGAATGGGGGAGGTACAATTGAACACTGCCCTGGGACAAGGACTTGCACGGGGATAGTTGCAAGTCTGCATCTTCTGATGCGGCAAGGATCACTTCTGATGGGTACACTTTTAGGCAGTGACCTGGGTGTCAGAGATGCTTCCAGGGGTCTAACCCATGCTGTTCCCATGTCTTTTCAGCACTGTATGCATGTGTCACACAGCACATGGCCAGATAAGGTTGTAAAATGTTAAAATGACATTTCCCGGTAAATGCATTTGTCACGGTTGAAAGCAATACAAAAGTGCAAAAACGCATAAAAAATGCTACTTGTGAACATAGCCCAAGGTGTGGAGGAGTATTTTTGTTTTTGGTTATTTATTTTACCTTATACACAAGTCTTTACCCTGGAAAGGATGTTCCTTAACATATTTCACAGGAAAACCGTTTCAGTTTCGTTTTTGAACGTTTTATTGTGAGCCCGTAAAAGTGGCTTAATACCTCTGACCACATTGTTGACAGCAGTGACCTGGGGGTCAGAAATGTCCCCATGTCATTTGAGCACTGTCAATGTCGTTTTGGGCACTTTTTAGGCTTGCTACAGACTGCCAGGGGTGTCGCCCCAAAAATTCTCGGGTCTCCCATAGACTAACATTGGGCTCTTTGCTCGGGTTGAGCACCCGAGTATCACGGCGAGCTCGGCCCGAGCTCGCAGCACCCGAGCATTTTAGTGCTCACTCAACATTACACCTACTACATGTTGGGATATGATTTTGGAGATGGGAATACATCTTTAACTTTTTCTTCAGTTCAGTTATGGTCATTAATACATTCTTTTGGAACATCACTGTTACAGTTTCCGCTTCCTGTGCTATCCCTTCCTGTCCTATCAGTTAGTTTTCCCTGTACCACAGCTTTCCAGAACACGGTCCTACTCTCCTCAGGTATGTACCCGTCCGTTCTCCCCTCCTTGGGAGTAGTGAAGGCTGGCTCCATCAGTCCTTCTACAGGCCTCGGACTTTTAGGGAATTTTTCTCAGAGTTGTCCACTTTATCGTTCCCCAAGCTGTCTAACTCTTTTTCCATCATCCTTCTGTATCTCTATTGACCTTCAGCCCCCAGGGCCTGAACTTCTCCTCAGTCTTCCTCCAGCATAGACTTAAAGGGGTATTCTCGTCTGCAAGATCCTAACCCAATATGTAGTAGCTATAATAATATTAGTAATATTAGCAAATATCTCCAATTAGAAATGTAGTATAGTATTTTTGATTCATTATCTCTCTTTCCTCATGTGCAGGCATCGCAAGACCTTAGGTATCCATGGTTACGACCTACAACTAGCTAACTAATTGTGACTTTATCAGAGTGTGGCGCCCCTGAGTGTTCAGTCGCCACAGAGGTACTGCAGCTCACCCAGAGGTGTGGTGTCTCCTTCTCTCAGGTAAGGAGGGAATGCTGCCTGGAACCCCAACACCTGCATCCAACACTACACTGCTCCAGGCCAGCTGGAAGGGCAAGACGCAATGTATGTTTACTGCTGAGCCCTGACCCTGGCTGGAGTGGGGGGAACCCAAAGGTAGGGGTGAACCAGTAGTGGGTGTGGATGGAGGAAGTAGTTAGAGGGAGCACTTTGGTAGGAGTATAAAATAGGGAAGCCATCTTAGGGTGGTAGAGATAGGGTAGTAGTTCAGTCAGAGGAGAGCAGTTCAGAAGAACAGCTTGGGACAGTTCAGATTAACAGTCCGGGAGCAGAGTCTCATTAGGAGCTCTGCTCCACAAGTAGGGCCTAGTGTCAGAGGCCCAGGAGGTGAGCAGGGAGTAGGCTCCGTTCTAAGAAGGGATCCTAGGGGGTACGACGAGTGCAGGAAGGCACCCGTACGCCCCACACCTGTCAGAAGACAGGGGGATTGCAAGCCGCATTCTAATCCCCAGGAGGGTCAAGCAGGTCCGGGATCCGACGCACAGGAGGGACTTCAGAGCACCCGAGCAGGATTGAGAGTGGGGAGCGCAGGGCAGGAGGGGGAAAGACCCAGTGTGAAGACGGTCTAAATAGGAACACGTGAAAGTGGGGTTCTGCCAGGTACCCCTGATCTACCGGAGGAAGCACTGAACCCCTGCCTGGTGAATGCAGCATGACGCGGGAGGCTGTAAGCTGACAGTGCACCCTGAGGAACTAAAGAACTATGAGTAATGACTCTGATGACTGCACCGCACCGCCTCTGTCCATTATTTCGTCTGCGCCATCATTTCCTCCCTGCACTACAACGCCCAGCGCAACCCACACCACCATTTACCTACACTGCCCTGGAGCTAGCTCTACCTGTGGAGAGCCACACCATCCCTGCTGCCGTAACACCAGCTCCAGAGGACTGCTCCGCAGCGGCGGCACCCCTTAGCCGCAATCCACAGGTGGCGTCACGAACTTTCCAAATACCCCTTAAAATATTACCCTTTTTGAGTGACCGCCCTGGGCCACGGACCGGGCCAGCCACCGTGATATCCCCCGGTAACCAGAGGCCCGGCTGCTGAGTACCCCACGCCCAGGGGGCGCGTCAAGTGGACGTAACCATGGATACCTAAGGTCCTGCGATGCCTGCACATGAGAAAAGAGACATAGTGAATCAGAAGGGCTATGCTACATTTCTAATTGGAGATATTTGCTAATATTACTATTATTACACCTACTACATATTGGGATAGGATCTTGGAGATGGGAATACCCCTTTAAACATTACCAACAACAAGTACATCTCTGACTGAACAGATTCCCGACAGGAATAACCGTTGCTCCCCTCAGGCCCAAACGCCTCCCCCTTTTTTTAACTGGACCAATCAGCAACCGTCTCCGCTGGTTGCTGGGCAAACTTCTCCCTTCACCAATGAACTGCTGTATTCACCCACTAATAACATACACTAAACTTCCTATGCTCTAAACTATGCCTTATCTTCTATATACTAATATGCCACCACTGCTTATCAGCCCCAATGTTTCTATCACTAAACCCTAGGCTTTCCCTATATACCATACACAAATAGCACTATACAATAATCACAATACATTACATTAACTGTGTACATTAATGCCTATAAAACAATGCAGATTTATATATTAATATAGTCACCAAAATACAATAAAACCATACACTTGGTACAAACACTGTTTAGAGAGGGAGAGGCATATGACAGCCCCTGTCACACACTTACACACGTCTTTTTTTTATAGTGTATGTAAACTTCTGGTTTGAACTGTATGTGTCTGTACAGTACTGTTTGGCCACAAACTAGTATTCTGGAGGGAAGGAGAACTTTGATGTTGTAGTGCAGATTTTCCTGAAATCGTTTTCCAGCGCCATTTGCAGAGAACCAGAACACCCACCCACCCCCTTAAACATAACCCTGTTTTGGAAAATACTGCTCTGGGAATTCCATTACGGGTGTAGTGACTTTTGACTTCATGGGTGTTTTTCATAATAAGCACATAGTTGGTATGGCAGAGTGAATAGTGCAAATATGTCCACCTAGCTCCCAACACATTCTGACCAGCACGGCATTTGGATTTGGGAGCACATATTGCACTGGCTTGTTTTTGGGGGTGAGCAGAGCCATGTTGCTGTTCTAGAGCCCTTGTGCTACCAATGGTATGGAAACCCTCAACTTTTTCAGTGACAGACTTGAGAGGAGGCATGTTTTTTGTGGGAAGCTTTTTCCCATTTAGGGTACTAAACATTTTGGATTGCTTTTAAGACAAAGGTTCACATTAATTTTGCACTCTACACTGAGCACTCACGTAAGTGTTTCCGTCCAAGTCTGCAAAACACGTGATTCAGACAGAACTGTTCACTGTAGATGAGCAAAAATCAAGGAGAAAGGCCAGCTCATCGTAACATGTGCAATCCAGTGTGCCGGAAGCAACACTCTGACAAACGTGGAAACTCGAAATAGAAAGCAATGGATTCCAGCTTCTGGTAAAAATCCTATCCAGCTTTATTAAATTTAAAAATCCATGTCACATATGAAGTGGTGAGGACAGAAAGCACTAAGGCGATGCATACCAGAAGCCGGAACCCGTTGCATTCTAATGGAGTCACTTTGGACTCAGTATGGCTTCTGGTCCGATGTTCGTTTTATTTTAGAGGTGCACAAAACTGAGGTCAGCTACACTTTTGTGCAACCCTAAAAAGATGCAACACCTAAAAAGGCCATATAGAGTCTAAGTGACTCCATCTGCATCATTACAGTGCTTGTGGTCTTAATCACGTTGTCGGGGGATTTCAATGAAAACCCCAAGGTAAGTGCTCAGTGTAGAGCACAGGGAAAATGTGATCCTAGTCTTTTTCTAATTTTTGGGAGGCAGAATAAACAAATTAACAGTTCCAGAATTGTTTATTTTTTATATTTTGAATGCCATTCACTATGCAATATAAATGCTTTACTCTTTCGGTCAGTTGATTAGAAAGGTACCAGATTTATATATTTTTTTTTATGTTTTGATACTTTTGCACACTGAAATTTTTTTTAACAATTTATTTTTGCATTGCCATATTCTGAGAACTTTATTTTTTTGCTGACAATCATGTGAGAGCTTGATATTTGCGGGACAAGATGACCTGCAGATCGGCTGCCGTACTTGTGTAGCGCCCCGAGGGTTCGGCCGCTACAGGGGTATTGCACCTCTGCCAGAGGTGTGATATTCCACTCCCAGGTAAGGATGGAGTATGGACCAGGGCTCAGTTAGCTGCATACAGCACACACACCCCATTTCCGAGGGACAGCTCAACGGTGCTCCCACTAGACAGAAGTGCAGGCACGACCGACTATGTCCCTGTCTGGAGTGGGGAGGGGGGTGGAACACCCAGTGCTGTAGGGGCAGATAGGGGTTGGTTCCTGAGCGTAGGAAGGAGCCCATTGGTTGCTGGTCACCTGGGCTCATGGTCAGAGGGAGGTATAAAAGGTGGGCACCATCTTAGAACAGTGTTCAGTCTGTGAGGAGAGGAGAGCTGACAGGCAGCAGCAGCTCAGGCTGAGTGCTGCTCCAGAGGCAGGCCTAGAGAAGAGGCCGGAGCCTGAGAGGAGAAGGAGAAGTGGGCCTAGAGAAGAGGCCGAGGAAGGAGGAGAAGACAGAACAGGAAAGAAGGAGAAGAGAGAGAGAAACAGAAGGGCTCAGGAACAAGAAGGTGGAAGGGACCCTAAGAACCCACGAGAATCCAGGGTGAAGGGTCAGGCAGATTAAGGGTACTGGATCCCAAGTTGGTGGAGGAGAAACTACCCTCAGCCAAAGACCGGTCGTCGTGATCATTTATTGGTGCGACACCTCATCAAACCTGCTAGGAAGGCACCATATAGGACAGCGGAGGACGGGGCCCACGTTTACCTGCACAAGTCCGCGGCAGCTGGACAAAAGTGGGTCACTGGTGAGGCAGGCCAGAGAAAGGATTAAAGGAGGTCCTGTGCCATGCTCCTGAACTGCCTGGGAGTTGACCGAGCCCCTCACCTGGTGGACGCAGCACGGCTCGGGCAGTCATTCCCTGCAGAAGTGACTTGGATATTAACCATGAGTAAAGACCCTGGACTGCAGTACGTTGTCTGTGTGCTTTTTCGCTCCTCCGGCACTACCGGTACTGGGACTCTCACCACCATCACTCCCACCATCCACTACACTGCCCTGGGGCCGCACTCTTCCCGTGGGGAGTCACACCATCCCAGCTGCATACATCATCAGCCCCAGCGGTCTGCATGCAGCGGCGGTTCCTAATAACCGCAATCCACGGGTGGCGTAGTCGGACATTATCTAAAGTACAGTAGCAGACTACCATTGGTCTGACCACCCTGAGCCGCGGGACCGGGCCGCCACTACTACTCCCAGCGTCTCCCTATTGCCCGGTTCCGCGTGCCCCACGGCCCAGGGGGCGAGTCAGCTTTGGCGTAGTCGGCAGGATTTCGTGCCCGCTAACAATGGGTACTGCGCGCCTGAAAAGAGACTGTTTCATTGTACTAAAGATGGCGCCCGCCCCAGAAGAACGAGCGCCATAATGTGCGCGCCAAAAGACCACAGGAGGCCGCCTCCCATCGTGGGCCGGGTCCCAGAATGGCGCCAAAGAGGAAGCTCGCCCCCAACAACCATGAGCACGGCGGTAGAAATGTCCGTCAACGTGGGGGGGCTGCCCCTGAGAGTGGTTGTCAGCAGAACGCCCCAGGACCACCCCCCCTGGGGGCGGAAAGAGAAGAAAACTGCGGGGCAGGGGGTGGTCTGGATCAGTCTGGTCAGGCCACACCCAAAGATAGAGACAGGAACCAGCTCCAGCGCCCTGGCGCGTGGCCTGCTGCAGGCCGAATCCCCATGCAGCTTCACGGAGCTGCTAGCACACCTCCCCAAGGAAGACCCCGAGTATGTGCGGGCTGCGCTGGAGGAGCTGGACCGGAGGATGGTCCGGGCGCAGCGGGACGTGATTGCCGGGTGGAAAGAAGAAATGGCCCGGCGGGCCGTGATCCTGCAGCAGGAGGCGCCTTCGACATCCAGCGGCACACCAGCCACCGAGGGCAGTGAAAGCAGAGCGGAGGCCGAGGACGATGCCATGGAGGAGGCCGCGACAGCAGAGGCAGGTAACGGAGACGCCCCTACCCCGAACCCTGGGGCCGCCGACCTGCCCCTGCACCCTGTTGCGGAGCCCAACGTACCTGAACCCGTCATCGACACCGTGCCTCCACCGCTACCAACCGGTTCCCAGGCCATCGACACCACCAGCGAGCCCCGCCCCACGCCGTGACCTCTGACCCCGGGCGTGATCAGCAGACCACAATCGCAGGCCCGGTCGCAAGGCCTAGCGCCCCCGTACGCCGCCCGTCGACGGGAGTACTGCCGCCAACAGCTGGAGGTGTTCGAGAGGGAGCGGCGCATGAAACAGGAGAAGCTGCAGGCCCAAAGTGCGGAGCAGAAGATGAAGGCCCGACGAGATCCCCGAGCTGCCCGCGGTCCCCGAGTCACCGGGACTGTCGTGAAATTTCACATGGAACATGGCTGCGGTTTCATCCGAGACCCTGAGACCATCAGCGATGTGTTCGTGACAAGGAGAGATGTGGAGAGCCATCTGCCGGAGGGTCATCGAGGGTGAGATCTGTTTCCAGGGGATGTGGTGTCTTACACCCGACACCAAGGCGTGAAGGGATGGTATGCCCTCCACGTCCACAGAGTAGTAGAGGAGGAGGAACAGCATTACTCGGACGATGAGTACCAAGAGGACCCGGATGGGCCTGAAGATGACGAGGAGGAGCAAGGCGCATATGGAGAACGACGATAGAGAGTAAGAAGAAGCGCCAATGTAAATAGTTACCCGTCAGGGTACAAAGGAACTGTGTGGGACTGTTTCAAATTGAGTGTGGTCCCCGTTGGGACTGATATACGACTGTGTGAAAGTTATCCCCTACATCCCCTACCAGGCTGAGGACTGTGAGCAGCCATTTCCCTTCCCAAAACTGGCCGAGGACTGAGAGCGGCCACCCCTTTGTATATAGTTGCGCTTCTTAAAGCGCCCCCTACTGGTTTTATAAAAAAGACTGCAACGTCTACCTCAAGGCAAATTTGCTGGACTGTTGCACTTAGAAGAAGAAAGAACACCTGGTCGCAAGTAGCACCGCCGCCAGGATCCAAGAATGTGTTGTAAAAATGTTTTCCTGCAAATATTTTATATGAAAAGCTTTTATATGCTGCTAGATAGTAATGTGAATGTTTTCTAATAGTGTTTATATGTCAAAAGAGTTCCAGAAGTATTAGTAAGCGTTTTATAATAGTGTGACAAGAAAAGAAAAGCATTTCCCATAAAGGGAATTGAACCATGTTGCCTGTTTTCTGATGTGAAAAGTTTTAAAAAGTTTTGCATGTCCTGTAATCAACTGTTTTTGCTCTTTTCCAGCCCGAGGACGTGCTGTGATTTACCAGGGGGGAATGTAGCGCCCCGAGGGTTCGGCCGCTACAGGGGTATTGCACCTCTGCCAGAGGTGTGATATTCCACTCCCAGGTAAGGATGGAGTATGGACCAGGGCTCAGTTAGCTGCATACAGCACACACACCCCATTTCCGAGGGACAGCTCAATGGTGCTCCCACTAGACAGAAGTGCAGGCACGACCGACTATGTCCCTGTCTGGAGT
This sequence comes from Phyllobates terribilis, assembly GCF_046119375.1. NCBI lineage: Eukaryota > Metazoa > Chordata > Amphibia > Anura > Dendrobatidae > Phyllobates > Phyllobates terribilis. The sequence goes on along the minus strand of NW_027362762.1, from coordinate 534,894,047 downwards.
GGGGAGGGGGGTGGAACACCCAGTGCTGTAGGGGCAGATAGGGGTTGGTTCCTGAGCGTAGGAAGGAGCCCATTGGTTGCTGGTCACCTGGGCTCATGGTCAGAGGGAGGTATAAAAGGTGGGCACCATCTTAGAACAGTGTTCAGTCTGTGAGGAGAGGAGAGCTGACAGGGAGCAGCAGCTCAGGCTGAGTGCTGCTCCAGAGGCAGGCCTAGAGAAGAGGCCGGAGCCTGAGAGGAGAAGGAGAAGTGGGCCTAGAGAAGAGGCCAAGGAAGGAGGAGAAGACAGAACAGGAAAGAAGGAGAAGAGAGAGAGAAACAGAAGGGCTCAGGAACAAGAAGGTGGAAGGGACCCTAAGAACCCACGAGAATCCAGGGTGAAGGGTCAGGCAGATTAAGGGTACCGGATCCCAAGTTGGTGGAGGAGAAACTACCCTCAGCCAAAGACCGGTCGTCGTGATCATTTATTGGTGCGACACCTCATCTAACCTGCTAGGAAGGCACCATATAGGACAGCGGAGGACGGGGCCCACGTTTACCCGCACAAGTCCGCGGCAGCGGGACAAAAGTGGGTCACTGGTGAGGCAGGCCAGAGAAAGGATTAAAGGGGGTCCTGTGCCATGCTCCTGAACTGCCTGGGAGTTGACCGAGCCCCTCACCTGGTGGACGCAGCACGGCTCGGGCAGTCATTCCCTGCAGAAGTGACTTGGATATTAACCGTGAGTAAAGACCCTGGACTGCAGTACGTTGTCTGTGTGCTTTTTCGCTCCTCCGGCCCTACCGGTACTGGGACTCTCACCACCATCACTCCCACCATCCACTACACTGCCCTGGGGCCGCACTCTTCCCGTGGGGAGTCACACCATCCCAGCTGCATACATCATCAGCCCCAGCAGTCTGCATGCAGTGGCGGTTCCTAATAACCGCAATCCACGGGTGGCGTAGTCGAACATTATCTAAAGTACAGTAGCAGACTACCATTGGTCTGACCACCCTGAGCCGCTGGACCGGGCCGCCACTACTACTCCCAGCGTCTCCCTATTGCCCGGTTCCGCGTGCCCCACGGCCCAGGGGGCGAGTCACTTGCACAACAACGTCAAGCGAGCAGACTGTAATGACGTCTCAGGAACTATACTGTTCTAAGAGGATAGTTTAAGCTGTTTTTTTTTTAAATTTTTAAAGGGGCCCTGCTTCATTTAAGAAGTAGTTGTCCAAGTAGTAGACAACCTATTTAAAAAATATATATGCAATACATTCCCTTTAATGCTAGGGTTACAAAGCAACAAGTGTGATTGCTGTGTCTATTGCAAATTGACGTAGTGCAATTGTGACACGCTTGCAAAGGTTTCCAGATATCGAAAATTTACCTGAAATTTTCATTTCCTTGAGTCCTCAGGCAGCACACGAAAGGGTAAATGACACTTCTGCCCAGATAGAAGAGACATATTATTAGCAGTTCATTAGAATTAAGCCAATTACCCAATTCTACCCCTTACAAATATACTAGCAAAGTGAGGGTGAGGCGTATGGTGTGAAGCAGTAAATAAAAACATGGAAGGGATGTTGTGCTGAGGACTCAAGGAAATGAAAATTTCAGGTAAATTTTCCACTTCCATCATACTCGGGTATCACATGAAAGGGACTTCGAAAGCGGTACGAAGAAAAAATGGGTGGGATTAATGGTTAGATGCCCCCATTAACACTCTTTGCCAAAGGCTAAATCCCAGAAGCGAAGACACTGAGCCGGTAGTATTTCACAAAGGTGGACACCGATGACCAAGTAGCTGCCCTGCATATTTGATGTAAAGGAACATTTCTCTGCCCCAGAAGTAGCTGTGGAACAGGTAGAGTAAGCATGGAGATCTAACAGAAGGTCCAGACCTTGTAGAAGGTAACAATCCCTAATTTCCTTCAGCCACATGGCCAAACAGGCATTGCTGTTTTTTTTGTTTTTTTTTCCTCCTTATTAGGACCTTGATATTGAAGAAAAAGAGCTTCTGAGTTTCTAAAGGTACTTGTTCTATTAAGATACTCCAGGAGCCATGTCTTAATGTCCAGGAGGTATAAGTGATTTACAGGACCTAAATCTGAAGGAAGAGCTGGAGGGAGCTCTCTAGATTCGGATTTGAAGGTGCCTTTGGAAGAAAACCTGGCATTGTACATAGAACTATATAGTCGGGGAAGAATCTCCGATATGGTTGTTTGCAGAAAAGAGCCTGTAGTTCTGCAATTCTTCTGCAGATGTGATATTTACTAGAAATAGGGATTTATATGATAAAAGGCTTAAGAATAACCGCTTCCAGTTGATAAAACGAAACAAATGCCTCAATTTTATTGCTCTAAGGAATCTAGAAATTAGGGATTTGTTAGAGAACCTTCCTTCTGAATTCACATTAACTTTTGTTAGTGGGAAAATCCCTTTATTATTATTCCAAGATCTATTGATTAAAATTAAGTTCCACAATTGGATGTGTTTAAATAAAATGTTCCTGTGCTGAGATAATCTTATAAATGTGCCCCTGCTATGTACTGTGTAATGGCTGCGTCTGATCGTACAGGAACATGGTCTGATCATACCACATCTCCTGGGCAGGGGAGGAAGCAAAAGACGATCCAGACATTACACCAGGGATCACAGCGGATTCTTTCTGTGAGGTAAAACATTTCCCTGCCTGTTTTTAAACAATATTTTACTTCAAAGTAAGAATCAGCTGTGATCCCGTGCTGTAATATCTGTGTACTCTTTTACTCCTCCCCCCCCCCCCCATGCCCAGGAGATGTGGTACGATCAGGCCATGTTCCTGCACAGTCAGACACAGCGATTACACAGTACACAGCAGGGGCACATTTATAAGATTATCTCAGCACAGGAACATTTTATTTAAACACATCCAATTGTGGAAATTATTATTATTCCATCAAGTGTACTTTAAGCGTATTGGCGGGATTAAGACCTTTTGATGCCTTTCCTCCAGAAATTGAAGAACTGTAGTGACATCAACTCAATCACGCTTATTTGAGGAGCACCACTCCTTAAAGCTATGCCAGAATAGACTTTGAGAGTAGAAGATCTTCTAGAGCTTAAGAGTGTTTCTATCACTTCCTTGGAGAAACCTTTATTTATTAGAACTTGACACTCAGTCTTCAACCCTGTGAGATGTAAATACTCTGAGTTGAGGTGGTAGATTACTTGGTGACAAAGGAGATACTTGAGGCAAGGAAGTTTCCAGTATCTTCCATTCGATAGAATCAATGTGAGCAATAGCTTCTGCTTGGTCGTTTTTTATCTTAATACCCGAGGAAATAGTGGAACTGGGGGGGATACATAGATGAAGAATTTTCCTCAATTGAGAGAAAGGCTGATGACCATGTAGGGGAGGTTGGAAATGGAGTAGGGCTAACTTCATGGCTCTGAGTTCCCTCATTTTGGGGGAAAGAATTGAGTCCTGATTGGACCATCGCTTCTGAACCCACATGACTTCTGCATGCTCACCACCGCCTGGGCCTGACATATCTGTAGTGAGGACTGTTTGATAAGCTACTTTCAGACTTATACCCTGAGCCAATTGAGAGTGGTTCAACTACTATTGCAGGTCTTGCCTGAAGGATGATGTTACTGACATAGGGGCACCCAGTGGAGTAAAATCTCTGATCAAAAAAACTCAATATATTGTCCTAAAGGATCTTGGTGTGTGCTCTAGCCTAGAGTACTTTTTCTATTGAAGATGTAAGAAGTTCCAGTATTGTCATCTCTAGGCAAATTGACATTTGTATTTGTCATTTGTAACAAATCCAGGTAAAAAAAACTAGATCATTTATTCTAGTGGAACCAGATGAATTTTTGTGATTGCCCAAGAGCCTATGGCTGTAGAGAAATTTCAAGGGTATTTGTACATGACGCACAAAAATTTTCTTGGACCTTGCCTTCACTAACTAGTCGTCCAGGTATGGACAGACAATAAGTCCCTTCATTTTCAAGGCCACCACTAGAACTACCATCACTTTCATAAAAAAAAAACGAGAAGCTGATGATATCCCATACAGAAAGAAGGTGAACAGCAGATGAACTATGTGATTCTGGAGGAGTAACGCTATGCAAAGGAATTTTCTGAGAGACTTTAATAATGGGATATTGTTGCTAGAAAAATCTCCTTGTTGAATTAAATGTATTACTGAATGGATAGAATCCATCTTGAACCTTGCATTACAAGAATTTGATTTAGGTAGGTATGGTCTTATGCCTAAGTCAGTGCCATTCCCCTCCTGGCTTGGGAATTAGATAAAAAATAGATGAGTATACCCCTTCTCCTCTTTGCTTCTTCCAGAGCACTTTCACCTGAAAATCCCTGGATTAAATGGAAAGCTACTGAATCTTTTAGACTATTGATAAACAAAACGGTCTTTTGAAGTGGAGATCAATTCTATGATATAGCTGTGAATGATGGTATAGGTTACTGTCATAGAAAATATTAAAATCTCTGGAACCACACTAGTGAAGGGACATGTATCCTCCCTCCTCACCTCTCACACAGATTTCAGTAAGGAAATCAAGAATTGACAGTTTGAATCTCTTAGAATCAGACTGATAAAATGGGCATAAAGAAGAAAGAAATTGTCTTTTGTATGGAAGACTGAGATGTATAGAAAAGGCAGGAAAAGCCGCTTAAGTTTTGAAAGGAATGAAGCAATTATCTAACACCTGTTAGAGATAGCTATTGTCCATCCAGGATGCACATTCCTTTCATAAACACATCTTTGGCTATGTTGATGTCTCCGATAGAAAATATTGAATATCGAAGTTTGTATAAGTCTGATTGTGACGAGACATACCTTTATGGCTTCAGGGCTAATAGGGGAAGCAGATGCATATTTTTCCTAACTGTAACTCCTTCCTATAAGCCAGAAATCAATAATAGGCAAATCGCTGACAGCAGCCATGCCATGTTTGGTCTCTGGGTAACGGTAAAATCCCAATATAAAATATGGCTGTAACATACCTGGCGGCGTCCTTGCATGGTGGTCCATCTCCCACTGTGCAAGAGGGCGCACTTGATCTCCTGTCCAGAATGTCTCTCTGGCTTCCCTCCATGCTGTCTGTTTGTGTCTGTTTCTGCTGCTTAAGGGCGGCGCCCGATCACTTCCTGCCTTTTGTACCTGCTGTGGGTCACACCCCTTGTGCGTCCTCAGCCTATTGCTGTCTTTCACTTGGTATATAGCTCAGCAGCTCCCTTCTATCCCTGCCTGAGCATAGTGTTTCCTTCAGTGTGTGCTTGCACTCTGAAGGTGCCAGGTCCCGTTCTTTGTTTCCTTGTCTGCCTTTCCTGGAGGCTGTATTTCCAGGCCTGTCTGAACTGAGTCCTGTATGTCTTCTGCTTTGCGGTATCAGCTCCCGTGTCTGAACTGAGTCCTGTATGTCTTCTGCTTTGCGGTATCAGCTCCCGTGTCTGAACTGAGTCCTGTATGTCTCCTGCTTTGCGGTATCAGCTCCCGTGTCTGAACTGAGTCCTGTATGTCTCCTGCTTTTCGGTATTAGTTCCCGTGTCTGAACTGAGTCCTTTCTGTGTTCTCTTGTCTGTCCTGTCTGAACACGCTCCTAGCCTGTTCCTCCTGCCTTCTCGGGGCAGTATTCCCTGACCCGCTCCTGTATCCCGCTGCAGTGTCGGTCTCCTCCGTACACTCAGTTCCAGTCTGAACTCTCTCCTATCCTTTACCTGTTTTTGCCTCTATGTCCGTTCCCTTCCTTTTTCTGCAGAGTCTGAACTCGTACCTAACTCCTGCCAGTTGTCTCTGTACTCCCGTTTGTGAGTTTGTGGTCCACTCGCTACTTCACTGCAAGTACCCTGTGGGTGTCTGGCTCTGCCTTTCCCTTCCTGTCTGTTCCGTGTGAACAGAGCCCTGTCCTCCCTGCTCAGCCTTGTCTGCACTCTAGCCGTGCTTGCCTGTACCCCTTTGCCTGTATTGTTCCTGTGTCCCGGTGTGTACTGGGTCCTATCCCGCCTGTGTTCCTACCTGCTAGTGCCTCCCTGTCTGCACTCTAGCTGTGCTTGCCTTTACCCCCCTGCCTGCATACCCGCCTGCCTGCATACCAGTCGTGCCTGCCTATACCCACCAGTCTGTGTGCCAGCCTACCAGCCTGTTCCTGTATTCCCCTGTGTGGGTCAACAGCCGTGTCCGGGGTCTGTCCTGGAGTAGCACCTGGTCCCTCTGCTCGGTTCCTCCTTGGTGCACTGGCGTCGTATGCCGTCGTGCGACCCTGGTCGGATCGGGTGAATACCTAGTCACGCCCCTCCAGGCATTCACTCTCCGGCACGGTCCAGTGGAATCACTACAATCACACGCACACGCCGCTCAGCCCGGGCGTGTGCATAACAGCATGCTCAGGCCATGGTTCCCGTTGAGCCCCACGGCCTTCGCTCTTTGAGAAGTTTTTCCAGCGAATACATGCATTAAAATAAATAAATAAATTTTTTTTTTCCCCCTTTAGCTGAGTTCCAGGCGAATTACGCACCCGTCCAGATGGATCTATCAGCTCTCGTTCCTGCGGATCCGCCACGTTACTATGGGGATCCAAGACAGTGTCGTGCATTTGTGGAGCAATGCATGCTACACTTTAAGGCCTACCCTCTCTATTTTCCTTCCGATTGGGCTAAAGTGGCCTTTATGATTGACTACCTAGCGGGTGATGCCTTGAAATGGGTCACCCCCCTATGGGAAGCATGGGATCCTGTCATCCTTGACCTGCAGGCCTTCCTGGTGGCCTTTCGTATGGTCTTCGAGGACCCTAACTCTGAAGCCCCTGCTGAAGCTTCACTTCCCAATATCCCGGAGCAGCCCCGACGGGTAATGTGTGTGGGTAGCGCAATAGTCCTCCAGCCCAATGAGACTACTGCCCACCCAGAATCCTCACAGGGTGACTACGCTTTCCGGAATACTTCTCTCAACCTCAAGAGGCAGTCCAGACGTGCTAGACTTAGAGGCAAGCCGTCACGCCAGGGTCTGTCCTCCCTGAGGCCTCCTGACCCCAACCTTGAAGTCCCTACTAAAGCTTCATCTCCCTGTATCCCGGAGAAACCCCAATGGGTAATGTGCGTGGGTAGTGCACCAGTTCTCCTGGCCGAAGAGACTTCTGCCCATCCAGACTCCACACAGGAGAACTTCCTGCACCCGGCATCAGATGCTTCTTTCTCTTTAACCGGTGTGCATGTCCAAGGATGCTCCAAAGCTGTGGTTACCTCTGAGTCTGTGCACCTCTACTACCTGGCGGAGGATCCCCTGTTGCCTCCTGAACCCTCCGGGATACCACTCGATGACAAATGGAGAGAGACTTCTCTACACCCGGTACTCAATACCTTGTCCGCTTCGTCCTGTGAGCCTGACAATGGGTACCCCAAAGTGGTAGTTACCTCCGAGTCTCTACACCCCTCCGACCAGGCGGAGGATCTCCAGTTGTCTCCTGAACCCTTCGGGGTGCTACCTGGTAGCGAAAGGACAGAGACTCTCCTATACTCTGTACCTGATACCTCGCTCGCTTCGTCCAGTGAGTCCAACCTAGTGTACTCCGAAGCAGAGGTTACTCCTGAGTCTCTACACCCCTCCGACCAGGCGGAGGACCTCCAGTTGTGTTCAGAATCCTTCGGGGTGCCACCTGGTGGTGAATGGACAGAGACTTTCCTATACTCTGTACCTGATACCTCGCTCGCTTCGTCCAGTGAGTCCAACCTAGTGTACTCCGAAGCAGAGGTTACTCCTGAGTCTCTACACCCCTCCGACCAGGCGGAGGACCTCCAGTTGTGTTCAGAATCCTTCGGGGTGCCACCTGGTGGTGAATGGACAGAGACTTTCCTATATCCTGGATCTGATACCTCGCTTGCTTCGTCCAGTGAGTCCGACCTAGTGTACTCTGAAGCAGAGGTTACCCGTGAGTCTCTACACCCCTCTGACCAGGCGGAGAACCGCCAGCTGTCTCCAGAACCCTTCGGGGTGCCACCTGGTGGTGAATGGACAGAGACTTTCCTATACTCGGTACCCGATACCTCGCCTGCTTCCTCCAGTGAGTCCGACCTAGTGTACTCTGAAGCAGTTGTTTTCTCTGAGCCTCTGCACTCTTCTGACCCGGCGGAGGACCTCCAGTTGTTTCCTGAATCCTCCGGGATACCACCAGATAACAAAGAGACAGTGACTTTTCCTCATTATGTACCTGATAACCCGTCTATTTCTTCCTGTGAGCTTGACAAGATGTACCTCGAAGCAGAGATTACCCTTAAGTCTCTGTCCCCCACCAACCCAGTGAACGACTGGTCCTCGAATTCCCTGCAGAAGATTCTGGCAGGCCTGAAGAAGAGGGGGCGTAAGGGGGGAGGTACTGTAACATACCTGGCGGCGCCCTTGCATGGTGGTCCATCTCCCACTGTGCAAGAGGGCGCACTTGATCTCCTGTCCAGAATGTCTCTCTGGCTTCCCTCCATGCTGTCTGTTTGTGTCTGTTTCTGCTGCTTAAGGGCGGCGCCCGATCACTTCCTGCCTTTTGTACCTGCTGTGGGTCACACCCCTTGTGCGTCCTCAGCCTATTGCTGTCTTTCACTTGGTATATAGCTCAGCAGCTCCCTTCTATCCCTGCCTGAGCATAGTGTTTCCTTCAGTGTGTGCTTGCACTCTGAAGGTGCCAGGTCCCGTTCTTTGTTTCCTTGTCTGCCTTTCCTGGAGGCTGTATTTCCAGGCCTGTCTGAACTGAGTCCTGTATGTCTTCTGCTTTGCGGTATCAGCTCCCGTGTCTGAACTGAGTCCTGTACTGTATGTCTTCTGCTTTGCGGTATCAGCTCCCGTGTCTGAACTGAGTCCTGTATGTCTCCTGCTTTGCGGTATCAGCTCCCGTGTCTGAACTGAGTCCTGTATGTCTCCTGCTTTTCGGTATTAGTTCCCGTGTCTGAACTGAGTCCTTTCTGTGTTCTCTTGTCTGTCCTGTCTGAACACGCTCCTAGCCTGTTCCTCCTGCCTTCTCGGGGCAGTATTCCCTGACCCGCTCCTGTATCCCGCTGCAGTGTCGGTCTCCTCCGTACACTCAGTTCCAGTCTGAACTCTCTCCTATCCTTTACCTGTTTTTGCCTCTATGTCCGTTCCCTTCCTTTTTCTGCAGAGTCTGAACTCGTACCTAACTCCTGCCAGTTGTCTCTGTACTCCCGTTTGTGAGTTTGTGGTCCACTCGCTACTTCACTGCAAGTACCCTGTGGGTGTCTGGCTCTGCCTTTCCCTTCCTGTCTGTTCCGTGTGAACAGAGCCCTGTCCTCCCTGCTCAGCCTTGTCTGCACTCTAGCCGTGCTTGCCTGTACCCCTTTGCCTGTATTGTTCCTGTGTCCCGGTGTGTACTGGGTCCTATCCCGCCTGTGTTCCTACCTGCTAGTGCCTCCCTGTCTGCACTCTAGCTGTGCTTGCCTTTACCCCCCTGCCTGCATACCCGCCTGCCTGCATACCAGTCGTGCCTGCCTATACCCACCAGTCTGTGTGCCAGCCTACCAGCCTGTTCCTGTATTCCCCTGTGTGGGTCAACAGCCGTGTCCGGGGTCTGTCCTGGAGTAGCACCTGGTCCCTCTGCTCGGTTCCTCCTTGGTGCACTGGCGTCGTATGCCGTCGTGCGACCCTGGTCGGATCGGGTGAATACCTAGTCACGCCCCTCCAGGCATTCACTCTCCGGCACGGTCCAGTGGAATCACTACAATCACACGCACACGCCGCTCAGCCCGGGCGTGTGCATAACAATGGCGACAATTTGAACTACTGTGATCATCTGGAGAGGAGTTATCGCATAAGTTGGGAATTTCATAAAATCCTAAAGGGCTGAGAACAACAAGGCCCATGTGAGGTCATCAAGGGTTGTGTGTGGGTATAACGCAGGTGCTGATAAAAGATCAAGGCAAATTATGATCCGTGTTCAATGCTAAGGAATATACATGTCAGTATAGGCTTGATCCTGTTAACCAGACGTTTTCAATCGGGTTGCTTCGATCCGCTAGTTGAATCATCTCTGTGATCGGTGTAGTAAGTTTCTTTTGTTTTATCAGTTTTATTTTATTTAACTGTATCTTCTGCATTTTTTTCCCCTTTGTAAAATCTTTTGTATTTTTTTTATAAACATTGCCTTGTTTTGGATTAAATATAAAATTTAATACCTCTGTTCCTTTTCTTCTGTAGCCCGCACCCCAAAGCCATACGCTACCTACCAGGCCTCCGGTCAGCCTATATAAAACACGACTGGTGGTGTCAGCGAGTAGTCTTGGGTTATCGTGGAGTTATGTAGACCAAAATAGACCCCTAACATGTAACCTTTAATAGTAAAGTTAAAACACACAAGCTCTCAAGTAATATTAAAATATTAACGGGTGTATACCCATATATGCATGTTATCACAGGAACAGACGATCTTAGCCACAAAAATATATAAAGAGGCAGGAAATAAACTGCAAACTGTCAAATCCCTAATATTCCTTATAAGAATCCCTGCCTACCAGCGGAGGTTGGAGGTTGGCATCCTACTTTGAAACGGTATGGCGACCCTGCTCGACGGCGGCTGTCCCTTATGACCCTATGACACCCCTAATGCACTAAGCACGAACTTCGAGTACGCATCAGTGAGCATTTTGGAGATGTGAGGAATTATAGGGATACACCAATAGCACAGCATGTGAATTCGGTACATGGAGGTGATATAGGATCCATCTCGTTTTGCATAATTGAAGTGGTCCCACCTACTATTAGGCAAGGAGATTGGGCCAAAAAAATACTTCAGTGTGAGACGAGATGGAATCTACTAGCCCCCAAGGACTCAATGAGCAGTGTAGCTTCACTAGTTTCATCTAAAAATTAATATTATGGCTATTTCTTGGAACCATGCCTTTGGATATTGACCATTGGATACATTTCTGTGCCATCTATTTTTGATGGTTGCTAATAATTAATATCCAGTTTGGCAGGAGGTACCTGGTAACACCCGCTGACGATCTGAATTTGCTTGATGTAGACATATATGGAAAGTGGTTGATCTTATTGGTCCTCTGTGGCCTCCGTACGGACTCAGACCACACGTCACGCAGATCCTCAAGCGCTGCAGCGCTGAGCGCCTTATCTCAAAAGCGGCTGCCACACCTAGTCGCCAGCTGGGACTCTATGCTTCAGTGTGCCGGCCTACTGCACCAACTCCTCATCTCCGGAGAAGACTGCAACTTACCATCCATCTTCGGAACCAAGGTAATACCGCAGCATGCTTTTAGCCACGCCGACAGCATCATGACAGAGTTAGCAACCGCATCCGCCCCAGAAGTACCGGTGAGCGTCCTACCTTGACTCCCGGACAGCAATTAATTTTGGGTAAATTTGTGACAGCTTGGCATACTAAAATGGATACCGGTCTTATACCATCTATTGATGCTGGCAACCCCGGTAAGCAAGTCTGTCCACACAGATGCCAAGGACGTTATCATAACGGTGAGTGTCCCTACTCTGCACCTCACTCAGCATTTACCCTAATTTACAGATGCCCCACTGTCATCTACAGGACTACTGAACATCGCATTAACAATCCAGTACAGCTGCCCAGTACAGCACCATCTGTAAGCATTGGTACAAGTACCAGTGGAGCCCATTGATACTGCCTCCACCAAACAAGGGAGTAAATAACTACTAACCAATTAGCTCATAAACTTGGGACAAAACCTGGATTACAGGGACCTCCATAATACAGCCTACAACGCTGTTCAGCCTATACCTAATTTAATATCTCCCTGGTTGTCATACACAGGTTTCCATTAAAAGTAGAAAGCTTGCACTAGCCGCCACATTTGATCCTCCGGAACAATAAGGTCATAAGGTCATCAGGTAATTAATAATCATACTTACCTCCCTTATGTAATACTTCATCCATTATTGTTTATTTACTTACCTCATATGTTCCATTCCAGCCTACAGTAATCTTATTGGAATAATAACCTCAACCACCTTCCATATATATCTACATCAAGCAAATTCAGATCGGCAGCAGGTGTTACCAGGTACCTCCTGCCCAACTGTGTATCTGACTAATCTCTCTAGCTATCCCCACTTCACTACTAATTCTCTCTTTTCCAATTCCCTCACAGGAATCCACAGCCCATTTATACATTCCCACAGGCTAAAGCCTTACCTAAAGTGAATGGAGAAGCACCCCTATGAACTATTCTACTACAGGATTTTTTAATATTATTATCAGCTTTTTAACTTTTATCTAAAATAAATTATATATCTTTTATACTCAATATACTTTTTAGTCCATCCTTTTTATTCACTCAAACCAGAGCGGATATACGTATATTGGTTATTTTGTAATCCCTCCTCAGTTTGTGGTAGCTCCTTTATCTGCTGCAGGATTGGGTGTCTCTTGCCAGCTCCCCCACCAATTTTTTAGCTTTAATATATTTTTTACTCAATTTTTGGTGGTGGATAGTGTACAATGTTTCCAATGTTTATGATTGGTAAAAATATGGTTTTATTATATTCATGATTACAGCATATACTTATTTGTTTCCTGTGCCCCTAATTGTCTTCAGACACTGTTTTGGAATCTGGGTGTTAGATTGTCCACCTATTTAAAACTATGTTTTTTGAGCTCTTATATAGAATCTAATCAAAACAAACACATATTCCAACACTCATGCTGATAATTTAGTGGAATGCATTTTGTGCCTCATGTTTAGCCACTTCCCAGCCATTGCAGAGGGTTATGGCCATAATACATGCATAATTCTATGTATGGAATGCATTTGCGTTCCATTAGCGGCACTTGTATTCCACCAGCGATGTGTGGAACACATTTGCGTTCCACCGGCGGCAACTTCCGTTGTGAAGACAGCCTTGAACTGCAACATGCATTCCACGCCTCTAGATGAAACCGGAAGTGACGCAGCTATACCGGAAATGAGGTGAGACGCCAGCTTAACTAGCGGCGCTCAAAGCTAACAGCTGCACGCATGAATTTTGTGGCCACAGGACAATACTACATTGATGATTGATTGATGGCACACCACTATATTCGCTGATGAACCCCAGCTATTTTTCATGGGGGAAAACGTGTCGGATGTAGGATAGGAATTCTGTTATGAGATTCCTGAAGATTTGTCTAATGAAGCTTGCTATTAGCTAAGTATAAACTCTACTCATGACATTATTGGTTATTGCCCTATCTTCTTGTGCTAAATTTTATGTCATTGGGACTGGTTGCTCCTTGGATGTGGGGATTAAGGATTGTGTCTAAAATTATGCAAACTTCCTTAATACAAGATGGTGGGCAAGATTTTCTTTATATCTCATTAAGACTTTCTATCTGAGCACTTTGTATTAGGGGTGTCATAGGGTTATAAGGGACAGCCGCCGTCAAGAGGGGGCACCATACCATTTCAAAGTAGGGTGTCAACCTCCGCTGGAAGGCAGGGATTCCTATAGGGAATATTGGGGATTCAACAGTTTGCACTTTATTTCCTGCCTCTTTATATATTTTTGTGGCTAAGATTGTCTGTTCCTCTGATAACATGTGTATATGGGTATACACCCTTTAATATTTTAATATTACTTGAGAGCTTGTCTGTTTTAACTTTATGATTAAATGTTATATTTTAGGGGTCTTTTTTGGTCTATATAAGCAATTGGGGCCCCGCCCTTTATATATATATTTCTTCGTTGTGTAAGGCAGCGCTAGTCATCATGCTGGGGGACACTCGCTGCACCGGGTCAGTTAAAGCACACCAGCCACGTTTTCCAGTATTTCACAAACCAGCAGTTTATTTTACTTCATAACTGCTATAACCGAGTCCAACTCAGTGGCTCGCCGACATATTACATATAATGTCCAGGAGCCTTTCAAATGGCAGACAGGCCCACTTGGCTCCAGTTACAGTCTCCAGCAAAGTCACTTATAGAAATGTCCACATCAAGCAGTGTTTTACCTTTGCCGGGTTTTAGCTGCTTCAGACTTGTTCTGCCACCACTGTGGCTTTACGGCTTCCCAGATGGGGGTCTCCAGCCCTCGTTCCTTCAAAGGCTACTGGTATGTGGTCTCACCTCACATCCAGCCTCTGCCTTCCAGGACTCTTGCCTTCCAAGCCTCTGGCCCTCCAAGGCTACTGGGATCGCTTACACCTAAGGATCCAGCCTCTGCCTTTCAGGCTTCACTAGGCTTCAATAGGCCTCACTAGGCCTCATACTCTAGTGGTGTCCCACACGGGAACAGGCCTCATGCCTTACACACCCTGTCTCAAAACTACCAGGGTTTATATATCCTGTAGTGCACACACTGGACCTGTGCTGATGTCAGTCATGTGATCAGACCTTCTGTGTGCACAGGACCTGTGCGATGTCACAGTCATGTGACCAGTCACCTGAGGGAGGTACATGGTCGGCCAAAACACACCCTGGACCATTACAGTAATGCTGCAAGCCGCTGCATTACAGTTGTTTTGACTAAGTTATCGTGGAGTTAGTAGTGACCATACGGAGATATATACATATATTTCATGCATTGGAATTGGGGGTATGAATATGCCATACGCTCACTGTTATTTTCCCAATAACCAGTCTATTAGTGGAAGTGGCCTGCAGCCTCCTCCGTTAATCGTCAGTCAATCGTGTAATTGTCTGGACGATAGGGGTCAGCAAAGAGCTGTTCAGAAACAACCCCCCTGGCTGCGATCTTTGACAGTTACCCACTTGTCAGAGGAAGTCTTACGCCATTGAGAGTTGAAACTCCGTAGCATTCCCCCTACTGGGGTTTGCTGCAGCTGGCGTCAAAGATACGGATATTTTGAAACGAAGGTTCCTTTGTAAGCAGAACTTGGACCCTGAACTTCTTCTGCTTTCCTGGACGAGGATTGTGCTGGAATCTAGGAGATCCTTTAAATGATTGTGGCAAAACTTAAAACTAGGTTCTCTCAGGGAACGTGGAAAAGTAACACATTTGTCATCATATTTGATTTTAGGATACTTTAAAGTTGAGAAACAAACACCGATGAAGGAAGATTTCTGGACTGTATGTCACCTGACCATTGTTTGATCCACAAGATCTGGATCCCACAGAAGACAATGCTAGTGACCTTGAGGAAATATTTTCTTACATCCAGAAGCTCATGGCGTAAAAAATTCTTCTGCAGTCTGTGAGAGGCATGCTTTTTAGAATTTTGTTCCAGGAGACCCCATCTTCTAGATTATATGAGAGCTGGCTAAGTCAGATCCGTAAGGCTCTGGCCACAGGAATAGCAAAGTAAGCTACTTTACAAGATGCTGCAGTGGATGAAAAAACTTTAATTAGCAAATTATCAGACCTGTGATCCATAGAATCCTTTAACAGTAAGGTTTCTTTAGGTGGAAAAATTGAACTTTTAACCAATTTTCCTGCCACCAGATCAACATCGGGAGGTGACTCCCAAGCAGAAGAGCAATCAAGGTCTAATCTGTAAGTGTATTTCCTCTTAGTACCCTAGTCAATTTTCCTCTCAGGTCTATTCCAGTTCTTTTAAAATCAGTCCCTCATTAATGGATGAGAAGGAAACACTTTCTCTTTAAGAGTAGGAAAATCATGCAATTGCTCTTTATTGGGCTTATGCCCATGTCTTTCTCTGTCTCCCTTTAATTAATTTAGGAACTTTGTCCTTATTAATAAATATCATTATCTGAGCTATCAGCACTGACTTTACAGTCATACACCAGCATTACATCAGAGAAAGACAGGGAAGGCTGATGGCACTAGACTCCTTTTCTTTTTAGCACACCTGGAGCCTTTAAATTCCTAGAAGGTATCAAAATATTAAGATTTGAGAGTCCTCTGTGGTTGATACCTTTTAATGGCTAACTGAAAAGATGGTAACAAGTTGCAAGCTTTTGAGACTACTCAGGTCTCTTCATCAGGCATTGTATAACACAAAATCTGAAAAGTCACATATTTATACACAATGGGACACAGAAATAATGTAATAGATGAGACAGGTAACGTAAAGCAGAGCTATTACGTTGGGAGAAAGATAATCAGTTCTGGCCGTAAATATTGGATTAGTTCATAGATAAGGACTGTGAAAGTTTTATTGTCCGGTGATTGAGGTCTGGTCCAGGGTTATGATGACCCCAAAGTTCTGAGGACCACATTCCTTAGTTGATGTAGAATGACATAAATCCATGCAACACATTCATTCCTGCTCTGAAGGTGTCAAAGGTCACCATCAGTTTATATTCCCAAACATTTCTGTCTCTCTGAGATTTGAAGTTACCTTTTAATACCAATAATTTCATGTCTGTGATGTTGTGATCAGGGAAACAAAAGTGCTTGGCCACAGGTAGATTCATTTTTTCTTCTTTTATTGTGTGGTGATGAGAATTCATCCTTATCCTAGGTTTTTGCCCTGGCTGGGTTTACCTCTGCAGTGGCCAACTTAGAACACCCAGCAGGCCAGGCTTACCTCTGTAGTGGCCATCTTTGTACTCAGTACGCCGGATTTACTTCCATGGCACGGGCTTGAACTAGACTGGATCCAGGTGGTGATATGTAGTGGCTGAGGGACCAAGAAAACTCCCAGTATACAGCCAACTTGCTGACTTCTCAGTGGCTTAGGGACGAAGAAAACTCCCAGTATACGGCGCCACTGTAATGAGAAACACAGCCTTAGGGACCCAAGAAACCCCTTGTATACAGGGCTGGTCTTAGATACAACACACACATAGCAACATGAAAAAGGGAATTAAAAAAAAAAAACAGTGGCCAATATAAAATACCCATATAAGATAAATGTTTGCTATATGGACGAAAATAAATGGCAGACCATTCGGATGAGAACACAATAAACAAGGAGAACCACCGAATTTTGGGTCCAAATATCAAATAGACAATGGTTGGAAAAGGTAAAAAAACCACCTTTATTGAAGTTACGGTTTACAGTGTGTAAGGTAGCGGTATTGATCATGTTGGGGGGGGCACTCACTTCACCGGGTCAATTAAAGCACACAAGCCACGTTTTCCAGTAAACTAAAGTCCAGCAGTTTATTACACGTTATAAACTGCTTATAACACAGTCCATCTCAGTGGCTCACAGGCATGTTACACATGTAATGTCCTAGAGCCTTTCCAGTGACAGATATGCCCGCTTGGCTTTAAATACAGACTTCAGCAAGGTAGAACATCAATGTCCATATAAAGAACCATTTTTACCTTTGCTGGGTCTTAGCTGCTTCTCTCAGCTCTGTTCTGCCACAGCTACGGCTTTAAGGCTTCCCAGCCGTGGTCTCCAAGCCACGTGCCTTCCAGGGCTACTGCGTCCCAAACACAGGGATTTAGCCTCTTGCCTCACCAGGCGTCTCCAGGCCTCTCTCTTCCAGCCTCTCCAGGCTAATGGTGTCCCACACACAGGGATCAGGCCTCATGCCTTTCACACCTGTTTCAAAACTACCAAGGTTTATATATCAGTCTGTGCACATAGGACCTGTGATGATGTCACAGTCATGTGATCAGTCACCTGAGGGGAGGTACATGGTCAGCCAGAACACACCCCCTGGACATTTTAGCAATGCAGTAAGGCGCTGCATTACAAGTGGCACTACAAACACACGAGTGCCCGCACTCAAGAATGATCAAACATCACAAAAAAATACATGAATAGCAATACTTATTGGACCATAAGAAAAATATCAAAGAATAATGCTACAGGTAAGGCATGAATAATAAATGTACATACAACACCATATACTAGATGGAAATATATAGAATCTGTGTGGTACACCTGGGGTAAATTTATAAAATATATACAGTACAGTCTAAAAGTTTGGACACACCTTCTCATTTAAAGATTTTTCTGTATTTTCATGACTATGAAAATTGTACATTCACACTGGAGGCATCAAAACTGTGAATTAACACATGTGGAATTATATACTTAACAAAAAAGTGTGAAACAACTGAAAATATGTCTTATATTCTAGGTTCTTCAAAGTAGCCACCTTTTGCTTTGATGACTGCTTTGCACACTCTTGGCATTCTCTTGATGAGCTTCAAGAGGTAGTCACCGGAAATGGTCTTCCAACAATCTTGAAGGAGTTCCCAGAGATGCTTAGCACTTGTTGGCCCTTTTGCCTTCACTCTGCGGTCCAGTTCACCCCAAACCATCTCGATTGGGTTCAGGTCTGGTAACTGTGGAGGCCAGGTCATCTGGCGTAGCACCCCATCACTCTCCTTCTTGGTCAAATAGCCCTTACACAGGCTGGAGGTGTGTTTGGGGTCATTGTCCTGTTGAAAAATAAATGATGGTCCAACTAAACGCAAACCGGATGGAATAGCATGCCGTTGCAAGATGCTGTGGTAGCCATGCTGGTTCAGTATGCCTTCAAATTTGAATAAATCCCCAACAGTGTCACCAGCAAAGCACCCCCACACCATCACACCTCCTCCTCCATGCTTCACAGTGAGAACCAGGCATGTAGAGTCCATCCATTCACCTTTTCTGCGTCGCACAAAGACACGATGGTTGTAACCAAAGATCTCAAATTTGAACTCATCAGACCAAAGCACAGATTTCCACTGGTCTAATGTCCATTCCTTGTGTTCTTTAGCCCAAACAAGTTTCTTCTGCTTGTTGCCTGTCCTTAGCAGTGGTTTCCTTGCAGCTATTTTACCATGAAGGCCTGCTGCACAAAATTTCCTCTTAACAGTTGTTGAAGAGATGTGTCTGCTGCTAGAACTCGGTGTGGCATTGACCTGGTCTCTAATCTGAGCTGCTGTTAACCTGCGATTTCTGAGGCTGGTGACTCTGATAAACATCCTCAGAAGCAGAGGTGACTCTTGGTCTTCCTTTCCTGGGGCAGTCCTCATGTGAGCCAGTTTCTTTGTAGCGCTTGATCGTTTTTGCAACTGCACTTGGGGACACGTTCAAAATTTTCCCAATTTTTCAGACTGACTGACCTTCATTTCTTAAAGTAATGATAGCCACTCGTTTTTCTTTACTTAGCTGCTTTTTTCTTGCCATAATGCAAATTCTAACAGTCTATTCAGCAGGACTATCAGCTGTGTATCCACCAGACTTCTGCACAACACAACTGATGGTCCCAACCCCATTTATAAGGCAAGAAATCCCACTTATTAAACCTGACAGGGCACATCTGTGAAGTGAAAACCATTTCCGGTGACTACCTCTTGAAGCTCATCAAGAGAATGCCAAGAGTGTGCAAAACAGTCATCAAAGCAAAAGGTGGCTACTTTGAAGAACCTAGAATATAAGACATATTTTCAGTTGTTTCACACTTTTTTGTTAAGTATATAATTCCACATGTGTTAATTCATAGTTTTGATGCCTTCAGTGTGAATGTACAATTTTCATAGTCATGAAAATAAAGAAAACTCTTTAAATGAGAAGGTGTGTCCAAACTTTTAGTCTGTACTATACATTTGTAGATAATCATCACATAGAAAATACTAAGCTGGTAATAGCACGAGGTGTATCACCCAGCAAAATATACAGGTAAAAATAGCCGCTAGTAGTATATGGGCACCACCCTTAAAATATACACATGGTCAAATGATTGATTAAAGACAAATATGAAATGTCCTCAGAGGTGGAAGGAAACAGGGAGGGAATGACCCTGATCAAAAGTTCACATACCCCAGTTCTTAATACTGTGTATTGTCCCCTCTAACATCAATGACAGCTTGAAGTCTTTTGTGGTAGTTGTGGATGAGGTTGTTTATTTTCTGAGATGGTAAATCTGCCCATTCTTCTTGGCAAAAAGCCTCCAGTTCATGTAAATTCCTGGGCTGTCTAGCATGAACTGCATACTTGAGATCTCCCCAGAGTAGCTCAATGATATTGAGATCAGGAGACTGAGATGGCCACTCCCGAACCTTCACTTTGTTCTGCTGTAGCCAATGACAGGTCGACTTGGCCTTGTGTTTTGGATCGTTCTTATGTTGGAATGTCCAAGTACGTCCCATGCGCAGCTTCCGGGCTGATGAGTGCAAATTTGCCTCCAGTATTTGCTGATAATGTGCTGCATTCATCTTTCCTTCAACTTTTACCAAGTTTCCTGTGCCTTTGTAGCTCACACATCCCCAAAATATCAGCGATCCACTTCCGTGCTTTACTGTAGGGCTGGTGTTCCTTTCATCATAGGCCTTGTTGACCTCTCTCCAAATGTAACGTTTATGGTTGTGGCCAAAAAGCTCAATTTTGGTCTCATCACTCCAAATTACCTTGTTCCAGAAGTTTTGAGGCTTGTCTCTGTGCTGTTTGGCGTATTGTAGGCAAGATACTTTGTGGCATTTATGCAGTAATGGCTTTCTTCTGGGGACTCGACCATGCAGCCCATTTTTCTTCAAGTGCCCCCTTATTGTGCATCTTGAAAAAGCCACACTGCTAGTTTTCAGAGAGTCCTGAATTTCAGTTGATGTTATTTGTGGGTTTTTCTTTGCATTCCAAACAATTTTCCTGGCAGTTGTGGCAGAAATTTTTGTTGGTCTACCTGCCTGTGTTTTTCTAATCTACTTCTTACTACCTGACTGTGGTTTGGTTTTTACAGAGCCCCTGATTTTCCATTTGTTAATCACAGTTTGAACACTGCTGATTGGCATTATCAATTCCTTGTATTTTTTTTGTATCCCTTTCCTGTGTTATACAGTTCAACTACCTTTTCCCGTAGATCCGTTGACAATTCTTTTGCTTTCCCCATGACTCACAATCCAGAAACGTCAGAGGCTGGATGGAGAATGCAAGAGCCTGTCTAGATCCCAGAAACTCACTCAGCTTTTATGCACACACACTGATTACAAGCAAACAGTTCACATGTGAGGATGTTTACTTTAGTAGCCATTCAAACCCATTTGGGTCAAATTCTGTGCATGTTATCAGGCCAAAATCACCAGGGTATGTGAACTTTTGATCAGGGTCATTTGGATGTTTTTGGTTGTCATTAAGATTTAAAAAGAGAAAACACAGTAGTTTGACAATAAATGGCTTCACCCAACCAATAACTATGAGTGTAGAAAAAGTTTTTTTGTTATCATTCATATTCTCTGAAACAAGGCCAAGAAAGGAAAAATGCTATACATTCACTAGAAGCACCCAATAACCTGCCTAGTAGCAAAAGCAGCAGTGGCTTCATCCATAAATCATCAGTCAATTGCGTGATTGTCCTAACGATTGGAGACAGGAGTATTGTTTGTGAGACCCTTTGTTAGAGTTTTCTTCAGTCAGAGGCAATTAGATGTCTATCCACATTTGGCTCCTGCTTAGTTAACTTTCAGAGAAAAAGAAAGGAAAATAATTTGTGTTTTGTGCTCCTGATAAGTTGGCTATCACCCAAAACAGTTTATACATCTACTTGTAGCAAATATTGAATGTAAGGCTTGTTCATACAAGCAGTTACACGGAGGTATGTACACGTTTGTTCACATGAAATTTCTGCTTAAATATAGCAAACACCACCAGCACTGATACTCTATTTAATTTTTTTTTTTTTACTAAGTAATGGTTTCAATGGTGGATAGGAAAAGAAAAGACCAATTTCTTGTAGCTGAGTTGTTACAATTGAACTGTACTTTAAGCACACTTCACATAAATCAATAGTACTGGAGAATATAAAACACTTTGTAATATATATTATCAGATAAATCATCTTTCTTCCACACTTAGACACTTCTTCCTCTCACCCTGCCTCCTAAACTTGACATCAACTCTGAAAAAACAGCTCAAATCTGTCTTTTTCAGATAAGACATACTTGCCAGGTCACTTTGATGTTATGTGACACAGACCATTCTACTCTATAGAGAAGGGAAGAGGAGTGAGGAGCAGGGAGAGAGACAAATAGAAAGATCTAGGTTAGCTTTCTAACAAGTCTTTTACCTCACTGCAGAGCTGATTCACATACAGACAACTCAGCACAGCTGTATAATTCCCTCCATGCTGCTGCTGCTGCTTGTCTCTTTGTACTAATAAATGAATGAAATCCCTCTCAGTGCGTTGTGCTGTGTATGGGAGAGCAACAAAGAAAGAGAGCGGGGTTGCACCACCAATACAAGTACTAATATGAAAGGGGGTGCTACATCATGTAGAGAAAGGATACATTAACTTTTTGGAGAGAAGACACTACATAGTAAACGAGCACACCTCTAATATAGAGCAATATAGAAACAAGTTTATTGGACCACACATGATAAAAACATTAAAAAAAAAAGGCATGAATTGGCATGCAAACTGCCCCCTGCATGACAAATATCAGTAACCAAACAATGATGGACACCCCCAAGTGTATTCGAGTGTAATGATAAATAGGGAGTAATACTCAAATAATGAAGCAGTACATAATTTAGAAACTCCCCAATAATACACATAGAGAAATAAGATATGCATTAATAGGTAGGTAGCTTGTAAAATACCACATACACAGAAATAAGGGGTAATATCAATATAAATAGATGAAGACACATTTCATAATAGGGGGTAACATCAATCTAGATAAATAAAGACTCATCTCATAATAAGTGCCAGCCCCAATAAAGTAACCTTCATGATAAAAGGTACTGTAACACCATGAATTGAATGAGGTCAAGGAGTGGGAAATGGCCCAAACCACTAAATAATACAAAAAGACCCAATAATAGGACTGAAAAATCCAAAGGCAATAATCATTTGTCTCCCAAAGGGGTATGTGCAAGCAAGCGTCCTGTCAGGACACTAAATTATTACCTAAAGCACCAGCTCATATGAAGGTAAAGGGGGCCTGGAAAGCGTCAGGCAGAGGGCAGGAGAGAGCCCCACACGTATCGTCGTGACCCACACGGCTTCTTCAGGGGAATAATATACATAAGTGTTTGGTCCATTATATATCCTTCTGATGGATAATAGTATTTACCGATGATAGCGTGTCTCGGTCCCGCTGGCATGAACCGGAAGTCACGTAGCCGGAAATGTCGTATCGGGCGCAACGTCAGCTAGTAACGCCCCCAATGATGAGAAGGACGCAAGTTCTGTAACCATGACACACCGTGGGCAGTCGGAAGGGTGTCCATGCATAATACATAGTAAATGTAGAAAGTTGGTAAGTAATTAATCTGTGCGATGACAGCACATATAATGTGCATGCAAATTTCAGAAAGTATAAATACATTGAAGCCACTCGCATGGCGTTAAGCATATAGAAAAGATGTATATATCGTGCACTCAAAATTCTGAATGTCCAACGGTGACGCAATTGGCCGCATGGGGTGAGGGACAGAAGCCCTCACTACATACAGTCAAGGTCGACAGAGTGGATCAATTTCTTATGAAGATAGGAGCCGGGATGTACACATCCCTCATCATCCATCATATGTTGCAACATATAAATGCCAAACCGCGGAGCGCAGAAAAAATTAAATTAGTACAGATGTTATATCAAACCAACTACTAATCCCACGATCCTGGTATATTGCCAGGTAGTATTATAATAGGTAGCATATCCAAAAGTAAGCATCAACAATGTGTTCCATGAGTGAAGTCAGGAAATCGAGAGATTTGTAAGGGAGAAAGCTGGTATACAATTCCTAAAAAGAAAAAGGTAAAAAGTAAAAGACCCCACTCCTATATCCCTATCAGGGAGAGGAACATCAAGAGAATGGAGCAATAATCATAACTCAATCGAGAGTACAGAGGATAAGCCCCAACCCATAGGATTCATGTATGGAATAGGAGAGAGAGAAAGGCGGGCACATACATCTCAGAACTGTAATAGTCTGTGATTTCCTCCATATTTGCGCTGCAAGTCCCTCTCCTAATAATCCTATGATCCTTCTGATGTATCCCCAAGTTAGGAAATACCATACAGAGGTAATGTTCCTGTTTGTTCAAGTCATAAAAAGAGAAGGAGTAGTCAGGATGTGTTTAGTCTATTAGGATGTAAATCTGCCATCTTCCAAAGGGCCGATCCAAAAGAAATGCCCTGATATCCTTGATGGTGGATTCAAGATGTGATTCCTCAGTATATCCTCGTGAGGCAATGTGTTTCGCCTCCAAGATGTACGTTACAAAAATAAGAATTAGAAAAGGTTAGATGAAAACAATATACGTAGGACCTGAGGATCACATCAGCTATTGACCTACGAAGCCTGAGAATAGAAGTTCCTCATTTAATCCGAAAGGAGCTACTGAGTGTAATTCATAAATCCACCGTGACTCTGTTTGTAGCAGTCTCCTAGTTAAATTGTCACCTCTACCCGATCCAATTATTTTTTGGAGGCCCACGATACGAGTGTCGGTGAGGCTGCCCTGATGGTAATTGAGATAATACGAAGCCACTGAAGTAAGCGATCTCCCCTTTTTGAAATCTGCAGCTGCCAAATTGATGGTGGAGAAATGCTTCAGTATGCGTTTCCTCAGCTCCTGTGAGGTCTGTTCCACATAAACCTAATGGCAGGGGCAAATAATGGCGTAAATTACGCACTTAGTTTTACAATTAATGTAACTCCTGATGTAATATATTTTGTTGTCAAGGGGATTGATAAATTTGTCACGAATAGGGTGCATGTACTGACATACATTACAGTCCCAACAAGGAAAGGAGCCATTAAGCGAGATGCCTATATTAAGTTTACATGTGGGTCTTTGAAAATGGCTTCTAGTCAAGATATATCTCAAGTTAGGTGCTCTTCTTGCCGTCAATAAAAGGCGGTCCATTATGATTGACGATGTCTGCCAGTCCGTTTTTAATACACCCCAACGTTTCTTAAAAATGTTTCTCACCTCTTCCCATTGATCCACGTAGTTGGTAATAAAACGTAAGTCCATATTCTAGTATCTCTTCTTAGGGGTGAGGAGGGTCTCTTGTGTCTGGGATCTAGCCCACTGATAGGCTCTAGAGATCACCTTTCTCGGATAGCCCCTCTTTTTAAGACGATGTGTGAGATCTTCGGCTTGATGGCGAAAATCTTCATCCTGTGTACAATTGCATCTTGTTCTCAAGAATTGGCCGACAGGGACACCCTGTCTGGTATGCAATGGATGGAAACTCGAGAATAGAAGGAGGTTGTTGGTAGCGGTCGGCTTACGATACAGATCCATTAGAATTCGATCCCCATGGATGGAGATCTTAAGGTCCAGGAAGATGACTGAGATGGCTGAAGTAGAATAAGTAAGAAAGATGTTAAGTGCGTTTGTGTTGAGGAATTCGAAAAATTGTTCGCATTCTTTAACACTGCCCAACCAAACTAAAAAAACGTCATCGATATATCTATACCAATGACGAATATACTTTTTGAACCAATCAGAAGGGAAGATCACCGTATCCTCCCACCACCCCAGAAAAAGGTTAGCGAAGACAGGGGCACATCTAGCACCCATAGCGACCCCAGAGATTTGGCGATAATACGACCTATAAAAAAGGAAATAGTTGTGCTGGAGTATGAAATCCAGTAAATCTATAATGAAGGAGTCGTGAAGGTGGTCGAAGGCCATTTGCATATCCAAAAAATAAGCTACCGCCTTCATACCATCTGTATGTTTAATGTTGGAGTAAAGTGACTCCACGTCACAAGTGACTGTAACATACCTGGCGGCGTCCTTGCATAGTGGTCCATCTCCCACTGTGCAAGAGCGCGCACTTGATCTCCAGTCCAGTCTGCTAGCCTGGCTTCCCTCCATGCTGTCTGCTTGCCTCTGTGTCTGCTGCTTAAGGGCGGCGCCCGATCACTTCCTGTTTCTTGTACCTGCTGCGGGCACACCCCTTGTGCGTCCTCAGCCTATTGCTGTCTGTCACCTGGTATTTAACCCAGCTGCTCCAATGAATCCCTGCCTGAGCATTGTGTTTCATTCAGTGTGCTCTCTCACTCTAAATGTGCCAGGTCCCCTTCTGTGTTTGCTTGCCTGCCCTTCCTGGAGGCTGTATTTCCAGGCCTGTCTGAACACGCTCCTTGCCTGTTCGTTCCGCCTTCTAGGGGCCGCATACCTAGACCCGCTCCTGTATCTTGTCTGTCCTGTCTGAACATGATCCTAGCCAGTTCCTCCCGCCTTCTAGGGGCTGCATACCTAGACCCGCTCCTGTATCTTGCTACTGTGTCTGTTCTTGTCTGTATACTCTTCTAGCCTGTTTCATATATGTTTGTCCATACGTTTCCTTTTTCTGCAGAGTCTGAACTCGTACCTAACTCCTGCTCTTTGTCACTGTACTTCCGTTTGTGAGTTAGTGGTCCACTCGCTACTTCACTGTAAGTACCCTGTGGGTATCTGGTTCTGCCTTTCCCTTCCTGCCTGTTCCATGTGTACAGAGCCCTTTCCCCCCTGCTCTGCCTTGCTCACCGCTCTGGCGGTTCTAGCCTGCTCTGCCTTGCTCACCGCTCCGGCGGTTCTAGCCTGCTCTGCCTTGCTCACCGCTCCGGCGGTTCTAGCCTGCTCTGCCTTGCTCACCGCTCCGACGGTTCTAGCCTGCTCTGCCTTGCTCACCGCTCCGGCGGTTCTAGCCTGCTCTGCCTTGCTCACCGCTCCGGCGGTTCTAGCCTGCTCTGCCTTGCTCACCGCTCCGGCGGTTCTAGCCTGCTCTGCCTTGCTCACCGCTCCGGCGGTTCTAGCCTGCTCTGCCTTGCTCACCGCTCCGGCGGTTCTAGCCTGCTCTGCCTTTGCTCACCGCTCTGGCGGTTCTGGCCTGCTCTGACCCTTTGTTCACTGCTCCGGCAGTCTTGCTCCGCTCTGACCCTTTGCTCACTGCTCCAGCAGTCTCGCTCCACTCTGACCCTTTGCTCACTGCTCCGGCAGTCTCGCTCTGCTCTGACCCTTTGCTCACTGCTCCGGCAGTCTCGCTCCGCTCTGACCCTTTGCTCACTGCTCCCGCAGTCTCACTCCACTCTGACCCTTTGCTCACTGCTCCGGCAGTCTCGCTCCGCTCTGACCCTTTGCTCACTGCTCCGGCAGTCTCGCTCCGCTCTGACCCTTTGTTCACTGCTCCAGCAGTCTCGCTCCGCTCTGACCCTTTGCTCACTGCTCCGGCAGTCTCACTCCGCTCTGACCCTTTGCTCACTGCTCTGGCAGTCTCGCTCTGCTCTGACTACACTTGCTCACCGCTCCAGGCGGCCTCGTCCTGCTCTACTCTTTCTCACCGCTCCAGGCGACCTCGTCCTGCTCTACTCTTGCTCACTGCTCCAGGCGGCCTCGTCCTGCTCTACTCTTGCTCACCGCTCCAGGCGGCCTCGTCCTGCTCTACTCTTGCTCACCGCTCCAGGCGGCCTCGTCCTGCTCTACTCTTGCTCACAGCTCCAGGCGGCCTCGTCCTGCTCTACTCTTGCTCACCGCTCCAGGCGGCCTCGTCCTGCTCTACTCTTGCTCACCGCTCCAGGCGGCCTCGTCCTGCTCTACTCTTGCTCACAGCTCCAGGCGGTCTCGTCCTGCTCTACTCTTGCTCACCGCTCCAGGCGGCCTCGTCCTGCTCTACTCTTGCTCACCGCTCCAGGCAGCCTCGTCCTGCTCTACTCTCGCTCACCGCTCTAGGCGGTCTCGTCTTGCCCTGCTCTCGCTCACCTCTCTGGGCTGCCTCACTCTGCTGTGTTTGTCCACCACATCTGTGGTTCTGTTCCTGAGTCCCAGTGTGTACTGGGTCCTATCCCGCCTGTGTTCCAACCTGCTAGTGCCTCCCTGTCTGCACTCTAGCCGTGCTTGCCTGTACCCCCCTGCCTGCATACCCGCCTGCCTGCATACCAGTCGTGCCTGCCTATACCCACCAGTCTGTGTGCCAGCCTA
The DNA here is from genome assembly GCF_046119375.1 of Phyllobates terribilis. Lineage (NCBI taxonomy): Eukaryota > Metazoa > Chordata > Amphibia > Anura > Dendrobatidae > Phyllobates > Phyllobates terribilis. Next base: position 534,866,307 of record NW_027362762.1, on the reverse strand, counting down.
ACCTGTCTGTTCCTGTATTCCCCTGTGTGGGTCAACAGCCGTGTCCGGGGTCTGTCCTGGAGTAGCACCTGGTCCCTCTGCTCGGTTCCTCCTGGGTGCAATGGCGTCGTATGCCGTCGTGCAACCCTGGTCGGATCGGGTGAATACCTAGTTACGCCCCTCCAGGCATTCACTCTCCGGCACGGTCCAGTGGAATCACACGCACACGCCGCTCAGCCCGGGCGTGTGCATTACAGTGACCAACAGTGCTGAAGATGTAATCGTGATATCCCTGCAGATACGTATGAAATGTGAAGTATCCTGGACAAATGATGGAAGTTTGGAAACTAGGGGTTGCAGAAAAAAATCGACAAAAGTGCCTGCTTTTTCGCATAGGCCGCCAATGCTGGAAACAATTGGACGGCCTGGTGGTTTGGATATATTTTTGTGTATCTTTGGGAGCATATAAAATGTGGGGACAACAGGATGTTCCACCTACATGTAGTTCTTTTCTTTTTGGTTGGTAATGCCCATACTGAGGTCCAGATTTAATAGCCCCCGAAGTTTGGATGTAAAGACCATGGTAGGGTCCGCAGGCAGCTTATGATAAAAGTTATGATTCGTATGCCTATGAGCTTCCTCTAGGTACATCTCGATCGGCCACAAGACCACATTCCCTCCCTTGTCAGCCTCCTTTATTAGAAAGGAATTATTGTTTTTCAAGGCAGAGATGGCCTGAGTTTCAATTTTGCTCAGATTTTTATTTTTAATAGTACGAGAGGGTAGATGGTAAATACCAGTTAAAAAAACATTTTGATTGCAGGTAGCAGTGTAAATGATGGTGATACAGTGGGCTTATTTCTGTAAGAAAATATCTTTCTACCTGGTTGGGGTTCATTTTAGGTAAGAAGATCCATAAGATCCTGAAAGGCCCTTCAATCGTTTTCCGCCAAACGGTCAACTACCTCTGTTTTTTTGTAGATAACTTTGAATAATAGATTTCTGCAAAAAAGAAAGAGATCCTTGACAAGCAAAAACTTATCCAATGTCTGAGTAGGTGAAAAGGTGAGACCTCTTTGCAGCACCGAAACCTCCACTGCAGATAGATCATAGCTAGACAGATTAACAATTTGTAATGTGTCCGTTGATGACGGTAAATACCTGTCTACAGTGGAGGGCAATACCACTTGTCCTAAAAGCGTCTCTGTCGTCTGTTGGGCGGATACGGTGTTCTTCTGCCCCTGTTCCTGGTGATTCTTGGGAAGATGTTTGCTGCGGCCCTTGCCTCTTCTGGTCCGGTATCTGTGCTGCTTCCTCCTGACAATAAAAAATCACTAGAGCCCAGTTCTTCCGTAGTGATGTCACCCTGAACAGTATTTTGCTGGGCATGTTTCCTAGGGGCACGTGTATTTCCTCCATGTTGCCACCTGAATACCTGGTTGTTTTCAAAGTCCAATCGGTCCCTATGGAACTTCTTTCTTTTACCATCGATAATATCCCGCTCATATTTATCAAGAATGTCTTTGAGTTTAGTATTGTGTGACTGTATCTGTTGGGCATCTATTGTTTGAGATAATTTGGTTTCTAAGATTTTAATGCGGGATTTGGTATTAGATAAAAGCTCCCTATCATGCTCTAAGAGCATATTGATGATTATCGAGGAGCAGCGCAGAAGACCCTGTTCCCAAATTTTTTGGAAGTTGGGGGTGGGTTCCCATGCCGGATAAATGGGGATTCTCAGTCCCCGTGGTACAATATTGGCCTTCATGTACTCTTCTAACCTACGAATGTTCCACCATAATTTAATACTAGTTTTGTGGGAGGTGGTGAGCTCATTGGTAATATGTGTGGAATCAGAATTTTGTATAAGGCTGGGAGATGCTGAAAAAATGTTTGTTTGGTTACTGATATTTGTCATGCGGGGGGGCAGTTTGCATGCCAATTTATGGCTTTTTTTAAAAATGTTTTTATCATGTGTGGTCTAATAAACTTGTTTCTATATTGCTCTATATTGGAGGTGTGCTCATTTACTATGTAGTATCTTTTCTACACTAAATCTGTGTATGGGAGAGATCACTGCAGCTCACCCCCTCCATCAGAAAATGCAGCATACAAATCATATGGATAGATATAGTGTTAGGGTATGTGCAGACAATCCGGAGCCGATTGCGGCCCCGAGGCTGCGGAGAAGCTGCCTCCAGCTTCCGCTCATTATGCAAATGAGCGGCTGGGGTTTTTTCTTCTCACAGGCGGGCTTTCCCCATAGAGATTAGGTCTATGGGAAAAGCCCTCATGCGGATCCGCTGGAGGAAATAGACATGCTGGACATACTGCTGTCTGGAAAGACGTGCTGCATGTCTGTTTCCGCGGGTGTGTCGCAGACGCATAGTGGGCATGGGATTTGTATAAATCCCATCCACTATGCTGTAACATCTGGCCACTGCGAATTGCACAAAGCACACTTGCTCTGCTTCCACTCCGCAGCGAGCACTGATCGTGTGCACATACCCTTATTCTTCATATACATATGCAAGAAAACTTATTCTGAAAAATTATCCTTTAAATTATTTGCTAATGCTTGTGATTCCAACATTTATAATATGTGCCCAAAATTATGTGCTTACCTGAATATTACATCCACGCATAGACATTACACTGTAATTGTGTCGACAAATTTCATAAGATGGTTGACAAATGCAGCTAAAAATTTGCTTTTGGGGGGAGGTGGGCTGGTATAAAACTATACCTATCAAAAGAATGATCCAGTCCTGCTTTCATCCCTCCCATTTGTATGTTTACAAGTCACTGACACCTACTGTAGTTGCCAATATACAAGGCACTCTGGGAGCCTCTTTTGGCAATTACTGTCCTCTGTAGCAAAGCCTGGTAGGCTAGGGTTAAATCCTAGAGCTGCAGGTCTTAATTAGATTCACATTCCTAGCTTTGACTAAGAACCAGGGCATATGTTCACCTGAAAGGTCTGCCTGCTATGAATGTTGATCAGAGAGAAGCATGTTGAAGCTGGTGAGTGACCAGCCAAAATGTGAGCTGTAGCTTTGAGAGAGACAAGCCAGAGTTTCTCTCTAAATGAAGACTGCATAGTAATGTGTAGAAGTTGCAGCCTGTTCAGTGGGAGCTGTGCATAGAGTTTAACACTTCTGTATGGTGCTGGAAACTACTCAAGCTCAGGTTGAAGGTGAATTACTGAAGCGCAGGCTGAAGTCTGGTAAGACCGTAACTCTTCTTTGTGTAAAATTTGCTCCAGGAGGACGGACTGTATACATTACCTTATTGTATCTGGGAGAATGAAATTACCTCTGGTGTTGGCAGTCTCAGCTAGAAGCTGAGAGAGAGGACGGTGATCTGTTCAGGTGAGCCTGCACTGACATACAGGTGCATCTCGCTAAATTAGAATATCATCAAAAAGTTAATTTATTTCAGCTCTTCAATACAAGAAGTGAAACTTGTATATTATGTAGAGTCAAACAGAGTGATCTATTTCATGTGTTTATTTCTGTTAATGTTGATGATTATGGCTTACAGCCAATGAAAACACAAAAGCCATTGTCTCAGTAAATTAGAATACTTTATAACAACAACTTGAAAAATGTTTTTAAAATCCGAAATGTTGGCCTACTGAAATGTATGTTCAGTAAATGCACTCAATACTTGGTCGGGGCTCCTTTTGCATCAATTACTGCATCAATGCGGCGTGGCATGGAGGCGATCAGCCTGTGGCACTGCTGAGGTGTTATGGAAGCCCAGGTTGCTTAGATAGCAGCCTTCAGTTCGTCTGCATTGTTGGGTCTGGTGTCTCTCATCTTCCTCTTGACAATACCCCATAGATTCTCTATGGGGTTAAGGTCAGGCGAGTTTGCTGGCCAATCAAGCACAGTGATATTGTTGTTTTTAACCCCTTCAGGACCCAGCCTATTTTGACCCTAAAGACCTTGGCATTTTTGTCAATTCTGACCAGTGTCCCTTTACGAAGTAAAAACTCTGGAACACTTCAACGGATCCTAGCGATTCTGAGAATGTTTTTTCGTGACATATTGGGCTTCATGTTAGTATTAAATTTAGGTCGATAATGTTTGCGTTTATTTGTGAAAAAATCAAAAATATGGGAAAAAATTTGAAAATTTTGCAATTTTGAAATTTTGAATTTTTATTCTACTAAACCAGAGAGTGATGTGACACAAAATAGTTAATAAATAACATTTCCCACATGTCTACTTTACATCAGCACAATTTTGGAAAAAAAAAAAAATTTTGGTAGGAAGTTTGAAGGGTTCAAAGTTCATCAGCAATTTATCTTTTTTCCAGCAAAATTTACAAAACCATTTTTTTAGTGACCACATCACATTTGAAGTCCCTTTGAGGGGTCTTTATCACAGAAAACACCCAAAAGTGACACCATTCCAAAAACTGCACCCCTCAAGCTACTCAAAACTACATTCAAGAAGATTATTAACCCTTCAGGTGCATCACAGGAACTAAAGCCACATGGAAGAAAAAAATGAACATTTTTATTTTTCTAACAAAAATTTTCTTTTAGCCTAAATTTTTTAATTTTCACATGGGTAACAGGATAAAATGCATCCTAAAATTTGTTGGTCAATTTCTCCTTAGTACACTGATACCTCATATGTGGTCATAAACCACTGTTTGGGCACACGGCAGGGCTCAGAAGGGAAGGAGCGCCATTTTACTTTTTGAATGGAAAATTAGCTCCAAAAGTCAAATTGCACTCCTTCTCTTCTGAGCCCTGCCATGCGCCCAAACAGTGGTTTATGACCACATATGAGGTATCAGTGTACTCAGGAGAAATTGACCAATACATTTTAGGATGCATTTTATCCTGTTACCCATGTGAAAATTAAAAAATTTAGGCTAAAAGAAATTTTTTGTGAAAAAAAAAGTACTTTTTTGTTTTCACAGATCATTTTGTGAAGCACCTGGGGGTTCCAAGTGCTCACTATGCATCTAGATAGGTGCCTTGGGGGGGTCTAGTTTCCAAAATGGGGTCACTTGTGGGGGAGCTCCACTGTTTAGGCACATTAGGGGCTCTCCAAACGCAACATGGTGTCCGCTAACAATTTGAGCCGATTTTCCATTCAATTTGTTAGCGGACACCATGTCGCGTTTGGAGAGCCGCTGTGTGGCCAAACATTGGAGCTCCCCCACAAGTGACCCCATTTTGGAAACTAGACCCCCCAAGGCACCTATCTAGATGCATAGTGAGCACTTGGAACCCCCAGGTCCTTCACAAATTAATCCGTAAAAATAAAAAAGTGTTTTTTTTTCCACTTTTTAATTTTTATGAATCAATTTGTGAAGCACCTGGGGGTTCCAAGTGCTCACTATGCATCTAGATAGGTGCCTTGGGGGGTCTAGTTTCCAAAATGGGGTCACTTGTGGGGGAGTTCCAATGTTTGGGCACACAGCGGCTCTCCAAAAGCAACATGGTGTCCGCTTTCAAATTGTCGGCTCAAATTGTTAGAAGACACCATGTTGCGTTTGGAGAGCCGCTGTGTGCCCAAACATTGGAGCTCCCCCACAAGTGACCCCATTTTGGAAACTAGACCGCCCAAGGCACCTATCTAGATGCATAGTGAGCACTTGGAACCCCCAGGTCCTTCACAAATTAATCCGTAAAAATAAAAGTGTTTTTTTTTCCACTTTTTAATTTTTATGAATCAATTTGTGAAGCACCTGGGGGTTCCAAGTGCTCACTATGTATCTAGATAGGTGCCTTGGGGGGTCTAGTTTCCAAAATGGGGTCACTTGTGGGGGAGCTCCAATGTTTGGGCACACAGCGGCTCTCCAAAAGCAACATGGTGTCCGCTAACAAATTGTCGGCTCAAATTGTTAGAAGACACCATGTTGCGTTTAGAGAGCCGCTGTGTGCCCAAACATTGGAGCTCCCCCACAAGTGACCCCATTTTGGAAACTAGACCCCCCAAGGCACCTATCTAGATGCATAGTGAGCACTTGGAACCCCCAGGTCCTTCACAAATTAATCCGTAAAAATAAAAAAGTGTTTTTTTTTCCACTTTTTCATTTTTATGAATCAATTTGTGAAGCACCTGGGGGTTCCAAGTGCTCACTATGCATCTAGATAGGTGCCTTGGGGGGTCTAGTTTCCAAAATGGGGTCACTTGTTGGGGAGCTCCAATGTTTGGGCACACAGGGACTCTCCAAACGCAACATGGTTCCAATTTGTTAGCGGACACCATTGTGTAGTGTATGTCAGGTTGGTGTGTGGTGTGGTATATTGTAGTGTATACACCACACACACACACACACTACAACACACACACCATCCTGACATAGCCTCCTAAGCTTAGTACGCCCTAGACTGGGATGAGTGGGACGGGCGGGACATTTTGTGTGCTGTGTGCGTGTGTAAAAAAAAATAAAATAAAAAAACTAAACTTTATTATAGTGTGAGTGTACGCGCGTGTGCGTGTGTGTGTGTGCTTGGTGTAACCTTCTGCAGTCACGTGTGGGGGCTGTCAGGCGTAGGGGGCTGTCAGGCGTAGGGGGGGGCTGAAGAGATGGAGGAGCCAGCAGCTGCAGCAAGGGGGGTGATCACTGGGGCAGGAGCCGGCAGCAGCAAGGGGGGTAGGAGGCCGGCAGCATCAGGGGGGTGATTACTGGGGCAGAAAGGGGAGCAGGAGCCAGCAACAGGGGGGTGATCACTGGGTTTGCGGGGGGGGGGGATGATCACTGGGATGGGGGGGTGCACACTGGGGATGGGGAGTGAACACTGGGGACAGGTGGGGGTGAACACTGGGGACAGGTGGGGGTGAACATTGGGGACGGGGGGGTGAACACTGGGGACAGGGGGGGTGAACACTGGGGACAGGGGGGGGGTGAACACTGGGGGGGTGATTATTGGGAGGTGGGGGGTGATATCACTGGGACTGGGGGATGGTGGGTTTGATCACAGGAGCAGGGCATTTACACTGAGCCTGCTGCTGCTGTGATCACAGTCCACCGGCTGTCAGAAGGAGAGCAGCAGCCGGTGGATGAAGACGTGGGAGAGGGAGCAGAGGGAGTGGAGGTCGGGGTGCAGGTATCAAAGTGGAGGGGGTGTGGAGGGGGGTCGGGGGTGGAGGGGGGGTCAGGGTGGAGTGGAGGGGGGGTCGGGGGGGAGTGGGGGCAATACTACCTGATGCAGATCAGCGGCGGCAGCAGGCGATCAGCGGCGGCAGAAGCGATCCACGAGTTCAGCAGCAGAGGGTCCACGGGGGGGCAGCAGCAGAGGGTCCATGGGAGGCAGCAGCAGAGGGTCCACAACGGCCGGCACACGATCCATGGACGGGTAGGAGCTGGGCAGTTGCGGCCATCATTAAAAACTCCCTCCACATCTGATTGGGGCTAGTATCCATGTGACGCTAGCCCCCCAATCAGATCTGGGGGGAGGGGGGGACAGAGGTGACACTCCCCCCAGCCAATGGCTGATGCTGTAAGCATCAGGCCATGCCCAGATTTAAATATTACACCAATTTTCATTGGTGAAATATTTAATTCATACCGATTGGCAATTTCACTAAAAGTGAAAATGAAACAGCCAATCGGAGGGGTTCCAGGCACGGGGGGGTTAATCCACCCCCCCCGTGGGGTCGACTTCAGGATGTCCAGTTGCAGTAGCAACTGTGACACCTGAGCGACCCCGCTCGCAGGCGCTGCAGGGGCTCTTTCCCTCCATGTCACACACGGTGTGACACGGGTCGGGAACGAACTGTTTTCCATGTCACAAACGGTGTGACACGGGTCGGGAAGGGGTTAAACCAGGTATTGGTACTTTTGGTAGTGTGGACAGGTGCCAAGTCCTACTGGAGAATGACATTTCCATCTCCAAAAAGCTTGTCGGCAGAGGGAAGCATGAAATGCTCTAAAATTACCTGGTAGACGGCTGCGCTGACTTTGGTCTTGATAAAACACAGTGGACCTACACCAGCAGATGACATGGCTCCCCAAACCATCACTGATTGTGGAAACTTCACACTAGACCTCAAATAGTAATCCAATATAAGTTTCTCAACCGGTACATATTTAAATAGTAATCAAAGCTCCATGGCTTGCACCTAATGACATAAATACAGGTAAATCGCTAACCATAGATATACAGCGAAGAAAAAATGCGATTGAAAAAACCCAGCAGGTGTTTTAATCATAAAAATTAACTTTTATTAAATATATCATTAAAAATAAAAAATAAACATACAAGTAGTGTTGAGCGATACCTTCCGATATCAGGAAATATCGTATCGGATTGGATCGGACCGATACCCAAAAAGTATCGGATATCGCCGATTCCGATACCAGAAACCAATGCAAGTCAATGGGACACAAATATCGGAATGAAAATAAACCCTTTCTTTCCTTGTAGGTTAATTCTACATGAAGGAAAACAACTAACAATAATGTAGAATGTATTACGCGAAAAGCCGGCAATTCATCAGCGGCATACACCGGTACCCGACAATTTACAACAGAAAGAATAGAGCTTCACACATAGATTAGATAGATAGAAACATGTCAGTCACATATATATGAAGTACAGTGACAGTGTTGCTTACTGTACTTGTCAGTTAGTGTAAAGGATTTATTTAAAAATATAATAATGTTTTCATGCACCGTCTCTTTAAAAAAGCCGGCCGGCAATTCAGCATCTGTACCCGACAATTTAGAATAGAAGGAATAGAGAATCATACATAGATTAGATAGATAGAAACATGTCAGTCACATATATATGAAGTACAGTGACAGTGTTGATTACTGTACTTGTCATTTAGTGTTAAAATAAAGGATTTATTTAAAAAAAAATTGGCGTGGGGTTCCCCTTAATTTTAGTCTCTAGCGGAGGTTAAGCAGACGGCTGGGGCAGATGTTTGAAGCCTGGGAAGGGGGTAATACCCACGGAGCTTCCCAGGCTACTAATATGAGCCCCGAGCTGAATACCTAGCCTTTACTAGCTATTAAAATGGGGGACCCCCTCAAAAAAATGACGTGGGGTCCCCCCTAATTTAATAGCTAGCAAAGGCTAGGCAGACAGCTGGGGGCTGATATTAATAGCCCAGGAAGGGTGCCATGAATATTGGCCCCCTCCCAGGCTAGAAACACCAGACGTCAGCCGCCCCAGAAATGGCGCATCCATCAGCGTGGGAGAATTCTCCTGCACTCAGCGCTTCAGCGTGAGAATTTTCCCACGCTGTCAGTGACGTGCATGAGGTGAGCCGAGTTCATTGGACATGACCTCGGCTCATCTTTATGCCGTCACAGAGAGACACTGAGGAGCGCAAGCATGCCTGCGCTTCTCAGTGTCTGCGGGATGACAGGCTGGATGGCAGCGTTCTGCTGCGGTCCAGCCTGTCATCTCGATGTAGCAGAGCTGAAGCTGTCGTGGGAACCATGGAAAGGTAAGGATGAGGTTGCTTTATTATTTTTCTTTTATTGCAGGAGATCGTTGGCTTCAGCTGGAATGGGCGTGATGGTAAGTATAGTTTAATTTAGAACAATAAAGAATTGTGTGTTTATTTCAATTAAAGGACTTTATTCTGGGTGTTGTGTTTTTTTTTAAATACTTTACTAGAAATTCATGGCGGTCATGTCTAATATTGGCGTGACCCCATGAATTTCGGGCTTAGGGCCAGCTGATAATGCCAAGCTGGCCTTAACCCCTTTATTACCCAGTGAGCCACCGCACCAGGGCCCTGGATGAGTTGGGTACAGCGCCAGAAGATGGCGCTTCTATGAACGCGCCATTTTCCGGGGTGACTGTGGACTGCAATTTGCAGCGGGTGGGGCCAAGAAAGCTTGGGCCTCCCTGCGCTGCGGATTCCAGCCCGCAGCTGCCTAGCTGTACCTGGCTGGACACAAAAATAGGGCGAAGCCCCAGGAATTTTTTTTTTTAATTATTTCATGAAATTCCTGAAATAATTAAGAAAAAAAAGGGCTTCCCTATATTGTTGTGTCCAACCAGGTACAAATAGGCAGCTGGTGGTTGGGGGCAGCCCGTTCCTGCCTGCTGTACCTGGCTGGACACAAATATAGTGCGAAGTCCCACGTCAATTTTTTTTAAATTATTTCATGAAATAATTTTTAAAAAAAAGGGCTTCCCTATATTGTTGTACCTGGCTGGACACAAATATAGGGCGAAGCCCCACATCAATATTTTTTTAATTATTTCATGAATTTCCTGAAATAATTAAAAAAAAATTGACGTGGGGCTTCGCACTATATTTGTGTCCAGCCAGGCACAGCAGGCAGGAACTGGCTGCGCCCAACCACCAGCTGCCTATTTGTACCTGGCCGGACACAACAATATAGGGAAGCCCTTTTTTTTCTTAATTATTTCAGGAATTTCATGAAATAATTAAAAAAAAAATACATGGGGCTTCGCCCTATTTTTGTGTCCAGCCAGGTACAACTAGGCAGCTGGGAGCTGGAATCTGCAGCGCAGGGAGGCCCAAGCTTTCTGGGCCCCACCAGCTGCCTATTTGTACCTGGTTGGACACAACAATATAGGGAAGCCCTTTTTTTCTTTATTATTTCATGAATTTCATGAAATAATTAAAAAAAAAAATACATGGGGCTTCTCCCTATTTGTGTGTCCAGCCAGTTACAACTAGGCAGCTGGGGGATGGAATCTGCAGCGCAGGGAGGCCCAAGCTTTCTGCCCCCCCGGTGCAAATTGCAATCTGCAGCCACCCCGGAAAATGGCGCATTCATAGAAGCTGGATGCTGTACCTGGCTGGCATACAAAAATATGGCAAAGCCCATGTCAAAATTTTTGGGAAAAATTAATTAAAAAATAAATAATAATTTAGGGACTGCATCTTTATTAACTCCTCAAATGTCATTTAGTGTTAAAATAAAGGATTTATTAAAAAAAAAATTGGCGTGGGATCCCCCATAATTTTAGGCTCTAGCGGAGGTTAAGCAGACGGCTGGGGCAGATGTTTGAAGCCTGGGAAGTGGGTAATACCCACGGAGCTTCCCAGACTACTAATATCAGCCCCCAGCTGAATACCTAGCTTTTACTAGCTATTAAAATGGGGGACCCCCTCAAAAAATGACGTGGGGTACCCCCTATTTAATAGCTAGCAAAGGCTAGGCAGACAGCTGGGGGCTGATATTAATAGCCCAGGAAGGGTGCCATGAATATTGGCCCCCTCCCAGGCTAGAAACACCAGCCGTCAGCCGCCCCAGAAATGGCGCATCCATAGGATGCGCCAACTCTGGCACTTAGCCTCGCTCTTCCACGCTGCCCTGGTGCGGTGGCAGGGGGTAATAGGGTTGGGGTTCATGTCAGCGCCAGCTGCCATGAAGCCCAGGTTAGTAATGATGGGCATCTATAAGACACCCCCATTACTAACCTACAAAGTGTTAAAAAGAAAAAACACACTACACCCAGAAAAAAATAATTTATTTGAAATAAAACACACAATTTTATTTAATTCTTAGTTTACTAAAAAAAAATAGTTACCTGTCCACGTTCCTGCGCTGATCTCCCATGCACAGCTGTCACATCTGGAGATGGTGACAGCTGTGCATGGCTGCTGTAAGCTCACACTGCCGGGAACACGTCCGCTCCCGGCAGCGTGAGCCCTGACTGAGGTCACCGGAGTGCATTCAGTCAGCGCAGCTCCGGAGACCTCCTTTACGGCACTGCTGTACCGTGGGAATTTCTCACGATACAGCAGGGCCGTAAAGGAGCTAACCGGAGCAGCGCTGCCTGAACTCCGGCGAACCCGCTTATGCAATGACGGGGCTGCTTTACGGCCCCATCATTCTAGCGGCGGCAGCGGTTCACAGCGGTCACATTCTATGTGGCTGCTCTAAACTGGAGATCTTCGTGGGACACTCGTGGACTACTACGGAGGGGTAAGGATAAGGTTGTGGTTTATTATTTTATATTTTATTACAGGAGATCGATGGCTCCGGGGAATTAGGTGTCTAGGTGAGTATAGGTGTATTTTTTTATTTTTTACTTTATTTAAGGTGGCGATCGGCGGGGACAGGTAATGTATGAACTAATTTATTGTAGGCAACCCCTGGCCACCAATGACATGTATTTAAAATTTATTGGGGACACAGTAGGGCAATTTAAATAGCAGGATCAGGCTGATGGGAACTACTGCTCCCATCAAGCTGATCCTGCTGGCACGAGTGGACGGGGGACAGACATAGGCCGATGGGAGTAGTAGTGTCACATCGGCCTATGTCTGCCTGCACGCACACACCCGCAGACATCGCACAGACACCGCACACACTCGTAGACATCGCACAGACACCGCACACACCCGCAGACATCGCACAGACACCGCACACACTCGCAGACATCGCAGAGACACCGCACACACTCGCAGACATCGCACAGACACCGCACACACTCGCAGACATCGCACAGACACCGCAGACACTCGCAGACATCGCACAGACACCGCGCACACCCGCACACATCGCACAGACATCGCACACACCCGCAGACATCGCACAGACACCTCGCACACACTCGCAGACACACGCACAGACACCCCGCACACACTCGCAGACACACGCACAGACACCCACACACACCAATCATGACGGGCTGATCGTCTGGGAGGTGAGGCTGACCTGTGCGGCCATGGGAAAGTTCATGTGAGTTCATGCAGTGCAGTCAAGCATGAACTCACGTGAACCCTCTGAGGGCACCGCGGCTACTTCAAATGAACAGCTGATCAGCATCACCTGATACCTCAGCTGTTCATTTGAAATAACCAGCGGGAAAGCGCAGCACAGAACGGGAAAGCTGGCGGTGAAGTCTTTTCACTGCCGGCTTCCCCGCCTGGGTCCTTCGCTCCCCTCTCCTTGGTGCTGCGCTCCCCGCCCGGTCCTAACTTACGCTCGGGATGGGAGGTGGCGAGGGGAGCGGAGGATCGGGGTGGGAGGCTGCGGGGAAGCAGTATGGGGCTGTGTGATTGTTTAAAAGCCGGCGGCTTTTTACCGCCCGCCGGCCTTTAAACGATCAGGAGAATTCTCCCACGCTGGGATGGCATTCTGATGACAGGCTGGATCTCAGCTGAGCGCTGCCATCCAGCTTGTCATACTTCAGAGACACTGCAGAGCGCGGGCATTATGGGAACTTCCGATTCCGGTATTCGATATTGTAAAAGTATCGGAATTAAGTATCGGAATTCCGATACCGCGAATATCGGCCGATACCCGATATTTCAGTATCGGAATGCTCAACACTACATACAAGATAAATATCTGGCAGAGACAATGCAGGACATACATATCTAAAATTCCATCATGCTCAATGGACACCAAGGTCCACAAATGAGAAACCCAAAAGGTCTATAGTCCTAGACCCCAGCATTCCTCATCCAATGATCTCAAATATATGTCCCAAGTAATATTTATCAAGCGATCATCTTTCCTTCAACCTAAGTATTTGGCAATATAAATATATTGGTGACCACTAGAAATTGTAAGAACATATACCTGGGCAGAGGGCTGTCCGTGGGGATACTCTCACGTGGACCACGCGTCCACCCCGACTCGCGTTTCGGCATTACCTTCTTCAGGGGTAGAAGAAGGTAACCCTGAAGAAGGTAATGCCGAAACGAGTGTCGGGGTGGACGCGTGGTCCACGTGAGAGTATCCCCACGGACAGCCCTCTGCCCAGGTATATGTTCTTACAATTTCTAGTGGTCACCAATATATTTATATTGCCAAATACTCAGGTTGAAGGAAAGATGATCGCTTGATAAATATTACTTGGGACATATATTTGAGATCATTGGATAAGGAATGCTGGGGTCTAGGACTATAGACCTTTTGGGTTTGTCATTTGTGGACCTTGGTGTCCATTGAGCATGATGGAATTTTAGATATGTATGTCCTGCATTGTCTCTGCCAGATATTTATCTTGTATGTTTATTTTTTATTTTTAATAATATATTTAATAAAAGTTAATTTTTATGATTAAAACACCTGCTGGGTTGTTTCAATCGCATTTTTTCTTCGCTGTATACTCTAGACCTAAAGCAGCTTGGATTGTGTGCCTCTCCACTCTTCCTCCAGACCTTGATTTCCAAACGAAAATTGAAACTCTGGGACCTTTTGGAGTGTGTCAATGACTGCCTTCTGGACATCTGTCAAGTCAGCAATATTCCCCATGATTGTGGAGCCTACTGAAACAGACTAAGGGACCTTTTTAAATGCTTAGGAAGCCTTTGCAGGTGTTTTTTTGTTAATTATTGTAATTTACTGAGATAATGACGTTTGTGTTTTCATTGGCTGTAAGCCATAATCATCAACATTAACAGAAATAAACACTTGAAATAGATCACTCTGTAATGATTCTATACAATATATGAGTTTCACTTTTTGTATTGAAGAACTGAAATAAATTAACTTTTTGATGATATTCTAATTTAGTGAGATGCACCTGTATATATGCCTGCTGAATGAACTGCTTATTTACTGTTATACCTTGTACCCAGACTAGGCTATTTTGGTTTGACTTTATGCTTTATGAAAGCAATAAAACTGCATGTTTGGACCAAACTGCATTGCCTGTGTGAACACTACCTTGTGCCAACCTGAAAGCGTTGAACCCTACACCTCTCACATCTATACTTATTTTTAGCTGCTTATAAATATTATCTTTTAACTGATACATGTAACACTAAGTGGCCAGTCTAGGACTGCTTTGCCAAGTGACTGATAAAGTGTCATTGTCACTCTTGCACTGTCACAATCCCTGACTTAGCTGACATGTAGTTAGACAGGTAAAACTTGATGCTCATTAAATTAATAATTTTGGGCCTGACTCAAAAAGCTGGTAACCTAATCACTGTTACAGAAAGGTATTATTTGGGCAGCAACAGATTCTCTATATTGTTGTCCCTACCTGTGTGATTAGCAGAAGGTTCTTCCCAAGAATTCTCCATGACGCTGAACATATGAAATATAGCACTACAGAAAAATAAGTAATAAAGCACTATTGGTCAAAGTAGATGCATAGAATACTATCCAATATGCTGCATTATCTGGAGCATGCTGCAGTTTCTTGAGAGAGAAAGAAAGGGAGAAAAAGCATGAATATTTATGAGAAAGATAGAAGTAGCACGCATGAAGTGGCAGAATACATGTGATCTTTGTAAAAAAAGATCCTGTTAAAAGGTGCTTTTCATATGGTTTTATTAATACGTTTTTATGCTTTGCACGTCATTCATGAACAATAGAGATTACAATTTATTATGGTATAATATGCCAAAATAAATATGTCCTGTAGGTGGCAATAGAATTCTATCATCAAGCAGACTTTTTAGATGCATTGATATACTCTCTAACCTTTGCTGCTCTTTTTCTTAAATTATATATTTTACACTTAAAGGGGTTTCCTGGCTTAAGAGAAATTTCCGCAGACACTCTGTGATTGCAGATTGCCGAATCGTGTAGTTGCATAGTACACCAGACTAGTCAGGTCTCTCCACATAGTTTTAGAGAAAGACAACCCTGGCGGTAATCATTCTGATGATTCTAATGGATCTAATGACAGGTTCTCTTTAATAGAATTATTAATACAGAGACTCTAATCAAAATGACGGGATAAAAGGATTCAAGGTACAAAGATTGTTTAAAGCAAAGGGTAATATGCTGAAGATGACTCAGTGAATCATTACACAGAGGCATATATAGGGGAAGGAAAGCGGGGCATTTGATCCCAGTGCAGAAGGAAGGGGGCGACATCGGGCCACCTAACACAGCTGTCCAATATGTCTTCCTGGCGGTCCCCAGACTGGGAGTCGGCTGTTCTTTGAACCGGCTGTCAAGGTGACAGCCGGCTTAGAGAACATGCAGCGTGTGGGCACCCAGTGATCAGTTGTACTCGCGTCTTTCAGACGTGAGTAATATTGAATCCCTGACTGGTCAGGGTGACTTCAGCAGCGTGATCAGGTCATGTGATCACGCTGCTGACATCACTCACCCATGCCGCAGAGGCTCAAACATCATTGATGGTAAGCAGAGGTGTATCTAAGTTTTCTGCCACCTGGGGCAAGAAATCAGTTTGGCGTCCCACCCCCCCAGCACATATACGATTTGCACCCTTAGTCACGTGCCGATGAGCTGCTGTCCCTAATTCTCTAAATGTTCAGTGAAAATCTGAGAGAAGCAGGAAGAGAAGCTCGTTGTCACGTGACTGTAAGTATGAAAATCTCATATTAGTGAAGTGGCCATGTGATAACTGATAAGCAGAGCTGAATACTGACCGTGAGTATATCACACGCTGTTAGGATTGGCATGCTACAGGGCTTCATTTTATAATTTAAGGGTTTGTCCAGGTTTGAGATGAAAGTCTGCAGTCACTCTGTGTGCTTCTGAATTCTCACAGCGCATGCACTTCACACTTTTAGGATCCTCCTTTGCACAAGTATGCGATTTGTATACTTCTGGCCACATTCCGTCTAGACTTGTCAGGCCTCGCTCAATTAATTTTCATTGAGTGAGGCCACACATGTCTAGTCGGTACGTGACTGCATGTATGCAAATCGCCGAAACGAGAGAATCCTGACAGTGTGCAGTGCACACTGTGAAAATTCAAAGTCTGCAGTCACATAGAATGACTGCAGACTAGTGGTGAGCGAGCACTAAAATGTTCGGGTACTCGTTGCTAGAGTCAAGCAAATTGGAATACTCGAGTGCTCGGACAGAGTAACGAGCCCAATGTAAGTCTATGAGAAACTCCAACATCTTTGCGGCGGCTCCCCCCAATGGTCTGCAAAGGGACTAAAAATTGCTCAAATGACATGGGAACAGCATGAGGAAGACCCCTGTAAGCATTTCTGACTCCCAGGTCACTGTTCTCAACAACATTGTCAGAGATATTGCGCCACTTTTACGGACTCACAATAAAACATACAAAAATGAAACCAAAATGGATTTTCCTGAGTAATGACTTGTATATAAGGCAAAATAAATAACCAAAAACAAAAAAGCTCCTCCACAACTTGGCTATGTTCACACATTGCATTTTTGATAAGCTTTTGCACTTTTGCATTGCTTTCAACCAAGACAAATGGAAATGTAATTTTAACATTTTACAACTCTATCTGGCCATGTGGTGTGTGACACATTATCAGACACATCCTGCTTCATTTCTGATGGAGGGACTCTGAAAGTCACAAAGCCTATTTGTATAGGGCCATCAGGCGGCCCTTACTATTCTTAAAGGGCTGGCAGTCGGCACTTGCTATTCTTAGAGAGCCATCAGCCGGCTATGCTTTGTTGTTCCCATTATTAGGAAGTAGGCCTCCTATACTGTTATTGCGTATGCAGTGACTGCAATGGCTGACGAAAATTTGGAAGAACTCCAATGCCCCTTGCAAGAGACGTAGAGGTCGGAGGACCTCCTGCAAAAAATGCTCCCATTATTAGGAAGTGTGTCTCCCATGCTGTTTGCCTATGCAGTGAAGCAACGGCTCCCAAAAATATGGAGGAACCCCAATGTCCCTAGCAAGAGACGTAGATATGTTGATATGGTATACAGTTAGGTCCATATATATTTGGACAGAGACAGCATTTTTCTAATTTTGGTTCTAGACATTACCACAATGAATTTTAAACAAAACAATTCAGATGCAGTTGAAGTTCAGACTTTCAGCTATCATTTGAGGGTATCCACATTAAAATTGGATGAAGGGTTTAGGAGTTTCAGCTCCTTAACATGTGCCACCCTGTTTTTAAAGGGACCAAAAGTAATTGGACAGATGAAATAATTGTAAATAAAATGTTCATTTCTAGTACTTGGTTGAAAACTCTTTGTTGGCAATGACTGCCTGAAGTCTTGAACTCATGGACATCACCAGACGCTGTGTTTCCTCCTTTTTGATGCTCTGCCAGGCATGCACTGCAGTGGTTTTCAGTTGCTGTTTGTTTGTGGGCCTTTCTGTCTGAAGTTTAGTCTTTAACAAGTGAAATGCATGCTCAATTGGGTTGACATCAGGTGTCTGACTTGGCCATTCAAGAATATTCCACTTCTTTGCTTTAATAAACTCCTGGGTTGCTTTGGCTTTATGTTTTGGGTCATTGTCCATCTGTAGTATGAAATGACGACCAATCAGTTTGGCTGCATTTGGCTGGATCTGAGCACACAGCATGGCTGTGAATTCATCAGAATTCATTCGGCTGCTTCTGTCCTGTGTCACATCATCAATAAACACTAGTGACCCAGTGCCACTGGCAGCCATGCATGCCCAAGCCATCACACAGCCTCCGCCGTGTTTTACAGATGATGTGGTATGCTTTGGATCATGAGCTGTACCACGCCTTCAACATACTTTTCTCTGTCCATCATTCTGGTAGAGGTTGATCTTGGTTTCATCTGTCCAAAGAATGTTCTTCCAGAACTGTGCTGGCTTTTTTAGATGTTTTTTTAGCAGAGTCCAGTCTAGCCTTTTTATTCTTGATGCTTATGAGTGGCTTGCACCATGCAGTGAACCATCTGTAGTTACTTTCATGCAGTCTTCTCTTTATGGTAGATTTGGATATTGATACGCCTACCTCCTGGAGAGTGTTGTTCACTTGGTTGGCTGTTGTGAAGGGGTTTCTCTTCACCATGGAGATTATTCTGCGATCATCCACCACTGTTGTCTTCCTTGGGCGCCCAGGTCTTTTTGCATTGATGAGTTCACCAGTGCTTTCTTTCTTTCTCAGGATGTACCAAACTGTAGATTTTGCCACTCCTAATATTGTAGCAATTTCTCGGATGGGTTTTTTCAGCTTAAGGATGGCTTGTTTCACCCGCATGGAGAGCTCCTTTGACCTCATGTTTACTTCGCAGCAAAACCTTCTAAATGCAAGCACCACACCTCAAATCAACTCCGGGCCTTTTATCTGCTTAATTGAGAATGACATAACGAAGGGATTGCCCACACCTGTGCATGAAATAGCCTTGGAGTCAATTGTCCAATTACTTTTGGTCCCTTTAAAAACAGGTTGGCACATGTTAAGGAGCTGAAAGTCCTAAAACCTTCATCCAATTTTAATGTGGATACCCTCAAATGAAAGCTGAAAGTCTGAACTTCAACTGCATCTGAATTGTTTTGTTTAAAATTCATTGTGGTAATGTCTAGAACCAAAATTAGAAAAATGTTGTCTCTGTCCAAATATATATGGACCTAACTGTATATGGTGGTGAAAAGGTGGTGGAGGAAGAGCATGCGGAGAAGGAGGAGGACATGAGCAAATAGACAAAATCAGGAAGCGTATACCCATGTCTGGGTGTGAAGACAGAGGTGCATGGGAATAGAGTTAGACCTCCCCAAAAAAAGACACTGTATTTGAGTTTATATTAAGCTGCTATCATTCGGTGGTGTTGAGAAGTCTGCCACAATCCAGGTGTTGTTCATTTTTATAAGAGTCAGCCTGTCAGCATTTTTGGTTGACAGGCGGATGCGCCTATCAGTTATAATTCCACCGGCGGCACTAAAAACCCACTCTGACAAAATGCTAGGGGCAGGGCAGGCCATGACCTCCAAAGTGTAGAGAGCCAGTTCATGCCACGTGTCCAGCTTGGAAACCCAATAATTATAAGGCACAGAGGAATCACGGAGGACGTTGGTACTGTCGGCAAGGTACTCCTTCACCATCTTCCAAAACTTTTCATTCCTTAAGAGAGTACCCCGCGCATCAGGGCTTGTGCGATGGGAGGGTCTGAGAAAAACTGTCCCAGAACTTTGACAGTGTTCCTCTGCCTCTGCTCGATTGCATTTGTGTCTCTCTCTCCTGTCCAACGAATTGTGACCTCTGCCGCCAGCGTTTTCAAATGGGAATATTTTAAATAAATCCGCAACAAGGGCCTTTTCGTAGTGCACCATTTTATTAGGCCTGTCCTGCAAGAGAATAAGCGACAGAAAGTTCTCCTTGTAGCGCGGGTCTAGAAGTGTCACCAACCAATTCACCAACCAATAATGACAGTCACCCAAAATTTGGACAACGCGAGGGTCACGGGAAAGGCAGCGTTACAAACTCAGCCATGTGTGCCTGACTGCAAAGAGGCAAGACTTCCATGTCCTCACCAAGAGGATGACTGACCATGCTCTCTTCCTCCTCCTCTTCCCCCTCCTCCCTGTCCTCAGGCCATCCACGCTGAACAAACGATATGACAGTTGTGCAGGTAGTACTGTCTATAGCGCAGGAAACTAGCTCCTGTTCTTCCTCCTCCTCCTCCTCTTCCTCATTGTCACCCAATCCACTTTGGGATGAGATGAGGCTGGGCTGTGTGGAATCACCCTGTATGGTTCCTTGCTTCATCTCATCGTGCTCCGCCTGCAATGCATCCTCTTTAATTGTGAGCAGAGAGCATTTCAGAAGACAGAGAAGTGGGATGGTGACGCTAATTATGGCATCATGGCCGCTCACCATCTTGGTGGAGTCCACAAAGTTTTGGAGGATGGTACAGATGTCTGACATCCATGTCTACTCCTGAGGTCTTATGTGTGGAGTCTGACCTGACGGCCTTGTTGATGCAGGTAGTCAACAACTGCCCTCTTCTGCTCTGCTTCCAACACGTGGGGACATCGCAGATCAGTTGATGAGCTGGAAGCTGCAAACGCTGCTGAAGCACGGAAAGGGAGGCAGAAGCTGTAGCTTACTTTCTAAAATGGGCACACAGGTGGTGTACTTTGACAAGCGGATCCGACAGATCCTGGTAGGCTTTGAGAAACTGCTGAACCACGAGGTTAAGTACATGGGCCAGGCATGGTACGTGTGTGAGCTCTCCTCACTTCAGAGCCGCCACCAGGTTCCAGCCATTGTCACACATGACCATGCCTGACTGTAGGGTATAAGCCAAAGATCTTCCTGCTCTTTCAGAGCTGCCCACAACTCTTCAGCGTTGTGTAGTTTGTCACCTAAGCATATTAGATTCAGCACAGACTGTTGCTGTTAGAATCTATGTTGTTTTACTTTTTGTTCATCTTTTTGTGGTTTGCTGGCTTCTAGTCTTTTCCTCTGGTGCTGGGTGTCTTGGTCACGTGATCTCCTTATTCTTTATTTCTCAGCACCTGTCTCCTATTCCTTGCTGGACATCAGTGTTGTTATGCTTGTACTCTGGCTAAGTTGCCTTGTTAGTTCTTTGTGCTTAGGACAATTGATATCCTGGGACTTCTTGTTCCACCAGTTTTGTTCCCTTTAATCTTCGTTTCTGCAACTAACTTTTCTGTTAGGAGATCTCTGTTTTTGCTCCCAGTCCTTAGATCTTGTAGGGACCCCTTTCCCCTTCCTTCAGTTCTTCTTTTGAGTTCAGTGCAGGAGTGTTGATGGGGCTATTCGCAAGGACTAGGGCACCCACCCCAGCGTAGAGTTTAAGCTGAGTCGCAGTGCAGGGACAAATTTTCCCTCCTATTCCTTAGTTCTTAGTTGCAGTACATAACAGTATGTCCAGCCACAGAAAAAAAAAAAAGAAAATTAAAGGGTTTTTTTTGTTTTTTTTCCTCTTCCTTGGTTTTCTTCAGTATGAGTACCATCAAGGAGCTTGCTCAACGCTTGAAAGGGTTGACTCTGGAGGTTGCCAGTCTTCAGCAGTACGTGAGTAAATACCTTGCAGAACGCTATGAAGAACCTAAGGTAGGATTACCTGAGTGTTTCTTGGGGAAACTACAGGATTTTTTTTTATTTAAAAATGCTTGTTTGTTGTATTTTCGGCTCAGACCTAGATTGTTATGTTCTGCTACCAGAGCTAAGGAAAGAGAGGAGATCTGTCCCTACGATAGAACTCAGCTTAATCCCTACGATGTAACAGGGGACCTGATCCTGCGATCAGACCTGCTAAAGTCCTAAGCTAGTCTGTACGGAGACCTATAGATGTGGGGAAGGAATCCCTACAAGTACTAAGGACTGGGAGGAATATGGGACACCTCCTAACAGAAATAGTAGCAGACAGACGAACAAACAAAATATATAGAACATAGAGGTCAGTAGACCAAGAAAACTAACAGAGCAAGACACAGAGCACAGGCTAGCTAGAAAGTAGATATACAATGAAGTCCAGCAAAGCCAGAAGGGCGGAGCAGGATTAAATAGGCCAACAAGGTCAAGTGACCAGCAAAGGAAAAAAAACCTAAGAGCAAGGTTCTAACAGTACCCCCCCTTCTAAGAGGATCCTCCGGATCCCCTAGGACCAGGCTTATCAGGAAATCTCCTGTGAAACGCTCTGATAAGTCTGGACGCGGAAACATCATCCGACCTCACCCAAGAGTTATCCTCGGGACCGAAACCTTTCCAGGCCACAAGATACTGCAAACTACCTCTATACCGTCTAGAGTTAAGGATGCGAGAAATTTCATATTCCCCGTCCTCCACCACCGGAGGAACAGAGGCAGAGGCGTCACTGTAGTGCCGGCGTCCCTGCCCTCTGCTAGGCAGGGACGCTGTTCCCCTCACCGCTCTGCTCCGTGCCCGGCGTCCCTCTCTCGCTCTGCTGGCAGCGCGCGCTCCTTCCCGGCCACTGTGCTTAGGGCGCGCGCGCGCGCCCTCCCTCTTAAAGGGGCCGAACGCGCCGTCCTAAGGAGTCCCCGGCCAATGGCCGGAGGACTTTACCATATATAAGGCACCTCCTCCAAAATGGAGGTGCCCGAGCAATGTTGTTGCACCGTTCTACTCTGCTTCAGCCCTCAGGTCCCGTTGCCAGTTACCTGCCAGTTACCTGCCAGATTCCTGCCAGCTTGCTGTCCTAATCCTGCCTGATTTCCTGTTACCTGCCTGCCTGCCTGAGGTCCGACGGTCTGCCTTACAACTCCGGTCAGTCTGTCTAAGGACCAACTTGCCCGCTCACCTGGGAGCGCACATCAGCTACCTGCCTGCTTGCCTGAGGTCCGACGGTCTGCCTTACAACTCCGGTCAGTCTGTCTATGGACCAGCTTGCCCGCTCACCTGGGAGCGCTTCTCCGCTACCTGCCTGCTTGCCTGCCCGGAGGCTCCGCTGTCACGTGCTGTGACCACCAGCTATTCCAGACTCTTGCCCGCTCACCTGGGAGCGCTTCTCCGCTACCTGCCTGCTTGCCTACCTGGAGGCTCCGCCGTCACGTGCTGTGACCACCTGCTATTCCAGAGACTCTCGCTTGCTCACCTGGGAGCACACATCCTCCATCTGCCTTGCTAGCCTACCTGGAGGTTCAGCCATCACAGGTCGTACCTACCCCTTACCTAGAGACTGCCCCGGTCACTTGCCGTGACCTCTAGCCCGTTCTTCCAGAGACTGCCCCGGTCACTTGCCGTGACCTCCAGCCCGTTCTTCCAGAGACTGCCCTGATCACTTGCCGTGACCTTCTGCCCGTACACCCAGAGACTGTCCCGGTCACCTGCTGTGACTGCCTGCCTGGTCGCCACCCGCTCCCTTACAAGGACCGCTCCCTTGTATAGTAGCCCAGAGGTTCCGCCTCCCAGACCCGTTACAGTCACAATCCGATACAACAGCTTTTTTCAACAGAGAGACATGAAATACCGGATTAATTCTCCAGGAGGTAGGAACCTCCAACCTAACAGCAGATTGGTTGACAACCTGAAGCACCTTAAAGGGCCCTACAAACTTGGGACCCAATTTCTTTGAAGGAATCCTCAACCGCAGATTCCTAGAGGACAACCAAACCATGTCACCAACAGCGAACAAAACCTCCTGTCGTTTCCTATCAAAGTAGTCTTTAGATTTTCTGTTGGCCTCCTGAAGATTACCACGCACATCCGTCCAAACTCTCTCCAAATCACCGGAAAAATTCTCCTCCTCAGGCACGGCAGATCCCAACTTGGAGAACGACCCAAACGACGGATGTCTCCCAGAACAACAAAAAAAAGGCGAACAACCAGCAGAAGAAGATGTATGATTGTTCAGAGCAAATTCAGCAAGTGGCAGAAACTCAGACCACCCCTCATGATTGTCTGCCACAAAACAACGCAAGAACTGCTCAACATCCTGGTTTTTCCTTTCTGTCTGGCCATTAGATTCAGGATGATATCCGGACGAGAACGACAAATGAACTCCCAACCTATCACAAAAGGCACGCCAAAAACGAGCCACGAACTGAGGACCCCTATCAGAAACAATGTCAGTAGGAACGCCATGAAGTCTGACAATTTCCTTGACAAAGGCCTTAGCGAGAGTTTTAGCGCAGGGCAGTTTGACGAAAGGAACCAAGTGACACATCTTGCTAAAACGGTCCACGACCACCCAGATGACAGTAAAACCCTCAGAGGGGGGAAGGTCAGTTATAAAGTCCATAGCCAAATGTGTCCAAGGAGCACTGGGAACCTCCAAAGGACAAAGCAACCCCGCAGCAGGAGTATGTGAGGACTTAGATCTAGCACATATAGTACATTGACGCACCCACTTAATGACTTCCTTCTGCCATCCAGGCCACCAAAAACTGCGACCCACCAGTCTCTTGGTCTCAGAGATTCCGGGATGACCTGCCAACCGAGATTCGTGACACTCAACAAACAAATCTCTCCTAAAGGTCCCAGGCACAAACAACCTCCCATGAGGAGTGTTAGAAGGGGCATTCTCCTGTGCTTTAAGAATCTCATTTTTCAAAACGGAGTCCAAAGCAGCTATCACAACACCTTCTTGTAAAATGTTCTCCTCTTTCTCAGCACCGACTATGGGAGAAAAACTGCGAGACAAGGCATCCGCCTTAACATTCTTAGTACCAGGGATGTAAGTAACGGAGAAATTAAACCGCGAGAAAAACAGTGCCCACCTAGCCTGACGGGCATTCAGGCGCTTGGCAGCATCAAGATATATCAGATTTTTATGATCCGTAAGAACCTGAACGGGAAATTCCGCACCTTCCAAGAAGTGGCGCCAGTGTTCAAATGCGAGTTTAATAGCCAATAATTCCCGATTACCAATATCGTAATTCAGTTCAGTCTCCGAAAATTTTTTTGAAAAAAAGGCACAGGGATGTAATCCATCCCCGTTATCCTGAGACAATACTGCGCCAACCCCCACAGAGGAAGCATCAACCTCAACCAAAAACGGCCTAGTAACATCAGGCTGCATAAGGATGGGAGCAGAGGTGAACCTCTCCTTGAGATACACAAAAGCTTCAATGGCCTCAGAAGACCACTGAACCGCATCAGCACCTTTCCTGGTGAGATCAGTCAGAGGTTTGACAATACTAGAAAAATTTTTTATGAATTTTCTGTAGTAATTGGCGAAACCCAAAAACCTCTGTATCGATTTCAAACCAATAGGCCTAGGCCATTCCTGCACAGCCTGAACCTTAACCGGATCCATCTCAAAACCTTTGCTGGAGATAATGTAGCCCAAAAAACTAATTCTCTGTACAGCGAACTCACATTTCTCCAGCTTAGCAAAAAGCGAATTGTCCATTAATAACTGTAATACCTCACGCACGCTCCGCCAATGAGACTCCAGATCCGGCGAATAAATCAAAATGTCATCCAAATACACAACCACATTTTTGCCGATCAAAGGTCTAAGGATGTCATTAATCAGATTCTGAAAAAATGCAGGAGCATTAGTAAGACCAAAAGGCATAGCCAGATTCTCAAAATGACCCACAGGAGTGTTAAAAGCAGTCTTCCATTCATCACCCTCCTTCATGCGCAACAGATTGTATGCCCCCTTAAGGTCAATTTTAGAGAACCACTTGGCCCCCATTAACTGGTTAAACAGATCAGGAATCAATGGCAGTGGGTAAGGATTGCGTACAGTAATTTTGTTAATCTCACGAAAATCCAAACAAGGACGTAAACCGCCGTCCTTTTTTTTTACAAAAAAAAATCCAACCGCCACAGGAGACTTAGAGGGCCTAATGTGACCGGCGGCCAAACTTGTCTGTATGTATTCCTCCAAAGCCTTCCTCTCAGGAATAGTAAGGTTAAATAAACGACTTTTAGGAAGAGTCGCTCCAGGGACAAATTCAATAGAACAATCATAGTCTCTATGGGGAGGCAAAACCTGCGATTCCTTCTCAGAAAAAACTCTCCAAAAATCCTGAATAGGAACAGGCAATTCTCCCCTATCCAAAGCTGCAATACGCCCGTTACAACACTTGTCATAACATTTATGGCTCCAGGATTTAATTTCACTGGTAGACCAATCCAGTACAGGATTGTGAAATTTTAACCAGGGCAATCCCAATATTACTGGAGAAGGCAAGTTATTCAACACTACCAAATCCAATTTCTCATGGTGAACACCATTAATAGTGAGAGGAAATTCACAGACCTTGAGAGTAATATTCTTCAAAGGGGAACCATCCACAGAAACCACAGCAATGGGGGATGATAAAGGTTCAGGTTTTAAATTGAGTCTTTCCACGAATCCCCCATCAATTACATTCAGAGTAGACCCGCAATCAACAAACACCCGAAATTCCATTAATTTTTTCTGAGCAATCGTGGAAGCAGCTAAAAATATACCCTTGGAATTTAAACAGGTAATACGGGCGTGACTGACCATTTTTTTTTCTTTCTTCATACGAAGCTCACAGCCTTTAATCAAATGACCAGATTTTCCGCAATAGAAACACAAGCCTTCAGAAAATCGACGGTCTTTTTCTTGAGAGCGAGGTGCCACCGATCCAATCTCCATCGGTTCACCACTGTTAGTACACACATTCTCATAACCAGAAACTGACATAGCAGAGGATTTGCTCTCATTAACCCTTGCACGCAGTCTTCTATCCACCCGTATAGCTAATTGCATAGCCTGTTGCAAATCTTCAGGTGTAGGATAAGCAATTAGCAGGTCTTTAACCCTTTCACTGAGCCCAGCAAGAAATAGACTTTTCAGAGCAGAATCGTTCCACCCTGTTTGAGTAGACCAACGACGGAAATGAGTACAATATTTTTCCACATTACCTGTTCCCTGTTTTAAACGTCTCAACTCAGTCTCAGCTGATGCGACACGGTCAGGATCATCATATAATAGTCCCAAAGCAGAAAAAAAACTATCCACTGATCTGAAGCATGTATCACTAGGTTGCAAAGAAAAGGCCCACTCCTGAGGCTCTTTGCGCAAAAGTGACATTATGAACCCTACGCGCTGGGATTCATCCCCAGAGGACTTAGGTCTCAAACGAAAATACAATAAGCAAGCATTTTTAAATGAAAAAAATTCTCTGTGTTCACCAAAAAATAAATCCGGCAAACATACCTTAGGCTCCAAGAAATGTGCTCCAGGACAGTTACTCACGTGCTGACGGAGCTCGGCCACCTCCAGAGAGAGTCCCTGCAGGCGATGAACCAAATCCTGAACCGACACCATGATGGAACAGAAAAATCTTTCCTTAGAGAATTTGCTGGCTGGACTTACTGTTATGTTCTGCTACCAGAGCTAAGGAAAGAGAGGAGATCTGTCCCTACGATAGAACTCAGCTTAATCCCTACGATGTAACAGGGGACCTGATCCTGCGATCAGACCTGCTAAAGTCCTAAGCTAGTCTGTACGGAGACCTATAGATGTGGGGAAGGAATCCCTACAAGTACTAAGGACTGGGAGGAATATGGGACACCTCCTAACAGAAATAGTAGCAGACAGACGAACAAACAAAATATATAGAACATAGAGGTCAGTAGACCAAGAAAACTAACAGAGCAAGACACAGAGCACAGGCTAGCTAGAAAGTAGATATACAATGAAGTCCAGCAAAGCCAGAAGGGCGGAGCAGGATTAAATAGGCCAACAAGGTCAAGTGACCAGCAAAGGAAAAAAAACCTAAGAGCAAGGTTCTAACATAGATCTTCTGGGAGTGAAACTACAGCATGTAGGGATTATTATGTCTCTATTGCGTAAAGAACCTCAAATCTGGGCATTTTCCTTGTCTACTGATGATCATTGTCTGAGGTCTGTGGAGGCATTTTTGATGCCATGGGTTTGCTGTATGATGATCCTGATCGGGTTACATCAGCTGAGGCAGAGCTGTCTTCTCAAACAGGGTTCTCTTGATGCTGAGAGTTATTGCACCCTGTTCAGACGATGGGCAGCAGAGGTCAGGTGGAACGACCCTGCACTCAAGTTTCAGTTTCTGGTAGGCTTGAGTGTAAGGGTTAAAGATTTGCTCATTGTATTCCCTGCACCTGATACTTTGTAAGTTGCCATGCAGTTATCTATCCCTGTGGATAGAAGGTTGAGGGCCAGACAGAATGAGGAGAAGTTTCTTGTATTGCTGGATTCTGTTTCTCATGATAATCCTGCTGACACTGGGGAACCTATGCAGGTGGGGGCAATGTCATCCCGTTCGTAAGGCTGATCATTGTTTAAAGCAATGCGAGGTTTGCTTAAGGAAAGGAAAAAAAAAATGGTCAGTAGAAATAACACTCCCGTTCGCATTGCGTTTTTACGTTCTGCTGGGGTGTTTTTTCCTGGTAATACCACCTGTCAGGGTCGTTCGATTGAGTTTCAGGTAATGGTGGATTGTGGTTCTGCACTTAATTTGATTGATCAACAGTTTCTTGAAAAGTATAAGTTCGGTTCTGAACCTTTGTCTTCTCCTTTTCCTGTGGTGGCGATTGATAATACTCCCCTGGAGCATGGGAGCATTCTTCGAAAGGTCACTGGGTTTCCGCTTACTATGAATATGGAACATCAGGAGCAAATTGACTTATTTGTATTTGCTAAATTGCCTTCCCCGCTCGTCCTGGGGTTGCCTTGGTTAAAAGTGCATAATTCTTTTGATGGACTGGTCGTCTGGTTCCATAAGATCCTGGGGTCAGGGGTGTTATGGTAAGTGTTGTAACGTTCACATTGCGGCTGTTGTCAAGGGGGAGTTACCTGAACCCATTCAGGATTTTTGGAGGGTTTTTTGGGAGGTGGAGTCGAAAGCTTTACCACCTCATAGAGATTACGATTGCGCTATTGAGTTCGTCCCTGATGCTAAGCTCCCAAAGAGTCGGTTGTTTAATCCGACAATTCCCGAGAGGGAGGCCTTGAAAGAATACCTTCAGACTAGTTTAGCTACAGGTCACATAAGACTGTGGCAGTTGGGTTCTTTTTTGTCAAAAAGAAGGATGGGGGTCTTAGGCCATGTCTGGATTTTCGGGAGATTAATAAAATCACTGTGTGCAATCCTTACCCGTTACCACTTATTCCGGATTTGTTTAACCAATTGACCGGAGCTAAATGGTTTTCTAAGATTGACCTTCGTGGGGCATATAATTTGCTGCAGGTAAAGGACGGAGATGAATGGAAGACAGCTTTTAACACCCCAGAAGGTCATTTTGAGTGTTTGGTGATGCCTTTTGGGGTAACTAACGCTCCTGCATTTTTTCAAAATTTCATCAATGACATTCTGAGACCCTTGATCGGTAGGAGTGTTATTGTTTATCTGGATGATATTTTGACTTATTCATCAGATATTGAGTCTCATTGGCAGAGAGTCCGCAAAGTTCTTCAGATACTGAGAGATAACAAACTCTTTGCTAAATTGGAGAAGTGTCAGTTTGCTGTCCAGAAAATTAGTTTTTTGGGTTACTTTGTCTCTTGTGATGGTTTTGAGATGGACCCGGTGAAAGTTCAGGCTGTGCTGGAGTCGCTGAGGCCTGAAGGTTTGAAGTCCGTACAGAGGTTTTTGGGGTTTGCCAATTAGAACAGGAAATTCATAAAGAATTTCTCTGTCATCGCTAAACCCATTACTGATCTCACCAAGAAGGGTGCTAATACTGTCCAATGGTCCACTGAGGCTATTGAAGCTTTTGAGTATCTCAAGGAGAGGTTCAGTTCTACTCCTGTTCTTATCCAGACGGATGAGACCAAGCCAGATTTGGTTGAGGTGGATGCCTCATCTATAGGCATAGGGGCAGTTCTGTCCCAGCAGGTAGAGGATGGGGTGTATCCCTGTGCTTTCTTTTCAAAAAAAATTTCTGAGACAGAGCTCAACTATGATGTTGGGAATTGTGAGTTGTTGGCTATTAAACTCGCGTTCGAGCATTGGCGACATTTTTTGGAGGGGGCTCGACATCCTGTACAGGTTTTCACTGATCATAAGAATTTGATTTATCTGGACGTCAGGCTAGGTGGTCACTGTTTTTTGTCCAGTTCAATTTTTCCGTAACCTTTGTCCTGGGGACAAAGAATGTTAAGGCTGACGCTTTGTCTCGTAGTTTCTCTCCAGAGGTGAATGCTGAGAGGGAGGAGTGTATTTTGCAGAGAGGGGTGGTGGTGGCCGCATTGGATTCTGAGTTGGAGAATAGTATCCTAGGAGCTCGGCACCAACTAAAACTGGTAAATTGTTTGTGCCTAGAGCCTTGAGGAGAGCGTTGTTTGTTGAATGTCATGAGTCTCGGTTGGCGGGTCACCCAGGGATTTTGGAAACAAGGAAGTCTATCGGTCGGAGTTTCTGGTGGCCAGGGTGGCAAAGGGAAGTCATCAAGTGGGTGCATCAGTGTTTTGTGTGCGCTAGGTCGAAGGCCTCTCACGCTCCTGTAAGGGGCTAGACCGGGGTGTAAGTACTTTCAGAACAAGGGATCCGGAACTGCCGGGGCTGTGCCTCTTGTTGCTGGGGGAAGACAGACTGCGAGACAGGAGTCAGGTGACCGGGAAGCTGGGGTTGTGTCTGGGGAGAGAGCTGAGGAGCCAGCTGACCGGGGAGCTGAGCTGGTGTCTAGGAAGAGGGTGGAAAAGGAGTTTTTGCACGGAAAAAGCGGAAGTGAACAGTGGGAGTCAAGCCCGACTAGAGGGAGAAGAGACGCAGGATCCCTGGAGCCGAGCAAGTTAGGTGCACTGTTATGGACTAGGGGCTCAGCAGGTCAAACCGGAGACCACCAGAAGACAGTGCATTGTTTAGGTGGGGAAGCCGGAAGAAAGTAACACTGGCACCAGCCGGCAACTGCCTTGTGAGGAGCAAGAGTCAGCTACGTGTTAAAACTGCCAATTACAACCGTATTGACTCTGCTACATCTAGCCCAACTGTGGATTGTCAGTTATAGCATATTACCTGCTACTTCCCTTGCTGTCCCCATATTTTCCCTGTTACTCCCTGCTTGGAGATTGACCCTGTTACAGTAAATTCCCCTTGTTTATTAACCCTGTACTGGCTGCTCTGTGTTTCTGTGTCACTGCATGTAAAGTACCTGTGTTACATTTGGGGCAGTCGGCAGGATGCAGTCTTTAGACACAGACACTACAGATCAGTTCATCCTGGGAGACCCTAGATCTAGCTTGGTGCTGGGAGCCATGCTCAGCAATCTCCCAAAGTTCACCGGGGACAATATGATGCTGTGGGACTGGGTTGAGAGAGTTAGGAGTATGTTACGTATTCATCCAATGACCCCAGCTATGCAAGCCAAAATAGCCTTACTGGTCCTGGACGGCGAGGCCCGACAATCCATGATGTACCGCCCTCCCCATGACCGGGATACTGTAGAAAAAGTGGTGCGGATATTGGAGGAGATGCATGGGGATCCCACCAATGTAGGAGAGCTGTGGATACGGCTGTTTCACCAAGTGCAGCAGGAGGAGGAGACTGTGACCCAATATGTTAATGCATTACAGAGGGTGCATGCCTATATCACTAGAAAAGATGACATGGGGAATCTGGGAATGGGCCCCCCTGACGTGATCTTAAGGGACCAATTTGTGACAGGCCTCAGGGATGTGCAGCTGAAGCAGGCCTTGCGCGAGCACCTGCGCGCTAACCCACGTATGACTTTTCTAGAAGTGGGGGCGGAGGCACGTGTGAGAGAGCAGGAGATGGGGGTGACGGCCCTGGCAGGGATGGTCTGGAATAATGAGGTACCCACCCCGCCTGCAGCTGAACCGGAATACGCTCGAGAGATGCGAAAGGAGATACAGGAGATACGGGGTGAATGGTCCAGGCTCTAGAAGACCCCTGCACCAACACTAGAGATAGCCAGATCGATTGCCCCAGTTAGGGAAAAAATTGAATTCAGGCCCCGCCCCGCAGGAGAGTTCCGTAGAGAAGTGAGGCAGCCCTACACAGACAGAGACACAACCTGCTGGAAGTGTGGAGGCGCAGGACATTACGCCAGGGGCTGTGCTAGCCGAGGGCGGCTCCTGTCGCGGCAGCCGTTAGACTAGCAGGCTCCGTGTTTGGGGGACACAGCCCGGAGCCTAAGGAAGGGGAAAGAAAAAGAGGTAGTCCCAAGGACCTAGTTTCCACCAGCCCGACTGTCTGGGCCGAAATGAGCGGTCGGGCTGTTCACTGCCTGATTGACACGGGATCCCAGGTGACTACGATGACAGAAGCCTACCTTCAACAGCGATTTCCAGAGATAGCGCGGCCTGAATGGGGACCAGTAATTAGACTCACGGCAGCGAGTCAATTACCCATCCCGGTCGCAGGGGTGGTGTGGATGAAGATCCGAGTGTGTGGAAAAGATGTGGGAAAAAAAGGGGTCGTCTTGGTCGCAGGGGGAACCGGAAGTGGACCCCCGGTGACCCTCGGAATGAATGTGCTGAAAGAGATCGGGCAAATCCTGATTAGTGAGCCGAAGGAAATTCCTCTAGACCGGTGGGACCCACAAACCCCCGAAAGGAGGGTTTTTCAGCAATTAATCCGAGCCGCCCAGGCTTAGGAGACGTTGAGTGAAGGGAAGGTCCTGGGGAAAGTAATAGTACCAGCAGCTACCAAGCTCACCTTACCGCCAGGACAAACTGTACTTATGTTACCCGCACGGGCCTGCACACCTCTTGAGGGGGTCGAAGTACAGATTGAACCAACATCGATGGACAAAGTTCCCCCCTTACTCCTGATGGCTCGGACACTGGCCACCGTCCAGGGTGGCAATGTTATAGTGCGGTGCGTTAATCTGGGCGAAGGTGATCTCACACTCCCTCCCAGGGCGTAAATAGCCTAGATTCTGGGAATGCCAGAGAAGTTGGTGCGACCTGATGCGGTACAGCTGTCTGCTGTATGAGGAGACCCCTGGAGTCTGGCGGTCACCGTGTCACCGGAAGCCCACCGTGCTGGTGCGAAGGGTGGACGAAGAATCCTAGAACGAATGCGGGCTGAATTGACGGGATTTTCACCTCGACAGGTGCAGCAGGTTGAAGAGGCACTGGAGTGGTACCAGGAAGTCAGGATGATTTTGGTTGCACCGAAGGCATTACCCACGAGATTCCCACGGGGAGCGCTGCCCCAGTCCGAAAGAGATACCGGCAGATACCTCCCCAGATGTATAAAGAGGTTAAGGAGATGCTTGCCCATATGTTACAAAATGGTGTGATATGGGAGAGTCAGAGTCCATGGGCAGCCCTGATTGTCCTTGTCCGGAAGAAAGATGGGACCCTGCGGTTCTGTGTGGACTATAGACGACTGAATGCCTGTACAGTACGAGACTCTTACCCACTACCCCGAATCGAAGAGTCTCTGTCGGCCTTAGGGAAGGCAAGATACTTCTCCTCCTTGGATCTGGCCAGCAGGTGCCCATGGCCGAACATGACCGTGCGAAGACGGTGTTCATATTACCCATGGGACTGTTCAAGTTCAATCGTATGCCCTTTGGCCTGACTAATGCCCCCCCCCCCCCCGGGACGTTCCAGCGTCTGATGGAGAGGTGCCTGGGCGATTTGAACTTCGAGGTGACACTGATTTATCTTGACGACATAATTGTCCATGCCGCCACCTTCGAGGAGCACCTCCAGCGACTGGAGCAAGTACTGAGCCGCCTACAGAGTCATGGTCTAAAGGTGAAGCCCCAGAAGTGCCACGTGTTCCGCAAACAGATCGAATATCTCGGTCATACTGTGTCCTGTGAAGGAGTCAGGCCCACCCGGGAAAAGGTGTCCGCCGTACAGGAGTGGCCTACCCCGAAGACAGAGAAGGACTTTCGGGCCTTTCTGGGACTTGCCGGGTACTACAGAAGATTCGTGAAGAACTTCACCCGCATAGCCAACCCATTGCTGGAACTACTTAAGGGAGTGCCGGCGGGCTCCAAGAATTGGGCGATTCGGTGAGAAAGCAGCCAGGAAGAGGCCTTCCGTGCCCTAAAAATGGCCCTGATCGAGGTCCCAATACTTGCCTATGCGGATTTCTCCCAACCATTCATACTCCACACTGATGGAAGCCTACATGGTCAGGGAGCCGTGTTATCCCAAGTACAGGAGGAGAAAGAGAGCGTGATTGCGTACGCCAGTCGCTCCCTTCACGACTCCGAGAGGAACCCAGATAATTATAGCTCTTTCAAATTAGAGTTGGTGGCTCTGGTTTGGGCAATGACCGAGAAGTTTGCAGAGTATTTGTCTGGGTCCGAAGTACTGGTGAGAACAGATAACAACCCGTTGGCTCACCTGGAGAATGCGAAATTGGGGGCCCTGGAGCAGCGGTGGGTGGCCCGCATGGCGAGGTACCGGTATAAAATTGGCTACCGGTCTAAGGCAGAGAATAATCACGCCGACGCCCTCTCCAGAGTGACATATGAATGGCTTGATCATGACCGCGATGAAGATTTGGAGGCAGATGAGATCCCTAGCTTCCGAAGTTTCATGGGACCACTGGTCGCGGCGCAGGGACAGATCAGAGAGACGTCGGAAGAGCAAGTGCTAGGGCGGCCAAGAGATGACTGGGTCCGACTTCAACAGACTGACAGAGAAGTTGCTCAATTACATCAATGGGTTCGCTTTGAGGCAGGTCCCCAGTCGAGAGGAGAGGAGTACCCTATCCCCAGAAGCGCTGAAAATGCTGGGACAATGGGAGAGACTGTGTTTGCGAGATGGGCTGCTGTACAGACGGGTCCAGCTACTGCTAGAGTTTGGAACCACCTGGCAAGTGGTGATTCCAGAGAAGTTGGTCGGAGTAGTGGCTAAGGAGGCTCATAAACGAGGGGCTCACTTTGGACCAGAGAAGACTGTTCAGTGGTTGCAAAGGCTTGTGTATCACCCCGACTGCGAGCAACAATAGAAGATGCCGGAGCTGTGAGCTGGTTAAGCCCCCGGAGCAGCAGGTCCCCATACAAACCATTGTGACTTCTGCCCCCTTGGAGGTGCTGATGATCGACTATTTGACTGTTGGACCAGCGCATATCAGGTATGAACATTGCCTGGTAATGACAGACCACTTCACAAAGTTTGTGGTGGTGACCCAGACCAGAGATCAGACCGCCGAATCAGCTGCGCAGGTCATCTGCCGAGACTTCATTCGGGTGTACGGCTGCCCAAAGAGGATCCATTCTGATCAAGGCGCCTGCTTCCAGGGCCGATTGATGGAAGAGCTGCACCGGTTGTACAGGATTGAGAAATCACGGACTACTCCTTATCACCCTCAAGGAAATGGGGCCTGTGAACACTTTAATCGGACAGTGATCCAAATGCTCCGTACGTTGGAGGAAGATCGGAAGGTGCGATGGCCTGAGTTTGTAGCCGAGCTGGTGTGGGTCTACAACAACCGAGTGAATAGTATGACGGGGTTCACTTCTTATACCTTACTGTTTGGGCGAAAGGGGCGAGAGATTACTGAGTTAGAGCTGGACCCCGAGGAGGACTACCCACGGACAGGGATGTCTTCCTGGGTCCGAGAACACCGGCATCGACTGCAGACCCTCCGAGGGTTGGTACAACAAAAGTTTTAGGAGCTCAAACATCATGAGACATTGCCTTTTCGAGGGACAGCTCTGAGGCCCGGGGAGCGGGTGTTGGTTCGAGACAGGCGCCCCGGGGGGCAAATTGAGTAGGCGGTGGGAACGGACCCTGCACTGAGTGAAGCGCAGGTTTGGCGCTGAAGGACCTGTGTATGAAGTTTAACCTGCGGGGGCTGAAGGAGCCCCTACCAGAGTGGTTCATCGTAGTATGCTGCGGCCCTGTCTGTCTAAAGATGACGAGGATGAAGAAGAATCACCTGCTTCTAGAGAGGGTCCTGTCACAGTTGCCCCAAGCCATGATGTGGCTGAAGAAGAATTGTTGATTCTACCTCCGAGCCCAGCACTCGATTACCTGCAGTCCTCAGTGCAGGCGGCGAGGGAACACCATCAGTTGAAGCCACCGGGCAGGCGGAGATTGGGAATCCAAGTGACCCTGCACCCCCCATCGGTCAAACTGAGTTATGCCGGTCAGAACAGACAACAGCAGGAGTGCCTCCTCACCGTTACGAACAAGATCAATTTATATGGCAACGTATCATCCAGGAAGTCGAACACTGTGAACGTTTGGTGAAGGAACTCTCGCCCGTGTAATGCCGAGTTAAAGGAGAGCGGGAGTGTAAGGGGGAAGACCGGAGTGTAAGTACTTTCAGGACAAGGGATCCGAAACTGCCGGGGCCGTGCCTCTTGTTGCAGGGGGAAGACAGACTGCGAGACAGGAGTCAGGTGACCGGGAAGCAGGGGATGTGTCCAGGGAGAGAGCTGAGGAGTCAGGTGACCGGGGAGCTGAGCTGGTGTCTAGGAAGAGGGTGGAAAAGGAGTTTTTGCGTGGGAAAAGCGGCAGTGAACAGTGGGAGTCAAGCCCGACTAGAGGGAGAAGAGGCGCAGGATCCCTGGAGCCGAGCAAGTGAGGTGCACTGTTATGGACTAG
Organism: Phyllobates terribilis; assembly: GCF_046119375.1. Taxonomy (NCBI): domain Eukaryota; kingdom Metazoa; phylum Chordata; class Amphibia; order Anura; family Dendrobatidae; genus Phyllobates; species Phyllobates terribilis. The sequence goes on along the minus strand of NW_027362762.1, from coordinate 534,829,838 downwards.
GGGCTCAGAGGGTCAAACCAGAGACCGCCCGCTGCCGCCAGAAGACAGAGCACTGTTTAGGCGGGGAAGCCGGAAGAAAGCAACACTGGCACCAGCCGGCAACTGCCTTGTGAGGAGCAAGAGTCAGCTAAGTGTAAAAACTGCCGATTACAACCGTGTCGACTCTGCTACATGTAGCCGAACTGAGGATTGTCAGTTATAGCATATTACCTGCTACTTCTCTTGTTGTCCGTATATCTCCCCTGTTACTCCCTGCGTGGACATTGACCCTGTTACAATAAATACCCCTTGTTTATTAACCCTGTACTGGCTGCTCTGTGTTTCTGTGTCACTGCATCTAAAGTACCTGTGTTACACTCCGGCTGAGGGGTTGCTGTGCCCCTTGGAAGTTCCTAGTTCGCCATGGACGCACCTTGCCATGAATTTTATCACCGATCTGCCTGTATTGGAGGGTTTTTCTATCATCTGGGTTGTTGTGGACTGGTTTAGCAAAATGTGTCATCTGGTTCCATTCAACAAGTTACCTTGCGCCAAGACTCTTGCTAAGGCTTTTGTAAAGGAGATTGTCAGGCTCCATGGTGTTCCAACGGACATTGTTTCCAATAGAGGACCACAGTTTGTGTCTCGCTTTTCGTGCTTTTTGTGACAGATTGAAAATTCATTTGTCATTTTCGTCGGGGTATCATCCAGAGTCCAATGGACAGACTGAAAGTAAGAACCAGGATGTCGAGCAGTTTTTGAGATGTTTTGTGGCAGACAATCAGGAAATGTGGTCGGAATTTCTACCACTTGCGGACCACTTGCCCTTAATAATCATACTTCTTCCTCGGCTGGGTGTTCTCCGTTTTTTTGTTGTACTGGCCGGTATCCATCTTTTGGTCCATTTTCCAAAGTTGGGGCTGCTGTACCGGAGGAGGACAATTTTTCTGGTGATTTGGAGAGGGTTTGGACCAGTGTACGCCTGAACTTTAAAGAGGCGGACAGGAGATCAAAAAGGTATTTTGACAAAAAAGAAAGGAGTCCTTGTTTGCTGTTGGGGACATGGTTTGGTAGTCCTCTAGGAATCTTCGTTTGAAAGTTCCTTCTAAAAAACTGGGGCCTAAATTTGTGGATCCTTTCAAAGTGGCTCAGATTGTCAACTCTGCAGTGGTGAGGTTGGGCATTCCCTCGTCCTGGAGGATTAATTCTGTGTTTCATGTGTTGTTACTTAAGAAGGCGGACACGCCTAATAAGTAGGCGAAGCCTACTGTTCCTCCTGTTGATGAGGATGGTGAATTTGAGATTTCTCGCATTTTGGATTCCAGGTGGTATAGAGGGAGATTACAGTATCTTGTGTCCTGGAGACGTTTCGGCCCCGAGGATAATTCCTGGGTGAAGGCCGAGGACGTCTCGGTCTCAAGGCTAATTAAGGCTTTTCACAGGAGATTTCCTGGTAAGGCTCGGCCTAGATGATCCGCAGGATCCTCATAAAAGGGGAGGTACTGTTAGAATCTATGTTGTTTTACTTTTCGGACAACTTTTTGTGGTTTGCTGGCTTCTAGTCTTTTCCTCTGGTGCTGGGTGTCTTGGTCACATGATCTCCTCACTCTTTATTTCTCAGCACCTGTCTCCTATTCCTTGCTGAACATCAGTGTTGTTACGCTTGTGCTCTGGCTAAGTTGCCTTTTTAGTTCTTCGTGCTTAGGACAATTGATATCCTGGGACTTCTTGTTCCACCAGTTTTGTTCCCTTTAATCTTTGATTCTGCAACTAACTTTTCTGTTAGGAGGTCTCTGTTTTTGCTCCCAGTCCTTAGATCTTGTAGGGACCCCTTTCCCCTTCCTTCAGGTCTTCTTTTGAGTTCAGTGCCGGTGAAGCTATTCACAAGGAATAGGGCACCCATCCCAGTGTAGGGTTTAAGATGAGTCTCAGTGCAGGGACATCTTTTCCCTCCTGTTCCTTAGTTCTTAGTTGCAGTACATAACAGTTGCTGCTTGGCCGAGGCAGTACTGTACTGCTTCCAGCTTGCGACTGATGTGGTCATTTCGGAGATGGAGGTTGAAGAGGAGGAGGAGGTGCAGGAGCTGTAGAATGTGGAGGCAACCCTGATTGACCCAGGGCCTGCAATCCTCAGCATCGGGATGACGTGTTCCGTCCGAAGGTCCGACTGGGTTCCGGCTGCCACTACATTAACCCACTGTGCCGTCAGCGAGATGTACCGTCCCTGCCCACAAGCACTTGTCCACGTGTCCGTGGTTAGGAGGACTTTCCCAGTAACTGCGTTGTTGAGGGCATGTCTAATGTTGTGGGACACATGCTCGTGTAATACAGGGACCGCACGCCGGGCGAAATAGTGGCAGCTGGGGACCGACTACCGAGGGACGGCCGCCGCCATCAGGTTGTGGAAAGCTTCTGTCTCCACGAGCCTAAAAGGCAACATTTCGAGTGCAAGCATTCGTGAAATGTGTGAATTTAGTAGTGTGGCCTGTGGGGCATTGGCTGCGTATTTGCTCTTGTGTTCCAAGGACTGGGGACGTGCTAGCTGATGGTGCTGGTTGAGAGTGTGCAACGACAGGTGCAGGGTGGGAGGCAACTTGGCATGCGCCATGGGCAGGGGATTGGCCTGCACACACAACAGCAGAACATGCAGTGGTGTCACCTGCAGACACTGTTTCTGGACCCTGGGGTTCGGCCCACTTAGTTGGGTGCTTTGCTGCCATGTGCCTGATCATGCTGGTAGTTTTGCTACCCCTGCTGATGCTGGCCTGGCAGGTGGTGCAAATGGCCTTTTTGGGGTTATCTGCAGAGTCTTTAAAAAATAACCAGATTTGGGAAGACCTAACAGTTGTACTGGCAACTTATGTTGTGTTGGCGTTACGAGGAACGCTTTCCCACCTTGTGTCTGCAGCCACCACGTTGCTTCTTCCTGCCTGTTGCAGTGCTACTCCTCCCTCCTCCTGTGTGCTCCTGTCCTCACTCTGTATGTCCCCCTGCCAGGTTGGGTCAGTTACTATATCATCCACCACCTCGTCTTCCACTTCCGCATCCTGGTCCTCCTCCTCACTTTCTGCCAGTTGTTTATCATCATCATCCACCTCTTGTGACAGTAATTGCACTTTCCCACCGTTGCCTTCATGTGACCGTGGCTGCTCCAATATTTGGGCATCGCTACACGTGTTCACCTCTTGACTCACTTGAAGCTGGCTGGGCGAGAGGCCCGAATCAACAAATGGAAAAGTGAACAGCTCTTCTGAGTGTCCAAGTGTGGGATCAGTTGTCTTCGGGCACTTGGCATGGTGGGAGGAAGGAGGATCAGGGTGAGGAATATGTGGTTCAGACTCACGGCTACTGAGACTTGACTGTGTGGAAGACACGGTGGTGGTGGTGGTGGCTAAGTGACCGGAAGCATTATCTGCTATCCAACCAATAACCTTTTGACACTGCTCTGTGTTCAATAGTGGTATTCTGCGGTCCCCTATTAATTGGAACAAGAAGGTTGAGCGACAAGATGTGGGTGTTTGTTGTGACACAATTTCAGCTTGCCCACGGCCACGTCCTTGGCCTCTGCATGCACCATCACCATTACATCCACTTCCCCATCTCTTGCCACGCACCTTGCCCATTTTTAATGGAGGACAATATTTTCCACGTTCACGAGAAATGGCTGATTTTGGAACGCAGTCATATGTGATACGTCTGACAGAGAACCACAATTTTAAATAGCAGACCTGTAATTTGCCAATACTATTCTTCACAAACACCTAATGTGAATAGCTTGACCGACACACTGCAACAAAATGAAAATGGAAGAAATGTCAGGTTTGGAGCACTCATAGGTGATAAGTCTGACAGAGAACCACGGTTTTAAATAGTAGGCCTGAAATTTACTAATATTATTCTACACAGAGACCTAGTGGGAATAGCTTGACTGACACACTGCAACGGAATGAAAATGGAAGAAATGTATGATTTTTGAACAGTCTTATAGGTGATATGTCTGACAGAGAGTCACGGTTTTAAATAGTAGGCCTGTAATTTACTAATATTATTCTACACATAGACCTAGTGTGAATAGCTTCACTGACACACTGCAACAGAATGGAAAAGGAGGCCAATATTTTCCACCTTCAGTTCAAATTTCTGGATTTTTATCGCTGAAATATGGAACAGATCTGGCTTTATTCTGCAGTGAGAACAAGCAAATGGAGCAGAAAAATGGTGTACTCTGGATTGCTTTTTAAGCTAATAACCAGGATTAAGATAAAAAAATTGCCTTTCTATGTCTAGAAATATCTGCAATTATTACAGCAGCAGCAGACAGGATGTTCAATGGACCTCTTGTGCTGAATCATACACTGCAGTCTGACACATACACTGCCTGCCTAGCACTGATTATATGCAGCTGGATTAGTCCTCAGAAGGACTGTTAGTTCAGATGGATATTATATATATATATATATATATATATATATATATATATATACAGTACAGACCAAAAGTTTGGACACACCTTCTCATTTAAAGATTTTTCTGTATTTTCATGACTTTGAAAATTGTACATTCACACTGAAGGCATCAAAACTATGAATTAACACATGTGGAATTATATACTTAACAAAAAAGTGTGAAACAACTGAAAATATGTCTTATATTCTAGGTTCTTCAAAGTAGCCACCTTTTGCTTCGATGACTGCTTTGCACACTCTTTGCATTCTCTTGATGAGCTTCAAGAGGAAGTCACCGGAAATGGTTTTCACTTCACAGGTGTGCCCTGTCAGGTTTAATAAGTGGGATTTCTTGCCTTATAAATGGGGTTGGGACCATCAGTTGTGTTGCGCAGAAGTCTGGTGGATACACAGCTGATAGTCCTACTGAATAGACTGTGAGAATTTAGCAGCTAAGTAAATAAAAACAAGTGGCCATCATTACTTTAAGAAATGAAGGTCAGTCAGTCCGAAAAATTGGGCAAACTTTGAAAGTGTCCCCAAGTGCAGTTGCAAAAACCATTAAGCGCTACATAGAAACTGGCTCACATGAAGACCGCCCCAGGAAAGGAAGACCAAGAGTCACCTCTGCTTCTGAGGATAAATTTATCTGAGTCACCAGCCTCAGAAATCGCAGGTTAACAGCAGCTCAGATTAGCGGCCATGTCAATGCCACACAGAGTTCTAGCAGCAGACACATCTCTACAACAACTGTTAAGAGACTTTGTGCAGCAGGCCTTCATGGTAAAATAGATGCTAGGAAACCACTGCTAAGGACAGCCAACAAGCAAAAGAGACTTGTTTGGGCTAAAGAACACAAGGAATGGACATTAGACCAGTGGAAATCTGTGCTTTGGTCTGATGAGTCCAAATTTGAGATCTTTGGTTCCAACCACCGTGTCTTTGTGCGACGCAGAAAAGGTGAACGGATGGACTCTACATGCCTGGTTCCCACCATGAAGCATGGAGGAGGAGGTGTGATTGTGACACTGTTGGGGATTTATTCAAAATTGAAGGCATACTGAACCAGCATGGCTACCACGGCATCTTGCAGTGGCATGCTATTCCATCCGGTTTGCGCTTACTTGGACCATCATTTATTTTTCAACAGGCACACCTGTGAAGTGAAAACCATTTCCGGTGACTACCTCTTGAAGCTGATCAAGAGAATGCCAAGAGTGTGCAAAGCAGTCATCAAAGCAAAAGGAGGCTACTTTGAAGAACCTAGAATATAAAACATATTTTCAGTTGTTTCACACTTTTTTGTTAAGCATATAATTCCACATGTGTTAATTCATAGTTTTGATGCCTTCAGTGTGAATGTACAATTTTCATAGTCATGAAAATACAGAAAAATCTTTAAATGAGAAGGTGTGTCCAAACTTTTGGTCTGTACTGTATGTTGTGGAATACCTATACTAACTATAAAGAAGCAAATCTTACCCTGATGCGGAAGCTGCTCTCCCTACTCTGCCTGATTCCGGGGTAAACTGTGACGAGCATGGCGGCGACCGGTCTTATATACACCTGATGATGCTGTGCGGCCAGCCAATCACTGTAATGCCCACAACCAATATGGCTACGGCATTACAGTGCATGTCAGGCAATCCCTGCATGTTCATTGGCTCTCTAAAGAGCGCCAAACATGCAGGGAGGAGACCCGAGTTCCTGCCCGAGCAACCCCGAAATACTCGCCGAGCTCGTCGAGCACAATGATGCACATGTTTGCTCATCACTACTGCAGACTCATCACAAACTTGGACAACCCCTTTAATGCTCCTAACATAAATAAAAATCTGAGAATTAGTATCACAAAAAACATTTACATCCAGGCACATGATAGAGAACGTTGTCTCTGGAGTCGTTCTCTTTTTCTTCTTCATCTTGTCCAGACGCCAAGATGAGTTTTCACATCCACAGCTCCGTCTCTGTAGACTTCCATCTTCTCCGGGCTTCTGGAGAACATCCCCACACGATGCCCTTAAAGATAGCAGTGTCATTATAATGCTCCTGAATAAAAATATTTGCCCTAAGCTGAGCCCCTGAATAAATGATCCACCCATACATGCCCCCCATCTCACCCCTTACTCCTCATATTGTGTCTTCAAATTTCTCCTGTTCCCCATATTGTCTGCACCGGTCCCTTCCTTACTCCTCAAACTTGTGTCCTCAAATCATTATCCCCACCCCCATTACACTAAATCTCCCACACACAGTAAATCTCCCCCACACACATAGTAAATCTCCCACACACACACACAGTAAATCTCCCCCAGCCCCGTTACACTAAATCTCCCCCACACAGTAAATCTCCACCAGTCCTGTTACACTAAGTCTCCCCCACAGAGTAAATACCCCCTACCACACAGTAATCCCCCCCCCACCGTGTATTTACCCTCTCCCCCCCCTACCATAAATATCCCACACACATACTGTAAACCTCCCAACATTAAATATCCCCCAGGCCCCCGTTACATTTAATCTTCACCTTCCATCGATGTTCTTCGCGCTGAGCGCCGGTGAATGATGTCAGCAGCGCGATCACATGACCTGATCATGCTGCTGGCGTCACTCTGACCTGAAGGTGAGAGCTTCAACTGTACTCGCGTCTGGAAGACGTGAGTACAATCACTGGGAGCCGGCACGCAGCAGCTTCTCAGAGCCGGCTTTTAGTTTGACAGCCGGCTCAGAGAATGGTTGAATCCCAGTGTAGGGGGCGGCAGAATGCAACCGCCGGGGGAGACACATTGGGCTGCCACATTAGGCAGCCCGACTGCGCCCCCCTGCCGGCTGCGCCCGTGGGAACATGCCCCGACTGCCCACCCCTTTATACGCCTCTGGTGGTAAGTACTCCAGAGGAGCTGAAGACACCAAAGATTTATTGTAACGGGATGGGGAAGATTTGAGGAAACAGATCGGGGAGCGAGGAAGGGATGGGTGTGGAAACAATATGGGGAGCCGTAGTAATTTGAGGACACAGTATGAGGAGCAAGGGGGGAGATGGGTGGTATCTCTGCAAATGTGACATGGCGTTCGCAAAAAATTCCACCAAAGTCTGCACTCTAAAACGTTATTCCTTCCTTTGCTAAAGCAACATTATTGTGGGAAAAAGTAACATTTTAATTTTTTTCTTCCACATTGCTTTAATTCCTGTTAAGCACTTTAAGGGTTAAGAAACTTATTGAATGTGCTTTTGAGCATTTTAAATCCTTTTAACTTCGTAACAAAAAATGTTTAGAAAATGATGCTGATATAAAGTAGATATGTGGGAAATTTTATATATTGATTGGTTCAAGGGCAAAACAATTCTAAAGTTCGAAAGTTTGAAAATTCGGATATTTTCACAAATAACACAAAAAATATCGACCTAAATTTACCACTTTCATGAAGTGCAATGTGTTACGAAAAAACAACAAAATCTGTGGGATCCGTTGAAGCGTTCCAGAGTTATTGCCACATAAAGTGACAATGGTCAGAATTGTAAAATTTGGCCTGGTCAGGAAGGTGTAAACTGGCTTGAGGTGAAGGAGTTAAGAAATCTTGAGCAGACACTGTGGAGAATATTTGCAGCCCAAATTTACCTGCAGTACAAATTTTTAATCCACAGCATGTTAATTTATGCTGCAAATGTTACCAGTATTGGTATTTACCTGGGAAATGCTTATTGTGCTTGTATTCTAATACTGCTACCATATATTCATCTATGTCTATGGAGTATCTGCATTTCTTTCCTATTGTCATTAACGTAGGTGCAGCCTTGTTTTACCTGTATATGGTTGCCAGGTATGTGTTTAGTATTATGTTTCCATATTTTGCATAAGTAAGCAACAACACCTCGATACACAAACTGCAACCAAAGCCCACAGGTCCAGTGAGCGTGACCAATATTACTGAGATCAACAGAAAGGTTAGTATTAGTATATTGATGCTGGAGGCAGTCTATTGCCCTAATACAGAAGATGCAAGCAAGCTTGTTTTCAAGACAGGAATAATTGTTTACAGCCATAAGAATGAAAATAAAACAGATAAAAACTTGTCAAGTTACTGAACATTCTTTACAGATGTGTCCTAGTTATGTCTATTTTTGGGGACATTGGTAGGTAACACATATGAGAACTTTTTAGGCTCCCTAAAGACTTTATGTCAAGCATTACCACAATCCTGGATGGTAAATCTACTGTACTATCCGCTGGTGGATGAAGGAACATGGATAACTAGGCACAGTTACCGTTTAGAAGTATAGGGGAGCTGGGTGTCAACACTTGTGGCACCTGAAACATTTCTATACTGTTATAGATACGGGTGATGGAACCTCTGTGCTGCGATGCAAGGAGGGACCAGAGGGGCGTACCTAAGTGCCAATTCGGACCGACCCTGGCCACACGGTGGCTTAGTCGACTCTGTGAACCAAGGAGGGCCCGGGCATGTGAACCAGGTGCCACTCTGGGACCTACCTTGTGTGAGAGCAGGCGACTCCCACGGGTCATGTGGCTGAGGCTGACAGGTACAGCGGATGAGCACGGCAGGTAGCCAGACGGGTGATCCGGGTAGGCAAGCAGACGGGCACAGCAGGTAGCCAGACAGGTGATCCGGGTAGGCAAGCCGGCAGGCACGGCTGATAGGCAGGCGGGCACGGCTGATAGACAGTCTGTCGGGCATGGCTGATAGACAGGCTGGAGGGCACGGCTGATAGACAGGCTGGAGGGCACGGCTGATAGACAGGCTGGAGGGCACGGCTGATAGACAGGCTGGAGGGCAAGGCTGATAGACAGGCTGGAGGGCAAGGCTGATAGACAGGCTGGAGGGAAAGGCTGATAGACAGGCTGGAGGGCAAGGCTGATAGACAGGCTGTGGTGGCACGGCTGATAGAAAGGCTGGAGGGCACGGCTGATAGACAGGCTGGAGGGCACGGCTGATAGACAGGCTGGAGGGCAAGGCTGATAGACAGGCTGGCAGGCATGGCTGATAGACAGGCTGGAGGGCAAGGCTGATAGACAGGCTGGAGGGCAAGGCTGATAGACAAGCTGGCGGGCACTGGAACCTGAGGGCTGAGGAGAGTGTTAGCACACAAACAACAACCTTGCATAGGCACCTCCATTTCGGAGGAGGTGCTTTAAATAGGAGTGGTCCTCCGGCCATTGGCCGGGGACTCTTTAGGACGGCGCGCGCGGCCCCTTTAAGAGGGAGGGAGCGCGTGCGCCCCAAGCACAGTGCCCGGGAACTGCGCGTGGCGCGCACACCCTGGGTAGATGCAGCAGGGAAGCCTGAGGACGTCAGACCGGGACCGCGGCAGTGAGGGCAACGGCGTCTCTGCCCGGCAGGAGGCAGAGACGCCGATGCTACATATACTCTGTTAAAGAGAACCTGTCATCAGGATTTTATACCCAAGCTAATGCCATGTACAGTTACGGTATGTGCAAAATAATAGCAGTCTAACATCACTAATGTGTTTATTTACTGTTTTTGGCAAAAAAACATCATACAACATGGGAAAAATTCATGACAAAGTGTAGGCAAGTAATGGGCAACCAACAGAATCATTTAATAAAAGGAGGGTTCTAATTAATAGCACTGTGGAGTTCAGTTAGTGAGGTCATTCATTCTGTGAAGAAACAGGTGTCAAATATGGCCCTTATTTAAAAAAGGAGGGAAGCAAATATTGTACCTCCTGGTTTTAGTCCTTGCTCAGTGAGAAAATTGGTTTGTTCCAGATATTGTACTGAAGGAGAAAGAACTTTGATCAAGAAGTTGATTGAAGAGGGGAAAATATATAAAGAAGTGCAGAAAATAATTGGCTGCTCAGCTACAATTATTTCCAATGCTTTAAAACACCAAACAAAACCAGAAACACGTGGTAGGAATAGAAATAGTACCATCAGCATAGATCATAGAATATCAAGAATGGCAAAGAAGCGTCCAATGATCAGCTCCAGGGAGATCAAAGAAGGTGTTCAGTTACTTGTGAGTCCTGCAACCATCAGAATATGCCTACAAGAAGCCAAACTATTTGCGAGAAATCCTCGTAAAGTACTAGTGCTGAAAAAAAGACACATTGAAAAGGTTACAGTTTGCCAAAGAACACATTAACTGGCTTAAAGAATAGTGGCACAATATTCTATGGACAGATGAGAGCAATATTGTTCTTATTGGGTCTAAAGGTCGCACTCGCAGACAGTTTGTGAGACGACCCATAAACACTGAATTCAAGCCACAGTACACTGTGAAGTCTATAAAACATGCAGGTGAAAGCATAATGGTTTGGACATATTTCTCATACTATGGAGTTATAGTGACGCGCCCCCTGGGCCGTGTGTGGGGGAATACCCGGAGCCGGGTCTCTGTGTAATGCTAGGGGTTGTAGTCTCCGTGGCGGCGACCCGGTCCCGTGGCTCAGGGTGGTCAAAACAGTGGCGGATCTGTTTAATTGGTTTTTAATGTTTAAATGTCCGACTACGCCACCCGTGGATTGCGGTCACTGAGAACCGCCGCTGCGGGGCAGACCGCTGAGGCAGATGTTGTGTGCGCAGCAGAGGGTAGTATAACTCACCATGGGAGGAGTATAGCCTCAGGGTAGCGTGTATAGATGGTGGGGGTGATGGTGCGCGGGAGCAATAGTAATGACTCAGAGTCCAGTAATGCAGTCCAGGGTCTTTACTCAAGGTTTTACACTCCAAGCCACTTCTGCAGGTAATGGCTGCACACGTCGTACTGTGCTCACCAGGTGAGGGCTCGGCCAACTCCCAGGTACCTTTGGAATGCTTTTCAGGACCTCCTTCGTGTGTCCTTTCTCTGGCCTGTCGTACCCCACAATTGACCACATTTCTGTTCAGCTGCCTCGGGCCTTGGCGGGCAAACGTATGTTCCGTTTCCCTGGGCCCTATATGGTGCCTTCCTAATGGGTGTAGTGAGGGGCCGTAACACGTGCAATGCCACGGCCTCCGGTTACTAGCTGAGGGTAGTTGCTCTCCTCCACTAGATGAGGGATCCGGTTCCCTTTCTTGGCCTGACCCCCCTACTCTGGTAGCGGCGGGTGTACGGTGGCAACTGGCCGGTCCGCACCCCTGGGGTCCCTTCACGCCACTCCTGGAGCCTCCTCCTTTCCTCTCCTCTCCTTTCTTCTCCTCCAGGCCCAGGCATTGTGACTTGGCCTGCCCGCGGAGCAGAGCTCGTACAGAGCCCCTGCTCCCAGTCTTCTTCTCTCTCTTCTCCCTCACTTCTCTCTGACTCCAAGATGGTGCCCACCTTATATACTCCTCCTTCCAGTGCACCCTAGATCTACTCTCCCCACCCACACACTACCGGGTTCCCCCTTTCTAGGTGTTCCCTCCCCCCACTCCAGCCAGGGACAGGGGCAGTTGTGCTCACTCTTGGTAGCATTGTCGCCCTGCCCCCCGGAAATGTGGTGTAGTGCACGTGGGTGTTAGGGTCCTGAGCCACACTCCATCCTTACCTGGAAGTGAGATATCACACCTCTGGGTGAGATGCAATACCTCTGTAGCGACCGAACCCTCGGGGCGCTACAATAGCATACCAGGCTCCATGGACCAGTTTGAATATATCAAAATACTGGAAGAGGTCATGTTCTTATGCTGAAGAAGAAATGTCCTTGAAATGTGTGTTTCAGCAGGACAATGACCCTTAAAGACACCAGCAAGTGGAAACATCCTGGTTCCAGACCAACAAGATTAATGCTATGAAGTGGCCAGCCCAATCTCCAGACCTCAATCTGAGAATTTGTGGAGTGACACCAAAAATGCTTGTTTTGACACAAAACCTAAAAATGCAAAAAACTGTGGAATGTAGTCCTGTCAGCTTGGGCTGGAATATCTGTTCACAGGTGTTAGATATTAGTTGACTCCAGGCCACACAGATGTAAAGTTGTAAGAGATAAAGCTTTTATAACTACCATATTTTTTGGACTATAAGACGCACCAAACCATAAGACGCACCTAGGTTTTAGAGGAGGAAAATAAAAAACAAAATTTAAGCAAAAAATGTGGTCATGATGCACTGTTAAGGACGGGCGGGGGTCTACTGCTGACACTGTTATAGTTGTGATGTCCCCCAATTCTGTTAATATCCCCCATCCTGGTATATGTGGCCAGCATTCTGGTATGCATGGCACCCCAATCCCCCATCTTGGTATGCATGGCACCCCAATCCCCCATCCTGGTATGCATGGCACCCCTTGATCCCCATCCTTGTATGCTAGGCACCCCTCATCCTGATATGCATGGCACCCCTCATCCTGGCATGCATGGCGCCCCTCATCCAAGTATGCATGCTCCCCTCATGCTGGTATGCATGTAACTCCTCATCCTGGTATGCATGGCCCCCCTCATCCCTCTTCCTGGTATGCATGGCTCCCCTCACCCCTCTTCCTGGTATGCATGGCACCCCTCATCCTGGTATGTATGGCACCCTTCATCCCTCTTCCTGGTATGCATGGCACCCCTTATCCCCATCCTGGTATGCATGGCACCCCCTGATCCCCATCCTGGTATGCAAGGCACCACCTGATCCCCATCCTGATATGCTTGGCACCCCTCCATCCTGGTATGTTTGGCACCCCCTGAGCCCCATCAAGCTGCATACACAAAAATAAACAATTATACTCCCCTCCTTTCTGCTCCAGCGCTGTGTCCCGCTCTGCTGCCGACACTCTCACTGTGTGAGCCGTGCATGGCGTTACTGCCATGTGCACTTACACACAGTGTGAGATGCGGTGCCGGAATAGTCACTGCTCCCTGCGCCAGAACTCTGTGCGTGGGAAGCAGTGACCATTCACTCTCCTTAATAGCGTGCACACTGTAGCCGCAGTGCGGCTCCTGCTGCGGCCGCCGTCCTGTGTGCCCACTATTAAAGAATATGAATATTCACTACAACCCATGGGAGTGGATTGTAGTGAATATTTATGGTCTATAATAGCTGGCACACAGACCGCAGAGCGGCAGCAGGAGCCGCGCTGCAGCTACAGTGTGCACACTATTAAGGAAAATGAATATTCATTGCTCTCCATGCCCATGGGCATGGGGAGCAGTGAATATTCACTTTCTTTAGCAGCGGGCACAGCATAGGCTGCAGCAGGCGGCTGCTGCATCCTGTGCCCCGCTCATCCCCCGCTGCCACTCCCCCCACACCACCACCACCCACAGCCATAGGTATAGAGTACAGGGCACAGTTCGGACTATAAGATGCTGTGGCGCCCCTGCTGCGCATTGGTGTCACAGAACCCAGAAGGGTGCATGGATGGACTTCTCTACAAGAGGCCCTCACTACATTCACACACCTCCACCCTACCACCTCAGACCAGCAGAGGGAGCCCGTTAGGGACATATATAGGGAAGGTGGAGCTAGGCAGCTCAGTTAGTGTTCAGTTACAGGACAGTCAAGTCAGTATTCAGAGAGGAACACAGCTCTGAGTGAGCAGAGAGTGTGCCGACGCTCAGAGAGCAGTGAAGACGCAGCACGCCAGCTGCCAAGTAGTGAGGACCCCGAGTGTGGTCGACGGCGAGGAGAAAAAGAGAGTGGAACTCAGGGGACAGAGGAGCATAGTAAGCTGACCCTAATATATATGCCGGACACCGAGTCCGCGCCTACAGGGATTCTCTACACCCAGTAGGAACCACCGGAACCCCTGGAGAACTACAGGTCCCAAGTCCACCTAATGCTGATTGCAGTACTAGGGCTAGAAGTCACAGAAGTCCCAGCGTCCAGGGAGAGTGATCTCCAAAGTGAAGGCCCTACCACCAGGTCAGCAGGTGCAGAGAGAGACCGTAACCAAGCTAGGCCCAGCTCCAGGCAGGTCAGAAGCTTAGAGAGTAAAGCAACGGATCAGGAGGCCCTATACCCGCTCACTGGGGAGAGTCCAGAAGTGCGCCCTTCACCTGGAGTACCCTGGACCGTGCCTGCAGCATCACCAGTAAAGGTACTGAAGCTTACCCCTGTGTGAGTTTCCATCCTTCCTCCGGGACCGTCCTGCCGTCTCTCCCCTGCACCACCATCCAGTACATTCCCCCACGCTGCCCTGAGGCCCGCTCCACCTGTGGGGAGCCATTCCATCACAAGCAGCCCTACCATCTGCCTCAGAGGACTGCTCCGCAGCGGCGTCACCCCGTAGCCGCATTCCACAGGTGGCGTCACGAATAATCCCAAAAACCCCATATAAAAGTATTCCCCTTTTTGAGTGACCGCCCTGGGCCACGGACCGGGCCAGCCACCGTGATATCCCCCTGCTACCAGAGGCCCGGCTGCCGAGTACCCCACGGCTCTGGGGGCGCGTCATCCCTTCTGGCGTCACGAACAGGATCGCGTGCCCGTTGCCACCGGGTACTGTGCGCCTTAAAAGACTATAACCCTTACCGTGGTGAAGTTTTCCCGCCATTCCTGAGGTTTTCCCGCTATATCCGCCATTTTTCCTGTTGCCGCTCGAGAAGAAGAGGGGCGTAACCGCTGGAAGCGCGCGAAGCCCAGGACACACCCAGCCCCTGACGTCGTACCAGGAAGCGTCAGGTCCTGGAAGGAGCGAGAGGACGCTCTGACATCAGACGCGAGCGATGCAAGGTCCTGGAAGAAGACCGTTGCCCGCAGAGCTGAGGCCTACCTGTTGAAGAAGGTAGGCTCCGGTTCACTAGGGGGGCGCAACAATGGCTAGAGCACCGGATAACGCTCCTGATGCCCAATCTGCGCCTGGCAGGGGTCGTAACTGCCTTGATCCATATGGCCCTGCCGTATATCCCTGGAGCGAAGTGGTTCCCCCAGTATAATGGTAAACCAGACACACTGTCCGGATTCAAGAGGAAAATATGCGGCATACTGGATATGTATTCTATGACTGGCAAGCAGAGAGCCACTGTAGTGTTAGGACAGTTGACTGGTGCCGAGCGAGAAGTTGAAACCTGGCCAGTCGCAGACCAAGAATCAGTGTCCATCATCTTTAAAAGATTGCAAACCGCACTGAGACAGATCTCCGGATGAGGTTCTACCAGTGTGTCCAGAAACCTGAGGACAGTATCCGGGACTATGCCTGGCGCTTATAGGAGGCCCTGCGGGCCCTGAAACAGTTTAGCCCAGCCAGCATCCATGAGGAAAATAAAATGCTGACGGAACAATTCATCCGGGGGTTGAAGTCCCAGGAAGAGAGCAGAACTGTACGGTGGTGGGCCTTAGTCCATCCTGATGCCACTTTTGACACCCTTAAGTGCATGGTTATAAAGGGCCTGCAGCCCCTGGTAACAACAGACACTGCTATCCAGCGTTACCAGGATAGGGCCACCCCAGTCCCAGCAGCACCCACTGCTCCTCCATTGACGGCTGAAACAAGGATGCAAACAGTGCCCCCTAGCGAGTACGCCAGTTAAGTAAAACCCTGGCCACTGTCATGAGCACCCTGCGACTACAGACAGAGCCTGAGCCGGAAGGAAGGATCCTGCTAGCCGATAGCCATGAGATTGTCCCCTGGATGAGAAGAAGAAGGAGGACAACGCCACCCCAGAGGAGGACAACGCCACCCCATGGGAAGACCAACCACCAACGGCGCCCTCCAGAAGACTTCATCTGCTACCGCTGCAATAAAGCAGGCCACACCACGCGGACCTGCCCTTTAAACGAGGAAACCCTGGGGCCGAGGGCCGACACCCAGGAGGAGACCAACCAGGCCCATCAAGCTGGTACCGCCGGTTCGTGGGAGGAAGACCTTTCCTGTCCATTGTGTTGGACGGCATCACGACACCTGCCCTGCTGAACACAGGATCTCAGGTAACCATCATGCCTGATGTCCTCTACAAAAGGTTCTGGTCCATAGACGAACTTCACCCGCCAGATCCAAACCTTTCCGTGTATGCCTCTAATGGCCTCCCCCTTAACCTAGTCGGGGTTAAGGATGTGGCAGTAAAGGTGGGAAGAGTGGAACTGAAGGACCAGGGACTAATTGTAGTAGAGACTAATCCTGATGATACAGACTTGTATATGGTACTTGGCACAAATATTGTTAGTAACTGTTTGGGAGAAGTGTTGTTCTTGCTCCAACAGATGGCTGACACCGCCAGACCAGGGCAGAGTGAGGGTGCTCCAGAAAGATCTGAGCCCTTATGTACCAGCAACAGGTAAAGCTATCAGGTGGTGAAATTGGTAATGTACGGGTGACAGACTCGATACCCATTGTGATTCCCCAATGAGTGAAATGCTGATTTGGTGTAGAGCAGCGATAGGTCTCAAAGGACGGAGCTACCAGGCGGTAGTAGAGCCCCTTAGCTCGGAGCATAGACCTACACTCTTGACTGCCAGAGGGGTGGTGGATGTACACAATGGGAGGGTGCCGTACGCCTCCTAAACTATGGGGAGGATGAGATTAGATTACCATGCTACGCCACTGTTGCCAAACTGTACACAGTAGATAACAACTGCATACACACGGCGGAGTCCTTAACCTCACCAGATGAAGTGGAGGATTGGTGTCAACAGCTCCATGTTGGGACAGACACCAATCCTGCCCATCAGAAGCAGGGTGTACACCGTGTGGTTCAGGAATACGAGCAGGTATTCAGTAAACACCCACTTGACTTTGGGAGGATTAAAGGGGTACAACACCATATACCCACAGGTGATCATCCACCCATCAAAGAACGTTACAGGCCCATACCACCAGCACACTACCAGAAGGTGAAGGAGATGTTGCACGACATGAAGAAGGCAGGGGTAGTAAGGGATAGCTGTAGCCCCGGGGCAGCTCCCCTGGTCCTAGTCAGTTCAAAGGATGGAAGCATGAGAATGTGTGTAGATTACAGACAGGTAAATCGCATAACACACAAAGATGCATACCCTTTGCCCCGTATAGAGGAATCCCTGGCTGCATTAAAGTCTGCAAATTACTTCTCCACCCTTGACCTCACTAGTGGGTACTGGCAAGTAGCTGTTGCTGAGGAGGATCGGGAAGGAGGATCGGGAGAAGACAGCCTTTACTACCCCGATGGGACTCTGCAAGTTCAACAGTATACCGTTCGGACTCTGCAACGCCCCTGGAACGTTCCAGAGATTGATGGAGTGCTGCCTGGGACACGGCAACTTCGAGACTGTACTGCTATACCTGGATGACGTGTTAGTGTACTCCAAAGCGTACGAAGACCATTTGAAGCACCTGGCGGAGGTATTTGAGTCGCTGTCCCGGTATGGGATGAAGCTGAAACCCTCCAAGTGCCAGCTGCTCAAGCGAAAGGTACAGTACCTGGGGCACATCGTCAGTCCAGAAGGAGTAGCACCGGACCCAGAGAAGGTCACTGCCATCCAGAAATGGCCGTAGCCGAAGAGCCTCAAGGAGGTACGTCAGTTCCTGGGACTAGTCGGGTATTACCGGAGGTTTGTGAAGGACTATACCAAGAAAGCGGCGCCTTTGCAAAATCTCCTGGTAGGACAGTCTGGGAGAGGCAGAAAACCCCCATTCCAGTGGGGTCAGGAGCAAGCTGAATACCTTGAGGTGATGAAGGGGATCCTGACCGGCGAAGAGATCCTGGCCTACCTTGACTACAGCCAACCATTCCTGCTGTACACTGATGCCAGCAATGAGGGATTAGGAGCTGTGTTAAGTCAGAAGCAGAATGGCCGAGAGAAGGTGATCGCCTATGCAAGCAGGAAGCTCCGCCCGACCGAGAGGAACCCAGAGAACTATAGCAGCTTCAAGTTGGAGTTCCTGGCCCTGGTCTGGGCCATCACAGAGCGGTTCAAGCACTACCTAGCCTCCAGTAAGTTCACTGCCTACACTGATAATAACCCCTTGACCCATCTGGAAACAGCCAAGTTAGGAGCCATGGAACAACGATGGATGGCTCGGCTGTCAAACTACCAGTTCACCATCAAGTACCGGGCAAGAATGCCAATGCCGATGCCCTGTCCAGGATGCCTCACCAGTCGGACACTGAAGAAGAAGTGGATGACCTGGAAGAGATTGAGCTACCTGCCTTCCATAGAAATGGGATGGTCCACGAGCAGCGCACCTCCAGGAGGTATCGTGGTAAGACGTTAAACCCTTTGCCTCACCACAGCTGGAAGGAGACCCAGGACAGCGACCCGGCTGTCAGCCGTATCAAAGAACTGATAACCCAGGAAGGTTCCTCCCTGGAGAAGGACGCGTCTCCGCAAGCCAAGCAACTGTGGAATGAGAGAAGCCGGCTGTTTATCTATAGAGAGAAGCTGTACCGAAGGTACGTCAACCCGAGGACCCATGAGATGGTATGGCAGATCGTAGTGCCCAGGACGGACATCCAGATGGTGTTGGAGGCCTACCACGATCAAGCAGGGCACTTTGGCTGGAAGAAGCTAGAAACCCTGCTGAAAGGTCGGTTTTACTGGGTTGGAATGCGCAGTTCCATAGAGAGATGGTGCCGGGATTGTGGACCCTGTAGCCTCAGAAGAGAAGACTACAGCAGCCAGAAGGCACCCCTGCAACCCATCAAGACAACTCGACCCTTGGAGATCGTGGCCCTGGATCATGTCAATCTGTCACCCAGCAGGTCAGGATATTCCTATGACCTGACCATGGTGGCTCACTACTCCCGGTTCCTGGTGGTCACCCCCGTCAAGGATCTGACGGCAGAAACTGCGGCAAAGACGTTTCAGGCGTACTTCTGCAGGCCCCATGGATACCCGGAGCAGGTGCTGACAGATCAAGGCCCTGCCTTTGAAGCCGAATTGTTCAAGGAGTTCTGCCATCTGTATGGGTGTAAGAAGATCCGGACTACACCGTACCATCCCCAAACCAATGGGTTATGTGAAAAGATGAATAACATCATCATCAATCTATTGAAGACCTTACCGCTAGAAGAAAGAAACCAGTGGCCAGACAAGCTACCTGACCTGGTAGATCTGTACAACCACATACCTGTGAGTTCCACCAATTGTACTCCAGCATATCTCATGTGAGCAAGACCCGGAAAGTTGCCCATGGACCTGGAGCTTGGTGTAGTAGAAATCGAAGCAGATATGTCCACTGAGGACTGGGACACGACGCGACAGGAACAGTACAGGAGAGTACAAGCCTGTGTCAAAGACAGTCTGAATAGGGTAAGATACAAGCAGGAAGCACAGTACAACAAGAGTGCGCCAGGAGAACCCTTAGCACCTGGAGAAATCGTGCTAAAGAGAAAAAGAAGAAACCACAAACTTGATGACCAGTGGGAGAGGGAACCCTACACCGTGTTAAATTCAAGATTTGATAACAGGAAGACCTGTTTAATCACCAAGGACGGAGGAAGAACCACTGCAACGGTATCTAGAGACTATCTGAAGTTGTTTCCAGGTCTGCTAAAGCCCCAGGAAGAAGTGCCTCTCATCGTACCGGAGGAGCCTAAAGAAGCAGTGTTACACACTGAATTAGGAGATTTCCTGGCAGATTGGCCTCAGCTAGGTGGAGCAGTAATAATACCCGTGATGCATTTCTACCAACAGCCAGAAGACCCTCCACAGCAAGTAGAACCTGTAAGTGCCCCAGAAGAGCCTGCTCAAGAAGAATCCCCGGAAGGAGGATCCCCGGTTGGAGCAGAGCAAGAAGGCCCAGACAATGGTACACTTGCCAGTCCCATAGAGAGGTTAAGGCAGTTTTACAATCTACCCACACGTAGAACTGGCAGGGTAGCAGACGGTGCAGACACAGATACCATCCACACTCCCGTACTACGCAGATCAACACGTAGCACCAAAGGCCAGGCCCCTGCCAGGTTTAGTGAATAAGTAGAAATACCTATAGTATAAATAGTTGCCCCTGGGGTATGTTATTCTTGTGTGATTTTCATGTATTTAATTATTGATGTGTTTTGCCTTACAATGGACAATTTATATGAACATTAATTACCCATAAGGGTGTATATATAAAGGACTCAGTGGCTGAGGACTGTGAGCAGCCCAAAAACTCTTATGTATATAGTTGCACTCCCTGGAGTGCCCTTTTAAGTGACCACTGAACAAAAACCCGTTTGGCGTGGCCGAAGACGTGGTCCAGCGCCTTGATCACCTATGCCCTGTAGCCACGCCCAGGGCCTACGTTGAGGGTTTTCAGGCGGGTCCCTCATGTGCCTCATGTTCTTTCACCGGTGAAATGGACACCATTAACTTGTAAGACTCTGAGAACGCTCTCTATATTTGTATATATTTATTATGTTTTTACCCCTGCAACGTTTAAGAGATGTGCCTCCCATAAAGGGAAGAAATGTTAATGTTATTGTTAACCTGTTTTTGAAAAATGCTTCAGTCCAGGAGTACTGAGTTTTACTAGGGGGGAATGTGGCGCTCCTGCTGCGCATTGGTGCCACAGAACCCAGAAGGGTGCATGGATGGACTTCTCCACAAGAGGCCCTCACTACATTCACACACCTCCACCCTACCACCTCAGACCAGCAGAGGGAGCCCGTTTTGGACATATATAGGGAAGGTGGAGCTAGGCTGCTCATTTAGTGTTCAGTTACAGGGCAGTCAAGTCAGTGTTCAGAGAGGAACACAGCTCTGAGTGAGCAGAGAGCGTGCCGACGCTCAGAGAGCGGTGAAGATGCAGCACACCAGCTGCTAAGTAGTGAGGGCCCCGAGTGTGGTCGACGGCGAGGAGAAAAAGAGAGTGGAACTCAGGGGACAGAGGAGCATAGTAAGCTCACCCCAATATATATGCCGGACACCGGGTCCGCGCCTACAGGGATTCTCTACACCCAATAGGAACCACCGGAACCCCTGGAGAACTACAGGTCCCAGGTCCACCTAATGCTGATTGCAGTACTAGGACTAGGAGTCACAGAGGTCCCAGCGTCCAGGGAGAGTGATCTCCAAAGAGAAGGCCCTACCACCAGGTCAGCAGGTGCAGAGAGAGACCGTAACCAAGCTAGGCCCAGCTCCAGGCAGGCCAGAAGCTTAGAGAATAAAGCAACGGATCAGCAGTCACTATACCCGCTCACTGGGGAGAGTCCAGAAGTGCTCCCTTCACCTGGAGTACCCTGGACCGTGCCTGCAGCATCACCAGTAAAGGTACTGAAGCTTACCCCTGTGTGAGTGTCCATCCTTCCTCCGGGACTGTCCTGCCGTCTCTCCCCTGCACCACTATCCAGTACATTCCCCCACGCTGCCCTGAGGCCCGCTCCACCTGTGGGGAGCCATTCCATCACAAGCAGCCCTACCATCTGCCTCAGAGGACTGCTCCGCAGCGGCGTCACCCCGTAGCTGCATTCCACAGGTGGCGTCACGAATAATCCCAAAAACCCCATATAAAAGTATTCCCCTTTTTGAGTGACCGCCCTGGGCCATGGACCGGGCCAGCCACCGTGATATCCCCCGGCTACCGGAGGCCCTGCTGCCGAGTACCCCACGGCCCTGGGGGCGCGTCATCTTAACCCCCACTTTCTTGGAGGAAGAAACTGTGTCTAATAGTCCAGAAAATACGGTAAATATTAGTTCATTGATTAACAGAAAAGCTAAGTCTGGAAACAAATTTCAGTTTATACTGTAAATATTCCAGTTTGCCAATGAAAATGTAGGCACTGCTATTTTTTTGAGAAGCCTATTATTCCTTATTCTTCATTTTCAGTTGAAAAATGTATATAATGTTCATGTTTTCATTTGGAATTAAATGTACAGTGCTCCCAGTGCTTTTGTGTATATGGAAATAAATGCTATCATGAGGGTTGAGCTTTTTCTCAGTTGTTTTAAACACACTGCTATTATATTGCAGAAAGCTGAATGTAAAGGCGCTTTCATGCTAATTAAATCTCTTCCTTTCTTATACAAATCTGTTTTGCAGTTTTAGAGAAATCAATAATAGAGATTATATGCTGATGAATTAACAATGGGGTGGACTCTGCACTTACAGCTCTCCTGTCTCCACTTCCCAATCCTTGTGCGCTGCCTTTCTCCTGCTTCTGACTGACAGATCACTGCAACATGAGTGATCTGTCAGTCAGGGGCAGGCCTCAAGCTGTGAATAAGGAGAGAGGCAGAAGAGCTGGAAGTGCAATGTCCACCCCACTGCTCTTATGGCTCATTCACATACAATTTTAACTATGCATTTCTCTAAATCATCAAAACAGATTTCTACAAAAAGGTAGAAAAATATTTAGATTAAATACACTACATTAGATGTGATACAGCTGAAAGTACCTGGGATTTTATAGTCCTGATGTGAATTGGGGATCTTAATCTTGTCTGTGACAGGGAGCTTCTGACAATGTACTTTCAGCTGTATCACATCTAATGTAGTGTATTTAATTATATGTACCAAATGTCCAGCTGGGGGTCTGTATATAGGGGAGACAGAGCAAAAACTTAGAACAAGGATGAATCATCATCGCCACACAATAAAAGAAAAAAAAATAGCTCTACCTGTAGCCAAGCATTTATTTCTCTCTGATCACAACACCATGGACATGAAATTACTGGTATTAAAAGGTAACTTCAAATCTCAGAGAGACAGAAAAGTCTTACACACTCAATGCTGGAATGAATGTGTCGCATGGATTTATGTCATTCTACATCAGCTAAGGAATGTGCACTTCAGACCTGTGGGATCATCATAAAACTTGACCAGACCTCAATCAACGAACAATAAAACTTTCACACTCCTTATCTATGAACTGCTCTAATATTTACTGCCACAGCTGTTTATCTCCTCTCCTATACCCAAAGTTCTGCTTCGCATCACTTGTCTCATCTATTGCATTATTTCTGTGTCCTATTGTGTATAAATATGTGACTCTTCAGATTTCATGTTATACAATGCCTGATGAAGAGGCCTGAGTAGTCTCGAAAGCTTGCAATTTGTTACTATCTTTTCAGTTAGCCATTAAAAGGTATCAACCACTGAGGACTCTCAAATCGAAATATTTTTTTATCTACTGGCTAACATGATATAAAAATATATATTTTCCCTGTACAAAAGGTAAGGATATAATCAGCATGAAAGCACTTTTACATACATGCTATTAGTTTGGGTTATAAAATCATGATAACAGGCTCCCTTAATTTAGTTTTTTCAGAAACAGATATACAGATAATGACCCCCAATTCATTACTGTTGTTTCTTCGTCTTCTGGAGTAATTTTCTCAGTTTTAGTGGCTTTAATAATTGCTCCTTATTTTTTTACACATTTTGTATCATTGTTTAAACTGTCTCTCTGTTTTAAGTCATTTTTTTTCTTATTTCCTTGACAATTTTGCTTATCCAGATGTTTTAGACAGAACCATGAAATATGACTTTTACCAAATATCGTTTTGTTTTGTTGTTTTTTTTGTTTTATTAGCGCATCTCATTCCAGTTTTCCCCTGGAGTAAGGTTTCTTGAGGAGTGTTCAATTTGATTCATTGTGGCAACTTTTTAAATGACTATCAACTTTTGGTGCAAAAAATTTCAGTGAATACTACAAGACAAAAAATTGACTTCAATAAATTACAAGTGATGAATCGTGCCCAATGAGTTCAAGAGTTTCAGTCACAGCCATTGCAAACAGGTCCATAAAATCAAGCACACCTCTATATGTTCTCCAGACAGACATTAACTGTAGTATGGGTCATACTAAAGAGCTCTAGAGCTTATGACGCGCCCCCTGGGCCGTGGGGTGCTCGGCAGCCAGGCCTATGGATGCCGGTATGGGGGGATATCACGGTGGCTGGCCCAGTCCGTGACCCAGGGCGGTCAATGAAAAGGGGGATTATTTATAGGGAATTTGGAAAGTTTGTGACGCCCCCTGTGGAATGCGGCTAAAGGGGCCGCCGCTGCAGAGCAGCCCTCTGAGGCAGATGGTAGGGCAGCTTGTGATGGAATGGCTCCCCACAGGTGGAGCGGGCCTCAGGGCAGCGTGGGATGTAGTGGATGGTGGTGCAGGGGAGAGACGGCAAGACGGTCCCGGAGGAAAGACAGACACTCACACGGGGGTAAGCTTCTGTACCTTTACTGGTGATGATGCAGGCACAGTACAGGGTACTCCGGGTGAAGGGCGCACTTTTGGACTCTCCCCAGTGAGCGGGTATAGGGCCTCCTGATCCGTGGCTTTACTCACTAAGCTTCTGACCTGCCTGGAGCTAGGCCTAGCTTGGTTACTGTCTCTCTCTTGCACCTGCTGACCTGGTGGTAGGGCCTTCTCCTGGAGATCACTCTCCCTGGTTGCGGGGGCCTCCGTGACTCCTAGCCCTGGTACTGTAGTCAGCGTTCGGTAATCCTGGGACCTGTAGTCCTCCAGGGGTTCCAGTGGTTCCTACTGGGTATTAATGGACCCCGTAGGCGCAGACCCGGTGTCCGGTATATATTTCTCGGGGTGAGCCTGGTATGCTCTTCTGCCCTCTCGCTACTTCTTCCTTCTCCTCTCGCCTTCGGCCACACTCAGGGCCCTCACTAGGCTTTCACACGTGCTGTAGGCCTTGGCTCGCCTAAGCACAGCAGCCAGTGTGCTGCCTCTTCGCTGTCTGACTCTGAACACTAAACTGAGCTGCCTGTCTCCACCCTCCCTATATATATCCCTAACGGGCTCCCTCTGCTGGTCTGAGGTGGTAGGGTGGAGGTGTGTCAATGTGTGAGGGCCTCTTGTGGAGAAGTCCATACGTGCACCCTTCTGGGTTCTGTGGCACCAGTGCGTAGCAGGGCGCCACATCCCCCTAGTACAACTCAGTACTCCTGGACTGAAGCATTTTTCTCAAAACAGGTTAACAATTAACAATAACAAGTATAATAACAATAGAGTTACAGTAAGTCCCGTAACCTGGTGTCCATTTCACCGATGAAGGAACATGAGGGACCCGCCTGAAAACCCTCAACGTAGGCCATGGGCGTGGCTACAGGGCATAGGTGCTCCAGGTGCTGGACCACGTCTTCGGCCACGCCAAACAGGTTTTTGTTCCGTGGTCACTTAAGGGGCACTCCTGGGAGTGCAACTATGTACAGGAACAGTTTTTGGGCTGCTCACAGTCCTCAGCCTACGAGTCCTTGTACCATAACGGGTAACTAAATAAACACATATATTTCAGTTTATACAATAAACATTATGCAATACCCTACTGGGTAACTATTTATACTGCAGGTATTTTTAACCCCTTAACTACCGGTGACGTATTAGTACGCACATTTGCGTACTGCCCGTTCAGTGAGGGCTGCTGCGCTGAGCCCTCACTGAACGGAGCACATGTCAGCTGATTCTTACAGCTGACATGTGCCCGCAACAGCCCTGGGTGGAATCGCGATCCACAAGCGGCTGTTAACATGTTAAATGCCGCTGTCCATCTCCGACAGCGGCATTTAACGCGCGCTTCCTGGAAGCGCGTCCTAAGCCCCGCCCTCCGGTGACCCCGTCACGTGATAGCGGGTCACCGATGGGTGGGCATGACAACCCAGGGTCTGCAGCAGACGCCTGTGGTTGTCATGATCTTGTCGCTATGAGCACCACCTAGTGGTCGGCGCTCATAGCACAGGACCATTTCTGCTGCATGCAGGGGACCTGCTCGTCCCCTGTATGTAGCAGAGGCAATCGGACAGTTGCTGCTTCACGTTCAGAATCGCAAGATCTATCAATATAAAAAAAGAATTAATCCGATCGGTAAACGGCATAATGAGAAAAAAATTCTAAACGCCAGAATTACGTTTTTTGGTCGCTGCAAAATTGCAATAAAATGCAATAACGGGCGATCAAAACATCGGATCTACCCCAAAATGTTATCAATAAAAACGTCAGCCCGGAGCTCAAAAAATAAGCCCTGACCCAGCCCCAGATCACGAAAAATGGAGACGCTACAGGTCTCGGAAAATGGCGCTATTTTATTTTTTTTTTTACCAAATTTTGGAATTTTTTTTCACCACTTAAATATAAAATAACCTATACATGTTTGGTGTCTATGAACTCATAATGACCTGTAGAATAAGAATGGCAGGTCAGTTTTAGCATTCAGTGAACGTGGTAAAAAAATAAATAAAAAACAACTGTGGTATTGCACTTTTTTTGCAATTTTACCGCACTTGGATTTTTTTCCCCGTTTTCCAGTACAGGATATGGTAAAACTAGTAATGGCGTTGAAAAGCACAACTCGTCCCGCAAAAGCCCTCACATGGCTATATTGACCAAAAAATAAAAACGCTATGGCTCTGGGAACAAGGGGAGCAAAAAACGAAAATGCAAAAACGGAAAATGCTCCAGGGCTTAAGGGGTTAACTTACTCCTTATACCTGGCAGGGGTCTGGCCTTTTGTGCTACGTGATGACCTACATAGTACTGGGATGCGTGTAGTGTGGATGCTGGCGCTATTTTCCGCTATATCAGTTCTATGTGTTGGTGGACTGCAAGACTGCCTTAACCTCTCTACGGGACTGGCAAGTAACACTGGTTACTGGGCCTACTGGCTCTGCTTCTACCGGTGATCCTTCTTCCGGGGATTCTTCCTGAGCAGGCGCTTCCGGGGCACTTACAGGTCTTACTTGCAGTGGAGAGTCTTCTGGCTGTTGGTAGAAGTGTAGCACAGGTATTATTACAGCTCCATCCAGTTGAGGCCAATCTGCCGGGAAATCTCCTAAGACAGTATGGAGTACTTCTTCTTTAGACTCCTCCGGTACGGTGAGAGGCACTTCCTCCTGGGGCTTCAGCGGACTTGGGCACAACTTCAGATGGTTTCTTGATACCGTTGCAGTTGTTCTTCCTCCGTCTTTGCTAATTAGACAGGTTTTCCTATTGTCGAATCCGGAGATCAACACAGTGTAAGGTTCCCTTTCCCACTGGTCGTCAAGCTTGTGGCTTCTTCTCTTTCGTTTCAGCACAACTTCTCCAGGTGTCAAGGGTTCGGCTGGTACACTCTTGTTGTACTGTGCTTCCTGCTTATCTCTCACCCTATTTAGACTGTCTTCGACACAGGCTTGTACTCTCTTGTACTGCTCCTGTCGAGTCGCATCGCAGTCTTCAGTGGACATATCTGCTTCTGGCTCTACCACTCCAAGCTCCAGGTCCATGGGCAACTTTCCGGGTCTTGCTCTCATGAGGTACGCTGGAGTACAATTGGTGGAACTCACAGGTATGTGATTGTACAGATCTACCAGGTCAGGTAGTTTGTCTGGCCACTGGTTTCTTTCTTCTAGAGGTAAGGTCTTCAACAGGTCGATGACTATGTTATTAATCTTTTCACATAACCCATTGGTTTGGGGGTGGTACGGCGTAGTCCGGATCTTCTTACACCCGTACAGATGGCAAAACTCTTTGAACAGCTCGGCTTCAAAGGCAGGGCCTTGACCCGTCTGCAGCTTTTCCATGTATCCATGGGGCCTGCAGAAGTATGCTTGAAACGTCCTTGCTGCAGTTTCTGCCGTCAGATCCTTGACGGGGGCTACCACCAGGAACCGGGAGTAGTGATCTACCATGGTCAGGGCATATTAGTAGCCTGAACTGCTAGGAGACAGCTTGACGTGGTCCAGAGCGATGGGCTGCAGGGGTGCTTTCTGGCTGCTGTAGTCTTTTCTTCTGAGGCTACAGGGTCCACAATCCCGGCACCACCTCTCTATGGAACTCCGCATTCCAACCCAATAGAACAGATTCTTCAGGAGGGTTTCCAGCTTCTTGCAGCCAAAGTGCCCCGCTTGATCGTGGTAGGCCTCCAATACCATCTGGATGTCTGTCCTGGGCACTACGATCTGCCATACCATCTCATGGGTCCTGGGGTTGACATACCTTCGGCACAGCTTTTCTTTATAGATTAACAGCCGGCTTCTCTCATTCCACAGTTGCTTGGCTTGTGGAGAAGCGTCCTTCTCAAGGGAGGAACCTTCCTGGGTTATCAGTTCTTTGATATGACTGACAACCGGGTCGCTGTCCTGGGTCTCCTTCCAACTGTGATGAGGTAAAGGGTTTAGTGTCTTACCACGATACCTCCTGGAGGTGCGCTGCTCATGGACCATCCCATTTCTGTGGAAGGCAGGTAGCTCAATCTCCTCCAGGTCATCCACTTCTTCTTCAGTGTCCGACTAGTGAGGCATTCTGGATAGGGCATCGGCATTGGCGTTCTTGTGGCCTGCCCGGTACTTGATGGTGAACTGATAGTTTGACAGCCGGGCCATCCAACGCTGTTCCATGGCTCCCAACTTGGATGTCTCTAGATGTGTCAAGGGGTTGTTGTCAGTACAGGCCGTGAACTTAGTGGAGGCCAGGTAGTGCTTGAATCGTTCAGTGATGGCCCAAACCAAGGCCAGGAGCTCCAACTTGAAGGAGCTATAGTTTTCCGGATTCCTCTCAGTTGGACAAAGCTTCCTGCTAGCATAGGCAATCACCTTCTCTTTGCCATACTGCTTCTGGCTTAACACAGCTCCTAGTCCCTCGTTGCTGGCATCAGTGTACAGCAGGAAAGGTTGGCTGTAGTCAGGGTAGGCCAGGATTTCTTCGCTAGTCAGGATCTCTTTCATCACTGCAAAGGACTCAGCCTGCTCTTCACCCCACTGGAAGGGGGGGTTCTTGCCTCTGTTGGACTGTCCTACCAGGAGATCTTGCAAAGGCGCTGCCTTCTTGGTGTAGTCCTTTACAAATCTCAGGTAGTACCCGACCAGTCCCAAGAACTGACGTACCTCCTTGAGATTCTTCGGCTTCTGCCATTTCTGGATGGCAGTGACCTTCTCCGGGTCTGGTGCTACTCCTTCTGGACTGACGATGTGCCCCAGGTACTGACCCTTCTGTTTGAGCAGGTGGCACTTGAAAGGTTTCAATTTCATCCCATACTGGGACAACGACTCAAATACCTCCGCCAGGTGCTTCAAATGGTCCTCATACGTCTTGGAGTACACTATCACATCATCCAGGTATAGCAGCACGGTCTTGAAGTTACGGTGTCCCAAACAGCACTCCATCAATCTCTGGAACATTCCAGGGGTGTTGCAGAGTCCGAACGGCATACTGTTGAAATCGCAGAGTCCCATCGGGGTAGTGAAGGCCGTTTTCTCCCAGTCCTCTTCAGCAACTGCTACTTGCCAGTACCCACTAGTGAGGTCAAGGGTAGAGAAGTAATTTGCAGACTTTAGTGCAGCCAGGGATTCCTCTATACGGGGCAAAGGGTATGCATCTTTATGTGTTATACGATTTACCTGTCTGTAATCTACACACATCCTCATGCTTCCATCCTTTTTCCTGACCAGGACCAGGGGAGCTGCCCAGGGGCTACAGCTATCTCTTATTACCCCTGCTTTCTTCATGTCATGCAACATTTCCTTTGCTTTCTGATAGTGTGCTGATGGTATGGGTCTGTAACATTCTTTGATGGGTGGATGGTCACCTGTGGGTATATGGTGTTGTACCCCTTTAATCCTCCCAAAATCAAGTGGGTGTTTGCTGAATACCTGTTCGTATTCCTGGACCACCCTGTATACACCTTGTTTTCGATGGACAGGAGTGGCGTCAGTCCCAACATGGAGCTGTTGACACCAATCCTCCAGCTGAGCTTCGGAATCATTGTCCTTCACTGTATCTGGTGGGGTCAAGGATTCCACTGTGTTTATGGCATCATCATTCACAGTATACAACCTGGAAACAGTTGCGTATCTTGGTAGCTTAACTTCATCCTCCCCACAATTTAGGAGACGTACTGGTACCCTCCCATTGCGTACATCAGCCACCCCCCTGGCAGTTAAGAGTGTAGGTCTGTGCTCTGAGCTAATGGGCTCCACTACCGCCTAGTAGTTCTGTCCTTTGAGACCTATTGCTGCCCTACACCAAATCAGCATTTCACTCATCGGGGGAATCACAATGGGTATCGGGTCTGTCACCCGTACATTACCAATCTCACCACCGGTTAGCTTTACCCGTTGCTGGTACAGGAGGGCTCGTATCTCTCTCTGGAGCACCTTCCTCTGCCCTGGTTTGCCGGTGTCAGCAATCTGTTGGAGCAAAAACAACACTTCTCCCAAACAGTTACCGACAATATTTGTACCTAGTATCATATACAAGTCTGTATCACCTGGGTTAGACTCCACTACAATCAGTCCTTGGTCCTTTAGTTCCGCTCTCCCCACCTTCACTGTCACATCCTTAACCCCTACTAGGTTAAGAGGAAGGCCGTTAGAGGCATAAACAGAGAGGTTCAGGGCTGTCGGCTGGAGTTCATCTACGGACCAGTACCTTTTGTAGAGGACATCAGGTATGATGGTTACCTGTGAGCCAGTGTCCAGCAGGGCAGGTGTCGCGATGCCATCCAGCACAATGGACAGGAAAGGTCTTCCTCCCACGAACCGACGGTACCAGTTTGATGGGCCTGGTTGGTCTACTCCTGGGTGTCGGCCCTCGGCCCCAGGGTTTGCTCGTTTAAAGGACAGTTCCACGCTGTGTGGCCTGCCTTCTGGCAGCGGTAGCAGATGAATTCTCCTGGAAGGTGACGTTGGTCGTTGGTCCTCTCACGGAGTGGCGTTGTCCTCCTCCGGGGTGGCGTTGTCCTCCTACAGGGTGGCGTTGTCCTCCTTCTTCTCCTCTTCCAGGGGACATCCTCAGGGCTGTCGGCGAGTAGGATCCTTCCTTCCGACTCATGCTCCGTCTGTAGCTGCAGGGTGCTCAGGACGGTGGCCAGGGTTTTACTTAACTGGCTCACTTCAGAGCGTAGGCTGTCCAGCTCGCTAGGAGGCACTGTTTGCATCTTTGTTTCAGCCGTCAATGAAGGAGCAGTGGGCTCTGCGGGCACCGGGGTGGCCCCACCCTGGTAACGCTGGATAGCAGTATCTGTTGTTTCCAGGGGCTGCAGGCCCTTTATAGCCATGTCCTTAAGGGTGTCAAACGTGTCATCTGGATGATCTAAGGCCCACCACCGTACAGTTCTGCTCTCCTCCTGGGACCTCAACCCCCGGATGAACTGTTCCATGAGCATTTTATTTTCATTTTGTATGCTGGCTGGATTAACCTGTTTCAGGGCCCGCAGGGCTTCCTGTAAGCGCCAGGAGTAGTCCCGGATACTGTCCTCAGGTTTCTGGACACAGTGGTAGAACCTCATCCGGAGATCCGTCTCAGTGCGGTTTTCAAACACAGTATGCAGTCTCTTAAAGATGACGGATACTGATTCCTGGTCTGCGGCTGGCCAGGTTTCAACTTCCTGCTCTGCGGCACCAGTCAATTGTCCCAGCACAACAGCAGCTCTCTGCTTACCAGTCATAGAATACATGTCTAGCACACCGCATATTTTTCTCTTGAATCCGGACAGGGTGTCTGGTTTGCCATTATACTGGGGAAGCCATTTCACTCCAGGGATATACGGCAGGGCCATGGGTATCAATGGGGTCACGACCCCTGCTGGTGGAGCGGCTGCTCCTGCCTGTGCAGCGCCGGGCGCAGGTTGGGCATCAGGAGCGTTAACCGGTGCTCCGGCGGCTTGCTGGTCGTCGGCCATGGTTGCGCCCCCCTATTGAACCGAAGCCTACCTTCTTCACTTTCTTTATCAGGTAGGCCGCAGGTCCGCGGGCGACGGTCTTCTTCCAGGACCTTGCGTCGCTCGCGTCTGACGTCAGAGCGTCCTCTGAACTCCTTTCAGGACCTGACGCTTCCTGGTTCGACTTCGCGTGCTTCTGTGACGCCCTCCCTGAGCGGATGGGGGGAATTGGGATACTTGGAGTCAGGCCTTGCTGATGTCGTGGGGATGCAGTTATGGCCTTGACCCGTTCCGTACCCAGGGCTGTCACATGAAAAATGATGGGCTTTTGGATGAGTGGTTGTTTGACTACGCCACCTGTGGTTTCTGGTGAAGGCCACCAGCGCTGCAACAGTCCTCTGAGGCTGATGTTCTGGCAGTTTGGTTGGTACTACCCCCACAGGTGGAGTAGGCCTCAGGGCAGTGTTTGAGGATCTGTGTGGAGGTATGGTGGGTGCAGTGCCACGCAGGAATAAACAAGCGGAGGCGATGAATGAAGTCATCCGGGTCTTTACTCACTTTAGATGAACTTTCAGCCGCAAAGCTTCTCTCTGCTACACACGGCGTACTGCTGCCACCAGGAAGGGGGTTCAGCACTTCCCAGGTAGATCAGGAGCACCTGTCGAGACCCCGCTGGTGTGTTCCTCTCCTTAGTAAGTTCTCCCACTGAGTCTTCTCCTGACTGTGTGTGATATGAACGTGGTGTAAGGCCGGGTCCCACTGGGTAAACTCAGTTTGAGAGATACAGGTGGTGACTCCGCTCCGTCCGTATCCCCCTGGGATCCACTAAGCCTCCAGGCTTTTCTGACTGAGACGTGAAGTGACAAAGTCAGATATCGGGGGCCGGTTACCCCTTTTGCAGCAGGAATCCCTCTGGCTAGGCCAGAGTGAAGAATACAGGTGGCGACTCTGCTCCGTCCATATCCCCCTGGGATCCTTTTGCCTGTGGAGCCTATCTCCTCTGCTCCCCTCTGAGGCCTTCTTAGATCAGGACCTTGACCGGGCAGAGACACTTGTTAACTCTGACCCGCTCCTCGTCTCAAGGCCAGAGAGCGAGGACCGTAAATCTTCAGCCAGCTACAGACTCTTGCTGGACCCTGACAGAAGACTCAAAATCAAAGACCTTGAACTTAAGATGGCCGCATATTATATAGATTCTATAAGTGCTTCCTGTAAGTGTTTCCTCCACCCTCACCCACAACACTGTGTGCCGAATTATTAGGCAAATGAGTGTTATGATCACATGATACTTTTTATACATGTTGTCCTACTCCAAGCTGCATAGGCTTGAGAGCCAACTCCCAATTAAGTAAATCTGGTGATGTGCGTCTCTGTAATGAGGAGGGGTGTTGACTAATGACATCAAAACCCTATATAAGGTGTGCTTAATTATTAGGCAACTTCCTTTCCTTTGGTAAAATGGGTCAGAAGAGAGATTTGACTGGCTCTGAAAAGTCCAAAATTGTGAGATGTCTTGCAGAGGGATGCAGCAGTCTTGAAATTTCCAAAGTTTTGAAGCATGATCACCGAACAATCAAGTGTTTCATGGCAAATAGCCAACAGGGTCGCAAGAAGCGTGTTGGCCAAAAAAGGCCCAAAATAACTGCCCATGAATTGAGGAAAATCAAGCGTGAAGCTGCCAAGATGCCATTCGCCACCAGTTTTAACATATTTCATATCTGCAACGTTACTGGAGTATCAAAAAGCACAAGGTGTGCGATACTCAGGGACATGGCCAAGGTAAGGAAGGCTGAAAAACGACCACCTTTGAACAAGAAACATAAGATAAAAAGTCAAGAATGGGCCAAGAAATATATTAAGACTGATTTTTCAAAGGTTTTATGGACTGATGAAATGAGAGTGACTCTTGATGGGCCAGATGGATGGGCCAGAGGCTGGATCAGTAAAGGGCAGAGAGCTCCACTCCGACTCAGACGCCAGCAAGGTGGAAGTGGGGTACTGCTATGGGCTGGTATCATCAAAGATGAACTTGTGGGACCTTTTCGGGTTGAGGACGGAGTGAAGCTCAACTCCCAGACCTACTGCCAGTTTCTAGAAGACAACTTCTTCAAGCAGTGGTACAGGAAGAAGTCGGTATCGTTCAAGAAAAACATGATTTTCATGCAGGACAATGCTCCATCACATGCATCCAACTACTCCACAGCATGGCTGGCCAGTAAAGCTCTAAAAGAAGAAAAAATAATGACATAGCCCCCTTGTTCACCTGATCTGAACCCCTTAGAGAACCTGTGGTCCATCATAAAATGTGAGATCTACAGGGAGGGAAAACAGCACACCTCTCGAAAACAGATCAAGCAACTGACAGAATCTATGGATGGAAGGCTGTTGAGTGTCATCATAAAGAAAGGTGGCTATATTGATCACTAATTTTTTTGGTTTTGGTTTTTGCATGTCAGAAATGTTTATTTCTAAATTTTGTGCACTGATATTGGTTTACCTGGTGAAAATAAACAAGTGAGATGGGATTATACTTGGTTTTTAATAAGTTGCCTAATAATTCGGCACAGTAATAGTTACCTGCACAAACAGATATCCTCCTAAGATAGCCAAATCTAAAATAAAAAACCACCCCAACTTCTAAAAATATTAAGCTTGGATATTTATGAGTCTTTTGGGTTGATTGAGAACATAGTTGTTAATCAATAATAAAAATAATCCTCTAAAATACAACTTTCCTAATAATTCTGCACACAGTGTACTTGGTTCCCCTATCTTTGGTTCCCCCCCATCTCCTCTATCCCGGACCGGGGCAGCACCCTGGTGCATTTAGGCCCCCTACAGGACAGGAGTGGTGTAGTGTTGAGTGTGAAGTGGGTTCTTGTGTGATGCTCCATCCTTACCTGGAAGAGGAGATACCACACCTCTATCTGAGGTGCAGTACCCCTGTGGCGACTGAATCCTCAGGGGCACCACACTTCCAGCGGTTACGCCTCTCCGATTCCCGCAGTTATGCCCCTCTTCTTCCCGCGCGGGAAACCTTCACCACGGTGAGTACTACAGTCTTTTAAGGCGCACAGTACCCGGTGGCAGCGGGCACAGAATCCTGCTCTTGACGCCAAGGTTGATGCGCCCCCTGGGCCGTGGGGTACTCGGCAGCCGGGCCTATGGATGCCGGTATGGGGGGATATCACGGTGGCTGGCCCAGTCCGTGACCCAGGGCGGTCAATGAAAAGGGGGATTATATATAGGGAATTTGGAAAGTTCGTGACGCCACCTGTGAAATGCGGCTAAAGGGGCCGCCGCTGCGGAGCAGTCCTCTGAGGCAGATGGTAGGGCAGCTTGTGATGGAATGGCTCCCCACATGTGGAGCGGGCCTCAGGGCAGCGTGGGATGTAGTGGATGGTGGTGCAGGGGAGAGATGGCAGGACGGTCCCGGAGGAAAGACGGACACTCACACGGGGTTAAGCTTCAGTACCTTTACTGCTGATGATGCAGGCACGGTCCAGGGTACTCCGGGTGAAGGGCGCACTTTTGGACTCTCCCCAGTGAGCGGGTATAGGGCCTCCTGATCCGTGGCTTTACTCACTAAGCTTCTGACCTGCCTAGAGCTAGGCCTAGCTTGGTTACTGTCTCTCTCTTGCACCTGCTGACCTGGTGGTAGGGCCTTCTCCTGGAGATTACTCTCCCTGGTCGCTGGGGCCTCCGTGACTCCTAGCCCTGGTACTGTAGTCAGCGTTCGGTAATCCTGGGACCTGTAGTCCTCCAGGGGTTCCAGTGGTTCCTACTGGGTATTAATGGACCCCGTAAGCACGGACCCGGTGTCCGGTACATATCTTGGGGTGAGCCTGGTATGCTCCTCTGCCCCCTCACTACTTCTTCCTTCTCCTCTCGCCTTCAGTCACACTCAGGGCCCTCACTAGGCTTTCACACGTGCTGTAGGCCTTGGCTCGCCTAAGCACAGGATCCAGTGTGCTGCCTCTTTGCTGCTCTCTGAGCGTCAGCACGCTCTCAGACTCTGTCTGACTCTGAACACTAAACTGAGCTGCCTGGCTCCACCCTCCCTATATATATCCCTAACGGGCTCCCTCTGCTGGTCTGAGGTGGTAGGGTGGAGGTGTGTGAAAGTGTGAGGGCTTCTTGTGGAGAAGTCCATCCGTGCACCCTTCTGGGTTCTGTGGCACCAGTGCGTACCAGGGCACCACACTTAAACTTGGTATTGTCATAGGATGCCACATTTCAGTTAATTCAATTGTCAATTGTAGGTGCTATTATTGTGAAGAGAAAGCCACCGGGTGCAGAAGTATATGACACAAATAAAGCACCTATCACCTGTTGTAATACTCACTACATAGTTTTAATTTGCCTTTGAAAATTATATCAGCAGAGGATCCTGACATGAGTTGTTTCTATAGTCAGGCAGCTGCACACAAGACTACGATTACTGTGTCCAATGCTGAATGTTGGATGCATTGCCACTGGGCTCAGGAGCTGCCGAAACGTGTTCTCTGGTGGATGAATCTGGGCTCCTATCAGAATGCATAGTATCTAGTGATGAGCGAACGTGCTTGCCACTGCTCGGTACTCGCCCGAGCATCTCACAGCTCGAGATGCTCAGCGCTCTGCAAGTATTTCCTGGTTGCTCGGGCGGGAGCTCGGGTCTCCTCTTTGCATGTTTGGCGCTCTTTAGAGAGCCAATGAACATGCAGGGATTGCCTGCCACACACTGTAATGCTGTAGCCATGTTGGTTGTGGCATTACAGTGATTGGCTGGCCGCACAGCATCATCAGGTGTATATAAGACCAGGCGCCGCCATGCTTATCGCAGTTGTGGTAAAGCGACTCTTGCTCAGCTCTCCAGAGGCAGACACAGGACACACTGTTTGGGTTAACTTCCTGCTGGTTTATTCAGTGGCATAAACTCCAGCAGTGTCCCAATAAAATAAACAGTCCCTCTCGGGGTTAACGGGAAAAACAAAAGAAGATAAGGTATGACAGAGTCCAATAGTAAGCAAGGTTCTGCTCACGGCAGGTAGCACAGTGAAGTCTTCAGCAACACCAGTCCTCCGGTGTTGCTTTCTGGTTTCACCCAAACACAGCCTGGAGACTTCGCTCTCCAGACCACACACTTCACAGAAACAAAGCTGACTGAGCATTTAAACCTTGATCAGCCACACCCTGAGGGGAGGTAGGGGGAATGACTTCCCTCCCATCTCTATGTCATTCCCATAAAACCACACTGCATCAGGGAGAGATTTGCTTGTTTATAGTTAGTATAGGTATTCCACAACATATATCCTATATCAACATATAACATCCTGTTAGTCTAGGTATTCCACTATATATATATACATATATACATATATATACACACCCACATACACATACATATACACTGCTCAAAAAAATAAAGGGAACACTTAAACAACATAATATAACTCCAAGTAAATCAAACTTCTGTGAAATCAAACTGTCCACTTAAGAAGCAACACTGACAATCAATTTCACATGCTGTTGTGCAAATGGAATAGACAATAGTTGGAAAGTATTGGCAATTATCAAGACACAATCAATAAAAGAGTGGTTCTGCAGGTGGGGACCACAGACCACATCTCATTACCAATGCTTTCTGACTGATGTTTTGGTCACTTTTGAATGTTGGTTGTGCTTTCACACTCGTGGTAGCATGAGACGGACTCTACAACCCACAGAAGTTGCTCAGGTAGTGCAGCTCATCCAGGATGGCACATCAATGCGAGCTGTGGCAAGAAGGTTTGCTGTGTCTGTCAGCGTAGTGTCCAGAGGCTGGAGGCGCTACCAGGAGACAGGCCAGTACACCAGGAGACGTGAAGGGAGCCATAGGAGGGCAACAACCCAGCAGCAGGACCGCTACCTCCGCCTTTGTGCAAGGAGGAACAGGTGGAGCACTGCCAGTGCCCTGAAAAATGACCTCCAGCAGGCCACAAATGTGCATGTGTCTGCACTAACGGTTAGAAACCGACTGCATGAGGGTGGTATGAGGGCCCGACGTCCACAGATGGGGGTTGTGCTCACTGCCCAACACCGTGCAGGACGCTTGGCATTTGCCACAGAACACCAGGATTGGCAAAGTCACCACTGGCGCCCTGTGCTCTTCACAGATGAAAGCAAGTTCACACTGAGCACATGTGACAGACGTGAGAGTCTGGAGACGCCGTGGAGAGCAATCTGCTGCCTGCAACATCCTTCAGCATGACCAGTTTGGCAGTGGGTCAGTAATGGTGTGGGGTGGCATTTCTTTGGAGGGCCGCACAGCCCTCCATGTGCTCGCCAGAGGGAGCCTGGCTGCTATTAGGTACCGAGATGAGATCCTCAGACCCCTTGTGAGACCATATGCTGGTGCGGTTGGCCCTGGGTTCCTCCTAATGCAGGACAATGTCAGACCTCATGTGGCTGGAGTGTGTCAGCAGTTCCTTCAAGATGAAGGCATTGAAGCTATGGACTGGCCCGCCTGTTCCCCAGACCTTAATCTGATTGAGCACATCTGGGACATCATGTCTCACTCCATCCACCAACGTCACGTTGCACCACAGACTGTCCAGAAGT
Organism: Phyllobates terribilis; assembly: GCF_046119375.1. Taxonomy (NCBI): domain Eukaryota; kingdom Metazoa; phylum Chordata; class Amphibia; order Anura; family Dendrobatidae; genus Phyllobates; species Phyllobates terribilis. The sequence continues at coordinate 534,791,478 of NW_027362762.1, read as the reverse complement.
TGGCGGATGCTTTAGTCCAGGTCTGGGAGGAGATCCCACAGACCATCCGCAACCTCATCAGGAGCATGCCCAGGTGTTGTAGGGAGGTCATACAGGCACGTGGAGGCCACACACAATACTGAGCCTCATTTTGACTTGTTTTAAAGGACATTACATCAAAGTTGGATCAGCCTGGAGTGTGTTTTTCCACTTTAATTTTGGGGGTGACTCCAAATCCTGGCCTCTATTGGTTAATAAATTTGATTTCCATTGATGATTTTTGTGTGATTTTGTTGTCAGCACATTCAACTTTGTACATATATATATATATCAGAGCTAGTCAGGCAGACAGTGTATGTGGCAGACTGCAGTGCATATAGCACAAGAGGCTCCATTCCAGTTCTGTCTGCTGCTTCTGTTACAGATATTTCTACAACGAGCCCCAGGTATCAGGGGCAAGGGATAATTATTTTTTTATCTTAATCCTGATTATTTGGTTAAAAAGCAATCCAGAGAACACCGTTTTTCTGCTCTATTTGCTTGTTGCCACAGCAGAATACAGCCAGATTCTTTCCATATTACTGCAATAAAAATTTAGAAATTTGTAGTGAACGTGGAAAATATTAGCCTCCATTTAAATTTTGTTGCAGTGTGTCAGTGAAGTTATTGACACGAGGTCGATGTGAAAAATAGTAACCTACAGGCCAACTATTTAAAACTGTGGTTTTCCGTCACACGTATCACATATCACTGCGGTTCAAATCCAGCCATTTGTAATGAACATGGAAAATATTGTCCTTCATTTAAATGGGCAAGGCACGTGGCAAGGGACGGGGAAGTGGACGCGATGGTGATGATGGTGCATGCAGGGGACGAGGCTGTGGGCAAGCTGAAATTGTGCCACAACAAACACCCACATCTTGTCGCTCGACCTTCCTGTCCCAATTAATAGGAAACCACAGAACACCACTATTGAACACAGAGCAGTGTGGAAAGGTTATTGGATGGATAGCAGATAATACTTCCAGTCAGTTATCCACCACCACCACCCTGTCTTCCACACAGTCAAGTCTCAGTATCCGTGAGTCTGGACTACATATTTCTCACCCTGATCCTCCTTCCTCCCACCATGCTGAGTCCCCAGAGACAACTGATCCCACACTTGGACACTCCGAAGAGCTGTTCACTTTTCCATTTATAGATTCGGGCCTCTCGCCCGGTCCACTTGAAGCTGGGCAAGAGGAGATCGCATATAGCTGACTCGCCCCCTGGGCCGTGGGGCACTCGGAGCCGGGCAACAGGGCAATAATGGGGGTAGTAGTGGCAACCCGATCCGTGGCTCAGGGTGGTTAGACCAAATGTTGTGGCAGTCTATTTGTAGGGTTTTAAATGTCCGACTATGCCACCCGTGGATTGCGGTCAGGGTTAACCGCCGCTGCAGTGCAGACCGCTGGGGCAGATGTAAATGTGCAGCACTGAATGGTACAACTCCCCACGGGAGGAGTATGGCCCCAGGGCAGAATATAGATGGATGATGGAGGGGATGATTCCGACCGCAATAGCCAGGAAACGGAGGCCTCTTAAACAGTTCAGGGTCTTTATTAGAACAGGTGAGACGACCCAAAAACAGTCCCGGCTAGGAGGGGGCCTGGATGTCTGAGAACAAGTGGGAAGCTGGCCCTGGTCAGGGTGAGGGTGAAGGCCTACCGTACTCTCTGCGCTCTTACTGGCTATTTCCCTCCTTGTGGTGTAACAGCCCACGTTCCAGAGCTCACCGTGTCTTCTCGCCCGTATGGCTTGCAACTTGGGTCCCTTTCTACTCTTGGCTTGGTGCAGCTCTGCTGGTCCCTTCTGCTGTGGCGGAACCTCCGGGCTTCTTAGGCCAAGGAACATACAATCCCCTGCGGACTGGTTATTTGCTGTAGGACTTGGAATCCTAACAGCCTCGGACACCAAAGTCCGGTAGTTCAGTTTCTCTCTCAGCCAGGACAGGCTTCCCTCGCCTTCCATCCCAGGCTCATGGCTACTCTGCTGCCACTCGTCCTCCTCAGCCTCAGCTGAACTGGCTCTCCCTTCTCTGGGATGCCTCTCAATCCAGAGACAGGTCGTCCAGAACTCCCTAACCCTGCCCCCAGTTCCAGTTTTTATAGGGGCCGCCTGCTCCCCCTACTGGCCTGGGACAGGAGGTGCTGCATGCTAATGGTCCCTGACCAGAGAACCTCCCCCTTGCTCTCAGACACAGCTTTATTATACATTTGTGGCATCCAGGCCAGGGTGACACATAGCGATGCCCAAATATTTGAGCAGCCACGGTCACACGAAGGTGACGGTGGGAAACTGTCACAAGAGGTGGATGATGATGATGAGACAAAATTGAACAACTAACGCAAAATAACCCTTTTTCATAAAAGATAATCTTTAATAATCATAACAAGACACATACAACATTAAAAAAGTGACCATAAAAAAGTCACTTAATGCAGGTAGTTATATGGATAATGGCCCTAAGCGGTCCCCACCCCCACACTTCCACCAGAGGCGATAAAGAAGATTTTTGGCACTGGATGTACAATATCTTAGGGTGAGGTCTAAACCCTAAATGCATAAATCACTTATTTAAAAAACAGCAGGAAAAAATATAGTTGGGGGATACATATCCGATGCTGATAACTCCTACTAGTCTTGTCCCCCAGACCAAAGATACAGAACAACATAACAGGGGTGTAGCCCACAAGATAAGTTCAGACACTATTCACACATCCTACTTCAAATGCATTGGGCCTGTGGTTCCCTATAGAGTCACAGAATATTTAGAGTAGCAGGTAGATGTCACTGACACATCCATCATAACATAATAGCAGCATAATATGTAGGAAATTTAGAAAATGCACTTATGTTTGCAAAGATATTTCCCCGTTAGTGGTGGTTCATCAGGAGAAGATCCAAACAGCTTTCTGCAGGATGTTTAGATCTTCTCCTGATGAACCACCACTAACGGGGAAACGCGTCGAGAAGTACGAGGGGTAACTCAATATCTTTGCAAAGATAAGTGCATTTTCTAAATTTCCTACATATTATGCTGCTATAAAAGGCCATTTGCACCACCTGCCAGGCCAGCATCAGCAGGGGAAGCAAAGCTACCACCACCAGCATGATCAGGCACATGGCAGCAAAGCACCCGACTAAGTGGGCCGAACCCCAGGGTCCAGTAACAGTGTCTGCGGGTGACACCACTGCTTGTTCCGCTGTTGTGCATGCATGCCAATCCCTTGTCCATGGTGCATGCCAAGATGCCTCCCATCCTGCACCTGTTGTTGAACACTCTCAACTAGCACCATGAGCAAGCATGTCCACGTCCTTGTACCAGCGCAGCGTTCAGTTGTCCCTACCCCAGTCCTTGGAATGCAAGCGCAAATACACAGCTAACGCCCCCCAGGCCACACTACTAAATTCACACATTTCACGAATGCTTGCACTCGAAATGTTGCCTTTTAGGCTCGTGGAGACTGAAGCTTTCTGCAACCTCATGGCGACGGCCGTCCTTCGGTACTCAATCCCCAGCCGCCACTATTTCTGCCGATGTGCCATCCCCACATTACACAAGCACGTGTCCCACAACATTAGCCGCGCCCTCAACAAAGCAGTTACTGGGAAAGTCCACATAACTACGGACACGTGGACAAGTGCTTGTGGGCAGGGATGGTACATCTCGCTGACCGCACACTGGGTTAACCATAGTGGAAGCCGGGACCCAGTCGGACCTTGGGACGGAACACGTCCTCCCGACACCAAGGAGTGTGGGCCCTAGGTCAATCAGGGTTGCCACCACATTCTACAGCTCCTGCACTGCCTCCTCCTCTTCAGCATCCATCTTGGAAATTACCACATCAGTCGGAAGCTGGAAGCACTGCAGCACTGCCTCGGCCAAGCGGCAACAGGTTGTGCTGAAGATAATATGCTTAGGTGACAAACCACACAATGCTGAAGAGTTGTGGACAGCTCTGAAAATGACAATGGCCAGAACTTGGGGGCGGCTCTGAGGCGAGGCGAGCTCCCACACGTACCATGCCCTGCCCATGGGCTTAACCTCGTAGTTCAGTGGTTTCTCAAAACCTACCTGGATCTGTTGGATCTGTTTGTCAAAGTATGCCGCCTGTGTGCCCATTTTAGAATGTCAGCTACAACTTCCGCCGCTCTTCCCGTGCTTCAGCAGCATTTGCAGCTTCCGGCTCACCGACTGATCTGCGATGTTCCCACATGCTGGAACTCTACATTGCAGATGTTGGGAAAGATTTGTGAGCAAAAGAAGGCAGTTGTTGACTACCTGCATCAAGAAGGCCGTCGGTATTCAGGTCAGACTCCAAACATAAAACCTCAGGAGTGGACATGGATGGCAGACATCTGTACCATCCTCCAAAACTTTGAGGACTCCACCTAGATGGTGAGCAGTGCTGACGCCATAATTAGTGTCACAATCCCAATTCTCTATCTTCTGAAACACTCTCTGCTCTCAATTAAAGGGAATGCAGTGCAGGCAGAGCATGATGAGATGGAGCAAGGAACCATACAGGGTGATTACACACAGCCCAGCCTCATCTCTTCCCAACGTGGATTGGGTGACAATGAGGAAGAGGAGGAGGAAGAACAGGAGCTAGTTTCCTGCGCTATAGACTGTACTACCTGCACAACTGCCATACTGTCTATTGGGCATGGATGGCCTGAGGACAGGGAGGAGTATTAGGATGAGGAGGAGAGCATGGTCAGTCGTCCTCTTGGTGAGGACACGGAAGTCTTGCCTCTTTGCAGTCTGGCACACATGGCTGAGTTTATGTTATGCTGCCTTTCTCGTGACCCTCGCGTTGTCCAAATTTTGGGTGACAGTCATTACTGGTTCGTGACCCTACTAGACCCATGCTACAGGGAGAATTTTATGTCTCTTATTCCTATGCAGGACAGGCCTAATAAAATGGTGCAGTACGAGAAGGCCCTTGTTGGGGAATTATTGAAAAAATTCCCATCTGAAAACGCTGGCAGCAGAGGTCACAGTTCATTGGACAACCAAGGAGTACAGGCGAGAGAGCCACAAATGCAATCCAGCAGAGGCAGGGGAATACTGTCAAAGTTCTGGGACAGTTTTCTGAGACCCTCCCATCGCACAGGCCCTGAGGCGGAGGGTACTCTCACAAGGAGTGCAAAGTTTCTGAAGATGGTGAGGGAGTACCTTGCTGACCGTACTAACATCCTCCGTGATTCCTCTGTGCCTTATAATTATTGGGTATCCAAGCTGGACACATGGCATGAACTGGCTCTCTATGCATTGGAGGTCCTGGCCAGCCCTGCCGCTAGCGTTTTGTCACAGCGGGTTTTTAGTGCCGCCGATGGAATTATAACCAATAGGCCATTCGGCTGTCAACTGAAAATGCTGACAGGCTGACTCATAAAAATGAACAAGACCTGGATTGGGCCAGACTTCTCAACACCACCGAATGATAGCAGCGTAACATAAACTCAAATACAGTGTCTTTTTTTGGGAAGTCTAACTCTATTTCCATGCTCCTCTGTCTTCACACCCAGACATGGGTATACGCTTCCTGATTTTGTCTATTTGCTCTTGTCCTCCTCCTTCTCCGCATCCTCTTCCTCCACTACCATATCACCACCATATGTACCATATCAACATATCTACAGTACAGACCAAAAGTTTGGACACACCTTCTTATTTAAAGATTTTTTTGTATTTTCATGACCATGAAAATTGTACTTTCACACTGAATGCATCAAAACTATGAATTAACACATGTGGAATTATATACTTAACAAAAAAGTGTGAAACAACTGAAAATATGTCTTATATTCTAGGTTCTTCAAAGTAGCCACCTTTTGCTTTGATGACTGCTTTGCACACTCTTGGCATTCTCTTGATGAGCTTCAAGAGGTAGTCACCGGAAATGGTCTTCCAACAATCTTGAAGGAGTTCTCAGAGATGCTTAGCACTTGTTGGCCCTTTTGCCTTCACTCTGCGGTCCAGCTCACCCCAAACTATCTCGATTAGGTTCAGGTCTGGTGACTGTGGAGGCCAGGTCATCTGGCGTAGCACCCCATCACTCTCCTTCTTGGTCAAATAGCCCTTACACAGCCTGGAGGTGTGTTTGGGGTCATTGTCCTGTTGAAAAACAAATGATGGTCCAACTAAACGCAAACCGGATGGAATAGCATGCCGCTGCAAGATGCTGTGGTAGCCATGCTGGTTCAGTATGCCTTCAATTTTAAATAAATCCCCAACAGTGTCATCAGCAAAGCACCCCCACATTATCACACCTCCTCCATGCTTCACGGTGGGAACCAGGCATGTAAAGTCCATCCGTTCACCTTTTCTGCGTCGCACAAAGACACGGTGGTTGGAACCAAAGATCTCAAATTTGGACTCATCAGATCAAAGCACAGATTTCCACTGGTCTAATGTCCATTCCTTGTGTTCTTCAGTCCAAACAAGTCTCTTCTGCTTGTTGCCTGTCCTTAGCAGTGGTTTCCTAGCAGGTATTTTACCATGAAGGCCTGCTGCACAAAGTCTCCTCTTAACAGTTGTTGAAGAGATGTGTCTGCTGCTAGAACTCTGTGTGGCATTGACCTGCTCTCTAATCTGAGCTGCTGTTAACCTGCGATTTCTGAGGCTGGTGACTCGGATAAACTTATCCTCAGAAGCAGAGGTGGCTCTTGGTCTTCCTTTCCTTGGGCGGTCCTCATGTGAGCCAGTTTCTTTGTAGCGCTTGATGGTTTTTGCAACTGCACTTGGGGACACTTTCAAAGTTTTCCTAATTTTTCGGAATGACTGACCTTCATTTCTTAAAGTAATGATGGCCACTCGTTTTTCTTTACTTAGCTGCTTTTTTCTTGCCATAATACAAATTCTAACAGTCTATTCAGTAGGACTATCAGCTGTGTATCCACCTGACTTCTGCACAACACAACTGATGGTCCCAACCCCAGTTATAAGGCAAGAAATCCAACTTATTAAACCTGACAGGGCACACCTGTGAAGTGAAAACCATTTCCGGTGACTACCTCTTGAAGCTCATCAAGAGAATGCCAAGAGTGTGCAAAGCAGTCATCAAAGCAAAAGGTGGCTACTTTGAAGAACCTAGAATATAAAACATATTTTCAGTTGTTTCACACTTTTTTGTTAAGTATATAATTCCACATGTGTTAATTCATAGTTTTGATGCCTTCAATGTGAATGTACAATTTTCATAGTCATGAAAATACAGAAAAATCTTTAAATGAGAAGGTGTGTCCAAACTTTTGGTCTGTACTGTATGTCTCTTGCAAGGGGCATTGGAGTGCCTCCAAATTTTTGACAGCCATTGCAGTCACTGTATAGGCAAACAGTATGGGAGACCCTCTTTCTAATGGAAATATGTGGCTGCTGTGGCCCTGCTCTATGTGTCTTTAAATTGTTAGTGGGGTTTTACTAAATTTTGTCAGCCATTGGACTGACTGCATACGCAATAACAGTTAAGGAGACCCACTCATTAATAATGGGAACAGCAAAGCATAGCCGGCTGATGGCTCTCTAACAATAGCGATGGCCGACTGCTGGCCCTTTAAGAATAGTAAGGGCCGCCTGATGGGCCTATAAAATTAGGCTTTGTGACTTTGAGAGTCCCTCCATCTTAAATGAAACAGGATGTGTCTGATGATGTGTCACATGGCCAGAGAAGGTTGTAAAATGTTAAAATTACATTTCTCAGTGAATGCATTTGTCTTAAAAAATAACATAAAAAAAGAAAAAAACACAGTGGGATCTTTCTTTAGTATAAAAACCAGAGTCGCCAATGTAACCTCAATGTAATCACATTGTTCAGCTCCTGCACCTCCTCCTCCATATCTGAAATTACCACATCAGTCACAAGCTGAAAGCACTGCAGCACTGCCTTGGCCAAGAAGCAACAGGTTGTGCTGAAGATAACATGCTTAATGCTTAGGTGACAAACCACCCACCGCTGCAGAGTTGTTGAAAGCTGTAACACAGCAGTCTGATCTGTGACTCTCACCGCTGAACATACAGCCAGGCATGGTCGTGTGTGACAATGGGCGGAACCTGGTGACAGAAAAATGACAGCTGGAGTAGTTATGGTTTCCCAAAAGTCAGTCCTTTCACCGAGCTAAAAAATATGGCGTTGGCAAAATACAACTCACCGACAAGCTGTGGACTGGCTCCGAACTGTCCCTGGCCACATTCACTTGACCACTTGTTTGTGGTTAGGCGGTCCTTCCCAGTGAGTGCACTGATGAGGGCACGGGTAATGTTTTAAGACCCGTGCTTCTGGAAGGCGGAGACGACACCGGGAAAAATAATGGCAGCTGGGGACCGAGTATGGACACTCGGCTGCAGCCCCCATAAGGTTGTGGACAGCTTCCGCCTCCACGAGCTTAAAAGGCCACATTTCAAGTGCAAGCAGCTTTAGAGGACTTCCTGGGAGAAATCACAGCTGGAGTAGATACGGTTTCCCAAGTCCTTTCACCAAGCTAAAGAATAGGGCTATGGTGACATACAACTCTCAGAAAAAAAGCTGTGGACTGGCTCCGTACCGTCCCTGGCCACATTCACTTGACCACGTGTTTGTGGTTAGGCGGTCCTTCCCAGTAAGTGCACTGGGCAGGGAACGGGAAATGTTGTAGGACCAGTGCTTGTGGAAGGCGGAGACGACACCGGGACAAATAGTGGCGGCTGGGGACCGAGTATGGACACCCGGCCGCCGCCACCGCCATAAGGTTGTGGACAGCTTCTGCCTCCACGAGCCTAAAAGGCCACATTTCAAATGCAAGCAGCTGTCAAAAATTTGGCAGTATAGTATTTCAGCCTGTGGGTGGGTGGGTGGCTGGCTGCATATTTGCGCTTGCATTCCAAGTAACAGTAAACTAAGCAAATGGTGGTCTCTATCATCATCATGGCCTCACCTTGGCACTATGAACTCTCCTGAAGGAGAAGCCAGGGCCCACCAGAGGAGTCTCCGGTTCTCTGGTGGGCCCATCCAACCCTGCTGAGAAGCAGCCCTGGCTAAGAAAAGTGTGTGGGTGTGGAAAGGTTCCCGGACACTCTATGGCTGCTTTTTTTTAATGTGGATTGGACATGCTTATGCATGTTATATCTGAAACCACATTGCAGATCAGGCAAATGCCCAACTCTGTAGTCATGAAATTAAAGGGCAAAGAAAGATGTTTGTGTGTCGAAACACCACCGACAAGTGCGAGCTGATGTTGGACGGGCTGCCATTGCTTATGCGACAAGCTGCATTAGAGGGCTTCCCGGGAGAAATGACAGCTGGAGTAGATACTTTTTCCCAAGTCCTTTCACCAAGCCAAAGAATATGGCTGTGGTGACATACAACTCAGAAAAAAAGCTGTGGACTGGCTCCGCACCGTCCCTGGCCACATGTTTGTGGCTAAGCGGTCCTACCCAGTAAGTGCTCTGGGGAGGGCACGTGCTTGTGGAAGGCTGAGACGACACCTGGACAAATAGTGGCGGCGGGGGACCGAGTATGGACACCCGGCCGCCGCCATAAGGTTGTGGACAGCTTCCACCTCCACGAGCCTAAAAGCCCACATTTCAAGTGCAAGCAGCTGTCAAAAATTTGGCAGTATAGTATTGCAGCCTGTGGGTGGGTGAGTGGGTGGCTGCATACTCCGAGGAATGGGGTAGGGACAACTGAAAGCCGCGCTGGGACAAGCACGTGGACGGTGATTGTTGCAAGTCTGCAACGACAGGTGAATGGCGGGAGGCATCTTCGCATGCGCCAAGAATCACTTATGATGGGCACAATTTTAGGCAATGACTTCGGAGTCAGAGATGCTTCCAGGGGTCTTCCCCATGCTGTTCCCATGTCATTTGAGGACTGTTCCCATCGATTTGGGCAATTTTTAGGCCCTCTGCAGACCACCGGGGGAGCCGTCTGAAAAATGCTCGAGTTTCCCATAGGCTTACATTGGGCTCGTTGCTCGGGTCGAGCACCCGAGTATTCCAATGTGCTCGACCCGAGCATCGAGTGTGGCACCCCAGGGGTCTGGTTTTCCACAGTAACAGCAATGTTATGTCTGAGAGCAGGTGGGAGGTCTCTTGGTCAGGGATCCTATGCATGCCACACCTCCTGCCCAGTCCTGGGAGGGGAAGAACTTCCCCTATATAAACCTAGGGCTGAGGCAGGGTGAGTGAGTAGAGAAGAAGCAGAGAAAAGATGCAAATATAGGAAGAAACAACAGGAGCTCTGTGGGAGCAGTGTTACAAGGAGTCAGGGGCTGGCAGCTGCAGAGCTCGCCCTGACTGAGAAGTTATCACCGGACCCGGAGTCCGAGGCTGTGGGGACTAACTCCTATCCAGCAGCAGAAACCGACCGGCAGGGGATTGCAGGTCCTCTGGCCCAGAAACCCGAAGGCCCCGAGTCACCGGCCATACGGGTGAGCACCACACGGTACACTCAGGGACGTGGGCTACTTATACCCGCCTCTAGCAAGGTAGCCAGAAGAGTATCGTTAGTTTGGGAGGCCTACAACTCCGCCTGGCCAGGGGAGATCCCATCTGCTCAAGGACTGACCAGGCCCCAATCGCTAGCCAGTACTCCGGGAGGGTCTATCTTTGTCACCAGTAAAGACCCTGAACTACACAGTACCGTCTCCGAGTGGTTCCTGCTACCCCCATCATCCACGTCGGCTGCCCTGAGGCCATACCCCTCCCGTTGGGGGTTATACTGTCACGCTGCACAATCCTACCACCGGCCTCAGCGGTCTGCCCTGCAGCAGCAGCTCCCTGGCTGCACTCAACGGGTGGCGTAGTCGTCCAACATCTACCGCTAAAACAGCGCCACTTAGTCTGACTCCCTGGGCACGGACCGGATCACCGCCACGAGACTACAACCCTCAACAGATCCGGCTCCGGGTAAGCTCCCGCGTGCGCAACGCAGCGCGACACAGGCCCAGGGGCGCGTCAACTTTTGGCGTAGTCGGCAGGATCTCGTGCCCGCAACCACCGGGTACTGCGTGCCTGAAAAAGACTGTGAAAACTTACCCGTGGTGAAGATTCCCGCCATCCGGCGCCATCTTCCGCTTTCTTCCCGCCATCGGTGGAGTTTTCCCGCCATCCGGCGCCATCTTCGGCCTTCTTCCCGCCATCCGTGGAGTTTTCCCGCCATTGGACGCCATCTTGAGGACGCCGCGCAGGAAGAAGAGGGGCGTGGACTCCGAAAACGCGTGAGAACTGAAGCCCCGCCTCACGTCCGGACGTTGCGTAAGGTCCTGGAAGGAGCCCAGCAGACGCCGACGTCACAGGAGCGCGACGGAAGGTCCTCAACCCTGACGATCCACTGCGGAGCCGCGGCCTACGGAAGAGGATCATCGCAAGGTAGGCCACGGTCCACTAGGGGGGAGAAGGATGTCGGATACGGAGGAGAGCTTCACCGCTCCAACCCCCGCCAGCGCCACCGCTGTTGCGGTCATGCCTTTCACCATGCCCTATATCCCGGGGGCAGCCTGGCTACCCCAGTACTCAGGGGAGTCACATACCCTGCAGGACTTTAGAGAAAAACTGGATAGCCTCTTCCAGGTGTACCCCCTCACAGAAGAGCAAAAAGTAAGCATCCTGGTGGCCCAATTAACCGGGGCAGCCCAAAGGGAGGTAAAGTCCTGGCCACCTGGGGGGAGGACTGTCGCAGGGATACTAACCCGGCTGAGGGACACCTTTGATACCCGCACCTCAGCCGAGATCAAGCTTAGATTCTACGGGTGCAAACAGCGGGCACATGAGAGTATAAGGGACTATGCCCTGAACCTACAAGAGGCCCTGAGAGCCATTAAGCAGACCGACCCTGACGGCGTGGGAGACGAGGACAGGCTGTTAACTGAACAATTTATAGAGGGTTTATATTGCAATGCCCACCGAACCCAGTTGCGGGCAATGGCCTTACAGGACCCTCATCTGGGATTTGCACAGTTCAAGGACAGAGCCATCCGGGTGCTCCGAGAACCGGCACCAGGTGGCGTTGTGACCCACAGACGCCCCACTACCACCTACCACCAGGAGGTGGCGCCCTTGTCGGCAGGGCCTGTGGGAGCTGATGCGCAGGCTTTGAACAATGACTCGGCTCCAGACCTGCACCATCAGGTCCAAGAGCTAGCTAAAAGCGTTGCTGCGCTAACCCGAACTGTGCAGTCTTTACAGGTTTCCACTCCAGGGAAGATCCAGCTGGCATCCGGACCGGAGGACATCCCGTGGCGTCGACCAAGGAGGACCCCACCGGCCAGAGGAAGACCCAGCGACCGATACAACGAGGACGGACGACCCATCTGCCGCCGCTGTAATCAACCCGGACAAATGGCAAGGTACTGTCCTTTAAACTGGCACAACCTAGGGTAGAGGGCCAACCCCTAGGAAAAAGATCATCAGGCCCATCAAACTGGCGCGACAAATATGTGGGAGGACGTCCAGTCTTGCCTGTGGTACTGGATGGCATTCCTATGAGTGCCCTACTGGACACCGGGTCACAGGTCACCACCATCCCGTACGTGCTCTTCAAGCAGTACTGGAATGACTCGGATATTACCCGCTACCCTGACGACGACTTGAGTATCATCGCCAGCAATGGTCAGCCCGTGCCACAGATCGGATTTAAAGAGGTGACCATTAAAATTGGTAGAGTTGAACTGGCAGCACAGGGACTGATCATTGTAGACATTGACAAACACGAGAGTCACCCAAAGATAACTCTAGGAACTAATGTAATTGAAAATTGTCTTGCAGAGGTGATTTTCCTTTTACAGCAGGTTGCCAAGAACGCCAGCTCCGGCGAGCAGCGAGTGCTCCAAAAAGAGATCCGGGCACTGATGCGACGGCAACAGGTGGAACTCTCCGGCGGTGAGATTGGTAGCGTGAGAATGTGTGACCCTTTCCCTATTGCCATGCCCCCAAAAAGTGAAATGATGATTTGGTGCCGGGCAGCTATTGGTCTGAGAGGTAGAGATTACCAGGCAATGGTAGAACCAGTTTACTCAGACAGTAGGCCCACCATCTTAACAGCACGGGGGGTGGTTAATGTACGCCATGGGAGGGTGCCCGTTCGCATAATCAATATCGGGAAGAGGGAAGTGTACCTGCCCCGGTATGCCACGCTAGCCAAATTATATACCATTAACCAAAATGCTATACAATCTGTGGAACCCTTGCCTCCATCTCACCCGGAGGAAGGTAACGGCTCTAAGAAAACAATGGAGGACTGGTGTCAGCAACTACATTTGGGTACTGACTCCACTCCCTCACATCAGAAACAGGGAGTCTATCGGGTGGTTCAAGAGTACGAGAGAGTGTTTAGTAAACACCCGTTAGACTTCGGGCGAGTCAAGGGGGTAGAACACCACATCCCCACGGGAGACCATCCTCCCATAAAAGAGAGGTATCGACCCGTACCCCCTGCACACTACCAACACGCCAAGGGGATGCTTAGAGATATGAAGGAGGCTGGGGTGATCAGGGATAGCTGTAGCCCCTGGGCAGCTCCACTAGTCTTAGTCAAAAAGAAAGACAACACCATGAGGATGTGTGTAGATTACCGGAAAATCAACCGTATCACACACAAGGATGCGTACCCCTTACCAAGGATAGAGGAGTCTTTGGCTGCTTTAAGATCTGCTAACTTCTTCTCTACCTTGGATCTCACTAGTGGGTACTGGCAGGTTCCTGTAGCAGAGGCGGACCGGGAGAAGACCGCATTCACCACCCCGATGGGACTTAGCGAGTTTACCTGCATGCCGTTCGGACTCTGCAACGCACCAGGAACCTTCCAACGATTAATGGAGTGCTGTCTGGGCCATAGAAACTTCGAGACGGTCCTGTTGTACCTGGACGATGTCATCGTATATTCTAAGACTTATGAGGACCACCTGAAACACCTGGCGGAAGTGTTCGAAGCTCTGGCAAGCTACGGCCTAAAGGTGAAACCCTCCAAGTGTCACCTCCTGAAACCAAAGGTGCAGTACCTGGGACACGTGGTGAGCGCTGACGGAGTGGCCCCCGACCCTGATAAGATCACCGCAATTAAGGAATGGCCAAGTCCCTCCAGTGTAAAGGAAGTGCGGCAGTTCCTCGGGTTGGTAGGCTACTACCGCAGGTTCATCCCCGGTTTCACCAAAAAGGCAGCTCCTATGCAGGACCTCCTAATAGGCCAGTCCCGGAAGGCCAAGAACCAGAAGCCGCCCTTCAGATGGGAGAAGTTGGAAGAGGAGTCCTTCCGCCAGCTGAAGATGGCCCTCACGGGGGATGAAATCCTGGCGTACCCGGATTACAGCCAGCCCTTTATCCTCTACACCGACGCAAGTAACATCGGGCTAGGAGTCGTGCTGTCCCAGATCCAGCAGGGGAAAGAACGAGTAATCGCTTACGCCAGCCGAAAACTGCGACCCACCGAGAGAAACCCTCAGAATTACAGCTCATTTAAGCTAGAGTTCCTGGCAGTGGTGTGGGCAGTCACCGAACGCTTTAAGCACTACCTCGCTTCTTCCCGGTTCGTCGTGTACACGGATAACAACCCGTTGACACACCTGGACACAGCAAGACTCGGTGCCCTAGAGCAGAGATGGATGGCCCGTCTGTCCAACTACGAGTTCACAATCAAATACCGGGCAGGACGCTCCAATACCAACGCGGACGCCCTGTCCAGGATGCCAAACCTACCGGACGTAGGAGAAGATCCAGAGGGACTGGAAGAAGTCGAACTCCCTGCGCTCCACCGGCATGGGACTATCCAGTATTCCCACCGGGTAAGGAGTAAGCAAGCCACTACGTTTAACCCCTTGCCTCACTACAACTGGGAGGAAACGCAAGACAGTGACCCTGCCGTCCGACTGGTGAAGGAAATGCTGACTCGGCCAGAGGCTCGCCTTGACCCAGACGCTCCGGAGGAAGCCAAGCAACTGTGGGCTGAGAAGAGTCGACTGTTCCTTTATAAGGGGAAGTTGTGCCGCAGAATGGTTAACTCCCGGACGCATGAACTAATCTGGCAAGTAGTGGTGCCACAAAGAGACGCAGCCATGGTGATGGAGGCATACCACGACGGGGCTGGACACTTCGGATGGAAGAAGCTGGAGTTCCTGCTGCGCGAGCGGTTCCACTGGGTAGGCATGAGGGGAACCATCGAGAGGTGGTGCAGAGACTGTGGCCCGTGCAACCTAAGAAGGAAGGACCGTGCCAGCCAGAAGACTCCCCTGCAGTCCATCGTCACCCGGCAGCCGTTGGAACTGGTAGCCTTGGATCATGTAAAACTGACCCCAAGCAGAAGTGGCTACGTCTATGCACTAACCATCGTGGATCACTACTCCCGGTTCTTGGTTGTCGTCCCCGTCAAGGACTTAACAGCTCGAACAGCAGCGAGAGCCTTCCAGCAGCATTTCTGCCGTCCACACGGGTACCCGGACCAAGTGTTGACAGACCAGGGACCTGCCTTTGAAGCGGAGGTCTTCCAAGAATTCTGCACTCTGTATGGCTGCCGGAAGATAAGGACAACACCCTATCATCCGCAAACTAATGGACTTTGTGAGAAAATGAACCAGGTGGTAATGGATCTTCTGAAAACGTTGCCCCTGGAAGAACGCAGTCTGTGGCCTGAGAAGCTGCCCGATCTGGTGGACCTATACAACCACATCCCGGTAGGTTCCACCAACTGTACCCCGGCTTACCTAATGAGGGTGAGACCTGGTAAGTTACCTGTTGACCTGGAAATGGGAGTCCTGACACCTGAGGACACTTCACCAGAAGCAGACTGGGACACAGAGAGGCAGCAGCAGTACCGGAGAGTACAGGAGAGCGTGGAGCGAAGTCTCTGTCAGGCTAGGGAAAGACAAGAGAAAACTTACAACCAGTATGCTCCCGCTGTTCCCCTGGTACCCGGAGAGCAGGTCTTGAAGAGAAAAAGACGGCTCCACAAGTTGGACGACCAGTGGGAGAAGGACCCGTACACCGTACTGCCCTCAAGCCACGACAACCCAAAGGTCTGTACCATCAGTAAAGACGGAGGGGAAACCACAACCATTGTATCCCGGGATCACCTGAAGAAGTGTCCCGAACAGCTACGGAACCCTGAAGAGGAACAAGAAGACCCTCGACCCGTAGAGGAAAGGGAAGACATGGTTAATACTGTGCTCGGAGACTTCCCTTGGTCTTGGACTCAAGTCAATGGTGCAGTTGTGGTACCCGTACTCACCTTCCTCCAACCAGCATCCCAAGCACCTACGGAGCAACAGGTAGAGCTGGAAGAACAGCCGGTCCAGGAGGCAGAAGACCCCACACCAGCAGACCTGGAGGATCAACCCTCTGCTTGCAGTGAGCCTGCCATATCCCTAGTGAGCCAAAGGGCCCGTAGACCGCTGCCCAGTTTACCCTTAACAGCTCCTACACCCTGTAGTTCAGGGCCAGACAGTCAGCTCCGTAGGTCCACTAGGGCCACTAGGGGCCAGTTACCCGCACGTTGGAGGATTTGAAGTGTATAAATTGTTTTATTTGTGGTTACCTGTTTATTGTTGCTTGTGTATAATTATGTGTTTCTAGTTATTTTTAGGAGTCCTTGGTGGATTTACCGGGAATCCTTTGTACATAGTTGGAGCGTAACCCAGGACGGACTAAAGACTGTTAAGGACTCGGGGCAGGACAGACCCCTACCTGGTTACGTCTCCCTGTTTTGGTGAAATGGACACCTTGCTTTCTTCAAAGACTGCACCCGGTTACGGACATGCCGTGACCACCTTTATGTGTTTCTTTATTGTTATTGTTATATCTTGTTATGTTTTTCTAAAATATGTTTAGTCCCGGAGTACTAAATTTCACTAGGGGGGAATGTGGCACCCCAGGGGTCTGGTTTTCCACAGTAACAGCAATGTTATGTCTGAGAGCAGGTGGGAGGTCTCTTGGTCAGGGATCCTATGCATGCCACACCTCCTGCCCAGTCCTGGGAGGGGAAGAACTTCCCCTATATAAACCTAGGGCTGAGGCAGGGTGAGTGAGTAGAGAAGAAGCAGAGAAAAGAAGCAAATATAGGAAGAAACAACAGGAGCTCTGTGGGAGCAGTGTTACAAGGAGTCAGGGGCTGGCAGCTGCAGAGCTCGCCCTGACTGAGAAGTTATCACCGGACCTGGAGTCCGAGGCTGTGGGGACTAACTCCTATCCAGCAGCAGAAACCGACCGGCAGGGGATTGCAGGTCCTCTGGCCCAGAAACCCGAAGGCCCCGAGTCACCGGCCATACGGGTGAGCACCACACGGTACACTCAGGGACGTGGGCTACTTATACCCGCCTCTAGCAAGGTAGCCAGAAGAGTATCGTTAGTTTGGGAGGCCTACAACTCCGCCTGGCCAGGGGAGATCCCATCTGCTCAAGGACTGACCAGGCCCCAATCGCTAGCCAGTACTCCGGGAGGGTCTATCTTTGTCACCAGTAAAGACCCTGAACTACACAGTACCGTCTCCGAGTGGTTCCTGCTACCCCCATCATCCACGTCGGCTGCCCTGAGGCCATACCCCTCCCGTTGGGGGTTATACTATCACGCTGCACAATCCTACCACCGGCCTCAGCGGTCTGCCCTGCAGCAGCAGCTCCCTGGCTGCACTCAACGGGTGGCGTAGTCGTCCAACATCTACCGCTAAAACAGCGCCACTTAGTCTGACTCCCTGGGCACGGACCGGATCACCGCCACGAGACTACAACCCTCAACAGATCCGGCTCCGGGTAAGCTCCCGCGTGCGCAACGCAGCGCGACACAGGCCCAGGGGCGCGTCACGAGCACCCGAGCATTTTAGTGCTCGCCCATCACTAATAATGTTTTAAATCTTCCCCTGCTGTGTACTGTGTAATGGCTGTGTGCATGTGTCTGCATGTGTCTGATGATATGTCACACATCACATGGCCAGATAAGGTTGTAAAATGTTGAAATGACATTTCCCGGTGAATGCATTTGTCTTGGTTGAAAACAATGCAAAAGTGCAAAAACACATCAAAAACGCTACGTATGAACATAGCCCAAGGTGTGGAGGAGCATTTTTGTTTTTGTTAATTTATGTTGCCTTATATACAAGTCATTACCCTGGAAAGGATGTTCTTTAACATATTTTTCAGGAAAATCCATTTTGGTTTCGTTTTTGTATGTTTTATTGTGAGTCCTTAAAAGTGGCCTAATACCTCTGACAACATTGTTGACAGCAGTGACCTGGGAGTCAGAAATGCTTCCAGGGGTCTTCCCCATGCTGTTCCCATGTAATTTGAGCACTGTTCCCGTCGATTTGGGCAATTTTTAGGCCCTCTGCAGACCGCCGGGGGGAGCCGAAGGAAAAATGCTCGAGTTTCCCATAGACTTACATTGGGCTCGTTACTTGGTCCGAGCACCCGAGCATTCCAATTTTCTTGACCCGAGCATTTTAGTGCTCGCTCATCACTAATCATCAGACAAATAGATACCAGAGATACTGTTTGAAGACAGTGTCATAATATGGGCTAGGTCAAGCCATAGTGGGAATAATGGCCTGAACATGTTTATGTCATATGTTATGCAGGTATTTATCAGCCAAAAACATTCAGAGGTAATCTAAAACTTCCTTATTAATTTACATGTATGTGTAGGAAACTTACTTTTCCATATGGTTTCCTGCTATGTCCCTAACAAAACAGAATTACAACTAAAAAGTTATGTAATGCAAAATAATACCTAGCCTGCTTGTATAAGTTCAGGAAGCGAACACCTTCCTGAATGAAACAGCTCCATAGCAAAATTTCCATAATTCCTAAATCATATTCACATGGCAGAGCCATGTGTACAGAACCTGTATGGCAACAAATGGAATCCCTATAGCTCAATACTGGTATTTTCTCATAGAAGCATTGGATCTTGGGAGAAAATATATCCATGATAAAGTTATTTACACAAATATTTGTATCTTGTATCAAACCTTACACCGAGTTCCAAAAGTTTAATGCAACTACTATTTTTCTCTGATTTTCCAAAATGATCGATGCAAATGAGTCAGTATAATGTTCAAATCATCAACCGTTAGATTAGAAATCAAATTTTATTGGGCAACCCTCCCAATGATAACAGTATTTCTGTCAAAATTTAAAAAAAAATAGACTACATTGTTCCAAATTATTATGCACAACAGAGTTTCCAAACATTTTACAGGATGTAAAGAACTGAAAATAGTTGTTTGTTGAATTTACAGCATTAACCCCTTCACGCTGTGGCCAATTTCCGCTTTTGCGTTTCCATTTTTTCCTCCCCATTCTTCCCAGAGTCATAAGGCTATGTTCACACCGTACCAGCAAAGTCTATGAGATTCCAGAAATCTCATGCACACATCTTGGGGTTTTTTTGCTCGGGATTTTGTGCCTTGCATGTTTTTTTGCAAAATAGAGCATGTCACTTCTTTCAGTGTTTTCTCAGCGTTTTTTCAGGGTTTTTCACCTATTAAAAGTAATGGGTGGTGAAAAAAAACGCTTAATGTGAACATGGCTATCAGGTTTTGCTGCGTTTTTAGTGAAAATAAGCAAGTACAACAGTATGTGAAACTCATTTATTTTGGGGATTTCACCATCTTTTCTTGGTCACCTAAGATGGTAGTTTGGATAGTACAGTAATTAAATTAGTGAGGTGTAAACATTGGCTGAGCTACGTGTGAGATTGAACAATACCTGTGGCCCACGAAGGTGTGAAATTGAACAATGCCTGTGCAACTGAATGGTAGACCATAGAGTAAAAGTAAATAGTGTCATACAAATTCAATGCACTGCCAGTATCTTAGGTAAACTATTCCTGAACAATTCACCTCCCCCCCACTGTTACATTTGAAATTCTGGTTAATATGGTTTCACATATGTCTTGCATTGTTGACTTGTGTTCATGCTTCTGTGGTGGAACCAAAGTTGAACTTTGGGATCCTGAAAAATGCAGCAAAAAACACACCAAAACCTGCATTTTTTTTACAGCTTCTTTCCTGTCAAGAGATCAGGTTTTGCTACAGAAAAAAAAACGCTGAAAAAAAGCAATGTGTGAACCTAACTCTTTTATTTTTCTATCCACATTCACATTTTTGCGGGACAAGTTGTACTTTTTGAAAGACACTATTCATTTTATCACATACAATTCTGACCTTGTTTTTTGTAAATTGTTTTTACGGTGTACATTTTGTGGTAAAGATGACCATGCAATATGAATCTCCACATCAATACAATTACCATGATACCCAACATGTCGAGTATTTTTATTATTTTAGTGGTGTCACCATTTTCCCGTAGCATTTTTATTTTTCAACCGATGGAGCTGTGTGATAGCTGTGCGCCAAAACAGTAGTTTTCCTTCACATATTGGGTATCTGCATACTCAGAAGAAATTGCACAACAAATTGCATGGTGCAGTTTTTCTTGTTACCCTAGTGAAAATAAATGCAACATTAGGGACTAAATAAACATTTTTTGTGGAAAAATGTGATTTATTTATTTTTTCGGCTCAATGCTATAAACGTCTGTGAAGCACCTGGGGGATCAAGGTGCTCACCACACTTCTATACAAGTTCCCTGATGGGTCTAGTTTCCAAAATGGTGTCACTTGTGGTTTACACTGTTTAGGAACATCAGCGGCCCTCCAAATACGTGTGATAGCTGTGTGATAGCTGTGCGCCAAAACAGTAGTTTTCCCCCAAATATTGGGTATCGGTGTGCTCAGAAGTTGCACAATAAATTTTGGGGTACATTTTGTCCTGTTACCCTTGTGAAAGTAAAAAAGAATTGTGTCTAAAGTAAATTTTTTGTGAAAAAAATTGTTTGTTTTTTCCTTCCACATTCCATTAATTCATGTGAAGCACCTGAAGGGTTAATAAACTTCTTGAATGTGGTTTTGAGCACCTTGAGGGGTGCAGTTTTTACAATGTTGTCATTTTTGGGTATTTTCTGTCATCTAGACCCCTCAAAGTCACTTCAAATGTGATGTGGTCCCTAAAAAAAATGATTTTGTAAATTCTGTTGTAAAAATGAGAAATCGCTGGTCAACTTTTAACCCTTATAACTTCCTAACAAAAAAGTTATGTTTCCAAAATTGTGCTGATGTAAAGTAGATATGTGGGAAATATTATTTATGAACTATTTTGTGTGACATGACTCTCTGATTTAAGGACATGAATATTAAAAGTTTGAAAATTGCAAAATTTTCACAATTTTTGCCAAATTTCAGATTTTTCACAAATAAACCTAAGTCATAACAAATAAATTTTACCACTGTCATGAAGTACAATATATCACACAAAAAAAAATCTCAGAATTACCAGGATCCGTTGAAGCGTTTCAGAGTTATTACAATATAAAGTGACACTGGTCAGAATTAAAAAAAAGGAAGGTGAACACAGGCTTCGGGGTGAAGGGGTTAAAGGAGCTCCATAATGGCAGGCACAGGGGTCATCAACTGACCCCCGGCTGTCATGATAACCCATCGGCGTCCCGCGATCACATCATGGGCGTGCCAATGGGCAGAGAAAATGACACGCACGGATGGCGGCACGTGTTAAATACCGCTGTGAGAGATTGACAGCGGCATCTAACAAGTTGACAATCATGGGGAGCAGGTTTTGACTGTAATACACAGCCATCACCCGCTTCCGACATGCGCTGTACATGTACAGTGGATATTGTGAAGGGGTTAAGTGATCACATATACTGAAATCAAGAGCTTTTTTCATCAACAACATCTTCTTGACAGTTACATGTTAACATAGGACCACTTCTTTCATATCAGCTTCACAATTCTTGCTTCCATTGAACTTGTGAGTTTTTGGATAGTTTCTGCTTGAATTTCTTTGCAGGATGTCAGAATAGCCTCCCAGAGCTGTTTTGATGTGAACTGCCTTCCACCTTCAGAAGTCTATTGTTTGAGGATACTCCAAAGGTTCTGAACAGGTTTGAGGTCAGGGGAGGATGGTAGCCACTCCACAAGTTTCTCTAATTTTATGCCGATAGCAGCCAATGACTCAGAGGTATTCTTTGCAGCTTGAAATGGTGCATTGTCATGCATGAAGATGACTTTGCTATGGATGGTATGGTTCTTCTTTTTGTGCCACGGAAGAAAGTGGTAAGTCAGAAACTCTATTTACGTCATTTTCACACCTTCAGGGACCTTAAAGGGGCCCACACGCTCTCTCTCCACGATTCCACCCCAAAACATGACTCCACCACCTCCTTGCTGACGTCACAGCCTTGTTGGGACATCATGGCAATACAACCAAGCATCCACTACTCCATCCAGGTTTGCACGACACTTATCAATAAACAACACTATTTTAAAATCAGTTGTTCGTATATATGCCTGGGCCCACTGCAACTTTTTTTTGCTTGTGACCACTGTTTAGGAGTGGCTGAATAGTATGTTTATGCACAATTGTAAGCCTCTGGAGGATCCTGCACGTTGAGGTTCGCAGGACCCCAAAGGCACCAGCAGCTTCAAATACCTGTTTGCTGCTTTGTAATTGTATTTTAGCAGCTGCTCTCTTAATCCAATGAATTTGTCTGGCAGAAACCTTCCTCATTATGCCTTTATCTGCACGAACCCGTCTGTGCTCTGTATCAGCCACAACTCTCTTCACAGTACGATTATCACACTTACGTTTTTGCGAAATATCTAATGTTTTCATACCTTGTCCAAGGCATTGCACTATTTGATATTTTTCAGCAGAAGAGAGATCCTTTTTCTTTCCCATATTGCTTGAAACATGTGGCCTGCTTAATAATGTGTAACATCCTTCTAAAGTATTTTTCTTTCAATTGGGCTCATCTGGCAAACTAATTATCACAGGTGTTTGAGATTGATTTCAGTGATCCAAAGAGCCTGAGACACAAAACTATCTATGAGTTTATTTGAAAAACAGAAAATGACATCTTTAAGACACTTGTGAAATGTGGATTTTCTTGCAGCTAGCTCAGCAAAGAATACACAAATGAGTTTTCCCATGAACAAAGTTCATTTTAATCAATAGATCTTGGAATTAAAATAAGTTCCACAATTGGATGTGTTACAAAAATGTTCCTGTGCTGAGATAATGTTTAGTGATGAGTGAGCATGCTCGCTACTGCTCGGTGCTCGCCCGAGCATCTCACTACTCGAGATGCTCGGCGCTCGCCGAGTATTTCTGGGGTTGCTCGGCAGGAGCTTGGGTCCCCACCCTGCATGTTTGGCGCTCTTTACAGAGCATGCAGGGATTGCCTGCCACTCACTGTAATGCCGCAGCCATGTTGATTGTGGCATTACAGTGATTGGCTGGCCGCAGGGGCCAGGAATAATTTTTTGGGGATCTTAATCCTCATTATTTGCTTAAAAAGCAATCCAGAGAACACCGTTGTTCTGCGCCATTTGCTTGTTGGCACTGCAGAATACAGCTAGGTCCTTTCCATTTTACAGCGCTAAAAATCCAGCTATTTGTCCGTCATACGGATCACATATAATCGCGCTGAAAATACTGCCATTTCTGGCATCCATTAAAAATTTGTTTCAGTGTGTCAGTGAAGCAATTGACACCAGTTTGCTGTTCAAAATAGTTACCTACAGGCCAGGTATTTAAAACTGTGGTTTCTCCATCACACGGATTACATATAACTTTGCTCCAAATTCAGCCATTTGTAGTGAGCGTGGAAGATATTGTCCTCCATTTAAAATGGGCAAGGCGTGAGGCAAGGGACGGGGAACTGAACGTGATGGTGATGGTGCATGCAGAGGCTGAGGCCGTGGACAAGCTAAAATTGTGCCACAACAAACACCCACATCTTCTCACCGACCTTCCTGTCCCAATTCCTAGGGGACCGCAGCACACCACTATTGAACCCAGAGCAGTGTCAAAAGGTTGTTGGTTGGATAGCGGATAATGCTTCCAGTCACTTAGCCACCACCACCACCCTGTCTTCCACACGGTCAAGTCTCAGTAGCCATGAGTGTGGACTACATATTCCTCACCCTGATCCTCCTTCTTCCCACCATGCCGAGTGCCCGGAGACAACTGATCCCACACTTGGACACTCCGAAGAGCTGTTCACTTTTCCATTTATAGATTCGGGCCTCTCGCCCGGTCCACTTGAAGCGGGGCAAGAGGAGATCGCATGTAACGATGCCCAAATATTTGAGCAGCCACGGTCACACGAAGGGGACGGTGGGAAAGTGTCACAAGAGGTGGACGATGATGAGACACAATTGCCAGAAAGTCAGGAGGAGGACCAGGGTGCGGAAGTGGAAGACGAGGTGGTGGATGATATAGTAACTGACCCAACCTGGCAGGAGGACATGCAGAGCGAGGACAGCAGCACACAGGGGGAGGGAGGCAGAGCACCCCAACAGGCAGGAAGAAGCAGTGTGGTGGCCGCAGCCAGAAGGCAGGCAACCATTCCCCGTAACACCAACACGAAGTAAGTTGCCAGTACAACTGTTAGGTCTTCCCGTGTCTGGTTGTTTTTTAAAGACTCTGCCGATAACCCCAAAATGGCCATTTGCACACTTGCCAGGCCAGCATCAGCAGTGGTGGCAAAACTAGCAGCCTGAGCACCACCAGCATGATCAGGCATATGGCAGCAGTGCACCTGACTTTGTGGTCCGAACCCCAGGGTCCAGGAACAGTGTCTGCAGGTGGCACCACTGCTTCTTCCGCTGTTGTGCATGAAAGCCAATCCCCTTTGCATGGTGCATGCGAAGATGCCTCCTGTCCCGCACCTGTCGTATCACACGCTCAAGTAGCAGCTTCAGGATGCACGTCTATGTCCTTGTCCCAGCGCAGCGTTCAGTTGTCCATACCCCAGTCCTTGGAACGCAAGCGCAAATATACAGCCAACGCCCCACAGGCCACACTACTAAATTCCCACATTTCACAACTGCTTGCGCTCGAAATGTTGGCTTTTAGGCTCGTGGAGACTGAAGCACTCCGCAACCTGATGGCGGCGGCCGTCCTTCGGTACTCGGTCCCCAGCCGCCACTATTTCTCCCGGTGTGCCGTCCCCGCATTACACAAGCATGTGTCCCAAAACATTAGCCGTGCCCTCAACAACGCAGTTACCGGGAAAGTCCACCTAACCACGGTCACGTGGACAAGTGCTTTTGGGCAGGGACGGTAAATCTCGCTGACAGTACATTGGGTTAACATAGTGGAAGCCAGGACCCAGTAAAAAATTGGGACGGAACACGTCCTCCCGACGCCAAGGATTGCAGGCCCTAGCTCAATCTGAATTGCCCCCACAGTCTACAGCTCCTGCACCTCATCCTCTTCAGCCTCCTCCTCCTCCTCTTCAGCCTCCATCTTCGAAATGACCACATCAGTCACAAGCTGGAAGCACTGCAGCACTGCCTCGGCCAAGCAGCAACAGGCTGTGCTGAAGCTAATATGCTTAGGTGACAAACTGCACAATGCTGAAGAGTTGTGGACAGCTCTGAAAGAGCAGGCAGATCTGTGGCTCACACCGCTGAACCTACAGCCAGGCATGGTCGTGTGTGACAATGGCCGGAACCTGGTGGCGGCTCTGAGGCGAGGCAAGCTCACACATGTACCATGCATGGCCCATGTGCTTAACCTCGTCTTTCAGCGGTTTCTCAAATCCTACCCGGAGCTGCCGGATCTGTTTGTTAAAGTACGCCGCCTGTGTGCCCATTTTAGAAAGTCACCTACAGCTTCCGCCGCCCTTGCCGTGTTTCAGCAGCATTTGCAGCTTCCGGTTCACAGACTGGTATGTGATGTCCCCACGCGTTGGAACTCTACACTGCAGATGTTGTGAGCAGAAGAGGGCAGTTGTTGAGTACCAGCATCAACAAGGCCGTCAGTATTCAGTTCAGACTCCACACATAAGACCTCAGGAGTGGACATGGATGTCAGACATATGTACCATCCTCCAAAATTTTGAGGACTCCACCAAGATGGTGAGCGGCAATGACGCCATAATTAGCGTCACCATCCCGCTTCTCTGTCTTCTGAAATGCCCATCCTCATCTCATCCCAACATGGATTGGGTGACAATGAGGAAGAGAAGGAGGAGGAGGAAGAACAGGAGCTAGGTTCATGCGCTATAGATGGTACTACCTACACAACTGTCATACCGTCTGTTCAGCGTGGATGGCCAGAGGACAGAGAAGAGGAGGAGGAGAGCATGGTCAATCATCCTCTTGGTGAGAACACGGAAGTCTTGCTTGTTAGCAGTCTGGCACACATGCCTGAGTTTATGTTACGCTGTCTTTCCCATGACCCTCGCATTCTCAAAATTTTGGGTGACAGTCATTACTGGTTGGTGACACTTTTAGACCCACGCTACAAGGAGAACTTTATATCTCTTATTCCTGAGGCGGCAGGTCTACAAAAATGGGGTAGTAGAAGAAGGCCCTTGTTGCAGAACTATTAAAAAAATTCCCATCTGAAACGCTGGCGGCAGAGGTCACAGTTCGTTGCACAACCAAGGAGTGCAGGCGAGAGAGACACAACTTCAATCCAGCAGAGGCAGGGGAACACTGTCAAAGTTCTGGGAGAATTTTCTCAGCCCCTCCCATCGCACAGGCCCTGAGGTGCGGGGTACTCTCACAAGGAGTGCAGAGTTTGGGAAGATGCTGAGGGAGTACCTTGCCGACCGTACCAACGTCCTCCGTGATTCCTCTGTGCCTTATAATTATTGGGTATCCAAGCTGGATACATGGAATGAACTGGCTCTCTATGCCTTGGAGATCCTGGTCTGACCTGCCGCCAGCGTTTTATCAAAGCAGGTTTTTAGTGCGGCTGGTGGAATTATAACTGATAAGCGCATCTGCCTGTCAACTGAAAATGCTGACAGGCTGACTCTTATAAAAATGAACAAGGAATTGGGCCAGACTTCTCAACACCACCGAATGACAGCAGCATAACATAAAATCAAATCCAGTGTCTTTTTTTGGGAGGTGTATTCACATGCACCTCTTCACACCCAGACATGGGTATACGCTTCCTGATTTTGGCTATTTGCTCTTGTCCTCCTCCTTCTCCTCATCCTCCACCACCATATCACCAGGGTGATCGTGGTCCGTGATGCAATACCCACATAATTTTTATAAAGGGTGTTTATGATGCCCGTAAAAAAAAAAAATTATACTGTATGTTCATGTATACCCCCCAGGGGTAAGTGTTTGTCAGCCCATACACTTAGTGCATGGGCATTACAAGTATAGGAGACCGGCTCTTTTCTAATGGGAAAAATTTTTTATGAGGCCCTCCTCCATGTCTCTTCGAAGGGGCATTGGAGTGCCTCTCAATTTTTGGCAGCCCTTGCATTCACTGCCTAGGTAAACACAATGGGAGACCCACTTCCTAATAATGGGAACATTGTTTTCAGGAGGCCATCCTCTAAGTCTCTTCAAAGGGGTATTGGGGTGCGTCCAAATTTTGAGCAGCCCTGCCACTCACTGCATACGCAATAACAGTATAAGAGACCCACTCTTTAGTAATGGGAACAATAAAACATAGCCGGCTTATGGTTCTCTAAGAATAGTAAAGGCCGCCTGATGGCCCTATAGAAATAGGCTTTGTGACTTTCAGAGTCCCTCCTTCATAAATCAAACGCGATGTGTCTGATGATCTCACACACCACATGGCCAGATAAGGTTGTAAAATGTTAAAATGACATTTCCTGGTGAATGCATTTGTCACGGTTGAAAGCAATGCAAAAGTGCAAAAACGCATCGAAAACGCTAAGTGTGAACATAGCGCAAGGTGTGGAGGAGCATTTTTCTTTTTGGTTATTTATTTTGCCTTATATACAAGTCATTACTCTGGAAAGGATGTTCCTTAACGTATTTCCCAGGAAAATCCATTTTGGTTTCGTTTATGCATGTTTTATTGCGAGTCCGTAAAAGTGGCGTAATACCTCTGACAACGCTGTTGACAGAAGTGACCTGGGAGTCAGAAATGCTTCCAGGGGTCTTCCCCATGCTGTTCTCATGTCATTTGAGGACTGTTCCCATCGATTTGGGCAATTTTTAGGCCCTCTGCAGACCGCCGGGGGGGGAGCCAGCTGAAAAATGCTCGAGTTTCCCATAGGCTTACATTGGGCTCGTTGCTCGGGTCGAACATCCGAGTATTGCAATGTGCTCGACCTGAGCATCGAGCACCCGAGCCTTTTAGTGCTCGCCCATCACTAATAATGTTTTAAATCTGCCCCTGCTGTGTACTGTGTAATGGCTGTGTCTGACCGTACAGGGACTTGGTCTGATCATGCCACATCTCTTGGGCAGGGGACGAGGCAAAAGATGGTTGCCTCTTTAGCCTTGATATTTTCATTTTTTGCACCACCCAGGTATTTGATACTACTATATTACACTATGGTAAGTGTATTAGTGTGTCATTATTGGGCTAACATTATACACTGCCTCCATCTTTAATCTATTTGCTTTTATGCTGCATCAGGCTTGTGGCTCATGTGTTTGAACCTACATCTATGACATAGGTTGCACTTTCTCACGCTAACCCTAATTTTGGGGCTTTAATTAAGTACAGATCTCAGAGTGCTTAGTGCCTATTGTTTCCTCAATGTATCTATAATACCGTGGTGTATTTTCTATTGGCTTTTTTGTACATTATTCCACAGACAGATGGATTAGACTTCAATACTACAGTGTTGTGGTCTGTGATATTGTTATGGCCTCTTGTGCCTTTTAATTGTTTTTAAATATTTTATGCATTGGTTTGTGTGTCAATAAAACATAATTTTTATTATATTTATGGTGATCCTTGTGCTTGCATACCCTCTTTTTCTTCATTTACATTTGGAGAGATCTTAAACTTGCTGTTGGGAGAAGGCATCCTTCAAATATGAGAGACCTGGAGCAGTTTGCAAAAGAAGAGTGGTCCAAAATTCCAGCTGAGAGGTGTAAGAAGCTTGTTGATGGTTATAGGAAGTGATTGATTGCAGTTATTTATTCCAAAAGGTGTGCAACCAAATATTAAGTTGAGGGGGCCAGTAATTTTGTCCTGCCCATTTTGGGGGGTTTTGTGTGACATTATGTCCAATTTGTCTTTCTTTCTCTGTTTTTTTTTGGTTTTGTTCCAATACGCAGACAGGAAATAAACATTTGTCTAACAATACATGTGTAATTTCAATAATTTTATGAGAGAAATACTTCACTTTCTGGAACAATTTCTCAACACTTTTGGCCATTATTGTATATACTGCCTCCTCTCTATACTGTGCCCTTGAACTATCAATCCTTCTGTATATTGACAACTCACCTATACGGTTTACTCACACTTTCCCTCCTCATTACTGTTTTCTCCCAAACAGTGCCCTTAAACTATCCCTCTTTCTGTAAACTGAACCCCCTCCTATACTATTCCCTCACACAGTTCCTCCTCCTTACACTGGCCCCCCTCATACTATACCCTCACAATATCTCTGCTTCTGTATTACTGCCTCCCTTTCATATTGTGCCCTTAAAATATCACTCCTTCTTCATACTGCCTCCCTTTCAAATTGTGCCCTCACATCATCCCTCTTTCTGTATGCTGATTTCCTTTTAAAATGTGCCGACACATTATCCCTTTTTCTGGATACTGTCCCCTCATACTATCCCTCATTCTGTATACTGATCCACCACCTCCCAAACTGTGCCCTCACATAGTCCCTCCTGCTGTATACTGCTCTCCTTTTTTACTGTATCATCACACTAACCCTCCTTCTGTACACTGTCCCTTCTCCATATTGTGCTCTCACACTGTCCTTCCTTCAGTATACTGTCCTTTTTCCATACTGTGCCCTCACACTATCCCTACTTCTGAATACTAAGCTGCCTTCTTATACTGACACAGTCCCGCTTTATATTGCCCCCCCATGCTGTGCCCTCATGCTATTCCTTGTTCTCTATATTGCCCCCTCCCTTACTGTGTCTTCACACTAGGCTTTCTTCTGTATACTGCCTTTCTCCATATTGTGCCCTCATTCTATCCCTTCTTCTGTATACTACCCTCTCCATCCTGTGCCCTCAACACTATCCCTCCTTCTGTATAGTGTCCCCTCTCCATATTGTGGCCTCACGCTGTCCCTTTTTGTTTATGCTGCCCCCCAAACTGTACCATCACTCTATCCCTCTTTCTGTATACTGCCCCCACACACTATCCTTCCTTCTGTATACTGTTCCTCTTTCATCCTGTGGCTCACACGATCCCTCCTTCTGTATACTGTTCCCCTTTCATCCTGTGGCTCACACTATCCCTCCTTCTCTACAGTCTTCCTCCATGTTGTGCTCTCACACTGTCCCTCCTGATTACTTCCCTTCTCCATGCTATGCCCTCACACTATCCCTCTTCTTGTATGCTGTTCCCTCTCCATACTGTGCTCTCACAGTCTCTCCTTTTGTATTTTGAATCCCTTCCCTTACTGTGCCCATACACTATCCCTCCTAAAGTTCAATGAACCCTTTACCATACTGTGCCGTCACGCTATCCCTCATTCGTTCAGGACTGCACACATACTGGCAGGCGACCAGTCCATGTATTATTTATCCTATTTAGTATATCAAGGCTGCATTATACAATGTATGTTCATTCTACCTTTTGTGTCTCCCCCATTTCCTCATAGACTGTAAGCTTGGGAGCAGGGCCCTCACTCCTTTCGATATGCTTATTCTGTATTGTCTGTATAAGTCCCCCCTAAAATTTGTAAAGTGCTGCGGAATATGTTGGCGCTATAAAAATAAAAAATTATTATTATATATTATTATTATTCTGTAGACTGACCTCATTTCCATTACTGTGCCTTCACACAATCCCTCCTTCTATATACTGAACCACTTACACTATCCCTCCTTCAGTTTACTGAACCCCTTCCCATACTGTGCCTTCATGCTATATCTCTTCTATATACTGACCCACTTTCCCATATGTATATACATACATTGTGTGACAGCACACTGGGATTAATGAATACATAAATTCCACTATTATTAATTATTATAATGTCATTAATTTCTTGGCACTTTACATGTAAAAAGGGGTATACACAATCTCACAATCTACAAGGGATGGGTGAGGATTCAGTAGGTGAGTGTAGAGCTGGTGGTGCAGCGGTATGGTGGAACGAGGATTACTGCAGGTTGTAGGCTTGTAGGAAGAAGTAGGTCTTCAGGTTACTTTTGAAGGTTTCCACAGTAGGCGAGAGTCTGATATGTTGGAGTATAAAGTTCCAGAGTAGGGGGGGATGCATGGGAGAAATCTTGTATGTGATTGTGTGAAGAGGAGATAAGAGGGGACTAGAGAAGGAGATCTTGTGAGGATCGGAGGTAAGTACCGGGAGATGAGGTCACAGTTGTATTAAGGAGACATGTTGTGGATGGCTTTGTATACCAAAATTAGGATTTTGAACTGAAGTCTCTGGGCAATGGGGAGCCAGTGCAGGGATTGACAAAGGGGAGAAGCCGGGGAATAGCGGGGTGACAGGTGGATTAGTCGGCCAACAGCATTTAGGATAGATTGAAGTGGTACGAGAGTGTTAGAAGGGAGGCCACAGAGTAGGAGGTTGCAGTAGTCGAGGTGGGAGATGATGAGGGCATGCACTAGTGTTTTTCCAGATTTATGGTTTAGGAGTGTACGGATCCAGGAGATATTTTTGAGTTGCAGTCAGCAGGAAGTGGAAAGGGTTTAGATATGAGATTTCAAGGAGAGATCAGAGTCAAGGGTTCCTCGAGACAGCAAGCTTGCGGGACTGGGGAGAGTGGGCAGCCATTGACTTTGATGGATTGGTCAGTTGGGGGGGTAGAATGAGATGGTGGAAAGATGATGAATTCAGTTTTATCCATGTTAAGTTTTAGAAATCTAGCAGAGAAGAAGGATGAAATAACAGACAGACATTGTGGGATTCTGGTTAGTAAGGAGGTGGTGTCAGGTCCAGAGATGTAGATCTTTGTGTCATCAGCATAGAAGTGATGCTGGAAGCCATGGGACTCTATGAGCGATCCCAGGCCAAAGGTGTTGATGGAAAAGAGCAGGGACCCTAGAACTGAACCTTGCGGGACACCAACAGATAGGGGGTGAGATATTGGATGTTCAAAATGGATGTATTGTTCCAATAGTTTTGATGCATAGGGGAGAAGAGATATGGGGTGATAGCTAGACACAGAGAATGGGTCAAGGCATTTTGAGGATGGGTGTGATCGAGGCATATTTGAAGCATGAGGGGAAGATACCAGTTGTTAGTGACAGGTTGAAGAGGTGGGTTAGGGCTGGGATCTAGACTGTGGTAAGGTTTGGAATGAGCTGGGACAGGATTGGGTCAAGTTCACAGGTGGTGAGATGTGATTTGGAGAGTAAAGAGGAAAGTTGATATTCCGTGATGGCGGAGAAGCTGATTTTGGAGGAGGAGGGTTGAGTAGTTATAAGGAGGGGCTGTGGGGACTTTAGGCAAAAGCCTTGCCTTATGTTGTCAATTTTCTGCTTGAAGAATGAGGCAAAGTCTTCAGCTGAGAGAAGAGGGAAGAGGCTCTGGGGGACTGAGAATTGAAAGTACTGAATAGCTGTTTAGGGTTGTGAGACAGGGAGGATATGAGAGATGTGAAGTAGGTTTGTTTTGCTGCAGTGAGTGTGGACTTGAAAGTAGTGAGGGACTGTTTGAATGCGATGAGGTGCTCATTGGAGTGGGACCTTTTCCATCTCCGCTCAGAAATTCTGGAAGCCCGTCTCAGTTCTTTTGTCAGGCTGGTGTGCCAGGGTTGCCTGTTGATTGTGCGAGCTTTGGCATGTGTGAGGGGGCGACCGATTTGAGAGCTGCAGCTGTTGTGGTGTTATATAAAGCGGCAACAGCATCTGCATCGTGTAAGGAATTTATGTCTGTAAGGGGGAGAAGGGATTCAGAGAGTGAGTGTAGGTCGAGGTGTTTGAGATTTCTGCAAGGATGTGCAAGTTTGTGGACTGGGAATTGTGGACATGGAGAGGAGAGGGAAGAGAATGTAAGTAGGTTGTTATCAGAAAGAGGGAGAGGTGAAATAGAGAGGTTAGATAGGGAACAGTGGCTGGTGAAGATGAGGTCCAGTGTGTGGCTATCTGTGTGAGTGGCTGCAGAAGACCATTGAGCAAGGCTGAAGGAGGAAGTAAGTGTTAGAAGTTTAGAGACAGCTGAGTGGGAAGTGTCAATGGGGATGTTGAAGTCATTCATGATGATAGTGGGGATGTCAGTGGAAAGGAAGTGAAATAGCCAGGTGGTGAAGTGGTTGAAGAAGGTGGTGGCTGGCCCTGGGAGGCGGTAAATGACAGAAGGTTGGAGGGGCAGTTGATGCGCACACAGTGCACCTCAAAAGAGGGAAGAGTAATGGAGGGTGGTAGTGGGGTATGGGAGAAGGAGCAGTTATCTGACAAGAGAAAACCAACTCCTCCTCCATGCTTGCTGCTGGGGTGGGGGTGTGGGAAAGGTGAAATCCACCATAGGAAAGTGCAGCTGGAGAGGCTGTGTCAGAGGGGGTGAGCCAGGTTTTTGTGATGGCAAAAAAGGAAAGCTTGTTAGTTATAAAAAGATCATGAATGTAGGAAATTTTGTTGCAGACAGAGCGCGCATTCCATAGAGCTCCTGTTAGAGGGACTGGGTAAGAGGGGGCTCAGCGGATGGATATAAGATTAGAAAGGTTGTGGACATTTGTGATAGATCATGGATGAGAGACAGAAGTGACTGTAGGGATGTGGTGAGGAGGACCAGGTTTTGGAGAGATATTGCCGGCAGTGAGGAGGAGCAGAGAAAGTGTTAGTAGGTGGGAGCAGGAGAGGGCATGAGGTGGCTATCGGTGTTTGGAGACAAAGGATTGAATTATGAGGAATAATTCCGAGGAGGAGGTGAGATGGATGGGGAGGATGGAAGGAGAGATTGACCAGTTCCTTACTAAGTGTTGGGATTAGGGGGGGTTAGTAGTAAGTGAAGGACTGAGAGTGTAAACTAACAGAAACATTGTTTACTGCGACTACATATCCAGTTACCTTCAGTTCTCTTCTGATTCAAAGAAAAAACACAAAATTTGAGCTTGGTTAAGTTGGTATACATGCAGCACATAAATGCATGTTTCACAATGGCCATGAATCAGGAAAAACCTACAAGAAGCAAAATGAACAAAAACCCTGCTGTACAT
This sequence comes from Phyllobates terribilis, assembly GCF_046119375.1. Classification (NCBI taxonomy): domain Eukaryota; kingdom Metazoa; phylum Chordata; class Amphibia; order Anura; family Dendrobatidae; genus Phyllobates; species Phyllobates terribilis. Next base: position 534,757,358 of record NW_027362762.1, on the reverse strand, counting down.
AAATAAAAAGCAAGTGCATTTAAATAAAATAGGGTTCTTAGTAACACTGTTTTTGATCAAAAATAGTATATAAGCCATCCCACCATCGACAAGGTGTTGGGATTAGGGGGGTTAGTAGTAAGTGAAGGACTGAGAGTGAAAACTAACAGAAACATTGTTTACTGTGACTACGTATCCAGTTACCTTCAGTTCTCTTCTGGTTCAATTCTGGCATAATTCATAGCTGTATACTTCTTCATAGCTCTATTCTTTTATGTTGCACTTGTATGGTGCAGTGAACAGACTGATGTCTTGCAGACATAATCCTCACAATATATTTGCTACAAAATGCATTCAGGTGTGAAACAGAGGGGAGTGGCCTCAGCTCATCTTCATCAGATAATTAAGACTGAGCTGGATGCAGGATATTCAAAGGCAGAGTAAACAATGAGGTCATAAATAAAAGTGGGGGTAGAGCAGTGATTAGGTGAAAGACATAACAAGTGAGTAAAGCCAGCAGTGGTAGGGACAATCACAGCATGGGAAAAGCTGGGTGATGTACCTGTAGGAGGAATGGATAAGCTGACATATTGATTAAAGTGCGATGGTTATAGATGACAAGGTGCAGTCTGTATACATCATATTAAATTCTGGTATAATTCATTATTGCTACATATGTAAAAAATTTGAGATAACTAGTTAAAACATTTTCAGCAAATAGCGTAAAAGCAATCCGACCACGCCAATTTGGATGACCCTAATTGTAGTGACTCACCTCTCCTTGTGCGCCTGCATATTTATTTAATACTAAAGTTGTGCGGGCCCCTTTATTTGTATTCTGACCGAAAATATGGTTGTGTGAATTTGGCTAAAGGGAGCTGCAGAGGATGGTAATTGAGAGGGTGGAATGTGCACCAAGTTCTTGAACATGCAAAGTGTGCAGTGAAGCCTACTTATTTATATATCTAATAAAGCACTTTTTATATAAAATAAAATGACTAAACTCTCGGTGGTGTGCAAGTGTCTGAGGACGACACTTAGCTAAGTGCCCACGTTGCGGAAATGAAGTATATTTTTTACGCTTCTCCCTGGCAGGAAAAACGCATGCAGATTTTGCATGCGTTTTTCCCGCCAGGTAGAAGCGTTTGTGAAGCGTCTTTGCATGCATTTCCGCATGCGGACTGACAAGCTATTTCCAGGCAATTTTAGCATCACTTGGAAAGTGCTTGACAACTAGGTCACACTACACTGTGTTCCAATTTATTATGTAAATAATATTTTCTCAGATTTTCCCAAATTACCTATATGAATTGCAGTCATTGTAATTTTCCAGTCAAATAACTATTAGAGTACAATTGAAAGGTTTTTGTACAAACTGCCTATGATAACAGTATATTTTTTAAAAAATAAAAAACTCAAACTGCACTCAAAATGCGTGTTCCAAATTATTATGCACAGCAAAGTTTTCAACCTTTTCATTTTAATAAAGAACAAAAAAATGGTCATTTTTTAAATTATAAGCATTAGCAGGTTATTACAAACTGAAATCAAACAGTTTTCAACTCAAAACTTTATTCTAGGTGATGTTACATTTGCACATAGGACCGCTTGTTCGAAAGGAGCTTCTGAACTCTCTCGTCCATTGAATTTGTCAGGTTTTGGATGGTTTCTGCTTCAATTGTTTTGCATGAGGACAGAATACCCTCCCAGAGCTGTTGCTTAGATGTGAACTGCCTCCCGCCATCATAGACACTCCTTTTGATGATGCTCCAGAGGTTCTCAACGGGGTTGAAGTCAGGGGAGCATGGGTGCCACACCATAAGTTTGTCCCCTTTTATGCCAGAGATGCAGATGTGTTATGTGCAGCATGAGACGGGGTATTATCATGCATGAAAATGATCTTGCTGCAGAATGCACGGTTCTTCTTCTTGAACCATGGAAGGAAGTGCTGTTTGAGAAACTCAACATACATTATGGAGTTCATCTTTACCCCTTCAGGGTTCCTAAAAGGGCCGACAATCTCTCTCCCCATGATTCCAGCCCAAAACATTACTCCACCTCCTCCTTGTTGGCGACGTAGCGTGTTTGTGACGCGCCCCCTGGGCCATGTTCAGGGGATACCCGGAGCCGGATCTGGGTAGGGGTAGTAGTCCTTGTGGCGGTGACCCGGTCCGTGCCCAGGGTGTCAAACTAAGTGTCAGTCTCAGGCAGTAGATGTTAACTTGATCGACTACGCCACCCGTTGAGTGCGGCTTTGAAGCCGCCGCTGCAGGACAGTCCACTGAGGCCAGGTGTATAAGGATGTGCAGCGTGGTGGTATAACCCCCAACGGGAGGGGTATGGCCTCAGGGCAGCAGGTGAAGATGAGGGGGGTTGTGACGGTGCAGTAAGAAGAGTCAGAGTCAGGAGATGCAGTTTCAGGGGTTTTACTCACAAGTGTTCTCTCAGTCACTCTGGCCTTGAGTGACCACCCGAGCCGTGCTGCGTCCACCAGGTCCTGGACTCGGCTAACCCCCAGGCAGTTCTGGAGCGTGGTCCTGAGCTCCCTTCTCCCTCTCTGTCTCTGGCCATTCCCACCAGGGATCCACCTTTGGCCGGCTCCCTCGGGTCTCTTAGTGGTCAAACCTCCTCTGGGTTCCCTGACCCTATACTTGGTGTGCCTTTCTGGTGGATTTGGTGAGGGTCGTGGCAAATCTTGACCACGACCTCCGGTTCCTGGCTGAGGATAAGTGGCCTCCACCAGTTCGGGTTCCGGTACCCATGTCCGCCAACCCTTCACCCTTTTTGGTCTGATTCTGGGTTCTTAGGGTTCCCTCTGGTCTTCCACTCTGGGCCTTTCTTTCTCCTCTCTCCTCTGCAGGCTTGGCTCTGGAGCTGGGCCCAGCCGGAGCCACAGCTCCCTGTCAGCCCTCCTGGCTGAACTCTTCTCCTCTTCTCCTCCTGCCTGAACTGAACCCTGATCTAAGATGGTGCCCACCTTATATACCTCCCTCTATGTGTGAGCCCAGGTGACTAGCACCCAATGAGCTCCTAGCTTTACCCAGAGTACTCCCCCTATCTGCCCCTACACTACTGGGATGTTCCACCCCCCTCCCACTCCAGCCAGGAACAGACGCTGTCGTACCTGCACATATACTTGGTGGGAGTACCGTAGTTCTGTCCCCCGGAAATGGGATGTATGTAGTGCATGCAGCCTACTGAGCTCAGTCCCACACTCCATCCTTACCCGGGAGTGGAATACCACACCTCTGGGTGAGGTGCAGTACCCCTGTAGCAGCCGAGTCCTCAGGGTGCTACATTCCCCCCCTGGTAAACCACAGCACGCCCTCGGGCTGTAAAAGAGCAAAACATAATAAAACATACAAAATTTTTGCAAAAACATACACAACAGGTATAAAACACTATAACATTATCAGACTTAAACAAGATAAACTTTTTCTTCCATATAAAACTCTTTCATAATAATGTTCTTTGAGTTACTGGCCACTGTGCGCTTGTGACCAGGTAAAAGTGCAACAGTCAATTTTAGGAAAAATCAGTTTTCCTATAAAACCAGTAGGGGGCGCCTTAGAAAGCGCAACTATATACAAGGGGAGGTGGCCGCTCTCAGTCCTCGGCCAGTGGGGAAAAGGAATGGCTGTTCACAGTCCTCAGCCTGTTAAGGGATAGGGACACACGGGTAACAGTTCGCTGGTCCCAACGGGGACTATATTTTAACTAGCAGCAGTACTTATAACAGTTCTCATACCCCGACGGGTAACTATATACAGTTCTTTTTTACCGTACTCTAATAACGGCGTCCTCCTGATGCTTCCTCCCTGTATTCTTCAGACCCGTCCGGGTCCTCTTGCTCCTCCTGACACCTCAGCTCTTCCTCCGTCAACCGGTGTACATGAAGGGCATAGGGTCCTTTGGCACATTGGTGCCGGGTAAAGGTGACCTCGTCACCCAGGTATAGGTCACGACCTCTGTGTCCCTCCGGCAGGTGGGACTCGACATCTCTGCGGGTCACGAAGACGTCGCCTGGCGTGTGGTGATCCCGGATGAAGCCCCAACCGTGCTACAGTTGGAATTTGATTACAGTCCCGGTGGCACGGGGACCGTGAGCTGCACGGGGGTTCCGTCGGGTCCGGCTCTTCTGCTCTGCACTCTTCACTTGCAGCCGCTCCTCGCGGACCCGCCTCTCTCGCCGTTCCCGGACGAAAGCCTCTAACTGCTGCCGGCAGCACTCTGCACGCTCCGCTGCAGCCGCCCGGGTCTCTTGAGTGAACCCGATGAGGTCTCCTCCAGTGGGGTCCCACGCAAACTGCGCTTCCTCCAGCGAGAGTGGGGTGATCTTGGCGGGCGCCGGAGCCGGGATCAGGGGCTCATCCAGGGGCCTTTCCTTCCGGAGTCGGGGATGGTAGTACTCCGGTGGCCACTCAAAAGGCTGCCCATCCGGGCAAATATGCTGGGTTACCAAGTCTTCACCCAGGTGCGGCACTGTGGAGGTTGAGGGCGCGGTGGTGGCAGCGGCACCCGGGATCACTAGGCCTTGCGACCAGGCTTGGGGTACCCTGAAGGTAAAGGGCACCGTGAAGACGGCGGCGCCCGGGGGTACTCGACTTTGCGACCAGGCCGGTGGCTCAGTAGAGGGCGCTGTTGGTACTGCGGCGCCCGGGGGCACTCGGCCCTGCGACCAGGCCGGTGGCGTCTCCTGCTTGGCCGCGCTCAGGGTTGAGGCGCGTGACGTCACAAGGGGCGTGGTCGCGGCTCCTGCTTGGGGCCTAGTCTGGAGCGGTAGCGGTGCGGCAACGGGCACGATCGGTGGGATTTCGGGCTCTGCGACGGGGAGCGGGGGTAGGCTTACGGTGGCTGGGCTTGGGGTAGTAACATCCCCTTTACTTGCCTGCGTCTCTTCAGCTCCCTCTGCGGCGTCGTCTCCGGCCTCCGTCCCTTCTGCATCCTCTTCAGGGGCAGGCGTGCTCCTCGTTGCGGGTGGTGTGCTCCGCTGGCGGGTTCCAGCCTGCTGGGCCATCTCCCTGCTCCATTCCGTCAGCGTTTCTCGCTGCACCTGGGCCATCCTCCGTGCGAGGCCCTCCAGCGCGGTCTGTGCATGCTCCCGGTCTCGGGGGAGCTGTGCCAGGATCTCCACCAGGTCTTGTGGGGTGGTGGCTTGCATCAGGCTCCTGACCACAGGGTCGGTGCTGCCTGCCTCTCCCTCCATCTCCGGGTACGGCTCCTCCAGACTCCTCCAGGCTGCACCCATCTTCGCTCTTTTGTTCTGTATCCGCCCCCATTGAGGGCGGTCCTGGGGCAACTTGGTGATTGTCAGTTCCAGGGGCCGACCCCCCACGCTGATGGACATCTCAATCATTGCAGTCTCTGCTGGTGGGGGCGGTCTTCGTTTTTGGCGCCATTCTTGGTCCTGGCCCACGATGGGAGGTGGCCTCTTGCCACCCTCTGGCACGCCCATAATGGCGTCCGCTCTGCCAGGGCGGGAAATCTTCCCAGATGGCGGGAATCGTCTCCCAGTGGCGGGAAACTCTGTGGATGGCGGGAAAAAGCTGCAGATGGCGGGCAACCGGCGGGAAACGACCCGTGATGGCGTCCGATGGCGGGGACCCTCCGGAATTGGCGGGAGACTTCTTTTTACGGTACAGATAAACTTTTCTTCAGGCACGCAGTACCCGGTGGTTGCGGGCACGTTATCCTGCCGACTACGCCAAAGTTGACGCGCCCCCTGGGCCATGTTCAGGGGATACCCGGAGCCGGATCTGGGTAGGGGTAGTAGTCCTTGTGGCGGTGACCCGGTCCGTGCCCAGGGTGTCAAACTAAGTGGCAGTCTAAGGCAGTAGATGTTAACTTGATCGACTACGCCACCCGTTGAGTGCGGCTTTGAAGCCGCCGCTGCAGGACAGTCCACTGAGGCCAGGTGTATAAGGATGTGCAGCGTGGTGGTATAACCCCCAACGGGAGGGGTATGGCCTCAGGGCAGCAGGTGAAGATGAGGGGGGTTGTGACGGTGCAGTAAGAAGAGTCAAAGTCAGGAGATGCAGTTTCAGGGGTTTTACTCACAAGTGTTCTCTCAGTCACTCTGGCCTTGAGTGACCACCCGAGCCGTGCTGCGTCCACCAGGTCCTGGACTCGGCTAACCCCCAGGCAGTTCTGGAGCGTGGTCCTGAGCTCCCTTCTCCCTCTCTGTCTCTGGCCATTCCCACCAGGGATCCACCTTTGGCCGGCTCCCTCGGGTCTCTTAGTGGTCAAACCTCCTCTGGGTTCCCTGACCCTATACTTGGTGTGCCTTTCTGGTGGATTTGGTGAGGGTCGTGGCAAATCTTGACCACGACCTCCGGTTCCTGGCTGAGGATAAGTGGCCTCCACCAGTTCGGGTTCCGGTACCCATGTCCGCCAACCCTTCACCCTTTTTGGTCTGATTCTGGGTTCTTAGGGTTCCCTCTGGTCTTCCACTCTGGGCCTTTCTTTCTCCTCTCTCCTCTGCAGGCTTGGCTCTGGAGCTGGGCCCAGCCGGAGCCACAGCTCCCTGTCAGCCCTCCTGGCTGAACTCTTCTCCTCTTCTCCTCCTGCCTGAACTGAACCCTGATCTAAGATGGTGCCCACCTTATATACCTCCCTCTATGTGTGAGCCCAGGTGACTAGCACCCAATGAGCTCCTAGCTTTACCCAGAGTACTCCCCCTATCTGCCCCTACACTACTGGGATGTTCCACCCCCCTCCCACTCCAGCCAGGAACAGACGCTGTCGTACCTGCACATATACTTGGTGGGAGTACCGTAGTTCTGTCCCCCGGAAATGGGATGTATGTAGTGCATGCAGCCTACTGAGCTCAGTCCCACACTCCATCCTTACCCGGGAGTGGAATACCACACCTCTGGGTGAGGTGCAGTACCCCTGTAGCAGCCGAGTCCTCAGGGTGCGACATTTGCATGGGGTGTCCATCAACCAGCCATACTCCACTCCATCCATCTGGACCATCAAGATCATTTCATGCATGATAATGCCCCGTCTCATGCTGCACATAACACATCTGCATCTCTGGCTGCACTTCTGCACCACTTCCTCACCAATCACACATTAACAGTTCCCATCGAACACCAGATCACATACCAAGCCATCAGATTTTGTTTTGGCCAAAAGAATTTTTAAGCCGCCACCACGACGAGGTAGACTCTTCTGGCCAGGCCCTACTCTACTCTAACCTATTAAACATTTCTTAAAATACCCAATACTCATTTTAGGTATATTTTTATTTATTTTTCTTTAAGGGAATGTGTCACATACATTTTTTAAAATGACCAGTAATATCACATACAGGGGAAAAATACAATCACACCATGACCACACCACATATTACCACCGCATAGTGACCGAATAATATCACATAGAAGTAACAAATACCGCCACACCATGACCAGACCACATATTACCACCACATAGTGACCGAATAATACCACATGCAAGGAACAAATACTGCCGCACCACATATTACCACCACATAGTGACCAAATACTATAATACTGATCATTAATAAAAAAATACAATACTAATAGTGCCATTATACACAGGAGCTCTGTATATAGTGTGAGTGTACATGTAACACAGTGATCACCAGTAACATTATACACAGGAGCTCTGTATATAGTGACAGTGTACAGGTAATACTGTGATCACCAGTGACATTATACACAGGAGCTCTGTATACAGCGTCAGTGTACAGGTGTCAGAATGCCTGTTGTCCTTCTACAGTTTGACCACTAGCGGCTGCTATTGTTCACATTAATAATGGTGCTACAATTCCACTCCTTACCAATGGAGGTTGCTGTTGTGTTCTGCAATTGCCATTTACTAAAATGCAGATTGTGAACCTGCGGAATCCATCTTGTTTCCTGTTTGGGCCTACTTAAAGCCACATGGATCTCTCACTCATTGCTTGAGTATTATATCTAGTTGTTAGCCTAATTTTAGATTCCAGCTCCTAAACATTTTTACCCAGACTGTTCTCATTCATCTATGGATTGTTTCCTACTAGTGTTGAGCGAGCATGCTCGACACTGCTCGATACTCGCCCGAGCATCACCCTACTCAGGATGTTCGGCGAGCACCGAGCATTTCCGGGTTACTCGGGCGGGAGCTTGGGTCTCCGCCCTGCATGTTTGGCGCTCTTTACAGAGCAGGGATTGCCAGCCAGTCACTGTAATGCCGCAGCCATGTTGTTTGTGGGCATTACAGTGATTGGCTGGCCGCACAGCATCACCTTGAGTATTTAAAACCGGGCGCCGCCATCTTGGACACAGTCGCTCCAGATTAGACAGTGTAGGGACAGCGCTGCTGAGCTAGGGAGAGATTTATACTGCGAAATAGTTAGTGTAGGGTCTGTAAAGGCTGCCAGATCAAACAAACAGTCCTTCTCAGGACTAATATCCATCCCAGATATCAGGCAGGCTGTATAGGAGACGCAGTGGTTATACCAGCAAAAGCTGCATTACAGTCCTGTGTGCTCCTGTTGCTGAAATTGCTGGACTTAGCTCCAGGTCTCGGGGGCCAGTAAAAATCCTTTTTTTTCATCTAAATCCTCTTTTTTTTCCTCCTTCACACTGTACAAATACCTGTCTTATTAATCTATTGGTGTCACCCCCCCCCCCCCCCCAAAAAAAGTATTTCTCTGATTTTTCAGACATAAATATATCTGTTGAAAAGAGTCTGGTATAGGCCACAGAAACAGAAGTGTGGTTTTGCAGTTCCACGGGTCAAATCTCTATAGTATCCAGTTTTGGTCCTTTTGTATCTAAATAAAACCAGTTTGAGTGTGTCGCTCACTGTTCAGCCGCAAATCTATATTTTTAAAAAAGTTTGGTATACACCAGTAAATTAAAACTGTGGTTTTGCTGTTCCACGGTAAAAAATCTCTATTATCCTGTTTTTGTATTTTTTGCCTTAAAAAAACCCAGTAGTGTCTCCTGACTGTTCAGACACAAAAATATATCTGTTGAAAATAGTCTGTTGTAGGCCCGACAAATCCAAGTGTGGTTTTGCAGTTCCACGGGACAAATCTCTGTATTATCCAGTTTTGGGCCGTTTGTATGTAAAAAAAAACCAGTTTGAGTGTGTCGCTCACTGTTCAGCCGCAAATATATATATTTAAAATTTTACGGTATACCCCAGTAAACAATAACTGTGGTTTTGCCATTCCATGGTAAAAAATCTCTATTATTCAGGTTTTGGTATTTTTCTGTAAAGAAAAACAGTAATAGTTTCTCCCTGATTGTTCTGATTGTTTAAAAGAGTCGGGTGTAGGCCAGAGAAACTGTGGTTTTCTTCTTCCACGGTTCTAATCTACTTTTTTTTACCCTTTTTCCATTGATAGTGTGAGTGTAAGCCATTTTACTTCCTTTACAATGGGCAAGGCACGTGGCAAGGGACGTGGAAGTGGACTTTCTGGTGATGGTGCGTGCAGAGGACGGGGCCGTGGCCAAGGTGAAAATGTGCCACAACCAACTGCCACATCTTCTTGCTCCCACTTCTTGACCGAATTACTAGGGAAGCACAGAACAACACCAGTATTGCGAACTGATCAGTGTGAACAGGTTATTAATTGAATAGCAGATAATACTTCCAGTTACCTGGGCACCACCACCTCCGATCTGTCTTCCACACAGTCAACTCTCAGTAGCCCTGAGTCTCGACCGCATACTCCTCCTCACCCTGATGCTCCTTCCTCCCACCATGCCGAGTGTCGTCAGACAGCAACTGATCCCACACTTGGACACTCTGAAGAGCTGTTCACTTGTCCATTTCCAGATTTGTGCCCCTCGCCTGCTCCAATTGTAGTGGTGGTAGAGGAGATCCTATGTAGCGATGCCCAAATATTTGAACAGCCACGGCCACAGGAAGTCGACGCTGGCAATTTGTCACAAGAGGTGGACGATGACGAGACACAATTGCCAGGAAGTGAGGAGGAGCATCGTGGTGCGCAAGTGGAAGAGGAGGAGGTGGTGGATGATCTAGTAAATGACCCAACGTGGCAGGAGGACATGCAGAGTGAGGCCAGCAGCACACAGGGGGAGGGAGGCAGAGTACCCCAACAGGCAGGAAGAAGCAGTGTGGTGGCCGCAGACAGAAGGCGGGCAACCGTTCCCCGTAACACCAACATGAGGGACGTTGCCAGTACAAGCGGTAGGTCTTCCAGAGCCTGAAATTTTTTTTAAAGACTCTGCTGATAACCCCAAAAAGGCCATTTGTACCACCTGCCATGCCAGCATCAGCAGGGGTGACAAAACTACCAGCCTGACCACCACCAGCATGATCAGGCACATGGCAGCAAAGCACCCGACTTTGTGGGGCGAACCCCAGGGTCCACGGCCAGTGTCAGCGGGTGTCACCACTGCTTCTTCCGCTGTTGTGCGTGCAATAGAACCAACTGTTGTGTGCGCAAGGCAATCCCCTGTCCATACTGCATGTAAAGATGCCCCCTCCTCTCAGTCTTCACTTGTTATGGCAGTTTCTCAAGAAACAGCATCAACGTCCACGTCCACGTCCCACCGCAGCGTTCAATTGTCCATATCCCAGACCATTGAACGAAAGCGGAAATTCGCAGCTAACGCCCCACAGGCCACAGTCCTAAATTCGCACATTTCACGACTGCTTGCATTGGAAATGCTGCCTTTTAGGCTGGTGGAGACGGAATCCTTCCACAATCTTATGGCGGTGGCCGTCCCTCGGTACTCGGTCCCCAGCCGACACTATTTTGCCCGGTGTGCCATCCCCGCACTACACAAGCACGTGTCCCAAAACATCTGCCGTGCCCTCAACAACGCAGTTACTGGGAGAGTCCACCTGACAACGGACACGTGGACAAGTGCTTGTGGCCAGGGATGGTACATCTCCCTGACGGCACACTGGGTAAAAATAGTGGAAGCCGGGACCCAGTCGGACCTTGGGATGGAACACATCCTCCCCGCTCCGAGGATTGCGGGCCCTATGTCAGTCAGAGTTGCCCCCACAGTGTACAGCTCCTGCGCATCATCCTCCTCCTCCTCATGTTCAGCCTCCATCTCAGATATCACCACATCAGTTACAAGCTGGAAGCACTGCAGTACTGCCTCCGCCAAGCAGCAACAGGCTGTGCTGAAACTCATAAGTAGAGATGAGCGTTGTTCTACTCTAACTGTTCGCCAATCTCAAATTCGAGCTGTTTTGGGCGGTGTTCGAGCCGGTCGGCGAACACGAACAATTTGAGAAAAATTCGGCTGTTCGAGGTTATGTTCGATAACTGTTTGTGCACCAAAATCATAACTGGATTTTTTCTCAGTAATGATGAAAATTAATGTTAATACGCAGTTTGAGTGTACAGCGGGGCGGGGGGAGGGGCAGGGGATGGATCTCTGCAGGAACAATGAAGATCTCCATTTTTTTTTCTCTTTCCCGCATTTGCAGTGGGGAGGTGCAATCTGTCAGCCTATCAGCAGCGCACACACGGAGCGAAGTGCTTTTTTTCACACAAGCAAGGGCATGTGTGATTGGCAGTGTATGTCACATGTCCTTGCCCTATAAGACCAAGCCATTTTCCCCGTCGCCACCATTTTCTCACTGCTGCAGCTGCGTGTTAGACGGCACCGCTGTTGCTGTGTGCGCTATACCTTGTTAATTTCAAGCCAATTTTCGCACAAATATACAGATAGCTTGGGAGTAGGGAATAGTTGTGATTGCAGTCCTTTTAAGGACTAGGTTACAGCATTTCCTACGACTTTTATCAAGCAGGTCTGTGCTCTTAAATAGATAGATTGTGGGAGTAAAGACTAATTGTAATTGGAGTCCTTTTCAGGACTAGGTTACATCAGTTCCTATCAGTTTTTGCCAGGCAGGTCTGTGCCAGTGCTGTGCAAGTTTTTTTCACAGCATTTGGCTGAATCTAGCAAAGCTAATCCTTTTTGGCCTATTGCAGAGTGTGTTAGTCAGTGGAGTAGCCTATCTGTGTTGCAAGATATACCACCTGTGTATAGAATACCAATTTTTTTACTGCACCTAGTGAAGTAAAATCTTTTGGGCATAGCATCATTCTATTAGTCCATCTATACTGACCTCCATCAGGTTGCCAATTAAAAATAATTTTTTTCTGCATCTAGCTCTGAAAAAATATTTGGGCTTCTAGCAGTATGTGGGACTTGGTCTATTAGTCCATCTATACTGACCTCCATCAGGTTGCAAATTAAAAATAATTTTTTTCTGCATCTAGCTCTGAAAAAATATTTGGGCTTCTAGCAGTGTGTGCGACTTGGTCTATTAGTCCATCTATACTGACCTCCATCAGGTTGCAAATTAAAAATAATTTTTTTCTTCATTTATCTCTGAAAAAATATTTGGGCTTCTAGCAGCGTGTGGGACTTGTTCTATTAGTCCTTCTATACTGACCTCCAGCAGGTTGCAAATTGAATATAATTTTTTTCTGCATCTAGCTCTGAAAAAATATTTGGGCTTCTAGCGGTGTGTGGGACTTGGTCTATTAGTCCATCTATACTGACCTCCATCAGGTTGCAAATTAAAAATAATTTTTTTCTGCATCTAGCTCTGAAAAAATATTTGGGCTTCTAGCAGTGTGTGGGACTTGGTCTATTAGTCCATCTATACTGACCTCCATCAGGTTGCAAATTGAATAAAAAAATTTTCTGCATCTAGCTCTGAAAAAATATTTGGGCTTCTAGCGGTGTGTGGGACTTGGTCTATTAGTCCATCTATACTGACCTCCATCAGGTTGCAAATTAAAAATAATTTTTTTCTGCATCTAACCCAGCCAATAGTTTTGGCCTAATACCACAGTTTGGCCACTCAGCTCTGCTCGGTTACCATCCATTGTTTTTTTGTGCAAACAACTCCAGAGTTGTGAATTAGTTAACCACCAAAATGAGTGGAAAAAGGCCTGCTGCTGGTGGAAAGGGGAATAGGCGTGTTGGGAAGGGGAAAAAAGGTTGTGTCCGTGGGGTAGGTGCAGAAGAAAGACCATCTTCCAGCCAAACTAAAATGTCTACTTCTTTTAGCGGACAATGTGATAAGATCCCTTTCTTACGGCCACGCCAATCGCTACAAATTCCAGATGAGGCACAAAAACAGCAGGTGCTTCAACGGATATCAAGTGCTCCTTTAAGTGGGCTCTCCTCCACATCAACTTCAACATCACAAATACTCCAGTCCTCAAAGGTGTCACCCAAATCGCACTTGCTTCCTCACAGCTCCCAAATCTCCAGCTGCCCGTCTGAGTATGAGGTAGAACAGATGGTTGAGTCTGCAGAGCTGTTTACTCATACTATAGCCTGGGAATCAGAGGTTGACTCCAGCGCTTCTGTGAATCCAGACGAGGAAATGATCTGCACTGATGCCCAGAATCTTTATGAGTCGGATCCAGGACCAGACGCAGAAGGTTCTGACCATAATGTAGACCCTCATTCCCAAACTGTAACTCCTGTTGGTGGAGACAATGAGGAAAACGATGATAAGACTCAAATACCTGATTGGAGCGACAACTTTAGTTTTTTGTCAGGGCAGGAACAGGTTGGCTCTGAGGACGACGGGTGTGATAACGCACAGGGTGATGATGATGAGGTCGGAGATCCCACTTACTGTCAACCCACAGTCAGCCAAGAGATGAGGTCAGCAGAGGAGGTGGAGGAAGATGCTAGTGACGACGAGGTCAGGTTGCGCCTTCCTGGACAGAGACGTAGTACTGGAAGCACGTCAACAACTGCATCCTCAAACACAACTCTGCCTCTCACCACAAGTCGTGGTGGCTCTTCAGGTCGCATGGGTGCTAAGCCTTGCATAGCCTGGGCATTTTTTCAGATCGATAAAGATGACCCAACTCGTGTTATCTGTAACATTTGTCAGCAAAAGCTAAGTAGAGGCCAAAAAATACATAGTTTGAGTACTTCATGCATGAACCGGCACATGGACATGAAGCATAAGTTGCAGTGGGAAGCTCAGTGTGCTACAATGCGGCCTAGCCGGCCGGGCCAACCACCGTCTGCCATATCTTGTGCATCCGCGGCCTCTTCATCCTCTGTGACTGGGGTGACAGCAGTCACACCTGTTTTGGGGCGCAGACCTGCCACCTCTTTACCCGCAACAGCCAGCGTGATTGGCAGGTCATCATTTTCTTTGGAGGTGGTAACACCAGCTGGTCTTGAGCGCTGTCCGACATCGATAGCACCACCTTTGGATCAAGGCAACCTAACATGTCCGCCTGCATCTTCCTCACAGACCGGCAGTTTGCCGGGGACACCCTTATCAACCCCGTCTAAGCACAATAGCCAGCCCTCGGTCCCTCAGATGTGGACAAGTAAAAGACCATTTCCTCCTAGCCATGAGAAAGCTAAGAGGTTGAATTTCACCATCTGCAAGCTCTTGGCTACAGAAATGCTGCCTTTCCGCCTGGTGGACACAGAGGATTTTCGAGACCTTATGTCCGTCGCAGTGCCCCAGTACCAGATGCCCAGTCGGCACTACTTCTCAAAGAAAGGTGTGCCTGCGCTCCACCAGCATGTCGCACACAACATCACCGCTTCTTTGAGAAACTCTGTGTGTGACAGGGTGCATTTCACCACAGACACTTGGACGAGTAGGCATGGACAGGGGCGTTACATGTCGCTGACTGGGCACTGGGTAACTATGGTGACAGCAGGACAAGGGGCTGCTGTCCAAGTCTTGCCGTCCCCACGAGTTGTGCGTCAATCCTCTTTATGTCAAAGTTCCTCCACTGCTTCTGCCTCCTCAACCTCCTCTCGGTCTTCCACCTGCACCCAAAGCCTGTCTGGTCATGCCACAAGCTTTCTAACTGCGCAGAAGGGATCCTGCACACCTCCTTACTATGCTGGCAGTAGGGCTCAACGTCATCAGGCGGTTTTTACATTGAAATGTCTGGGAAATGTGAGTCACACAGCTGAGGAGTTGTGGTCAGCTCTGGAGAACCAATTTCATGAATGGTTGTCTCCACTGGACCTGAAACCAGGGAAGGCCGTGTGCGACAATGCTGCAAACCTGGGTGCGGCCCTTCGCCGGGGCAATGTCACACACGTGCCTTGTATGGCTCACGTGTTGAACCTGGTTGTCCAGCAATTTTTAGCCCACTATCCCAGACTAGATGGCCTTCTGCAGAGGGCACGGTCGCTGTGTGCTCACTTCCGCCGTTCGCATCCCGCAGCTCAGCGACTTACATCTCTACAGAAGTCGTTGGGCCTGCCACTTCACCGGCTAAAATGCGATGTGCCTACCCGGTGGAATTCAACTCTGCACATGTTGCAGCGACTGTGGCAGCACCGACAAGCCCTGGTGCAATACGTTCTGACGTATAGCCTGGGCCAACGAGATTCAGAGGTGGAGCAAATCACGCTGGAGGAGTGGTCTCAGATCAGGGACCTATGCACCCTTCTGCACAGTTTTGAAATGGCGACGAAGATGTTTAGTGCTGACGATGCCATTATCAGCATGACTATTCCGGTGATTTACATGCTGGAGCACATGTTAAACAGAATTCGGAGTCAGGTGGTGGCACAAGAGGAGGTGGAGGAAGTAGAGGAGGAGGAGTTGTATGCGGAAGGGCTAACATCTGCAAGGTCCAGACGGTCGGCAGCACCAAGGCGGCAGGCATGTGAGGGTGGGGGAGATGATTTTACCAGGGCGCATGGTAGCAGAAAAACTAGTGAGGAAGGTGCAGGAGCCCAGGAAGAAGTGGAGGACGAACTGATGGAAGACTCATCAGATGAGGGAGACCTTGATCACATTTCTGTTGTGCGAGGTTGCGGGGAGAGGACAGAGGAAGGAAGCATGATTGTTACCTCGCTACCAACACAACAGGGACTTGGTGCTCCTGGATGCGCAACACACATGAGTGCCTTCTTGCTGCACTACCTGCAACATGACCCTCGAATTGTGAGAATTAGAAATAATCCTGACTACTGGGTTGCCACACTGTTAGATCCCCGGTACAAAAGTAAATTTGCAGAAATTATTCCTGCCATAGAAAGGGATGCACGCATGCAGGAGTATCAGCAGAGACTGTTGCAGAATCTTACATGTGCTTTTCCACAAAATACCAGTGGTGCACGTAGTGAATCTCACAGTCCCAACTTGCCAACCGTGGGACCGTCAAGTGTTCAGCACTCAAACCGTAACAGAACCACAGTATCTGCTGGTAACATCAATTTTGCGGAATCATTTCACCACTTTTTTAGCCCATCCTTTGCAAGGCCACAGGAGACAAGAAGTCTGACACATAGTCAACGCCTAGAGACGATGGTACAGGAGTATCTCCAAGTAAACATTGAAGCCACGACTGTGTCACTGGACCCTTGCTCTTTTTGGGCTTCCAATCTGGATAAATGGCCGGAGCTAGCCACTTACGCCTTGGAGATCTTGTCATGCCCCGCAGCCAGCGTTCTGTCTGAACGTGTGTTCAGCGCTGCTGGTGGTGTGCTGACAGATAAGCGCACGCGGCTCTCCACTGATAATGTAGACAGACTCACGTTCATAAAGATGAACAAATCATGGATCCGAAACGACTTTTCTACCCCTGTGTCATCCTGGGGAGAGTAAAAGCTTGATGATTGGTTAAAATCACCCTACCAACCGTTTTAAGCTTTCAAATTACTAATTATGTTTATCTGTATCTTGACTGGAAAATAATTTGGGCTTTGTAGCAGTGTGCAGCACTGATCCTATTAGGCCATCTATAATAAGCTTCACCAGATTTAAAATTAAAAATAATTTTTAGCTGCATCTAGCCCGGAAAATAATTTTGGGGCTCCGAGATGCGCAAGACACATAAGTGCCTTCTTGCTGCACTACCTGCAGCATGACCCTCATATTGTCAGAATTCGAAGTAATCATGACTACTGGGTTGCCACACTCTTAGATCCCCCAAACTTTTCGATCAACCTTTTCATTTTAATAAAGACCAAAAAAATGGTCATTTTTGAAATTATAAGCATTAGCAGGTTGTTAGAAACTGAAATCAAACAGTTTTCAACTCAAAACTTTATTCTAGGTGATGTTACATTTTCACATAGGACCCCTTGTTCGAAAGGAGCTTCTGAACTCTCTCGTCCATTGAATTTGTCAGGTTTTGGATGGTTTCTGCTTCAATTGTTTTGCATGAGGACAGAATACCCTCCCAGAGCTGTTGCTTAGATGTGAACTGCCTCCCGCCATCATAGACACTCCTTTTAATGATGCTCCAAAGGTTCTGAATGGGGTAGAGGTCAGGGGAGCATGGGGGTCACACCATAAGTTTGTCCCCTTTTATGCCCATATCAGCCAGAGATGCAGATGTTTTATGTGCAGCATGAGATGGTGCATTATCATGCAGAAAAATGATCTTGCTGTGAAATACACGGTTCTTCTTCTTGAACCATGGCAGGAAGTGCTGTTTGAGAAAATCCACATACATTATGGAGTTCATCTTTAGCGCCTTCAGGGATCCTAAAGGGGCCGACAATCTCTCTCCCCATGATTCCAGCCCAAAACATTACTCCACCTCCTCCTTGTTGGCGCTGTAGCCGTGTTTGCGTGGGGTGTCCATCAACCAGCCATCCTCCACTCCATTCATCTGGACCATCGAGCGCTGCACGGCACTCATCCGTGAACAAAACAGTTTTGAAATCAGTCTTCATGTAATGTTTGGCCCACTGGAGCCGTTTCTGCTTGTGTGAAGTGGATAGAGGAGGTCGACAGGATGGCGTATGCACAGCTGCAAACCTCTGAAGGACCCTGCATCTTGTTGTTCGGGGGACGTTGGAGGCACAAGCAGCTTCAAAAACTTGTCTGCTGCTATGACAAGGCTTTTTTGCCGCTGCTCTTTCAACCTGACGTAATTGCCTGTAGGAAAGAGTCCTCAATTTGCCCTTATCAGCACGCACACGTGTGTACTGTGAATCAGCTACATACTTCTTGATTGCCAAGACACTTCATCCTGATCATCGCACAATGTTGATTGTAGTCATGCCTTGACCTAAACACTCCACAATTTGTTGCTTCTCAGCAGCCGACACATCCTTTTTCTTTCCCATTTTGGCAGAAAATGTAGGCTGCTTAATAATGTGAGAGAGCCTTCTTAAGTAGTCTTGCCTTTCATTGGACACACCTGCCAAACTAATTAGCACAGGTGTCTGCAATTGCTTACAGTGATATAAAGAGCCCTGACACACATCACCATCAATGAGTTTAACTGACAAACAAACAAATTCTTCCCTTATCACTCCTAAACACTTTTTGCATAATAATTTGGAACGCGGTGTACATGTGCTTTTCCACAAAACACCAGTGGTTCACGTAGTGAATCTTACAGTTCTAACTTGCCAACCGTGGTCTGTATGGAATTGTTCAATAAAGGGCCCAAAATTAAGATAACATAGATGGGAGAGGTCTCTATGAATAGGAATTCCTAAGTATTTGATACCCTGTGAGGGCCAGGCAAAGGGAAAGTTGGACTGGATGGAATCCTATATGGATTTAGGGAGGGAGACATCGAGGGCCTCAGACTTCGCTGCATTGATTTTAAAATTTTACCATGTAACAAAGTGATCTATTTCAGCCATAACAGCAGGGATGGATATATGTGATTGAGTGATATATACTAGGACATCATCAGCAAATAGAGAGCACTTGTACTCGGTGCCTCCCACCTCAATCCACCTAATATTGGGGTTATGGCGAATTGATGAGAGCAGGTGCTCCGTCACTAGGATGTATAAGAGAGGGGACAGAGGACATCCCTGCCTTGTCCCATTGGTGATTGTGAAAGGTGATGAAAATGTTCTGACGCACCCCCTGGGCCTTGGGACACCCGGAGCCGGACCCTTTTTGGTGGATGCTGGTGGTTGTAGTCTTCGTGGCGGCGACCCAGTTCCGTGGCTCAGGGCGGTCAAACCAGTGGCGGAACTATTTATGTGGTTTTGATGTTTAAATGTCTGACTACGCCACCCGTGGATTGCGGTCAGAGTGAACCGCCGCTACAGGGCAGACCGCTAAGGCTGGTGTTGTGGGTGCAGCAGAGCGTAGCATAACTCCCCACGGGAGGAGTATAGCCTCAGGGCAGTGTATGCGGAGGATGGGGGTGATGGTGCAGGGCAGCAGCAGTAACGACACGGAGTCAGTGATGCAGTTCAGGGCCTTTACTCACAGTTCTTGTTATCCAGACCACGTCTGCAGGTAACGGCTGCCCACGTCGTACTGTGCTCACCAGGTGAGGGGCTCAGACAACTCCCAGATAACTTTGGAGCGCTTCACAGGACCCCCTTTGTGTGTCCTTTGTCTGGCCTTTCTTACCAACACTTCTGTCCGGCTGCCTCGGGCCTCCTCTTGGTAAACTTGGCGCCAGTTTCCCTGACCCTATGTGGTGCCTTCCTAGCGGGTGGAGCAAGGGGCTGCGCCACATAAAATGTCAGAGCCTCCGGTTTCTAGCTGAGGGTCGTTTCCTGCCTCCACTAGTTCGGGGACCGGTCTCCCCCTTTGGCCTGACCCCTCCACGCAGGTGGATTCGGGCGTGCGGTGGCGACTCGCCCGTCCGCACCCCTGGGATCCCTTCATTCCTCGTTCCTGGAGCCTTCTCCGCTCCTCTTCCTTCCTTCTCCCTCTTGCAGGCCTGGGCCTCTGTTACTAGGCCCGCCTCCGGAGCAGAGCTCATGCAGAGCCCCTGCTCCCTGCCACTTCTGCTCAGACTTCTCTGCACTGAACTAAGATGGTGCCCACCTTTTATACTCCCTTCTCAATGCACCCAGGAACTGCTTCCTCCCTGCTCCTGCACTGCAGGGTTCCCCTTCCTCAGTGTTCCCTCCCCCCACTCCAGCCAGGGACAGGGACTGTCGTGCCCATCTCAGGGGCATATTGGTCGCCCTGCCCCACGGCAATGTGGTGTAATGCATGCAGGTGTCGGGTCCTGATCCACACTCCATCCTTATCTGAGAGTGAGATATCACACCTCTGGGTGAGGTGCAATACGTCTGTAGCAACCGAGCCCTCGGTGCTACAGTTCCATTTATCTTCAGCCTAGGTGACGTATTGTGATACAGGGCCGTGATTTTGGCTATAAAAGGGTCCCCTAGACCCCTACCCCAAGCTTTTTAAGAGAATCATATATGGCGTGCCAGGAGACTCTATGGAATGCTTTCTCAGCATCCAACGAGAGTATCTACTTACAAATTTTTAACTGCATCTAGCCCAGGAAATACTTTGTGCCTAGTAGCAGTGTCTGCTAGTCAGCGGATTATCCCGGCTGTTAAGCAAGCTACACCACCTGTAGTTTGGACACTTAATTTTTTCAAAGGAAATGCTTCGGGACCACGGGATACTCAGTGAAGAGCATCAGGAGGCACCCCAAGGCATAGGGGCTGGGACTGGCACTAGGATGCCTTGCGGTGGACAGCCGAGCTCGATCCTTATAAAAGCTTTTTAACTGCAGCAGCTTTAGTGGACTCTACTGGAGCTGGAATTACGCGGCTGCTGGCATGAGACTTGCCCTCCAATAGATCCTTGTAAATGGATTTAAAGTGTATTCATTCAAATTAGAGAGACAATTTAAATTAAAAAGCTTAGAGCTGCCTCCACCACAGGGGGGCTCTCTCGACCCACCAGCGGACAGGCACCAGTATTGGGAGAGGGGGGCTGGCCGTCAGGGTTCACCGCGGCTCTGGCACAAACCCGGCGACACGGAGGTGGCACGGGCAGGAGCGGACTGGCCGTCTCGGCTTCTCACTTTTTGGATTTTAGAAGGGCATGACATGCCTATATCTGTGTCTCCCCCTCCTTTTACTCCTCCACCTCTTTTCTTTTCGCATGACTATATGTACTTGTCACTTTTCCATGTGTTAGTTGTGTCTTCTGAGCAGTTTGTCAGCTTTTGGACACCTTTGAAGGTGTTTTCTATGTGTTTCTATGTGTTTTTGTTTGCCTGCCATTGGTTTTAACGGTGTTCGAAGGTGTTCGACGAACAGTTCGACGAACAGTTCGGCGAACACACGGGTGTTCGACGAACCGAACCCAACTCGAACACTACGGGGGTGGCTCAACACTACTCATAAGCTTAGGTGATAAACCTCACACTGCTTGTGAGTTGTGGACAGCTGTGAAAGAGCAGGCAGATCTGTGGCTGAGACCGCTGAACCTACATCCAGGCATGGTCGTGTGTGACAATGGCCGCAACCTGGTGGTGGCTCTGAGGCGAGGCGAGATTACACACGTACCATGCCTGGCTCATGTGGTTAACCTCGTGGTTCAGCGGTTTCTTAAATCGTTCCCCAAGTTGCTAGATCTGCTCGTGAAAGTACGCCGCCTGTCAGCTCATTTTTGCAAGTCGGCTACAGCTTCCGCCACCCTTGCTGTGTTGCAGCAGCGTTTGCAGCTTCCGGCACACCGACTGGTGTGTGATGTCCCCACACGTTGGAACTCTACTCTCCACATGTTGCTAAGGATTTGTGAGCAGAAGAGAGCAGTTGTGGAGTACCAGCTGCAACAAGGCCGTCGATATTCAGGTCAGACTCCACACATAAGACCTCAGGAGTGGACCTGGATGTCTGACATATGTACCATCCTGACAAACTTTGAGGAGGCCCCCAAGATGGTGAGTGGCGATGACTCCATCATTAGTGTCAGCATCCCACTTGTCTGTCTTTTGCAACGCTCTCTGCAGAGAATTAAAGAGGAGGCATTGCAGCCAGAGTATGATGAGATGGATCAAGAAGCCGTAGCGGGCGATTACACACAGCCCAGCCTCATCTCATCCCAACGTGCATTGGGGGACAATGAGGGAGAGGAGGAGGAGGAGGAGGAAGAACAGGAGCTTGTATCATGCGCTGTAGACTGTAGTACCTGTACAACTGTCATACCGTTGGTTCAGCGTGGGTGGCCTGAGGACAGGGGGGAGGAGGAGGAGAGCATGGTCAGTCGTCATCTTGGTGAGGACACAGAAATCTTGCCCGTTACCAGTCTGGCACGCATGGCTGACTTTATGCTACGCTGCCTTAAACCGTGACCCTCGCATTGTCAAAATGTTGGGTGACAGTCATTACTGGTTGGTGACACTTGTAGACCCCCGCTACAAGGAGAACTTTCACTCTCTTATTCCTGAGGTGGAGAGGTCTGCAAAAATGGGGCAGTACCAGAAGGCCCTTGCTGCAGAACTGTTAAAAAAATTCCCATCTGAGCACGCTAGCGGCAGAGGTCACAGTTCATTGCCCAACCAAGGCGTACATGCGAGAGAGACGCAACTCCAATCCAGCAGAGGCAGGGGAACACTGTCAATGTTCTGGGACAGTTTTCTCAGACCCTCCCTTCGGACAGACCCTGAGGCGCGGGGTACTCTCACAAGGAGTGGAAAGTTTCAAAAGATGGTGAGGGAGTACCATGCCGACCGTACTAGCGTCCTCCGTGATTCCTCTGTGCCTTTTACTTATTGGGTATCCAAGCTGGACACTTGGAATGAACTCGCTCTGTACGCCTTGGAGGTCCTGGCCTGCCCTGCCGCTAGCGTGTTATCAGAGCGTGTTTTTAGTGCCGCTGGGGGAATTATAACTGATAAGCGCACTCGCCTGTCAACTGACAATGCTGACAAGCTGACCCTTATCAAAATGAACAAGGGCTGGATTGAGCCAGACTTCTCATCACCACCAAATGACAGCAGAGTAACATAAAGTCAAATCCAATGTGTTATTTCGGGAGGTGTATTCACATGCACCGCTTCACACCCACACATGGGTATACGCTTCCTCATTTCGGCTGTTTTATGTTCTTCTCCTTATCCTCGGCCTCCACCACCACTATACCACCAGGGTGACCGTGGTCCGTGTTGCCATTATTGAAAGTTCCTCCATCCTGATTTTTGTCAGGTTTTGCTTGGAAGGCATAAGCAAAGAGTGTGGGAGACCCACTCCCCAATAATGGGAATAATATTTTTAAGATGCTGTACTGTATGGCTCTTCCAAGAGGCATTAAAACCGTCTTGTTATACCACTCTAACCTCCACGTCTCTTCTGAGGGGCATTAAAAGCGTCTTGTTATACCACTCTGACCTCCACGTCTCTTGTAAGGGGCATTAAAAGCGTCTTGTTATACCACTCTGACCTCCACGTCTCTTCTGAGGGGCATTAAAACCATCTTGTTATACCACTCTGACCTCCACGTCTCTTCTGAGGGTCATTAAAAGCATCTTGTTATACCACTCTGACCTCCACGTCTCTTGTAAGGCGCATTAAAACTGTCTTGTTATACCACTCTGACCTCCACGTCTCTTCTGAGGGGCATTAAAAGCATCTTGTTATACCACTCTGACCTCCACATCTCTTCAGAGGGGCATTAAAAGCGTCTTGCTATACCACTCTGACCTCCACGTCGCTTGTAAGGGGCATTAAAAGCATCTTGTTATAACACTCTGACCTCCACGTCTCTTCTGAGGGGCATTAAAAGCGTCTTGTTATACCACTCTGACCTCCACGTCTCTTCTGAGGGGCATTAAAAGAGTCTTGTTATACCACTCTGACTTCCACATCTCTTCTGAGGGGCATTAAAAGCGTCTTCTTATACCACTCTGACTTCCACGTCTCTTCTGAGGGGCATTAAAAGCGTCTTGTTAAGCTACTGGGACCTCCACGACTCTTCGAACGGGCATTGCATTTCCTCATAATTTTTGGAAGCATTTGCTTGGAAGGCATAAGCAAATACTATGGGAGACCCACTCCCCAATAATGGGACTTATGTTTGTAATATGCTGTACTGCATGGCTCTTGTAAGGGGCATTGCAAGTTGCTCCGTCCTAATTTTTGGAAGCTTTTGCTTGGAAGGCATAAGCAAATACTATGGGAGACCCACTCCCCAATAGTGGGACTAATGTCTGTAATATGCTGTACTGCATGGCTCTTGTAAGGGGCATTGCAAGTTGCTCCGTCCTAATTTTTGGAAGCTTTTGCTTGGAAGGCATAAGCAAATACTATGGGAGACCCACTCCCCAATAGTGGGACTAATGTCTGTAATATGCTGTACTGCATGGCTCTTGTAAGGGGCATTGCAAGTTGCTCCGTCCTAATTTTTGGAAGCTTTTGCTTGGAAGGCATAAGCAAATACTATGGGAGACCCACTCCCCAATAATGGGACTAATGTTTGTAATATGCTGTACTGCATGGCTCTTGTAAGGGGCATTGCAAGTTGCTCCGTCCTAATTTTTGGAAGCTTTTGCTTGGAAGGCATAAGCAAATACTATGGGAGACCCACTCCCCAATAATGGGACTAATGTTTGTAATATGCTGTACTGCACGGCTCTTGTAAGAGGCATTGCAAGTTGCTCCGTCCTTATTTTTGGAAGCTTGTGCTTGGAAGGCGTAAGCAAATACTATGGGAGACCCACTCCCCAATAAAGGGACTAATGTTTGTAATATGCTGTACTGCATGGCTCTTGTAAGGGGCATTGCAAGTTGCTCCGTCCTAATTTTTGGAAGCTTTTCCTTGGAAGGCATAAGAAAATACTATGGGAGACCCACTCCCCAATAATGGGACTAATGTTTGTAATATGCTGTACTGCATGGCTCTTGTAAGAGGCATTGCAAGTTGCTCCGTCCTTATTTTTGGAAGTTTGTGCTTGGAAGGCATAAGCAAATACTATGGGAGACCCACTCCCCAATAATGGGACTAATGTTTGTAATATGTTGTACTGGATGGCTCTTGTAAGGGGCATTGCAAGTTGCTCCGTCCTTATTTTTGGAAGCTTTTGCTTGGAAGGCATAAGTAAAGACTATGGGAGACCCACTCCCCAATAATGGGAATAATGTTTTTAAGATGCTGTACTGTATGGCTCTTGTAAGGGGCATTGCAAGTTGCTCCATTCTAATTTTTGGAAGCTTTTGCTTGGAAGGCATAAGCAAATACTATGGGAGACCCACTCCCCAATAATGGCACTAATGTCTGTAATATGCTGTACTGCATGGCTCTTGTAAGGGGCATTGCAAGTTGCTCCATTCTAATTTTTGGAAGCTTTTGCTTGGAAGGTATAAGCAAATACTATGGGAGACCCACTCCCCAATAATGGGACTAATGTTTGTAATATGCTGTACTGCATGGCTCTTGTAAGAGGCATTGCAAGTTGCTCCGTCCTAATTTTTGGAAGCTTGAGCTTGGAAGGCATAAGCAAATACTATGGGAGACCCACTTCCCAATAGTGGGACTAATGTCTGTAATATGCTGTACTGCATGGCTCTTGTAAGGGGCATTGCAAGTTGCTCCGTCCTAATTTTTGGAAGCTTTTGCTTGGAAGGCATAAGCAAATACTATGGGAGACCCACTCCCCAATAATGGGACTAATGTTTGTAATATGCTGTACTGCATGGCTTTTGTAAGGGGCATTGCAAGTTGCTCCGTCCTAATTTTTGGAAGCTTTTGCTTGGAAGGCATAAGCAAATACTATGGGAGACCCACTCCCCAATAGTGGGACTAATGTTTGTAATATGCTGTACTGTACGGCTCTTGTAAGAGGCATTGCAAGTTGCTCCGTCCTTATTTTTGGAAGCTTGTGCTTGGAAGGCGTAAGCAAATACTATGGGAGACCCACTCCCCAATAAAGGGACTAATGTTTGTAATGTGCTGTACTGCATGGCTCTTGTAAGGGGCATTGCAAGTTGCTCCGTCCTAATTTTTGGAAGCTTTTCCTTGGAAGGCATAAGCAAATACTATGGGAGACCTACTCCCCAATAATGGGACTAATGTTTGTAATATGCTGTACTGCATGGCTCTTGTAAGAGGCATTGCAAGTTGCTCCGTCCTTATTTTTGGAAGCTTGTGCTTGGAAGGCATAAGCAAATACTATGGGAGACCCACTCCCCAATAATGGGACTAATGTTTGTAATATGTTGTACTGCATGGCTCTTGTAAGGGGCATTGCAAGTTGCTCCGTCCTAATTTTTGGAAGCTTTTGCTTGGAAGGGATAAGTAAAGACTATGGGAGACCCACTCCCCAATAATGGGAATAATGTTTTTAAGATGCTGTACTGTATGGCTCTTGTAAGGGGCATTGCAAGTTGCTCCATTCTAATTTTTGGAAGCTTTTGCTTGGAAGGCATAAGCAAATACTATGGGAGACCCACTCCCCAATAATGGCACTAATGTCTGTAATATGCTGTACTGCATTGCTCTTGTAAGGGGCATTGCAAGTTGCTCCATTCTAATTTTTGGAAGCTTTTGCTTGGAAGGTATAAGCAAATACTATGGGAGACCCACTCCCCAATAATGGGACTAATGTTTGTAATATGCTGTACTGCATGGCTCTTGTAAGAGGCATTGCAAGTTGCTCCGTCCTAATTTTTGGAAGCTTTTGCTTGGAAGGCATAAGCAAATACTATGGGAGACCCACTCCCCAATAATGGGAATAATGTTTTTAAGATGCTGTACTGTATGGCTCTTGTAAGGGGCATTAAAAGCGTCTTGTTAAACCACTCTGAACTCCACGTCTCTTCCACGGGGCATTGATATTGTATTTTTATTCCACTGCAACCTCCACCACTCATCCAAGGGGCATTAAAACCGTCTTGTTAAGCTACTGTGACCTCCATGTCTCTTCCACGGGGCATTGATATTGTCTTTTTATTCCACTGCGACCTCTATTACTCTACCAAGGGGCATTAAAACCGTCTTGTTAAGCTACCGTGAGCTCCACGTCTCTTCCAAGGGGCATTAACACCGTCTTGTTAAACCACTCTGAACTCCACAGCTCTTCCAAGGGGCATTAAAACCGTCTTGTTAAGCTACTGTGACCTCCACGTCTCTTCAAAGGGGCATTAAAAGCGTCTTCTTAAGCCACTCTGAACTCCACAGCTCTTCCAAGGGGCATTGAAATGTTGTTTTTAATTACCTTACCTCTAAATCCACGACTCTTCCAAAGGGCATTGCATTTCCTCCTAATTTTAGTCAGGTTTTGCTTTTCAATGCAAAGGCGAAAACTAAGGGAGACACACTCCCCAATAATGGGTAGAAGGTTTTTAGTACGCTGTAATCCACGTCTGTTTCAAGGGGCATTGCAGTTCCTCATAATTTTTGGAAAGCCTTCCATTCACTGCTTAGGCCAACAGTGCACAGGAGACCCAGTTGCTATAAATGGAAAAAAAGGTTTAGTTAAGGCCCTCTGACCTCCATGTCATTTCCAAGGGGCATTGGAGTGCCTCAAAATTTTTGGTAGGCATTGCACTCACTGTATGCCCTATAACTGTGTAGCCGAACAGCTCCTTTTGTTACAGAAACATAACCTACAAGACATATGTGGTTGACTGGCCTGATATTGATGTGAATGGTCCCTGTTCCTCCTGCTCTTTCTCCTTTGCCACTACCTCATTCATCATTTATCACCTGAAGCTTTGTTTTAATGGGAGTCATAGAACCTGGATAGTAGCAGAAAAACACCCAGCAGTCCTCGGAGGAGGTAGGATATGCGCCAAAACGCTGACCACCTCAGGCCTAGCCGCTGTTATGCACACGCCCGGGCTGAGCGGCGTGTGCGTGTGATTGTAGTGATTCCACTGGACCATGAACCGGAGAGTGCCTGGAGGGGCGTGACTAAGTATCTGGCCGATCCGACCAAGATGGCACGACGGCATACGACGCCAGTGCACCAGGGAGAAACCGGGCAGAGGGACCAGGTGCTACTCCAGGTCAAACTCCGGACACGGGGGTTGACCCACACAGGGATTACTGGATCAGGCTGGTTAGGCTGGCGCACAGACTGGAGGGTATAGGCAGGCACGACTGGTATGCAGGCAGGCGGGTAAAGGCAAGCGCAGCTAGAGTGCAGACAGGGAGGCACTAGCAGGTAGGAACACAGGCGGGATAGGACCCAGTACACACTGGGACTCAGGAACAATACAGGTAGAGGGGTACAGGCAGGTTAGGCTGAGTAGGGGGGACAGGGCTCTGTTCACACGGAACAGACAGGAAGGGAAAGGCAGAGCCAGACACCCACAGGGTACTTGCAGTGAAGTAGCGAGTGGACCACAAACTCACAAACGGGAGTACAGAGACAACAAGCAGGAGTTAGGTACAAGTTCAGACTCTGCAGAAAAAGGAAGGGAACGGACATAGAGGAAAAACAGGTAAAGGATAGGAGAGAGTTCAGACTGGAACTGAGTGTACGGAGGAGACCGACACTGCAGCGGGATACAGGAGCAGGTCTGGGAATACGGCCCCCAGAGAGGCAGGATGAACAGGCAAGGAGCGTGTTCAGACAGGACAGACAAGATACAGGAGCGGGTCTAGGGAACCGGCCCCTAGAAGGCAGGAGGAACAGGCTAGGAGCGTGTTCAGACAGGTCAGACAAGATACAGGAACAGGTCTAGGTAATCGGCCCCTAGAAGGCAGGAGGAACAGGCTAGGAGCGTGTTCAGACAGGCCTGGAAATACAGCCTCCAGGATAGGCAGACAAGAGAACACAGAACGGGACCTGGCACCTTCAGAGTGCAAGCACACACTGAAAGAAACACTATGCTCAGGCAGGGATAGATGGGCGCAGCTGAGCTATATACCAGGTGACAGACAGCAATAGGCTGAGGACGCACAAGAGGTGTGACCCACAGCAGGTACAAAAAGCAGGAAGTGATCGGGCGCCGCCCTTAAGCAGCAGAAACAGACACAAACAGACAGCATGGAGGGAAGCCAGAGAGACATTCTGGACAGGAGATCAAGTGCGCGCTCTTGCACAGTGGGAGATGGACCACTATGCAAGGACGCCGCCAGGTATGTTACAGTACCCCCCCCTTACGCCCCCTCTTCTTCAGGCCTGCCAGAATCTTCCGCAGGGAATTCGAGGGCCAATTCTTCACTTCGAAGAGATCACTTCCACTGTCCACCGGAAAAACTGGTCTCCTCTGGGTAGCTAGGATGCTACCTCCCATCCAGCCACCCTTAGCAACAGATGAAACGGGTGGAGTACCAGGAACAGCACACAAGGAAGTCTCTCTCCACATATTTTCAGGTGGCACCCCAGAGGGTACAGGAGACAACTGGAAGTCCTCCACCGGGTTGGAGGGGGACAGAGACTTGGGGGTAATCTCTGCTTCGAGGTACATCTTGTCAAGCTCACAGGAAGAAATAGACGGGTTATCAGGTACATAAAGAGGAAAAGTCACTGTCTCTTTGTTTTCTGGTGGTACCCCGGAGGATTCAGGAAACAACTGGAGGTCCTCCGCCGGGTCAGAAGAGTGCAGAGGCTCAGAGAAAACATCTGCTTCAGAGTACACTAGGTCGGACTCACTGGACGAAGCAGGCGAGGTATCGGGTACCGAGTATAGGAAAGTCTCTGTCCATTCTCCACCAGGTGGCACCCCGAAGGGTTCTGGAGACAACTGGCGGTCCTCCGCCTGGTCAGAGGGGTGTAGAGACTCACGGGTAACCTCTGCTTCAGAGTACACTAGGTCGGACTCACTGGACGAAGCAAGCGAGGTATCAGATCCAGGATATAGGAAAGTCTCTGTCCATTTACCACCAGGTGGCACCCCGAAGGGTTCTGGAGACAACTGGAGGTCCTCCGCCTGGTCAGAGGAGTGTAGAGACTCGGGAGTAACCACTGCTTCAGAGTACACTAGGTTGGACTCACTGGACGAAGCGAGCGAGGTATCAGGTACAGAGTATAGGAGAGTCTCTGTCCTTTCGCTACCAGGTAGCACCCCGAAGGGTTCAGGAGACAACTGGAGGTCCTCCGCCTGGTCGGAGGGGTGTAGAGACTCGGGAGTAACCTCTGCTTCGGAGTACACTAGGTTGGACTCACTGGACGAAGCGAGCGAGGTATCAGGTACAGAATATAGGAGAGTCTCTGTCCTTTCGCTACCAGGTAGCACCCCGAAGGGTTCAGGAGACAACTGGAGGTCCTCCGCCTGGTCGGAGGAGTGTAGAGACTCGGGGGTAACTACCACTTTGGGGTACCCATTGTCAGGCTCACAGGACGAAGCGGACAAAGTATCGAGTACCGGGTGTAGAGAATTCTCTCTCCATTTGTCATCGAGTGGTATCCCGGAGGATTCAGGAGGCAACAGGGGGTCCTCCGCCAGGTAGTAGAGGTGCACAGACTCTGAGGTAACCACAGCTTTGGAGCATCCTTGGACATCCACACCGGTTAAAGTGGGTGAAGCATCTGATGCCGGGTGCAGGAAGTTCTCCTGTGTGGAGTCTGGATGGGCAGAAGTCTCTTCGGGCAGGAGAACTGGTGCACTACCCACGCACATTACCCGTTGGGGCTTCTCCGGGATACAGGGAGATGAAGCTTCAGTAGGGACTTCAAGGTTGGGGTCAGGAGGTCTCAGGGAGGACAGACCCTGGCGTGACGGCTTGCCTCTACGTCTAGCACGTCTGGACTGCCTCTTGAGGTTGGGAGAAGTATTTCGGAAAGCGTAGTCACCCTGTGAGGATTCTGGGTGGGCAGTAGTCTCATTGGGCTGGAGGACTATTGCGCTACCCACACACATTACCCATTGGGGCTGCTCCGGGATATTGGGAAGTGAAGCTTCAGCAGGAGCCTCCGGGTTAGGATCATCGAAGACCATTAGAAAGGCCACCAGGAAGGCCATTAGGTCCAGGAGGATCGGATCCTGTGTTTCATATAGGGGGTTGATCCATTCCAAGGCATCACCCGCCAGGTAAGACATAATGAATGCCACCTTAACCCGATCGGTGGGAAAACATAGAGGGTAGAACTTGAAGTGTAGCATGCATTGCTCCACAAATGCATGACTTTGTCTAGGATCCCCATAATAACGTAGCGGATCCGCGGGAACGAGAGCAGATAGATCCATCTGGACGGGTGCGTAATTCGCCTGGAACTCAGCTAAAGGAAAAAAAAAATATTTATTTATTTATTTTAATGCATGTATTCGCTGGAAAACTTCTCAGAGAGCGAAGGCCGTGGGGCTCAACGGGAACCATGGCCTGAGCATGATGTTATGCACACGCCCGGGCTGAGCGGCGTGTGCGTGTGATTGTAGTGATTCCACTGGACCATGAACCGGAGAGTGCCTGGAGGGGCGTGACTAAGTATCTGGCCGATCCGACCAAGATGGCACGACGGCATACGACGCCAGTGCACCAGGGAGAAACCGGGCAGAGGGACCAGGTGCTACTCCAGGTCAAACTCCGGACACGGGGGTTGACCCACACAGGGATTACTGGATCAGGCTGGTTAGGCTGGCGCACAGACTGGAGGGTATAGGCAGGCACGACTGGTATGCAGGCAGGCGGGTAAAGGCAAGCGCAGCTAGAGTGCAGACAGGGAGGCACTAGCAGGTAGGAACACAGGCGGGATAGGACCCAGTACACACTGGGACTCAGGAACAATACAGGTAGAGGGGTACAGGCAGGTTAGGCTGAGTAGGGGGGACAGGGCTCTGTTCACACGGAACAGACAGGAAGGGAAAGGCAGAGCCAGACACCCACAGGGTACTTGCAGTGAAGTAGCGAGTGGACCACAAACTCACAAACGGGAGTACAGAGACAACAAGCAGGAGTTAGGTACAAGTTCAGACTCTGCAGAAAAAGGAAGGGAACGGACATAGAGGAAAAACAGGTAAAGGATAGGAGAGAGTTCAGACTGGAACTGAGTGTACGGAGGAGACCGACACTGCAGCGGGATACAGGAGCAGGTCTGGGAATACGGCCCCCAGAGAGGCAGGATGAACAGGCAAGGAGCGTGTTCAGACAGGACAGACAAGATACAGGAGCGGGTCTAGGGAACCGGCCCCTAGAAGGCAGGAGGAACAGGCTAGGAGCGTGTTCAGACAGGTCAGACAAGATACAGGAACAGGTCTAGGTAATCGGCCCCTAGAAGGCAGGAGGAACAGGCTAGGAGCGTGTTCAGACAGGCCTGGAAATACAGCCTCCAGGATAGGCAGACAAGAGAACACAGAACGGGACCTGGCACCTTCAGAGTGCAAGCACACACTGAAAGAAACACTATGCTCAGGCAGGGATAGATGGGCGCAGCTGAGCTATATACCAGGTGACAGACAGCAATAGGCTGAGGACGCACAAGAGGTGTGACCCACAGCAGGTACAAAAAGCAGGAAGTGATCGGGCGCCGCCCTTAAGCAGCAGAAACAGACACAAACAGACAGCATGGAGGGAAGCCAGAGAGACATTCTGGACAGGAGATCAAGTGCGCGCTCTTGCACAGTGGGAGATGGACCACTATGCAAGGACGCCGCCAGGTATGTTACAGCCGCTACTACATACATGCGCTTGCATTCCTTGAAAACAAAGCAGATGCTAACTTCTATCATCCTCATCATGCTCCCCACCTTGGCACCCTCAACTCCCCTGATGGAGAAGCCAGGGACCACCGGAGGAGTCTGGTTCTCTGGTGCGCTCGTCCAATGCTGCCCTAAAGCAGGCCAGTCTAAGAAAAGTGTGTGGGTCGGTAACAGGAGAAATAGGGATGGCTGGGGACCTAGTGTGGACACCCGGCAACCCCCTGGCGGCTGGGGACTGAGTATGGATAAAAGGGCCGCCGACGCAGCCATGACATGGTGGGCGGCATCTGCCTCCACATGCCTAAAAGGCCCAATTTCAAGTGCAAGCAAGCTAGCAGTATGGTATTGCAGCCTGGCTGTGGGTGGGTGGCAGGTTGCACACTTACGCTTGCATTCCAACAAAACAAAGCAGATGCTAGCTTCTATCATCATCATCATGCTCCTCACCTTGGCACTCTCAACTCCCCTGATGGAGAAGCCAGGGCCCACTGGAGGAGTCTGGTTCTCTGGTGGGCTCGTCCAATGCTGCCCTAAAGTAGGCCGGGCTAAGAAAAGTCTGTGGGGATGTTCCGTGGAGAAATCGGGGCGGCTGAGGACCGTTTATGGACACCCGGCCGCCCCCAGGCGGCTGGGGACCGTGTGTGGACACCCGGCCGCGGGGCGGCAGAGGAGCGAGTATGGACACCCGGCCGCCCCCTGGCGGCTGGGGACCGAGCGTGGACACCCGGCCGCCGGGTGGCTGGGGACTGAGTATGGATAAAAGGACCGCCGATGCAGCCATGACATGGTGGGCGGCATCTGCCTCCACATGCCTAAAAGGCCCAATTTCAAGTGCAAACAAGCTAGCAGTATGGTATTGCAGCCTGGGGGTGGGTGGGTGGCAGGTTGCACACTTACGCTTGCATTCCAACAAAACAAAGCAGATGCTAACTTCTATCATCATCATCATGCTCCTCACCTTGGCACTCTCAACTCCCCTGATGGAGAAGCCAGGGCCCACCGGAGGAGTCTGGTTCTCTGGTGGGCTCATCCAATGCTGCCCTAAAGTAGGTCGGGCTAAGAAAAGTCTGTGGGGATGTTCTGCTGAGAAATCGGGGCGGCTGGGGACCGTTTATGGACACCCGGCCGCCCCCAGGCGGCTGGGGACCGTGTGTGGACACCGGGCCGCGGGGTGGCTGGGGACCGAGTGTGGACACCTGGCCGCCACCTGGCGGCTGGGGACCGAGCGTGGACACCCGGCCGCCGGGCGGCTGGGGACTGAGTATGGATACCTCGCTGCCGAAGCAGCCATGAGGTAGTGGCCAGCTTCGGCCTCCTCAAAACTAAAAGGCCCCATTTCAAGTGCAAGCTAGCAGTATGGTATTGCAGCCTGCGGGTGGGTGGGTGGTTGGCTGCATAATTGCGCTTGCATTGCAAGGAATGGGGGAGGTACAATTGAACACTGCCCTGGGGCAAGAACTTGCACGGGGATAGTTGCAAGTCTGCATCTTCTGATGCGGCAAGGATCACTTCTGATGGGCACACTTTTAGGTAGTGACCTGGGAGTCAGAGATGCTTCCAGGAGTATTCCCCATGCTGTCCCCATGTCTTTTCAGCACTGTATGTGACTCGCCCCCTGGGCCGTGGGGCACTCGGATCCGGGCAATAGGGGGAATGATGGGAGTAGTAGTGGCAACCCGGTTCCGTGGCTCAGGGTGGTCAGGCCAGTGATAGTCTGCTATGCGCTATTGATAATGTCCGACTACGCCACCCGTGGATTGCGGTTATTAGGAACCGCCGCTGCATGCAGACCGCTGGGGCTGATGAGGTGTGCAGCTAGGGTAGCGTGACTCCCCACGGGAAGAGTGCGGCCCCAGGGCAGTATAATGGATGTTGGGAGTGATGGTAGTGAGAGTCCCAGTGCTGATAGTGCTGGAGGAGCAAGGAGCACGCAGACAACAGGTTGCAGTCCAGGGTCTTTACTAGAACAGGTAAATTGACCCACAACCAGTCCCAGCTAGGAGGGGACCTGGATGTCTGAGAGCAACGGGGAAATTGGCCCTGGTCAGGGTGAGGGTGTAGGCCTACCGTGCTTTCTGCGCTCCTTCTGGCTATCTCCTCGTTATAGGGTAACAGCCCATGTTTCCGAGCTTTCCTTGTATTCTCGCCTGTATGGCCTGCGACGTGGGTTCCTTTCTGCTCCCAGCCTTGTACGGCTTTACTGGTCTCTTCAGTTGTGGCAGGGCCTCCAGGCTTCTTAGGCCAAGGAATATACAGTCCCTTGCGGACTGGTTATCTGCTGGAGGATGTAGAATCCTCCCAGCCTCAGACACTAAAGTCTGGTAAAGTAAGTCTTTTATCTGCCAAGACAGGCTCTCTTCGCCTCTTGTCTCTGGCTTGTGGCTCTCCTCCTGCCACACTTCCTCTTAGGTGCAATACAACTTTCTGTCCCTGCTCTGCTCCGGGACACGTCTCAGTGCTGAGACAGGCCATCCAGTTCTCCCTAACCCTGCCCCCAGTACCAGCTTTTATAGGGGCAGCCTGCTCCCCCTACTGGCCTGAGACAGGAGGTACTGCATGCTAATGTTCCCCTGACTAGAGAACCTCCCCCTTGCTCTCAGACACAGCTTTAATTACACTTGTGGCATCCAGGCCAGGGTGACACATATGCATGTGTCACACAGCACATGGCCAGATAAGGTTGTAAAATGTTAAAATGACATTTCCCGGTGAATGCATTTGTCACAGTTGAAAGCAATACAAAAGTGCAAAAACGCATAAAAAATGCTACTTGTGAGCATAGCCCAAGGTGTGGAGGAATATTTTTGTTTTTGGTTATTTATTTTACCTTATACACAAGTCTTTACCCTGGCAAAGAAATTCCTTAACATATTTCACAGGAAAAAGTTTCACTTTCGTTTTTGAACGTTTTATTATGAGCCTGTAAAAGTGGCTTAATACCTCTGACCACGTTGTTGACAGCAGTGACCTGGGGGTCAGAAATGCTTCCTGGGGCGATCCCCATGCTGTCCCCATGTCATTTGAGCACTGTCACTATCGTTTTGGGCACTTTTTAGGCTTTCTACAGACTGCTGGGGGTGCCGCCGCAAAAATGCTCGGGTCTCCCATAGACTCACATTGGGCTCGTTGCTCGGGTCAAGCACCCGAGTATCACGGCGAGCTGGGCCCGAGCTTCGAGCACCCGAGCATTTTAGTGCTCGCTCAACACTATTTCCTACAACTCCTTAGCTTTATCCAAGAACTTCTACTACCGCTTGCTGTTTCTGCTTGTGCTCCTACGCCACTGGATTCCAGCAGTACTACGCCAGTATCGTAACAGGATACTCAAGCCTTCATCATGGATGCCGCCCGAGGAAAATTTGGAGGTTCGTTTAAATAAGATGAACTGTTTGCATATCTGCATAGACGTTGGTAAGTAAACACTAAAAACAAAATACAAGACATTTGAAACTCAGATATCTCATAACGTTCACATTTTTGGACAAGCTACACAGGATCAACAGAATATTGTGCAAGAAATAAGCAATAAGATTGCACTGCAGTCTGAACTGATCCATCAATTACAAAATCAACATATTTCTCCGGCCCCTCCACCCACCCCTCAACTCCCACATTTCATTTTTGGTGGAGACTGTGACAAATTTTGTGGCTTCATCAACCAGTGCAGGTTGACAGCCTGTTAAAACGTGAAAGTGCTGAGAAAAAAGAACAGAGACTTCAGGAAAATCTGTGTTTTTATTGTGGCAAGACTGACCACTTTCTCATCAATTGTCCTTCTCGACTACGTAAAACAGTGGCAGTGGTAATGGATCCCACCTTTTCCAACGAAGAATCAGAACGAACCAGCACCTCCAGGGAATGCTGTCATCCATTCAATTTCTTCTATTGCACTGAACATTAAAAAAATAAAACAGACTCTCATTGCTTCCTTTCTATCAAGTTAACTCTCAATGGATTTACACATCTGCCATTCAGGAGCAAATGGAAATTTTATTTTATGGACATCTCTTTTGCAAAGGAACATGGGGTAAAAATTCAAAACAGACTTTCATCTATTATAATGGAAACTGTTGACAGATCTCCACTAAATTCGGGACCAGTGAATCAAAACACTGAACCCCTAGAGATAGTTATCGAACCTAATCACCATATCACCATGAGGTCTTATCCTTCTTACTAATCTCATCTCCACATTTTCCAATAATCCTGGGGTTGCCATAGCTACAGACTCAAATTCCCCCAATCAATTGGGAAACCAAAGAAGTGTCTTTTCCATCTAGTGTTCACTCCCCACAGGCTTCACCAAGTGAAGAGGTTGTAGAGGATCCCGAACAATCTACTAAAGTACCATCTATATATGAGGAATTTGATAATGTATGTGACAAGAAAAATGCAGACAAACTCCCTCCTCATCAGACATATGATTGTCCAATTGATCTATTGCCTGGAGCAGCGATACCCTTTGGAAGCATTTACCCACTGGCCAAGCAGGAATTAAAAACGCTCAAGGAATACTTTGATGAAAATTTAGATAAAGGGTTTATTCATCCATCTTTATCACCAGCAGGTGCACCTATATTTTTTGTTAAAAAGTAAAATGGCTTCTTGAGACCCTGCGTTGATTACAGAGAATTTAATAAAATTACTGTAAAGAATCGTTACCCTCTGCCTTTGATCCCTGAATTGCTGGACAGAGTTCATCATGCAAAGTTATTCACAAAACTGGATCTTTGAGGTGCATACAACTTGGTTTGTGTTAGACCAGGTGATGAATTGAAAACGGCATTCAGATCATGTTATGGACACTATGAGTACTTAGTGTAACGGGTCTGGGAGGTGGAACCTCTGAGCAACTATACAAGGGGGCAGTCCTTGTAAGGAAGCGGGTGGCTCCCAGGGAAGACGGGCAGGTAGTCACGGCAAGTGACAGGGATAGTCTCTGGGTAGAGGGGCAGGTAGTCACGGCAAGTGACAGGGACAGTCTCTGTGTAGAAGGGCAGGTAGTCACGGCAAGTGACAGGGACAGTCTCTGGGTAGAAGGGCAGGTAGTCACGGCAAGTGACAGGGACAGTCTCTGGGTAGAAGGGCAGTGGGCTGGTGGCTGGTGAGCGCTCCCAGGTGAGCGGGCGAGAGTCTCTGGACAGGCAGGTGGTCACGGCAAGTGACGGCAGAACCTCCAGGTAGACTAGCAGACAGGTAGCGGGTGGACGCTCCCAGGTGAGCGGGCAAGAGTCTCTGGACAGGCAGGTGGTCACGGCAAGTGACGGCAGAGCCTCCAGGTAGGCTAGCAGGCAGGTAGCAGGTGAGCGCTCCCAGGTGAGCGGGCAAGAGTCTCTGGACAGGCTGGTGGTCACGGCAAGTAACGACAGAGCCTCCAGGTAGGCTAGCAGGCAGGTAACAGGCAGGAATCTGGCAGGTGACTGGCAGGTAACAAGCAGGAATCTGGCAGGTGACTGGCAGGTAACTGGTAACGGACCTGAGGGCTGAAGCAGAGTGAAGGCTTTGCAACAACATTGCTCGGGCACCTCCATTTTGGAGGAGGTGCCTTATATATGGGAGGTCCTCCGGCAATTGGCCGGGGACTCCTTAGGACGGCGCGCGCGGTCCCTTTAAGAGAGGGGGAGCGCGCGCGCGCGCCCTAAGCACACTGCCGGGGAAGGAGCGCGTGCCAGAAGCAGCGGGGAGAGAAGCGCTGGAGGACGCCGCGCCAGGAGCGGGGAGGTGAGAGGGACGGCGTCTCTGCCTAGCACGGGGCAGAGACGCCGATGCTACACTTAGTCATGTCGTTTGGACTGTGCAATGCTCCTGCAACATTTCGGTATTTCGCTAATGACATTTCCAGAGACCTGCTTGGTCAATTTGTAGTCATTTATCTGGATGTTATACTAATCTTTTCTAATTCTACAGAAGAGCATTAGAATCATGTGAAAACTGTGATAGAGCATAACCCACGATCTTTATATTAGGCTGGAAAAATGTGAGTTCCGTCAGAGATCCAGTTCTTGGGCTATATAATCTCTATTCAAGGATTGCAAATGGACTCTAGCAAGATTCAAGCTATCACTGAGTGGCCAACGCCAAAAGACATGAAAGAAGTCCAATGATTTGTGGGCTTTGCCAATTTTTATAGAAGTTTCATTAAGAATTTTTCAGGTATAATTGCACCAATCACCGATTTAACAAAGAAAGATATATTGTTTGTTTGGTCTCCTCAAGCACAGGATGCTTTTTCTGCCTGAAGACGAAGTTCACCACAGCTCCTATACTGATTCATCCCAATCCTGAACATGCCTTTATTTTAGAAGTGGATGCTTCAGACATTGGCAGTAGGGGCCATTCTATCATAAAGAACAGGAATAAAAGATTTGCTACATCCTTGTGCCTATTTCTCCAGAAGTTTGATCATGTCAGAGAAGAATTATGATGTGGGTAACAAAGAGCTCTTAGCTATCAATGCTACTTTCAAGGAATGGAGACATCATCTAGAAGGAGCAGCCCAACAAATTGTTGTTCTGACTGACCATCGTAACCTTGAATTTATCAGGTCTGCCAAATGTTTGTTCCCCCGCTCGATGGAGTCTCTTTCTTAACCAATTCAACTTTGTTATCTCGTGGCTCCCATAATGGTAAAGCTTATCTAGGATCTTCTCCAAAGATCCTTCTACAGCAGCACCATCAACAACTATTCTGCCTGAGTCCAATGACTTATGTGTTTTCATTGGCTGTAAGCCATAATCATCAACTTTAACAGAAACAAACACTTGAAATAGATCACTCTGTTTGTAATGACTCTACATAATATATGAGTTTCACTTTTTGGATTGAAGAACTGAAATAAATTAACTTTTTGATGATACTCTAATTTTGTGAGATGCACCTGTATCTCTTACATTTCAAAATAAAGTATGGACTCATAATCATTGCATCTATGTTCCAGAAACTGTGAGACTTAAAGTATTAAAACTAATCCATGACTCTAATTTAACAGGACACAAAGGAATTTAAAAAAATACAAGAATTTCTGTCTCGTTTCTTTTGGTGTCCCAATTGTCAAAAAGATGTCAAACAATATGTATCTTCCTGTAGCACCTGTACCATGTATAAAACTCCCCGCATATCACCAATGGGATTATTGCAGCCTCTGAAAATTCCATCTCATCCTTGGGGCTCTATATCTCTGGACTTCATTGTGGAACTACCAGTTTCAAAGGGAAATTGTTCAATCCTAGTAGTAGTGCATCGCCTCACCAAAGCAACACATTTTGTCCCCTGCACTGGTTTACCTTCTGCTAAAGAGACTGCTGATCTTGTAATTCAAAATGTGTTTAGTCTTCATGGGGTTCCAGACAAAGTCGTCTCTGATCGTGGAACACAATTTACATTGAGATTCTGGAAGAATTTTTGTGCAGCATTGGACATTGATGTCAGCTTATCTTCTGCATTCCATCTCCAATCTAATGGTCACACTGAACGCACAAACCAAACCTTAGAGCAATATTTCAGATGCTACATTTGTCTTCTCCAGGATGACTGGGTTGATTTGCTTCCTATGGCAGAATTTTAATACAATTCTCAAAATGCTTCGACCAAACAAACACCATTCTTTGCAAATTCTGGGTACCATCAAAGTATCCTTCCTAATTTTCCAAGAGGAATGCCTATCCCTGCTGTCACCGACAGAATACAATCCCTGCAACAGAATCTGGAAATAATAAAAGACTCTTTAAGAATTGCCCAGGAGAAATATAAGGAAGCAGCAGATAAATCTCACAGACCTTTTCCAAGCTTCCAAGTGGGTGATAAAGTATGGCTTTCCACCAAGAATTTGAAACTTTATATACCCTCACCAAAAGTGGGTCAAAAATAATTTATTGGTCCTTTTAAAATAATTGGACAAGTTAGCTCAGCAGATTTTTGTTTTCAACTTCCCAGAACAATGAAGATACATCCAATGTTCCATGTCTCCTTACTAAAGCCATTTGTTCCAAATCCTTTTCCAGGGCATCGTCTACAAGTTGCAGTACTTAATAAAGTGGTGTTGAGGGAGGGCAGTAATGACCCTTCACGGTTGACCAAGTGAGTGTCAAATTATTATGTTACAAGGTTGATTGCGCAATCCAACAGAAAACCAGACGGAGGCAAAGCTCTGTATGGGAGGATTCGAGAATCTCTAACCCCGTTTATTTCTACTTAGCATTTTATATTGTTTTGAGTATATCAATAGCCAATCACCTACACCCATACTACAAGCTTGAACCAATGTTAGTACAATTATTACGGAAATACACATATGGTCATATTATCATTAGTTCGGTGCATGATGGAAAGTTACAAGGTTATACATCCCGACTCAGACTAGTTAGATAACAGGAGCAGGGTGTCTCATAGAATGTTCTTGAGAGAAAAGGTTAGTGTGAAAAGTTGCATGTGAAGCAAGAGAAAAGGAGGGAAAGAATATATGTTATGCAAAGAGTATAATAACATGATGTTGAAGCAAGCAGACAAAATTGAGTTGCTATAGCATGAATATCAATATGTCCTTTACATTTCCCCCCTAAAAATTATGTTATTATCAACAATAGAGGTGCTTTCCCAGAGTCATGGTTTGAGCCTGAGGGACATTGGTCTTCACTCAATTAGTGCCTTGTTACCAATTGAGGCCATCACGGCATGTCCATCCCCCTTGTTCGTTGATATAATCATAAAGCTCTGATATTCAGACGTGAGGTTGGTCGGGGCAAGCGGGTAAAGGTCATCATTCCCTTGTCGTCCAGGTCCTCAATGCTGGTTACATCTGGGAGGTCCGTGTATAGTAGCACTAGATGTTGGTTGACAGCGTCCTCCTTGCTCTCTGATAATTGGCAGGTTTTCCTCATGCAAATTGGGATCCAATAAAAGACTAGTTTTAGTAAAACATATATTAACAAAGATGCAAGCAGCAATATGCAACACTCCTTGTAATATTCCAGCAATCCATCCACCAATCCCTTTAAACCAATTAGCAGGATTGGAAAAGGAAAACGTATCAGACCACCAACTGTCTTTGGTCAATTCATTATGTTTGTTATATTCTTCCCTGAGTTTCCTAATGTCTTCCATTTTAGTCTTTAACCGTATGGTAGAGTCGGGGTCAATATAGTGACAACAGGCTGGGCCTATAACCTGACACATCCCTCCTTGAGCTGCTGTCAAATAGTCCAGCACTAAAGTATGTTGATTAGCTACTATAATAAGTTGATTCTGCACCGCAACAGTAGTATTAATTACTTCCAATACACTCCAAATCTGGTCATCTAAGTAATCAGTGACTTCCACTAATTTGTCCCACATTTGAGAGGAAGACAGTACTGGCTATCTTATTGGGTATACTCATTTGCACTTAATGAGGTCTTCCTGATGGGCGTGTTGTCCTTGGCACGTTTATAGATGGTATGAAGAGGGATGGCTCTCAAATCTACTTTACTATGGGGAATAAGATAAGTGGCTGGAGTTAGCCGGGCCAACGTACAAGTCCCCTCTACTCCGACTGGGAGCCATTTGTACGCATTATTCCCACAGACCCAATATGTGGCTGATGGCAGATCCCATAAAGCAGAGTGCTGTAATACTAATTTATGTACCAAATCGATAAAAACGGTGTTATTTGATAACATACACCATGAAGGCATTTGTCCCAGGGGGCTACAATATCCAACATCCGGATTGCCACATGTTGGATCATTAGGCTTATATTCAGAAAATTCATGTTTTTCTGCTGTTGGGGTCGTCAGGAGCACTTGGTATGGTCCGTCATACAATGGTTCTAGTCCGTGTTTCAGAACATGCCTCTTCACATACACGTAATCTCCGGGTTTGAGGGTATGACAACCTTCTGCATCAGCTGGATCTGGAATAGAAGATGATACTAACGCATGGGTGTTAGTTAAGGCTTTGGCAAGCTGAATCACATACTGCACAACATGATCTGTTTCTTCTGATAATTGTTGTGGAGTAAATTGAGCTATAGCTGGTTGCGACCCAAATAGTATCTCATAGGGTGACAGTTTGTGTTTCCCTATGGGGGTGGTGCGTATGTGATACAGTGCAATGGGAAGGAGTTCAGGCCACTGGGCCGTAGTCTCCTGCATCATTTTGGTAAATTGCCTTTTCAGTGTGCCATTCAATCTCTCCACCTTGCCACTTGACTGTGGATGGTAAGGAGTATGTAACGCCACTGTTGATCCGATCATGGTAAGTATTTCTTGATATACGCATAAGGAAAAGGCTGGTTCTTGATCACTTTCGATAACTTCTGGGACTCCATACCGACAAACAGAGACCAGCTTCTTGGCTGTGGTAAGGTTGCAGCCTCTACCAATGTATCTTCAGTTGTGACAGCATATCCAGTATGAAACCTGCTAG
The DNA here is from genome assembly GCF_046119375.1 of Phyllobates terribilis. Taxonomy (NCBI): domain Eukaryota; kingdom Metazoa; phylum Chordata; class Amphibia; order Anura; family Dendrobatidae; genus Phyllobates; species Phyllobates terribilis. The sequence continues at coordinate 534,714,741 of NW_027362762.1, read as the reverse complement.
AGGTGTCAACATATCTGGATCCATCCGTATATAACGTAAGTTCTGGATCATCCAAGGGTACTTCCCCCACTAAAACAAGTGAAGTTGACTCCGCAGTAATTTGTTCCAGACAATCATGCGGTGGAGCCTCTTTCCCCTCTCCGTCAGGTGCTGGTAGCAGGGTAGCCGGGTTGATGGTGGTGCACCGATGTAATTTCACATTTTCTGGCAAAATCAACGAACACTGCAGCTGCAGGTGTCTCTGTGTGGACAGATGTTTAGGTTGTGGAAAAGCCAAAACAGCCGCAATATCGTGTGGAGCATAAATGTGAGTCTCATGTCCAAGGATGATGTCCGCCGTCTTCTCAAGTAACTTCTGTGTGGCATGAACCACTCGTAGACAGCTGGGTGAGGCCCTGGCTACCGGGTCCAGATGCGCTGAGTAATAACCGACTGGGTGCTGCTTTGTACAGTGTCTCTGCATGAGTACCCCGGCTGCATGCCCTCCCATCTCAGAGACATACAAATGGAAAGGTTGAGCATAGTCCAGGTTTCCAAGGGCAGGGGCTGTCATTATCCTTGATTTTAGTTGCTCAAAGGCTTGTTGCAGCTGGTCCTTGTTATTTACATCAGCCAGAGTGTCTTCTTTTAATGCATCATATAGGGGTTGCATCAGACATGAGGCATCTGGGATCCATTGCCGGCAGTATGTACATAGTGCGAGGAACCGTTGCAGCTTTATGGGATCTTTCGGGAATGGTAGCAGGTAGATGGCCATCTTTCTTTCTTCTGTGAGATGTCTGGCTCCCTGAGTAAGGCAGTGGCCTAAGAAAACCACTTGACCGAGGCAAAACTGAAGTTTCGAGGCTGAGACTAAACAATTCAGTTTTGCTAGATGCTTGAGGAGGCTAACACTGGCCCTGATGGACATTTTCTCCATGGGGGCACACAAGAGAAGATCATCCACGTATTGTAATAGTACTACCTCAGAGTTGTCCAGCCACGGCAGCAGACAGCTAGACATGTTCTTTGCAAACTGATTAGGGCTATTCTGCACTCCCTGCGGCATCACTGTCCAAGTCAATTGCCTGCCCTGATATGTAAATGCAAACAGAAACTGACAGTCTTTGTGTAGTGGAATGCTGAAAAAGGCATTTGCTAGATCAATTACTGTAAACCAGGCTGCGGTAGATGGTATTTGTGAGAGAAGTGTATGTGGGTTGGGCACCACAGGAGTTTCCAAGACTGTCGCTGCATTTACTGCCCTCAAATCCGGCACCAATCGATAAGCGGGCGGCTGCCCCGGTTGGGGTTTTTTCCTTACGGGGAACAACGGCTTATTGCATGGGGAGATGCAGGGGATTAGTGCCCCTTTCTCTAACAAGGTCTGAATTTGCTGGTGTAGACCTTGTTCTTGTGCATGTGTGAGCGGGTACTGGATTGATCAGCCAACTTATTCTGAGCCCATATTTTAAGGGCTTGACAGAAGTCAACCCCACTCTCATACGTATTGGCGTCTAATGCTCTGTCACACACTGATCATGATGATGTTCCTCATACACATTCTGGGTGTAGTGTGTATTGCGGCCTGTATTCCGGCTGTGCCAAGATGGCCGCCACCAGAAGGAAGCACACTCACTGACATCTGGTCAGAGGCCAGAGGTGATGCAATGGGTGTAGTAACATGGCCGCTGCAGGATGAGGATGGGGCACTAGGAGTGACTTGGGTAGTAGCGAGGGGTGGGCCTCTTGGACGGGGTGCGTGACATGCAACACAATAATCTGCTAACAATGGATTCTGCTGGCCACAATTAGTACAGGTCAATCCCCCCCCCCCGTCCGCCATTATCGGGCGGTGGCTGGAGAGCAGTATCTTTGTAATACACATAACATGGCATTTTTCCCTTATTGTCTGTATTTTCATCCTCCACCCACCCTTCTTTGACAAATTCTCTGCTGTTCTATACCAAGCCACAGCTGTTTGTAACAATCCTTTATCTTCTAGCTTGCCCTTTTTCTTCTTCATAATTAACCGGCCCTTATCTGGTAGCTCGCATATTTTAGTTAACTGTTTAAGTTTCTGCACATACTTTTTCCCTTTTTTCGATAAACTCAGCGCTGCCTTTTTTTCCACATCAGCTTCATTTTGTAGCACAAAACAGCCAATCTTTGTTACAGCGCTAGATAATTCTCCCTTCTTGACATAAAAATAATTAAAACAACCAGGCTTCATCTCCTCCTCTATTTCAACATACTCCTCATCACAAATCTCATGTGCAACTTTCCTAAACTTTTCAGCATCATCCAGCAATCCACAGTCAACTAGTTAACAACTTAAACACTTTCGGTGCATTCTTAAATGATCTTTTCCCTTCTCGACTGACCATGATAGTCATCACATCCTCTCCCTCCTGCGGGGGAAACACTCTCTTTCTGCTCCACGGAAATATTGATTAATCACTGCACTGCTGCCTTTCGACTGACAAAAGATCCTTGATTTGTGCACAGTACGAGTCTGGACGGCCTCAGCTGCTGTTCCACTGACTTCACCCCTCCCATCTGGGGAGTCACGTACGACCCTAGGTGAAAGGAGAGCTCTCGTCCGCAGCTCTCCGGACACTAGATATAGTTATATCTGTGTGCGTGTCCTACCCAATATTCGATCACCTGCCGCGACTGAACCTAACAGTGTTCAGTCTCCTAAGAATCTTTGTCAGAAGTTAAGGAAGATTCATACAATATTCACTTGTCAATCCGAGGTGGTATTGTTTTAAAAGTAAATAATATCAGACCCCTAATGGGACTACACCTCTATAGTCTCACCTCTGACTATATCTAACCAGGACGTCCGGAGATACTGCAAACAACCACGCACCACATGGAAACCACGCCAAACGGTCAGTATCACTAGTAAAGAACTCGTGCACTTACCGTGGCTTTTTGTGGAGGATGATCAGTCCCAATTCCAGTGGGGGAGGCTAAAAACGAGTCTCTCTTTGTGGACGTCCAGAGATGGTGGGGCGTCCCTGGTTAGGGATCCGAGTCACGGCACCAAGCTGTTGAGGAAAGGCAGTAATGACCCTTCACGGGTGACCAGGTGAGTGTCAAATTATTGTGTTACAAGGTTGATTGTGGCAAGGGTACAGCCCCGAAGAAAACTCCTGGAAACCTGTAGAAAATATCAATGCTCCTCAACTGCTTAATGAGTTTCACCAAAAATACTCACATAAACCAAGCCAAGCATCGTCCAGTTACCGCTTTTGAAAGGGGGAGTAATGTCAGAATTCCTGTTGTCCTTCTACAGTTTGACCACTAGTGGCTTCTATCGTTCACCTTAATTGTGCTGCAATTCCACTCCTTACCACTGGAGGTTGCTGTTGTGTTCTGCAATTACCCTTTACTAATATGGCAGATTCTGAATCTGCGGAATCCATCTTGTTTCCTTTTTGGGCCTACTTAAAGCCACATGGATCTCTCACTCATTGCTTGAGTATTATGTCTAGCTGTTAGCCTAGTTTCAGTCTAAAACTCCTGAACATTCTTACCCAAACTGTTCTCATTTATCTATGGATTGTTTCCTACAACTCCTTTGCTTTATCCAAGAACTTCTACTACCGCTTGCTGTTCCTGTTTGTGCTCCTTCAGCCACTGGTTTTCAGCAGCACTATGCCAGTATCATAGCAACAGGTAATACAGGGATCACCAGTGACATTATACACAGGAGGTCTGTATATAGTGTATAGTGTACAGGTAATACAGTGATCACTAGTGACATTATACATGGGAGCTCTGTATATAGTATACAGTGTATAGTGTTAGTGTACAGATAACACACTGACTCACCGGTGACGTTTCTAGTTGAAGTCGTTCATCTTCGCTTTTCTCCTTCATCCAGCACAGACTGCCATCACATCTTCCAGCCAGGACTCATCTCTGCATAAAATAATACAGTTATCTAGAGCACTGCTTCTAGAGCACATTCACCAACTTCTATACTATGCAGCTGAATACAGACGTGAACTTACCATTAATATATAATTAGTTATTATGCAACCCACCATTCCAAATGTAAATTGTAATCTGCCATTGTGCCCCTACTAACTATAAATAGCCACTTTTCCCACCCAATAAATATATAAATTAATTAGCACCTATACTGTTTCCCTCAATTCATTATTAGTCACACTCCTGCATCCTCAACGCCCCCACTCTGTACCTCCAGCTCCCCCGATTCATTATATTTACATGCCTCCCTTCGCCCCAATTCATTGTCATGTCCTCTATCTCTCCCACCCCATCCTCTGTTCATTATTTACTCTCCACCACCCCATATTCATCATCATCATTTGCTCTCCTCACCCCCACCCTAAATTCATCATTTGCTCTCCCCACCTCCCATTCATCATTTGCAGTCTACCGTCCCCCACTCTCAATTAATCATTTGCTTTCCCCCACCCTCAATTCATTATCCCCCCCCCCACTTACAATTCATCATTTTCAGTCCCCACTCCAAATCATAATTCACTCTACCCCCATACTGGCAATTCATCATTTGCTCTCCCCCCACTCGCAATTCATCATTTGCTCTTCCCCCAATCGCAATTCATCATTTGCTCCCCGCACTCCTAATTCATCATTTGCACCCCCCCACTCCCAATTCATAATTTGCAGCCCCCCCACTGCCAATTCATCATTTGCTCTCCCCCCACACTCAATTTGTCATTTGCTCTCCCCCTACTCACTATTCATCATTTGCTGTCCCCCAAGACCATTTAATTAATTCTATTAAAAAAAAAGTTTTCATACTTGCCTTTCATACGATCCGCTGCAGCTCCACTTCTGGTCTGGCATCCTGGCGCTCGATGTAGCCAAGTACACAATGACGTCATCTTTTGCCCGTGCTCCCGGCACAATATACCCCAGGGCCCGGTGAACAGTAGTACAAGAGGTGGGGGCCCGCACTGGATCCGGCCCTTCCTCTTTACTGCAGTTCACCGGGTCCCATACAGCAGTAAGGGCAGTAATGCCCTGACGGCGGCCCTGCTTACGCAGTGCACATATGGTTTCTCCAGTCCATAGGTGGCTGCAATTGGTTTCTGACAGAATTGCCTATCCTGTGACTGGCCTCAGCTGTAAAATGGGCATGCCCCCTAGGCTGTCCGGTTCACAACTGTAGGGGGTGGCCAAGTGCCATTTTATTGTAGCCCAGTTGTGCTATGAGCTAAAACTTCCCCCCTTCCAACGCTCATGCAGAGTGATGTAGGACTTGGAAAAGCAAACTCCAGCACACATAGTGCTGAGAGGTGTTTAATGAGCCTGGATTATGGGGCCGGGTTTTAGAGCAGCTGAAAGAGCTGGGTGGGATCGGCTACTCACTTACCTCCAGTCCAGGTCTTGGAATGTCTGATTTAAGGCAGCTGAAGATGTCTCACTCGGTCTGTGTGTATTGCAAGGTGAGCAGACCTTGCATGTGCTGCTCAAGCCCTGCTGAAGGCAGAGAAAAAGCACTTGCCTTTAAACAGCTGAGGCTGTGCTGTATGGACTTGTTATTTTGAGCTTTGTTCTGTTGTACCTTTTTGGAACCTGAAAGAGGCTGTGATATTTTTGTTTCCTGCCTGGTTTATGGACACTTAATAAACCATCAGTTTGTCTGAACCTGCAGACTGCATCCTTGCGTGAACCACCGTCTACCACAGAGTTGACCACCCACAAGGGATTAAACAAAAATATCCTGTGAAACAGTTAGGAATTACAACTATTTCTCTCAAACCCCAAATAATTGAGCCAGTATAAGTATAAGTGCAATCAGGGCCGTCATCAAGGCATTACTGCCCTTACTGCTGTATGCGGCCCCGCGAGCAGTAGCACAGAGGGGGGCCCGGGCCCAGTCAGGGTCCCCCTCTTGTGCTTCTGCTCATGGGGCCCCATGCTGTAATAAACTGCCGAGCGCCGGGGTGTGGGTTCCCTACTGGGGCTGCGCAGCTCCTTCATGCTTCTCCTGACTTCCAGTCATGTGACGGCGTGTGCCAGGATTCTGCAGGGATCGCCTGAGGGGTAAGTACGACACCTTTATTTTTTTAAATACAATTAATTAAATGGGAGTGGGGGGAGAATGAGTTGCACATGAGGAATGTGGGGGGGGGTGAGCTGCACATGGGAAATGGGGGGATGTGCTACACATGGGGAATGGGGGGGAATGAGTTGCACATGGGGAATGGGGGGAATGAGCTGCACATAGGGAATGGGGGGGAATGAGCTGCACATGGCGAATGGGGCGCAGAATGAGCTACACATGGGGAATTGGGAGTGGGGGGGAATGAGCTGTACATGGGGAATTGGAAGTGAGGGGGGAGAATGAGCTGCACATGGGGAATTGGGAGTGGGGGGAATAAGCTGCACATGGGGAATTGGGAGTGGGGAGGATGAGCTGCACATGGGGAATAGGAAGTGAGGGGGGAGAATGAGCTGCACATGGGGAATTGGGAGTGGGGGGTGAGCTGCACATGGGGAATTGGGAGTGTGGGGGATAAGCTTCACATGGGGAATTGGGAGTGGGGGGATGAATGACCTGCACATGGTGAATTGGGAGTGTGGGGGGGGAATGAGCTGCACATGGGGAATTGGGAGTGGGGGGGGAGAATGAGCTGCACATGGGGAATTGGGAGTGGGGGAGGATAAGCACATGGTTAATTGGGAGATGCGAGTGGGGAGAGCATATGATGAATTGGGAGTGGGGGGTGGGGAGAGCAAATGGTGAATGGGAGTAGGGGAGAGTAAATGATGATGAATAGAGGGTGGGGGTGGGGAGAGGACGGACATGACATAATGAATTTGGGCAGAGGGTGCATGTAAATATAATGAATCGGGGGAGCAGGAGGTACAGAGTGGGAGGCATTGCAGATGCACGAGTGTGACTGGTAATAAATTGAGGAAAGAGTACAGGTTCAAATTAATTTATATATTTATTAGGTGGGAAAAGTGGCTATTTACAGATAGTGGGGGCACAGTGATGAATTACAATTTATATTTGGAATGGTGGGTTGCATAATAACTAATTATATATTAATGGTGGGTGCACGTCTGTATTCAGCTGTGTAATGTAGAAGTTGGGGAATGTGCTCTAGATAACTGTGTTATTTTATGACAGAGACAAGTCCTGGCTGGAAGAAGTGATGTCAGTCTGGGCTGGATGAAGGAGAAAAGTGAAGATGAAGGATTTCACCTAGATACGTCATCGGTGAGTCAGTGTATTACATGTACACTGACACTATACACTATATACTATGTACGGGCTCCTGTGTATAATGTCACTGGTGATCACTGTATTACCTGTACACTTAATTATACACTGTTTACCATGTACAGAGATCCTGTGTATAATGGCACTTAGTGTAATATTAGTATTGTGTTCTTTTATTAATGATCAGTATTGTAGTATTCGGTGACAATGTGGTGGTAATATGTGGTCTGGTCATGGTGTGGCGGTTTTTGTACCTTTTGTGTGGTATTATTCGGTCACTATGTGGTGGTAATATGTGATCTGGACATGGTGTGGCTGTATTCCTTGTATGTGGTATTATTGGCCATTTTCAAAAATGTATATGACACATTCCCTTAAAGAAATATAAATAAAAATATACCTAAAAAGAGTATTGGGTATTTTAAGAAAATTTTAATAGGTTAGAGTAGGACCTGGCCAGAAGAGTCTACTTTATCGTGGTGTCGACTTTAAATATCTTTGGCCAAAACAAAAACTGTTGGCTATGTATGTGATCTGGTGTTCACTGGGAACTGGTAATGTGTGATTGGTGAGGACGGGGGGGGGTACAGAAGTGGAGTTTTTCCAAGAGTGGGCGGTGGGACTGTAGAAGGTTCAAAGGAATGGAGGCGGAGCCTTGGAGGAGTCTCAAGGGGGCCCGAAAATTTTACCAGTATGGGGCCCCGAAATTCCTGGTGGCAGCCCTGAGTGCAATGCATAGGTGTGCATTCACACTGTGGCCATTTAACAAACAGAACCTAAGATAAAAACAAAATGAGCAAATATCCTGTAGTAAGTAAATAAATAGTAATAGTACATGTAAATAACATAGGGTACTAGGTCAACATTGTTTTAAGCCCTTAGTGACCAAGCAAATTTTCACCTTCATGACCAGGCCAAATTTTAGAAATCTGACTAGTGTCACTTTATGAGGTAATAACTAGTGTTGAGCCACCCCCGTAGTGTTCGAGTTCGGTTCGTCGAACACCCGTGTGTTCGCCGAACTGTTCGTCGAACTGTTCGTCGAACACCTTCGAACACCGTTAAAACCAATGGCAGGCAAACAAAAACACATAGAAACACATAGAAAACACCTTCAAAGGTGTCCAAAAGCTGACAAACTGCTCAGAAGACATAACTAACACATGGAAAAGTGACAAGTACATATAGTCATGCGAAAATAAAAGAGGTGGAGGAGTAAAAGGAGGGGGAGACACAGATATAGGCATGTCATGCCCTTCTAAAATCCAAAAAGTGAGAAGCCGACACGGCCAGTCCGCTCCTGCCCGTGCCACCTCCGTGTCGCCGGGTTTGTGCCAGAGCCGCGGTGAACCCTGACGGCCAGCCCCCCTCTCCCAATACTGGTGCCTGTCCGCTGGTGGGTCGAGCGAGCCCCCCTGTGGTGGAGGCAGCTCTAAGCTTTTTAATTTAAATTGTCTCTCTAATTTGAATGAATACACTTTAAATCCATTTACAAGGATCTATTGGAGGGCAAGTCTCATGCCAGCAGCCGCGGTAATTCCAGCTCCAGTAGCGTCCACTAAAGCTGCTGCAGTTAAAAAGCTTTTATAAGGATCGAGCTCGGCTGTCCACCGCAAGGCATCCTACTGCCAGTCCCAGCCCCTATGCCTTGGGGTGCCTCCTGATGCTCTTCACTAAGTATCCCATGGTCCCGAAGCATTTCCTTTGAAAAAATTAAGTGTCTAAACTACAGGTGGTGTAGCTTGCTTAACAGCCGGGATAATCCGCTGACTAGCAGACACTGCTACTAGGCACAAAGTATTTCCTGGGCTAGATGCAGTTAAAAATTTGTAATTAGATACTCTCATTGGATGCTGAGAAAGCATTCCATAGAGTCTCCTGGCACGCCATATATGATTCTCTTAAAAAGCTTGGGGTAGGGGTCTAGGGGACCCTTTTATAGCCAAAATCACGGCCCTGTATCGCAATACGTCACCTAGGCTGAAGATAAATGGAACTGTAGCACCCTGAGGGCTCGGTTGCTACAGACGTATTGCACCTCACCCAGAGGTGTGATATCTCACTCTCAGGTAAGGATGGAGTGTGGATCAGGACCCGACACCTGCATGCATTACACCACATTGCCGTGGGGCAGGGCGACCAATATGCCCCTGAGATGGGCACGACAGTCCCTGTCCCTGGCTGGAGTGGGGGGAGGGAACACTGAGGAAGGGGAACCCTGTAGTGCAGGAGCAGGGAGGAAGCAGTTCCTGGGTGCATTGAGAAGGGAGTATAAAAGGTGGGCACCATCTTAGTTCAGTGCAGAGAAGTCTGAGCAGAAGTGGCAGGGAGCAGGGGCTCTGCATGAGCTCTGCTCCGGAGGCGGGCCTAGTAACAGAGGCCCAGGCCTGGAAGAGGGAGAAGGAAGGAAGAGGAGCGGAGAAGGCTCCAGGAACGAGGAATGAAGGGATCCCAGGGGTGCGGACGGGCGAGTCGCCACCGCACGCCCGAATCCACCTGCGTGGAGGGGTCAGGCCAAAGGGGGAGACCGGTCCCCGAACTAGTGGAGGCAGGAAACGACCCTCAGCTAGAAACCGGAGGCTCTGACATTTTATAAGGCGCAGCCCCTCGCTACACCCGCTAGGAAGGCACCACATAGGGTCAGGGAAACTGGCGCCAAGTTTACCAAGAGGAGGCCCGAGGCAGCCGGACAGAAGTGTTGGTAAGAAAGGCCAGACAAAGGACACACAAAGGGGGTCCTGTGAAGTGCTCCAAAGTTATCTGGGAGTTGTCTGAGCCCCTCACCTGGTGAGCACAGTACGACGTGGGCAGCCGTTACCTGCAGACGTGATCTGGATAATAAGAACTGTGAGCAAAGGCCCTGGACTGCATCACTGACTCCGTGTCGTTACTGCTGCTGCCCTGCACCATCACCCCCCATCCTCCGCATACACTGCCCTGAGGCTATACTCCTCCCGTGGGGAGTTATGTTACGCTCTGCTGCACCCACAACACCAGCCTCAGCGGTCTGCCCTGTAGCGGCGGTTCACTCTGACCGCAATCCACGGGTGGCGTAGTCGGACATTTAAACATCAAAACCACATAAATAGTTCCGCCACTGGTTTGACCGCCCTGAGCCACGGAACCGGGTCGCCGCCACGAAGACTACAACCACCAGCATCCACCAAAAAGGGTCCGGCTCCGGGTGTCCCAAGGCCCAGGGGGTGCGTCAGAACATTTTCATCACCTTTCACAATCACCAATGGGACAAGGCAGGGATGTCCTCTGTCCCCTCTCTTATACATCCTAGTGACGGAGCACCTGCTCTCATCAATTCGCCATAACCCCAATATTAGGTGGATTGAGGTGGGAGGCACCGAGTACAAGTGCTCTCTATTTGCTGATGATGTCCTAGTATATATCACTCAATCACATATATCCATCCCTGCTGTTATGGCTGAAATAGATCACTTTGTTACATGGTAAAATTTTAAAATCAATGCAGCGAAGTCTGAGGCCCTCGATGTCTCCCTCCCCAAATCCATATAGGATTCCATCCAGTCCAACTTTCCCTTTGCCTGGACCTCACAGGGTATCAAATACTTAGGAATTCCTATTCATAGAGACCTCTCCCATCTATGTTATCTTAATTTTGGGCCCTTTATTGAACAATTCCATACAGACCACGGTTGGCAAGTTAGAACTGTAAGATTCACTACGTGAACCACTGGTGTTTTGTGGAAAAGCACATGTACACTGCGTTCTAAATTATTATGCAAAAAGTGTTTAGGAGTGATAAGGGAAGAATTTGTTTGTTTGTCAGTTAAACTCATTGATGGTGATGTGTGTCAGGGCTCTTTATATCACTGTAAGCAATTGCAGACACCTGTGCTAATTAGTTTGGCAGGTGTGTCCAATGAAAGGCAAGACTACTTAAGAAGGCTCTCTCACATTATTAAGCAGCCTACATTTTCTGCCAAAATGGGAAAGAAAAAGGATGTGTCGGCTGCTGAGAAGCAACAAATTGTGGAGTGTTTAGGTCAAGGCATGACTACAATCAACATTGTGCGATGATCAGGATGAAGTGTCTTGGCAATCAAGAAGTATGTAGCTGATTCACAGTACACACGTGTGCGTGCTGATAAGGGCAAATTGAGGACTCTTTCCTACAGGCAATTACGTCAGGTTGAAAGAGCAGCGGCAAAAAAGCCTTGTCATAGCAGCAGACAAGTTTTTGAAGCTGCTTGTGCCTCCAACGTCCCCCGAACAACAAGATGCAGGGTCCTTCAGAGGTTTGCAGCTGTGCATACGCCATCCTGTCGACCTCCTCTATCCACTTCACACAAGCAGAAACGGCTCCAGTGGGCCAAACATTACATGAAGACTGATTTCAAAACTGTTTTGTTCACGGATGAGTGCCGTGCAGCGCTCGATGGTCCAGATGGATGGAGTGGAGGATGGCTGGTTGATGGACACCCCATGCAAACACGGCTACAGCGCCAACAAGGAGGAGGTGGAGTAATGTTTTGGGCTGGAATCATGGGGAGAGAGATTGTCGGCCCCTTTAGGATCCCTGAAGGCGCTAAAGATGAACTCCATAATGTATGTGGATTTTCTCAAACAGCACTTCCTGCCATGGTTCAAGAAGAAGAACCGTGTATTTCACAGCAAGATCATTTTTCTGCATGATAATGCACCATCTCATGCTGCACATAAAACATCTGCATCTCTGGCTGATATGGGCATAAAAGGGGACAAACTTATGGTGTGACCCCCATGCTCCCCTGACCTCTACCCCATTCAGAACCTTTGGAGCATCATTAAAAGGAGTGTCTATGATGGCAGGAGGCAGTTCACATCTAAGCAACAGCTCTGGGAGGGTATTCTGTCCTCATGCAAAACAATTGAAGCAGAAACCATCCAAAACCTGACAAATTCAATGGACGAGAGAGTTCAGAAGCTCCTTTCGAACAAGGGGTCCTATGTGAAAATGTAACATCACCTAGAATAAAGTTTTGAGCTGAAAACTGTTTGATTTCAGTTTCTAACAACCTGCTAATGCTTATAATTTCAAAAATGACCATTTTTTTGGTCTTTATTAAAATGAAAAGGTTGATCGAAAAGTTTGGGGGATCTAAGAGTGTGGCAACCCAGTAGTCATGATTACTTCGAATTCTGACAATATGAGGGTCATGCTGCAGGTAGTGCAGCAAGAAGGCACTTATGTGTCTTGCGCATCTCGGAGCCCCAAAATTATTTTCCGGGCTAGATGCAGCTAAAAATTATTTTTAATTTTAAATCTGGTGGAGCTTATTATAGATGGCCTAATAGGATCAGTGCTGCACACTGCTACAAAGCCCAAATTATTTTCCAGTCAAGATACAGATAAACATGATTAGTAATTTGAAAGCTTAAAACGGTTGGTAGGGTGATTTTAACCAATCATCAAGCTTTTACTCTCCCCAGGATGACACAGGGGTAGAAAAGTCGTTTCGGATCCATGATTTGTTCATCTTTATGAACGTGAGTCTGTCTACATTATCAGTGGAGAGCCGCGTGCGCTTATCTGTCAGCACACCACCAGCAGCGCTGAACACACGTTCAGACAGAACGCTGGCTGCGGGGCATGACAAGATCTCCAAGGCGTAAGTGGCTAGCTCCGGCCATTTATCCAGATTGGAAGCCCAAAAAGAGCAAGGGTCCAGTGACACAGTCGTGGCTTCAATGTTTACTTGGAGATACTCCTGTACCATCGTCTCTAGGCGTTGACTATGTGTCAGACTTCTTGTCTCCTGTGGCCTTGCAAAGGATGGGCTAAAAAGGTGGTGAAATGATTCCGCAAAATTGATGTTACCAGCAGATACTGTGGTTCTGTTACGGTTTGAGTGCTGAACACTTGACGGTCCCACGGTTGGCAAGTTGGAACTGTGAGATTCACTACGTGCACCACTGGTGTTTTGTGGAAAAGCACATGTAAGATTCTGCAACAGTCTCTGCTGATACTCCTGCATGCGTGCATCCCTTTCTATGGCAGGAATAATTTCGGCAAATTTACTTTTGTACCGGGGATCTAACAGTGTGGCAACCCAGTAGTCAGGATTATTTCTAATTCTCACAATTCGAGGGTCATGTTGCAGGTAGTGCAGCAAGAAGGCACTCATGTGTGTTGCGCATCCAGGAGCACCAAGTCCCTGTTGTGTTGGTGGCGAGGTAACAATCATGCTTCCTTCCTCTGTCCTCTCCCCCCAACCTCGCACAACAGAAATGTGATCAAGGTCTCCCTCATCTGATGAGTCTTCCATCAGTTCGTCCTCCACTTCTTCCTGGGCTCCTGCACCTTCCTCACTAGTTTGGCTGCTACCATGCGCCCTGGTAAAACCATCTCCCCCACCCTCACATGCCTGCCGCCTTGGTGCTGCCGACCGTCTGGACCTTGCAGATGTTAGCCCTTCCGCATACAACTCCTCCTCCTCTACTTCCTCCACCTCCTCTTGTGCCACCACCTGACTCCGAATTCTGTTTAACATGTGCTCCAGCATGTAAATCACCGGAATAGTCATGCTGATAATGGCATCGTCTGCACTAAACATCTTCGTCACCATTTCAAAACTGTGCAGAAGGGTGCATAGGTCCCTGATCTGAGACCACTCCTCCAGCGTGATTTGCCCCACCTCTGGATCTCGTTGGCCCAGGCTATACGTCAGAACGTATTGCACCAGGGCTTGTCGGTGCTGCCACAGTCGCTGCAACATGTGCAGAGTTGAATTCCACCGGGTAGGCACATCGCATTTTAGCCGGTGAAGTGGCAGGCCCAACGACTTCTGTAGAGATGTAAGTCGCTGAGCTGCGGGATGCGAACGGCGGAAGTGAGCACACAGCGACCGTGCCCTCTGCAGAAGGCCATCTAGTCTGGGATAGTGGGCTAAAAATTGCTGGACAACCAGGTTCAACACGTGAGCCATACAAGGCACGTGTGTGACATTGCCCCGGCGAAGGGCCGCACCCAGGTTTGCAGCATTGTCGCACACGGCCTTCCCTGGTTTCAGGTCCAGTGGAGACAGCCATTCATGAAATTGGTTCTCCAGAGCTGACCACAACTCCTCAGCTGTGTGACTCACATTTCCCAGACATTTCAAAGTAAAAACCGCCTGATGACGTTGAGCCCTACTGCCAGCATAGTAAGGAGGTGTGCAGGATCCCTTCTGCGCAGTTAGAAAGCTTGTGGCATGACCAGACAGGCTTTGGGTGCAGGTGGAAGACCGAGAGGAGGTTGAGGAGGCAGAAGCAGTGGAGGAACTTTGACATAAAGAGGATTGACGCACAACTCGTGGGGACGGCAAGACTTGGACAGCAGCCCCTTGTCCTGCTGTCACCATAGTTACCCAGTGCCCAGTCAGCGACATGTAACGCCCCTGTCCATGCCTACTCGTCCAAGTGTCTGTGGTGAAATGCACCCTGTCACACACAGAGTTTCTCAAAGAAGCGGTGATGTTGTGTGCGACATGCTGGTGGAGCGCAGGCACACCTTTCTTTGAGAAGTAGTGCCGACTGGGCATCTGGTACTGGGGCACTGCGACGGACATAAGGTCTCGAAAATCCTCTGTGTCCACCAGGCGGAAAGGCAGCATTTCTGTAGCCAAGAGCTTGCAGATGGTGAAATTCAACCTCTTAGCTTTCTCATGGCTAGGAGGAAATGGTCTTTTACTTGTCCACATCTGAGGGACCGAGGGCTGGCTATTGTGCTTAGACGGGGTTGATAAGGGTGTCCCCGGCAAACTGCCGGTCTGTGAGGAAGATGCAGGCGGACATGTTAGGTTGCCTTGATCCAAAGGTGGTGCTATCGATGTCGGACAGCGCTCAACACCAGCTGGTGTTACCACCTCCAAAGAAAATGATGACCTGCCATTCACGCTGGCTGTTGCGGGTAAAGAGGTGGCAGGTCTGCGCCCCAAAACAGGTGTGACTGCTGTCCCCCCAGTCACAGAGGATGAAGAGGCCGCGGATGCACAAGATATGGCAGACGGTGGTTGGCCCGGCCGGCTAGGCCGCATTGTAGCACACTGAGCTTCCCACTGCAACTTATGCTTCATGTCCATGTGCCGGTTCATGCATGAAGTACTCAAACTATGTATTTTTTGGCCTCTACTTAGCTTTTGCTGACAAATGTTACAGATAACACGAGTTGGGTCATCTTTATCGATCTGAAAAAATGCCCAGGCTATGCAAGGCTTAGCACCCATGCGACCTGAAGAGCCACCACGACTTGTGGTGAGAGGCAGAGTTGTGTTTGAGGATGCAGTTGTTGACGTGCTTCCAGTACTACGTCTCTGTCCAGGAAGGCGCAACCTGACCTCGTCGTCACTAGCATCTTCCTCCACCTCCTCTGCTGACCTCATCTCTTGGCTGACTGTGGGTTGACAGTAAGTGGGATCTCCAACCTCATCATCATCACCCTGTGTGTTATCACACCCGTCGTCCTCAGAGCCAACCTGTTCCTGCCCTGACAAAAAACTAAAGTTGTCGCTCCAATCAGGTATTTGAGTCTTATCATCGTCTTCCTCATTGTCTCCACCAACAGGAGTTACAGTTTGGGAATGAGGGTCTACATTATGGTCAGAACCTTCTGCGTCTGGTCCTGGATCCGACTCATAAAGATTCTGGGCATCAGTGCAGATCATTTCCTCGTCTGGATTCACAGAAGCGCTGGAGTCGACCTCTGATTCCCAGGCTATAGTATGAGTAAACAGCTCTGCAGACTCAACCATCTGTTCTACCTCATACTCAGACGGGCAGCTGGAGATTTGGGAGCTGTGAGGAAGCAAGTGCGATTTGGGTGACACCTTTGAGGACTGGAGTATTTGTGATGTTGAAGTTGATGTGGAGGAGAGCCCACTTAAAGGAGCACTTGATATCCGTTGAAGCACCTGCTGTTTTTGTGCCTCATCTGGAATTTGTAGCGATTGGCGTGGCCGTAAGAAAGGGATCTTATCACATTGTCCGCTAAAAGAAGTAGACATTTTAGTTTGGCTGGAGGATGGTCTTTCTTCTGCAGATGTTACTGTTGCTTTAACACCTACCCCACGGACACAACCTTTTTTCCCCTTCCCAACACGCCTATTCCCCTTTCCACCAGCAGCAGGCCTTTTTCCAATCATTTTGGTGGTTAACTAATTCACAACTCTGGAGTTGTTTGCACAAAAAAACAATGGATGGTAACCGAGCAGAGCTGAGTGGCCAAACTGTGGTATTAGGCCAAAACTATTGGCTGGGTTAGATGCAGAAAAAAATTATATTCAATTTGCAACCTGATGGAGGTCAGTATAGATGGACTAATACAACAAGTCCCACACACAGCTAGAAGCCCAATATTTTTTCAGAGGTAGATGCAGAAAAAAATATTTTCAGTTTGCAACCTGATGGAGGTCAGTATAGATGGACTAATACAACAAGTCCCACACACAGCTAGAAGCCCAAATATTTTTTCAGAGGTACTGTAGATGCAGATAAAAATTATTTTTAATTTGCAACCTGATGGAGGTCAGTATAGATGGACTAATAGAGAAAGTCCGACACACTGCTAGAAGGCCAAATATTTTTTCAGAGCTAGATGCAGAAAAAAATTAGATTCAGTTTGCAACCTGATGGAGGTCAGTATAGATGGACTAACAGAGAAAGTCCCACACACTGCTAGAAGGCCAAATATTTTTTCAGAGCTAGATGCATACAAAAAATTATTTTGAATTTGCAACCTGATGGAGGTCAGTATAGGTGGACTAATACAACAAGTCCCACACACAGCTAGAAGCCCAAATATTTTTTCAGAGGTACTGTAGATGCAGATAAAAATTATTTTTAATTTGCAACCTGATGGAGGTCAGTATAGATGGACTAATAGAGAAAGTCCGACACACTGCTAGAAGGCCAAATATTTTTTCAGAGCTAGATGCAGAAAAAAATTATATTCAGTTTGCAACCTGATGGAGGTCAGTATAGATGGATTAATAGAACAAGACCCACACACAGCTAGAAGCCCAATATTTTTTCAGAGGTAGATGCAGAAAAAAATATATTCAGTTTGCAACCTGATGGAGGTCAGTATAGATGGACTAACAGAGAAAGTCCCACACACTACTAGAAGGCCAAATATTTTTTCAGAGCTAGATGCAGAAAAAAATTATATTCAGTTTGCAACCTGATGGAGGTCTGTATAGATGGATTAATAGAACAAGACCCACACACAGCTAGAAGCCCAATATTTTTTCAGAGGTAGATGCAGAAAAAAATATATTCAGTTTGCAACCTGATGGAGGTCAGTATAGATGGACTAATACAACAAGTCCCACACACAGCTAGAAGCCCAAATATTTTTTCAGAGGTACTGTAGATGCAGATAAAAATTATTTTTAATTTGCAACCTGATGGAGGTCAGTATAGATGGACTAATAGAGAAAGTCCGACACACTGCTAGAAGGCCAAATATTTTTTCAGAGCTAGATGCAGAAAAAAATTAGATTCAGTTTGCAACCTGATGGAGGTCAGTATAGATGGACTAATAGAATGATGCTATGCCCAAAAGATTTTACTTCACTAGGTGCAGTAAAAAAATTGGTATTCTATACACAGGTGGTATATCTTGCAACACAGATAGGCTACTCCACTGACTAACACACTCTGCAATAGGCCAAAAAGGATTAGCTTTGCTAGATTCAGCCAAATGCTGTGAAAAAAACTTGCACAGCACTGGCACAGACCTGCCTGGCAAAAACTGATAGGAACTGATGTAACCTAGTCCTGAAAAGGACTCCAATTACAATTAGTCTTTACTCCCACAACCTATCTATTTAAGAGCACAGACCTGCCTGATAAAAGTCGTAGGAAATGCTGTAACCTAGTCCTTAAAAGGACTGCAATCACAACTATTCCCTACTCCCAAGCTATCTGTATATTTGTGCGAAAATTGGCTTGAAATTAACAAGGTATAGCGCACACAGCATCAGCGGTGCCGTCTAACACGCAGCTGCAGCAGTGAGAAAATGGTGGTGACGGGGAAAATGGCTTGGTCTTATAGGGCAAGGACATGTGACATACACTGCCAATGACACATGCCCTTGCTTGTGTGAAAAAAAGCACTTCGCTCCGTGTGGGCGCTGCTGATAGGCTGACAGATTGCACCTCCCCACTGTAAATGCGGGAAAGAGAAAAAAAAATGGAGATCTTCATTGTTCCTGCAGAGATCCATCCCCTGCCCCTCCCCCCACCCCGCTGTACACTCAAACTGCGTATTAACATTAATTTTCATCATTACTGAGAAAAAATCCAGTTATGATTTTGGTGCACGAACAGTTATCGAACATAACCTCGAACAGCCGAATTTTTCTCAAATTGTTCGTGTTCGCCGAACGGCTCGAACACCGCCCAAAACAGCTCGAATTTGAGATTGGCGAACAGTTTGAGTAGAACAACGCTCATCTCTAGTAATAACTCTGGAACTCTTCAATGTATCCCAGTGATTCTGAGACATTTTTCTGTGACACATTGTACTTCATGACAGTGGTATAATTTGTTCGATGTCACTTGCGTTTATCTGTGAAAATATCGCAATTTTGGTGAAAATTTTGAAAACAATTTGCAATTTTCAAACTTTCAATCTTTATATCCTTAAACCAGTTTGTCATGGTGTACAAAATAATTAATAAGTAACATTTCCCATGCAATGGACTTGGTAGGGCCCATTGTAAAATCTGCACGTGGCCACCAACATATACTGGTGGTTGTCGACTATGCCACCTGGTACCCGGAGGCTATACTGCTACGCCAGACCTCGGCAAAACTGATTGCACGGGAGCTGTTTGCCATGTTCTGTCGCCTTGGACTACCTAAGGAGATCCTGATGGATGAGGGGACCCCTTTTATGTCCAAAGTGACAAGGGAACTGTGCAAACTGTTAAAAATTAAACAATTGCGCACCTCGTTATACCACCCTCAAACCGACGGTGTAGTAGAACGGTTCAATAAAACCCTCAAGTCCATGATAAAAAAGGTGGTTTCTAAGGATGGATGGGATTGGGAAATGTTGCTACCCGATTTGATGTTCGCTGTCCGTAAGGTACCCCAGGCTTCCACAGGGTTCTCTCCCTTTGAGTTATTGTACGGCGGACACAATAGGGGTCTGTTGGATGTAGCCAAAGAGACGTGGGAACAAGAGCCGACTCCACATAGGAGTATAATTGAACACGTGGCTAGTATGCAGGACCGGATTGCGGCAGTCATGCCCATCGTGAAAGAACATCTGTTAAATGCCCAGGCAGCCCAGAGGCGCACATATAATAAAAGAGCCAGAGTCAGGTCTTTTAACAAGGGCAATCAGGTGTTAGTACTGGTACCCACAGCCGAGAGTAAGCTCATGGCCAAGTGGCAAGGGCCATATGAGGTTCGAGAAAAGGTGGGGGAGGTAAATTATCAGCCCGGAAGGAGGAAACCTGAGCAGCTTTATCATGTAAACCTGCTAAAACCTTGGAAAGATCGAGAGTGTTTAGTTACAGACATCACTCCGGGCATATCACCAGAGAGTTCTCTACCTTCAGCCAGGGATGTGTCCTTGGGAGAGGTCAGGATATGCGATGCTCTCTCTAAACAGCAGCGACGGGAGGCTCACTCACTGGTGCAGCAGAATACCGATGTGTTCTCAGAGCTGTAGGACTACAGTTCTCCAACATGACATTGTCACCGAACCTGGGGTAAGGGTGCGAATGAGACCGAACCGAGTACCCGAGACCCGGAGACAAGCCATCACGGCCGAGGTAAAACAAATGATCCAGTTAGGCGTCATCGAGGAATTACAGAGTGAGTGAGCTAGCCCCATCGTACTGATTCCGAAACCAGAGGGATTGTTAAGCTTCTGTAACGATTTCCGAAAACTAAATGAAGTGTCGAAGTTTGACCTTTATCCAATGCCCAGGGTGGATGAGCTGATTGAGAGACTGGGGCAGGACCAGTACTTTACCACGCTCGATCTCACCAAGGGATACTGGCAGGTACCTCTCACGAAATCGGAGAAGGAAAAGACTGCCTTCATAACTCAGGAGGGTCTATATCACTATGTGGTCTTACCTTTTGGGTTACATGGGGCCCCGGCTACATTCCAGAGGTTGATGGACATAGTGCTCAACCCTCATCAGGAGTATGCATCCGCGAATCTAGATGATATTATCATCTTTAGCACCGACTGGCATACGCATCTATCCCAGGTACAAGCAGTGCTGGATTCTCTCAGAGCCGCGGGGTTAATGACATACCCAAAAAAATGTGCGATAGGGCTAGAGGAAGCCCAATATTTGGAGTATGTGATTGGCCAAGGAGTTATCTAGCCCCAAATCAATAAAGTTGAGGCCATAAAAAATTGTCCTAAACCGTCAAGTACAAAGCAGGTGAGGGCGTTCCTTGGCATCCTTGGGTATTACCGCCAGTTTATACCTAATTTTGCTGGGAGAACGGCAGCCCTGACCGATCTCTTGAAAGGAAAAAATTCGGTAATGGTTCGGTGGAACCCTCAGGCAGAAGAAGCCTTTCAGTCCATGAAGATGGCCCTGTGTGGACAGCCGGTCCTCATCAGCCCCAACTTCAAGGAAACATTCATTGTACAGACAGATGCCTCGGAGGCAGGCCTAGGGGCGGTATTGTCGCAAAAAGTGAATGGTGAAGAGCACCCGGTCACCTACTTGAGTAGAAAACTTGTCCTGGCAGAGAAAAACTATAGCGTGGTAGAGAAAGAGTGTTTGGCTATTAAGTGGGCCTTGGAATCACTACGTTATTATTTACTCGGTCGTCAGTTCCGTTTGGTGAAGGACCACTTACCCTTGGTATGGAAGAGAAAAGCCAAGGAGAGGAATGTGCGAGTCACCAGGTGGTTCCTGTCACTGCAAAATTTCAGTTTCTCTGTAGAACATCGCCCTGGGAAGTTGCAGGCGAACGCGGATGCCCTGTCCCGGGCCAACCTGTATGGTGTCAAATGTTCAACCCCACAAGTTTGAACAGAGGGGGGGGATATGTGAGGCAGTGACCGGGATTGTATACGAGGGACGTTATATATCCCCCAGAATGTGTATAGAGACCTATTAAATCCATTGGAGTGCATTGCAGTCACAAACTCACCTGCGGCTGCAATGCAGGAATGAAGGTGAGCATTGACCTGGTCAGGCTATCTGGCTAAGGCAGATTAAGCAAAACCCGGCAGGGCCTTCATTTCTTGGGGGAGGCTACAGGAAGGCAGTGGGGCGGCCTCCTCCCTCCAACACGGGTTTTCCAGTGGCTCTTGCCACAGGACCTTTAAAAACCCTGCACTAAGGATTAGTGTGGTTCTACGTTGGAACCTGCTATGAGCACAGCAGGAAAGCTCAGCAGGATTGAGTGTGGCTGAACCCATGCCTGGGAACGCTCTGCACCTGTCAGGCTCTTAGCGGCCCGGCGCGGCCGTTGCCCACGGCAACCGTTGTGTAAGGACTCGTGTTAACCTGGCTGCGAACCGGAGGACTTTTTCTGTTTACCCATGAGTTGCTGAATAAAGCTGTTTATGTTGGAGTTGCTTGGGTCACTGCCTCAGCTACTGCACGGTGTGAACACCACCGCCTTACAGGACCTATTCTGATTTCAATGCACCATCAGGGACCTATATATTGGAAAATCAACAAAAGTGATACCATTTTAAAAACAGCACCCCTCAAATACTTCAAAACGGTTGTAATTACATTTTTTAACCCTTCAGGTGCTACACAGTAATTAAAGAAGTTGTCCACTACTTTGACAACTCCTTGTCATACCCCACGCTTGGTCCCGATAAAATAAAAAAGCTTATACTTACATCTTGTGCTGGCGCCGCTCCAGTGATGTCGGCACTTGTGGTCCCGTGGCCCTCGTGCAGTTGTTGTGACACGTGAGCCCAATGCCCAATCAGCACTGGCGTCACTGTCTCTGCATTCAGACAAATTGAACAAGAGGAAGTCAGAAATCAGCTGCAGCCCAGACTTCCTCTTCATGTTCAACTCAACAGAAGGCGGGGACAGTGATGCTGGCGCTGATTGGGCGCCGGGCTCACGTGTCACAACAATTGCACGCGAGCCCCAAGACAGCGAGTGCTGACACCGCTGAAACAGCGCTGGCACAGGAAGGTATTATTCATTCAAAAACGGCGATCGTGTGATCGGCGACCGGAAACAACGGCCCTGATCGTGTTCTCCAGGGTTTCAACTACCCCCGGTAGCTGAGACCCCCGAGTTTTTCAAACTGTGGGGGACGCTGTAGACTTATATCCAATGAGGGAATAAGGCCCTTAGTGGCTACCCCTTTAATGTGTATCAGCTGTCATTAAGGGGTTAATAATAAAAAAAACATCACTATATGTCAGCAGAGGTAACATTTGCAGTTATACCAACATATGCTCTGGCTCAACTTGATTTTAATATAGTGATCTGAACTACAAGAATTAGGTACGTTCCTGATTGGGGTACAGCTTGTTGTGGTGGGATGGCTTTTACTTTTTTTTTTATCAAAACAGTGTCAACTAAGTATCCTATTGTTTTGAACTCACCTGGTTGGAGTAATGGTATTGCAACCACTAGGGGCAGCACCGGCAGATAAGCGTAGTCAGGGTCAGATACAGCCAATTATTTAAATGAACTTTTCTTTGTGAGAAAACTCCTTTAAGCATGTGAAATGCTGCTCAATGGGGTTGAGATCTTGTGATTGACTCGACCATTGCAGAATATTCCACTTATTAGCCTTAAACTCCTGGGTTGCTTTCGCAGTATGTTTTGGGTCATTGACCATCTGTACTGTGAAGCGCCTTCCAATTAACCTTGCTGTATTTGGTGAATCTGAGCAGAAAGTTTAGCCCTGAACACTTTAGAATTCATCCGGCTGCTTCTGTCTTCAGTCACATCATCAATAAACACTAGTGACCCAGTGCCATTGGAACCCATGCATGCCCATGTCATCACAATGCCTCCACCATATTTACAGAGGATGTAGTATGCTTTGGATCATGAACTGTTCCAAGCCTTCTCCATACTTTCATCTTCCCATCATTGTGGTACAGGTTGATCTTAGTTTCATCTACCCAAAGAGTGCTTTTCCAGAACTGAGCTGGCTTCGTTAGATATATTTTGACAAAGTCTAATCTGACCTTTCTATTTTAAAGGCTCATTAATTGTTTGCACCTTGTGGTGAACCCTCTGTAGTTTCCCTCATGAAGTCTTCTCTTTATGATAGACTTAGATACTGAAACACCTATTTCCTGGAGAGTGTTCTTCACTCGGGTGGATGTTGTGAAGGGTTTTTTCTTCACTATGGAAAGGATTCTGTTATCATTCACCACTGTTGTCTTCCGTGGACGTCCAGGCCTTTTTGAGTTCTTAAGCTAATCAGTGCGCTCTTTTTTTTCCAGAAAGTACCAAACTGTTGATTTTGCCACTCCAAACATTTCTGCTCTCTCTCTGATGGATTTCTTCTTTTTTCAGCTGAATGTTGGTCTGTTTCTCCTCCATGGAGAGCTTCTTTGACCACATGTTGTGTGTTCACAGCAACAGCTTTCAAACGCAAATGCCACATCTGAAATCAGCTCAAGACCTTTGGTGAGAAGGCAACAACTGTTGGCATAATTATTAGAAAATGGAAGAAACACAAAATGACCGTCAATCTTCCTCGGTCTGGGGCTCCATGTAAGATCTCGCAAGAGGTCAGGAATCAGCCCAGAACTACACAAGAGGACCTGGTCAATGACCTAAAGAGAGCTGGGACCATAGTCTCAAACATTACCGTTAGTAACACGCTACACCCTCAAGGATTAAAATCCTACAAGTCACACAAGGTCCCCCTGCTTACGTCAGCACATGTCCAGGTCCGTTTGAAGTTCGCCAATGACCATCTGGATGATCCAGAGGAGGCATGGGAGAAGGTCATGTGGTCAGATGAGACCAAAATAGAACTTTTTGGTATCAACTCCACTCGCCATGTTTGGAGGAAGAAGAAGTATGAGTACAACCCCAAGCACACCATCCCAACCATATATCCCGAAGTGCCGAAGCAAGAAAGAAATACGAATATACGGCCAAAAAATTATAAAGAAAATAATAGAAAAAGTATCTTTATTGAGAAATATATATATAAATAATCATAACATCATATAAGGCTATGGTGGCACAGCATATGTCAGAAGCCATTACACATAGACAAATAAAACATACTTAAAAACAACCACCAGGTGTCACCACAGAGTACAGATATCGCATGCCTCACATATCGTTTTAAACTATAGACATATCACTTAGGGTAATCATATCTGTAGACAAATAAATAGCTACCACTAGTACACCCGCATAGAGACATAAGCCTTCATAATGCATATCGATTATAGAAAGTACCAGAAGAAAGAAATGTCACATCAGAGATATGATTCACCTTGTAATGGGATCGAGACTGCACGCTGTGTGGCTCCCCGAAACGCGCGTCGGGGAGCCACACAGCGTGCAGTCTCGATCCCATTACAAGGTGAATCATATCTCTGATGTGACATTTCTTTCTTCTGGTACTTTCTATAATCGATATGCATTATGAAGGCTTATGTCTCTATGCGGGTGTACTAGTGGTAGCTATTTATTTGTCTACAGATATGATTACCCTAAATGATATGTCTATAGTTTAAAACGATATGTGAGGCATGCGATATCTGTACTCTGTGGTGACACCTGGTGGTTGTTTTTAAGTATGTTTTATTTGTCTATGTGTAATGGTTTCTGACATATGCTGTGCCACCATAGCCTTATATGATGTTATGATTATTTATATATATATTTCTCAATAAAGATACTTTTTCTATTATTTTCTTTATAATTTTTTGGCCGTATATTCGTATTTCTTTCTTGCTTAGGCACTTCGGGATATATGTTGCTTATACGAATGGCCCTAGATATATAGTCTTCTGAATTGGTTGTAATATGGAGATACTTGTTATCTTCACAATATATGTATATGGCAACCTTATATTCGGTTCTAATCTTTCTTCTAATACCATCCCAACCATGAAGCATGGTAAGGAAAACATCATACTTTGGTGGTGTTTTTCTGCAAAGGGGACAGGACGACTGCACCGTATTGAAGGGAGCATGGATGGATTGATGTATTGCGAGATTTTGTCCAGGGTCTTCCAGCATGACAATGACCCGAAACACACAGCCAGGGCAGCTAAGGAGTGGCTCCGTAAGAAGCATTTCAAGGTTCTGGAGTTGCCTAGCCAGTCTCCAGACCTGAACCCAATAGAAAATCTTTGAGCTGAAACTCAATGTTGCCCACTGACAGCCCTGAAACCTGAATGATCTGTATGGAGGAGTGAGCCAAAATTCCTGCTGCAGTGTGTGAAAACTTGGTCAAGAACTACAGGAAACATCTGACCTCTATAAATACAAAAAAAGTTTCTGTACCAAATATTCAGTTCTGTTTTTCTATTGTATCAAATACTTATTTCATGCAATACAATGCAAATTAATTATGTAAAAATCATACAGTGTGGTTTTCTGGATTTTTTTAAGATTCTGTTTCTCACAGTTAAAGGGAACCTGTCAGCAGGATTTTGCTAAGTAAACTACAGGCAGTGTCATGATGGGGCAGCTGCACTGATTAAAATGATACCTGCGGTGAAGAAATCCATCTTGTGGTTCTTGTGTAATCAGTGTTTGCTGTTTTGAGTTAATGATATGCTCATACTCCAGGGCGAGACTGTGGGCAGGGTGTTTCCTTGGTGCTCTAGGCCAGAAGAGCAAGAAAAGACCTGACCACAGGCCTGCCCCGAAGCAAAAGTATGTTCCTCATCATAGAGACAGACAGAGAGCCAACTATACAGACAGAGCCAGAGAGACAGCCAGAGCCAGATATACAGCCAGAGACAGAGCGATAGCCAAAGAGTCAGAGAGTCAGCCAGAGCCAGATATACAGCCAGAGTCAGAGTCTCGCTGTCTTTGGCTGTATATCTGGCTCTCTCTCGCCGGCTGGATGCTGGATATCTGGCTCTGGCTGTCTCTCTGGCTCTTTGTCTCTGGCTGTATATCTGTCTCTCTGTCTCTAGCTGTCTCTCTCTCTCTGGCTATCTCTATGATGAGGAACATACTTGTGGTTCCGGGCAGGCCTCTGGGCAGGTCTTTTCTTGCTCTTCTGGCCTAGCACCAAGGAAAGACCTTGCCTACAGGCCCGGAGCATGGGCATATCATTAACTCAAAACTGCAAACACTGATTACACAAAAACCACAAGACGGATTTCTTCACCGCATATATCATTTTAATCAGTGTAGAAGCCCCAACATGACACTGCCTGTAGTTTACTTATCAAAATCCTGCTGACAGATTCCCTTTAAAGTGTACTTATGATAAAAATTACAGACCTCTCCATTCTTTGATACACTGTCGATTTTTCAAGCTTTTCCACCTACAAACACTTATTTTCCCCACTGTATATAGTGTACAGGTAATACAGTGATCACCAGTGACATTATACACAGGAGCTCTGTATATAGTATATAATGTACAGGTAATACAGGGATTACCAGTGGCAGTACAAACAGGAGCTCTGTAAATAGTGTCAATGTACAGGTAATTAGGTGATCACCAGTGACATTATACATAGGAGCTCTGCATATAGTATATAGGTAATACAGTGATCACCAGTGACATTATACACATGAGCTCTGTATATAGTGTATAATGTACAGTTAATATAGTGATCACCAGTGACATTATACAAAGGAGCTTTGTATATAGTGTACTAGCCATTGAACCCGTTCTACACCCGGGTGGCGAGCATGTTTATTGGTATAAGGTCCCCCATCCTGGTATTTGTGCTGCCCCCATCCTGGTATTTGTGCTGCCCAATCCTGTTCCCCCATCCTGTTATGTGCTGCCCCCATCCTATCCTGGTATGAATGGCGCCCCTCATCCCCATCCTGGTATATATGGCACCCCTCATCCCCATCATGGTATGCATGGTACCCCTCATCCCAATCCTGGTATGCATGGCACCCCCCAATCCTGGTATGCATGGTCCCCTCATTCCCCAATCCTGGTATGCATGGTACCCCCTCACCCCCATCCTGGTATGCATGGCACCCCTCACCCCCAATCCTGGTATGCATGGCACCCCTTACTCCCAATCCTGGTATGCACGGCACCCCTCACCCCCAATCCTGGTATGCACGGCACCCCGCATCCCTATTCTGGTATGTATGGTACCCCTCATCCTGGTATACATGGCACCCCTCATCCCAATTCTGATACAGTACAGACCAAAAGTTTAGACACAGCTTCTCATTTAAAGATTTTTCTGTATTTTCATGACTATGAAAATTGTACATTCACACTGAAGGCATCAAAACTATGAATTAACACATGTGGAATTATATACTTAACAAAAAAAGTGTGAAACAACTGAAAATATGTCTTATATTCTAGGTTCTTCAAAGTAGCCACCTTTTGCTTTGATGACTGCTTTGCACACTCTCGGCTCATCAAGAGAATGCAGAAAAATCTTTAAATGAGAAGGTGTGTCCAAACTTTTGGACTGTACTGTATGTATTGCACCCCTCATCCCCCAATCCTGGTATGTATGGTCTCCTCATCCCCCCAATCCTGGTATGCATGGCACCCCGCATTCCTATCCTGGCATGCATGGTACCCCTCATCCCTATTCTGGTATGTATGGTACCCATCATCATGGTATGCATTGCACCCCATCCCTCATCCTGGTATGCATGGCTCCCTCATCCCCAATCTTGGTATGTATCACCCCCCCATCCATATCTTGGTATGTATAGCACTCCTCATCCCCCAATCCTGGTATGCATGGCACCCATCCCTTATCCTGGTATACATGGTACCCTTCATCCCTATTCTGGTATGCATGGTACCCCTCATCCCTATTCTGGTATACATGGTACCTCTCATCCTGGTATGCATGACACCCCATCCATCATCCTGGTATGCATGGTACCCCGCATTCCTATCCTGGTATGTATGGTACCCCTCATCCCTATTCTGGTATGTATGGTACCCCTCATCCCCAATGCTGGTATGCATGGCACCCCTCACCCCACAATCCTGGTATGCATGATCCCCTCACCCCCCAATTCTGGTATGTATGGTCCCCTCACCCCCAATTCTGGTATGCATGGTCCCCTCACCCCCCCCAATCCTGGCAAGCATGGTGCCCCCTCATCCCTATTCTGCTATGCATAGTCCCCTCACCCCCCAATCCTGGTATGTGTGGTACCCCTCATCCTGGTATGCATGGCACCCCATTCCTCATTCTGGTATGCATGGTACCCTCACCCCCAATCCTGGTATGGATTGTCCCCTCACCCCCCAATAGTGGTATGCATGGCACCCCTCACCCCCCCAATCCTGGTATGCATGGTCCCCTCACCCCCCAAGCCTGGTATGTATGGTCCCCTCACCCCCAATCCTGGTATGCACGGTACCCTCACCCCCCAATCCTGAAATGCATGATCCCCTCACCCCCCAATCTTGGAATGCATGGTACCCCCTCATCCCTGTCCTGGTATGCATGGTCCCCTCACCTCCCAATCCTGGTATGCATGGCACCCCTCACCCCCAATTCTGGTATGCATGGCACCCCTCAACCCCAATCCTGGTATGCATGGCACCCCATCCCTCATCCTGGTATGCATGGTACCCCACATTCCTATCCTGGTATGCATGGTACCTCTCATCCTGGTATGCATGGCACCCCATCCCTCATCCTGGTATGCATGGTTCCCCGCATTCCTATTCTGGTATGCATGGAACCCCTCATCCCCAATGCTGGTATGCATGGCACACCTCACTCCCCAATCCTGGTATGCATGGTCCCCTCACTTCCCAATCCTGGAATGCATGGTCCCCTCACCCCCCAATTCTGGTATGCATGGTCCCCTCACCCCCCCTCATCCCTATCCTGGTATGCATGGTCCCCTCAGCCCCCAGTCCTGGTATGTGTGATAACCCTCATCCTGGTATGCATGGCACCCCATTCCTCATTCTGGTATGCATGGTACCCTCACCCTCCAATCCTGGTATGCATGGTCCCCTCACTCCCCAATCCTGGTATGCATGGTACCCCCTCATCCCTAGCTTGGTATGTATGGCACACCTCACCCCCCAATCCTGGTATGCATGGCACCCCTCACCCCCCAATCCTGGTATGCATGGTCCCCTCACCCCCAAATCCTGGTATGTATGGTCCCCTCACCCCCAATCTTGGTATGCAGGGTACCCTCACCCCCCAATCCTGGCATGCATGGTCCCTTCACCCCCCACTCCTGGAATGCATGGTACCCCCTCATCCCTATCCTGGTATGCATGGTCCCCTCACCCCCCAATCATAGTATGCATGTCACCCCTCACCCCCAATCCTGGAATGTTTGCCCCCCTCATCTTTAGCCTGGTATGTATGGCACTCCTTATCCCCCAATCCTGGTATGCATGGCACCCCATCCCTCATCCTGGTATGCATGGCACCCCATTCCTCATTCTGGTATTCATTCCTCACCCCCCAATCCTGGTATGCATGGTCCCCTCACTCCTCAATCCTGGTATGCATGGCACCCCTCACCCCCAATCTTGGTATGCATGGGCCCCTCATCCCCCAATCCTGGTATGTATGGCACCACTCACCCCCAATCCTGGTATGCATGGGCACCTCATCCCTATCCTGGTATGTATGGCACCCCTCACCCCCCAATCCTGGTATGCATGGTCCCCTCACCCCCCAATCCTGGTATGCATGGTTCCCTCATCCCCCACTCCTGGTATGCATGGTACTCCCTCACCCCCCAATCCTGGCATGCATGGCACCCCCTCACCCCCCAATCCTGGTATGCATGGCACCCCTCACCCCACAATCCTGGTATGTATGGTACCCCTCATCCCCAATGCTGGTATGCATAGTAGCCCTCACCTTCCAATCCTGGTATGCATGGTCCCCTCACCCCCCAATCCTGGTATGCATGGCATCCCTCACCCCCAATCTGGGTATGTATAGCCCCCTCATCCCTATCCTGGTATGTATGGCACTCCTTATCCCCCAATCCTGGTATGCATGGCACCCCATCCCTCATCCTGGTATGCATAGCACCCCATTCCTCATTCTGGTATGCATGGTCCCCTCACCCCCCATCCTGGTATGCATGGTCCCCTGACTCCCCAATCCTGGTATGCATGGTACCCCTCATCCCTATCCTGATATGCATGGTCCCCTCACCCCCCAATTCTGGTATGCATGGTACCCCCTCATCCCTATCCTGGAATGTATGGCACCCCTCACCCCCCAATCCTGGTATGCATGGTCCCCTCACCACCCAATCCTGGTATGCATGGTTCTCTCACCCCCCAATCCTGGTATGCATGGTACCCCCTCACCCCCCAATCCTGGTATGCATGGCACCCCTCACCCCCCAATCCTGGTATGCATGGCACCCCTCACCCCCACAATCCTGGTATGTATGGTACCCCTCATCCCCAATGCTGGTATGCATAGCACCCCTCACCTCTCAATCCTGGTATGCATGGCACCACTCACCCCCAATCTTGGTATGCATGGGCCCCTCATCCCCCAATCCTGGTATGTATGGCACCACTCACCCCCAATCCTGGTATGCATGGGCACCTCATTCCCCAATCCTGGTATGTATGGCACCAGTCACCCACAATCCTGGTATGTATGGCCCCCTCATCCCCCAATCCTGGTATGTGTGGCCCCTCATCCCTATCACGCTGCACACAAAAAAATAAACACTTATACTCACCTTTCTTCCCTGTGATCCAGCACTGTGTCCCGTTCTGCCGGATGCCGGGGGAGTACGCACATGCCCATACTGCGCAGTCCGGCGCCATTTTGCTGAAGACCCACTGCAAATGCGCATGCGCCGTGTCCAACGCCTCACTCCTGCCCCGATCTTCGACGAGAAGAGAGGCGCCGGAGATCGCGGTATGCGTTCAGTGTCTACGCATACCACGATCTCCGGCGCCATACACTCCTCTTACCTGTAACGGCTCCATGCGTTCTTCTATCTGGGGCGTCAAGCATGCGCAGTCTATAAAGGCTTCAGACAGAGGTACGCATCTCCGGTTATATTATAGATAGAGTACAGGTAATGCAGTGATCAACAGTTATCACAGGAGCTCTGTATATAGTGCAAAGTGTGTGTGTACATGTGATAAAGTGACTCAACAGTGATGTCTCTAGGTGAAGTCCTTCATCTTCGCTTTTCTTCTTTATCTGGCGGTCTGCTATCACTTCTTTCTGCCGGGACTCATCTCTGCAGAAAATAACACACAGTCATCAATAGCTGATCGCTTCTAGAGCACATTCCCCACTTTTTCCCCGACTTCTACACAATGCCAGATAAAGAAAAAGAGGAACATAATTCCACCCTGCACAGTAACAGGACCTCCCTTTTGTTCCCCCCAATGGAAACAGTCTCCTAAAAAGTAAATTATATTACAGCAGTAATAATGTCCCTAATTGCCCCCTACAGTAATTATGTCCCCTACTTGCCACCATAAACTAATAATGTATGTTCCTCATTCTGGCCCCCATACAGTAATTAAGTCCCTCATTATGGCCCCCCTTTATTTAATAATGAGCCCCATCTTGGGCCCCTATGTCCCTTGGCCTGGCTGGCTCTCCCATTATAAACCTTGTCCCGGCAGCCCCCCCACCTTATGTCCCTTGGCCTGGCTGCCCCCCCCTTATGCCCCTTGGCCTGGTTGGACCCCCCTTATGTCCCTTGGTCTGGCTAGCCCATTATGTTCCTTGGCCTGACTGGCCCTCCATATGTTCATTGGCCTGGCTGGCCCCCTATATGTCCCTTGGTCTGGCCACAGCATCATGCCGCATCCACAGTTAAAAAAAAGATTCCTCTTACCTACCTGCACTCACGAGCCGCCCTCTGCTTGCAGATCCGGCGAGCTCTTGGTAAAATGGCCACTGACCTAGCAGAGGCCCGCAGCTGACGCAAGTACGCCCGTCGCAAGAGGTGCATGACAGTGACGTCATACGCTGACGTTGTTACTGTCCTGCGCCGCCTGCAACGGGCTAACACTCAAGTCAGCTGCCGGGCCTCGTTAACTACTGTGGCGGGGCAATACATTTCAACTGAATGTGTGTCCTCGGACGCACATTCAGTTGATACCAGCGGGCCCCCTCTACGTACTCTTCGGAGGCAAGCCAAAGACCCGGGGCCCACTGGGAAATGCACCGGTCTTGCTGGGCGAGTTCAACCCTGCATGTATCTAATCCTATAATTTGTGATACAGTCCACTGAGCAGGACATCTATCCCTATCATGTGTGATACAGTCCTTTGAGCAGTGTATTTAATATTTAATATGTGGGATACAATTCACTGAGTATGTAATTCCATCAGGTATGATCAGGCCCCTATTTGCCACTAGGCATTGGGGGTCCGGTGCTTAGGGTGGTGGGTTGCATAGGCGGCACAAAAAGAGTTAGGGACATTTTTTTTTATTATTGTTATTTTTTTTAAATTTACCCCTCCTCTGTTAGACAAAGTGATAAATCCGCTGTATTTTCAGAGGAGGGGGGGGTGCGCAACTCATTTGTTCATTTGTATTTCAATCTTTAAGACGCAAATACAAATAAACCGTAGACACAGGGAGCTGATTGACCCCAGAAGTGCTAGCACCGGCACTTCCGGGGGTCAGAAGTGCCAATCAGCTCCCTGCTCTGAGCTACTGCGGGATCCAAACCCTGCTGATATACTTACAGCGCGATGAAGTCATCTCACCACGCTGCAGATGTCACAGCAGGGCACCGCAGAGGACACACCGGAGCCCAGAGGAGGACAGGAGCCAGGAGAAAGACAGCCACCGGAGCCAGGGGGAGGACAGACACAGGAGAAAGTAAGCGCTCATAGAGCTGAAGATTCGGGGATTTAGTAGGGGCTATTACTAGTGTTGAGCGAGCACTAAAATGCTCGGGTGCTCGAAGCTCGGGCCGAGCTCGCCGTGATACTCGGGTGCTCGACCCGAGCAACGAGCCCAATGTTAGTCTATGGGAGATTCGAGCATTTTTGCGGTGGCACCCCCGGCAGTCTTTTAAAAGCCTAACAAGTGCCCAAAATGATAGTGACAGTGCTCAAATGACATGGGGTCAGCATGGGGATCGCCCCAGGAAGCATTTCTGACCCCCAGGTCACTGCTGTCAACAACGTGGTCAGAGGTATTAAGCCACTTTTACGGGCTCACAATAAAACGTTCAAAAACGAAAGTGAAACTTTTTTCCTGTGAAATATGTTAAGGAAGTTCCTTTCCAGGGAAAAGACTTGTGTATAAGTTAAAATAAATCACCAAAAACAAAAATACTCCTCCACACCTTCGGTTCACAAGTAGCATTTTTTATGCGTTTTTGCACTTTTGTATTGCTTTCAACTATGACAAATGCATTCACCGGGAAATGTCATTTTAACATTTTACAACCTTATCTGGCCATGTGCTGTGTGACACATGCATAAAGTGATGAAAAGACATGGGAACAGCATGGGGAAGACCCCTGGAAGCATCTCTGACTCCCAGGTCACTGTCTAAAAGTGTGCCCATCATAAGTGATCCTTGCCGCATCAGAAGATGCAGACTTGCAACTATCCCCATGCAAGTTGTAGTCCCAGGGCAGTGTTCAATTGTACCTCCCCCATTCCTTGCAACACAAGCGCAAGTATGCAGCCTGCCACCCACCCACCCCCAGGCTGCAATACCATACTGCTTGCTTGCTTGAACTTGAAATTGGGCCTTTTAGGCATGTGGAGGCGGAATCTGGCCACCACGTAATGGCTGTGTTGGCGGCCTGGAATCCATACTCAGTCCCCAGCCGCCCGGCGGCCGGGTGTCCATACTCGGTCCCCAGCCGCCCCGCGGCCGGGTGTCTACACACGGTCCCCAGCCGCCTGGGGGCAGCCGGGTGTCCATAAACGGTCCCCAACCGCCCCTATTTCTCCTTGGAACATCCCCCCACACACTTTTCTTAGCCCGGCCTGCTTTAGGCAGCATTGGACGAGCCCACCAGAGAACCAGACTCCTCCGGTGGGCCCTGACTTCTCCATCGGTGGAGTTGAGAGTGCCAAGGTGAGGAGCATGATGATGATGACAGAAGTTAGCATCTGCTATGTTTTCTTTTAATGCAAGTGTAAGTGTGCAGCCTGCCACCCACCCACCCCCAGACTGCAATTCCATACTGCTAGCTTGCACTTGAAATGGGGCCTTTTAGTTTGGAGGAGGCCGAAGCTGACCACTACCTCATGGCTGCTTCGGCAGCGAGGTATCCATACTCAGTCCCCAGCCGCCCCTATTTGTCCTGGTGTGCCTTATACATAAGATTAAGCACGTATACCAAAATATTACCTGTGCCCTGCCCAGTGCATTTAGTGGGAAGGAGAGCCTATTCCGCTGTAGTGTGTGCATGCCAAACCCCTGTTCATGGTACATGTGAAGATGCCTCCCACCTTGCACCTGTCATTGCAGACTTGCAACTATCCCCATTCAAGTCCTTGTCCCAGGGCAGTGTTCAATTGTACCTCTCCCATTCCTTGCAATGCAAGCGCAAGTATGCAGCCTGCCACCCACCCACCCCCAGGCTGCAATACCATACTACTTGCTTGCACTTTAAATTGGGCCTTTTAGGCATGTGGAGGCGGAATCTGGCCACCACGCCATGGCTGTGTCGGCGGCCTGA
This sequence comes from Phyllobates terribilis, assembly GCF_046119375.1. NCBI lineage: Eukaryota > Metazoa > Chordata > Amphibia > Anura > Dendrobatidae > Phyllobates > Phyllobates terribilis. Next base: position 534,679,764 of record NW_027362762.1, on the reverse strand, counting down.
TATCCATACTCAGTCCCCAGCCGCCTTGTGGCCGAGTGTCCCCGCTTGCTCCCCAGCCTCCAGGGGGTGGCCGGGTGTCCATACTCGGTCCCCAGCCACCCCTATTTGTCCCGGTAACCTTTCCCACACTTTTCTTAGCCTGGCCTGCTTTAGGGCAGCATTGGCCGAGCCCACCGGACTATCAGACTCCTCCGGTGGGCCCTGGCTTCTCCATCAGGGGAGTTGAGAGTGCCAAGGTGAGGAGCATGATGAGGATGATAGAAGTTAGCATCTGCTTTGTTTTGTTGTAATGCAAGCGCATGTATGTAGTAGCGGCTAGGCCTGAGGTGGTCAGCGTTTTGGCGCATATCCTACCTCCTCAGAGGATTGCTGGATGTTTTCCTGCTACTATCCAAGTTCTATGACTGCCCGATAAAACAAAGCTTCAGGTGATAAATGATGGATGGGGTAGTGGCAAAGGAGAAAGAGCAGGAGGAACAGGGACCATTCACATCAATATCAGGCCAGTCAACCAGATATGTCTTGTAGGATATGTCTCTGTAACAAAAGGAGCCGTTCGGCTACACAGTTATAGGGCATACAGTGAGTGCAATGCCTACCAAAAATTTCGAGGCACTCCAATGCCCCTTGGAAATGACATGGAGGTCAGAGGGCGTTAACTAAACCTTTTTTTCCATTTATAGCAACTGGGTCTCCTGTGCACTGTTGGCCTAAGCAGTGAATGGAAGGCTTTCCAAAAATTATTAGGAACTGCAATGCCCCTTACAAGAGCCATGTGTGGCACCCCAGGGGTCCGGTCACCACAGAAATAGAGATATTACGTCGGAGAGCAAGTGGGAGGTTTCCTGGTCAGGATCCCTTAAACATGCAACATCCTCCTGCCCCAGTCCTGGGAGGGGAGAATTCTGCCCTTATAAACTGGATCTGGGGCGGGGTTGAGTGAGTCAGAGAACAGAGAACAGTCAGAGTCAGAGTGAGAGCAAGGGAAAGTAACAGCAAGGAGCTCTGTAGGAGCTAGGAGCTAAAGACCAGGGGCTGGAAGCTGAGCAGAGCTCGCCCTGGCAGAAGACAATAGGAACCGGACACAGGAGTCCGAGGCTGTGAGGACTTATATATCCAGCAGCAGAAACCAGCCGGCAGGGGATTTCAGGTCCTCTGGCCATAGAAGCCCGGAGGCTCAGTCACAAGCAAGGGACCAGCACCGCCCTCGTGGAGCGGAGGCTAACAGAAGGCCCCAAGTCACCAGCCATACGGGTGAGCACTACACGGTACACTCAGGGACGTGGGCTACTTCTACCTGCTTACAGCAAGGTAGCCAGGAAGAGTGCAGACAGACGGGGAGGTCTACAACTCCACCTGGCCAGGGGAACTCCTGCTTGCTCACAGACTGACCAGGCCTCTTATGCTAGCCAGTAATCCCGGGAGGGTCTACCTTATAATCATCAGTAAAGACCCTGAACTGCACTGCAAAGACTCTGAGTTGTTCCTGCTGCGCTCGTGCACCATCACCCCCATCATCCACACTCACTGCCCTGAGGCTATACTCCTCACGTGGGGAGTTATCCCATTCTCTGCTGCGCACACAACACCAGCCTCAGCGGTCTGCCTCGCAGCGGTGGTACTCCCTGACCGCAATCCACGGGTGGCGCAGTCGGACAATTAACCTCAAAACCTAAGAAACACTGCCACTGGTTTGACCAGCCTGAGCCACGGGACCAGGTCACCGCCATGGAGACTACAGACCCCAGAGACCCGGCACCGGGTATCCCACACACGTGCACACACGGCCCAGGGGGCGCGTCACATGCAGTACAGCATATTACAAACATAAGTCCCATTATTGGGGAGTGGGTCTCCCATAGTATTTGCTTATGCCTTGTAAGCAAAAGCTGCCAAAAATTAGGACGGAGCAACTTGCAATGCCCCTTACAAGAGCCATGCAGTACAGCATATTACAAACATAAGTCCCATTATTGGGGAGTGGGTGTCCCATAGTATTTGCTTATGCCTTGCAAGCAAAAGCTGCCAAAAATTAGGACGGAGCAACTTGCAATGCCCCTTACAAGAGCCATGCAGTACAGCGTATTACAAACATAAGTCCCATTATTGGGGAGTGGGTCTCCCATAGTATTTGCTTATGCTTTCCAAGCAAAAGCTGCCAAAAATTAGGACGGAGCAACTTGCAATACCCCTTACAAGAGCCATGCAGTACAGCATATTACAAACATAAGTCCCATTATTGGGGAGTGGGTCTCCCATAGTATTTGCTTATGCCTTGCAAGCAAAAGCTACCAAAAATTAGGACGGAGCAACTTGCAATGCCCCTTACAAGAGCCATGCAGTACAGCATATTACAAACATAAGTCCCATTATTGGGGAGTGGGTCTCCCATATTATTTGCTTATGCCTTGCAAGCAAAAGCTGCCAAAAATTAGGACGGAGCAACTTGCAATGCCCCTTACAAGAGCCATGCAGTACAGCATATTACAAACATAAGTCCCATTATTGGGGAGTGGGTGTCCCATAGTATTATTCCTTGCAAGCAAAAGCTGCCAAAAATAAGGACGGAGGAACTTGCAATGATGGCACTCTGGTGGTATAGTGGTGGTGGAGGCTGAGGATAAGGAGAAGAAGATAAAACAGCCGAAACGAGGAAGCGTATACCCATGTGTGGGTGTGAAGCGGTGCATGTGAATACACCTCCCGAAATAACACATTGGATTTGACTTTATGTTACTCTGCTGTCATTTGGTGATGAGAAGTCTGGCCCAATCCAGCCCTTGTTCATTTTGATAAGGGTCAGCTTGTCAGCATTGTCAGTTGACAGGCGAGTGCGCTTATCAGTTATAATTCCCCCAGCGGCACTAAAAACACGCTCCGATAACACGCTAGCGGCAGAGCAGGCCAGGACCTCTAAGGTGTACAGAGCGAGTTCATTCCAAGTGTCCAGCTTGGATACCCAATAATTAAAAGGCACAGAGGAATCACGGAGGATGCTGGTACGGTCGGCAAGGTACTGCCTCACCATCTTTTGAAACTTTCCACTCCTTGTGAGAGTACCCCGCGACTCAGGGCCTGTAAGCTGGGCGGGTGTCAGAAAACTGTCCCAGAACGTTGACAGTGTTCCCCTGCCTCTGCTGGATTGGAGTTGCATCTCTCTCGCCTGTACACCTTGGTTGGGCAACGAACTGTGACCTCTGCCGCTAGCGTGTTCAGATGGGAATTTTTTTAAGAGTTCTGCAGCAAGGGCCTTCTGGTACTGCCCCATTTTTGTAGACCTCTCCACCTCAGGAATAAGAGAGTGAAAGTTCTCCTTGTAGCGGGGGTCTACAAGTGTCACCAACCAGTAATGACTGTCACCCAACATTTTGACAACGCGAGGGTCACGGTTAAGGCAGCGTAGCATAAAGTCAGCCATGCGTGCCAGACTGGTAACGGGCAAGATTTCCGTGTCCTCACCAAGATGACGACTGACCATGCTCTCCTCCTCCTCTTCCTCCTCCCCCCTGTCCTCAGGCCACCCACACTGAACCGACGGTATGTCACTTGTACAGGTACTACCGTCTACAACGCATGATAGCAGCTCCTGTTCTTCCTCCTCCTCCTCTCCCTCATTGTCCCCCAATGCACGTTGGGATGAGATAAGGCTGGGCTGTGTGTAATCGCCCGCTTCGGCTTCTTGATCCATCTCATCATACTCTGGCTGCAATGCCTCCTCTTTAATTCTCTGCAGAGAGCGTTGCAAAAGACAGACAAGTGGGATGCTGACACTAATGATGGCGTCATCGCCACTCACCATCTTGGTGGCCTCCTCAAAGTTTGTCAGGATGGTACATATGTCAGACATCCAGGTCCACTCCTGAGGTCTTATGTGTGGAGTCTGACCTGAATATCGACGGCCTTGTTGCAGCTGGTACTCCACAACTGCTCTCTTCCGCTCACAAATCCTTTGCAACATGTGGAGGGTAGAGTTCCAACGTGTGGGGACATCACACACCAGTCGGTGTGCCGGAAGCTGCAAACGCTGCTGCAACACAGCAAGGGCGGCGCAAGCTGTAGCCGACTTGCGAAAATGAGCTGACAGGCGGCGTACTTTCACGAGCAGATCTGGCAACTCGGGGTATGATTTAAGAAACCGCTGAACCACAAGGTTAAGCACATGAGCCAGGCATGGTACGTGTGTGATCTCACCTCGCCTCAGAGCCGCCACCAGGTTACGGCCATTGTCACACACGACCATGCCGGGATGTAGGTTCAGCGGTCTCAGCCACAGATTTGCCTGCTCTTTCACAGCTGTTCACAACTCACAAGCAGTGTGAGGTTTATCACCTAAGCTTATGAGTTTCAGCACAGCCTGTTGCCGCTTGGCGGAGGCAGTACTGCAATGCTTCCAGCTTGTAACTGATGTGGTGATATCTGAGATGGAGGCTGAACATGAGGAGGAGGAGGAGGAGGAGGAGGATGCGCAGGAGCTGTACACTGTGGGGACAACTCTGACTGACATAGGGCCCGCAATCTTCGGTGTGGGGAGGATGTGTTCCGTCCCAAGGTCCGACTGGGTCCCGGCTTCCACTATGTTTACCCAGTGTGCCGTCAGAGAGATGTACCGTCCCTGGCTACAAGCACTTGTCCACGTGTCTGTTGTCAGGTGGACTCTCCCAGTAACTGCGTTGTTGAGGGCACGGCAGATGCTTTGGGACACGTGCTTGTGTAGTGCGGGGATGGCACACCGGGCAAAATAGTGTCGGCTGGGGACCGAGTACCGAGGGACGGCCACCGCCATAAGATTGCGGAAGGATTCCGTCTCCACCAGCCTAAAAGGCAGCATTTCCAACGCAAGCAGTAGTGAAATGTGCGAATTTAGGACTGTGGCCTGAGGGGCGTTAGCTGCGAATTTCCGCTTTCGTTCAAAGGTCTGGGATATGGACAATTGAACGCTGCGGTGGGACGTGGACGTTGATGCTGTTTCTTGAGAAACTGCCATAACAAGTGAAGACTGAGAGGAGGGGGCATCTTTACATGAAGTATGGACAGGGGATTGCCTTGCACACACAACAGGGGGTTGTATTGCACGCACAACAGTGGAAGAAGCAGTGGTGACACCCGCTGACACTGGTCGTGGACCCTGGGTTTCGCCCCACAAAGTCGGGTGCTTTGCTGCCATGGGCCTGATCATGCTGGTGGTGGTCAGGCTGGTAGTTTTGTCACCCCTGCTGACGCTGGCATGGCAGGTGGAACATATGGCCTTTTTGGGGTTATCAGCAGAGTCTTTAAAAAAATTCCAGACTCTGGAAGACCTACCGCTTGTACTGGCAACGTCCCTCGTGGTGGTGGTGTTACGGGGAACGGTTGCCTGCCTTCTGTCTGCGGCCACCACACTGCTTCTTCCTGCCTGTTGGGGTACTCTGCCTCCCTCCCCCTGTGTGCGGCTGACCTCACTCTGCATGTCCTCCTTCCACGTTGGGTCAGTTAGTAGATCATCCACCACCTCCTCCTCTTCCACTTGCGCACCACGATCCTCCTCCTCACTTCCTGGCAATTGTGTCTCGTCATCGTCCACCTCTTGTGACAGATTGCCAAAGTCGACTTCCTGTGGCCGTGGCTGTTCAAATATTTGGGCATCGCAACATGGGATCTCCTCTTCCACCACTTCAAGCGTATCAGGCGAGGGGCCCAAATATGGAAATGGACCAGTGAACAGCTCTTCAGAGTGTCCAAGTGTGGGATCACTTGCTGTCTGACGACACTCGGCATGGTGGGAGGAAGGAGCATCAGGGTGAGGAGGAGTATGCGGTCGAGACTCACGGCTACTAAGAGTTGACCGTGTGGAAGACAGACCGGAGGTGGTGGTGCCCAGGTAACTGGAAGTATTATCTGCTATCCAATTAATAACCTGTTCACACTGATCAGTTCTCAATACTGGTGTTGTTCTGTGCTTCCCTAGTAATTCGGTCAAGAAGTGGGAGCGAGAAGATGTGGCTGTTGGTTGTGGCACATTTTCACCTTGGCCACAGCCCCGTCCTCTGCACGAACCATCACCAGAACGTCCACTTCCACGTCCCTTGCCACGCGCCTTGCCCATTGTAAATGAAGTAAAATAGCTTACACTTGCACTATCAATGGAAAAAGGGTAATAGAGAGTAGATTAGAACTGTGGAAGAGGAAAACCACAGTTATTGTTTACTGGGGTATACCACACTTTTTTAAATAGAGATATTTGCAGCTGAACAGTGAGCGACACACTCAAACTGCTTTTTTTTTAGATACCAAAGGCCCAAAACTGGATAGTACAGCGATTTGACCCGTGGAACTGCGAAACCACACTGGGATGTCGGGCCTACACAAGACTATTTTCAACAGATATATTTTTGTGTCACAACAGTCAGGAGACACTACTGTTTTTCTTTACGGAAAAAACTACCAAAAGCTGAATAATAGAGATTTTTTACCGTGGGATGACAAAACCACAGTTATTGTTTACTGGGGTATACCACACTTTTTTAAATAGAGATATTTGCGGCTGAACAGTGAGCGACACACTCAAACTTCTTTTTTTGTAGATACCAAAGGCCCAAAACTGGATAGTACAGCGATTTGACCCGTGGAACTGCGAAACCACACTGGGATGTCGGGCCTACACAAGACTATTTTCAACAGATATATTTTTGTGTCACAACAGTCAGGAGACACTACTGTTTTTCTTTACGGAAAAAACTACCAAAAGCTGAATAATAGAGATTTTTTACCGTGGGATGGCAAAACCACAGTTATTGTTTACTGGGGTATACCACACTTTTTTAAATAGAGATATTTGCGGCTGAACAGTGAGCGACACACTCAAACTGCTTTTTTTTTAGACACCAAAGGCCCAAAACTGGATAGTACAGCGATTTGACCCGTGGAACTGCGAAACCACACTGGGATGTCGGGCCTACACAAGACTATTTTCAACAGATATATTTTTGTGTCACAACAGTCAGGAGACACTACTGTTTTTCTTTACGGAAAAAACTACCAAAAGCTGAATAATAGAGATTTTTTACCGTGGGATGGCAAAACCACAGTTATTGTTTACTGGGGTATACCACACTTTTTAAAATAGAGATATCTGCGGCTGAACAGTGAGCGACACACTGAAACTGCTTTTTTTTTAGATACCAAAGGCCCAAAACTGGATAGTACAGCGATTTGACCCGTGGAACTGCGAAACCACACTGGGATGTCGGGCCTACACAAGACTATTTTCAACAGATATATTTTTGTGTCACAACAGTCAGGAGACACTACTGTTTTTCTTTACGGAAAAAACTACCAAAAGCTGAATAATAGAGATTTTTTTACCGTGGGATGGCAAAACCACAGTTATTGTTTACTGGGGTATACCACACTTTTTTAAATAGAGATATTTGCGGCTGAACAGTGAGCGACACACTCAAACTGCTTTTTTTTTAGACACCAAAGGCCCAAAACTGGATAGTACAGCGATTTGACCCGTGGAACTGCGAAACCACACTGGGATGTCGGGCCTACACAAGACTATTTTCAACAGATATATTTTTGTGTCACAACAGTCAGGAGACACTACTGTTTTTCTTTACGGAAAAAACTACCAAAAGCTGAATAATAGAGATTTTTTACCGTGGGATGGCAAAACCACAGTTATTGTTTACTGGGGTATACCACACTTTTTTAAATAGAGATATTTGCGGCTGAACAGTGAGCGACACACTCAAACTGCTTTTTTTTTAGACACCAAAGGCCCAAAACTGGATAGTACAGCGATTTGACCCGTGGAACTGCGAAACCACACTGGGATGTCGGGCCTACACAAGACTATTTTCAACAGATATATTTTTGTGTCACAACAGTCAGGAGACACTACTGTTTTTCTTTACGGAAAAAACTACCAAAAGCTGAATAATAGAGATTTTTTACCGTGGGATGACAAAACCACAGTTATTGTTTACTGGGGTATACCACACTTTTTTAAATAGAGATATTTGCGGCTAAACAGTGAGCGACACACTCAAACTTCTTTTTTTGTAGATACCAAAGGCCCAAAACTGGATAGTACAGCGATTTGACCCGTGGAACTGCGAAACCACACTGGGATGTCGGGCCTACACAAGACTATTTTCAACAGATATATTTTTGTGTCACAACAGTCAGGAGACACTACTGTTTTTCTTTACGGAAAAAAACTACCAAAAGCTGAATAATAGAGATTTTTTACCGTGGGATGGCAAAACCACAGTTATTGTTTACTGGGGTATACCACACTTTTTTAAATAGAGATATTTGCGGCTGAACAGTGAGCGACACACTCAAACTGCTTTTTTTTTAGACACCAAAGGCCCAAAACTGGATAGTACAGCGATTTGACCCGTGGAACTGTGAAACCACACTGGGATGTCGGGCCTACACAAGACTATTTTCAACAGATATATTTTTGTGTCACAACAGTCAGGAAACACTACTGTTTTTCTTTACGGAAAAAACTACCAAAAGCTGAATAATAGAGATTTTTTACCGTGGGATGACAAAACCACAGTTATTGTTTACTGGGGTATACCACACTTTTTTAAATAGAGATATTTGCAGCTGAACAGTGAGCGACACATTCAAACTGCTTTTTTTTTAGATACCAAAGGCCCAAAACTGGATAGTACAGCGATTTGACCCGTGGAACTGCGAAACCACACTGGGATGTCGGGCCTACACAAGACTATTTTCAACAGATATATTTTTGTGTCACAACAGTCAGGAGACACTACTGTTTTTCTTTACGGAAAAAACTACCAAAAGCTGAATAATAGAGATTTTTTACCGTGGGATGGCAAAACCACAGTTATTGTTTACTGGGGTATACCACACTTTTTAAAATAGAGATATCTGCGGCTGAACAGTGAGCGACACACTGAAACTGCTTTTTTTTTAGATACCAAAGGCCCAAAACTGGATAGTACAGCGATTTGACCCGTGGAACTGCGAAACCACACTGGGATGTCGGGCCTACACAAGACTATTTTCAACAGATATATTTTTGTGTCACAACAGTCAGGAGACACTACTGTTTTTCTTTACGGAAAAAACTACCAAAAGCTGAATAATAGAGATTTTTTACCGTGGGATGGCAAAACCACAGTTATTGTTTACTGGGGTATACTACACTTTTTTAAATAGAGATATCTGTGGCTGAACAGTGAGCGACACACTCAAACTGCTTTTTTTTTAGATACCAAAGGCCCAAAACTGGATAGTACAGCGATTTGACCCGCGGAACTGCGAAACCACACTGGGATGTCGGGCCTACACAAGACTATTTTCATCAGATATATTTTTGTGTCACAACAGTCAGGAGACACTACTGTTTTTCTTTACGGAAAAAACTACCAAAAGCTGAATAATAGAGATTTTTTACCGTGGGATGGCAAAACCACAGTTATTGTTTACTGGGGTATACCACACTTTTTTAAATAGAGATATTTGCAGCTGAACAGTGAGCGACACACTCAAACTGCTTTTTTGTTAGATACCAAAGGCCCAAAACTGGATAGTACAGCGATTTGACCCGTGGAACTGCGAAACCACACTGGGATGTCGGGCCTACACAAGACTATTTTCAACAGAAATATTTTTGTGTCACAACAGTCAGGAGACACTACTGTTTTTCTTTACGGAAAAAACTACCAAAAGCTGAATAATAGAGATTTTTTACCGTGGGATGGCAAAACCACAGTTATTGTTTACTGGGGTATACCACACTTTTTTAAATAGAGATATTTGCAGCTGAACAGTGAGCGACACACTCAAACTGCTTTTTTGTTAGATACCAAAGGCCCAAAACTGGATAGTACAGCGATTTGACCCGTGGAACTGCGAAACCACACTGGGATGTCGGGCCTACACAAGACTATTTTCAACAGAAATATTTTTGTGTCACAACAGTCAGGAGACACTACTGTTTTTCTTTACGGAAAAAACTACCAAAAGCTGAATAATAGAGATTTTTTACCGTGGGATGACAAAACCACAGTTATTGTTTACTGGGGTATACCACACTTTTTTAAATAGAGATATTTGCGGCTGAACAGTGAGCGACACATTCAAACTGCTTTTTTTTTAGATACCAAAGGCCCAAAACTGGATAGTACAGCGATTTGACCCGTGGAACTGCGAAACCACACTGGGATGTCGGGCCTACACAAGACTATTTTCAACAGATATATTTTTGTGTCACAACAGTCAGGAGACACTACTGTTTTTCTTTACGGAAAAAACTACCAAAAGCTGAATAATAGAGATTTTTTACCGTGGGATGGCAAAACCACAGTTATTGTTTACTGGGGTATACCACACTTTTTTAAATAGAGATATCTGCGGCTGAACAGTGAGCGACACACTCAAACTGCTTTTTTTTTTAGATACCAAAGGCCCAAAACTGGATAGTACAGCGATTTGACCCGCGGAACTGCGAAACCACACTGGGATGTCGGGCCTACACAAGACTATTTTCAACAGATATATTTTTGTGTTCCAACAGTCAGGAGACACTACTGTTTTTCTTTACGGAAAAAACTACCAAAAGCTGAATAATAGAGATTTTTTACCGTGGGATGGCAAAACCACAGTTATTGTTTACTGGGGTATACCACACTTTTTTAAATAGAGATATTTGCGGATGAACAGTGAGCGACACACTCAAACTGTTTTTTTTTTAGATACAAATGGCCCAAAATGGATAATACATAGGTTTGAACCGTGGAAGTGCAAAACAACACTTCTGTTTCTCTAGCCTACACCAGACTATTTTCAACAGTTATATTTGTGTCAGAAAAATCAGAGACACGCTTTTTTTGGGGGGGGGGGAGGGGGGACACACCAAAAGGTTAATAAGACGGGTATTTGTACAGTGTGAAGGAGGAAAAAAAAGGAAGATTTAGATGAATAAAAAAGGATTTTTCCTGGCCCCCGACACCTGGTGCTAAGTCCAGCAATTTCAGCAACAGGAGCACACAGGACTGTGTAACGGGTCTGGGAGGTGGAACCACAGAGCAACTATACAAAGGGGCAGTCCTTGTAAGGAAGCGGGTGACGCCCAGGGAAGGCGGGCAGGCAGTCACGGCTAGTGACGGGGACAGTCTCTGGGTAAGAGGGCAGGAGATCACGGCAAGTGACGGGGACAGTCTCTGGGTAAGAGGGCAGGAGGTCACGGCAAGTGACGGGGGCAGCCTCTTGACAGGCGGGTGGTCACGGCAAGTGATGGCTAAGCCTCCAGGTAGGCTAGCAGGCAGGTAGCGGGTGGACGCTCCCAGGTGAGCGGGCGAGAGTCTCTGGACAAGCGGGTGGTCACAGCAAGTGACGGCTGAGCCTCCAGGTAGGCAAGCAGGCAGGTAGAGGGTGGATGCTCCCAGGTGAGCGGGCGAGAGTCTCTGGACAAGCGGGTGGTCACAGCAAGTGACGGCTGAGCCTCCAGGTAGGCAAGCAGGCAGGTAGCGGGTGGACGCTCCCAGGTGAGCGGGCGAGAGTCTCTGGACAAGCAGGTGGTCACAGCAAGTGACGGTAGAGCCTCCAGGTAGGCTAGCGGGCAGGTAGCAGGTGAGCGCTCCCAGGTGAGCGGGTAAGATTCTCTGGACAGGCAGGTGGTCACAGCACGTGACGGCAGAGCCTCCAGGTAGGCAAGCAGGCAGGTAGCAGGTGAGCGCTCCCAGGTGAGCGGGCAGCCGGATCCATACAACATTGCTCGGGCACCTCCATTTTGGAGGAGGTGCCTTATATATGGTGAGGTCCTCCGGCCATTGGCCGGGGATTCCTTAGGACGGCCAGCAGAGCGGGAGGAGGACGCCGGGCACGGAGCGGAGAGGTGAGGGGAACAGCGTCCCTGCCTAGCAGGAGGCAGGGACGCCGACGCTACAGTACCCCCCCTTTAGGCCCCCCCTTTTTAGGCTAGACAGAAATTTATCAAGGATGAGAGGGGCATGGATGTTCTCCCAGGGCTCCCAAGTTCTCTCCTCAGGACCAAACCCCTTCCAATCCACTAGAAAAAAGGTCTTTCCTCTTACCCTTTTGGTGGCCAGAATGTTCTCTACCTCAAACTCGTTTTCAGCGGAAACTGGAGCAGGAGGCGTACCTGTAGACTTGGAAAAAGAGTTAAGTACCACGGGTTTGAGGAGAGATACATGGAAGGAGTTAGGGATCCGCAAGTTGGCCGGGAGTTTCAATTTATAGGCCACTGGGTTGATTTGTTTGATAACTTCCAGTGGGCCGATGAACCGAGGCCCTAACTTGTAGGAAGGAATCTTGAGCCGGACATACTTGGACGAGAGCCAGACTTTATCTCCAGGACGGAATTGTGGAGGATCCAGGCGTTTTTTTGTCAGCGTGTTTTTTCATCCGCTCGGACGACTGAAGGAGTGCGGATCGGGTACTCTCCCAAATGGAGGAGAATTCGCTAACGAGAGATTCCACAGCCGGATTGTCCACCGAGGTGGAGACGGGAAATGGGATCCGAGGATGCTGACCGAAGACTACAAAAAACGGGGATTTGGAGGAAGATTCGCTCTCGTGATTATTGTAAGAGAACTCGGCCCATGGTAGGAGATCTACCCAGTCCGAATGGTGGGCATTAACGAAGTGCCGGAGGTAACTGGTCAGGATCTGATTGATCCGCTCCACTTGACCATTGGACTGTGGGTGGTAAGCGGAGGAGAAGTCCAGGGTGACGTCCAGCAGTTTACATGTGGCTCTCCAGAAGCGTGAGGTGAACTGAACCCCACGATCCGACACGATGTGGAGGGGCAGGCCATGGAGACGGAAGATGTGGCGGATAAAGTCTTTAGCCAGCTCGGGTGCAGACGGGAGGCCCGGCAGGGGAATGAAGTGAGCCATCTTGGAAAAGCGGTCAGCGACCACCCAAATGACCGTACAACCGGCTGAGACAGGGAGATCCGTTATAAACTACATAGCTATATGCTGCCACGGGGCAGCAGGTACTGGAAGAGGAAGGAGGCGACCGGCTGGCAGATGTCTCGGAACCTTGTTGCGGGCGCAGGACACACAGGCTGAAACAAAGTCTATTACGTCCTTGTGCAGGGTAGGCCACCAGTAATGCCGGGTAATAAGCTGGAGGGCCTTTTTCTGACCGGCGTGGCCAGCTAGCTTAGACGAGTGACCCCAGTGTAGGATCTTCTTCCGATCAGGTACTGTTACGAACGTCTTACCGGGAGGGAGACGATTTAGATTCACGGGGGCCACCTGCATTACTCTGGCGGGATCAATGATGTGCTTAGGCTCCTCCTCTAGATCAGACACCAGGAAGGATCGGGACAAGGCGTCAGCTTTGATGTTTTTGTCTGCCGGGCGAAAATGAAGAACGAAATCAAAGCGGGCAAAAAACAAGGACCACCGGGCTTGGCGCGGGTTAAGTCTCTGGGTGCTCTGGAGGTAAGCCAAGTTCTTGTGGTCCATGTAAATAATTACCGGGTGAAGAGCCCCCTCGAGCAGGTAACGCCACTCCTCCAGTGCCAGCTTAATGGCCAATAACTCTCGGTCTCCTATAGAATAATTGCGCTCAGAAGGGGAGAAGAGTTTGGAGAAGAAGCCGCAAGTTACCATTCTTCCGGAAGACGACTTTTGGGTAAGTACCGCTCCGGCTCCAGAGGAGGAGGCGTCCACTTCCAGGAAGAATTGTTTGTTGCCGTCCAGGCGATGCAGCACCGGGGCGGAAGAGAAAGCCTGTTTTAAGGAAAGAAAGGCTTCCTCTGCTTCGGGCGGCCATTCTCTGGGATTAGTGCCCTTATGGGTGAGCGCAGAGATTGGGGCAGTCCGGGAAGAGAAGTGTGGTATGAAGAGGCGGTAGTAGTTGGCGAAGCCCAGGAACCGCTGAATAGCCTTCAACCCCTCTGGTCGGGGCCACTTCTGGATGGCAGACAGTTTCTCAGGATCCATTCGTAGGCCGGTCTGAGAGATTATGTAGCCCAAGAACGGAAGCGGGGTCTGCTCAAAGAGGCACTTCTCATATTTAGCGTAGAGGTGGTTCTTCCTGAGCCTGAGCAGGACCTGACGAACATCCCTCCGGTGAGTGAGAAGATCCGGAGAGAAGACCAAGATGTCGTCCAGGTACACCACTACGCAGGAGTAGAGAAGATCCCGGAAGATGTCATTGACCAACTCTTGAAAGACGGCGGGAGCGTTACAGAGACCAAAGGGCATTACCAGATATTCATAGTGGCCGTCCCGGGTGTTGAATGCCGTCTTCCATTCATCCCCCTGACGGATACGGACCAGGTTATACGCCTCACGGAGGTCCAGCTTGGTGAAGATTCTAGCCCCCCTCAGACGGTCAAATAATTCCGGAATGAGCGGAAGGGGGTATTTATTCTTCACCATGATCTGGTTAAGGCCTCTATAGTCTATACAGGGACGGAGTGAGCCGTCCTTCTTTTTGAAGAAGAATGTAATGCACACGCCCGGGCTGAGCGGCGTGTGCGTGTGATTCCACTGGACCGTGCCGGAGAGTGAATGCCTGGAGGGGCGTAACTAGGTATTCACCCGATCCGACCAGGGTCGCAAGACGGCATACGACGCCAGTGCACCAAGGAGGAACCGAGCAGAGGGACCAGGTGCTACTCCAGGACAGACCCCAGACACGGCTGTTGACCCACACAGGGGAATACAGGAACAGGCTGGTTAGGCTGGCGCACAGACTGGTGGGTATAGGCAGGCACGACTGGTATGCAGGCAGGCGGGTATGCAGGCCGGGGGGTACAGGCAAGCACAGCTAGAGTGCAGACAGGGAGGCACTAGCAGGTAGGAACACAGGCGGGATAGGACCCAGTACACACTGGGACTCAGGAACAATACAGGCAGAGGGGTACAGGCAAGCACAGCTAGAGTGCAGACAGGGAGGCACTAGCAGGTAGGGACACTGGCGGGATAGGACCCAGTACACACTGGGACTCAGGAACAGAACCACAGATGTGGCGGTCAAACACAGCAGAGTGAGGCCGCCCAGAGAGGTGAGCGAGAACAGGGCAGGACAAGGCCGCCTGGAGCGGTGAGCAAGAGTAGAGCAGGACAAGGCCGCCAGGAGCGGTGAGCAAAGGGTCAGAGCTGAGCGAGACTGCCGGAGCAGTGAGCAAGAGTAAAGCAGGACGAGACCGCCTGGAGCGGTGAGCAAGAGTGGAGCAAGACTGCCGGAGAAGCGAGCAAAGGAGTCAGAGCAGGCTAGAACCGCCGGAGCGGTAAGCAAAAGAGTCAGAGCAGGCTAGAACCGCCGGAGCGGTGAGCAAAGGAGTCAGAGCAGGCTAGAACCGCCGGAGCGGTGAGCAAAGGAGTCAGAGCAGGCTAGAACCGCCGGAGCGGTGAGCAAAGGAGTCAGAGCAGGCTAGAACCGCTGGAGCGGTGAGGAAAGGAGTCAGAGCAGGCTAGAACTGCCGGAGCGGTGAGCAAAGGAGTCAGAGCAGGCAAGGCTGAGCAGGGGGGACAGGGCTCTGTTCACACGGAACAGACAGGAAGGGAAAGGCAGAGCCAGATACCCACAGGGTACTTGCAGTGAAGTAGCGAGTGGACCACAAACTCACAAACGGGAGTACAGAGACAACAAGCAGGAGTTAGGTACGAGTTCAGACTCAGCAGAAAAAGGAAGGGAACGGACATAGAGGCAAAACAGGTAAAGGATAGGAGAGAGTTCAGACTGGCACTGAGTGTACGGAGGAGACCGACACTGCAGCGGAATACAGGAGCGGGTCTGGGAATACGGCCCCCAGAGAGGCAGGACGAACAGGCAAGGAGCGTGTTCAGACAGGACAGACAAGATACAGGAGCGGGTCTAGGTAATCGGCCCCTAGAAGGCGGGAGGAACAGGCTAGGAGCGTGTTCAGACAGGACAGACAAGATACAGGAGCGGGTCTAGGTAATCGGCCCCTAGAAGGCGGGAGGAACAGGCTAGGAGCGTGTTCAGACAGGACAGACAAGATACAGGAGCGGGTCTAGGTAATCGGCCCCTAGAAGGCAGGAGGAACAGGCTAGGAGCGTGTTCAGACAGGCCTGGAAATACAGCCTCCAGGATAGGCAGACAAGAGAACACAGAACGGGACCTGGCACCTTCAGAGTGCAAGCACACACTGAATGAAATGTAGCACCCTGAGGATTCGGCTGCTACAGGGGTATTGCACCTCAACCCAGAGGTGTGATATTCCACTCCCGGGTAAGGAAGGAGTGTGGAACTGAGCTCAGATAGACTGCATGCACTACATACATCCCATTCCAGAGGAGCAGGCCGACGGTACTCCCACTTAGAAATGTGCAGGTACAACCGAGCCTGTTCCTGGCTGGAGTGGGAGGGGGGTGGTACATCCCATGTAGTGTAGGGGCAGATAGGGGGAGCAGTCTGGGTAGTGATAGGAGCTCATTGGGTGCTGGTCACCTGAGCTCACACATAGAGGGATATATAAGGAGGGCACCAACTTAGATCAGGGTCAGACGCTGAGAACAAGTCAGTTGGAGAGGAGAGAGAAGGAAACAGCAGCCCTGGAGAGAGAGAGAGGAGAAAGAAAGAGAAAGACCCAGAGGGGGAAGACTGAAGGGACCCAAGAACCCAAATTAGAGCACCGGGTGAGGAGTCAGCACAAGGGTACCGGAACCCAAGCTGGTGGGGGCAAAAAAACATCCCTAGCCAGAGACCGGAGGCTGTGGGCAGCATCTGCCACGGCCACCCACTACATCCACCCTGAAGGCATACCACATGGAGGGTCAGGGAACCTAAGGCCAAGGGTTGCCCAACAGAAGGCCCGAGGGAGCTGGACCTAGGTGGATCACTGGTGGGGACGGCTGAAGAAAGGACAGAGGGAGAGCTCAGGGCCACGCTCCGGACTTGTTTGGGGGTTGGCCGGATCCAGGACCTGGTGGACGCAGCACGGCTCGGGTGGTCACTAACAGCTGGAGTGACCGAAACATCAGCAGTAAGTAAACTCCCTTAACTGCACAACCCGAGTCTGTCTTGATTGCCGGCTGCACCGCACCACCACAACCCCCATCCTCTGCGCCTGTCCCCTCTGAGGCTATACCCCTCCCGTTGGGGGTTATCCCACCAAGCTGCACATCCACCATCAGCCTCAGCGGACCCTGCTGCAGCGGCGGCCACAGTGACCGCATTACAACGGGTGGCGTAGTCGACACAAAAGAACTCTTATAACATCAGTAAGGACTGCCACATAACACATAGCTTGACGCCCTGGGCACGGGACCGGGCCTCAGCCGCTCGGAGACTACAACCCCCCATCTGATCCGGTGCCGGGTATTCCCCTCAAAAAGGAATATGTCCCAGGGGGCGCGTCTACTTTGGCGTAGTCGGCAGGATTACGTGCCCGCAACACCCGGGTACTGCGTGCCTGAAGAAAAGTGCAAGTTTACCTCGGAGGGAGGTCTCCCGCCGGTTCCGGAGGGTCCACGCCGTCGGACTCCATCGCCGGTCGTTTCCCGCCGATTGTCCGCCATTTCCGGCTTGTTCCCGCCATCTGCAGAGTTTCCCGCCGCTGGGCGACGCTTCCCGCCAAGGCCGCAGATTTCCCGCCTTGGAAGAGCAGCGGACGCCATTATGGGCGTGCCAAAGGAGGGCAAGAGGCCACATCCCATCGTGGGCCGGGACAGAAAATGGCGCCAAAAGTGGAAACCGCCCCCACCAACGGAGACTGTGATGCTGGAGGTGTCTGTCAGCGTGAAAGAACTCCCCCTGGAGCTGACAGTCACCGAGTTGCCCCGGGACCGCCCTCGAAGTGGGAGGAGACGAAAGGGAAGAGAAAAGATGGGTGTCGCTTGGAGCAGTCTAGAACGAGCGCACCCGGAGGCAAGGTGTCCAGAGCGAGAGCACCCGGAGTCGAGGAGAGGAAGAATAGACCCGGGAATGGAGCGGCAGCAGCGCAGCACCGGCCCGCTGGCCAGGAGCCTGCAAAAGGAAGAAAGAGGAGAGCAGAGCAGCACCGACCCGATGGTCAGGAGCCTGCTGGAGTCAACAAACCCGCTAGGCTTAGCGGAGATCCTGGCGCAGCTTCCCCGAGATCGGGAGTGCGCGCGGAGTGCCCTGGAGGGCCTCGCGGGAAGGATGGCCCGAGTGCAGAGGGAGATCCTGGCGGAGTGGGGCCGGGAGATGGCCCAGCAAGCTGGAACCCGTCCACGGAACCCGCTCCCTTGGAAGAAGACACCGACTGCCTCTGCGGATGACGCGGGAGGACCCAAGGCCGGAGACGGCGCAGAAGAGGGAGCGAGACGCATGGCAGCAGGTAAGGGGGACGCCTATACCCCATACCGGAAGACCGCTTATCTGCCCCAGCTCCCCGTCGCAGAGCCCGAAGGTCCCCCGGCCGTACCCGAGACCGCCATGACACCGCCACCGACTAGGCCCCGACCGGAAGCCGCCGTCGCGACCCCGGTGACGTCACGCGTCGTGACCCGGAGCGTGGCGAAGGAAGAGGAGCCTCCGGCCTGGTCGCAGGGCCTAGCGTTTCCGGGCGCCGCATCCCCAGCAGAGCCATCTACCTCCGCGGAGCCTCCGGCCTGGTCGCAAGGCCAGGTAGCCCAGGGCGCCGCCGTGTTAACAGTTCCATTTACCTTCCAGATGCCCCCGGCCTGGCCGCAAGGCCTGGGTAACCTGGGCGCCCCCACCATCGCGCCCGCACCCGAAACACCAAGGGTGCCATATCTGGGAGAGGACCCCTTCAGCCAGCTAGCGTGGCCGGACGGGCGGCCTTTCATCTGGCCCGAAGAATTCTTGGAACTGGAGCGACAAAAGAAGTTAGGTCCCCTGTGTGAGCCCCTGATTCCGGCTCCAAAGCCCGTGACTCGGGTCTCGCCTCCACTAGAAGAAGCCCAATTCGTGTGGGACCCCACGGGAGAAGATTTGATGGGGTTCACCGGAGAGACTCGGGCAGCTGCAGCTGAACGCACAGAGTGTTGCCGTCAACAGCTGGCAGAGTTTAAGAGAGAACGGGAGGAGAGGCGGGTCAGAGAGCAATGGGCCCAGACCCGCAGCGCGGAGCAAAAGAGTCGGACCAGAAGGGACCCCTGTGCAGCAAATCGTCCCCGTACCATCGGGACGGTAATAAAGTTTAATGCGCAGCATGGGTGGGGCTTCATAAAGGACCGGAACACCATGGGTGACGTCTTCGTTACCCGACGGGACGTCGAGTCCCACCTGCCAGAGGGTCACAAAGGCCGTGACCTCTACGTCGGTGACGAGGTAACGTTCACCCGGCACAAGTGTGCCAAGGGACCTTACGCCCTCCACGTGCATCGCCTGACAGAGGAGGAGTTGCGGTGTAGGGAGGAGGAGCCAGAAGACCCAAACGGGTTCAAGGCTAGAAGGTACTATGACTGAGATAGTACAAAGGACTGTATATAGTTACCTGTCGGGGTACCCAAGTAACCGTGGCTGCTTTAAAGTTTAGTCCCCGTTGGGACCAGTGAACAGTTCAACCCGTGTGTCCCCTACCCAAACCAGGCTGAGGACTGTGAGCAGCCATCCCTTTCCCTTTACTTGGCCGGGGACTGAGAACGGCCAAATTTCCCTGTACATAGTTGCGCTTTCTAAAGCGCCCCCTACCGGTTTTATAGGAGAAACCATTTTTCTAGAAAGACTGTCGCACTTTTCCCGGACACACGTTGCACAGTGTCCGGAGGAGGAACCAGAGACCAGAGAAGTCTACGAGAATGTTTATATGAAAAAGTTTTATATATATATAATGTTTTATATGTTTTATATGTTCATATAAAAATTTTGTATGTTTTGGTGTTTTGTCTTACAGCCCGAGGACGTGCTGTGATTTACCAGGGGGGAATGTAGCACCCTGAGGATTCGGCTGCTACAGGGGTATTGCACCTCAACCCAGAGGTGTGATATTCCACTCCCGGGTAAGGAAGGAGTGTGGAACTGAGCTCAGATAGACTGCATGCACTACATACATCCCATTCCAGAGGAGCAGGCCGACGGTACTCCCACTTAGAAATGTGCAGGTACAACCGAGCCTGTTCCTGGCTGGAGTGGGAGGGGGGTGGTACATCCCATGTAGTGTAGGGGCAGATAGGGGGAGCAGTCTGGGTAGTGATAGGAGCTCATTGGGTGCTGGTCACCTGAGCTCACACATAGAGGGATATATAAGGAGGGCACCAACTTAGATCAGGGTCAGACGCTGAGAACAAGTCAGTTGGAGAGGAGAGAGAAGGAAACAGCAGCCCTGGAGAGAGAGAGAGGAGAAAGAAAGAGAAAGACCCAGAGGGGGAAGACTGAAGGGACCCAAGAACCCAAATTAGAGCACCGGGTGAGGAGTCAGCACAAGGGTACCGGAACCCAAGCTGGTGGGGGCAAAAAAACATCCCTAGCCAGAGACCGGAGGCTGTGGGCAGCATCTGCCACGGCCACCCACTACATCCACCCTGAAGGCATACCACATGGAGGGTCAGGGAACCTAAGGCCAAGGGTTGCCCAACAGAAGGCCCGAGGGAGCTGGACCTAGGTGGATCACTGGTGGGGACGGCTGAAGAAAGGACAGAGGGAGAGCTCAGGGCCACGCTCCGGACTTGTTTGGGGGTTGGCCGGATCCAGGACCTGGTGGACGCAGCACGGCTCGGGTGGTCACTAACAGCTGGAGTGACCGAAACATCAGCAGTAAGTAAACTCCCTTAACTGCACAACCCGAGTCTGTCTTGATTGCCGGCTGCACCGCACCACCACAACCCCCATCCTCTGCGCCTGTCCCCTCTGAGGCTATACCCCTCCCGTTGGGGGTTATCCCACCAAGCTGCACATCCACCATCAGCCTCAGCGGACCCTGCTGCAGCGGCGGCCACAGTGACCGCATTACAACGGGTGGCGTAGTCGACACAAAAGAACTCTTATAACATCAGTAAGGACTGCCACATAACACATAGCTTGACGCCCTGGGCACGGGACCGGGTCTCAGCCGCTCGGAGACTACAACCCCCCATCTGATCCGGTGCCGGGTATTCCCCTCAAAAAGGAATATGTCCCAGGGGGCGCGTCAGAAACACTATGCTCAGGCAGGGAATGATTGGAGCAGCTGAGCTATATACCAGGTGACAGACAGCAATAGGCTGAGGACGCACAAGGGGTGTGACCCACAGCAGGTACAAAAAGCAGGAAGTGATCGGGCGCCGCCCTTAAGCAGCAGAAACAGACACAAACAGACAGCATGGAGGGAAGCCAGAGAGACATTCTGGACAGGAGATCAAGTGCGCGCTCTTGCACAGTGGGAGATGGACCACTATGCAAGGACGCCGCCAGGTATGTTACAGTACCCCCCCCCTTACGCCCCCTCTTCTTCAGGCCTGCCAGAATCTTCCGCAGGGAATTCGAGGGCCAATTCTTCACTTCGAAGAGATCACTTCCACTGTCCACCGGAAAAACTGGTCTCCTCTGGGTAGCTAGGATGCTACCTCCCATCCAGCCACCCTTAGCAACAGACGAAACGGGTGGAGTACCAGGAACAGCACACAAGGAAGTCTCTCTCCACATATTTTCAGGTGGCACCCCAGAGGGTACAGGAGACAACTGGAAGTCCTCCACCGGGTTGGAGGGGGACAGAGACTTGGGGGTAATCTCTGCTTCGAGGTACATCTTGTCAAGCTCACAGGAAGAAATAGACGGGTTATCAGGTACATAATGAGGAAAAGTCACTGTCTCTTTGTTATCTTGTGGTACCCCGGAGGATTCAGGAAACAACTGGAGGTCCTCCGCCGGGTCAGAAGAGTGCAGAGGCTCAGAGAAACCATCTGCTTCAGAGTACACTAGGTCGGACTCACTGGACGAAGCAGGCGAGGTATCGGGTACCGAGTATAGGAAAGTCTCTGTCCATTCACCACCAGGTGGCACCCCGAAGGGTTCTGGAGACAACTGGCGGTCCTCCGCCTGGTCAGAGGGGTGTAGAGACTCTCGGGTAACCTCTGCTTCAGAGTACACTAGGTCGGACTCACTGGACGAAGCAAGCGAGGTATCAGATCCAGGATATAGGAAAGTCTCTGTCTATTCACCACCAGGTGGCACCCCGAAGGGTTCTGGAGACAACTGGAGGTCCTCCGCCTGGTCAGAGGGGTGTAGAGACTCGGGAGTAACCACTGCTTCGGAGTACACTAGGTTGGACTCAGTGGACAAAGCGAGCGAGGTATCAGGTACAGAGTATAGGAGAGTCTCTGTCCTTTCGCTACCAGGTGGCACCCCGAAGGGTTCTGGAGACAACTGGAGGTCCTCCGCCTGGTCGGAGGGGTGTAGAGACTCGGGAGTAACCTCTGCTTCGGAGTACACTAGGTTGGACTCACTGGACGAAGCGAGCGAGGTATCAGGTACAGAGTATAGGAGAGTCTCTGTCCTTTCGCTACCAGGTAGCACCCCGAAGGGTTCAGGAGACAACTGGAGGTCCTCCGCCTGGTCGGAGGGGTGTAGAGACTCGGGGGTACCCATTGTCAGGCTCACAGGACGAAGCGGACAAAGTATCGAGTACCGGGTGTAGAGAAGTCTCTCTCCATTTGTCATCGAGTGGTATCCCGGAGGATTCAGGAGGCAACAGGGGGTCCTCCGCCAGGTAGTAGAGGTGCACAGACTCTGAGGTAACCACAGCTTTGGCAGCTTTGGAGCATCCTTGGACATGCACACCGGTTAAAGTGGGTGAAGCATCTGATGCCGGGTGCAGGAAATTCTCCTGTGTGGAGTCTGGATGGGCAGAAGTCTCTTCGGGCAGGAGAACTGGTGCACTACCCACGCACATTACCCGTTGGGGCTTCTCCGGGATACAGGGAGATGAAGCTTCAGTAGGGACTTCAAGGTTGGGGTCAGGAGGTCTCAGGGAGGACAGACCCTGGCGTGACGGCTTGCCTCTACGTCTAGCACGTCTGGACTGCCTCTTGAGGTTGGGAGAAGTATTCCGGAAAGCGTAGTCACCCTGTGAGGATTCTGGGTGGGCAGTAGTCTCATTGGGCTGGAGGACTATTGCGCTACCCACACACATTACCCATTGGGGCTGCTCCGGGATATTGGGAAGTGAAGCTTCAGCAGGAACCTCCGGGTTAGGATCATCGAAGACCATTAGAAAGGCCACCAGGAAGGCCATTAGGTCCAGGAGGATCAGATCCTGTGTTTCATATAGGGGGTTGATCCATTCCAAGGCATCACCCGCCAGGTAAGACATAATGAATGCCACCTTAACCCGATCGGTGGGAAAACATAGAGGGTAGAACTTGAAGTGTAGCATGCATTGCTCCACAAATGCACGACTTTGTCTTGGATCCCCATAATAACGTAGCGGATCCGCAGGAACGAGAGCAGATAGATCCATCTGGACGGGTGCGTAATTCGCCTGGAACTCAGCTAAAGGGAAAAAAAAAATTATTTATTTATTTTAATGCATGTATTCGCTGGAAAACTTCTCAGAAAGCGAAGGCCGTGGGGCTCAACGGGAACCATGGCCTGAGCATGCTGTAATGCACACGCCCGGGCTGAGCGGCGTGTGCGTGTGATTCCACTGTACCGTGCCGGAGAGTGAATGCCTGGAGGGGCGTAACTAGGTATTCACCCGATCCGACCAGGGTCGCACGACGGCATACGACGCCAGTGCACCAAGGAGGAACCGAGCAGAGGGACCAGGTGCTACTCCAGGACAGACCCCGGACACGGCTGTTGACCCACACAGGGGAATACAGGAACAGGCTGGTTAGGCTGGCGCACAGACTGGTGGGTATAGGCAGGCACGACTGGTATGCAGGCAGGCGGGTATGCAGGTCGGGGGGTACAGGCAAGCACAGCTAGAGTGCAGACAGGGAGGCACTAGCAGGAAGGAACACAGGCGGGATAGGACCCAGTACACACTGGGACTCAGGAACAATACAGGCAGAGGGGTACAGGCAAGCACAGCTAGAGTGCAGACAGGGAGGCACTAGCAGGTAGGGACACTGGCGGGATAGGACCCAGTACACACTGGGACTCAGGAACAGAACCACAGATGTGGCGGACAAACACAGCAGAGTGAGGCCGCCCAGAGAGGTGAGCGAGGACAGGGCAGGACAAGGCCGCCTGGAGCGGTGAGCAAGAGTAAAGCAGGACAAGGCCGCCAGGAGCCGTGAGCAAAGGGTCAGAGCTGAGCGAGACTGCCGGAGCAGTGAGCAAGAGTAAAGCAGGACGAGACCGCCTGGAGCGGTGAGCAAGAGTGGAGCAAGACTGCCGGAGAAGCGAGCAAAGGAGTCAGAGCAGGCTAGAACCGCCGGAGCGGTAAGCAAAGGAGTCAGAGGAGGCTAGAACCGCCGGAGCGGTGAGCAAAGGAGTCAGAGCAGGCTAGAACCGCCGGAGCGGTGAGCAAAGGAGTCAGAGCAGGCTAGAACCGCCGGAGCGGTGAGCAAAGGAGTCAGAGCAGGCTAGAACCGCCGGAGCAGTGAGCAAAGGAGTCAGAGCAGGCAAGGCTGAGCAGGGGGGACAGGGCTCTGTTCACACGGAACAGACAGGAAGGGAAAGGCAGAGCCAGATACCCACAGGGTACTTGCAGTGAAGTAGCGAGTGGACCACAAACTCACAAACGGGAGTACAGAGACAACAAGCAGAAGTTAGGTACGAGTTCAGACTCAGCAGAAAAAGGAAGGGAACGGACATAGAGGCAAAACAGGTAAAGGATAGGAGAGAGTTCAGACTGGAACTGAGTGTACGGAGGAGACCGACACTGCAGCGGAATACAGGAGCGGGTCTGGGAATACGGCCCCCAGAGAGGCAGGACGAACAGGCAAGGAGCGTGTTCAGACAGGACAGACAAGATACAGGAGCGGGTCTAGGTAATCGGCCCCTAGAAGGCGGGAGGAACAGGCTAGGAGCGTGTTCAGACAGGACAGACAAGATACAGGAGCGGGTCTAGGTAATCGGCCCCTAGAAGGCGGGAGGAACAGGCTAGGAGCGTGTTCAGACAGGACAGATAAGATACAGGAGCGGGTCTAGGTAATCGGCCCCTAGAAGGCAGGAGGAACAGGCTAGGAGCGTGTTCAGACAGGCCTGGAAATACAGCCTCCAGGATAGGCAGACAAGAGAACACAGAACGGGACCTGGCACCTTCAGAGTGCAAGCACACACTGAATGAAACACTTTGCTCAGGCAGGGAATGATTGGAGCAGCTGAGCTATATACCAGGTGACAGACAGCAATAGGCTGAGGACGCACAAAGGGTGTGACCCACAGCAGGTACAAAAAGCAGGAAGTGATCGGGTGCCGCCCTTAAGCAGCAGAAACAGACACAAACAGACAGCATGGAGGGAAGCCAGAGAGACATTCTGGACAGGAGATCAAGTGCGCGCTCTTGCACAGTGGGAGATGGACCACTATGCAAGGACGCCGCCAGGTATGTTACAAAGAAGAAGCCTGCTCCCGCCGGGGAGGTCGATTTCCGGATAAATCCCCGGGCCAGATTCTCCTCAATATATTCAGACATGGACTGGGTCTCAGCAGCGGACAAAGGGTAAATACGCCCACGGGGAGGAGTAGCGCCGGGCATCAGGTCGATTGGGCAGTCGTATGGTCTATGAGGGGGTAATGTCTCTGCCTCCTTTTTATTAAAGATGTCCGCATAAGATCAATAGGGAACCGGAAGACCAGGTAGATTGGCTGGGGTAGGAGAAGGACGGACAGGATGGACGGGAACTAAACAAGTCTTATGGCAGTCCTGCCCCCAGCGAAGGACTTCTCCGGTCTGCCAATCAAGCACGGGTGCATGTTTCTGAAGCCAAGGTAGGCCTAGCAAGAGGGCGTGAGAGAGTCCAGGCAGAACATGAAAGAAGATGCTGAGTGTAGCATTCCCACCTGCAGGGTTATGGATTCGGTGATGAGTTGGATGGGATGTGGTAAGAGGCCCCCATCTACGGCAGCGACAGACAAGGGTACAGCTAGAGGTTTGGTGGGAATGCGGTATTTCTCTACCAGGGACTGAGAAATGAGATTTCCGGCAGCTCCAGAGTCAAGTTGGGCTAGTTCAAAATAACGGTTCTCCCCGCAGATGATAGAGACCGACAGCAACAGAGATGGAGAGGGTTTACTCTTGTCTAGGACGACCTCTCTGAGCGATCCTAAACACAGGCATTTCCCGACCTCTCCGGGCAGGAACGGATCCGGTGCTCCTTACTGCCACAGTAGAAGCAGCTCCCCTCGGCTCGGCGTAACTCTTGACGGGTCTTGACCATCTTGGTCTGGTCGACCTGCATAGGCTCGGGTGAGTGCGCCTGGGGAGTAGTGGGAGAGGTGACAGGTTTGTGAAAGGAAGGGACTAGACGTGGAAACCTCCTCTCATGGGTGACCTCTTTGGCGCGTTCCTGGAACCGGATGTCAATCCGGGTGGCAAGAGTTATTAAGTCGTCGAGAGTGGTAGGTATGTCCCGACCGGCGAGTTCATCTTTAATACGGCCGGACAGACCCTCCCAAAAGACAGACACCAGGGCGTCGTTATCCCAGGCCAGCTCCGAAGCAAGGGTACGGAACCGTATGGCATATTGGACCATGGTGAGATTTCCTTGATGGAGGCGTAGCAGAGATGATGCGGATGAGGTCTTCCGTCCGGGTTCGTCGAAGACTTCCCGGAAAGCCGTGAGAAAGGCTGGCAGGTTGGACACCAGGGGGTCTCCTCTCTCCCATAGAGGATTTAGCCAAGCCAGTGCCTCCCCCGTGAGATGGGACATGATGAAGGCTACTTTGGCCCGGTCGGAGATAAACTGGTGGGACAGGAGTTCAAAGTGCAGGGTGCACTGGTTTATGAAGCCCCGAGCTTGAGCGGCGTCGCCTCCGAAGCGAGGAGGTGCAGAAAGCCGGGGTCCGGGGCAGGATGCCATGGTATTGGTGGGCAGCGGCGCTGCCGGGCTGCGAGTCATGACACTAGCGGTGGTTGCTAGTGGAGCAGTCAGAGTGTCCAGGCGAGAGTTGACATTCCGCAGATGACTCAGGATGGACTCCTGTTGGGACCTCTGACGGGACAGTTCATGACATAGGTCCGAGAGCGAGGGAGCTTGGGTGCCACCGGGTTCCATGGCCCGAGCAAACTGTAACGGGTCTGGGAGGTGGAACCACAGAGCAACTATACAAAGGGGCAGTCCTTGTAAGGAAGCGGGTGACACCCAGGGAAGGCGGGCAGGCAGTCACGGCTAGTGACGGGGACAGTCTCTGGGTAAGAGGGCAGGAGATCACGGCAAGTGACGGGGACAGTCTCTGGGTAAGAGGGCAGGAGGTCACGGCAAGTGACGGGGGCAGTCTCTTGACAGGCGGGTGGTCACGGCAAGTGATGCCTAAGCCTCCAGGTAGGCTAGCAGGCAGGTAGCGGGTGGACGCTCCCAGGTGAGCGGGCGAGAGTCTCTGGACAAGCGGGTGGTCACAGCAAGTGACGGCTGAGCCTCCAGGTAGGCAAGCAGGCAGGTAGCGGGTGGATGCTCCCAGGTGAGCGGGCGAGAGTCTCTGGACAAGCGGGTGGTCACAGCAAGTGACGGCAGAGCCTCCAGGTAGGCTAGCGGGCAGGTAGCAGGTGAGCGCTCCCAGGTGAGCGGGTAAGATTCTCTGGACAGGCAGGTGGTCACAGCACGTGACGGCAGAGCCTCCAGGTAGGCTAGCAGGCAGGTAGCAGGTGAGCGCTCCCAGGTGAGCAGGTAAGATTCTCTGTACAGGCAGGTGGTCACAGCACGTGACGGCAGAGCCTCCAGGTAGGCTAGCAGGCAGGTAGCAGGTGAGCGGGCAGCCGGATCCATAGACAGACTGGCAGGGCTGGTAGGCAGACTGTCGGACCGCAGGAATAAGAGCAGATAGACACGAGTCAGGCAGGTATCAGACAGGAAACTGGCAGGTAACTGGAGACGGGACCTGAGGGCTGAAGCAGAGTGATGAACTATGCTACAACATTGCTCGGGCACCTCCATTTTGGAGGAGGTGCCTTATATATGGTGAGGTCCTCCGGCCATTGGCCGGGGACTCCTTAGGACGGCGCGCGCGGCCCCATTAAGAGAGGAGGAGCGCGCGTGCCCTAAGCACAGTGGCCGGGAAGCAGCGCGCGCTGCCAGCAGAGCGGGAGGAGGACGCCGGGCACGGAGCGGAGAGGTGAGGGGAACAGCGTCCCTGCCTAGCAGGAGGCAGGGACGCCGACGCTACAGACTGTAATGCAGCGTTTGCTGGTATAACCACTGTGTCTCCTATACAGCCTGCCTGCCTGGTATCTGGGATGGATATTAGTCCTGAAAAGGACTGTTTGTTTGTTCTGGCAGCCTTTACAGACCCTACACTAACTATTTCGCAGTTTATATCTCTCCCTAAATCAGCAGCGCTGTCCCTACACTGTCTAATCCGGAGCGACTGTGTCCAAGATGGCAGCGCCCGGTTTTAAATACTCGAGGTGACGCTATGCGGCCAGCCAATCACTGTAATGCCCACAACCAACATGGCTGCAGCATTACAGTGACTGGCTGGCAATCCCTGCATGTTCATTGGCTCTGTAAAGAGCGCCAAACATTCAGGGCGGAGACCCGAGCTCCCGCCCGAGTAACCCAGAAATGCTCGGTGCTCGCCGAACATCCCGAGTAGCGTGATGCTCGGGCGAGTACCGAGCAGTGTCGAGCATGTTCGCTCAACACTAGCTATTACTATTACCTGAGGGATGGGTTCTATAGGGGGGCTATCACTGTATGCTGGGGTTTAGGGGGGGGCTATCACTGTATGCTGGGGTTTAGGGGGACTATTCAGGGCTGTGGAGTCGGAGTCATGGAGTCGGTGTCTATTTTGGTGGAGTCGGAATCGGAGTCAGTATAAAATGGACCGACTCCAACTTCTAAAATATATAATAAATTGGGTACAGTAGTTCAATGCAGTTTGTGGGGAATATTTTTTCATAAGAATTTGGAAAAGTTATGAAATGTCCTATAAATGTCTGTCGTATTCCTGATCTAAGGGTCTAGACTTTTAGCAGAGATGAATCTGTGCTACAGTAAATTTATCACTTAAACATGAGCCATGTATGAGGGAGTTGGAGTGGTGGAGTCGGTGTCATGGAAATTGAGGAGTCGGAGTCAGAGGTTTGACTTATCGACTCCACAGCTCTGATCCCTATGCTGGGCTTTGTGGAGGCTATATATGTATGCTGGGATTTGGGGGGCTATCTCTGTATGCAAGGGTTTGAAGGGGCTGTTTCTGTAGGCTGTTTGGGGGGTTGTCTCTGTAGGCTGGGGTTTGTGGGGGCTGTCTCTGTAGGGGGGGTGTGGGGCGGGCTGTCTCTGTAGGCTGGGGTGTGGGCTGTGTCTGTAGGCTGGGGTTTGGGGGAGGCTGTCTTTGTAGGCTGGGGTGTGGGGCGGCTGTCTCTGTAGGCTGGGGTGTGGGCTGTGTCTGTAGGCTGGGGTTTGGGGGAGGCTGTCTTTGTAGGCTGGGGTTTGGGGAGGCTGTCTCTGTATGCTGGGGTTTGGGGGGCTTTTATTATAGACTTTAGGTTAGGGTGGCATACAGAGTGAGGGGATAGTGCAAGAGACAAAATGGATGGGGAAAAGTGTAAGGACTCAGTATGGTGGGGGGACACTGTGGGTTGGTCAGTATGGAGAGAGGGCAGCATGGGGGCCCAGTATGGAGAGGGGCAATGCAGGATACTCAGTATGAAAAGTGGGGCACTTTGGAGAGAAGGCAGTGTGGGGGTCTCATTGTGGAGAGTTGGTAGCGTGAAAAGTCTCATTATGGAGAAGGGGCAGCATGGGTAGATCAGTATGGAGAAAAGGCAGCATAAGGGGGGCAGTATGAAGAGGGGCAGTGTGAGGGCACAGTATGGAGAGGGACAGCTTGAATGCCTCAGTATGGAGTGGGACAGCATGAGTGAGACATTGTGAAGAGGGGGGCAGCATGATGTGGGGACAGTATGGAGAACATGGTTCATAATTGAGGAAGGTGTGGTGCGTGGGTATCATTTATAAGGGTGGAGAGTGTGGCGTTTTACTTTATAAGGGGACAGTGTGACGGTCATAGTACACAAGGACGGACAGTGTGGTGGTCATAGTATATAAGGAGGGATGGTGTGGTGGGAATATTTTATAGGAGAGGATAGCATGGAAGCCATGTTATATAAGAGGGACAGTGGGGGGTAATATTTTTTTGCAGGGAGAACAGTGAGGAGCAATTATTTTTTTCAGGACCACAGCATAGGGCTTATTTAAGGCACAGCATAGGTGGTTATTTTTATACAGGAACATTGTAATGATACTGTTATTTTAAGGGCACCATGTCGGGATGTGCTGCAAAAGACCAGAGAAAATGGAAGTCTGCAGAGATGAGCTGTGGATGTGAAGTCATTATGGAGCCAGGTACATGAGAAGATAGCGATTGGTGAGTATATTATCACACAGACAATACACTACACTAACAATTACACAGGTTTAGGGGGAAAAAATTACAGAAAGCTTCTTTAATATTTGCAGAAAAATCTACGTTTAGAAACCTTGCACATCTAGACACTCACACACTCTCTGACTCTGTTCTACCACTGACATCCATATCCTCACTCCATGACACAGACAGCGCCACCGCTTTCTACAATGCCACTCTCGCATTAGCTATTGACTCGGTCGCCCTTCTTGTGCATGGCAGAGCGCGACGAGTCAACAGGCAACCCTGGCACAACAACCTCACTAAACAGCTTCGACAAGCGTCCAGGGTTGCGGAGCGGCGTTGGAAGAAAACACATACTCAAGATGACTTCACTGCATTCAAACAAGCAACATTTGCATTCAAATCAGCACTCACCTCTGCTAAACAGGCCTACTTCACAACCCTCATATCCTCCCTATCCTACAACCCCAAACAGCTATTCAACACTTTTAACTCTCTTCTCCGCCCTCCACTGCCCCCTCCGACCTCTGTCATCTCTGCTGAGGAGTTTGCCACACACTTCAAAAACAAGATTGACCAAACACGGCAAGTCTTTACTGTCCGACCACCACAACCCCTTTGTTTTCCACACCATTTCCCTATCCCCATAACCTCCCTTCCCAACATCACGGAAAGAGACCTTACTCGTCTCCTCTCCAAATCACACCTCATCACATGTGCACTCGACCCCATCCCATCCCACCTCCTCCCCAACCTCACCCCCACACTCATCCCATCCCTAACCCATCTTTTCAACCTATCACTATCTTCTGGTACTTTCCCCGCTGCCTTCAAACATGCCACAATCACGCCCATCCTCAAAAAGCCATCCCTCGACCCAACCGCCTTGTCCAGCTACCGCCCCATATCGCTGCTCCCATTTGCCTCCAAACTCCTTGAGCAACACGTTCACGCTGAACTTTCCTCCCACTTTTCATCTAACTCTCTCTTCAACAACCGACAATCCGGCTTCCACCCCCACCATTCCACCGAAACTGCCCTTACCAAAATCACCAATGACTTACTTACAGCCAAAGCTAACAGACAATTCTCTGTACTCGTTCTTCTTGACCTGTCCTCTGCTTTCGATACAGTTGACCATTGCCATCTATTACAGATCCTCTCTTCCTTTGGCGTCAAAGACCTTGCCCTATCCTCGATCTCCTCATACCTTTCTAACCACACATTTAGCGTCTCCCACTCCCACACTACCTCCTCACCCCGCCCCCTCTCTGTTGGAGTCCCTCAAGGCTCTGTCCTAGGACCTCTACTCTTCTCAATCTATACCCTTGGCCTGGGACAGCTCCTTAGATCCCATGCCTTCCAGTACCATCTGTATGCTGATGACACCCAGATCTACCTCTCTGTCCCAGATGTCACCTCTCTGCTGTCCAGAATCCCAGCATGTCTAGCAGTCATATCCTCCTTCTTCTCCTCCCGTTACCTCAAGCTCAATGTGGACAAAACTGAACTCATTATCTTTCCCCCATCTCGCATATCTTTCCCACCTGATCTTTCTATCACAATAAATGACATTACTCTTTCCCCTGTACCGACAATCCGCTGCCTCGGAGTAACCCTTGACTCTGCCCTGTCCTTCAAACCCCACATCCAAGCTCTCGCCACCTCCTGTCGCCTCCAGCTCAAAAATATTTCCAGAATTCGTCCTTTCCTCAACCCTCAATCTACTAAACTGCTTGTGCATGCCCTCATCATCTCCCGCCTCGACTATTGCAACATTCTCCTCTGTGGCCTACCTGCTAACACTCTCGCACCCCTCCAGTCCATCCTCAACTCTGCTGCACGACTCGTTCATCTCTCGCCTCTGCTACCCCCCTTGCAAATCCCTTCATTGGCTCCCATTCCCCCAGCGTATCCAGTTCAAACTACTAACACTGATCTACAAAGCCATCCACAACCTCTCTCCTCCTTACATCTCTGAACTAATCTCCCGATATATTCCTTCACGTAACCTCCGTTCCTCTCAAGACCTCCTTCTCTTCTCCACACTTACTTGTTCCTCACGCAATCGCCTCCAAGATTCCTCCCGAATATCCCCAGTGCTATGGAATTCTGTGCCTCAACACGTCCGATTATCCACCACAGCTGGATCCTTCAGACGGAACGTGAAAACCCATCTCTTCAAACAAGCTTACAGCCTGCCATGACCTTACTTGCTGCCACCTCAACCAACAACACCGGAACTACTACAACCCGTCAACCTACTGTCTCCGCCCCTTTCCTGTAGAATGTAAGCCTGCAAGGGCAGGGTCCTCTTCCCTCCGTACCGTTCTATCATTGTTAGTTTGTTTACTGTAAGTGATATCTGTATTTGGTATGTAACCCCTTCTTATGTACAGCGCCATGGAATCAATGGCGCTATATACATTATTAATAATAATAATAATAATAATACTTTTATTTATTATGCAAATGAGGGCGCTTCGGTGCACCGTTACGTTTGTATATTAAAGCCAGTCTTTTGTCTATACTGATAGTGCTCTGTAAAAGTGAGTACTGTCTAAAATCAGCATGCAAGTCTGTGCTTGCACACTGACACTGGATGAGCGCAGCAGCATGCTCCAAGTGTCAGTGTGGATGCACACAATGTGGCTGCAGGCTTGTTCTGACACCTGGCTCTAGTCTCTTTGGCTGCCCTTTGAACAGCTTCAGTAAAGAGGAGAGGTGTTCAATGAGCAGACAGCATGCGCACATCACAAGGCCATCTCCTCCTTGCTGAAGCAATTTGCTTGTTAATCTTAGGGTATGTGCTCACGATGCAGATTTTAAGCAGAAATTTCCTGAGCGTTTTTTCCTCTCCCTGGCAGAAAAAACGCACGCAGATTTTACATGCGTTTTTTCTCCCAGGGAGATGCGTGACCATCAACTGACTAAATTACGTCACCACAGGTCCTGGCAGAACACCGCAGGCTGCCGAGGAGAGAAGACGCTGCCGGGAGCAGACCGGGACCGCCGGAGAGGTAACTATGAATACTTTCTTTTATTTTTTACTTTAGAATTCTTTTTTAACTACAGGTACCATGGTACCCAGGTTGGAGGAGAGTCTCCTCTTCTCCAGACCTGGGTACCATCCGCGCATTGAACAGCATAACATCCGCATGTGCACATGGGCGCCAAGCATGTAAAAACCGATTTTATAAAAACACATTTCTCTGCAATCAGACCTCTGCTATGGGCCATACAGGTATGTATAGATTTACTTTTCTATAACCTGTATGCCCATAGTAGAGGTCTGATATCTCCCAAGGGGTGACAGATTCCCTTTGTTTAACAGTGCTACTGCCTGCACCTCATCAGTACTGTGGTTCCTGCATGGTCTGCACTCTGATGATGGCTGGTAACAACAACTCCAAGTATCTCCTTACCATTGTAAAGACATACTGGGAGCTGAAATGTCATGCTATACAATTGTATGTTGGGCTGAACTGACATTGCAATTGTTCTCTGTATCAAATTTAGTGATGTACCGGTGGTGGTACTGGTGATGTAGTCATGCGCTGGCGGTGGTACTGGTGATGTAGTGTAGTCGTGCACCGGTGGTGGTAGTGGTAATGTAGTCAAACATCGGCAGTGGCACTGGTGATGTAGTCATGCGCCGGCGGTGGTACTGGTGATGTAGTCATGTGCTGGCGGTGGTACTGGTGACGTAGTGTAGTCGTGCACCGGTGGTACTGGTGATGTAGTGTAGTCGTGCACCGGTGGTAGTAGTGGTAATGTAGTCATACATCAGCAATGGCACTGGTGATGTAGTCATGTGCCAGCGGTGGTACTAGTGACGTAGTCATCTAGATGTGGCAATATTTCATTTATTAGTAGTGTTGAGCGAGAATGTTCTATTAACCCTTTCGCCAAGTATGCTCGGGCCGAGCTCCGAGTATTTACAGCTGCACGGTGATATGGTTGAATCGCTCCTGTGTGCATGACTTGCAACTGTTTGACAGCTTTATTACATGTGAGGAATGTCTATTTCTTACACATTCCTCACATGTAATAAAGCTGTCAAACAGTCGCAAATCATGCACACGGGAGCGATTCAACCATATCACCAAACAGCTGTAACTACTCGGAGCTCGGCCCGAGCATACTCGGAACAGAACATACTCGCTCAACACTATTTATTAGGCTTGATAGTAGATCATTATTGGGTCAGTGTGCCAGTATACAAATAAAGTCGTCTGAATAAGGCCATATATGTCAGCTGAACAAGTATTTGAAACCCCCATACACCATAGACAGCTGTCCCATCATTCAGCTGGCAGCTATCTCACCCGACTCTCTCATACACAGGGGCGCTCACTTTGTGTTCTCGATAAGAGATCTGTCACTATACATCTCTGGCGGTGTGCTTATCTTTTAGAGAACAAAAGGATCTGCAGTCGGAATTCGGACATTCTGGATCCTTATCTCGCTGACAATCATTAGACTGTCAGCGGAATCTGTCTATCTCTATCTATCTAACTGCTATCTAAGGCCACGGTCCCACTATCAGTATTTGGTCAGTATTTTTTCTCAGGAGTGGGAGCAAAAATCAGGAGTGGGTGATAAATGCAGAATTGGTGACTTGTTTCTATTATACCTTTTCTCTGATTGTTCCTCACATTAGGACACACTGACTTCCTTTTTTGTCTTAAATCGGCTGTTTTTTGTTTCTTTTCCAACATCTTTTGGCCATTTTTTTTTTATTTTTTTTTATATAACTCAAATTGTATTAAAGCAATAGTGAGTGGCTTCCTAGTGCTAGCGTGAAAAATAGTTAGGTTACCTATTTTAACCTCTATCTTTAAAATCCTAAAGCTGTTAAAAGAAGTTCAAAAGCCTGAACATATGTGTAACAAGTGCAGATGTTCATTTTTTTTATCGTTTAATTAGCGCTTTTCCAGGCGGGTTACATAGCAAATCTGCCTTTAATAGATGTCGTGTGCACATACTTATAGTTTCACTTATCAGTAGGGGGCATGACCACTTAAAGTGCCTAGGACAGCATGAATGCCAAATAGAGCCCTGGGTATGATGCAGTCAGGGCATCTAATTCTATCATGTGTGACACAGTGAGCAGTGCTGCACCAACAGAATCGGTGCTGCCAGCCGTCATTGGTGACAATGTCCACATCTCAGTATCACTTTGCAGTCACCAACAAAATGGCTCCACACTGTGATCCTGAACTTCATCCTCCCTTATCCTATTGCAAACTCCCAGAAGAGGAGGAGGGGAGAGGAGCGCTGTCACACACGTGAGCAGATCCTGCCCACATTTACTGCAGTCGTAATGTGAGTTTGCAGTACACTAGGTTTACATGACAAATCTCAGAAGCCGCTCCCCTAGTGTTTAAAAATTTAATTTATTTTTCACATTTTATACTATTAAAAAAAAATATATATTAAAACTTTAAAAAAAAACAATTCAACAATAGAGAAAATTTAATGTGTTTGACAGAGGTAGAAGACTCCCCGGGTCAGCCCATGAGGTCTCCTGCCATGTGAGTACAGTGGCGGTGCCTAATGGGTTATGCATCCAAGGGGTAATGTTTCTCCTTGCAGAGATTGACATGTTAAGCATGTCAAGGTGAGGAGACTTAAGCCACAATGCTCCTCTGGGAAGTATGCAAATTGTCTCTTTGGAGAGGAAGAGGACCAGAACTCTAGTGCCACCTATGGGACACAGCAATCCTAAAAGTCAATATCGACCCTTTAACGAGCCTTATCACATGACTTAGCATAATAGGCAAAACCAAAATCTGAATTTGCGGACACTGTGTTTCGGGGTACTGCCCAGCACCGGCATCAGCACCTGGCGCACCCGGGCAAGTGCCGGGGCCCTGAGCAGGCGGGGGGCCCACTCGCGGTCGGGCACCCCGCCGGGCTATGCGCGGAGCATTATAAGGGGACCAGTATCCTGTACGGAGCGTTTTATGGGGGCCAATATTCTGTATGGAGCGTTATATGGGGGCCAGTATTCCTTATGGAGCGCTATATGGGGGCCAGTATTCCATATGGAGCATTTTATGGGGGCCAGTATTCTCTATGGAGCATTTTATGGGGGCAAGTATTTTGTATGGAGCATTATATGGGGGCCAGTATTCCGTATGGAGAGTTATATGGGGGCCAGTATTCCATATGGAGCATTATATGGGGGCCAGTATTCCGTATGGAGCATTATATGGGGACCAGTATTCCGTACGGAGAGTTATATGGGGACCAGTATTCCGTACGGAGCATTTTATGGGGGCCAGCATTCCATATGGAGCATTATATGGGGGCTAGTATTCCGTATGGAGAGTTATATGGGGGCCAGTATTCCGTATGGAGCGTTTTATGGGGGCCAGTATTCCGTATGGAGTGTTTTATGGGGGCCAGTATTCCGTATGGAGCGTTATATGGGGACCAGTATTCCGTATGGAGCATTTTATGGGGGCAAGTATTTTGTATGGAGCATTATATGGGGGCCAGTATTCCGTATGGAGAGTTATATGGGGGCCAGTATTCCATATGGAGCATTATATGGGGGCCAGTATTCCGTATGGAGCATTATATGGGGACCAGTATTCCGTACGGAGAGTTATATGGGGACCAGTATTCCGTACGGAGCATTTTATGGGGGCCAGCATTCCATATGGAGCATTATATGGGGGCTAGTATTCCGTATGGAGAGTTATATGGGGGCCAGTATTCCGTATGGAGCGTTTTATGGGGGCCAGTATTCCGTATGGAGTGTTTTATGGGGGCCAGTATTCCGTATGGAGCGTTATATGGGGACCAGTATTCCGTATGGAGCATTTTATGGGGGCCAGTATTCCACATGGAGAGTTATATGGGGACCAGTATTCCGTACGGAGTTATATGGGGACCAGTATTCCGTATGGAGCATTTTATGGGGGCCAGTATTCTGTATGGAGCATTATATGGGGGTCAGTATTCTGTATGGAGCGTTATATGGGGGCCAGTATTCCGTATGGAGCGTTATATGGGGCCAGTATTCCATATGGAGCATTTTATGGGGGCAAGTATTTTGTATGGAGCATTATATGGGGGCCAGTATTCTGTATGGAGCATTATATGGGGGCCAGTATTCCGTATGGAGAGTTATATGGGGGCCAGTATTCCATATGGAGCATTATATGGGGGCCAGTATTCCGTATGGAGCATTATATGGGGACCAGTATTCCGTACGGAGAGTTATATGGGGACCAGTATTCCGTAGGGAGCATTTTATGGGGGCCAGCATTCCGTATGGAGCATTATATGGGGGCCAGTATTCCGTATGGAGAGTTATATGGGGGCCAGTATTCCGTATGGAGCGTTTTATGGGGGCCAGTATTCCGTATGGAGTGTTTTATGGGGCCAGTATTCCGTATGGAGCGTTATATGGGGACCAGTATTCCGTATGGAGCATTTTATGGGGGCCAGTATTCCGTATGGAGAGTTATATGGGGACCAGTATTCCGTACGGAGTTATATGGGGACCAGTATTCCGTATGGAGCATTTTATGGGGGCCAGTATTCTGTATGGAGCATTATATGGGGGTCAGTATTCTGTATGGAGCGTTATATGGGGGCCAGTATTCCGTATGGAGCGTTATATGGGGCCAGTATTCCATATGGAGCATTTTATGGGGGCAAGTATTTTGTATGGAGCATTATATCGGGGCCAGTATTCTGTATGGAGCGTTATATAGGGGCCAGTATTCCGTATGGTGCATTTTATGGGGGCCAGTATTAAGTATGGAGCATTATATGGGGGCCAGTATTCCGTATGGAGAGTTATATGGGGGCCAGTATTCCGTATGGAGCATTATATGGGGGCCAGTATTCCGTATGGAGCATTATATGGGGGCCAGTATTCCGTATGGAGAGTTATATGGGGGCCAGTATTCCGTATGGAGCATTTTATGGGGGCCAGTATTCTGTATGGAGCATTATATGGGGGTCAGTATTCCATATGGAGCGTTATATGGGGGCCAGTATTCTGTATGGAGCGTTTTATGGGGGCCAGTATTCCATATGGAGCGTTTTATGGGGGCCAGTATTCCGTATGGAGCGTTTTATGGGGGCCAGTATTCCGTATGGAGCGTTATATGGGGACCAGTATTCCGTATGGAGCATTTTATGGGGGCCAGTATTCCGTATGGAGAGTTATATGGGGACCAGTATTCCGTACGGAGAGTTATATGGGGACCAGTATTCCGTACGGAGCATTTTATGGGGGCCAGTATTCCGTATGGAGAGTTATATGGGGGCCAGTATTCTGTATGGAGCATTTTATGGGGGCCAGTATTCTGTATGGAGCATTTTATGAGGGCCAGTATTCCGTATGGAGAGTTATATGGGGACCAGTATTCCGTATGGAGCATTTTATGGGGGCCAGTATTCTGTATGGAGCATTATATGGGGGTCAGTACTCCGTATGGAGCGTTATATGGGGGCCAGTATTCCGTATGGAGCGTTATATGGGGGCCAGTATTCCATATGGAGCATTTTATGGGGGCAAGTATTTTGTATGGAGCATTATATGGGGACCAGTATTCTGTATGGAGCATTATATGGGGGCCATTATTCTGTATGGAGCATTATATGGGGGCCAGTATTCTGTATGGAGCGTTATATAGGGGCCAGTATTCTGTATGGAGCGTTATATAGGGGCCAGTATTCCGTATGAAGCATTTTATGGGGGCCAGCATTCCGTATGGAGCATTATATGGGGGCCAGTATTCCGTATGGAGAGTTATATGGGGGCCAGTATTCCATATGGAGCATTATATGGGGGCCAGTATTCCGTATGGAGAGTTATATGGGGGCCAGTATTCCGTATGGACCATTTTATGGGGGCCAGTATTCTGTATGGAGCATTAAATGGGGGCCAGTATTCCGTATGGAGCGTTTTATGGGGGCAAGTATTCCGTATGGAGCGTTATATGGGGACCAGTATTCCGTATGGAGTATTTTATGGGGGCCAGTATTCCGTACGGAGAGTTATATGGGGACCAGTATTCCGTACGGAGCATTTCATGGGGGCCAGTATTCCGTATGGAGAGTAATATGGGGGCCAGTATTCCGTATGGAGCATTTTATGGGGGCCAGTATTCTGTATGGAGCATTATATGGGGGCCAGTATTCTGTATGGAGCATTATATGGGGGCCAGTATCCTGTATGGAACATTATATGGGGGCCAGTATCCTGTATGGAGCATTATATGGGGGCCAGTATCCTGTATGGAGCATTATATGGGGGCCAGTAATCTGTATGGAGCATTATATGGGGGCCAGTATCCTGTATGGAACATTATATGGGGGCCAGTATTCTGCATGGAGAATTATATGGGGGCCAGTATCCTGTATGGAGCATTATATGGGGCCCAGTATACTGTGTGGAGCGATTCGCCGATTTCTGAGCTATTGTGGAATTTACAATAGATATCGCTCATGTAATGTAAGGTACTGCCCCTCGTCAGTGCAAAGTGTGAGATCTGGGTTATGGAACACTGAGCGGCTATGCTTTACTGCATGTTCCAGGTCATTAGAGAAGTGATCAGTCATTGCTTCCAGTGGCCTATTGGGACAAACAAACACACATTCCACCTCCCTCCAAATGTTTTTTAAAAAGTTTGTATGGGGGTAATAAGACTGCCTAATATAATACAGCTGTTGCACCTGAAACATCAAAAATTCTGGCTCTTTAGCTGCGAAGATGAACATTTAAAAAAATATATTGACGTTAATTCAAACAGGCCTTGTCGTTAAGGGGTTAAAGTGGCATGCTCTGGGCATCCATAGAAGCTGGCGTATTTCCATCATCCCCATGCCACAACGCCCTCACCAGGCCCTGCTGAGGATCCGCCGTGCTGCTGGGCCGGATGCATCTCATTTTGCATCAGCTTCTCACTTTCGCTCGCCATTTACGGCACTCACTCACCAGCACGCCGGATGAACTGTCAAACCATTGTCCCTTTAAAAGAACATGCATTTTTTTCTAACCAATCAAAACTGGGATTCCTTCCTAAGGGTGGGCGCTTATTCGTCAGCCAATAGGAACAAACTGTGTCTGGCAGCTGTCCAGCTATAGTGAGCGTCAGCCGTGGGGTGGGCCGGGTAGCCACGGAGCTAAGCTATTTCTCTCCTCCAATCGTAATCTACCATTAGAGAGACGCAGATGACAGACGTGCTTCTCGTCCAATCAGCGGGCAGTTGTGATGCGTATATAAGAGCCGGCGGCCGGGGTGTAGCTCAGTGGGTTTCTGGCTGTCAGTGTCACTGGTTCTGCTGTGCGGCCTGCTCCGTGACCCGCCCCGCACGCTGACAACCTCTCTGGACCGGCCTGGCCTAATTTTAATGTTCTGTCACGGCTTTTAGAGGCTTTTTTAATTGCGCGGCTCTCCGTCTCCACACCCCGCCTTCTCCACTAGGACCTGTTGCAGCCTCTCAGCGTACGACTCCCGGAGAGCAACAGCCATGTCCTCCCAAGCAGCGGCCGACTCCCAGCGTTTCAGCGTCCTCTCGTGGCAGCAGGTGCGCCGCCTGGAAGCCATCCTGAAGGAGAGTGTGCCCATCCACGGCCGAGGGAACTTCCCGACGCTGTCCTGCCAGCCGCGGCACCTGGTGCAGGTAAGGCATGCTGCCTGTCAGTGACAGCCCGGCCCGCCGCTGAGTCAGTGCAGGAGCGTGCTGGGGCCGGCTTCCTGTCACACACGTGGTGTGGAGGTCGCCCCCTCCGCTGCGCACTGCTGGACCCCGCGCTGGAGGCTGCTGGCCGGGCGCCAGGTCGGGTGCTCTGCAGGAATGAATGTGCTGGCTCAGGAGCAGTTACATAACCGTGCTGGGGAGCAGAGGGCAGGCGAGGCTGAGATTCCTGGAAGCCGGGGTGTGGGGCAGCTCCATGGTCTGTACTGCTGAATGCGGGCTATTGTCTTCTGTTATCACCCAGAGCAGGGGGATCCTTCCAGCACGATGGGGTGCTTCCTTTATGGCTGCCTCTGTCCTGCCCTTCCACAAATCGCTCCATTATAGCGGACCCGGCATCGGGTCACAACTGGTTAACTTTTCTAATTGTTCTCCCGCTCTAGCCCCTTATCCACTTTTTTTTTCTGGCCTTCTCCAAGGGTGTGGAGGCTCATACGATCCTCTGGGGCTGTCTTTAGGCTGCCCTGCATAACTACACTGTGAGCCCCTTGGTAAGGACTATAAAGATCAGCAATAAATGAAAGGCCTGAACTCTGAACTGTATGGTGGGAATAGTGAGGGGCCCTGGCCCCGGGTGCCCTTACTGAGAGGCCCTCTTTCCACTGGGTTTGGTTGACTTTACAGCTGACACACTAAGTGCAGTGCTGTCAATGTCACCCTGTAGCCACATGGCTGTCTCTAGGTCATAGTCGGAGGATTTGTGCTGAGATGTTCCTGGCTGCCTGCCAGAGTCTGAGCTGGATTTTTAGTATTGGTTTATCCCTAGTCCGCACACTTGCCTAGTAACTGCAGCTGCTGCAGGCATGACTCACTTGTCGCTGCGACTCCCAGGAGAAATGAAGCTCACTTTTCCCCTGTAACTGCACTTTTAGTAAGATGGCCGGTAGTGTTGTAATGCTGCGAACCTGCAGACTAACCCTATATCTGCAGCCTAATTGTTTGGTGACATGACAGATTCCCCTTAACCCCTTTACCCCCGAGTGTGGTTTGCATGTTAATGACCAGGCCAATTTTTACAATTCTGACCACTGTCACTTTATGAGGTAATTACTCAGGAACGTTTCAACGGATCCCCCTGATTCTGAGATTGTTTTTTCGTGACACATTGTACTTCATGATAGTGGTAAAATTTCTTCGATATCACTTGCATTTATTTGTGAAAAAAATCAGAAATTTGGTGAAAATTTCCAAATTTGAATTAATAAAAAATAACATTTCCCACATGTCTACTTTACATCAGCACAATTTTGGAACCAAAAATTTTTTGTTAGGAAGTTATAAGGGTTAAAAGTTGACCAGCGATTTCTAATTTTTCCAACAATTTAAAAATATATATATATATATATATATATATATATATATATATATATATATATATATATATATATATATATATATATATATATATATATATATATATATATATATATATATATATATATATATATATATATATATATATATATAATATATATAATATATATAATTTTTTGGGACCACATCACATTTGAAGTTAGATTTTTTTTTTTTTTTTTTTTCCCGCAAGGGTATAGGGTAAAAAAAGGACCCAAAAAATTGCTTGTGCAATGCCTCCTAAGCACCCAGATACCCAACATGTGGGGGAAAACCACTGTTTGGGCCTCGGAAGGCAAGGAGCGCCATTTGACATTTTGAATGTAAAATTTGCTTGGATAATTAGCGGACGCCATGTTTGGAGAGCCCCTGATGTGCCTTAACAGTGGAGCTCCCCCACAAGTGACCTCATTTTGGAAACTACACACCTCAGGGATTTTATCAAGGGGTATAGTGAACATTTTGAACCCAGAGGTACTACACAATATGATGACCTAATGTTAGTCTTGAGCGCAAGTGCTCGCTACTTGAGTTTGCATCATGCACTAAGTATCATGGGTGCTTGAGTCCCTGCCCCACATGTTTCACGGTTATTAGACACCCAAAAAACCCCATGGGGATCGCTCGTGCATGACTGTCAATCCCTGCAAGGTTTTTTTGGCTGTATAGCATCCGTGAAACATATGGGGCAGAGACTCGAGCAC
This sequence comes from Phyllobates terribilis, assembly GCF_046119375.1. NCBI lineage: Eukaryota > Metazoa > Chordata > Amphibia > Anura > Dendrobatidae > Phyllobates > Phyllobates terribilis. The sequence goes on along the minus strand of NW_027362762.1, from coordinate 534,636,615 downwards.
CCGCAATACTGTGCATTCCCGAGCACCCGATGCAAACTCAACTAGCGAGCACTTGTGCTCAACACTAGTCGCCATATCGTCTTTTTTTTTTTTTCCTTAATTCTGAAAAAATCCCAACCCTAAACCTAGCATTTATTTTTTATGCCTTTTCTCGTGCGGTATAAGTGATTAAGACTACTTTATTCTTTGGGTCGGTGCAATTACAGCGATACCAGATTCATATCGGGTATCATCCCCTATGCTGTGCAGGCTGTCAGCCCATGCACACACAAGCTAGGTAGACTGGGCACTAAGAACAAGCTACCTATCTTGCTGGTGACTATCCGGACCCGGCATACACTGTGGGATGCCGGATAGAGGTAAGAGGGGACGCTCACTGCTGCTTGCACTGCAAATGCTGCGATTGACTTTGATCGCAGCATTTTGGGGGTTAATGTGCTCTGAGCGGTGCGGCACCTCTCCTGGGACATTGTCACAGCAGACACCCAGCGGCGATCGTGCATGCACAGCTTGTGTGCGGGCGCAATCGCCAGGGCATATTGCATATCTGGCCCAGGGCACAGCTATGTACTAATACACCCCATGTCAGAAAGGAGTTAAGAATGCTGGCTCATTGGATTCCTGTGAGACTGGCATTGAGCTGGGAATAGGAATCCCAGTAGCCAGTGACTAAGGAACATTAGGGCTGTGGGGCACTGACTGCAGTAGTGACTAGTAATCTTCTATGTTGTGTAGCCATGCGTTAATTATACACAGGTAAGCTCTACCTGTATAGCTTGTCGATATTTTATTTATGTAAATCAGACCTGTTTGGTTATTGGGGTAAGCAAACTTCTTAAAAAAATAAATAAATAAAATTATTATTTCAGATGGTTGGCAGCCTGTTAACTCCTTTCCTATTAATCAGCTTGTGTAATCCTTGGAATGGTTTACAATGGGCCAGTGTAAATGCACCCCAAGTAGTTTGCGTGTAGATGGCATTCGAGACCAGCTAGAGGATGGTCCATAAATGCTCTTGTGCTGCAGTACCAGAGCTCCAGTAACATATTCAGGCACACTTGTGACAAATTAGCAGGTTCTTTCATACTGAAAGTAAATAAGTGCCCCTACCTGCCAGGTACCATTGTGTGACTGCTTTTAGATCAGGGGTGTCAAACCGAGGGCCAAAATTAAAAACTTGGACGAAGTCACAGGCCAACCAGTATACAGAATAATGGGGGAGGAGGGGCATATGGTTTTCCATACAGAATAATGGGGCCCCACATAGGGGTGGTGGTTCTGTTGTCACGAGCCAAATAAAACCACCCTGCTGCCAGGTTTGGCCCACAGGCCAGAGTTTGACATGTATGCTTTAAAGATCATCCCCCTCCGGACCCTAAAGGCTCAGTGACCTTTACTGCTGTGTTCCATCGTATAGCTTCTAGGACACTTGTATAGCCACCTCATGTTTTCTTCTCTTCAGATGTTCTTGTTTGTTGAATTTTCTGAAGTCACTTGACTGTTATCTTTAGTCACATTTATTTTATATTCTTCCTTTATGAGCACTGCAGTCTTTAAAAACCACTAAGGGAATGTTCACACAGCATCTTTCAAGAGGAAGATGTACAGAAATCTCATCTCTTTTGGAAGTTTATAAACCTCAGTGTTAGTAATTTGACTGCTTGGTATCTTTGGAAACCTGAAGTCGTTAAATGGTGCTGAAAAGACTGAGCATATGAACAGCTTGTTTTTAGTTTGAAATGAATGCTCATTCTTTTGATTGTGCGTTTAGCACTTTTTTGGATTTGCCCCAAACCTACCTGGGTAATAAGCCCATTGTGAACATACACTAAATAATTTTTTTTCTCTAATAACCCCCCACGACAGCACACAGGAGGATGTAACCCCACCCTAATAGGGACAGGAAATATGAAGAGGTTTAAATAGCCCCTCCCACATTCTCCATCCAGTGTTATTTCCTGTCCCTATCAGGGATGAAGAGGTCATCCCTGGTGTGCTGGGCTGATGACAGGCACTGAAGGAAAGCTACTAGCTGGGCAGCGGAGGATCGAGCGGTCTTTACCTCTCCTCCTCCTCCTGGGGGGGGGGGCACTGCTCCCATCTCCTCTGGATTCAGACCCCCTCCTGCAGTCTGCGCTCTCGTGCGAGGACTGCAGGATCTTCTGACCGGAGGCCTCTCTGAGCTCTCCGGTCCATCTCCCCCTCTGGATGCGCGGGTGATGCCGGCTTCTGGATGTGGAGCGCACGCTGCAGTGCCTGAAGTGATGCGGGGCCGTGGATGACGTCACTTCCAGCAGTTTGCATTCCACTGTGAACCACATCAACAAGCTATGGGGGAAGAAGAGCGGAATGCCGCCGGTGATCAGAAATCTTCACCTGGACACCAGGGGAGGAGTCCTCTAAACAGAGGGAGGCGCTGGTCCAGTCACCCATAAAAGGAGCCCTGGACATGAAGACATCTAGAGGTAGGACAAAATTATTAGATAAGATTAGATATTAGAAAAAACTTTTTGACAGGGTGATTAATGAGTGGAACAGGCTGCCACGAGAGGTGGTGAGTTCCCCTTCAATGGTCGTCTTCAAACAGAGGCTGGACAGACATCTGTCTGAGATGATTTAGTGAATCCTGCTTTGAGCAGGGGGTTGGACCAGATGACCCAGGAGGTCCCTTCCAACTCTACCATTCTATGATTCTAAAACCATGTCTGAAGCTTCTCTCTGCATCTGTAGAGCCCAGTGCCAGTCCAGTCCCAGTAAGTATGGCACTGGTAGTCCATATCCCAGATGCAGGAAATGGTGATTATAGCTCCCCTCCCCTTCTCCCCTCTCTTGTAGGGGGACAAGGAACCTGCATCTGGAGAAAAAGTTAAACTGTCACGCAGATGTCCCATCTGTACAAAAAGACTATCGTCCTCCCATAGAAAGCCCCTATGCAAGGACTGTACGGAGATTATCAGGCAGGAACAACCTTCCTTAATGGAGGAGATAAAGGGGATTGTACATCAGGAGATCAAATCCTCCTTAGCCTCAGTCACTCTCTCTACACCCTCACCTAGTCAGGGTTCTACATCTACTCCCTCAGCAGCCAAAAAGAGGAAGATTAGCCCGCCAGAGGAAGGGGTGGAAGACTCTCAAGAGGAGATGTATATCTCGGAAGATCTTCCCAAGGAAAGTGAATGAAGTCCAACCCCTGATAATCTCTCGTTGGGAGTTATTTTCCATCAGATAGTTTGGAGGAACTCCTCATGGCAGTAAGGAGAACTATGGAGGTTGAGGAAGAAAAAGTGACCCAAACAGTGCAGGATCAGATGTTTGGGGGGGTGGGCTACGTTCCAGGAAAAAATTGGTGTTCCCTATACACCAGAGTATTAGGGACTTGGTCTTCGAGGAGTGGGAATCTCCTGAAAAGAGATAAAATACCCCTACAGAGTTAAGGGATAGATTTCCTGTAGACAATGAGACTGCAGAATGGTCTGAAGTCCCAAGAGTGGATATCCAAATTGCACGAGTAGCAAAGAAAACCACACTGCCCTTTGAAGATTCCTCTCAATTAAAAGACCCCTTGGAATGCAAAATGGAGGGACTACTAAGAAAATCCTGGGAGACCTCAGCAACACTAAGCACCAACAGTCTCTATGGGCGTAGCTCGATCAATGGCTCTTTGGCTAGATCAACTGGAAGAAGACTTAGTTTCAGCCACCCCCAGAGAAGACATCTTGGCATCCCTACTGCTTCTACAGAAGGCTATGGGGTTTTTAGTAGATGCCTCTGCAGAATCTGAGAGTGGCGGCAAGAGCATCTGGGCTATCAAACTCTAAGAAGGGCCCAATGGTTGAAATCCTGGAACGGCTATGTGGCATCAAAAATGAAGTTGTGCTCCATCCCCTTAAGGGGAAATACATGTTCGAGCCAGCCTAGATCTTCTAGAGAAGGCCTCAGACAAGAAGGCCCTCCTGGAACCTAGGAATGTGAGGAAGAGGCCTTTTCATCCCTCCCAAGAGCAGACCCCTCAATATAGGGGTAAATGTAGAGGAGGCAAAAATCTTCCTCTCCCAAAACCAACGTCAGAACAGACCATGACGTCGGTCCAGTCGGGGGCTGCATCGTGAATGTTCTCCCTCAGTGGAAAGAAATCTGCTCAGACCCATGGGTCCTGAGGGTTGTCAAGTTCAGAGTAAAAATAAATTTAACCTTATCCTCTGGAGGATAGGAGAACACCGCTCTCTTCTCAGTCGTCAGACCACCCTGATATCTGGTCTTACAGACCCATTGTCCTCAGGGGTGATATCCCTGGTTCCTACAAGAGAGGCACAGGACATTATTCCAGACTCTTCCTAATAAAAAAAAAAAAAAACATATGGCTCAGAGTTATAATCAATTTAAGGCCACGGAATCAGTATATCCATTACCAATGATTCAAGATGGAATCCATCAGGTCGACGGTCCCCCTGATAGGACAGGACCATGTCATGGCCACAATCGACCTCCAGGATGCGTATTACCACATCCCCATACATCCACTTCACAGGAGGTTCCTAAGATTCACAGTGGCTCAGGGGGATCAAATAGTCCACGATCAATTCAATGTTCTCCCATTTGGAATTTCATCAGCCCCTTGAATACTTACAAAAGTCATGGCTTATATCAGGGGTCAAAACACTTCAACAGTACCATAACTCAACGACCTGCTTTAATCAGGCCTTCAATACCAGTACTCTGAGAACATCTGCAGTTGACCACTCAGATCCTATCATCTCTGGGCTGCTTAGTGAACCAGAAAAAAATCAGATGGTTCCCTCCATGACAAACATTTCTAGGAGTACTAGTGGATTCCCACAGCCAGATGTCATTCCTGCCCAAACAAAAACAGGTCATGATGAAAGCAAAAATCAATGTCCCAAGCAGCAGAAGATCAGTATCATTAAGACATGCCATGTCGGTCCTCAGGTCTATGACATCCTGTATTCAGATGGTGGCCTGGGCTCAAGCGCATACCTGAACATTACAGACCCACATCCTTCCGAAATGGGATGGATCCCCACGATCTCTGAACTGGAGAATCCCTATACCACCACGAGTAAGGACTTCTCTATTCTGATTGCCGAACAGAAAAAAACTGAACAGAGGAGTACCATGGATCCAGAATCTGCTGGTAACCATAAAGGTGGATGCCAGCAAAAAGGGATGGGAAGCCATGGTCTCCCTAGAGCTATTCCAGGGTTTATGGACCAAAGAGGTGAGCCAACACATCAAATTTCAGAGAACTAAAGGCCGTAGAGTAAGTCCTCAGAGCAGCAGAGCCTCTGGTCCAGAAATCTCACATTCAGATATTTTCAGACAATGTCATCAAGGGGGGCACAAGATAAGAAGGCTTAAAAGCAATCTCGGCAAGAATATTCTCCTGGGCCGAAGAACATCTTCTATCCTTGTCAGCTCTTCATATCAAAGGCTCAGTCAATATCCAGGCCGACTTCTTAAGCAAAACAAAGATTCATCCAGGAGAGTGGATCCTAAACCCAGACATCTTCCAGATGTTAGTCGAGAGATGGGGCTATCCAGAGGTAGATCTCTTCGCCAGACACCCGAATGCAAAAGACGCCTGGACGCATTCTCTTACAAATGGGAGTTCAAACTAGTGTATGCCTTTCCCCCACTACCTATCCTTTCAAAAACCTTACAGAAGATATGGACCGAAGGGACCAGAGAAATCCTAGTGGCCCCTCGCTGGCCAAAAAAGTTGGTTTGGAACGTTAACCAGTCAAGTGTGGCGAGCCCTCTAATCATTTTCTCCCATCAAGGATCTCCTTCTCCAGGGACCGATTCACCACCCGGATCCCGAGAGACTATACCTACGCCTGGCTTTTGAATTCCTGATATTAAAAACAAGAGGCTTCTCAGAGAAAGTCATCAAAACGTTCCAGAAGAGCAGGAAACCTGTAACTAATACAATTTGCCATAAGATCTGGAAAACCTTCTTAAGGTGGTGTGCACCCACTCGCCCAGACCCTCATAGGGCTGATGTGGTTCAGACTCTAGACTTTTTACAAGAAGGTCTCAGACCTAGTACTCTTAAGGTCCAGGTAGCAGCATTAAGTTCATACTTCGATCAAAGACTAGAGGGACATCAGTGGGTGAGAAGATTTGACAGCATCCACCCTAGAGTAACAAACCTGGCTCCCCCTGGGACCTTAACATTGTTCTGAAAGGGTTAAGCCTTCCACCCTTTGAGCCCTTATCAACCATAAGACTGGACAGGCTGATCTGGAAACGGCATTCCTGCTGGCAATAACTACAGCCAGAAGAGTGTGAACTACAGGCCCTTTCAGTCAACGAAACCTACCTGAGAATCCTGGAAGATCGTCTAATTTTCCAACTTGACCCTTCATTTCTACCTAAGGTGGTCTCAAATTTCCACAGATCTCAGGAAATAATCCTTCCATCTTTTTGTGACAACCCAAAAGACAAGAGATGGAATTCCACACTCTGGACATTCGGAGAATAGTACTAAACTATCTTCAGGAAACAGAAGGAAGGAAAGACAAGAACCTTTGTCCATACACAAGGTCCAAACAGAAGAAAGAAAGCGGCATAATCCACAATAGCCAACTGGATTAAGAGGGCGATTAGAGGCTTACCAGATCCAGGATCTACCTCCAGCAAAGCTCAAGGCCCATTCTACAAGGGCGATATTTGTCTCCTGGGCTGAAAGTCTGTGCATCCATCAAACTGATTTGCAGAGTTGCCACATGGTCCTCAATACTTTCTCCAAACACTACAGACTAGACCTAAGGTCTGTTGGAGATTTAGCCTTTGGAAGGAAGGTCCTTCAGGCTATTGTCCGTCCCTAGTATATCTTTGGTATACCCCCTATGTGCTGTTGTGGGGGGGTTATTGAAGAAAATAGAAACCGAATTACCAGTAAGTCTAATTCTAATAACCCACCACAACAGCACGGATAATTCCCTCCCCCTCGCTTATTGTTTCTACGACAGCTTGATCAGTAGAAATAAAATTGATTTGAAGCATCTATACTCTTGTGGTCCTTAGTAATAGCACTGGAGGGAGAATGTAGGAGGGGCTATTTAAACCTCTTCGTATTTCCTGTCCCTATTAGGGTTAGGTTACATCCTCCTGTGTGCTGTCATGGTGGGTTATTAGAATTAGATTTACTGGTAATCTGGTTTCTTTTTTTTTTTTTAATAGTTTACTGCATTTTTGCCAAAATGTAGTGTTTCAAGTGCTAAGTAGTTTTGAAGCATTTTTTTTTTTTTCACGCATTTAAATGACTGCCTAAAATGGTATGTAACGTACAGTTTTTCTTGTCAACCCCTGCATTTTTAATGCAGGAGAAAAGGCATTGGAGAGAAAGCCCCAGTGTAAATATATCTGTAACAGCTTGCTAGACTACAGCTCTTCTGGGTGTGAAATGAATTGTATTTACTAGAAAGAAGTGATCTCTAGCTGGTTACTCACCACTTCATACTGTACAGTGTTTTCTTCCACACCCTGTGAGCTGCCTGCAAATGAGACAAACTTGTCTTCTGCCACTCAAAGGATGTTATGACTGTCCAACTATTCATCTAGGGCTATGATCTGTATAGGTGAACTCAAGCATATGAGATTTTAGCTATCTGTTAAACTGCAGCTAGGTCCTGTTTGTCATGGGAAGTATATTTGGTGTACATGCAAGTTATTAAGGAGGAATCTCTATAGGTCAGGATTTATAAGGTCACAAATAAAATTTAAAATTCCTTTTTATATTAGATTAAGGGAGAGCACAAAGTTGTCAGTTTTTGGGCATTTGTAATCTATAAGACACAACCCTCTCTACAAGGGTTAGGCCTTCATGCCAACATAATCTGAAGTGGATGGACTTTTTTGCAATTTGCTTGTTGCAGTAGCCTCTTGGGCACAACGTGACCCTTTTCATTTGTATTGCACTGCAGTGTAGTAGTGACATGGTGAACTCTGACGACAGAAAAGGTGTCGTAGGCAAGCTTGCCATTTAGGCCCGGGCTTAAAGGTTGTCCACTACTTTCACAATGATGACTTATCCCAGGGATGGGTCATCCATGTCTGATCGGCCAAGGTCCAGCACCCCACTGATCAGCTGTCATTGTCAGCAGCTGCCAGCCAGAAATACTCACTTGCTGAGCTGCTCCATCTTCTGATGGTAGCCAAGTTGGGGTACTGCACATCCACCTCCTATTCAAAGCAATAGTAGGTGGATGGCGTACTGAGCGGCAGCCACTCTCAGAAGATGGCCAGCTCTGCAAGTGAGTACTTCTGGCCACCTGCATTAGCAGGTTTGATTCTTTACTTGAATTAAAAAAAAACACTGACTTTGCATTATTCATGAGTGGAGGCGATGGGGTGTGTATTTGGAAATCCAAACCTTTAATGGTCTTCAATTTCTGACCAGCGCTGCAGACGCCTGAAGGATACTTGCTGACCCAACAAGGGGTCCTTTAACCAACCACCCTCCCCACTTCATATTAATGAAGAGTGTATATTAAGAAAAAAATTGTACAGGGGAATGTTTGCAAGTCAATGCCTATGATCTATATCTAGTTAAAATGAATCTCAGAATATCTTTAGGTAATGATTTAAAGGTAACCTGTCACTAGTTTTGACATAGCTAAAAAATATCACCTTTCAGCATCTGTGCTGCATTCCCTAAATCCTCATATAACCCACCTAACTTCCCCTGTATATTCCTGAAAAACCTTTTTTAATGTCTCCTGCGCTGTATGCTAACCTTCTCGGTCCTATGGGTTATTCTTTGGGCTTCTCCATCCCTCTGTCCTCCTGCGTCATCCAAATAGCTGGGTGAAATCCTATGCTTGCACTGAGAAATTTGTCATCTGCGCAGTGACTAGGAACAGTGGGTGCCCATCTGATCCCTCAAACTAGGGGCTCCCTAGTCTATCCCTGTCCCCCCACATTACCCTGGAAGATGGAGACGCTGGGGTCATGTACCCTGCCCTGCTCCCATCTTAAACCTTATCTGTTCCCTCCCCCACCCAGCAAGGTGTGAGGCTGAAGTGTATAAGATTACATTAACCAAACAGACAAGGGTAGACAGATGGGGATGAACAAATACTATAGGTATACAAGTATACTCACAAAACAGAGTGGAACACAGGAAGGATAGGTAGGAGAAACTAAATGGGAGAGGATGAGTATAAGCATGCAAACAAATTCCAAGCAGAAATCTCCTGAATAACTCTCCAAACACTGAATTTCATCTCCAGCACCAAACCAGGAAGTAGAACTCTCTGGCAATTCCCTAGTGTCAGTGGTGGCATATATACCAGTAGGGAGTGGCTAACACAGAACAGCTAAGGCAATTCAGGATGGCAAGCTCCAGGAGATCAACAGCATTGATTAACCCTTGCAATAGCAGAGCAAGGGAAATGGATGGTGAAGCAGTTCTAATCGGTGCAGGATTTCATGTGTCCAGACTCTGCGATCTTCTGGCCCCTCTGTCGTGGTATCCCTGTGACATTGACTTTTTTTTTTTTCTATTTTTTTTTTTTTTTTTTTCTGCACAGCTTATCAAAAGATGCTATTTTTATGAACAGTGTAAGACTGTAATAGAATCAATAATTTAAGTGATGCATGTCTACAATCCTGATATGTGGTGTATTCACAGAACTGTAGAATGAAACTTCAGATTCCAAAAAAAAAATCAAACACCTTTAAAAAAATATAGTCATGGATGGGACAAAAAAGCATCATATTAAAGACTAGGCCATGCCTGTGGAAAACATTCATAACCCCTTCCACCCCCCCCCCCCCCCTCATCAGTGACTTATTCTGACTCGTCCTATAGTAATAGGACAAGTCTATTGGGGCTGAAAGGTTTATGTAATGACTAGCTAAAATGTCTGCAATGTTAAACCTGTAGACTGCAACAAGTAATTTTCTCAGCACTGAGCCTATGGCTTTTGCAATCAAATGTTTTTTACTTGTGGCTCGCTAATAAGGGCATAAATGTGCCGTCCAGTCCCTGAAGCTCTTAAACAGCTAGAATTGTAGCATGTTGTGTTGAAAACTACTGAGCATAGGGTGTGGTATGAACCACCCTAGCTGGCATTTTGCTGTTTCAGCTGTCTGGCAAGATGAGGCTAGATACTTTTCCAGTCTTGTATGAATTGATTATAGGTGGATGTATAAACTGATATTAAAGTTCATATCTCAATTATTTAAGAATAATACCAGGTCATTCCAAGGATGTTAGGACTAGGTGTTTACTGCTGGTTACTGTAGCTAATAAACACTCCTGATGGAAACCGGTCTCTCAGGTAAATGTATGACTTGATACAGATGTACTCATTTAGTGACCATGCTTTGTAGCCTGGATGGAATGTGTAATCTTCATTAATCTTTCGTGAGCTCCCCATACAAACAGGCTCCTCCTGGTTGTGCTGTTCTTCAGATTATGGGTGTAAGTATTTAGCATGCACTGTCATTAATTTCTATTGAAAGAACTTGTCCTAATTGGGGTGTTTTTTTTTTTTTTTTTTTTTTTTTTTGGCTCCTAAAAATCAAACAGCCCTGGTTTAAATATTTTACTAGTTATTTTAAATAGTTAACAATTTCATTTTGGGTATTGGAACCCCCCTCCCAATCTGAAACATAGAGGGATAGTCCTCGGTGAGCGGGAGTTCCAATTGCCTTATCCCCAGGGTGCCAACCTCCATGGCAAGGCAGGGATTTACCCAAGGATATGGAAAGCACTTTACGTTCAACATTGATGGACTAGATAACTATCAACTACCACAAAAAGTAGTTTTATATCATATTTGTTTGTATATATTCTGCACACATGGGAAGGGATTTTAACTAAAGTACAATAAAAGGTAACTTTTAATAGTTTTACAAAAAAAACAAAACATTTGATCTTCCCTTATTGTAACTATCTGTGCTGAACAGGCAGTTAGATGCCAACTACCTGACATTAAGTTCTTGGCACCAGAGCAAAAAATGGCAAGCCCTGGATAACACCATAAGTGGTGGTGCCATAAATGCCAAACTATAAACTTGATATGTAAAATTGGTTTGTAAATGTAGCTGAATCTGTTGCTATACCAAGGTTGCTTTTCATTAAAATAACAGATTAGATTATTAAAGTGTTAAAGTAAACCTACTAAGGTACTGAATTGTTCACCAGCTCTCAATCTCCAAGACCTTTGACTAGCTATTGTCACCAGGCAGAGCATTTTTGTGCATCCACATTTGTAAATGAGTAGTGGGCAAAAGTAAAAGGTTTCAATATATCTGATTAATCACATAGGCCTCCATATTTAAAGGGAACCATTCGTGAGAACTTTACTACTGAAACTAGTGGTGAGGTTGTATAGGTCCCAGTACTAAAAATCAGCAGGGGTCTATCATGGTCTCAGAGGGTGCATCCAGGTCCATGTGGGAAGGGGACCTGCTGACATCAATTTCACCTATTAAAATGTATTGTGGCGCAGAGACCCACTGGGTCCCTGCGCTACAATACACATGACCAGGCAATCGGAGGCTGAAAGCTGACATCAGCTTGCCTGTGATGCGCAGCATATGGCAGTGGCGTCATGCCAAAGTCAGCTAACAGTCTATTCAGTAGGACTATCAGCTGTGTATCCACCAGACTTCTGCACAACACAACTGATGGTCCCAACCCCATTTATAAGGCAAGAAATCCCACTTATTAAACCTGACAGGGCACACCTGTGAAGTGAAAACCATTTCCGGTGACTACCTCTTGAAGCTCATCAAGAGAATGCCAAGAGAGTGCAAAGCAGTCATCAAAGCAAAAGGTGGCTACTTTGAAGAACCTAGAATATAAGACATATTTTCAGTTTCACACTTTTTTGTTAAGTATATAATTTCACATTAATTCATAGTTTTGATGCCTTCAGTGTGAATGTACAATTTTCATAGTCATGAAAATACAGAAAAATCTTTAAATGAGATTGTGTGTGTTCTAGTTCTAGGAGTGTCGATATATAAACTCCCTCAATCCACTTCAAAGTAAATTTGGATGTGGTTCCAAAACTGTTTTTTTTTTTTCCATGCTGGCACATGAGTACTACAAAACTAGTATCCCTTTTTTATTATTGGGCTAGGACTTGTACAACAATGGCTCTTTTTTTTTTTTTTTTTTTTTTTTTTTTTTGCCAATAGTAAAGGAACTGTTTAAGCCCCTTAAGTAGAACTTCCTGATAATAACTTGAATATGAGCGATGCTTATTATGCCTGGCTAAAGTAGTGGAGAGTTGCATAATCTAAAATATGGGAGTGTATTGCAGATGATGGATTACTAGAGAACCACCTGCTTGATCAAACTTTGGAAGTCTGACAGACGCCAGCAAGAGTTGAGTCCTTAAACATGCCACAGCATGGAGATCTGCTGAGCATGCAGATCATTAGACATGTTTAGTCTGGAACAATTTACAGTCTCGGTATTCATGTTTAAATCTAGATTTGTGCTAGTTTGTGAGTTATAATTTAAAGATGGTAAACTATTTATTTATCTTTTGCAGGTAGTCCGAAATCGTCTAGAGCAGACTGGTATCCCGGTTCACAAGGTGAAACTGAATGGTTCTGCTGCAAGTCATGTGCTGCATGAAGATAGTGGCTTGGGTTATAAAGACTTGGACCTCATATTTCTGGTGAATTTGAAAGGTCCTGATGCGTTTCAGGTGGTAAAGAATGCTGTATTGGATTGTCTCCTGGACTTTTTGCCTGTAGGGGTCAATAAAGAGAAGATTACATCAATGACCCTGAGAGAAGCCTATGTTCAAAAACTGGTTAAGGTTTGTACTGAAAGTGACAGGTGGAGTCTAATCTCCCTATCAAACAATAATGGAAAGAACATAGAGCTGAAATTTGTTGACACTCTAAGAAGACAGTTTGAGTTCAGTGTCGACTCCTTCCAAATCCTGTTGGATCCAATACTCATACGAAGTCAGAGTTTAGAGACTCCAATGTGTCAAAGTTTTCATCCAGCTGTGACTGGAGAGAGCATGTTTGGAGACTTTAATGAAGCAATGGACCACTTGCGAAATCGGGTAATTGCCACTCGAAGCCCAGAAGAAATCCGAGGTGGTGGTCTTCTCAAATACTGCAACCTGCTTGTTCGTGGCTTTAGACCAAAGTCAGAAGTTGATATGAAAACTATGCAGCGGTACATGTGTTCACGTTATTTCATAGACTTTCCAGATATTCGTGAGCAGTTGAGGAAACTTAAATGCTATCTGCAGGACCATTTTGTTGGAATGGAAGATAAACGTTATGAATACCTAATGACCCTTCACAATGTAGTAAATGAAAGTACTGTGTGCTTAATGGGACACGAACGTCGGCAGACTCTCACACTCATTGCTTCTTTGGCTATTCAGGTTTTATCTGAACAGAATCTTGTTCCTGCCATGCCAAACTTTACCTGCTACTACCAGCCAGCCACCTTCATGAGTGATGGAAACTACAAAAGTTACTACCTTACTCCTGTCCAGCCTATGGTGTCTTGCAGCCATTCCTATCAGACTTGGCTTCCCTGCTGCAACTGACTTTTACCTAGGTCACTGACCAACTTCTGTCATCAGTCTTCTAAACTGAGCAAGAAGTGACTGGTTGTCTTTGATCTCCCCTTGTGATATTGAAAGGGTTAGCTATGTGAGCCATTCCCCATCTTTTCAAACAATACTTTTCTATAGAGTACCATTAGTATTGAAGGGTTGCCAACTTTCCTTTAACTTCACACTGATGCAAGCTTTGGAACCAGTGTGAATACTGCATACTTGGACCAAAGTAAGAGTTAAACTCTTTAAGTGCCTCTAAAGCTTAATTGGGTCAACTCCTAGACTATAGAAACCATTTCTTATTCTTCTTGCTATCAGTATTGCATAACCATTTTACTGTAGATCACTCAGCACACATATTTCGATCTCCTTTTACTATAATGTGCCTTTTTTATTTCCTTTTGCAAAAAAAAAAAAAACACCCTGATTTGATTTCTACACCCATATCAGACTTGCTAGATTTGCATAGTTCGGTGCTATTAAATATACCTCCAAGCTAATTGGCTTCTTTACACTGCCATAGTTTTGGTCTCCCTCCTCCTAAAAAACAACAAATATCGGAAGGCATTGGCACTGTTCTGAGGCCTAATTTTGATTTTTGGCAGTTAAAATGAGTACACATAAGGCTATGTAAACAAGCTTTTACAATAACTTTTTTGCACTTGTATATCAAGTCAAGATGGTTGAATGGCATTTTAAAATCTTGCAGAACATTTTGCTGAGGGCTTATAATCTGCATTTGCCAAAGTCTGTAAATGGTGAAAAATGCCCCAATAGTTAATGGGTGAGCCAGGGTGTTGGATGTGAATTGTGTACAAGCATGTCTAGAATGAGTGGGAGTCCTTAGGTCCTGAAAGGTAATATAAATTTGCTTATCAAATTGAACTTTATATCAAAACCACAATGGAAAAAATAAAACCACCATAGAAATTCCATACAGCTTAATACTTAAAGATATTCTTTCACCTGGAGAATCCCTAACCTCTTCCAATGGCTTTTTGAAAGGGGATATGAAGTGGTTTTAGCTTTTTTTTTTTTTTTTTTTGCCTGTTTAAGACCTAATGCTGATTATCGGGTCCCATAAATGTGCTGCCTCCTTTTGGAAATTAACGGTGTAGTACACTGTGTGTGTGTGTGGTGTCGTCAGCATGTCTTCTGATGTGTAAGTGAGTGGTTGCAGACCAATTTTTATTTATTTTTTTTGAAGTGGACAACCACTAAAGGCTTATTTGGTTTTACTGTTCTGGAGAACTTGCAGTTGTTTTGGAACATTAAGGCTATGTGCCCATGATGCAGAAATGCTCAGGATTTTTTCCTGAGCGTTTCTGCATCTCCCTGGCAGAAAAAACGCATGCGGATTGTACATGTGTTTTCCTGCCAGGGACATGCGGAAATGAAGCGGTCTTCACTGACATTTCTGCATGCAGATTGACTAGCGCTTTCCAAGCGATTAGCATCACTTGGAAAGTGCTTGTGACAACTAGGTCACACTATATAAATCCATGCAAACTGCATGGATTTATATAGTGTGACCTGAGAAAGTGGTTAAAAATAAAAAAATAAATATATACTTACCCTCTGATGGCCCACTTCGCTCGGTGCCGGCAGCGGTGGATTGAATGATCTGCCGACGTCAGCGTCGCGTGACCCGTCACATGACTCTGACGTCAGCGCAGGTCCATCAATCCACTGCAAAGTGCCGGGAAGCGAGGAGAAGCGCAGCGTGGGCCGCCAGAAGGTAAATATACATTTATTTTTTTACTTACAGCTTTTTTTAATGGTACCTGGGTGTGGATGAGACTCTCCTCTACACCCGGGTACCATCCGCGCATTAGAACGCGCCAATTACGCAAGTACAGATGCAGTCTTGCAGAATTGGCACATTCTAATGCAAGTCAATGGCGGCGAAAACGCAGCACTTCCGCAAAATAATTGGTAGTGCTGCGTTTTTTTCCGCAATGATCCGCAGCGGGAAATTTCCGCAGCATGTGCACAGCACATGCGGATTATCATTGGGGGACATGGCAGACCTTCTACCATGTGTTTTTAATGTGTTTCTGCAGCTGCAAAAAACGCATTAAAAACGCATCGTGGGCACACAGCCTAACAGTCTAGGTAACTAAAGAACAAATGTAATCTACTCACCAGCCAAAATGTTAGTTTAGTTTTATAAAGCATCACGCTAGATGTTCAAAGCAGGATGACCACAAAACTATGATAGAATTTATTACTAATTACTGTAAAAGATCAGTACATGGGAAGCTTTATCGAATTACTGTTGTGAAGCCTCCTGTATTAGGAGATGGTCACACTGCTAGTTAACTGGATCTTGCTCATGCGCCTATTAACTTGTGTAATACAGCAGGAGATCCATGTGCTAAATGTGTAACAAATCTTAGCCCGAGCCTTGATTAAATTTTACTTGTATTCATTTAAAGGAAATTGCACAAGTTTTACAGTGTGAGGTGAATTAGAATGCTATATATCTTTGCTATCGTAATGGCCAATTGGCTCCACTGAGCCCACGGCATTTGTACTCAGAGAATCTGTCAGTATGATTTTATACCCCACTATTTATATGCACATCTAACTTTCTCAAAAGTACAATTATCCCTTTTACCAGGGAAGTCTGTTCCACCATTACAGAAAAATCTGCACTTGAGTTGATATGCAAATGAGCCTGAAGAGCTGTGCTGGATCTGAAATCTGTCACTCCAGCTCTATTCTCCCCAGTGCTGCTCCCCCCCCCCCCCCCTGTTTGACTGATGGCTCCTTTGCATGAAGTAACTGCATAGAGGTTGTGTTAAGTAGGAGGTGGGACATAGAGCTGGAGTGTCAGAGCTTCAGATATGCAACTTAATTTGCATATCAATTAAACTGACTTCTAAGAGAACAGAGGAAAGGACTAGCCATGTAAAGGTATTTCTGTACTTCATTGAAAAGGCTACTTGGTCATATAAATCATTTGGGTGGGTTAGTGGGGTGGGGGTTTAAAGCCTTCTGACAGACTTCCTTTTTAAGGGTATATTCATGGGCTTGATTTATGCCAGTATACAGCAGTTCTCTAACCCTTAGGCCAGACTTGGTTTACTGCTTGGGCTCATCTGCACATGTGGTGGATGTTTGTTGCAGAATCAATGCCACAGTCAAGTACAATGTATGTAAAAAAAGAAATATCCTATGTGCACATGGCCTTTCAAGCCCCTTATGAAACCGTTTAGCAAATGCATACTAGTTGATAACACTTGATCACAGCTTGTGCTTCAGAGATGCTGCTTTTAATGCAAAGGGTAGTAAAATATGATCAGTACACAATTATACATCAGCTCCACCTCTTTAAGAATGTTTTTAATGTTCAGTTTGAGAGATTAATGGTTTGTTGGAAGATACACATGTATCTTCCAACAAAGTCCACAAAACGCGTAGAATGGCTTATTTTATTTATTCACATTGAAATATGTAGATAAGAGGACTTGGTGATTATTTTTAATGATGCCCCTTCATTTTAGATGCTTGTATTTCTGCACTAAGCCTTGAGCTGACAAACTCCCTTTTTAAAAGTAATATCCTCTAATTTACCATCAGTTGTAATAACCTCAAAGTGCTGGATATATAGAACTTATTCACACTTTAAACGTACCTACCACCAATCTGTGGCTGCCCTTTTATTGAATGTATAAAATAAGACAATCACCAATCTGAGGCTATCTCTAAATGACATATTTTAACACCACTGCACAGAAGGATCCTTAAAGGGGTTTCCCACGAACAAAAGTTCATTTTTAAAATGGTCTGTCTGTGTATGGATCATACCACAGCTCCTGGGTGGGGGAGGAAGCAAAAGACAATACAGACATTACAGCAGAGGATTCATTTTGTGAGGTAAGTCATCTCACTGCTTGTTTTAAAACATTATTTTACCTCACAATATGAATCCTCTGCAATCCCCTGCTGTAATGTCTGTATACTCTTGTGTCCTCCCCTGCCCAGGAAATGTATGATCCGTACAGTCAGACCCAGCCAATTATTATAATGAACTTTTGTTCGTGGGAAAACCCCCTTTAATGTTGCTAGTAAGTGGGGTCCTAACTGCCCTCCATTTGCCCCTTGGTGAAATGGCACGATATTGCCTTCTCCACGAACCCTAGCACTGCTGCATGCTTTAATGACTGTACCGATAATCCAAACATCTTAACGTTCGGCCTTTTGAGCAATTTTGTAAAGATATTTAGAAAGTGCCATTGTGGGGTTGTCCACTTCTATTTTTTTTTTATTTTAAAAAAGGTTTGTAGTAGTATGAGTGGCTCTACTTATTGCTGCCTTCCACCAGTCCCCTGCCAGACATGTCACAGCTGGCTGATGGTTTGTAGCCTCCATAGTCATGCTTTCTATCTGCATGTGATACTGTCTGTCAGGATATTGGCATGGGCCAGTGTGTTGTGCATGGAGGAGTTATGATAGCAGAGGAGCAATGTATAGATCTGTATTTTATTTTTGCAGCATTTTGGGACCATTTATAAAGGGTTGTCAAGTAGTGGATAACTTCATTGACCCGACCTAGGATATTACATGAAGTCTGCCATATGTTTACCCAATATTAAATACCATGCAAGTAATTTGCTTCTGCCAACTGGTGTAAATTCTTATATTTGGTCTGCTTCAATTTCCTCTGTGGATCAGAACCTTAAGTGGATGTGCAGGTCCACACAACCCTTGGCTGGACAGTGAAGCTGAATGCACCTTTTCCATACTTCACACCTATGATTCCTTGTGATTATGGTTTTGCATTCCTTTGGTGTTTTTTGTTTTCTCAATTTGTGCCAAAATGTTTCATCATGCCTCTCAATTCCCAGTGTTGTCTGGAGTTAATCTCTCCCACTTTCTCAATGTCATGCTGTAAGTCTGTCAGAACACTGCTGAAGTGCCGCACTCCTAATTATTACACTCTGCATTAATAGTATTGTGCTGAGCCATGTGATATCTCATCTTTCATTATTATGCAGTTCTGGGTGCCATTTTTGCATTAGACACTTGCTGTCAGCACCTCCACTAACCCGCTTGTAAAGTGACTGGCCATCCTTGCTCCACCTGCTTTAATGAAAGGCCCATCTAATTACAGTCTAGAATTTGAGGTGGAGGGTAAATATAATAACTGCTGATTCATATGGGCAGATTCTTTAATGGCAATCTAACTGAAGCATAAAACAAAGACAACGTAACTCAAGTGGCCACGTAAGTGTGCTCACAACAATGATGTGTACGTGAGTCTAGCCTCCATGATGAATAATGTACGGGTCCCAAAAATCATGAGGCAATTTGTACAAATATTATTCCCTTTTGTAGGGGTGTAGCTGTGTGCCAAAGGCAACTATTTTTGCTTCCTAAACTGGATTGCAATCCCTTTAATACAAACAATAGAAGAATATGAAATACATCAGCTCTACTGTGGATGTAGGAATCCTGCCTTCTGAGCAATATTAGAGCGCTACGCTCCTCTGACCAAGTTTAGGCAGCTCTTTCCAGGGCTGGGGCTGACAATTGGTGACTTCATTCCGGAGCTGCAGGCTCAGCTCATTCCTGGGATCTGAGCACATGGTTAACACTTTCATTACAAAGCTGACCAATATCACAAATTTAGGAACTGGTAAACACAGATTTTGAGCAGGTGCTATGGGATTATGTATTTTATTTTAGTTTTAAAATGTGCCTTTTCTTTTTATTTCACTACTACCACCAATTTTTCAATCCAAAAGTCAGGCGTGAGAGGTGTGATTAACAAATTGGAGTTTCCAGTTTTGTGTTCAGAAAGCTGAGGGTTTTTTTTTTTTAATTTTCCAAACAATCCTTTTATTTTTATGTGGGGAAAATAATGTGCAGTGTTATTAACCCTTAAGGGGTTGTGGAGCGGAAAAAAAAAATAAATATATTTTCTCAAAGTCTGACTCATTATTTGGTACAAAAGTTGCAGGACTAGTCAAACCGATTGGATATGTGTTAATGACTGTAGGCAGTTTGTGTGAAATGTTTTGGTTGTGTTTGTTTTTTTTTTTTTAATAAATTGTGAGAAACAAAATTAGTCAGACCATACCATAAAATATCCACAAGTCTGAAGAATGAGGTTACCTGGTTCTTAAAGGGTACCTGACACTAGATTTATGCAGCTCTGCAATCTATTAAAGGGGATCTGTAGATTAGAAATATTGGGGAACTGACAGCACACCCTTCATAAAGAGGGGAAAAAAAATACTTTATGAAAACAGCAGCACGGTCTCAACACTACACCAGATTTAGCACCATATATCTGATTTAAAGATGGATATCGCTCTCATTTTAATAAGATATGGAAACCCCACTCCTCGCTATAACTGATCACCAGCTACTCACTATATATTTTTCTGTGGTGGAGTTCTGTGCTTTATAAAAAGGTAAGCTTACTGCAACAGTAAAATGAGTAAGTTGACTGAGGTTGTGTGGTAATGTAGGACACTGTGTGTTTTGGGGTCAGTCAGGTGCAGATAATTATTCCATCATAATGACCATTAAATATAAATAGTACATTATGCACAATGTGCAACAAACTAGAGGTCAGTTGCTGTGCTGTATTGAAAAGCAGATCACCCTAAACTACAGATGCACTATGCAAGCATCTTGTAGCAATACCTCTCTGTAACAGGGGTTGTACAATAAGGATCTCTAGGCTATGGAGATAAATCAGTAAGCACCTGTGCAGTGCAAGGAATGAACACATTAAATTAGTCATAAATGAATCCAATTTCTTGCCAGATTACTATTATCATAGTGATATTAGCCTGTAAGTTGTTGGCAAAGCATATTGAGAACGAGCTGTATCAAATGACAAGCTCAATGCAAGTCTTTGCTGATGGACATCTCTATTGACTAGCTGTTTAAAACTCCTACAGTTATTTATTACTCTCCAAAAATACAAACTCCATACTTATGGTCACATAGCGTACACCTAAAAATCTAATGCACACGTGTGTGTCTCATTTTCTATATATAAATTATTTATTGCAAATCTTCTACCTATTAAGATATTAATGGCCCATTGTCTTGTATGGGTGATTTTAGTTCACAGATCAAAAAAGGTTATGTCTGTGATTATTTTGCGGACACAGACATAAGCATGATCGATTATAGTGGGTATGAGTTCTTTGTAAAAACAAAAACAGAAGTTTCTGAAAAATGAATTAATGAGGCCTTTTAAGGTATCTGCCTTTGGAGACATTTTTATTTATTTTTTTTTTTTAACTTGGTGTTCTGGCACCGTGGAAAGGTGAGATCACAGCTTGCTGTTTGTGTGCTGAAAGTTTTACTTAGCCAAACAACTGGTTTAACCCCTTAACACCCAAAGACAATATATCCCTCATGGAGTGGGTTTAATGTATCAAATGGGCTCAGGAGCTGAGCCTGCTCCACACTTAATAGATTCTCGCTAAATTAAATATACATTCAGGGCAAACCCTTCTTCCACTGAATTTCAGCCATGCTGCAAAGTGACAAGCTTAGATAATTTCAGTAATCTTGTTATCTGAAAGAAAGTGTTAAGGCTGCTGATGTCATGCTGATTGAATTGTAAGCAGACTGGGCTGGTTCTTGAAATCACTGTTGTCTTCTGTGACTATATTTTCCATCAAAAGTGCTTTACAAGCTAGAGCATTGCTGCTTGTAAGATTGTCCCTAAATCAACCAATTATTGGATCACCAAGATTTTTCCAAGGGAGAGGTTAAAATCCTGTGAGAAGGCTTCATGGCACCCAAGAAAGTCCATCAAGTGCAAGGGCCCATCTCAAAAAGTAGATTTACCAATGGGATTGGTTCAGCAGCCGTGCACAGTTTGCTCACGAATGGCAGCAGGCAGATATCAAAGCAACTGCGCACACTGAGGTGAAGGATTTTGCAGGTTGGCGTGGTGTACACAAGGGCAGCAAACATGCCACTTTTCTCCCCCCAAAAAAGGAAAAACTGACATTCTATAAGGATTGCACTGCAGAGGACTGGGGTAAATGTGTTTTTCCGATGAAACGCCCCTTCATACTGGGACATCTGAAAAAACGATTGTCCAGAAAAGAACAGGTTAGCACTACCATGCGTCCTGTGTCACCTCAACAGAAAAGTAGCTTGAGACAATTCATATGTAGGGTTGCTTGTCACTCACAAATTAGCCTAATTACACTGCCATGAATAAAGAATGATATCTAAACATCCTCCAAGACCAACTTCTCTCAATGATCCTGGAGCAATTTTGTGATTAACAATGCTTTTTTGAGCATGATGGAACACCATGTCACAAGGCAAAAGTGAAAACTGTGGCTTGAACAAAGTTTTTAAATATTGGGTCCATGGCTGGGAAACTCTCCTGTTCTCAATCTCATTGATCACCTGTTGTCAATCCTCAAAAACTGGGTGGGCAAATAAAAACAAAAATTGTGAACAACTCCAAACAGTGATCAGGTCGAATTTCCGAAGTCTTGAAAAATAAGGTTCAAAACTGCAGATATTGATATTTTGCGTAAACTTAATGTATTTATCAGTAAAAGTTTATAAATTATGGAATGCTAATAAGTGTACTTCAGTAATTATAGAAACATTTGACTAAAAGTTGTAAAAATACGGAAGCAGCAAAATTTATGAAAAACAAAATTTGTGTCAGTCTCAAAACTTTTGGCCTCAACTGTATATGGAGAGATTAGAGGGGCAGATGACGTCATGTATACTGATACCGAGAAGATACAGATAATGTTACTTGAAATGGTATTCACATATATGCTTATATAGTTCATAGGAAACAAGCCATTTATTGTCAAACTACTGTGTTTTCTCTTTTTAAATCTTAATGACAGCCAAAAACATCCAAATGACCTTGCTCAAAAGTTCACATACCCTGGTGATTTTGATAACATGCACAGAATTTGACACAAATGGGTTTGAATGGCTACTAAAGGTAACATCCTCACCTGTGACTTGTTTGCTTGTAATCAGTGTGTGTGCATAAAAGCTGAGTGAGTTTCTGGGATCTAGACAGACTCTTGCATCTTTCATCCAGGCACTGACGTTTCTGGATTGTGAGTCATGGGGAAAGCAAAAGAATTGTCAGCGGATCTACGGGAAAAGGTAGTAGAACTGTATAACACAGGAAAGGGATACAAAAAAATATCCAAGCAATTGATAATGTCAGTCAGCAGCGTTCCAACTGTGATTAACAAATGGAAAATCAGGGGCTCTGTTAAAACCAAACCACGGTCAGGTAGACCAACAAGAATTTTGGCCTCAACGGAGAGGAAAATTGTTCGGGATGCAAAGAAAAACACACAAATAACATCAGCTGAAATTCAGGACTCTCTGAAAACTAGCGGTGTAGCTATTTCAAGACGCATAATAAGGAGGCACTTGAAGAAAAATGGGCTGCACGGTCGAGTCGCCAGAAGAAAGCCATTACTGCGTAAATTCCACAAAGTATTTCGCCTACAATACGCCAAACAGCACAGAGACAAGCCTCAAAACTTCTGGAACAAGGTAATTTGGAGTGATGAGACCAAAATTGAACTTTTTGGCCACAACCATAAACGTTACATTTGGAGAGAGGTCAACAGGGTCTATGATGAAAGAAACACCATTCCTACAGTAAAGCACGGAGGAGGATCACTGATGTTTTGGGGATGTGTGAGCTTCAAAGGCACAGGAAACTTGGTAAATGTTGAATGAAAGATGAATGCAGCACATTATCAGCAAATACTGGAGGCAAATTTGCACTCATCAGCCCGGAAGCTGCGCATGGGACGTATTTAGACATTCCAACATGACAACGATCCAAAACACAAGGCTCAGTCGACCTGTCATTGGCTACAGCAGAACAAAGTGAAGGTTCTGGATTGGTCATCTCCGTCTCCTGACCTCAATATCATTGAGCCACTCTGGGGAGATCTCAAGCGCGCACTTCATGCTAGACAGCCCAGGAATTTACAGGAACTGGAGGCTTTTTGCCAAGAAGGGGCAGCTTTACCATCTGAGAAAAGAAACAACCTCATCCACAACTACCACAAAAGACTTCAAGTTGTCATTGATTTTAGAGGGAGCAATACACGGTATTAAGAACTGGGGTATGTGAACTTTTGATCAGGGTCATTTGGATGTTTTTGGTTGTCATTAAGATTTAAAAAGAGAAAACACAGTAGTTTGACAATAAATGGCTTCACCCAACCAATAACCATGAGTGGAGAAAAAGTTTTTTTGTTATTCATATTCTCTAAAACAAGGCCAAGAAAGGAAAAATTCTGCCGGGGTATGTAAACTTTTGAGCACAACTGTCTGGAGTCCAGCCGGGGCCAGCGTCAGCACCCGGGCAAGTGCCGGGGCCCTGAGCAGGCGGGCACCCCGCCACGCTATGGGACCCATGAGCGGAGGAGAGTGGTGCCAGCGCCCACTCCCCCCGCTTGCTCAGGTCCCCAGCAGCCGGCGCAATACTTACCTCTCCCCGTGCCTCCGCAGCAGGTCCTGTCTCTTCCGTGGCTGCTGCACAGTGACGTCTCAGGTCAGAGGGCATGGTGATGTATTTCCACCACGCTCTCTCCTGAGCCGTCACAGCGCAGAGCAGGAAGACTCCGGCGCACTTGAGGAGTCTGGAGCAGCGGCAGCAGGTGAGAAGTGAGGTGAGTATTTGATTTTTTTTTTTCTTGTATGGAGGCATGGAGCATTATATGGTGGGGTGGTGTGTGGGGGGGGTGACATCCTGCATGGGGCATTATAAGGGAGGGGGGGTGACATCCTGCATGGGGCATTATACAGGAGGGGGGTGTGACATCCTGCATGGGGCATTATAAGGGAGGGGGGGTGAAAACCTGCATGGGGCATTATAAGAGAGGTGGTGTGTGAAAACATGCATGGGGTATTATAAGGGAGGGGGGGTGAAAACCTGCATGGGGCATTATAAGGGAGGGGGGCGTGACATCCTGCATGGGGCATTATAAGGCAGGGGTGTGTGACATCCTGCATGGAGCATTATAAGGGAGGGGGGGTGTGACATCCTGCATGCGGCATTATAAGGGAGGGGGTGTGACATCCTTCATGGGGCATTATAAGGGAGGGAGGGTGTGACATCCTGCATGAGGCATTATAAAGGAGGGGGTGTGTGACATCCTGCATGGGGCATTATAAGGGAGGGAGGATGTGACATCCTGCATGGGGCATTATAAGGGAGGGGGGTGTGACATCCTGCATGGGGCATTATAAGGGGGGGTGACATCCTGCATGGGGCATTATAAGGGAGGTGGCGTGTGAAAACCTGCATGGGGCATTATAAGGGTGGTGGGGTGTGATAACCTGCATGGGGCATTATAAGGGAGAGGGGGTGTGACATACTGCATGGGGCATTATAAGGGAGGGGGTGTGTGTGACATCCTACATGGGGCATTATAAGGGAGGGGTGTGTGTGACATCCTGCATGGGGCATTATAAGGGGGGGTGACATCCTGCATGGGGCATTATAAAGGGGGGGGTGACATCCTGCATGGGGCATTATAAGGGAGGTGGCGTGTGAAAACCTGCATGGGGCATTATAAGGGTGGTGGGGTGTGAAAACCTGCATGGGGCATTATAAGGGAGGGGGGGTGACATCCTGCATGGGGCATTATAAGGGAGGTGGCGTGTGAAAACCTGCATGGGGCATTATAAGGGTGGTGGGGTGTGATAACCTGCATGGGGCATTATAAGGGAGAGGGGGTGTCACATCCTGCATCGGGCATTATAAGGGAGGGTGTGTGTGTGACATCCTACATGGGGCATTATAAGGGAGGGGGGGTGTGACATCCTGCATGGGGCATTATAAGGGGGGGTGACATCCTGCATGGGGCATTATAAAGGGGGGAGTGACATCCTGCATGGGGCATTATAAGAGGGGGTGACATCCTGCATGGGGCATTATAAGGGGGTGACATCCTGCATGGGGCATTATAAGGGATGGGGGTGTGACATCCTGCATGGGGCATTATAACGAAGGGGGGGGAGGCATCCTGCATGGGGCATTATAAGGGAGGAGAGGGGTGTGACATCCTGCATGGGACATTATAAGCGGGGGGGGGTGACATCCTGCATGGGCATTATAAGGGAGGAAGGGTGTGACATCCTGCATGGGGCAATATAAGGGAGGGGGGTGTGACATCCTGCATGGGGCATTATAAGGGGGGGTGACATCCTGCATGGGGCATTATAAGGGAGGTGGCGTGTGAAAACCTGCATTGGGCATTATAAGGGTGGTGGGGTGAGAAAACCTGCATGGGGCATTATAAGGGAGGGGGTCTGACATCCTGCATGGGGCATTATAAGGGACGGGTGTGTGATATCCTGCATGGAGCATTATAAGGGAGAGGAGGTGTGACATCCTGCATGGGGCATTATAAGGGAGGGTGTGTGTGTGACATCCTACATGGGGCATTATAAGGGAGGGGGGTGTGACATCCTGCATGGTGCATTATAAGGGAGGGGGGGTGACATCCTGCATGGGGCATTATAAAGGGGGGGTGACATCCTGCATGGTGCATTATAAGGGAGGGGGGGTGACATCCTGCATGGGGCATTATAAGGGGTGGTGACATCCTGCATGGGGCATTATAAAGGGGAGGGGTGACATCCTGCATGGGGCACTATAAAGGGGGGGTGACATCCTGCATGGGGCATTATAAAGGGGGGGTGACATCCTGCATGGGGCATTATAAGGGGGGGTGACATCCTGCATGGGGCATTATAAGGGAGGGTGTGTGTGTGACATCTTGCATGGGGCATTATAAGGGAGGGGGGTGTGTGACATCCTGCATGGTGCATTATAAGGGAGGGGGGTGACATCCTGCATGGGGCATTATAAGGGGGGTGACATCCTGCATGGGGCATTATAAAGGGGGGGGTGACATCCTGCATGGGGCATTATAAGGGGTGGTGACATCCTGCATGGGGCATTATAAGGGGGGTGACATCCTGCATGGGGCTTTATAAGGGATGGGGGTGTGACATCCTGCATGGGGCATTATAAGGAAGGGGGGGGAGACATCCTGCATGGGGCATTATAAGGGAGGGAGGGGGGTGACATCCTACATGGGGCATTATATGGGGGGAACAGCCTGCGTGGGGCATTATGTGGGGGCAACAGCCTGCGTGGGGCATTATGTGGGGCGAACAGCCTGCATGAGGCATTATGTGGGGGGAACAGCATGTATGAGGCATTATGTGGGGGGAACAGCCTGCATGGAGCGTTATGTGGGGGCACAGCCTACATGGAGCGTTATATGGGGGCCATTATACTGTGTGGAGCGATTCGCCAGTTTCTGAGCTATTGTAGAATTTACAATAGATATCACTCATGTAATGTAAGAAGTGAAATCTTTGGCCTTGTACTATATATATATATTTTTTTTCTGCGGTATCTGTGCATCATGAATCGTGGTATGTGTTAAAGGGGCCCACTGAGACTCTTTCGCCCAGGGCCCACAAAAACCTGGAGCTGGCCCTAGGTCCAGCCATGGTGTGATGGTATTTGTCCCTTGTATGTGGTATTATTGGTAATTTTAAAAAATGTATGTGGCACATTCCCGTAAAGAAAAATAAATAAAAATACACATAAAAAGAATATTCAATATTTTAAGAAATGTTTAATAAGTTAGAATAGAGTAGGGCTCTGCCAAAAGAGTTTACCTTGTCATGGTGGCAGGCTTAAAAAACCTTTTGGCCAAAACATAAGCTGATGGCTATGTATGTGATAGCCATCAGCTTTTGTATGCGATATGGTGTTCAATGGTAACAGATAATGTGTGATTGATGAGAACGTGGTGCAGAAGTGGAGTTTTTCCAAGAGTGAGCGGTGGGACTGGAAGGTTCGAGGGAGGCGGAGCTGGTGTGGACCTGGGCAGAGTCTCAAGGGGGCCCAAAAATGTTGCCAGTATGGGGCCCTGAAATTCCTGGTGGCATCTCTGGTTACAAGGTCTCAGGTTTAATGGGGGGGCACATGTGTTAAATTTTGTGTTATTGCTCTCACACTCTCTCATACTGGTCATTGGAAGTTCAACATGGCACCTCATGGCAAAGAACTCTCTGATGATCTGAAAAAAATAATTGTTACACTACATAAAGATGGCCTAGGCTATAAGAAGATTGCCAACATCCTGAAATGGAGCTGCAGCACAGTGGCCAAGACCATACAGCGGTTTAACAAGAAACGTTCCACTCAGAATTGGGCTCGCCATGGTCGAAGAAGTTGAGTGCACATGCTTAGTGTCATATCCTGAGGTTGTCTTTTCAAAATAGACTTATGAGTGCTGCCAGCATTGCTGCAGAGGTTAAAGGGGTGGGGGGTCAGCCTGTCAGTGCTCAGATCATATGCCGCACAATTCATCAAATTGGTCTGCATGACTGTCGTCCCAGAAGGAAGCATCTTCTAAAAGTGATGCACAAGAAAGCCCACAAACAGTTTGCTGAAGACAAGCAGACTAAGGATATGGATTACTAGAACTATGTCCTGTGTTTTAATGAGACCAAGATAAACTTATTTGATTTAGATGGTTCAAGCGTGTGTGGCGGCAACCAGGTGAGGAGTACAAAGACAAGTGTGTCTTGCCTACAGTCAAGTATGATGGTGTGAGTGTCATAGTTTGGGGCTGCATGAGTGCTGCCAGCTGTAGGGAGCTACAGTTCATTGAGGGAATCATGAATGGCAACATGTACTGTGACATACTGAAGCAGAGCATAGTTACATAGTTACATAGTTAGTAAAGCCGAATAAAGACTTGCGTCCATCAAGTTCGACCTGTTAGTTCTGTAATTGCTAAAGTTGATCCAGAGGAGGGCAAAAACCCCAAATGATTTAGCCAATCTTCACCTGAGGAAAAATTCCCTCCCGACTCTGAAACCAGCAGTCAGAATAAATCCCTGTATCAACCTACTATTTTATTCTATTTTTAAGTATATGCAGAAATCTGCCTGGTATCTAGAAAAGCATCCAGTCCCCGCTTGAACTGGTTTAGTGAATCCGACATTACCGTCTCCTCACTCAGTGAATTCCATATTCTCACTGCTCTTACCGTAAAGAACCCCTTCCTATGCTGGTGCTGAAACCTTTTCTCTTCCAGTCTTAGTGAGTGCCGTCTTGTTACCGTAATATCCCTCCTTTTGAACAAATCCCGGGCAAGGTCTCTATACTGTCCCCTAACATATTTGTACACATTTATTATGTCCCCCCTCAACCTTCTCTTTTCCAGGCTGAATAGTCCTAGTTTTGCCAACCTCTCTGGGTATTGCAGTCCCTCCATTCCCCTTATTAATTTTGTTGCCCTCCTTTGTACCTTTTCAAGCTCATTTATATCCTTTCTATATATTGGGGCCCATAACTGAGCGCAGTATTCCAAGTGTGGTCTGACCAGTGCTTTGTACAGTGGAAGAACAATGTTCTCATCCTTTGCAGCTATACCTCTTCTGATACATCCCATTACCCTGTTTGCCCTTACAGCAGCGGCCTGACTTTGGGCACTCCAATTTAGTTTGCTATCAATCAAGATGCCCAAGTCCTTCTCCATCTCTGAATTCCCCAATGGTTTCCCATTCAGTGAGTACTGGTGACTTCCATTTTTCCTTCCCATATGTATGACCTTACATTTCTCCTCGTTAAACCTCATTTGCCATTTAATGCTCCACCTACCCAGCTTATCCAAATCCCTCTGTAGGTCTTCACTATCCTCTTTTGTATTAATTGTTTTACATAACTTTGTGTCATCTGCAAATATTGATATTTTACTATTTATCCCGTTGACTATGTCGTTAATAAAGATATTAAATAACATTGGGCCTAGTACAGACCCCTGTGGTACCCCACTAGTGACGCTTACCCAATCTGAGTATATTCCATTTATAACCACCCTCTGCATTCTATCCTTTAGCCAGTTAGCTACCCACTTGCAGACATTTTCCCCCAGCCCCATCATTCTCATTTTGTATACCAACCTATTATGTGGCATGCTATCGAACGCTTTTGAGAAGTCGAGATACACGACATCCACTGGTTCCCCCTGATCTACTCGAGAGCTAACCTCCTCGTAGAAGTCAATCAGGTTTGTTTGGCAGGAGCGATTCCTCATGAATCCATGTTGGTTCGGGGTTAATAGATTATTAGCATCAAGATGCTCCATGATTGCCTCATTAATAAAGCCTTCAAAAATTTTGCCCACAATGGACGTCAGACTCACCGGCCGATAGTTTCCGGTGTTACTTTTTGCTCCCTTTTTGAATATTGGCACTACATTCGCCTGTCGCCAATCAAGTGGTACAGACCCAGTCTCAACAGAGTCCTTAAATATAAGATATAACGGTCTGTCTATCACATTACTTAGTTCCCTTAGTACCCGTGGGTGTATGCCATCAGGTCCTGGTGATTTGTTTATTTTAATGTTACTGAGGCGTTTCTGTACCCCAGCTTGGGTTAGATTTGTCATACTTAGTGGAGGATTAAGTTTGTCACTTCTCATTTCGCCTGTTAGTTCTTTTTCCTTTGTGAAAGTTGACGAAAAAAATTTATTTAATAGATTAGCTTTATCCTCATCTTTCTCTATGATTTTGCCTTCATCACTTTTTATCGGTCCAATATTATTCGATTTAATCCTTTTACTATTTATATACGTAAAGAACAGTTTGGGATTTGATCTACTTTCCCTAGCAATACGTCTCACTGTTTCCTCCTTTGCTATTTTTATTTGTTTTTTGCAGGTTCTCGTTTTTTCCTTGTAACACATTAGTGCCTCCTTGCTGTTTTCCTGTTTTAATCTCTTGAATGCCTCTTTTTTGCTATTTAACGCCCCTTTTACGTTCTTATTCAACCATATTGGTTTCCTCTTATTTCTGGCCCTTTTATTCCCATACGGTATATACCTCTCGCACTGAGTATTCAGAATTCTTTTGAAGGTTTCCCATTTACTATTCGTATTTCCTTGATTAAGAACTTTGTCCCAGTCTATAAGTTGAAGGTTTTCTTTCAGCTGATCAAACTTCGCCCTCCTAAAGTTTAATGTTTTAGTTGTTCCCTTATTGATAACCCTACTGAAGGGCATTTTGAAATTGATAATATTATGATCGCTATTACCTAGGTGCCCCCCTATCTGTACCTCAGTTATTCTATCAGGCCTATTAGTCAATATTAAGTCCAACACTGCCTTCCCTCTCGTTGGTTCCTGCACTAGTTGGGAGAGATAATTATCCTTGATATTTGTCAAGAACCTTTTTCCTTTCTGCGATCTACAGGTTTCTGTTTCCCAGTCAATATCCGGGTAGTTGAAGTCCCCCATTACAATCACCTCATTATGTTTTGCTACTTTGTCTATTTGTCCTAATAGCAGTTTCTCATTCTCCTCTGTTATATTAGGTGGCTTATAGCAGACCCCCAGTAATATTTTATTATTATTTTTTGCCCCCTCTATCTCTACCCACATGGACTCGACCCCCTCTTCTCCCTCTCCTATATCTTCCCTTAGTCTGGGCTTTAGACGTGACCTTACATATAAGCAGACTCCTCCGCCCTTCCCCTGTTTCCGGTCCCTTCTAAATAAACTATAATCTGTTAAATTTACCGCCCAGTCGTAGCTATCGTCTAGCCAAGTCTCTGTTATACCTACGATGTCATACCTCTCCTCCGATATAAGCGCCCGCAGCTCATCCGCCTTATTGGTCAGGCTTCTTGCGTTGGTCAGCATGCAAGATAAAACTTTGGGGTTATTTAGCATCCTATTCTTCTCTAACGATCTAACTGTACTATCCCCACCCCCCTCTCCACCCTCATTATATTCACTTCTCCCCTTCCCCCTTGCTTGCCTCACATCCCACCTATTTCCTTGGTTTCCCCCCCCGTCTCTAGTTTAAAAACTCCTCCAACCTATTAGCCATCTTCTTCCCCAGCACCGCTGCACCCTCCCCATTGAGGTGCAGCCCGTCCCTACGGTAGAGCCTGTAGCCGACAGCGAAGTCGGCCCAGTTCTCCATGAACCCAAACCCTTCTGCCTTGCACCAACTCTTTAGCCACTTATTCACCTCCCTAACCTCCCGTTGGCGCTCCTGTGTGGCTCGCGGGATTGGTAGTATTTCTGAGAAAACTACCTTGGAGGTCCTTGCCCTAAGCTTCCTACCTAGATCCCTGAAATCATTTTTAAGGACCCTCCATCTACCACTCACTTTGTCATTGGTGCCAATGTGGACCATGACCGCTGGGTCTTCGCCAGCCCCACCCAGTAACCTGTCAACCCGATCCACGATGTGCCGGACTCGAGCGCCAGGGAGGCAGCACACCGTTCGGCGATCCCGGTCTTTGTGACAGATTGCCCTGTCTGTCCCCCTAATAATAGAGTCACCCACTACCAGGACCTGTCTAGCCTGCCCTACACTTCCCCCTTCCCCCTCATTACTGGAGCATACACTCCCCCGGCGGTCAGAGGATCTGTCGTGCTCCAATAATGCCAGTTCTGAACCAGCCTTCCTATACTTCTTCCCTCTATCCCTTCTAACTGTTACCCAGCTCCCTGCCTGTTCAGCCTGCGCTTCCCCACTAAGCTCCACCCCCAGTGTTGACCCATTGAGTGTCTGCTCGGTGAGCAGCAAACTCCGTTCCATGTTGTCGATGCTCCTCAGTACCGCTATCTGAGCACTTAGATCCAGGATTTGGGCTTCCAAGTGCACGATATGCTCACATCTCTCGCAGCAGTATGGATCCCTGAGCGGTAGCTCAGGGAATGCATACATTGCGCAAGATGTACACTGCACGGCTCCGGCCAACATGGACGTCATTCTAAATATGGGGATACAGTCAGTATATATGTACAAGTACAAAACACAATTATTTATATATAGGTGTATGGACGGGGATCAATTAGGGATGTGCAAGTGTATCGATTAGATATCGGCGCGGGATCAGTTAAGTATGGACGGGGGATCAATTAAGTATCAATTAAGTATGGACGGGGGATCAGCTGAGTGGTTCAGGTCGATTAATTAAGTATGGACGATGTGTCAATTAACTATGGACTGGGATCAATAAGTATGGACTGGGGAAATAATTAATTGTGGACTAGGGAATCAATCAATTAATTATGGACAGGGGGTTTAATTAAATAGGATGGGGGGTAAAGCAAATAAATAGGTATGGACGGTGGGTCAATTAACTAAGGACTGGGGATCAATAAGTATCAATAATATCAATAAATATGGACTGGGGAAATAATTAATTGTGGTCTGGGGAATCAATCAATTAATTATGGACAGGGGTTAATTAAATATGGTGGGGGATAAGGCAAATAGATAGGGACTGGGGATGAGTAAAAGTGGACAAGGGGAATCTATTAAATAGGACAAGGGGGATCAATCAATTATGGGCTGGGGGGTCAATCATTTAAATGTGGTCAGGGGGATCACTTTAATATGGACGGGGGGTGGTCGGGGATCAATTAAATGAGGACGGGGGGGTCAATTTAATGTGGTCAGAGGGATCAGTTAAATTTGGACGGGGGTGTTCAGGGGAATCAATTTAAATATGGACGGGGGTGATCAATTAAATATGGACGGGGGGGTAATCAATTAAATATGGACTAGGGAATACAATACAATTACAATACAGATACAAATACAATACAGTACAGTACACACTTGGGTTCAGTAGGGCCGCTTATCGCGGCCTCCTGCCCCTCACTCACCTCCTCTAGGGACGCTGCACGCTATCACAGCGCGCTTGTCCCTCCGGTCGCCTCTTACCGGTCCTCCTGATCACCTCCTGGTCACCACCACCTGGCACCCTCCGCTGGCCGGCACTGCACGCTGCCACAGCGCTCTCTTGCGCTCGTCCCTCCGGTCGCCTCCTACTGGTCCTCCCGGTCCGCTCGGTCACCTCCGCCTGGCTCTCCTCCCTTCCCAAGGTGGTGCGTGAGTGGGAGACGCTGAATGTCCTGTCTGTTAAGTATGAGGAGATCCAAGATAGAGCCAAGTCCGTGATGCCAAGAGATGAGAGAATCTTTTATCTTTAACAGCAGCTCTTATAAAGAGGAAGAGAAGTGCAAGTGGACCTTTTTAGCCGTAAACTACTAGAACCGTGTCCGACCACTCAGACTGCAGGGGGCACGTCCGCCATACTGAGATGACTGCAGTGAGAGCCTGCAGAGCCCGCTGTGCACTAACACTACAGCTCCTTGTAGTGTTAGTGCTCCCATGATCCCCTACTTTCAGAAACTGAGCTACAGGGCAGTATTCCAACATAACAACCCCAAACACATCTCCAAGACGACCACTGCCTTTCTAAAGAAACTTTGAGGGTAAAGGTGCTGGACTGGCCAGGCATGTCTCCACACCTAAACCCTATTGAGCATCTGTGGAGCATTCTCAAATGGAAGGTGGAGGAGCGCAAGGTCTCTAACATCTGCCAGCTCTGTGATGTCATCATGGAGGAGTGGATGAGGATTCCAGTGGCAACCTGTGAAGCTCTAGTGAACTTCATGCCCAAGAGAATTAAGGCAGTGCTTGAAAATAATATTGAAAATAATGGTGGGCACACAAAATATTGACACTTTGGGCACAATTTGGCCATTTTCACTTAGGGGTGCACTCACTTTTGTTGCCAGCGGTTTAGACATTAATGGCTGTGTGTTGAGTTATTTAGAGGCACACCAAATTTAGACTGGTATACAAGGTGTATACTGACTGCTTTACATTGTATCAGTGTCATATCTTCAGTGTTGTCCCATGAAAAGATATAACAAAATATTTACAAAAATGTGAGGGGTGTACTCAACACTGTATCTTTCAATTTCTTGTTGCTTTATTGAACAGCATAAACCAATGTAAAGTTCATAAAAAATAAAGACAGCCCATCCGGCATAACGGCAAAACAAAATAAGAAAATGTCCAGCATAGTCCTTGCACTGGCCGAGGTCCGGCCACTCAGGGTTAGCAAAAACACACGATTCAGCTTAGCACCAAAACACAAGCTCCTCTCTCTGGAGCTGGCCGCCAGATACTAAGCCAAACCTGAGTCACAAGGCTGGTTATTTAAAGCCCAGACATACTCCCTATACATCATCCGGAATAAACACTAAAAAGATCAAAAGCAGCATCAATAGATGTTGCAGGAGGAATTGCTTGTGTTGTAAATCAATCACTCTTTGGATAATTTCTTTTTAATATCTACTGGAGAAAATTTCCAAATTAACAGCTCTATGTCATGTGACACCGAGTATGTAGTATATAAGATTGAATGTCCATGTCCGAAACAAATACATGGGCAGAACCACACAGCCTCTGCATAAAAGATTAAATTCACATAGGCATAACATAGTTACCGTTTCTATAAAACATGGGTAATCAATAGTGATGAGCGAGTATGTTTTGTTAACCCTTTCGCCAAGTATACTCGGGCGAGCACCGAGTATTTATAGCGTGCTCGGGCTTTAAGTTTTCGTCGCTCCGTGAACATGATTTGCGACTGTTTGACAGATTTAATACGTGTGAGGAATGCCTGTTTTTCCAGCATTCCTCACATGTATTAAATATGTCAAACAGTCGCAAATCATGTTCACGGAGCGACGAAAACTTAAAGCCAGAGCACACTATAAAAACTCGGTGCTCGCCCGAGTATACTCGGCGAAAGGGTTAAGAAAACATACTTGACGCGCCCCTTGGGCCGTGTGTGTGTGGGGATACCCGGAACCAGACCCGTTGTGGATGCTGGGGGCTGTAGTCCTTGCGTGGCGGGGACCCGGTCCGTGCCCAGGGCGGTCAAACCAAATGGCAGTCTATATGCTGAATGTCCGACTACGCCACCCGTGGATTGCGGTCAGAGTGAACCGCCGCTGCAGGGCAGACCGCTGAGGCTGGTGTTGTGGCTGCAGCAGAGGATAGTATAACTCCCCACGGGAGGAGTATAGCCTCAGGGCAGCAAGTGCGGATGTTGGGGGTGATGGTGCGCGGGAGCAGCAGTAACGACATAGAGTCCTGTAATGCAGTCCAGGGTATTTACTCACAGTTCTTTATCCACGTTACTCCAGCTGGTCCCAGATAACTTTGGAGCGTTTCACAGGACCCCCTTTGTGTGTCCTTTCTCTGGCCTGTCATACCCCACCAGTGACCTCGCTTCTGTCCAGCTGCCTCGGGCCTTCTCGGGTAAACGTTGGTGCCGTTTTCCTGACCCTATGTGGTGCCTTCCTAGCGGGTGTAGCGAGGGGCTGCGCCACATAAAATGTCACAGCCTCCGGTTTCTAGCTGAGGGTAGTTCCCCGCCTCCACTAGTTTCGGGGACCGGTCTCTGTTAGAACCTTGCTGTTAGGTTTTTTTTCCTTTGCTGGTCACATGACCTTGTTGGCCTATTTAATCCTGCTCCGCCCTTCTGGCTTTGCTGGACTTCATTGTATATCTACTTTCTAGCTAGCCTGTGCTCTGTATCTAACTCTGTTAGTTTGCTTGGTCTACGGACCTCTATGTTCTATCTATTTTGTTTGTTCGTCTGTCTGCTACTATTTCTGTTAGGAGGTGTCCCATATTCCTCCCAGTCCTTAGTACTTGTAGGGATTCCCTCCCCACATCTATAGGTCTCCGTACAGACTAGATTAGGACTTTAGCAGGTCTGATCGCAGGATCAGGTTCCCTGTTACATCGTAGGGATTCAGCTGAGTCCTATAGTAGGGACAGATCTCCTCTCTTTCCTTAGCTTTGGTAGCAGAACATAACAGTAAGTACAGCCAGCAAATTCTCTAAGGAAAGATTTTTCTGTTCCATCATGGTGTCGGTTCAGGATTTGGCTCATCGCCTGCAGGGACTCTCTCTGGAGGTGGCCGAGCTCCGTCAGCACGTGAGTAACTGTCCTGGAGCACATTTCTTGGAGCCTAAGGTATGTTTGCCGGATTTATTTTTTGGTGAACACCGAGAATTTTTTTCATTTAAAAATGCTTGCTTATTGTATTTTCGTTTGAGACCTAAGTCCTCTGGGGATGAATCCCAGCGCGTAGGGTTCATAATGTCACTTTTGCGCAAAGAGCCTCAGGAGTGGGCCTTTTCTTTGCAACCTAGTGATTCATGCTTCAGATCAGTGGATAGTTTTTTTTCTGCTTTGGGACTATTATATGATGATCCTGACCGTGTCGCATCAGCTGAGACTGAGTTGAGACGTTTAAAACAAGGATCGGGTAATGTGGAAAAATATTGTACACATTTTCGTCGTTGGTCCACTCAAACAGGGTGGAACGATTCTGCTCTGAAAAGTCTATTTCTTGCTGGGCTCAGTGAAAGGGTTAAAGACCTGCTAATTGCTTATCCTACACCTGAGGATTTGCAACAGGCTATGCAATTAGCTATACGGGTGGATAGAAGACTGCGTGCTAGGGTTAATGAGAGCAAATCCTCTGCTATGTCAGTTTCTGGTTATGATAATGTGTGTATTAACAGTGGTGAACCGATGGAGATTGGATCGGTGGCACCTCGCTCTCAAGAAAAAGACCGTCGTTTTTCGGAAGGCTTGTGTTTCTATTGCGGAAAATCTGGTCATTTGATTAAAGGCTGTGAGCTTCGTATGAAGAAAGAAAAAAAAATGGTCAGTCACGCCCGTATTGCCTGTTTAAATTCCAAGGGTATATTTTTAGCTGCTTCCACGATTGCTCAGGAAAAATTGATGGAATTTCGGGTGTTTGTTGATTGCGGGTCTACACTGAATGTAATTGATGGGGGATTCGTGGAAAAACTCAATTTAAAACCTGAACCTTTATCATCCCCCATTGCTGTGGTTTCTGTGGATGGCTCCCCTTTGAAGAATATTACTCTCAAGGTCAGTGAATTTCCTCTCACTATTAATGGTGTTCAGCATGAGAAATTGGATTTGGTAGTGTTGAATAACTTGCCTTCTCCAGTAATATTGGGTTTGCCCTGGTTAAAATTTCACAATCCTGTACTGGATTGGTCTACCAGTGAAATTAAATCCTGGAGCCATAAATGTTATGACAAGTGTTGTAACGGGCGTATTGCAGCTTTGGATAGGGGAGAATTGCCTGTTCCTATTCAGGATTTTTGGAGAGTTTTTTCTGAGAAGGAATCGCAGGTTTTGCCTCCCCATAGAGACTATGATTGTTCTATTGAATTTGTCCCTGGAGCGACTCTTCCTAAGAGTCGTTTATTTAACCTTACTATTCCTGAGA
The DNA here is from genome assembly GCF_046119375.1 of Phyllobates terribilis. NCBI lineage: Eukaryota > Metazoa > Chordata > Amphibia > Anura > Dendrobatidae > Phyllobates > Phyllobates terribilis. The sequence goes on along the minus strand of NW_027362762.1, from coordinate 534,598,844 downwards.
GGAAGGCTTTGGAGGAATACATACAGACAAGCTTGGCCGCCGGTCACATTAGGCCCTCTAAGTCTCCTGTGGCGGTTGGATTTTTTTTTGTAAAAAAAAAGGACGGCGGTTTACGTCCTTGTCTGGATTTTCGTGAGATTAACAAAATTACGGTACGCAATCCTTACCCACTGCCATTGATTCCTGATCTGTTTAACCAGTTATTGGGGGCCAAGTGGTTCTCTAAAATTGACCTTAAGGGGGCATACAATCTGTTGCGCATGAAGGAGGGTGATGAATGGAAGACTGCTTTTAACACTCCTGTGGGTCATTTTGAGAATCTGGTTATGCCTTTTGGTCTTACTAATGCTCCTGCATTTTTTCAGAATCTGATTAATGACATCCTTAGACCTTTGATCGGTAAAAATGTGGTTGTGTATTTGGATGACATTTTGATTTATTCGCCAGATCTGGAGTCTCATTGGCGGAGCGTGCGTGAGGTATTACAGTTATTAATGGACAATTCGCTTTTTGCTAAGCTGGAGAAATGTGAGTTCGCTGTACAGAGAATTAGTTTTTTGGGCTACATTATCTCCAGCAAAGGTTTTGAGATGGATCCGGTTAAGGTTCAGGCTGTGCAGGAATGGCCTAGGCCTATTGGTTTGAAATCGATACAGAGGTTTTTGGGTTTCGCCAATTACTATAGAAAATTCATAAAAAATTTTTCTAGTATTGTCAAACCTCTGACTGATCTCACCAGGAAAGGTGCTGATGCGGTTCAGTGGTCTTCTGAGGCCATTGAAGCTTTTGTGTATCTCAAGGAGAGGTTCACCTCTGCTCCCATCCTTATGCAGCCTGATGTTACTAGGCCGTTTTTGGTTGAGGTTGATGCTTCCTCTGTGGGGGTTGGCGCAGTATTGTCTCAGGATAACGGGGATGGATTACATCCCTGTGCCTTTTTTTTCAAAAATTTTTTCGGAGACTGAACTGAATTACGATATTGGTAATCGGGAATTATTGGCTATTAAACTCGCATTTGAACACTGGCGCCACTTCTTGGAAGGTGCGGAATTTCCCGTTCAGGTTCTTACGGATCATAAAAATCTGATATATCTTGATGCTGCCAAGCGCCTGAATGCCCGTCAGGCTAGGTGGGCACTGTTTTTCTCGCGGTTTAATTTCTCCGTTACTTACATCCCTGGTACTAAGAATGTTAAGGCGGATGCCTTGTCTCGCAGTTTTTCTCCCATAGTCGGTGGTGAGAAAGAGGAGAACATTTTACAAGAAGGTGTTGTGATAGCTGCTTTAGACTCCGTTTTGGAAGATGAGATTCTTAAAGCTCAGGAGAATGCCCCATCTAACACTCCTCATGGGAGGTTGTTTGTGCCTGGGACCTTTAGGAGAGATTTGTTTGTTGAGTGTCACGAATCTCGGTTGGCAGGTCATCCCGGAATCTCTGAGACCAAGAGACTGGTGGGTCGCAGTTTTTGGTGGCCTGGATGGCAGAAGGAAGTCATTAAGTGGGTGCGCCAATGTACTATATGTGCTAGATCTAAGTCCTCACATACTCCTGCTGCGGGGTTGCTTTGTCCTTTGGAGGTCCCCAGTGCTCCTTGGACACATTTGGCTATGGACTTTATAACTGACCTTCCCCCCTCTGAGGGTTTTACTGTCATCTGGGTGGTCGTGGACCGTTTTAGCAAGATGTGTCACTTGGTTCCCTTCGTCAAACTGCCCTGCGCTAAAACTCTCGCTAAGGCCTTTGTCAAGGAAATTGTCAGACTTCATGGCGTTCCTACTGACATTGTTTCTGATAGGGGTCCTCAGTTCGTGGCTCGTTTTTGGCGTGCCTTTTGTGACAGGTTGGGAATTCATTTGTCGTTTTCGTCCGGATATCATCCTGAATCTAATGGCCAGACAGAAAGGAAAAACCAGGATGTTGAGCAGTTCTTGCGTTGTTTTGTGGCAGACAATCAAGAGGGGTGGTCTGAGTTTCTGCCACTTGCCGAATTTGCTCTGAACAATCATACATCTTCTTCTGCTGGTTGTTCGCCTTTTTTTTGTTGTTCTGGGAGACATCCGTCGTTTGGGTCGTTCTCCAAGTTGGGATCTGCCGTGCCTGAGGAGGAGAATTTTTCCGGTGATTTGGAAAGAGTTTGGACGGATGTGCGTGGTAATCTTCAGGAGGCCAACAGAAAATCTAAAGACTACTTTGATAGGAAACGACAGGAGGTTTTGTTCGCTGTTGGTGACATGGTTTGGTTGTCCTCTAGGAATCTGCGGTTGAGGATTCCTTCTAAGAAATTGGGTCCCAAGTTTGTAGGGCCCTTTAAGGTGCTTCAGGTTGTCAACCAATCTGCTGTTAGGTTGGAGGTTCCTACCTCCTGGAGAATTAATCCGGTCTTTCATGTCTCTCTGTTAAAAAAAGCTGTTGTGTCGGATGGTGACGCCTCTGCCTCTGTTCCTCCGGTGGTGGAGGACGGGGAATATGAAATTTCTTGCATCTTTGACTCTAGACGGTATAGAGGTAGTTTGCAGTATCTTGTGGCCTGGAAAGGTTTCGGACCCGAGGATAACTCTTGGGTGAGGTCAGATGATGTTTCCGCGTCCAGACTTATCAGAGCGTTTCACAGGAGATTTCCTGATAAGCCTGGTCCTAGGGGATCCGGAGGATCCTCTTAGAAGGGGGGGTACTGTTAGAACCTTGCTGTTAGGTTTTTTTTCCTTTGCTGGTCACATGACCTTGTTGGCCTATTTAATCCTGCTCCGCCCTTCTGGCTTTGCTGGACTTCATTGTATATCTACTTTCTAGCTAGCCTGTGCTCTGTATCTAACTCTGTTAGTTTGCTTGGTCTACGGACCTCTATGTTCTATCTATTTTGTTTGTTCGTCTGTCTGCTACTATTTCTGTTAGGAGGTGTCCCATATTCCTCCCAGTCCTTAGTACTTGTAGGGATTCCCTCCCCACATCTATAGGTCTCCGTACAGACTAGATTAGGACTTTAGCAGGTCTGATCGCAGGATCAGGTTCCCTGTTACATCGTAGGGATTCAGCTGAGTCCTATAGTAGGGACAGATCTCCTCTCTTTCCTTAGCTTTGGTAGCAGAACATAACAGTCTCCCCCTTTGCCCTGACCCCCCTACGCAGGTAGATTCGGGCGTGCGGTGGCGACACGCCGGTCCACACACCTGGGGTCCCTTCGTTCCTTGTTCCTGGAGCCTCCTCCGCTCCTCTTCCTTCCTTCTCCTTCCTCCAGGCTCCGGCCGCTCTCTCAGGCCTGCCTGCGGAGCAGAGCTCGGTCTGAGCCTCTGCTCCCTGTCTTCTCCTCTTGCTCTCCACCCTCTCTCCTTGCTCTTTCAGTGCTGGCTGGGCCTCACAGGCTAGGCCCGCCTCCGGAGCAGAGCCCCATGCAGAGGCCCTTACTCTGTCACTTCTTCTCTCTGACTGAACTGACGTCTCCCAGAACTAAGATGGTGCCCACCTTTTATACCTCCTTCTAAGTGCACCCAGGAACTGCCCTCTCCCTCCTATGCACTACAGGGTCCCCCCTTCCTCGGTGTTCCCTCCCCCCTACTCCAGCTAGGGACAGGGACTGTCGTGCTCTACTTGGAGCATATGGGCCGCCCTGCCCCCCGGAAATGTGGTGTAATGCATGCAGGTGTCGGGGTCCTGATCCACAATCCATCCTTACCTGGAAGTGAGATATCGCACATCTGGATGAGATGCAATACCTCTGTAGCGGCCGAACCCTCGGGGCGCTACATTCCCCCCTGGTAAATCACAGCATGTCCGCGGGCTGGAACCGAGCAAAAGACAATGCAAATTAGAACATGCAAAATTTTTTTTTTTTTAACTTTTCACACCATAAAACTGCCAACTGCACACAACTTCCCTTTATGGGGAACATTTTCTCTTTTCACCAATATATAAAACATTCCTTTTAGCAGAAAACATATAAAACATCATCAGCAGCATATCAACGGCGAAGTCTCTTTTCAGCAGGTCACAGTTCTTTCTGCGACCAGGTGTCCATTCTTTTTAAGGTGCAAACTTGGCAAAACCTTTGAACATGAGGGACCCGTTCGCAAACCCTCAACGTAGGCCCTGAGCGTGGCTGCAGGGCATAGGTGATTCGGCTGTTGGACCACGTCTTCTGCCACGCCAAACGGGTTTTTGTTCTGAGGTCTGTTGTTGCAACGTTTATAAAACCAATAGAGGGCACTTTAGGGAGTGCAACTATTTACATGGATTGTCTGCTCCCAGTCCTCAGCCGGATAGTTCACAGAGGGTTGGCTGCTCCCAGTCCTCAGCCGGATATTACTGACCCGTTTCCGGGTAACTTTTAATCAAACAATTGAACTGACAACAATCCCGATCCGAGTGAACTTTTCATACTCCGCAAACGGCGTGTCACGAAACTCTTCACCCTGGCGGGTAACTATTTACAGTAGGTTGTCGCCCATTAATACCGATGTCCTTGTAGACTCTCCTCCTCCTCGCCATACTCTTCAGACCCGTCTGGGTCCTCTGGATAGCAGTGTTCACGGTAGTGCTCTTCCTCCACCCTCTGGACATTTAGGGCGTACCACCCTCGTAGGCCTCGATGTCGGGTGTATGTTACCCGATCTCCCGGGATAAGCAGTTCTGGCAGGGGGACCAGGGATGGTGCAGCGCCAACTGCGTCCAGGACAGGGACATCACTCCTACCTGCTCCCGCGACCGCTTCAGCTCGGCCTATCACCTCCCGATCCATGAGAAGCTTCGCCGGGGCTTGGGCGCCGCCGATCACTTGCAGCGCCGCCCCCGGTGTACACGGCATGGAGAACGGCATTACCGTGGCAGCCTGCGGCTGAAGTTCCCTCCATATTGGGCGTCTTCCTCCCCCTTGGTGAACCGTGGCCTACCTTCTTTTCTTTCTTCTCCGTAGGCCGCAGCTCCGCAGGCAATGGTCTGCGTTGAGGACCTGGCGTCGCACACTGCTGACGTCAGCGCTTGCTGGGCTCCTTCCAGGACCTTGCGCAGCGTCAGTGCATGGGGCGGGGCTTCAGATCTCGCGCGCTTTCGGCGTCCACGCCCCTCTCCTTCCCTCGCGGCGTCCTGAAGATGGCATCCAATGGTGGGAAAATGGCTGCGGATGGCAGGAAAACGGCTGCGAATGGCGGGAAACCTTCACCACGGTAAGTATCTATCTCTGAAGGCGCGCAGTACCCAGTGGTAGCGGGCACGTGATCCTGCCGACTACGCCAAAGTTGACGCACCCCCTGGGCCGTGTGTGTGTGGGGAAACCCGGAACCGGACCCGTTGCGGATGCTGTGGGTTGTAGTCCTCGTGTGGCGGCGACCCGGTCCGTGCCCAGGGCGGTCAAACCAAATGGCAGTCTATAAGCTGAATGTTCGACTACGCCACCCGTGGATTGCGGTCAGAGTGAACCGCCACTGCAGGGCAGACCGCTGAGGCTGGTGTTGTGGGTGCAGCAGAGGATAGTATAACTCCCCACGGGAGGAGTATAGCCTCAGGGCAGCAAGTGTGGAAGTTGGGGGTGATGGTGCGAGGGAGCAGCAGAAACGACACAGAGTCCTGTAATGCAGTCCAGGATATTTACTCACAGTTCTTTATCCACGTTACTACAGCTGGTCATAATGTCCCACGTTGCACTGTGCTCACCAGGTGAGGGGCTCGGCCTACTCCCAGATAACTTTGGAGCGTTTCACAGGACCCCCTTTGTGTGTCCTTTCTCTGGCCTGTCATACCCCGCCAGTGACCTCGCTTCTGTCCAGCTGCCTCGGGCCTTCTCTGGTAAACCTTGGCGCCAGTTTCCCTGACCCTATATGGTGCCTTCCTAGCAGGTGTAGCGAGGGGCTGCGCCACGTGAAATTTCACAGCCTCCGGTTTCTAGCTGAGGGTAGTTCCCCGCCTCCACTAGTTTCGGGGACCGGTCTCCCCCTTTGGCCTGACCCGTCTACGCTGGTAGATTCGGGCGTGCGGTGGCGTCTCGCCGGTCCACACCCCTGGGGTCCCTTCGTTCCTTGTTCCTGGAGCCTTCTCCGCTCCTCTTTCTTCCTTCTTCCTCCTCCAGGCCCTGGCCTCACTCTCAGGCTTGCCTGCGGAGCAGAGCCCAAGCAGAGCCTCTGCTCCCACCTCCTGCTCCCTCTTCTTCTCTGTCTGCACTGAACTGGACACTGATCTAAGATGGTGCCCCCCTTTTATACCTCCCTCTAGGTGCACTCAGGAACCGCCCCTCCCTCCTATGCACTACAGGGTCCCCCCTTCCACGGTGTTCCCTCCCCCCACTCCAGCCAGGGACAGGGACTGTCGTGCTCTACTTGGAGCATATCGGTCGCCCTGTCCCCCGGAAATGTGGTGTAATGCATGCAGGTGTCGGGGTCCTGATCCACACTCCATCCTTACCTGGAAGTGAGATATCGCACATCTGGGTGAGATGCAATACCTCTGTAGCGGCCGAACCCTCTGGGCGCTACATACTCGCTTATCACTTGTTATCAAGATACATGGTTAACCACTAGTGATGAGCAAGCACTAAAATGTTCGGGTACTGGTTGCTCAGGTCGAGCACATTGTAATACTCGAGTGCTCGACCCGAGCAACGAGCCCAATGTAAGTCTATGGGAAACATGAGAATTTTCAGGCGGCTCCCCCTGGCGGTCTGCAGAGGGCCTAAAAATTGCCCAAATCGATGGGTACAGTGCTCAAATGACATGAGAACAGCATGGCGAAGACCCCTGGAAGCATCTCCGACTCCCAGATCACTGCTGTCAACAACGTTGTCAGAGTATTACGCCACTTTAAAACATACAAAAACTAAACCAAAATGGATTTTCCTGTAAAATATGTTAAGGAACATCCTTTCCAGGGTAATGACTTGTATATAGGGCAAAATAAATAACCAAAAGCAAAAATACTCCTCCACACCTTGGGCTATGTTCACACGTTGCGTTTTTGATGCGTTTTTGCACTTTTGCATTGCTTTCAATCAAGACAAATGCATTCACCAGGAAATGTCATTTTAACATTTTACAACCTTATCTGGCCATGTGGTGTGTGACACATCATCAGACACATGCATACAGTGCTGAAAAGACATGGGGAAGACCTCTGGAAGCATTTTTGACTCCCAGGTCACTGCCTAAAAGTGTGCCCATCATAAGTGATCCTTGGCACATGCGAAGATGCCTCCCGCCATGCACCTGTCATTGCACACTTGCAACAATCACCGTCCACGTCTTTGTCCCAGTGCAGCGTTCAGTTGTCCCTACCCCATTCCTTGGAATGCAAGCGCAAGTATACAGCCAGCCACCCACCAACCCACAGGCTGCAATACTATACTGCCAAATTTTTGACAGCTGCTTGCACTTGAAATGTGGCCTTTTAGGCTCGTGGAGGTGGAAGCTTTTCATAACCTTATGCCGGCGGCGGCCGGGTGTCCTTACTCGGTCCCCAGCCGCCACTGTTTCTCCCGGTGTCGTCTCCGCCTTCCACAAGCACGGGTCCCACAACAAGACAAGACAAGCAGAGTAAAGCGAAACCGCCGGAGCGGAGGACAAGGCAGAGCAGAGAGGAACCACCGGTGCGGTGGGCAAGGCAGAGCAGAGCGGAACCGCCGGAGCGGTGGACAAGGCAGAGCAGAGAGGAACCGCCGGAGTGGTGGTCAAGGCAGAGCAGAGAGGAACCGCCGGAGCAGTGGTCAAGGCAGAGCTGAGCGGAACGGCCGGAGCGGTGGACAAGGCAGAGCAGAGCGAAACCGCAGGTGCGGTGGACAAGGCAGAGCAGAGCGAAACCGCAGGGGCGGTGGACAAGGCAGAGCAGAGCGAAACCGCAGGTGCGGTGGACAAGGCAGAGCAGAGCGAAACCGCAGGTGCGGTGGACAAGGCAGAGCAGAGCGAAACCGCCGGAGCGGTGGGCAAGGCAGAGCAGAGGGAAACCACTGGCGCGGTGAGCAAGCAGAGCCGAACAGGGCTGAAGGTGCAGGCAGAGAGGACAGGACTCTGTTCACATGGAACAGACTGGAAAATACAGGAAGATGGCTAGAACACAGGAGGTAGATACGGAGGAAGGGAAAAGAGACAAGCAGAACCAGATACACACAGGGTACTTACTATGAAGTAGCGAGTGGACACAAAACGCACAAACAGAAGTACAGAGACAACGAGTTGGAGTTAGGTGCAGGTTCAGACACTGCAAGAAAAGGGAAGGTATGGACATAGAGACAAACAGGTAACAGGCTAGGAGACAGTTCAGACAGGAACTGATACTGCAACGAGATACAAGAACGAGCCTGGGTATACAGCCCCCAGGGTGGCAGAAACAGACTAGAAGTCACAGGTAACAGGCCTGGGTATACAGCCCCCAGAGTGGCGGAAACAGACTAGAAGTCAGAGATAACAGGTCTGGGTATGCTGCCCCCAGAGTGGCGGAAACAGACAAGATATAGGACAAGACCTGGCAATACAGTTGCAAAGACAAACTGAGTGAAGGTGTTGCTCAGGCACCTCCTTCTGGGTGGAGGGGGTTTAAATATCCAGTGACTCACAGCAATAGGCTGGGGACACATTAGGAGCGCGCCCACAGCAGCTATAAGAATCAGGAAGTAACCGGGCCGCCGCCCTAAGCAAGCAGACAAGAGACATGCACACAGCATGAACTGGAGCAAGGTTTGTAGGCAGGACTGATGGGTAAGATTGCGGTCTTGCATAGTGGGAGGTGGTGCACTATGCAAGCACACCACCAGGGATGTTACAACCTCAGCCATATTCTTTAGCTTGGTGAAAGGACTGGCATAGAGGGAAACTGTATCTACTCTGGGTGTCATTTCTCCCAGGAAGTCCTCTAAAGCAGCTTTTGCAGAAGCAATGGCAGCCCATCCAACATCAACTCGCACTTCTCGGTGGTGCTTTGACACACAAGCATCTTTCTTTGCGCATTTAATTTCATGACTACAGAGTTGGGCAATGGCATGATATGCAATCCGGTTTGAAAAATAACATGCCTAAGCACGTCCGATCCATATTAAGAAAACAGCCATAGAGTGTCCGGGAACCTTCCCCCACACTTTTCTTAGCCAGGGCTGCTTCTCGGCAGGCTTGGACGGACCCACCAGAAAACCGGAGACTCCTCCGGTGGGCCCTGGCTTCTCCTTCAGAAGAGTTCATAGTGCCGAGGTGAGGCCATGATGATGATAGAGGCCACCATCTGCTTAGTTTTCTGTTACTTGAAATGCAAGCGCAAGTATGCAATACAGGCTGCAATACTAAACTGCCAGATTTCGGGGCAGCTGCTTGCACTTGAAATGGGGCCTTTTAGGCTCGTGGAGGCAAAAGCTTTTCACAGCCTCATGCCGGCGGCGGCCGGGTGTCAATACTCGGTCCCCAGCTTTTTTTGCTGAGTTGTATTTCACCACAGCCATATTCTTTAGCTTGGTGAAAGGACTTGGGAGACCATATCTACTCCAGCTGTGATTTCTCCCAGGAAGTCCTCTAAAGCTGCTTTCACTTGAAATGTGGCCTTTTAGGCTCATGGAGGTGGAAGCTTTTCACAACCTCATGCCTCGTATCCATACTCGGTCCCCAGCCGCCACTATTTCTCCCGGTGTTGTCTCCGACTTCTACAAGCGCGGGTCCCTGCTGAACATTACTGCTGGTACTTTTCTGTGGGAATCTGCTTGCCTCCTATCAGCCTGGAATATTTCCAGTAAACTATGTTACGACGCCATGGTATTAGCACTGCCCCCAGTACCAGTAGCGAAGCCATCCCCAATTTCCTTTATTTGGTAGACTGAGTGGCTGCCCAAATACATTAGTTTCTCACAAAAGAGCTGAAGATAGAGCGCCAGTAGGTGCAAGTTTCTCCAGCCTGTTAGATATCAGAGGGTGAACGGCAGCACATAGGATCAGTGGTTAGCACTGAAGCCTTGCAGCGCTGGGATCCTGGGTTCAAATCCCAGCAAGGACAACATCTGCAAGGATTTTGTATGTTCTCCCAGTGTTTGCGTGGGTTTCCACCTCAGTAAAAAAAAGCAGCCATAGAGTGTCCGGGAACCTTTCCACACACTTTTCTTAGCCAGGACTGCTTCTTGGCAGGGTTGGACGGTCCCACCAGAGAATCCTCTGGTGTGCCCTGGCTTCTACATCAGGAGAGATCATGATAGCGCTAACTTTGCAGCTGCTAGGGGGCTCTTGAGCGGGGGAGAAAGGTGAGCCCTCAGAATCAAATCCTCTGATGGGCCCAATGTTTTTCAATCTGAAACAGCTTCTCTGTGGGAGTTGTATTTCACCACAGCAATATTCTTTAGCTCGGTGAAAGGACTGGCATAGAGGGAAACCGTATCTACTCCGGCTGTCATTTCTCCGTCACCAGGTTCCGCCCATTGTCACACACGACCATGCCTGGCTGTATGTTCAACGGTGAGAGCCACAGATCAAGCTGCTGTGTTACAGCTTTCAACAACTCTGCAACGCTGGGCAGTTTGTCACCTAAGCATTAAGCATGTTATCTTCAGCACAGCCTGTTGCCACTTGGCCAAGGCAGTTGTGTAAAACTGCCGATTACAACCGTTTCAACTCTGCTACATCTAGCCAAACTGTGGATTGTCGGTTTTAGCATTTTACCTGCTACTTCCCTTGTTGTCCCCATATTTCCCCTGTTACTCCCTGCGTGGATATTGACCCTGTTACAATAAATCCCTCCCCCCCATTTATTAACCCTGTACTGGCTGCTCTGTGTTTCTGTGTCACTGCATCTAAAGTTCCTGTGTCACATTTGGCGTAGTCGGCAGGATGCAGTCTTTAGACACAGACACTGCAGATCAGTCCATCCTGGGAGTCCCTAGATCTAGCTTGCCGCTGAGGGCCATGCTCAGCAATCTCCCAAAGTTCACCGGGGACAATATGATGCTGTGGAACTGGGTTGAGAGAGTTAGGAGTATGTTACGTATGCATCCGATGAACCCAGCTATGCAAGCCGAAAAAGCCTTACAGGCCCCGGACAGCGAGGCCCGGCACTCCGTGATGTACCCTCCTCATGACCGGGATACTGTAGAAAAAGTGGTGCGGATATTGGAGGAAATGCATGGGGATCCTACCAATGTAGGAGAACTGAGGATATGGCTGTTTCACCAAGTGCAGCAGGAGGGGGAGACTGTGACGCGGTATGTTAATGCATTGCAGAGGGTGCATGCCTATATCACTAGAAAAGACGACATGGGGAATTTGTAAATGGGCCCCCCTGATGTGATCTTAAGGGACCAATTTGTGGCAGGCCTCAGGGATGTGTAGCTGAAGCAGGCCTTGCGGGAGCTCATGCGCGCTAACCCACATATGACTTTTCTAGAATTGGGGGTGGAGGCACGTGTGAGAGAGCAGGAGATGGTGGTGACGGCCCTGGCAGGGATGGTCCGGAGTAACGAGGTTCCCACCCTGCCTGCAGCTGAACCGGAATGGGCTCGAGAGATGCGAAAGGAGATACAGGAGATGTGGGGTGAATGGTCCAGTCTCAAGAAGACCCCTGCACCGACACCAGAGATACCCGGATCGATTGCCCCAGTTAGGGAAAGAATTAAATTCAGGCCCCGCCCTGCAGGAGAGTTTTGTAGAGAAGTGAGGCAGCCCTACACAGACAGAGACACGACCTGCTGGAAGTGTGGAGGCACAGGACATTACGCCAGGGGCTGTGCTAGCCGAGGGCGGCCCCTGTCGCGGCAGCCCTTAAACTAACGGGCTCCATGTTTGGGGGACACAGCCCGTAGCCTAAGGAAGGGGAAAGAAAAAGAGGAAGACCCAAGGACCTAGTTTCCACCAGCCCGACTGTCTGGGCCGAAATAAGCAGTCAGGCTGTTCACTGCCTGATTGACACGGGATCCCACGTGACTACGATGACAGAAGCCTACTTTCAACAGCGATTTCCAGAGTTAGCGCGGCCTGAATGGGGACCAGTAATTAGAAAAAACAGCAAAAAAGGGCAGCAATGTTTACCTGCCCAGATCTTCAAAGCCAAATGCACTACCAGGATGCAGCAGACCCACATAAAGATGACGGCTACACAGGTGCAAAATACTGATGAGACAATCACTCACAACCTACCATTTCATGGAGGGGGTGACTGCTTAGTATTTGAATTGCACAAAAAAGGCTTGTATAGGGGGCTGTACACACTAGGGTAGTGCATAGTATTCGGCTTACAGCCTATTAGTTACGCCCATACTATTAGACTAGGCGGGCTGCCCGGTACTATCCAAGTGCACCCCCTGGGAACAGACACCCTAGTTTAAAATGCCCGCACTGATGGGCCTGGCTGCACCCTGGAATAATAGTGTGCAAAAATACATATATATATAATATATGAGGTATTAGTTGATATTTTGGCCAAAATACGTAAGCTCGTAACCCGCGTCAAGGGTCCTCATGCTTACAAGTCCTACTCTAAACACTAACAGCAAAGCCACACTAAGAAGAATTAAAATTCCCCCAAAAATTAAAGAAAAAACAGCAAAAAAGGACAGCAATGTTTACCTGCCCAGATCTTCAAAGCCAAATGCACTACCAGGATGCAGCAGACCCACATAAAGATGGCGGCTACACAGGTGCAAAATACTGATGAGACAATCACTCACAACCTACCATTTCATGGAGGGGGTGACTGCTTAGTATTTGAATTGCACAAAAAAAGGCTTGTATAGGGTGCTGTAGACCAGTAATTAGACTCACGGCAGCTAATCAATTACCCATCCCGGTCGCAGGGGTGGTATGGATGAAGATCCAAGTGTGTGGAAAAGATGTGGGAAAAAAGGGGTCGTCTTAGTCGCAGGGGGAATCGGAAGTGGACCCCCTGTGACCCGCGGAAAGAATGTGCTGAAAGAGATCGGGCAAATCCTGATTAGTGAGCTGAAGGAGATTCCTCTAGACCAGTGAGACCCACAAACCCCCTAAAGGAGGGTTTTTCAATAATTAATCCGAGCCGCCCAGGCTCAGGAGACGTCGAATGAAGGGAAGGTCCTGGGAAAAATAATAGTACCAGCAGTTACGGCACTCACCTTACCGCCAGTACAAACTGTACTCACGTTACCCGCACGGGCCTGCACACCTCTTGAGGGGTTCGAAGTTCAGATAGAACCAACATCGATGGACAAAGTACGCCCCGGACTCCTGGTGGCTCGGACACTGGCCATCGTCCAGGGTGGCAATGTTATAATGCAGTGCATTAATATGGGCGAAGGTGATCTCACACTCCCTCCCAGAGGGGAAATAGCCCAGGTTCTGGGAATGCCAGAGAAGTTGGTGCCACCTGATGTGGTACAGCTGTCCGCTGTACGAGAAGACCCTTGGACTCTGGCGGTCACCGTGCCGCCGGAATCCCACCGTGCTAGTGCGAAGGGGGGCAAAGGATCCTAGAACAAATGCGGGCTGAATTGATGGGACTTTCACCTCGACAGGTGCAGCAGGTTGAGGAGGTACTGGAGCTGTACCAGGAAGTCTTTGCTCGCCACGAGGATGATTTTGATTGCACCGAAGCGATTACCCACGAGATTCCCACAGGGAGCGCTGCCCCAGTGCGGGAGAGATACCGGCAGATACCTCCCCAGATGTATAAAGAGGTTAAGGAGATGCTAGTCCATATGTTACAGAATGGTGTGATACAGGAGAGTCAGAGTCCGTGGGCAGCCCAGATTGTCCTGGTCAGGAAGAAAGATGGGACCCTGCGGTTCTGTGTGGACTATAGACGACTGAATACCTGTACAGTACGAGACTCTTACCCACTACCCCGAATCGAAGAGTCCCTGTCAGCCTTAGAGAAGGCAAGATATTTCTCCTCCTTGGATCTGGCCAGCGGGCATTGGCAAGTGCCCATGGCCGAACATGACCGTGCGAAGACTGCGCTCATATTACCCCCGGGACATTCCAGCGTCTGATGGAGAGGTGCTTGGGCGATTTAAACTTCGAGGCGACACTGATTTATCTTGACGACATAATTGTCTATGCTGCCACCTTCGAGGAGCACCTCCAGCGACTGGAGCAAGTACTGAGTCGCCTACAGAGTCATGGTCTAAAGGTGAAGCCCCAGAAGTGCCACCTGTCCCGCAAACAGATCGAATATCTCAGTCATACTGTGTCCTGTGAAGGAGTCAGGCCCACCCGGGAAAAGGTGGCCACTGTACAGGAGTGGCCTACCTCGGAGACAGTGAAGGACATTCGAGCCTTCCTGGGACTTGCCGGGTACTACCGAAGATTCGTGAAGAACTTCACCCGCATAGCCAACCCATTGCTGGAGCTACTTAAGGGAGTGCCGACGGGCTCCAAGAATTGGGCGATTCAGTGGGGAAGCAGCCAGGAAGAAGCCTTTCGCACCCTAAAAATGGCCCTGACCGAGGCCCTAATACTTGCCTATGCGGATTTTTCCCAACCATTCATACTCCACACTGATGGAAGCCTACATGGTCTGGGAGCCGTGTTATCCCAAGTACAGGAGGAGAAAGAGCGCGTGATTGCGTACGCCAGTCGCTCCCTTCACGACTCTGAGAGGAACCCAGGTAATTATAGCTCTTTCAAATTAGAGTTGCTGGCTCTGGTTTGGGCAATGACCGAAAAGTTTGCAGAGTATTTGTCCGGGTCCGAAGTACTGGTGAGAACAGATAACAACCCACTGGCTCACATGGAGAATGCGAAATTGGGGGCCCTGGAGCAGCGATGGGTGGCCCGCATGGCCAGGTACCGGTATAAGATCGCCTACCGGTCTAAGGCAGAGAATACTCACGCCGACGCCCTCTCCAGAGTGACATATGAACGGCATGATCATGACCGCGATGAAGATTTGGAGGCGGATGAGGTCTCTAGCTTCCGAAGTTTCATGGGACCTCTGGTCGCGGCGCAGAGACAGATCGGAGAGACATCGGAAGAACAAGTGCTAGGGCTGCCAAGAGATGACTGGGTCCGACTTTAACAGACTGACAAAGAAGTTGCCCAATTACGTCAATGGGTGGCTTTGAGACTGGTCCCCAGTCGAGAGGAGAGGAGTACCCTGTCCCCGGGGATGCTGAAAATGCTGGGACAATGGGAGAGACTTTGTTTGCGAGACGGGCTGCTGTACCGACGGGTACAGCTACTGCAAGAGTTCGGGATCACCTGTCAAGTGGTGATCCCAGAGAAATTGGTCGGAGTAGTGGCTAAGGAGGCTCATGAACGAGGGGCTCACTTCGGACTTGAGAAGACATTTCAGTGGTTGCCGAGGCTGGTGTATCACCCCCGACTGCGAGCAACAATAGAAGACATTTGTCGAAGATGTTGGAGCTGTGAGCTGGTGAAGCCCCCGGAGCAGCGGGTCCCCATACAAACCATTGTGACTTCTGTCCCCTTGGAGGTGCTGATGATTGACTATTTGACTGTTGGACCGGCGCATCTGGGGTATGAACATTGCCTGGTGATGACAGACCACTTCACAAAGTTTGCGGTGGTGACCCCGACCAGAGACCAGACCGGCGAATCAGCTGCCATCTGCCGAGACTTCATTCGGGTGTACGGCTGCCCAAAGAGGATCTATTCCGATAAAGGCGCGTGCTTCCTGGGTTGGGTGATGGAAGAGCTGCAATGGTTGTACAGGATTGAGAAATCACAGACTACTCCTTACCACCCTCAAGGAAATGGGGCCTGTGAACTCTTTAATCGGACACTTAACCTCAGTGCTCCGCACGTTGGAGGAAGATCGGAAGGTACGATGGCCTGAGTTTGTGGCCGAGCTGGTGTGGGTCTACAACAACCGAGTAAATAGTATGACGGGGTTCTCTCCTTATACCTTACTGTTCGGGCGAAAGGGGTGAGAGATTACCAAGTTAGATCTGGACCCTGAGGAAGACTACCCACGGACGGGGATGTCTTCCTGGGTCCGGGAACGCCGGCATCGACTGCAGACCCTCCGACGGTTGGTACAACAAAAGTTTCGGGAGCTCAAACATCATGACATTGCCCCTTTGAGGGACAGCTCTGAGGCCCGGGGAGCGGTTGTTGGATCGAGACAGGCGGCCCCGGGGCAAATTGAGTAGGCGGTGGGAATGGACCCCGCACCGAGTGAGATGCAGGGTTGGCGCTGAAGGACCTGTGTATGAAGTTCAACCCGAGGGGGCTGAAGGAGCCCCTACCAGAGTGGTTCATCGTAGTATGCTGCGGCCTTGTCTGTCTAAAGATGACGAAGATGAAGAAGGATCACCTGCTTCTAGAGAGGGTCCTGCCACAGTTGCCCCAAGCCACAATGTGGATGAAGAAGAATTGTTGATTCTACCTCCGAACCCCAGCACTCAATTACCTGCAGTCCACAGTGCAGGCCGCAAGGGAACACCATCGGTTGAAGCCACCAGGCAGGCGGAGATTGGGAATCCAAGTGACCCTGCACCCTCCATCGGTCAAACTGAGTTACGCCGGTCTGAACGGACAACAGCAGGAGTGCCTCCTCACCGTTACGAACAAGATCAGTTTATATGGCAACGAATCGTCCAGGAAGTCCAAGAATGTGAACGTTTGGTGAAGGAACTCTCGCCCGTGGAATGGTGAGTTAAAGGAGAGCGGGAGTGTAAGGGGGAAGACCGGGGTGTAAGTACTTTCAGAACAAGGGATCCAAAACTGCCGGGGCCGTGCCTCTGGTTGCGGGGGGAAGACAGACTGCAAGCACAGGAGTTAGGTGACCGGGAAGCTGGGGCGTGTCCAGAGCCAGAGCTCAGGGGTCAGGTGACCGGGGAGCTGCGCGCGTGTCTAGGAAGAGAGAGGAAAAGGAGTTTTGCATGGGAAAGCAGGCAGTTGACAGTTGGAGTCAAGCCCGACTAGAGGGAGAAGAGACGCAGGGTCCGGGGAGCCGAGCAAGTGGGGTGCAGTGTTATGAACTAGGGGCTCAGAGGGTCAAACAAGAGACCGCCCACTGCCACCAGAAGATGGAGCATTGTTTAGGCGGGGAAGCAAGAAGAAAACAGGCACAGGAGGCCAGGCAATGGTGTACAACTAGTCAGCAAGGCTGAGGCAGTTCTAGCCCGAGGACCGCGTTCTGGTGCTTCCCCCCAGAGTGGAGAGCAAGTTCCTGGCCAAGTGGCAAGGCCCGTATTAGGTGATGGAGAAATGCAACGAAGTTAATTATAAAATCCACCAGCCAGGCCGAAGAAAGCCGCACCAGATATATCATGTGAGCTTGCTCAAGCTTTGGCGAGATTGGGAACCTGTGCAAGCTCCTTGCCTGGGAGCCAGTCCCAAAGCCAAGGTGGAGGATAGCAGAGACTCTATCACTAGCCCATAAACAACAGTGTGGAGAACTACTGCAGCGAAATCTTGACCTGCTCTTGGAGTTGCCAGGTGGTGAAGCATGATGTGTTAACATCGCATATGAGGGTGAACCTGAAGCCCTATAGGATTCCTGAAGCACACCGTGAGGTGATCTCAACCAAGGTGAAGAGGATGTTAGACCTCGACCTGATAGAGGAATCAGAGAGTGGATGGTCAAGTCCCATCGTTCTCGTGCCAGAGCCCGACGGGGAGTGGAGATTTTGCAATGACTACCGCAGGTTGAATGAGGTATGCAAGTGTGACTCATACCCGATGCTCCGCGTCGATGAACTCATTTAGAGGCTTGGAAATGCAAGGTACATTACCACCCTCGACCTGACAAAGGGCTACTGGCAGATCCCCATGTCCCCGAGGGCCAAGGAGAAGACGACTTTCTCGACACCTGATGGGTGTTTCCAATTGTCACGGGTGTATCAAGTGTGACAGACAGTTGCTCTGGTTCCAGCTGTAGAAGTTCACTGCGCTTGGCATTGCAGACGCCTTCTTCATCCTCTTATCTCTGTAGTGTAGTGATATCCTTCTTCCTTTAGGACCCAGCAACGACCTCCACCTTCTGCTGCTAATTGACACACCCTTGCTTGGTAGCTAAAATCTCTCAGTGTCTCCAGAGAGTCACCAGTGATAGTTCTATGTTCCTTTGTACATGCCTGGAGTACTAGTAATCAGCTAGTTTCTTCTTGGACATTTTTTGGAGGACAGTTGGCGTTATCTCTCTGGTATCTTCTCAAACTACAGTGGGTACAGAAAGTATTCAGACCCCTTTAAAATGTTCACTCTTTGTTTCATTGCAGCCATTTGGTAAATTCTAAAAAGTTCATTTTTTTCTCATGAAAGTACACTCTGCACCCCATCTTAACTGAAAAAAAAAACAGAAATTTAGACATTTTTGCATATTTATTAAAAAATAAAAACTGAAATATCACATGGTCATAAGTATTCCGACCCTTTGCTCAGACACTCATATTTAAGTCACATGCTGTCCATTTCCTTGTGATCCTCCTTGAGATGGTTCTACTCCTTCATTGGAGTCCAGCTGTGTTTAATTAAACTGATAGGACTTGTTTGGAAAGGCACACACCTGTCTATATAAGACCTCACAGCTCACAGTGCATGTCACACCAAATGAGAATCATGAGCTCAAAGGAACTGCCCAAGGAGCTCAGAGACAGAATTGTGGCAAGGCACAGATCTGGCCAAGGTTACAAAAGAATTTCTGCATTACTCAAGGTTCCTAAGAGCAGAGTGGCCTCCATAACCCTTAAATGGAAGAAGTTTGGGACCACCAGAAGTCTTCCTAGACCTGGCCGTCCAGCCAAATTGAGCAATCGTGGGAGAAGAGCCTTGGTGAGAGAGGTAAAGAAGAACTCCAAGATCACTGTGGCTGAGCTCCAGAGATGCAGAAGGGAGATGGGAGAAAGTTCCACAAAGTCAACTATCACTGAAGCCCTCCACCAGTCGGGCCTTTTTGGCAGAGTGGCCCGACAGAAGCCTCTCCTCAGTGCAAGTCATATGAAAGCCCGCATAGAGTTTGATCAAAAACACAAGAAGGACTCCCAGACTATGAGAAATAAGATTCTCTTGTCTGATGAGACGAAGATAGAACTTTTTGGTGATAATTCTAAGCGGTATGTGTGGATAAAACCAGGTACTGCTCATCACCTGCTCAATACAATCTCGACAGTGAAACATAGTGGTGGCAGCATCATGCTATGGGGGTGTTTTTCAGCTTCAGGGACAGGACGACTGGTTGCAATTGAAGGAAACATGGCCAAGTACAGAGATATCCTGGATGAAAACCTCTTCCAGAGTGCTCTGGACCTCAGACTTGGCCGAAGGTTCACCTTCCAACAAGACAATGACCTAAGCACACAGCTAAAATCAGTAAGGAGTGGCTTCAGAACAACTCTGTGACTATTCTTGACTGGCCCAGCCAGAGCCCTGACCTAAACCCAATTGAGCATCTCTGTAGAGACCAGAAAATGGCTGTCCACCAACGTTCACCATCTAACCTGACGGAACTGGAGAGGGTCTGAAAGGAAGAATGGCAGAGGATCCCCAAATCCAGGTGTGAAAAACTTGTTGCACCATTCCCAAGAAGACTCATGGCTGTACTAGCTCAAAAGGGTGCTTCTACTCAATACTGAGTGAAGGGTCTGAATACTTATGACCATGTGATATTTCAGTTTTTCTTTTTTAATAAATTTGCAAAAATGTCTACATTTTTGTTTTTTTTCAATCAAGATGGGGTGCAGAGTGTACTTTAATGAGAAAAAAAAAAGTGAACTTTTTAGAATTTACCAAATGGCTGCAATGAAACAAAGAGTGAAAAATTTAAAGGGGCTGAATACTCTCCGTACCCACTGTGTTTCCCCTTTGTTTATTTACTTTGTTGTCTTTAGTTACAGTGGGGCCTGACTAGTGTTCACCCCGTCCCCTCCCTACCCAGGGCCTAGCTCATTCAGGGATTAGGTTTCCTGCTCAGTGATAGGTGCGGAACCTATATAGGGATAATAGGGTAGTCAGGGTGATATTAGATCTGCCTAGGGGTTTCCACTTCCCCTTTCCGTAGTTGTTGGGCTCCCTTCCCCCTCTTCCCATCGTTGTACACTTGTTCCTTCCCTCACCATACGTGACATTATCACCGGCTGTACATTTAAAAAAAAAAACTGACACGTGTTTTTTTTGTGTGTTTTTTTTTTTTCTTGGCTCATGGATCCCATTGCAATGCTGGAAGAGCAGCTGCACAGGCTGTCACTGAAGGTGACTGACCTTCGCCCTGAGGTTCAGAAGCAACGGCAGTGGCTGTAGACTCCTAATATTAGGGACTCTGTGGGTAGGCCAGTTTATTCAATACAGGAGAAGAAAGGAGGAGTGTTTTTTTAAATAAAATATAAACTTTATTAAATACAGATTAAAAGAGACAATCATGCAAATAAGACCAGAACAGGCAAAATGGCAACAGGCAAAAACGGGGGGTAGGAAAAGCCCATGCAAAAATTAGCTTTTTGTTAATAATAGGTAGGCTGTTCCAGCCTGAACCCAAAATTGCCCTCCCGGACAGGTTTTCAAGAGGTAGGGACAAGTTTTTTGTATTCAAAGAAGCTTGCAAATTATATTCTAAACTTCGCCCTTACTCCTCTGGAGATGAAGAGCAGCACGTAGGGATTGTGATCTCACTGTTGCAAGGAAATCCTCAATCCTGGGTTTTCTCTTTGCCACAGGGTTCTGTTTTTTTCCTGTCAGTAGAGGTGTTTTTCGGGGCTCTAGCCCTCATCTATGATGATCCTGACCGAATCTCCTTGGCTGAGTCCAGGCTGCGTCGCCTTCAGCAAGGAAATCAATCAGTGGAGATGTATAGCTCCGAATTCCATAATTGGAATGACCCGGCTTTTAGAAGCCAATTTTGTCAGGGCCTAACTGAAAGGTTGAAAGATGCCTTGGCAGTGTATGAAACCCCGGAGTCCTTGGAGGCTGCCATGTCATTGACTACGTGTTGATAGACGCCTTCATGATAGGTGGGTGAGACCACCTTCTCCGGATCCTTCTTCTCGGGGTAATGCCCCTTTGCTGGGGGCGGCCTTGGGGTGAACCAGTACTTGTGGAGTTAGAAGACCCATGTAGTTAGGGGGTGCCTCTGAGTCGTATGTTTCCCCTGAGATCAGCAAGAAAAATGGCGTGTGTTTTTTTTGTGGAAAAAAGGGACAATTTATTGGGGCCTGTCCCTCGATTCCTAAGCAAAAAGAGCAAAAAGAAGCTCGATTAACCCTTGGTAGTCTGGAGAATAATCAGGGGAGGTGTTTGTCGTCAACCTGCAGTTCTTGGTTTGTCCTGACAGCAGAGGTGCTAGAGAGCAGTACTACATTTCTGTGTTTGCAGACAGTGGAGCTGGAGTCAGCTTGGTTGATGCTGAGTTTGTGAGAACTCATGGTCTTGCTTGCTGTACTTTAGCTAAGCCCATTCCTATTAATGCCTTCGACTCAGCGCCACTTGCACAGAAAGCTCTGACTCAGATTGTACATAATGTGAGACTAAGGGTGGGGTCTTTTCATTATGAGATAATTCCTTGTTATGTCCTGGAGGGCCTTCCCACTCCGATTGTACTGGGCCTACCCTGGTTGGTGAAAGTGGATTGGCAATCCAGAAAAATTGTTGAATGGGGAGATTACTGCCATGAGAACTGCTTAAACATTCCCTTGCTGTAGTCTCTACCGAGACCTTACCTGCGTTTTTGTCTGGTTTTGAGGACGTTTTTTCTGAGAACAGGTGTCAGGATTTGCCTCCTCATCGTGCATATGACTGTCCTATTAACCTGACCCCGGAAGCTAAACCACAAAAGTCCAGACTGTATAATCTTTCTGGCCCTGAGAGACAAGCCATGAAGGATTTCATTGTGGAGAGTCTGGAGAAGGGACATATCAGACCCTCGTCTTCGCCCGTGGTGGCATGGTTCTCCTTTGTGAAGAAGAAAGATGGCGGTCTCCGTCCCTGTTTAGTTTTCTGGGAATTGAATCAAATGACCATCCGAGATCCGTACCCTCTTCCTCTGATTCCAGAGTTGTTCAGCCAGGTTGTGGGAGCTAAAGTGTTCTACAAGTTGGATTTAAAGGGAGCTTACAATCTGGTTAGAATCAGAGAAGGTGATGAATGGAAAATGGCGTTCAATACCCCTGAGGGGCATTTCAAGAGTCTAGTTATGCCTTTCGGTCTGACCAATGCTCCCGCGGTGTTCCAGCACTTCATAAATTATATTTTCCATCATTTAGTGGGGAGGTTTGTGGTGGTCTATCTGGATGATATTTTGGTTTACTCACCTAATTTTGAGACACATCAGGGGCATGTTAAACAGGTGCTCCAGATATTAAGGGATAACAAACTACCTTATATGCCAATCTAGAGAAATGTGTTTTTGCCATACAGGAGGTGCAGTTTTTGGGGTACCTGTTGTCATCTACGGGTTTTCAGATGGATCTGGAGAAGTTCCGTGCTGTCCTTGACTGGGACCGTCCCGAGAACCTGAAGGCTTTACAGCATTTTCTACACTTTACTAATTTTTACTGGAAATTCATCCAAAATTATTTGGTAATTGTGAAACCCCTCACCGACATGACATGGAAGGGGTCTGATTTTTCGAAATGGTCGAATGCCGCACAGCAGGCATTTTCATCTCTAAAGAGTTTTTTTGCCACAGCACTTATGCTCAGTCAACCTGATGTTTCTCAATCTTTTATCGTTGAAGTTGATGCGTCGGAGGTGGGGGTTGGGGCTGTGTTATCTCAGGGTCTGTCCCCTGGTAAATGGCGTCCATGTACTTTCTTTTCCAGAAATTATCTTCGGCTGAGAGAAATGATGACGTGGATAATAGGGAGCTTTTGGCAATTAAATTGGCGTTCAAAGAATGGCGACATTGGTTGGAGGGGGTGTCCAACCTATTACTGTTATCACAGACCATAAGAACCTGTCATATCTTCAATCTGCTAAACATCTCAACCTTAGGCAAGCTAGATGGTCCCTGTTTTTTACTAGGTTCAATTTTGTTGTCACTTTCCGTCCAGGGGTCAAAAACAACAAAGCTGATGCTTTGTCCCGGAGCTTCCCTGGTGGTGGTGACCATGAGAACCCTGCCCCAATTTTCCAGAAGGGGGTAGTCATTTCGGCGTTGTACCCTGACCTGGACAGTAAGGTGTTGGAGGCTCAGGGGGATGCCCCTCCCCCCTGCCCTTCGGGGAGGTTATTTGTACCATCTAATATGCGCCGTAAAGTAATTAGGGAACATCATAACTTGGTGCTTGCTGGTCTTCCAGGTGGTAAGGCAACTGCAGACCTCCTTTCTCATTGTTTTTGGTGTCCGGGGTTGCATCGGGATGTGATTGAACAGGTGTCTGCTTGCAGTATTTACGCATTATAAAGTATCGCATACCCATCCGTCTGGTACTCTTCTTCCATTACCTATCACTATCAGGCCATAGACACACTTGTCCATGGATTTTATTACTCATCTACCGGCATCTGCAGGCAAGACTGTGGTTCTGGTGGTTGTAGATAGGTTTAGTAAAATGATTCACTTCCTTGCATTACCGGCACTTCCAAATGCCAAGATTCTTGCTCAGGTATTCCTTCCTCTGGGGTTTCCTTCGATGTGGTGTCAGATCAGGGAACCCAGTTTGTTTCTAAGTTCTGGAAAGCTTTCTGAAATCGACTGGGGGCACAACTGTCCTGTTCCTCTGCCTTCCATCCTCAGTCAAATGGACAGACCGAGCGCACTAATCAGAATTTTGAGACTTACCTAAGGTGTTTTGTCTCTGAGAACCAGGAGGATTGTGCATCTTACTTACCGTTGACCGAGTTTGCTATTAATAATAATCGCCAAGAATCTACCGGCAGGTCACCGTTCTTTGGTGCATAAGGTTTCCATCCACAGTTTGGTACTTTCTTTTGGGGAGGGGCTTCGGGAGTTCCGGAGGAGGAACATTTTGCTTCATCACTCTCCTTTGTGTGGTGGGGGTTAAGAGTTATTTGAAGATCACAGGAGACAGGTCCGGACCTGGCGAGCGTTTCCTGTCAGCCATACGTTTGCACCTATGTGTGAATGACTTTGTGTGCTTGTCTACCAGGAATATCAAGTTGAAGGTTCCTTCCTGGAAGCCGGGACCTAGATTTAACCGCCGTCATTAATTCAGCAGCATTTCGTCTTAAGCTACCTCAGGCCCTTAAGATCCACAATGTGATTCACAGTCTTTGCTCAAGAAATAAGTAGAACATCTTGAGTCCTCTCCCCTGATGCCACCCCCAATCATGGTTGATGGTAATTTGGAGTTTCAAATTTCGAGGATTGTGGATTCTCGTCTCCAGCGCCGTTACCTACAGTACTTGGTGCACTGGAGGGGTTATGGTCCAGAGGAAAAGATGTGAGTTTCGGCATCAGAGGTGAAAGCCCCTAGGCCGCTTCATTCGTTCCACACCTCTCATCCTGACAAACCTGGCCCTGAGTGTCTGGAGGCCACTCGTAGAAGGGGGGGTACTGTCACTGGTGTACCAAGTGTGACAGACAGTCGCTCTGGTTCTTGCTGTAGAAGGTCACTGCGCTTGACATTGCAGACGCCTTCTTGATCCTCTCATCTCTGTAGTGTAGTGATATCCTTCTTCCTTTAGGACCCAGCAGCTAACTCCACCTTCTGCTACTAATTGACACTCCCTTGCTTGGTAGTTAAAAACTCTCAGTGTCTCCAGAGAGTCGCCGGTGTTAGTTCTATGTTCCTTTGTCCATGCCTGGAGTACTAGTAGTTGGCTAGTTTCTTCTTGGACTTCCCTTGGAGGACAATTGGCGTTATCTTTCTGGTGCCTTCTCAAGCTAAGTGTTACCCCTTTGTTGTCTTTAGTTACAGTGGGGCCTGACTAGTGTTCACCCCGTCCCCTCCCTATCCAGGGCCTAGCTTTAGGGACATTCAGGGATTAAGTTTCCTGCTCGGCGATAGGTGCAGAACCTATATAGGAACGATAGGGTAGTCAGGGTGATAGTAGATCTTCCTAGGGGTCTCCATTCCCCTTTCCCTAGTTGTTGGGCTCCCTTCCCCCTCTTCCCATCATTGTGCACTTGACAGAGAGCTCCACAGAAGGACATTGTGGTGAAACCTTATTGTGCTACCCGGAGCAGGCGAAACCCCGCCCGCCTATGAACTGTAGTATACTTTATCTTTTTGCTTTCCCGTTATCCCGGAGAGGCTGAGTTTATTTTGTGGAACCCTGCCGTGGTCTATGCTATGTGTTAATAAACCAGCAGTAAGTTAACCCAAGAAGTGTTTCCTGTATCTGCCTCTGTGAGACCCATAGTACTCAAGTGTACAAACTTCGTTCATCTTGTAGGATACTCACATATACAGTAGTGTTCAAAATAATAAAAGTGTGTTCAAAAACATGAGTTAGGCACAAAATCTTTATGCTAAATTTTATTTCCATGGATTGGGAACACTGTTTTCTAATTCAAAACATGAAGAGAAATGTATATAATTTTTAACTACTTTACAGAAAATAACAAAAAATGAACATTGGGCTGTTCTAAAACATAGCAGAGTCTGCATCTGTCTTTACAAACTCACAATAATTTTTTTTTTTAAGGATTTAGCCTTCTTGTGAATCACTAACCTAATATTTAGTTGTATCCCCACAGTTTTTTAGAACTTCTTCACATCTATGTTGCATAGAGTCAACCAACTTCTGGCACCTGTCAACTGTTATTCCAGCACAGAATGCTTTGACTACATCCCACAATTCTCTGGCATTTGTTGGCTTTGCCTCAGAAACGTCATTTTTGAGGTCACTCCACAAGTGTTCTATCGGATTAAGGTCCAGGGATTGGGCTGGCCACTCCATAACCTCAACATTTTTGGACTGGAACCAAGATTTTGCTGGTTTACTGGTGTTTTTAGGGGCGTTGTCTTGTTGAAACAACCATTTCAAGGGCATATCCTCTTCAGCATAAGGCAACATGACCTCTTCAAGCATTTTAATGAAAACTGGTCCATGATCCCTGGTATGCGGTAAATAGGTCCGGCACCATAGTAAGAGAAGCATGCTCATATCATGATGCTTACACCACCATGCTTCACTATCTTCAGAGTGTACTGTGGCTTGAATGCAGAGTTTGTTGGTCGTCTGACGAGCTGTCTGTTGCCTTTGGACCCAAAAAGACCAATTTTACTTTCATCAGTCCACAAAATGTTTCTCCATTTCTCTTTAGGCCTGTTGATGTGTTCTTTTGCAAATTGTATCCACTTCAGTACATGTCTTTAACAGTGGGACATTTCAGGGACTTCTTGCTAAGAGATTGGCTTTACACAGGCATCTTCTAACTGTCACAGTACTCACAGGTAGCTTTAGACTGCCCACAGGTAACTTGAAACTGTTTTTGATCATCCTGGTGATGATCATTGGCCGAGCCTTTGCCATTCTGGCTATTTTTTCATCCATTCGAATGGTAGTCTTCCGTTTTCTTCCACGTCTCTCTGGTTTTGCTTTCCATTTTAAAGCATTGGAGATCATTTTAGCTGAACAGCCTACCATTGTCTACCCTCTCCAATTGTTTTACCCTCTCCAATCAACTTTTTAATCAAAGTACGCTGTTCTTCTGAACAATGTCTTGAATGACCCATATTTTTCAGGTTTTCAAGGAGAAATGCATGTACAACATGTGCTGGCTTCACCCTTAAATAAGGTGATTCACACCTGTTTCTTCACAGAATGATTGAACTCACTAATTGAACTCCACACTGTTGTTATTTTGAACACATCCCCTTTCAAGTAATTATTCAAATACATAGACTCAAAAACATGCAGATCATGAATGCTGAGTCTGTTGGTTTTCTTAGAATCTACTGCACCAACTGGTAAATTTTTGACATGTGATAATATAATTTATACCAAAAACAGTGATTAATCTGGTTAGTCATATTTGATTGCTATTAATTTGAACACTACTGTAGCTCAGCATTGACACCACCATCGATCCTGGTCAAGTATCCAACGCCTTTGGCTGTGAAACAACCCCATCAGGCTTCCTTCACCGAACTTGACTGTTCCTTCAGTTTCTCCATCTGTTAGCCCCTTTTTCCCTTGTTTTTTTCCAGACCCATTTGCACCCATCAGAGCCTAGTCTATTGACTTTTGTCCCATCACTCCAAATCACCCGTTTCCTATCTTCTACTGTACACTTTTCATACTTTTTTGCAAACTCGAGTCGACGCTTCTTATGACGATATTGAAGTTGAGGCTTCTTCACCTTTTTTAAGCCACCATTCAAGACTTGTGTAACATGCGTTGCACGGTGCTTTCATGGACATCTGTGATCTCACTATTACTAAGCCTATGAGTCACGTACACTGCCATGCTTGACACACCAGAACTAATAGACCTTGTGATGAGACAACTTGTTGACTCCAATATTTTGCCTGGACATCCAACTCTTGGATTTTGAATGGATGGACTTCTGTCACACCAGGTGTGGGAAAGACTTAGTGCAGCACAAAGGGAAAGGGGAAAGGGAGCCCAGACTCTAGGGAAAGGGGAGACCTCCTAGTTTGGTCTAGTGTTACCCTGTCTCAACTACCATCCCTATATTACCTCCTCACCAATCGCCGCACGCATTCCTCGCCCTGTCATAGAATCATAGAATGGTAGAGTTGGAAGGGACCTCCTGGGTCATCTGGTCCAACCCCCTGCTCAAAGCAGGATTCACTAGATCATCTCAGACAGATGTCTGTCCAGCCTCTGTTTGAAGACGTCCATTGAAGGGGAACTCACCACCTCTCGTGGCAGCCTGTTCCACTCATTAATCACCCTAACTGTCAAAAAGTTTTTTCTAATATCTAATCTGTATCTCCTCCCATTTAGTTTCATCCCATTGCTTCTAGTCTTTCCTTGTGCAAATGAGAATAAAGATGATCCTTCTACAATGTGACAGCCCTTGACATATTTGTAGACAGCTATTAAGTCTCCTCTCAGTCTTCTTTTTTGCAAGCTAAACATTCCCAAATCCTGCAACCGTTCCTCATAGGACATGGTTTGCAGACCAGTCACCATTCTGGTCGCTCTTCTCTGAACTTGCTCCAGTTTGTCTATGTCTTTTTTAAAATGTGGTGCCCAAAACTGTACACAGTATTCCAGATGAGGTCTGACCAAAGAGGAGTAAAGACCGATAATGACTTCACGTGATCTAGACTGTATGCTTCTATTAATACATCCCAGAATTGTATTTGCCTTTTTTGCTGCTGCATCACACTGTTGACTCATGTTCAGTCTATGATCTATTAGTATACCTAAGTCTTTTTCACATGTACTGTTGCTTAGCTCCATTCCTCCCATTCTGTATATGTTTTTTTCATTTTTATTGCCCAGATGTAGTACTTTGCATTTTTCCCTGTTAAAAACCATTCTGTTGGTTGCTGCCCACTGCTCCAGTTTATTTAGGTCTTTTTGAATCCTCTCTCTCTCTTCTCTAGTATTAGCTATCCCTCCTAGCTTTGTGTCATCAGCAAATTTAATCAGTTTACCCTCAATTCCTTCATCTAAATCATTGATAAAGATGTTGAACAATACAGGTCCCAGGACGGAGCCCTGTGGTACCCCACTTGAGACATTCATCCAGCTGGATGTGAAGCCATTTACAACCACCCTTTGAGTCCGATCACTAAGCCAGTTATGAATCCACCTAACAGTTGCCTGGTCCATTGCATACTTGGTCATTTTTTCAATAAGGATGGTGTGAGATACTTTGTCAAATGCTTTGCTGAAGTCAAGATATACTATATCTACAGCATTTCCCTGATCCACCCAGTCAGTGATTCTGTCATAGAAGGAAATTAAGTTAGTCTGACATGACTTGTTAGTTACAAACCCATGCTGACTCTGGTTAATCACTTCATTCATATCCATATACTTACATACATGTTGTTTAATAATTTGTTCAAAGATCTTTCCTGGTATAGAAGTCAGACTCACCGGCCTATAGTTCCCTGGGTCCACCTTCTTCCCCTTTTTGAAGATAGGAACAACATTTGCTCTTCTCCAGTCTTCTGGGACTTCTCCTGTTCTCCAAGAATTTTCAAAGATTATGGAGAGTGGTTCTAAAATTTCTTCTACGATCTCCTTCAGTACTCTGGGGTGTAATTCATCTGGACCTGGAGACTTGAACTCATTTATGTTAGCTAAATATTCCCTCACAATCTTTCTGTTTACAGATAACTTGGATTCCTCTATTCCTTTAAAAGGACAGTGAAGATCAGTTGATGTTACATTTTCTTTCTGAGAGAAAACAGATGCAAAATAGGAATTAAAAAGTTCGGCCTTCTCAACATCCTCTCTTACCATTTCTCCATTTTCATCCTGTAAAAATCCTATAGCATCTTTGACTTTTCTTTTACTTTTGACATACCCCCAAAATCCTTTTTTATTGCTTTTGACATCTCTTGCAAGCCTTAATTCATTGTCAGCTTTAGCTAACCTGATACGTGCCCTGCAGGATCTGCAGACTGCATTATAATCTTCTTTAGATATGCCTCCCTCTTTCCATTTAATAAACATTTCTTTCTTTCTTTTTAGCATGTGTTTAAGTTCTGTGTTCATCCATCCTGGTTTCCTTAAATGCTTCCCATTCTTCCTACTTTTCGGGATTGTTAACGATTGTGCTTTGAGAATCTCATTTTTAAAAATTTCCCATCCTTCCTGGACATTTTTGTCCTTAAGGACATCCAGCCATTGGATCCCTCCTATTCTCTTTCTGAGTCTCTTAAAATCTGCCTTTCTAAAATCTAACCTTGAAGTCTGAGTCTTCACATGTCTTCCTCCTCTAGTTATCCAAAATTCTATAATAGCATGATCGCTGCCTCCTAGGGTCCCAGCCACCTTTACCTCCTCAACCATTTCCTCCCTGTTTATAAGGATTAGATCCAAAGTAGCAGATCCCCTTGTTTTCTCCCCTACCTTTTGGAAGATAAAGTTGTCAGCAAGAGAGGATAAGAATTTGCTTGACCTGTTAGTTTTACTTGAGAGAGATTCCCAACAAATGTCTGGATAGTTGAAATCTCCCATGACCACTACGTCATATTTTTTGGAGAACTTGGTCATTTGATACATAAAGAGTTCATCCATATCTTCAGCTTGCCCAGGTGGCCTGTAGTAAATGCCTACAATAGTGTCCTTTCCGTTGTTCTCTCCTTGTATTCTTACCCAAACAGTTTCCACAGAACTCCCAGTCTCTGAAGCTTCAATCTCTGTGCAAATATACGCTTTTCTAACATACAATGCAACACCTCCTCCTCGTTTATCAAGTCTGTTTCTTGCAAATAAGTTGTATCCTTTTAGCCTTTTATTCCAATCATGTGTATCGTCCCACCAAGTTTCAGTGATTCCAATGACATCATATTCCTTTTCCTGCATTAGTAGTTCCAATTCTCCTTGTTTGTTGCCCATGCTTTGTGCATTTGTATAAAAACATTTTAGTTTGTGATTGGTTTCTCTTCCTCCCATATTTTTATTATTTAAATTGTTTTGTCTTTGTTCTTCCTTTCCACTTCCAGTAGCAGAGATCTCAATAGTATTTGTCAGCTGTATGGCTTTTTCTGGCCTTTTGCTTCCCTTCCCACATTGTTCTAGTTTAAAGCTCTTCTGATGAGTGTAGCAAGGCGACTTCCAAATACATGTTTTCCAGTCTTAGTAAGGTGCACCCCATCTCTAGCAAGTAGTCCATCGTATAGGTAATTCATTCCGTGATCCAGAAATCCAAATCCTTGTTGACGGCACCATCGACGTAGCCAGTTGTTCACCTGTAGAATCTTATTCCACCTCATTGTTCCATGGCCATCCACTGGGAGGATGGATGAGAAGACCACCTGCGCTCCCAATTCTTTCACTTTCTTGCCTAAGTCTTCAAAGTCACTGCAGATGGTTTCCAGGTCCTTTCTTGCGGTGTCATTTGTCCCCACATGTATTAGCAGGAATGGGTAGTGATCTGTAGGTCTGAAGAGTCTTGATATCCTGTCAGACACATCTTTAATTTTTGCTCCTGGAAGACAGCACATTTCTCTTGAGGTTATGTCTGGTCTGCAGATAGCTGCCTCTGTTCCTCTTAACAGGGAATCCCCCATGACCACCACTCTCCGTTTTTTCTTCACAACATTCTTCTTTCTCCATCCAGGAGGATTCTGAGGGCTTACAAGGTTATTCATTGCTGGCAAAGTCTTATTTTGCTGTATTTCTTCATGGTTCTCCTGCGTGAGAGCCTGGTACTGGTTCCTGAGCAGTATGGGTGCTGACTGCCTCTCAATCCTCCGGCTTCTGTGGGTCACATGCTTCCATTCCTCTGTTTCGTCAGGTGCAGTTCGAATTTCTTCCCTTTCTGAATCATGAAGAGATAATTCTGCTCTGTCTAAGAACTCTTCACCTTCCTTAATGATTTTCAAGGTAGTTAACCTCTCTTCTAGATTTCGCAACTTTTCCTCCAACAGGGACACAAGCTTGCATTTCTGGCATGTGAAGTTTGGCTTTTCCACTGGCAAGTCTGTGAACATGTAGCAGGATATGCAGCTCACCAAATGGCTCCTGGACTCTCCCATGTTCTTATTGTTAATGTTCTGAAAACAGTGAAAAAAGCCTAAAAAAAAAGCTTCAAAATGCGCGCGGTTTACCGATGTCCTCTTTTCAGCTCCAACAGCCAAAATCCAGTGTTCTTTGAGCTCGCGGAGACTCTTCACTTACCCCAAAATGCAGTGGGAATATGCAAATTATCTCCTCAGGACTCCTCCCCTGGTTTACCGATGTCCTCTTTTCAGCTCCAACAGCCAAAATCCAGTGTTCTTTGAGCTCGCGGAGACTCTTCACTTACCCCAAAATGCAGTGGGAATATGCAAATTATCTCCTCAGGACTCCTCCCCTGGTTTACCGATGTCCTCTTTCCCTGGCGTATGGCTAAGGCTAGGGACGGGAGGAGATGAGCACTAGTTGATCTCCACTAAACACTATAGACAACAAGGAAGGACAAACAGGGTAAATAGCTTAGCTTTAGACGACTCCAAACAAATGTGCACATGGCCTCAAGCTCCAAAGAGGACAAAGTACTGCTCTTGCTAAAGTCTCACAAGTAATAATGAATATCACCGGCACCTCCTCTCAGACACACTAGGTATTTATACATCCAGGCCAGGGAGCTAATTAGCCAGAGGAAGGTAGGGTCCTAAAGACAGCCTCTAAGAAGGTGTCTGTAATGCCAAATGTAGAGATCTCCTGCAACCAACTGCAGGGCAACTGTCTGTCACCTCTGACACACCCGTGACAACTTCATTTCATATTCTTTCAACTGTCATGGCACTCACATGATGCAGTTTGGCAATTTTCTTTGCTGAGACCGCTATTGATGAGCTGGATGATGCTGTTTCTCTTTTCTTGGGAAATCTTCTTCATGGCTACTCCTCGATTCGAACCAGTGACCTTTCGGTTGGGAATCAACCCAATAACACACTGAGCTATTAGTGAATGTGAGGACAGGTTGTATTTTGTAGTATTCAGGAAGAAAAAGATTTTTACACCACCATTAACAATGCAGTGACATGACAGGAATCTGCATAACTAATCTTATGCTAAATAGTTGTAAGTCAAATTTATGTATGAGATAGCCAAGATGAAGGTGTATAAAGTGATGGTAGTGTCACGTTAAGGCCAATAGAAACAAGTGCACCAATTCTGCATTTATCACCCACTCCTGGTTTTGGCTCCCATTTCTGAGAAAAAATACTGACCAAATACTGATAGTGGGGCTGTGGCCTCAAAGCAGTAGTGGATGGTGAGATATGGAGCCTGAAAGCCAAAAGTTCAAAACATTGCTACCCTTTTGCTCTTCACTGTTTATGAGACTGTCAGACAACTTATACATGTCAATTCCTACTTTTGCCCCATTTTGTTGCTATAACAGCCTTTACTCTTTTGGAAAGGCTTTCTACATAATTTTAGAGTGTCTGTGCCCCTTCAGCCAAAAAAAGCATTTTACTTGCAATAAATATTAAAAATCATCCTAAAAGTGTTTACTTTTTAAATTTTAAGACATTACATATAGGGAACATATATATATTCTTGTACCGTGTTAGCCAGTAGATAGAAAAATATTTAGATTTGAGAGTCCTCAGTGGTTGATACCTTTTAATGGCTAACTGAAAAGATGGTAACAAATTGCAAGCTTTCGAGACTACTCAGGTCTCTTCATCAGACATAGTATACCACAAAATCTGAAGAGTCACATATTTATACACAATAAGACACACAAAAAATGCAATAAGTAAGACAGGTGATGAAAAGCAGAGTTATTATGGAAGAGATAAACAGTTCTGGCTATAAATATTTTAGCAGTTAATAGATAAGGAGTGTGAAGGTTTTATTGTCCTGTGACTAGGTCCAGTGTTGTGATGGCCTCACAAGTCTGAGGAGCACTTTCCTTAGTTGATGTAGAATGACATAAATCCATGTGACACATTCATTCCTGCTCTGAAAGTGTTAAAGGTCACCATCAGTTTATATTCTGAGATTCTTCTTTCTCTTTGAGATTTGAAGTTACCTTTTAATACCAGTAATTTCATGTATTTTATGCTGTGATCAGGGGAACAAAAATGCTTGGCTACAGGTAGATCTATTCTTTTTTCTTTTATTGTGTGGCGATGATGATTCATTCTTGTTCTAAGTTTTTGCCCTGTCTCCCCTACATAAAGACCCCCAGCTGGACATTTGGACCATATAATTAAGTACACTACATTAGATGTGATACAGCTGAACGTACCTGGGATCTTATAGTCCTGATGTGAATTGGGAATCTTTATCTTGTCTGTGATCGTTATAAACGGACAGGCAAAAATTACAGCAATACTATAACAAACTACGGACCCTTCTGATTCATAACAAGGAAAAGAAGCTGCACAGATTGCGCCCAAACTCAGGACGCTATACAAACAGTTACAAAACAAAGCCAAAACCTGACAATTTGGACAACCACTCCATTCCAGACACAGAAGCATCTGTGTCATCAATCTCTCAGATTATACACCCAACAAAGCGGAGTTGGCTGTGCTTTCTAGGGGACTCTCATTTTGTCTTACTAAGGCCCTAGATAAAACTGAACTCTGTAGTGATATGGAAAATTATTTCAGGAGACTGCGCTTGAGGGAATACTTCAATGCTACAGAAGATTCAGAACCCACCCGAACTGAAGGAAAAGGGATCTTGACAACCAAGAAGAGGACACCTCCACCTGGACGAAACCCTCATTTGGATACATATATAGACTCCTTCAGACATGTGATAAAATCCAACATCCTAGACACAAACAAGAGACAAGCATCCAACATCAGTGCCCAGTAGAGAAAGGCCATACAATCTTTGAAAACCAACAAAGAAATCATCATTAAACCTGCTGACAAGGGTGGTGCAATAGTAATGATGAACACATCAGACTAAATGAAGGAAGCAAACAGACAACTGATGGACACGCGCTACTACAAAAAACTGGAGTCTGACCCTACACAGGACTATTACAAGGAACTAAACAAGTTGGTATCTTGTCTGCCTGACGAATCCATAAGAGCCGATGACCTGATACCAGAGAGTCCAAGAATAGGGACATTCTATATGATCCCCAAAATCCACAAATCTGGAAATCCAGGAAGACCAATTATTTCATGTGTGGGCACCCTTACTGAGCAAGTTTCTGGATGGGTAGAGTGTGTTCTTAAACCACTGGTAAAGACAGCCAAGCAATCAGATACAATCGGATATGTTCCAACCAGATGGATAGAGACAAACACCTTGATGGCCTCAGAAAGACCTTTTTGAAACAGGGCTACCATCCAAGAACAATTGAGAACCAGATTACAAGAGCCACCAGAATATCAAGGAATCATCTCCTACATTACAAAACCAAACAAGAAAACAACCGGGTGCCTCTAGTAATCACCTACAATCCAAATCTGGAGGCGCTAAGAAGAGCTGTACGGAAACTACAACCCTTACAACAAAAAGATGCCCGATTACAATCCATATTTCCAGACCCCCCACTTCTGTGTTTCAGGCAGCCCCCAAATCTAAGAAGCATCATTGTCAGAAGCTCCCTGTCATCTCCACCAGCTACAGGTACCTTTCCTTGCAACCAGAAAAAATGTAAAACCTGTCCGTTTATAACGACCACAGACAAGATAAAGATTCCCAATTCACATCAGGACTATAAGATCCCAGGTACGTTCAGCTGTATCACATCTAATGTAGTGTACTTAATTATATGTACCAAATGTCCAGCTGGGGGTCTTTATGTAGGGGAGACAGGGCAAAAACTTAGAACAAGGATGAATCATCATCACCACACAATAAAAGAAAAAAGAATAGATCTACCTGTAGCCAAGCATTTTTGTTCCCCTGATCACAGCATAAAATACATGAAATTACTGGTATTAAAAGGTAACTTCAAATCTCAAAGAGAAAGAAGAATCTCAGAATATAAACTGATGATGACCTTTAACACTTTCAGAGCAGGAATGAATGTGTCACATGGATTTATGTCATTCTACATCAACTAAGGAAAGTGCTCCTCAGACTTGTGAGGCCATCACAACACTGGACCTAGTCACAGGACAATAAAACCTTCACACTGCTTATCTATTAACTGCTAAAATATTTATAGCCAGAACTGTTTATCTCTTCCATAATAACTCTGCTTTTCATCACCTTTCTTACCTATTGTATTTTTTGTGTGTTTTATTGTGTATAAATCTGTGACTCTTCAGATTTTGTGGTATACTATGCCTGATCAAGAGACCTGAGTAGTCTCGAAAACTTGCAATTTGTTACCATCTTTTCAGTTAGCCATTAAAAGGTATCAACCACTGAGGACTCTCAAAGCTAAAGACATTACATAAAAGAAAATAAATTTAAATAGACAAATATATGTACAATACTCTATAATGTCTCTCTTCATGTTGCAGAAAATTGCAACAAATTTACCCCTTCCTGACATCCACTGTACATGTATGGCGGATGTCGGATGCTCATGAATAGAGCATTTTTAGGAGCTCAGCCGCCGAGCAAGCTCCGATCTCTGTTGTTATACTAGTTAGATGCATCTGTCTTACGGGTCCGGGAGGTGGAACCTCTGTGCTACGGTGCAAGGAGGGACCCAGAGGGGCGTAACTAAGTATCAACTCGGACCGACCCTGGTCGTACGGCGGCTAACGACTCCGTGACCAGGGAGGGACCGAGCAGAGGGACCAGGTGCTGCTCTGGGGACGACCTTGTAAGGGAGCAGGTGACTCCCACGGTACAGATGGCAGGGACTGACCAGAATAGCAGGTAGGCACAGCAGTCAGGCTGGCGAGCAGAAGCCTCCAAGTAGGCTATCAGGTAGACACGGCAAGTGACGGCAGGAGTCTCTAGGTGGGCTGGCAGGTGGTCACGGCAAGTGACGGCAGGAGTCTCTAGGTGGGCTGGCAGGTGGTCACGGCAAGTGACGGCAGGAGCCTCCGGGTAGGCACGGCAGGTAACAAGTGGGTAACAGGCAGGTCACAGGCAAGTGCTCCCAGGTGAGCGGGCTGGCAGGCACGGCAGGTGACAGGCAGGCAACAGGTATGTGCTCCCAGGTGAGCGGGCTGGCAGGCACGGCAGGTAACAGGCAGGCAACAGGCAAGTGCTCCCAGGTGAGCGGGCTGGCAGGCACGGCAGGTAACAGGCAGGTTTACACGCAGGTAAGAGGCAGGACTGATAGTCAGGCTAGCAGCGGGACCTGAGGGCTGAAGCAGAGGTAAGAAACACTGTGCAACATCTTTTGCTCGGGCACCTCCATTTTGGAGGAGGTGCCTTATATATGGGAGGTCCTCCAGCAATTGGCCGGGGACTCCTTAGGACGGCAAGCGCGGCCCCTTTAAGAAAGAGGGAGCGCGCGCCCTGAGCACAGTGCCCGGGAAGCTGCGCGCCGGCAGCAGCAGAAAGAGGAGCGCTGGAGGACGCTGAGCGAGGAGCGCGGGGAGCGAGGAGGTGAGAGGGACGGCGTCTCTGCCTGGCAGGGGGCAGAGACGCCGATGTGACAATCTGTCAATTGATGACAGTGGCATTTAAGTGGTTCAGTTTGGGAAGGGGCATGTTTTCTCACTGGTCCCTCTGACATGATTGCGATGTCCTGATGGATTACTTCACATCCTACAGTCCTCATCACTACCATCTGTGGCTGGGCTTCATAGGAGAACTGTTAAAGATTCAAATCTCCTGAGTAAGTAAAAAAAATGTGACAGCCAGCCCCAAAGCAGATCCAGTGTCAGTCAGGGCCGGGGCACAGTTACTGCCTCTCTGTATACTCAGAGTGGTGACTAAACCAGCATCAACTATGCCCCCATGACTGAAACCGAATGCTGCCAAGAGTATTAAAGTTCATTTTCTCCCCACAGTGCTGGGCTACGTGCAGGCGCCAGGCAAGTTAGTAATGCTATTAACCTGCAGATTAACTCCATATCATTTCCACCTTTAACCATGAATGTCCGAGCATGCGTCAGATCCTGGCCAAGCATTGGGACATATTGATGACGGAGACCTCCCTGAAAACTCACCTTGTGGACCGCCCCCTGATGATCCCTAAAAGATCTAAGAATTTGGGCGACATCCTAGTGAGGAGCCACTATATTCCCGAAAGGCACAATCCATTCAGTTCCAAGGGACCTACACTGGGCTGTTAGAAATGTGGGCATTGCTTGCCCTGCCCCAATGTCCTTTGATGTACTTCATTTATTTCAGCGGACGGCCAAAGGACCTTTGACATAAGACATCATATTTCTTGTAGTTCTTCTAACGTAATTGATTACGCTACATGTAGTTCTTCTTTAATTTACATTGGTTTGACGTCAAGGGAACTTTGGGTTTGGGTCCGCGAACATGTGAGGGTATTACGGATCCGGGTCTTGGAACCTCTGTGCTGTGGTGCAAGGAGGAACCAGAGGGGCGTGACTAAGCACTTACTCGGCCCTCGGCCTGACCAAGGTCGCACGGCGGCTCAATCGAATCCGTGAACCAGGGAGGGACCGAGCAGGGGGACCAGGTGCCACTCTGGGACCGACCTTGTATGAGAGCTGGTGACTCTCACGGGTTAGATGGCAGGAACTGACCGGTACAGCGGATGAGCACGGCAGGCAGGCTGACGGGTGGTCTGGGTAGACAAGCCAGCTGATTCGGCTGATAGCCAGACAGGTGCTCTGGGTAGGCAGGCTGGCGAGCACAACGAGTAACTGGCAGGTGCTTCCAGGTAAGCAGGCTGGTGGGCACGGCAGGTAACAGACAGGTGCTTCCAGGTAAGCAAGCTGGCAGCCACGGCAGGTAACCGGCAGGTGCTTCCAGGTAGGCAGGCTGGCGGGAACGACAGGTAACAGGCAGGTGCTTCCAGGTAAGCAGGCGGGTAGAGCCCATAGACAGACTGGCAGACTGGACGTGATGGTAATGGTGCATGCAGAGGCCGATGACAAGGCCGTGGGCAAGCCGAAATTGTGCCACAACAAACACCCATATCTTCTCGCCTGACCTTCTTGTCCCAATTTCTAGGGGACCGCAGCACACCACTATTGAACCCAGAGCAGTGTAAAAAGGTTGTTGGTTGGATAGCGGATAATGCTTCCAGTCACTTAGCCACCACCACCACCACCCTGTCTTCCACACGGTCAAGTCTCAGTAGCCGTGAGTCTGGACCGCATATTCCTCACCCTGATCCTCCTTCCTCCCACCATGCCAAGTACCCAGAGATAACTGATCCCACACTTGGACACTCTGAAGAGCTGTTCACTTTTCCATTTATAGCTTCGGGCCTCTCGCCTGGTCCACTTGAAGCGGGGCCAGAGGAGATCGCGTGTAGCGATGCCCAAATATTTGAGCAGCCATGGTCATGTCACACGAAGGCGACGGTGGGAAAATGTCACAAGAGGTGGACGATGATGAGACACAATTGCCAGAAAGTCAGGAGGAGGACCGGGGTGCGGAAGTGGAAGACGAGGTGGTGGACGATATAGTAACTGACCCAACCTGGCAGGAGGACATGAAGAGCGAGGACAGCAGCACACAGGGGGAGGGAGGCAGAGCACCCCAACAGGCAGGAAGAAGCAGTGTGGTGGCCGCAGACAGAAGGCAGGCAACCGTTCCCCGTAACAACAACACGACGGAAGTTGCCAGTACAACTGTTAGGTCTTCCCGAGTCTGGTTGTTTTTTAAAGACTCTGCCGATAATCCCAAAAAGACCATTTGCACCACCTGCCAGGCCATCATCAGCAGGGGTGGCAAAATGACCAGCCTGACCACCACCAGCATGATCAGGCACATGGCAGCAAAGCACCCGACTTTGAAGGCTGAACCCCAGGGTCCAGGAACAGTGTCTGCGGGTGGCACCATTGCTTCTTCCGCTGTTGTGGATGCAAGCCAATCCCCTGTCCATGGTGCATGCGAAGATGCCTCCTGCCCTGCACCTGTCGTTGCACACTCTCAAGTAGCAGCATCAGGAAGCACGTCCATGTCCTTGTCCCAGTGCAGCGTTCAGTTGTCCATACCCCAGTCCTTGGAACGCAAGCGCAAATATGCAGCCAACGCTCCACAGGCCACACTATTAAATTCTCACATTTCACGACTGCTTGCGCTCGAAATGTTGCCTTTTAGGCTGGTGGAGACGGAAGCATTCCGCAACCTGATGGCGGTGGCCGTCCCTCGGTACTCGGTCCCCAGCCGCCACTATTTCTCCCGGTGTGCCGTCCCCACTTTACACAAGCACGTGTCCCAAAACATTAGCTGTGCTCTCAACAACGCAGTTACCGGTAAAGTCCACCTAACTACGGACACGTGGACAAGTGCTTGTGGGCAGGGACAGTACATCTCGCTGACAGCACACTGGGTTAACATAGTGGAAGCCGGGACCCAGTCGGACCTTGGGACGGAACACGTCCTCCCGACACCAAGGATTGCGGGCCCTAGGTCAATCAGGGTTGCCCCCATGGTCTACAGCTCCTGCACCTCATCCTCCTCAGCCTCCTCCTCCTCTTCAGCCTCCATCTCCAAAATGACCACATCAGTCACAAGCTGGAAGCACTGCAGCACTGCCTCGGCCAAGCGGCAACAGGCTGTGCTGAAGCTAATATGCTTAGCTGAAAAACCGCACATTGCTGAAGAGTTGTGGACAGCTCTGAAAGAACAGGCAGATCTGTGGCTCACACCGCTGAACCTACAGCCAGACTTAACCTCGTGGTTCAGCGGTTTCTCAAATCCTACCTGGAGCTGTCGGATCTGCTTGTTAAAGTACGGCGCCTGTGTGCCCATTTTAGAAAGTCAACTACAGCTTCCGCCACCCTTGCAGTGTTTCAGCAGCATTTGCAGCTTCCGGCTCACAGACTGGTGATGTCCCCACGCATTGGAACTCTACACTGCAGATGTTGGGAAGGATTTGTGAGCAGAAGAGGGCAGTTGTTGAGTACTAGCATCACCAAGGCCGTCGATATTCAGTTCAGACTCCACACATAAGACCTCAGGAGTGGACATGGATGTCAGACATATGTACCATCCTCCAAAACTTTGAGGACTCCACCAAGATGGTGAGCGGCGATGACGCCATAATTAGCGTCACCATCCCATTTCTCTGTCTTCTGAAACTCTCTCTGCTCACAATCAAAGAGGATGCATTGCAGGAGGAGCATGATGAGATGGAGCAAGGAACCATACAGGGTGATTAC
Source organism: Phyllobates terribilis (assembly GCF_046119375.1). Classification (NCBI taxonomy): domain Eukaryota; kingdom Metazoa; phylum Chordata; class Amphibia; order Anura; family Dendrobatidae; genus Phyllobates; species Phyllobates terribilis. The sequence goes on along the minus strand of NW_027362762.1, from coordinate 534,558,285 downwards.
ACACAGCCAAGCCTCATCTCATCCCAACGTGGATTGGGTGACAATGAGGAAGAGGAGGAGGAAGAACAGGAGCTAGTTTCCTGCACTATAGATGGTACGACCTTCACAGCTGTCATACCGTCTGTTCAGCATGGATGGCCAGAGGACAGAGAGGAGGAGGAGGAGGAGAGCATGGTCAGTCATCCTCTTGGTGAGGACACGGAAGTCTTGCCTGTTAGGAGTCTGGCACGCATGGCTGAGTTTATGTTACGCTGCCTTTCCCATGACCCTCGTGTTCTCAAAATTTTAGGTGACAGCCATTACTGGTTGGTGACACTTCTAGACCCACGCTACAAGGAGAACTTTATATCTCTTATTCCTGAGGCGGACAGGTCTACAAAAATGGGGCTGTACCAGAAGGCCCTTGTTGCGGAACTATTAAAAAAATTCCCATCTGAAAACGCTGGTGGCAGAGGGCACACTTCATTGGAAAACCAAGGAGTACAGGCGAGAGAGACACAACTTCAATCCAGCAGAGGCAGGGGAACACTGTCAAAGTTCTGGGAGAGTTTTCTCAGACCCTCCCATCGGACAGGCCCTGAGGCGTGGGGTACTCTCACAAGGAGTGCAAAGGTTGGGAAGATGCTGAAGGAGTACCTTGCCGACCATACCAACATCCTCCGTGATTCCGCTGTGCCTTATAATTATTGGGTATCCAAGCTGGATACGTGGAATGAACTGGCTCTCTATGCCTTGGAGGTCCTGGCCTGCCCTGCCGCCAGAATTTTATCAGAGCGGGATTTTAGTGCCGCTGGTGGAATTATAACTAGTGTTGAGCGAGCATGCTCGACACTGCTCGGTACTCGCCCGAGCATCTCACTACTCGGGATGTTCGGCGAGCACCGAGCATTTCCGGGTTTCTCGGGCGGGAGCTCGGGTCTCCGCCCTGCACGTTTGGCGCTCTTTAGAGAGCCAATGAACATGCAGGGATTGCCAGCCAGTCACTGTAATGCCGCAGCCATGTTGTTTGTGGGCATTACAGTGATTGGCTGGCTGCACAGCGTCACCTTGAGTATTTAAAACTGGGCGCCGCGATTTTGGACACAGTCGCTCCGGAACAGACAGTGTAGGGTCAGTGCTGCTGAGCTAGGGAGAGATTTATACTGCGAAATAGTTAGTGTAGGGTCTCTAAAGCCTGCCAAATCAAACAAACAGTCCTTCTCAGGACTAATATCCATCCCAGATATCAGGCAAGCAGGCAGTTTGTTATACCAACAAACACTTCATTACAGTCCTGTGTGCTCCTGCTGGTCAAATTGCTAGACTTATCCCCAGGTCTCAGGGGCCAGGAAAAATCCTTTTTTTTTCATCTAAATCCTGTTTTGTTTTGTTTTTCCTCAGTCAGACTGTACAAATACCCGTCTTATTAACCTTTTGGTATCCCCCCCCCAAAAAAAAAACAAAAATTGAGTGTGTCTGTGAGTGTTCAGACACCAATATATCTGTTTAAATGAGTCTGGTGTAGGCCAGATAACTAGAACTGTGTTTTTCCTCTTCCACTGTTCAAATCTTGGTGTTATCAACCTGCTTGCTTTTTTTCCATAAAAAAAAATCAGTTTGAGTGTGTCGCTGACTGTTCAGACACAAATATATCTATTTTAACAAGTCTGGTATACACCAGGAAATTATAACTGTGGTTTTGCAGTTCCACGGTTCAAATCTCTGTATTATCCACTTTTTTGTCTTTTTTCCATAAAAAAATTTTTTCAGTGTCTCGCTGACCAATGTATCTGTTTAAAAGAGCCTGGTGTAGGCCAGAGAAATAGAACTGTGGTGTTCCTCTTCGACGGTTCAAATCTCCTTTTTATTACCCTTTTGCCATTGATAGTGCGAGTGTAAGCTATTTTACTTCATTTACAATGGGCAAGGTGCGTGGCAAGGGACGTGGAACTGGATGTTCTGGTGATGGTGCGTGCAGAGGACGGGGCCATGACCAAGGTGAAAATGTGCCACAACCAACAGCCACATCTTCTTGCTCCCAGTTCTTGACCGAATTACTAGGGAAGCACACAACAGCACCACTATTGCGAACTGATCAGTGTGAAAAGGTTATTAATTGGATAGCAGATAATACTTCCAGTCACCTGGGCACCACCACCTCCGGTCTGTGTTCCACACGGTCAAGTGTTAGTAGCCGTGAGTCTCGACTGCATACTCCTCCTCACCTTGATGCTCCTTCCTCCCACCATACCGAGTGTCGTCAGACAGCAACTGATCCCACAGTTGGACACTCTGAAGAGCTGTTCACTGGTCCATTTCCATATTTGTGCCCCTCGTCTGCTCCGCTTGAAGTGGTGGAAGAGGAGATCCCATGTAGCGATGGCTAAATATTTGAACAGCCACGGCCACAGGAAGGCAACGCTGGCAATTTGTCACAAGAGGTGGACGATGACGAGACCCAATTGCCAGGAAGTGAGGAGGAGGACCGTGGTGCGCAAGTGGAAGAGGAGGAGGTGGTGGATGATCTAGTAACTGACCCAACGTGGCAGGAGGACACGCAGAGCGAGGCCAGCAGCCCACAGGGGGGAGGGAGGCAGAGTACCCCAACAGGCAGGAAGAAGCAGTGTGGTGGCCGCAGACAGAAGGCGGGCAACCGTTCCCCGTAACACCAACATGAAGGACGTTGCCAGTATAACTGGTAGGTCTTCCAGAGTCTGGAATTTTTTTAAAGACTCTGCTGATAACCCCAAAAAGGCCATTTGTGCCACCTGCCAGGCCAGCATCAGCAGGGGTGACAAAACTACCAGCCTGACCACCACCAGCATGATCAGGCACATGTCAGCAAAGCACCCGACTTTGTGGGGCGAACCCCAGGGTCCACGACCAGTGTCAGCGGGTGTCACCACTGCTTCTTCCACTGTTGTGCATGTAAGAGAACCCCCTGTTGTGCGTGCAAGGCAATACCCTGTCCATACTGCATGCAAAGATGCCCCCTCCTCACAGTCTTCACTTGTTATGGCAGTCTCTCAAGAAACAGCATTAACGTCCACGTCCACGTCCCACCGCAGTGTTCAATAGTCCATATCCCAGACCTTTGAACGAAAGCACAAATTCGCAGCCAACACCCCACAGGCCACAGTCCTAAATTCGCACATTTCATGACTGTTTGCGTTGGAAATGCTGCCTTTTAGGCTGGTGGAGACGGAATCCTTTCACAACCTTATGGCGGTGGCCGTCCCTCGGTACTCGGTCCCATGCCGACACTATTTTGCCCGGTGTGCCATCCCCGCACTACACAAGCACGTGTCCCAAAACATCTGCCTTGCCCTCAACAATGCAGTTACTGGGAGAGTTTACCTGACAACGGACACGTGGACAAGTGCTTGTGGCCAGGGATGGTACATCTCCCTGAAGGCACACTGGGTAAACATAGTGGAAGCAGGGACCCAGTCGGACCTTGGGACGGAACACATCCTCCCCACACCGAGGATTGTGGGCCCTATGTCAGTCAGAGTTGCTGTCACGGGTGTGTCGCCACGAAGATCGTCACGATTACACAGCCTGACTTCTCGCAGCTGACTTTTTGGTGCTTTGTGTTTTTCGGCAGTGAGGGAGTTAATTCTCTCTCTCTCTGTGCTAGACGAGGTCCAGCCTCGCCCAGCTGCAATCAATGCTGCTGTAGTGAGACTCCTTCAAATGCCTGCTGGTCTGTTAGGGAAGTGTCGGTGAAAGCATTTCATGCAGACTAACAGAGCGGATCGTGGTATTTGGAGTTTCAGAGATAAGTGTATTTGGAGTGTTTTTTCCCTTCCTCGCTTTATCATTTATCTCCTTTCCCGTTGGTGTTCCCTCTGTTGTAGTTGTGTAGTTTTTGTATGCAAGGTGGTTTTGGTTTTTCCCTTGTACTGTCTCGTTCGTCTAAGTACTGTGTGTGGGCATATTATTACTTGTCCCCTTTTGTTGTGATCGGGGTCCTTCTCAGGACTAGATTACTTAGGTGCAGGGATCCTCAGGAGGTAGGGGTTACGCTGGCGGCCTGGACCTCTGTACCTTTAACAGTACCTCCAGGTTGAGGGATTAGTCAGGGCCCCAGCTTAGGGTCAGCTTAGGCCCCCTACCTCCAGTATACAGAGACAGCGTGACATTTTCACCGACCACTTAGTTTTTCTCCAGCTACCATGGATCCAGTAGCCGGTCTAGCTCGGCAGTTGCAGAGTTTGTCCATGGAGCTGGCGGACGTTAGGTCCAAGGTTTTGTATCCTCTGGAGCAAGCCGGACCAGAACCTAAAGTAGCTCTCCCTGACAGGTTCACTGGGGGGCGGGACAAGCTTTTTGTTTTCCGGGAGGCATGCAAGTTGTACTTTCGGCTGCGGCCTCGGTCATCGGGGAGTGAAGAACAAAGGGTGGGAATTGTCATCTCGCTCCTACAAGGGGACCCACAATCCTGGGCGTTCTCTCTTCCCCCGGGCTCCCCGGCTCTCCAGTCAGTGGATAGGTTTTTCGCTGCTCTGGGACTCGTATATGATGACCCAGATCGGATCTCCCTTGCTGAGTCTAAGTTACGTAGGATTCAGCAGGGAGATCGTCCGGCGGAGGAATTCTGTTCGGAGTTCCGTAGGTGGGCCACGGACACCCAGTGGAATGACCCGGCTCTTAGGAGCCAGTTTTGTCAAGGTTTATCTGACAAATTACAGGATGTGTTGGCACAGTATGACTCTCCCGCGTCACTGGAAGCCGCTATGGCCCTTGCTATTCGCGTTGACAGACGGCTTCGGGAGAGGTGCGGGATAACTCTAACCCCTGTGATGACTCCACCTCCTACAAGGTCCCCTCATATGGTGGTTCCCCTGGTCAGTCCAGAGGAGCCTATGCAATTAGGAGGGACATCATTTCGGGGGAGGGGACCGGTGGTGCGCCATAAGACAGGAAGGTGTTTCTTCTGCGGGAGAAAGGGACATTTTATTGGGGGGTGTCCATCCCGTCCCTTGCAGAGTGAAGAGTCGTCGGAAAACTGTTGATCCCAGGTTGTGTGGTGGACGGCAATCTGGGAGTAGGTATTTCGTCCCTAGGTTCGTCTCAGTTTCTCGTACCGGCGGAGGTGGTGGTGGGTACGAGAACTGAGAGGATATCTGTTCTTCTGGATAGTGGGGCCGGGGCTAATCTGGTTGATGCTCGGTTTGCCCGGGTTCAAGGTATGCGATTGAGTGAGTTGGCTAAACCCATCCCCATATTCTCGATCGATGCCAGGCCTCTCGGTCAGGGAAGTTTTTTGCAAGCTGTGCATGACGTAAAACTTCAAGTGGGGGCGATACATAAAGAACTGTTGTCTTGCTACGTGTTGGAGGGTCTTCCCACTCCTATAGTGTTGGGCCTTCCTTGGTTAACTAAGCATAACCCGGTTATTAATTGGCAAACCAGAGAGATAAGCCAATGGAGTAAATTCTGTAATAAAAACTGCATGAACACGGTCATCGGTGCGGTTACTCCTTGGGTCTTACCTCCATTTCTGGCGGACTTTGAGGATGTATTCTCAGAGAAAGGGTGTCAGGAACTACCTCCTCATCGCGAGTATGACTGTTCTGTAAAACTGCTCCCTGAGACCAAGTTACCTAAAGCTAGGTTGTATAACCTTTCTGGTCCTGAGAGGCAGGCCATGAAGGATTATATTTCAGAAAGTCTGGCTAAGGGGCATATTAGACCTTCATCTTCACCGGTGGCTGCGGGGTTCTTCTTTGTTAAGAAGAAAGATGGAGGCCTACGCCCTTGCCTGGATTTCCGTGAACTTAATCGGATTACGGTCCGAGATCCGTATCCGCTCCCACTTATTCCCGATCTCTTTAATCAGATCGTGGGCGCCAAATGGTTCTCTAAGTTGGATCTCAGGGTGGCGTACAATCTGATTAGGATGAAGGAGGGGGATGAGTGGAAGACGGCGTTTAACACTCCGGAGGGGCATTATGAGAACCTTGTCATGCCATTCGGTCTGACTAATGCCCCGGCGGTGTTCCAACACTTTGTTAATGACATTTTTCGCCGCCTGGTGGGACAGTTTGTTGTCATATATCTGGATGATATCTTACTTTACTCGCCGGATCTGGTGTCTCATCAGGAGCACGTTAGGCAGGTGTTACAGATCTTGCGGGATAATAAACTGTATGCCAAATGGGAAAAGTGTGTGTTCGCCGTACAGGAACTCCAGTTTTTAGGCTTCCTGGTTTCAGCGTCCGGTTTTCGTATGGACCCTGGGAAAGTGCGGGCAGTTCTTGAGTGGGATCGGCCAGAGAATCTTAAGGCACTACAACGTTTCCTGGGGTTTGCTAATTATTACCGGAAGTTCATTCGTAATTTCTCGTCCATGGTTAAGCCTCTCACAGACATGACTAAAAAGGGGACGGATTTTTCTAGGTGGTCTGACAAGGCTTGTCAAGCATTCTCCTCCTTGAAAAAATGTTTTGCCTCGGCACCCATACTCATTCAACCTGATGCGTCACAGCCATTCATTGTAGAGGTAGACGCTTCCGAGGTAGGGGTGGGAGCAGTATTGTCACAAGGTTCGTCCCCTGGTAAGTGGCATCCGTGCGCCTTTTTCTCTAAAAAATTGTTGTCCGCTGAGAGGAATTACGATGTCGGCAATAGGGAACTCTTGGCCATTAAGTTAGCTTTTGAGGAGTGGCGCCATTTTTTGGAGGGGGCAGTCCATCCGGTCACCGTCATCACCGATCACAAGAACCTGCTATATCTGGAGTCCGCGAAACGTCTGAATCCCAGACAAGCTAGGTGGTCATTGTTTTTTACCAGGTTTAATTTTGTCGTTACTTATCGTCCTGGGTCAAGAAATGTAAAGGCGGATGCCTTATCTCGTAGTTTCCCTGGGGCCGGGAACACGGACGACCCGATTCCTATCCTTCAGGAGGGGGTGGTGGTTTCGGCAGTATGCTCTGAGCTGGAGGAGGAGGTATTGGAGGCTCAGGGGGACGCCCCTGTTGGACCTCCGGGGAGACTGTTTGTTCCAGATCAGTTGCCACAAAAGGTGATCGAGGCACACCATAACTCAGTTTTTGCAGGACACCCGGGGAATAAAGCAACTGTGGATCTCCTCTCGCGTCGGTTTTGGTGGCCTAACTTACATAAGGAGGTGGTAACTTTTGTCGCGTCCTGTGGGGTTTGTGCGCGCTCTAAGACCTCACATACCCGTCCGTCTGGGGCCCTCTTACCTTTGAAGATCCCGGAGCGTCCTTGGACTCATCTGTCTATGGACTTTATTACGGACCTCCCTCTGTCTTCGGGTAAAACGGTCATACTCGTTGTAGTGGACAGGTTCAGCAAGATGGCACATTTTATCGCTCTTCCTGCTCTCCCTAATGCTAAAACTCTTGCGCAGGTGTTCATTGGGGAGATTGTGAGGCTTCACGGGGTACCCTCCGAGGTGGTGTCTGATCGGGGGTCTCAGTTTGTGTCCAAGTTCTGGAAGGCGTTTTGTGCACGGCGGGGGATGCATTTGTCGTTCTCATCGGCTTTTCATCCTCAGACCAATGGTCAGACGGAAAGAATGAACCAGAGCTTGGAGACATATCTCCGGTGTTTTGTGTCAGAGAACCAGGAGGACTGGGCTTCTTTCTTACCTCTGGCAGAGTTTGCTCTTAATAATAGGTGGAGCGAGTCCATTGGTAAGTCCCCGTTTTTTGGGGCATATGGTTTTCACCCCCAGTTTTGTACTTTCAGTAGGGGGGGCTCTTCGGGGGTTCCTGAGGAGGAACGATTTTCCTCATCACTCGCTTCAGTATGGAGAGGGGTGCTGAAGAATCTGAATACTATGGGGAACCGATACAAACGTATGGCTGATAGGAGGAGAGTGTCTGGTCCGGACCTAAGTGTGAACGATCGGGTATGGTTGTCTACCAGGAATATAAAACTTAAAGTTCCCCCCTGGAAACTGGGTCCCAGGTTCATCGGGCCGTACAGAATCAGTTCTATAATTAATCCGGTGGCATTCCGTCTTGACCTCCCCCCTACATTTAAAATTCACAACGTGTTCCACAGATCGTTGCTTAAGAGGTATGTGGTGCCGGTGGTACCGTCACCTTTACCTCCCCCTCCAGTGGTGGTCAATGGTAACTTGGAGTTCCAGGTATCGAGGGTCATCGATTCACGCTTTAATCGCCGGTCCCTTCAGTACCTGGTTCATTGGAAAGGCTATGGTCCTGAGGAGAGGATGTGGGTTCCTGCGTCGGATATTAACGCAGACCAATTAGTTCGGGCCTTCCACACGACTCACCCGGATAAACCTTGGCCTCGAGGGTCCGGAGGCCCCTCGTAGAAGGGGGGGTACTGTCATGGGTGTGTCGCCACGAAGATCGTCACGATTACACAGCCTGACTTCTCGCAGCTGACTTTTTGGTGCTTTGTGTTTTTCGGCAGTGAGGGAGTTAATTCTCTCTCTCTCTGTGCTAGACAAGGTCCAGCCTCGCCCAGCTGCAATCAATGCTGCTGTAGTGAGACTCCTTCAAATGCCTGCTGGTCTGTTAGGGAAGTGTCGGTGAAAGCATTTCATGCAGACTAACAGAGCGGATCGTGGTATTTGGAGCATCAGAGATAAGTGTATTCGGAGAGTTTTTTCCCTTCCTCGCTTTATCATTTATCTCCTTTCCCGTTGGTGTTCCCTCTGTTGTAGTTGTGTAGTTTTTGTATGCAAGGTGGTTTTGGTTTTTCCCTTGTACTGTCTCGTTCGTCTAAGTACTGTGTGTGGGCATATTATTACTTGTCCCCTTTTGTTGTGATCGGGGTCCTTCTCAGGACTAGATTACTTAGGTGCAGGGATCCTCAGGAGGTAGGGGTTACGCTGGCGGCCTTGACCTGTGTACCTTTAACAGTACCTCCAGGTTGAGGGATTAGTCAGGGCCCCAGCTTAGGGTCAGCTTAGGCCCCCTACCTCCAGTATACAGAGACAGCGTGACAGTTGCCCCCACAGTGTACAGCTCCAGCGCATCATCCTCCTCCTCATGTTCAGCTTCCATCTCAGATATCAGCACATCAGTAACAAGCTGGAAGCACTGCAGTACTGCCTCAGCCAAGCGGCAACAGGCTGTGCTGAAACTCATAAGCTTAGGTGATAAACCTCACACTGCTTGCAAGTTGTGGACAGCTGTGAAAGAGCAGGCAGATCTGTGGCTGAGAGCGCTGAATCTACATCCAGGCATGGTCGTGTGTGACAATGGCCGTAATCTGGTGGCGGCTCTGAGGCGAGGCGAGATCACACACGTACCATGCCTGGCTCATGTGCTTAACCTCGTGGTTCAGCGGTTTCTTAAATCGTACCCCGAGTTGCCAGATCTGCTCATCAAAGTACGCCGCCTGTCAGCTCATTTTCAGAAGTCGGCTACAGCTTCCGCCGCCCTTGCTGTGTTGCAGCAGCGTTTGCAGCTTCCGGCACACCGACTGGTGTGTGATGTCCCCACACGTTGGAACTCTACCCTCCACATGTTGCAAAGGATTTGTGAGCAGAAGAGAGCAGTTGTGGAGTACCAGCTGCAACAAAGCCGTCGATATTCATGTCAGACTCCACACATAAGACCTCAGGAGTGGACCTGAATGTCTGACTTTGAGGAGTCCACCAAGATGGTGAGTGGCGATGACGCCATCATTAGCGTCAGCATCCCACTTATGTCTTTTGCAACGCTCTCTGCAGAGAATTAAAGAGGAGGTATTGCAGCCAGAGCATGATGAGATGGATCAAGAAGCCATAGCGGGCGATTACACACAGCCCAGCCTCATCTCATCCCAACGTGCATTGGGGGACAATGAGGGAGAGGAGGAGGAGGAGGAGGAAGAACAGGAGCTCGTATCATGCGCTGTAGACGGTAGTACCTGTACAACTGTCATACTGTCGGTTCAGCGTGGGTGGCCTGAGGACAGGTGGGGAGGAGGAGGGGGGGAGCATGGTCAGTCATCATCTTGGTGAGGACACGGAAGTCTTGCCTGTTACCAGTCGCACGCATGGCTGACTTTATGTTATGCTGCCTTAACCGTGACCCTCGCGTTGTCAAAATGTTGGGTGACAGTCATTACTGGTTGGTGACACTTTTAGACCCCAGCTACAAGGAGAACTTTCACTCTCTTATTCCTGAGGTGGAGAGGTCTACAAAAATGGGGCAGTACCAGAAGGCCCTTGCTGCAGAACTCTTAAAAAAATTCCCATCTGAACACGCTAGCGGCACAGGTCAAAGTTCGTTGACCAACCAAGGCGTACAGGCGAGAGAGACGCAACTCCAATCCAGCAGAGGCAGGAGAACACTGTCAACGTTCTGGGACAGTTTTCTGAGACCCGCCCAGCTTACAGGCCCTGAGGCGCGGGGTACTCTCACAAGGAGTGGAAGGTTTCAAAAGATGGTGAGGGAGTACCTTGCCGACCATACCAGCGTCCTCCGTGATTCATCTGTGCCTTTTAATTATTAGGTATCCAAGCTGGACACTTGGAATGAACTCGCTCTGTACGCCTTGGAGGTTCTGGCCTGGCCTGCCGCTAGCGTGTAATCGGAGCGTGTTTTTAGTGCCGCTGGGGGAATTATAACTGATAAGCGCACTCGCCTGTCAACTGACAATGCTGACAAGCTGACCCTTATCAAAATTAACAAGGGCTGGATTGGGCCAGACTTCTCATCACCACCAAATGACAGGAGAGTAACATAAAGTCAAATCCACTGTGTTGTTTCGGGAGGTGTATTCCCATGCACCGCTTCACACCCACACATGGGTATACGCTACCACATTTTGGCTGTTTTTTGCTCTTGTCCTCAGCCTCCACCACCACTATACCACCAGGGTGACCGTGGTCCATGTTGCCAGCAATGCAAGTTCCTCCGTCCTAATTTTTGGCAGCTTTTGCTTGAAAGGCATAGGTAAAGACTATGGGAGACCCACTCCCCCATAATGGGAATAATGGTTTTAATATGCTGTACTGCATGGTTCTTGTATGGGGCATTGCAAGTTCCTCCGTCCTAATTTTTGGCAGCTTTTGCTTGGAAGGCATAGGCAAAGACTATGGGAGACCCACTCCCAAATAATGGAAATAATGTTTTTAATATGTTGTACTGCATGGCTCTTGTAAGGGGAATTAAAACTGTCTTGTTAAGCTACTGTCACCTCCATGTCTCTTCCAAGGGGCATTAAAACCGTATTGTTAAACCATTTTGACCTCCACGACTCATCCAAGGGGCATTAAAACCGTCTTGTTAAGCTACTGTGAACTCCACGTCTCTTCCAAGGGGCATTAAAACCATCTTGCTAAACCACTCTAAACTCCACCACTCTTCCAGGGTGCATTGATATTGTCTTTCTATTAAACTGCGACCTCCACCACTCTTCCAAGGGGCATTGATATTGTCTTTTTATTCCCCTGCGACCTCCACCACTCTTCCAAGGGGCACTGATATTGTCTTTTTATTCCACTGCGACCTCCACCACTCTTCCAAGGGGCATTGATATTGACTTTCTATTCCACTGCGACCTCCACCACTCTTCCAAGGGACATTAATATTGTCTTTTTATTCCACTGCGACCTCCACCACTCTTCCAAGGGGCATTGATATTGTCTTTATATTCCACTGCGATCTCCACAACTCTTCCAAGGGGCATTGATATTGTCTTTCTATACCACTGAAACCTCCACCACTCTTCCAAGAGGCATTAAAACCATCTTGTTAATCTCCTGTGACCTCCACTTCTCTTCCACGGGGCATTAAAACCGTCTTGTTAAGCTACTGTGAACTCCACGTCTCTTCCAAGGGACATTAAAACCATCTTGTTAAACCACATTGACCTCCACGTCTCTACCAAGGGGCATTAAAACCATCTTGTTAAACCACTGTGACCTCCACGTCTCTTACAAGGGGCATTGAAACCGTCTTTTTAAACCACTCTGACCTCCACGTCTCATCCAAGGGGCATTAAAACCGTCTTGTTAAGCTACTGTGAACTCCAACTCTCTTCCAAGGGGCGTAAAAACCGTCTTGTTAAACCACTCTGAACTCCACGTCTCTTCCAAGTGGCATTAAAACCATCTTGTTAAACCACTCTGACCTCCACGTCTCTTCCAAGGGGCATTAAAACCGTCTTGTTAAGCAACTGTAACTTCCACGCCTCTTCCAAGGGGCATTAAAACCGTCTTGTCAAACCACTCTGACCTCCATGTCTCATCCAAGGGGCATTAAAACCATCTTGTTAATGTACTGTGACCTCCAGGTCTCTTCCAAGGGGCATTAAAACCGTCTTATTAAACCACTCTGAACTCCACGTCTCTTCCAAGCGGCATTAAAACCATCTTGTTAAACCACTGTGACCTCCACCACGCTTTCAAGGGGCATTAAAACCGTCTTGTTAAGCTACTGTGACCTCCACCACTCTTCCTAGGGGCATTGATATTGTCTTTTTATTCCACTGCGACCTCCACCACTATTCCAAGTGGCATTGATATTGTCTTTTTATTCCACTGCGACCTCCACCACTCTTCCAAGGGGCATTGATATTGTCTTTTTATTCCACTGCGACCTCCACCACTCTTCCAAGGGGCATTGATATTGTCTTTCTATTCCACTGCGACCTCCACCACTCTTCCAAGAGGCATTAAAACCGTCTTGTTAATCTACTGGACCTCCACTTCTCTTCCACGGGGCATTAAAACCGTCTTGTTAAGCTACTGTGAACTCCACGTCTCTTCCAAGGGGCATTAAAACCATCTTGTAAAACCACTCTGACCTCCATGTCTCTTCCAAGGGGCATTTAAACCGTCTTGTTAAGCTACTGTGAACTCCACGTCTCTTCCAAGGGGTGTAAAAACTGTCTTGTTAAACCACTCTGAACTCCACGTCTCTTCCAAGGGGCATGAAAACCATCTTGTTAAACTACTGTGACCTCCACGTCTCTTCCAAGGGGCACTAAAACCATCTTGTTAAACCACTCTGACCTCCACGTTTCTTCCAAGGTGCATTAAAACCGTCTTGTTAAGCTACTGTAACCTCCACGTCTCTTCCAAGGGGCATTAAAACCATCTTGTTAAACCACTCTGACCTCCACGTCTCATCCAAGGGGCATTAAAACCATCTTGTTAAGCTACTGTGAACTCCACGTCTCTTCCAAGGGGCATTCAAACCTTCTTGCTAAACCACTCTGAACTCCACGTCTCTTCCGAGGGGCATTAAAACCATCTTGCTAAACCACTCTGACCTCCACCACTCTTCGAAGGGGCATTAAAACCATCTTGTTAAGCTACTGTGACCCCCACGTCTCTTTCACGGGGCATTAAAACCGTCTTGTTAAACCACTCTGAACTCCACGTCTCTTCCAAGGGGCATTAAAACCATCTTGATAAACCACTCTGACCTCCACCACTCTTCCAAGGGGCATTAAAACCATCTGGTTAAGCTACTGTGACCTCCGCCACTCTTCCAAGGGGCATTGATATTGTCTTTTTTTTCCACTGCGACCTCCACCACTCTTCCAAGGGGCATTGATATTGTCTTTTTATTCCATTGCGACCTCCACCACTCTTCCAAGGGACATTGATATTGTCTTTTTATTCCACTGCAACCTCCACGACTCTTCCAAGGGGCATTGATATTGTCTTTTTATTCCACTGCGACCTCCACCACTCATCCAAGGGACATTGATATTGTCTTTTTATTCCACTGCGACCTCCACAACACTTCCAAGGGGCATTGATATTGTCTTTCTATACCACTGCGATCTCCACCACTCTTCCAAGAGGCATTAAAACCGTCTTGTTAATCTACTCTGTCCTCCACTTCCCTTCCAAGGGGCATTAAAACCGTCTTGTTAAGCTACTGTGAACTCCACGTCTCTTCCAAGGGGCATTAAAACCATCTTGTTAAACCACTTTGACCTACACGTCTCTACCAAAGGGCATTAAAACCATCTTGTTAAACCACTCTGACCTTCACGTCTCTTCCAAGGGGCATTGAAACTGTCTTGTTAAACCACTCTGACCTCCACGTCGCATCCAAGGGGCATTAAAACCGTCTTGTTAAGCTACTGAGAACTCCAAGTCTCTTCCAAGGGGCGTAAAAACCGTCTTGTTAAACCACTCTGAACTCCACGTCTCTTCCAAGGGTCATTAAAACCATCTTGTTAAACCACTCTGAACTCCACGTCTCTTCCAAGGGGCATTAAAACCATCTTGTTAAACCACTCTGACCTACACCACTCCTCCAAGGGGCATTAAAACTGTCTTGTTAAGCAACTGTAACCTCCACGCCTCTTCCAAGGGGCATTAAAACCGTCTTGTTAAACCACTCTGACCTCCATGTCTCATCCAAGGGGCATTAAGAGCGTCTTGTTAAGCTACTGTGACCTCCACGTCTCTTCCAAGGAGCATTAAAACCGTCTTATTAAACTACTCTGAACTCCACGTCTCTTCCAAGGGGCATTAAAACCATCTTGTTAAACCACTCTGAACTCCACGTCTCTTCCAAGGGGCATTAAAACCATCTTGTTAAACCACTCTGACCTCCACCACGCTTCCAAGGGGCATTAAAACCGTCTTGTTAAGCTACTGTGACCTCCACCACTCTTCCTAGGGGCATTGATATTGTCTTTTTATTCCACTGCGACCTCCACCACTCTTCCAAGTGGCATTGATATTGTCTTTTTATTCCACTGTGACCTCCACCACTCTTCCAAGGGGCATTGATATTGTCTTTTTATTCCACTGCCACCTCCACCACTCTTCCAAGTGGCATTGATATTGTCTTTCTATTCCACTGCGACCTCCACCACTCTTCCAAGAGGCATTAAAACAGTCTTGTTAATCTACTGTGACCTCCACTTCTCTTCCACGGGGCATTAAAACCGTCTTGTTAAGCTGCTGTGAACTCCACGTCTCATCCAAGGGGCATTAAAACCGTCTTGTTAAATCACTCTGAACTCCACGTCTCTTCCAAGGGGCATTAAAACCACCTTGTAAAACCACTCTGACCTCCACGTCTCTTCCAAGGGGCATTTAAACCGTCTTGTTAAGCTACTGTGAACTCCACATCTCTTCCAAGGGGTGTAAAAACCATCTTGTTAAACCACTCTTAACTCCACGTCTCTTCCAAGGGGCATTAAAACCATCTTGTTAAACTACTGTGACCTCCACGTCTCTTCCAAGGGGCATTAAAACCATCTTGTTAAACCACTCTGACTTCCACGTTTCTTCCAAGGAGCATTAAAACCATCTTGTTAAGCTACTGTAACCTCCACGTCTCTTCCAAGGAGCATTAAAACCATCTTGTTAAACCACTCTGACCTCCACCACTCTTCCAAGGGACATTAAATCCGTCTTGCTAATCTACTGTCACCCCCACGTCTCTTCCACGGGGCATTAAAACCGTCTTGTTAAACCACTCTGAACTCAACGTCTCTTCCAAGGGGCATTAAAACCATCTTGTTAAGCTACTGTGACCTCCACCACTCTTCCAAGGGGCATTGATATTGTCTTTTTTTTCCACTGTGACCTCCACCACTCTTCCAAGGGGTATTGATATTGTATTTTTATTCCACTGCGACCTCCACCACTCTTCTACGGGGCATTGATAATGTCTTTTTATTCCACTGCGACCTCCATCACTCTTCCAAGGGGCATTGATATTGTCTTTCTATTCCACTGCGACCTCCACCACTCTTCCAAGGGGCATTGATCTTGTCTTTTTATTACACTGCGACCTCCACCACTCTTCCAAGGGGCACTAATATTGTCTTTTTATTCCACTGCGACCTCCACCACTCTTCCAAGGGGCATGGATATTGTCTTTCTATTCCACTGCGACATCCACCACTCTTCCAAGGGGCATTTATATTGTCTTTTTATTCCACTGCGACCTCCACCACTCTTCCAAGGGGCATTGATATTGTCTTTTTATTCCACTGCGACCTCCACAACTCTTCCAAGGGGCATTAAAACCGTCTTGTTAATTTACTGTGACCTCCACTTCCCTTCCACGGGGCATTAAAACCGTCTTGTTAAGCTACTGTGACTTCCACGTCTCTTCCAAGGGGCCTTAAAACCATCTTGTTAAACCACTCTGACCTCCACGTCTCTCCCAAGGGGCATTGAAACCGTCTTGATAAACCACTCTGACCTCCACGTCTCATCCAAGGGGCATTAAAACCGTCTTGTTAAGCTACTGTGAACTCCAAGTCTCTTCCAAGGGGCGTAAAAACCGTCTAGTTAAACCACTCTGAACTCCACATCTCTTCCAAGGGGCATTAAAACCATCTTGTTAAACCACTCTGACCTCCACCACTCTTCCAAGGGGCATTAAAACCGTCTTGTTAAGCTACTGTGACCTCCACCACTCTTCCAAGGGGCATTGATATTGTCTTTTTATTCCACTGCGACCTCCACCAGTCTTCCAAGGGGCATTGATACTGTCTTTTTATTCCACTGCGACCTCCACCACTCTTCCAAGGGGCATTGATATTGTCTTTCTATTCCACTGCGACCTCCACCACTCTTCCAAGGGACATTGATATTGTCTTTTTATTCCACTGCGACCTCCACCACTCTTACAAGGGGCACTGATATTGTCTTTTTATTCCACTGTGACCTCCACCACTCTTCCAAGGGGCATTGATATTATCTTTCTATTCCACTGCGACCTCCCCCACTCTTCCAAGGGGCATTGATATTGTCTTTTTATTCCACTGAGACCTTCACCACTCTTCCAAAGGGCATTGATATTGTCTTTTTATTCCATTGCGACCTCCATCACTCTTCCAAGGGGCATTGATATTGTCTTTCTATTCCATTGCGACCTCCACCACTCTTCCAAGAGGCATTAAAACCGTCTTGCTAAGCTACTGTGACCTCCACGTCTCTTCCAAGGGCATTAAAACCGTCTTGTTAAGCTACTGTGACCTCCACGTCTCTTCCAAGGGGATTTAAAACCGTTTTATTAAACCACTCTGACCTCCACGTCTCATCCAAGGGGCATTAAAACTGTCTTTTTAAGCTACTGTGAACTCCACGTCTCTTCCAAGGGGCATTAAAACCGTCTTGTTAAACCACTCTGAACTCCACGTCTCTTCCAAGGGGCATTAAAACCATCTTGTTAAATTACTGTGACCTCCACGTCTTTTCCAAGGGGCATTAAAACCATCTTGTTAAACCACTCTGACCACGTCTCTTCCAAGAGGCATTAAAACCATCTTGTTAAGCTACTGTGACCTCCACGTCTCTTCAAGGGGCATTAAAACCGTCTTGTTAAACCACTCTGACCTCCACGTCTCATCCAAGGGGCATTAAAACCGTCTTGTTAAGCTACTGTGAACTCCACGTCTCTTCCAAGGGGCATTAAAACCGTCTTCTTAAACCACTCTGAACTCCACGTTTCTTCCAAGGGGCATTAAAACCATCTTGTTAAACCACTCTGACCTCCACCACTCTTCCAATGGGCATTAAAACCGTCTTGTTAAGCTGCTGTGACCTCCACGTCCCTTCAACGGGGCATTAAAACCGTCTTGTTAACCTACTGTGACCTCCACCACTCTTCCAAGGGGCATTGATATTGTCTTTTTATTCCACTGCGACCTCCACCACTCTTCCAAGGGGCATTGATATTGTCTTTTTATTCCACTGCGACCTCCACCACTCTTCCAAGGGGCATTGATATTGTCTTTTTATTCTCTGCGACCTCCACCACTCTTCCAAGGGGCATTGATATTGTCTTTCTATTCCACTGCGACCTCCACCACTCTTCCAAGGGGCATTGATATTGTCATTTTATTCCACTGCGACCTCCACCACTCTTCCAAGGGGCATTGATATTGTCTTTTTATTCCACTGCGACCTCCACCACTCTTCCAAGGGGCATTGATAATGTCTTTCTATTCCACTGCCACCTTCACCACTCTTCCAAGAGGCATTAAAACCGTCTTGTTAAGCTACTGTGACTTCCACGTCTCTTCCACGGGGCATTAAAACCATCTTGTTAATCTACTGTGAACTCCACGTCTCTTCCAAGGGGCATTAAAACTGTCTTGTTAAACCACTCTGAACTCCACGTCTCTTCCAAGGGGCATTAAAACCATCTTGTTAAACTACTCTGACCGCCACCACTCTTCCAAGGGGCACTAAAACCGTCTTGTTAAGCTACAGTGACCTCCTCGTCTCTTCCAAGGGGCATTAAAACCGGCTTGTTAAACCACTCTGACCTCCACATCTCATCCAAGGGGCATTAAAACCATCTTGTTAAGCTACTGTGAACTCCACGTCTGTTCCAAGGGGCATTAAAACCATCTTGTTAAACCACTCTGAACTCCACATCTCTTCCAAGGAGCATTAAAACCATCTTGTTATACCACTCTGACCTCAACTACTCTTCCAAAGGATATTAAAACCATCTTGGTAAGCTAATGTGACCGCCACGTCTCTTCCAAGGGGCATTAAAACCATCTTGTTAAACGACTCTGAACTCCACGTCTCATCCAAGGGGCATTAAAACCGTCTTGTTAAGCTACTGTGACCTCCACGTCTCTTCCAAGGGGCATTAAAACCGTCTTGTTAAACCACTCTGAACTCCACGTCTATTCCAAGGGGCATTAAAACCATCTTATTAATCCACTCTGACCTCCACCACTCTTCCAAGGGGCATTAAAACCTTCTTGATAAGCTACTGTGACCTCCACGTCTCTTCCACGGGGCATTGATATTGTCTTTTTATTCCACTGCGACCTCTACCACTCTTCCATGGGACATTGATACTGTCTTTTTATTCCACTGCGACCTTCACCACTCTTCCAAGGGGCATTGATCTTGTCTTTTTATTCCACTGTGACCTCCACCACTCTACCAAGGGGCATTGATATTGTCTTTTTATTTCACTACGGCCTCCACCACTCTTCCAATGGGCATTCATATTGTCTTTTTATTCCACTGCGACCTCCACCACTCTTCCAAGGGGCATTGATATTGTCTTTTTATTCCACTGCGACATCCACCACTCTTCCAAGGGGCATTAAAACCGTCTTGTTAAGCTACTGTGACCTCCACGTCTCTTCCACGGGGCATTAAAACCATCTTGTTAAGCCATTCTGACCTCCACGTCTCTTCCAAGTGGCATTAAAACTATCTTGTTAAGCTACTGTGACCTCCACGTCTTTTCCAAGGGGCATTAAAACCGTCTTGTTAAACCACTCTGACCTCCACGTCTCTTCCAAGGGGCAATAAAACCGTCTTGTTAATCTACTGTGACCTCCACGTCTCTTCCAATCGGCATTAAAACCGTCTTGTTAAACCACTCTGAGCTCCACGTCTCTTCCAAGGGGCATTAAAACTAGCTTGTTAAACCACTCTGACCTCCACCACTCTTCCAAGGGGCATTAAAGCCGTCTTCTTAAGCTACTGTGAACTCCACGTCTCCTCCAAGGGGCATTAAAACCATCTTGTTAAACCACTCTGAACTCCACGTCTCTTACAAGGGACATTAAAACCATCTCGATAAACCATTCTGACCTCCACCACTCTTCCAAGGGGCATTAAAACCATCTTGTTATGCTACTGTGACCTCCACGTCTCTTCCACGGGGCATTAAAACCGTCTTGTTAAACCACTCTGAACTCCACAGCTCTTCCAAGGGGCATTGAAATGTTGTTTTTAATTACCTCTAACCTCCATGCCTCTTCCAACGGGCATTGCATTTCCTCCTAATTTTAGTCAGCTTTTTCTTTTCAATGCATAGGCGAACACTAAGTGAGACCCACTCCCCAATAATGAGTAGAAGGTTTTTAGTACGCAGTATCCATGTCTGTTTCAAGGGGCATTGCAGTTCCTCATAATTTTTGGAAAGCCTTCCATTCACTACTTAGGCCAACAGTGTACAGGAGACCCATTTGCTATAAATGGAAAAAACGGTTTTGTTAAGGCCCTCTGACCTCCATGTCACTTCCAAGGGGCATTGGAGTGCTTCGAAATTTTTGGTAGGCATTGCACTCACTGTATGCCCTATAACTTTGTAGCCGAACCGCTCCTTTTGGTACAGAAACATATCCTACAAGACATGTGTGGTTGACGGGCCTGATATTGATGTGAATGGTCCCTGTTCCTCCTGCTCTTTCTCCTTTGCCACCACCTCATCCACCATTCATCACCTGAAGCTTTGTTTTAACGGGAGTCATAGAACTGGGATAGTAGCAGGAAAACATCCAGCAATCCTCGGAGGAGGTAGGATATGTGCCAAAACGCTGACCACCTCAGGCCTAGCCGCTACTACATACATGCGCTTGCATTCCAAGGAACAGAAAGCTAAGGAGATGGATGGCCTCATGATCATGAATAATTTACTCGTTGTGTAGGAGGCCGACCACTGCTGCTGTCTACCTTCTGAACTTTGTGTTGAAGCATGATTGACCCAGGACCCGCAATCCTCTATGTCTGGAGGACATGTTGCATCCCAGTGTCCAACTGTGTCCCGGCTTCCACAATATTAACCCAGTGTGAAGGCATCAGTAAGATGGACCATCCCTGGCCACATTCACTTGTCCACATGTTTGTGGTTAGGCTGTCCTTCCCACTAAATGCACTGGGGAGGTCACAGGTAATATTTTGGTATGCGCGCTTGTGTATAAGGCGCACCAAGACAAATAGGGGCGGCTGGGGACCGTTTATGGACACCCGGCCGCCCCCTGGCGGCTGGGGACCGAGTGTGGACACCCGGCCGCCGGGCGACTGGGGACTGAGTATGGATACCAGGCCGCCGACGCAGCCATGACATGGTGGCCGGCGTCTGCCTCCACAAGCCTAAAAGGCCTCATTTCAAGTGCAAGCAAGCTAGCAGTATGGTATTGCAGCCTGGGGGTGGGTGGGTGGCAGGCTGGACACTTACGCTTGCATTCCAAGAAAACAAAGCAGATGCTAACTTCTAGCATCATCATCATGCTCCTGACCTTGGCACTCTCAACTTCCCTGATGGAGAAGCCAGGGCCCACCGGAGGAGTCTGGTTGTCTGGTGGGCTCGGCCAATGCTGCCCTAAAGCAGGCCAGGCTAAGAAAAGTGTGGGGAAGTTTACCGGGACAAATAGGGGCAGTTGGGGACCGAGTATGGACACCCGGCCGCCCCCTGGTGGCTGGGGACTGAGTGTGGACACCCGGCCGCCGGGCGGCTGGGGACTGAGTATGGATACCAGACCTCCAATGCAGCCATGACGTGGTGGCCAGATTCCGCCTACACATGACTAAAAGGCTAGATTTCAAGTGCAAGCAAGCAAGCAGTATGGTATTGCAGCCTGGGGGTGGGTGGGTGGCAGGCTGCATACTTGCGCTTGCATTGCAAGGAATGGGGGAGGTAAAATTGAACACTGCCCTGGGACAAGGACTTGCACGGGGATAGTTGCAAGTCTGCATCTTCTGATGCGGCAAGGATCACTTCTGATGGGCACACTTTTAGGCAGTGACCTGGGTGTCAGAGATGCTTCCAGGGGTCTTCCCCATGCTGTTCCCATGTCTTTTCAGCACTGTATGCATGTGTCACACAGCACATGGCCAGATAAGGTTGTAAAATGTTAAAATGACATTTCCCGGTGAATGCATTTGTCACGGTTGAAAGCAATACAAAAGTGCAAAAACGCATAAAAAATGCTACTTGTGAACATAGCCCAAGGTGTGGAAGAGTATTTTTGTTTTTGGTTATTTATTTTACCTTATACACAAGTCTTGACCCTGGAAAGGATGTTCCTTAACATATTTCACAGGAAAGCAGTTTCAGTTTCGTTTTTGAACGTTTTATTGTGAGCCCGTAAAAGTGGCTTAATACCTCTGACCACGTTGTTGACAGCAGTGACCTGGGGGTCAGAAATGCTTCCTGGGGCGATCCCCATCCTGTCCCCATGTCATTTGAGCACTGTCTTTTTATTCCACTGCGACCTCCACGTCTCTTCCAAGGGGCATTAAAACCGTCTTGTTAAGCTACTGTGACTTCCAACACTCTTCCTAGGGGCATTGATATTGTCTTTTTATTCCACTGCGACCTCCACCACTCTTCCAAGTGGCATTGACATTGTCTTTTTATTCCACTGCGACCTCCACCACTCTTCCAAGGGGCATTGATATTGTCTTTCTATTCCACTGCGACCTGCACCACTCTTCCAAGAGGCATTAAAACCGTCTTGTTAATCTACTGTGACCTCCACTTCTCTTCCACGGGGCATTAAAACCGTCTTGTTAAGCTGCTGTGAACTCCACGTCTCTTCCAAGGGGCATTAAAACCGTCTTGTTAAATCACTCTGAACTCCACGTCTCTTCCAAGGGGCATTAAAACCATCTTGTAAAACCACTCTGACCTCCACGTCTCTTCCAAGGGGCATTTAAACCCTCTTGGTAAGCTACTGTGAACTCCACGTCTCTTCCAAGGGGCGTAAAAACAATCTTGTTAAACTACTGTGACCTCCACGTCTCTTCCAAGGGGCATTAAAACCATTTTGTTAAACCACTTTGACCTCCACGTCTCATCCAAGGGGCATTAAAACCGTCTTGTTAAGCTACTGTGAACTCCACGTCTCTTCCAAGGGGCATTAAAACCTTCTTGTTAAACCACTCTGAACTCCACGTCTCTTCCAAGGGGCATTAAAACCATCTTGATAAACCACTCTGACCTCCACCACTCTTCCAATGGGCATTAAAACCGTCTTGTTAAGCTACTGTGACCTCCACCACTCTTCCAAGGGGCATTGATATTGTCTTTTTTTCCACTGCGACCTCCACCACTCTTCCAAGGGGTATTGATATTGTATTTTTATTCCACTGCGACCTCCACCACTCTTCTACGGGGCATTGATATTGTCTTTTTATTCCACTGCGACCTCCACCACTCTTCCAAGGGGCATTGATATTGTCTTTCTATTCCACTGCGACCTCCACCACTCTTCCAAGGGGCATTGATATTGTCTTTTTATTACACTGCGACCTCCACCACTCTTCCAAGGGACACTGATATTGTCTTTTTATTCCACTGCGACCTCCAACACTCTTCCAAGGGGCATTGATATTGTCTTTCTATTCCACTGCGACCTCCACCACTCTTCCAAGGGGCATTGATATTGTCTTTTTATTACACTGCGACCTCCACCACTCTTCCAAGGGGCATTGATATTGTCTTTTTATTCCACTGCGACCTCCACAACTCTTCCAAGGGGCATTGATATTGTCTTTCTATACCACTGCGACCTCCACCACTCTTCCAAGAGGCATTAAAACCATCTTGTTAATTTACTGTGACCTCCACTTCCCTTCCACGGGGCATTAAAACTGTCTTGTTAAGCTACTGTGACCTCCACGTCTCTTCCAAGGGGCATTAAAACCATCTTGTTAAACCACTCTGACCTCCACGTCTCTACCAAGGGGCATTAAAACCATCTTGTTAAACCACTCTGACCTCCACGTCTCTTCCAAGGGGCATTGAAACCGTCTTGATAAACCACTCTGACCTCCACGTCTCATCCAAGGGGCATTAAAACCGTCTTGTTAAGCTACTGTGAACTCCAAGTCTCTTCCAAGGGGCGTAAAAACCGTCTTGTTAAACCACTCTGAACTCCACATCTCTTCCAAGGGGCATTAAAACCATCTTGTTAAACCACTCTGACCTCCACCACTCTTCCAAGGGGCAATAACACCGTCTTGTTAAGCTACTGTGACCTCCACCACTCTTCCAAGGGGCATTGATATTGTCTTTTTTTTCCACTGCGACCTCCACAACTCTTCCAAGGGGCATTGATATTGTCTTTTTATTCCACTGTGACCTCCACCACTCTTCCAAGGGGCATTGATATTGTCTTTTTATTCCACTGCGACCTCCACCACTCTTCCAAGGGGCATTGATATTGTCTTTCTATTCCACTGCGACCTCCACCACTCTTCCAAGGGGCATTGCTATTGTCTTTTTATTCCACTGCGACCTCCACTACTCTTACAAGGGGCACTGATATTGTCTTTTTATTCCACTGCGACCTCCACCACTCTTCCAAGGGGCATTGATATTATCTTTCTATTCCACTGCGACCTCCCCCACTCTTCCAAGCGGCATTGATATTGTCTTTTTATTCCACTGAGACCTTCACCACTCTTCCAAGGGGCATTGATATTGTCTTTTTATTCCATTGCGACCTCCACCACTCTTCCAAGAGGCATTGGTATTGTCTTTCTATTCCATTGCGACCTCCACCACTCTTCCAAGAGGCATTAAAACCGTCTTGCTAAGCTACTGTGACCTCCACGTCTCTTCCAAGGGGCATTAAAACCGTCTTGTTAAGCTACTGTGACCCCCACGTCTCTTCCACGGGGCATTAAAACCGTCTTGTTAAACCACTCTGAACTCCACGTCTCTTCCAAGGGGCATTAAAACCATCTTGTTAAGCTACTGTGACCTCCACCACTCTTCCTAGGGGCATTGATATTGTCTTTTTATTCCACTGCGACCTCCACCACTCTTCCAAGTGGCATTGACATTGTCTTTTTATTCCACTGCGACCTCCACCACTCTTCCAAGGGGCATTGATATTGTCTTTCTATTCCACTGCGACCTGCACCACTCTTCCAAGAGGCATTAAAACCGTCTTGTTAATCTACTGTGACCTCCACTTCTCTTCCACGGGGCATTAAAACCGTCTTGTTAAGCTGCTGTGAACTCCACGTCTCTTCCAAGGGGCATTAAAACCGTCTTGTTAAATCACTCTGAACTCCACGTCTCTTCCAAGGGGCATTAAAACCATCTTGTAAAACCACTCTGACCTCCACGTCTCTTCCAAGGGGCATTTAAACCCTCTTGGTAAGCTACTGTGAACTCCACGTCTCTTCCAAGGGGCGTAAAAACAATCTTGTTAAACTACTGTGACCTCCACGTCTCTTCCAAGGGGCATTAAAACCATTTTGTTAAACCACTTTGACCTCCACGTCTCATCCAAGGGGCATTAAAACCGTCTTGTTAAGCTACTGTGAACTCCACGTCTCTTCCAAGGGGCATTAAAACCTTCTTGTTAAACCACTCTGAACTCCACGTCTCTTCCAAGGGGCATTAAAACCATCTTGATAAACCACTCTGACCTCCACCACTCTTCCAATGGGCATTAAAACCGTCTTGTTAAGCTACTGTGACCTCCACCACTCTTCCAATGGGCATTGATATTGTCTTTTTTTTCCACTGCGACCTCCACCACTCTTCCAAGGGGTATTGATATTGTATTTTTATTCCACTGCGACCTCCACCACTCTTCTACGGGGCACTTATATTGTCTTTTTATTCCACTGCGACCTCCACCACTCTTCCAAGGGGCATTGATATTGTCTTTCTATTCCACTGCGACCTCCACCACTCTTCCAAGGGGCATTGATATTGTCTTTTTATTACACTGCGACCTCCACCACTCTTCCAAGGGACACTGATATTGTCTTTTTATTCCACTGCGACCTCCAACACTCTTCCAAGGGGCATTGATATTGTCTTTCTATTCCACTGCGACATCCACCACTCTTCCAAGGGGCATTGATATTGTCTTTCTATTCCACTGCGACCTCCACCACTCTTCCAAGGGGCATTGAAATTGTCTTTTTATTACACTGCGACCTCCACCACTCTTCCAAGGGGCATTGATATTGTCTTTTTATTCCACTGCGACCTCCACAACTCTTCCAAGGGGCATTGATATTGTCTTTCTATACCACTGCGACCTCCACCACTCTTCCAAGAGGCATTAAAACCATCTTGTTAATTTACTGTGACCTCCACTTCCCTTCCACGGGGCATTAAAACTGTCTTGTTAAGCTACTGTGACCTCCACGTCTCTTCCAAGGGGCATTAAAACCATCTTGTTAAACCACTCTGACCTCCACGTCTCTACCAAGGGGCATTAAAACCATCTTGTTAAACCACTCTGACCTCCACGTCTCTTCCAAGGGGCATTGAAACCGTCTTGATAAACCACTCTGACCTCCACGTCTCATCCAAGGGGCATTAAAACCGTCTTGTTAAGCTACTGTGAACTCCAAGTCTCTTCCAAGGGGCGTAAAAACCGTCTTGTTAAACCACTCTGAACTCCACATCTCTTCCAAGGGGCATTAAAACCATCTTGTTAAACCACTCTGACCTCCACCACTCTTCCAAGGGGCAATAACACCGTCTTGTTAAGCTACTGTGACCTCCACCACTCTTCCAAGGGGCATTGATATTGTCTTTTTTTTCCACTGCGACCTCCACAACTCTTCCAAGGGGCATTGATATTGTCTTTTTATTCCACTGTGACCTCCACCACTCTTCCAAGGGGCATTGATATTGTCTTTTTATTCCACTGCGACCTCCACCACTCTTCCAAGGGGCATTGATATTGTCTTTCTATTCCACTGCGACCTCCACCACTCTTCCAAGGGGCATTGCTATTGTCTTTTTATTCCACTGCGACCTCCACTACTCTTACAAGGGGCACTGATATTGTCTTTTTATTCCACTGCGACCTCCACCACTCTTCCAAGGGGCATTGATATTATCTTTCTATTCCACTGCGACCTCCCCCACTCTTCCAAGCGGCATTGATATTGTCTTTTTATTCCACTGAGACCTTCACCACTCTTCCAAGGGGCATTGATATTGTCTTTTTATTCCATTGCGACCTCCACCACTCTTCCAAGAGGCATTGGTATTGTCTTTCTATTCCATTGCGACCTCCACCACTCTTCCAAGAGGCATTAAAACCGTCTTGCTAAGCTACTGTGACCTCCACGTCTCTTCCAAGGGGCATTAAAACCGTCTTGTTAAGCTACTGTGACCCCCACGTCTCTTCCACGGGGCATTAAAACCGTCTTGTTAAACCACTCTGAACTCCACGTCTCTTCCAAGGGGCATTAAAACCATCTTGTTAAGCTACTGTGACCTCCACCACTCTTCCTAGGGGCATTGATATTGTCTTTTTATTCCACTGCGACCTCCACCACTCTTCCAAGTGGCATTGACATTGTCTTTTTATTCCACTGCGACCTCCACCACTCTTCCAAGGGGCATTGATATTGTCTTTCTATTCCACTGCGACCTGCACCACTCTTCCAAGAGGCATTAAAACCGTCTTGTTAATCTACTGTGACCTCCACTTCTCTTCCACGGGGCATTAAAACCGTCTTGTTAAGCTGCTGTGAACTCCACGTCTCTTCCAAGGGGCATTAAAACCGTCTTGTTAAATCACTCTGAACTCCACGTCTCTTCCAAGGGGCATTAAAACCATCTTGTAAAACCACTCTGACCTCCACGTCTCTTCCAAGGGGCATTTAAACCCTCTTGGTAAGCTACTGTGAACTCCACGTCTCTTCCAAGGGGCGTAAAAACAATCTTGTTAAACTACTGTGACCTCCACGTCTCTTCCAAGGGGCATTAAAACCATTTTGTTAAACCACTTTGACCTCCACGTCTCATCCAAGGGGCATTAAAACCGTCTTGTTAAGCTACTGTGAACTCCACGTCTCTTCCAAGGGGCATTAAAACCTTCTTGTTAAACCACTCTGAACTCCACGTCTCTTCCAAGGGGCATTAAAACCATCTTGATAAACCACTCTGACCTCCACCACTCTTCCAATGGGCATTAAAACCGTCTTGTTAAGCTACTGTGACCTCCACCACTCTTCCAAGGGGCATTGATATTGTCTTTTTTTTCCACTGCGACCTCCACCACTCTTCCAAGGGGTATTGATATTGTATTTTTATTCCACTGCGACCTCCACCACTCTTCTACGGGGCACTTATATTGTCTTTTTATTCCACTGCGACCTCCACCACTCTTCCAAGGGGCATTGATATTGTCTTTCTATTCCACTGCGACCTCCACCACTCTTCCAAGGGGCATTGATATTGTCTTTTTATTACACTGCGACCTCCACCACTCTTCCAAGGGACACTGATATTGTCTTTTTATTCCACTGCGACCTCCAACACTCTTCCAAGGGGCATTGATATTGTCTTTCTATTCCACTGCGACATCCACCACTCTTCCAAGGGGCATTGATATTGTCTTTCTATTCCACTGCGACCTCCACCACTCTTCCAAGGGGCATTGAAATTGTCTTTTTATTACACTGCGACCTCCACCACTCTTCCAAGGGGCATTGATATTGTCTTTTTATTCCACTGCGACCTCCACAACTCTTCCAAGGGGCATTGATATTGTCTTTCTATACCACTGCGACCTCCACCACTCTTCCAAGAGGCATTAAAACCATCTTGTTAATTTACTGTGACCTCCACTTCCCTTCCACGGGGCATTAAAACTGTCTTGTTAAGCTACTGTGACCTCCACGTCTCTTCCAAGGGGCATTAAAACCATCTTGTTAAACCACTCTGACCTCCACGTCTCTACCAAGGGGCATTAAAACCATCTTGTTAAACCACTCTGACCTCCACGTCTCTTCCAAGGGGCATTGAAACCGTCTTGATAAACCACTCTGACCTCCACGTCTCATCCAAGGGGCATTAAAACCGTCTTGTTAAGCTACTGTGAACTCCAAGTCTCTTCCAAGGGGCGTAAAAACCGTCTTGTTAAACCACTCTGAACTCCACATCTCTTCCAAGGGGCATTAAAACCATCTTGTTAAACCACTCTGACCTCCACCACTCTTCCAAGGGGCAATAACACCGTCTTGTTAAGCTACTGTGACCTCCACCACTCTTCCAAGGGGCATTGATATTGTCTTTTTTTTCCACTGCGACCTCCACAACTCTTCCAAGGGGCATTGATATTGTCTTTTTATTCCACTGTGACCTCCACCACTCTTCCAAGGGGCATTGATATTGTCTTTTTATTCCACTGCGACCTCCACCACTCTTCCAAGGGGCATTGATATTGTCTTTCTATTCCACTGCGACCTCCACCACTCTTCCAAGGGGCATTGCTATTGTCTTTTTATTCCACTGCGACCTCCACTACTCTTACAAGGGGCACTGATATTGTCTTTTTATTCCACTGCGACCTCCACCACTCTTCCAAGGGGCATTGATATTATCTTTCTATTCCACTGCGACCTCCCCCACTCTTCCAAGCGGCATTGATATTGTCTTTTTATTCCACTGAGACCTTCACCACTCTTCCAAGGGGCATTGATATTGTCTTTTTATTCCATTGCGACCTCCACCACTCTTCCAAGGGGCATTGGTATTGTCTTTCTATTCCATTGCGACCTCCACCACTCTTCCAAGAGGCATTAAAACCGTCTTGCTAAGCTACTGTGACCTCCACGTCTCTTCCAAGGGGCATTAAAACCGTCTTTTTAAGCTACTGTGACCCCCACGTCTCTTCCACGGGGCATTAAAACCGTCTTGTTAAACCACTCTGAACTCCACGTCTCTTCCAAGGGGCATTAAAACCATCTTGTTAAACCACTCTGACCTCCACCACTCTTCCAAGGGGCATTAAAACCGTCTTGTTAAGCTACTGTGACCTCCACCACTCTTCCAAGGGGCATTGATATTGTCTTTTTTTTCCACTGTGACCTCCACCACTCTTCCAAGGGGTATTGATATTGTATTTTTATTCCACTGCGACCTCCACCACTCTTCTACGGGGCATTTATATTGTCTTTTTATTCCACTGCGACCTCCACCACTCTTCCAAGGGGCATTGATATTGTCTTTCTATTCCACTGCGACCTCCACCACTCTTCCAAGGGGCATTGATATTGTCTTTTTATTACACTGCGACCTCCACCACTCTTCCAAGGGACACTGATATTGTCTTTTTATTCCACTGCGACCTCCAACACTCTTCCAAGGGGCATTGATATTGTCTTTCTATTCCACTGCGACATCCACCACTCTTCCAAGGGGCATTTATATTGTCTTTTTATTCCACTGCGACCTCCACCACTCTTCCAAGGGGCATTGATATTGTCTTTTTATTCCACTGCGACCTCCACAACTCTTCCAAGGGGCATTGATATTGTCTTTCTATACCACTGCGACCTCCACCACTCTTCCAAGAGGCATTAAAACCATCTTGTTAATTTACTGTGACCTCCACTTCCCTTCCACGGGGCATTAAAACTGTCTTGTTAAGCTACTGTGACCTCCACGTCTCTTCCAAGGGGCATTAAAACCATCTTGTTAAACCACTCTGACCTCCACATCTCTACCAAGGGGCATTAAAACCATCTTGTTAAACCACTCTGACCTCCACGTCTCTTCCAAGGGGCATTGAAACCGTCTTGATAAACCACTCTGACCTCCACGTCTCATCCAAGGGGCATTAAAACCGTCTTGTTAAGCTACTGTGAACTCCAAGTCTCTTCCAAGGGGCGTAAAAACCGTTTTGTTAAACCACTCTGAACTCCACATCTCTTCCAAGGGGCATTAAAACCATCTTGTTAAACCACTCTGACCTCCACCACTCTTCCAAGGGGCAATAACACTGTCTTGTTAAGCTACTGTGACCTCCACCACTCTTCCAAGGGGCATTGATATTGTCTTTTTTTTCCATTGCGACCTCCACAACTCTTCCAAGGGGCATTGATATTGTCTTTTTATTCCACTGTGACCTCCACCA
The DNA here is from genome assembly GCF_046119375.1 of Phyllobates terribilis. NCBI lineage: Eukaryota > Metazoa > Chordata > Amphibia > Anura > Dendrobatidae > Phyllobates > Phyllobates terribilis. The sequence goes on along the minus strand of NW_027362762.1, from coordinate 534,527,757 downwards.
CTCTTCCAAGGGGCATTGATATTGTCTTTTTATTCCACTGCGACCTCCACCACTCTTCCAAGGGGCATTGATATTGTCTTTCTATTCCACTGCGACCTCCACCACTCTTCCAAGGGGCATTGCTATTGTCTTTTTATTCCACTGCGACCTCCACTACTCTTACAAGGGGCACTGATATTGTCTTTTTATTCCACTGCGACCTCCACCACTCTTCCAAGGGGCATTGATATTATCTTTCTATTCCACTGCGACCTCCCCCACTCTTCCAAGCGGCATTGATATTGTCTTTTTATTCCACTGAGACCTTCACCACTCTTCCAAGGGGCATTGATATTGTCTTTTTATTCCATTGCGACCTCCACCACTCTTCCAAGGGGCATTGGTATTGTCTTTCTATTCCACTGCGACCTCCACCACTCTTCCAAGGGGCATTGATATTGTCTTTCTATTCCACTGTGACCTGCACCACTCTTCCAAGAGGCATTAAAACCGTCTTGTTAATCTACTGTGACCTCCACTTCTCTTCCACGGGGCATTAAAACCGTCTTGTTAAGCTGCTGTGAACTCCACGTCTCTTCCAAGGGGCATTAAAACCGTCTTGTTAAATCACTCTGAACTCCACGTCTCTTCCAAGGGGCATTAAAACCATCTTGTAAAACCACTCTGACCTCCACGTCTCTTCCAAGGGGCATTTAAACCCTCTTGGTAAGCTACTGTGAACTCCACGTCTCTTCCAAGGGGCGTAAAAACAATCTTGTTAAACTACTGTGACCTCCACGTCTCTTCCAAGGGGCATTAAAACCATTTTGTTAAACCACTTTGACCTCCACGTCTCATCCAAGGGGCATTAAAACCGTCTTGTTAAGCTACTGTGAACTCCACGTCTCTTCCAAGGGGCATTAAAACCTTCTTGTTAAACCACTCTGAACTCCACGTCTCTTCCAAGGGGCATTAAAACCATCTTGATAAACCACTCTGACCTCCACCACTCTTCCAATGGGCATTAAAACCGTCTTGTTAAGCTACTGTGACCTCCACCACTCTTCCAAGGGGCATTGATATTGTCTTTTTTTTCCACTGCGACCTCCACCACTCTTCCAAGGGGTATTGATATTGTATTTTTATTCCACTGCGACCTCCACCACTCTTCTACGGGGCATTGATATTGTCTTTTTATTCCACTGCGACCTCCACCACTCTTCCAAGGGGCATTGATATTGTCTTTCTATTCCACTGCGACCTCCACCACTCTTCCAAGGGGCATTGATATTGTCTTTTTATTACACTGCGACCTCCACCACTCTTCCAAGGGACACTGATATTGTCTTTTTATTCCACTGCGACCTCCAACACTCTTCCAAGGGGCATTGATATTGTCTTTCTATTCCACTGCGACATCCACCACTCTTCCAAGGGGCATTGATATTGTCTTTCTATTCCACTGCGACCTCCACCACTCTTCCAAGTGGCATTGAAATTGTCTTTTTATTACACTGCGACCTCCACCACTCTTCCAAGGGGCATTGATATTGTCTTTTTATTCCACTGCGACCTCCACAACTCTTCCAAGGGGCATTGATATTGTCTTTCTATACCACTGCGACCTCCACCACTCTTCCAAGAGGCATTAAAACCATCTTGTTAATTTACTGTGACCTCCACTTCCCTTCCACGGGGCATTAAAACTGTCTTGTTAAGCTACTGTGACCTCCACGTCTCTTCCAAGGGGCATTAAAACCATCTTGTTAAACCACTCTGACCTCCACGTCTCTACCAAGGGGCATTAAAACCATCTTGTTAAACCACTCTGACCTCCACGTCTCTTCCAAGGGGCATTGAAACCGTCTTGATAAACCACTCTGACCTCCACGTCTCATCCAAGGGGCATTAAAACCGTCTTGTTAAGCTACTGTGAACTCCAAGTCTCTTCCAAGGGGCGTAAAAACCGTCTTGTTAAACCACTCTGAACTCCACATCTCTTCCAAGGGGCATTAAAACCATCTTGTTAAACCACTCTGACCTCCACCACTCTTCCAAGGGGCAATAACACCGTCTTGTTAAGCTACTGTGACCTCCACCACTCTTCCAAGGGGCATTGATATTGTCTTTTTTTTCCACTGCGACCTCCACAACTCTTCCAAGGGGCATTGATATTGTCTTTTTATTCCACTGTGACCTCCACCACTCTTCCAAGGGGCATTGATATTGTCTTTTTATTCCACTGCGACCTCCACCACTCTTCCAAGGGGCATTGATATTGTCTTTCTATTCCACTGCGACCTCCACCACTCTTCCAAGGGGCATTGCTATTGTCTTTTTATTCCACTGCGACCTCCACTACTCTTACAAGGGGCACTGATATTGTCTTTTTATTCCACTGCGACCTCCACCACTCTTCCAAGGGGCATTGATATTATCTTTCTATTCCACTGCGACCTCCCCCACTCTTCCAAGCGGCATTGATATTGTCTTTTTATTCCACTGAGACCTTCACCACTCTTCCAAGGGGCATTGATATTGTCTTTTTATTCCATTGCGACCTCCACCACTCTTCCAAGGGGCATTGGTATTGTCTTTCTATTCCATTGCGACCTCCACCACTCTTCCAAGAGGCATTAAAACCGTCTTGCTAAGCTACTGTGACCTCCACGTCTCTTCCAAGGGGCATTAAAACCGTCTTGTTAAGCTACTGTGACCCCCACGTCTCTTCCACGGGGCATTAAAACCGTCTTGTTAAACCACTCTGAACTCCACGTCTCTTCCAAGGGGCATTAAAACCATCTTGTTAAACCACTCTGACCTCCACCACTCTTCCAAGGGGCATTAAAACCGTCTTGTTAAGCTACTGTGACCTCCACCACTCTTCCAAGGGGCATTGATATTGTCTTTTTTTTCCACTGTGACCTCCACCACTCTTCCAAGGGGTATTGATATTGTATTTTTATTCCACTGCGACCTCCACCACTCTTCTACGGGGCATTTATATTGTCTTTTTATTCCACTGCGACCTCCACCACTCTTCCAAGGGGCATTGATATTGTCTTTCTATTCCACTGCGACCTCCACCACTCTTCCAAGGGGCATTGATATTGTCTTTTTATTACACTGCGACCTCCACCACTCTTCCAAGGGACACTGATATTGTCTTTTTATTCCACTGCGACCTCCAACACTCTTCCAAGGGGCATTGATATTGTCTTTCTATTCCACTGCGACATCCACCACTCTTCCAAGGGGCATTTATATTGTCTTTTCATTCCACTGCGACCTCCACCACTCTTCCAAGGGGCATTGATATTGTCTTTTTATTCCACTGCGACCTCCACAACTCTTCCAAGGGGCATTGATATTGTCTTTCTATACCACTGCGACCTCCACCACTCTTCCAAGAGGCATTAAAACCATCTTGTTAATTTACTGTGACCTCCACTTCCCTTCCACGGGGCATTAAAACTGTCTTGTTAAGCTACTGTGACCTCCACGTCTCTTCCAAGGGGCATTAAAACCATCTTGTTAAACCACTCTGACCTCCACGTCTCTACCAAGGGGCATTAAAACCATCTTGTTAAACCACTCTGACCTCCACGTCTCTTCCAAGGGGCATTGAAACCGTCTTGATAAACCACTCTGACCTCCACGTCTCATCCAAGGGGCATTAAAACCGTCTTGTTAAGCTACTGTGAACTCCAAGTCTCTTCCAAGGGGCGTAAAAACCGTTTTGTTAAACCACTCTGAACTCCACATCTCTTCCAAGGGGCATTAAAACCATCTTGTTAAACCACTCTGACCTCCACCACTCTTCCAAGGGGCAATAACACCATCTTGTTAAGCTACTGTGACCTCCACCACTCTTCCAAGGGGCATTGATATTGTCTTTTTTTTCCACTGCGACCTCCACAACTCTTCCAAGGGGCATTGATATTGTCTTTTTATTCCACTGTGACCTCCACCACTCTTCCAAGGGGCATTGATATTGTCTTTTTATTCCACTGCGACCTCCACCACTCTTCCAAGGGGCATTGATATTGTCTTTCTATTCCACTGCGACCTCCACCACTCTTCCAAGGGGCATTGCTATTGTCTTTTTATTCCACTGCGACCTCCACTACTCTTACAAGGGGCACTGATATTGTCTTTTTATTCCACTGCGACCTCCACCACTCTTCCAAGGGGCATTGATATTATCTTTCTATTCCACTGCGACCTCCCCCACTCTTCCAAGCGGCATTGATATTGTCTTTTTATTCCACTGAGACCTTCACCACTCTTCCAAGGGGCATTCATATTGTCTTTTTATTCCATTGCGACCTCCACCACTCTTCCAAGGGGCATTGGTATTGTCTTTCTATTCCATTGCGACCTCCACCACTCTTCCAAGAGGCATTAAAACCGTCTTGCTAAGCTACTGTGACCTCCACGTCTCTTCCAAGGGGCATTAAAACCGTCTTGTTAAGCTACTGTGACCCCCACGTCTCTTCCACGGGGCATTAAAACCGTCTTGTTAAACCACTCTGAACTCCACGTCTCTTCCAAGGGGCATTAAAACCATCTTGTTAAACCACTCTGACCTCCACCACTCTTCCAAGGGGCATTAAAACCGTCTTGTTAAGCTACTGTGACCTCCACCACTCTTCCAAGGGGCATTGATATTGTCTTTTTTTTCCACTGTGACCTCCACCACTCTTCCAAGGGGTATTGATATTGTATTTTTATTCCACTGCGACCTCCACCACTCTTCTACGGGGCATTGATATTGTCTTTTTATTCCACTGCGACCTCCACCACTCTTCCAAGGGGCATTGATATTGTCTTTCTATTCCACTGCGACCTCCACCACTCTTCCAAGGGGCATTGATATTGTCTTTTTATTACACTGCGACCTCCACCACTCTTCCAAGGGGCACTGATATTGTCTTTTTATTCCACTGCGACCTCCAACACTCTTCCAAGGGGCATTGATATTGTCTTTCTATTCCACTGCGACATCCACCACTCTTCCAAGGGGCATTAAAACCGTCTTTTTATGCTACTGTGACCTCCACGTCTCTTCCACGGGGCATTAAAACCGTCTTGTTAAACCACTCTGAACTCCACAGCTCTTCCAAGGGGCATTGAAATGTTGTTTTTAATTACCTCTAACCTCCATGCCTCTTCCAACGGGCATTGCATTTCCTCCTAATTTTAGTCAGCTTTTTCTTTTCAATGCATAGGCGAACACTAAGGGAGACCCACTCCCCAATAATGAGTAGAAGGTTTTTAGTACGCTGTAATCCATGTCTGTTTCAAGGGGCATTGCAGTTCCTCATAATTTTTGGAAAGCCTTCCATTCACTACTTAGGCCAACAGTGTACAGTCATGGCCAAAAGTATTGAGAATGAGACAAATAGTAATTTTTCCAAAGTTTACTGCTTCATTTTTTGTAATGGCAATTTGCATATACTCCTGAATGTCAAAGAGTGATCAGCTTAACAGCAATTACTGTACTTGTAAAGTCAATATTTGCCCAGAAAATGAACTTTAACCCCCAAAGCACATTTCAACATCATTGCAGTTCTGCCTTAAAAGGAGCAGCTAACATCATTTTAGTGATTGATCCATTAACACAGGTGTGGGTGTTGATGAGGACAGGGCTGGCGATCAATCAGTCATGATTAAGTAAGAATGACATCACTGGACACTTTAAAAGGAGGCTGGTTCTTGGTATCATTGTTTCTCTTCAGTTAACCATGGTTATATCTAAAGAAACACGTGCAGCCATCATTGCACTGCACAAAAATGGCCTAACAGGGAAGAGTATCGCAGCTACAAAGATTGCACCTCAGTCAACAATCTATCGCATCATCAAGAACTTCAAGGAGAGAGCTTCCATTGTTGTCAAAAAGGCTCCAGGGCGCCCAAGAAAGACCAGCAAGCGCCAGGACCGTATCTTAAAACGGTTTCAGCTGCGGGATCGGACTACCAGCAGTGCCGAGCTTGCTCAGGAATGGCAGCAGGCTGGTGTGAGTGCTTCTGCACGCACTGTGAGGCGGAGACTCTTTGAGCAAGGGCTGGTTTCAAGGAGGGCAGCAAAGAAGCCACTTCTCTCCAGAAAAAACATCAGGGACCGACTGATATTCTGCAAAAGGTACAGGGAGTGGACTGCTGAGGACTGGGGCAAAGTCATTTTCTCTGATGAATCCCCTTTTCGATTGTTTGGGACATCTGGAAAACAGCTTATTCGGAGAAGAAGAGGTGAGCGCTACCACCAGTCTTGCCTCATGCCAACTGTAAAGCATCCTGAAACCATTCATGTGTGGGGTTGCTTCTCAGCCAGGGGAATCGGCTCACTCACAGTCTTGCCTAAAAACACAGCCATGAATAAAGAATGGTACCAGAATGTCCTCCAAGAGCAACTTCTTCCAACCGTCCAAGAGCAGTTTGGCGCACAACAATGCCTTTTCCAGCATGATGGAGCACCTTGCCATAAAGCAAAGGTGATAACTAAATGGCTCATGGAACAAAACATAGAGATTTTGGGTCCATGGCCTGGAAACTCCCCAGATCTTAATCCCATTGAGAACTTGTGGTCAATCATCAAGAGACGGGTGGACAAACAAAAACCAACAAATTCTGGCAAAATGCAAGCATTGATTATGCAAGAATGGACTGCTATCAGTCAGGATTTGGTCCAAAAGTTGATTGAGAGCATGCCAGGGAGAATTAAAGAGGTCTTGAAGAAGATGGGGCAACACTGCAAATATTGACTTGCTCCATTAACTCATTCTAACTGTCAATATAACCTATTGGTACTCATAATATGATTGCAATTATATTTCTGTATGTGATATAAACATCAGACAAACACTAATAAAAACCAGAGGCCAGCAGATCATGTGAAAATATAATTTTGGTGTCATTCTCAAAACTTTTGGCCATGACTGTACAGGAGACCCATTTGCTATAAATGGAAAAAACGGTTTTGTTAAGGCCCTCTGACCTCCATGTCACTTCCAAGGGGCATTGAAGTGCTTCGAAATTTTTGGTAGGCATTGCACTCACTGTATGCCCTATAACTTTGTAGCCGAACCGCTCCTTTTGGTACAGAAACATATCCTACAAGACATGTGTGGTTGACGGGCCTGATATTGATGTGAATGGTCCCTGTTCCTCCTGCTCTTTCTCCTTTGCCACCACCTCATCCACCATTCATCACCTGAAGCTTTGTTTTAACGGGAGTCATAGAACTGGGATAGTAGCAGGAAAACATCCAGCAATCCTCGGAGGAGGTAGGATATGTGCCAAAACGCTGACCACCTCAGGCCTAGCCGCTACTACATATATGCGCTTGCATTCCAAGGAACAGAAAGCTAAGGAGATGGATGGCCTCATGATCATGAATAATTTACTCGTTGTGTAGGAGGCCGACCACTGCTGCTGTCTACCTTCTGAACTTTGTGTTGAAGCATGATTGACCCAGGACCCGCAATCCTCTATGTCTGGAGGACATGTTGCATCCCAGTGTCCAACTGTGTCCCGGCTTCCACAATATTAACCCAGTGTGAAGGCATCAGTAAGATGGACCATCCCTGGCCACATTCACTTGTCCACATGTTTGTGGTTAGGCTGTCCTTCCCACTAAATGCACTGGGGAGGGCACAGGTAATGTTTTGGTATGCGCGCTTGTGTATAAGGCGCACCAGGACAAATAGGGGCGGCTGGGGACCATTTATTGACACTCGGCCGCCCCAAGGCGGCTGGGGACCCTGTGTGGGCACCCGGCCGCGGGGCGGCTGGGGACCGAGTATGGACACCCGGCCGCCCCCTGGCAGCTGGGGACCGAGTGTGGACACCCGGCCGCCGGGCGACTGGGGACTGAGTATGGATACCAGGCCGCCGACGCAGCTATGACATGGTGGCCGGCGTCTGCCTCCACAAGCCTAAAAGGCCTCATTTCAAGTGCAAGCAAGCTAGCAGTATGGTATTCCAGCCTGGGGGTGGGTGGGTGGCAGGCTGCACACTTACGCTTGCATTCCAAGAAAACAAAGCAGATGCTAACTTCTAGCATCATCATCATGCTCCTGACTTTGGCACTCTCAACTCCCCTGATGGAGAAGCCAGGGCCCACCGGAGGAGTCTGGTTGTCTGGTGGCCTCGGCCAATGCTGCCCTAAAGCAGGCCAGGCTAAGAAAAGTGTGGGGAAGTTTACCGGGACAAATAGGGGCAGTTGGGGACCGAGTATGGACACCCAGCCGCCCCCTGGTGGCTGGGGACTGAGTGTGGACACCCGGCCTCCAATGCAGCCATGACGTGGTGGCCAGATTCCGCCTACACATGACTAAAAGGCCAAATTTCAAGTGCAAGCAAGCAGTATGGTATTGCAGCCTGGGGGTGGGTGGGTGGCAGGCTGCATACTTGCGGTTGCATTGCAAGGAATGGGGGAGGTAAAATTGAATACTGCCCTGGGACAAGGACTTGCACGGGGATAGTTGCAAGTCTGCATCTTCTGATGCGGCAAGGATCACTTCTGATGGGCACACTTTTAGGCAGTGACCTGGGTGTCAGAGATGCTTCCAGGGGTCTTCCCCATGCTGTTCCCATGTCTTTTCAGCACTGTATGCATGTGTCACACAGCACATGGCCAGATAAGGTTGTAAAATGTTAAAATGACATTTCCCGGTGAATGCATTTGTCACGGTTGAAAGCAATACAAAAGTGCAAAAACGCATAAAAAATGCTACTTGTGAACATAGCCCAAGGTGTGGAAGAGTATTTTTGTTTTTGGTTATTTATTTTACCTTATACACAAGTCTTGACCCTGGAAAGGATGTTCCTTAACATATTTCACAGGAAAGCAGTTTCAGTTTCGTTTTTGAACGTTTTATTGTGAGCCCGTAAAAGTGGCTTAATACCTCTGACCACGTTGTTGACAGCAGTGACCTGGGGGTCAGAAATGCTTCCTGGGGCGATCCCCATGCTGTCCCCATGTCATTTGAGCACTGTCACTATCGTTTTGGGCACTTTTTAGGCTTTCTACAGACTGCCGAGGGTGCCGCCGCAAAAATGCTCGGGTCTCCCATAGACTAACATTGGGCTCGTTGCTCGGGTCGAGCACCCGAGTATCACGGTGAGCTCGGCCCGAGCTTCGAGCACCCGAGTATTTTAGTGCTCGCTCAACACTAATTATAACTGATAAGCCCATCCGCCTGTCAACTGAAAATGCTGACAGGCTGACTCTTATAAAAATGAACAAGGGCTGGATTGGGCCAGACTTTTCAACAACACCGAATGATAGCAGCGTAACATAAACTCCAATCCAGTATCTTTTCTTGAGAGGTGTATTCCCAAGCACCTTTTCACATCCACACATGGGTATATGCTTCCTGATTTTGGCTATTTGCTCTTGTCCTCCTTCTCCTCAACCTCCACCACCATATCACCAGGGTGACCATGGTCCGTGATGCAACACCGACCTAATTTTTTTAAAAGGTGTTCATGATGCCTGTAAAAAAAATTTTTCATACAGTATGTTCATGTATACCCCCCATGGGTAAATGTTTGTCAGCCCATACACTTAGTGCATGGGCATTACAAGTATAGGAGGCCCGCTCCTTTCTAATGGGAACATTTTTTTATGAGGTCCTCCTCCACTTCTCTTCCAAGAGGCATTGAAGTGCCTCCAAATTTTTGGTCGCCCTTGCATTCACTGCATAGGCCAACACGATGGGAGACTCTCTCCTTTCTAATGGGAATTTGTCTTTACTTTGGCCCTGCTCTGTGTGTCTTTAAATTCTTAGTGGGGTTTTTCCTAAAATTGTCAGCCTTTGGACTCACTGCATATGACGGCACTCGGTGCCGGGCCGGTCATTGCTAGGGATGATGTCACAGTGGCGGTGACCAGGTTCGTGACCCAGGGCGGTCAATCAAAAGGGGTTATTTACAGGGGATTTATAGTTTTTATTTATACAGTTCGTGATGCCACCTGTGGTATGTGGCTAAAGGGAGCCGCCGCTGCGGAGCAGGTCCTCTGGAGCTGATGTTAGTGCAGCAAAGCTGGTGTGGCTCTCCACAGGTAGAGCTTAGCTCCAGGGCAGTGTAGATGTTATAGGTGATACTGGGTGTTGTAGTGCAGGGAGTGATGGCGCAGACAATAATCACAGAGACAGTGGGGTGCAGTCTTCCGAGTTTACTCACAGTTATTAAGTTCCTCAGGTTACAGGTTCTGGACTACAACCTCCCATGTCGTGCTGCGTTCACCAGGCAGGGGTTCAGCAATCCCTCAGGTAGTTCAAGAGTGCCTGACAGGACCCCTTTCCATGTGCCTTCCTCAGTCGTCTTCCTACGCTGGCTCTCGCCCTCCTGCCCTGCGCCTCGCAATCAGTGTCCCAATCCGGTAGCATCGGGTCTTGTCGGGCGACCTGCAGTCCCCTGGATCCTCTGTGGCCACTTTCTCGGCGATATAATTGCGGTTGCGGCCACTGCACCTTAGTGTCTTTAAATTCTTAGTGGGGTTTTTCCTAAAATTGTCAGCCGTTGGACTCACTGCATACCCTATAACTGTATAGCAGACCCTCTCCTTTCTAATGGGAATATGCCGTACTTGTTACTGTGGCCCTGCTCCATGTGTCTTTAACTTCTTAGTGGGGTTTTTCCTAAAATTGTCAGCCGTTGGACTCACTGCATACCCTATAACTATTGCAAATTCAGCAGCCTCCGGTTCCTAGCTGAGCCTTGTAGGTCTCCACTAGTTTAAGGGCCGGTCCCCTCTGCGGCTCGATCCCTCCACCGCCTGGCAGATTCGGGAGTACGGGTGGCCTCCAGCACTGCCCGCACCCCTGGGATCCCTTCTGTTCCTGGAGCCTTTCTCCTGCTCCCTCTCCTCTCTCTCAGTCCTGGGCCTCTCACTAGGCCCGCCTCCGGAGCAGAGCTCCTGCAGAGCCTCTGCTCCTTTCACTTCTCCTCCTCTGACTGAACTGAACTTTCAAGATGGTTCCCCCTTTTATATCACTCCCTCACCAGTGCTCCCCTGATCTACGTCCTCCACCCCCACCCACTACATGGTTCCCCCTCACTAGGTTCCCCTCCACTCCAGCCAGGGACCAGGGACTGTGCTCTCCCTTAGGAGCAATCTCGCCCTGCCCTACTGAAGTGGACGTGTTGGATGCAGGTGTTAGGGTCCCGGGCACCACTCTATCCTTACCTGAGAGTGGGATACCACACCTCTGGGTGAGATGCAGTACCTCTATGGCGACTGAACCCGCAGGGGCGCCACACATACCCTATAACGGTATAGCAGACTCTCTCCTTTCTAATGGGAACATGTCGTACTTGTTGCTATGGCCCTGCTCTGTGTGTCTTTAAATTCTTAGTGGGGTTTTTCCTAAAATTGTCAGCCGTTGGACTCACTGCACACCCTATAACAGTATAGCAGACCCTCTCCTTTCTAATGGGAACATGTCGCACCTTGTTACTGTGGCCCTGCTTCATGTGTGTTTAAATTCTTAGTGGTCTTTTTACTAAAATTGGTCAGCCATTGGACTCACTGCATACCCTATAACTGTATAGCAGACTCTCTCCTTTCTAATGGGAACATGTCGTACTTGTTACTGTGGCCCTGCTCCATGTGTCTTTAAATTCTTAGTGGGGTTTTTCCTAAAATTGTCAGCCGTTGGACTCACTGCATACCCTATAACTGTATAGCAGACTCTCTCCTTTCTAATGGGAACATATCGTATTTGTTACTGTGGCCCTGCTCCATGTGTCTTTAAATTCTTAGTGGGGTTTTTCCTAAAATTGTCAGCCGTTGGACTCACTGCATACCCTATAATTGTATAGCAGACCCTCTCCTTTCTAATGGGAACATGTCATACCTTGTTACTGTGGCCCTGCTCCATGTGTCTTTAAATTCTTAGTGGGGTTTTTCCTAAAATTGTCAGCCATTGGACTCACTGCATACCCTATAACTGTATAGCAGACTCTCTCCTTTCTAATGGGAACATGTCGTACTTGTTACTGTGGCCCTGCTCCATGTGTCTTTAAATTCTTAGTGGGGTTTTTCCTAAAATTGTCAGCCGTTGTACTCACTGCATACCCTATAACTGTATAGCAGACTCTCTCCTTTCTAATGGGAACATGTACTTTTTACTGTGGCCCTGCTCCATGTATCTTTAAATTCTTAGTGGGGTTTTTCCTAAAATTGCCAGCCGTTGGACTCACTGCATATCCTATAACTGTATAGCAGACTCTCTCCTTTCTAATGGGAACATGTCGTACTTGTTACTGTGGCCCTGCTCCATGTGTCTTTAAATTCTTAGTGGGGTTTTTCCTAAAATTGTCAGCAGTTGGAGTCACTCCATACCCTATAACTGTATAGCAGACTCTCTCCTTTCTAATGGGAACATGTCGTACCTTGTTACTGTGGCCCTGCTCCGTGTGTCTTTAAATTCTTAGTGGGGTTTTTGCTAAAATTGTCAGCCGTTGGACTCACTGCATACCCTATAACTGTATAGCAGACTCTCTCCTTTCTAATGGGAAGATGTCGTACTTGTTACTGTGGCCCTGCTCCATGTGTCTTTAAATTTTTAGTGGGGTTTTTCCTAAAATTGTCAACTGTTGGACTCACTGCATACCCTATAACTGTATAGCAGACCCTCTCCTTTCTAATGGGAACATGTCGTACTTGTTACTGTGGCCCTGTTCCATGTGTCTTTAAATTCTTAGTGGGGTTTTTCCTAAAATTGTCAGCCGTTGGACTCACTGCATACCCTATAACTGTATAGCAGACTCTCTACTTTCTAATGGGAACATGTCGTACCTTCTTACTGTGGCCCTGCTCTGTGTGTCATTAAATTCTTAGTGGGGTTTTTCCTAAAATTGTCAGCCGTTGGACTCACTGCATACCCTATAACTGTATAGCAGACTCTCTCCTTTCTAATGGGAACATGTCGTACTTGTTACTGTGGCCCTGATCTATGTGTCTTTAAATTCTTAGTGGGGTTTTTCCCAAATTTTGGCAGCCCTTGCAGTCACAGCATGGGCATTACCACTTATAGGAGACCCGCTCCTTTATAGCGGGAACATTTTTTTTACTGAGACCCTCTATGTCTCTTCAAAGGGGTATTGGGTTGAGTACAAATTTTTGGCAGCCCTTGCAGTCACTGGATACGCAATAACAGTATAGGAGACCCACTTGTTAATAATGGGAACAACAAAGCATAGCCGGCCGATGGCTCTCTAACAATAGCTAGGGCCGACTGCTGGCCTTTTAAGAATAGTAAGGGCCGTCTGATGTCCCTATAAAAATAGGCTTTATGACTTTCAGAGTCCCTCCATCATAAATAAAACAGGAAGTGTCTGATGATGTGTCACACACCACATTGCCAGCTAAGGTTGTAAAATGTTAAAATGACATTTCCCGGTGAATGCATTTATCTTAAAAAAAATTAAAGAAAACAAAACAATAGGATCTTTTTTTAGTATAAAAAGCAGAGTCACCAATTTAACAACAATGTAATCACATTGCTCAGCTCATGCACCTCCTCATCCATCTCCGAAATGACCACATCAGTCACAAGCTGACAGCACTGCAGCACTGCCTTGGCCAAGCTGCAACAGGCTGTGCTGAAGATAACATGCTTAATGCTTAATTGACAAACCGCCCAGTGTTGCAGAGTTATTGAAAGCTGTAACACAGCAGCCTGATCTGTGGCTCTCACCGCTGAACATACAGCCAGGCATGGTCGTGTGTGACAATGGGCGGAACCTGGTGACGGAGAAATGACAGCTGGGGTACATACGGTTTCCTTCTATACCAGTCCTTTTACCAAGCTAAAGAATATGGCTGTGGTGAAATACAACTCCCACTGAGAAGCTGTTTCAGATTGAAAAACATTATGCCCACCAGAGGATTTGATTCTGAGGGCTAACCTTTCTCCCCCACTCAAGAGCCCCATAGCAGCTGCAAAGTTAGCGCTATCATGAACTTTCCTGATGTAGAAGCCAAGGCATACCAGAGGATTCTCTGGTGGGACCGTCCAACCCTGCCGAGAAGCAGTCCTGGCTAAGAAAAGTTTGTGGAAAGGTTCCCGGACACTCTATGGCTGCTTTTTTACTGAGGTGGAAACCCACGCAAACATGGGGAGAACATACAAAGTCCTTGCAGATGTTGTCCTTGCTGGGATTTGAACCCAGGATCCCAGCGCTGCAAGTGTTCAGCGCTAACCACTGATCCAATGTGCTGCCATTCACCCTCTAATATCTAACAGGCTGGAGAAACTTGCACCTGCTGCCACTCTATCTTCAGCTCCTTTGTGAGAAAATGTATTTGGGCAGCCACTCAGTCTACCAAATAAAATTCCTGAGAAGGAAATTGGGGATGGCTTCGCTACTGGTACTGGGGGCAGTGCTAATACCATGGCGTCGTACCATAGTTTGCTGGAAATATTCCCCGAGAAAAGTACCAGCAGTAATGTTCAGGGACCCGCGCTTGTAGAAGACAGAGACAACACCGGGAGAAATAGTGATGGCTGGGGACAGAGTATGGACACGAGGCATGAGGCATGTGGCTGTGAAAAGCTTCCGCCTCCATGAGCCTAAAAGGCCACATTTCAAGTGTAAGCAGCTTTACAGGACTTCCTGTGAGAAATGACATGCAGGCTAGATAGGGTTTCCCTCTATGCCAGTCCTTTCACAGAGCTAAATACAACTGTCAGCAAAAAAAGTTGTGGACTGGCTCCGTACCGTCCTGGCCACATTCAACTGACCACGTGTTTGTGGTTAGGCGGTCCTTCCCAGTAAGTGCACTGAGGAGGGCACGGGTAATGTTGTGGGACCCGTGCTTGTGGAAGGCGGAGGCGATACCGGGAAATATAGTGGCGGCTGGGGACCGAGTATGGACACCCGGCCGCCGCCGGCATGAGGTTGTGAAAAGCTTCCGCCTCCACGAGCTTAAAAGGCCATATTTCAAGTGCAAAAAGCTGTCCAGAAATCTGGCAGTTTAGTGTTGCGGCCTGTGGGTGGGTGGGTGGCTGGCTGCATACTTGCGCTTGCATTCCAAGTAACAGAAAACTAAGCAGATGGTGGCCTCTATCATCATCAAGGCCTCACCTTGGCACTATGAACTCTTCTGAAGGAGAAGCCAGGGCCCGCCCGAGGAGTCTCCGGTTCTCTGGTGGGCCCGTCCAACCCTGCCCAAAAGCAGCCATGGCTAAGAAAAGTGTGGGGGAAGGTTCCAGGACACTCTATGGCTGCTGTTTTAATGTGGATTGGCCATGCTTATGCATGTTATTTCTCAAACCGCATTACAGATCAGGCCATTGTCCAACTCTGTATTAGAGATGAGCGTTGTTCTACTCGAACTGTTCGCCAATCTCAAATTCGAGCTGTTTTGGGCGGTGTTCGAGCCGTTCGGCGAACACGAACAATTTGAGAAAAATTCGGCTGTTCGAGGTTATGTTCGATAACTGTTCGTGCACCAAAATCATAACTGGATTTTTTCTCAGTAATGATGAAAATTAATGTTAATACGCAGTTTGAGTGTACAGCGGGGTGGGGGGAGGGGCAGGGGATGGATCTCTGCAGGAACAATGAAGATCTCCATTTTTTTTTCTCTTTCCCGCATTTGCAGTGGGGAGGTGCAATCTGTCAGCCTATCAGCAGCGCACACACGGAGCGAAGTGCTTTTTTTCACACAAGCAAGGGCATGTGTCATTGGCAGTGTATGTCACATGTCCTTGCCCTATAAGACCAAGCCATTTTCCCCGTCGCCACCATTTTCTCACTGCTGCAGCTGCGTGTTAGACGGCACCGCTGTTGCTGTGTGCGCTATACCTTGTTAATTTCAAGCCAATTTTCGCACAAATATACAGATAGCTTGGGAGTAGGGAATAGTTGTGATTGCAGTCCTTTTAAGGACTAGGTTACAGCATTTCCTACGACTTTTATCAGGGAGGTCTGTGCTCTTAAATAGATAGGTTGTGGGAGTAAAGACTAATTGTAATTGGAGTCCTTTTCAGGACTAGGTTACATGAGTTCCTATCAGTTTTTGCCAGGCAGGTCTGTGCCAGTGCTGTGCAAGTTTTTTTCACAGCATTTGGCTGAATCTAGCAAAGCTAATCCTTTTTGGCCTATTGCAGAGTGTGTTAGTCAGTGGAGTAGCCTATCTGTGTTGCAAGATATAACACCTGTGTATAGAATACCAATTTTTTTACTGCACCTAGTGAAGTAAAATCTTTTGGGCATAGCATCATTCTATTAGTCCATCTATACTGACCTCCATCAGGTTGCAAACTGAATATAATTTTTTTCTGCATCTAGCTCTGAAAAAATATTTGGTCTTCTAGCAGTGTGTGGGACTTGGTCTATTAGTCCATCTATACTGACCTCCATCAGGTTGCAAATTAAAAATAATTTTTTTCTTCATTTAGCTCTGAAAAAATATTTGGGCTTCTAGCAGTGTGTGGGACTTGGTCTATTAGTCCATTTATACTGACCTCCATCAGGTTGCAAATTAAAAATAATTTTTATCTGCATCTAGCTCTGAAAAAATATTTGGCCTTCTAGCTGTGTGTGGGACTTGGTCTATTAGTCCATCTATACTGACCTCCATCAGGTTGCAAATTAAAAATAATTTTTTTCTTCATTTAGCTCTGAAAAAATATTTGGGCTTCTAGCAGTGTGTGGGACTTGTTCTATTAGTCCTTCTATACTGACCTCCAGCAGGTTGCAAATTGAATATAATTTTTTTCTGCATCTAGCTCTGAAAAAATAGTTGGGCTTCTAGCGGTGTGTGGGACTTGGTCTATTAGTCCATCTATACTGACCTCCATCAGGTTGCAAATTAAAAATAATTTTTTTCTGCATCTAGCTCTGAAAAAATATTTGGGCTTCTAGCGGTGTGTGGGACTTGGTCTATTAGTCCATTTATACTGACCTCCATCAGGTTGCAAATTAAAAATAATTTTTTTCTGCATCTAGCTCTGAAAAAATATTTGGGCTTCTAGCAGTGTGTGGGACTTGGTCTATTAGTCCATCTATACTGACCTCCATCAGGTTGCAAATTAAAAATAATTTTTTTCTTCATTTAGCTCTGAAAAAATATTTGGGCTTCTAGCAGTGTGTGGGACTTGTTCTATTAGTCCTTCTATACTGACCTCCAGCAGGTTGCAAATTGAATATAATTTTTTTCTGCATCTAGCTCTGAAAAAATAGTTGGGCTTCTAGCGGTGTGTGGGACTTGGTCTATTAGTCCATCTATACTGACCTCCATCAGGTTGCAAATTAAAAATAATTTTTTTCTGCATCTAGCTCTGAAAAAATATTTGGGCTTCTAGCAGTGTGTGGGACTTGGTCTATTAGTCCATCTATACTGACCTCCATCAGGTTGCAAATTAAAAATAATTTTTTTCTTCATTTAGCTCTGAAAAAATATTTGGGCTTCTAGCAGTGTGTGGGACTTGTTCTATTAGTCCTTCTATACTGACCTCCAGCAGGTTGCAAATTGAATATAATTTTTTTCTGCATCTAGCTCTGAAAAAATAGTTGGGCTTCTAGCGGTGTGTGGGACTTGGTCTATTAGTCCATCTATACTGACCTCCATCAGGTTGCAAATTAAAAATAATTTTTTTCTGCATCTAGCTCTGAAAAAATATTTGGGCTTCTAGCAGTGTGTGGGACTTGGTCTATTAGTCCATCTATACTGACCTCCATCAGGTTGCAAATTAAAAATAATTTTTTTCTGCATCTAGCTCTGAAAAAATATTTGGGCTTCTAGCGGTGTGTGGGACTTGGTCTATTAGTCCATCTATACTGACCTCCATCAGGTTGCAAATTAAAAATAATTTTTTTCTGCATCTAGCTCTGAAAAAATATTTGGGCTTCTAGCGGTGTGTGGGACTTGGTCTATTAGTCCATCTATACTGACCTCCATCAGGTTGCAAATTAAAAATAATTTTTTTCTGCATCTGTAGCACCCTGAGGATTCGGCTGCTACAGGGGTATTGCACCTCAACCCAGAGGTGTGATATTCCACTCCCGGGTAAGGATGGAGCGTGGAACTGAGCTCGGTAGGCTGCATGCACTACACACATCCCATTTCCGAGGAGCAGACCGACGGTACTCCCACTTAGAAATGTGCAGGTACGACCGAGTCTGTTCCTGGCTGGAGTGGGAGGGGGGTGGTACATCCCAAGTAGTGTAGGGGCAGATAGGGGGAGCAGCCTGGGTAAAGTTAGGAGCTCATTGGGTGCTGGTCACCTGAGCTCACACATAGAGGGTGTATATAAGGTGGGCACCAACTAAGAACAGGGTCAGATGCAGAGAACAAGTCAGGAGCAGAGGAGAAGAAAGACCCAGAGTGAGAGAGGAGAGAGAGAGACCCAGAGGCACAGAAGAAAAGGACTCTAAGATCCCAAATTAAAACCCCGGGTGAAGAGTCGGCATCAGGGTACCGGAACCCAAGCTGGTGGGGGTAAAAACATTCCCCAGCCAGAGACCGGAGACCGTGGGCAGCGTTTGCCACGGTCACCCACCACATCCACCCCGAAGGCACACCACATGAAGGGTCAGGGAACCCAAGGCCAAGGGTGTCCCAACAGAAGGCCCGAGGGAGCTGGACCTAGGTGGATCACTGGTGGGGACGGCCAGAGAACGGGACAGAAGGAGAGCTCAGGGCCACGCTCCGGACTTGTTTGGGGGTTGGCTGGATCCAGGACCTGGTGGACGCAGCACGGCTCGGGTGGTCACTCGAAGCTGGAGTGACCAGTACAACATCTGCAGTAAGTAAACACCCTTAACTGCACAACCCGACTCTGTCTTCACTGCCGTCTGCACTGCACCACCACAACCCCCATCCTCTGCACCTGTCCCCCCTGAGGCTATACCCCACCCGTTGGGGGTTATATCACCAAAGCTGCACCTGCACCATCAGCCTCAGTGGACCCTGCTGCAGCGGCGGCCACAGTGACCGCATCACAACGGGTGGCGTAGTCGACACAAAAGAACTCTTAATAACATCTGTAGGACTGCCACATAACACTGAGTTTGACGCCCTGGGCACGGGCCGGGTCACAGCCGCTCGGAGACTACAACCCCCCATCTGATCCGGTGCCGGGTATTCCCCTCAAAAAGGAATATGTCCCAGGGGGCGCGTCAACTTTGGCGTAGTCGGCAGGATTACGTGCCCGCAACACCCGGGTACTGCGTGCCTGAAGAAAAGTGCAAGTTTACCTCAGAAAGAAGTCTCCCGCCGGTTCCGGAGGGTCCACGCCATCGGACCCCATCACAGGTCGTTTCCCGCCGATTGTCCGCCATTTCCAGCTTGTTCCCGCCATCTGCAGAGTTTCCCGCCACTGGGCGACGCTTCCCGCCAAATCCGAAGATTTCCCGCCTTGGAAGAGCAGCGGACGCCATTATGGGCGTGCCAAAGGAGGGCAGGAGGCCACCTCCCATCGTGGGCCAGGACCGAAAATGGCGCCAAAAGTGGAAACCGCCCCCACCAACAGAGACTGTGATGCTGGAGGTGTCTGTCAGCGTGAAAGAACTACCCCTGGAGCTGACAGTCGCCGAGTTGCCCCGGGACCGCCCTCGAAGTGGGAGGAGACGAAAGAAAAGAACAAAGATGGGTGCCGCCTGGAGCAGTCTGGAGCGAGCGCACCCGGAGGCAAGAAGCCTGGAGAGGAGCAGCAGAGAAGCTCACCCGGAGATGTCCAGAGAGCAGAGCAGCACCGGCCCGCTGGCCAGGAGCCTGCTGGAAGAAGAGCAGAGCAGCACCGACCCGTTGGTCAGGAGCCTGCTAGACACCACGACCCCACTAGGCCTAGTGCAGGTCCTTGCACAGCTCCCCCGAGACCGGGAGTGTGCACAGACTGCCCTGGAGGGCCTCGCACGGAGGATGGCCCGGGTACAGCGCGAGATATTGGCGGAATGGAGCCGGGAGATGACCCAGCAAGCTGAAACCAAGACCCGGAGCACGCCAGCCAAGATGAGGGGACAGACCGCCTCTGAGGATGGCGCGGGAGGACCAAAGGCCGGAGACGGCGCCGAGAAGGGAGCCGAGCGCATGGAGGCAGGTAAAGGGGACGTCTACACCCCAAGCCGGGACACCGCTTACCTGCCCCAGCTCCCCGTCGCAGAGCCCGAAAGTCCCCCTGCTGTGCCCGAAAACGCCATGTCACCGACGCAGACTAGGCCCCAACCGGAAGCCGCCGCCGCGACCCCTGTGACGTCACACGCCTCGACCCCGAGCGTGACCAAGCAGGAAGTACCACCAGCCTGGTCGCAAGGCCTAGTACCCCCGGGCGCCGCAATACCAACAGCGCCCCCTACCTCCGCGGAGCCTCCGGCCTGGCCGCAAGGCCAGGTAGCCCAGGGTGCCGCCGTCCTAACGGTGCCCTTCACCTTCCAGGTGCCCCAGGCCTGGCCGCAAGGCCTGGGCAACCCGGGCGCCACCACCACCGCGCCCGCACCCGTAAAACCAAGGGTGCCGCGTCTGGGAGAGGACTTGTTTGCCCAGCACACGTGGCCGGACGGGCAGCCTTTCATCTGGCCCCAGAAATATTACGAACTGGAGCACCAGAGGAGGGTTGGGGCCATGTGTGCACCCCTGATTCCGGCTCCGAAGCCCGTGATTAGGATCTCGCCTCCTCTGGAAGAAGCCCAATTTGAGTGGGACCCCACCGGAGAAGACCTAATGGGGTTCACTCAGGAAACCAGGGCAGCTGCAGCAGAGCGTGCTGAGTGTTGCCGACAGCAGCTCGAAGAGTTTGCGAGGGAGCGGAGAGAGAGGCGGGTCCGGGAACAACAGGCCCAAATAAGGAGCGCCGAGCAGAAGAGCCGAACCAGGAGGGACCCCCGTGCAGCGCACAGTCCCCGTACCACCGGGACTGTAATAAAGTTTAACCTGCAGCATGAGTGGGGCTTCATCAGAGACCACAACACCCCCGGCGACGTTTTTGTAACGCGCAGAGACGTTGAGTCCCATCTGCCGGAGGGGCACAGAGGTCGTGACCTTTATATCGGGGACGAGGTCACCTTTACCCGGCACAAGTGTGCCAAAGGACCTTACGCCCTCCATGTGCATCGCCTGACAGAGGAGGAGCTGCGATGTGAGGAGGAAGAGCAAGAAGATCCGGACGGGTTTGAAGCTGAGTTCCCCAAAGCAAGAGCAGGAGGACGCCGTCGTTGAGGACAGCGAAGCAGGTGCTGTAAATAGTTACCCGAAAGGGTACCAAAGAAACTGTTGCTACATAAATATAGTCCCCGTTGGGACCAGCTGATGTGAACTGTTTACCCGTTTACCCTTAATCCCACAGGCTGAGGACTGTGAGCAGCCATTTCCTTCCCTTTACCTGGCCGAGGACTGAGAGCGGCCAACTTCCCCTGTATATAGTTGCGCTTCCTAAAGCGCCCCCTACCGGTTTTATAGGAAAACCAGTTTTTCTAAGAGACTGTCGCACTTTTCCCGGACACACGTTGCACAGTGTCCGGAGGAGGAGGAACCAGAAACAAGAGACGACGAGAAAGTTTTATCTGCTAAGATATGTTATTTATATAATGTTTTATATATTTTATATGTTCATATGAAAAATTTGTATGTTTTGGTGTTGTTTTTGTCTTACAGCCCGAGGACGTGCTGTGATTTACCAGGGGGGAATGTAGCACCCTGAGGATTCGGCTGCTACAGGGGTATTGCACCTCAACCCAGAGGTGTGATATTCCACTCCCGGGTAAGGATGGAGCGTGGAACTGAGCTCGGTAGGCTGCATGCACTACACACATCCCATTTCCGAGGAGCAGACCGACGGTACTCCCACTTAGAAATGTGCAGGTACGACCGAGTCTGTTCCTGGCTGGAGTGGGAGGGGGGTGGTACATCCCAAGTAGTGTAGGGGCAGATAGGGGGAGCAGCCTGGGTAAAGTTAGGAGCTCATTGGGTGCTGGTCACCTGAGCTCACACATAGAGGGTGTATATAAGGTGGGCACCAACTAAGAACAGGGTCAGATGCAGAGAACAAGTCAGGAGCAGAGGAGAAGAAAGACCCAGAGTGAGAGAGGAGAGAGAGAGACCCAGAGGCACAGAAGAAAAGGACTCTAAGATCCCAAATTAAAACCCCGGGTGAAGAGTCGGCATCAGGGTACCGGAACCCAAGCTGGTGGGGGTAAAAACATTCCCCAGCCAGAGACCGGAGACCGTGGGCAGCGTTTGCCACGGTCACCCACCACATCCACCCCGAAGGCACACCACATGAAGGGTCAGGGAACCCAAGGCCAAGGGTGTCCCAACAGAAGGCCCGAGGGAGCTGGACCTAGGTGGATCACTGGTGGGGACGGCCAGAGAACGGGACAGAAGGAGAGCTCAGGGCCACGCTCCGGACTTGTTTGGGGGTTGGCTGGATCCAGGACCTGGTGGACGCAGCACGGCTCGGGTGGTCACTCGAAGCTGGAGTGACCAGTACAACATCTGCAGTAAGTAAACACCCTTAACTGCACAACCCGACTCTGTCTTCACTGCCGTCTGCACTGCACCACCACAACCCCCATCCTCTGCACCTGTCCCCCCTGAGGCTATACCCCACCCGTTGGGGGTTATATCACCAAAGCTGCACCTGCACCATCAGCCTCAGTGGACCCTGCTGCAGCGGCGGCCACAGTGACCGCATCACAACGGGTGGCGTAGTCGACACAAAAGAACTCTTAATAACATCTGTAGGACTGCCACATAACACTGAGTTTGACGCCCTGGGCACGGGCCGGGTCACAGCCGCTCGGAGACTACAACCCCCCATCTGATCCGGTGCCGGGTATTCCCCTCAAAAAGGAATATGTCCCAGGGGGCGCGTCACATCTAGCTCTGAAAAAATATTTGGGCTTCTAGCAGTGTGTGGGACTTGGTCTATTAGTCCATCTATACTGACCTCCATCAGGTTGCAAATTAAAAATAATTTTTTTCTTCATTTAGCTCTGAAAAAATATTTGGGCTTCTAGCAGTGTGTGGGACTTGTTCTATTAGTCCTTCTATACTGACCTCCAGCAGGTTGCAAATTGAATATAATTTTTTTCTGCATCTAGCTCTGAAAAAATAGTTGGGCTTCTAGCGGTGTGTGGGACTTGGTCTATTAGTCCATCTATACTGACCTCCATCAGGTTGCAAATTAAAAATAATTTTTTTCTGCATCTAGCTCTGAAAAAATATTTGGGCTTCTAGCAGTGTGTGGGACTTGGTCTATTAGTCCATCTATACTGACCTCCATCAGGTTGCAAATTAAAAATAATTTTTATCTGCATCTACAGTACCTCTGAAAAAATATTTGGGCTTCTAGCAGTGTGTGGGACTATTTGTATTAGTCCATCTATACTGACCTCCATCAGGTTGCAAATTCAAAATAATTTTTTTCTGCATCTAACCCAGCCAATAGTTTTGGCCTAATACCACAGTTTGGCCACTCAGCTCTGCTCGGTTACCATCCATTGTTTTTTTGTGCAAACAACTCCAGAGTTGTGAATTAGTTAACCACCAAAATGAGTGGAAAAAGGCCTGCTGCTGGTGGAAAGGGGAATAGGCGTGTTGGGAAGGGGAAAAAAGGTTGTGTCCGTGGGGTAGGTGTTAAAGCAACAGTAACATCTGCAGAAGAAAGACCATCTTCCAGCCAAACTAAAATGTCTACTTCTTTTAGCGGACAATGTGATAAGATCCCTTTCTTACGGCCACGCCAATCGCTACAAATTCCAGATGAGGCACAAAAACAGCAGGTGCTTCAACGGATATCAAGTGCTCCTTTAAGTGGGCTCTCCTCCACATCAACTTCAACATCACAAATACTCCAGTCCTCAAAGGTGTCACCCAAATCGCACTTGCTTCCTCACAGCTCCCAAATCTCCAGCTGCCCGTCTGAGTATGAGGTAGAACAGATGGTTGAGTCTGCAGAGCTGTTTACTCATACTATAGCCTGGGAATCAGAGGTCGACTCCAGCGCTTCTGTGAATCCAGACGAGGAAATGATCTGCACTGATGCCCAGAATCTTTATGAGTCGGATCCAGGACCAGACGCAGAAGGTTCTGACCATAATGTAGACCCTCATTCCCAAACTGTAACTCCTGTTGGTGGAGACAATGAGGAAGACGATGATAAGACTCAAATACCTGATTGGAGCGACAACTTTAGTTTTTTGTCAGGGCAGGAACAGGTTGGCTCTGAGGACGACGGGTGTGATAACGCACAGGGTGATGATGATGAGGTCGGAGATCCCACTTACTGTCAACCCACAGTCAGCCAAGAGATGAGGTCAGCAGAGGAGGTGGAGGAAGATGCTAGTGACGACGAGCTCAGGTTGCGCCTTCCTGGACAGAGACGTAGTACTGGAAGCACGTCAACAACTGCATCCTCAAACACAACTCTGCCTCTCACCACAAGTCGTGGTGGCTCTTCAGGTCGCATGGGTGCTAAGCCTTGCATAGCCTGGGCATTTTTTCAGATCGATAAAGATGACCCAACTCGTGTTATCTGGAACATTTGTCAGCAAAAGCTAAGTAGAGGCCAAAAAATACATAGTTTGAGTACTTCATGCATGAACCGGCACATGGACATGAAGCATAAGTTGCAGTGGGAAGCTCAGTGTGCTACAATGCGGCCTAGCCGGCCGGGCCAATCACCGTCTGCCATATCTTGTGCATCCGCGGCCTCTTCATCCTCTGTGACTGGGGAGACAGCAGTCACACCTGTTTTGGGGCGCAGACCTGCCACCTCTTTACCCGCAACAGCCAGCGTGATTGGCAGGTCATCATTTTCTTTGGAGGTGGTAACACCAGCTGGTGTTGAGCGCTGTCCGACATCGATAGCACCACCTTTGGATCAAGGCAACCTAACATGTCCGCCTGCATCTTCCTCACAGACCGGCAGTTTGCCGGGGACACCCTTATCAACCCCGTCTAAGCACAATAGCCAGCCCTCGGTCCCTCAGATGTGGACAAGTAAAAGACCATTTCCTCCTAGCCATGAGAAAGCTAAGAGGTTGAATTTCACCATCTGCAAGCTCTTGGCTACAGAAATGCTGCCTTTCCGCCTGGTGGACACAGAGGATTTTCGAGACCTTATGTCCGTCGCAGTGCCCCAGTACCAGATGCCCAGTCGGCACTACTTCTCAAAGAAAGGTGTGCCTGCGCTCCACCAGCATGTCGCACACAACATCACCGCTTCTTTGAGAAACTCTGTGTGTGACAGGGTGCATTTCACCACAGACACTTGGACGAGTAGGCATGGACAGGGGCGTTACATGTCGCTGACTGGGCACTGGGTAACTATGGTGACAGCAGGACAAGGGGCTGCTGTCCAAGTCTTGCCGTCCCCACGAGTTGTGCGTCAATCCTCTTTATGTCAAAGTTCCTCCACTGCTTCTGCCTCCTCAACCTCCTCTCGGTCTTCCACCTGCACCCAAAGCCTGTCTGGTCATGCCACAAGCTTTCTAACTGCGCAGAAGGGATCCTGCACACCTCCTTACTATGCTGGCAGTAGGGCTCAACGTCATCAGGCGGTTTTTACTTTGAAATGTCTGGGAAATGTGAGTCACACAGCTGAGGAGTTGTGGTCAGCTCTGGAGAACCAATTTCATGAATGGTTGTCTCCACTGGACCTGAAACCAGGGAAGTGCCGTGTGCGACAATGCTGCAAACCTGGGTGCGGCCCTTCGCCGGGGCAATGTCACACACGTGCCTTGTATGGCTCACGTGTTGAACCTGGTTGTCCAGCAATTTTTAGCCCACTATCCCAGACTAGATGGCCTTCTGCAGAGGGCACGGTCGCTGTGTGCTCACTTCCGCCGTTCGCATCCCGCAGCTCAGCGACTTACATCTCTACAGAAGTCGTTGGGCCTGCCACTTCACCGGCTAAAATGCGATGTGCCTACCCGGTGGAATTCAACTCTGCACATGTTGCAGCGACTGTGGCAGCACCGACAAGTCCTGGTGCAATACGTTCTGACGTATAGCCTGGGCCAACGAGATTCAGAGGTGGGGCAAATCACGCTGGAGGAGTGGTCTCAGATCAGGGACCTATGCACCCTTCTGCACAGTTTTGAAATGGCGACGAAGATGTTTAGTGCTGACGATGCCATTATCAGCATGACTATTCCGGTGATTTACATGCTGGAGCACATGTTAAACAGAATTCGGAGTCAGGTGGTGGCACAAGAGGAGGTGGAGGAAGTAGAGGAGGAGGAGTTGTATGCGGAAGGGCTAACATCTGCAAGGTCCAGACGGTCGGCAGCACCAAGGCGGCAGGCATGTGAGGGTGGGGGAGATGGTTTTACCAGGGCGCATGGTAGCAGCCAAACTAGTGAGGAAGGTGCAGGAGCCCAGGAAGAAGTGGAGGACGAACTGATGGAAGACTCATCAGATGAGGGAGACCTTGATCACATTTCTGTTGTGCGAGGTTGGGGGGAGAGGACAGAGGAAGGAAGCATGATTGTTACCTCGCCACCAACACAACAGGGACTTGGTGCTCCTGGATGCGCAACACACATGAGTGCCTTCTTGCTGCACTACCTGCAACATGACCCTCGAATTGTGAGAATTAGAAATAATCCTGACTACTGGGTTGCCACACTGTTAGATCCCCGGTACAAAAGTAAATTTGCAGAAATTATTCCTGCCATAGAAAGGGATGCACGCATGCAGGAGTATCAGCAGAGACTGTTGCAGAATCTTACATGTGCTTTTCCACAAAATACCAGTGGTGCACGTAGTGAATCTCACAGTTCCAACTTGCCAACCGTGGGACCGTCAAGTGTTCAGCACTCAAACCGTAACAGAACCACAGTATCTGCTGGTAACATCAATTTTGCGGAATCATTTCACCACTTTTTTAGCCCATCCTTTGCAAGGCCACAGGAGACAAGAAGTCTGACACATAGTCAACGCCTAGAGACGATGGTACAGGAGTATCTCCAAGTAAACATTGAAGCCACGACTGTGTCACTGGACCCTTGCTCTTTTTGGGCTTCCAATCTGGATAAATGGCCGGAGCTAGCCACTTACGCCTTGGAGATCTTGTCATGCCCCGCAGCCAGTGTTCTGTCTGAACGTGTGTTCAGCGCTGCTGGTGGTGTGCTGACAGATAAGCGCACGCGGCTCTCCACTGATAATGTAGACAGACTCACGTTCATAAAGATGAACAAATCATGGATCCGAAACGACTTTTCTACCCCTGTGTCATCCTGGGGAGAGTAAAAGCTTGATGATTGGTTAAAATCACCCTACCAACCGTTTTAAGCTTTCAAATTACTAATCATGTTTATCTGTATCTTGACTGGAAAATAATTTGGGCTTTGTAGTAGTGTGCAGCACTGATCCTATTAGGCCATCTATACTAAAGCTTCACCAGATTTAAAATTAAAAATCATTTTTAGCTGCATCTAGCCCGGAAAATAATTTTGGGGCTCCGAGATGCGCAAGGCACATAAGTGCCTTCTTGCTGCACTACCTGCAGCATGACCCTCATATTGTCAGAATTCGAAGTAATCATGACTACTGGGTTGCCACACTCTTAGATCCCCCAAACTTTTCGATCAACCTTTTCATTTTAATAAAGACCAAAAAAATGGTCATTTTTGAAATTATAAGCATTAGCAGGTTGTTAGAAACTGAAATCAAACAGTTTTCAACTCAAAACTTTATTCTAGGTGATGTTACATTTTCACATAGGACCCCTTGTTCGAAAGGAGCTTCTGAACTCTCTCGTCCATTGAATTTGTCAGGTTTTGGATGGTTTCTGCTTCAATTGTTTTGCATGAGGACAGAATACCCTCCCAGAGCTGTTGCTTAGATGTGAACTGCCTCCCGCCATCATAGACACTCCTTTTAATGATGCTCCAAAGGTTCTGAATGGGGTAGAGGTCAGGGGAGCATGGGGGTCACACCATAAGTTTGTCCCCTTTTATGCCCATATCAGCCAGAGATGCAGATGTTTTATGTGCAGCATGAGATGGTGCATTATCATGCAGAAAAATGATCTTGCTGTGAAATACACGGTTCTTCTTCTTGAACCATGGCAGGAAGTGCTGTTTGAGAAAATCCACATACATTATGGAGTTCATCTTTAGCGCCTTCAGGGATCCTAAAGGGGCCGACAATCTCTCTCCCCATGATTCCAGCCCAAAACATTACTCCACCTCCTCCTTGTTGGCGCTGTAGCCGTGTTTGCGTGGGGTGTCCATCAACCAGCCATCCTCCACTCCATCCATCTGGACCATCGAGCGCTGCACGGCACTCATCCGTGAACAAAACAGTTTTGAAATCAGTCTTCATGTAATGTTTGGCCCACTGGAGCCGTTTCTGCTTGTGTGAAGTGGATAGAGGAGGTCGACAGGATGGCGCATGCACAGCTGCAAACCTCTGAAGGACCCTGCATCTTGTTGTTCGGGGGACGTTGGAGGCACAAGCAGCTTCAAAAACTTGTCTGCTGCTATGACAAGGCTTTTTTGCCGCTGCTCTTTCAACCTGACGTAATTGCCTGTAGGAAAGAGTCCTCAATTTGCCCTTATCAGCACGCACACGTGTGTACTGTGAATCAGCTACATACTTCTTGATTGCCAAGACACTTCATCCTGATCATCGCACAATGTTGATTGTAGTCATGCCTTGACCTAAACACTCCACAATTTGTTGCTTCTCAGCAGCCGACACATCCTTTTTCTTTCCCATTTTGGCAGAAAATGTAGGCTGCTTAATAATGTGAGAGAGCCTTCTTAAGTAGTCTTGCCTTTCATTGGACACACCTGCCAAACTAATTAGCACAGGTGTCTGCAATTGCTTACAGTGATATAAAGAGCCCTGACACACATCACCATCAATGAGTTTAACTGACAAACAAACAAATTCTTCCCTTATCACTCCTAAACACTTTTTGTATAATAATTTGGAACGCAGTGTACATGTGCTTTTCCACAAAACACCAGTGGTTCACGTAGTGAATCTTACAGTTCTAACTTGCCAACCGTGGTCTGTATGGAGTTGTTCAATAAAGGGCCCAAAATTAAGATAACATAGATGGGAGAGGTCTTTATGAATAGGAATTCCTAAGTATTTGATACCCTGTGAGGGCCAGGCAAAGGGAAAGTTGGACTGGATGGAATCCTATATGGATTTGGGGAGGGAGACATCGAGGGCCTCAGACTTCGCTGCATTGATTTTAAAATTTTACCATGTAACAAAGTGATCTATTTCAGCCATAACAGCATGGATGGATATATGTGATTGAGTGATATATACTAGGACATCATCAGCAAATAGAGAGCACTTGTACTCGGTGCCTCCCACCTCAATCCACATAATATTGGGGTTATGGCGAATTGATGAGAGCAGGTGCTCCGTCACTAGGAGGTATAAGAGAGGGGACAGAGGACATCACTGCCTTGTCCCATTGGTGATTGTGAAAGGTGATGAAAATGTTCTGACGCACCCCCTGGGCCTTGGGACACCCGGAGCCGGACCCTTTTTGGTGGATGCTGGTGGTTGTAGTCTTCGTGGCGGCGACCCAGTTCCGTGGCTCAGGGCGGTCAAACCAGTGGCGGAACTATTTATGTGGTTTTCATGTTTAAATGTCCGACTACGCCACCCGTGGATTGCGGTCAGAGTGAACCGCCGCTACAGGGCAGACCACTGAGGCTGGTGTTGTGGGTGCAGCAGAGCGTAGCATAACTCCCCACGGGAGGAGTATAGCCTTAGGGCAGTGTATGCGGAGGATGGGGGTGATGGTGCAGGGCAGCAGCAGTAACGACACGGAGTCAGTGATGCAGTTCAGGGCCTTTACTCACAGTTCTTATTATCCAGACCACGTCTGCAGGTAACGGCTGCCCACGTCGTACTGTGCTCACCAGGTGAGGGGCTCAGACAACTCCCAGATAACTTTGGAGCACTTCACAGGACCCCCTTTGTGTGTCCTTTGTCTGGCCTTTCTTACCAACACTTCTGTCCGGCTGCCTCGGGCCTCCTCTTGGTAAACTTGGCGCCAGTTTCCCTGACCCTATGTGGTGCCTTCCTAGCGGGTGTAGCGAGGGGCTGCGCCACATAAAATGTCAGAGCCTCCGGTTTCTAGCTGAGGGTCGTTTCCTGCCTCCACTAGTTCGGGGACCGGTCTCCCCCTTTGGCCTGACCCCTCCACGCAGGTGGATTCGGGCGTGCGGTGGCGACTCGCCCGTCCGCACCCCTGGGATCCCTTCATTCCTCGTTCCTGGAGCCTTCTCCGCTCCTCTTCCTTCCTTCTCCCTCTTCCAGGCCTGGGCCTCTGTTACTAGGCCCGCCTCCGGAGCAGAGCTCATGCAGAGCCCCTGCTCCCTGCCACTTCTGCTCAGACTTCTCTGCACTGAACTAAGATGGTGCCCACCTTTTATACTCCCTTCTCAATGCACCCAGGAACTGCTTCCTCCCTGCTCCTGCACTACAGGGTTCCCCTTCCTCAGTGTTCCCTCCCCCCACTCCAGCCAGGGACAGGGACTGTCGTGCCCATCTCAGGGGCATATTGGTCGCCCTGCCCCACGGCAATGTGGTGTAATGCATGCAGGTGTCGGGTCCTGATCCACACTCCATCCTTACCTGAGAGTGAGATATCACACCTCTGGGTGAGGTGCAATACGTCTGTAGCAACCGAGCCCTCAGGGTGCTACAGTTCCATTTATCTTCAGCCTAGGTGACGTATTGCGATACAGGGCCGTGATTTTGGCTATAAAAGGGTCCCCTAGACCCCTACCCCAAGCTTTTTAAGAGAATCATATATGGCGTGCCAGGAGACTCTATGGAATGCTTTCTCAGCATCCAACGAGAGTATCTAATTACAAATTTTTAACTGCATCTAGCCCAGGAAATACTTTGTGCCTAGTAGCAGTGTCTGCTAGTGAGCGGATTATCCCGGCTGTTAAGCAAGCTGCACCACCTGTAGTTTAGACACTTAATTTTTTCAAAGGAAATGCTTCGGGACCATGGGATACTTAGTGAAGAGCATCAGGAGGCACCCCAAGGCATAGGGGCTGGGACTGGCAGTAGGATGCCTTGCGGTGGACAGCCGAGCTCGATCCTTATAAAAGCTTTTTAACTGCAGCAGCTTTAGTGGACGCTACTGGAGCTGGAATTACCGTGGCTGCTGGCATGAGACTTGCCCTCCAATAGATCCTTGTAAATGGATTTAAAGTGTATTCATTCAAATTAGAGAGACAATTTAAATTAAAAAGCTTAGAGCTGCCTCCACCACAGGGGGGCTCACTCGACCCACCAGCGGACAGGCACCAGTATTGGGAGAGGGGGGCTGGCCGTCAGGGTTCACCGCGGCTCTGGCACAAACCCGGCGACACGGAGGTGGCACGGGCAGGAGCGGACTGGCCGTGTCGGCTTCTCACTTTTTGGATTTTAGAAGGGCATGACATGCCTATATCTGTGTCTCCCCCTCCTTTTACTCCTCCACCTCTTTTATTTTCGCATGACTATATGTACTTGTCACTTTTCCATGTGTTAGTTATGTCTTCTGAGCAGTTTGTCAGCTTTTGGACACCTTTGAAGGTGTTTTCTATGTGTTTCTATGTGTTTTTGTTTGCCTGCCATTGGTTTTAACGGTGTTCGAAGGTGTTCGACGAACAGTTCGACGAACAGTTCGGCGAACACACGGGTGTTCGACGAACCGAACCGAACTCGAACACTACGGGGGTGGCTCAACACTACTCTGTATTCAAGAAATTAAATGCGCAAAGAAAGATGTGTGTGTGTGTCAAAGCACCACCGACAAGGGCGAGTTGATGTTGGATGGGCTGCCATTGCTTCTGCAACAAGCTGCATTACAGGCCTTCCTGTGAGAAATGACATGCAGGCTAGATAGGGTTTCCCTCTATGCCAGTCCTTTCACCGAGCTAAATACAACTGTCAGCAAAAAAAAAGTTGTGGACTGGCTCCGTACCATTCCTGGCCAGATTCACCTGTCCACGTGTTTGTGGTTAGGCGGTCCTTCCCAGTAAGTGCACTGGGGAGGGCACGGGTAATGTTGTGGGACCCGTGCTTGTGGAAGGCGGAGGCAATACCGGGAAATATAGTGGCGGCTGGGGACCGAGTATGGACACCCGGCCGCCGCCGGCATGAGGCTGTGAAAAGCTTCCGCCTCCACGAGCTTAATAGGCCACATTTCAAGTGCAAGCAGCTGTGAAAAATTTGGCAGTATAGTATTGCAGCCTGTGGGTGAGTAGGTGGCTGGCTGCCTGCATACTTGCGCTTGCATTCCAAGGAATGGGGTAGGGACAACTGAACGCGGCAGTGGGACAAGGACGTAGACGGTGATTGTTGCAAGTCTGCAACGACAGGTGTATGGCGGGAGGCATCTTCGCATGCGCCAAGGATCACTTATGATGGGCACACTTTTAGGCAGTGACCTGGAAGTCAGAGATGCTTCCAGAGGTCTTCCCCATGCTGTTCCCATGTCTTTTCAGCACTGTATGCATGTGTCTGATGATGTGTCACACACCACATGGCCAGATAAGGTTGTAAAATGTTAAAATTACATTTCCTGGTGAATGCATTTGTCTTGGTTGAAAGCAATGCAAAAGTGCAAAAACGCATCAAAAACGCAACGTGTGAACATAGCCCAAGGTGTGGTGAAGTATTTTTGGTTTTGGTTATTTATTTTGCCTTCTATACAAGTCATTACCCTGGAAAGGATGTTCCTTAACATATTTCCCAGGAAAATCCATTTTGCTTTCGTTTTTGTATGTTTTATTGTGAGTCCGTAAAAGTGGCGTAATACTCTGACAACGTTGTTAACAGCAGTGACCTGGGAGTCAGAAATGCTTCCAGGGGTCTTCCCCATGCTGTTCCCATGTCATTTGAGCACTGTTCCCATCGATTTGGGCAATTTTTAGGTCCTCTGCAGACCGCCGGGGGTAGCCGCCTGAAAAATTCTCGAGTTTCCCATAGACTTACATTGGGCTCGTTGCTCGGGTCGAGCACCTGAGTATTCCAATTTGCTCGACCCGAGCAACCAGTACCCGAGCATTTTAGTGCTCGCTTATCACGAATGAAGTCCTTAGCCAGCACAGATGCAGACGGAAGACCAGGCAGAGGGATGAAGTGGGCCATTTTATAAAAGCGGTCAGCGACCACCCAAATGACAGTACAACCGGCAGAAACAGGGAGATCCGTAATAAAGTCCATAGCAATGTGTTGCCATGGAGCGGAAGGTACGGGAAGAGGAAGGAGACGGCTGGCTGGAAGACGCCTGGGAACCTTGTTATGGGCACAGGAGGAACAAGCCGTGACGAAATCCGCAACATCCTTGCGTAGGGGAGGCCACCAGTAATGTCGGGCAATGAGCAGGAAGGTCTTCCTCTGGACAGCATGGCCGGCTACTTTGGATGAATGGCCCCAGAGAAGAACCTTCCTACGATCCGGAACCGCTACAAAGGTCTTACCGGGTCGAAGACGAGACAGGTCAAACGGAGCCACAGTCATTACTTTGGAGGGGTTGATGATATGCAGAGGCTCCTCCTCTTGGTCGGAAGACAGGATTGAGTGGGATAGAGCGTCGACTTTAATGTTCTTGTCTGCAGAGCGGTAATGTAGAGTAACGCAGAATCGGGCAAAGAACAGAGAACACCGGGCCTGACGCGGATTGAGTCTTTGGGCGTTTTGTAAATAGGCCAGGTTTCTGTGGTCAGTGTAGATGACCACCGGGTGCAGAGTCCCTTCCAGAAGGTAGCGTCACTCCTCCAGCGCCAATTTGATGGCAAGAATCTCATGAACTTCTATGGAGTAGTTGCCCTCGGACGAGGAGAAGAGCTTGGAGAAGAAGCCGCTGGTTACCATTCTCCTGGACGGGGATTTCTGGGTGAGCACTGTTCCGGCTCCAGAGGAGGATGCATCAACCTCCAGGAAGAACTGCTTGTTGCAATCCGTACGGTGCAGCACAGGGGCAGAGGAGAAGGCTTGTTTTAGGGAGACAAAGGCCTCCTCCGCTTCGGAAGTCCATTCCTTGGGATTTGCTCCCTTACGGGTAAGCGCGGAGATGGGAGCGGTCCGGGAGGAGAAAAGAGGGATGAAGAGGCGGTAATAATTTGCGAAGCCCAGGAATCGCTGAATTGCCTTCAACCCCTCCGGTCGGGGCTACTTTAAGACGGCAGAAACCTTCTCGGGATCCATCCGAAGACCAGTCTCGGAGATAATATATCCCAGGAACGGAAGGGAAGTCTGCTCGAAGAGACATTTCTCAAATTTTGCGTAGAGGCGATTCTGCCGGAGCCTTAGCAGAACCTGATGAACATCCCTCCAGTGTGTGGGCAGATCCGGAGAGAAGACCAAGATATCGTCCAGATACACCACCACGCAGGAATATAGGAGATCATGGTAGATGTCGTTAACCAGCTCCTGGAAGACGGCTGGGGCATTAAAGAGACCAAAGGGCATCACGCGATGTTCATAGTGGCCGTCCCGGTTGTTGAATGCCGTCTTCCACTCGTCTCCCTGGCGGATCTGGACCAAATTGTACGCCCCACGAAGATCGAGCTTGGTGAAGATCTTCGCGCTTTTAAGGCGGTCGAACAGCTCCGAGATGAGAGGCAGGGGGTACTTATTCTTGATGGTGATCTGGTTAAGACCCCTGTAGTTGATACATAGATGTAGTGAGCCGTCTTTCTTCTTAACGAAGAAGAATCCTGCTCCAGCCAGGGAGGTAGATTTCTGGATGAATCCCCTAGCAGCAAGATTCTCTTCTATGTATTCAGACATGGCCCGGGTCTCAGCCAGTGACAAAGGGTAGATACGCCCGCGGGGAGGTGAAGCACCGGGTACCAGGTCGATTGGGCAATCATACGGCCTATGAGGTGGTAGTGTCTCAGCTTCCTTCTTGTCGAAGACGTCCACATAGGACCAGTAGGGTGCCGGCAAACCAGGTAGATTAGCCGGAGTAGACGGGGGTCGAGCTGGACGAACCGAAACCAAGGAGGACTCATGGCAATCCTGCCCCCAACGGAGCACCTCACCAGATTGCCAATTCAGGACTGTTTCATGTCTCTGTAACCAGGGTAGACCAAGCAAGAGGGAGTGAGAGAGACAGAACAGCACATGAAAGGAGATCCTCTCCGAGTGCAGCATTCCCACCTGAAGGGTTAAAGGGTCTGTGGCGAGCAAGATGGTCTCCGGAAGAAGTCTCCCATCCATGGAAGCGACTGCCAATGGTTCAGCCAGACGTATGGTAGGAATCTGATACCCTGATACCGCTCCACAAGGGACTGAGAAATGAGATTCCCAGCGGCTCCGGAATCCAGGTGGGCGGTCTCAAAGAAGCGGATCTCACCACTGGAAATAGAAACAGATAGAGTCAAGGACGGAGAGGATTTACTCTTGCCTAGGACGACCTCTCTGAGCGGTCCTAGACACTGGAGTTTCCCGGCTCCACCGGGCAGGAACGCATCAGAAACTCCTTACTGCTACAGTAGAAGCAACTCCCTTCGGCTCGGCGCGTCCCCTGGCGAGACTTGACCATCTTGGTTTGGTCAATTTGCATGGGTTCAGGCGAGCGTGCCCGGGGAATTGCTGGTTGGGAGGCAGAATTTTGGAATACCGGAGCGAGACGCGGAAATCTTCTCTCCCGGGTAGTCTCCTTAGCTCATTCCAAAAAACGGATGTCAATCCGGGTAGCTAGTGAAACCAGGTCGTCCAGGGTGGAAGAGATGTCACGACCGGCTAGCTCATCCTTGATCCGTCTGGAAAGACCCTCCCAGAAGGTGGACACCAGGGCCTCGTTGTTCCAGGCAAACTCGGATGCGAGGGTACGGAACTGTATGGCATACTGGCCTACGGTGAGACTCCCTTGGCGGAGATGGAGCAGTGAGGAGGCAGTAGAAGTCTTTCGTCCGGGCTCATCGAAGACCTTCTGGAAGGCAGTGAGGAAAGCCGGAAGATCGGACACCAGGGGATCCCCTCTCTCCCACAGAGGGTTTAGCCATGCCAATGCCTCCCCGGTGAGGTGAGACGCGATGAACGCCACCTTGGCCCGGTCGGAGGGAAACTGATGTGCCAGGAGTTCAAAGTGCAGCGTCCACTGATTTAGAAAACCCCAACATAAGACGGGGTCACCACCAAAACGTGGAGGCGCAGAGAGCCGGGGACCAGAGCTGGATGCCATGGCACTAGTAGGCTGAGGTGCCGCCGGAGCGGGTGCCGCTCGGCTCGAGAGGGACACAGATGGGGTGGGCAGCATGTCCAGGCGGGAGTTGACAGACCGCAGGTAGGTCAGGATAGTTTCCTGTTGGGATCTCTGACGAAAAACCTCCTGGTACAGGTCAGAAAGCGAAGGAGCCTGGGGGCCACCGGGTTCTATGGCCCGTGCAAACTGTTACGGATCCGGGTGGTGGAACCTCTGTGCTGCAGTGCAAGGAGGGACCAGAGGGGCATGACTAAGCAGCTACTCGGCCTGACCAAGGTCGCACGGCGGCTCAGTCGACTCCATGAACCAGGGAGGGACCGAGCAGGGGGACCAGATGCCACTCTGGGACCGACCTTGTATGAGAGCAGGTGACTCCCATGGGTCAGATGGCAGGAACTGACCGGTACAGCGGATGAGCACGGCAGGCAGGCTGATGGGTGGTCCGGGTAGACAAGCAGGCTGATTCGGCTGATAGCCAGACGGGTGCTCCGGGTAGGCAGGCTGGCGAGCACAAAGGGTAACTGGCAGGTGCTTCCAGGTAAGCAGGCTGGTGGCCACAGCTGGTAACAGACAGGTGCTTCCAGGTAAGCAGGCGGGCAGAGCCCATAGACAGACTGGCGGACTGGACCGTAGACAGACTGTCGGGCTGGATAGTAGTCAGATTGAAGGACAGACTGGCGGACAGGACTGACTAGCAGAAGGACCTGAGGGCTGAAGCAACAGTAAGAATCACAGAGCAACAACCTTGCACGGGCACCTCCATATTGGAGGAGGTGCTTTAAATAGTGAAAGTCCTCCGGCCATTGGCCGGGGGCTTTTTAGGACGGCGCGCACGTCCCCTTTAAGAGGGAGCGCACGCGCCCTAAGCACAGTGCCAGGGAAGCTGCGTGCACCAGCAGCAGCAGGGAGGCCGGAAGACGCCGGACCAGGAGCGCGGCGGTAAGGGGGACGGCGTCTCTGCCTGGCAGGGGGCAGAGACGCCGATGCTACAGAGGGACATTGGGGCGGCCAGAACGACATCAGACCCCTCCCTACTAAAGACCATCAGACACCATTTTAGGGATAAACACAATTGTGATCCTCGTTTCCCATTGGTTCGTGGGATCGATATAGTGAATTTAGGGATACGGGGCGGTAACATCAAGAAACATCTTGCACAGCGGGAGGCCCAATGGATTGTGCAGTTAAACACAATCACACCCTTTGGCCTAAATGAATCTCTGAGCTTCTCCTCCTACTTGTAATTTAAGTATGCATCCTTTTGATACAACCCCCTCTAATAAGTGGTGGTTTGGTTAAATTTTAATTGTTTTTATATTTTTGCTGTTGTGTCCCTTCATTTATTATGTCTTTTTGTTCTTTTTTCTCATTACTGTTTCTATATTCTAGCCTTCTTTTGGACTTTGAAACTCAGCACGGCCCATCGCTTCACAAATGACAGTTTCATCAACTATATACCTTGTATTATATTATATGTTTATTCTAAGACTTAACTTGCCATTTGAATTCATAAGTACCGTGTGTGTTGTTTTTTTCTATTCATGTTGATATTGCTCCTCTATTTAGTTTCTGATTGCGTGTATCTGATATATATGTGGTGCGCATGTGCCCCGCAGTGACCATTCCTGCCGCGCGCCTGGCTATCTTTATGCTGCCTTGTGCTTCACCACCATGTGTGCACAGGTGGCTTGACGGCCAGGGAGCGCGCCTGGAGTTTTGATCCTGACGGCACGCAGACGCCGCAAACACATACCCACATGGCCGCGTGATGCAGGTGACGCACTTCTGGTCGCTGCGGCCGCGCTTCCAGTGCTCTCCTGCACACGTGAACATCTGTGGCATATATCTATGGGCCTTACTCTCCACACCTCATACTTCTTACCCTTGACAAAGCGGACTTTTGTACCGCAAAACGCGCGTTGGGCACTGTTTTACCCTCAGCACCCTTCCTCCATCCCTGGTAAGCAACTCGGTTTGTACTGCTATATTAATTGGGGGCTCATTGTGTATATATAGCTCAGCGTTTCTATATGCCGTTTGTTATTATCTCCATATCGGCTCAGTCACTGACCCCACTGCTCTTGCGCTGTGCCCCTTTACTCAAAAATTGGGCCACTGTGTTTTTAAAAAAATAGCCAATAACCTATCTATGGGAGTCACCCACGAACATGTGAGGTGTATTTGGACATAGGGCATAGTGCAATACTCGTTTGGATACAGTGAATTTATTTATCTGATACGGTGTTCTCTGATTTCATATCGCTTCGAGTCTGCATTCCATCATACTTTGCTCCCTCTATTATTCCTCATATAGGGTTATATTTATGTGCATCCCTTGCTGTATCCACTTCGTATGCTGTCTTTTTATAATTCCTATAGATATTTCCTTATAAAATTAATTTATATATTTCCACTATTCTACCTGTCGTTTTCTCCAATTTATTCTCATGTTCTTTGGACAGTCAGTGGTTGGGGGGGGGGTTTCACCGCCTATTGTGGAGTAGTGATCCACCCCTTCAGGCTTATGTTTGTTATGGCTATGCCAAGTTGTTTAATATGTGTTTCTGTGTTTTTCGTAGTTGTGGCCAGTACTAATATGGATTTTAGAGCACGTGATGGCACGTGGCTCTCTTTACTGGACGATGCTCTAAAAGACAGCCAAGAGGTTGGGACCAGGGTGGACAGGGATATACAGGATGCCATTAATAAATTTAAGGACCTCCTTAGGAGGCGCACTTGGATCTGGTGGAACCATTCTTTCTTGGAAAAATATTTACAAAAGGGATTAATCCCCAGAGGCCTTCGGGTCCAAGTTTTTCCTTCATTCCCCATTTCCGATGATAATTTTAAAAACAAGTGGGAGGAGCTAGCAGATACATGCTCAAGAGGTTTCATTACTTTATTGAAGGAGATGAATGCCTCCTCTCTGCACGAAATTGAATTGGAAATTGACGAGCTTCAGATCACACTCAGAAATGGGCTTCCTAGCGAAGCATTGAAAAAATTAAATGATGACATGGACGTGGAGCTTCAAAAATGGGCTACAGATATCCAAACAATCAAGTCAAAAAACTTCCAAAGAGATGTTCGTGACAAACAAAACCAACACGTTTATAGGTGGAGGAACCAATACCAGAGATCCCGCCCTAGACATCGCAATACGTCCTACTCTAGGTCTAAGTCAACATCACTACAATCCAATGTATCACAGGGAGACCCACACTCGTCAACTAATCAGAAGGAGACACATCAAGTTATTCCTGCTACCGCAAACAAAATGCAAACCAGGCAAACCAATAAAGCAAGAGCCCCGTACACCAATGATTCGGGTGTGTTGTCTCAGGGGGGGCTCCAGGTAATCAATTTATCCTCTCATACCCTAACTTCGGCACAATTAGAGGTCCTGGGGAAAGGGTTGACTTTTTCACCTACTTGTGGATTTAATTTCTTTACAGCGTTAAAGGACCTCCAGCTTTTCTCTCGTAAGCTTATCCTCAAGAAGTTACATCATAAAGGCCCAGGTACTTTAGATGGTACAGTTGCTCCTGAGAGGGAGGCCTTGCGGTGCTTGGAGGAGTTACTGGAGGAACAAGAAAAATCTCGTGCAGGTGGGTTCCCTCAATAGATCCCAGATCCACAAGGTTCCCCCCCTTGTCCCTCAGCCCAGCCGTGGACTTCTTTACTAAGCTTGTCACAGAAGATCTGAAGAAACTATCATCCAGACAGAAATTTGATAATCTCACACACCGACACCGCGTGGCGATTTCACAGCTACAGTCGCTCCGCGATGTGGTGTTTAAAGTAGCGGACAAGGGGGGCAACATCGTGGTTTGGACTTGTGAAAAAAAGCGAGCGAGAGGATTTTCGCCAATTGAGGAACCCCCAGACATACACTAAATTGCCCTCCTGCCCCTTGACCGCCTACTCTGCCAACCTCAGAGACATTCTCATATGGGCCCATGAGGATGGCATCATTACGAAGAAAGTGCTGGAGGGGCTATTGGTCTGCTTCCCCAGGACCCCTACTTTCTACCTTTTGCCCAAGATCCACAAGGACGCCGTCAACCCACTGGGGAGTCCAATTGTGTCAGGGATCGGTGGGCTCTGGGAGCCCATCTGCAAATTCATCGACCATTATCTCAAATCCTTAGTCGAAACATTACCATTCTATGTTAGGGACTCAACGGACGTCCTGACCCGGGTTGACGGCGTCCTTGTGGAGGAGGGTACCTTGTGACGGCCGATGTTGAGAGTCTTTATACCAGCATTAACCATACCGATGGTTTGAATGCGGTCCGCCTCTTCTTGGGTGCCTCCAACCTGGGCGGCCCTTTGTGTGAACTTATCCTGGAGCTGCTGGAGTTTATCCTTACCCACAATCTTTTTGTTTTCAAAGACCTTTTTTTCTACACAAGAGTGGCACAGCCATGGGGGCAGCCTGCGCGCCTTCCTGTGCCAACCTCTTCCTTGGGCAGTGGGAGAGGGAGATTTTTGGAGATGGGGGTGCGTCGGCCGCCCACCATGTGCTGTGCTGGCTGCGCTACATAGATGATATTTTGTTTTTGTGGCAGGGATCGGCCCAGCAGCTCGGGATATTCATGGACGAGCTCGGCGTGAATCAATATAACATCAAACTTACCTATACCTTTGACACTAAAAAGGTGGACTTCCTAGATATCTCACTGCGTGTAGACTCCCAACGTTGCATGCAGACTGACATATATAGGAAGCCCACCTCGGTCAACTCAGTGATTCTGTGACGCCTCAAAGCCTTATGTAAGCCCCTTTACCCTGGGAGATGGGGGACTCGGAGTCGGGTCCTAAGATAGAGAGATGGGGTGCAGCCGTGGCCTGGACCCGTTCCGTGCCCAGGGCCGTCACATTAAAAAGGATGGTATGGGCTTATCCGGGTTGAGTGGCTGATTGCGACTACGCCACCTGTGGCACCTGGTGAAGGCCACCAGCGCTGCTGCAGTCCGCCGAGGCATGGTGTTATGCAGCCGAAGTTGTTACTACTCCCCACAGGCGGAGCAGGGCCTCAGGGCAGCGGGACAGGATGGAGGGGGTAGTAGTCCAGGTGGTCTGGTACTGCGTAATGCTGTGTAGTGCAGAATAAAGAGTCCGGAGGCCATAGGGGTGAACTTCCAAGGCTTTACTCACATAAGAGATGGCAGTAGGAAGGCGACTCCCTGCTCCTCGTGGAGTTCTGCGGTCACCAGAGACGAAGGGGTCCGACAACCTCCGAGTAAGTCCAGTGTTCAATCAGGACCCCGCACCAGAGTGTTTCTAAACTACAGACCGGGTACTTTCCTGTCTGTGTGTGAGTAGATAGGCCGGGTCTCCCTCTGAACTCCTCTCAGAAAAAGGGCACGGGTGGCAGCTCCGCTCCTTCTGATACCCGGTGGGATCCTCAGGGCCTACCGGGCTTCCCCAACCAGGACATGGAGTAGCAAGGTCGGGTGTCGGGGGCCGGTACCCCTCTAGCAGCCGGACTCCCTCTGAGTATATCAGGTGGTGAGGACAGGTGGCGTATACCGCTCCGTTTGCATCCTCCCTGGGATCCATTTGCTGAGGAGCTACACTCTTGAGCTCCGGGCCTTTTTGATCATGGTCCTTGACCGGGCTGAGACATACATTATCTGCAGCCTGCCCCTCGACCCAAGGCCAGGGTACGAGGGCCGTGTCTCCCTCCGCTGCAGGCCCACACAGGATCCACGTTCAGCGTGGGAGATCACAATGCCAGAGAACGATCAAAGAGCCAAGAACCAAAATGGCTTTGTATTAAATATGAAATTTAAAGTGTCACTAAAATGTGAGTCTTCCACCCTCACCCACTAAATGGTTCCCCTAGCTCTTGGTTCCCCAGTCTTCCTGCAACCAGGAGGGCAGCACCTAGTGCATTCTAGCCCCCTCAGGTGGGAGAAGTGTGGTGTTGGATGTGAAGGAAGGGTCCTGATCATCGCACTGTTCTTACCTCAGAGGAGGAACACCACACTCCATTAGAGAAGTGCAGCATCCCTGTGGCGGTCGAACCCTCAGGGGCACCACATTTCAGTCTGCCCACAGTCCGGCCACGATTAGGGCCGTCCCAGTTGGACAGTTCCTAAGGATGAGGTGGATCTGCTCATCCTAAGATCTAAGAATCTTGGCAACCTCCTAGTGAGGAGCCATTATATTCCCGAAAGGCACAATCCATTCGGCTCCAAGGGACCTACACTGGGCTGTTACAAATGTGGGCATTGCCTGGCCTGCCCCAATGTCCTTGGATGTACTTCATTTATTTCAGCGGACAGCCAAAGGACCTTTGAAATAAGACATCATATTTCTTGTAGTTCTTCTAACGTAATTTTTATTATGCTACATGTAGTTCTTCTTTAATTTACATTGGTTTGACGTCAAGGGAACTTAGGGTTCGGGTCCGCGAACATGTGAGGGACATTGGGGCGGCCAGGACGACATCAGACCCCTCCCTACTAAAGACCATCACACGCCATTTTAGGGATAAACACAATTGTGATCCTCGTTCAAAAGTTGTTTAATATTTGCAGGTTAATAGCATTTTTGCTGCTGACAGCTTCCCTTTAAAGGTTTAAATAACCCCCTTTTCTTTATCCATATAAATTTTCAAATTTAGTTTTACATCTGTAAAAGTCTGATCTTTCAAAATATCAAATTATTTAGCTTGATCGTAAATAAAAAAAATACAGCCTCAAAGAGATCCATTATGAGAAAAATAAGTTATGACATAGCGGGAAGTGCGTTCTTGCAAACTGCCTTACCTGTATGGCATGATGATTTTGCCAGTTCATGAGTAGTGCCGGCAAAACCATCAGTGGGCGTCAGCTGTCTATCATAGTGTAAGGGTGTGACAGGAGACATCATATGCCTCTCCCCCTAAAGACAACGTCTGAAAGGAATGTATGGGCCTTCCCCCAGACCTTTCGGAGGCAATGGATAGTTGCAGAAATCGCCGGAAGTACATCATACCCTCCCTTAAACATGGAGACCTAGGATGAAATCCTAGATTACAGAAGAAAGGAGACATTCCCAAGCCCTCGTCATGTCTATTCTTTAGGGCGAATTCTGCCAAGGCTAAGTATGATCCCCAATCATGCTGAGTATGTGAGCAAAAACATCTAAAATAGGACCCAAGACACTGGTTCGCTCAATTTGCTCATTAGTTTGAGGATAGTATGTGGATGAAAACAAGAGTTCCAACCCAAGGCATTTACAGAAAGCCCTCCAGAATCTGGAGATAAACAATATTCATAGGAACCCTATGTAATCTACCAAATCCTGCACACTGGGCAACTGAGCCAAAGGAACCAAATGACATTGTTTAGAAAATCGGTTCACAATAACCCACACCGTAGTCATACCCTTGGAGTCAGGGAGATCCGTAATGAAGTCCTTGGATATTTGGGACCAAGTACGTACAGGAATGGGCAAAGGGAGAAGTTTCCCTGCAAGGGCCACGCCGCAAGGCACCTTGTTCCTGGCACAGATCTCTCATGCCTTAACATAAGCTTCAATACTTCCTTACCCAAGGACGGCCATCAATACTTTCTGCTCAATAGATGAAAAGTCTCCTTAATAGGCGGTTGGCCCGCTGTGACTGAGTCATAACACTCTCTGAGTAAGCCGAATCGTAACTGCACCGGAACAAAAAATTTATAATGAGGTGTGCTGGACAAAGCCATCCCCTGAGCCTTAACAACCTCCCAAACTAAATTGACAGAAGAGACTACAATGCCCCTTTGAAGAATTAAATCAGGTTCCATAATTTCAGACTCACTAGGACAAAGACTCCGAGAGAGAGAGCATCTGCCAGAACATTCTTGGTCCCAGGGACGTGAGAGATCGAAAAATTTAATCAGGTAAAGAATAAGGCCCATCAGTCTTGTCTCAAGTGCAATCTCTTAGCAGTCTCTAAAAAAAAACAGATTCTTTTGGTCAGTAAGAAGCGTGAATGGGTGCTTATCTCCCTCAAGAAGGTGTCTCCACTCCTCCAGAGCGGACTTGATGGCAAGAAGTTCACGATTGCCGATGTCATAATTAAGCTCTGAAGGAGGGAATTTTCGAGAAAAAAGTCTCAAGGTCTCAAATGCGTTAGGGTGGTAGAACCCTGAGAGAGCACCGCTCCCACCCCTACCTCAGAGGAAATCGCAGAGACATCCACTTCCACCACAAAAGGCTTAT
Organism: Phyllobates terribilis; assembly: GCF_046119375.1. Taxonomy (NCBI): domain Eukaryota; kingdom Metazoa; phylum Chordata; class Amphibia; order Anura; family Dendrobatidae; genus Phyllobates; species Phyllobates terribilis. The sequence continues at coordinate 534,483,421 of NW_027362762.1, read as the reverse complement.
TAACATCAGGCTGGACCAAAACTGGAGTGGAGGAAAAGGCCTTCTTAAGTGTATTAAAGGCGTTCATGGCCTCCAGTCCCCAATTAGACACATCTACCCCCTTATGGGTAAGATCGGCGAGAGGTTTCACCACCTTAGAAAAACCCTTAACAAACCTCCGGTAATAATTGGCAAATCCCAAAAAATGCTGCAATGCCTTGAGGTTAACAGGTTGTGCCCACTCTAACACTGCCCTCAGCTTCTCGGGGTCCATCCGAAACCCCATGGGTGAAAGAAGGAACCCCAACTCCTGAACTTCGAATACACATTTTTATTTTTTGCCATTTTTCTTCAGCCATGTCATAAAATAAATATTGAATTATAAGAGCAGACTGGTTGCTTTAAAAGTAAGCTTGTGTTTGAAATCATTTCTTTCTTCTGTTAATCATGGTTACCCCCAATGAAGCATGCAGTCATCCATGATTATATCAAAAGGGCAGACAAGGACATTGCTGCTTGTTTGATTGCCCATAAATCAATCATGTATTGGATCATCAAGAAATTCAAAGAGAGAGGTTTCATTGCTGTGAAGAAGGCTTCAGGGCATCCAAAAAGTCATGCAAGTGCCAGGACCATAATCTAAAGAAGATTTGCCTACGGGATCAGTTCAACATCAGTGCAGAGCTTGCTAATGAATGGCAGCAGGCAGGTGTTATTGCCTCTCTATGCACCATGAAAGCTTTTAGAGGCTGGCCTGGTGTAAAAAAGGGCAACAAAGAAAAAACTTGTCTCCACGAAAAAACACCAAGGACAGACTGACATTCTGCAAGAAGCGATTGGGCTTCAGAGGATCAGGGTAAAGTTATTTTCTATGATGAAGTCCCATTCAGACTGTTTGGGAAATCTTGAAGAATAATTGTCCTGAGAAGAAAAGATAAGCGCAGCCATGAATCCTGTGTCATGCCAATAGTAAAGCATCCTGAAATCATTCTTTTTATCCAAGGGAGTGGGCTCACTAACAATCCTGCCTAAGAACAATTTTTCCTAGAATGGTAACTAAACTTCCTCCAAGAAAAACTTATCCCAAAGATCCAGAAGCAATTTGGTGATGAACAATGTTTTTTCGAGCATGATAGAGCACCATTTCACAAGGCAAAAGTGATAACTATTTGGCTCAGTGAGTAAAACATTGAAATTTTGAGTCCATGGCCAGGAAACTCTTAAGATCTCGATTACATTGAGTACCTATCGTCAATCCTGAAAGAGCGGATGGGCAAACAAAAATTGTAATAAACTCCAAACACTTATTAGGCAAGAATGTATTGCCATTGACGTGCCCACTGGGCCGTGGGGTACTCGGTAGCCGGGCTGGTCGATCCTGGGGGATGTCACAGTGGCAGTGACCCGCTCCGTGACCCAGGGCGGTCAATAAAAAGGGGATTATAGTTTTTATAGTTTAATGTTCATGACACCACCTGTGGTATGCGGCTATATGGAGCCGCCACTGCTGTGCAGATCCACTGGAACTGATGGTGACGCAGCAGAGTTGGGACAGCTCTCCACAGGCAGAGCTAAGCTCCAGGGCAGTGCAGTGATGTGATAGATGTTGCTGTGAAGTGTAGTGCAGGGGATGGTGCAGATAATAATTCTAGGACACAGTGGGGTGCAGTCTTCAAGGTTTACTCACAGTTGTTGAACTCCAGGTTACCAGTACTAGAGTAACCTCCCACGTTGTCCTGCGTTCACCAAGGAAGGGGTTCAGCAATCTCTCAAGTAACTCAGGAGCACTTAAACGGGACCCCGTTCTATGTTCCTTCCTCGGTCGTCTTCCTGCGCTGGCTCTCACCCTCCTGCCCTGCGCCTCACAATCAGTGTCCCAAGCTGGTAGCCTCGGATCTTGTCAGGCGACCTGCAGTCCCCTGGACCCTCTGTGGCCGCCTTTTTGGCGATGTAATTGTGGTGGTTGGCAGCTGCACCTTGCAAGTACAGCAGCCTCCGGTTTCTGGCTGAGCCTTGTAGTTCTCCACTAGTTAGGGGCCGGTCCCTTCTACGGCCTGATCCCTCCACGTCCTTGTAGATTCGGGCGCACGGGTGGCTTCCTGCCCTCCCTGTGTCCCTGGGATCCCCTCTGTCTCTGGAGCCTTCCCTCTGCTCCTGTCCTCTCTCACTCTCTCTCCTGGGCCTCTCAGACTAGGCCCGCTCTCCTCTCTCTCTCCTCTCAACTCCTGCTCCAAGCACTGGAGCCAGGAGCCTGGACCTCCTCCACTGCTCTCCTGAGCAGGACTGGCTGCTTCTAGATGGTTACATTCCTTCTATACTCCCACTGAAGTGCTCCCCTAAACTCCTTCCTCCACTCACACCCACTACATGGTTCCACCCTCCAGCTAGGGACCAGGGACTGTGCTCTCCCTTAGGAGCAATCTCGCCCTTCCCTCTGAAGTGGAGTGAAAAGGATGCAAGTGTGTGGGTCCCGGGCAGTACTCCATCCTTAGCTGAGAGTGGGATACCACACCTCTGGATGAGATGCAGTACCTCTGTGGCGACTCAACCCGCAGGGGCGCCACACATACCCTATAACGGTATAGCAGACTCTCTCCTTTCTAATGGGCCATCAGTCAGTATTTGGCCCAGAAGCTGATAACCAGCTGCCAGGGCGAATAGCAAAAGTTTTGAAAAATAACAGTCAACATTGTAAATATTTCGTCACTCATTACATAAACTTGATCTATTTGTCAAAAAAAAGTTTAAAACCTTATGAAATGTTTATAATTGTACTTCTGTATGCCATAGAAACATTTGACTAAAATATCTAAAACCATTGAAGCAGCAAAGTTTATGGAAACCAAAATTTGTATCAGTCTCAAACCTTTTGGCCCGACTGAATTTTGTGCAACAATATATGTTCCATTGGCCTGAAGGTGTACATATTTTTTCACAAGACAAATCCCTCATAAACTTAGCATCAGCATATGTTGTATGATTTTTGATTAAATATTTCAGGATAGCATTTATTAAGTACCCTTCAAATTTGTACCCACAGTCAGATGCGTATCTAGGGTGGGGGGAAGCCAGGGCATGCGCCCAGGGCGCAGACGTCAAGAGGGTTCAGTTGGGCCACCTAATGCGGCGGTCAGAAGTGTCTCCCCAGGAGGCTGCATTCTGCCGCCCCCTGGACTGGGAATCGGCAGTTCTCTGAGCTGACTGCCGGCTCACAGAACGTGCAGCGTGCTGGCTCCCACTGTTCAAGACGCGAGTACAATTGAAGCTCTGACGGCCGGGTCAGAGAGAAGTCAGCAGCGTGATCATGTCATGTGATCACGCTGCTGATGTCACTCGCCGGCGTTGGGAGCATTTGTGGTAAGTGCTCCACATTAGTGGAGCTGAAGACACCGAAGATGGTGGGGGAGATTTAGTGTAACAGGGCTGTGGGGTATTTACTGCCTGGGGGGGTATTTACGGTGCGTGGTGGGTATTTACTGAGCATGTGGTGTATTTACTGCATGTTTGGGTGTTTACTGTGTGTGGGGCTATTTACTGTGTGTAGGGGTATTTACTGTGTGTGGGGGTATTTACTGTGTGTGGGGGAGATTTACTGTAACGGGGGGATGATTTGAGGACACAAGTTTGGGGAGCAAAGAAGGGACAGGTACAGACACAATATGGGGAGCGGGAAGAATTTGAAGACGCAATATGAGGGGCAAGGGATGATATGGGGGGATGTATGCAGACTCAATATGAGGAGCAAGGGGAAAATGTATGCGGACACAATATGGAGAGTAGGAGGGATGTGTGAGGAGGCAGTATGGAAAGTGAGAGAGTAAATGTATGAGGAGGGGGAAGTGTGTGAGGACACAGTATGGGGGGAGAAAAGTGTAAGTGAGCACAGAATAGAGACTGAGTAGTGTAGGGGGGTAGCATGGGGGGACAGTGTAAGGGCACAGCCAGGTGGGGAGAGGATACAAAGGAGGGGGAGTGTGATGAGGGGGCCCAGTATAGAGACTGGGCCCTATAAGGGGGACACAGTGTGAGAAAATAGTGTGAATAAGGAGCCATTTATGATAAGGAGAGGGCAGTGTGGAGGGCATGTACCATGAGAAGGAAAGTGTGGGGGTCATATTTTGTGCAGGAAATACAGTGAGGGGAAATTATTCAGGGGCTCAGAGTAGGGTAGATATTTTTATTCAGGCGCATTATAATGACACTGCTATCTTTAAGGGCAATGTGTGGGGATGTGCTGCACAAGACCGGAGAAGATGGAAGTCTGCAGAGACGAGATGTGGATGAGAAACCTCATCATGGCCTCTGGACAAGATGAAGAAGAAAAGAAAGAGAACGACTCCAGACACGTCACCTATCAGATACCTGTCTGGTACCTATCAGGTACCAGGTAAGTATTTTTTGTGAAACTGACTAATTCTCATACTTTTATTTATGTTTAGAGCATTAAAGGGGTTGTCCAAGTTTGTGATGAGTCTTCAGTCATTCTATATGACTGCAGACTTCTGAATTCTCACAGTGTGCATTGCACGCTGTCAGGATTCTCTCGTGTCAGCGATTTGCATACATGCGATCACGTGCTGACTAGACATGCGTGGCCTCATTCAATGAAAATTAATTGAGCGAGGCCGGACACGTCTAGTCGGAATGTGGCCAGAATTATACAAATTGCATACTTGTGCAAGGGAGAATCCTAAAAGTGAGCAGTGTATGGGCTGTGACAACCTCCTAGAGTGACTGCAGACTTTCATCTCAAACCTGGACAAGCCCTTTAATTATAACAGGAAGCCCTGTAGCATGCCAATCCTAACAGCGAGTAATATACTCGCTGTCAGGATTCAGCTCTGCTTGCTTGTTCCAGCAGTCATTACATGGCCACTTCACTCATATGTAATTTTCAATCTGACGGTCACGTAACAACGAGATTCTCTTCCTGCTTCTGTTTTTCAGTGAACATGGAGAGAATTAGGGAGAGAAGCTTGTTGGCACATGACAAAGTGTGCAAATCGCACATGTGCTTGAGGGAAGGGGTGAGGAGCGCCAAACTGAATTCTTGCCCCGGGTGCCAGAAAACCTAGATACACCTCTGCCCACAGTAGTTATATAAATTTAACTTATAGGCTACAGTTTCCATACTTGCTTTTTGAACCCTATTTTAAACATTAGTACCATTGGTTTTGAAGTTCATCAACAGTGCACAGATTTGGTAAGAACAGTTTGTTACTTAGTTTAAAAAACAAATAGCATTGCCTATACATACATATAAAAGTTTCTTTACAGTCTAAAGTCTGTTTGCTAGTAAGAACAATTTCTGTCAATCAGCAATTCGGAATAAAACTAGTATTGCTCTATACCTGAGTCAAGTAAAGTATACTAACTAATATTAAATATTCATGGGTGTAGCTATAGTTGAGGCAAGGTTGCAGTTGTAAATGGGCACTGGTGCTTAGGTGCCCACAAAGTCCATATCACCATTATAAGAAGGCCAATACTATTAAAGGGAACCACAGGCAGCACATATCAGACACTTAATTTTAAAGCCAACCATAGACCAAGCTGCATAGCTGTCTGGTTGGAAAGACTGGTCCCAGGTGACTCTCCCCTTGAGTGACAGGTCTTTTCTTGCATGTATCTGTAGAGAGAGACTTGTCAGTCATTGGCAGCAGGTAGGGAGAGGTTCATGGGGACCCATGAAACTTGGTCTCCAGTAGCCTTTAAAGGGAACCTGTCACATCCTAGCTACCCTCTACACTGCCCCCATAGCGTTGTTAGTGATGCAATGGACATCACTAACAATCTGTTTTCATGAAAATTGGTGCAGCTATAATGATTTTATAACGTTTAATATACTTATATCCTATCTGCTCATTCAGTCATAGGGGCGGGCTCCGCATGCACTCACTGCTGGCGCTGCCCTGTGTGATTACCATCTTCACTGCCCATGTGTGGGGAACCTAGCGCGTCATAGTGCATGCGCATTGAAGCTGGTAATCACACAGCCTCACTGCGAATGCGCGGGGAATAGAGCGCCATAGAACATGCGCAGTGCAGTTGCGGACTACACAGCTTCATTTCGCATGTGCTATGTTCCCGGCGCATGCGCAATGAAGCTGGTAATCACACAGCCTCACTGTGCAGGCGGCCGAACATCTACAAGTGTGCCTGCGCCCCACAATATCAGCGCTTGCCGAGAGCAGTATTCAAATACATGGACGGCGCCAGCAGTGAGTGAATGTGGCGCCCACGCATGACTGAATATGACAAGCATGCCCCTATGACTGAAAAGGCAGGTAGGATATAAGTATATTAAACGTTATAAAATCATTATAGCTGCACCAATTTTCATGAAAACAGCTTGTTAGTGATGCACATTGCGTCACTAACAATGCTATGGGGGCAGTGTAGAGGGTAGCGAGGATGTGACAGGTTCCCTTTAAAGGATGTTTTTCTCTGAAACACTGCAGTGTTCCAGTTAAACATGTCAGGCATGGCTGAAATCACACAGCCAGTGTCTAATACATGCTGTCAGCTGTCACGTTCCCTTTAAATTCTCATGATAGTTGGGGGTCATGTTCAAGATTTTGCATTAGGGTCCACAAGGTTCATGTTATGCAACTGTTAATTTATCATATTTTCCCTTGACATATTAATCAGGATACTGACAGTAATTACACTAACCAAAGATTTCTCCTTGCAGTGCTAATTGGCGTAATTAAACTGAACAAAATCTGTTTCAGTATATTGGTCTTGCCTAAAACAAAAAGGGTTAAATAAAAGCCTGATGTTCCAAACTTCTCCCCCTTTCAGGATTCCTTGCATGGTATCTTAGTGAGTAAGACGATTAATACTGCAGATGCAACTGGGAGAGGAGCAGAGTGTTTATATTGTGCAGAATGGCCCTTATATGGCTGCTCATGGATTAAATGAACAGCAGGTTTGGTATTTAATGGGTAAACTTAATATTGATGGAGCATAATAAATAAAGTGAGGTGAGACATTATTTTCATAAGAGACTGTTAGTAATTTTTCATTGTTTTTTATTATTTCATGCTTAAAGTAGAACTCCAGTTTGCCTCCCATTCTGTTTTACATTGCATTTCATATGAATTACTTCAAAAGAATTTAGACAGCGATATAATATAATATTTATAATGTAACTTCTGTATACCAGTACAATGAACTTGAAATAAGGCCATCAAGATATGAATTACATGTACAGTGTTTCCCTTTTTAAGTATTACCTTACCACTCAGGAACTATAGCCATTCTTTTACATAGTCGCTCTGTCAGACACAAAACAAATTAATGTAATTATTAATAAACGTTTTAGAGGAGATGTATTAAGGTAAATGTGCCGGAAATCTGGTTTTATTTGCAATAAAAAACTGTCCTACATACAGTCATGGCCGACAGTGTTGACATCCTTGAAATTGAAACAACACAAAAAAAGAAAAAAAGGCAAATTGGACATACTGTAATTTCACACAAAACCACAAAAATAGGCCAGAAAATATTGTTGGCACCCTCAACTTAAAGGGAACCTGTTGCCAGAAAAAAAACCTATTAACCTGCATCTATGGGGTTAACATGCAGGTTAATAGCGTTACTAACCTACCTGGTCGGGCTAAAGAGTCTCAGTGGGCCCCTTTAACACATACCATGATTCATGATGCACAGATATGGTGGAGAAATATAGGTATACAACACAGGGCCCAGGCTGTCCTCTCATCCTTCACATATGCAGACATGCACACATACACACAGTACACAGACATGCACACACACACAGTTCGCAGACATGCGCACACACACACACAGTACGCAGACATGCACACATACACACAGTACACAGACACGCACACACACACAGTTCGCAGACATACACACATGTGCATACACACAGTACGCAGACATGCACATGCACACACACAGTACGCAGACATGCACACGCACACAGTACGCAGACATGCACACACACAGTACGCAGACATGCACATGACACGCCCCCTGGACCGCGAGGGGATCCCGGAACCGGGCCTTTTTGTAGATGCTGAATGTCCGACTGCTAAATGGCAGTCTATATGCTGAATGTCCGACTATGCCACCCGTGGATTGCGGTCAGAGTGAACCGCCGCTGCAGAGCGGACCGCTGAGGCTGGTGTTGTGGGTGCAGCAGAGGATAGTACAACTCCCCACGGGAGGAGTATAGCCTCAGGGCAGTAAATAGGGATGTTGGTGGTGATGGTGCACTGGAGCAGCAGTAACCACACGGAGTCTGTCATGCAATTCAGGGTCTTTACTGTTGGTGGTATTAAGGGACCCGTCCGGAATACAGGTTAACAATGGAGGCCTGGTCAGTCTGAGAGCAACTGGGAAATCCTGCTGGTCAGGGGGAGTTTGTAGGCCTACCGTGCTGACTTCACTCTTTCTTGGCTATCCCGCTGTAGTGTGGTGGTAGCCCACGTCTCTGAGTGTACCGTGTTGTTCTCACCCGTATGACTGGCGACTCGGGCCTTCCGTGCTTCTCATCCCTCCGGGGCAATAGTGGTCCCTCTCGTGTGGCTGAGCCTCCGGGCTTCCTTGGGCCAGAGGACTTGAAGTCGCCTGCATGGTGGTTTTCTGCTGCTGGGCTTATAACCCTCACAGCCTCAGACTCCAGTGTCCGGCTTTACAAGTCTCTGGCCAGGACGAACTCTACTAGTTCCCCTCCTGGCCTCGTGTTCCTCCTCTGCCTACAGGGACTCCTCAGCCTGCTGCTGACCTGTCCCTGCCTTGTCTCTGGCTGGTCTCTGGCTGGTTTCTCACTGGTCTCTCTAACCCCGCCCCAGATCCAGTTTATAAAGGACAGATTTCTCCCCTCCCTGGACTGAGGCAGGAGGTGCTGCGTGCTAATTGTCCCTAACCAGGGAACTTCCCACCTGCTCTCAGACATGACATTGCTGTCACTGAGGCGACCAGACCTTTTTTTGCCACATTCCCCCCTAGTGAAATTTAGTACTCCGGGACTAAACACATTTTGCAAAAACACAACATAACAGAGGATAAGCAATAACATAAACATATATACAAGTACATTTAGTTTTTATAGGTCACAGCACTTCCGCAACCGGGTGTCCTTGTCACCCAAGATGCACTTTGAGGGACCCGTCCTAAACCCTCCACGTAGGCCCTGGGGTGGCTACAGGGCTTTGATGATCCGGAGTTGGACCACGTCTTCAGCCACCTCCACGGGTTTTGTGTTCTGTGGTCATCTTCAAAAGAGGGCACCTTACCAGGTGCAACTATGTACAAGGTACAGTTCTGGTTATTCATTGTCCATAACCTGTTAGTCCATGAACCCTGTCGGGTAGCTAGAAAAACATAATTAGTAACCAGGCAACAAACATAAAACATTTGCAATATACAGGTAGATATATACTTTGCATTTAGATTCTCCAGCGAGCGGGCATTTGACCTTTAGAGCTCCTGGTGGACCTACGTAACCCACTGTCTGGTGGTACTCTACTCGGGTCCCCTGTTTCCACCCCCTGTGTACTGGGTGTGCCCGTGTCTGCACTAGAGGTGTTTGCAGATGTTACAGGTAGGTTTGGCAGCTTTCTGCATACTCTTTGGCTCACTACGGGCACGGCAGGCTCACTACTAGCAGAGGGCTGATTCTCCTGGGCTGCTGGTATGGAATCTTCTACCTCCGGGGCCGGTTGCTCTTCCAACAATACTTGCTCTTCTGCAGGCTCTTGAGGGGCTGGCTGGAGAAAGGTAAGGACGGGTACCACAATAGCGTTGTTGATTTGTGTCCAGGACCGAGGAAATTCTCCGAGCACTGTACTGACCATTTCTTCCCTTTCCTCTGCGGGTTGAGGGCTATCTTGGTCTTCATTAGCACTTTGCAGCTGCTCGGGACACTTCTTCAGGTGGTCTCTGGAGACAGTGGCTGTGGTCTCTCCTCCATCCTTACTGATGACACATACCTTTGGGTTTTCATGGCTTGAGAGCAGTACGGTGTACGGGTCTTCCTCCCACTGGTCGTCCAACTTGTGGAGCCGTCTCTTCCTCTTCAAGACCTGCTCTCCAGGTGCCAGGGGAGCAGCAGGAGCATGCTGGTTGTAGTTCCTCTCCTGCCTCTCCCTTGCTTGAGACAGACTTCGCTCCACACTCTCCAGTACTTTCCGGTACTGCTGCTGTCGTTCTGTGTCCCAGTCTGCTTCTGGTGAGGTGTCCTCGGGTGTCAGGACTCCCATCTCCAGGTCAATTGACAGCTTACCAGGTCTTGCTCTCATTAGGTAAGCTGGGGTGCAGTTGGTAGAACCCACTGGGATATGGTTATACAAGTCCACCAGATCCGGCAGTTTCTCAGGCCACAGGCTGCGTTCCTCCAGGGGCAACGTCTTGAGCAGGTCTATTACTACCTGATTCATTTTCTCACACATCCCGTTGGTTTGGGGGTGGTAAGGCGTTGTCCTTATCTTCTTGCAGCCATACAGGTAGCAGAATTCCTGGAAGACTTCAACCTCGAACGCTGGACCTTGATCAGTCAACACTTGCTCTGGATACCCGTGTGGACGGCAGAAATGCTGCTGAAAGGCTCTGGCGGCCATCTGAGCTGTTAAGTCTTTGACAGGGACCACCACTAGGAACCGGGAGTAGTGATCTACTGATTGTGAGGGCGTTGACGTATCCCGATCTGCTTGGAGCCAGCTTTACGTGGTCCAGGGCCACCAGCTCAAGGGGCTGCTTTGTGATGATGGGCAACAGGGGAGTCTTCTGGCTGGCGCGGTCCTTCCTCCTTAGGTTGCATGGGCCACAGTCTCTGCACCATCTCTCTATAGCCCCTCTCATGCCTACCCAGAAGAACCGCTCCCGCAACAGGAACTCCAGCTTCTTCCATCCAAAGTGCCCTGCTCCGTCATGGTATGCTTCTAGGACCATAGCCGCATCCCGCCTTGGGACCACTACCTGCCAGATCAGCTCGTGTGTTTGAGAGTTGACGGTCCTGCGGCACAGCCTCCCCTCGTAGAGAAACAGCTTGCTCCTCTCCTTCCACAGCTGTTTGGTCTCTTCTGGAGCATCCGGATCAAGGTGGGCATCAGCCTGGGTCAGCATTTCTTTCACCAGGTGGACTGCGGGGTCACTATCTTGTGTCTCTGCCCAGCCGTGGTGGGGTAAGGGATTGAACGTAGCGGTGGCAGAGCACTTCTCCTTTATGCAGTGGGAACACTGGGTGACCCCATGACGGTGGAATGCAGGGAGTTCAATTTCTTCCAGTTCTTCTGGATCTTCTCCCCCATCCTGCAAGTGAGGCATTCTGGACAATGCATCTGCGTTGGCATTTGCGCGCCCTGTCCGGTATTTCATGGTAAATTCAAAATTGGACAGCCGGTCCATCCATCTCTGCTCTAGGGCACCAAGTCTTGCAGTGTCCAGGTGTGTCAACGGGTTGTTGTCCGTGTACACAGTGAACTTAGAAGAAGCCAGGTAATGCTTGAAGCGTTCAGTGACTGCCCACACCACTGCCAGGAACTCTAGCTTGAAGGAGCTATAATTCTCAGGGTTTCTCTCTGTGGGTCTCAGCTTTCTGCTAGCATAAGCAATTACCCGTTCTCTGCCCTGCTGGATCTGGGACAGTACGGCTCCTAGCCCCACGTTACTGGCGTAGGTGTGGAGGATAAAAGGCTGGCCGTAATCAGGGTAGGCCAGGATCTCATCCCCCGTGAGGGCCATCTTCAGCTGGCAGAAAGACTCCTCCTCCAGCTTGTCCCACTTAAAGGGCGGCTTCTGACTTTTAGTCTTTGACTGACCTAACAGGAGGTCCTGCATAGGGGCTGCCATTTTGGTGAACCCGGAGATGAATCTTCGGTAGTAGCCTACCAACCCGAGGAACTGCAGCACTTCCTTTATGCTGGAGGGTCTTGGCCAGTCCTTAATCACCGTGACCTTGTCAGGGTCTGGGGCTACTCCGTCAGCACTCACCACATGTCCCAGGTACTGTACTTTTGGCTTCAGTAGATGACACTTGGAGGGTTTCACCTTTAGGCCGAAGCCTGCCAGGGCATCGAACACCTCTGCCAGGTGCTTTAGATGGTCCTCATAGGTCTTGGAATACACGATGACATCGTCCAGGTAGAGTAGGACCGTCTCTAAATTTCTGTGCCCCAGACAGCACTCCATCAGCCTCTGGAAGGTCCCTGGTGCGTTGCAGAGTCCGAACGGCATACAGTTGAATTCACTGAGACCAATCGGGGTGGTGAAGGCGGTCTTCTCCTTGTCTGACTCTGCTACAGGAACCTGCCAGTACCCGCTAGTGAGATCCAAAGTAGAGAAGAAGTTAGCAGATTTTAATGCAGCCAAAGACTCCTCTATCCTAGGTAACGGGTACGCATCTTTCTGTGTTATTCTGTTGACCTTTCTATAATCTACACACATCCTCATCATGCCATCTTTCTTTTTTACAAGAACTAGAGGAGCTGCCCAGGGACTACAGCTATCCCTGATCACCCCAGCCTCCTTCATCTCTCGCAACATACCCTTGGCATTCTGATAGTGTGCAGGGGGTACAGGCCGGTATCTTTCTTTTATGGTTGGATGGTCTCCTGTGGAGATTTGGTGTTCTACCCCCTTTACTTGCCCAAAGTCTAGCGGGTGTTTACTAAAGACTCATTCGTACTCCTGAACCACCCGGAAGACTCCCTGTTTTTGGTGTGAGGGAGTGGAGTCGGTGCCCACGTGCAGTTTCTGACACCAGTCCTCCATTTGTTTCTTGGAGCCATTACCCTCCTCTGGTTGAGATGGAGGCAAGGGTTCCACGGCCTTTACAGAGTTCTGGTTAATGGTGAACAATTTGGCTAGAGTAGCATACCGGGGCAAGTGTACTTCTCTTTCCCCAATATTTAGGATGCGGACTGGTACCCTCCCATGGTGGACATCAACCACCCCCCGTGCTGTCAAAATGGTGGGCCTACAGTCTGAGTAAACAGGTTCTACCATAGCTTGGTAGTCTCTACCTCTTAACCCGATTGCAGTCCGGCACCAGATCATCATTTCACTTTTTGGGGACATGGCGATAGGGAAAGGGGCGCTCATCCTTACGCTACCAATCACACCACCAGACAGTTCTACCTGTTGCCGCTTCATCAGGGCTCTGATCTCTTTTTATAAGACACGCTGCTGGCTGGAGCTGGCATTCATTGCAACCTGCTGTAATATAACAATTATCTCTGAAAGACAATTTTCAATAACGTTAGTACCCAAGGTTATTTTAGGGTGACTTTCACGACAGTCAATGTCCACAATAATCAGTCCTTGCGCCGGCAGTTCAACTTTACCAATTTTGATGGTCACCTCCTTGAACCCCACCTGCGGCATGGGCTGACCATTGCTGGCGATGATGCTCAAGTCATTATCTGGGTAGCGGGTAATATCCGTGTCATTCCAGTACCGCTTGAAAAGTACATAGGGGATGGTGGTTACCTGTGACCCGGTGTCTAACAGTGCACTCATGGGAATGCCATCCAGTGCCACAGGCAAGACCGGTCGTCCCCCCACATACTTGTCACGTCAGTTTGACGGGCCTGATGATCTTACGCCTGGGGGTTGGCCCTCTGTCCCAGGTTGGCTGCAGCGGCGGCAGATGGGTTGTCCATCCTGGTCGTAGCGGTCCGTTGGCTTCCCTCTGAACGGTGGGATCCTCTTCTGTCGGCGCCACGGGATGCCCTCCGGACTGGTAGCCAGCTGGATCTTTCCTGGAGAGGATACCTGTAACAACTGCACAGTCCTGGTTAGTGCGGCAACGCTTTTGGTCAATTCTTGGACCTGATGGTGCAGGTCTGTAGGCGGGGTACCATTCATGGCCTGCACATTGGCTCCTGCAGGTTCCATTGACTGGGGCGCCGCCTCCTGGTGATAAGTGATAGCAGGGCGCCTGGAGGCCGCAACCCCACCTGGTGCGGGTTCTCGGAGTACCCGGATGGCTCTGTCCTTAAACTGTGCAAAGTTTAACTCAGGGTTCTGCATGGCCATCAGGCGTAACTGGGTTCGGTGGGCGTTGGACAGCAGACACTCAATGAATTGTTCAGTCAGCAGTTCATCTGCATTCCGCACATTGTCAGGGTCTGCCTGCTTAATGGCTCTCAGGGCCTCTTGCAAATTCAAAGCATAGTCTCTTATACTGTCTTGGGCCCGCTGCTTGCACCCATAAAATCTCATTTTGATCTCTGCTGAGGTGCGGGTATCAAAAGTGTCCTTTAGACGGGCTAAAATCTCCTTTACGGTTCCCTTGTCCCTGACTGACCAGGACTTTACTTCTCGTTGGGCCGCGCCGGCTAACTGGCCTATCAGTATGGTCACTTTTTGTTCCTCCGTCAGGGGGTACACCTTGAATAGGCTATATAGTCTCTCTTTAAAGTCGCCCAGGGTATGCGACTCCCCTGAGTACTGGGCCAACCAAGCCGCTCCGGGGATATAAGGCATCGTGAACGGCATTACTGCTTCAGCAGCCGCGCTAGCGGTGACAGTTCCCTCTGATTCCGTCATCCTCTTCTCCCCTAGTCAACCATGGCCTACCTTCTTTTGCTTTTCTTCTGTAGGCCGCGGCTCCGCAGGCGATCGTCGGGGTTGAGGACCTTGCGTCGCGTCCTGGTGATGTCAGCGTTCGCTCAACTCCTTTCAGGACCTTGCGCAGCGTCCGTGCGTAAGGCGGGTGTCACGGGTGTGTCGCCACGAAGATCGTCACGATTACACAGCCTGACTTCTCGCAGCTGACTTTTTGGTGCTTTGTGTTTTTCGGCAGTGAGGGAGTTAATTCTCTCTCTCTCTCTCTCTGTGCTAGACGAGGTCCAGCCTCACCCAGCTGCAATCAATGCTGCTGTAGTGAGACTCCTTCAAATGCCTGCTGGTCTGTTAGGGACGTGTCGGTGAAAGCATTTCATGCAGACTAACAGAGCGGATCGTGGTATTTGGAGTTTCAGAGATAAGTGTATTTGGAGTGTTTTTTCCCTTCCTCGCTTTATCATTTATCTCCTTTCCCGTTGGTGTTCCCTCTGTTGTAGTTGTGTAGTTTTTGTATGCAAGGTGGTTTTGGTTTTTCCCTTGTACTGTCTCGTTCGTCTAAGTACTGTGTGTGGGCATATTATTACTTGTCCCCTTTTGTTGTGATCGGGGTCCTTCTCAGGACTAGATTACTTAGGTGCAGGGATCCTCAGGAGGTAGGGGTTACGCTGGCGGCCTGGACCTCTGTACCTTTAACAGTACCTCCAGGTTGAGGGATTAGTCAGGGCCCCAGCTTAGGGTCAGCTTAGGCCCCCTACCTCCAGTATACAGAGACAGCGTGACATTTTCACCGACCACTTAGTTTTTCTCCAGCTACCATGGATCCAGTAGCCGGTCTAGCTCGGCAGTTGCAGAGTTTGTCCATGGAGCTGGCGGACGTTAGGTCCAAGGTTTTGTATCCTCAGGAGCAAGCCGGACCAGAACCTAAAGTAGCTCTCCCTGACAGGTTCACTGGGGGGCGGGACAAGTTTTTTGTTTTCCGGGAGGCATGCAAGTTGTACTTTCGGCTGCGGCCTCGGTCATCGGGGAGTGAAGAACAAAGGGTGGGAATTGTCATCTCGCTCCTACAAGGGGACCCACAATCTTGGGCGTTCTCTCTTCCCCCGGGCTCCCCGGCTCTCCAGTCAGTGGATAGGTTTTTCGCTGCTCTGGGACTCGTATATGATGACCCAGATCGGATCTCCCTTGCTGAGTCTAAGTTACGTAGGATCCAGCAGGGAGATCGTCCGGCGGAGGAATTCTGTTCGGAGTTCCGTAGGTGGGCCACGGACACCCAGTGGAATGACCCGGCTCTTAGGAGCCAGTTTTGTCAAGGTTTATCTGACAAATTACAGGATGTGTTGGCACAGTATGACTCTCCCGCGTCACTGGAAGCCGCTATGGCCCTTGCTATTCGCGTTGACAGACGGCTTCGGGAGAGGTGCGGGATAACTCTAACCCCTGTGATGACTCCACCTCCTACAAGGTCCCCTCATATGGTGGTTCCCCTGATCAGTCCAGAGGAGCCTATGCAATTAGGAGGGACATCATTTCGGGGGAGGGGACCGGTGGTGCGCCATAAGACAGGAAGGTGTTTCTTCTGCGGGAGAAAGGGACATTTTATTGGGGGGTGTCCATCCCGTCCCTTGCAGAGTGAAGAGTCGTCGGAAAACTGTTGATCCCAGGTTGTGTGGTGGACGGCAATCTGGGAGTAGGTATTTCGTCCCTAGGTTCGTCTCAGTTTCTCGTACCGGCGGAGGTGGTGGTGGGTACGAGAACTGAGAGGATATCTGTTCTTCTGGATAGTGGGGCCGGGGCTAATCTGGTTGATGCTCGGTTTGCCCGGGTTCAAGGTATGCGATTGAGTGAGTTGGCTAAACCCATCCCCATATTCTCGATCGATGCCAGGCCTCTCGGTCAGGGAAGTTTTTTGCAAGCTGTGCATGACGTAAAACTTCAAGTGGGGGCGATACATAAAGAACTGTTGTCTTGCTACGTGTTGGAGGGTCTTCCCACTCCTATAGTGTTGGGCCTTCCTTGGTTAACTAAGCATAACCCGGTTATTAATTGGCAAACCAGAGAGATAAGCCAATGGAGTAAATTCTGTAATAAAAACTGCATGAACACGGTCATCGGTGCGGTTACTCCTTGGGTCTTACCTCCATTTCTGGCGGACTTTGAGGATGTATTCTCGGAGAAAGGGTGCCAGGAACTACCTCCTCATCGCGAGTATGACTGTTCTGTAAAACTGCTCCCTGAGGCCAAGTTACCTAAAGCTAGGTTGTATAACCTTTCTGGTCCTGAGAGGCAGGCCATGAAGGATTATATTTCAGAAAGTCTGGCTAAGGGGCATATTAGACCTTCATCTTCACCGGTGGCTGCGGGGTTCTTCTTTGTTAAGAAGAAAGATGGAGGCCTACGCCCTTGCCTGGATTTCCGTGAACTTAATCGGATTACGGTCCGAGATCCGTATCCGCTCCCACTTATTCCCGATCTCTTTAATCAGATCGTGGGCGCCAAATGGTTCTCTAAGTTGGATCTCAGGGGGGCGTACAATCTGATTAGGATGAAGGAGGGGGATGAGTGGAAGACGGCGTTTAACACTCCGGAGGGGCATTATGAGAACCTTGTCATGCCATTCGGTCTGACTAATGCCCCGGCGGTGTTCCAACACTTTGTTAATGACATTTTTCGCCGCCTGGTGGGACAGTTTGTTGTCATATATCTGGATGATATCTTAATTTACTCGCCGGATCTGGTGTCTCATCAGGAGCACGTTAGGCAGGTGTTACAGATCTTGCGGGATAATAAACTGTATGCCAAATGGGAAAAGTGTGTGTTCGCCGTACAGGAACTCCAGTTTTTAGGCTTCCTGGTTTCAGCGTCCGGTTTTCGTATGGACCCTGGGAAAGTGCGGGCAGTTCTTGAGTGGGATCGGCCTGAGAATCTTAAGGCACTACAACGTTTCCTGGGGTTTGCTAATTATTACCGGAAGTTCATTCGTAATTTCTCGTCCATGGTTAAGCCTCTCACAGACATGACTAAAAAGGGGACGGATTTTTCTAGGTGGTCTGACAAGGCTTGTCAAGCATTCTCCTCCTTGAAAAAATGTTTTGCCTCGGCACCCATACTCATTCAACCTGATGCGTCACAGCCATTCATTGTAGAGGTAGACGCTTCCGAGGTAGGGGTGGGAGCGGTATTGTCACAAGGTTCGTCCCCTGGTAAGTGGCATCCGTGCGCCTTTTTCTCTAAGAAATTGTCGTCCGCTGAGAGGAATTACGATGTCGGCAATAGGGAACTCTTGGCCATTAAGTTAGCTTTTGAGGAGTGGCGCCATTTTTTGGAGGGGGCAGTCCATCCGGTCACCGTCATCACCGATCACAAGAACCTGCTATATCTGGAGTCCGCGAAACGTCTGAATCCCAGACAAGCTAGGTGGTCATTGTTTTTTACCAGGTTTAATTTTGTCGTTACATATCGTCCTGGGTCAAAAAATGTAAAGGCGGATGCCTTATCTCGTAGTTTCCCTGGGGCCGGGAATACGGACGACCCGATTCCTATCCTTCAGGAGGGGGTGGTGGTTTCGGCAGTATGCTCTGAGCTGGAGGAGGAGGTATTGGAGGCTCAGGGGGACGCCCCTGTTGGACCTTCGGGGAGACTGTTTGTTCCAGATCAGTTGCGACAAAAGGTGATCGAGGCACACCATAACTCAGTTTTTGCAGGACACCCGGGGAGTAGAGCAACTGTGGATCTCCTCTCGCGTCGGTTTTGGTGGCCTAACTTACATAAGGAGGTGGTAACTTTTGTCGCGTCCTGTGGGGTTTGTGCGCGCTCTAAGACCTCACATACCCGTCCGTCTGGGGCCCTCTTACCTTTGAAGATCCCGGAGCGTCCTTGGACTCATCTGTCTATGGACTTTATTACGGACCTCCCTCCGTCTTCGGGTAAAACGGTCATACTCGTTGTAGTGGACAGGTTCAGCAAGATGGCACATTTTATCGCTCTTCCGGCTCTCCCTAATGCTAAAACTCTTGCGCAGGTGTTCATTGGGGAGATTGTGAGGCTTCACGGGGTACCCTCCGAGGTGGTGTCTGATCGGGGGTCTCAGTTTGTGTCCAAGTTCTGGAAGGCGTTTTGTGCACGGCGGGGGATGCATTTGTCGTTCTCATCGGCTTTTCATTCTCATACCAATGGTCAGACGGAACGTATGAACCAGAGCTTGGAGACATATCTCCGGTGTTTTGTGTCAGAGAACCAGGAGGACTGGGCTTCTTTCTTACCTCTGGCAGAGTTTGCTCTTAATAATAGGTGGAGCGAGTCCACTGGTAAGTCCCCGTTTTTTGGGGCATATGGTTTTCACCCCCAGTTTTGTACTTTCAGTAGGGGGGCTCTTCGGGGGTTCCTGAGGAGGAACGATTTTCCTCATCACTCGCTTCAGTATGGAGAGGGGTGCTGAAGAATCTGAATACTATGGGGAACCGATACAAACGTATGGCTGATAGGAGGAGAGTGTCTGGTCCGGACCTAAGTGTGAACGATCGGGTATGGTTGTCTACCAGGAATATAAAACTTAAGGTTCCCTCCTGGAAACTGGGTCCCAGGTTCATCGGGCCGTACAGAATCAGTTCTATTATTAATCCGGTGGCATTCCGTCTTGACCTCCCCCCTACGTTTAAAATTCACAACGTGTTCCACAGATCGTTGCTTAAGAGGTATGTGGCGCCGGTGGTACCGTCACCTTTACCTCCCCCTCCAGTGGTGGTCAAGGGTAACTTGGAGTTCCAGGTATCGAGGGTCATCGATTCACGCTTTAATCGCCGGTCCCTTCAGTACCTGGTTCATTGGAAAGGGTATGGTCCTGAGGAGAGGATGTGGGTTCCTGCGTCGGATATTAACGCAGACCGATTAGTTCGGGCCTTCCACACAACTCACCCGGATAAACCTGGCCCTGAGGGTCCGGAGGCCCCTCGTAGAAGGGGGGGTACTGTCACGGGTGTGTTGCCACGAAGATCGTCACGATTACACAGCCTGACTTCTCGCAGCTGACTTTTTGGTGCTTTGTGTTTTTCGGCAGTGAGGGAGTTAATTCTCTCTCTCTCTGTGCTAGACGAGGTCCAGCCTCGCCCAGCTGCAATCAATGCTGCTGTAGTGAGACTCCTTCAAATGCCTGCTGGTCTGTTAGGGAAGTGTCGGTGAAAGCATTTCATGCAGACTAACAGAGCGGATCGTGGTATTTGGAGTTTCAGAGATAAGTGTATTTGGAGTGTTTTTTCCCTTCCTCGCTTTATCATTTATCTCCTTTCCCGTTGGTGTTCCCTCTGTTGTAGTTGTGTAGTTTTTGTATGCAAGGTGGTTTTGGTTTTTCCCTTGTACTGTCTCGTTCGTCTAAGTACTGTGTGTGGGCATATTATTACTTGTCCCCTTTTGTTGTGATCGGGGTCCTTCTCAGGACTAGATTACTTAGGTGCAGGGATCCTCAGGAGGTAGGGGTTACGCTGGCGGCCTGGACCTCTGTACCTTTAACAGTACCTCCAGGTTGAGGGATTAGTCAGGGCCCCAGCTTAGGGTCAGCTTAGGCCCCCTACCTCCAGTATACAGAGACAGCGTGACAGCGGGGCTCCAGTTCTCGCCCGCTTTCGTCGTCCACGCCCCTCTTCTTCCTGTGCGGCGTCCCAAAGATGGCGCCCGATGGCGGGAAAATGGCCGCGGATGGCGGGAAACGGCTGCGGATGGCGGGAAACTCCACCAAAGTAAGTTTTACAGTCTTTCCTCAGGCACGCAGTACCCGTTGGTGGTGGGCACGAGATCCTGCTGACTACGCCAAAGTTGACGTGCCCCCTGGGCCGCGTGGGGAACCCAGAACTGGGCCTTTTTGTAGATGCTGGGGGTTGTAGTCACCGTGGCGGTGACCCAGTCCCGTGGCTCAGGGTGGTCAAACTAAATGGCAGTCTATATGCTGAATGTCCGACTACGCCACCCGTGGATTGCGGTCAGAGTGAAGCGCTGCTGCAGGGCAGACCGCTGAGGCTGGTGTTGTGCGTGCAGCAGAGGATAGTACAACTCCCCACGGGAGGAGTATAGCCTCAGGGCAGTAAATAGGGATGTTGGTGGTGATGGTGCGCGGGAGCAGCAGTAACCACACAGAGTCTGTCATGCAATTCAGGGTCTTTACTGTTGGTGGTATTAAGGGACCCGTCCGGAATACAGGTTAACAATGGAGGCCTGGTCAGTGTGAGAGCAACTGGGAAATCCCGCTGGTCAGGGGGAGTTTATAGGCCTACCGTGCTGACTTCACTCTTTCTTGGCTATCCCACTGTAGTGTGGTGGTAGCCCACGTCTCTGAGTGTACCGTGTTGTTCTCACCCGTATGACTGGCGACTCGGGCCTTCCGTGCTTCTCACCCCTCCGGGGCAATAGTGGTCCCTCTCGTGTGGCTGAGCCTCCGGGCTTCCTTGGGCCAGAGGACTTGAAGTCCCCTGTGTGGTGGTTTTCTGCTGCTGGGCTTATAGCCCTCACAGCCTCAGACTCCAGTGTCCGGCTTTACAAGTCTCTGGCCAGGACGAACTCTGCTATTTCCCCTCCTGGCCTCGTGTTCCTCCTCTGCCTACAGGGACTCCTCAGCCTGCTGCTGACCTGTCCCTGCCTTGTCTCTGGCTGTTCTCTGGCTGGTCTCTCACTAGTCTCTCTAACCCCGCCCCAGATCCAGTTTATAAAGGGCAGATTTCTCCCCTCCCTGGACTGAGGCAGGAGGTGCTGCATGCTAATTGTCCCTAACCAGGGAACCTCCCACCTGCTCTCAGACATGACATTGCTGTCACTATGGTGACCAGACCTGCGGTGCCACACACACACACACATACACACATGCACATGGTACACAGATATGCACACATACAATATGCAGACATGCACATACACAAACATATACACAGATACGTACACATACAGACATACATACATATTTGAACACAAATTCTTAAAAACACATAAAACAGACATAAATATATATACACAGTTATACACACTGACATACACAGACATTCACATCATACATGCACACACACAGACACAAACACACAGACACATTAGAAATATTATTAATATGGGGATTGGGGAAGCTGGCAACAAGCCTCACTCACCTGCCCCTGGCCTGTGTCCCGTCCAGCTCCTCAGGCATGTGGCAGTGCAGGGCCACCAGCGTGTCTTTGATGGCCATCACAGACATGGCCCTGGACCATCAGGGGGGCCCACTCGCTCTCGGGCCCGGACCGCTCCCCCAGGATCTGTGCAGGACCGCCGGCTCTGCATGAGTAACGTCACTTTACCAGATGTGGCCGTGAGCAGTGCGCTGTGCGGCTGTGTCTGCTAGTAATGACGTAGCAGGGCGACACACAAGCACAATTAAAGGAGCAGTGCCGACCCAGCCGTGTCATTACTGCCAGACAAAGCTGTACAGCACCTGCGCGCAGCCATGTCTGGTAAAGTGACGGCACTCAAACAGCGCCGACGGTCCTGCACAGATCCTGGGGGAGTGGGCCCCCCTAATGCTCCAGGGCCCCGGCACTTGCCCGGGTGCTTACGCCGGCCCTAGTTGTAACTGTGCCTCGGCCCTGACTGACAATGCAGAGCCAGTGTCCGTGCTGTCCCTGTGACTGGAACATGAACAGTGCTGGGGAGAATAAAGTTAATTTTCTCCCTGTAGAGTTTGGCTAAGTGCGGGCGCCGGGCAGGTTAGTAACGTTATTTACTTGCAGATTAATCCCATATCTGCAGGTTAATAGTGTTTTTTGTCTGGTGACAGGTTCCCTTTAATATTTGGTTGCACACCCTTTGGAATAAATAACAGCAATCAATCACTTCCTATAACCATCAACAAGCTTCTTACACCTCTCAGCTGGAATTTTGGACCACTCTCCTTTTGTACAGTGCTCCAGGTCTCTCATATTTGAATGGTGCCTTCTCCAACAGCAATTTTAAGATTTCTCCACGGGTATTCAATGGGATTTATATCCAGACTCATTGCGGGCCATCATTTATTTTTCAACAGGACAATCACCCCAAACACACCTCCAGGCTGTGTAAGGGCTATTTGACCAAGACGGAGAGTGATGGGGTGCTACGCCAGATGACCTGGCCTCCACAGTCACCAGACCTGAACCCAATCGAGATGGTTTGGGGTGAGCTGGACCACAGAGTGAAGGCAAAAGGGCCAACAAATGCTAAGCATCTCTGGGAACTCCTTCAAGATTGTTGGAAGACCATTTCCGGTGACTACCTCTTGAAGCTCATCAAGAGAATGCCAAGAGTGTGCAAAGCAGTCATCAAAGCAAAAGGTGACTACTTTGGAGAACCTAGAATATAAGACATATTTTCAGTTGTTTCACACTTTTTTGTTAAGTATATGATTCCACATGATGCCTTCAATGTGAATGTACAATTTTCATAGTCATGAAAATACAGAAAAATCTTTAAATGAGAAGTTGTGTCCAAACTTTTGGTCTGTACTGTATATGGACTTGCTTGAATATATATGTACCTAATTTTGTTTGGACTAAACAAAGACTTTCTTGTGCCAAGCATCTTCAAGTGTTTATGGACTTTGAGGTTTTCTCTGCACTAGTGTTTATTCACCCTGTGTTAATAATATAGACTTTCCACCTATAAACTGTGTTCTGTCGTGTCTCCACGCAAAGGGACTCCTGAGCTATCCATTATAATTGTTACAGATGCCTTGCACACAGTCAAGGCACCCAGTACCAGAGGCAGCAACATAACCCCAAAACATATTTGAACCTCCACTATATTTAACTGTAGGTACTGTCTTCTTTTCTCTCTAGGCCACATTCTGTTTTCGGTAAACAGTAGTCGTGCTTTACCAAAAAGCTCTGTCTTGGTCTCATCTGTCCAAAAGATGCTTTCCCAGAGGGATTTTGGCTTACTCGTGTACATTTTGGACAACTTAAGTCTAGCTTCTTTATGTCTCTGTTTCAGCAGTGGGGTCCTCCTGGGTCTCCTGTTGTCACATAGTGCCTTGGGACTCTGGGCGCTAACCAGGTCCGTAGAACTAGGGGCGCACTAGCATATCCCTGTCCTCCCGATTACTACTGAACGTGGAGACGCCGGGTTCATGTGCCTTGCTATGCTCCTATATCAGCTCATATCTGTCCCCTCCCCCACCCACGGAGGTGGGAAGCCCAAAGTGCATAGGAATTCACTAACCAAACAAACAAGGGAAGATGGACATGGATAAATGAAAATAATAATCCTACAAAATACACTTGTCAAACAACAGAGTGGAACACATGGGAGTTAAAGGAAGGAGAAACAAAATAGGAGAAGATGAGGATGTGCACACAAACAAAACTTCAAGCAACAATCTCCTGAAAAAATCTCCAAACACGAACTGCAACCACGAACTACACCTCCAACTCCAAACCAGGCAGTAAGAACTAATACTGGCAATTCCTAAGTCCCAGAGACGAGCATATATAGCAGAGGGGAGTAGCCAACACTAAACAGGTTGGAAAGCACCTGGAGCCTCAACTGAGTAGATTAACCCTTGCACTGCTAGCAAGGACCAGTGCAGGAGTTTGTGAAACCAGATGACGCAATCTTCTGGCCCCTCTCTGTCACCAGTGCCAGGTTTATTTTGGTGAGTCGCATGAAAAGACCGAAGCAACCTGATCGCATGAACATCACATGCTGGTACCCACATTCTCTCTACAGGACCATTACGCTCCCAATGTACCAGATACTGAAGAGACCGATGAACCAAGCGGTGGTGGTGATGGTTCAGAGGAAGCAATGTATTTTTTGAGTAGAGGTCGGTGAAACACATTACGAATCCTAAAAGTGGGTGGTAAAGCAAGGCGAAATGCTACTGGATTGATGACGGCCACAATCTTATAGGGACTGATGAACCTGTGTCCCAATATTCAAGAAAGAACCTTTAACTTAATATTTTTCGAGGACAACCACACCAAATCACCAACTCACAGGTCCGGACCCTCCAAACATCTTTGATCAGCCAAATTCTTATATTTGGACCCCATCTTCTTCAAATTATCAAGAACACCTTGCCACACTGATGTAATAGATTAAGAAAATGTTCTACCTCAGGTACTCCTGAAGAACAATTTCTATTGAAAGAGCAGAATTGAGGATGAAATCCTTATGCCTTTAAGAATGGGTACTTGCCAGTACACTCATGACAACGGTTAGTCACAGCGAATTCAGCTAGAGGTAAGTAAGAAACGCAATACTCCTGATTCTCAGACACAAAACACCTAAGATATGTCTCAAGATTCTGGTTCACACGTTCAGTTTGCCCATAATACTGTGAATGAAAAGCGTAAGAAAATGAAAGATAGACTCCCAAACGATCACAAAATGCTTTTCAAAACTTGGAAATAAATTGCACCCCCGGTCGGGAACAATAGCAGTAGGAATCCCATGTAACTTCACGATTTCTTTGATAAAAATTTGCACCTAGGTCTTGGCATTAAGTAAAGTGGGTAGAGCAATGAAATGAGACATCTTGCTGCATCTGTTCACCACCACCAATATAACAGTATTACCGGCCGACACGGGCAGATCAGTGATGAAATCTACCGACAAATGAGTCCAAGGTCTACAGCGAATCGCCAAAGGTTAAAGAGCCCCAGACGGACGAGTATGTGGGGTCTTAGAACGCGCACAAATACTGCAGGCAGCTAAATACTCCAGAACATCCTGGTGCACCCCAGACAACCAAAAACGATGAGTAAGAAGATCTGTGGTGGTTTTACTACCAGGATTCCCGGCCAAGACCAAATCATGATGTTCGCTTAAAACTTTAAGACAGAGGTTCACGGGAATGAACAGTTTACTTAAAGGACAGGCAGCAGGGGTGTCCCCCTGAGTCTCTATGACCTCCCTCTCCAGAACGGAACATATAGTTGCAATAGCTACCCCTTTGTGTAAAATAGGAACCGGTTCACAAGTATCTCCTCCCCCAGAAAAACAATGAGATGTTCGTATCCCCCTGCCTATACATCACAAAAAAGTTGAATCTGGTGATGAACAATGACCATCTTGCCTCTCTAGGTATCAGACACTTAGCAGATTTCAAATCTAAAAGATTTTTATGATCGGTGATTTTCATGACCGGATGTACTGCCCCCTCCAAAAAATGGTAGTGGCCAAACCACTGATGGATATGACCAGGAAGAGAACGGAATTTTCCAAATGGTCCAGTCCAGCCAGTGAGGCATTTGATTCTTTAAAGAAATGCTTTGCTTCTGCACCGATTCTTATACAGCCTGACGTCAGTCAGCCATTCATTGTAGAGGTTGACGTGTCTGAAGTGGGGGTGGGGGTTACATTGTCGCTGGGTGCATTTCCATGTAAATGGCATCCATGTGCATACTTTTCAAAAAAACTGTTGTCCGCTGAGAAAAACTATGACATTGATGATAGGGAACAATTGGAAATAAAGTGGGCTTTTTCAAGAGTGGCAGTAGATCCGGTCATGGTAATCATCAATCATAAAAATCTTTTATATTTGGAATCTGCAAAGCATCTGACATCTAGTATGATGCAGTGACTTTGGGACTATGGGCGCTCCCCCATCCAGCAAGGAAAAAAACTGCACTGTTTAATAAGATGGTGAAGTACTTCTAACAAGTGCAGGAGTTCATGAAGCCAGACACCGTGGTCTTTGGTCCCTCTCTGTGGCGGCATCCCCATGACACCTGCCATTTTATTTAATTTCATTCAAATGTCGATGGATAGTTTGCATTGACACTGATGCACCCTGAACATACAGGACAGCTTAAATTTCTTTGGAACTTGATTGGGGCTGCTCATCCACCATCCAGACTATCCTGCGTTGCAACCTTTCAGCAATTTTTCTCTGCAGTCCACGTTCCATGGGTTGTAAACTTCTTGATTATGTTGTGCAGCGTGGACAAAGGAACATCAAGATCTCTGGAGGCAGACTTGTAACCTTGAGATTGTTGATATTGTTTAATAATTTTTGGTTCTCAAGCCCTCAGACAGTTCCCTTCTCTTTCTGTTCTCCTTGCTTAGTAATAAGATGGAGAGGGGGCGCCAATAGCGCTGTTACCCAGACAAGTAGTGGTATAAAGGAAAAAGGATGCTCACCTTGGTGAGTTGTGAATTGCACAACTCATATGATGGTATAGTGGAGTGCTGCAGGAGACACCAAACCTCAAGGGTCCAAGTACCATAAGCTGTGGATGCAAGAAAGTGCCAATGATTCCGCGCTCCTCCGGGTCAAACGAAGTGATGCAATGCCCAGTGCTTGGTTAAGAATCCATTTATTTAGAAGTTAAAATAAGACGCGTTTCATGGACGTCCTGTCCACTTCATCAGTGCATAGCTATTATGCACTGATGAATAGCTATTATTAATTAGAATACCACAATAATAATGCTGCAATATAAGAGACAAATACTACTAGACCGTAACCACATATTACCAGCATATACAGTATTGATAATACCGTCATACTGATTATTAATCATAACCACTGTACTAGGACTAATATTACCACCATATATTGACCTATAATGGTAGTATTATGTCTACGCCAGTTCTCTAAACACATATATGTATATACTGTACAGGTACTCACAAGTGAAGTCCTCGCTGACCAAAGTCATTCAATTTCCCTTTTCCATTCGGCCCAGACCTTCACGACCTCTTCTTTCATCCATAACGCATCCCTGCAAAATGTAACACAGAGATCCTTGACTTACTGCTTTTCCAGGACCCTACTCACATTCCTCCATTTCTACACAAACTACATAGTGCTTATAACCAGTGCCTCAGATGGTAATAATGGCCCCTCTGTTCCTTGCAAAGTATCCTCCTTTTGTGCCACACACAATATCAGTGCCCCCTCTGTGTCCCTACACAGTAGTAATGTTCCCTCTGTACTTCCTCATGGTAATGCTCCCCTATGCTTGCTTACTGCTATACTTAACATATAACATTTCCAAGTCATTAGATATACTATGGAACACTGTGAAGACAGTCATAAAAAAGTAGCTTATATTTGACACAGTGACATTACCTAGAATTAGATGATGATGATGATGATGATGATGATGATGATGATGATGAAAAGACCAGAAGAAGTTAGTCCTAGAGGCTGCCAGGGGACCTACAACAAAATTAAAGGAGCAGCAGCAATTTCTGGCAAGTACCAGTTGTGCACTGCATGTCACTACAATCTCCCTTATTCTTTATATGTCTGGCCTGTGGAGTAGGGTGGCAAGACAGAAGTATTTTCTTGCAAAGAAAAACATCCAAGCCCAGCTATATTTTGCCAAAACATCAAGTATGCCAAAAGCATGTGGGAAAACCAGGGGCGGACATACCGCCGGTGTAGCTGCCGATCCAGTGGTGGAAGGGGGCCCACCGACACCAGTGACTATTTTAGTTGGATGTGCGTCTGAGTACTCACATTAAGCTGAAATATATTGTGGTGCAGGGAACCCGCAGGCTCTTAGCGCTGCAATACATGCCATAAGCCAATTATAGGCAGGCAGGTAATGTGGGCGTGACTGGCAGTGCAAGGCAGTGACGTCATGCTTCACTCGTCACACGCCAAAGTCAGCTGCTGGCTCCTGTGCTAGCTAAAGAAGAGGACGCTGAATGGCATAGGAGCGGAGGAAGGTTAGAAGATTTGTTTTAGGTGTTGGAGAAAAACAGGGCACATTATCCGAGGAAGAGGACCAGGATGGGGCACATTATCACAGGAAGGGGGCCAGGATGGGGCATAGTATCCAAGGAATGAGACCAGGATGGGCACATTATCCCAGGAAGGGGACCAGAATGAGACCAGGAAGGGGACCGGGATGGGGCAGATTATACCAGGAAAGGGACCATAATGGGGTACATTATACCAAGAAGGGGACCAGCATGGAACACATTATACCAGGATGGGCACATTATACCAGGAAGGGGACCAGGATGGGGCACATTATTTCAGGAAGGGGACCAGGATATTGGGCACATTATACCAGGATGAGGGACATTATATTAATAAGGAGCCCAAGTTGGGAGATATCCCAGGAAGGGGCTCAAAATGGGGGACATTATACCAGGAAGGAGACCAGGATGGGGGAGATTATACCGGAATAGTGGACATTATACCAAGAAAGGGCTCTGGTTGGGAGACATTATCCCAGGTTGGAGCCCATTATGGTGCACATACATTACTTGAAAGGGCCCAGGATGGGAGACATTATATCAGGAAGGGAGTCAGGATGGGGGACATTATTGCTGGAAAGGGTCCAGGATGAGGGATATTATACCAAGAAGGAGGCCAGTATGGAGGACATTATTACTGGAAGGGGCCCAGGATGGGGACATTATAACTGGAAGGGGCCAGGATGAAGGACATCATTATATGGTGGGTGAACAAATATGTCTTTATAGGATCTGGGAGACTACAATCTGAGTAATTTTCAGGTGTGGGCCCAGGTCCAAATTTTGCTAAGTACCTGATAGTATCCTTTCCCACCCCCCAATTCATTGTAAGACCCTGATAATGTCTTCTACCATCCTCTAATTCATTATGACGTTATCAGGGATTTATAATGAATGTGTGTGTGGGGACTAAGGTTATGTGCACACATTCAGGATTTGCAGCAGAAAATTCTGCTGCAAATCCTGATGTGTTGGCAGAAAAAACATTAGGTATAATATGTCTTTTTTCCGTGTTTTTACATGTGTTTTTATTGCGTATTCTTCGACACTTATTAGTATGGGTGAAATATGCTGCAAAAACTCTGCAAAAATTGACATACAGTGGGTACGGAAAGTATTCAGACCCCTTTAAATTTTTCACTCTTTGTTTCATTGCAGCCATTTGGTAAATTCTAAAAAGTTCATTTTTTTCTCATTAAAGTACACTCCGCACCCCATCTTGACTGAAAAAAAGCTGAAATGTAGACATTTTTGCAAATTTGTTAAAAAAGAAAAATTGAAATATCACATGGTCATAAGTATTCGGGAATTGGATGTTTCGCTCCCAGCAGTTCGCCCCCAGCAGTTTGCCCACAGCAGTTCGCCCCCAGTAATTCGCCCCCGCACATTTCGTCCCCAGCATTTGGCCCCCAGGATGTTTTGCCCCCGCACATCTCACACCCGCACATATCGCCCCCAGTTCGCCCCCGTCCGGGAGCGAAATGTGAGGGGGCGAATCTTCCTGGGGGCAAAATGATAGGTGCGAAATGTGCAGGGGCGAAATGTACCTGGGGTGAACAGATGGGGGCGAACTGCTTGGGGCAAATTGCTGGGGGCGAACTGCTGGGGGCGAAACTTCCTATAACCTAAGTATTCAGACCCGTTGCTCTGTGTTGAGTAGAAGCACCCTTTTGAGCTAGTACAGCCATGAGTCTTCTTGGGAATGATGCAACAAGTTTTTCACACCTGGATTTGGGGATCCTCTGCCATTCTCCCTTGCAGATCCTTTCCAGTTCCGTCAGGTTGGATGGTGAACGTTGGTGGACAGCCATTTTCAGGTCTCTCCAAAGATGCTCAATTGGGTTTAGGTCAGGGCTCTGGCTGGGCCAGTCAAGAATGGTCACAGAGTTGTTCTGAAGCCACTCCTTTGTTATTTTAGCTGTGTGCTTAGGGTCATTGTTTTGTTGGAAGGTGAACCTGAGGTCCAGAACACTCTGGAAGAGGTTTTCATCCAGGATATCTCTATACTTGGCCGCATTAATGTTTCCTTCAATTGCAACCAGTCGTCCTGTCCCTGCAGCAGAAAAACACCCCAATAGCATGATGCTGCCACCACCATGTTTCACTGTTGAGATTGTATTGGGCAGTGATGAGCAGAGTCTGGTTTTCTCCACACATACCGCTTAGAATTATCACCAAAAAGTTCTATCTTCATCTCATCAGAGAATCTAATTTCTCATAGTCTGAGAGTCCTTCTTGTGTTTTTGAGCAAACTCTATACTGAGGAGTGGCTTCCGTCGAGCCACTCTGCCATAAAGGCCCGACTGGTGGAGGGCAGCAGTGATAGTTGACTTTGTGGAACTTTCTCCCATCTCCCTACTGCATCTCTGGAGCTCAGGCACAGTGATCTTGGGGTTCTTCTTTACTTCTCTCACCAAGGCTCTTCTCCCACGATTGCTTAGTTTGGCTGGACGGCTAGGTCTAGGAAGACTTCTGGTGGTCCCAAACTTCTTCCATTTAAGGATTATGGAGGCCACTGTGCTCTTAGGAACCTTGAGTAATGCAGAAATTCTTTTGTAACCTAGGCCAGATCTGTGCTTAGCAACAATTCTGTCTCTGAGCTCCTTTGGGCAGTTCCTTTGAGCTCTTGATTCTCATTTGGTGTGACATGCACTGTGAGCTGTGAGGTCTTATATAGACAGGTGTGTGCCTTTCCAAATCAAGTGCTATCAGTTTAATTAAACACAGCTGGACTCCAATAAAGGAGTAGAATCATCTCAAGGAGGATCACAAAGAAATGGACAGCATGTGACTTAAATATGAGTGTCTGAGCAAAGGGTCTGTATACTTATGACTATGTGATATTTCAGTTTTTCTTTTTTAATAAAATTTCAAAAAAATATACATTTCTGTTTTTTTCAGTCAAGATGGGGTGCAGAGTGTACTTTACTTTAATGAGAAAAAAATGAACTTTTTAGAATTTACCAAATGGCTGCAATGAAACAAAGAGTGAAAAATTTAAAGGGGTCTGAATACTCTCCATACCCACTGTACTACAGATTTTAATCTACAAATCTGCAAGGAAAAAATAACTAACGTGTGCATGAGAATTGAGAATTTTACTGGAAAACGTTGCATATTTTCCGCAACAAATCCGTATGGAAAAACCGAAACAGAAATGCAACGTGTGCACATAGCGTTCAAATTTATTGCGGGGCAGAGTCATAATGACTGATTACTTTGTATTTATTGGGTGGCGGAGATTATAGTTAATGGGGGGCATAGTGCTGCTTATCACTTTATATTTTGAATTGTGCGTGGCTAATAGTATATTAATGGTGGGGTACATATTTGTATTCAGGGGCGCAGTGCAGGGGATTTTTTATTCAGAAGACAAATATATATATTAAATATATGTGACCTTGTTATTTTCAGGGCTGCGTTGATCATCGTGACAAGACGAATCATGAATGGAAGATATTGAAATGAAGGTCTGGCCAGATGGAGATGTAACAAAAGAAAGCGACTCTAATCAGACTCTAATCTCCGGTCACTGGATGTAAATATTACTCTGTGTCTGTATTGTATGATTTGGAGTTCTGTTGTTTGGAAAACAACCTCCCTTAGGTCACATTCTCACATTCGTGTGATATGTCCGTGTGCTGACAGAATTTTTTATTGAACGGCACACGGACTCAGGCTGCGTGCCCACTATGCATTTTTCAAGCGTTTTTGCTGCGGAATTTCCGCAGCGAAAATGCTTAAAAAACACTTGGTAATACGTGCCCATGGTCCCCAATGATTATCATTGCGGAAAAATCCGCAGCATGTCCATTATTTTTGCGGAAACGCGGTGTAATTGCCGCCATTGACTTGCATTGAAACGCTTAATATCCGCATGACTACATGTATACATGCGGATATTAAGCGATTCAATGTGCTGATGGTACCCGAGTCTGGAGAAGAGGAGACTCTCATCCAGACCCGGGTACCATAGTACCTGTTAAAAAAACATTATACTCATTTTCTGATGGCCCCCGGTCTCCTGTCCTGGCTCCCCAGTGGCTCGCGATGCTGTAAAAGGACCTTCCATGACCTCATTTAGTCATTTGACACGTCACGCTGACGTCGGCGGTCACGTGACCTGTCACATGACTAAATGACATCATGGAAGGTCCTTTTACACCATCACAAGCCGCCGGGGAGCCAGGACGCACCGGATAGAAGACCCCGGACCATCAGAAGGTGAGTACAATGATTTTTTTATTTATTTTTTACCATTTTTATTCTTTTTTTAACTATTAACTTGGTCACACTATATAAATCCATGCCGGTTGCATGGATTTATATAGTGTGACCGAGTTGTCAAGCACTGTTCCAAGTGATTCTAAAATCGCTTGGAAAAGCGCTTGATAACCCGCATGCAGAAATGCATGCAAAAACGCTTGACAAACGCTTCTACCTGGCAGGAAAAACACATGTAAAATCCGCATGCGTTTTTCCTGCCAGGGAGATGCAGAAAAAATAAGCAGCATTTCTGCATCGTGGGCACATAGCCTCAGAGTTTCATAGATCCATTCACACATCCGGGCAGCATACCGACCCTTCACATGGATACAGGAATGTAGCTTATGTATAGCACATTCTCTTTGTATGTAGTGTACTTTCTAGTTATATATATAGCGCCATCCTTAATCAATATAGTTTCAATTCTGTATAACACTGTCCCTTATTAAGTAGCATCCTTCCTAGTTATGTATGGCGTTGTCCCGTATGATATAGCATCCTCTGTTGTTATGTATAGTGTGGTCACTTATAACGTAGTATTACCTCTTGTTATATATAGCACAGTCCCTTATACTCATTATTTTTGTTAGTCACAGAGCCCTCTCTTTATTACACAGAGTCCTCTCTTATTAGATATAAAATGACTGCTGATGGAGCAGCAACTGACCAGAAGACCAGTCCATCAGCTCCTCCATCATAAAAGAAGCTTTACCATGCTCCATCAGCCGTCATTTCAGCTTATATCTAACAAGAGAGGACGCTATATAATAAAGACAGGGTGCTATAAATTACAAGAAAATCCGTTATGTAAGGGATGATGCTGTACATAAAGTGAGGGCACTATGTAGTAAGGGACGGTAGTATACATAATGAGAGGAGACTATGTAATATGTATTAATTACAATGAGTGAAATAAGTACTGAACACATCACCAATTTTCTAAGTAAATATATTTCTAAAGGAGCTATTGGCATGATATTCTCACCAGATGTCGGTAACAACCCATCCAGTCCACACATGCAAAGAAATAAAACCATAGATTTCCATAAATTAAGTTATGTGTATAATAATAAGAAATGACACAGTGAAAAAGTATTGAACACACTTACTGAAATTTATTTAACACTTCGTACAAAAGCCTTTGTTGGTGATGACAGCTTCAAGATGCTTTCTGTATAGAGAAACTAGTCACATGCATTGCTCAGGTGTGATTTTGGCCCATTCTTCCACACACTCTTCAAATCCTGAAGGTTCCATGTGCAATGAACTCTGGGCTTTAGTTTCTTCCATATTTTTTATATTGTATTCAGGTCTGGTGATTGGCTAGGA
The DNA here is from genome assembly GCF_046119375.1 of Phyllobates terribilis. NCBI lineage: Eukaryota > Metazoa > Chordata > Amphibia > Anura > Dendrobatidae > Phyllobates > Phyllobates terribilis. Next base: position 534,449,608 of record NW_027362762.1, on the reverse strand, counting down.
CATTCTAGCAGCTTTATTTTCTTTTCTATGAAATCAAAAGAGAGTTTCCTTGGCTGTGTGTTTGGGAAAATTGTTTTGCTGAAATGTCCACCCTCGTTTTGTCTTCATCATCCTTGTAGGTGGCAGCAGATTTTTATCAAGAAAGTCTTGGTACATTTGTCCATTCATCCTTCCTTCAATCATATGAAGTTTGCCAGTTCCGTATGCTGGAAAACAGCCCCACAACATGAAATTCCCACCTTCAAACTTGACTGTTGATATGGCGTTTTTGCAGTGCCTTTTGGTCTCCAAACATGGTGTGTATTATGGCATCCAAAGATTTCAATTTTGGTCTCATCTGACCAGACTATATTCTTCCAGTATTTCACAGACCTATCTAAATGTTGTTGAGCAAACTTTAAAAGTGCTTGAATATGCTTTTTGTTCAGCAATGGAATCTTGCGTGGTAAGCGTGCATACTGGCCATGGAAGTTGAGGGCATTACTTAGAGTTTTCTTTGAAGTAAAGGTACTGTCACACTTAGTGACGCTACAGCGATCCCGACAACGATCCGACCTGACAGGGATCGTTGCTGCGTCGCTATGTGGTCACTGGTGAGATGTCAAACAGTCAAATCTTCCCAACAACGCAGCAACGATGTCGCGACCCGTGGCGACCTGTATAACGATGCACGCCTATGTGTTTCTGTGTCTGAGTCGCCAACGGGGTCGTTGGTAAGGTGTCAAACACACCGATGCATGCTACCCAGCGGGGCCTCAACGATCAAAGAAATGTCCAGACCATTTCGACATGACCAGCGATCTCACAGCAGGGCCCTGGTCACTGCTACGTGTCAAACGTAGCGAGATCGCTACTGAGGTCGCTGTTGCGTCACAAAACTTGTGACTCAGCAGCAATCTCGCTAGCGATCTCGCTTAGTGTGATGGGGCATTAATTGTACCTGCTGATTCCATGTCTTTCTGCAGCTCTCCACAGGTGGTCCTTTGCCTTTGGACAACTCTTCTGATAATTCTTTTCACTCCTCTGTCTGAAATCTTGCAGGGAGCACCTGGTCGTGGCTTTTTATGGTGAATTTATTTTCTTTCCACTTCCGGATTATGGCCCCAACAGTGCTCACTGGAATTTTAGAAATTCTTCTATAAACTATGCCATCAGTATTTTTTGCAACAATAAGTTTGCGAAGATTTTGAGACAGCTCACTGGTTTTACCCATCATGAGATGGTTCTTGTATGGTAACGAGACACCTTTTTATAGGCCATCAGATGAACCAGCTCATATTATTTTTCACTAAGTGGCAGGATTGCTTTCTAATTACTGATAGATTTCAGCTGGGGTCATGACTCTACCCCTATTTGTTTACTTTATCTCTTTGTAGGTTGCCACAGTATTTTCCACTTGGACTGCTCATCAGCTTCTTTGCATGTGCTGGTAGTATGGTGGTTATAGTTTTGAGCCCTTCTCTCTTATGTGTGTTTTTTGCAAATTCATATAACTTTGGACTATATTTTATTTATTTTGTCATCTGGGTATGCTATGTAATTCTAGAATTTATCATACTGCCATTTATATTACTGGCTGGTGATTTTTTCATTGTTTATAGTAGTTTATTATTCAAAACAGTAACAGATAGGAGAGACTAAAGCCTTATTTTCATTTACGTTTTTTAAATGTTTATAAATGTATGTTTTTGGCTTATGTGTTAATAAATATTCATATTAGTAGGTGATGTCTTAGTTATACATACCTCTTTTCCTCTACACATTATGCTTCTAGTATGTTAAGGGTTGATCCTTTTTAATGTGTGGTGCCCTCTTTGTTGTTTCATTTGATTCTTGGTGACTAGGGCTGCATTTGGCATTTATGCTGCCCTAGGCACTTTAAGTGGTACTCCCCCTACTGATCAGTCAGACTAAGGTTATGTGCACACAGCTTCTTTTTCAGGCAGATCCGCTCTGTAACCCGCCTGAAAAAGTGCTAAATATATGCTAAAAACTATGAACTCATACAATGCAATACGACGACTCGCTGTTCATATGTTCAGCTCTTTGAGTTTTTATTAACCATTTCAGGTTTCCTAAGACATGAAGTGGCTAAAAGAAGTGACCAGTCCATTATATGGGTTTGGAAGCCGCTCACTAGTTCATTTTAAAAAAAAATGAAACAAAAACTGTTGGCTAAAAGATGTCTGAAAAGACAACAAAAAAAAGCAAAAATAGTTAATTCAGAACAAAATGACAACTATCTGTCCTGAAGTGTTTTCTGTCTGAAAAACTCTAGGCATTCGCAGATGTCTAAAAGAAGTCAAGTAATCAAAGGGAAATCCAGCACTGCCATCCATCAATATTTTTTTTTATCTTTTATTAGTAATCCATTAAAAAACAAGAAAAACAAAATTTGTGAAAAGAGCTTAAAAACGGATGTTTCAATTGGAAAAACTACCCTTTAATCACAGCATAAGGAAAATGAATTACCTAGAAGATATACAGTATATACAGACCAAAAGTCAATCATAAGAAAAAAACAATTAGCCAATCCACAACATGCAATTTACATATATGCATACGGTATATACATGTATAGACTACAGGATACAACTACAAGAAGATCAACCATTTAGGGTTACATGACATAAAAAAAATACAGTATAGACCAAAAGTTCGGACACACCTTCTCATTTAAAGATTTTTCTGTATTTTTATGACTTTGAAAATAGTACATTCACACTGAAGGCATCAAAACTATGAATTAACACATGTGGAATTATATACTTAACAAAAAAGTGTGAAACAACTGAAAATATGTCTTATACTCTAGGTTTTCAAAGTAGCCACCTTTTGCTTTGATGACTGCTTTACACACTCTTGGCATTCTCTTCATGAGCTTCAAGAGGTAGTCACTGGAAATGCTTTTCACTTCACAGGTGTGCCCTGTCAGGTTTAATAAGTGGGATTTCTTGCCTTATAAATGGGGTTGGGACCATCAGTTGTGTTGTGCAGAAGTCAGGTGGATACACAGTTGATAGTCCTACTGAATAGACTGTTAGAATTTGTATTATGGCAAGAAAAAAGCAGATAAGTAAAGAAAAACGAGTGGCCATCATTACTTTAAGAAATGAAGGTCAGTCAGTGCGAAAAATTGGGCAAACTTTGAAAGTGTCCCCAAGTGCAGTTGCAAAAACCATCAAGAGCTACAAAGAAAAACTGGCTCACATGAGGACCGCCCCAGGAAAGGAAGACCAAGAGTCACCTCTGCTTCTGAGGATAAGTTTATCCGAGTCACCAGCCTCAGAAATCACAGGTTAAGAGCAGCTCAGATTAGAGACCAGGTCAATGCCACACCGAGTTCTAGCAGCAGACACATGTCTACAACAACTGTTAAGAGGAGACTTTGTGCTGCAGGCCTTTGACTAGCCCAGGGGGATGGGGACGACTCGGCACCCGGGCTTTTGCCTGGCCTTGGGGATGTCGCGGTGGTCGGCTCCCGGGACCGTACCCTGGGGTCAGCTTTTAAAAGGGGTTTATTTGTTAACTCTATGAAAGTTCGTGACACCACCTGTGGTTTCTGGTGAGAATCACCAGCGCTGCGGCAGTCCACTGAGGCCGGTGATAAGGCAGCTCGATGGTATAGCTCCCCACAGGTGGAACTAAGCCTCAGGGCAGCATACACAGAGGGGGATGCAGGACAGGCGAGACCCAGCCGGGTCAGAGCAAGAACGGGGACGGACATGGTAGTCACTTCAGTACCTTTTACTGGTGGTAGTTCAGGCACATCCCGGAGCACTGTAGGGTGAAGGGTGCATATCAGGATCTTCCCCAATGAGCGGGTGTAGGGCCTCCTGTTTCTTGCCTCTGCGTAGTAAGTTTCTGACCTGCCTGAAGCTAGGCCTAACTTTTTCTCTGTCCTACACCGGCTGAATTGTGGTAGGGCCTTCTCTTGGAGTGCACGCTCCCAGCTTACAGGGCCTATGTGTCTCCTGGCTCTGTTACGTATCAGCTCTCTGGTGAACCTGGGACCTGTAGTTCTCCAGGGATTCCGGTTATGCCTTACTGGGTCGTAGAGATCCCGGTAAGCTCGGACCCGGTGTCCGGTATATGTTTCGGGTGAGCTGGGTAAGCTCCTCTGCCTCCACTGCTACTCACTTTCCACTCGCCTTCGGCCACGCTCGGGCCCTCACTAGGCTACTCACATTAACGGCAGCTTGCCGCTCTTCACCGCTCTTACAGGTGTCGGCACACCTTGGGCTCACTTACTTGAGCTCCTGAGTCTAGACTGGGCTTCAGGACCGCTGGAGGCCTAGCTTGCCTACACAGCAACCCACGTGCTTCTCCGCACACACAGCTTTTCACTCTCTGTGCACTCCAGATTAACTAACTGCCTAGCTCCACCTCCCCTATTTATATCCCTAACGGGCTCCCTCTGCTGGTCTGAGGTGGAAGGTGGAGATGTGTGAATGTTTATGGGGGCCTCTTGTGGAGGATTCCATTAATGCACGCTTCTAGGATCTGTGGTACCAAGCGCAGCTGGGCGCCACATTCCCCACTAGCAAAGCTCAGCACTCCCGGGCTGAAGTACATTTTTAAACAACAATAGTAAACATGAACAATACAATAACTCTTCCCTTTATGGGAGGCACATTTCTTAAACATTGCATAATAACATAAACAGGTACAAAGCGTCCTCAGAATTCAAGTCTCTTGTGGTGAGGTTCCCAGACAGGATGTCCATCTCACAGGGTAGAGTACTTGGTGGTTTGAGGGACCTGTCCCAAACCCTCAACGTAGGCCCTGGGGTGGCTGCAGGGCATGAAGATCCCGAGTTGGACCTCCAGTAGAGCCACTCCAGACAGGTTTTACTTCTGAGGTCACCTAAAGGGGGACTCCAGGGAGCGCAATTATATATAATAAATAGTTTTTGGGCTGCACACAGTCCTCAGCCACGGAGTTATTAGATAAATAAGGAAGTCATTAGGCAAAGTGTCCATATCACTTGAACTGTTCAGTAATAAAGCAAAGCGCAAAATAATATACATATGCACGAAAACACACAGAAATATAGTTTAATACCCCAGGGGTAACTATCTACACTTTTCAGAGTTTAGCTATCTTACTGATTATACCTGACAGGGGGTTGACCTTTAATACTACGTGTGGACCTGCGTGGTACTGGAATGCGTGAGGCACTAATAGGTGCTCTACCTCCCAATGTGTCAGTACTAGGTGTGGAGGCGCTACAAGGCTGCATTGACCTCTCTACAGGACTGACAAGTTCACCATTGGCTGGGCCTTCTTGCTCTTCTCCTACCGGGGATCCTTCGTCCGGGGATTCTTCTTGAGCTGGCTCATCTTCAGCACTTACAGGCTCTTCTTGCTGCAGGTAGAAGGTGATTACAGGGATGATTACTGCTCCTCCTAGTTGGGGCCAATCTGTCGGGAAATCTCCTAAGTCAGTGTGTATTACTGCTTCTTTAGGCTCCTCCGGGATAACGAGAGGCACTTCTCCTTGGGGTTTTAGCAGGTCTGGACACAACTTTAGGTGAACCCATGGAATCTGTTGCAGTCGTCCTTCCTCCGTCTCTACTAATTATGCAGGTCTTCTTATTATCAAATCTTGAATTCAACACAGCGTAGGGTTCCCTCTCCCACTGGTCATCAAGTTTGTGGTTTCTTCTTTTCCTTTTTAGTACTACTTCACCAGGTGTGAAGGGTTCTGCTTGGGCACCTCTGTTGTATTGAGCTTCCTGCTTGCCCCTCACCCGAGTGAGACTGTCTTCAACACAGGCTTGTACTCTTCTGTACTTCTCCTGTCTGGCCGTGTCCCAGTCCTCAGTGGTCACATCCATTTCTGGTTCTACAACACCAAGCTCCAGGTCCATGGGCAGCTTTCCTGGCCTTGCTCGCATGAGATATGCCGGAGTACAGTTGGTGGAACTTACTGGTATGTGATTGTACAGATCTACTAGGTCAGGTAGTAGGTCTGGCCACTGATTTCTCTCCTCAAGTGGTATGGTCTTTAGCAGGTTGATGATGATGTCATTCATCTTCTCACAGAGACCATTGGTTTGTGGGTGGTACGGTGTAGTTCTTATCTTCTTACATCCGTAGAGATGGCAGATCTCCTTGAACAACTCAGCCTCAAAGGCCGGGCCTTGGTCCGTCAGCACCTGCTCAGGATAACCATGGGGTCTACAGAAATACGCTTGGAACTTCTTTGCTGCTGTCTCTGCCGTCAGGTCTTTGACGGGGGCGACCACCAGGAAACGTGAGTAGTGATCTACCATGGTCAGAGCATAAGAGTACCCTGACCTGCTGGGGAACAGCTTGACATGTTCCAGGGCCACGATCTCCAGGGGTCGAGTCGTCTTGATGGGTTGCAGGGGTGCCTTCTGGCTGCTCTAGTCTTTTCTTCTGAGGCTACAGGGTCCATAGTCCCGGCACCACCGCTCAATGGAGCTGCGCATTCCTACCCAGTAGAATCGACACTTCAGCAGGGTCTCTAGCTTTTTCCAGCCAAAGTGCCCCGCCTGATCGTGGTAGGCCTCCAACACCATCTGGATGTCTGTCTTGGGGGCCACCATCTTCCATACCAACTCATGGGTTTTTGGATTGACGTACCTCCGGCACAGCTTCTCACGGTAGATAAACAGCCGACTTCTCTCGTTCCACAGCTGCTTTGCTTGCAGAGATGCTGATTTTTCCAGGGAGGAACCTTCTTGGGTTATCAGCTACTTAATGCAGCTGACAACCGGGTCACTGTCCTGGGTCTCTTTCCAGCTGTGGTGAGGCAGGGGGTTTAACGTCTTTCCACGCTGCCTCCTGGAGGCTCGTTGCTCGTGGATCATCCCATTCCGGTGAAAGGCAGGTAGCTCAATCTCTTCCAGGTCATCCACTTCTTCTTCTGTGTCTGACTGGTGAGGCATCCTGGACAGGGCATCGGCGTTGGCGTTCTTGCGGCCCCCCGGTATCTAATTGTGAATTGATAATTTGACAGCCGAGCCATCCATCGTTGTTCCAGTGCTCCTAGCTTAGCTGTTTCAAGATGGGTCAAGGGGTTGTTATCAGTGAATGCAGTGAACTTACTGGAGGCTAGATAGTGCTTGAACCTTTCAGTGATGGCCCAGACCAAGGCCAGGAACTCCAACTTAAAGCTGCTATAGTTCTCTGGGTTTCTGTCGGTCGGGCGGAGCTTCCTGCTTGCGTATGCGATCACTTTCTCTTGGCCATTCTGCTTCTGACTTAAGACAGCCCCCAGTCCTTCATTGCTGGCATCAGTATACAGCAGGAATGGTTGGCTGTAGGCTAGGATCTCATCGCCTGTCAGGATCTCCTTCATCGCCTGAAACGACTCGGCTTGCTCCTTACTCCAGTGGAATGGGGGATTTCTGCCCTACCAGGAGGTCTTGCAGAGGAGCTGCTTTCTTGGTGTAGTCTTTTACAAACCTCCGGTAGTATCCTACTAGTCCCAAGAACTGACGCACCTCTTTGAGGTTCTTCGGCTCTGGCCACTTCTGGATGGCAGTGACCTTCTCCGGGTCTGGTGCTACCCCTTCTGGACTGACAATGTGCCCCAGGTACTGTACCTTTCTCTTGAGCAGGTGGCACTTTGAGGGCTTCAACTTCATCCCGTACCGGGACAGTGACTCAAATACCTCTGCCAGGTGCTTCAGGTGGTCATCATACGTTTTGGAGTAGACTATCACATCATCCAGGTATAATAACACAGTCTCGAAGTTGCGGTGTCCCAGGCAGCACTCCATCAATCTCTGGAACGTTCCAGGGGCATTGCAGAGTCCAAACGGCATACTGTTGAACTCGCAGAGTCCCATCGGGATAGTGAAGGCCGTCTTCTCCAGATCCTCCTCAGCCACAGCTACTTGCCATTACCCACTAGTGAGGTCAAGGGTGGAAAAGTAATTTGCAGACTTTAAGGCAGCTATGGACTCCTCTATGCGTGGTAAAGGGTATGCATCTTTATGTGTAATGCGATTTACTTGTCGGTAATCTACACACATTCTCATGCTCCCATCCTTTTTCCTAACTAGCACTAGGGGAGCTGCCCAGGGACTACAACTATCCCTCACCACCCCCGCCTTTCTCATGTCGTGCAGCATCTCCTTTGCCTTCTGGTAGTGAGCTGGTGGTATAGGCCTGTAACGTTCTTTGAAGGGTGGATGGTCACCTGTGGGGATATGATGTTGAACCCCCTTAATCCTCCCGAAGTCAAGTGGATGTTTACTAAACACCTGCGCGTATTCTTGAACCACCCGGTGTACACCCTGTTTCTGATGGGCAGGAGTGGTATCTGTCCCAACATGGAGCTGTTGATACCAATCCTCCACCTGGGTTGCAGGGTCATCACCCTCCACTTCGTCTGGTGAGGTTAAGGACTCCGCCTTGTGAATGCAGTTGTTATTTACAGCATGCAATTTGGCAACAGTGGCATAACGTGGCAATCAGACCTCATCTTCCCCACAGTTGAGAAGACGGACGGGCACCCTCCCATTGCGTATATCTACCACTCCTCTGGCGGTTAAGAGCGTGGGTCTGTGCTCGGAGCAAAGGGGTCCATTCATGGACAAGGGCAGAACTGTAACCACGGACAATTTCTTTACATCATTGTCACTTGCACAATGACTGCTTAGCCGGAAAACCACTATCCTCGGCACAGTCAACAAGAGTCGGCGGGAAATTCCTCAATCCGCTAGACAGATGGACCGCACTGAATTCACCACTCAGGTGTTTTCAACCACTGGTGCCACACTGACAGTGTATGCACCCAAACGAAAGAAGGCCGTCTACATTCTCAGCAGCATGCACAGCGTGGTTGAGACTGAGGATATGAACAAAAGGAAGCCAAACACGGTCACACAATACAACCACAGAAAATGCGGTGTGGATGTAATGGACCAAATGGTGCGGGAGTACAGCGTGCGTGCAGGAACACGGAGATGGCCAGTCGCCGTGTTCTACAACATGATTGACATGGCAGCACTGAATGCTCATGTTCTTTATCAGGCATGCACTGGGTTGCAGGAGAGACAGGTGGACTTCCTGGTTGAGCTTGCAAAAGAGTTAGGTGGCTCTCATGTGACTGAAAAGAAGGCACGCAAGGAGAAACTCCTTCGGCAACAACCTTCCACACCCAGCCCTGGCAAAAGGGCGAAGTGTCAGGTCAACCATCGATGCACGAACAATTGAGCAACTGAGAGATGTGTTGACTGCTACAAATACATGTGTGGCAAATGTACCAGGGACATACCCAGGCAGTGCCAGGTATGTTCCGACAGTGCAGACAGACTGCTGAGTGAGTGCTGAAATGCTAGTCACACAAGAAGGACATGCCACTCTCACACACACACACGTAGCCCCCCACTGCAGCCTATTGTAAATATGTGTGGAATTGTTTTATTCCTTGTATGTTTTTTTATTATTTTTATAACAAAAATAAAAAGCATCCTTTGATGCGTGCTCCTTTACTCCCCTACCCCTATGTATTTGTCTTTACCCTTTCCCCCCCCCCCTCTTCCCACTTCTCCTCCCCCAACATCCCTCCCTGTTGTATAATTTGATGATATTGTTTTTTAGTTCACTGTCTTGTCACATTTGTTTGGCCATGCCGCTTATACACTGCTCATCTTGAAAATGTGACTATTGTTTGATGTTGGCGTGAAATAACCCTTTATTTAAAATAAAAAAAATAAATAAATAAAAAGCATGGAAACAAATAACAGTTGTTCTTTTGTATATTTTTCACACTGAAATTTCAGTCCTCTTGTGTGAATTTTGCGCGAAAAAAAAATCGCACGAAAAAAATCGCAGCCCATTCAAGTCAATGGGTGCGAAAAAATATCGCAAAAAAAATCGCAGCTACTTGCGATTTTTTGCGATCTGTCCCATTGGTCATATAGATCACTCCTCTGGGATACTTTCGCACAAAAAAAATCGCAGGAAAATCGCACCTATGAAAAAAATCGCACGAAAAAAATCGCAGGTGTGCTTGGTGCCATTGAAATACATTGGCAAATCGCAGAAAAAAAATCACATCACATTGCGATGCGATTTTTTTTCGCTAGTGTGCTTGAGGCCTTAGACCCAAATGCTTCTGGTCATTACTCACAGCTGTACCTTGCTCTAAAATTTCTAATTCTCTATTTAAAATATATAAAAAATGATTCATTGTTTCAGTGCTTTTTTGCTCAAATAAAACTAAATACAATATGTATAGTCTTTATATTATCAAATACAATAAACTGAATAGAACTAACTAGAGACTAAATGGCTAAACTCAATGGAAAACAACAACCTCCTGTGGTGCGACAGTAATGGCCTTAATTACAGAACGAAAGACGGTGATTATAGGATGTTAGCTAAAATCCTTCAGGTCATTCGACCCGTCTCTGGGTTCCAAAGGTAGAAATGTTAAATGACCCCTCTTTGGGACTTCTAGTGCTAGCAGACGTTGCTGGAACTTTGGCTTCAGCTGCCACTGGGGAAAAGGTGGGTGTAGCAGGCACTGGGGTAGCCCCACCCTGGTAACATTGGATGGCATTTGTTTCCAGGGGCTGCAGTCCTTTTATAGCCATGTCCTTAAAATTGTCAAAGGTAGCATCTGGATGATCTAAGGACCACCAACGCACAGTCCTGCTCTCCTCTGGAGACCTCAGTCCCCGGACAAACTGTTCCTTCAGCATTTTGTTTTCATTTTCGATGGTGGTCAGACTAACCTGTTTCAGAGCCCGCAGGGCCCCTTGTAGACGCCAGGCATAGTCCCGAACATTGTCCTCTGGCTGTTGGGAACAGTTGTAGAACCTCATCCGGAGGTCCGCCTCAGTATGATCCTCAAAAACAATCTGTAGCTTTTTAAAGATTGCGGACACTGACTCCTGGTCTGCGGCTGACCATGTTTCCACTTCCCGTTCCGCAGCACCAGTCAGTTGTCCTAATACAACAGCGGCCCTCTGCTTGCCTGTCATAGAGTACATGTCCAAGATACCGCATATCTTCCGTTTGAATCCAGACAGGGTATCTGGTTTGCCATTGTACTGGGGGAGCCACTTTGCTCTAGGAATGTACGGTAGAGTTATGGGGATGACAGGAGTTACAGGCGCTGCTGGTGGAGCGGCCGCCTCGGCCTGCCCGGCGTCAGGCGCGGGTTGTACATCAGGGCCGTTAACCGGTATTCCGGCGTCATGCTGTTCCTCGGACATTCTGACGCCCCCCTAGCGAACCGTGGCCTACCTTCTTTTCTTTTCTTCCGGTAGGCCACAGCTCCGCATGTGACGGTCGTCATCAGGACCTTGTGTCGCTTGCGTTCTACGTCAGAGCGTTCAGCGACGCTCCTTCCAGCCTTCCAGGACCTGGCGCTTCCTGGTTTGACGTCAAGGCGTGGGGAGTGTCCGGGGCTTCGCGCGCTTTTGCAGGTACGCCCCTCAGTTTCCCACGGTTACGCCCTTCTTCTCGCTTGGCGGCCCAACAATGGCGGCAATCTTCACCACAGTTTAACGTACACAGTTTTTAATTAAAGGCGCACAGTACCCGGTGGCAACGGGCATAACACTCCGTTGTTGCAGCAGGCACGCGATCCTGTTCGTGACGCCAGGCAAGATGACTAGCCCAGGGGGATGGGGACGACTTGGTACCCGGGCCTTTGCCTGGCCTTGGGGATGTCGCGGTGGTCGGCTCCCGGGCCCATACCCTGGGGTCATCTTTTAAAAGGGGTTTATTTGTTAACTCTATGAAAGTTCGTGACGCCACCTGTGGTTTCTGGTGAGAATCACCAGCACTGCGGCAGTCCACTGAGGCCGGTGATAAGGCAGCTCGATGGTATAGCTCCCCACAGGTGGAGCTAGGCCTCAGGGCAGCGTACACAGAGGGGGATGCAGGACAGGCGAGACCCAGCCGGGTCAGAGCAAGAACAGGGACGGACATGGTAGTCACTTCAGTACCTTTTACTGGTGGTAGTTCAGGCACATCCCGGAGCACTGTAGGGTGAAGGGTGCATATCAGGATCCTCCCCAATGAGCGGGTATAGGGCCTCCTGTTTCTTGCCTCTGCGTAGTAAGTTTCTGACCTGCCTGAAGCTAGGCCTAACTTTATCTCTGTCCTGCACCGGCGGACGTTGTGGTAGGGGCTTCTCTTGGAGTGCACGCTCCCAGCTTACGGGGCCTATGTGTCTCCTGGCTCTGTTACGTATCAGCTCTCTGGTGAACCTGGGACCTGTAGTTCTCCAGGGATTCCGGTTATGCCTTACTGAGTTGTAGAGATCCCTGTAAGCTCGGACCCGGTGTCCGGTATATGTTTCGGGGTGAGCTGGGTAAGCTCCTCTGCCCCCACTGCTACTCACTTTCCACTCGCCTTCGGCCACGCTCGGGCCCTCACTAGGCTACTCACACTAACGACAGCTTGCCGCTCTTCACCGCTCTTACAGGTGTCGGCACACCTTGGGCTCACTTACTTGAGCTCCTGAGTCTAGACTGGGCTTCAGGACTGCTGGAGGCCTAGCTTGCCTACACAGCCACCCACGTGCTTCTCCGCACACACAGCTTCTCACTCTCTGTGCACTCCAGACTAACTAACTGCCTAGCTACACCTTCCCTATTTATATCCCTAACGGGCTCCCTCTGCTGGTCTGAGGTGGAAGGTGGAGATGTGTGAATGTTTATGGGGGCCTCTTGTGGAGGATTCCATTAATGCACCCTTCTAGGATCTGTGGTACCAAGCACAGCTGGGCGCCACACCTTCATGGTAAAATAGCTGCTAGGAAACCACTGCTAAGGACAGGCAACAAGCAGAAGAGACTTATTTGGGCAAAAGAACACAAGGAATGGACATTAGACCAGTGGAAATCTGTGCTTTGGTCTGATGAGTCCAAATTTGAGATCTTTGGTTCCAACCACTGTGTCATTGTACGATGCAGAAAAGGTGAACGGATGGACTCTACATGCCTGGTTCCCACCGTGAAGCATGCAGGAGGAGGTGTGATGGTGTGGGGGTGCTTTGCTGGTGACACTGTTGGGGATTTATTTAAAATTGAAGGCATACTGAACCAGCATGGCTACCACAGCATCTTGCAGCGGCATGCTATTCCATCCGGTTTGCGTTTAGTTGGACCATCATTTATTTTTCAACAGGACAATGACCCCAAACACACCTCCAGGCTGTGTAAGGGCTATTTGACCAAGGAGGAGAGTGATGGGGTGCTACGCCAGATGACCTGGCCTCCACAGTCACCAGACCTGAACCCAATCGAGATGGTTTGGGGTGAGCTGGACCGCAGAGTGAAGGCAAAAGGGCCAACAAGTGCTAAGTATCTCTGGGAACTCCTTCAAGAATGTTGGAAGACCAGTTCCGGTGACTACCTCTTGAAGCTCATCAAGAGAATGCCAAGAGTGTGCAAAGCAGTCATCAAAGCAAAAGGTGGCTACTTTGAAGAACCTAGAATATAAGACATATTTTCAGCTGTTTCACACTTTTTTGTTAAGCATATAATTCCACATGTGTTAATTCATACTTTTGATGCCTTGAGTGTGAATGTACAATTTTCATAGTCATGAAAATACAGAAAAATCTTTAAATGAGAAGATGTGTCCAAACTTTTGGTCTGTACTGTATATAAAAAATATTTTTAAAAAAATTATAGTTCAAGTCCTCTTTCTCATATTAAGTTTCCCAAAGGAGCATTACACGGCGAATAAGCCTCCTTACTTTGATATGCCAGAGCTGGTATGTCACTCTCCACAAGGAGAAACGTTACCCCTTAGACCTCAGTCCAGAGCCACTCATCTAGCCAAATCAGTTCTCATACTTTGCACTGATGAGGGCCAACAGCCCGAAACATCGTGTCTGCAAATTGAGATTCTGATTTGGCATTTATCCTAAGTCATATTGCACGACTCGTTAAAGGGTTGACTGTGACTTGTAGGATTGCTGCTTCCAGTAGGTGGCGCTATAGAGTTCAAGTCCTCTTTTTCTTTGAAGAGGCAATTTGCATTTAAAAAAAAAATAGTCTAAAAGAAGTCATGTGCACATATCCTGACAGTGCCCATACCCTTAAGATACTTGTTAAGTATCCCATGCACATTGGAATAAACTTGGCCAAAGCCGCCGATATCAAGAGGTTCCGCTGACAGTCCAATGTGTATGGGTGGCTTTGATGATTGTCAGGGGAGATAAGAATCCAGCATGTGTCGCACCCCTGAGGGTTCAGTCGCCACAGAGGTACTGCACCTCACCCTGAGGTGTGGTATCTCCTTCTCTCAGGTAAGGAGGGAGTGCTGCCCGGAACCCCAACACCTGCATCCAACACTACACTGCTCCAGGCTGGCTGGAAGGGCAAGATGCAATGTGTTTCCTGCTGAGCCCTGTCCCTGGCTGGAGTGGGGGGAACCCAAAGGTAGGGGGAACCAGTAGTGGGTGTGGGTGGAGGAAGTAGTTTAGGGGAGCACTATAGAGTGAGATATTGAAAGGGAAGCCATCTTAGGGTGGCAGGAGAGTTGATTAGTAAGAAGAAGTCAGTCAGGGAGCAGAGTCTCTTTAGGAGCTCTGCTCCACAAGTAGGGCCCAGTCCTAGAGGCCCAGGTGGGGAGCAGAGGAGTAGGCTCCGATCTAAAGAAGAGATCCCAGGGGTACGGCGAGTGCAGGACGGCACCCATACGCCTCGAATCTGTCAGAAGACAGAGGGATCGTAGGCAGCAAGAAGGGGACCGGCCCCTGGACCAGTTGTGTAACTCCAAGTCTCGGCTGGAAAAACCGGAGGCTTCTGGCTTTCATAGACCAGTTGCCATAGCCTCATTCTAATCCCCGTGAAGGTCAAGCAGGTCTGGGAACTCCAGCAAGACAGGAGGGACTTCAGAGAACCCGAGCGGGATTGAGAGTGGGGAAGCGCAGGGCAGGAGGGAGAAGACCAAGCGTGAAGACGGTCTACCTAGGAACACAATAAAGTGGGGTTCCGTCAGGTGCTCCTAATCTGCCTGAGGAAGAGCTGAACCCCTGCCTGGCGAACGCAGCGCGACGTGGGAGGCTGGCACCCATACAGTGCACCAGTGGAAGTGTCATAAGAACTGTGAGTAAAAACTCGGATGACTGCACCGTACTGCCTCCGTCCATTCTTTCACCTGCGTCCTCTTGCCTCCCGGCACTACAATGCCCAGCGCAACTCACACTACCTGCACTGCCCTGGAGCTGGCTCTACCTGTGGAGAGCCCCACCATCCCTGCTGCCGTACACCAGCTCTAGAGGACTGCTCCGCAGCTGCGGCTCCCTTTAGCCGCATTCCACAAGTGGCGTCACAAACACTTTAGAAATCCCCTATAAATAATCCCCTTTTTATTGACCGCCCTGGGCCACGGACCGGGTCAGCCACCGTGACATCCCCCAGCAACCAGAGGCCCGGCTGCCGAGTACCCCATGGCCCTGGGGGCGCGTCAATCTTGGCGTCACGAACAGGATACGTGACCAACCTGTTAACCGCGGGTATTGTGTGCCTAAGAAACTGTGTTATGTTACTGAATGTGGCACCCACCCCAGAAGAACAGGCGCCATTATGTGCGTGATCAAAGACAACAATATGGAACCTCCCATCGTGGGCCGGGTCCCAGAATGGCGCCAAAAGCACACCCTGCCCCTTGCAACAGTGACTGTCCGCATAGATGTGTCCGTCAATGCAGGGAGGACGTCGCAAGGAGTGACCGACAGCAGAATGCCAGGGGAACGCCCCCGAAAGGGGAGGGGAGGAAGAGAGAAGGAATGGAGACAGAGTGTGGTCTTAACCAGTCAGACAGACCGCACCCGGCAGCCAGCATGGACGGAAGGCAGGATCAAGCCTCTGCCTCTGGCCTGCTGCAGTGGCAAGCGACCCCCCTCACCCTGGAGGGAGAAGCCGGAAAACTATCCCCGGAGGATTCGGAATTCCTCCAGAGTGAGATTCTGGAGCTGAGCCAACAAGTTGAAAGAGCCCAGCAGGCAGCGGTCACCAAGTGGAGGAGCGAGCTGTTGGAGAAATTGGCAGCCCGGCGGAGAGCAGCGCAGGATGCCAGCAGCGGCACCCCTGCCCCGGCGGAGCCCGCTGAATACCAGGAGGCCATGTGCAGTACAGGAGCAGGTAGGAAGAAATCCCCTATCCCGGTCGCTGCAAGCACCGACCTGCTCCTGGGTCTCCTACATCAGCACTCCCCATACCCCGCCATGCCCTCTCTGGAGCAGTTGCTCAGCCCGGAACCTCCACTCCCGGGTGCCGAAGCCAGGGACCTTCTACTTGGTGCCCTCCCGAAGCCTCCACCTCCGGCACCCGAGTGGGTGTACGGCGCGCCGGCCTTCAATTGGTCCACCCGGTTTGAGGACCAGCAGCCGTGCCCGCTACTCCCAACACCAGCGCCCCCTGTTGCCTGCCCCAGCGGAGAAGAGTTTTGCTGGAACGACCGGGGGGGGAACCTGATGAGGTTCCCGCAGGAGAACCAGGCCGAAGCCCTGCGGAAGAAGGAATTCTGCAGGCGGGAGCTCCAGCAGCTGGAGAAGGAGCGGCGTGCTCAGCGTGCGCGTTGCGAGCGTCTGGAGGCTCGGAACAAGGCCGCAAAGGCTCAAGTCCGTCAGGTGGAGTCTGCCCACCCCAGCCCCCGCAAGGAAGGACTCGTGGTGAAGTTTGACCTGAAGGCTGGGTGGGGCTTCATACGGGATCCCGACTTCGCGAGGGACATTTTCGTGAACCGGCGGGATGTTGAGCCCGAGCTGGAACAGTGCCATCCCGACTGGAATCTATACCCCAGAGACCATGTCACCTATACACGTCACCACGGGGAACGCGGGTGGTACGCCCTACAAGTGTACCGCGTGATCGAGGACACCCCCCCGCAGGACATACCTTAGGACCCAGCTGGGTCAGGTAAGAACCAGCAGTACCCTAGGCGGGGACCCCACTACTAGTCCAGTAGGTGGGACTAAGAACTGCGCATAGTCACCCGTAAGGGTACATTAGTTGAAAGTTTAAAATAGTGTTTTCTTAAAGTGTGTGCATAATTACCCGTCAGGGTATACAGACTCCAGGCTGGGGACTGTGAACAGCTAAAAACTTATTGTGTATATAGTTCTACACTTCTTAAAGTGCTTCCTATTGGTTTTATAAGTACAATCACATGACCTCAGAAGAAAAACCCGTTTGGCATGGCGGAAGACGTGGTCCAGCACCAGGATCACCTATGCCCTGCAGCCACGCCCAGGGCCTACGTTGAGGGTTTGCGGACGGGTCCCTCATGTGGCTACTGTTACAACCTGTTACAGAAATTTTATTGGAAAGTGCTGTTATGATACCCTGTAACGTTAAAGTGAAGTGCCTCCCATAAAGGGAAGAAATGTTTTATTGTCTTATATATGATGCATCTAAAAATTTGCATGTCTGTAAATATACCCTGTTTTACTCTGTTCCAGCCCGTGGACGTGCTGTGTTTTACCAGGGGGGAGTGTGGCACCCCTGAGGGTTCAGTCGCCACAGAGGTACTGCACCTCACCCAGAGGTGTGGTATCTCCTTCTCTCAAGCAAGGAGGGAGTGCTGCCCAGAACCCCAACACCTGCATCCAACACTACACTGCTTCAGGCTGGCTGGAAGGGCAAGATGCAATGTGTTTCCTACTGAGCCCTGTCCCTGGCTGGAGTGGGGGGATCCCAAAGGTAGGGGGAACCAGTAGTGGGTGTGGGTGGAGGAAGTAGTTTAGGGGAGCACTATAGAGTGAGATATAAAAAGGGAAGCCATCTTAGGGTGGCAGGAGAGTTAATTAGTAAGAAGGAGAAGTCAGTCAGGGAGCAGAGTCTCTTTAGGAGCTCTGCTCCACAAGTAGGGCCCAGTCCTAGAGGCCCAGGTGGGGAGCAGAAGAGTAGGCTCCGATCTAAAGAAGGGATCACAGGGGTACGGCGAGTGCAGGACGGCACCCGTACGCCCCGAATCAGTTAGAAGACAGAGGGATCATAGGCCGCAAGAAGGGGACTGGTCCCTGGACCAGTCGTGTAACTCCAAGTCTCGGCTGGAAAAACCGGAGGCTTCTGGCTTTCATACACCAGTTGCCGTAGCCTCATTCTAATCCCCGTGAGGGTCAAGCAGGTCTGGGAACTCCAGCAAGACAGGAGGGACTTCAGAGAACCCGAGCGGGATTGAGAGTGGGGAAGCGCAGGGCAGGAGGGAGAAGACCCCGCGTGAAGACGGTCTAGCTAGGAACACAAGAAAGTGGGGTTCCGTCAGGTGCTCCTAATCCGCCTGAGGAAGAGCTGAACCCCTGCCTTGCAAACGCAGTGCGACGTTTGAGGCTGGCACCCGTACAGTGCACTAGTGGAACTGTCATAAGAACTGTGAGTAAAAACTCGGATGACAGCACCGTACTGCCTCCCTGCATTCTTTCACCTGCGCCCTCTTGCCTCCCGGCACTACAACACCCAGCGCAACTCACACTACCTACACTGCCCTGGAGCTGGCTCTACCTGTGGAGAGCCCCACCATCCCTGCTGCCGTACACCAGCTCCAGAGGACAGCTCCGCAGCTGCGGCTCCCTTTAGCCGCATTCCACAGGTGGCGTCACGAACACTTTACAAATCCCCTATAAATAATCCCCTTTTTATTGACCGCCCTGGGCCACGGACCGGGTCAGCCACCGTGACATCCCCCAGCAACCAGAGGCCCGGCTGCCGAGTACCCCATGGCCCTGGGGGCGCGTCACATGTCCAATTTTGGACTGTAGATCCTTTTGTTCTCTGAGTGAGAAGCAGCTGCCAGAGAGATCTAACAGCGGCTCTCATAGAGAACACAGGAAAGCTCGGCTGAGTGAGCAATCCTGTATATGGGAGAGCTCGGCAAGACAGCAGTCAGCTGAACGATCAGACAGCTGTCTATAGTGTATGAGGGCTTTAGTCAATTTCCCCATTTCCTTGTAGAATGTAAGCTTGCGAGCAGGGACCTCACTCCTAATGTTACTGTTTAAACTGTCCTTAAATTGTATTGAATTTATTGTCTGTACATGTCCCCGCTTAATTGTAAAGTGCTGTGGAATTTGTTGGCGCTATATAAATAAAAAATTATTATTATATTAGAATTTCTTGTTTAGCTGACAGACATTCAGACAGATGTATTTTTAGTTCAGCACATGGACCTTATAGTGTTTTTATATCAAGTCTGATAAATTAAAAATTACAACATCTACATGACTACATCACCAGAACCACCGTCATTACATTAAATCACCAGAACCACCATCAATACATCACCAGAACCACCGTCAGTGCAGTAAAACATCATCAGAACCACCGTCAATAAAGTAATGCATCACCAGAACCACCGTCAGTGCAGTAAAACATCACCAGAACCACAATCAATACAGTAATACATCACCAGAACCACCGTCAGTGCAGTAAAATATCACCAGAACCACGTAAATACAGTATTACATCATCAGAACCACCGTCAATACAGTAAAACATCACCAGAACCACAGTCAATACAGTAATACAGTACACCACCACAACCATCGTTAATACAGTAATAAATCACAACAACCACCATCAGTATAGTAATACATCACCAGAACTTCCATCAGTACATGAATATATTGCCAAGCTTAATACAGCAATCAATTGTAGTGTCAGGTCAGCCCCAAATACAATTGTATCACATTAACCTACAACTCCCAGCATGTTTTTAACCCTCCGTCACATACAATAGGCCTGACAGGCACATCTCTTTTACTTTCATTTCTCCTTCCTCACCAGATTGTGAGGAAATCCCCTCCCTCCAGGTAGTCTCCTGTCTCTAGCAGCTCTGTGAAACCTCATACCACAGTTGGATTCCAGAGCTTCAGGAGGACAGATATAACTGCGCTAATCTCTCAGGCTCATTGTATGTGAACACGTCACACTCAATAAGGTTGGTATTTTATGTTTTTATTCATCACAATTGTTTATTTAGCTTGTTTTATGAATGTATAGCACAAAGTGTGAGGGTATTTCATAGAAATAAGGCAGATTAAAAAAGAAAGTGTGCTGCTCAGGCATATACAGTAGTTCCCTAACACATATTCCTTCTCTTGCTTCAGATTATCTGCTGAAATGGAGAGGAAAATGTACAATTTATCAAAAAACCTTGATGTTGAGGAAGTAACAAACATGCTGTTAGATGATGTAGACCCCACACTGAATGAGGATTTAGGAGAGGAAAGTGAGATTGATTCTCATGATGAGGTGGAAGTATGTGAAGTGGATTCTGAAACAGAGCAAGATGGTGACAGTGATGAGGATGAAGATGTAGAATCTTATTATATGGGAAAAGATAAAAAAAACAATGGAAAAAGAAGCCACTCCAGAAAAAACGTAGGGAACCTCAAAACATTATTACTCACCTTCCTGCAGTTATAGGAACTGCAAGTAATGCAAAAACTGCAGTTGAATGCTGGAATAGTTTATTCACAGATGACATTCTGGACTCTATTGTCACATATACCAACCAATATATAGACATTATAAAGGACAAGTTCATCTGCAACAGAACCATCAAGGCCACAGATGAAATAGAACGGCGTGCTTTTTTTTGGATTATTATACCTTGCAGGAGCTTATAGGGCAAATAGACAAAGTTTGGAGGAACTTTGGAGTAAAGATGGGGATGGAGTTGAAATATTTGGCCTTGTTATGTCCATAAACAGATTCAAGCTTCTAATTCGTTGCCTTCGGTTTGACGACAGAACTACCCGAACCAAACGTAAAACACATGACCGACTTGCTCCAATTCGTGATATATTCCAAAAATTTGTTGAAACCTGTAAAAAAAGCTATTGCCCTGGGGAGAATCTCACTATTGATGAAATGCTCCCTGGTTTTCATGGTAGATGTGGTAGATGTGCCTTTCGTCAATATATTCCATCAAAGCCTAACAAATATGGAATAAAAATGTATGCCCTTGTTGATGCCAGTAAGACCTACACTTACAACCTGGAAGTTTATGCAGGAAAACAACCAGAAGGTCCTTACTGTGTCAGCAACAAACCCAGTGATGTTGTAAAAAGACTGGCTGAGCCCTTATTTGGATCGGGTCGCAATATAACAGCTGACAATTGGTTTTCAAATTGTGATCTGATTGATTATCTGAAAATGCAGAAGCTTTCATATGTCGGAACTGTAAGAAAAAAAAAAGAATTGCCTACACAGTTTGTAAGTGTGAAAGGGAGACAACAGTACAGCAGTATGTTTACATTCCATAATGGAAAGGTTTTGGTTTCCTATGTACCACAAGCAAAAAAAATTGTACTTCTTCTATTAACACTTCATGATGATGATGCCATCGATCCTGGGACTGAGGCACAAAAAAACCCGGAGATAATTACATTTTATAATGCAACCTAAGGGGGTGTTGATACAGCTGATCAGATGTGCTCAACTTTCAACATCAGCAGAAACACCAAACGCTGGCCAATGGTCATATTTTTTGCTATGTTGAATTTGGGTGGTATAAATGCACAAGTCATTTACCTTGAAAACAAGCTTGAACCACTCCGTAGACGATTCTATCTGAAAAAATTGGCCCATGAACTAGGGCTTGGAGAGCTACGCAGGAGAAGTATGAAAACAATCGGTATCCCCTCTCGCCTTCAAGTTCAGCTCAAAAGATTCCGCCCAGAAGACGATAGTGAAAATTCACCACCTGCACCACCTCCCAAAAGAAGGAGATGCACCACCTGCACCACGGAAAGCGGAATCAGAAGGCTTTCTAATTATGAATGTCACAAATGTCATAATGCAATCTGCCTGACACATGCAAAAATGATGTGTAATTCTTGCTCTTTGCTCTGCAAGTGTAATTTTTCTGGGGAAACTTTAGGATCTAATTCTGATTGAATATGTGTTTAATAGTACTTAAGGTACCTTAAAATTAAGTTTGTTTCCATAAATTTTCTTTGTAGAGTTTTTGGATAGAGTCGAACTGGGGACTATTTGGCGGGAGTTTTGAAATGTTTGTATTTCAGAGTTATTAGTTTTATGTTAAGTAAATGTTTTTTTTTGCACCTGATTATGTGTAGTCTCTTTTATTACATCCCTATGAAGGTCACTGATCACTTTTAGAGCACTGAAATTGCAAACATTAGATATTATAGGTATTTTTCTAGCCTGCGCCTGACAGTCACATTGTATGTGAACTCATTAGAACCGATATTGTATGTGACGGAGGGTTAACAATGGTAAGGAGATGTTTGAAGTTGTTGTTATCATCCATCATCAGACTGTAGACCATACACGAATCACAGTACTGTTTGGTCCTAGGCAGGAGTTTTATTAAACATTTAAAGAGTAACTTAACTTTTGGAAGATATTTTATATGTGTTTGGTCCATTAATTGGTCCAATCACATATTGGTGTGAGTCTGAAGATGGTTCAGTATGGAGAAGGGGTATCATGGGGTGGGACCTGAGACCCCCACCAATTGCTCAAAAGATCTCTTAGAAATGCACAGCTCAGGAGACAGGACTATGACTTTCTACTCACTGGATCCACTCTGCGCTGTGTGCATACTCTCCTGTCTCATGTGCTGCGGTCTTCTAGGAGGTCATTGTTTAGTGACTGGTGGGGGCCTCAAAACTGAGTGACCTACCGATCTGCTCAGAATGGGCATAAAACATAAAAAATATCCCAAAAGTTTATACAGTATACTCTTTAAAGCGGATATCTCAAATTTGAAAGTTATTCCCTATCCACGCGATAAGGAATAACTTTCCTATCACTGGGGGCCGAAGTGCAGTTGTTCCCACCGATCCTGAGGACCGGGGATTTGAAGATCCCAAGTTGAATGGAGCAGAGGCATCCTCACTACTGCTCCATTCATTCTAATGCGAATGCCAAAGATCAGCAGAGCGCTGTGCTTGGCAATCTCCGGCACTCCCATTAAAAATCGGTAGTGCCGATGATCGACTTCTGCTCCGATTCTTGGAAACTCTGGGGGTCCGACCACCCGCAGGGTGGATAACTTTCCAACTTAAAACAACCCCTTTAACAAGCATTAAAGGGGTTGTCAGTCTAAAACTACAAACCTGCAGTCACTCTTTCTGACTGCAGACTTGTGAATCCTCACATCACACACTGCTTGCTGTGAAAATTCTCCAGTGTCAGCTTCGGGAACGGTGGTCATGTGACCGTAAGTATGCGATATGCATACTCCCGGCCACAATCTGACTAGATAGGTGTGGCCTCGCTCAATATACTTGCATAGTCGGGTTGTGGCCGGCAGTATGCAAATCACATACTTGCAGTCACATGACCACTGTTCCCGACGCTGACATCGGAGAATCTTCCTTAGGCTATGTGTGCACGTTCAGGATTTGAAGCAGAAATTTCTGCAGCGTATCTGCATCTCTTTGGCAGGAAAAACGCTGTGGACAAAAAAACACTTGTTTTCCTGATTTTTTTATGCGTTTTTTTAAGCGTTTTTTGATGCATTTTTTTAAGCGTTTTTGTACTGAAATGCATGCTATTGGGAGCTAAATAAAGTTATTTGAAAAAAGAAATGTGGGACATTGCTTTAACCCTTGGATTACCGTCAAAACTGGGGTGAGTATATTGGTTCATTTAAGAATGTGTCTGTTGTATTTCAAATAAAGTGTTTGCTCTGTGTTTGTGTGTTTATTACTCCTTACTTTAGTTTAATTAGATTTGGTAATAAAAGGGTATGATTGACACCTTGTCATCACCAAACAAAAGAGGTAGGTGTCAGCTAATCCTATACACCCAATGTCATTAGCATTTCCATTCATGTCATTTCTGGGGCTTCTGGGAGCTGCTATTTTTAGCCTAGGAAGGTGCCATTAGGCAAACATGGTCCCTGGCTATTATTAACAGCTCATAGCTGTTTGGTTAGCCGCTATGTCCCCATGAACAGCAACAAGCAGCGCTTTGGAAGCAGCGTATTTTCGCTGCGTCCAAAATGCTGTGTTCTAATGCCGCACATTTGTTGTCGGTACATGTGAACCCACCGCATATAATGACACTTCAATCGGTCAAAATCTTCAGCAGAGACCAGCGTGTCCACTACAGAAATCGACATGCTGCTGGTGAGTTTGGGTATGTGGCCACGATCAGGAGCCGCTGCGGGTTTGAGGCTGTGTGTTTATACAGCATCAAACCCGTAGTGTCCAGATGTTACAGCATGGTAATTTTAGAAATCACATGTCCACTATGCATGCATCTGAGGCTGCAGATCACCGGTGGACACTGACATGTGGCGTGTCTTTCAGGACCGCAGCATGTCAAATTCTCTTGCGGAGTCGCTAGTCTCCGCAACAGAAATTTGACCACTAGAAAGTATTGAATGAGATAAATCCACATGTGGATTTACCTATGTTCAATAGAATGCAACGTTTTGGACGCAGCAAAAATATGCTGTATACAAAGCGCTGCTAAGTCTGGATCGTGGGCACATAGCTTAAAATGTAAAAAAAAATTGCGTGGGCTCCCGCGTCATTTTTATAACTAGCAGAGGGAAAGCCGACCGCTGGGGGCCAATATTAATAGCCGGGGAAATGGCCATTAGCCAACAATGTTCCCTGGCTATTAATAATAGCCCACAGCTGTTTGCTTAGCCTTTACTGGCTAGATTACAAGGAGACCCCAGAAAAAAATTGACGTATGGTCCCCCTATAAAATCTAACCAGAAAAGGCTAACCAGACAGCTGTGGGCTGATATTAATAGCCAGGGAAGAGGCCATGGATCCTGGCGCCCTCCGCAGCTAATAACATCACCCCTTAGCAGTCCCAGAAAAGGCGCATCCATAAGATGCGCCAAATCTGGTGCTTAACCTCTGCTCTTCCCACTGCCCTGTAGCAGTGGCGAGTGGCGTAATGGGGTTGGGGTTCATGTCAGCCTTGTTTTGGCGGCTGACATGAAACCAGGGTAGTAATGGAGAGGCGTGTATAAGATGCCCCCATTACTAACCACGTAGTAAAGTTTTCACCGCTTTTGCAATAAAAGACATTGCCAGAATAAAGTATTTTAATTAAATAAAAATACACACGGTTTTAATAATTTTTTCATTGCACCCTGAGTCCCCGAATCCCTTGATCTTCTGTAAAAAAAATAAAAATAAAAAACAACCATATCCCTCACCTGTCCACGTCACAACGTAATCCAGATTGTCCCTCAGAGACCCGGGTCACTTCTACAGCAGTGACATCAGCAATCACTGATGTAACTGATGGAGAAGATAGCAATGTACACTGACAGGAGTGTAAAATCACTCCTGTCAGTGTACATGGCTCTGCTGCAGGAGTGAGGTCACTTGGGCTCATCAGCTGAAGATCAGCTGATCAGCTCCGGTGACCTCAGCATCCGTGGTATGTGGGAACATCCTTGAGAATGTTCCCATGCAGCACCGATGCCGTAAAGTGAGGTTCCGGAGCCCTCAGCTGATTTTCAGCTGAGAGCTCACGTGACCTCAGGTCCTGGCAGCGCAGCGATGTACACTGCCGGGAGCGAGCGCACTCCCGTCAGTGTACCTCTGCCCGCCGGGCTGATCATATCGCCAGGGACATCGCGAGGACCAGGAGGACACCGGGGGGCGCCGGACAGGTGAGAATAGGTGTTTTTTTTCATTTAAAAATTTTTTTTTTTACACAGCGCAGAGCCCTGGCTCGGCTGATGACACTACTACTCCCCTTAGCCGCGCCGCTCTTGCTGTTATCAGCGGGACCGGCGGTCGGATGATGTGAGTAGTAGTCTTTCCCAGCCGACCCGGGTACCACTCTCTGTGCATTTTTGCAGCATATTTGACCAATTGACTAGTCAAATATGCAGCAAACAACCTCAGCAAATTTGCACATATATTTATACCTGTGGATTTGCTGCGGTTCAATTAAAGTCAATGAGCGGGAAACGCTGCAGAAACGCTACATAGAATGGACATGCTGTGTATTTAAACGCAATGACAATCCTGAGCGGAAAATTCTGCATCATGTGCACAGCACATCAGGATTGTCATTGCATTAGCAGGCAGATCAATTACATAGCGTTTTTGATGCATTTCCGCACAGAAAAAACGCTGCAAAAACGCATCAAAAACGCTGCGTGTGCACTTAACCATAGAGTGACTGAAGAATTATATTTTTAGACCAGACAACCCCTTTGACACTACAGCCGATAATGGGAAACTGATTATCAATCTATCTACAGACTGTCAATCACTCGATGCACAAGCAAAACATTCATTCGTTGGGCGAAATTAATTTTAAGCTTACTGAAAGGGAGTCTGTTACCCCAAAGTAACAATTAGACTGCATAAAGAGTTACATAGGGGACATAGCCCTACTAAAATAATAACAGGCATATTTGCTGAAAAAGCGACATTATGCAAATGAAGGCACTTCTGTACACCCTTGGTGTGGCCTAAGCCTTGTTGCATTGCTGTGACCTAACATTTGAAAATTAAAGGGAACCTGCCACTAGGTTTTCCCCATATAAAGTACAGCCAGCACCTATAAGCCCTCCGTTACAGCATACTAGAATGCTGTAAGCATGTCTTCAATCCCCTAAGCAAGGCACAGACTGCGTGATACGCTCCGATGGGCGTCTCTGGTCTTAATTAGTGATGAGCAAACGTGCTCGCTACTACTCGGTACTCGCCCAAGCATCATGGTGCTCGACAAGCTCGGCGCTCGGCGAGTATTTCCAGGTTGCTCGGGCGGGAACTCGGGTCCCCTCCCTGCATGTTTGGCGCTCTTTAGAGAGCCAATGAACATGCAGGGATTGCCTGCCATGCACTGTAATGCCGTAGACATGTTGGTTGTGGGCATTACAGTGATTGGCTGGCCGCACAGCGTCATCAGGTCTATATACGACCTGGCGCCGCCATGCTCGTCACAGTCACTCCAGATCAGACAGTGTAGGGAGAGGTGCTGCTGAGCTAGAGAGAGATTTCCTTGTGTATTAGGTAGTGTAGGGAGAAAAACCGTACATTACACATATCCATCTTAACAAACTAACTAACTAATCCATCTGCAGAGATATCAGGCAGGCAGTGTATATAGGAGGCAGGCAGTGTATATAGCAGACTGCAGTGCACATAGCACAAGAGGCTCCATTCCAGTTCTGCCTTCTCCTGCTGTTAGATATCTCTGGAAATAGGCCCAGGTGTCAGCGGGCAGGAATCATTTTTTTTGCATCTTAATCTTCATTATTTGCTTAAAAAGCAATCCAGAGAACACGATTTTTCTGCGCCATTAGCTTGTTGGCACTGCAGAATACAGTCAGGTCCTTTCCATATTACAGCGCTAAAAATCCATCTATTTAAAACTGTGTTTTCTTCAACATACGGATTACATATACGTTTTCAGAAAATACTGCCATTTCTGGCATCCATTAAAAAAAATTTCAGTGTGTCAGCAAAGTTTTTGACACTCGTTTGCTGTTCAAAACAGTTACCTACAGGCCAGGTATTTAAAACTGTGTTTTCTGCGTCACACGGATCACATATACGTTTTCAGAAAATACTGCCATTTCTGGCCTCCATTAAAAAAAAATTTCAGTGTGTCAGTGAAGCAATTCACACCAGATTGCTGTTCAAAATAGTTACCTACAGGCCAGGTATTTAAAACTCTGTTTTCTCCGTCACACGGATCACATATAAATTCGCTCCAAACTCAGTCATTTGTTGTGAGCGTGGAAGATACTGTCCTCCATTTAAAATAGGCAAGGCACGTGGCAAGGGACGGGGAACTGGACGTGATGGTAATGGTGCATGCAGAGGCCGAGGACAAGGCCGTGGGCAAGCCGAAATTGTGCCACAACAAACACCCACATCTTCTCGCCTGACCTTCCTGTCCCAATTTCTAGGGGACCGCAGCACACCACTATTGAACCCAGAGCAGTGTCAAAAGGTTGTTGGTTGGCTAGCGGATAATGCTTCCAGTCACTTAGCCACCACCACCACCCTGTCTTCCACATGGTCAAGTCTCAGTAGCCGTGAGTCTGGACCGCATATTCCTCACCCTGATCCTCCTTCCTCCCACCATGCCGAGTACCCAGAGACAACTGATCCTCTGAAGAGCTGTTCACTTTTCCATTTATAGATTCGGGCCTCTCGCCCGGTCCACTTGAAGCGGGGCAAGAGGAGATCGTGTGTAGCGATGCCCAAATATTTGAGCAGCCACGGTCACACGAAGGCGACGGTGGGAAAGTGTCACAAGAGGTGGACGATGATGAGACACAATTGCCAGAAAGTCAGGAGGAGGACCAGGGTGCGGAAGTGGAAGACAAGGTGGTGGATGATATAGTAACTGACCCAAACTGGCAGGAGGACATGCAGAGCGAGGACAGCAGCACACAGGGGGAGGGAGGCAGAGCACGCCAACAGGCATGAAGCAGTGTGGTGGCCGCAGACAGAAGGCAGGCAACCGTTCCCCGTAACACCAACACGAAGGAAGTTGCCAGTACAACTGTTAGGTCTTCCCGAGTCTGGTTGTTTTTTTAAAGACTCTGCCGATAACCCCAAAAAGGGGTTGCAACACCTGCCAGGCCAGCATCAGCAGGGGTGGCAAAACGACCAGCCTGACCACCACCCGCATGATCCGGCACATGGCAGCAAAGCACCCGACTTTTTGGGCCGAATCCCAGGGTCCAGGAAAAGTGTCTGCAGGTGGCACCATTGCCAATCCCCTGTCCATGGTGCATGCGAAGATGCCTCCTGCCCTGCACCTGTCGTTGCACACTCTCAAGTAGCAGCATCAGGAAGCACGTCCATGTCCTTGTCCCAGCGCAGCGTCCAGTTGTTCATACCCCACATTTCGAGTGCAAGCAGGCCACACTACTAAATTCTCACATTTCACGACTGCTTGCACTCGAAATGTTGCCTTTTAGGCTCGTGGAGACGGAAGCATTCCGCAACCTGATGGCTGCGGCCGTCCCTCGGTACTCGGTTCCCAGCCGCCACTATTTCTCCCGGTGTGTCGTCCCCGCATTACACAAGCACGTGTTCCAAAACATTAGCCGTGCTCTCAACAATGCAGTTACCAGTAAAGTCCAGCTAACCATGGACAAGTGCTTGTGGGCAGGGACGATACATCTCACTGGACACACACTGGGTTAACATAGTGGAAGCCGGGACCCAGTCGGACCTTGGGACTGGGTCCCTTAGAAAAAGCCGGCACCCCCGGCGAAACGCGCGTCAGGGACGTTATGTCCTGTGAATTTATGTGACAGCCAGAATCTCTATGCCCCGTCCCTATTTGCCGGCTATGCCTCTGATACACAAGATGCTATAGTGTCTCTTTGGAGTATAATAGCTCCAGGGTACACAGACCGTGTGCGTACCACATGCACGCGATCAGTGTTTGAGACCGCACTGCCGGTGTCAGGAGCAAATGTGCAGCTTTACGCTCAGCCGCCCATGATAAGGCGCTGCCTGCTCTGTGATATTGTTGCGGAGGTCGAGATTTGTGGCCCCGCATAACCTATATACACGGGGGTACAATCACATCTGTACCGGCAGAATCCTCTTGCGGGGATTCTTAGTGTGGTCCCGCTTGATTAATGTACATTGTCGCTTGAAACAGAAAAGCGACCTTTACCTAAGATCCGTCAGTTTATATATTACTGACAACATTACAGCTGTTACACCGCATAGCGATCCACAGGTAATCTATTAACCTGGTTATGAGGATTGCAGCGGGGACCCACATTGTATTAAGCTCCCTGTAATATTCTACTGACTCTGGATACATTGGGGGACGAATATAATTAGGGCATTAGAAGAACATATTTCCCCACCTTTTAATTTAAAGGGACGCTGGTGGTGGAACCACATAATTTTATCGGCTGTTTCACACATTCCAGGATTTACAGGGTCCGAATGATACAATCATTTAGTAGAGACCCTATATACATCGACACAGGATGTATGGTTTAGTACATAATTAATAAGATTTTATACAAATGTATTCTTTCAGATTTTAGATACATAATAAAAGTTAAATTTTAATTCTATTCACAACCTTTTCCTTCTGTCCCCTTCCCTTATGATTTATTGTCTAATTGGTGGTGTTCACCTGTGTGAATATTGTCCCATATAATCGGACTCTATTGGTTTGGACCTTGGGACGGAACACGTGGTCCCAACGCCAAGGATTGCGGGCCCTAGGTCAATCAGGGTTGCCCCCACGGTCTACAGCTCCTGCTCCTTATGCTCCTCAGCCTCCTCCTCCTCTTCAGCCTCCATCTCCGAAATGGCAACATCAGTCACAAGCTGACAGCACTGCAGCACTGCCTTGGCCAAGCGGCAACAGGCTGTGCTGAAGATAACATGCTTAATGCTTAATTGACAAACCGCCCAGCGCCACAGAGTTGTTGAAAGCTGTAACACAGCAGCCTGATCTGTGGCTCTCACCGCTGAACATACAGCCAGGCATGGTCGTGTGTGACAATGGGCGGAATCTGGTGATGGAGAAATGACAGCCGGGGTAGATACAGTTTCCCTCTATGCCAGTCCTTTCACCGAGCTAAAGAATATGGCTGTGGTGAAATACAACTCCCACTGAGAAGCTGTTTCAGATTGAAAAACATTGTGCCCACCAGAGGATTTGATTCTGAGGGCTAACCTTTCTCCCCCGCTCAAGAGCCCCATAGCAGCTGCAAAGTTAGCGCTATCATGAACTCTCCTGAGGTAGAAGCCAAGGCACACCAGAGGATTCTCTGGTGGGACCGTCCAACCCTGCCAAGAAGCAGTCCTGGCAAAGAAAAGTGTGTGGAAAGGTTCCCGGACACTCTATGGCTGCTTTTTTACTGAGGAGGAAACACACGCAAACACGGGGAGAACATACAAAGTCCTTGCAGATGTTGTCCTTGCTGTGATTTGAATCCAGGATCCCAGCGCTGCAAGTCTTCAGTGCTAACCACTGATCCAATGTGCTTCCGTTCACCCTCTAATATCTAACAGGCTGGAGAAACTTGCACCTACTGGCGCTCTATCTTCAGCTCCTTTGTGAGAAAATGTATTTGGGCTGCCACTCAGTCTACCAAATTAAATTCCTGAGAAGGAAATTGGGGATGGCTTCGCTACTGGTACTGGGGGCAGTGCTAATACCATGGTGTCGTACCATAGTTTGCTGGAAATATTCCAGGCTGGTAGGCGGCAAGCAAATTCCCACAGAAAAGTACCAGCAGTAATGTTCAGGGACCCGCGCTTGTAGAAGACGGAGACAACACCGGGAGAAATAGTGACGGCTGGGGACCGAGTATGGACACGAGTCATGAGGCATGTGGTGCCGAAAAGCTTCCGCCTCCAGGAGCCTAAAAGGCCACATTTCAAGTGAAAGAAGCTTTACAGGACTTCCTGTGAGAAATTACACGCAGGGTAGATAGGGTTTCCCTCTATGCCAGTCCTTTCACCGAGCTAAATACAACTGTCAGCAAAAAAAAGTTGTGGACTGGCTCCATACCGTCCCTGTCCACATTCACCTGTCCACGTGTTTGTAGTTAGGCGGTCCTTCCCAGTAAGTGCACTGGGGAGGGCACGGGTAATGTTGTGGGACCCGTGCTTGTGAAAGGCGGAGGCGATACCGGGAAATATAGTGGCGACTGGGGACCGAGTATGGACAGCCGGCTGCCGCCTGCATGAGGTTGTGAAAAGCTTCCGCCTCCACGAGCTTAAAAGGCCACATTTCAAGTGCAAGCAGCTGTCAAAAATTTGGCAGTATAGTATTGCAGCCTGTGGGTGGGTGGGTGGCTGGCTGCCTGCATGCTTGTGCTTGCATTCCAAGGAATGGGGTAGGGACAACTGAACGCTGCAGTGGGACAAGGACGTGGACGGTGATTGTTGCAAGTCTGCAATGACAGGCTCATGGCGGGAGGCATCTTCGCATGCGCCAAGGATCACTTATGATGGGCACACTTTTAGGCAGTGACCTGGGAGTCAGAGATGCTTCCAGAGGTCTTCCCCATGATGTTCCCATGACTTTTCAGCAACATATGCATGTGTCTGATGATGTGTCACACACCACATGGCCAGATAAGGTTGGAAAATGTTAAAATGAAATTTCCTGGTGAATGCATTTGACGCGCCCCCTGGGCCGTGGGGTACTCGGTGCCGGGCTGGTCGTTTTTAGGGAAGATGTCACAGTGGCGGTGACCCGGTCCGTGACCCAGGGCGGTCAATCAAAGGAGAATTATTTACAGGGGATTTATAGTTTTTATATACAGTTCATGACGCCAACTGTGGTATGCGGCTAAAGGGAGCCGCCGCTGTGGAGCAGATCCTCTGGAGCTGTTGTTAATGCAGCAGAGTTGGTTCGGCTCTCCACAGGTAGAGCTTAGCTCCAGGGCAGTGTAGATGTTGTTGTTATGAAGTAGCACTCGTGGTGCAGTGTAGTGCAGGGAGTAATGGCGTAGCAGCAATAATTGACAGAGACGGTGGGGTGCAGTCTTCAGGGTTTTACTCACGATTTTCAAACTCCAAGTTACCATGGCCAGGGTAACCTCCCACGTTGTCCTGTGCTTACTCAGGGAGGGGTTCAGCTAACCCTCAGGTACCTCCAGAGTACATAGCGGGACCCCCTTCTGTGTGTTCCTTCTGGCCGTCTCCCTGCACCTCACACCTAGTGTCCCAATCCAGTGACCGGGGACCTTGTCGGGCGATGTCTTCTCTGTCCCCTGGGTCCTTTATGGCTACCTTCTTGGTGAGACAGATGTGGATTGTGGCTGCAGCACCTGAAATACTGCAGCCTCCGGTTTCCTAGTTGAGACTTGAAGAACTCTGCTAGTTTAGGGACCGCTCCCATCTGTGCGACCTGACCCCTCCACCGCCTGGCAGATTCAGGCGTACGGGTGGCCGACACGTTCCTGGAGCCTCTCCTGCTCCTCTCTCCCTCAGTCTGTCCTGGGCCTCTCCTCAGGCCCTCCTCCTGAGCAGAGCTCCTACAGAGCTCCTGCTCCCAACTTTTCCTCTCACTGAAGAACCCTTCTAGATTGTTCCACCCTCTTTTTATATCACTTCTTTCAATGCTCCCCTGATTTACTTCCGCCACTCACACCCACTACATGTTTCCCCCTACTTTGGTTCCCCCACTCCAGCCAAGGACAGGGCTCAGCAGGAAGCGAGACACATCTTGCCCTTCCAGCTGGTCTGGAGTAGTGTAGTGTTGGATGCAGGTGTTAGGGTCCCGGGCTGTACTCCTTTCTTACCTGAGAGTGAGGTACAACACCTCTGGGTGAGATGCAGTACCTCTGTGGCGACCGAGCCCTCACATTTCTCTTGGTTGAAAGCAATGCAGAAGTGCAAAAACACATCAAAAACGCTACATGTGAACATAGCCAAAGGTGTGGAGGAGTATTTTGTTTTTGGTTATTTATTTTGCCTTATATACAAGTCATTACCCTGGAAAGGATGTTTCCATTTTGGTTTCGTTTTTGTATGTTTTATTGTGAGTCCGTAAAAGTGGTGTAATACTCTGACAATGTTGTTGACAGCAGTGATCTGGGAGTCAGAGATGCTTCCAGGGGTCTTCCCCATGCTATCCCCATGTCATTTGAGCACTGTTCCCATCGATTTGGGCAATTTTTAGGCCCTCTGCAGACCGCCGGGGGGAGCCGCCTGAAAAATGCTCAAGTTTCTCATAGACTTACATAGGGCTCGTTGCTTGGGTCGAGCACCCGAGTATTCCAATTTGCTCGACCCAAGCAACGAGTACCCGAGCATTTTAGTGCTTGCTCATCACTAGTCTTAATCCAATGCCTCCTCTCGTCTTACAATTGTCGTCCTCCTCCCATGCTTCATGTGCATGACGCATCCTACGTCATCATCACGGTGTCCCCCAATCTCGCACCTGCTCAGGCGCACTTCTCTCTGCCCTGCCAAAGACAGAGCAAAGTACTGTAGTGTGCATGAGCCAGGAAAGGCAAAAGACCACTGATGACACGTAGGTAAAGCTGCAGCATGCGCACTACCAATCTTTGCTTTGGACGTACAGACAGCATACCATACAGACAGCATACCATAATGCTGTAACAGAGGGCTTATAGGTGCTGACCGTACTTTATATGAGGAAAATCTGGTGACAGGTTCCCTTTAAAGACAGTCCTTTGTCTTGATAGTGATCCATTGGTAAGAGCGAGCACAGTCTAACATCAGTTCACCTGTCTGCACTTGTGCACCCACACTGGAAGAGCACAGCAGACACTCCAAGTACCAGTGCGGGTGTGCACACTACATGGCTGTGGGATCATTCTGACACCTGGATCCTGTCTATCTGCGGCTGCCACTTG
Organism: Phyllobates terribilis; assembly: GCF_046119375.1. Classification (NCBI taxonomy): domain Eukaryota; kingdom Metazoa; phylum Chordata; class Amphibia; order Anura; family Dendrobatidae; genus Phyllobates; species Phyllobates terribilis. The sequence goes on along the minus strand of NW_027362762.1, from coordinate 534,415,355 downwards.
GTGCACTTGGAAGTAGTGAGCGAGCAACTTCAGTGAGGAGGAGACAAGACATTGTGATGTGCTCTCTGCTCACTTTAACGCCCTTCCTCCTCATTGAGTCTGAAGCCAAAAGCATGCAGCAACCAGGCATCATAACATCATAACGCGCCTGCAGTCACATTGTGTGCGAGTTCCCACTAGTGATGAGCGAGTTTGTTTTGTTAACCCTTTCGGAGAGCATGCTCGGGTGCTCGCTGAGTATCTTCAGTGCTCATGATTTGCGACTGTTTGACTTTAATAGATGTGAGGCATTCCTCACATGTATTAAAGTTGTCAAATAGTCGCAAATCATGAGCACGGAGTGACTGAAACATAACACTCGAGCACGCTGAAGATACTCGGAAAACACCCGAGCATGCTCGGAAATCTCGAGTAACGAGCATTACTGTATAACAAGGGATTTACTTTAATATGCAACTTGGAGCGTGTAACGGTGCACCAAGGCATATGCCACGCCAAGAGCGAACAGAAGCGCCCTCATTTGCATATAAAAAAATTAAATATTAAGCTAAGTTAAAACTGTATATACCTGGGCTATGTTCCCTATATAAATGTCTATGCAGAATAATTGGCATTTTGGGGGAGAAAGACTCCCTTTATGTATCGTGCTCCCCCCATGTTCTCCATACCGGGCTTCCCCCCATGTTCTCCATACCATGCTTCCCCCTCTCATGTTTTCTATACCATGCCCCCCCCTCATCTTCTCCATACCAAGCTTCCCCCCATGTTCTCCATACCGTACTTCCCCCCTCATGTTCTCCATACCATGCGTCCCTCCCCCTCATGTTTAGTGTTGAGCCACCCCCGTAGTGTTCGAGTTCGGTTCGGTTCGTCGAACACCCGTGTGTTCGCCGAACTGTTCGTCGAACTGTTCGTCGAACACCTTCGAACACCGTTAAAACCAATGGCAGGCAAACAAAAACACATAGAAACACATAGAAAACACCTTCAAAGGTGTCCAAAAGCTGACAAACTGCTCAGAAGACACAACTAACACATGGAAAAGTGACAAGTACATATAGTCATGCGAAAAGAAAAGAGGTGGAGGAGTAAAAGGAGGGGGAGACACAGATATAGGCATGTCATGCCCTTCTAAAATCCAAAAAGTGAGAAGCCGAGACGGCCAGTCCGCTCCTGCCCGTGCCACCTCCGTGTCGCCGGGTTTGTGCCAGAGCCGCGGTGAACCCTGACGGCCAGCCCCCCTCTCCCAATACTGGTGCCTGTCCGCTGGTGGGTCGAGAGAGCCCCCCTGTGGTGGAGGCAGCTCTAAGCTTTTTAATTTAAATTGTCCCTCTAATTTGAATGAATACACTTTAAATCCATTTACAAGGATCTATTGGAGGGCAAGTCTCATGCCAGCAGCCGCGTAATTCCAGCTCCAGTAGCGTCCACTAAAGCTGCTGCAGTTAAAAAGCTTTTATAAGGATCGAGCTCGGCTGTCCACCGCAAGGCATCCTACTGCCAGTCCCAGCCCCTATGCCTTGGGGTGCCTCCTGATGCTCTTCACTAAGTATCCCGTGGTCCCGAAGCATTTCCTTTGAAAAAATTAAGTGTCCAAACTACAGGTGGTGTAACTTGCTTAACAGCCGGGATAATCCGCTGACTAGCAGACACTGCTACTAGGCACAAAGTATTTCCTGGGCTAGATGCAGTTAAAAATTTGTAAGTAGATACTCTCGTTGGATGCTGAGAAAGCATTCCATAGAGTCTCCTGGCACGCCATATATGATTCTCTTAAAAAGCTTGGGGTAGGGGTCTAGGGGACCCTTTTATAGCCAAAATCACGGCCCTGTATCACAATACGTCACCTAGGCTGAAGATAAATGGAACTGTAGCACCGAGGGCTCGGTTGCTACAGACGTATTGCACCTCACCCAGAGGTGTGATATCTCACTCTCAGATAAGGATGGAGTGTGGATCAGGACCCGACACCTGCATGCATTACACCACATTGCCGTGGGGCAGGGCGACCAATATGCCCCTGAGATGGGCACGACAGTCCCTGTCCCTGGCTGGAGTGGGGGGAGGGAACACTGAGGAAGGGGAACCCTGCAGTGCAGGAGCAGGGAGGAAGCAGTTCCTGGGTGCATTGAGAAGGGAGTATAAAAGGTGGGCACCATCTTAGTTCAGTGCAGAGAAGTCTGAGCAGAAGTGGCAGGGAGCAGGGGCTCTGCATGAGCTCTGCTCCGGAGGCGGGCCTAGTAACAGAGGCCCAGGCCTGCAAGAGGGAGAAGGAAGGAAGAGGAGCGGAGAAGGCTCCAGGAACGAGGAATGAAGGGATCCCAGGGGTGCGGACGGGCGAGTCGCCACCGCACGCCCGAATCCACCTGCGTGGAGGGGTCAGGCCAAAGGGGGAGACCGGTCCCCGAACGAGTGGAGGCAGGAAACGACCCTCAGCTAGAAACCGGAGGCTCTGACATTTTATGTGGCGCAGCCCCTTGCTCCACCCGCTAGGAAGGCACCACATAGGGTCAGGGAAACTGGCGCCAAGTTTACCAAGAGGAGGCCCGAGGCAGCCGGACAGAAGTGTTGGTAAGAAAGGCCAGACAAAGGACACACAAAGGGGGTCCTGTGAAGCGCTCCAAAGTTATCTGGGAGTTGTCTGAGCCCCTCACCTGGTGAGCACAGTACGACGTGGGCAGCCGTTACCTGCAGACGTGGTCTGGATAATAAGAACTGTGAGTAAAGGCCCTGAACTGCATCACTGACTCCGTGTCGTTACTGCTGCTGCCCTGCACCATCACCCCCATCCTCCGCATACACTGCCCTGAGGCTATACTCCTCCCGTGGGGAGTTATGCTACGCTCTGCTACACCCACAACACCAGCCTTAGCGGTCTGCCCTGTAGCGGCGGTTCACTCTAACCGCAATCCACGGGTGGCGTAGTCGGACATTTAAACATCAAAACCACATAAATAGTTCCGCCACTGGTTTGACCGCCCTGAGCCACGGAACTGGGTCGCCGCCACGAAGACTACAACCACCAGCATCCACCAAAAAGGGTCCGGCTCCGGGTGTCCCAAGGCCCAGGGGGTGCGTCAGAACATTTTCATCACCTTTCACAATCACCAATGGGACAAGGCAGGGATGTCCTCTGTCCCCTCTCTTATACATCCTAGTGACGGAGCACCTGCTCTCATCAATTCGCCATAACCCCAATATTAGGTGGATTGAGGTGGGAGGCACCGAGTACAAGTGCTCTCTATTTGCTGATGATGTCCTAGTATATATCACTCAATCACATATATCCATCCCTGCTGTTATGGCTGAAATAGATCACTTTGTTACATGGTAAAATTTTAAAATCAATGCAGCGAAGTCTGAGGCCCTCGATGTCTCCCTCCCTAAATCCATATAGGATTCCATCCAGTCCAACTTTCCCTTTGCCTGGCCCTCACAGGGTATCAAATACTTAGGAATTCCTATTCATAGAGACCTCTCCCATCTATGTTATCTTAATTTTGGGCCCTTTATTGAACAATTCCATACAGACCACGGTTGGCAAGTTAGAACTGTAAGATTCACTACGTGAACCACTGGTGTTTTGTGGAAAAGCACATGTACATCGCGTTCCAAATTATTATGCAAAAAGTGTTTAGGAGTGATAAGGGAAGAATTTGTTTGTTTGTCAGTTAAACTCATTGATGGTGATGTGTGTCAGGGCTCTTTATATCACTGTAAGCAATTGCAGACACCTGTGCTAATTAGTTTGGCAGGTGTGTCCAATGAAAGGCAAGACTACTTAAGAAGGCTCTCTCACATTATTAAGCAGCCTACATTTTCTGCCAAAATGGGAAAGAAAAAGGATGTGTCGGCTGCTGAGAAGCAACAAATTGTGGAGTGTTTAGGTCAAGGCATGACTACAATCAACATTGTGCGATGATCAGGATGAAGTGTCTTGGCAATCAAGAAGTATGTAGCTGATTCACAGTACACACGTGTGCGTGCTGATAAGGGCAAATTGAGGACTCTTTCCTACAGGCAATTACGTCAGGTTGAAAGAGCAGCGGCAAAAAAGCCTTGTCATAGCAGCAGACAAGTTTTTGAAGCTGCTTGTGCCTCCAACGTCCCCCGAACAACAAGATGCAGGGTCCTTCAGAGGTTTGCAGCTGTGCATACGCCATCCTGTCGACCTCCTCTATCCACTTCACACAAGCAGAAACGGCTCCAGTGGGCCAAACATTACATGAAGACTGATTTCAAAACTGTTTTGTTCACGGATGAGTGCCGTGCAGCGCTCGATGGTCCAGATGAATGGAGTGGAGGATGGCTGGTTGATGGACACCCCACGCAAACACGGCTACAGCGCCAACAAGGAGGAGGTGGAGTAATGTTTTGGGCTGGAATCATGGGGAGAGAGATTGTCGGCCCCTTTAGGATCCCTGAAGGCGCTAAAGATGAACTCCATAATGTATGTGGATTTTCTCAAACAGCACTTCCTGCCATGGTTCAAGAAGAAGAACCGTGTATTTCACAGCAAGATCATTTTTCTGCATGATAATGCACCATCTCATGCTGCACATAAAACATCTGCATCTCTGGCTGATATGGGCATAAAAGGGGACAAACTTATGGTGTGACCCCCATGCTCCCCTGACCTCTACCCCATTCAGAACCTTTGGAGCATCATTAAAAGGAGTGTCTATGATGGCGGGAGGCAGTTCACATCTAAGCAACAGCTCTGGGAGGGTATTCTGTCCTCATGCAAAACAATTGAAGCAGAAACCATCCAAAACCTGACAAATTCAATGGACGAGAGAGTTCAGAAGCTCCTTTCGAACAAGGGGTCCTATGTGAAAATGTAACATCACCTAGAATAAAGTTTTGAGTTGAAAACTGTTTGATTTCAGTTTCTAACAACCTGCTAATGCTTATAATTTCAAAAATGACCATTTTTTTGGTCTTTATTAAAATGAAAAGGTTGATCGAAAAGTTTGGGGGATCTAAGAGTGTGGCAACCCAGTAGTCATGATTACTTCGAATTCTGACAATATGAGGGTCATGCTGCAGGTAGTGCAGCAAGAAGGCACTTATGTGTCTTGCGCATCTCGGAGCCCCAAAATTATTTTCCGGGCTAGATGCAGCTAAAAATTATTTTTAATTTTAAATCTGGTGAAGCTTATTATAGATGGCCTAATAGGATCAGTGCTGCACACTGCTACAAAGCCCAAATTATTTTCCAGTCAAGATACAGATAAACATGATTAGTAATTTGAAAGCTTAAAACGGTTGGTAGGGTGATTTTAACCAATCATCAAGCTTTTACTCTCCCCAGGATGACACAGGGGTAGAAAAGTCGTTTCGGATCCATGATTTGTTCATCTTTATGAACGTGAGTCTGTCTACATTATCAGTGGAGAGCCGCGTGCGCTTATCTGTCAGCACACCACCAGCAGCGCTGAACACACGTTCAGACAGAACGCTGGCTGCGGGGCATGACAAGATCTCCAAGGCGTAAGTGGCTAGCTCCGGCCATTTATCCAGATTGGAAGCCCAAAAAGAGCAAGGGTCCAGTGACACAGTCGTGGCTTCAATGTTTACTTGGAGATACTCCTGTACCATCGTCTCTAGGCGTTGACTATGTGTCAGACTTCTTGTCTCCTGTGGCCTTGCAAAGGATGGGCTAAAAAAGTGGTGAAATGATTCCGCAAAATTGATGTTACCAGCAGATACTGTGGTTCTGTTACGGTTTGAGTGCTGAACACTTGACGGTCCCACGGTTGGCAAGTTGGAACTGTGAGATTCACTACGTGCACCACTGGTATTTTGTGGAAAAGCACATGTAAGATTCTGCAACAGTCTCTGCTGATACTCCTGCATGCGTGCATCCCTTTCTATGGCAGGAATAATTTCTGCAAATTTACTTTTGTACCGGGGATCTAACAGTGTGGCAACCCAGTAGTCAGGATTATTTCTAATTCTCACAATTCGAGGGTCATGTTGCAGGTAGTGCAGCAAGAAGGCACTCATGTGTGTTGCGCATCCAGGAGCACCAAGTCCCTGTTGTGTTGGTGGCGAGGTAACAATCATGCTTCCTTCCTCTGTCCTCTCCCCCCAACCTCGCACAACAGAAATGTGATCAAGGTCTCCCTCATCTGATGAGTCTTCCATCAGTTCGTCCTCCACTTCTTCCTGGGCTCCTGCACCTTCCTCACTAGTTTGGCTGCTACCATGCGCCCTGGTAAAATCATCTCCCCCACCCTCACATGCCTGCCGCCCTGGTGCTGCCGACCGTCTGGACCTTGCAGATGTTAGCCCTTCCGCATACAACTCCTCCTCCTCTACTTCCTCCACCTCCTCTTGTGCCACCACCTGACTCCGAATTCTGTTTAACATGTGCTCCAGCATGTAAATCACCGGAATAGTCATGCTGATAATGGCATCGTCAGCACTAAACATCTTCGTCGCCATTTCAAAACTGTGCAGAAGGGTGCATAGGTCCCTGATCTGAGACCACTCCTCCAGCGTGATTTGCCCCACCTCTGAATCTCGTTGGCCCAGGCTATACGTCAGAACGTATTGCACCAGGGCTTGTCGGTGCAGCCACAGTCGCTGCAACATGTGCAGAGTTGAATTCCACCGGGTAGGCACATCGCATTTTAGCCGGTGAAGTGGCAGGCCCAACGACTTCTGTAGAGATGTAAGTCGCTGAGCTGCGGGATGCGAACGGCGGAAGTGAGCACACAGCGACCGTGCCCTCTGCAGAAGGCCATCTAGTCTGGGATAGTGGGCTAAAAATTGCTGGACAACCAGGTTCAACACGTGAGCCATACAAGGCACGTGTGTGACATTGCCCCGGCGAAGGGCCGCACCCAGGTTTGCAGCATTGTCGCACACGGCCTTCCCTGGTTTCAGGTCCAGTGGAGACAACCATTCATGAAATTGGTTCTCCAGAGCTGACCACAACTCCTCAGCTGTGTGACTCACATTTCCCAGACATTTCAATGTAAAAACCGCCTGATGACGTTGAGCCCTACTGCCAGCATAGTAAGGAGGTGTGCAGGATCCCTTCTGCGCAGTTAGAAAGCTTGTGGCATGACCAGACAGGCTTTGGGTGCAGGTGGAAGACCGAGAGGAGGTTGAGGAGGCAGAAGCAGTGGAGGAAAAATGACATAAAGAGGATTGACGCACAACTCGTGAGGACGGCAAGACTTGGACAGCAGCCCCTTGTCCTGCTGTCACCATAGTTACCCAGTGCCCAGTCAGCGACATGTAACGCCCCTGTCCATGCCTACTCGTCCAAGTGTCTGTGGTGAAATGCACCCTGTCACACACAGAGTTTCTCAAAGAAGCGGTGATGTTGTGTGCGACATGCTGGTGGAGCGCAGGCACACCTTTCTTTGAGAAGTAGTGCCGACTGGGCATCTGGTACTGGGGCACTGCGACGGACATAAGGTCTCGAAATTCCTCTGTGTCCACCAGGCGGAAAGGCAGCATTTCTGTAGCCAAGAGCTTGCAGATGGTGAAATTCAACCTCTTAGCTTTCTCATGGCTAGGAGGAAATGGTCTTTTACTTGTCCACATCTGAGGGACCGAGGGCTGGCTATTGTGCTTAGACGGGGTTGATAAGGGTGTCCCCGGCAAACTGCCGGTCTGTGAGGAAGATGCAGGCGGACATGTTAGGTTGCCTTGATCCAAAGGTGGTGCTATCGATGTCGGACAGCGCTCAAGACCAGCTGGTGTTACCACCTCCAAAGAAAATGATGACCTGCCAATCACGCTGGCTGTTGCGGGTAAAGAGGTGGCAGGTCTGCGCCCCAAAACAGGTGTGACTGCTGTCCCCCCAGTCACAGAGGATGAAGAGGCCGCGGATGCACAAGATATGGCAGACGGTGGTTGGCCCGGCCGGCTAGACCGCATTGTAGCACACTGAGCTTCCCACTGCAACTTATGCTTCATGTCCATGTGCCGGTTCATGCATGAAGTACTCAAACTATGTATTTTTTGGCCTCTACTTAGCTTTTGCTGACAAATGTTACAGATAACACGAGTTGGGTCATCTTTATCGATCTGAAAAAATGCCCAGGCTATGCAAGGCTTAGCACCCATGCGACCTGAAGAGCCACCACGACTTGTGGTGAGAGGCAGAGTTGTGTTTGAGGATGCAGTTGTTGACGTGCTTCCAGTACTACGTCTCTGTCCAGGAAGGCGCAACCTGACCTCGTCGTCACTAGCATCTTCCTCCACCTCCTCTGCTGACCTCATCTCTTGGCTGACTGTGGGTTGACAGTAAGTGGGATCTCCGACCTCATCATCACCCTGTGCGTTATCACACCCGTCGTCCTCAGAGCCAACCTGTTCCTGCCCTGACAAAAAACTAAAGTTGTCGCTCCAATCAGGTATTTGAGTCTTATCATCGTCTTCCTCATTGTCTCCACCAACAGGAGTTACAGTTTGGGAATGAGGGTCTACATTATGGTCAGAACCTTCTGCGTCTGGTCCTGGATCCGACTCATAAAGATTCTGGGCATCAGTGCAGATCATTTCCTCGTCTGGATTCACAGAAGCGCTGGAGTCGACCTCTGATTCCCAGGCTATAGTATGAGTAAACAGCTCTGCAGACTCAACCATCTGTTCTACCTCATACTCAGACGGGCAGCTGGAGATTTGGGAGCTGTGAGGAAGCAAGTGCGATTTGGGTGACACCTTTGAGGACTGGAGTATTTGTGATGTTGAAGTTGATGTGGAGGAGAGCCCACTTAAAGGAGCACTTGATATCCGTTGAAGCACCTGCTGTTTTTGTGCCTCATCTGGAATTTGTAGCGATTGGCGTGGCCGTAAGAAAGGGATCTTATCACATTGTCCGCTAAAAGAAGTAGACATTTTAGTTTGGCTGGAAGATGGTCTTTCTTCTGCACCTACCCCACGGACACAACCTTTTTTCCCCTTCCCAACACGCCTATTCCCCTTTCCACCAGCAGCAGGCCTTTTTCCACTCATTTTGGTGGTTAACTAATTCACAACTCTGGAGTTGTTTGCACAAAAAAACAATGGATGGTAACCGAGCAGAGCTGAGTGGCCAAACTGTGGTATTAGGCCAAAACTATTGGCTGGGTTAGATGCAGAAAAAAATTATTTTTAATTTGCAACCTGATGGAGGTCAGTATAGATGGACTAATAGACCAAGTCCCACACACCGCTAGAAGCCCAAATATTTTTTCAGAGCTAGATGCAGAAAATTTTTTTATTCAATTTGCAACCTGATGGAGGTCAGTATAGATGGACTAATAGACCAAGTCCCACACACTGCTAGAAGCCCAAATATTTTTTCAGAGCTAGATGCAGAAAAAAATTATTTTTAATTTGCAACCTGATGAAGGTCAGTATAGATGGACTAATAGACCAAGTCCCACACACTGCTAGAAGCCCAAATATTTTTTCAGAGCTAGATGCAGAAAAAAAATATTTTTAATTTGCAACCTGATGGAGGTCAGTATAGATGGACTAATAGAACAAGTCTCACACGCTGCTAGAAGCCCAAATATTTTTTCAGAGATAAATGAAGAAAAAAATTATTTTTAATTTGCAACCTGATGGAGGTCAGTATAGATGGACTAATAGACCAAGTCCCACACACTGCTAGAAGCCCAAATATTTTTTCAGAGCTAGATGCAGAAAAAAATTATTTTTAATTTGCAACCTGATGGAGGTCAGTATAGATGGACTAATAGACCAAGTCCACACACCGCTAGAAGCCCAAATATTTTTTCAGAGCTAGATGCAGAAAAAAATTATATTCAATTTGCAACCTGCTGGAGGTCAGTATAGAAGGACTAATAGAACAAGTCCCACACACTGCTAGAAGCCCAAATATTTTTTCAGAGCTAAATGAAGAAAAAAATTATTTTTAATTTGCAACCTGATGGAGGTCAGTATAGATGGACTAATAGACCAAGTCCCACACACTGCTAGAAGCCCAAATATTTTTTCAGAGCTAGATGCAGAAAAAAAATATTTTTAATTTGCAACCTGATGGAGGTCAGTATAGATGGACTAATAGACCAAGTCCCACACACCGCTAGAAGCCCAAATATTTTTTCAGAGCTAGATGCAGAAAAAAATTATATTCAGTTTGCAACCTGATGGAGGTCAGTATAGATGGACTAATAGAATGATGCTATGCCCAAAAGATTTTACTTCACTAGGTGCAGTAAAAAAATTGGTATTCTATACACAGGTGGTATATCTTGCAACACAGATAGGCTACTCCACTGACTAACACACTCTGCAATAGGCCAAAAAGGATTAGCTTTGCTAGATTCAGCCAAATGCTGTGAAAAAAACTTGCACAGCACTGGCACAGACCTGCCTGGCAAAAACTGATAGGAACTGATGTAACCTAGTCCTGAAAAGGACTCCAATTACAATTAGTCTTTACTCCCACAATCTATCTATTTAAGAGCACAGACCTGCCTGATAAAAGTCGTAGGAAATGCTGTAACCTAGTCCTTAAAAGGACTGCAATCACAACTATTCCCTACTCCCAAGCTATCTGTAGATTTGTGCGAAAATTGGCTTGAAATTAACAAGGTATAGCGCACACAGCAACAGCGGTGCCGTCTAACACGCAGCTGCAGCAGTGAGAAAATGGTGGCGACGGGGAAAATGGCTTGGTCTTATAGGGCAAGGACATGTGACATACACTGCCAATCACACATGCCCTTGCTTGTGTGAAAAAAAGCACTTCGCTCCGTGTGTGCGCTGCTGATAGGCTGACAGATTGCACCTCCCCACTGCAAATGCGGGAAAGAGAAAAAAAAATGGAGATCTTCATTGTTCCTGCAGAGATCCATCCCCTGCCCCTCCCCCCGCCCCGCTGTACACTCAAACTGCGTATTAACATTAATTTTCATCATTACTGAGAAAAAATCCAGTTATGATTTTGGTGCACGAACAGTTATCGAACATAACCTCGAACAGCCGAATTTTTCTCAAATTGTTCGTGTTCGCCGACCGGCTCGAACACCGCCCAAAACAGCTCGAATTTGAGATTGGCGAACAGTTCGAGTAGAACAACGCTCATCTCTACTCATGTTCTCTATAACATGCCGCCCTCATCTTCTCCATGCAATGCTTCCTCTATGTTCTCCATACCGTGCTTCTCCCCCCATGTTCTCCATACCGTGTTTCCATCCCATGTTCTCCATACCGTGCTTTCCCTCCCCCATATTCTCCATATCATGCTTCCCCCCACGTTCTTCATACCATGCATCCTCCCCTATGTTCTCCATACCGTGCTCCCCCCATGTTCTCCATACTGTGCTTCCCCCCATGTTCTCCATGCCTAGTCCCCCCTTATGTCCTCCATACTGTGCTTCCCCCCCCATGTTCTCCATACCATGCCCCCCCCCTCATGCTCTCCATACCATGCTTTCCCCCTCATGCTCTCCATACACATGTTCTCCATACTGAAGCGCCCCCCTGTCAGGCTGCAAGCGCCCCCACCGCAAGGTCCCCTCATCACGCTGATGTGACATCAGCAGCGTGCGCACGCCACCACCACATGTCGGGTCAGGGAGCTGATTGGAGTAACACTGACCCTGGAAGTACCAGCGTGCATGGAGGATCAGAGAATCATTTGTATTCACAACTTAAAGACGCAAATAAAAATGATTGAGGAGGGTTCCCTCCCTCCTCCAGAAAGATGCCGGTTATCTTAAAGAGTCTGGAGGAGGGAGGGAGATTTATTATTTACTAGCTGTACCCGGCCATGCGTTGCTGTGGCTCAGTCTGGTTAAATGGAAAAGAAAGGAAAGAGAAAGCGCACATTTCTAAAATATTTAATTTCACAACGCTTGTGGGTATACAATATGTTTTGTTGTTCCATTGTCTGTGGAGATACAGAGATTGTTTGATTTGCCAACTCTAGAACACGCAACATATAATTGTCCATGTGAGAAGCAATCCGTGTCTAGATTTAAACCGCACAATTCTAAAGATTAGCCCTGAGCTTTGTTGATGGTGATTGCAAAAGCCAATCGAATTGGGAATTGCAATATACAGGTGCTTCTCACAAAATTAGAATATCATCAAAAAGTTAATTTATTTCAGTTCTTCAATATAAAAAGTGAAACTCATATATTATATAGAGTCATTACAAACAGAGTGATCTATTTCAAGTGTTTACTTCTGTTAATGTTGATAATTATGGCTTACAGCCAATGAAAACACAAAAGTCATTATCTCAGTAAATTAGAATACTTTATAACAACAGCTTGAAAAATTATTTTAAAATCCGAAATGTTGGCCTACTGAAATGTATGTTCAGTAAATGCACTCAATACTTGGTCGGGGCTCCTTTTGAATCAATTACTGCATCAATGCAGCGTGGCATAGAGGCGATCAGCCTGTGGCATTGCTGACGTGTTGTGGAAGCCCAGGTTGCTTTGATAGCAGCCTTCAACTCATCTGCATTGTTGGGTCTGGTGTCTCTCATCTTCCTCTTGACAATACCCCATAGATTTTCTATGGGGTTAAGGTCAGGCGAGTTTGCTGGCCAATCAAGCACAGTGATACTGTTGTTTTTACACCAGGTACTGGTACTTTTGGCAGTGTGGACAGGTGCCAAGTCCTGCTGGAGAATGAAATTTCCATCTACAAAAAGCTTGTCGGCAGACGGCAGCATGAAATGCTCTCAAATTTCCTGGTAGATGGCTACACTGACTTTGGTCTTGATAAAACATAGCGGACCTACACCAGCAGATGACATGGCTCCCCAAACCATCACTGATTGTGGAAACTTTACAGTAGACCTCAAGCAGCTTGGATTGTGTGCCTCTCCACTCTTCCTCCAGACTCCGGGACCTTGATTTCCAAATGAAATGCAAAATTTACTTTCATCTGAAAACAATACCTTGGACCACTACCAGGCCTTTTTCTCCTTGGCCCAGGTAAGACGCTTCTGGCGTTGTCTATTGGTCATGAGTGGCTTGACACAAGGAATGCGACACTTGTAGCCCATGTCCTGGATACGTCTGTGTGTGGTGGCTCTTGAAGCAATGACTCCAGCAGCAGGCCACTCCTTGTGAATCTCCCCCAAATGTTTGAATGGTCTTTTCTTAACAATCTTTTCAGGGCTGCGGTTATCCCGGTTGCTTGTGCACCTTTTTCTACCACACTTTTTCCTTATACTCAACTTTCCACTAATATGCTTGGATACAGCACTCTGTGAACAGCCATCTTCTTTTTATGACCTTTTGTGGCTTACCCTCCTTGTGGAGTGTGTCAATGACTGCCTTCTGGACATCAGTCAAGTCAGCAGTCTTCCCCATGATTGTGTAGCCTGCTGAAACAGACTAAGGGCCCTTTATAAGCGCTTCGGAAGCCTTTGCAGGTGTTTTTTGTTAATTATTCTAATTCACTGAGATAATGACTTTGGTGTTTTCATTGGCTGTAAACCATAATCATCAATATTAACAGAAATAAACACATGAAATAGATCACTCTGTTTGTAATGACCCTATATAATATATGAGTTTCACTTTTTGAATTGAAGAACTGAAATAAATTAACTTTTCGATGATATTCTAATTTTGTGAGAAACACCTGTATATATACATATACTTACATTTTTATTTATATATATATATATATATATATATATATGTATATATATTAGATGGGGCAATGCTGGCGCTGTTGATAGTTGTGCCCATCAAGCACGCATGGTGGCAGCCTGTACCCTGTGACCCCTGTAGGCCTGTACTCTGCACAGGTCACTAAAGAGGTCGGTACTTGCTGTCAGGTGTCACAATGGAGCCAGTCATGTCAGGGATTGCTAGTTATGCAATTCCCTAGTACAGAGGGAATGTGACAGGAGGGGGCACAGATATGAAGGCAGGCAGCGGCAGAGGAGTAGGGGGTGATCCGCTTGACATGTCCCCGGCCGATACCGGCCAGATCACAGCGCTGCTCCCGCCGGTGGAGCAGTTGGATTTGCACTCGCTTGCTATCCGCCCACTGCTGCGAGGCTTGGGCCCAGCTCAGCACCCAGAGCGGAGGCCGTGGCCTGCGCCTCTACATGCAGCCTCACTCTCTCCTTCCCTCCCTCCCCTGCTTGCTGTTGCGCAGTCGGAAATAAGACTCACCTGCCGGAGAAGAAGGCGCAGCAGCAGCAGAGAGCAGAGGTGGCCGCCTCTCAGGCGGTGGTGGTGATGAGCAGCAGCGTCTTTCTGCCTCGAACAAATAATGTCGTCATTCCCCTTTCCCCCAACCCCCACGGGGGACACGAAGGGAGCAGAGCACAGGCAGCGGCTGAGGCGAATGAACGAGAGGGAGATGAGTTTATGAATGAGATGTCACTAAGAGGGGAGAATGCCGGCGGCTGTGGAGAGTCAGTCTGGGAATGAGCTCATAACACCCCCCTCTCGCTGTTGCTTTTACATCCAACAGCTGGTGTATAAAAACATGCGTTTATTCGAATGCAACATTGTTTCAAAATTTCAAAGCAATCGGTGAAGAACTTTCGGAAATTTAAGATTTTGAACAAACGAATATTTACATTTTTATTTATATATATTTAAGAAAAAAAAATTCTAGATGCCTAGTGGGAAATACAGGTCTGGGTGTAGTAGAAAGATGGGTAATTTGCTGATTCACAGTCTCCATTCTAGTTCATCCAACGGGTGTTAGGGCTCTTTGCAGGCCAGTCATGTTCTTCCATTCCAAAATCACAAAACCATGCCTTTATGGATCTTGTTTGTAAACTGAAGCACAGTCATGCTTGGACGCAAATGGGCCTTCCCCAAAGTGTTCCTCCAAAGATGGATGCATATGACGCGCCCCTGGGCCTGTGTCGCGCTGCGTTGCGCACGCGGGAGCTTACCCGGAGCCGGATCTGTTGAGGGTTGTAGTCTCGTGGCGGTGATCCGGTCCGTGCCCAGGGAGTCAAACTAAGTGGCGCTGTATTTAGCAGTAGATGTAGGACGACTACGCCACCCGTTGAATGCAGCTTTGGAGCCGCCGCTGCAGGGCAGACCGCTGAGGCCGGTGGTGAGATTGTGCAGCGTGGTGGTATAACCCCCAACGGGAGGGGTATGGCCTCAGGGCAGCCGACGTGGATGATGGGGGTAGCAGGAACCACTCGGAGATGGTACTGTGTAGTTCAGGGTCTTTACTGGTGACAAAGATAGACCCTCCCGGAGTACTGGCTAGCGATTGGGGCCTGGTCAGTCCTTGAGCAGATGGGATCTCCCCTGGCCAGGTGGAGTTGTAGGCCTCCCAAACTAACTGTACTCTTCTGGCTACCTTGCTAGAGGCGGGTATAAGTAGCCCACGTCCCTGAGTGTACCGTGTGGTGCTCACCCGTATGGCCGGTGACTCGGGGCCTTCGGGTTTCTGGGCCAGAGGACCTGCAATCCCCTGCCGGTCGGTTTCTGCTGCTGGATAGGAGTTAGTTCCCACAGCCTCGGACTCCGGGTCCGGTGATAACTTCTCAGTCAGGGCGAGCTCTGCAGCTGCCAGCCCCTGACTCCTTGTAACACTGCTCCCACAGAGCTCCTGATGTTCTGTTCCTATATTTGCTTCTTTTCTCTGTCTCTACTTCTTCTCTACTCACTAACCCTGACTCAGCCCTAGGTTTATATAGGGGAAGTTCTTCCCCTCCCAGGACTGGGCAGGAGGTGTGGCATGCATAGGATTCCTGACCAAGAGACCTCCCACCTGCTCTCAGACATAACATTGCTGTTACTGTGGAAACCAGACCCCTGGGGTGCCACATTCCCCCCTAGTGAAATTTAGTACTCCGGGACTAAACATATTTTTAAACATAACAAGGTATAAACAATAATAGTACAATAAGAAAAACATATAAAGATGGTCACGGCGTGTCCGCAACCGGGTGCAGTTTTTTGAAGAAAAGCAAGGTGTCCATTTCACCAAAACAGGGAGACGTAACCAGGTAGGGGTCTGTCCTGCCCCGAGTCCTTAACAGTCTTTAGTCTGTCCTGGGTTACGCTCCAACTATGTACAAAGGATTCCCGGTAAATCCACCAAAGACTCCCATAAATTACTAGAAACACATAATTATTTACAGGATATGGCCGCTCTCAGTCCTCGGCCAGTGGGGATAAGGAATGGCTGCTCACAGTCCTCAGCCTGGTTAAAGATAGGGGCACATGGGGAACAATTCACTAATCCCAACGGGGACCATATTTTAATTAGCAGCAGTCCTTGTACCCTTACGGGTAACTATTTACAGCTCTTTATTCACGCTACTTCCCTTCAGTAGCTATGTCCTCTTTGTGCTCCCTCCTGAGGGTAGTCCTCAGACCCGTCCGGGTCCTCTTGGCTTTCCTCGTATTGGTAGTACTGCAGCTCCTCCTCGGTTAGCTGGGTTAGTATCTCTGCGACAGTCCTCCTCCCAGGTGGCCAGGACTTTACCTCCCTTTGTGCTGCCCCGGTTAATTGGGCCACCAGGATGCTCACTTTTTGCTCCTCTGTGAGGGGGTACACCTGGAAGAGGCTATCCAGCTTTTCTCTAAAGTCATGCAGGGTATGTGACTCCCCTGAGTACTGGGGTAGCCAGGCTGCCCCCGGGATATAGGGCATGGTGAAAGGCATGACCGCAACAGCGGTGGCGCTGGCGGGGGTTGAAGCGGTGAAGCTCTCCTCCGTATCCGGCATCCTTCTCCCCCCTAGTGGACCGTGGCCTACCTTGTGATGATCCTCTTCCGTAGGCCGCGGCTCCGCAGTGGATCGTCAGGGTTGAGGACCTTCCGTCGCGCTCCTGTGACGTCGGCGTCTGCTGGGCTCCTTCCAGGACCTTACGCAACGTCCGGACGTGAGGCGGGGCTTCAGTTCTCGCGCGCTTTCGGAGTCCACGCCCCTTTTCTTCCCGCGCGGCGTCCTCAAGATGGCGTCCAATGGCGGGAAAACTCCACGTGTGGCGGGAAGAAGGCTGAAGATGGCGCCGGATGGCGGGAAACCTCCACGGATGGCGGGAATCTTCACCACTGGTAAGTTTGAACAGTCTTTTTCAGGCACGCAGTACCCGGTGGTTGCGGGCACGAGATCCTGCCGACTACGCCAAAAGTTGACGCACCCCTGGGCCTGTGTCGCACAGCGTTGCGCATGCAGGAGCTTACCCGGAGCCGGATCTGTTGAGGGTTGTAGTCTCGTGGCGGTGACCCGGTCCGTGCCCAGGGAGTCAAACTGAGCGGCGATGTATTAGCGGTAGATGTTGGACGACTACGCCACCCGTTGAATGCAGCTTTGGAGCCGCCGCTGCAGGGCAGACCGCTGAGGCCGGTGGTGAGATTGTGCAGCGTGGTGGTATAACCCCCAACGGGAGGGGTATGGCCTCAGGGCAGCCGACGTGGATGATGGGGGTAGCAGGAACCACTCGGAGACGGTACTGTGTAGTTCAGGGTCTTTACTGGTGACAAAGATAGACCCTCCCGGAGTACTGGCTAGCGATTGGGGCCTGGTCAGTCCTTGAGCAGATGGGATCTCCCCTGGCCAGGTGGAGTTGTAGGCCTCCCAAACTAACTGTACTCTTCTGGCTACCTTGC
The DNA here is from genome assembly GCF_046119375.1 of Phyllobates terribilis. Taxonomy (NCBI): domain Eukaryota; kingdom Metazoa; phylum Chordata; class Amphibia; order Anura; family Dendrobatidae; genus Phyllobates; species Phyllobates terribilis. Next base: position 534,397,806 of record NW_027362762.1, on the reverse strand, counting down.
TAGAGGCGGGTATAAGTAGCCCACGTCCCTGAGTGTACCGTGTGGTGCTCACCCGTATGGCCGGTGACTCGGGGCCTTCGGGTTTCTGGGCCAGAGGACCTGCAATCCCCTGCCGGTCGGTTTCTGCTGCTGGATAGGAGTTAGTTCCCACAGCCTCGGACTCCGGGTCCGGTGATAACTTCTCAGTCAGGGCGAGCTCTGCAGCTGCCAGCCCCTGACTCCTTGTAACACTGCTCCCACAGAGCTCCTGATGTTCTGTTCCTATATTTGCTTCTTTTCTCTGTCTCTACTTCTTCTCTACTCACTAACCCTGACTCAGCCCTAGGTTTATATAGGGGAAGTTCTTCCCCTCCCAGGACTGGGCAGGAGGTGTGGCATGCATAGGATTCCTGACCAAGAAACCTCCCACCTGCTCTCAGACATAACATTGCTGTTACTGTGGAAACCAGACCCCTGGGGTGCCACACATACAATGGTTCAAAATATATTGGCATTTTAGGATTCCTCTTCACTGAAACTAAGGGACTTAGGCCAACCAATGAAAAACAACCCTATTGGACTACCTCTCCTCTATCAAACTTAACAGTTGGTGTGGAGGCCCTCCCTGAGAAATGGGGTTACTCGGAGCCGGGTCGGTGTAAGGGTAGCGGGGGATGCAGTCGTGGCCTGGACCCGGTCCGTGCCCAGGACGGTCACATAAAAGGTTTTTAATGGGCTTTCAAATAAGAGTGGTATTTTTCGACTACGCCACCTGCGGTTTCCGGTGATGGGCACCAGCGCTGCTTCAGTCCACTGAGGCCGGTGTTACGGGCAGCTAAGAAGGGACGGCTCCCCACAGGCGGAGCAGGCCTCAGGGCAGTGTGAGAAAGGATGGTGGGTGCAGTGCCGCGCAGGACATAACAGGCTGAAGCAGGGTGTGAAGTCATCCAGGGTTTTTACTCACATTCAGATGAATTGTAGCCACAAAGCTTCCCTCTGCTTCTCGCGGCGTACTGCGGCCACCGGGAAGGGGGTCCAGCACTTTCCAGGTAGATCACGAGCACCTGTCGAGACCCCTCTGGTGTGTGTTCCTCTCCTTGGTGAGTTCTCCCACTAAGTGTTCTCCTGACTGCTTGTGTGGTTAGAACTAGGTGTAAGGCCGGGTCCCTCTGGATAAACGCATGTAGAGAGGTACAGGTGGCGAAAGCCGCTCCGTCCGTATCCCTCCTGGGATCCACTAAGCCTCCGGGCTTTTCTGACTAAGACTTGAAGTAACAAAGTCAGATATCGGGGGCCGGTCACCCCTCTTGCAGCAGGAATCCCTCTGACTTGGCCAGAATAAAGAATACAGGTGGTGTATGTCGCTCCGTCCGCATCCCCCTGGGATCCTTTTGCCTGTGGAGCCTAACTCCTCTGCTCCCCTCCAGGCCTTCTTAGGTAAGGACCTTGACCGGGTAGAGACAGTGATTAACTCTGACCCGCTCCTCGTCTCCAGGCCAGAAAACGAGGACTGTGTATCTTCAGTCGGCTGCGGCCCTATGTTGAACTCTGGCGGGTGTCCGCAATCAGAGAGGAAGACCACAATCACTGACGAAGATCACAATCAAAGACCTTGAATTTAAGATGGCCGTAGGTTAAATATGACTGAATAAGTGTTTCCTAAAAGTGTGTCCTCCACCCTCACCCACTACATGGTTCCCCCTATCTTTTGGTTCCCCCCATCTCCTCTATCCCGGGATGGGGCAGCACCCTGGTGCATTTAGGCCCCCTTCAGAACAGGAGTGGTGTAGTGTTGAATGGTGAAGTGGGGTCCTGAGAGATGCTCCATCCTTACCCGGAAGAGGAGATACCACACCTCTACTGAGGTGCAGTACCCCTGTGGCAACTGAACCCTCAGGGGCGCCACATTCCCCCCCGGTGAAACACAGCATGTCCGCGGGCTGCAACAGAGTAAAATTACAGGTACAGACTTCAATTTTTCAAAGTTTTTGTAAACAGTAAAACATTCTTCCCTTTATGGGAGGTTAGGACACTTTAACGTTGCATGATATATATAAATATAGAAACATCAAGAGACATTATGCATGTATGGAAGACATTATGCATATATGGAAGACATTCAAGAGACATTATGCAAGTAGACAGTTCTGTAGAAAATACGGTAGAAAGTGTCAGTTCAGCAGCATGAGGGACCTGTCCCAAACCCCCAATGTAGGCCCTGGGGTGGCTGCAGGGCATGAAGATCCCGAGCTGGACCTCCATTAGAGCCACTCCAGACAGGTTTTGCTTCTGAGGTCTGAGGTAGAAGTAGAAGTGGTTTTTGCATAAAACAAATAGGGAGCACCTAAATAGATGCAAACTATATACAGGAAAGAGTCTGTCTACTGCCAGTGTCTGCAGGGACAAATGTCTCTGTAAACTCAAATCCGGGTGTAGAAATGAAAACCAAAACAGTTCACGCAACAGTTCACACAACAGGGAGATGCATCTCCCGGGGCTGCTCAAAAGTGGTATCCCCACCGGGGAAATGGCTCATTTTTCCCGACGGAGCCTGATCGGTCCTCAGTGGGCAGGTGAGTGGGGGTATCCTCCTTGAACACATTGTGGACATCCAGGGCGTACCACCCACGCTCCCCGTGGTGGCGGGTGTAGGCCACCAAATCGCCCGGGTAGAGGTTACGGCCAGGGTGGCCCTGCTCCAGACGCTGCTCGACGTCCCGCGGGTTCACAAACACGTCCCGGTCGAACTGTGGGCTGCGGATAAAGCCCCATCCTGCCACCTGGTGGAAGCGCACGATGACGCCCTCTTCCCGAGGGCTTGGTCGGGTGGCCTCCGCCTGAAGGGCCTGCGCTTTTGCAGCCTTGGCGCGCACCTCCAGGCGCTCGCAGCGGACCAGCTTCTCCCAACGCTCCTTCTCGTACTGGAGGAGTTCTTTGCGGCAGGTCTCCTCCCGCCTCCGCGCTTCAGCTTTGGTTTCCCGGGGGAAGCCCATCAGGTTGCCCCCCCGGTTATCCCAGGCAAACTCCTCTGCCGCAGGGCAGGCGACTGATGGCGCGGGCAGCGGAAGTAACGGGGGTTGCTGCCTGTGCTCCGTGGATGCGGCCCAGTCCGGGTTGGGGCAGGTGGACACCCAGGTTAATGCAGGCGCTTCCAGATCGGGGGTCGGGAGGCATAGCAGGCCTCCGGTTGTGGCGGTGGCTTGGGCCTCGGCCTCTGGAGCTAGGAGCTGCTCCCACACGATGGTGCCCGGGGAAAGGGGTGCCGGAAGGATGCTTAGGAGCGGTTCAGTGTGTCCCGCGCCCGGGATAAAGGTTTTTGCCTTACCCGCACTTGAGCTGCACGGGGCCTCCTGGGCTTCCTCCGCCTGGGCTGGAGCCTCACTTGACAGGCACAACGAGCTTTGGCGGCGATCCCGGATCCTCCGCAACACGTCCTCTCTCCACTCTGCGGCGGCCAATCGCTGGGCCTCCGCGACCCTCCGGGTCAGGTCCTGCGATTCTCCTCGGAGGAACTCGGCCTCCTCCGGGGTAAGGTGAATTCCCTTCATACCGAGGAAGGTGGCAGCTTGTGGGCCAGCGTCGGAGGACTTCTTCTTTGCTGTCTCCATCTTTTCTGCAGGGCGCGGTCTGATTCTCCTCCTTCTTTTGGGGCAGCTCCAGTGCGGCTGGTTGACGGGCACTCCTTGGGACGTCCCATCCGTCTTGACAGACACAATTATGCGGACAGTCTCTAATACAAGGGGCAGTCTTCGCTTTTGGCGCCACTGTTTAGCCAGGCCCACGATGGGAGGTTTAGAATGACTGTTGTTTTGGCACATAATGGCGTCCATTCTTCTTGGGCGGGCGCCACATGGAGTGTATAACGACAGTCTTTTAGTGGAAAGGCGCACAGTACCCGGCGGCAATGGGGATTTTCTTTTCCGTTGCTGCGGGTACGCAATCCTGCCGACTACGCCAAGTTGTGGAGGCCCTCCCTGAGAAATGGGGTTACTTGGAGCCGGGTCGGTGTAAGGGTAGCGGGGGATGCAGTCATGGCCTGGACCCGGTCCGTGCCCAGGGCGGTCACATAAAAGGTTTGTAATGGGCTTTCAAATAAGAGTGGTATTTTTCGACTACGCCACCTGCGGTTTCCGGTGATGGGCACCAGCGCTGCTTCAGTCCACTGAGGCCGGTGTTACGGGCAGCTAAGATGGGACGGCTCCCCACAGGCAGAGCAGGCCTCAGGGCAGTGTGAGAAAGGATGGTGGGTGCAGTGCCGCGCAGGAAATAACAGGCTGAAGCAGGGTGTGAAGTCATCCAGGGTTTTTACTCACAGTCAGATGAACTGTAGCCGCAAAGCTTCCCTCTGCTCCTCGCGGCGTACTGCGTCCACCGTGAAGGGAGTCCAGCACTTTCCAGGTAGATCAGGAGAACCTGTCGAGACCCCTCTGGTGTGTGTTCCTCTCCTTGGTGAGTTCTCCCACTAAGTCTTCTCCTGACTGTTTGTGTGGTTAGAACTAGGTGTAAGGCCGGGTCCCTCTGGATAAACGCAGGTAGAGAGGTACAGGTGGCGTAATCCGCTCCGTCCGTATCCCTCCTGGGATCCACTAAGCCTCCGGGCTTTTCTGACTAAGACTTGAAGTAACAAAGTCAGATATCGGGGGCCGGACACCCCTCTTGCAGCAGGAATCCCTCTGACTAGGCCAGAATAAAGAATACAGGTGGCGTATGCCGCTCCGTCCGCATCCCCCTGGGATCCTTTTGCCTGTGGAGCCTAACTCCTCTGCTCCCCTCCAGGCCTTCTTAGGTAAGGACCTTGACCGGGTAGAGACAGTGGTTAACTCTGACCCGCTCCTCGTCTCAAGGCCAGAGAACGAGGACCGTGTATCTTCAGTCGGCTGTGGCCTTATGTTGAACTCTGGCGGGTGTCCGCAATCAGAGAGGAAGACCACAATCACTGACAAAGATCACAATCAAAGACCTTGAACTTAAGATGGCCGTAGGTTAAATATGACTGAATAAGTGTTTCCTAAAAGTGTGTCCTCCACCTTCACCCACTACATGGTTCCCCCTATCTTTTGGTTCCCCCCATCTCCTCTATCCCGGGACGGGGCAGCACCCTGGTGCATTTAGGCCCCCTTCAGGACAGGAGTGGTGTAGTGTTGAATGGTGAAGTGGGGTCCTGAGAGATGCTCCATCCTTACCTGGAAGAGGAGATACCACACCTCTACTGAGGTGCAGTACCCCTGTGGCGACTGAACCCTCAGGGGCGCCACATTGGCACAATGGACAATGAATACAGCAGCGGTGAGCTCTGCACCACTCCATCTGACACTTGGCATTGTATTTCATGATGTAAGGCTTGCATGCAGCTTTTTGGCCATGGAAACCCATGAAGCTTTCAATGCAGTTTTTGTGCTGAAGTTAATGCCACAGAATGGTTTGGAACTTTGCAGTTATGGAGTTAGCCGATAAATGGTGATTTTTATGCAATATGCACCTCAGCACCCAGTGCCCCAGCTTTGTAACTTTATGTGGTCTGTCACTTCATGGTTGAGTTGCTGTTGCTCCAAAACACTTCCACTTTTCAGCAATACCACTAACAATTTATCATGGAATATTTAGGAGAGAAGAAATTTCACTTGTTGTAACAATGGTACTATTAGAGTATCATGCTTGAATTCAATGAGCTCTTTAGAAATGGGGGGCAACCATGGCTAGCAGACCTAGCTCTGTTTCTACCAGAGAAACCATGAATCTGCCAGGTGTTGGAGGAGGCCAGCAGCAGGTAGCTTAGAAACCAGCTTCTATCTCAGTTAAAATGTTGCTTGCAATTCTGTGTACAGAGACTAAATTATGAAAATGATGTCATTGTCCAAATACTTCTGGACCTAACCGCATGCACTGACTACTATGTAAAAAATAAAGTCAATTGTATACCTATCTGGTACTTTTCTTCATTGTGAAGTGAGCAGGTACACCCTGTCAACTATACTAAAGTATAGAGAGGGACATCATTTGAGAAAGGTTCGCAACTGCAAAATTGCCCAGTGATTTTTCCATCAGCCCTCCATTAGCCAGCCTGCACAGGGTCTGCTCTTTCTGCCTGTAGGCAGCCTCCTCCTGTAACTTCTCCCACATGACCTATGACGTACAGCTCTCTGTCCACCAGGCTGTGATGTGGCTCTTCTTCCTCCCCTGAGGGCAGCCTCCTCCTGTAACTTCTCCCACAAGACCTATGACGTACAGCTCTCTGTCCACCAGGCTGTGATGTGGCTCTTCTTCCTCCCCTGAGGGCAGCCTCCTCCTGTAACTTCTCCCACATGACCTATGACGTACAGCTCTCTGTCCACCAGGCTGTGATGTGGCTCTTCTTCCTCCCCTGAGGGCAGCCTCCTCCTGTAACTTCTCCCACATGACCTATGACGTACAGCTCTCTGTCCACCAGGCTGTGATGTGGCTCTTCTTCCTCCCCTGAGGGCAGCATCATCCTGTAACTTCTCCCACATGACCTATGACGTACAGCTCTCTGTCCACCAGGCTGTGATGTGGCTCTTCTTCCTCCCCTGAGGGCAGCCTCCTCCTGTAACTTCTCCCACAAGACCTATGACGTACAGCTCTCTGTCCACCAGGCTGTGATGTGGCTCTTCTTCCTCCCCTGAGGGCAGCCTCCTCCTGTAACTTCTCCCACATGACCTATGACGCACAGCTCTCTGTCCACCAGGCTGTGATGTGGCTCTTCTTCCTCCCCTGAGGGCAGCCTCCTCCTGTAACTTCTCCCACATGACCTATGACGTACAGCTCTCTGTCCACCAGGCTGTGATGTGGCTCTTCTTCCTCCCCTGAGGGCAGCATCATCCTGTAACTTCTCCCACATGACCTATGACGTACAGCTCTCTGTCCACCAGGCTGTGATGTGGCTATTCTTCCTCCCCTGAGGGCAGCCTCATCCTGTAGGCATAAAATAGAAAAATAGTCGGCACTCCGTAGCTGTTTGTATTCTTTCAGTGGTGCAGCGGAAAGGTAACATACCAGAGAAAGAAAAGGTCCCGGCAATTGGCAATTGACAATTTTCAAAAGCTCTGGTAGAGCTGAAACATTTTGTTGCTGATGTGAATAAATGACTGATTCGCTACATGTGAGTTCTGGGACCTTTTCCTTCTCATCCTGTAGGCAACCTCCTCCCATAGCTTCTGGTACTCTTTTCTGATCTATATTCACGCTCTAGCTTCCGTGAGTCTCATGGGGACAGTCTTTTGCTGTAGCTCCATTCTGCAGCATCAGCATGCAGGATCAATTTACTGTGCTGGAGGAAATCTCTAAGTGCCCCTTCTGGCATGTAGCGTGGCCTGTTCTGTCAGTGGTATGGCATAAGCATTGCATCACACCCGCCTCTGCTGAGGTCCAAGTTAGAATGGTAGGGAGCCGGGCCCTGTTCTGGCCTGTTAGTGACAAAAACAGAATAAGGGCATCACCCCACATATCTGGACATGTTAATATTCCGAGGTACATGTTAATCTGATCGTTTTCTGAAGATAAAATCTACAATTGACTAGTCAACAGACTACGCTTAACTGATAGAATTAACAAATTTTTTTTAACATAATTGTTGTTTGGTAAGCAGTTGATAGCACAAGAGCACATTGGCAATTGATAGCTTTCAAATTCTGGTGTGTTTGACAATAGTTATCTCATGACAAGCCTTAGATGGAAAAAACTGATTGGCACCGGATAAGGTTTTTAATTCCATCCATTGCACCCAATAATTTAGGGTGCAATGCCAAGCAATGCAACTGGTTTGTTCTAGGAACTCCCAACAAAGTTTTCAAAGACATATTTGAAAAAAACAAAGTTATTGTGCTAGATTAGAAAAAAAAGAAACAGCTTTTTACTGTATACCATGGAATGTTTCTGTTATGCAGTTCAGCCCCATTCATGAACATGGGGTGAACTCCAATACTCATTACAGCCCATGAACTAGATTGATGCTGTTACTATGTAATGAATATCCTTTAAACATGAGCCCATTAATATTTAAACATTAAGGAATTGCTTTTTTTTTTCAAAGAAACACATTTTAGCCACACAAAATTAGCAATCTGATGATTAAAGAGTGTCATAAATTGGGTTATAGTTATATAGCTCAAAGGCTGGGGGCATTGGATCTCTGCCTGTACCCCCTGACAAGAATAGGTAATTGAAGCAGGTTATCTGACGAAGAGCAGACATGGATTGTGTACACAGAGTAATTTAGAGGTAGTTGTCAATATTAGATAGCCATCTGGGCCAGCAGAGGTGTCGTGTATGGCTCTACTGGTACATACAGTTAGGTCCATATATATTTGGACAGAGACAACATTTTTCTAATTTTGGTTCTAGACATTACCACTAGAGATGAGCGTTGTTCGACTCGAACTGTTCGCCAATCCCAAATTCGAGCTGTTTTGGGCGGTGTTCGAGCCGTTCGGCGAACACGAACGATTTGAGAAAAATTTGGCTGTTCGAGGTTATGTTCGATAACTGTTCGTGCACCAAAATCATAACTGGATTTTTTCTCAGTAATGATGAAAATTAATGTTAATACGCAGTTTGAGTGTACAGCGGGGTGGGGGGAGGGGCAGGGGATGGATCTCTGCAGGAATAATGAAGATCTCCATTTTTTTTTCTCTTTCCCGCATTTACAGTGGGGAGGTGCAATCTGTCAGCCTGGCAGCACGGAGCGAAGTGCTTTTTTTCCACACAAGCAAGGGCATGTGTCATTGGCAGTGTATGTCACATGTCCTTGCCCTATAAGACCAAGCCATTTTCCCCGTCGCCACCATTTTCTCACTGCTGCAGCTGCGTGTTAGACGGCACCGCTATTGCTGTGTGCGCTATACCTTGTTAATTTCAAGCCAATTTTCGCACAAATCTACAAATAGCTTGGGAGTAGGGAATAGTTGTGATTGCAGTCCTTTTAAGGACTAGGTTACAGCATTTCCTACGACTTTTATCAGGCAGGTCTGTGCTCTTAAATAGATAGATTGTGGGAGTAAAGACTAATTGTAATTGCAGTCCTTTTCAGGACTAGGTTACATCAGTTCCTATCAGTTTTTGCCAGGCAGGTCTGTGCCAGTGCTGTGCAAGTTTTTTTTCACAGCATTTGGCTGAATCTAGCAAAGCTAATCCTTTTTGGCCTATTGCAGAGTGTGTTAGTCAGTGGAGTAGCCTATCTGTGTTGCAAGATATACCACCTGTGTATAGAATACCAATTTTTTTACTGCACCTAGTGAAGTAAAATCTTTTGGGCATAGCATCATTCTATTAGTCCATCTATACTGATCTCCATCAGGTTGCAAATTGAATATCATTTTTTTCTGCATCTAGCTCTGAAAAAATATTTGGCCTTCTAGCAGAGTGTGGGACTTGTTCTATTAGTCCATCTATACTGACCTCCATCACGCTGCAAATTCAAAATAATTTTTTGTCTGCATCTAGCTCTGAAAAAATATTTGGCCTTCTAGCAGTGTGTGGGACTTTCTCTATTAGTCCATCTATACTGACCTCCATCAGGCTGCAAATTAAAAATAATTTTTATCTGCATCTACCTCTGAAAAAATATTTGGCCTTCTAGCTGTGTGTGGGACTTGTTCTATTAGTCCATCTATACTGACCTCCATCAGGTTGCAAACTGAATATAATTTTTTTCTGCATCTAGCTCTGAAAAAATATTTGGCCTTCTAGCAGTGTGTGGTACTTTCTCTATTAGTCCATCTATACTGACCTCCATCAGGTTGCAAATTAAAAATAATTTATATCTGCATCTAGCTCTGAAAAAATATTTGGCCTTCTAGCAGTGTGTGGGACTTTCTCTATTAGTCCATCTATACTGACCTCCATCAGGTTGCAAATTAAAAATAATTTTTTGTCTGCATCTAGCTCTGAAAAAATATTTGGCCTTCTAGCAGTGTGTGGGACTTTCTCTATTAGTCCATCTATACTGACCTCCATCAGGTTGCAAACTGAATATATTATTTTTCTGCATCTACCTCTGAAAAAATATTGGGCTTCTAGCTGTGTGTGGGACTTGTTCTATTAATCCATCTATACAGACCTCCATAAGGTTGCAAACTGAATATAATTTTTTTCTGCATGTACCTCTGAAAACATATTTGGGCTTCTAGCTGTGTGTGGGACTTGTTCTATTAATCCATCTATACAGACCTCCATCAGGTTGCAAACTGAATATAATTTTTTTCTGCATCTACCTCTGAAAAAATATTTGGGCTTCTAGCTGTGTGTGGGACTTGTTCTATTAGTCCATCTATACTGACCTCCATCAGGTTGCAAACTGAATATAATTTTTTTCTGCATCTAGCTCTGAAAAAATATTTGGCCTTCTAGCAGTGTGTGGGACTTTCTCTATTAGTCCATCTATACTGACCTCCATCAGGTTGCAAATTAAAAATAATTTTTATCTGCATCTAGCTCTGAAAAAATATTTGGCCTTCTAGCAGTGTGTGGGACTTTCTCTATTAGTCCATCTATACTGACCTCCATCAGGTTGCAAACTGAATATATATTTTTTCTGCATCTACCTCTGAAAAAATATTGGGCTTCTAGCAGTGTGTGGGACTTTCTCTATTAGTCCATCTATACTGACCTCCATCACGCTGCAAATTCAAAATAATTTTTTGTCTGCATCTAGCTCTGAAAAAATATTTGGCCTTCTAGCAGTGTGTGGGACTTTCTCTATTAGTCCATCTATACTGACCTCCATCAGGTTGCAAATTAAAAATAATTTTTATCTGCATCTACCTCTGAAAAAATATTTGGGCTTCTAGCTGTGTGTGGGACTTGTTCTATTAGTCCATCTATACTGACCTCCATCAGGTTGCAAACTGAATATAATTTTTTTCTGCATCTAGCTCTGAAAAAATATTTGGCCTTCTAGCAGTGTGTGGGACTTTCTCTATTAGTCCATCTATACTGACCTCCATCAGGTTGCAAATTAAAAATAATTTATATCTGCATCTAGCTCTGAAAAAATATTTGGCCTTCTAGCAGTGTGTGGGACTTTCTCTATTAGTCCATCTATACTGACCTCCATCAGGTTGCAAACTGAATATATTTTTTTTCTGCATCTACCTCTGAAAAAATATTTGGGCTTCTAGCTGTGTGTAGGACTTGTTCCATTAGTCCATCTATACTGACCTCCATCAGGTTGCAAACTGAATACAATTTTTTTCTGCATCTACCTCTGAAAAAATATTTGGGCTTCTAGCTGTGTGTGGGACTTGTTCTATTAGTCCATCTATACTGACCTCCATCAGGTTGCAAATTGAATATAATTTTTTTCTGCATCTAACCCAGCCAATAGTTTTGGCCTAATACCACAGTTTGGCCACTCAGCTCTGCTCGGTTCCCATCCATTGTTTTTTTGTGCAAACAACTCCAGAGTTGTGAATTAGTTAACCACCAAAATAAGTGGAAAAAGGCCTGTTGCTGGTGGAAAGGGGAATAGGCGTGTTGGGAAGGGGAAAAAAGGTTGTGTCCGTGGGGTAGGTGTTAAAGCAACAGTAACATCTGCAGAAGAAAGACCATCTTCCAGCCAAACTAAAATGTCTACTTCTTTTAGCGGACAATATGATAAGATCCCTTTCTTACGGCCACGCCAATCGCTACAAATTCCAGATGAGGCACAAAAACAGCAGGTGCTTCAACGGATATCAAGTGCTCCTTTAAGTGGGCTCTCCTCCACATCAACTTCAACATCACAAATACTCCAGTCCTCAAAGGTGTCACCCCAATCGCACTTGCTTCCTCACAGCTCCCAAATCTCCAGCTGCCCGTCTGAGTATGAGGTAGAACAGATGGTTGAGTCTGCAGAGCTGTTTACTCATACTATAGCCTGGGAATCAGAGGTCGACTCCAGCGCTTCTGTGAATCCAGACGAGGAAATGATCTGCACTGATGCCCAGAATCTTTATGAGTTGGATCCAGGACCAGACGCAGAAGGTTCTGACCATAATGTAGACCCTCATTCCCAAACTGTAACTCCTGTTGGTGGAGACAATGAGGAAGACGATGATGAGACTCAAATACCTGATTGGAGCGACAACTTTAGTTTTTTGTCAGGGCAGGAACAGGTTGGCTCTGAGGACGACGGGTGTGATAACGCACAGGGTGATGATGATGAGGTTGGAGATCCCACTTACTGTCAACCCACAGTCAGCCAAGAGATGAGGTCAGCAGAGGAGGTGGAGGAAGATGCTAGTGACGACGAGGTCAGGTTGCGCCTTCCTGGACAGAGACGTAGTACTGGAAGCACGTCAACAACTGCATCCTCAAACACAACTCTGCCTCTCACCACAAGTCGTGGTGGCTCTTCAGGTCGCATGGGTGCTAAGCCTTGCATAGCCTGGGCATTTTTTCAGATCGATAAAGATGACCCAACTCGTGTTATCTGTAACATTTGTCAGCAAAAGCTAAGTAGAGGCCAAAAAATACATAGTTTGAGTACTTCATGCATGAACCGGCACATGGACATGAAGCATAAGTTGCAGTGGGAAGCTCAGTGTGCTACAATGCGGCCTAGCCGGCCGGGCCAACCACCGTCTGCCATATCTTGTGCATCCGCGGCCTCTTCATCCTCTGTGACTGGGGGGACAGCAGTCACACCTGTTTTGGGGCGCAGACCTGCCACCTCTTTACCCGCAACAGCCAGCGTGATTGGCAGGTCATCATTTTCTTTGGAGGTGGTAACACCAGCTGGTGTTGAGCGCTGTCCGACATCGATAGCACCACCTTTGGATCAAGGCAACCTAACATGTCCGCCTGCATCTTCCTCACAGACCGGCAGTTTGCCGGGGTCACCCTTATCAACCCCGTCTAAGCACAATAGCCAGCCCTCGGTCCCTCAGATGTGGACAAGTAAAAGACCATTTCCTCCTAGCCATGAGAAAGCTAAGAGGTTGAATTTCACCATCTGCAAGCTCTTGGCTACAGAAATGCTGCCTTTCCGCCTGGTGGACACAGAGGATTTTCGAGACCTTATGTCCGTCGCAGTGCCCCAGTACCAGATGCCCAGTCAACACTACTTCTCAAAGAAAGGTGTGCCTGCGCTCCACCAGCATGTCGCACACAACATCACCGCTTCTTTGAGAAACTCTGTGTGTGACAGGGTGCATTTCACCACAGACACTTGGACGAGTAGGCATGGACAGGGGCGTTACATGTCGCTGACTGGGCACTGGGTAACTATGGTGACAGCAGGACAAGGGGCTGCTGTCCAAGTCTTGCCATCCCCACGAGTTGTGCGTCTATCCTCTTTATGTCAAAGTTCCTCCACTGCTTCTGCCTCCTCAACCTCCTCTCGGTCTTCCACCTGCACCCAAAGCCTGTCTGGTCATACCACAAGCTTTCTAACTGCGCAGAAGGGATCCTGCACACCTCCTTACTATGCTGGCAGTAGGGCTCAACGTCATCAGGCGGTTTTTACTTTGAAATGTCTGGGAAATGTGAGTCACACAGCTGAGGAGTTGTGGTCAGCTCTGGAGAACCAATTTCATGAATGGTTGTCTCCACTGGACCTGAAACCAGGGAAGGCCGTGTGCGACAATGCTGAAAACCTGGGTGCAGCCCTTCGCCGGGGCAATGTCATACACGTGCCTTGTATGGCTCACGTGTTGAACCTGGTTGTCCAGCAATTTTTAGCCCACTATCCCAGACTAGATGGCCTTCTGCAGAGGGCACGGTCGCTGTGTGCTCACTTCCGCCGTTCGCATCCCGCAGCTCAGCGACTTACATCTCTACAGAAGTCGTTGGGCCTGCCACTTCACCGGCTAAAATGCGATGTGCCTACCCGGTGGAATTCAACTCTGCACATGTTGCAGCGACTGTGGCAGCACCGACAAGCCCTGGTGCAATACGTTCTGACGTATAGCCTGGGCCAACGAGATCCAGAGGTGGGGCAAATCACGCTGGAGGAGTGGTCTCAGATCAGGGACCTATGCACCCTTCTGCACAGTTTTGAAATGGCGACGAAGATGTTTAGTGCTGACGATGCCATTATCAGCATGACTATTCCAGTGATTTACATGCTGGAGCACATGTTAAACAGAATTCGGAGTCAGGTGGTGGCACAAGAGGAGGTGGAGGAAGTAGAGGAGGAGGAGTTGTATGCGGAAGGGCTAACATCTGCAAGGTCCAGACGGTCGGCAGCACCAAGGCGGCAGGCATGTGAGGGTGGGGGAGATGGTTTTACCAGGGCGCATGGTAGCAGCCAAACTAGTGAGGAAGGTGCAGGAGCCCAGGAAGAAGTGGAGGACGAACTGATGGAAGACTCATCAGATGAGGGAGACCTTGATCACATTTCTGTTGTGCGAGGTTGGGGGGAGAGGACAGAGGAAGGAAGCATGATTGTTACCTCGCCACCAACACAACAGGGACTTGGTGCTCCTGGATGCGCAACACACATGAGTGCCTTCTTGCTGCACTACCTGCAACATGACCCTCGAATTGTGAGAATTAGAAATAATCCTGACTACTGGGTTGCCACACTGTTAGATCCCCGGTACAAAAGTAAATTTGCAGAAATTATTCCTGCCATAGAAAGGGATGCACGCATGCAGGAGTATCAGCAGAGACTGTTGCAGAATCTTACATGTGCTTTTCCACAAAACACCAGTGGTGCACGTAGTGAATCTCACAGTTCCAACTTGCCAACTGTGGGACCGTCAAGTGTTCAGCACTCAAACCGTAACAGAACCACAGTATCTGCTGGTAACATCAATTTTGCGGAATCATTTCACCACTTTTTTAGCCCATCCTTTGCAAGGCCACAGGAGACAAGAAGTCTGACACATAGTCAACACCTAGAGACGATGGTACAGGAGTATCTCCAAGTAAACATTGAAGCCATGACTGTGTCACTGGACCCTTGCTCTTTTTGGGCTTCCAATCTGGATAAATGGCCGGAGCTAGCCACTTACGCCTTGGAGATCTTGTCATGCCCCGCAGCCAGCGTTCTGTCTGAACGTGTGTTCAGCGCTGCTGGTGGTGAGCTGACAGATAAGCGCACGCGGCTCTCCTCTGATAATGTAGACAGACTCACGTTCATAAAGATGAACAAATCTTGGATCCAAAACGACTTTTCTACCCCTGTGTCATCCTGGGGAGAGTAAAAGCTTGATGATTGGTTAAAATCACCCTACCAACTGTTTTAAGCTTTCAAATTACTAATCATGTTTATCTGTATCTTGGTTGGAAAATAATTTGGGCTTTGTAGCAGTGTGCAGCACTGATTCTATTAGGCCATCTATAATAAGCTCCACCAGATTTAAAATTACTAATCATGTTTATCTGTATCTTGACTGGAAAATAATTTGGGCTTTGTAGCAGTGTGCAGCACTGATCCTATTAGGCCATCTATACTAAGCTCCACCAGATTTAAAATAAATAATAATTTTTAGCTGCATCTAGCCCGGAAAATAATTTTGGGGCTCCGAGATGCGCAAGACACATAAGTGCCTTCTTGCTGCACTACCTGCAACATGACCCTCATATTGTCAGAATTCGAAGTAATCATGACTACTGGGTTGCCACACTCTTAGATCCCCCAAACTTTTCGATCAACCTTTTCATTTTAATGAAGACCAAAAAAATGGTCATTTTTGAAATTATAAGCATTAGCAGGTTATTAGAAACTGAAATCAAACAGTTTTCAACTCAAAACTTTATTCTAGGTGATGTTACATTTTCACATAGGACCCCTTGTTCGAAAGGAGCTTCTGAACTCTCTCGTCCATTGAATTTGTCAGGTTTTGGATGGTTTCTGCTTCAATTGTTTTGCATGAGGACAGAATACCCTCCCAGAGCTGTTGCTTAGATGTGAACTGCCTCCCGCCATCATAGACACTCCTTTTGATGATGCTCCAGAGGTTCTGAATGGGGTAGAGGTCAGGGGAGCATGGGGGTCACACCATAAGTTTGTCCCCTTTTATGCCCATATCAGCCAGAGATGCAGATGTTTTATGTGCAGCATGAGATGGTGCATTATCATGCAAAAAAATGATCTTGCTGTGAAATACACGGTTCTTCTTCTTGAACCATGGCAGGAAGTGCTGTTTGAGAAAATCCACATACATTATGGAGTTCATCTTTAGCGCCTTCAGGGATCCTAAAGGGGCCGACAATCTCTCTCCCCATGATTCCAGCCCAAAACATTACTCCACCTCCTCCTTGTTGGCGCTGTAGCCGTGTTTGCGTGGGGTGCCCATCAACCAGCCATCCTCCACTCCATCCATCTGGACCATCGAGCGCTGCACGGCACTCATCCGTGAACAAAACAGTTTTGAAATCAGTCTTCATGTAATGTTTGGCCCACTGGAGCCGTTTCTGCTTGTGTGAAGTGGATAGAGGAGGTCGACAGGATGGCGTATGCACAGCTGCAAACCTCTGAAGGACCCTGCATCTTGTTGTTCGGGAGACGATGGAGGCACCAGCAGCTTCAAAAACTTGTCTGCTGCTATGACAAGGCTTTTTTGCCGCTGCTCTTTTAACCTGACGTAATTGCCTGTAGGAAAGAGTCCTCAATTTGCCCTTATCAGCACGCACACGTGTGTACTGTGAATCAGCTACATACTTCTTGATTGCCAAGACACTTCATCCTGATCATCGCACAATGTTGATTGTAGTCATGCCTTGACCTAAACACTCCACAATTTGTTGCTTCTCAGCAGCCGACACATCCTTTTTCTTTCCCATTTTGGCAGAAAATGTAGGCTGCTTAATAATGTGAGACAGCCTTCTTAAGTAGTCTTGCCTTTCATTGGACACACCTGCCAAACTAATTAGCACAGGTGTCTGCAATTGCTTACAGTGATATAAAGAGCCCTGATACACATCACCATCAATGAGTTTAACTGACAAACAAACAAATTCTTCCCTTATCACTCCTAAACACTTTTTGCATAATAATTTGGAACACAGTGTACATGTGCTTTTCCACAAAACACCAGTGGTTCACGTAGTGAATCTTACAGTTCTAACTTGCCAACCGTGGTCTGTATGGAGTTGTTCAATAAAGGGCCCAAAATTAAGATAACATAGATGGGAGAGGTCTCTATGAATAGGAATTCCTAAGTATTTGATACCCTGTGAGGGCCAGGCAAAGGGAAAGTTGGACTGGATGGAATCCTGTATGGATTTGGGGAGGGAGACATCGAGGGCCTCAGACTTCGCTGCATTGATTTTAAAATTTGACCATGTAACAAAGTGATCTATTTCAGCCATAACAGCATGGATGGATATATGTGATTGAGTGATATATACTAGGACATCATCAGCAAATAGAGAGCATTTGTACTCGGTGCCTCCCACCTCAATCCACCTAATATTGGGGTTATGGCGAATTGATGAGAGCAGGTGCTCCGTCACTAGGATGTATAAGAGAGGGGACAGAGGACATCCCTGCCTTGTCCCATTGGTGATTGTGAAAGGTGATGAAAATGTTCTGATGCACCCCCTGGGCCTTGGGACACCCGGAGCCGGACCCTTTTTGGTGGATGCTGGTGGTTGTAGTCTTCGTGGCGGCGACCCGGTTCCGTGGCTCAGGGTGGTCAAACCAGTGGCGGAACTATTTATGTGGTTTTGATGTTTAAATGTCCGACTACGCCACCCGTGGATTGCGGTCAGAGTGAACCGCCGCTGCAGGGCAGACAGCTGAGGCTGGTGTTGTGGGTGCAGCAGAGCGTAGCATAGCTCCCCACGGGAGGAGTATAGCCTCAGGGCAGTGTATGCGGAGGATGGGGGTGATGGTGCAGGGCAGCAGCAGTAATGACACGGAGTGAGTGATGCAGTCCAGGGCCTTTACTCACAGTTCTTATTATCCAGACCACGTCTGCAGGTAACGGCTGCCCACGTCGTACTGTGCTCACCAGGTGAGGGGCTCAGACAACTCCCAGATAACTTTGGAGCGCTTCACAGGACCCCCTTTGTGTGTCCTTTGTCTGGCCTTTCTTACCAACCCTTCTGTCCGGCTGCCTCGGGCCTCCTCTTGGTAAACTTGGCGCCAGTTTCCCTGACCCTATGTGGTGCCTTCCTAGCGGGTGTAGCGAGGGGCTGCGCCACATAAAATGTCACAGCCTCCGGTTTCTAGCTGAGGGTCATTTCCTGCCTCCACTAGTTTCGGGGACCGGTCTCCCCCTTTGGCCTGACCCCTCCACGCAGGTGGATTCGGGCGTGCGGTGGCGACTCGCCCATCCGCACCCCTGGGATCCCTTCATTCCTCGTTCCTGGAGCCTTCTCCGCTCCTCTTCCTTCCTTCTCCCTCTTCCAGGCCTGGGCCTCTGTTACTAGGCCAGCCTCCGGAGCAGAGCTCATGCAGAGCCCCTGCTCCCTGCCACTTCTGCTCAGACTTCTCTGCACTGAACTAAGATGGTGCCCACCTTTTATACTCCCTTCTCAATGCACCCAGGAACTGCTTCCTCCCTGCTCCTGCACTACAGGGTTCCCCTTCCTCAGTGTTCCCTCCCCCCACTCCAGCCAGGGACAGGGACTGTCGTGCCCATCTCAGAGGCATATTGGTCGCCCTGCCCCACGGCAATGTGGTGTAATGCATGCAGGTGTCGGGTCCTGATCCACACTCCATCCTTACCTGAGAGTGAGATATCACACCTCTGGGTGCAATACCTCTGTAGCAACCGAGCCCTCAGGGTGCTACAGTTCCATTTATCTTCAGCCTAGGTGACGTATTGTGATACAGGGCCGTGATTTTGGCTATAAAAGGGTCCCCTAGACCCCTACCCCAAGCTTTTTAAGAGAATCATATATGGTGTGCCAGGAGACTCTATGGAATGCTTTCTCAGCATCCAACGAGAGTATCTAATTACAAATTTTTAACTGCATCTAGCCCAGGAAATACTTTGTGCCTAGTAGCAGTGTCTGCTAGTCAGCGGATTATCCCGGCTGTTAAGCAAGCTACACCACCTGTAGTTTGGACACTTAATTTTTTCAAAGGAAATGCTTCGGGACCACGGGATACTCAGTGAAGAGCATCAGGAGGCACCCCAAGGCATAGGGGCTGGGACTGGCAGTAGGATGCCTTGCGGTGGACAGCCGAGCTCGATCCTTATAAAAGCTTTTTAACTGCAGCAGCTTTAGTGGACGCTACTGGAGCTGGAATTACGCGGCTGCTGGCATGAGACTTGCCCTCCAATAGATCCTTGTAAATGGATTTAAAGTGTATTCATTCAAATTAGAGAGACAATTTAAATTAAAAAGCTTAGAGCTGCCTCCACCACAGGGGGGCTCGCTCGACCCACCAGCGGACAGGCACCAGTATTGGGAGAGGGGGGCTGGCCGTCAGGGTTCACCGCGGCTCTGGCACAAATCCGGCGACACGGAGGTGGCACGGGCAGGAGCGGACTGAACGTGTCGGCTTCTCACTTTTTGGATTTTAGAAGGGCATGACATGCCTATATCTGTGTCTCCCCCTCCTTTTACTCCTCCACCTCTTTTCTTTTCGCATGACTATATGTACTTGTCACTTTTCCATGTGTTAGTTGTGTCTTCTGAGCAGTTTGTCAGCTTTTGGACACCTTTGAAGGTGTTTTCTATGTGTTTCTATGTGTTTTTGTTTGCCTGCCATTGGTTTTAACGGTGTTCAAAGGTGTTCGACGAACAGTTCGACGAACAGTTCGGCGAACACACGGGTGTTCGACGAACCGAACCGAACTCGAACACTACGGGGGTGGCTCAACACTAAGTACCACAATGAATTTTAAAGAAAACAATTCAGATGCAGTTGAAGTTCAGACTTTCAGCTTTCAATTGAGGGTATCCACATTAAAATTGGATGAAGGGTTTAGGAGTTTCAGCTCCTTAACATGTGCCACCCTGTTTTTAAAGGGACCAAAAGTAATTGGACAATTGACTCCAAGGCTATTTCATGGCGATCCCTTCGTTATGTCATTCTCAATTAAGCAGATAAAAGGCCTGGAGTTGATTTGAGGTGTGGTGCTTGCATTTGGAAGGTTTTGCTGTGAAGTAAACATGCGGTCAAAGGAGCTCTCCATGCAGGTGAAACAAGCCATCCTTAAGCTGCAAAAACAGAAAAAACCCATCCGAGAAATTGCTACAATATTAGGAGTGGCAAAATCTACAGTTTGGTACATCCTGAGAAAGAAAGAAAGCACTGGTGAACTCATCAATGCAAAAAGACCTGGGCGCCCACGGAAGACAATAGTGGTGGATGATCGCAGAATAATCTCCATGGTGAAGAGAAGCCCCTTCACAACAGCCAACCAAGAGAACAACACTCTCCAGGAGGTAGGCGTATCAATATCCAAATCCACCATAAAGAGAAGACTGCATGAAAGTAAATACAGAGGGTTCACTGCACGGTGCAAGCCACTCATAAGCATCAAGAATAAAAAGGCTAGACTGGACTTTGCTAAAAAAAACATCTAAAAAAGCCAGCACACTTCTGGAAGAACATTCTTTGGACAGATGAAACCAAGATCAACCTCTACCAGAATGATGGAAAGAGAAAAGTATGGCGAAGGCGTGGTACAGCTCATGATCCAAAGCATCATCTGTAAAACACGGAGGAGGCAGTGTGATGGCTTGGGCATGCATGGCTGCCAGTGGCACTGGGTCAATAGTGTTTATTGATGATGTGACACAGGACAGAAGCAGCCGAATGAATTCTGATGTATTCAGAGCCATACTGTGTGCTCAGATCCAGCTTAATGCAGCCAAACTGATTGGTCGTCGTTTCATACTACAGATGGACAATGACCCAAAACATAAAGCCAAAGCAACCCAGGAGTTTATTAAAGCAAAGAAGTGGAATATTCTTGAATTGCCAATTCAGTCACCTGATCTCAACCCAATTGAGCATGCATTTCACTTGTTAAAGACTAAACTTCAGACAGAAAGGCCCACAAACAAACAGCAACTGAAAACCACCGCAGTGAAGGTCTGGCAGAACATCAAAAAGGAAGAAACACAGCACCTGGTGATGTCCATGAGTTCAAGACTTCAGGCAGTCATTGCCAACAAAGGGTTTTCAACCAAGTACTAGAAATGAACATTTTATTTACAATTGTTTAATCTGTCCAATTACTTTTGGTCCCTTTAAAAACAGGGTGGCACATGTTAAGGAGCTGAAACTTCTAAACCCTTCATCCAATTTTAATGTGGATGCCCTCAAATGAAAGCTGAAAGTCTGAACTTCAACTGCATCTGAATTGTTTTGTTTAAAATTCATTGTGGTAATGTCTAGAACCAAAATTAGAAAAATGTTGTCTCTGTCCAAATATATATGGACCTAACTGTAGATTTTAAATGTTAGACGTCAATGCTTTCACCTTGTGTAGCCATTCAGACTCTACTCTATAGACAGAACACGGTAAAACAATACTTAAAGGTTTTCTGTATTATAATTCTAGTTTACAGAATCTATTGATATATCCATGATCAGGGAACATAATCGTATCTGCGGGTAAAATAGCAAACATTTTGGTAGCTGTCAACCCATAGGAATGCCATATCTCACTGAATTATGGATATTTCATATTCATGGTGGTATGTATAGAATGCTTGAAATGTTTTTGGTAAGATGAAAGCCCTATTGTTTTTCTAGGAGGTTCCTGTAAAATAATATGACCCAGAGTAGAAATTAGGGACAAACTGAGGTTTAATCGCATCTAATCAGTCGTCCTCTTCTGACCTCAGCTGAAGGAGAAGTGAGGGGTCTGGTAGACTCCCTTATAAAATCTCATCTACCGGATATCAGTGTCAGACCCCAGAAGAAGCAGTGAGGATTGCAGATTTGTCAATATTTCCTGCGGAGTTCTCACCCTCCAGAAGCTCTCACGGATCCAATTCGTAAGACTTATCTGTATTTTATCCCTTTTATTTTATACTGTTTTGGCTGTTTGTATGTATTTTTATTATTCCATCTTTTGGTACCTTTTTTGAGCACTGTACTTCTTTTTGTATATTAAATCTAAAATTGAATAAGTTTGTTCCTTGCTGATCTAAACGTACCCACAAACCCTGAAGGGGTCAATAAAAGCTTGGTTGTGTTACCCGGTCTATGCCAGAGTGCAAGAAGAGTACCTATCAGGTGCTCAGGAAAGATGGGTGACATGTGCTAGTTTGTGACCCAGTGAAGACATCTCACTAGCCTATCAAAAGGGCAAATGGTGGCATTGAAAAATGTAGTTTGGATGTGAGAACTGGCTGAGGGATGCTCTTAGCCCATTGTCAGCCTATTGCGATAGGTGAGTGGACGAATGAGTGTGGGAAGTGGAGTCCCCCTTTACAGTAGCATCTGAAGCATTTGTGTCGCGAGTGAGTTGTGTTTGTGACAAATTGGTGACATGACAAAAAGCTTTCAAATTTCTATGAGTGCTTATCCCCTAACTATAGCTTACTGGCAGCAACGTACAATAGTCTGTAATCAGCTATTCAGACTCTTACTGCATGTGTTATATAGGGTGTGATGTTGGCAATACATGTATGCTAATAACAGAAAATTAGGGAGATTCAGTATCAAGATAAAGTAGAGCTTTACATATACATATCACCACCAGGTGGACTTTTGAAGAATAAAAATCCAAAACCTGCTGAAATACAGGTTTAGACAGATCAGAAACACCCATTTAAAGCATGCAACAACCTGATGATTCTCCTCTGCATGAACTTATTAACTCACATGTGCAGACACCAACTTGAAGTAGCAGGCTTATTTCCTATAGTTGCACTGTGCTTAGGTGTTTAGGACTATACTCAGGGCTGGTGTTGAGGGGAGGGCAACTGGGCAGTTGCTCAGAGGCCCATGGAGTCTTCCTCATCACCCTTGAGCCATCACCCTCGGTTGTTTTGTCGCACCAGAGATCGCTTCTGGCATTTATTTAGTTGAGAATTCTAAAAAATGTCTTAGGCTGTGTTCACACGATGCGTATTTCATGCGTTTCCGCGGCGTTTTTGCAGTTGCGTAAACGGCGCGGAAACGCATGAAAAACGCATGGTAGAAGGGAAGCAATGTTCCCCAATGGAAATCCGCATGTGCTGTGCCCATGATGCGGATTTTTCCGCAGCGTTAACGCTGCGGTCAAAAATCCGCAGCATGTCAATTAATTTTGCGGAAACTTCACCGCCATTGACTTGCATTAGAACGCGCCAATTCTGCAAGACAGCATTTGTACTTGCGTAATTGGTGCGTTCTAATGTGCGGATGGTACCCGGGTGTAGAGGAGAGGAGAGTCTCATCCACACCCAGGTACCATTAAAAAAGCTGTAAAAAAAGAATAAAATAAAAAATAAATGTATTCTTACCATCTGTCGGCCCGCACAGCGCTCCCGCTTGGTTCCCGGCACTTGCAGTGAGTTGTAGGACCTGCGGTGACGTCAGAGTCATGTGACGGGTCACGTGACGCTGACGTCGGCAGGTCTTTCAATTCAAAGTTGCCGGCGAGGGAGAACAGATTGAGCAGGACAGCGCGGGCCATCGGAGGTAAGTATATACACTCTCTCGGGTCACACTATATAAATCCATGCTGTTTGCATGGATTTATATAGTGTGACCTAGTTGTCAAGCACTTTCCATGTGATGCTAAAATCGCCTGGAAAGCGCTTGTCAATCTGCATGCGGAAACGCATGTGAATCTGCATGTGGATCCGCATGTATTCTGCAGGAAAAACGCATGCACAATCTGCATGCGTTTTTTCTGCCAGGGAGATGCAGAAATGATGCAGAAATTTTCTGCTTCATTTCTGCATCGTGTGCACATACCCTTATAGTCTAGGGTGCGTCATTTACAGAGTAGAATGAGATTTATCCTCTGTCGAAGTCTGCGGATCGTGCACTTCTCATGTAGTAGAGCGGAGTGTGTTGTATGATCAGACTACACAGATGTAGCAGAACATCAACATTAGCAGAAATAAACACTTGAAATAGATCACTCTGTTTGTAATGACCCTATATAATATATGAGTTTCACTTTTTGTATTGAAGAACTGAAATAAATTAACTTTTTGATGATATTCTAATTTAGTAAGATACACCTGTATATACAGTACAGACCAAAAGTTTGGACACTCCTTCTCATTTAAAGATTTTTTAGTATTTTCATGACTATGAAAATTGTACATTCACACTGAACGCATCAAAACTATGAATTAACACATGTGGAATTATATACTTAACAAAAAAGTGTGAAACAATTTAAAATGTGTCTTATATTCTAGGTTCTTCAAAGTAGCCACCCTTTGCTTTGATGACTGCTTTGCACACTCTTGGCATTCTCTTGATGAGCTTCAAGAGGTAGTCACCGGAAATGGTTTTCACTTCACAGGTGTGCCCTGTCAGGTTTAATAAGTGGGATTTCTTGCCTTATAAATGGGGTTGGGAAGTCTGGTGGATACACAGCTGATAGTCCTACTGAATAGACTGTTAGAATTTGTATTATGGCAAGAAAAAAGCAGCTAAGTAAAGAAAAACAAGTGGCCATCATTACTTTAAGAAATAAAGGTCAGTCAGTGCGAAAAATTGGGAAAACTTTGAAAGTGTCCCCAAGTGCAGTTGAAAAAACCATCAAGCGCTACAAAGAAACTGGCTCACATGAGGACCGCCCCAGGAAAGGAAGACCAAGAGTCACCTCTGCTTCTGAGGTTAAGTTTATCCAAGTCACCAGCCTCAGAAATCAGAGGTTAACAGCAGCTCAGATTAGAGACCAGGTCAATGCCACACAGAGTTCTAGCAGCAGACACATCTCTTCAACAACTGTTAAGAGGATACTTTGTGCAGCAGGCCTTCATGGTAAAATAGCTGCTAGGAAACCACTGCTAAGGACAGATGTAGCACCCTGAGGATTCGGCTGCTACAGGGGTATTGCACCTCAATCCAGAGGTGTGGTATTCCACTCTCGGGTAAGGATGGAGTGTGGAACTGAGCTCAGTAGGCTGCATGCACTACACACATCCCATTTCCGAGGAACAGACCGATGGTACTCCCACTAGAGAAATGTGCAGGTACGACAGTGTCTGTTCCTGGCTGGAGTGGGAGGGGGGGTGGAACATCTCAGTAGTGTAGGGGCAGATAGGGGGAGCAGTCTGGGTAGTGCTAGGAGCTCATTGGGTGCTGGTCACCTGAGCTCACACATAGAGGGAGTATATAAGGTGGGCACCATCTTAGATCAGGGTCAGTCTTTTGCAGAGTGAGGTCAGTCTTTTGCAGAGTGAAGTCAGTCTTTTGCAGAGTGAGGTCAGTCTGTCAGAGCAGAGGAGAAGAGCAGCTCCAAGGCCAAGAGAGAGAGAGAGGAGAAAGAAAGACCCAGAGGGGGAGAAAGAAGGAACTCCAAGAGCCCAAATTAGACCAGAGGGTGAAGAGTTGGCAACAGGGTACCGGATCCCAAGCTGGCAGAGGCTACAGCACACCTTAGCCAGGAACCGGAGGTCGTGGACAGGATCTGCCACGATCACCCACTAAATCCACCCGGAAGGCATACCACGAATAGGGTCAGGAAAGCCAGAGAAGGTTTTACCACCAAGAGGCCCGAGGGAGCCGGACATAGGTGGATCCCTGGTGGGGAAGGCCAGAGAAGAGGACAGGACAGAAAGGGAGCTCAGGACCACGCTCCAGAATCACCTGGGGGTTGGCCGAGTCCAGGACCTGGTGGACGCAGCACGGCTCGGGTGGTCACTCAAGGCCGGAGTGACCAGAACAACTGCAGTAAGTAAACAAACCCTGAACTGCACAGCCCGACTCTGAGTCTCATTTCCATCCCCGCTGCACCACCACAACCCCCATCCTCTGCAACTGACCCCCTGAGGCTATACCCCTCCCGTTGGGGGTTATACTACCTAAGCTGCACACACATCACCAGCCTCAGTGGACCCTGCTGCAGCGGCGGCCTTT
Organism: Phyllobates terribilis; assembly: GCF_046119375.1. Classification (NCBI taxonomy): domain Eukaryota; kingdom Metazoa; phylum Chordata; class Amphibia; order Anura; family Dendrobatidae; genus Phyllobates; species Phyllobates terribilis. Next base: position 534,371,939 of record NW_027362762.1, on the reverse strand, counting down.
TGACCGCAAATCAACGGGTGGCGTAGTCGACACAAAAGAACATCTAGTAACATCATAAGGACTGCCACACACTGAGCTTGACACCCTGGGCACGGACCGGGTCACAGCCACTCGGAGACTACAACCCCCATCTGATCCGGCTCCGGGTATCCCTAACAGCACTGGCCCAGGGGGCGCGTCAACTTTGGCGTAGTCGGCAGGATAACGTGCCCGCAACAACCGGGTACTGCGTGCCTGAAGAAAAGTACACCGTTACCTCAAAAAGAAGTCTCCCGCCGGTTCCGGAGGGTCCCCGCCAACGGACCCCATCACAGGTCGTTTCCCGCCGGTTGTCCGCCATTTGCAGCTTTTTCCCGCCATCCATGGAGTTTCCCGCCACTGGGAGACGATTCCCGCCATTTCCAAAGATTTCCCGCCTTGGAAGAGCAGACGCCATTATGGGCATGCCGGAGGGTGGCAAGAGGCCACCTCCCATCGTGGCCCAGGTCGAAGAATGGCGCCAAAAGCGGAAACCGCGCCCACCAACAGAGACTGTGATGCTGGAAGTGTCCATCAGCGTGAGATAACTGCCCCTGGAACCGACAATCACTAAGTTGCCCCGGGACCACCCTCAATGTGGGCGGAGACAGAACAAGAGAGCAAAGATGGGTGTCGCCTGGAGCAGTCTGGAGAGAGCGCACCCGGAGACAAGACGTCTGGAAGAGAGTCCAGAGAGGGCCTACCCGGAGATGGAGGGAGAGTCAGGCAGCACCGACCCAGTGGTCAGGAGCCTGTTGCAGGTCGCCACTCCAGAAGGCCTGCTGGAGATCCTAGCACAGCTCCCCCGAGACCGGGAGTGTGCACAGACCGCGCTGGAGGGCCTCGCACGGAGGATGGCCCGGGTGCAGCGAGAGATGTTGGCGGAGTGGAGCCGAGAGATGGCCCAGCAGACCGGCACCCGTCAGCGGAGCACGCCACCCGAGACGAGGAGACAGACCGCCTCTGAGGATGGCGCAGGAGGAATGAAGGCAGGAGACGGCGCCGAGAAGGGAGCTGAACGGACGGAGGCAGGTAAAGGGGACGTCTCTACCCCGAGCCGGGAAACCGCGTGCCTGCCCCAGCTCCCCGTCGCAGAGCCCGAAATTCCCCCTGCCGTGCCCGTCGCTGCATCGTCACCGCCGCCGACTAGGCCTCAACCGGAAACCGCGGCCGCGACCCCTGTGACGTCACACGCCTCGACCTCGAGCGTGGCCAAGCAGGAAATACCACCGGCCTGGTCGCAAGGCCTAGTACCTCCGGGCGCCGCAATACCAACAGCGCCCCCTACCTCCGCGGAGCCACCGGCCTGGTCGCAGGGCCGAGTAACCCAGGGCGCCGCCGTTCTTACGGTGCCCTTTGCCTTTAGGGTGCCCCAAGCCTGGTCGCAAGGCCTGGTCGACCCGGGCGCAGCTACCATCAACGCGCCCTCAACATCTAGAGTGCCGCACCTGGGTGAAGACCTGTTCGCCCAGCATACGTGCCCGGATGGGCAGCCCTTCATATGGCCCCAGGAGTACATTCAGCTGGAACTCCAGAGAGCAAGGCCCATGTGCGAGCCCCTGATTCCGGCTCCGACGCCTGTAAAGAGGACCTCGCCCCCGCTGGAGGAGGCACAGTTCGAGTGGGACCCCACTGGAGAAGACCTCATGGGGTTCACTCAGGAGACTCGGGCGGCCGCAGCGGAGCGTGCAGAGTGCTGCCGGCAGCAGCTCGAGGTCTTCGAGAGGGAGCGGAGAGAGAGGCGGGTCCGGGAACAGCAAATGCAGATAAGGAGCGCGGAGCAGAAGAGCCGGACCAGGAGGAAACCCCGTGCAGCTCATGGTCCCCGTGCCACCGGGACTGTGATAAAATTCAACATGCAGCACGGATGGGGCTTTATCAGAGACCATCAGACCCCCGGCGACGTCTTTGTAACCCGCAGAGACGTAGAAAGCCATCTGCCGGAGGGACACAGAGGTCGTGACCTGTATGTAGGGGACGAGGTCACCTTCACCCGGCACAAGTGTGCCAAAGGACCCTACGCCCTCCATGTGCATCGCCTGACGGAGGAGGAGCTGCGGTGTGAGGAGGAGCAAGAGGACCCGGACGGGTCTGAAGAATCTAAAGAAGGAGCAGGAGGACGCCGTCGTTGAAGTACGGTAGAGAGAGACTGTATAAAGTTGCCCGTCGGGGTACCAAGAACTGTTACTTATTTAAAATATGTTCCCCGTTGGGACCAGCCAAGAGTGAACTGTTAACCCCGTGTGTCCCTATTCCCACTGACCGAGGACTGAGAGCGGTCAATCCTCCCTAATACCTGGCCGAGGACTGAGAGCGGCCATATCCCCTTGTATATAGTTGCGCTTCCTAAAGCGCCCCCTACCGGTTTTATAGGAAACTGTTTTATTCCAAGAGAGACTGTCGCACTTTACCCGGTCACAAGTTGCACCATGACCGGAGGAACCAGAAACAAGAATGTTTATATGAAAAGTTTATTGCTGCTGATGATGTATATGATGTTTTATATGTTTTATATGTTTATGTTTATGAAAAAAATTGTATGTTTTGGATGTTTTTGTTTATATCTTACAGCCCGAGGACGTGCTGTGATTTACCAGGGGGGAATGTAGCACCCTGAGGATTCGGCTGCTACAGGGGTATTGCACCTCAATCCAGAGGTGTGGTATTCCACTCTCGGGTAAGGATGGAGTGTGGAACTGAGCTCAGTAGGCTGCATGCACTACACACATCCCATTTCCGAGGAACAGACCGATGGTACTCCCACTAGAGAAATGTGCAGGTACGACAGTGTCTGTTCCTGGCTGGAGTGGGAGGGGGGGTGGAACATCCCAGTAGTGTAGGGGCAGATAGGGGGAGCAGTCTGGGTAGTGCTAGGAGCTCATTGGGTGCTGGTCACCTGAGCTCACACATAGAGGGAGTATATAAGGTGGGCACCATCTTAGATCAGGGTCAGTCTTTTGCAGAGTGAGGTCAGTCTTTTGCAGAGTGAAGTCAGTCTTTTGCAGAGTGAGGTCAGTCTGTCAGAGCAGAGGAGAAGAGCAGCTCCAAGGCCAAGAGAGAGAGAGAGAAGAAAGAAAGACCCAGAGGGGGAGAAAGAAGGAACTCCAAGAGCCCAAATTAGACCAGAGGGTGAAGAGTTGGCAACAGGGTACCGGATCCCAAGCTGGCAGAGGCTACAGCACACCTTAGCCAGGAACCGGAGGTCGTGGACAGGATCTGCCACGATCACCCACTAAATCCACCCGGAAGGCATACCACGAATAGGGTCAGGAAAGCCAGAGAAGGTTTTACCACCAAGAGGCCCGAGGGAGCCGGACATAGGTGGATCCCTGGTGGGGAAGGCCAGAGAAGAGGACAGGACAGAAAGGGAGCTCAGGACCACGCTCCAGAATCACCTGGGGGTTGGCCGAGTCCAGGACCTGGTGGACGCAGCACGGCTCGGGTGGTCACTCAAGGCCGGAGTGACCAGAACAACTGCAGTAAGTAAACAAACCCTGAACTGCACAGCCCAACTCTGAGTCTCATTTCCATCCCCGCTGCACCACCACAACCCCCATCCTCTGCAACTGACCCCCTGAGGCTATACCCCTCCCGTTGGGGGTTATACTACCTAAGCTGCACACACATCACCAGCCTCAGTGGACCCTGCTGCAGCGGCGGCCTTTTGACCGCAAATCAACGGGTGGCGTAGTCGACACAAAAGAACATCTAGTAACATCATAAGGACTGCCACACACTGAGCTTGACACCCTGGGCACGGACCGGGTCACAGCCACTCGGAGACTACAACCCCCATCTGATCCGGCTCCGGGTATCCCTAACAGCACTGGCCCAGGGGGCGCGTCACAGACAACAAGCAGAAGAGACTTGTTTGGGCTAAAGAACACAAGGAATGGACATTAGACCAGTGGAAATTTGTGCTTTGGTCTGATGAGTCCAAATTTGAGATCTTTGGTTACAACCACCGTGTCTTTGAGCGACGCAGAAAAGGTGAACGGATGTACTCTATATGCCTGGTTCCCACCGTGAAGCATGGAGGAGGAGGTGTGATGGTGTGGGGATGCTTAGCTGGTTACACTGTTGGGGAATTATTCAAAATTGAAGGCATACTGAACCAGCATGGCTACCATAGCATCTTGCAGCGGCATGCTATTCCATCCGGTTTTCGTTTAGTTGGACCATCATTTATTTTTCAACAGGACAATGACCCCAAACACACCTCCAGGCTGTGTAAGGGCTATTTGACCAAGAAGGAGAGTGATGGGGGTGCTACGCCAGATGACCTGGCCTCCACAGTAACCAGACCTGAACCCAATCGAGATGGTTTGGGGTGAGCTGGACCGCAGAGTGAAGGCAAAAGGGCCAACAAGTGCTAAGCATCTCTGGGAATTCCTTCAAGATTGTTGGAAGACCATTTCTGGTGACTACCTCTTGAAGCTCATCAAGAGAATGCCAAGAGTGTGCAAAGCAGTCATCAAAGCAAAATGTGGCTACTTTGAAGAACCTAGAATATAAGACATATTTTCAGTTGTTTCACACTTTTTTGTTAAGTATATAATTCCACATGTGTTAATTCATAGTTTTGATGCCTTCAGTGTGAATGTACAATTTTCATAGTCATGAAAATACAGAAAAATCATTAAATGAGAAGGTGTGTCCAAACTTTTGGTCTGTACTGTATATATCCATCTGAACTAACAGTCCTTCTGAGGACTAATCCAGGTACATATTTTCAGTGCTGAAGGTGATAGCAGGAGTTAGGCAGGCAGGCAGTGTATGTGGCAGACTGCAGTGCATGATATAGCACAAGAGGGTCCATTGAATGTTTTGTCTGCTGCTGCTCTTGTCACATATATTTGTAGACATAACCCCATATGTCAGGGGCCAGGGCCAATTTTTTTTTTATCTTAATCCTGATTATTTGCTTAAAAAGCAATCCAGAGTACACATTTTTCTGCTCCATTTGCTTGTTAGCACTGCAGAATACAGCCAGATCTTTTCCATATTACAGCGATAAAAATCCAGAAATTTGAACTGAACGTGGAAAATATTGGCTTACATTTTCATTTTGTTGCAGTGTGTCGGTCAAGCTATTCGCACTAGGTGTCTGTTAAGAATAGTATTAGTAAATTACAGGCGTGCTATTTAAAACCGTGGTTCTCTGTCAGACGCATTACATATATAACTGTGTTCCAAAATCAGCCATTTCTGCCTTACATTTCATTGCAGTGTGTTGGTCAAGCTATTCACACTAGGTCTCTGTAAAGAATAGTATTAGTAAATTACAGGCCTGCTATTTAAAACCATGGTTCTCTGTCAGACGTATAACATATAACAGCGTTCCAAAATCAGCCATTTCTGCCTTCCATTTCATTGCAGTGTGTCGGTCAAGCTATTCACACTAGGTGTTTGTGAAGAATAGTATTAGTAAATTACAGGCGTGTTATTTAAAACCGTGGTTCTCTGTCAGACGTATCCCATATGTAACTGTGTTCCAAAATCAGCCATTTCTGCCTTCCATTTCATTGCAGTGTGTTGTTCAAGCTTTTCACACCAGATCTCTGTGAAGAAGAGTATTAGTAAATTACAGGCCTGCTATTTAAAACCATGGTTTTCTGTCAGATGTATCACATTTAACAGCGCTCCAAAATAAGCCATTTCTGCCTTCCATTTTGTTGAGGTGTGTTGGTCAAGCTATTCACACTAGGTCTCTGTGAAGAATAGTATTAGTAAATTACAGGCCTGCTATTTAAAACCGTGGTTCTCTGTCAGACGTATCACATATAACTGTGTTTAAAATCAGCCATTTCTAGTGAACGTGGAAAATATTGTCCTCCATTTAAAATGGGCAAGGAGCATGGCAAGGGACGGGGAAGTGGACGTGATGGTGATGGTGCATGTAGAGTCCGAGGCCGTGGGCAAGCTGAAGTTGTGCCACAACAAACACCCACATCATGTCGCCCGACCTTCCTGCCCCAATTGCTAGGAGACCACAGCACACCACTATTGAACCCAGAGCAATGTCAAAAGGTTGTTGGTTAGATAGCAGATAATGCTTCCAGTCACTTTGCCACCACCACTACCACCCTGTCTTCCACATGGTCAAGTCTCAGTAGCCGTGAGTGTGGACAGCATATTCCTCAACCTGATCTTCTTTCCTCTCACCATGCTGAGTGCTCAGAGACAACTGATCCCACACTTGGACACTCAGAAGAGCTGTTCACTTTTCCATTTGTAGATTCGGGCCTCTCGCCCGGCCAGGTTCAAGCGAGTCAAGAGGAGAACGCGTGTAGCGCTGTCCAAATATTTGTCACACAAAGGCAATGGTGGGAAAGTGCAATTAGTGTCGCAAGAGGTGGATGATGATGATGATGAGACACAATCGCCAGAAAGTCAGGAGGAGGACGAGTGAGCGGAAGTGTAAGACGAGGTGGTGGTTGATATAGTAACTGACCCAACCTGGCAGGGGGACATGCAGAGCGAGGACAGCAGCACACAGGAGGAGGGAGGCGCAGCACCACAACAGGCAAGAACAAGCAGTGTGGTGGCCGCAGACACAATGCGGGAAAACGTTCCCCGTAACACCAACACGACGGAAGTTGCCAGTACAACTGTTAGGTCTTCCCGAGTCTGGTTGTTTTTAAAAGACTCTGCAGATAACCCCAAAAAGGTCATTTGCACCACCTGCCAGGCCAGCATCAGCAGGGGTAGCAAAACTAGCAGCCTGACCACCACCAGCATGATCAGGCACATGACAGCAAAGCACCCTACTAAGTGGGCCGAACCCCAGGGTCCAGAAACAGTGTCTGCGGGAGACACTACTGCTTGTTCCGCTGTTGTGCGTGCATGCTAATCGCCGGTCCATGGCGCATGCGAAGATGCCTAGCGCCCTGCACGTGTCGTTGCACACTCTCAACTAGTACCATCATCAAGCACGTCCACAACCTTGTCCCAGCGCAGCGTTCAGTTGTCCCTACCCCAGTCCTTGGAACGTAAGCGCAAATAAGTAGCCAACGGCTCACAGGCCACACTACTAAATTCACACATTTCGCGACTGCTTGTGCTCGAAATGTTGCCTTTTAGGCTCGTGGAGACAGAAGCTTTCCGTAACCTGATGGCAGCGGCCGTCCCTCGGTACTCAGTCCCCAGCCCCCACTATTTCTTCCAGTGTGCCGTCCCCGCATTACACAAGCACGTGTCCCACAACATTAGCCGTGTCCTCAACAACGCAGTTACTGGGAAAGTCCACCTAACCATGGACACGTGGACAAGTGCTTGTGGGCAGGAACGATACATCTCGCTGATGGGACACTAGGTGAATATAGTGGAAGCCGGATCCCAGTCGGACCTTGGGACGGAACACGTCCTCCTGATGCCGAGGATTGCGGGCCCTGGATCAATAAGGGTTGCCCCAACATTCTACAGCTCCTGCATTCCCTCCTCCTCTTCAGCCTCCATCTCCGAAATGACCACATCAGTCAGAAGCCGGTAGCACTGCAGCACTGCCTCGGCCAAGCGGCAACAGGCTGTGCTGAAGCTAATATGCTTAGGTGACAAACCGCACACTGCTGAAGAGTAGTGAACAGCTCTGAAAGAGCAGGCAGATCTGTGGCTGACACCGCTGACCCTACAGCCAGGCATGGTCGTGTGTGACAATGGCCGGAACCTTGTGGCAGCCCTAAAGCGAGGCGAGCTCACACACGTACCATGCCTGGCCCATGTGCTTAACCTCGTGGTTCAGTGGTTTCTCAAAACCTACCCAGATCTGTCGCATCTGCTTGTCAAAGTACGTCGCGTGTGTGCCCATTTAAGAAAGTCAGCTACAGACCCTGCCGCTCTTGCCGTGCTTCAGCAGCATTTGCAGCTTCTAGCTCACCATCTGGTGTGCGATGTTCCCACGCGTTGGAACTCTACATTGTAGATGTTGAGAAGCATTTGTGAGCAGAAGAGGGCAATTGTTTACTACCAGCATCAACATGGCCTTCGATATTCAGGTCAAACTCCACACATAAGACCTCAGGAGTGGACATGGATGTCAGACATCTGTACCGTACTCCAAAACTTTGAGGAGTCAACCAAGCTGGTGAGCAGCGATGACGCTATGATTGTCAGCATCCCGCTTCTCTGTCTTCTGAAACGCTCTCTGCTCACAATTAATGAGGATGCATTGCAGGCGGAGTACGATGAGATGGAGCAAGGAATCATACAGGGTGATCCCACACGCCTTGGAGGTCCGAGCCTGCCCTGCCACTAGCATTTTGTCAGAGCAGGTTTTTAATGCCGCTGGTAGAATTATAACCGATAGGCACATCGCCTGTCAACTGAAAATGCTGACAGGCTGACTCTTATAAAAATAAACAAGGGCTGGATTGGGCCAGACTTCTCAACACCACCGAATGATTCCAGTGTAGCATAAACTCAAATACAGTGTCTTTTTTTGGGGGAGGTCTAACTCTATTCGCCTGCACCTCTGTCTTCGCACCCAGACATAGGTATTCGCTTCCTGATTTTGTCTATGTGCTCTTGTCCTCCTCCTTCTCCTCATCCTCCACCACCATATCACCACAATATCTACCATATCACCATATCTACATCTCCTGCAAGGGGCATTGGAGTTCCTCCAAATTTTTGGCAGCCGTTGCATTCACTGCATAGGCAAACAGTATGAGAGACCCACTTCCTAATAATGGGAACATTGTTTTCAGGAGGCCCTCCGACCTCTACATCTCTTACAAGGGGCATTGGAGTTCCTCCAAATTTTTGTCAGCTTTTGCATTCACTGCATAGCCAAACAGTATGGGAGACCCACTTCCTAATAATGGTAACATTGTTTTCAGGAGGACCTCCGAGCTCTACGTTTCTTGCAAGGGACATTGAAGTTCCTCCAAATTTTTGGCAGCTGTTGCATTCACTGCATAGGCAAACAGTATGAGAGACCCACTTCCTAATAATGGGAACATTGTTTTTAGGAGGCCCTCCGACGTCTACGTCTCTTGCAAGGGGCATTGGAGTTCCTCCAAATTTTTGGCAGCTGTTGCATTCATTTCATAGGCAAATAGGATGGGAGACCCACTTCCTAATAATGGGAACATTGTTTTCAGGAGGCCCTCTGACCTCTACATCTTTTGCAAGGGGCATTGGAGTTCCTCCAAATTTTTGGCAGCTGTTGCATTTACTGCATAGGCAAACAGTATGGGAGACCCACTTCCTAATAATGGGAACATTATTTTCAGGAGGCCCTCTGACCTCTACGTCTCTTGCAAGGGACATTAGAGTTCCTCTAAATTATTGGCAGCTTTTGCATTCACTGCATAGACAAACAGTATGGGAGACCCACTTCCTATTATTGGGAACATTGTTTTTAGGAGGCCCTCCGACCTCTAAGTCTCTTGCAAGGGACATTAGAGTTCCTCCAAATTTTTGTCAGCTGTTGCATTCACTGCATAGGCAAACAGTATGAGAGACCCACTTCCTAATAATGGGAACATTGTTTTCAGGAGGCCCTCCAACCTCTACGTCTCTTGCAAGGAACATTGGAGTTCCTCTAAATTATTGGCAGCTGTTGCATTCACTGCATAGATAAACATTATGAGAGACCCACTTTCTATTATTGGGAATATTGTTTTCTGGAGGCCCTCCGACCTCTACGTCTCTTGCAAGGGACATTGGAGTTCCTCCAAATTATTGGCAGCTGTTGCATTCACTGCATAGGCAAACAGGATGGGAGACCCACTTCCTAATAATGGGAACATTGTTTTCAGGAGGCCCTCCGACCTCTACATCTCTTGCAAGGGGCATTGGAGTTCCTCCAAATTATTGGCAGCTGTTGCAGTCACTGCATAAGCAAGAACAGTATGGGAGACCCACTCCTTTCTAATGGGAACATGTCATTACTGTGGCCCAGCTCTATGTGTCTTTAAATTGTTATTGGGGTTTTTCCTAAATTTTGGCAGACGTTGGACTCACTGCATACCCTATAACTGGATAGCAGACCCGCTCCTTTCTAATGGGGACATATCATTACTGAGGCCCAGCTCTATGTGTCTTTAAATTGGTATTGGGGTTTTTCCAAAATTTTGGCAGCCGTTGGACTCACTGCATACCATATAACTGTATAGCAGACCCACTCCTTTCTAATGGGAAAATATCGTTACTGAGGCCCAGCTCTATGTGTTTTTAAATTGGTATTGGGGTTTTTCCTACATTTTGGCAGCCGTTGGACTTACTGCATACCCTATAACTGGATAGCAGACCCACTCCTTTCTAATGGAAACATGTCGTTACTGTGGCCCAGCTCTATGTGTCTTTAAATTGTTATTGGAGTATTTCCTAAATTTTTGCAGCTGTTGAACTCACTGCATACCCTATAACTGTATAGCAGACCCGCTCCTTTCTAATGAAAACATGTCGTTACTGAGGCCCACCTCTATGTGTCTTTAAATTGTTATTGTTTATTTTTTTCCAAATTTTGGCAGCCCTTGCAGTCAATGTATGGGCATTACCACTATAGGAGACCCACTCCTTTATAATGAGAATTTTTTTTTACTAAGGTCCTCCTCTATGTCTCTTCAAAGGGGTATAGAGGTGCGTCGGAATTTTTGGCAGCCCTTGCAGTCACTGCATACCCAATAACACTATAGGAGACCCACTCTTTAACCGGTTCCCGACCGCCCACTGTAGATAAACGTCGGTGCTTGCTGGGCTCTGTGCAGCGCCGACGTTTAAAAACGGTGGGTGGTCTCGCAGCGCTCAGGACCCCCAGGGTCCTGCAAGCGCTGCGATTCTGGTGCAGAGCGTTAGCTCTGACAGGGAACATCATCGGGACCTGATTGGATCAGGTCCCAGTGATGTTAACCCTTTGCTATGTTCTATATGCCGCGATCTATAGTGATCGCGGCATATAGAAGATAGACAGAGGAGAGGGGGTCATCTTACTTACCTCTCCGACGACCCCTGATACCTTCCAGGACCTGGGGTTGCTATGGCAGCTGGAGGTCACATGACCGACTCCAGATCTGCCATATATGGTGTCCTGCCTGGCTCAGCCTGCAGCTGAAGCCAGGCAGGAGACTCTGACTGTGAAACATTCAGCGAATATCTCATGTAATGTAATACATGTCTATTACATTACATGAGATCAGTGATCAGAAAAATAAAAATTAATGTCCCATACAGGGACTAAGTAAAAATATAAAAAAAAGTGAAAAAAAATGTTTTTAAACTGTTAAAAAAAATCACAAAATAAATAAAAATAAATAAATAAAATATTAAAGCAGTAAATCCGTATATTTTTACAAAACCAAAAAAAGTACACATATTTAGTATCGCCGCGTCCGAAACAACCCGCACTATAAAACTGTCACACTAATTAACTCCTTCTGTGCACACCGTAATAAAAATAAATAAAAAACAGAGCAAAAAAATATGCTTTTTCATCATATCGCCAAACAAAAAGTGGAAAAAAATGCGATCAAAAAGCAAAATAGAAATAAAAATGGTACCGCTGAAAATGTCATCTTGTTCTGCAAGAAAAAAGCCACCATACAGCTCCATCAGCCAAAAAATAAAAAAGTTATAGCGCTCAGAATAAAGCAATGCAAAAAAAAAATATTTTTTTCTATAAAATTGTTTTATTGTGTAAAAGCGCAAAACATAAAAAAAATACAGTAAGTGTAGTATCGCTGTAAACGTACTGACCCGAAGAATAACGCTGCCTGATCACTTTTACCACACGCAGAACGGCATAAAAAAAAAAATCAAAAAACAATTCCTGAATTGTTGGTTTTTGTTAATTTTACCTCCCAAAAAACGGAATAGAAAGCGATCAAAAAATGTCACGTACCCAAAAATGGTACCAATAAAAATGTCAACTCGTCCCGCAAAAAACAAGCCGTCACAAAACTGTCGGCCGAAATATGGAAAAATTATAGCTTTCAAAATATGGTGATGCAAAAAATAGATTTTGCAAAAAAAAGCATCTTTTAGTGTGTGACAGCTGTCAGTCATAAAAACCCGATATAAATCTGGTATCTCTGTAATCGCACCGACCCGAAGAATAAAGTAATCTCATCACTTATACCGCACGAGGAACGGCGTAAAAAATAAATAAAACCAATTCTTGACCTCCTACTGATTTGTATATTATGTCTCCCAAAGATCGCAGTAAGGCTCTGCTCACATTTATCCTGCGCTCTGCGTAAGCGCTTACACCAGAGTTTCCGTGTAAATCTCTGAAATATGTGATTCAGCCGGAACCCATGACGGAAGATTCCCTGTAATGAGGCAGATATAGGCCACTGTGGACGCCGTCTAGCCTGGGATCCCACGGTGTCAGTTTTTTTAGGCGTACATAAAAGTGCGGTTGGCCACAGTTTTGTGCACTTCTGAAAAAAAGGACACCGCTAAACAGAGGCCAGACGGAGTCCAGAGTAACTCTGCTGCCTCATTACAGTGAATGGATCCCGCAGGGGTTTCATCTGAATTACATCACTTGGAAATTTAGATGGAAACCCCGATGTAAGTGCTCAGCCTCGAGCGCCGGATAAATGTTACCTAAAATGTTCCCAATAAAAGCTTCAACTCAGTCCTCAAAAAAAGCTAGTCCCCACTCAGGTCCGTCATCTGTTAAAAATATAAGGGACTTCCAAGTTACTGGTAGCAGAAAGGCTCTGGAAAAGCGAAATGGCCCTTGTCACCCAAAAGAAATTCAGAAAATTTTGTGCTCCCAAATCCAAATGCCTATTGTACAATAATTTGTTCTCCAATTGTCAAATAGCACTCCGTCCCCCCCAGATCTCGCCGTATGGCTGAGCGGTACGATACAGCCACATATGGGGTATTGCCACTTTTAGAAGAAATTGTGTGACACATTTCGGCACCATTTTTACCCATTGCCCTGTGTGAAAATGTAAAATCTGAGGGTGAAACATTTTTTTGTGGTAAAAATATAATTATGCTTTTTTCACTGCCCAATGGTATAAATTTAAAAATTAAAAAATACTCACTACTTCCCTAGATTAATTCCTTGAGAGGTGTAGTTTACAAAATGGGGTCACTTGTGGGGGTTTCTGCTGTTTCGGCATGTCAGCGACTCTTCAAATGTGACATGGTGGCTGCAACCTATCCCAGCCAACATAGCGCTCCTTTCTCTTCCGAACCCTGCCGTACACCAAAGCAGTGGTTTTCATCCACATATGGGGTATCGGCGTACTCAGGAGAAATTGCACAACAAATTTCATGGTGCAATTTTTCCTATTACCCTTCTGATAATGCAAAATTAAGGGATGAAAAACGTTTTTGTGGGAAAAATGTGAAAATTTTATTTTTACAGCTCAATATTATAAACTTCTGTGAAGCAGCTGGGGGTGCAAGGTGCTCACCACACATCTAGATAGGTTCCCTAAGGGGTCTAGTTTCCAAAATGGTGGCACTTGTGGGGGGTTTCCACTGTTTAGGCACATTAGGGGCTCCCCAAATGCGACATGGCGTCTGCTAATTATTCAAACAAATTTTACATTCAAAAAGTCAAATGTTGCTCCTTCCCTTTCAAACCCTACCATGCGCCCAAACAGTAATTTGCCTCCACATATGGGGTATCAGCGTGTTCAGGAGAAATTGCACAACAAATTTCATGGTGCAATTTATCCTATTACCCTTATGATAATGCAAAATTAAGGGATGAAAAACGGTTTTGTGGGAAAAATGTGAAAATTTTGTTTTTACAGCTCAATATTATAATCTTCTGTGAAGCACCTTGGGGTTCAAGGTGCTCACCACACATCTAGATAAGTTCCCTAAGGGGTCTAGTTTCCAAAATGGTGTCACTTGTGGGGGGTTTCCACTGTTTAGGCACATCAGGGGCTCCCCAAATGCAACATGGCGTCCGCTAATTATTCAAACAAATTTTACATTCAAAAAGTCAAATGGCGCTCCTTCCCTTTCAAACCCTGCCGTGCGCCCAAACAGTGGTTTGCCTCCACATATGGGGTATCAGCGTACTCAGGAGAAATTGCACAACAAATTTCATGGTGCAATTTTTCCTATTACCCTTATGATAATGCAAAATTAAGGGATGAAAAACGTTTTTGTGGGAAAAATGTGAAAATTTTATTTTTACAGCTCAATATTATAAACTTCTCTGAAGCACCTTGGGGTTCAAGGTGCTCACCACACATCTAGATAAGTTCCCTAAGGGGTCTAGTTTCCAAAATGGTGTCACTTGTGGGGGGTTTCTGCTGTTTAGGCACATCAGGAGCTCTCCAAACGCAACATGGCGTCTGCTAATTATTCAGACAAATTTTACATTCAAAAAGTCTAATGGCGCGCCTTCCCTTCCGAACCCTGCAGTGCGCCCAAACAGTGGTTTTCCCTCACATATGGGGTATCAGCACGCTCAAGAGAAATTGCACAAAAAAATTTGGGGTCCATTTTTTCCTGTTACCCCTGTGAAAATAAAAAAAATTGGGTCTAAAGTAACATTTTTGTGAAAAAAGTTAAATGTTAATTTTTTTCTTCCACATTCCAAAAATTCCTGTGAAGCACCTGAAGGGTTAATAAAGTTCTTGAATGTGGTTTTGAGCACCTTGAGGGGTGCAGTTTTTAGAATGGTGTCACTTTTGGGTATTTTCTGTCATAAAGACCCCTCAAAGTGACTTCAAATATGATGCGGTCCCTAAAAAAATGTTTTTGTAAATTTTGTTGGAAAAATGAGAAATCGCTGGTCAACTTTTAACCCTTATAGCTCCCTAACAAAAAAAAATTTTGGTTCCAAAATTGTGCTGATGTAAAGTAGACATGTGGGAAATGTTATTTATTAACTATTTTGTGTGACACATCTCTCTGATTTAAGGGCATGAAAATTCAAAGTTTGAAAATTGCTAAATTTTCTAAATTTTCGCCAAATTTACGATTTTTTCACAAATAAACGCAAGTTATATCGAAGAAATTTTACCACTATCATGAAGTACAATATGTCATGAAAAAACAGTCTCAGAATCAGGGGAATACATTGAAGCGTTCCAGAGTAATTACTTCATAAAGTAACAGTGGTCAGAATTGAAAAAATTGGCCCGGTCACGAAGGCAAAAACAGGCTCTGGTGCGAAGTGGTTAATAATGGGAACAACAAAGCATAGCCAACTGCTGGCCCTTTAAGAATAGTAAGGGCCGCCTGATGGCCATATAAAAATAGTGTTTGTGACTTTCAGAGTCCCTCCTTCATAAATGAAACAGAATGTGTCTGATCATGTCTCACACACCACATGGCAAGATAAGGTAGTAAAATGTTAAAATGACATTTACCAGTGAAGGTATTTTTCACCACTGAAAGAAATGCAAAAGTGCAAAAACGCATCAAAAACGCTACGTGTGAACATAGCCCAAGGTGTGGAGGAACATTTTTCTTTTTGTATATTTATTTTGCCTTATATACAAGTCATTACCCTGGAAAGGATGTTCCTTAACATTTTTCCCAGGAAAATTCATTTTGGTTTAGTTTTTGTATGTTTTATTGTAAGTTCGTAAAAGTGGCATGATACCTCTGACAACATTGTTGACAGCAGTGACCTGGGAGTCATAAATGCTTCCAGGGGTCTTCCCCATGCTGTTCCCATGTCATTTGAGCACTGTTCCCATCGATTTGAGCAATTTTTAGGCCCCCTGCAGACCGCAGGGGAGGACGCTGGAAAAATGCTTGAGTTTCCCATAGACTTACATTGGGCTCGTTACTCAGACCGAGCACTCGAGCATTCCACTTTGCTCGACCTTAGCAACGAGTACCCAAGCATTTTAGTACTCGCTCATCACTAATCAATACTAAATAATATAAGTTGGTGAAGTGAGAAAAATATAGGCAAAACTTAAATTTATGGGATCAAATAACAAAAAATTGGCATGTGCATATGTATTCACCCCTTTTGCTGTGTGGATGTTTTTCGGCAACAGAGACAGGGAAAAATGGTCTGAATCGAATAGAAGACAGATGGTGCGAAAAACAGGGATATTCTTGAGCAAAACCTGTTTCAGTCTGTCAGCGATTTAAGACTGGGAGGGAGGTTCACCTTCCCACAAGACAATGACCCAAATCATACTTCTAAAGCAACATTTACCGTATTTTTCGGACCATAAGACGCACTTTTTTCCTCCAAAATTTTGGAGGAAAATGAGGGGTGCGTCTTATGGTCCGAATGTTGGGGGGTGGGGTATATTTGTGTGGTGTGGGGGGAGCAGTATCAGCGGAGGAGCGGGGCACAGGAGGCAGCAGCCGCCCACTGCAGCCTACACTGTACCCGCTGCTAAAGAAAATGAATATTCACTGCTCCCCACGCCCATGGGGCGTGGGGAGCACTGAATATTCATGCTCCTTAATAGCGGTATACAGTGTAACCGCGCTGCGGCTGCTGCCGGCTATCTCCTGTGCCCGCTGTTAAATGCATGAATATTCAACCTCTCTCCACGCCCATGGGCATGGGGAGGGGGTGAATATTCATGCACTTTAATGAGCGGGCACAGGAGATAGCTGGCAGCAGCAGCCGCAGCGCGGCTCCGCTGTGTGCTGACTATGAAGGAGAGTGAAGTCACTGCTCCCCGCGCACACAGACCCGGCGTGGGGAGCAGTGACTTCAGGCAGCTGATCTCTCCTTGTGAGCCGCGCATGGCAGTGACGTCATGCGCGGCTCACATGGAGAGATCAGTGCAGGCAGACCGGACGCAGCGCTGGAGGAGAGAAGAAAGGTGAGTAGGAGTGTTTTTTTTTTTTTAATGTGCAGCCTGATGGGGATTAAGGGGACCATGCATACCATGACAGGGATGAGGGGTGCCATGCATACCAGGACAGGGATTAGGGGTGCCATGCATACCAGGACAGGGATTAGGGGTGCCATGCATACCAGGACAGGGATTAGGGGTGCCATGCATACCAGGACAGGGATTAGGGGTGCCAAGCATAACAGGACAGGGATGAGGGGTGCCATGCATACCAGGATAGGGATGATGGGTGCCATGCATACCAGGACAGGGATGAGGGGTGCCATGCATACCAGGACAGGGATTAGGGGTGCCATGCATACCAGGACAGGGATGAGGGGTGCCATGCATACCAGGGCAGGGATGAGGGGTGCCATGCATACCAGGACAGGGATTAGGGGTGCCAAGCATACCAGGACAGGGATGAGGGGTGCCATGCATATCAGGATAGGTATGAGGGGTGCCATGCATATCAGGATAGGTATGAGGGGTCCCATGCATACCAGGATAAGGATGAGGGGTGCCATGCATACCAGGATGGAGGGATGCCAGACATACCAGGATGGGGATGGGGACCACATATAAAAGGAAGGTGGGCGGCATATATACCAGGATGGGGGATATTGTCAGAATTGGGGGACATTACCTTATACCAGTGTCAGCAGAAGACCCCCTCCCTCTTAAAAGGGCTTCATGACCACATTTTTTGCTTAAATTTTTATTTTTTTATTTTCCTCCTCTAAAACCTAGGTGCGTCTTATGGTCCAGTGCGTCTTATAGTCAGAAAAATACAGTAAGTGGATTATGGGAAACATGTAAATGTTTTGGACTCAAAGGCCAACTGAGAATCTGTGGTCAGAGTTGAAGATTGCTGTTCACCAGAGGAAACCATCAAACTTGAAGGAGCTGGAGCAGTTTTGCTTTCATGAATGAGAAAAAATCTCAGTGGCAAGATGTGGAAAGCTCATAGAGACTTATCCAAAGTGACTTGCAGCTGTAATTGTCGCAAAAGGAGGCTCTACAAAGTACTGATTCTACGGGGGTGAATCGTTATGCACAGTTAAATTTTCAGTTATTTTGTCCTATTTGTTGTTTGCTTCACAATAAAAAGAAAACCAAATGTTAACAGTTGTAGGCATGTTCTTTACATGATATTCCAGGTTGTGAGGTTTCAAAATACGCAAAATGCCAAGGGGGTGGAATACTTTCGCAAGACACTGAACTGTTCATGAGCCTGTATGTATGTGCTCTGTGTATACATGTGTGTATGTATGTGCTCTGTGTATACATATATGTGTGTATGTGCTCGGTGTATACTTGCGTGTCTGCTATGTGTGTATACACATGTGTGTGTAACAGAAAACCTAAAGAAATTAACTACAATATAAGTTGGTGTGCATGTGTGGCACCCCAGGGGTCTGGTTTCCACAGTAACAAGCAATGTTATGTCTGAGAGCAGGTGGGAGGTCTCTTGGTCAGGAATCCTATGCATGCCACACCTCCTGCCCAGTCCTGGGAGGGGAAGGACTTCCCCTATATAAACCTGGGGCTGAGGCAGGGTTAGAGAGTTCAGAGGGAGAGTGCAGCCAGGAGGGCTGACAGGGAGCTGTGGCTCCGGCTGGGCCCAGCTCCTGGGCCATGCCAGAAGTAGAGACAGAGAAGAGAAGCAGCTATGGGAAGAAACAACAGGAGCTCTGTGGGAGCAGTGTTACAAGGAGTCAGGGGCTGGCAGCTGCAGAGCTCGCCCTGACTGAGAAGATTTCTTACCGGACCCGGAGTCCGAGGCTGTGGGGACTAACTCCTACCCAGCAGCAGAATCCGTCAGGCAGGGGATTTCAGGTCCTCTGGCCAAGAAACCCGAAGGCACGGTCACACGCATGGGACCAGCACCGCCGTCGTGGAGCGGAAGCTACTAGAAGGCCCCGAGTCACCGGCCATACGGGTAAGCACCACACGGTACACTCAGGGACGTGGGCTACTTATACCCGCCTCTAGCAAGGTAGCCAGAAGAGTACAGTCAGTTTGGGGAGGCCTACAACTCCGCCTGGCCAGGGGAGATCCCATCTGCTCAAAGACTGACCAGGCCCCGATCGCTAGCCAGTACTCCGGGAGGGTCTATCTTTATCACCAGTAAAGACCCTGAATCACACCGCATCGTCTCTGAGTGATTCCTGCTACCCCCATCATCCACGTCGGCTGCCCTGAGGCCATACCCCTCCCGTTGGGGGTTATACTATCACGCTGCACAATCCTACCACCGGCCTCAGCGGTCTGCCCTGCAGCAGCAGCTCCATAGCTGTACTCAACGGGTGGCGTAGTCATCCAACATCTACTGCTAATACAGCGCCACTTAGTCTGACTCCCTGGGCATGGACCGGATCACCGCCACGAGACTACAACCCTCAAGAGATCCGGCTCCGGGTAAGCTCCCGCGTGCGCAACGCAGTGCAACACAGGCCCAGGGGCGCGTCAACTTTTGGCGTAGTCGGCAGGATTTCGTGCCCGCAACCACCGGGTACTGCGTGCCTGAAAAAGACTGTTCAAACTTACCTGTGGTGAAGATTCCCGCCATCCGGCGCCATCTTCCGCTTCCTTCCCGCCATCGGTGGAGTTTTCCCGCCATCCGGCGCCATCTTCAGCCTTCTTCCCGCCATACGTGGAGTTTTCCCGCCATTGGACGCCATCTTGAGGACGCCGCGCGGGAAGAAGAGGGGCGTGGACTCCGAAAGCGCGCGAGAACTGAAGCCCCGCCTCACGTCCGGACGTTGCGTAAGGTCCTGGAAGGAGCCCAGCAGACGCCGACGTCACAGGAGCGCGACGGAAGGTCCTCAACCCTGACGATCCACTGCGGAGCCGCGGCCTACGGAAGAGGATCATCGCAAGGTAGGCCACGGTCCACTAGGGGGGAGAAGGATGCCGGATACGGAGGAGAGCTTCACCGCTTCAATCCCCGCCAGCGCCACCGCTGTTGCGGTCATGCTTTTCACCATGCCCTATATCCCGGGGGCAGCCTGGCTACCCCAGTACTCAGGGGAGTCACGTACCCTGCATGACTTTAGAGAAAAGCTGGATAGCCTCTTCCAGGTGTACCCCCTCACAGAGGAGCAAAAAGTGAGCATCCTGGTGGCCCAATTAACCGGGGCAGCCCAAAGGGAGGTAAAGTCCTGGCCACCTGGGAGGAGGACTGTCGCAGAGATACTAACCCAGCTAACCGAGGAGGAGCTGCAGTACTACCAATACGAGGAAAGCCAAGAGGACCCGGACGGGTCTGAGGACTACCCTCAGGAGGGAGCACAAAGAGGACATAGCTACTGAAGGGAAGTAGCGTGAATAAAGAGCTGTAAATAGTTACCCGTAAGGGTACAAGGACTGCTGCTAATTAAAATATGGTCCCCGTTGGGATTAGTGAATTGTTCCCCATGTGCCCCTATCTTAAACCAGGCTGAGGACTGTGAGCAGCCATTCCTTATCCCCACTGGCCGAGGACTGAGAGCGGCCATATCCTGTAAATAATTATGTGTTTCTAGTAATTTATAGGAGTCCTTGGTGGATTTACCGGGAATCCTTTGTACAGTTAGTGGAGCGTAACCCAGGATGGACTAAAAGACTGTTAAGGACTCGGGGCAGGACAGACCCCTACCTGGTTACGTCTCCCTGTTTTGGTGAAATGGACACCTTTGTTTCCTTCAAAGACTGCACCCGGTTGCGGACACGCCGTAACCATCTTTATGTGTTTTTCTTATTGTATTATTATTGTTTATACCTTGTTATGTTTTTCTAAAAATATGTTTAGTCCCGGAGTACTAAATTTCACTAGGGGGGAATGTGGCACCCCAGGGGTCTGGTTTCCACAGTAACAAGCAATGTTATGTCTGAGAGCAGGTGGGAGGTCTCTTGGTCAGGAATCCTATGCATGCCACACCTCCTGCCCAGTCCTGGGAGGGGAAGGACTTCCCCTATATAAACCTGGGGCTGAGGCAGGGTTAGAGAGTTCAGAGGGAGAGTGCAGCCAGGAGGGCTGACAGGGAGCTGTGGCTCCGGCTGGGCCCAGCTCCTGGGCCATGCCAGAAGTAGAGACAGAGAAGAGAAGCAGCTATGGGAAGAAACAACAGGAGCTCTGTGGGAGCAGTGTTACAAGGAGTCAGGGGCTGGCAGCTGCAGAGCTCGCCCTGACTGAGAAGATTTCTTACCGGACCCGGAGTCCGAGGCTGTGGGGACTAACTCCTACCCAGCAGCAGAATCCGTCAGGCAGGGGATTTCAGGTCCTCTGGCCAAGAAACCCGAAGGCACGGTCACACGCATGGGACCAGCACCGCCGTCGTGGAGCGGAAGCTACTAGAAGGCCCCGAGTCACCGGCCATACGGGTGAGCACCACACGGTACACTCAGGGACGTGGGCTACTTATACCCGCCTCTAGCAAGGTAGCCAGAAGAGTACAGTCAGTTTGGGGAGGCCTACAACTCCGCCTGGCCAGGGGAGATCCCATCTGCTCAAAGACTGACCAGGCCCCGATCGCTAGCCAGTACTCCGGGAGGGTCTATCTTTATCACCAGTAAAGACCCTGAATCATACCGCATCGTCTCTGAGTGATTCCTGCTACCCCCATCATCCACGTCGGCTGCCCTGAGGCCATACCCCTCCCGTTGGGGGTTATACTATCACGCTGCACAATCCTACCACCGGCCTCAGCGGTCTGCCCTGCAGCAGCAGCTCCTTAGCTGTACTCAACGGGTGGCGTAGTCATCCAACATCTACTGCTAATACAGCGCCACTTAGTCTGACTCCCTGGGCACGGACCGGATCACCGCCACGAGACTACAACCCTCAAGAGATCTGGCTCCGGGTAAGCTCCCGCGTGCGCAACGCAGTGCGACACAGGCCCAGGGGCGCGTCACATGCAGCATGTAAGCACATGTTCATACTGGCCACTAAGCAGACAAAAACCCAAAGATAAAAACATAATAAGCAAATACCCTGCAGTAAATAAATAAACAGCAATAGTGCATGAAAATAACATTGGGTTTTGTTGTTTTTTTTAACCCCATTCTGACATGGGCGTAATAATATGTACCTGCTCACTAGTCCTTATGGACCAGGTATGGATTATTATGACCTGGCGATCGCGCCCGCACAGAGGCTGTGCAGGCCCGATCGCCACCGGGTGTCAGCTGATTCTAACAAGTGACATCCAGTACTATGTGCCAGGAGCAGTCCCACACCGCTCCCGACACATTAACCCATGAAATGCTGCGATCGAAGTCGATCGCAGCATTTCCGGGGCAAGCAGCGGTAAGAGTGCCCTTCTTACATTGCAGACCCTGCGCACAAGGTGACCCGATGTTTTCATGACGACATCCGGGTCACCAGGCATCAGGAGGTTCGGTAGATCATGCTCAGTGCTGCTACATCTCTATGCTATGCAAGTGATCAGCCAGCAAAAAATGAAAGTCCCATAGTGGGACAAAGTATAAAGGTATGTGCCCACGATGCAGATTTTAAGCAGAAATTTCCTGAGCGTTTTTTCCTCTCCCTGGCAGAAAAAACGCATGCAGATTTTACATGCATTTTTACTGCCAGGGAGAAGCATGTTTTAAGCATTTTTACAAGCGTTTCAAGCGATTTTCCAAGCGATTTTGAGCATCACTTAGAAAATGGCTTGACAAGGTGGTCACACAATATAAATCCATGCAACTGGCATGGATTTATATTGTGTGACCGAGATTTCTGCTTAAGATACTGCACCTATAGTAAGCAAAAAAGAATTATAAAGTAAAAAATAAAAAAAATATTCATAGTCACCTCTCAGGCGGCCCCCGGTCTGCTCCCGACGGCATCCTCTCTCCTCGGCGGCCCGTGGTGTTCTGCCAGGACCTGCGGTGATAACAAACGAACAAATAAAGTAGCACACTGTAACACTGAGTATATAGATATGAAATATGAATAGCATAACTGCTGTAGTAAATAGAAACAAATGAAACAAAATTTTTGAAAAAAAATTTTTAGCGCATGTGACGCGCCCCTGGGCCTGTGTCGCACTGCGTTGCGCACGCGGGAGCTTACCCGGAGCCGGATCTCTTTAGGGTTGTAGTCTCGTGGCGGTGATCCGGTCCGTGCCCAGGTAGTCAGACTAAGTGGCAGTCTATGGCAGTAGATGTTAACTTGATCGACTACGCCACCCGTTGAGTGCGGCTTTGAAGCCGCCGCTGCAGAACAGTCCACTGAGGCCAGGTGTATGAGGATGTGCAGCGTGGTGGTATGACCCCCAACGGGAGGGGTATGGCCTCAGGGCAGCAGGGATAGATGATGGGGGTGATGGTGGTACACGAGCGCAACAAAGACAACTCGGGAGTCTTGGTGGTGCAGTTCAGGGTCTTTACTCACGGTTACTCGGTTACTGCTCCAGGCCACCGCTGCAGAGGTGGCCGCCTGTGTCGCGCTGTGCTCACCAGGTGAGGGGCTCGGTTAACTCCCAGGTCTTTCTGGAGTGCTTTGCAGGACCCCCTTTATGTCCCCTGTCTCTGGTCTTCAACCCCACTAGTGACCACGCTTATGTCCAGCTGCCTCGGACCTTCTTGGTGGGCAAACGTTGGCCTGCGTTTCCCAGGTCCTATGTGGTGCCTTCCTAGCGGGTGTGGTGAGGGGCTGCTCCACATGTAATGTCGCAGCCTCCGGTTCTTAGTTGAGGGTAGTTTCTCTCCTCCACTAATTTGGGATTCGGTTCCCATCTTCTTGACCTGACCCCCCTACTCAGGTAGCGGCGGGCGTGTGGTGGCTACCAGCCAGTCCACACCCCTGGGGTCCCCTCTGTCCTTCCTGGAGCCCAGTCTGCTCCTCTTCCTCCTTCTTCCCTCCTCCAGGCTCAGGCCTCCTGACAGGGCCTGCCTGTGGAGCAGAGCCCATAAAGCAGCTCTGCTCCCTGTCTTCTCCTCTCTCAACTCTCTCCCTTTCCAAGATGGTGCCTCCCTTTATAATCCTGTACAGAGTGCACCCAGGATCTACTTCCCCCACGCACACACCACCGGGTTCCCTTCTCTAGGTGTTCCCTCCCCCCACTCCAGCCAGGGACATGCTCACTCGTGCCTGCATAACTAATGGGAGCACCGTCGAGCTGTCCCCCGGAAATGTGGTGTAGTGCATGTGGGTGTTAGGGTCCTGAGCCACACTCCATCCTTACCTGGAAGTGAGATATCGCACATCTGGGTGAGATGCAATACCTCTGTAGCAACCGAACCCTCGGGGTGCTACATTCCCCCCTGGCAAAACCCAACACGTCCGCGGGCTGGAACTGAGCAAAAGACAGGGTATACATTAGAACATGCAAATTTTTCATAAACAACAAGTATAACAGGTATCAACATTCAGTTTCCCTTTATGGGAACGGCTCTCTCTTAAACGGTATAAGTGCATATGTACTGTTCTGGAACTCTTTTTCATAGTAACACATTCTAGCATATAAATTTTTCATATAAAACATTTCTAGCAGCAGATCCATGAAGAAGTCTCTTTATAACAGGTCACAGTTTATTCTGCAACCAGGTGTCCATTTTCCTAAAACAGGGAAACGTAACCAGGTAGGGGTCTGTCCTGCCCCGAGTCCTTAACAGTCTTTTAGTCCATCCTGGGTTACGCTCCACTAACTGTACAAAGGATTCCCGGTAAATCCACCAAGGACTCCTATACATTACTAGAAACACATAATTATTTACAGGATATGGCCGCTCTCAGTCCTCGGCCAGGTAGGGGTGGCTGTTCTCAGTCCCCAGCCAGTTAGAGGGAAAAGGGGTGGCTGTTCTCAGTCCCCAGCCAGGTAGGGGGTAAGGGAAACAGTTCTCTTTCTGTCCCAACGGGGACCACACTCTTAGTGGAAACAGTCCCACAACAGTCCTTATACCCGGTCGGGTAACTATTTACATCTCCTCTTTTACCGTTTACGATTAACGGTGTGCTCCACACGCTCCTTTCTCTTTCTCAGGTTCAGACCCGTCCGGGCCCTCTTGGTACTCGGGGTCTGAGTGGTACTGTTAATGACGCCCGGGGTCAGGGGGTGCGACTTTGGGCCTGGGCGCGGGCTAGTGGTGGCAGTGCCCAGGTCTGGAGGGCTCGGCTGCAGGGCTTGTTGCGGGGTCTGGAGCAGGTCTGCGTCTGCAGCGCCCGGGATCGGCGGCTCCACCGGGTGGCCCGGGAGCAGGCTGACGCTGGCAGCGTCCGGGACAGGGAGACTCCTCTTACCTGCTCCCGCGACCGCTCCTGCGTCACGCGTCTTCTCCTGGTGCTGGTCGGGGCCCGCGACGGCCGGGGCGCTGCCGATGCTGGGCAGCTTAGTCTGCTGCCGGTCCGCCATCTTGCTGTCCGTTCCTGGTGTCCTCCTCCCCCCTGGTGGACCGTGGCCTACCTGGCGATGATCCTCTTCCATAGGCCGCGGCTCCGCAGTTGATCATCAGGGTCGAGGACCTTCCGTCGCGCTCCAGTGACGTCGGCGTCTGCTGGGCTCCTTCCAGGACCTTACGCAACGTCCGGACGTGAGGCGGGGCTTCAGTTCTCGCGCGCTTTCGGAGTCCACGCCCCTCTTCTTCCCGCGCGGCGTCCTCAAGATGGCGCCCAATGGCGGGAAAACTCCACAGATGGCGGGAAGAAGGCTGAAGATGGCGCCGGATGGCGGGAATCTTCACGGATGGCGGGAAGAAGGCTGAAGATGGCGCCGGATGGCGGGAAAACTTCACGGATGGTAAGTTTTAAAAGTCTCTTTTTCAGGCACGCAGTACCCGGTGGTTGCGGGCACGAAATCCTGCCGACTACGCCAAAAGTTGACGCGCCCCTGGGCCTGTGTTGCGCTGCGTTGCGCACGCGGGAGCTTACCCGGAGCCGGATCTCTTTAGGGTTGTAGTCTCGTGGCGGTGATCCGGTCCGTGCCCAGGGAGTCAGACTAAGTGGCAGTCTATGGCAGTAGATGTTAACTTGATCGACTACGCCACCCGTTGAGTGCGGCTTTGAAGCCGCCGCTGCAGAACAGTCCACTGAGGCCAGGTGTATGAGGATGTGCAGCGTGGTGGTATAACCCCCAACGGGAGGGGTATGGCCTCAGGGCAGCAGGGATAGATGATGGGGATGATGGTGGTACACGAGCGCAACAAAGACAACTCGGGAGTCTTGGTGGTGCAGTTCAGGGTCTTTACTCACGGTTACTCGGTTACTGCTCCAGGCCACCGCTGCAGAGGTGGCCGCCTGTGTTGCGCTGTGCTCACCAGGTGAGGGGCTCGGTTAACTCCCAGGTCTTTCTGGAGTGCTTTGCAGGACCCCCTTTATGTCCCCTGTCTCTGGTCTTCAACCCCACTAGTGACCACGCTTATGTCCAGCTGCCTCGGACCTTCTTGGTGGGCAAACGTTGGCCTGCGTTTCCCAGGTGCTATGTGGTGCCTTCCTAGCGGGTGTGGTGAGGGGCTGCTCCACATGTAATGTCGCAGCCTCCGGTTCTTAGTTGAGGGTAGTTTCTCTCCTCCACTAATTTGGGATCCGGTTCCCATCTTCTTGACCTGACCCCCCTACTCAGGTAGTGGCGGGCGTGTGGTGGCTACCAGCCAGTCCACACCCCTGGGGTCCCCTCTGTCCTTCCTGGAGCCCAGTCTGCTCCTCTTCCTCCTTCTTCCCTCCTCCAGGCTCAGGCCTCCTGACAGGGCCTGCCTGTGGAGCAGAGCCCATAAAGCAGCTCTGCTCCCTGTCTTCTCCTCTCTCAACTCTCTCCCTTTCCAAGATGGTGCCTCCCTTTATACTCCTGTACAGAGTGCACCCAGGATCTACTTCCCCCACGCACACACTACCGGGTTCCCTTCTCTAGGTGTTCCCTCCCCCCACTCCAGCCAGGGACATGCTCACTCGTGCCTGCATAACTAATGGGAGCACCGTCGAGCTGTCCCCCGGAAATGTGGTGTAGTGCATGTGGGTGTTAGGGTCCTGAGCCACACTCCATCCTTACCTGGAAGTGAGATATCGCACATCTGGGTGAGATGCAATACCTCTGCAGCAACCGAACCCTCGGGGTGCTACACATGTAAATATGAAGTATGGAAAATAAATAGCATTACTGCTGTAAATAAATGAGAAATCTTAGCGCATAAATTGGCCAATTCATGTGTACCTGACAGCCGCGGTAAGGCGTTTCTCGATGTCAGGACCTACCAATGTGAATACCTCTCTAAGAGACCTCCGTCTGCTTATGTGTGGGAAAGACAGATCCTGATGCATTTAAAACCACCTGCGGCATGGTGGTGGGGGTGGAGTGCTCAGTCAACGCTAAATCAAGAAACAAAGAAAATGACGGCACATCCACTACAAAAAATAGGTGTGAACAGGTGCTTACTAAGAGCAGCTACCTCCATATATCACCTGCGGTGATGTCATTTAGTCAGCTGATGGTCACGCGACCATCACCTGACCGCTGATATCAGTGGTCGCGTGACCATCAGCTGACTAAATGACGTCACTGCAGGTCCTGGCAGAACACCGCGGGCCGCGAGGAGAGAGGACGCCGCCGGGAGCAGACTATGAATTTTTTTTTTTATTTTACTTTATAATTCTTTTTTAACTTGCAGGTACCATGGTACCCGATTTGGAGGAGAGTCTCCTCTTCTCCAGAACCGGGTACCATCCGCGCATTGAACCGCATAACATCCGCATGTATACTGTACATGTATACATGCGGATGTTATGCGGTTCAATGCAAGTCAATGGCGGCGATTTCGCAGCGAAATTGCACAATAAATGGTTTTCCACAATGATAATCCGTAGCGGAAATTTCCGCAGCATGTGCCCAGCACATGCGGCTTATCATTGGGAAACATGGCAGACATCTTAACAAGCGATTTTAATGCGTTTCCGCGGCAGTAAACGCATTAAATCCGCATGGTGGGCACACAGCCCAAAAGTAAAAAAAGTGTCATAAAGTGAAAACAAATTGTAAAAATATTTTAAAAAAATGAAAAAATAATCAAAAGAAAAATAAAAATATACTGTACCCATAAATAAATATTATTGTGGAAAAAATAACAACAATAAAAGTACACATATTTGGTATCGCCGTGTCCTGAGCGACCTGACCTATAAAACTGTTTCACTAGTTAACCCCTTTAGTGAACATGGTAAAAAATAAAAAAAAAGCGAAACAAAAAACAATGCTTTATCATCATACTGCCAAACAAAAAATGGAATAAACCGTGATCATAAAGACCATGTATATAAAAATGGTACCGCTGAAAATGTCATCTTGTCCCGCAAAAAAGCAAGCCACAATAGAGCTCCATCAGCCAAAAAATCAAAAAGTTATAGCTCTCAGACTAAAGCGATGCAAAAAATTATTTTTTCTATAAAACAGTTTTATTGTGTAAAAGCGCCAAAACGTAGAAAAACTATATAAATGTGGTACCGCTGTAAAAGTACTGACCCGAAGAATAAAGCTATCTTATCAATTTTACGACACATGGAATAGCATAAAAAAAAAAACCAATTCCTGAATTGTTGGTTTTTGTTTATTCTGCCTCCTAAAAATCAGAATAGAAAGCGATCAAAAAATGTCACGTGCCCGAAAATGGTACCAATAACTTGCCTGCAAAAAACAAGACCTTACATGACTCTGTCAGCCGCAATATGAATAAATGATTGCAAAAACTAGTATTTGCAAACAAAAACGTCTTTTACTGTGTGACAGCTGGCAAACATAAAACCCGATATGAATCTGGCATCGCTGTAATCGCACCGACCCGAAGAATAAAGTCGTCTAATCACTTACGAGGAACGGCATAAAAACTAAAAATAAACTCTAGGGTTAGGTTTAGGGTTGTGCTAGGGTTAGGCTTAGGGTTGTGCTAGGGTTAGGGTTGTGTTAGGGTTAGGGTTACAGTTAGGGTTACGTTTAGGATTGTGCTAGGGTTAGGGTTGTGCTAGGGTTAGGGTTACAGTTAGGGTTACGTTTAGGGTTGTGCTAGGGTTAGGATTGTTCTAGGGTTAGGGTTGTGCTAGGGTTAGGGTTGTGCTATGGTTAGGGTTACGGTTAGGTTTGTGCTAGGGTTAGGGTTGTTCTAGGGTTAGGGTTATGGTTAGGGTTAGTGTTGGGGTTGGGATTTTTTCAAAAGTAAAGAAAAAAAAATGATGACGATATGGCGACTAGTACTGAGTGCAAGTGCTCGCTATTTGAGTTTGCATCGGGTATGCACTGAGTATCGTGGGTGCTCGAGTGACATGCTCGAGTCTCCACCCCATATGTTTCGCAGCTGTTATACAGCCCATAAAAACACACAGGAATTGCCTGCCATGCACGGGCAATCCCCACATGTTTTTTTGGGGGGTGTCTAGCAACCGTGAAACATGTGGGGCGGGGACTCGAGCATGTCACTCGAGCACCCACGATACTCAGTGCGTACCCGATGCAAACTCAAGTAACGAGCACTTGCGCTCAAGACTAATGACAACATATTCAATATGATGACCTAGTGTTATCCAATTTTGTGTCGAACCTCTGGGTTCAAAATTTTCACTATTCCCCTTGATAAATTCCAGAAAATGGGGTCACTTATGGGGGGGTTTCCACTGTTTAGGTGCATCAGGGGCTCTTCAAAAGCAACATGGCGTCTGCTGTCGATTGCAGACAATTTTGCGTTCAAAAAGTCACACAGTGCTCCTTCCCTTCTGAATCCTGCCGTGTGCCCAAACAGTGTTTTTTCCCCACATATGGTGCATCTGCATACCGAGGAGATATTGCACAACAGTTTTTGGGGTCCATTTTCTCCTCTTACCATTATGAAAATAAAAAAATGGGGCTAAAAGATCATTTTTGTGGAAAAAGTTAGATTTTTTTATTTTTATGGCTCTATGGTATAAACTTCTGTGAAGAACCTTGGGGTTCAGGGTGCTCAACACATATATAGATAAGTTCCATGAGGGGTCTAGTTTCCAAAATGGGGTCACTTGTGGGGAGTTTCCACTGTTTAAGCACACCAGGGGCTCTCCAAACGTGACAGGGCATCTGCTAATTATTCAAGCAAATTTTACATTCAAAAAGTCCCTTTCCTTCCGAACCCAGCCGTGCGCCTAAACAGTGGTTTTCTCCCACATATGTCCATTTTTTTCTTCCACATTCCAAAAATTCCTGTGAAGCACCTGAAGGGTTTATAAACTTCTTGAATGTGGTTTTAAGCACCTTGAGGGGTGCAGTTTTTAGAATGGTGTCACTTTTGGGTATTTTTTGTCATAAAGGCCCCTCAAAGTATGGGCCCCATATATTGCTCCATACAGTATGGGCCCCATATATATTGGGTGTCCCCAACGGCAAGTGGGCCCTCCTGGGTGCGCTGGGTGGTGACGCCGGCCCTGGCTGCTGAGAACAATGATTTTTGTTCCGCCATAAACAATCCCTCACCCGTTGAATAAGCAGCATTTTGCTTGCTTGTTGGGCAATTGCTAACAAGTTTACAGCTATGATCTCTCGTCTGTGCTGACAATATTTATTAACGTGGATACTACATACACCACACAGTATGTTACACAAACATTGCATGTTACACATACATATTAACCACTTTACCGCCGAAGGTGGTTTGCACGTTGATGACCAGGCCAATTTTTACAATACTGACCACTGTCACTTTATGAACGCTCTGGAATGCTTCAACGGATCCCACTGATTCTTAGACTATTTTTTTGTGACATATTGTACTTCATGATTGTGGTAAAATTTATTTGAGATGACTTGCATTTATTTGTGAAAAAATCATAAATTTGACAAAAATTTAGAAAATTTAGCAATTTTCAAAATTTTAATTTTCATGCCCTTAAATCAGAGAGATATGTCACACAAAATAGTTAATAAATAACATTTCCCACATGTCTACTTTATATCAGCACAATTTTGGAACCAACATTTTTTTTGTCTTAGGAAGTTAAGGGTTAAAAGTTGACCAGTGATTTCTCATTTTTCCAACAAAATTTACAAAACCATTTTTTTTAGGGACCACATAACATTTGAAGTTATTTTGAGGGGTCTATATGACAGAAAATACCCAAAAGTGAAACCATTCTAAAAACTGCACCCCTCAAGGTACTCAAAACCACATTCAAAAAGTTTATTAACCCTTCAGGTGCTTCAAAGGAATTTTTGGAATGTGGAAGAAAACAATGAACATTTAACTTTTTTTCACAAAAATGTTACTTTAGACCCAAATTTTTTTATTTTGCAAGGGTAACAGGAAAAATTGCACCAAACAATTTGCTGTGCGATTTCTCCTGAGCAAGCCGATACCTCATATGTGGGGAAAACCACTGTTTGGATGCACGGCAGGGTTCAGAAGGGAAGGAGCACTGTGTGACTTTTTGAACGCAGAATTGTCTGGAATCGAGAGCGGATGCCATGTCCCATTTGGAGAGCCCTTGATGCTCGTAAACAGTGGAAACCCCCCACAAGTGACCCCATTTTGGAAACTACACCCCTCAAGGATTTTATCAAGGCGTATAGTGAGCTTTTTGATCCCAGAGGTACGACACAAAATTTGATAACATTAAGTCATCATATTGAATATGTTGTCATTAGTCTTCAGCGCAAGTTCTCGCTACTTGAGTTTGCATCGGCGCTCAACACTAGTAACCATATCATCATTTTTTTTTCTTTACTTTTGAAAAATTCCCAACCCCAACACAACCCTAACACAACCTTAACCCTAATCCTACCCATAACCTAATCCTAACCCTAACACAACCCTAATCCTAACACAACCCTAACCCTAACACAACCCTAACACAACCCAAATCTAACCGTAACCTTAACTCTAACACAACCCTAACCCTAACACAACCCTATCCATATCCCGAGGGATCCATTCACTATAATGAGGCAGCAGAGTTACTCTGGACACCGTCTGGCCTCTGTTTAGCGGTATACTTTTTTTCAGAGGTTCACAAAACTGTGGCCTACGGCACTTTTATGCACGCCTTATAAAAAGACGGACACTGTGGGATCACAGGCCAGATGGCTTCTGCCTCATTACAGGGAGTCTTCCCCCTGGGGTTCAGTCTGAATCACGTATTTCAGAGATCTACACGGAAACCCCGATGTATGCGCTCAGCTCAGAGCGCAGGATAAATGTGAGCCGAGCCATACTGCGATCTTTGGGAGGCAGAATGAAAAAATCAACAGCAGGTGAAGAATTTGCTTTATTTATTTTTTACGCCGTTCCTCATGTGGTATAAGTGATTAGACGACTTTATTCTCCGGGTCAGTGCGAATACAGCGATACCAGATTTATATCGGGTTTTTATGCTTGGCAGCTGTCACACACTAATAGACGCTTTTTTTTTTTGCAAAGACTAGTTTTTGCATCACCATATTTTGAGAGTTATAATTTTTCCATATTTTGGCTGACAGAGTCATGTAAGGACTTGTTTTTTGCGGGACAAGTTGACGTTTTTATTGGTACCTTTTTCAGGCACGTGACATTTTTTGATCGCTTTCTATTCTGATTTTGGGAGGCAGAATAAACAAAAACCAACAATTCAGGAATTTGTTTTTTTTGTTTATGCCATTCTGCGTGTGGTAAAATTGATAAGACAGCTTTATTCTTCAGGTCATTGTGTTTTCAGCGATACTACATTTATATAGTTTTTTATGTTTTGGCGCTTTTACACAATAAAAGCTATTTTATAGAAAAAATATTTTTTTTTGCATCGCTTTATTCTGAGAGCTATACTTTTTTTATTTTTCAGCTGATGGAGCTGTATGGCAGCTTGTTTTGTGTGGGGCAAGATGACGTTCAGCGGTACAATTTTTATTTACATTCGTATTTTTTATTGAGTTTTATTCCACTTTTTTTTGTGTTATGATGATAAAGCACTGTATTTTGCTTTGTTTTTTTATTTTTACTGTGTTCACTAAAGGAGTTAACTAGTGTGGCAGTTTTATAGGTCAGGTCTTTCTGGACGCGGCGATACCAAATATGTGTACTTTTATTGTTTTTGTTTCTTTCATAATAATATTTATTTATAGGTACAATATATATATATATATATATATATATATATATTTTATATATATACAGTACAGACCAAAAGTTTGGACACACCTTCTCATTTAAAGAATTTTCTGTATTTTCATGACTTTGAAAATTGTACATTTACACTGAATGCATCAAAACTATGAATTAACACATGTGGAATTATATACTTAACAAAAAAGTGTGAAACAACTGAAAATATGTCTTATATGATAGGTTCTTCAAAGTAGCCACCTTTTGCTTTGATGACTGCTTTGCACACTCTTGGCATTTTCTTGATGAGCTTCAAGAGGTAGTCACCGGAACAATCTTGAAGGAGTTCCCAGAGATGCTTAGCACTTGTTGGCCCTTTTGCCTTCACTCGGCGGTCCAGCTCACCCCAAACTATCTCGATTGGGTTCAGGTCTGGTGACTGTGGAGGCCAGGTCATCTGGCGTAGCACCCCATCACTCTCCTTCTTGGTCAAATAGCTCTTACACAGCCTGGAGGTGTGTTTGGGGTCATTGTCCTGTTGAAAAATAAATGATGGTCCAACTAAACGCAAACCGGATGGAATAGCATGCTGCTGCAAGATGCTGTGGTAGCCATGCTGGTTCAGTATGCCTTCAATTTTAAATAAATCCCCAACAGTGTCACCAGCAAAGCACCCCACACCATCACACCTCCTCCTCCATGCTTCACGGTGGGAACCAGGCATGTAGAGTCCATCCGTTCACCTTTTCTGCGTCACACAAAGACACGGTGGTTGTAACCAAAGATCTCAAATTTGGACTCATCAGACCAAAGCACAGATTTCCACTGGTCTAATGTCCATTCCTTGTGTTCTTTAGCCCAAACAAGTCTATTCTGCTTGTTGTCTGTCCTTAGCAGTGGTTTCCTAGCAGCTATTTTACCATGAAGGCCTGCTGCACAAAGTCTCCTCTTAACAGTTGTTGTAGAGATGTGTCTGCTGCTAGAACTCTGTGTGGCATTGACCTGGTCTCTAATCTGAGCTGCTGTTAACCTGCGATTTCTAAGGCTGGTGACTCGGATAAACTTATCCTTAGGAGCAGAGGTGACTCTTGGTCTTCCTTTCCTGGGGCGGTCCTCAGGTGAGCCAGTTTCTTTGTAGCGTTTGATGATTTTTGCAACTGCATTTGGGGACACATTCAAAGTTTGCCCAATTTTTCGGACTGACTGACCTACATTTCTTAAAGTAATGATGGCCACTCATTTTTTTTTACTTAGCTGCTTTTTTCTTGCCATAATACAAATTCTAACAGTCTATTCAGTAGGACTATCAGCTGTGTATCCACCTGACTTCTGCACAACCCAACTGATGGTCCCAACCCCATTTATAAAGCAAGAAATCACACTTATTAAACCTGACAGGGCACACCTGTGAAGTGAAAACCATTTCCGGTGACTACCTCTTGAAGCTCAAGAGAATGCCAAGAGTATGCAAAGCAGTCATCAGAGCAAAAGGTGGCTACTTTGAAGAACCTAGAATATAAGACAAATTTTCAGTTGTTTCATACTTTTTTGTTAAGTATATAATGCCACATGTGTTAATTCATAGTTTTGATGCCTTCAGTGTGAATGTACAATTTTCAAAGTCATGAAAATACAGAAAAATCTTTAAATGAGAAGGTGTGTCCAAACTTTTGGTCTGTACTGTATATATATTTTTGCAACCTTTTTTTTACTTTTTTTAAAAATAAATTCTATGGGACTTTCACTTTCTGCAGTCTGATCGTAGTTATAGGGCATTTCAGTGCAGGATCACTGCTATACCTTATAACTATCAGTGCTGCAGACAGAAGTTACTTTGATCATGCACTGTGCATGATCAAACTAACTTGCTGGTGCTTGGTGACTCGGATATCGACATGACAACATCGGGTCACCATGGCAACGATTGGGACCCGATCCAAGGACAGAGGGACTTTTGTGCAGGCACCGCTCCTGGCACTGAGTGCTGGGTGTCAGCTGTCAGAATCAGCTGAAACCCGGCGGCGATCGCGCCCTCACAACCTGTGTGCAGGCGCGATTGCCTGGGTGTAATAATACATACCTGGTCCATAAGGCACAGGGACGTATTATTACGTACCATGTCAGAAAGGGGTTAAAAGGAACCTGTCACGAGGAACCTGTCACGAGAAAAAAATGCTACTAAAGCTACAGATATGAAGTTAATCTGCAGGTTAATAGCGTTCTTAACCTGCCTGATGCCTGAACTTA
The DNA here is from genome assembly GCF_046119375.1 of Phyllobates terribilis. Lineage (NCBI taxonomy): Eukaryota > Metazoa > Chordata > Amphibia > Anura > Dendrobatidae > Phyllobates > Phyllobates terribilis. The sequence continues at coordinate 534,336,930 of NW_027362762.1, read as the reverse complement.
GAGCCCCGCCACCGGGAGGAAATTAACTTTACTCCTCCCGGCAGCATCAGTCATAGAGCTGGTGCCGCATCAGTTTCAGTCACCACTGTGTGAATAGAGAGTAGCAACTGTAACCGCGCCCCCAGCACTGACTGACAGCTCACTCAGCATTAGGGCTGATTGTCAGTCAGTGCCGGCGGAGCTGTTACAGCCACCGCTCTCTGTACACAGAGTGGTGATTGAACCCGCGCCGGCATCACCCCCATGACTGAAACCTGAACGCTGGCAGGATGAATAAAGTTAATTTCCTCCCAGCAGCAGGGCTCTAAGTTCAGGCACCCGGCAGGTTCAGAACACTATTACCCTGCAGATTAACCCCATATCTAACGGTCAATGCTGTTTTTTCACGTGACCGACTCCCTTTAAACTGATGATTCATATGAATCCCATACAGTGGCATCCATCACTCAAAGTCCCATTGTAGAAAAAAGATGCAGTTCTATTCAAAAGTTTTAGGCTATGTGCCCACGTTGCATTTATGAAGCAGAAAATTTCTGCTGCATAAATGCAAGTCCTCTCCCGGAAAAACGCATGCGGAATTCCGCACGCGTTTATCGCGCATTTTTCGCGCGTTTATCACGCGTTTTCCACATGCGGAATTGCCTTGCGTTTTTTATGCATTGGACAAAGGCAATTCTGCTTGCGGAAACGCAAAATTAAATGACATGCTGCGGATTTTTGAATGCGGCATAAACGCTGCGGAAAAATCCGCAACATGTGCATAGAACTTGCGGAATCCCATTGGGGACCATTGGGTGCGGATATACATGCGTTTTTCAAGCGTTTACGCTGCGGAAATTCCGCAGCATATACGCTTGAAAAATGCTACGTGGGCACACAGCCTAAGGCAGGTGTTGAAAAAAATGATGTGAAGTAAGAATACTTTCAAAAATAGAATTGTTAATAGTTTATTGTTTATCAATGAACAAAATGAATGAACAAAAGACAAATCCAAATCAAATAAATAATTGTGCTACACACCTGTCTCGGATCAGTACGTTGCTTCCCTCATCTCAATCCACTAGACTTTCTTGGACTCCACGGCAGGCTTTGCAGGTGACCGGGCGTGCACCTGTAGCACCCTGAGGACTCGGCTGCTACAGGGGTATTACACCTCAAGCCAGAGGTGTGGTATTCCACTCCCGGGTAAGGATGGAGTGTGGAACTGAGCTCAGTAGGCTGCATGCACTACATACAGTACAGACCAAAAGTTTGGACACACCTTCTCATTTAAAGATTTTTCTGTATTTTCATGACTATGAAAATTGTACATTCACACTGAAGGCATCAAAACTATGAATTAACACTTGTGGAATTATATACTTAACAAAACAGTGTGAAACAACTGAAAATATGTCTTATATTCTAGGTTCTTCAAAGTAGCCACCTTTTGCTTTGATGACTGCTTTGCACACTCTTGGCATTCTCTTGATGAGCTTCAAGTGGTAGTCACCGGAAATGATTTTCACTTCACAGGTGTGCCCTGTCAGGTTTAATAAGTGGGATTTCTTGCCTTATAAATGGGGTTGGGACCATCAGTTGTGTTGTGCAGAAGTCTGGTGGATACACAGCTGATAGTCCTACTGAATAGACTGTTATAATTTGTATTATGGCAAGAAAAAAGCAGCTAAGTAAAGAAAAATGAGTGGTCATCATTACTTTAAGAAATGAAGGTCAGTCAGTCCGAAAAATTGGGAAAACTTTGAAAGTGTCCCCAAGTGCAGTTGCAAAAACCATCAAGCACTACAAAGAAACTGGCTCACATGAGGACCGCCCCAGGAAAGGAAGACCAAGAGTCACCTCTGCTTCTGAGGATAAGTTTATCCGAGTCACCAACCTCAGAAATCGCAGGTTAACAGCAGCTCAGATTAGAGACCAGGTCAATGCCACACAGAGTTCTAGCAGCAGACACATCTCTTCAACAACTGTTAAGAGGAGACTTTGTGCAGCAGGCCTTCATGGTAAAATAGCTGCTAGGAAACCATTGCTAAGGGCAGGCAACAAGCAAAATAGACTTGTTTGGGCTAAAGAACACAAGGAATGGACATTAGACCAGTGGAAATCTGTGCTTTGGTCTGATGAGTCCAAATTTGAGATCTTTGGTTCCAACCACCGTGTCTTTGTGCGATGCAGAAAATGTGAACGGATGGATTCTACATGCCTGGTTCCCACCGTGAAGCATGGAGGAGGAGGGGTGATGGTGAGGGGGTGCTTTGCTGGTGACACTGTTGGGGATTTATTCAAAATTGAAGGGATACTGAACCAGCATGGCTACCACAGCATCTTGCAGCGGCATGCTATTCCATCCGGTTTGCGTTTAGTTGGACCATCATTTATTTTTCAACAGGACAATGACCTCAAACACACCTCCAGGCTGTGTAAGGGCTATTTGACCAAGAAGGAGAGTGATGGGGTGCTACGCCAGATGACCTGGCCTCCACAGTCACCAGACCTGAACCCAATCGAGATGGTTTGGGGTGAGCTGGACCGCAGAGTGAAGGCAAAAGGGCCAACAAGTGCTAAGCATCTCTGGGAACTCCTTCAAGATTGTTGGAAGACCATTTCCGGTGACTACCACTTGAAGCTCATCAAGAGAATGCCAAGAGTGTGCAAAGCAGTCATCAAAGCAAAAGGTGGCTACTTTGAAGAACCTAGAATATAAGACATATTTTCAGTTGTTTCACACTTTTTTGTTAAGTATATAATTCAACATGTGTTAATTCATAGTTTTGATGCCTTCAGTGTGAATGTACAATTTTCATAGTCATGAAAATACAGAAAAATCTTTAAACGAGAAGGTGTGTCCAAACTTTTGGTCTGTACTGTACATCCCATTTCCGGGGGACAGATCAATGCTACTCCCACTAGGTATATGTGCAGGTACGACAGTGTCTGTCCCTGGCTGGAGTGGGAGGGGGGTGGAACATCCCAGTAGTGTAGGGGCAGATAGGGGGAGCAGTCTGGGTAATGCTAGGAGCTCATTGGGTGCTGGTCACCTGAGCTCACACATAGAGGGAGTATATAAGGTGGGAACCATCTTAGATCAGGGTCAGACAGGCAGACAGTTACCAGTCAGTCTTTTGTAGAGGGTCAAGCAGTCCTGAAAGAAGAGAGAGAGGAGAAGAAAAGGACCCAGAGGGGAAGAAGAGGGAACCCCAAGAGCCCAAATACAACCAGAAGGGTGAAGGGTTGGCACAAGGGTACCGGATCCCAAGCTGGTGGAGGGCACTAATCCTCAGCCAGAGACCGGAGGTTGTGGGCAGGATCTGCCAAGACCCCCCACTAAATCCACTGTGAAGGCACACCAAGTATAGGGTCAGGGAACCCAGAGACAAGGGTTTTACCAACAAGAGGCCCGAGGGAGCCGGACATAAGTGGATCCCTGGTGGGGAAGGCCAGAGAAAAGGAACGTCAGAAAGGGAGCTCAGGATCACGCTCCAGAATTACCTGGGGGTTGGCCGAGTCCAGGACCTGGTGGACGCAGCACGGCTCGGGCGGTCACTCAAGGCCGGAGTGACCAGCACAACAGCAGTAAGTAAAAACCCTGAACTGCACAGCCCGACTCTGAGTCTTATTACCACCCTCACTGCACCACCACAACCACCACCCTCTACAACTGACCCCCTGAGGCTATACCCCTCCCGTTGGGGGTTATACTACCAGAAGCTGCACACACACCACCAGCCTCAGCGGACCCTGCTGCAGCGGCGGCCGCATTGACCGCAAATCAACGGGTGGCGTAGTCGACACTAAAGAACATCCAGCAACATCTGTAGGACTGCCACACACTGAGCTTGACACCCTGGGCACGGACCGGGTCACCGCCACTCGGAGACTACAACCCCCATCTGATCCGGCTCCGGGTATCCCCCAAACAACACTGGCCCAGGGGGCGCGTCACACCCATGTTTTTATTTTCTAGTCCTATATAAGGCCTTCCAAGAGACACACCTATGTCTTTGTATTAAGACTTTCTAGTATGACTTTTAGTTTGTCTGTGCACTTTTCACAGTCTCCAAGACGACTGTATTTTCTAGTCCCAGAGTTACAAGTCTGCGGCTTTCAGTACCACTGCTAACTAGTTAGATTCTTCTGGATACCTCCTATCTGCCTGTGGCTTCTATGGTTTTCAGATTTTCTAGTTCTGTCTGTTATCTGATCCCGGTCCCTCTGCTGCATGTTCAGTGGTTTCCAGGATGTCTCCTAGCCACCTGCGTCTTGTATGGTATTTGGACTTTTTTGTTACTCAAGAGTTTTGTCTGCTACCTGTCTGCATTCTCCTTGAGTCTGCAATCTGCCTGCGGTCTTCAGTAACTCTGCAATCTGTCTGATATCTCCAGTAACCCTGTTACCTATAAATGGTCTCCAGGACTTCACCTGTTTGTGTCTTCCAGTAAACCTGCTGTCAGTGGTCTCCAGGACTTCACCTGTTTGTGTCTTCCAGTAAACCTGCTATCTGTCAGTGGTCTCCTGGACTTCACCTGTTTGTCTTTAGCTTTCAGTAAACCTGCAGCTTCCAGTCCCTGAGTTATTTGTCTGCAGCCTGCAGTACCTCTGTTAACCACTTCACTCCAGAGCCTGTTTTTGCCTTCGTGACCAGGCCAATTTTTTCAATTCTGACCACTGTCACTTTATGAGGTAATTACTCTGGAACGCTTCAACGGATTCCCCTGATTCTGAGATTGTTTTTTCGTGACACATTGTACTTCATGATAGTGGTAAAATTTCTTCGATATCACTTGCGTTTATTTGTGAAAAAATCGGAAATTTGGCGAAAATTTTGAAAATTTTGCAATTTTCAAATTTTGAATTTTCATGTCCTTAAATCAGAGAGATATGTCACACAAAATAGTTAATAAATAACATTTCTCACATGTCTACTTTACATCAGCACAATTTTGGAAACAACATTTTTTTTGTTAGGAAGCTATAAGGGTTAAAAGTTGACCAGCGATTTCTCATTTTTCCAACAAAATTTACAAAAACATTTTCTTAGGGACCACATCTTACACTGTGTGCAGAATTATTAGGCAAGTTGTATTTTAAAGGATCAACCCAAAAGACTCATAAATATCCAAGCTTAATATTTTTGGAAGTTGGAGTATTTTTTTTTTTAGATTTGCCTATCTTAGGAGGATATCTGTTTGTGCAGGTAACTATTACTGTGCCGAATTATTAGGCAACTTAATAAAAACCAAATATAATTCCATCTCACGTGTTTATTTTCACCAGGTGAACCAATATCAGTGCACAAACTTTAGAGATAAACATTTCTGACATGCAAAAACAAAAAACAAAAAAATTAGTGATGAATATAGCCACCTTTCTTTATGATGACACTCAACAGACTTCCATCCATAGATTCTGTTTTCGATCAACATTGCGTGTAGCAGCGATCACAGCATCCCAGACACTGTTCCGAGAGGTGTACTGTTTTCCCTCCCTGTAGATCTCACATTTTATGATGGACCATAGGTTCTCTATGGGGTTCAGATCAGGTGAACAAGGGGGCCATGTCATTATTTTTTCTTCTTTTAGACCTTCACTGGCCAGCCACGCTGTGGAGTAGTTGGATGCATGTGATGGAGCATTGTCCTGCATGAAGATCATGTTTTTCTTGAACGATACCGACTTCTTCCTGTACCACTGCTTGAAGAAGTTGTCTTCCAGAAACTGGCAGTCGGTCTGGGAGTTGAACTTCACTCCATCCTCAACACGAAAAGGTTCCACAAGTTCATCTTTGATGATACCAGCCCATACCAGTACCCCACCTCCACCTTGCTGGCGTCTGAGTCGGAGTGGAGCTCTCTGCCCTTTACTGATCCAGCCTCTGGCCCATTCATCTGGCCCATCAAGAGTCACTCTCATTTCATCAGTCCATAAAACCTTTGAAAAATCAGTCTTAAGATATTTCTTGGCCCATTCTTGACGTTTTATCTTATGTTTCTTGTTCAAAGGTGGTCGTTTTTCAGCCTTCCTTACCTTGGCCATGTCCCTGAGTATCGCACACCTTGTGCTTTTTGATACTTCAGTAACGTTGCAGCTCTGAAATATGGCAAAACTGGTGGCGAATGGCATCTTGGCAGCTTTACGCTTGATTTTCCTCAATTCGTGGGCAGTTATTTTGCACCTATTTTGGCCAACACGCTTCTTGCGACCCTGTTGGCTATTTGCCATGAAATGCTTGATTGTTCGGTGATCAGGCTTCAAAAGTTTGGAAATTTCAAGACTGCTGCATCCCTCCGCAAGACATCTCACAATTTTGGACTTTTCAGAGCCCGTCAAATTTCTCTTCTGACCCATTTTGCCAAAGGAAAGGAAGTTGCCTAATAATTAAGCACACCTTATATAGGGTGTTGATGTCATTAGTCAACACCCCTCCTCATTACAGAGATGCACATCACCAGATTTACTTAATTGGTAGTTGGCTCTCAAGCCTATGCAGCTTGGAGTAGGACAACATGTATAAAAAGTATCATGTGATCAAAATACTCATTTGCCTAATAATTCGGCACACAGTGTATTTGAAGTGACTTTGAGGGGCCTTTATGACAGAAAATACCCAAAAGTGACACCATTCTAAAAACTGCACCCCTCAAGGTGCTCAAAACCACATTCAAGAAGTTTATTAACCATTCAGGTGTTTCACTCCTTGGGCACACTGCAGGGTTTGGAAGGGAAGGAGCGCCATTAGACTTTTTGAATGTAAAATTTGTTTGAATAATTAGCAGACGCCATGTTGCGTTTGGAGAGCTCCTGATGTGCCTAAACAGTGGAAACCCCCCACAAGTGACACCATTTTGGAAACTAGACCCCTTAGGGAACTTATCTAGATGTGTGGTGAGCACCTTGAACCCCAAGGTGCTTCACAGAAGTTTATAATATTGAGCTGTAAAAATAAAATTTGCACATTTTCCCCACAAAAACGTTTTTCATCCCTTAATTTTGCATTATCATAAGGGTAATAGGATAAATTGCACCATGAAATTTGTTGTGCAGTTTCTCCTGAACACGCTGATACCCCATATGTGGGGGAAAACCACTATTTGGGTACACTGCAGGGTTCGGAAGGGAAGGAGCGCCATTTGACTTTTTGAATGTAAAATTTGTTTGAATAATTAGCGGACGCCATGTCGCATTTGGGGAGCCCCTAATGTGCCTAAACAGTGGAAACCCCCCACAAGTGACACCATTTTGGAAATTAGACCCCTTAGGGAACTTATCTATATGTGTGGTGAGCACCTTGAACCCCAAGGTGCTTCACAGAAGTTTATAATATTGAGCTGTAAAAATAAAATTTTCACATTTTTCCCTACAAAAAATGTTTTCCATCCCCTAATTTTGCATTATCATAAGGATAACAGGAGAAATTGCACCATGAAATTTGTTGTGCAATTTCTCCTGAGTACGCCGATATACCATATGTGGGGGAAAACTACTGCTTTGGTGTACGGCAGGGTTCAGAAGTGAAAGGAGCGCTATGTTGGCTGGGATAGGTTGCAGACACCATGTCACATTTGAAGAGTCGCTGACATGCCGAAACAGCAGAAACCCCCACAAGTGACCCTATTTTGTAAACTACACCTCTCAAGGAATTCATCTAGGGAAGTAGTGAGTATTTTTTAATTTTTAAATTTATACCATTGGGCAGTGAAGAAAACATAATTATATTTTTACCACAAAAAATGTTTTACAATCAGATTTTACATTTTCACACAGGGCAATGGGTAAAAATGGTGCCGAAATGTGTCACACAATTTCTTCTAAAAGTGGCAATGACGCGCCCCCTGGGCCATGTTGTTAGGGATACCCGGAGACGGATCAGATGGGGGTTGTAGTCTCCGAGTGGCTGTGACCCGGTCCGTGCCCAGGGTGTCAAGCTCAGTGTGTGGCAGTCCTACAGATGTTATTAGAGTTCTTTGTGTCGACTACGCCACCCGTTGATTTGCGGTCAAAAGGCCGCCGCTGCAGCAGGGTCCGCTGAGGCTGTTGGTATGTGTGCAGCTTTGGTAGTATAACCCCCAACGGGAGGGGTATAGCCTCAGGGGGTCAGATGTAGAGGATGGTGGTTGTGAAGGTGCAGGATGAATCAGCAAGAAGACTCAGAGTCGGGCTGTGCAGTTCAGGGGTTTTTACTTACGGGTGTTCTTATGGTCACTCTGGCCTGAAGCGACCACCCGAGCCGTGCTGCGTCCACCAGGTCCTGGACTCGGCTAACCCCCAGGCAGTTCTGGAGCGTGGTCCTGAGCTCCTGTCTGACTTTCCCTCTCTTCTGGCCGTTCTCACCAGGGATCCACCTATGTCCGGCTCCCTCGGGTCTCTTGGTGGGTACACCTCCTCTGGGTTCCCTGACCCTATACTTGGTCTGCCTTCCTAGTGGATTTGGTGAGGGTCGTGGCAGATCCTGCCCACGACCTCCGGTCTCTGGCTAAGATGTGCTTTTCTCTCTGCCAGCTTGGGATCCGGTACCCTAGGTGCCAACTCTTCACCCTCTGATCTAATTTTGGGTTCTTGGAGTTCCTGCTTGTTTTCTCTGGGTCCTTCTGACTCCTCTCTCTCTCTTGGCCTTGGAGCTGGGCCCAGCCGGAACCACAACTCCCTGTCAGCCCTTCTGGCTGAGCTTCTCTGCTCTGCTCCTCTGACTAAACTCTGACAGACTGACCCTGATCTAAGATGGTTCCCACCTTATATACTCCCTCTATGTGTGAGCTCAGGTGACCAGCACCCAATGAGCTCCTAGCTTTACCCAGACTGCTCCCCCTATCTGCCCCTACACTACTGGGATGTTCCACCCCCCCTCCCACTCCAGCCAGGAACAGACACTGTCGTACCTGCACATTTCTCTAGTGGGAGTACCATCGGTCTGTTCCCCGGAAATGGGATGTGTGTAGTGCATGCAGCTAACTGAGCTCAGTTCCACACTCCATCCTTACCCGGGAGTGGAATATCACACCTCTGGGTTGAGGTGCAATACCCCTGTAGCAGCCGAATCCTCAGGGTGCTACATTCCCCCCTGGTAAATCACAGCACGTCCTCGGGCTGTAAGATAACAAAACATCAAAACATACATTTTTTTTTTTTTCATAAACATCAACATATAAAACATCATATATATTATCTGCTATCAAACTTTTCATATAAAACTTTTCATAAATAACATTCTTGTTCCTCCGGCCACGGTGCAACTTGTGACCGGGTAAAGTGCGACAGTCTCTCTTGGAAGAAAAACAGTTTCCTATAAAACCGGTAGGGGGCGCTTTAGGAAGCGCAACTATATACAGGGGAATATGGCCGCTCTCAGTCCTCGGCCAGGTATTAGGAAAGGAATGACCGCTCTCAGTCCTCGGTCAGTGAGAATAGGGACACACGGGATTCAGTTCAATTGGCTGGTCCCAACGGGGACTATATTTTAACTAGAACAGTTCTTATACCCTGACGGGTAACTATGTACAGTCTCTCTCTACCGTACTTCAACGACGGCGTCCTCCTGCTCTTTCTTTGGATTCAGTTTCTGTTTCAGACCCGTCCGGGTCCTCTTGCTCCTCCTCACACCGCAGCTCCTCCTCCGTCAGGCGATGCACATGGAGGGCGTAGGGTCCTTTGGCACACTTGTGCCGGGTGAAGGTGACCTCGTCCCCTAGATACAGGTCACGACCTCTGTGTCCTTCCGGCAGATGGCTTTCTACGTCTCTGCGGGTCACAAAGACGTCGCCGGGGGTATGATGGTCTCTAATGATGCCCCACCCATGCTGCAGGTTGAACTTAATCACAGTCCCGATGGTGCGGGGACCATGAGCTGCACGGGGGTTCCTCCGGGTCCGGCTCTTCTGTTCAGCGCTCTGTATTTGCAGCCGCTGCTCACGGACCCGCCTCTCTCTCCTTTCCCTGTCAAAGACTTCCAACTGCTGGCGGCAGCACTCCGCACACTCAGCTGCGGCTGCCCTTGTTTCCTGAGTGAACCCCATGAGGTCTCCTCCGGTGGGGTCCCACTCGAACTGCGCTTCTTCCAGCGGGAGCGGGGTCATCTTGACAGGCGCCGGAGGCGGTATCAGGGGCTCATCCAGAGGCCGTTCCCTCCGGAGTCGGGGATTGACGAACTCCGGAGGCCACACAAAGGGCTGCCCATCCGGGCACGTATGCTGGGCGAACAGGTCTTCACCCAGGTGCGGCGCTCTAGAGGTTGAGGGCGCTGTGGTGGTAGCGGCGCCCAGGTTTACCAGGCCTTGCGACCAGGCTTGGGGCACCCTGAATGTGAAGGGCACCGTGAAGACGGCGGCGCCCGGGTGTTCCTGGCCTTTCGACCAGGCCGGCGGCTCGGCAGAGGTGGAGGGCGCTGTTGGTACTGCGGCGCCCGGGGGCACTCGGCCTTGCGACCAGGCCGGTGGCTTCTCCTGCTTGGCCGCGCTCTGGATTGAGGCACGTGACATAGCAGGGGGCGTGGCCGCGGCTCCGGCCGCTTGAGGCCTAGCTTGGAGCGATGACGCAGCGGCTACGGGAACGGTGAGTGGGGCTTCGGGCTCTGCGACGGGGAGCTGGGGCAGGTTTACGGCTTCTGGGCACGGGATGCTGTCGTCCCCATTACCTGCCTTCATCTCTTCGGCTCCCTCCGCGGCGCCGTCTCCGGCCGTCGTCCCTCCTTCGCCGTCCTCAGAGGTGGACTTGCTCCCCGCTGCGGGTGGCATGCTTCGCTGGCGGGCTCCGGCTTGCTGGGCCATCTCTCGAGTCCACTCCGCCAGTGTTTCCTGCTGCACCCGGGCCATCCTCCGTGCTAGGCCCTCCAGCGCGGTCTGTGCACGCTCCCGATCTCCGGGGAGCTGCGCCAGGATCTCCAGCAGGCCTTCTGGAGTGGCGACCTGCAACAGGCTCCTGACCACTGGGTCGGTGCTGCCTGCCTCTCCCTCCATCTCCGGGTGTGTTCTCTCTGGACTCTCCTCCAGACTTCTTGTCTCCGGGTGCGCTCTCTCCAGACTCCTCCAGGCTGCACCCATCTTCGTTCTCTTGTTCTGTCTCCGCCCACATTGAGGATGGTCCCGGGGCAACTTAGTGATTGTCAGTTCCAGGGGCAGTTCTCTCACGCTGATGGACACTTCCAGCATCACAGTCTCTGTTGGTGGGCGCGGTTTCCGCTTTTGGCGCCATTCTTCGACCTGGCCCACGATGGGAGGTGGCCTTTTGCCACCCTCTGGCACGCCCATAATGGCGTCCGCTCCCCCAAGGCGGGAAATCTTCGGAAATGGCGGGAATCGTCTCCCAGTGGCGGGAAACTCCATGGATGGCGGGAAAAAGCTGCAAATGGCGGACAACCGGCGGGAAGCGACCTGTGATGGGGTCCGTTGGCGGGGACCCTCCGGAACCGGCGGGAGACTTCTTTTTGAGGTAACGGTGAACTTTTCTTCAGGCACGCAGTACCCGGTTGTTGCGGGCACGTTATCCTGCCGACTACGCCAAAGTTGACGCGCCCCCTGGGCCATGTTGTTAGGGATACCCGGAGCCGGATCAGATGGGGGTTGTAGTCTCCGAGTGGCTGTGACCCGGTCCGTGCCCAGGGTGTCAAGCTCAGTGTGTGGCAGTCCTACAAATGTTATTAGAGTTCTTTGTGTCGACTACGCCACCCGTTGATTTGCGGTCAAAAGGCCGCCGCTGCAGCAGGGTCCGCTGAGGCTGTTGGTATGTGTGCAGCTTTGGTAGTATAACCCCCAACGGGAGGGGTATAGCCTCAGGGGGTCAGATGTAGAGGATGGTGGTTGTGAAGGTGCAGGATGAATCAGCAAGAAGACTCAGAGTCGGGCTGTGCAGTTCAGGGGTTTTTACTTACGGGTGTTCTTATGGTCACTCTGGCCTGAAGCGACCACCCGAGCCGTGCTGCGTCCACCAGGTCCTGGACTAGGCTAACCCCCAGGCAGTTCTGGAGCGTGGTCCTGAGCTCCTGTCTGACTTTCCCTCTCTTCTGGCCGTTCTCACCAGGGATCCACCTATGTCCGGCTCCCTCGGGTCTCTTGGTGGGTACACCTCCTCTGGGTTCCCTGACCCTATACTTGGTCTGCCTTCCTGGTGGATTTGGTGAGGGTCGTGGCAGATCCTGCCCACGACCTCCGGTCTCTGGCTAAGATGTGCTTTTCTCTCTGCCAGCTTGGGATCCGGTACCCTAGGTGCCAACTCTTCACCCTCTGATCTAATTTTGGGTTCTTGGAGTTCCTGCTTGTTTTCTCTGGGTCCTTCTGACTCCTCTCTCTCTCTTGGCCTTGGAGCTGGGCCCAGCCGGAACCACAACTCCCTGTCAGCCCTTCTGGCTGAGCTTCTCTGCTCTGCTCCTCTGACTAAACTCTGACAGACTGACCCTGATCTAAGATGGTTCCCACCTTATATACTCCCTCTATGTGTGAGCTCAGGTGACCAGCACCCAATGAGCTCCTAGCTTTACCCAGACTGCTCCCCCTATCTGCCCCTACACTACTGGGATGTTCCACCCCCCTCCCACTCCAGCCAGGAACAGACACTGTCGTACCTGCACATTTCTCTAGTGGGAGTACCATCGGTCTGTTCCCCAGAAATGGGATGTGTGTAGTGCATGCAGCTAACTGAGCTCAGTTCCACACTCCATCCTTACCCGGGAGTGGAATATCACACCTCTGGGTTGAGGTGCAATACCCCTGTAGCAGCCGAATCCTCAGGGTGCTACAGCAATACCCCATATGTGACTGTATCATACCGCTTAGCCATACGGCGAGATCTGGGAGGGACGGAGCGCTATTTTACAATTGGAGAACAAATTATTGTAGAATAGGCATTTGGATTTGGGAGCACAAAATTTTCTGAATTTCTTTTGGGGGGCAAGGGCCATTTCGCTTTTTCAGAGCCTTTCTGCAACCAGTAACTTGGAAGTCCCTTATATTTTTAACAGATGACGGACCTGAGTGGGGACTAGCTTTTTTTGAGGACTGAGTTGAAGCTTTTATTGGGAACATTTTACGTAACATTTATCCGGCGCTCTAGGCTGAGCAATTACATCGGGGTTTCCATCTAAATTTTCAAGTGATATAATTCAGATGAAACCCCTGCGGGATCCATTCACTGTAATGAGGCAGCAGAGTTACTCTGGACTCCGTCTGGCCTCTGTTTAGCGGTGTCCTTTTTTTCAGAAGTGCACAAAACTGTGGTCAACCGCACTTTTATGCACACCTAAAAAAAACTGACACCGTGGGATCACAGGCCAGACGGCATCCACAGTGGCCTATATCTGCCTCATTACAGGGAATCTTCCATCATGGGTTCCGTCTGAATCACGTATTTCAGAGATTTACACGGAAACTCTGGTGTAAGCGCTTACGCAGAGCGCAGGATAAATGTGTGCCGAGCCATACTGCGATCTTTGGGAGACATAATAAACAAATCAGTAGCAGGTGAAGAATTGGTTTTATTTATTTTTTACGCCGTTCCTCGTGCGGTATAAGTGATGAGATTACTTTATTCTTCGGGTCGGTGCAATTACAGAGATACCAGATTTATATCAGGTTTTTATGACTGACAGCTGTCACACACTAAGAGACGCTGTTTTTGCAAAATCTAGTTTTTGCATCGCCATATTTTGAGAGCTATAATTTTTTCATATTTCGGCCAACAGAGTCATGTGACAGCTTGTTTTTTGCGGGATGAGTTGACATTTTTATTGGTACCATTTTTGGGTACGTGACATTTTTGATCGCTTTCTATTCCGTTTTTTGGCAGGTAAAATTAACAAAAACCAACAATTCAGGAATTGTTTTTTGAGGTTTTTTTTTATGCCGTTCTGCGTGTGGTAAAAGTGATCAGGCAGCATTATTCTTCGGCTCAGTACGTTTACAGCGATACTACACTTACTGTATATTTTTTTATGTTTTGGCGCTTTTACACAATAAAACAATTTTATAGAAAAAATATTTTTTTGCATAGCTTTATTCTGAGAGCTATAACTTTTTTATTTTTTGGCTGATGGAGCTGTATGGCGGCTTTTTTTTGCGGAACAAGATGACGTTTTCAGCGGTACCATTTTTATTTCCATTTTGCTTTTTGATCGCATTTTTTTCCACTTTTTGTTTGGCGATATGATGAAAAAGCATAGTTTTTTGCTCCGTTTTTAATTTATTTTTATTACGGTGTGCACAGAAGGAGTTAATTAGTGTGACAGTTTTATAGTTCGGGTTGTTTCGGACGCTGCGATACCAAATATGTGTACTCTTTTTGTTTTTGCATAAATATACGGATTTATTGGTTTAATATTTTATTTATTTATTTTTATTTATTTTGTGATTTTTTTTAACAGTTTGAAAACATTTTTTAGACTTTTTTTTTTACATTTTTACTTAGTCCTGTATGGGACATTAATTTTTATTTTTCTAATTACTGCTCTCTTGCAATGTAATAGACATGTATTACATTGCATGAGAAGTTTGCTGACAGTTTCACACTGTCTGTCTCCTGCTATACTTCAGCTGCAGGCTGAGCCTAGCAGGACACCATATATGGCAGATCTGGAGGTGGTCATGTGACCTCCAGCTGCCATAACAACGGCAGGTCCTGGAAGGCATCAGGGGGCCGTCGGAGAGGTAAGTGGACGACCCCCTCTCCTCTCACTATCTTCTATATGCCCCGATCACTATAGATCACGGCATATAGAAGATAGGAAAGGGTTAACATCATTGGGACCTGATCCAATCAGGTCCCGATGATGTCCCCTGTCAGAGCTGTCGCTCTGAACCGCAACCGCAGCACTTGCAGGACCCTGGGGGTCCTGAGGGCTGCAGGACCACCGACCGTTCATAAACGTCGGCGCTGCACAGAGCCCAGGCAGCACCGACGTTTATGTACAGTGGGCAGGCGGGAAGCGGTTAACAGTCTCCTGTCTGCTATCCGTGTCCTGTCTGCTATAGGTGTATTCATTTAGATACACTTATCCATCATCCAATGCCATAAGACGTCTGATTGCCTGCTATAGATTAAATTTAGAGCCAATGAACCCAAATATACAGCTAACGTTATTAAGAACAATCTTTGGCATGATTATGAATTTAATGGTTAAACAACCCCTTCTTGACCTAAATGTTTGGCCCTGATAAAATTAAAAAACCTATACTCACCTCCTGCGCTGGTGATGTTCCAGTGGTGTCGGCACTCACTCTCTCCAAGGCTCCAGTGCAGTGGAATGACATATGGTGCCCAATCAGCGCTGGCATCACTGTCCCTGTCTTCATAAGTTTTGAACATGAAGAGGAAGTCAGTGCTGCAGCTGATCTCTGACTTCCTCTTCATGTTCAATTTCGTACAGAGGTAAGGACAGTGACTCCAGCGCTGATAAGGCGCCGGGCACCACGTGTCATTCCACCGCACCACAGCCACGGGACCGTGAGTGCCGACACCGTTTGAACGGTGCCAGCACATGAAGTGAGTATAGGCTTTTTCATTTTATCGGATGATAAAATTCAAAAAGGGGTTCAAGAAGGAGTTTTCCTAATAGTGGGCAACCCCTTTAAGTGTATTAAATTACTTACTGATCGCACACTTCCTCGGTTTCCAGTGCCACTCCAGTCCTCCTATTGCCCCCATGACTGCTTTGCCAGCTCATACTGCTTTCACTGTGTGCAGCAGGGCTGTTTACCCAGTTTAAATCTGTGAGACTCAGAATGTGGCTCCAGACTTACACTGAAAAGTGTCCCCCAGCCGGCTTTTTGCTGTCCTGTTCTTGTAATGGCTAGTAGGAGTGTGTGGTTAAAGCCATGCCCCAAAATGTTGCTGCTGTGTCCCTCTCTGTCTTGTTTGAAAGTTGGGACGTACAGTAGTGTTCAAAATAATAGCAGTGTGTTCAAAAACATGAGTTAAGCACAAAATCTTTATACTAGTTTTTATTCCCATGCATTGGGAACATTGCACACTGTTTTCTAATTCAAAACATGAAGAGAAATGTATATAATTTTTAAATACTTTACAGAAAATAACAAAAAATTAACATTGGGCTGTTTAAAAAAATCAGTGTCTGCATTTGTCTTTACAAACAATATGTACTCTTTTTTTTTAGGATTTAGCATTCCTGTGAATCACTAACCTAATATTTAGTTGTATACCCACAGTTTTTTAGAACTGCTCCACATTTATGTTGCATAGAGTCAACCAACTTTTAGCACCTGTCAACTGTTATTCCAGCCCAGGATGCTTTGACTACATCCCACAATTTTTTGGCATTTGTTGGCTTTGCCTCAGAAGCGGCATTTTTGATGTCACCCCACAGGTGTTATATGGGATTAAGGTCTGGGGATTGGGCTGACCACTCCATAAGCTCAATTTTGTTGAACTGGAACAAAGATTTTGCTTGTTTACTGGTGTGTTTAGGGTCGTTGTCTTGTTGAAACACCCATTTCAAATGCATATCCTCTTCAGCGTAACGCAACATGACCTCTTCAAGTATTGTAATATATGATAACTGGTCCATGATTCCCACTTATGCGGTAAATAGGTCCGGCACCACAGTAAGAGAAACATGCCCATATCATGATGCTTGCACCACCATGCTTCACTGTCTTTAGAGTGTACTGTGGCTTGAATGCAGAGTTTGGGGGTCGTCTGACAAACTGTTTGTGGCCCATGGACCCAAAAAGAACAATTTTACTTTCATCGGTCCACAAAATGTTTCTCCATTTCTCTTTAGGTCAGTTGATGTGTTCTTTAGCAAATTGTATCCATTTCAGTACATGTCTTTTTTTAACAGTGGGACTTTGCGTGGACTTCTTGCTAAGAGATTAGCTTCACACAGGCGTCTTCTAACTGTCACAGTACTCACAGGTAACGGGAGAATGTCTTTGATCTGGAGCTGATCATTGGCTGATCCTTTGCCATTTTGGCTATTCTTCGATCCTTTCGAATGGTAGTCTTCTGTTTTCTTCCACGTCTCTCTGGTTTTGCTTCCCATTTTAAAGCATTGGAGATCATTTTAGCTGAACAGCCTATCATTGTCTGCACTTCTTTATAAGTTTTATCCTCTCCAATCAACTTTTTAATCAAAGTATGTGGTTCTTCTGAACAATGTCTCGAACGACCCATATTTCTCAGGCTATCTTGGAGAAATGCATGTACCACATGTGCTGGCTTCACCCTTAAATAAGGGCCACCTGATTCACACCTGTTTCTTCACAGAATGATTGATCTCACTAATTGAACTCCACACTGCTGTTATTTTGAACACATCCCCTTTCAATTAATTATTCAAATACTCAGACTCAAACACATGCAGATCATGAATGCTGAGTCTGTTGGTTTTCTTAGAATCTACTGCACTAACTTGTAAATTGTTTGACATGTGGTAATATAATTTATACCAAAAACAGTGATTAATCTGGTTAGTCATATTGGACTGCTATTATATTGAACACTGCTGTATGACCATTACATTCATAGTTAAGATGGATTGCAGAATACAAATGTTGCTGAAACGTTTTTTTTAAGACGTTAAGGTTGAGAGGGATAAGGTGCTGTTATAATTGGTGTATTGTGGGACAACTCCTTAGGCACTAACTCAGCTGATTGTATTTCTGTTTACTTAATTTCTTTTATCAAACAACAGAATAACAACTTGTAGATGCAACAAATATAATAAATTCAATAGCATACACAATCTCTGAGAAGCTCAAACAGAACCTAAGAGTAACAATACCCCTGCAAATGCAAAGATAATACAGGATAGGGCACAGTAAAACATTAGATATCTATTCTGACATCATCCGCTGCACTATTGAAGCAAAATCGGACTATTTTTGATATTCAATTTAGGTTCACAAGTACATTGGTGGGCATATCGGTGCACTTGCAGTCTATAGCTCCTCTTTTCTTTTCCTGTCAGGCGCTGACCACCACTTCTTGATTGAAAGCCGAGACAGATGTGCTGCTGCATAAAGTCCTCACTGCTCTCCAAGTCCATTGTGAAGCAAGAAGAGCAGGGCAGACCCAGCAGAGAAAAGTCATGAAGAGCCATAGATGGCAAATGTGCTGATATACCGCCAGTGCACTTGCAAAACTAATTTGCATATCCATAAAAGGTGAATTTCAGTGCAATGGTACAGCAGATGCAGGCTAAGGTATTTTTCAGGTTTTACACGGCCATATCCATTACTACCTGTGCGTTTGTAGGGGTAGTGTTACTGACAGGTTTCCTTTAATATTGATGGCTTTCCCTCAGGTATTGATTACTCAGGTTCACTTTTTGATGCTCTACATCACACTCCCCTTTGAACTTCACTTAACTGGACACATTCAAAGCCAGTGTTGGACTGAAGTGGCAGTAATATTGACTCTGAGGGTCCACTGTTCAGCTACATGCTAATATTACAATACCCTCAGTCACAAATTTACCTTTGATTTTCTATAATAATAAGCTGGATGGTTTGTTAAATGAATAATGAGATGCTAGCTTTGTCTGACCATAATGAATCAAGTGTTTTGTGCTAACTTCTGCTCATGTGTTGGTGTGGGGAATATTCCTGCAAAGGAGCCCATTGGGGCATTCACCTGTTCCCATGTTGGCCAGTCTGATCTTTTACGCAGCTCTTGGGAATATACCTGTTATGCACGTACCACACTCACACTCTGGTAAAGGGTGTAAGGCTGACTTACTATAGAGAGAAACTGCACTTAAACCCAACTGGTCTCTGTACAGATTAGTCAACCCCTAGCCACACAAATAAAAACAACACCGTGGACCTCACTAAAAAGCAGTTGATGAGTTTCTCATGCCTCCTTAGGAACCAGAAGGGAGGCCGCAACACACTGCCAACAAGGGAAGAGGAAGGTGTGCAGTTGGACACGAAGACCCAAGATGAAAAACTTAAAGCATGATCATAAAAGGGGAGAGAGGGAATAGAGAGAGGGAATAGTAAGGAGAACTAACAAATAAATGAAAATAGAATAACCTCCCAAAAACCTAAAAGTGATAAAAGTAAAAGATGCTAAAAAGGTAGACAAACAGACACACAGCAAGAATATAAGCGGTGTAAGTCAAGCAGGGTAAATCCCTTCACTAAAGGGCTGGAACTCCTTAGCACAAACCCCCCTTGAAGTGTAGCAACAAGTGAGAGGATAATATAAAAAGCCTCACCCAGAATGTGATAGGTCAAACCAAAATGGGAAAATGGAAAACACCTGGAAGGGAGCGAACCAAGAAGGGAGAATAAAGAAAATTGGAACAATCAGCATTTAGACAGGTAAGGAAAAGAGCAGTAGCTCAACAGACAGAGGAATCGACCATGAAGCAACAGGTCACTGGATCGAATCCCCAAACTGAGCCATGACAATACCTTATGTCTTACTTCACCCACTTCTTATGATTAATAGATCTCTTCCTCTAAGGCAGGGTTCCCCAACTCCAGTCCTGAAGAGCCACCAACAGGTCATATTATCAGGATTTCCTTAATATTGCCCAGGTGATGCAGTTATCACCTGTGCAATACTAAGGAAATCCTGAAAACATGATCTGTTGGTGGAATTTGAGGTCCATCCAAAAGCAGGTTGGGTTTGGGGGGGGTTCCCACACCTCTAGGGTGTATTTATCTATACACAGTCACCTATGGCTAGCCTAGTGATTGCATTTGTGCAATCACCTGCTTTTGGATACATCCTGGTTTCTTTGATAGGCGTCTCCACAGCCATCCTTGGTGGATAGTGGCTACAATATGCAAGTCTAGCAGTATGAGCATCATCTGGCATTGTATCATTCATGCTTGTTATAGATAAGATGTACCATGTTGTATTTAATATTTAATATGGATGTCTAGGATATCTCTATTGACGTTTTTTGAGGTTTAGCCAATAAAATACCATGTTGTGGCTTGTTACTTTGTCCAAGCGATGTGCTTTTTAATTGTTTTTAACTGTGGTATGTTTGTCTAGATAAGTGTATAATAAAATTATTCTGAACTTTTACATTTTGGTGATCTCTGTCTATACATACTTCCTTCTCTTTGTATTTTTGATAATGTGCTTCTGTATGTGACGGGCTGAACACCATTGGATACCATTTAGGTGGTGCCCTCTGCTTTTCTAAATACTCTATTCTGTGAGTCTGTGACAATCAGACTGCATTCGGATGTTATCTGGGTCTGGTCCGATTGTTTCCATGGACTTATTCACATGAATGGCTGAGTGGGATTTGAGAATCAGAGTGTAAAAAAATACTTCTTTCTGTATTTTTTCTCTATCGAGGACTTCTCAATGTATCAATATCAAGATATTCTTATAAAAAATGTATCTATTTATTCTCGGGTTGTCCATTAAAAAGAATTATTGCAGAAGGTACATACAATAATTAGTTACAATGTGATTGTCCATTTGTCCATAATTAGCTTAATTGTTGAGATTCACCCATCTTTCCCTGGGATCCTGGATGGTAGATTACTTCTGCTGGTGTCCAGCACGTGTGTCAGGATGACATCATGTGTCCCTTGGGCCTACATCAGCAGCTGGTTTACACACAGACCTCGTCCTGTGTCCTGTGGAGTAGCCAGAGAGACCCCCCTGTTTCTAACATGGGCTTTTATAGGCCGGTCATATGGCACCTGTTCTTCTAATTATGGTGCTGAACCAAAAATACACAAATAGCGCATGTCAGCTAAAAACCCTAACACGATGGCTGATGCAATCTGTATGGTACAGAATTCAGAATTCAGAATAAAATGAATATCCATAATTAATATTTAATAATTCCCCCTTTTTGAGGATGACAGACATCAACTGAAATCCTCAAAGAAGATAGGTTCATCATTAGGATAACAGGATCATTTTCCTTTTTCTTCTTCCTTGGCAATATCATTTAATGTTCATAATAATAATAATATCAATATCGGATTATTGTTATATAATTATGTAAATTCATGTTATGGTAATCCATGACTAATATTCATTTAACATATATAATTATACTTCCCTAAATCTAAATCGAAGTAATCACGGGTCCAATCGTCATCATCTGATGTCATCGGGTCTTCATCTCGTCTTCTTCTGGGTTCTTTTAAAACACAGTCTTTAGATGAAAACTCCTTTGAAATAAATTATAGCGTGTAGATATTGTACAGTCCATAATTGTATTCATTATTGTGCAGTCCATAAACTGTACTCTTTATTAGAAAGATCATGTGTGTCAATTGATAAGAAAACAAAGTCCATGGATGAAAAGTAGTTTTAATATTTGTGCAGTGTCACCTGGACTTACGTTGAATTGTCTTTGGATAATTCTGGAATCCTCTGTGTCATCCGCACTGGTCTCGTGTCACTTTTGGAACAGATGTGACGTCTTTGGTCAGCAAACCAAGGGTTAACTTGACACTTCCCTGCTTTATATAGCACCATAACCAGTACTCAGTCCTTAATGTACAGGACACATATGTCAGGCTGGCAGAATCCTGACACTCCTTCATTATTCACCAGCTTTCAGGTGATAAGAAACCACTGGAACGTGATGAAACTTGAACACAACACAGTTCATAGAGGATCATCGTCCTCTGCAGTCCTGGTTATCAGTGGTGTGAATTGTATTTGACACAGTATATTATAACACTCAGCATTTACAACATCTTTACCTTCTGAGATTTCCAGATATCGGTTGCTTCTTCTTGTAACTTTTGAGAGTCTCTTTGATTTATAAATATGAAAAGTCTTTATTAAGATAGAATTCATAATTGCGATGTCTTGATTGAAGTCTTCATTCCCTAATCTGATACCAAATCTGGCAATTTTCCTAACCTATAATATCACAGCGTACCATAGCATTCAACAATATCCATCTAATTATTATCAAAATATTAAAACAAATTATGTTTGGAATAATAAACAATAATAGATAGTAATTCATTATTAATCAAGTTCTTCATGTGATAGAATATTTTTATGTCATAGGTGTAATTACCTTTTCCAACCCATAGGTGTCAGTGTGTTTTGAAACAACAAGTGTTTATATCTTTATTAAACCAATAATACCAAAGAATGTATACTCATGAACCAAAATGAATAAATATATGAATGAATGAATTATTGTGTTTACTCAGAAAATTAAAGCATTTTTCTTCTTATATTGGAACTATATGATTATATTTAATGAAGCAATATTCTGTTTTCTCAATTGAGATATTGAACTGAAATAAAATAAAAAAATGAAAATTAAAAATTAAAACAGGAAAAATAAAATTAAGAGTAAAAATAAGAATAAAAATAAGGCCTTTATATGTTAATGACAAATGCAGAGTAATTATATTCTTCATAAAAATACCCTTATATTTCCATTATCTGGATGATTTCATATTTGTCATAACCTTGTATTACCAAAAATGATTAAATTATGCAACTTTGCATGTAATACCCTTCTTAATTATACCATTGTACCTTATTAATATTTCTTCTTCATTAAAATGTGTGAAAAATAAGTATTGATCAAAAGTGATTATGTAATCAGGATCAAAAAACACATTTTCCCCCTTAATACCAAAAATATTATTTTATAAAATAATTTATGTATCAGAACCAAATTAAAAATAATTATTCTTCTATAAATATTTTGCATAAATTTCATATCAATGTGTAGCATATATTTGTCTGAAGAGGTGTGTACCTATTTAGGTAACCATTAAAAATAATAATAATCCTTGAATACTATAAAATTATCATGTGGAAAAATTATTCTAAATATAAATTTGCTTTGTAAACCATATTGATGTGTGGTTGCCCTTAGCCACTATTAACTAAATCAAGAAATAATAATTACTAAAGAAATATAGAAATATATATTATGCAGATAATAATTAATTATGTATCATAATTTTCTCCAAATTAAATATATTTGTGTACCTTCACATAAAGAAACGTTGCTTTTCCTAGCATACATGAGGCATCATGTATCACTTAGCAGCTGCTCACATTCATCACATTTCACGCTGACTGTCACAGATTCGTTCAACTGAAACATTCCACATATGAAGTTATAGATATATATATATTTAGGCCAAAATTTTTGTATAATTTATCAATGCGCATAGTAAACTATTAAATTTAATGTCTTAATATTTCTTTGAATGTTCCCCAAGTACATATAATATAATATGAGAGCAATTCACTGAAATTTAGGACGCTTGAAAAAAATACTCTTGACTTGCAAAAATAGAAATGTCTTAGATTATTTTTTTACTGGCTACCAGGTTTTAAGTTACATCAGCTGAAAATAGAATGAATGGGATGCTATACTATTTGCTCAAAGTGCAAAGGTTGCAGCTGTCACACGTCATGCAATAAAGTTACTTTAGTTATAAAGCAAACACTTCATGCACAGAAGAATTAATTAATAAGTGTTACACATAATATAGTTCAACTAGTTATATTGTTATTATTTTAAAATGTTATACACATAAGCCATGCAATTTTTTCCAACTTCCTGTGTGAATAAAGAAATAAATTCATTTTAGAGTTGTTTGATCAAATCCTGCTTTGGAATGAAAACTCTAAGGAAATATAAAAAATAAAATTAAATATCAAATTCATACAGAAACAGAATTATTGAAATATCTTATACATATATTTGTTCTAATGTAATTCAAAATATTGCTACTTTAATTTATATATGAGGTTCTAATTTATTAATTAATTTTAAATTATATGACTATAAATATATACATATATATATTTATATATATACATACACTGTATATATATATATACAGCCATACACAATCTCTACTTAAATAAGTATAATATATGAAGTTAAAGAAACTATGCAATTATACAATTTTACTGTATAAGATTATAAATAACTAATGATACATTGTATAACACTTTGATACAACATATAATTACAGTTTTTTTCTTAACCATTCCCTAAACCAAATCTTCTTTTCTCTGTTAAAAAATATCTAGAAAAACTTTATTTAGAAAATACATTTTTTCATCCTTAAAGAGAGTCTTCTGCTTACATTCCATTATGTCATTCTGAGCCGGTCCCACCTGTCCCTGTCTGTCAATTTCAGCCATTTTTATTTTTTAGGGGAAGACGGACAGAATTTGAAACTGTGAAGAAATTGACTTTTGAATCATCTGATATGGCTTATAACATATATATCTTTCATAGATTTCATTATGGGGATGACTCAGTCTAGGAGAGTTTGATATTGGCTTTTGACAAGATTTTACCTTTTCTGGTTTTACAAATTTAGCTTGATTTATTTTCTTTTCACAATTTTCATATTTTCTAACAAAATCAAGCAACTGCGCACATTCAAATAAAGAAGTTTTTATGACGCAATAACTCAAGATACTGGATTTAAGAATTTGAATTTTTGTACAAAAGTGGTTATCATTTGTTGTAATTTTCCATTTTTGATGAGAGCTTTGTACAACCGTTCAAATATGGACATGAATGTATATGTACATTCTTTCCTACAAATCCTTAATTTTGTAGATCATCTATGTTGGGGAAATCCTTTGTGGCACAATAAATCAAATATTTTAATCTGTCAGAAACATTTTTCCATTCATTAGGAGAGTCATTTTCACAGGGCATTAAATTTAAACGTCTGGAAAATGTCACAGGAATCCACATTTTAAATAATTGATTCCGCTCCTCATTGGATAGATCAAACTTATCAGAAAAGCTCTCAAATATCTTTGAATTTCTATAGACATGGATTTTGACATCATATTTTGGCATGATTTTGTATAATTTTAGGAAATTTTTCCTCATTTTAATTTGAAGTTGCGCCTCGATAGCTTCTAAGATTTCTGCTATTTTTAATGGTCCTTGTACGTCAGCTCCTCCTATGTCACTCATGTCTCCGCCCACATCACCTAATATGTCAGTTTCTCGTCTGTCAATCATGTCTCCTCCCATGTCAGTGTTTTGTATGTCCGTCTCTTCGTCAGACCCAAGGTCACCTATTACAGACACGTGTCTTACTTCTTGCTCAATTTCCACATTACAGTCAGAATCAGTCTCACCATTTGACACTATTTCTACACTATTGTCCTGCTTAGGCCTCTCAAGCACAAGACATCTATCAAATGTAGAATATTCCACAATTTGTGTTTGTCTCTATGGAAAGATACCCTGGAGTTTAATTATAAATTCTCTAATTCACATTCGCTATATATAAACTAAGCCACAAAACATCCAAGTCAGTTCCTTCATTAACTTTGAAGTTAATCTTACTTTGTTTAGTAAAAGAAGAAATTATATCCATATTTTGCTTACCTTCAGATTTCTTAGCTTCTGATGATCAGCACGTACTATCCTCAGTTCGTCTGATCTGATCCTTGTAGTACCTCTGGTGCCCGTCAGTCCATCTGTAGAATAGATCAGTCCTCAATCTGTAGGTTCTTTCTGATTCTTGTCACAAGTTAGTGGATTTCCTGACACGTGAACAACAGCTGTTCAGCTCCTCTCTTCTCTTCTCTCCCCCCTTTGTTCAAGAAGGAAATTCACTTGCAAACACGAAAAATCAGGACTGGCCAAGGCTCGCCAATGTAAAAAAATACTTCTTTCTGTATTTTTTCTCTATCGTGGACCACTCAAAGTATCAATATCAAGATATTCTTATAAAAAAATGTATCTATTTATTCTCGGGTTGTCCATTAAAAAGAATTATTGCAGAAGGTACATACAATAATTAGTTACAAAGTGATTGTCCATTTGTCCATAATTAGCTTAATTGTTGAGATTCACCCATCTTTCCCTGGGATCCTGGATAGTAGATTACATCTGTCTGTGTCCAGCACATGTGTCAGGATGACACCATGTGTCCCTTGGGCCTACATCAGCAGCTGGTTTACACACAGACCTCGTCCTGTGTCCTGTGGAATGGCCAGAGAGACCCCCCCCCTGTTTCTAACATGGGCTTTTATAGGCCGGTCATATGGCACCTGTTCTTCTAATTATGGTGCTGAACCAAAAATACACAAATAGAACAGGTCAGCTAAAAACCCTAACACGATTGCTGATGAAATCTGTATGATTTAAGAATTAAGAATAAAATTAATATCCATAATTAATATTTAACACAGAGGCAATATATGCATGCTGCGATTTATTTCCTTGGACCGACTCAGGCCAAGGAAAAAACTCAGACATGAAAATGGCCCCATAGAATAACATGGGAAGGAGTTCTATCGTCAAAACGACGGACAGCACCCATCCGATATTTACAGTTGTCACATCCGATTTTTACAGTCGTCACTAGTACATCACTCCCGGCCAGAGCCCGTCCAGTGGGCATGGCTGACTAGAGGGCCCAGCCTCGCTCCATACAAGTGTATGGAGAGCAAGGTCGCGCCCACTGGCCGGGGGTATGTATAACTCATAGATACCCTTTGTTACCGGGTCTGAAACTAGTGAATCCCCCCAGCTCACCAGTGACTTCACACTTGTCGGTTTTGATCGGACAATCCCTTTAATAAACTTTGGTCTAAAGCTATATCCTCTTAAGATATCAAGCTTTCAGTGCTTGCTGAACAAGTGGCTGCTTTGCATAAGTTTTTCAGAGGAAAATAACACTGTTTGGCCCAAGAGATGACAGTGAACAAGTTGAATGTGCTTGAAAATTTTATGGAAAATCAAGACCTTGTAAGATAATCAGGGAAGTTACATACATGTATGATTATAAGTCACATCAAGTGTCCACTGCTAAGGGTAAATCAAAATAAATAGGGAAAGTGGAATTGTAGAGACTATCGATAAAATATACCTATTATTATTTTAATATAAACCACGTAGTGTAAACTATCTAAAATGTAAACACGATTCAGACGTATGAGATACAGTCTAATGCCATTTAGAGACTGTATAGACAGATGCATATCTTTAAAAATCCGTACAAGATGATGTGGTACAGGAACCACTCTGACGTGTTTCTGGCGCCTACTGCTCCATTAGTCATAGAGCATGAATACTGAGGTGTCAAAACCACAATAAAAACACCAAACCACATCTTGTTATGTGCTAACTAATTAATCAAATCATGTGATCAAGAAAATGTTTATATATTGAATATAGTTTATAACAATTATGACTATTAGTGTTGAGCAAGTATGTTCTATTAACCCTTTCGCCGAGTATGCTCGGGCCGAGCTCCGAGTATTTACAGCTGCTCGGTGATATGTTTGAATTGCTCCCGTGTGCATGATTTGCGACTGTTTGACAGCTTTAATACATAGGAGGAATGTCTATGTCTTACACATTCCTCACATGTAATAAAGCTGTCAAACAATTGCAAATCATGCACACGGGAGCGATTCAAACATATCACCGAGCAGCTGTAACTACTCGGAGCTCGGCCCGAGCATACTCGGAACAGAACATACTCGCTCAACACTCGCTCAACATACTCACTCTTCTTTCTACATATATATATATACATTGCTCAAAAAAATAAAGGGAACACTCAAATAACACATCCTTGTGCCGCCACGTGCCTGTATGACCTCCCTAAAACGCCTGGGCATGCTCCTGATGAGTAGAGATGAGCGGTGTTCGACTAGAACTGTTCGCCAATCTCAAATTCGAGCTGTTTTGGGCGGTGTTCGAGTTGTTCGACGAACCCGAACGATTTGCAAAAAATTCGGCTGTTCGAGGTTATGTTCGATAACTGTTCGTGCACCAAAAGCGTGTCCTGCATGTCTGGTGCTATTTAGAGCACCAATCATGCAGGGATTGTCTGCCACTCACTGTAATGCCACAGCCATGGTGGTTGTGGCATTACAGTGATTGCCCAAATGGATGGGAACTGTGCTCACAGTGAAACACGAAAAGCCGGCAATTCAGCAGCGGCATACACCGGTACCCGACAATTTAGAACCGAAAGAATAGAGCTTCACACATAGATTAGATAGATATAAACATGTCAGCCACATATATACAAAGTACAGTGAAAGTGCTGCTTACTGTACTTGTCATTTAGCGTAAAGGATTTATCAAAAAAAATAATAGTGTTTTCATGCACCGTCTCTTTAAAAAAGCCGGCCGGCAATTCAGCAGCGGTACCCGACAATTTAGAATAGAAGGAATAGAGAATCACACATAGATTAGATAGATAGAAACATGTCAGTCACATATATATGAAGTACAGTGACAGTGTTGATTACTGTACTTGTCATTTAGTGTAAAGGATTTATCAAAAAAAATAATAGTGTTTTCATGCACCGTCTCTTTAAAAAAGCCGGCCGGCAATTCAGCATCTGTACCCAACAATTTAGAATAGAAGGAATAGAGAATCACACATAGATTAGATAGATAGAAACATGTCAGTCACATATATATGAAGTACAGTGACAGTGTTGCTTACTGTACTTGTCATTTAGTGTAAAGGATTTATTAAAAAAAATAATAGTGTTTTCATGCACCGTCTCTTTAAGAAAGCCGGCCGGCAATTCAGCATCTGTACCCGACAATTTATAACAGACAGAATAGAGCTTCACACATAGATTAGATAGATAGAAACATGTCAGTCACATATATATGAAGTACGGTGATAGTGTTGGTTACTGTACTTGTCATTTAGTATTAAAATAAAGGATTTATTATTAAAAAAATTGGCGTGGGGTTCCCCTTAATTTTAGTCTCTAGCGGAGGTTAAGCAGACAGCTGGGGCAGATGTTTGAAGCCTGGGAAGGGGGTAATACCCACGGAGCTTCCCAGGCTACTAATATGAGCCCCCAGCTGAATACATAGCCTTTACTAGCTATTAAAATGGGGGACCCCCCCCAAAAAATGACGTGGGGTCCCCCCTAATTTAATAGCTAGCAAAGGCTAGGCAGACAGCTGGGGGCTGATATTAATAGCCCAGGAAGGGAGCCATGAATATTGGCCCCCTCCCAGGCTAGAAACACCAGCCGTCAGCCGCCCCAGAAATGGCGCATTCATAGGATGCGCCAATTCTGGCACTTAGCCTCGCTCTTCCACGCTGCCCTGGTGCAGTGGCAGGGGGTAATAGGGCTGGGGTTGATGTCAGCTTATAATGCCACCCCCATTACTAACCCCATAGTCAAAGTTAAAAAAAACACAAACACCCAGAATAAAGTCCTTTAATTGAAATAAAGACACAATTCTTTATTGTTCTAAATTAAACCATACTTACCGTCACGCCCATTCCAGCTGAAGCCAACGATCTCCTGAAATAAAAGAAAAATAATAAAGCAACATCATCCTTACCTTTCCATGGTTCCCATGACAGCTTCAGCTCTGCTACATCGAGATGACAGGCTGGACCGCAGCAGAACGCTGCCATCCAGCCTGTCATCCTGCAGACACTGAGAAGCGCAGGCTTGCTTGCGCTCCACAGTGTCTCTCTGTGAGGGCATCCAGATGAGCCGAGTTAATGTCCAATGAACTCGGCTCACCTCATGCACGTCACTGACAGTGTGGGAAAATTCTCCTGCACTCAGCGCTTCAGCGTGGGAGAATTCTCACACTGAAGCGCTGAGTGCAGGAGAATTCTCCCACGCTGTCAGTGACGTGCAGGAGGTGAGCTGAGTTCATTGGACATGAGCTCACCTTATGCACGTCACTGACAGCGTGGGAAAATTCTCCTGCACTCAGCGCTTCAGCGTGGGAGAATTCTCACGCTGAAGCGCTGAGTGCAGGAGAATTCTCCCACGCTGTCAGTGACGTGCAGGAGGTGAGCTGAGTTCATTGGACATGAGCTCACCTTATGCACGTCACTGACAGCGTGGGAGAATTCTCCTGCACTCAGCGCTTCAGCGTGAGAATTTTCCCACGCTGTCAGTGACGTGCATGAGGTGCGCCGAGTTCATTGGACATGAACTCGTCTCATCCTATGCCGTCACAGCCAGACACTGCAGAGCGCAAGCATGCCTGCGCTTCTCAGTGTCTGCGGGATGACAGGCTGGATGGCAGCGTTCTGCTGCGGTCCAGCCTGTCATCTCGATGTAGCAGAGCTGAAGCTGTCGTGGGAACCATGGAAAGGTAAGGATGATGTTGCTTTATTATTTTTCTTTTATTGCAGGAGATCGTTGGCTTCAGCTGGAATGGGCGTGATGGTAAGTATGGTTTAATTTAGAACAATAAAGGATTGTGTCTTTATTTCAATTAAAGGACTTTATTCTGGGTGTTTGTGTTTTCTTTTAACTTTGACTATGGGGTTAGTAATGGGGGTGTCTTATAGACGCCTCTCCATTACTAACCTGGGCTTGATGTCAGCTGGCATTATAAGCTGACATCAACCCCAGCCCTATTACCCCCTGCCACCGCTACAGGGCAGCGTGGAAGAGCGAGGCTAAGTGCCAGAATTGGCGCATCCTATGAATGCGCCATTTCTGGGGCGGCTGACGGCTGGTGTTTCTAGCCTGGGAGGGGGCCAATATTCATGGCTCCCTTCCTGGGCTATTAATATCAGCCCCCAGCTGTCTGCCTAGCCTTTGCTAGCTATTAAATTAGGGGGGACCCCACGTCATTTTTTTGGGGGGGTCCCCCATTTTAATAGCTAGTAAAGGCTATGTATTCAGCTGGGGGCTCATATTAGTAGCCTGGGAAGCTCCGTGGGTATTACCCCCTTCCCAGGCTTCAAACATCTGCCCCAGCTGTCTGCTTAACCTCCGCTAGAGACTAAAATTAAGGGGAACCCCACGCCAATTTTTTTTAATAATAAATCCTTTATTTTAATACTAAATGACAAGTACAGTAACCAACACTATCACTGTACTTCATATATATGTGACTGACATGTTTCTATCTATCTAATCTATGTGTGAAGCTCTATTCTGTCTGTTATAAATTGTCGGGTACAGATGCTGAATTGCCGGCCGGCTTTTTTAAAGAGACGGTGCATGAAAACACTATTATTTTTTTTAATAAATCCTTTACACTAAATGACAAGTACAGTAAGCAACATTGTCACTGTACTTCATATATATGTGACTGACATGTTTCTATCTATCTAATCTATGTGTGAGGCTCTATTCCTTCTTGTCTAAATTGTCGGGTACCGGTGTATGCCGCTGCTGAATTGCCGGCCGGCTTTTTTAAAGAAAGCGTCTTCTGAGCAGTTTGTCAGCTTTTGGACACCTTTGAAGGTGTTTTCTATGTGTTTTTGTTTGCCTGCCATTGGTTTTAACGGTGTTCGACGGTGTTCTAAGGTGTTCGACGAACAGTTCGAGGAACAGTTCCTCGAACATCCCGGTGTTCGACGAACCGAACCGAACCCGAACACTACGGGGGTGGCTCAGCACTACTGATGAGGTTGCGGGATCTCCTCCCAGACCTGGACTAAAGCATCCGCCAACTCCTGCACAGTCTGTGGTGCAACGTGACGTTGGTGGATGTGTAGCACCCTGAGAATTCGGCTGCTACAGGGGTATTGCACCTCAACCCAGAGGTGTGATATTCCACTCCCGGGTAAGGATGGAGTGTGGAACTGAGCTCGGTAGGCTGCATGCACTACACACATCCCATTTCCGAGGAGCAGGCCGACGGTACTCCCACTTAGAAATGTGCAGGTACGACCGAGTCTGTTCCTGGCTGGAGTGGGAGGGGGGTGGAACATCCCAAGTAGTGTAGGGGCAGATAGGGGGAGCAGCCTGGGTAAAGATAGGAGCTCATTGGGTGCTGGTCACCTGAGCTCACACATAGAGGGTGTATATAAGGTGGGCACCATCAAAGATCAGGGTCAGTCTGTCAGAGTCAGAGGAAGAGGAGCAGAGAAGCCCTAGAGAGAGAGAGAGAGAGGAGAAAGAAGGAAAGACCCAGAGAGGGGACAAAGAGAGGACTCTGAGAGCCCAAATTCAAGCTACGGGTGAAGAGTCGGCATTAGGGTACCGGAACCCAAGCTGGTGGGGGCAAAAACACACCCCAGCCAGAGACCGGAGGCCGTGGGCAGCGTCTGCCACGGCCACCCACCACATCCACCACGAAGGCATACCACGTGGAGGGTCAGGGAACCCAAGGCCAAGGGTCACCCAACAGAAGGCCCGAGGGAGCTGGACCTGGGTGGATCAATAGTGGGGACGGCCAGAGAAAGGACAGAAGGAGAGCTCAGGGTCACGCTCCGGACTCGCTTGGGGGTTGGCTGGATCCAGGACCTGGTGGACGCAGCACGGCTCGGGAGGTCACTTGAAGCTGGAGTGACCGGAACATCAGCAGTGAGTAAATACCCTAAACTGCACAACCCGACTCTGTCTTCCTTTAACATCTATGCTGCACCACCACAACCCCCATCCTCTGCACCTGACCCCCTGAGGCTATACCCCACCCGTTGGGGGTTATACCATCAAAAGCTGCACCTACACCATCAGCCTCAGCGGACCCTGCTGCAGCGGCGGCCATAGTGACCGCAATACAACGGGTGGCGTAGTCGACAATAAAGAACTTTATAACATCTGTAGGACTGCCACATACAACTGAGTTTGACACCCTGGGCACGGACCGGGACACAGCCACTCGGAAGACTACAACCCCCATCTGATCCGGCTCCGGATATTCCCACTAAAGAATATGGCCCAGGGGGCGCGTCAACTTTGGCGTAGTCGGCAGGATTACGTGCCCGCAACACCCGGGTACTGCGTGCCTGAAGAAAAGTGCAAGTTTACCTCAAAAAGAAGTCTCCTGCCGGTTCCGGAGGGTCCCCGCCATCGGACTCCATCACAGGTCGATTCCAGCCGGTTGTCCGCCATTAACAGCTTTTTCCCGCCATCTGCAGAGTTTCCCGCCACTGGGAAGCGATTCCCGCCATTTCCAAAGGTTTCCCGCCTTGTCAGAGCGGACGCCATTATGGGCGTGCCAGAGGGTGGTGAGAGGCCGCCTCCCATCGTGGGCCAGGACCGAAAATGGCGCCAAAAGTGGAAACCGCCCCCACCAACAGAGACTGTGATGCTAGAGGTGTCTGTCAGCGTGAAAGAACTGCCCCTGGAGCTGACAGTCACCAAGTGGCCCCGGGACCGCCCTCGAAGGGGGAGGAGACGAAAGGAGAGAACAAAGATGGGTGTCGCTTGGAGCAGTCGAGAGCGAGCGCACCCGGAGGCAAGAAGCCGGGAGAAGAATATCGGAGGAGCTTACCCGGAGATGGCGAGAAAGCAGAGCAGCACCGGCCCGTTGGCCAGGAGCCTGCTAGAAACAGAGGAGGGAGAGCAGAGCAGCACCGGCCCGCTGGCCAGGAGCCTGCTGGAAACAACTGTAGAAGAGCAGAGCAGCACCGACCCGTTGGTCAGGAGCCTGCTGGAAACAACGACCCCACTAGGCCTAGTGGAGGTCCTAGCACAGCTCCCCCGAGACCGGGAGTGTGCGCAGACCGCTCTGGAGGGCCTCGCAAGGAGGATGGCCCGGGTGCAGCGAGAGACGTTGGCGGAGTGGAGCCGTGAGATGGCCCAGCAGACCGAGACCTGTCAGCGGAGCACGCCACCCAAGACGAGGAAACAGACCGCCTCTGAGGATGGCGCGGGAGGACTGAAGGCCGGAGACGGCGCCGAGAAGGGAGCCGAACGAGTGGAGGCAGGTAAAGGGGACGTCTATACCCCAAACCGGGAAACCGCGTACCTGCCCCAGCTCCCCGTCGCAGAGCCCGAAGTCTATCCTGCCGTGCCCGTCGCTGCAACGTCACCGCCGCAGACTAGGCCTCAAACGGGAGCCGCGACCCCTGTGACGTCACACGCCTCGACCCCGAGCGTGACCAAGCAGGAAGTACCACCAGCCTGGTCGCAAGGCCTAGTACCCCCGGGCGCCGCAATACCAACAGCGCCCCCTACCTCCGCGGAGCCCCCGGCCTGGTCGCAGGGCCAAGTAGCCCAGGGCGCCGCCGTCCTTACGGTGCCCTTCACCTTCCAGATACCCCAGGCCTGGCCGCAAGGCCCGGGCAACCCGGGCGCTAACACCACCGCGCCCATAAGACCTAAAGTGCCGCATCTGGGAGAGGACCTGTACGCCCAGCATACGTGCCCGGATGGGCAGCCATTTATATGGCCACCGGAGTTTCACCATCCCCGACTCCGGAGAGAGAGACCCCTGGATGAACCCCTGATCCCGGCTCCAAAGCCCGTAAAGAGGATCTCGCCCCCGCTAGCAGAAGCGCAGTTCGAGTGGGACCCCACCGGAGAAGATCTCATGGGGTTCACTCAAGAGACTCGGGCAGCTGCAGCGGAGCGTGCTGAGTGCTGCCGCCAACAGCTCGAGGACTTTGAGAGGGAGCGGAGAGAGAGGCGGGTCCGGGAACAGCAAGCTCAAGTAAGGAGCGCGGGGCAGAAGAGCCGGGCCAGGAGAGACCCCCGTGCAGCGCATAGTCCCCGCACCACCGGGACTGTGATAAAGTTTAACATGCAGCATGGGTGGGGCTTCATCCGAGACCACCGCACCCTAGGCGACGTCTTCGTGACGAGGAGAGACGTTGAGTCCCACCTACCGGAGGGACACAGAGGTCGTGACCTTTACATCGGGGACGAGGTCACCTTCACCCGGCACAAGTGTGCCAAAGGACCCTACGCCCTCCATGTGCATCGTCTGACGGAGGAAGAGCTGCGGTGTGAGGAGGAAGAACAAGAGGACCCGGACGGGTCTGAAACTAGAGCCAAAGGTAACAATAAAGAAAGAGCAGGAGGACGCCGTCGTTAAGTACAGCGAAGCAGGAGCTGTATATAGTTGCCCGTCGGGGCACCATAAACTGAAACTGAAACTGAAACTGTTACTGCTGCTAATATAGTCCCCGTTGGGACCAGCATCTGTGAACTGTTTACCCGTTTATCCCTTTAATCCCACTGACCGAGGACTGAGAGCGGTCATCCCTATTCCCATTACCTGGCCGAGGACTGAGAGCGGCCACTACCCCTTTATATATAGTTGCGCTTCCTAAGGCGCCCCCTACCGGTTTTATAGGAAAACCATTTTTTCTAAGAGACTGTCGCACTTTTCCCGGACACACGTTGCACAGTGTCCGGAGGAGGAACCAGAAAAAGAAGAGAGAATGTTTATATGAAAAGTTTTTATATGATGTTTTATTATGTTGTTTTATGAAAAAAAAATGTATGTTTGTGGATGTTTTGTCTTACAGCCCGAGGACGTGCTGTGATTTACCAGGGGGGAATGTAGCACCCTGAGGATTCGGCTGCTACAGGGGTATTGCACCTCAACCCAGAGGTGTGATATTCCACTCCCGGGTAAGGATGGAGTGTGGAACTGAGCTCGGTAGGCTGCATGCACTACACACATCCCATTTCCGAGGAGCAGGCCGACGGTACTCCCACTTAGAAATGTGCAGGTACGACCGAGTCTGTTCCTGGCTGGAGTGGGAGGGGGGTGGAACATCCCAAGTAGTGTAGGGGCAGATAGGGGGAGCAGCCTGGGTAAAGATAGGAGCTCATTGGGTGCTGGTCACCTGAGCTCACACATAGAGGGTGTATATAAGGTGGGCACCATCAAAGATCAGGGTCAGTCTGTCAGAGTCAGAGGAAGAGGAGCAGAGAAGCCCTAGAGAGAGAGAGAGAGGAGAAAGAAGGAAAGACCCAGAGAGGGGACAAAGAGAGGACTCTGAGAGCCCAAATTCAAGCTACGGGTGAAGAGTCGGCATTAGGGTACCGGAACCCAAGCTGGTGGGGGCAAAAACACACCCCAGCCAGAGACCGGAGGCCGTGGGCAGCGTCTGCCACGGCCACCCACCACATCCACCACGAAGGCATACCACGTGGAGGGTCAGGGAACCCAAGGCCAAGGGTCACCCAACAGAAGGCCCGAGGGAGCTGGACCTGGGTGGATCAATAGTGGGGACGGCCAGAGAAAGGACAGAAGGAGAGCTCAGGGTCACGCTCCGGACTCGCTTGGGGGTTGGCTGGATCCAGGACCTGGTGGACGCAGCACGGCTCGGGAGGTCACTTGAAGCTGGAGTGACCGGAACATCAGCAGTGAGTAAATACCCTAAACTGCACAACCCGACTCTGTCTTCCTTTAACATCTATGCTGCACCACCACAACCCCCATCCTCTGCACCTGACCCCCTGAGGCTATACCCCACCCGTTGGGGGTTATACCATCAAAAGCTGCACCTACACCATCAGCCTCAGCGGACCCTGCTGCAGCGGCGGCCATAGTGACCGCAATACAACGGGTGGCGTAGTCGACAATAAAGAACTTTATAACATCTGTAGGACTGCCACATACAACTGAGTTTGACACCCTGGGCACGGACCGGGTCACAGCCACTCGGAAGACTACAACTCCCATCTGATCCGGCTCCGGATATTCCCCCTAAAGAATATGGCCCAGGGGGCGCGTCAGATGGAGCGAGACATGATGTCCCAGATGTGCTCAATCGGATTCAGGTCTGGGGAACGGGCGAAGCAGTCCATAGCTTCAATGCCTTCATCTTGCAGGAACTGCTGACACACTCCAGCCACATGAGCTCTGGCATTGTCCTGCATTAGGAGGAATCCAGGGCCAACCGCACCAGCATATGGTCTCACAAGGGGTCTGAGGATCTCATCTCAGTACCTAATGGCAGTCAAGCTACCTCTGGCGAGCACATGGAGGGCTGTGCAGCCCTCCAAAGAAATGCCACCCCACACCATTACTGACCCACTGCCATCCAGTCATGCTGAAGGATGTTGCAGGCAGCAGATCACTCTCCACGGCGTCTCCAGACATTGTCACGTCTGTCACATGTGCTCAGTGTGAACCTGTTTTCATCTGTGAAGAGCACAGGGTGCCAGTGGAGACTTTGCCAATCCTGGTGTTCTGTAGCAAATGCAAAGCGTCCTGCATGGTGTTGGGCTGTGAGCACAACCTCCATCTGTGGATGTCGGGCCCTCATACCACCCTCATGGAGTCGGTTTCTAACCGTTTGTGCAGACACATGCACATTTGTGGCCTGCTGGAGGTCATTTTGCAGGGTTCTGGCAGTCCTTCTCCTGTTCCTGCTTGCACAAAGGCGGAGGTAGCGGTCCTGCTGCTGGGCTGTTGCTCTCCTACGGCCCCCTCCATGTCTCCTGGTGTACTGGCCTGTCTCCTGGTAGCGCCTCCAGCCTCTGGACACTAAGCTGACAGACACAGCAAACGTTCTTGCCACAGCTTGCATTGATGTGTCATCCTGGATGAGCTGCACTACCTGATCAACTTCTGTGGGTTGTAGAGTACATCTCATGCTACCACAAGTGTGAAAGCACAACCAACATTCAAAAGTGACCAAAACATCAGCCAGAAAGCATTGGCACTGAGATGTGGTCTGTGGTCCCCACCTGCAGAACCACTCCTTTATTGAGGGTGTCTTGATAATTGGCAATAATTTCCATCTATTGTCTATTCCATTTGCACAACAGCATGTGAAAATGACTGTCAATCAGTGTTGCTTCCTAAGTGGACAGTTTGATTTCACAGAAGTTTGATTTACTTGGAGTTATATTCTGTTGCTTAAGTGTTCCCTTTATTTTTTGAGCAGTGTATAAGTGGTTGCCTTTCCCATATTATATTAATGGTCTATGTTTGATAACTATTGATACATTTTTATTGGTACATGTATTATCCATGTTTTTCTTCTTTTCCTACTCTGATTGTGAAGAGTGTTCCTTCATGATTGCTGCACATGATTTGATACAGAGGGGTGTATTCACTTAAGCTGAGCGCTGTATATATAACATACTGAGAATACAGGGGGTTTACTCACTTACATTGAACGCTGTATGTATAACGTACTAAGAATACAGGGGGGTGTACTCAAGCTGAGCGCTGTATGTATAACATACTGAGAATACAGGGGGGTGTACTCACTTACGCTGAGTACTGTATGTATAACGTACTGAGAATACAGGGCGGTGTACTCACTTACGCTGAGTGCTGAATGTATAACGTGCTCAGAATACAGGGGGGTGTACTTGACTCGCTCCCTAGGCCGTGGGGCACTCGGATCCGGGCAATAGGGGGAACGATGGGAGTAGTAGTGGCAACCCGGTTCCGTGGCTCAGGGTGGTCAGGCCAATGGTAGTCCGTTATGTTCTGCTGATAATGTCCGACTACGCCACCCGTGGATTGCGGTTATTAGGAACCGCCGCTGCATGCAGACCGCTGGGGCTGATGAGGTGTGCAGCTAGGGTAGTGTGACTCCCCACGGGAAGAGTGCGGCCCCAGGGCAGTATAATGGATGGTGGGAGTGATGGTGGTGAGAGTCCCATTACCGGTAGTGCTGGAGGCGCGAAGGAGCACACAGACAATAGTTTGCAGTCCAGGGTCTTTACTGAAACAGGTAAACTGACCCATAAACAGTCCCAGCTAGGAGGGGACCTGGATGTCTGAGAGCAACGGGGAAATTGGCCCTGGTCAGGGTGAGGGTGTAGGCCTACCGTGCTTTCTGCGCTCCTTCTGGCTATCTCCTCGTTATAGGGTAACAGCCCACGTTTCCGAGCTTTCCGTGTATTCTCGCCTGTATGGCCTGCGACGTGGGTTCCTTTCTGCTCCCAGCCTTGTACGGCTTTACTGGTCCCTTCTGTTGTGGCAGGGCCTCCAGGCTTCTTAGGCCAAGGAATATACAGTCCCCTGCGAACTGGTTCTCTGCTGGAGGATGTGGAATCCTCCCAGCCTCAGACAACAAAGTCTGGTAAAGTAAGTCTTTTATCTGCCAAGACAGGCTCTCTTCGCCTCTTGTCTCTGGCTTGTGGCTCTCCTCCTGCCACACTTCCTCTTAGGTGCAATACGACTGTCTGTCCCTGCTCTGCTCTGGGACACGTCTCAGTCCTGAGACAGGCCATCAAGTTCTCTCTAACCCTGCCCCCAGCACCAGCTTTTATAGGGGCAGCCTGCTCCCCCTACTGGCCTGAGACAGGAGGCATTGCATGCTAATGTTCCCCTGACTAGAGAACCTCCCCCTTGCTCTCAGACACAGCTTTAATACATTTTGTGGCATCCAGGCCAGGGTGACACATACTCACTTACGCTGAGCGCTGTATGTGTAACGTACTGAGAATACAGGGGGGTGTATTCACTTACACTGAGCGCTGTATGTATAACGTACTGAGAATACAGGGGGTGTACTCACTTACGCTGAACGCTGTATATATAATGTACTGAGAATACAGGGGGGTGCATTCACTTACACTGAGCGCTGTATATATAATATACTGAGAATACAGGGGGTGTACTCACGTACCCTGAGTGCTGTATGTATAATTGTTATGTTCTGCTACCAAAGCTAAGGAAAGAGAGGAGATCTGTCCCTACTATAAGACTCAGCTGAATCCCTACGATGTAACAGGGAACCTGATCCTGCGATCAGACCTGCTAAAGTCCTAATCTAGTCTGTACGGAGACCTATAGATGTGAGGAGGGAATCCCTACAAGTACTAAGGACTGGGAGGAATATGGGACACCTCCTAACAGAAATAGTAGCAGACAGACGAACAAACAAAATAGATAGAACATAGAGGTCCGTAGACCAAGCAAACTAACAGAGTTAGATACAGAGCACAGGCTAGCTAGAAAGTAGATATACAATGAAGTCCAGCAAAGCCAGAAGGGCGGAGCAGGATTAAATAGGCCAACAAGGTCATGTGACCAGCAAAGGAAAAAAAACCTAACAGCAAGGTTCTAACAGTACCCCCCCTTCTAAGAGGATCCTCCGGATCCCCTAGGACCAGGCTTATCAGGAAATCTCCTGTGAAACGCTCTGATAAGTCTGGACGCGGAAACATCATCTGACCTCACCCAAGAGTTATCCTCGGGTCCGAAACCTTTCCAGGCCACAAGATACTGCAAACTACCTCTATACCGTCTAGAGTCAAGGATGCGAGAAATTTCATATTCCCCGTCCTCCACCACCGGAGGAACAGAGGCAGAGGCGTCACCATCCGACACAACAGCTTTTTTTAACAGAGAGACATGAAAGACCGGATTAATTCTCCAGGAGGTAGGAACCTCCAACCTAACAGCAGATTGGTTGACAACCTGAAGCACCTTAAAGGGCCCTACAAACTTGGGACCCAAACGACGGATGTCTCCCAGAACAACAAAAAAAAGGCGAACAACCAGCAGAAGAAGATGTATGATTGTTCAGAGCAAATTCGGCAAGTGGCAGAAACTCAGACCACCCCTCTTGATTGTCTGCCACAAAACAACGCAAGAACTGCTCAACATCCTGGTTTTTCCTTTCTGTCTGGCCATTAGATTCAGGATGATATCCGGACAAAAACGACAAATGAATTCCCAACCTGTCACAAAAGGCACGCCAAAAACGAGCCACGAACTGAGGACCCCTATCAGAAACAATGTCAGTAGGAACGCCATGAAGTCTGACAATTTCCTTGACAAAGGCCTTAGCGAGAGTTTTAGCGCAGGGCAGTTTGACGAAGGGAACCAAGTGACACATCTTGCTAAAACGGTCCACGACCACCCAGATGACAGTAAAACCCTCAGAGGAGGGAAGGTCAGTTATAAAGTCCATAGCCAAATGTGTCCAAGGAGCACTGGGGACCTCCAAAGGACAAAGCAACCCCGCAGCAGGAGTATGTGAGGACTTAGATCTAGCACATATAGTACATTGGCGCACCCACTTAATGACTTCCTTCTGCCATCCAGGCCACCAAAAACTGCGACCCACCAGTCTCTTGGTCTCAGAGATTCCGGGATGACCTGCCAACCGAGATTCGTGACACTCAACAAACAAATCTCTCCTAAAGGTCCCAGGCACAAACAACCTCCCATGAGGAGTGTTAGATGGGGCATTCTCCTGAGCTTTAAGAATCTCATCTTCCAAAACGGAGTCTAAAGCAGCTATCACAACACCTTCTTGTAAAATGTTTTCCTCTTTCTCAGCACCGACTATGGGAGAAAAACTGCAAGACAAGGCATCCGCCTTAACATTCTTAGTACCAGGGATGTAAGTAACGGAGAAATTAAACCGCGAGAAAAACAGTGCCCACCTAGCCTGACGGGCATTCAGGCGCTTGGCAGCATCAAGATATATCAGATTTTTATGATCCGTAAGAACCTGAACGGGAAATTCCGCACCTTCCAAGAAGTGTCGCCAGTGTTCAAATGCGAGTTTAATAGCCAGTAATTCCCGATTACCAATATCGTAATTCAGTTCAGTCTCCGAAAATTTTTTTGAAAAAAAGGCACAGGGATGTAATCCATCCCCGTTATCCTGAGACAATACTGCGCCAACCCCCACAGAGGAAGCATCAACCTCAACCAAAAACGGCCTAGTAACATCAGGCTGCATAAGGATGGGAGCAGAGGTGAACCTCTCCTTGAGATACACAAAAGCTTCAATGGCCTCAGAAGACCACTGAACCGCATCAGCACCTTTCCTGGTGAGATCAGTCAGAGGTTTGACAATACTAGAAAAATTTTTTATGAATTTTCTGTAGTAATTGGCGAAACCCAAAAACCTCTGTATCGATTTCAAACCAATAGGCCTAGGCCATTCCTGCACAGCCTGAACCTTAACCGGATCCATCTCAAAACCTTTGCTGGAGATAATGTAGCCCAAAAAACTAATTCTCTGTACAGCGAACTCACATTTCTCCAGCTTAGCAAAAAGCGAATTGTCCATTAATAACTGTAATACCTCACGCACGCTCCGCCAATGAGACTCCAGATCTGGCGAATAAATCAAAATGTCATCCAAATACACAACCACATTTTTACCGATCAAAGGTCTAAGGATGTCATTAATCAGATTCTGAAAAAATGCAGGAGCATTAGTAAGACCAAAAGGCATAACCAGATTCTCAAAATGACCCACAGGAGTGTTAAAAGCAGTCTTCCATTCATCACCCTCCTTCATGCGCAACAGATTGTATGCCCCCTTAAGGTCAATTTTAGAGAACCACTTGGCCCCCAATAACTGGTTAAACAGATCAGGAATCAATGGCAGTGGGTAAGGATTGCGTACCGTAATTTTGTTAATCTCACGAAAATCCAGACAAGGACGTAAACCGCTGTCCTTTTTTTTTACAAAAAAAAATCCAACCGCCACAGGAGACTTAGAGGGCCTAATGTGACCGGCGGCCAAACTTGTCTGTATGTATTCCTCCAAAGCCTTCCTCTCAGGAATGGTAAGGTTAAATAAACGACT
Source organism: Phyllobates terribilis (assembly GCF_046119375.1). Classification (NCBI taxonomy): domain Eukaryota; kingdom Metazoa; phylum Chordata; class Amphibia; order Anura; family Dendrobatidae; genus Phyllobates; species Phyllobates terribilis. The sequence continues at coordinate 534,294,856 of NW_027362762.1, read as the reverse complement.
TTTAGGAAGAGTCGCTCCAGGGACAAATTCAATAGAACAATCATAGTCTCTATGGGGAGGCAAAACCTGCGATTCCTTCTCAGAAAAAACTCTCCAAAAATCCTGAATAGGAACAGGCAATTCTCCCCTATCCAAAGCTGCAATACGCCCGTTACAACACTTGTCATAACATTTATGGCTCCAGGATTTAATTTCACTGGTAGACCAATCCAGTACAGGATTGTGAAATTTTAACCAGGGCAAACCCAATATTACTGGAGAAGGCAAGTTATTCAACACTACCAAATCCAATTTCTCATGGTGAACACCATTAATAGTGAGAGGAAATTCACTGACCTTGAGAGTAATATTCTTCAAAGGGGAGCCATCCACAGAAACCACAGCAATGGGGGATGATAAAGGTTCAGGTTTTAAATTGAGTTTTTCCACAAATCCCCCATCAATTACATTCAGTGTAGACCCGCAATCAACAAACACCCGAAATTCCATTAATTTTTCCTGAGCAATCGTGGAAGCAGCTAAAAATATACCCTTGGAATTTAAACAGGCAATACGGGCGTGACTGACCATTTTTTTTTCTTTCTTCATACGAAGCTCACAGCCTTTAATCAAATGACCAGATTTTCCGCAATAGAAACACAAGCCTTCTGAAAAACGACGGTCTTTTTCTTGAGAGCGAGGTGCCACCGATCCAATCTCCATCGGTTCACCACTGTTAGTACACACATTATCATAACCAGAAACTGACATAGCAGAGGATTTGCTCTCATTAACCCTAGCACGCAGTCTTCTATCCACCCGTATAGCTAATTGCATAGCCTGTTGCAAATCCTCAGGTGTAGGATAAGCAATTAGCAGGTCTTTAACCCTTTCACTGAGCCCAGCAAGAAATAGACTTTTCAGAGCAGAATCGTTCCACCCTGTTTGAGTGGACCAACGACGAAAATGAGTACAATATTTTTCGACATTACCTGATCCTTGTTTTAAACGTCTCAACTCAGTCTCAGCTGATGCCACACGGTCAGGATCATCATATAATAGTCCTAAAGCAGAAAAAAAACTATCCACTGATCTGAAGCATGTATCACTAGGTTGCAAAGAAAAGGCCCACTCCTGAGGCTCTTTGCGCAAAAGTGACATTATGAACCCTACGCGCTGGGATTCATCCCCAGAGGACTTGGGTCTCAAACGAAAATACAATAAGCAAGCATTTTTAAATGAAAAAAATTCTCGATGTTCACCAAAAAATAAATCCGGCAAACATACCTTAGGCTCCAAGAAATATGCTCCAGGACAGTTACTCACGTGCTGACGGAGCTCGGCCACTTCCAGAGAGAGTCCCTGCAGGTGTTTAGCCAAATCCTGAACCGACACCATGATGGAACAAAAAAAAAAAAAAAAAATCTTTCCTTAGAGAATTTGCAGGCTGGACTTACTGTTATGTTCTGCTACCAAAGCTAAGGAAAGAGAGGAGATCTGTCCCTACTATAAGACTCAGCTGAATCCCTACGATGTAACAGGGAACCTGATCCTGCGATCAGACCTGCTAAAGTCCTAATCTAGTCTGTACGGAGACCTATAGATGTGAGGAGGGAATCCCTACAAGTACTAAGGACTGGGAGGAATATGGGACACCTCCTAACAGAAATAGTAGCAGACAGACGAACAAACAAAATAGATAGAACATAGAGGTCCGTAGACCAAGCAAACTAACAGAGTTAGATACAGAGCACAGGCTAGCTAGAAAGTAGATATACAATGAAGTCCAGCAAAGCCAGAAGGGCGGAGCAGGATTAAATAGGCCAACAAGGTCATGTGACCAGCAAAGGAAAAAAAACCTAACAGCAAGGTTCTAACAATAATGTGCTGAGAATACAGGGGGTGTACTCATGCTGAGTGCTACTGTATATGTGTAATGTACTGAGAATACAATGTTGTGTACTCACTTACGCTAAACGCTGTATTTATAACGTACTGAGAATACCGTGGGGTGTACTCACTTACGCTAAGCACTGTATGTATAATGTACTAAGAATACAGGGGGGTGTTCTCACTTACGCTGAACACTGTGTATATATAACGTACTGAGAATACAGGGGGGTGTACTTACTTACACTGAACGCTATTTTTATAACGTACTGAGAATACAGGGGGTATACTCACGCTGAGCGCTGTATATATAATGTACTGAGAATACAGTGGGGTGTACTCACTTACGCTGAGTGCTGTCTGTATCACCTGCTGAGAATACAGGGGGGTGTACTCACTTACGCTGAGCGCTGTATATATAACGTACTGAGAATATTCGGGGTGTACTCATTTACGCTGAGTGCTGTATGTATAACGTACTGAGAATACAGGGGGGTGTACTCACTTAGGCTGAGCACTGTATGTATAACGTACTGAGAATACAGGGGGGTGTACTCATTTACGCTGAGCGCTGTATATATAACGTACTGAGAATACAGGCGGGTGTACTCACTTACGTTGAGCGCTGTATGTATAACGTACTGAGAATACAGGGGTGTACTCACTTATGCTGAACGCTGTATATATATTGTACTGATAATATGTGGGTGTACTCACTTATGCTGACTGCTGTATATATATTGTACTGATAATATGGGGGTGTACTCACTTATGATGACTGTTGTATATATATTGTACTGATAATATGGGGTGTACTCACTTATGCTGACTGCTGTATATTTATTGTACTGATAATATGAGGGTGTACTCACTTATGCTGACTGTTGTATATATATTGTACTGATAATATGGGGATGTACCTACGAATTTGTCTCTCTTTCTCTTGTCCTGGACGTATTGTCGTCATGGCGCCACACTGAGCATGCTCAGTCTATAGAGGATTCGGACAGAAGGACACATCCCTGGTTGTATTTTACTAGCTATTGAACCCATTCTACGCCCGGGTGGCGAGCATTTTTATTTGTATATGGTCTCCCTTGCTGGTATGTGCTGCCCCCCTCCTGGTATTTGCGCTGCCCCCATCCTGTCTCCACCATCCTATCCTGGCATGCATGGTACCCTTCACCTCCAATCCTGGTATGCATGGCACCCCTCATCCTCAATCCTGGTATGCGTGGCACCCCTCATCCCAAATCCTGGAATGCGTGGCACCCCTCACCCCAAATCCTGGTATACGTGGCACCCCTCATCCCCAATCCTGGTATGCGTGGCACCCATCATTCCCAATCCTGGTATGCGTGGTACTCCTCATCCATATCCCGGTATGCGCAGCACCCCTCACCCCCAATCCCGGTATGCTTGGCACCCCTCACCCCCAATCCCGGTATGCATGGCACCCCTCATCCCCAATCCCGGTATGCATGACACCCCTCATCCTTATCCTGGTATGATTGGTACCCCTCATCCTGTTATGTATGGTACCTATCATCCCTATACTATTATGCATGGCACCCCTCATCCCTATTCTGGTATGCATGGCACCCCTCACCCCCCAATCCTGGTATGCATGGTCCCCTCACCCCCCAATCCTGGTATGCATGGTCCCCTCACCCCCAAATCCTGGTATGCATGGTACCCCTCAACCTGGTATGCATGGTCCCCTCACCCCCCAATCCTGGTATGTGTGGTACCCCTCACCCCCCAATCCTGGTATGCATGGTCCCCTCACCCCCAATCCTGGTATGTGTGGCCCCCTCATCCACCAATCCTGGTATGCATGGTCCCCTCACCCCCCAATCCGGGTATGAGTGGTCCCCTCACCCCCCAATCCTGGTATGTGTGGTACCCCTCACCCCCCAATCCTGGTATGTATGGTCCCCTCATCCCCCAATCCTGGTATGCATGGTTCCCTCACCCCCCAATCCTGGTATGCATGGTCCCCTCACCCCCCAATCCTGGTATGCATGGTCCCCTCACCCCCCCAATCTTGGTATGCATGATGCCCCTCATCCTGGTATGCATGGTCCCCTCACCCCCCAATCCTGGTATGTGTGGTACCCCTCACCCCCCAATCCTGGTATGCATGGTCCCCTCACCCCCCAATCCTGGTATGTGTGATACCCCTCACCCCCCAATCCTGGTATGTATGGTACCCCTGACCCCCCAATCCTGGTATGCATGGTCCCCTCACCCCCAATCCTGGTATGTGTGGCCTCCTCATCCACCAATCCTGGTATGCATGGTCCCCTCACCCCCCAATCTGGGTATGCGTGGTCCCCCCACCCTCCAATCCTGGTATGTGTGGTACCCATCACCCCCCAATCCTGGTATGTATGGTCCCCTCATCCCCCAATCCTGGTATGCATGGTCCCCTCACCCCCCAATCCTGGCATGCATGGTCCCCTCACCCCCCAATCCTGCTATGTGTGGCCCCCTCATTCCCCAATCCTGGTATGCATGGTCCCCTCACCCCCCAATCCTGGTATGCATGGTCCCCTCACCCCCCAATCCTGGTATGCATGGTACCCCTCATCCTGGTATGCATGGTCCCCTCACCCCCCAATCCTGGTATGTGTGGTACCCCTCAACCCCTAATCCTGGTATGCATGGTCCCCTAACCCCCAATCCTGGTATGTGTGGCCCCCTCATCCACCAATCCTGGTATGCATGGTCCCCTCACCCCACAATCTGGGTATCTTTAAAAATCCATACAAGATGATGTGGTACAAGAACCACTCTGACGCGTTTCTGGCGCCTACTGCTCCCTTAGTCATAGAGCATGAATACTGAGGTGTCAAAACCACAATAAAAACACCAAACCACATCTTGTCATGTGCTAACTAATTAATCAAATCATGTGATCAAGAAAATGTTTATATATTGAATATAGTTTATAACAATTATGACTATTAGTGTTGAGCGAGTATGTTCTATTAACCCTTTCACCGAGTATGCTCGGGCCGAGCTCCGAGTATTTACAACTGCTCGGTAATATGTTTGAATCGCTCCCGTGTGCATGATTTGCGACTGTTTGACAGTTTTAATACATGGGAGGAATGTCTATGTCTTACACCCCCCAATCCTGGTATGCATGGTCCCCTCACCCCCCAATCCTGGTATGTGTGGCTCCCTCATCCCTTTTACGCTGTACACACATACAAAAAAATAAACACTTATGCTCACCTTTCTTCTCTGTGCTCCAGCACTGCTGCATCCTGTTCTGCTGGAGGCCGGGGGAGGAGTGCGATGCCGGAGCACCGTGCAGTCTGGCCCCATTTTGCTGAAGACACATTGCAAATGTGTCTTCAGTAAAATGGCGCCAGATAGCGCTATGCGCATGCACCGATCCGACGCCTCACTCCTGCCCCGGTTTCCGGCGAAGAGAGGCGCTGTGGCAGCGCTCCTCCCGGTCAGGTAAGTATGTAAGTATGGCGCCGGAGATCGCAGTATGCGTTCAGTGTCTACGCATACTGCGATCTCCGATGCCATACACTCCTCTTACCTGTAACGGCTGGATGCCTGCTTATGTCTGGAGCCAGACTGCGCGTCACGCATGCGCAGTCTATAAAGGCTTCAGACAGAGACACGCATCCCCGGTTATATTATAGATAGGGGGGGGGACATCCTAGAATACCAGTACAGAAAGTATAATTTCAGCCCTACAGATATGCCTTGTAGATCATGTTGATGTCAACAAATTGGTATATATCAATAGTAACCCCAAGTGGGTATAATCTAGGAAATATTCAATTTAACCCCTTAAAGAGGTATTCCCATCTCTAAGATCCTACCCCAATATGTAGTAGGTGTAAGAATAATAATATTAGTAAATACCTCCAATTAGAAATGTAGTATCGTTTTTCTGATTCGCAATGTTTCTTTCCTTCTGTGCAGGCATTGCAGGACCTTAGGTATCCATGGTTATGACCACTGATATAGTGACAGTTAGCTAGTTGCTAGTGGTCGTAACCATGGATACCTAAAGTCCTGCAATGCCCTGCACATGAGGAAAGAAGCATAGCGAATCAGAAAAACTTTACTTCATTTCTTATTGGAGGTATTCCTATTATTACTATTATTACACCTGGTACATATTGGGATAGGATGTTGGAGATGAGAATACCCCTTTAAGGACGGAGCCAATTATGTCCTTAACTAGATGGTTGCCCGATTCTAACGCATCGGGTATTCTAGAATATGCCCAATGCAGGATGTGACTCCCCCCCCCCCATATAATGCGGCATGCAGGATGTCACATCCCCCGTCCGTTATAATGCCCCATGCTGGATGTGACATCCCCCCCTCCCTTATAATACCCCATGCAGGATGTCACATCTCCCCATAGTGCCCCATGCAGGATGTGACATCCCCCCCTCCCTTATAATGCCCCATGCAGGATGTCACATCCCCCCTATATAATACCCCATGCAGGATGTCACATCCCCCCCATAGTGCCCCATGGAGGATGTCACACCCCCCTTCCCTTATAATGGCCCCTCCACAATGTCACACTTCCCCACCCCACCATTTAATGCCCTATGGCCCCATACAATGAAAAAAAAAAAAAATCCAATACTCACCTCACTTGTCAGCTGCTCCTCTGGACTCCAGCGTAGCCCGCATGTTCCCGCTGTGCGCTGTGACCGGTCAGGAGAGAGCGCGGTGTAAAGATGTCACCACGCCCTCTGACCTGACACGTCACACAGCAGCAGCGGAAGACACAGGAGCTGCTGCACAGGCACGGGGAGGGGTAAGTATGGCGCCGGGTGCCGGGGTCCTGAGCGAGCGGGGGGGGGAGAGGGAAGGGGAGAGGAGAAGAGGGGAGGGGAGAGGAGGAGAGGGGAGGGGAGAGGAGGAGAGGGGAGGGGTAAGTATGGCGCCGGGTGCCGGGGTCCTGAGCGAGCAGGGGGAGGGACAGGAGGAGAGGGGAGGAGAGGAGGGGAGGAGAGAGTAGAGGAGGGGAGCAGAGGGGAGGGGCGTCGCTTTTACCGTCCGGAGATAAGCGGCCGTAGCCGCTGATCTCCCGACAGTAGCCGCATGGGGGTCAGCGGCGCCTCCGGACGGGGGACGTATGTTGCGAGCAGCCGGCTTCATCTCCCGGCTGCATCGCCGCTCACCTCCGTGCGGCAGATCATCCGCTAACATCCGCCATCTTTTTGTGAAATGCCGCGTCGCTGATTGGCCGCGGCCGGACCAATCAGCGACGCGGGATTTCCTGGACAGACAGACAGACAGACAGACGGATAAGACAATTATATAGATAGATGACCAGGCCAAATTTTACAATTCTGACCACTGTCACTTTATGAGGTAATTACTCTGGAACGCTTCAATGGATCCCAGTGATTCTGAAATTGTTTTTTAGTGACATATTGTACTTCATGATTGTGGTACAATTTCTACGATATGACTTGCGTTACTTGTGAAAAAAATGGAAATTTGGCAAAAATTTTGAAAATTTTCAAACTTTGAATTTTCATGCCCTTAAATCAGAGAGATATGTCACGCAAAATAGTTAATAAATAACATTTCCCACATGTCTACTTTACATCAGCACAATTTTGGAACCAAAATGTTTTTTTGTTTGCAAGTTATAAGGGTTAAAAGTTGACCAGCGATTTCTCATTTTTTAAACAAAATTTCCAAAACCATTTTTTTAGGGACCACATCACATTTGAAGTGACTTTGAAGGATCTATATGACAGAAAATACTCAAAAGTGACACCATTCTAAAAACTGCACCCCTCAAGATGCTCAAAACCACATTCAAGAATTTTATTAACCCTTCATGTGCTTCACAGGAACGGAAGCAACGTGGAAGAAAAAAATGAACATTTAACTTTTTTTCACAAAATGTTTACTTCAGACCCAATTTTTTTATTTTCACAAGGGTAACGAGAGAAAATGGACCACAAAATTTGTTGTGCAATTTCTCCTGAGCACGCCCGATATCCCATATGTGGGGGAAAACCACTGTTTGAGTGCATGGCAAGGTTCGGAAGGGAAGGAGCACCATTTGACTTTTTGAATGTAAAGTTTGCTTGAATAATTAACGGATGCCATGTCGCGTCTGGGGAGCCACTGGTGTGCATAAACAGTGAAAAAAAACCATAAGTGACACAATTTTGGAAACTAGATCCTTCAGGGAACTTATCTAGATGTGTGGTGAACACCTTGAACTCCCAAGTGCTTCACAGAAGTTTATAACATTGAGCCGTAAAAATACAATTTTCTAATTTTTCCCGCAAAAATGTTTTGCAGCCCTCAACTTTGCATTTTCATAAGGCTAACAGGAGAAATTGCACCATACCATTTATTGTTCAATTTCTCCTGAGTAAGCAGATACCCCACATGTGGGGAAAAACCACTGTTTGGGCGCACGGCAGGGTTCGGAAGGGAAAGAGCGCCATTTGACTTTTTGAATGTAAAATTTGCTTGAACAATTAGCGGACGCCATTTCGTGTTTGGGGAGCCCCTGATGTGCCTAAACAGTGGAAACTCCCCACAAATGACACTATTTTAGAAACTAGACCCCTCAGGGAACATATCTAGAGGTGAGCACCATGAACCGCCAGGTGCTTCACAGAAGTTTATAACGTAAAGCCGTTAAATTGAATCAAATTTTTTTCCACAAAAATGTACTTTTAGCCCCATTTTTTTATTTTCACAAGGGTAACAGGAGAAAATGACCCCCAAAATTTGTTGTGCAATTGCTCTTGAGTACGGACATAGGGGAAAACTATTGTTTGGTGCACGGCAGGGCCTGGAAAAGAAGGAGTGACGTTTGGAATGCAGACTTTGATTGAATGGTCTGCGGATGTTTGGAGAGCCCCTGATGAACCTAAGCAGTGGAAACCCCCCCCCCCCAAGTGAACCCATTTTGGAAGCTACATCCCTCAAGGATTTTATCCAGGGGTATAGTGAGCATTTTGAACCCACAGGTACTACACAGAATTTGATAACATTAGGTCGTTAAACTGAAAATTTTCATTTTTTTCATGAAAATGTAGTTTTAGCCCCAAATTTATAATTTTTTCAATGGATAATAGAAGACCCCATTTGTTATGCTATTTCTCCCGAATGCGATGATGCCCTATATGTTTTCAGAAATTACTGTTAGGCCACATGACAGGGCTGAGAAGGAAGGAGCACTATTTGGCTTTTGGAGGATAGATTTTGATAGAATAGTTTGTGAGCGACATTTGTGGATCCCCTACAGTGCGAGAACAGTAGAAAAACCCCAAAAGTAACCCCATTGTAAAAATTACACATCTCAATGAATTAATCTACTGCTGCAGTGACTATTATGTAACATCCACACCAGGCTTTATTCTGGAGAATTCCAAATATGGCAGTTTAGTGCCCATGCATTGTGCCCCCATAAAGTGTGGTGTCCCCATACATTTCTCTGGTGACACACACCCAGTAAATTAAGTGCTCTCCCAGCTACAATAATGCCAAACATGTGGTCGCTTACTGCGATTTAGGCACAGTGGGGCTCAGAAGGAGGGGGCATTTGGATTTGGGAGCGCAGAATTTAGTGGATTTTATTTGAGGGGGGGGTGAGCTGTCACTTTTCCAGAGTCTTTGTTCTACCAGTAATGTGGGACCCCTTATAGTCCCAGTGACAGATGACGGACCTGAGAGGGGGCTGGTTTTGTGTGGGATAAATTAGGGGTTTTATTGGTAACATTTTGGGGTACATAATTTTTGATTGCTTCCAGAATAAGACTGGATCGCCAGTCTACGCTGAGCACTTACGATGGGGTTTCCGTGTAAATCCCACAAAAATGCGATGCAGACGAAACCCCCAAGGGAACCACCCACCACAAAGAGGCAGATGGAGACACTATGGAGTCCTTTTGACTTCTGCTTCGGTGGTCTCCATCTTTTTAGGCGCATACAGATCTGTGGTCGTCCACACTTGTGCGCTAAAAAAAGCCTAAAATGATGATAAGCGGCCGGAACAGAGACCAAAGGGACTCCATCAGCCTCATAAGTGAGTGGCTCCATCTGGGTTTTTTGTCTGAATTGCGGTTTTGGTGAATTTACATGTAAACCCCAACGTAAGCGCTCAGTGGAGAGCGCAGAATAAACGTGAGGCAAGCCTTATTCTGATTTTTTGGGAGGCAGAATGAAGAAATAGACAGCAGTACCAGAATAGTTCTTATTTTTATTTTTTCACGGTTCACCGTGAGGTATAAGTGATAAGGCAGATTTATTCTTCAGGTACGTGCGATTACTGTCACACCAGATTTATATGGGTTTTTTTAGGTTTTGTTGCTATCACTCAGTAAAAATTCTTTTTTTTATAAAAAGTAGTTATTTTCGTCACTATATTCTGAGAGCTGTAACTTTTTTTATTTTTTGGTGAACAGTAGTGTTGAGCAAGCATGCTCAACACTGCTCGGTACTCGCCCGAGCATCACGCTACTCGGGATGTTCGACGAGCACCGAGCATTTCCGGGTTACTCGGGCGGGAGCTCGGGTCTCCGCCCTGCATGTTTGGCGCTCTTTACAGAGCCAATGAACATGAAGGGATTGTCAGCCAGTCACTGTAATGCCACAGCCATGTTGTTTGTGGGCATTACATTACAGTGATTGGCTGGCCGCACAGCATCACCTCGAGTATTTAAAACCGGGCGCCGCCATCTTGGACACAGTCGCTCCGGATCAGACAGTGTAGGGACAGCGCTGCTGATTTAGGGAGAGATATATCCTGCGAAATAGTTAGTGTAGGGTCTGTAAAGGCTGCCAGATCAAACAAACAGTCCTTCTCAGGACTAATATCCATCCCAGATATCAGGCAGGCAGGCTGTATAGGAGACGCAGTGGTTATACCAGCAAACGCTGCATTACAGTCCTGTGTGCTCCTGTTGCTGAAATTGCTGGACTTAGCACCAGGTCTCAGGGGCCAGGAAAAATCCTTTTTTTTTTCATCTAAATCCTCTTTTTTTTTCCTCCTTCACACTGTACAAATACCCGTCTTATTAACCTTTTGGTGTTCCACTCCCCCCCCCCAAAAAAAAAGTGTATCTCTGATTTTTCAGACACAAATATATCTGTTGAAAATAGTGTGGTGTAGGTCAGAGAAATAGAAGTGTGGTTTTGCAGTTCCATGGGCCATTTGTATCTAAAAAAACAGTTTGAGTGTGTTGCTCACTGTTCAGCCGCAAATATATATATTTAAAAAAGTCTGGTATACACCAGTAAATTATAACTGTGGTTTTGCTGTTCCACGGTAAAAAATATCTATTATCCTGTTTTGGGCATTTTTTGCCTTAAAAAAAAAAATAATAGTGTCTCCCTGATTTTTCAGACACAAATATATATGTTGAAAATAGTCTGGTGTAGGCCAGAGAGACAGAAGTGTGCTTTTGCTGTTCTACGGTAAAAAAATCTCTATTATCCTGCTTTTGGCATATTTTGCCGTAAAAAAATAATAATAGTGTCTCTCTGATTTTTCAGACACAAATATATCTGTTGAAAATAGTTTGGTGTAGGCCCGAGAGATACAAGTGTGGTTTTGCAGTTCCACGGTGCAAACTTCTGTATTATCCACTTTTGGGCCATTTGTATCTAAAAAAAACAGTTTGAGTGTGTCGCTCACTGTTCAGCCGCAAATATATATATTTAAAAAAGTCTGGTATACACCAGTAAATTATAACTGTGGTTTTGTTGTTCCACGGTAAGAAATCTCTATTATTCAGCTTTTGGTATTTTTTCCGTAAAGAAAAACAGTAATAGTTTCTCCCTGATTGTTCAGATTGTTTAAAAGAGTCGGTTGTAGGCCAGAGAAATAGAACTGTGGTTTTCCTCTTCCACGGTTCTAATCTACTTTTTATTACCCTTTTTCCATTGATAGTGCGAGTGTAAGCTATTTTACTTCCTTTACAATGGGCAAGGCGCGTGGCAAGGGACGTGGAAGTGGACGTTCTGGTGATAGTGCGTGCAGAGGACGGGGCAGTGGCCAAGGTGAAAATGTACCACAACCAACAGCCACATCTTCTCGCTCCCACTTCTTGACCGAATTACTAGGGAAGCACAGAACAACATCAGTATTGCGGACTGATCAGTGTGAACAGGTTATTAATTGGATAGCAGATAATACTTCCAGTTACCTGGGCACCACCACCTCCAGCCTGTCTTCCACACGGTCGACTCTTAGTAGCCGTGAGTCTCGACCTCATACTCCTCCTCACCCTGATGTTCCTTCCTCCCACCATGCCGAGTGTCGTCAGACAACAACTGATCCCACACTTGGACACTCTGAAGAACTGTTCACTGGTCCATTTCCAGATTTGTGCCCCTCGCCTGCTCCGCTTGAAGTGGTGGAAGAGGAGATCCCATGTAGCGATGCTCAAATATTTGAACAGCCACGGCCACAGGAAGTCGACGCTGGCAATTTGTCACAAGAGGTGGACGATGACGAGACACAATTGCCAGGAAGTGAGGAGGAGGATCGTGGTGCACAAGTGGAAGAGGAGGAGGTGGTGGATGATCTAGTAACTGACCCAACGTGGCAGGAGGACATGCAGAGTGAGGCCAGCAGCACACAGGGGGAGGGAGGCAGAGTACCCCAACAGGCAGGAAGAAGCAGTGTGGTGGCCGCAGACAGAAGGCGGGCAACCGTTCCCCGTAACACCAACACGAGGGACGTTGCCAGTACAAGCAGTAGGTCTTCCAGAGTCTGGAATTTTTTTAAAGACTCTGTTGATAACCACAAAAAGGCCATTTGTACCACCTGCCATGCCAGCATCAGCAGGGGTGACAAAACTACCAGCCTGACCACCACCAGCATGATCAGGCACATGGCAGCAAAGCACCCGACTTTGTGGGGCGAACCCCAGGGTCCACGACCAGTGTCAGCGGGTGTCACCACTGCTTCTTTCGCTGTTGTGCGTGCAATAGAATCCCCTGTTGTGTGTGCAAGGCAATCCCCTGTCCATACTGCATTCAAAGATGCCCCCTCCTCTCAGTCTTCACTTGTTATGGCAGTTTCTCAAGAAACAGCATCAACGTCCATGTACACGTCCCACCACAGCGTTCAATTGTCCATATCCCAGACCTTTGAACAAAAGCGGAAATTCGCAGCTAACGCCCCACAGGCCACAGTCCTAAATTCGCACATTTCATGACTGCTTGCGTTGGAAATGCTGTCTTTTAGGCTGGTGGAGACGGAATCCTTCCGCAACCTTATGGCGGTGGCCGTCCCTCGGTACTCGGTCCCCAGCCGACACTATTTTGCCCTGTGTGCCATCCCCGCACTACACAAGCACGTGTCCCAAAACATCTGCCGTGCCCTCAACAACGCAGTTACTGGGAGAGTCCACCTGACAACGGACACGTGGACAAGTGCTTGTGGCCAGGGACGGTACATCTCCCTGACAGCACACTGGGTAAACATAGTGGAAGCCGGGACCCAGTCGGACCTTGGGACGGAACACATCCTCCCCACACCGAGGATTGCGGGCCCTATGTCAGTAAGAGTTGCCCCCACTGTGTACAGCTCCTGCGCATCATCCTCCTCCTCCTCCTCATGTTCAGCCTCCATCTCAGATATCAACAGATTAGTTACAAGCTGGAAGCACTGCAGTACTGCCTCCGCCAAGCGGCAAAGGCTGTGCTGAAACTCCTAAGCTTAGGTGAGAAACCGCACACTGCTTGTGAGTTGTGGACAGCTGTGAAAGAGCAGGCAGATCTGTGGCTGAGACCGCTGAACCTACGTCCAGGCATGGTCGTGTGTGACAATGGCCGTAACCTGGAGGCGACTCTGAGGCGAGGCGAGATCACACACGTACCATGCCTGGTTTCTTAAATCGTACCCCGAGTTGCCAGGTCTGCTCGTCAAAGTACGCCGCCTGTCAGCTCATTTTCGCAAGTCGACTACAGCTTCCGCCGCCCTTGCTGTGTTGCAGCAGCGTTTGCAGCTTCCGTCACACCGACTGGTGTGTGATGTCCCCACATGTTGGAACTCTACCCTCCACATGTTGCAAAGGATTTGTGAGCAGAAGAGAGCAGTTGTGGAGTACCAGCTGCAACAAGGCCGTCGATATTCAGGTCAGACTCCACACATAAGACCTCAGGAGTGGACCTGGATGTCTGACATCTGTACCATCTTGACAAACTTTGAGGAGTCCACCCAGATGGTGAGTGGCCATCATTAGCGTCAGCATTCCACTGTCTTTTGCAATGCTCTCTGCAGAGAAGTAAGAGGAGGCATTGCAGCAAGAGTATGATGAGATTGATCAAGAAGCCGTAGCGGTCAATTACACACAGCCCAGCCTCATCTCATCTCATCCCAACGTGCATTGGGGGACAATGAGAGAGAGGAGGAGGAGGAGGAGGAAGAACAGGAGCTTGTATCATGCGCTGGAGACGGTAGTACCTGTACAACTGTCATACCGTCGGTTCAGCGTGGGTGGCCTGAGGACAGGGGGGAGGAGGAGGAGGAGGAGAGCATGGTCAGTCGTCATCTTGGTGATGACACGGAAGTCTTGCCCATTACCAGTCTGGCACGCATGGCTGAGTTTATGTTACGCTGCCTTAACCGTGACCCTTGCGTTGTCAAAATGTTGGGTGACAGTCATTACTGGTTGGTGACACTTTTAGACCCCCGCTACAAGGAGACCTTTCACTCTCTTATTCCTGAGGTGGAGAGGTCTACAAAAATGGGGCAGTACCAGAAGGCCCTTGCTGCAGAACTGTTAAAAAAGTTCCCATCTGAACACACTAGCGGCAGAGGTAACAGTTCGTTGACCAACCAAGGCGTACAAGCGAGAGAGAGTCAACTCCAATCCAGCAGAGGCAGGAGAACACTGTCAACGTTCTGGGACAGTTTTCTGAGACCCGCCCAGCTTACAGGCCCTGAGGCGCAGGGTACTCTCACAAGGAGTGGAAAGTTTCAAAAGATGGTGAGGGAGTACCTTGCCGACCGTACCAGCGTCCTCCGTGATTCCTCTGTGCCTTTTAATTATTGGGTATCCAAGCTGGACACTTGGAATGAACTCGCTCTGTATGCCTTGGAGGTCCTGGCCTGCCCTGCCGCTAGCGTGTTATCGGAGCGTGTTTTTAGTGCCGCTGGGAGAATTATAACTGATAAGCGCACTCGCCTGTCAACTGACAATGCTGACAAGCTGACCCTTATCAAAATGAACAAGGGCTGGATTGGGCCAGACTTCTCATCACCACCAAGTGACAGCAGAGTAACATAAAGTCAAATCCACTGTGTTTTTTCGGGAGGTGTATTCACATGAACCGCTTCACACCCACACAAGGGTATACGCTTCCTCATTTTGGCTGCTTTATGTTCTTCTCCTTATCCTCAGCCTCCTCCACCACTATACCACCAGGGTGACCGTGGTCCGTGTTGCCATTATTGAAAGTTCCTCCATCCTAATTTTTGGCAGCTTTTGCTTGGAAGGCATAAGCAAAAAATGCTATGGGAGACCCACTCCCCAATCATGGGAATAATGTTTGTAATATGCTGTACTGCATGGCTCTTGTAAGGGGCATTGCAAGTTCCTCCATCCTAATTTTTGGCAGCTTTTGCTTGGAAGGCATAAGCAAATACTATGGGAGTCCCACTCCCCAATCATGGGAATAATGTTTGTAATATGCTGTACTGCATGGCTCTTGTAAGGGGCATTGCAAGTTCCTCCATCCTAATTTTTGGCTGCTTTTGCTTGCAAGGCATAAGCAAACACTATGGGAGACACACTCCCCAATAATGGGAATAATGTTTTTAAGATGCTGTACAGTATGGCTCTTGTAAGGGGCATTAAAAGCATCTTGTTAAGCTATTGCAACCTCCATCACTTTTCCGAGGGGCATTAAAAGCGTCTTGTTAAGCTACTGGGACCTTCATGTCTCTTCCGAGAGGCAGTAAAAGCGTCTTGTTAAGCTACTGGGACCTCCACGTCTCTTCTGAGGGGCATTAAAAGCATCTTGTTAAGCTACTGGGACCTCCACATCTCTTCTGAGGGGCATTAAAAGAGTCTTGTTAAGCTACTGGGACCTCCACCACTTTTCCGAGGTGCATTAAAAGCGTCTTGTTAAGATACTGGGACCTCCACGTCTCTTCTGAGGGGCATTAAAAGCATCTTGTTAAGCTACTGGGACCTCCACGTCTCTTCTGAGGGGCATTAAAAGCGTCTTGTTAAACCACTCTGAACTCCACAGCTCTTCCAAGGGGCATTGAAATGTTGTTTTAATTAACTCTAACCTCCACGACTCTTCGAACGGGCATTGCATTTCCTCCTAATTTTTGGCAGCTTTTGCTTGGAAGGCATAAGCAAAGACTATGGGAGACCCACTCCCCAATAATGGGAATAATGTTTGTAATATGCTGTACTGCATGGCTCTTGTAAGGGGCATTGCAAGTTCCTCCATCCTAATTTTTGGCAGCTTTTGCTTGGAAGGCATAAGCAAATACTATGGGAGACCCACTCCCCAATCATGGGAATAATGTTTGTAATATGCTGTACTGCATGGCTCTTGTAAGGGGCATTGCAAGTTCCTCCGTCCTAATTTTTGGCAGCTTTTGCTTGCAAGGCATAAGCAAAGACTATGGGAGACACACTCCCCAATAATTGGAATAATGTTTGTAATATGCTGTACTGTATGGCTCTTGTAAGGGGCATTAAAACTGTCTTGTTAAGCTACTGCGACCTCCACCACTTTTCCGAGGGGCATTAAAACCATCTTGTTAAGCTACTGTGACCTCCACCTCTCTTCAAAGAGGCATTAAAAGCGTCTTCTTAAGCCACTCTGAACTCCACAGCTCTTCCAAGGGGCATTGAAATGTTGTTTTTAATTACCTCTAACCTCCACGACTCTTTCAACGGGCATTGCATTTCCTCCTAATTTTAGTCAGCTTTTGCTTTTCAATGAAAAGGCGAAAACTAAGGGAGACCCACTCCCCAATAATGGGTAGAAGGTTTTTAGTACGCTGTAATCCATGTCTGTTTCAAGGGGCATTGCAGTTACTCATAATTTTTGGAAAGCCTTCCATTCACTGCTTAGGCCAACAGTGTACAGGAGACCCAGTTGCTATAAATGGAAAAAACGGCTTAGTTAAGGCCCTCTGACCTCCATGTCATTTCCAAGGGGCATTGGAGTGCCTCAAAATTTTTGGTAGGCATTGCACTCACTGTATGCCCTATAACTGTGTAGCCGAACCACTCATTTTGTACAGAAACATATCCTATAAGACATATGTGGTTGACTGGCCTGATAGTGATGTGAATGGTCCCTGTTCCTCCTGCTCTTTCTCCTTTGCCACTACCTCATCCATCATTTATCACCTGAAGCTTTGTTTTAACGGGAGTCATAGAACTGGGATAGCAGCAGGAAAACATCCAGCAATCCTCGGAGGAGGTAGGATATGCGCCAAAACACTGACCACCTCAGGCCTAGCCGCTACTACATACATGCGCTTGCATTCCAAGAAAACAAAGCAGATGCTTACTTCTATCATCATCATCATCATCATGGTCCTCACCTTGGCACTCTCAACTCCCCTGATGGAGAAGCCAGGGCCCACCGGAGGAGTCTGGTTCTCTGGTGGGCTCGTCCAATGCTGCCCTAAAGCAGGCCGGGCTAAGAAAAGTGTGTGGGGGATGTTCCAAGGAGAAATAGGGGCGGCTGGGGACCGTTTATGGACACCCGGCTGCCCCAAGGTGGCTGGGGACCGAGAATGGACACCCGGCCGCCCCTTGGTGGCTGGGGACCGAGTGTGGACACCCGGCCGCCTGGCGGCTGGAGACTGAGTATGGATACCAGGCCGCCAACGCAGCCATGACGTCGTGGCCAGATTCCGCCTCCACATGCCTAAAAGGCCCAATTTCAAGTGCAAGCAAGTAAGCAGTATGGTATTGCTGCCTGGTGGTGGGTGGGTGGCAGGCTGCATACTTGCGCTTGCATTGCAAGCAATTGGGGAGGTACAATTGAACACTGCCCTGGGACAAGAACTTGCACGGGGATAGTTGCAAGTCTGCATCTTCTGATGCGGCAAGGATCACTTCTGATGGGCACACTTTTAGGCAGTGACCTGGGTGTCAGAGATGCTTCAAGGGGTCTTCCCCATGCTGTCCCCATGTCTTTTCAGCACTGTATGCATGTGTCACACAGCACATGGCCAGATAAGGTTGTAAAATGTTAAAATGACATTTCCCGGTGAATGCATTTGTCACGGTTGAAAGCAATACAAAAGTGCAAAAACGCATAAAAAATGCTACTTGTGAATATAACCCAAGGTGTGGAGGAGTATTTTTTGGGGGGTTATCTATTTTACCTCATACACAAGTCTTTACCCTGGCAAGGAACTTCCTTAACATATTTCACAGGAAAGCAGTTTCAGTTTCGTTTTTGAACGTTTTATTGTGAGCCCTTAAAAGTGGCTTAATACCTCTGACCACGTTGTTGACAGCAGTGACCTGGGGGTCAGAAATGCTTCCTGGGGCGATCCCCATGCTGTCCCCATGTCATTTGGGCACTGTCACTATCGTTTTGGGCACTTGTTAGGCTTTCTACAGACTGCCGGGGGTGCCGCCGCAAAAATGCTCGGGTCTCCCATAAACTAACATTGGGCTCGTTGCTCGGGTCGAGCACCCAAGTATCACGGCGAGCTCGGTCCGAGCTTCGAGCACCCGAGCATTTTAGTGGTCGCTCAACACTAGTGAACAGAGCGGTATGAGGGCTTATTTTTTGCGGGACGAGTTGCAGATTTTTTGGTACCATTTTGGGGCACATAGTCATTTTTGATTGCTTTTTATTCCAATTTTTCAGACACAGAATGAACAAAAAGCAGCAGTTCAGTTATTGTTTTTATTTTTTGCGCCGTTCGCCGTGCGATAAAAGTGATAAGACCAATTTGTCCGTCGGGCCGGTGCAATTACAGCAATACCAGATTTATATTTTTTTTATGCTTTGCTATTTTTACAGACTAAAAACAGTATTTTACAAAAAAGAATTTGATTTTGCATTGTTGCATTCTGAGAGCTGTAACTTTTTTATTTTTTTTGCCGAATGAGCCACATTATGACTTGTTGTTTTGCGGGACAGTTTGGCATTTTTATTTATATAATTTTTTTTTACATACGACTTTTTGATTGCTTTTTATTCACTTTTTTGTGAGTCAGTATGATGAAAATGCTTAATTTTTGGCGTGTTTTTTTTTTTTATTTATGTCATTCACCAAAATGGACTAAATAACTCGACAGTTCCTGGCACAGCGATACCAATTATGTGTACGTTTTTTTATTTATTTTTTTATCACAAGCGCTGCGTTTTGAGCGGCAAAATGGATTTTGGTGATTTGTGTGCGCTTTTTGTGTTTTTTTGTAACTTTTTTACACATTTTATTTAACTTTTTTTTACTTTTGCACCAAGTCCCACTGTGGGACATGTGTGATTGTCACTTTGATAGGTACTGCAGAGTATGAGACCAGCTCTGTACTGCAGTGCATGAGACCTGTCAGTGAGTCATGTCTGACTCACTGACTCTGCCTGTGAGATCCAGCTTATTGATGTATCTCACAGGCCACCGTACCCTGGGATCCAGATGACAGCAGTATTTAAGGGGTTAATCAGCCACGATCGGCATCTAGACCGGTCGGGGCCGATACTGCAGGATGTCAGCTGTCACACACAGCTGACACCTGAAGGAATCGCAGCCGCTGGGCGGCGCTATTTACTTATTCCACAGTGACATTTTAACGGCGCTGTGGAATAAGTACCCTTAATGACCGCCTTAAAAATACGTTATGGCGGTTGTTAAGGGGTTAAGACATGCCTGCAATTACAAGGTAGGCTATGGCGGCATCTTGTCCCTCCTCTTATGACAACTTCTTCCTGGGGGCCTGGGAGAGGGAGATTTTCATGGAAGACAAGATTCAGGAAATGAGTAAGGTCCACAATTAGATTAGATACATATGTGGCACCCCTGCTGTGCATTGGTGCCACAGAACCCAGAAGGGTGCATGGACAGACTTCTCCACAAGAGGCCCTCACTACATTCATACACCTCCACCTTCCACCTCAGACCAGCAGAGGGAGCCCGTTAGGGATATATAAAGGGAAGGTGGAGCCAGGCAGCTCAGTCTTAGTCTTAGTTTCAGTTCAGTCTGTGAGTGTCCAGACAGGAACACAGCTCTGAGTGAGCTGAGAGCATGCCGAAGCTCAGAGAGCGGTGAAGACGCAGTACGCTAGCTGCCAAGTAGTAACGGCCACGAGTGTGGTCGACGACGAGGAGAAAAGGAGAGTGGAACTCAGTGGGGCAGAGGAGCATAGTAGCTCACCCTGATTTATATACCGGACACCGGGTCCGCGCCTACAGGGACTCCTTATACCCAGTAGGAACCACCGGAACCCCTGGAGAACTACAGGTTCAAGGTCCACCTAATGCTGATTGTAGTACCAGAGCCAGGAGTCACAGAGGTCCCAGCATCCAGGGAGAGTGATCTCCAAAGAGAAGGCCCTACCACCTGGTCAGCAGGTGCTAAGAGAGACAGTAACCAAGCTAGGCCTAGTTCCAGGCAGGCCAGAACCTTAGAGAGTAAAGCAACAGATCAGGAGGCCCTATACCCGCTCACTGGGGAGAGTCCAGAAGTGCGCCCTTCACCTGGAGTACCCTGGATCGTCCCTGCAGCATCACCAGTAAAGGTACTGAAGCTTACCCCTGTGTGAGTGTCCATCCTTCCTCCGGGACCGTACTGCCGTCTCTCCCCTGCACCACCATCCAGTGCATACCTCACGCTGCCCTGAGGCCCGCTCCACCTGTGGGGAGCCATTCCATCCCAAGGTGCCCTACCATCGGCCTCAGAGGACTGTTGCAGCGCTGGTGATCCTCACCAGACACCACAGGTGGCGTCATGAAAAACCCCATATAAAAGTATTCCCCCATTTCACTGACCGCCCTGGGTCATGGACCGGGCAAGCCACCGTGATATCCCCCGGCAACCAGAGGTCCGGCTGCCGAGTACCCCACGGCCCTAGGGGGTGCGTCACATAGATGATGTTCTATTTTTTTGGGAAGGCACTGAAAGGGAATTAGACATACTGATGCAGAAACTGAATCTTAATGACATCAACGTAAAATTAACTTTTAAACCTGGCAGGAGTCTTGAATTCCTGGATATCTGGATAGAAGCAGGTACTGATGGTACCTTGTATACAGATGTATTCAGGAAACCCACGGCCAAGAACTCGTATCTGATGGCGGATTCGGCTCCCCCCCCCAGGTCAACCGTTCAGGGTACTCCAGTGGGCCAGTTCCTCAGGGCAAAAAGGATTTGTTCAGATAATTCGGCTTTTGAAAGGCAATGTACAGATATGGCCAGACGATTTGAAGATAGAGGTTATAGCCGAAGACTGGTCAGAAGAGGTTATCAAAGGGCTCTGACAACATCTAGGAATTTACTGTTAGGCTATGTGCCCACGATGCAGAAATGCTCAGGATTTTTTCCTGAGCGTTTCTGCTTCTCCCTGGCAGAAAAAAACGCATGCGGATTGTCCATGCGTTTTCCTGCCAGGGACATGCGGAAGTGAAGCGTTCTTCACTTGCATTTCCGCATGAGGGTTGACAAACGCTTTCCAAGTGATTTTAGCATCACTTGGAAAGTGCTTGTCAACTTGGTCATACTATATAAATCCATGCAAATGGCATAGATTTATATACTGTGACCTTAAAGAATGGTAAAAAATAAAAAAATATATATATACTTACCTTCCGATGGCCCCTGGTGTCTTGATTCCCTCCTTTCTCCCTTGCCAGCAGAGGTACACTGAAGGACCTGCCGACGTCAGCGTCGCGTGACCCGTCACATGACTATGACATCAGCGCAGGTCCTTCAGTCCATCGCTAGCTGCCGGCAAGTGAAGACAAGGAGAGCGGGGGCCGCCAGAAGTTAAATATAATCTTTTATTCTTTTTTTCACAAGTTTCAATGGTACCCTGGTCTGGAGGAGAGTCTCCTCTCCTCTAGACCTGGGTACCATCTGCACATTAGAACGCGTGCATTCCACAAGTCCTTATCTAGTGAAGCGGAATACATGCGTTCTAATGCAAGTCAATGGCGGTGAAAACGCAGCACTTCCACAAAATAATTGGTAGTGCTGCGTTTTTTTCCGCAATGATAATCCGCAGCGGAAAATTCCGCAGCATGTGCACAGCACATGCTGATTATCATTGGGGAACATGGCAGGCCTTCTACCATGCGTTTTTTAATTGTTTCTGCAGCGTTTTTGCCGCTGTGGAAACGCTTAAAAAACGCATCGTGGGCACACAGCCTTATACGGGAAGAATGTAAAAAGAAGAAAACAGGACAACACACAGGTACGTTTTATTTCCACCTTCAATGGCATCATTTAACTAATATTATCAAAAGACACTGGAATGTGCTTCTAACAGATCTAATTTTGAAACATGTTCTACCTCCTTCCCCTCAATGTGTAGCCAAACGCGCAGCCAACCTGAAAGACCTATTGGTCCACAGTCATTATGACCCCAAAAAGGAACATGAGAGAGAACGAAGTTTATCACAAGGATTTTTTTCCCTGCGGCTTGTGCAAGGCATGCCTAAATCAGATGAAAACTAAACATTTTAAGAACTTTGATGCCTCACGCATATATGAAATATGTAAAGATCTGAACTGTTCTTCCCGGGTGGTAATCTATCATGGAGAGTGCCCGTGTGGAATATATATTGGATTGACAACCCGTGAATTAAAAGTGCGGGTGAGAGAACATATCTGTGAAATTGAAAAGGCCCCTTCAGTGGATGATGAAACCCTCTTGAAGACATTACCACATCACTTCAAGAGGTACCATAATTGTAATTCTAAGGGCCTGCGGATTAAGGCTATTGATCAAGTTGATCTCGGTTCTTGAGGGGGTTATTTAGGTAGGATTCTGGCGCAAGTCAAGCGCCGATGGAATTATCGGTTGAGTACCTTTATCGGTTGAGTACCCTAAATCTACAAGGCCTTAATGAGCACTTGGGATTCTCGGCTTTCCTCTAGTTTTGGTATCTTTTTTAGGGTTGGGTGGGTGTTGTGGTTCTTTTTGGCTAGTAGTCAGATTTAACACATTTTAATTCCTTGTTTTCTTCTTGTTTTTATGTGTAGTACATTTTACCTGAATTTGGAGGAATTTGATGGCGTTATCCACAAATAGGGGGTTTAAGTACCTCCCGTGATCCACTCACTTGTAAAGTCCTTACATATGGAGATCAACTTGCTGAGGTCTTTTCGTGGCGAAAGTTCATACGTATGGGGAACAGTATTCTCGTTTGCAAAGCTTTTTTCCAAAAAAGAAGAATATTGGACATGTATTATTTGAGGACTATATGTAGTTTCATGGACTTCTCTTTCAATACTTTACTTCCTTTTTTTCAGGAATATGTATTGGAATATTTCCATAATTACATCCAATATTGGGTTGGATGCTTTTGAAGTACTATATTTACTTTCGTCTTGTTACTTCAAGTCCTAAATAACACTGAGATGATGCATCTGTCACTTTATTGCATTATTTACTTTTTAAGGTTTCGTAGACTACTATTAGAATTTTTCACATCATTTAAGCATATTGATAGGAATGTACCTTTGGGGCATATTTCAGTCTCATCTTGACAATGACACTGTTTTTGTAACATTTATTAAATTATGAAATTTATTGAGGGTCACATTAATTTGTAAAAGTAATTTTGAATTAATTTTATTCTATGCACGGTCACTTTCACTTAATTAAATAAAGAATTAAATGGTTAATTCATTCCCATTTCACAATTATTCATATTATTGCACTGTCACTTTAATTGGTGTCCTATTCACTAATGCATTAGTTTATACATATAGTACATCTTTGATTTAAACAAGGCTATATTTGTGCTCTATCGATTTTAGTATAGAGATATATCCTCTCCCTGACATTCTTTCCACTGTGTACTGTTGATACTCTTCAGCCTCTCCATCTTTGATTCTTTGGGTCCCACTATCTTTTCCCTGTGTGGCTACTGCGGTCACACTGCTGGTGCGCATGCCCTGCCTCCCTGCCTCCGGTATTTCCGATGACGTTCACAGCGTGGCACGCAGGCTATTAAGCTTGCGTGTTATGGAGCATCACTAGGAAGATCCTTTACGATAGGGGCGGACGGCTGCGGCATGCGCCGCTAATGTGAGTGGTGACTGTGGCCTCTTTCATGACGCTGATTGGACAGCGTCTTTTTAAATACCTATACGCCCCTCACCCTGACACGCCCCCCGTAAGAAGCTGGCGCGTCAGTATGAGGGGACGCTGACGGTCTATTTGGATTCTACTTGGGGGATCCTAGTACTACAAGTATTTTACTTTTTACATATATTGAAGGTACTAATGTATTGGTGGATTCCAGCACCTACAATTGTGACACTTAGTCATTTGCCTTGCCAAATACTTACCTTGAGTCATTCTTATATAACTCTATAAATATGATGTACCAGCTTTTATACTTAGCATATTTAAAGGGCGTATATAATTGAGTACTTACCTTATTTCCTAGATTAAACCCACTTGGGGTTACTATTGATATATACCAATTTGTTGACATCAACATGATCTACAAGGCATATCTGTAGGGCTGAAATGATGCTTTCTGTACTGGTATTCTAGGGTGTTCCCCCCTATATAATATAATTGTACTGTAATAGTATTGAAATTTAGTTCAGCGTCCCCTATACGGCATTCTGCGTTTTTGTTTTTTGTTATGTTATTTAATTTCAATAAAATATAGTTTTAATTGATAGAACGCTTCTTAACTCTGTCTAATACATTGGTTCTGAGGTTTTGTTGTGGTATTAATGGGGAGTGCCATCCTATTTATTGTGGACATTGGTAATGAATACAATATGAATAAATTATACAAACATAATTCAAATATATTATGAATGTTTGGGTCTACACATTGCAGTCTTGGCGTCTGCTGAATGTCCCTCACTGCCACTGCCCTCTGTGACATCTCCTCCTGGCAGGGTAGAAAGAAATGGTAAATGGGTGTGACTTAAGGTGTCGCTAGGGACTTGATCAAAATTTGATTTCTCTTTCTCTTCTGTAAAAGTTGTAAGGTATGCACTAAACTCCCCAAAAGTGATACCATTTTAAAAAACCGCATCTCTCAAATACTTCAAAACTCCTGTCAGGAAATTGTTTAACTCTTCAGGTGCTACAGAGGAAATAATGCAAAGTGGAATGAAAAGAAAATGTATTTTTTCCTCTAAACTACTGCTTTAGCCCCAATTTTTTAACTTTTACAAAGGATAGTGTGGCACTCCAGGAGTCCGGTTGCCACAGAGGCATTGTCTCCCTCACAAGGGGTGATGCCATGCCTGGAAGCAAGGAGGGGTCCCCTAATCAGGTATACCAGTATACAACACATTCCTGGCTCCAGACCAGAAAGGGGAGCTCCTCCCCTTAGCAACTGGAACCTGGAGGCGGGGTTAGTAAGAGTGAGTGGAGAGGAGTTGAAGACAGGACAGCGACGAGGAAGGACCTGGGGAGTGGAGCTGTAAGCCAGCTCACCCCAGAGGAGAGAAGCGCAAGTGAACCGGACACCGGAGTCCGAGGTTGTGGGGCACTGAAGGCCCAGCAGCAGAAAACGGAGGGCAGGAGTCTGCAGGTCTCCTGGCCCCATCAGACGCCCGGCGACACAGCAGCACCATAGGGCCCAGCACCGCCACGTGGGAGCGACACATAAGGAAGGCCCGAGCTGCCTGCCATACGGGTGAGGAACAGACGTTTTACTCAGGGGCCGCAGCATAGCTACAAGCAGCAGGGCCAAAAGAGCTTAGCGCAGAGGGAAGGCCAACTTCACCTGGCGAGGTGGATCCCCACCTTAATCCCAGCCGTCCGGACCACTACTACCAGCTAGTACCCGTGCCCCGGTCTTCTTAACAACCGCAGGAAAAGATGAGAGGAAACCGCTATTAAGTTGTGGACTGGTCATTATCTGCGCCATCACCTGCACTACACCGCACCAACAACATCTACCCTATAGTATCACTAGATCCTGCCGTGGAGCTAAGCTCTGCCTGTGGAGAGCTGAACCAACTCTGCTGCGTCACCATCAGCTCCAGAGGATCTGCACCGCGGTCACTGCCACCGTGACATCCCCCATCATCGACCGGCCCGGCTACCGAGCCGAGTACCCCACGGCCCAGGGGACACGTCAACTTGGTGTCATGAACAGGATTAACGAAGCCCGGTATAACCGCGTACTGTGTACCATAGACTTTACTGAACTGTATCATCACGTCATTTGCCGTCAGCCGAGGGGAAGCAGGAGGCCCCGTTCCGGAACCGCCGGGTAAGTGATCCCTCTCGCCGGCAGAGCAGCATATTGGTACGTCAGCAGAAACCCAGGACCTGGCTGAGGTTCACTAGGGGGGAGGAAGATGCCCAACCTGGGAGAGGGTTCAGCCGCGGGCGCGGCCGCCACTGTAATGGCGTTATCAATGCCATATATACCAGGGTTGCCCCAGTCCTTAGGGGAGTCGCACGCCCTGACCGACTTTGAGGAGAGACTGCCAGTTTGTTTAAAGTGTACCCTCTGTCTGAGGAGCAAAAAGTCAGCATCCTCATAGGCCAGCTAATCGGTGCAGCCCAAAGAGAGATGAAGTCCTGGCTGGGCAGGGACAAAGGCACTGTTAAGGAAATACTGGCCCGGTTAAAGGATACCTTTGACACCCGCACAGCAGCAGAGATTAAAATGAAGTTCTACGGGTGCAAACAAAGGGTGCAGGACAGTGTACGGGACTATGCTCTAAATCTGCAGGAGGCGCTGTGGGCCATTAAACAGGTAGACCCCGACAGTGTGCGAGATGAGGACAGATTGCAAACTGAGCAGTTTATTGAGGGGCTCCTGTCTAACGCTCAGCGGACACAGCTGCACATTATGGCTCTGCAAAACCCTGATCTGGACTTTGCGCAATTTAAAGACCGAGCCATCCGGGTGTTACGAGAGCCAACCCCAGGTGGCACTGCATCCCTCCGGCGCCCAGCTATCACATACCACCAGGAGGTGGCATCCTTTTCCCCCGCACCTGTGGAGGCTGACGCGCAGATCCTAGATAATGACCCGTCTGCAGACCTACACCTTCAGGTCAAGGAGCTGACCAAAAGTGTGGATACACTAACCAAAACCATGCAGGCCATGCAAGTGTCTCCAAAGGAAAAGATCCAGCTGGCTTCCAATCCAGATAACATCCCATGGCGACGACAGAGAAGAATTCCACCGACCAGAGGGAGGAACAGCGATAGCTATGACCAGGGCGGACAACCCATCTGCCATCGCTGTCAAAAGGCAGGGCACTTCGCAAGATTCTGTAATTTAAATGAGCAACCCCCAGGAGTAAGATGACCAGGCCCACAAAGCTGGTGAGACAAGTACGTGGGAGGACGACCAGTCCTACCTGTCGTGCTTGATAGCATCCCGATGAATGCATTGCTTGACACTGGTTCCCAGGTGACAATGATGCCATATATCCTTTATAAACGATACTGGACTGATTCAGAAATTACCCGCAGTCCAGATGAACATATTAACATCTTTGCCAGCAACGGTCAGCCCTTGCCTCAGGTGGGGTATAAAGAGGTGACCATAAAGGTTGGCCGAGTAGAATTGCTATCACAAGGAATGATTATTGTTGATATTGATCGCCGAGAAAGTCATCTTATGATAACTATAGGCATCAATGTGATAGAGAATTGTCTTGGGGAAATTATTGTTTTGTTGTTGCAACAGGTCGCAGAGACTGCCAGTTCCAGTCAGCAGCGAGTTCTGCAGAAGGAGATCAGAGCCCTGATGCAAAGACAACAGGTAGAGCTGTCTGGAGGAGAAGTTGGCAGTGTCAGAATGAGTGATTCATTCCCCATTGCAATGCCCCCTAGGAGTGAAATGTTAATATGGTGTCGGGCAGCAATAGGTCTCAGGGGTCAAGATTATCAGGCTCTGGTAGAACCCGTGTACTCTGATAGTAGGCCCACCATCTTGACAGCCAGGGGTGTAGTCGATGTCCGCACGGGGAGAGTACCGATACGCATCCTGAATTGTGGGGAGAAAGAGGTCCATTTATCCCGGTATAATACCCTTGCTAAGCTGTTCACTGTCAGTAACAACGCAATAAAGGCAGTGGAACCCTGCCTCCATCCAAAACGGCGGAGGATAATGGCTTCAAGGGGCAGATGGAGGATTGGTGGCAGAAGCTACAAGTAGGCACCCACTCCACCCCTTTGCACCAAAAGCATGGGGTGTACCGGGTGGTCCAAGAATATGAGCGAGTCTTTAGCAAACACCCCCTAGACTTTGGGCAGGTAAAAGGGGTCCAACATCATATCCCCATGGGAGACCATCCGCCCATTAAAGAGAGGTATCGGCCTGTACCCCCAGCTCACCATCAATGTGCCAAAGGAATGCTATGGGAGATGAAGGAGGCTGGGGTGATCAGAGATAGTTGTAGCCCCTGGGCAGCTCCATTAGTTCTCGTTAGAAAGAAAGATGGTACAATGAGGATGTGTGTTGATTACAGGCAGATTAACCGCATTACACATAAGGACGCATACCCATTACCCAGAATTGAGGAATCAATAGCAGCACTGAGATCAGCTAACTATTTCTCCACTTTGGATCTCACCAGTGGGTATTGGCATGTTCCCGTGGCAGAGGCGGACAGAGAAAAGACTGCATTTACAACACCAATGGGCCTCATCGAGTTCAACTGCATGCCATTCGGGCTCTGCAATGCCCCAGGAACTTTCCAGCGGTTAATAGAGTGCTGCCTGGGACACAAAAACTTTGAAACCGTTCTGCTGTACCTAGACGACGTAATTGTCTACTCAAAAACATATGAAGACCACCTGGAGCACCTGGCTGAGGTGTTCGAAGCCCTATCTGGTACCTATGTTATGTGGTAAGCGCCGAAGGTATAGCACCAGACCCTGAAAAAGTCACCATGATCAAGGACTGTCCAAAACCCTCCACTATCAAGGAAGTGCGGAAGTTCCTCAGGCTGGTAGGCTACTACAGGAGAGTAATCAAGGGTTTCACCAAGATAGCGGCACCCATGCAGGACCTCTTAGTGGGCCAGTCCAAGAAGGCCAAGAACCCGAATCCTCCGTTCAAGTGGAGTAAAACAGAAGAAGAGTCCTTCACTCGACTGAAAGTGGCTCTTACGGGAGATGAAGTCCTGGCCTACCCCGACTATGGCCAACCCTTTATACTCCATACGGATGCCAGCAACGTGGGATTGGGAGCGGTGCTGTCCCAGGTACTGCAAGGCAGAGAGAGAGTGATTGCCTACGCCAGCAGGAAGCTCCGGCCCATGGAAAGGAACACCGACAACTATAGTTTCTTCAAGTTGGAGTTTTTAGCCATAGTCTGGGCTGTAACAGAGCACTTCAAACACTACCTCACCTCCTCCAGATTTACAATCTTCACGGATAACAACCCACTGACGCACCTGGAGACTGCAAAGCTTGGTGCCCTAGAATAATGATGTATGGCTCAACTGTCTAACTACAAGTTTACCATCAAGTATCGGGCGGGGCATAAAAACACTAATGCTGATGCGCTGTCCAGGATGCCCAACTTGCAAGATGGGGGAGAAGACCCGGAAGAGCTGGAGGAGATAGAGATACCCGCTTTCCATCGTCATGGGGTGACCCAGTGCTCCCACTGTATGAGGAACAAGCGCTCCGCCAACAGAGAGGCCACGTTTAACCCATTGCCCCACCATGGATGGGCAGAAACACAGGATAGTGACCCGGCTGTCCACCTAGTCAAGGAGTTGCTGATACAAGCTGACTCGCACCCTGATCCAGATGCTCCACCGGAGACCCAACAGTTGAGGAAGGAGAAGGGCAAGCTGTTCATCTACGAGGGAAAGCTGTGTCGGAGAAGTATCAACTCCCGGACGCACAAACTGGTCTGGCAGGTGGTAGTCCCGAGGTGGGATGCGCCAATGGACTTAGAAGCGTACCACGATGGGGCAGGACACTTCGGGTGGAAGAAGTTAGAAGCCCTGCTACGTGAGCGATTCTACTGGGCTGGCATGAGGAAAGCAATTGAGAGATGATGTTGAGAATGTGGTCCATGCAACCTGAGACAGAAAGACCGTGATAGCCAGAAGGCTCCCCTGCAGCCCATAATCACCAAACAACCACTTGAACTGGTAGCCTTGGACCACGTGAAGCTATCCCCAAGCAGGTCAGGCTATGTCTACGCTCTCACCAAGTAGACCACTACTCCCGGTTCTTGATATTAGTGTCAGTAAAAGATCAGACGGCTCAGACGGCTGCCAAAGCGTTTCAACAACACTTTTGTCGCCCGCACGGTTACCCTGAATGAGTGCTCACCAAGTGTTTCAAGAATTCTGTAACCTGTACGGCTGCAAGAAAATAAGGAAGACGCCGTATCATCTCCAGACCAACGGGTTGTACGAGAAAATGAACCAGGTGGTAATAGACCTGTTGAAGATGTTGCCCCTTGAAGAACGTAGCCTGTGGCCAGAGAAGTTGCCAGATTTGGTGGACCTATATAACCACATCCCGGTGAACTCCACCAACTGTATACCCGCCTTCCTGATGAGGGCAAGACCTGGCGAGCTACCCATTGACTTAGGCATGGGAGTTTTAACACTAGAGACGACATCACCAGATGCGGATTGGGATACGGAGCGGCAGCAACAATACCGCAATATGCAAGAATGTGTGGAAAGAAGTTTGTCCCAGGCGAGACAGAGGCAGGAGAAAGCTTACAATCAGCACGCACCTGCGGTTCCCTTGTCACCTGGAGAACAGGTACTCAAAAGGAAGAGACGAGTCCACAAATTAGATGACCAGTTGGAGGTTGAGCCATACACGATCTTACCTTCAAATTTCAATAACACCAAGGTAAAGTAAAGATGGAGGGGAAACTTCAGCGGCAGTCTCAAGAGACCACTTGAAGATATGCCCTGACCAGTTGAAACACAAAGAAGAAGATCAAGACAGCCCCCAGCACACAGGAAAGGTGGAAGAAACAGTCCAAACAATTCTTGGAGAATTTCCCCGGTCTTGGACGCAGGTGAACCGAGCAATTGTGGTACCTGTCCTGACTTTTCTCCAAGCGGCCTCACCGGAACAGCAGAGAGACCAGTCGGCCCCAGAAACAGATGCTTCATCAGCAGCAGATCAGGAGAATCTACCGTCTGCTAGCGGTGAATCTGTCATACTCATGGTGAGTCAAAGAGTTCGTAGAAGACTACCAAGCTTACCGGTGTTACCTCAGACTAACCGTAGTGTAGTCCACATTGAGCCCACCACACCAGAGATAGACACTAGAGACCATGGTAGGTCAGTGGCAACAAATGTACTGCGTAGATCAACCCATAGTACTAGAGGTCAGCTCCCTGCCCGCTGGAGGAACTAAAGTGTAAGAGAATAAAAATGTAAAGTATATAGTTATTAAACTTATGGACAATTGGACCACAGGACTAGGTGTGGTGAGGACAATGTTGAATATAGTTAATAATTGGCCTTGAAAATAAACCGCAGGCGTGGTTGAAAACCATGCCCACCAACAGAGTGCCCTGAAGCCACGCCCAGGGATGATACACAAAGTGGGTTGAGGCGGTTCCCACCAACCAAACTTCAGTTATCCGGAAAAAGACAATTCCCGGATTGTAGCGTGAAGACTAAGCGCCGCAATGACTGCTTTCAATTTTTGTTGGGTTTTTGTGATTTTACCTTTTTGAGACTTTGTAAACTATTTGTAATGTGAATTGTTATTGTTGTTAATTGTTAATTCAAAAAGGTGTCCTCAGTCCGGGAGTACTGAATTTAACTAGGGGAAAATGTGGCACCCCAGGGGTCCGGTTGCCACAGTGGCATTGCCTCCCTCACAAGGGGTGATGCCATGCCTGGAAGCAAGGAGGGGTCCTCTAATCAGGTATACCAGCATACAACACATTCCTGGCTCCAGACCAGAAAGGGGAGCTCCTCCCCTTAGCAACTGGAATCTGGAGGCGGGGTTAGTAAGAGTGAGTGGAGATGAGTTGAAGACAGGACAGCGACGAAGAAGGACCTGGGGAGTGGAGCTGTAAGCCAGCTCACCCCAGAGGAGAGAAGCGCAGATGAACCGGACACCAGAGTCCGAGGTTGTGGGACACTGAAGGCCCAGCAGCAGAAACCGGAGGGCAGGAGACTACAGGTCTCCTGGCCCCATCAGATGCCCGGTGACACAGCAGCACCATAGGGCCCAGCACCGCCACATGGGAGCGACACATAAGGAAGGCCGGAGCTGCCTGCCATACGGGTGAGGAACAGATGTTTTACTCAGGGACGAGGGCCGCAGCATAGCTACAAGCAGCAGGGCCAAAAGAGCTTAGCGCAGAGGGAAGGCCTACAACTTCACCTGGCGAGGTGGATCCCCAACTTGCTCCTAGGCCACCCGGACCTCTACTACCAGCTAGTACCCGTGCCCCGGTCTGCTTAACAATCACAAGTAAAGATGAGAGGAAACCGCCATTAAGTTGTGGACCGGTCATTATCTGCGCCATCACCTGCATTACACCGCACCAACAACATCTACCCTATAGTATCACTAGATCCTGCCCTGGAGCTAAGCTCTGCCTGTGGAGAG
Organism: Phyllobates terribilis; assembly: GCF_046119375.1. Taxonomy (NCBI): domain Eukaryota; kingdom Metazoa; phylum Chordata; class Amphibia; order Anura; family Dendrobatidae; genus Phyllobates; species Phyllobates terribilis. The sequence continues at coordinate 534,262,275 of NW_027362762.1, read as the reverse complement.
CTGAACCAACTCTGCTGCGTCACCATCAGCTCCAGAGGATCTGCACCGCAGCGGTGGCCACATATAGCCGCATACCACAGGTGGCGTCACGAACATTATCTATAAAAACTTTATTCCCCTTCTAACTTTTCCTTTAATTGACCGCCCTGGGTCACGGACCGGGTCACTGCCACCGTGACATTCCCCAGCATCGACCGGCTCGGCTACCGAGTACCCCACGGCCCAGGGGGCTCATCTATAGCACGAGAAAATGGACCCCACAATTTGTTACCCACTTTCTTCTGAGCGCGCTTATACCCCACATATAGTCAGAAACCTCTGCTTGGACAAAAGGCAGCGCTCGGAAGAGAAGGCGCACCGTTTGAATTTTGGAACACAAATTTAGCTGAAATAGATTGCAGTTCACATGTCAAATTTGCAGGGCCCCTAAGGTGCCTAAACAGCAGAAAACCCACATAAGTGACTCCATTTTGGAAACTACAACATCAAGAATTTTATCCAGGGGTGTAGTGACCATTTGAACCCACAGGTACTATACAGAATTTGATAACATTAGGTCTTCATATTGAAAATTTTCATTTTTTTCACAAAAATGTTGCTTTAGCCCAGAATGTTTCACTTTTGCAAGAGACAACACGAAAAAGTGGAACCCACAGTTTGTTACCCACTTTCTTCTGAGCGTGGCAATACACCACATGTAGTCAGAAAGTTCTGTTTGACACACGGCAGGGTGAAATAGGTATATAACATGTAGAGATATGTACATATAATATAGGTAGATCACGACAGATGAGGACGTAACCTCAATGATAACTATATATGAATACCAAGAACCCAAAGAGGGCACATCCTCATCTATAGAGACAATAGACACACATAATTATTAACCCTAGTAAAGACAAAGTATATCAAACATGTAATAACCAAGCTGATCACTAAGGAACTGCAGGATACATACAATAAGTGCGAGAGAGCTCCCCAAGAGAGTGGCGTTTATTATATGTATACATCTCTACATGTTATATGCCTATTTCACCTTTATGTAATATCTGCAGGAATACTATTGTCTTTCTTACCCGATTTTATATTACCCTTTGATACTGTTTTTATTATTGGGTGTGTATCCTGGAGGCTTCCTGGATGATGAATCTGGACACGTGTGATCTCAACAGCTTGAACATGCGGCGTGAACTAATGTTCTTCTATTGATGTTCAGTACTTTGTCTTTTCGCATGTAATTTGTTTATTTCTTTTAAATGTCATTTCACATATTCATGGAGTTTTATAGGGGTTGTTTACCTGCTCTGCAATTGCATGAGGTTATTTTAATCATGTTTCTCATTGGTAGTATAATCATGTGATGTTCATCTCTCTTTGTATTGGTGCGTACTGTGTATTTAACCATGAAGGTTTCGTTAACACTTCGCTTTGTTTGCTTTGCGTTGCTATGCCTATACTTCTCCTCATGCAATTGCCATTTTACCAATAAATTCCTTTTTGCACACGATGGAAGCTGGAACGTACTCTTGATTTCGTATGCCTTGGTGCACCTTATACACCATAATATTTGCATATTAAAGTCAGTCCCTTGTCTTGATTGACAGTGACCGCTTGGCAAGAGCGTGTAATGTGTAAAATTAGTTTGCGTTCTGAACTTAAGATGTGAATTGACATTACAGGAGCACAGTAGTTCTTCAAGTATCAGTGCGGGTGCACACAATGTGGCGGTGGGCACATTCTGACGCTGGGTTGCTGCCTGTCTGTGTAAGAGGGAAGACCGGGGTGTAAGTACTGTCAGAACAAGGGATCCGTAACTGCTGGGGCCGTACCTCTGGTTGCAGGGGGAAGACAGACTTCCAGCACAGGAGTCAGGTGACTGGGAAGCTGGGGGCATGTCCAGAGTGAGAGCTGGGAGGTCAGGTGACCGGAAAACTGGTGGCGTGGCTAGAGAGAGGGAGAGATGAGGACTTTTGCGCGGGAAAGTGAGAGCAAAGTCCCACTCAGGAGAGCAGTGTGAGAGGGTCCAGGCTCCTGGCTCCAGTACTGGGAGCAAGAGCCGAGTGCAGTGGACCGGAGGAGTCAAGCCACCTAGAGAAGAGACGCAGGGTCTGTGGAGCCGAGCACGTGAGGTGCCTTGTTATGGACTAGGGGCTCAGCGGTTAAAACCGGAGACCGCCCGCGGCCGCCAGAAGACGGAGCATTGTTTGGGCGGGGAAGCCTGAAGAAATCAACACTGGCATCAGCTGGCGACTGCCTTGTGGATGAAAAGAGTCAGCTAAGTGTAAAAACTGTCGATTACAACCGGTTCAACTCTGCTATATCTAGTTAAACTGTGAACTGTCAGTTAAAGACTTTTACCTGCTACTTCCCTTGTTTTTCCCCATATTTTCCCCCGTTACTCCCTGCGTGGAGATTGACCCTGTTATTATAAACTTCCCCTGTTTATTAACCCTGTATTGGCTGCTCTGTGTTTCTGTGTCGCTGCATCTAAAGTACCCGTGTTACATCTGCGGCTGACACTTGATGATCCTGGGATTGTAACAAGGAAATGGCTTCAGTAAGGAGGAGAGGGCCATGCAACATGCGCATGCTGTCTGCTCACTTCAACTCCATTCATCTTCGCTGAAGCTGCTCAAGGTGCAGCCAAAGACAGACTAAAGCAAGGCGACCATCACCAACTCGTTTGCAGCATACCAAGAGTAAAATAGGAGAGACAAAGAGCAGGCGTCAGAACGCATCTGCCTCCACATTGTGTGCGCCGACACTGATACTTGGAGTATAATGCTGTGTTTCTTCAGTGTAAGGGTACATGCCCACAATCCGTAATAGCAGCGTTTTGGTTACCGCTCACCTGCGCTGCGTCCAAAACGCTGCATTCTACATTAGAAGCACAGTGGATGGATTTATAGAAATCCCATGCCCACTGTGCTTCTATTTGATGCCGCATAAACCCACTGGCGGCACAACTAACCGAGCCGTATATTAACACACTGACACTACACTAACATTTACACAGGTTTAAAGGAAAAAAAACAGACATGGTTCTTTAACCCTGCTGTACTGTTCAGGTCTATTTGACCCGAAAAAAAGTTTGTAAAGCTGCAGATTATTTATTATGAGGATCTGCGAATCGTGGTTAGGTGAGTTTGATTATGGATAGGTATTGTTATTATGAGTGTTGTTTTTTTGTTTTGTTTTTTACTTTTTCTGTATGAAATAATGATTGTTACATATGTACTGTTCGGGTCAATATGATGGTGTTTTATACAGATCTCCCGCCATATTTTCAATCACATAAACTATTTATAATATCAGTGCACTATTTATTGCATCTACTATTGTTTATCGATTTCTCCAGTTCCTGCCGTTCCGTGTGCTCGATACATTTGCAAATTAATGGGCTTTGAGTACAGGTCTGTTTAGCTGTAGTATATAATCTCTTATTGTTGCCAAACTAGTTAGCGTTTGCTGCGATTTTATTATTATTGTTGCTGTTTATTTATATATAATGCCATTTTATTAAACAACACTGATTTTACCCCATGAAAGTGGTGAGTGTCCATTAGTTCGAAAGCTGGATAAAACTGTGGGGAAGACGTCCATTGTGTGAAGCTGAATTGTAAAAGCTTGCCAACGCCTTAGATTCTGAAGAAGATATCCAACTGAAGAAAGTGTCCAAAGATGAGGACTACATAAGTGGCAGGGAAATTGATTACGAGAATTCTGATTCTGAAGTGGAATCTGATGAGTCACTATACTTAGACAACTAATCCGAAGCAAGCAACTCCGTCTAAAAACAAATGCAATTTGGAACTTGCATCCTTCTGCAATTGTCAGCTGCTAATATCAGATAATTCTCTAATAACTAGCCACTATTAGAGAAGTTTGGGATAAATGGATAGACATTCTTCCAAAAATTATACAATACTGGGGAAAATGTCACTGTGGGTGAACAACTTTCCAAGGAAGGTGCCCGTTCAAACAATATACACTGGTCAAAAAAATAAAGGGAACACTTAAACAACAGAATATAACTCCAAGTAAATCAAACTTCTGTGAAATCAAACTGTCCACTTAGGAAGCAACACTGATTGACAATCAATTTCACATGCTGTTGTGCAAATGGAATAGACAATAGATGGAAATTATTGGCAATTATCAAGACACCCTCAATAAAGGAGTGGTTCTGCAGGTGGGGACCACAGACCACATCTCAGTACCAATGGTTTCTGGCTGATATTTTGGTCACTTTTGAATGTTGGTTGTGCTTTCACACTCGTGGTAGCATGAGACGGACTCTACAACCCATAGAAGTTGCTCAGGTAGTGCAGCTCATCCAGGATGGCACATCAATGCAAGTGACGCACCCAGGGGATGGGGATGACTCGGCGCCCGGGCCTTACTGTTAGTTTTGGGGGGATGTCGCGGTGGCCGGCTCCCGGGCCAGTACCCTGGGGTCACTCTTAAAAGCAAGGAATGGGGGAAAGGTGTATAGGAGAGGGGAAATTGTTCGTGACGCCACCTGTGGTCCTCTGAGGCCGGTGTTCAGGCAGCCTAGTTGGTGCGGCTCCCCACAGGTGGAGAGTGACCTCAGGGCAGCGTAGGAGAAGGGATGCAGGACAGAGGGGACCCAGCCGGGTCAGAGGAAGGGTAGAAGAATAGGCACGCACACCGGAGTTCACTTCAGTACCTTTACTGGTGGTGTTTCAGGCACGATCCAGGGCACTGTAGGGTGAAGGGTGCATATCAGGACTCTCCCCAGTGAGCGGGTGTGGGGCCTCCTGTTTCTTGCCTTTTCCTGATAAGTTTATGACCTGCCTGGAGCTAGGCCTAACTTGGTCTCTGTCTTGCACATGCTGACATGGTGGTAGGGCCTTCTGTAGGAGATCACACTCCCCGGTCTCTTGGGCCTCCGTGACTCCTGACCCTGGTATAACAGTCAGCTTTTGGTGTTCCTGGGACATATAGTTCGCCAGGGGTTCCGATTGTTTCTGCTGGACGTACAGATCCCTGCAGATGCGGACCCGGTGTCCAGTAAATGGTCTTAGGGTGAGCTGGCTAAGCTCCTCTGACCCCTTTGTAGCTTGCTTACTCCACTTGCCTTCGGCCACGCTCGGGGCCCTCACTAGGCTTCACACTGGTAGTAGGCCTCGCTACTCTTCATCGCTCTTACGGCATCGGCACGCCTTAGGCTCACTAACCTGAGCTCCCTGAGTCTGAGCTGGACTGACTTTCTCACAGACTTCACTCTCTGTGGACTCCAGACTGACTGAACTGCCTAGCTCCACCTTCCCTTTTTATATCCCTATCTGGGCTCCCTCTGGTGGTCTGAGGTGGAAGGCGGAGGTGTGTGAATGCTATGAGGGCCTCTTGTGGAGGAATCCATCCATGCACCCCTCTGGGATCTGTGGCACCAATGCGCAGCAGGGCGCCACGCAAGCTGTGGCAAGAAGGTTTGCTGTGTCTGTCAGCATAGTGTCCAGAGGCTGGAGGCACTACCAGGAGACAGGTCAGTACACCAGGAGACGTGGAAGGGGCCTTAGGAGGGTAACATCCCCGCAGCAGGACCACTACCTCCACCTTTGTGCAAGGAGGAACAGGAGGAGCACTGCTAGAGCCCTGAAAAATGACCTCCAGCAGGCCACAAATGTGCATGTGTCTGCACAAACGGTTAGAAACCAACTCTATGAGAGTGGTATGAGGGCCCGACGTCCACAGATGGGGGTTGTGCTCACAGCCCAACACCGTGCAGGACCCTTGGAATTTGCCACAGAACACCAGGATGGGCAAAGTCGCCACTGGCGCCCTGTGCTCTTCACAGATGAAAGCAGGTTCACACTGAGCACATGTGACAGACGTGACAGAGTCTGGAGACGCCGTGGAGAGTGGTCTGCTGCTTGCAACATCCTTCAGCATGACGAGTTTGGCACTGGGTCAGTAATGGTGTGGGATGGCATTTCTTTGGAGGGCCACACAGCCCTCCATGTGCTCGCAGAGGTAGCCTGACTGCCATTAGGTACCGAGATGAGATCCTCAGACCCCTTGTGAGACCATATGCTGGTGCGGTTGGCCCTGAGTTCCTCCTAATGCAGCACAATTCCAGACCTCATGTGGCTGGAGTGTGTCAGCAGTTCCTGCAGGATGAAGGCATTGAAGCTATGGACTGGCCCGCCCGTACCCCAGACCTGAATTCGATTGAGCACATCAGGGACATCATGTCTCGCTCCATCCACCAACGTTGCACCAAAGATTGTCCAGGAGTTGGCGGATGCTTTAGTCCAGGTCTGGGAGGAGATCCCACAGGAGACCATCCGCAACCTCATCAGGAGCATGTCCAGACGTTGTAGGGAGGTCATACAGGCATGTGGAGGCCACACGCAATACTGAGCCTCATTTTGACTTGTTTTAAAGACATTACATCAAAGTTGGATCAGCCTGTAGGGTGACTCAAATTCCAGGCCTCCATTGATTAATAAATTTGATTTCCATTGATGATTTTTATGTGATTTTGTTATTAGCACATTCAACTTTGTACAGAACAGAGTATTCAATGAGAATATTTCATTCATTCAGATCTAGGATGTGTTATTTGAGTGTTCCCTTTATTTTTTTGAGCAGTGTATATCGAGTATGCCAGCAAAGTACGTATCGAGATATGGATACATTGTGACAGCAGCAGTTCATACACTCTAAATGTTCAGGTATATAAAGGAAAAAAGCCTGGATAAAAACCTGAAAAGGATCAGGGAATGCGAGTCAATTCAGATTTGACGTATGGACTAAGAGAACAAAATGTGACACGTGACAACTTTTTTACATCAAACCAACTGGGGCAGCTGTTGCTAAAGCAAAAACTTACAATGCTGGGCACTATAAGGAAAAGCAAGTATGAACTGTTGCAAGGGATCCCTGGTAAAAGAGATGTTCAGAGTTCAACGTTTTACTTTACTGGAGATACGACAGTGGTTTCTTACATTCCCAAAAAAAAAAAACCAGGTCATTCTGATGATACACTAGATCAACTAATAGCTATGTACACAAGCAAACGCAAAACCAATCGGTGGCCAATGGTTTTATTTTATAACATTGTTGATGTATCTGCCTACAATGCATTTGTTTCATGGCGTGAAATAAACCCCGATTGGAACGCCAATAAACTGCATAAGCGAAGACTCTTTCTGTGAGAATTAAGAAAGTAATTTGTTATGCCATCTATTTTAGGAAGAAAAGTAAACCCCCAAAATGAAGCAGCAGCAGCCATAGTAAATTGTATCCAGCAGCTCAACAAAGCGAACCCACGGCATCCGCCAGCACTGAAAAAGATGCAGCATTTGTCCGTCTTCTTGTGATAAAACAGATATTACATGTTCTAGTTGTAGTAAATATTTATGTAAAGCACATGTGAGTTATTTCTGAGCAGTATGTAAGAATGCCTGAATATAGCAATAAGCAAACCTGTACAACCTTTTTCTAAATAAAATAAAGCAAACTCAAGTTTTTATATATTTTTTTCATTTGTTTTTGACCAACCATGTTCACATACAGTTAAATAATGCAACTGGTATTCAAATAATCCGCTTAGAGTAGCTAAATGTCAAGATCAAAGAGGTTGTCCACTACAATAAATAATGCCCCCATTGTTTTAAACAGTGGAAATAAGAATTTTTGTAAATACCTCTTGCTGCCATTCTTCCTTGTGAGCGGCGGTATCGCTGACCACTCACTTGGCATCACGTGACCCCGGCTGCAGCCTCCTCTGACATCCGCTGATGTCATGTCAAGTTCCGGGAGCCCATAGGCATGACCCAGTGACACGCACCCCCCTGATTGACAGGGCTGTGGGCAGCGTTACCCATTGCCGTTAATTCCTGACTTGTTTAACCAGTTAGTGGGGGCCAAGTGGTTCTCTAAAATTGATCTCCGGGGGGCATACAATTTGTTACGAGTCAAGGAGGGTGATGAATGGAAAACTGCTTTTAACACTCCGGTAGGTCATTTTGAGAATCTCGTGATGCCTTTTGGTCTTACCAATGCACCTGCATTTTTTCAGAACCTTATTAATGACGTCCTGAGACCTTTGATTGGTAAGAATGTGGTTGTGTATTTGGATGACATTTTGATTTATTCACCAGATCTAGAGTTCCATTGGCAGAGTGTACATGAAGTTTTGCAGTTATTGAGTGATAATTCACTCTTTGCTAAGCTGGAGAAATGTGAGTTCGCTGTGCAGAAAATTAGTTTTTTGGGCTACATTGTCTCCAGCGAGGGGTTTGAGATGAACGCTGTGAAGGTTCAGGCTGTGCAGGAATGGCCTAGGCCTATTGGTTTGAAATCTATACAGAGATTTTTGGGTTAATTATTACAGGAAATTCATTAAGAATTTTTCTGTAATTGTTAAACCTCTAACCGATCTCACCAGCAAAGGTGGGAATACGGTCCAATGGACTACTGAGGCCATTGAAGCGTTTAAGTATCTCAAAGAGAGGTTCATTTGTGCCCCTATCCTTATGCAGCCTGATGAGACCAAGCCTTTTTTGGTCAAGGTCGATGCTTCATCGGTGGGGATCGGAGCAGTTTTGTCTCAGGAGAACAGGGATGGAGTACATCCTTGTGCCTTCTTTTCGAAAAAAATTTCTGAAACCGAACTGAATTATGATGTTGGAAATCGAGAGTTGCTGGCTATTAAACTCGCGTTTGAACATTGGCGTCATTTTGTGGAAGGCGCTAGATTTCCTATTCAGGTTTTCACAGATTATAAGAATTTGATCTATCGTGATGCTGATAAGCGCTTGAATGCCCGTCAAGCTAGGTGGGCACTTTTTTTTTCTCGGTTTCATTTTTCTGTTACCTATATCCCTGGTACTAAGAATGTTAAAGCCAATGCTTTATCTCGCAGCTTCTCTCTTACGGTCGGTGCCGAGGAGGAGGAGAGTATTTTACAGAAAGGAGTTATGGTGGCGGCATTGGACTCCGTTTTGGAGGATGGGATTCTGAGAGCTCAAGATGATGCCCCATCTAACACTCCTCATGGGAGGTTGTTCGTGCCTAGAACCTTTAGGAGAGATTTGTTTGTGGAGTGTCATGAGTCTCGGTTGGCAGGTCATCCAGGAATTTCTGAGACTAAGAGACTTACCAGTCGCAGTTTTTGGTGGCCTGGATGGCAGAAAGAAGTCATCAAGTGGGTGCGTCAATGTACTGTGTGTGTTAGGTCAAAGGCTTCACATACTCCTGCTGCAGGGTTGCTTTGCTCTCTGGAGGTTCCTAGTGTGCCTTGGACGCATCTCACAATGGATTTTATTACTGATCTTCCTGTGTCCGAGGGTTTTACTATCATCTGGGTGATCGTGGACCGTTTTAGTAAGATGTGTCATTTGGTTCTATTCATTAAGTTGCCCTGCGCCAAGACGCTCGCTAAGGCGTTTTTTAAGGAGATTGTCAAGCTCCATGGCGTTCCCACGGATATTGTTTCTGATAGAGGACATCAGTTTGTGGCTCGCTTTTTGCGTGCTTTTTGTGACAGGTTGGAAGTCCATTTGTCATTTTCGTCTGGGTATCATCCTGAGTCTAATGGACAGACTGAAAGAAAGAATGTAGCATCGGCGTCTCTGCCTCCTTCCCGGCAGAGACGCCGCCCCCCTTACCGCTGCGGTCCTGCTCCGGCGTCTTCTGGCCTCCCTGCAGCTGCTGCTGGTGCACACAGCTTCCCTGGCCCTGCTCTTAGGGCGCGCGTGCGCTACCCCCTCTTAAATGGGTCGTGCGCGCCATCCTAAAAAGTCCCCGGCCAATGGTCCGAGGACTTCCCCTATAAAAGACACCTCATCCAATATGGAGGTGCCCGTGCAAGGTTGTAGTTTTGTGTGTGATACTCTGCTTCAGCCCTCAGGTCCCGCTGCTAGCCTGACTACCAGTCCAGCCCGCCAGCCAGACTACAAGTCCAGCACGTCAGCCAGACTACAAGTCCAGCCCGCCAGCCAGACTACAAGTCCAGCCCGCCAGCCAGACTACAAGTCCAGCCCATCAGCCAGACTACAAGTCTAGTCCGCCATCCGGACTACTAGTCCAGTCCGTCTGCTTGTCTAATCTCCAGCCCGACAGTCTGCCTACTGCCCGTCTGCCAGTCTGTCTATGGGCTCTGCCCGCCTGCTTACCTGGAAGCACCTGACCATTACCTGCCGTGCCTGCCAGCCAGCCTACCTGGAGGCTCCTGCCTGTTACCTGCCGTGCCTGCCAGCCAGCCTACCTGCAGGCTCCTGCCTGTTACCTGCCGTGCCTGCCAGCCCGCTTACCTAGAAGCATCTGCCTGTTACCTGCCATGCCTACCAGCCAGCCTACCCGGAGGCTCCTGCCTGTTACCTGCCGTGCCTACCAGCCAGCCTACCTGGAGGCTCCTGCCTGTTAACTGCCGTGCCTGCCAGTCCATCTGCCCGGATCACCCCTCAGCCCGTCTGCCGTGCTCATCTGCTGTACCGGTCAGTCCCTGCCTTCTGACCCGTGGGAGTCACCTGCTCTCATACAAGGTCGGTCCCCAGAGTAGCACCTGGTGCCTCTGCTCGGTCCCTCCCTGGTCACGGAGTCGATTGAGCCACCGTACGACCTTGGTCGGTCCGAGTTGATACCTAGTTACGCCCCTCTGGTCCCTCCTTGCACCGCAGCACAGAGGTTCCACCACCCGGACCCATAACAGTTTGCACGGGCCATGGAACCCGGTGGCCCCCAGGCCCCTTCGCTTGCTGACCTGTACCAGGAGGTTTCTGTCAACACTCGCCTGGACACGCTGTCTGTACCACCTGTGTCCGCCCAAAGTCGAGCGGCACCCGCTCCGGCAGCGCCGCTACCTACCCATACCACGGCATCTAGCCTAGGACCCCGGCTTTCTGCGCCTCCTCATTTTGGAGGTGACCCCGTCCTTTGTCGGGGCTTTCTGAAACAGTGCACGCTGCACTTTGAACTTCTGCCACATCAGTTTCCCTCCGACCGGGCCAAGGTGGCGTTCATCATGTCTCACCTCACCGGGGAAGCATTGGAAAGGCTTAACCCTCTATGGGAAAGAGGGGATTCCCTGGTGTCCGATCTTCCGGCTTTCCTCACTGCCTTCCAGAAGGTCTTCGATGAACCCGGACGAAGGACCTCTACTGCCTCCTCATTGCTCCATCTCCGCCAAGGGAGTCTCACTGTGGCCCAGTATGCCATACGGTTCCGTACCCTCGCTTCTGAGCTTGCCTGGGACAACGAGGCCCTGGTGTCCACCTTCTGGGAGGGCCTTTCCGTTCAGATTAAGGACGAGTTAGCCGGCCGGGACGTTCCTACCACCCTGGATGACCTGGTGTCACTTGCAACCCGGATTGACATCCGTTTCCTAGAACGTGCTAAGGAGACTACCCGGGAGAGAAGATTTTCTCGTCTTGCTCCTGCTTTCCAGAGACCCGCTTCCCAACCTGCATCTCCCCGAGCACACTCGCCCGAACCTATGCAGATCGACCAGACCAAGATGGTCAAATCTCGCAAAGAGTCACGCCGAGCCGAGGGGAGCTGTTTCTACTGTGGCAGTAAGGAGCACCTGATTCATTCTTGCCCGGTGAAGCCGGGAAACTCCAGTGTCTAGGACCACTCGGAGAAGTCGTCTTAGGCAAAAGTAAATCCTCTCCGGTCTTGACTTCATCCGTCTCTATTTCCTGTGGAGAGAACCGCTTCTTTGAAACCGCACATCTGGATTCCGGAGCCGTTGGGAATCTCATATCCCAGTCCCTTGTAGAGAAGTATCAGATTCCTACCAAACCTCTGGCCGAACCATTGGCAGTCGCTTCCGTGGATGGAAGACTCCTTCCGGTGACCATCTTGCTCATCACAGAGCCCGTAACCCTGCAGGTGGGAATGCTACACTCCGGGAGGATTTCCTTCCATGTGCTTTCCGGACTCTCTCACCCCCTTTTGCTAGGTCTACCCTGGCTACAGAAACATGACCCCGTTCTGAATTGGCAATCCGGTGAGGTGCTCCGTTGGGGGCAGGATTGTCATGAGACCTGCCTGGTTCCGGTTCGCCCGGCTCGACCCCCATCTTCTCCGACTAATTTACCCGGTCTACCGGCTCCCTACTGGCCCTATGCTGATGCCTTCGACAAGAAGGAGGCAGAGACTCTGCCACCCCATAGGCCATATGATTGCCCTATCGACCTGATACCCGGTGCCACTCCACCCCATGGGCATATCTACCCGTTGTCGTTGGAGGGACCCAGAGGGGCGTAACTAAGTATCAACTCAGACTGACCTAGGTCATACGGCGGCTAACGAGTCCGTGACCAGGGAGGGACCGAGCAGAGGGACCAGGTGCTACTCTGGGGACGACCTTGTAAGAGAGCAGGTGACTCCCACGGGTCAGATGACTGGGACTGACCGATACAGCAGATGGGCACAGCAGGCAACAGGCGGGAGCCTCTAGGTAGGCTGTCAGGTGGTCACGGCAAGTGATGGGAAGGAGCCTCCAGGTAGGCAGACAGGTGGTCACGGCAAGTGACGGGCAGGAGCCTCCAGGTAGGCTGACTGGTGATCACGGCAGGTGACAGGCAGGAGCCTCTAGGTAGGCTGTCAGGTGGTCACGGCAAGTGACGGAAGGAGCCTCTAGGTAGGCTGTCAGGTGGTCACGGCAATTGACGGGCAGGAGCCTCCAGGTAGGCAGACAGGTGGTCACGGCAAGTGACGGGCACGTAGCAAGCAGGGGCCTCCAGGTAGGCACGGTAGGAAACAGGCAGGTGCTTCCAGGTAAGCAGGCGGGCAAAGCCCATAGACAGACTGGCGGACTGAACGGAAGACAGACTGTCGGGCTGGAGAGTAGTCAGGCTGGTGGGCTGGACTAATAGTCAGGCTGGTGGGCAGGACTAGTAGTCAGGCTAGCAGCGGGACCTGAGGGCTGAAGCAGAGGTAAGTACACTGTGCATCAACTATTGCTCGGGCACCTCCATATTGGAGCAGGTGCTTTATATATGGGAGGACCCCTGGCAATTGGCCAGGGTCTCCTTAGGGCGGCGCGCGCGGCCCCTTTAAGAGGGAGCGCGCGTGCGCCCTAAGCACAGTGCCCGGGAAGCTGCGTGCGCCGGCAGAAGCAGGAAGAGGCGCGCTGGAGGACGCCGGGCGGGGAGCGCGGCGGTGAGAGGGAAGGCGTCGCTGCCAAGCAGGGGGCAGAGACGCCGATGCTACAGTACCCCCCCTTTACGCCCCCTCTTTTTTAGGCCAGAAATAAATTTTTCAAGGAGAAGCGGGGCATGAATGTTCTCCCTGGGTTCCCAAGTTCTCTCCTCTGGGCCAAACCCCTTCCAATCCACCAGAAAAAAAGGTTTTTCCTCTTACCCTCTTGGTGGCCAGAATGTTCTCTACCTCAAAAACGTCCTCAGCGGAAACTGGAGCAGGGGGAGAACCTGGATTGTTGGAAAAATAATTAAACACAACAGGTTTGAGGAGAGATACGTGGAAGGAGTTTGGAATCCGTAAGGTGGCCGCGAGTTTTAGCTTGTAGGCCACTGGGTTGATTTGTTTGAGGACTTCAAATGGACCGATGAACCGAGGGCCCAACTTGTAGGAGGGTATTTTGAGCCGAACATGTTTGGAGGAGAGCTAAACCTTGTCTCCCGGACGGAATTGAGGCGGATCCAGACGTCTCTTGTCAGCATATCTCTTCATCCGCTCAGAGGACTGAAGAAGTGTGGACCTAGTATTTTCCCAAATGGTGGAAAATTCGCAGACCAGAGACTCTGTGGCAGGGTTGTCCACAGAAGCGGAGACGGGAAACGGAATCCGGGGATGTTGACTACAAAGAACGGGGACTTGGAAGTCGATTCGCTCTCATGGTTGTTGTAGGAGAATTCGGCCCATGGCAGGAGGTCCACCCAATCGGTATGGTGAGCATTAACAAAGTGCCGGAGGTAGCTGGTAAGGATCTGGTTGATACGCTCCACTTGGCCATTGGACTGCGGATGGTAAGCGGAGGAGAAATTCAGGGTGACATCCAGCAGCTTACACGTAGCTCTCCAGAAGCGAGAGGTGAACTGAACCCCTCGATCAGACACAATGTGGAGGGGTAGGCCATGGAGACGGAAAATGTGAAGGAAGAAGTCCTTAGCCAGCTCTGATGCAGATGGGAGACCAGGCAGAGGGATGAAGTGGGCCATTTTAGAAAAGCAGTCGGCGACCACCCAAATGACTGTACAGCCGGCAGAAACAGGGAGATCAGTAATAAAGTCCATAGCAATGTGTTGCCAAGGGGCAGCAGGTACAGGAAGAGGCAGGAGGTGATCGGCTGGAAGAGGTCTGGGAACTTTGTTGCGGGCACAAGACGAACAGGCCGAGACGAAGTCTACCACATCCTTGCGCAGGTTGGGCCAGTAATGCCGGGTAATGAACAGGAAAGTTTTCTTCTGACCGGCATGGCCAGCTAGTTTAGCTGAATGACCCCAGTGAAGAATCTTCGGCCGAACTGAAACCGCTACAAACGTCTTACCGGGTGGGAGACGAGTCAGATCTAAGGGGGCCATACTCATCACTTTGGAGGGGTCGATGATGTGCATAGGCTCCTCCTCTAGATCGGAGGACAGGAAGGATCTGGACAAGGCGTCAGCTTTAACATTTTTGTCCGCCGGGCGGAAATGTAGGATAAAGTCGAAGCGAACGAAGAACAAAGACCACCGGGCCTGACGCGGATTGAGTCTTTGGGCATTCTGGAGATATGCAAGGTTTTTGTGATCAGTATAGCGGATCACTGGGTATAGAGCCCCTTCAAGCAGGTAACGCCACTCCTCCAGCGCCAATTTGATGGCTAGCAGTTCTCGGTCTCCTATGGAGTAGTTGCGCTCAGACGAGGAGAAGAGTTTGGATAAGAAGCCGCAGGTTACCATTCTCCCAGATGAAGATTTTTGGGTGAGCACCACTCCGGCTCCGGAGGAGGAAGCATCGACCTCCAGAAAGAACTGTTTGTTGTGTGGCGCCCCAGGGGGTCTGGTTGCCACAGTGGTAGAAATACCATGTCTGAGAGCGAGCATGGGTTTTCCTGGTCAGGAGCAATATTGCATGCCACACCTCCTGCCCCAGTCCAGGGAGGGGAGGAACCTGCCCTTTATAAACTGGATCTGGGGCGGAGTTAGACAGTCGAGTCTAGTTCCAGAGAAGGGACAGAGCAGCAGCAAGGAGCTCTGTAGGAGCCATGAGCTGAAGACCAGGGAGTGGAGCAAAGCTCGTCCTGGCAGAAAGACGCAGAGAACCGGACAACGGAGTCCGAGGCTGTGGGGATTATACACCCAGCAGCAGAAACCACCTGGCAGGGGATTTCAGGTCCTCTGGCCATAGAAAGCCCGGAGGCTCAGTCATAAGCAAGGGACCGGCACCGCCATCGAGGAGCGGAAGGAACCAAAGGCCCCAAGTCACCAGCCATACGGGTGAGCACCACACGGTACACTCAGGGGCGTGGGCTACTACACGACTACAGCAGTGTAGCCAGGAATAGTGCAGTCAGATGGGAAGGTCTATACCTCCACCTGGCCAGGGGGACTCTTGTTCGCTCACAGACTGACCAGGCTTCTAATGTTAGCCAGTACTCCCGGCAGGGCCTTCTCCATTACCAACAGTAAAGACCCTGAACTGCACTGCACAGACTCTGAGTCATTTCTGCTGAGCCCACGCACCACAACCCTCACCATCTATATACGCTGCCCTGAGGCTATACTCCTCCCGTGGGGAGTTATACTACCCCCCTGCTGCGCACACAACATCAGCCTCAGCGGTCTGCCCCGCAGCGGCGGTTCTCAGTGACCGCAATCCACGGGTGGCGTAGTCGGACATTTAAACATTGCAAAACCAAATAGACCGATACACCACTGGTTTGACCACCCTGAGCCACGGGACAAGGTCGCTGCCACGGAGACTACAACCCCCAGTATTACACAGAGACCCGGCTCCGGGTATTCCCCTACACACACGGCCCAGGGGGCGCGTCAACTTTGGCGTAGTCGGCAGGATTTCGTGCCCGCAACCACCGGGTACTGCGCGCCTGAAGAAAGACTGTGATATTTACCGTGGTGAAGTTTCCCGCCATCCGCAGCCGTTTTCCCGCCATCCGCCGCCATTTTCCCGCCATTAGGCGCCATTTCTGGGACGCCGCGCGGGAAGAAGAGGGGCGTGGACGCCAAAAGCGCGCGAGAGCTGAAGCCCCGCCTTACGCACTGACGCTGCGCAAGGTCCTGGAAGGAGCCGAGCGGACGCCGACGTCACCAGCGCGCGACGCAAGGTCCTCGACCCCGACGATTGCCTGCGGAGCCGCGGCCTACGGAGAAGAAGCAACGGAAGGTAGGCCACGGTTAATTAGGGGGGAGGAAGACACCAGGAATGGAGGGAACTCCCACCGCCAGCGCGGCTGCTGCTGCAGTGATGCCGTTCACAATGCCGTATATCCCCAGAGCGGCATGTTTACCCCAGTACTCAGGGGAGTCGCATACCCTGAGCGACTTTAAAGAAAGACTGTATAGCTTATTCAAAGTATACCCCCTGTCCGAGGAACAAAAAGTGAGCATCCTGACAGGCCAGTTAATCGGGACAGCCCAACGAGAAGTGAAGTCCTGGTCAGCCAGGGACAAGGGGACTGTAATGGAAATACTGGCCCGTCTAAAGGACACTTTTGATACCCGCACCTCAGCAGAGATCAAACTAAGATTTTATGGATGCAAACAGCGGGCACAAGACAGTATATGGGACTATGCTTTGAATTTGCAGAAGGCCCTGAGAGCCATTAAGCAGGCAGACCCTGACAGCGTGCGGAATGAGGATAAGCTATTGACTGAACAGTTCATTGAGGGTCTACAGTCCAGCGCCCACAGAACCCAGTTGCGTGTAATGGCCTTGCAGAACCCTGATTTAGACTTTGCGCAGTTTAAAGACAGGGCCACCCGGGTGCTGCGAGAACCGGCACCAGGTGGCGCTGTAACCCACAGGGGTCCTGCTATCACATATCACCAGGAGGCGGTGCCCTTGTCTGCAGAGCCTGTGGGAGCTGATGCACAGGCTTTGGACAAAGCCAAGGCTGTAGACCTGCACCATCAGGTCCAAGAACTGACCAAAAGCGTTGCCGCGCTAACCAGAACTGTGCAGTCTTTACAGGTGTCTTCCCCAGGAAAGATCCAGCTGGCTTCCAGTCCGGAGGACATCCCTTGGAGCCAACGTAGGAGGATCCCATCGTCCAGAGGAAGGCCCAGCGACCGCTATGACCAGGAAGGACAACCCATCTGCCACCGCTGCAACCAGCCAGGACATATGGCAAGGTACTGTCATTCAAACGGGCAAAACCTGGGGCAGAGGGCCAACCCCCCCAGGCATAAGACCATCAGGCCCATCGAGCTGGCGTGAAAAGTACGTAGGGGGACGACCGGTCTTGCCTGTGGTGCTGGATGGCATTCCTATGAGTGCACTACTGGATACCGGGTCACAGGTAACCACCATCCCCTATGTGCTTTTTAAGCGGTACTGGAATGACTCAGATATTACCCGCTACCCAGATGACGATCTGAGCATTATCGCAAGCAATGGTCAGCCCGTGCCGCAGGTGGGATTCAAGGAGGTGACCATCAAAATTGGTAAAGTTGAACTACCAGCGCAAGGACTGATTATTGTGGACATTGACCGTCGTGAAAGCCACCCTAAGATAACCTTGGGTACTAATGTTATTGAAAATTATCTTGCAGAGATAATTCTCACATTACAGCAGGTTGTGGTGAACGCCAGCTCTAGCCAGCAGCGTGTCCTGCAAAAAGAGATCAGGGCCCTGATGAAAAGGCAACAGGTAGAGCTGTCTGGTGGTGAGATTGGTAGAGTTAGGATGAGTGACCCGTTCCCTAAAAGTGAGATGATGATCTGGTGCTGGACTGCAATTGGGTTAAGAGGTAGGGACTACCAAGCCATGGTAGAACCCGTCTACTCAGACAGTAGGCCCACCATTTTGACAGCACGGGGGGTGGTCGATGTACGCCATGGGAGGGTACCCGTCCGCATCCTAAACATTGGGGAAAGAGAAGTATACTTGCCCCGGTATGCCACACTAGCCAAATTGTTCATTGTTAACCAAAACTCTGTAAAGGCCGTGGAACCCTTGCCTCCATCTCAACCAGAGGAGGGTAACGGCTCCAAGAAACAAATGGAGGACTGGTGTCAGAAGCTGCATGTGGGCACCGACTCCACTCCCTCACACCAAAAACAGGGAGTCTACCGGGTGGTGCAGGAGTACGAAAGAGTCTTTAGCAAACACCCGCTAGACTTTGGGTGAGTAAAGAGGGTAGAACACCACATCCCCACAGGGGACCATCCACCCATAAAGGAAAGATACCGACCTGTACCCCCTGCACACTATCAGAATGCCAAGGGAATGTTGCGAGAAATGAAGGAGGCTGGGGTAATCAGGGACAGCTGTAGCCCCTGGGCAGCTCCACTAATTCTTGTGAAAAAGAAAGATGGCACCATGAGAATGTGTGTAGATTACAGAGGTCAACCGCATAACACACAAAGATGGGTACCCGTTACCTAGAATAGAAGAGTCCTTAGCTGCATTAAAAACTGCTAACTTCTTTTCCACTTTGGACCTTATTAGCGGCTACTGGCAGGTTCCTGTAGCAGAGGCAGACAAGGAGAAGACTGCATTCACCACCCCGATGGGCCTCAGCGAATTTAACTGTATGCCGTTCGGACTCTGCAACGCACCAGGAACCTTCCAGCGGTTGATGGAGTGCTGTCTGGGACATCGGAATTTCGAGACGGTCTTGCTATAACGGGACGATGTCATCATCTATTCCAAAACATATGAGGACCATCTGAAACACCTGGCAGAGGTGTTTGACGCCCTGGCAGGCTACGGCCTAAGGGTGAAACCCTCCAAGTGTCATCTACTGAAACCAAAGGTACAGTACCTGGGACACGTGGTGAGTGCTGACGGAGTAGCTCCAGACCCTGATAAGATCACAGTGATTAAGGACTTGCTAAGGCCCTCCAGCATAAAGGAAGTGCGGCAGTTCCTCGGGTTGGTAGGCTACTACCGAAGATTCATCTCCGGGTTCACCAAAATGGCAGCTCCTATGCAGGACCTCCTGATAGGCCAGTCCAGGAAGGCCAAAAACCAGAAGCCGCCCTTCAAATGGGACAAGCTGGAAGAGGAGTCTTTCCGCCAGCTGAAGATGGCCCTCACGGGGGATGAAATCCTGGCATACCCTGATTACGGCCAGCCCTTTATTCTCCACACAGACGTGAGCAACATCGGGCTAGGGGCAGTGCTGTCCCAGATCCAACAGGGCAGAGAACGGGTAATCGCTTATGCCAGCAGGAAGCTCCAGCCCACAGAAAGGAATCCTGAAAATTACAGCTCCTTCAAGCTAGAGTTCCTCGCGGTGGTATGGGCAGTGACCGAGCACTTTAAACATTACCTTGCCTCTTCCAAGTTCATCGTGTACACGGACAACAACCCGTTGACACACCTGGACACTGAAAAACTTGGTGCCCTGGAACAGAGATGGATGGCCCGCCTATCCAACTATGAGTTCACCATCAAATACCGGCCGGGACGCACAAATGCCAACACAGACGCCCTGTCCAGGATGCCAAACTTGCCGGATGGAGGGGAAGATCCAGAAGAACTGGAAGAGATGGAACTCCCTGCGTTCCACCGACGTGGGATTACCCAGTGTTCCCACCGTGTAAGGGACAGGCACTCTGCCACGTTCAATCACTTACCCCACCACAGCTGGGCGGAGACGCAAGACAGTGACTGTAACGGGTCTGGGAGGCGGAACCTCTGAGCAACTATACAAGGGGGCGGTCCTTGTAAGGAAGCGGGTGGCTCCCAGGGAAGACGGGCAGGTAGTCACGGCAAGTGACAGGGACAGTCTCTGGGTAGAAGGGCAGGTAGTCACGGCAAGTGACAGGGACAGTCTCTGGGTAGAAGGGCAGGTAGTCACGGCAAGGGACAGGGACAGTCTCTGAGTAGAAGGACGGGTACTCACGGCAAGTGACAGGGACAGTCTCTGGGTAGAAGGACAGCAGGCAGGTGGCTGGTGAGCGCTCCCAGGTGAGCGGGCGAGAGTCTTTGGACAGGCAGGTGGTCACGGCAAGTGACGGCAGAGCCTCCAGGTAGGCTAGCAGGCAGGTAGCAGGTGAGCGCTCCCAGGTGAGCGGGCAAGAGTCTCTGGACAGGCAGGTGGTCACGGCAAGTGACGGCAGAGCCTCCAGGTAGGCTAGCAGGCAGGTAGCAGGTGAGCGCTCCCAGGTGAGCGGGCAAGAGTCTCTGGACGGGCAGGTGGTCACGGCAAGTGACGGCGGAGCCTCCAGGTAGGCTAGCAGGCAGGTAGCACGTGAGCGCTCCCAGGTGAGCGGGCAAGAGTCTCTGGACAGGCAGGTGGTCACGGCAAGTGACGGCGGAGCCTCCAGGTAGGCTAGCAGACAGGTAGCAGGTGAGCGCTCCCAGGTGAGCGGGCAGGCTGGTCCATAGACAGACTGACAGGTGTCGGAAGGCAGACCGTCGGACCGCAGGCTTACAAGCAGGTAAACGGATATCAGGCAGGTATCAAGCAGGAATCTGGCAGGTAACAGGCAGGAATCTGGCAGGTGACTGGCAGGTAACTGGTAACGGGACCTGAGGGCTGAAGCAGAGTGAAGGCTTTGCAACAACATTGCTCGGGCACCTCCATTTTGGAGGAGGTGCCTTATATATGGTGAGATCCTCCGGCCATTGGCCGGGGACTCCTTAGGACGGCGCGCGCGGCCCCTTTAAGAGAGGGGGAGCGCGCGCGCCCTAAGCACAGTGGCCGGGAAGCAGCGCGCGCTGCCAGCAGAGCGGGAGGAGGACGCCGGGCACGGAGTGGAGAGGTGAGGGGAACAGCGTCCCTGCCTAGCAGGAGGCAGGGACGCCGACGCTACAGTACCCCCCCCTTTAGGCCCCCCTTTTTTAGGCCAGACAGAAATTTAGCAAGGATGAGAGGGGCATGGATGTTCTCCCGGGGCTCCCACGTTCTCTCCTCAGGACCAAACCCCTACCAATATACCAGAAAAAAGTTTTTTTCTCTTACCCTTTTGGTGGCCAGAATGTTCTCTAACTCAAACTCGTTTTCAGCGGAAACCGGAGCAGGAGGCGTACCTGTAGACTTGGAAAAAGAGTTAAGTACCACGGGTTTGAGGAGAGATACATGGAAGGAGTTAGGGATCCGCAAGTTGGCCGGGAGTTTCAATTTATAGGCCACTGGGTTGATTTGTTTGATAACTTCTAGTGGGCCGATGAACCGAGGCCCTAACTTGTAGGAAGGAATCTTGAGCTGGACATACTTGGACGAGAGCCAGACTTTATCTCCAGGACGGAATTGTGGAGGATCCAGGCGTTTTTTGTCAGCGTGTTTTTTCATCCGCTCGGACGACTGAAGCAGTGCGGATCGGGTACTCTCCCAAATGGAGGAAAATTTGCTAACGAGAGATTTCGCAGCCGGATTGTCCACCGAGGTGGAGACGGGATATGGGATCCGAGGATGCTGACCGAAGACTACAAAAAACGGGGATCTGGAGGAAGATTCGCTCTCGTGATTATTGTAAGAGAATTCGGCCCATGGCAGGAGATCCACCCAGTCTGAATGGTGGGCATTAACGAAGTGCCGGAGGTAACTGGTCAGGATCTGATTGATCCGCTCCACTTGACCATTGGACTGTGGGTGGAATGCGGAGGAGAAGTCCAGGGTGACGTCAAGCAGCTTACATGTGGCTCTCCAGAACCGTGAGGTGAACTGAACCCCACGATCCGACACGATGTGGAGGGGCAGGCCATGGAGACGGAAGATGTGGCAGATAAAGTCTTTAGCCAGCTCGGGTGCAGACGGGAGGCCTGGCAGGGGAATGAAATGAGCCATTTTGGAAAAGCGGTCAGCGACCACCCAAATGACCGTACAACCGGCAGACACAGGGAGATCTGTTAAGAAGTCCATAGCTATATGCTGCCAGGGGGCAGCAGGTACTGGAAGAGGAAGGAGGCGACCGGCTGGCAGGTGTCTCGGAACCTTGTTGCGGGCGCAGGACACACAGGCAGAAACAAAGTCTATTACGTCCTTGTGCAGGGTAGGCCACCAGTAGTGCCGGGTGATAAGCTGGAGGGTCTTTTTCTGACCGGCATGGCCAGCAAGCTTAGACGAGTGACCCCAGGGTAGGATCTTCTCCCGATCAGGTACCGTTACGAACGTCTTACCGGGAGGGAGACGATTTAGACTCACGGGGGCCACCTGCATTACTCTGGCGGGATCGATGATGTGTTTAGGTTCCTCCTCAAGATCAGACACCAGGAAGGATCGGGACAAGGCGTCAGCTTTGATGTTTTTGTCAGCCGGGCGAAAATGAAGAACAAAATCAAAGCGAGCAAAAAACAAGGACCACCGGGCTTGGCGCGGGTTAAGTCTCTGGGCACTCTGGAGGTAAGCCAAGTTCTTGTGGTCCGTGTAAATTATTACCGGGTGAAGAGCCCCCTCGAGCAGGTAACGCCATTCCTCCAATGCCAGCTTAAAGGCCAATAATTCTCGGTCTCCTATAGAATAGTTGCGCTCGGAAGAGGAGAAGAATTTGGAGAAGAAGCCGCAAGTTACCATTCTCCCGGAAGACGATTTTTGGGTAAGTACCGCTCGGGCTCCAGAGGAGGAGGCGTCAACTTCCAGGAAGAATTGCTTGTTGCCGTCCGGGCGATGCAGCACCGGGGCGGAAGAGAAAGCCTGTTTTAAGGAAAGAAAGGCTTCCTCAGCTTCGGGCGGCCATTCTCTGGGATTAGTGCCCTTACAGGTGAGCGCAGAGATTGGGGCAGTCCAGGAAGAGAAGTGCGGTATGAAGAGGCGGTAGTAGTTGGCGAAGCCCAGGAATCGCTGAATAGCCTTCAACCCCTCTGGTCGAGGCCACTTCTCGATGGCAGACAGTTTCTCAGGATCCATTCGTAGGCCGGTCTGAGAAATTATGTAGCCCAAAAACGGAAGCGAGGTCTGCTCAAAGAGGCACTTCTCATATTTAGCGTAGAGATGGTTCTGCCTGAGCCTGAGCAGAACCTGACGAACATCCCTCCGGTGTGTGGGGAGATCCGGAGAGAAGACCAAGATGTCGTCCAGGTACACCACTACGCAGGAGTAGAGAAGGTCCCGGAAGATGTCATTGACCAACTCTTGAAAGACGGCGGGAGCGTTACAGAGACCGAAGGGCATTACCAGGTATTCATAGTGGCCATCCCGGGTGTTGAATGCCGTCTTCCATTCATCCCCCTGACGGATACGGACCAGGTTATACGCCCCACGGAGGTCCAGTTTGGGTTATTTATTCTTCACCGTGATCTGGTTAAGGCCTCTATAGTCTATACAGGGACGGAGTGAGCCATCCTTCTTTTTAGACGAAGAAGAAGCCTGCTCCCACCGGGGAAGTAGATTTCCGGATGAATCCCCGGGCCAGATTCTCCTCAATATATTCTGACATGGATCGGGTCTCAGCAGCAGACAAAGGGTAAATGCGCCCACGGGGAGGAGTAGCGCCAGGCATCAGGTTGATTGGGCAGTCGTATGGTCTATGAGGGGGTAATGTCTCTGCCTCCTTTTTATTAAAGACGTCCGCATACGACCAATAAGGAGACGGAAGACCAGGTAGATTGGCTGGAGTAGGAGAAGGACGGACAGGATGGACGGGAACTAAACAAGTCTTATGGCAGTCCTGTCCCCAGCGAAGGACCTCTCCGGTCTGCCAATCAAGCACGGGTGCATGTTTCTGAAGCCAAGGTAGGCCTAGCAATAGGGCGTGAGAGAGTCCAGGCAGACCATGAAAGAAGATGCTCTCAGAGTGCAGCATTCCCACCTGCAGGGTTATGGATTCAGTGATGAGTTGGATGGGATGTGGTAAGAGGCCCCCATCCACAGCAGCGACAGATAAGGGTACAGCTAGAGGTTTGGTGGGAATGCGGTATCTCTCTACCAGAGACTGAGAAATGAGATTTCCGGCAGCTCCAGAGTCAAGTTGGGCTAGTTCAAAATAACGGTTCTCCCCGCAGATGATAGAGACCGACAGCAACAGAGATGGAGAGGGTTTACTCTTGTCTAGGACGACCTCTCTGAGCGATCCTAGACACAGGCGTTTCCCGACCTCTCCGGGCAGGAACGGATCCGGTGCTCCTTACTGCCACAGTAGAAGCAGCTCCCCTCGGCACGGCGTAACTCTTGACGGGTTTTGACCATCTTGGTCTGGTCGACCTGCATAGGCTCGGGTGAGTGCGCCTGGGGAGTAGCGGGAGAAGTGACAGGCTTCAGAAAGGTAGGGGCTAGACGTGGAAACCTCCTCTCACGGGAGACCTCTTTGGCGCGTTCCTGGAACCGGATGTCAATCCGGGTGGCAAGAGTTATTAAGTCGTCGAGAGTGGTAGGTATGTCCCGACCGGCGAGTTCATCTTTAATACGGCCGGACAGACCCTCCCAAAAGACAGACACCAGGGCGTCGTTATCCCAGGCCAGCTCCGAAGCAAGGGTACGGAACCGTATGGCATATTGGCCCACGGTGAGATTTCCTTGATGGAGACATAGCAGAGATGATGCGGATGAGGTCTTCCGTCCGGGTTCGTCGAAGACTTTCCGGAAAGCCGTGAAAAAGGCTGGCAGGTTGGACACCAGGGGGTCTCCTCTCTCCCATAGAGGATTTAGCCAAGCCAGTGCCTCCCCCGTGAGATGGGACATGATGAAGGCTACTTTGGCCCGGTCGGAGATAAACTGGTGGGACAGGAGTTCAAAATGCAGGGTGCACTGGTTTATGAAGCCCCGAGCTTGAGCGGGGTCGCCTCCGAAGCGAGGAGGTGCAGAAAGTCGGGGTCCGGGGCAGGATGCCATGGTATTGGTGGGCAGCGGCGCTGCCGGGCTGCGAGTCATGACACTAGCGGTGGTTGCAGGTGGAGCAGTCAGAGTGTCCAGGCGAGAGTTGACATTCCGCAGATGACTCAGGATGGACTCCTGTTGGGACCTCTGACGGGACAGTTCATGACATAGGTCCGAGAGCGAGGGAGCTTGGGTGCCACCGGGTTCCATGGCCCGAGCAAACTGTAACGGGTCTGGGAGGCGGAACCTCTGAGCAACTATACAAGGGGGCGGACCTTGTAAGGAAGCGGGTGGCTCCCAGGGAAGACGGGCAGGTAGTCACGGCAAGTGACAGGGACAGTCTCTGGGTAGAAGGGCAGGTAGTCACAGCAAGGGACAGGGACAGTCTCTGAGTAGAAGGACGGGTACTCACGGCAAGTGACAGGGACAGTCTCTGGGTAGAAGGACAGCAGGCAGGTGGCTGGTGAGCGCTCCCAGGTGAGCGGGCGAGAGTCTTTGGACAGGCAGGTGGTCACGGCAAGTGACGGCGGAGCCTCCAGGTAGGCTAGCAGACAGGTAGCAGGTGTGCGCTCCCAGGTGAGCGGGCAAGAGTCTCTGGACAGGAAGGTGGTCACGGCAAGTGACGGCGGAGCCTCCAGGTAGGCTAGCAGACAGGTAGCAGGTGAGCGCTCCCAGGTGAGCGGGCAGGCTGGTCCAGAGACAGACTGACAGGTGTCGGAAGGCAGACCGTCGGACCGCAGGCTTACAAGCAGGTAAACGGATATCAGGCAGGTATCAAGCAGGAATCTGGCAGGTGACTGGCAGGTAACAGGCAGGAATCTGGCAGGTGACTGGCAGGTAACTGGTAACGGGACCTGAGGGCTGAAGCAGAGTGAAGGCTTTGCAACAACATTGCTCGGGCACCTCCATTTTGGAGGAGGTGCCTTATATATGGTGAGATCCTCCGGCCATTGGCCGGGGACTCCTTAGGACGGCGCGCGCGGCCCCTTTAAGAGAGGGTGAGCGCGCGCGCGCCCTAAGCACAGTGGCCGGGAAGCAGCGCGCGCTGCCAGCAGAGCGGGAGGAGAACGCCGGGCACGGAGTGGAGAGGTGAGGGGAACAGCGTCCCTGCTTAGCAGGAGGCAGGGACACCGACGCTACAGTGACCCAGCCGTCCACCTGGTAAAAGAGATGCTGACACAGGCTGATGCCCGCCTTGACCCAGACGCTCCGGAAGAAACTAAACAGCTGTGGAAGGAGAAGAGTAAACTGTTTCTCTACAAGGGGAAGCTGTGCCGGAGAATTGTCAACTCCCGGACACATGAGCTGACCTGGCAGGTAGTGGTCCTGAGACGAGACGCGGCTATGGTCCTGGAGGCATACCACGACGGAGCAGGGCACATTGGATGGAAGAAGTTGGAGTTCCTGTTGCGTGAACGGTTGTTCTGGGTAGGCATGAGAGGGGCCATTGAGTGATGGTGCAGAGACTGTGGCCCGTGCAAACTAAGAAGGAAGGACCGTGCCAGCCAGAGGACTCCCCTGCAGTCCATCATCACCAAGCAGCCACTAGAACTGGTAGCCCTGGACCATGTGAAGTTGGCTCCAAGTAGGTCCGGGTAAATCTACGCCCTCACCATCGTAGACCACTACTCCCGGTTCCGGGTGGTGGTCCCTGTCAAAGACTTAACAGCTCAGACAGCCGCTAGAGCCTTCCAGCAGCACTTCTGCCGTCCACACGGGTATCCGGAGCAAGTGTTGACTGACCAAGGTCCAGCCTTCGAAGCGGAGGTCTTCCAGGAATTCTGCAACCTCTATGGTTGCAAGAAGATAAGGACGACGCCCTATCACCCCCAAACCAACGGATTGTGCGAGAAGATGAACCAGGTGGTGATAGACTTGCTGAAAACGTTACCCCTGGTAGAACGCAGTCTGTGGCCTGAAAAACTGCCTGATCTGGTGGACTTGTATAACCACATCCCAGTAAATTCCACCAACTGCACCCCGGCTTACCTAATGAGAGCAAGACCTGGTAAGCTGCCTATTGACCTGGACATGGGAGTCCTGACACCAGAGGACACCTCGCCAGAGACAGACTGGGATACAGAACGGCAGCAGCAGTACCGGAAAGTGCAGGAGAGTGTTGAGAGAAGTCTGTCTCAAGCAAGAGAAAGGCAAGAGAGGACTTACAACCAGTATGCTCCCGCTGTTCCCCTGGCACCTGGAGAGCAGGTTTTGAAGAGGAAGAGGCGGCTCCATAAGTTGGATGACCAGTGGGAGAAAGACCCGTACACAGTACTGCCCTCAAGTCACGAAAATCCAAAAGTATGCGTTATCAGTAAGGATGGAGGAGAGACCACAGCCACTGTCTCCTGAGACCACCTGAAGAAGTGTCCCGAGCATCTGCAAAGCACTGATGAAGACCAAGATAGCCCTCAACCCGCAGAGGAAAGGGAAGAAATGGTCAGTACAGTACTCGGAGAATTTCCCCGGTCCTGGACACAAATTAACAACGCTATTGTGGTACCCGTCCTTACCTTTCTCCAGCCAGCCCCTCAAGGGCCTACAGAAGAGCAAGTAGAGTTGGGAGAGCCCCGGAGGCAGAAGATTCCATACCAGCAGCCCAGGAGAATCAACCCTCTGCTAGCAGTGAGTCTGCCGTGCCCATAGTGAGCCAAAGAGTACGCAGAAAGCTGCCCAGCCTACCCAAAACATTTCAAAATACCTGTAGTGCAGACACTAGTGAGCCCACTACACAAGGGGTAGAAACAGGGGACCCAGAAAGGACACCACCAGATAGTGTGTTACGTAGGTCCACCAGGAGCACTAGGGGTCAAATGCCCACTCGCTGGAGAATTTAAAATGTGATATAAATGCCTGTATATTGCACATGTTAAAATGGTTGTTGCCTGCATACTAATTATGTTTTTCTAGTTGCCCGACAGGGTTCATGGACTAACAGGCTATGGACAATGAATAACGGGAACTGTACCTTGTATATAGTTGCACTTGTAAAGTGCCCCTTTTTGTCCCAGACCACAGAACAAAAACCCGTGGAGGTGGCTGAAGACGTGGTCCAACGCCGGATCATCGATGCCCTGTAGCCACCCCAGGGCCTACGTGGAGGGTTCGGGACGGGTCCCTCAAAATGCATCTTGGGTGACATGGACATGGAGTCTAGTTCCAGAGAAGGGACAGAGCAGCAGCAAGGAGCTGTGTAGGAGCCAGGAGCTGAAGACCAGGGACTGGAGCAGAGCTTGCCCTGGCAGAAAGACGCAGAGAACCGGACAACGGAGTCCGAGGCTGTGGGGATTATACACCCAGCAGCAGAAACCACCTGGCAGGGGATTTCAGGTCCTCTGGCCATAGAAAGCCCGGAGGCTCAGTCACACGCAAAGGACCGGCACCGCCATCGAGGAGCGGAAGGAACCAAAGGCCCCAAGTCACCAGCCATACGGGTGAGCACCACATGGTACACTCAGGGACGTGGGCTACTACACGACTACAGCAGGGTAGCCAGGAAGAGTGCAGTCAGATGGGAAGGCCTATACCTCCACCTGACCAGGGGGACTCTTGTTCGCTCACAGACTGACCAGGCTTCTAATGTTAGCCAGTACTCCCGGCAGGGCCTTCTCCATTACCAACAGTAAAGACCCTGAACTGCACTGCACAGACTCTGAGTCATTTCTGCTGCGCCCACGTACCACAACCCTCACCATCTATAGACGCTGCCGTGAGGCTATACTCCTCCCGTGGGGAGTTATACTACCCCCCTGCTACGCACACAACATCAGCCTCAGCGGTCTGCCCCGCAGCGGCGGTTTTCAGTGACCGCAATCCACGGGTGGCGTAGTCGGACATTTAAACATTGCAAAACCAAATAGACAGATCCGCCACTGGTTTGACCACCTTGAGCCACGGGACCGGGTCGCCGCCACGGAGACTACAACCCCCAGTATTACACAGAGACCCGGCTCCGGGTATTCCCTACACACACGGCCCAGGGGGCGCGTCAGTTGCAGTCTAGACGGTGCAGCACTGGGGCAGAGGAGATGGCTTGCGTTAAGGAAAGCAAGGCCTCCTCAGCTTCGGGCGGCCATACCTTGGGATTTGCTCCCTTACGGGTGAGTGAAGAGATGGGAGCAGTCCGGGAAGAGAAGTGCGGGATGAAGAGACGGTAGTAGTTGGCGAAGTCCAGGAATCGCTGAATCGCCTGCAACCCCTCCGGACGGGGCCACTTTAAGACGGCAGAGAGCTTCTCGGGGTCCATTCGTAGACCTGTCTGGGAGATAATATAGCCCAGGAAAGGAAGGGAGGTCTGCTCGAAGAGGCACTTATCAAATTTGGCAAAGAGGTGATTCTGCCTGAGCCTAAGCAGGACCTGACGAACATCCCTCCGGTGTGTGGGAAGGTCCGGAGAGAAGATCAAGATATCGTTCAGGTACACCACCACACAGGAATAAATAAACGATGGCCCACCTTATGAAGCTGACCGGTCCGTGGTGTCTGGTCACGAGTGCCAGACCCTTGGCCGGTTGTTGCCTACTCATATACCAAGTATTTTTTAAGGAAGGAGAAGACATGAGTTTTACAGCATAAAGAACATGATTTTATTAAATAAGATAAGCAAACTAGTGCATACAAAGTCATTTCATATAAATTACAATACAGGGGAAGTAAAGTGCATAGTGCCAGGTGTCAGGGAATCCCGCAGAAGATGCAAAAGCCGGGTTGGATATATCTGAGTTATTATGTAAACGAGTTCAGGGTGGGTATACGGACATACACCCAAAGTGCTAGACTGCTAATGCAAGTAATAACAGATTGTAGTAAAAAGTGCAAGCAGTCACATACGTAGCCCGACCCATCCCATACATATCAGTGCAACCTCATGTATAAAACTCACCCAGCTTCAATGCCCGCACAGTCAGCACATCGGTGGGACCCCCACACCACTGGTACCGATGAGAGTAACGCGCCCCGAAGCGCGTTTTGCAAAGCTCTTTCTCAAGAGGCGCGTCCAAGATCAAGATATCGTCCAGGTACACCACCACACAGGAATATAGAAGTTCACGGAAGATGTCATTGACTAATTCTTGGAAGACGGTGGGAGCATTGCAGAGACCGAAGGGCATCACACGGTATTCATAGTGACCGTCCCGGGTATTGAATGCCGTCTTCCACTCTTCTCCTTGACGGATCCGGACCAGGTTATGCGCCCCACGTAGATCCAGCTTGGAAAAGATCCTGGCGCCCTTAAGGCGGTCAAACAACTCAGAGATGAGCGGCAGGGGGTATTTGTTTTTGACCCTAATTAGATTGAGTCCTCTATAGTCAATACAGGGGCGTAGCGAGCCATCCTTCTTCTTGACGAAGAAGAATCCGGCTCCAGCCGGGGAGGTAGATTTCCGGATGAATCCCCTAGCCAGATTTTCCTCAATGTACTCCAACATGGCCCGGGTTTTGGCCGACGACAACGGGTAAATACGCCCATGAGGTGGAGTGGCTCCGGGTACCAGGTCGATCGGGCAATCATGTGGCCTATGAGGTGGCAGTGTCTCTGCTTCCTTTTTGTCGAAGCCATCTGCATAGGACCAGTAGGGCGCCGGTAAACCGGGTAGATTAGACGGGGTAGGTGGAGGACGAACCGGGCGGACCGGGACCAGGCAGGACTTATGGCAATCCTGCCCCCAACGGAGAATTTCGCCAGATTGCCAATTCAGCACAGGTTCATGTTTCTGAAGCCAGGGTAGACCTAGCAATAGGGAGTGAGAGAGACCGGAAAGCACATGGAAGGAGATCCTCTCAGAGTGCAGCATTCCCACCTGCAGGGTTATAGGTTCTGTGACGTGCAGGATGGTCACCGGAAGGAGTCTTCCATCCACGGAGGCGACTGCCAATGGTTCAGCCAGAGGCTTGGTGGGAATGTGATATTTCTCTACCAGGGACTGGGAAATGAGGTTCCCAGCAGCTCCGGAAT
This sequence comes from Phyllobates terribilis, assembly GCF_046119375.1. Classification (NCBI taxonomy): domain Eukaryota; kingdom Metazoa; phylum Chordata; class Amphibia; order Anura; family Dendrobatidae; genus Phyllobates; species Phyllobates terribilis. The sequence goes on along the minus strand of NW_027362762.1, from coordinate 534,231,453 downwards.
CTAGGTGTGCAATTTCAAAGTAGCGGTTCTCTCCCCAGGAGATGGAGACAGACAAAGTCAGGGAAGGAGAGGGTTTACTTTTGCCTAGGATGACCTCTCCGAGCAGTCCTAGATAGTGGCGTTTCCCGGATTCACCGGGCAGGAACGGATGAAGTGCTCCTTACTGCCACAGTAGAAACAGCTCCCCTCGGCTCGGCGTGACTCTTGGCGAGATTTGACCATCTTGGCCTGGTCGACCTGAATAGGTTCGGGCGAGCGTGCCCGGGGAGTTGCTAATAGAGAGGCAGGCCTCTGGAAAGTAGGAGCTAGACGGGGAAATCTTCGCTCCCGGGTAGTCTCTTTAGCACGTTTCAGGAAACGGATGTCGATCCGGGTAGCTAGCGACACCAGGTCATCCAGGGTGATAGGAATTTCCTGGCCGGCTAACTCATCCTTAATCCGGCCGGAAAGGCCCTCCCAGAAGATGGACACCAGGGCCTCGTTGTCCCAGGCAAACTCAGAAGCGAGGGTACGGAACCGTATGGCATATTGGCCCACGGTGAGACTCCCTTGGCGGATACGAAGCAGAGAGGAGGCAGTAGAGGATTTTCGTCCTGGTTCATTGAAGACTTTCTGGAAAGCAGCGAGGAAAGACGATAGATCGGACACCAGGGGATCCCCTCTCTCCCACAGGGGATTTAGCCATGCCAGTGCTTCTCCAGTGAGGTGAGACAAGATGAACGCCACCTTGGATCGGTCGGAGGGAAACTGATGTGCCAAAAGTACAAAGTGCAGGGTGTACTGGTTTATGAAACCCCGAGCTAGAGCGGGGTCGCCTGCAAAACGAGGAGGTGCAGAAAGCCGGGGACCTGGGTTGGATGCCGTGGTATTGGTGGGCAGCGGCGATGCCGGAGCGGGAGTCACACGACTCAAGGCGGACACAGGTGGAACAGTCAGTGTGTCCAGGCGGGAGTTGACACTCCGCAGGAAGTTCAGGATGGTTTCCTGTTGGGATCTCTGACGAGAAACCTCCTAGTACAGGTCAGAGAGTGAAGGAGCTTGGGGGCCACCAGGTTCCATGGCCCGAGCAAACTGTTATCTATCCAGATGGTGGAACCTCTGTGCTGCAGTGCAAGGAGGGACCCAGAGGGGCGTAACTAAGTATCAACTCGGACCAACCTAGGTCGTACGGCGGCTAACGACTCCATGACCAGGGAGGGACCGAGCAGAGGGACCAGGTGCTGCTCTGGGGACGACCTTGTAAGAGAGCAGGTGACTCCCACGGGTCAGATGGCTGGGACTGACCGATACAGCAGATGGGCACAGAAGGCAACAGGCGGGAGCCTCTAGGTAGGCTGTCAGGTGGTCACGGCAAGTGGCGGGACGGAGCCTCCAGGTAGGCAGACAGGTGGTCACGGCAAGTGACGGGCAGGAGCCTCCAGGTAGGCTGACAGGTGATCACGGCAGGTGACAGGCAGGAGCCTCTAGATAGGCTTTCAGGTGGTCACGGCAAGTGACGGAAGGAGCCTCTAGGTAGGCTGTCAGGTGGTCACGGCAAGTGACGGGCAGGAGCCTACAGGTAGGCAGACAGGTGGTAATGGTAAGTGACGGGCAGGTAGCAAGCAGGGGCCTCCAGGTAGGCACGGCAGGTAACAGGCAGGTGCTTCCAGGTAAGCAGGCGGGCAAAGCCCATAGACAGACTGGCGGACTGAATGGAAGACAGACTGTCGGGCTGGAGAGTAGTCAGGCTGGCGGGCTGGACTGATAGTCAGGCTGGCTTGCAGGACTAGTAGTCAGGCTAGCAGCGGGACCTGAGGGCTGAAGCAGAGGTAAGTACACTGTGCATCAACTATTGCTCGGGCACCTCCATATTGGAGGAGGTGCTTTATATATGGGAGGACCTCTGGCAATTGGCCGGGGTCTCCTTAGGGCGGCGCGCGCGGCCCCTTTAAGAGGGAGGGAGCGCGCGCCCTAAGCACAGTGCCCGGGAAGCTGCGCGTGCCGGCAGAAGCAGGAAGAGGAGCGCTGGAGGACGCCGGGCGGGGAGCGCGGGGGTGAGAGGGACGGCGTCTCTGCCTGGCAGGGGGCAGAGACGCTGATGCTACACGGTCACTATGAATACAGTGTGATGCCCTTCGGTCTCTGTAATGCTCCCGCCGTCTTCCAAGAATTAGTTAATGACATCTTCCGTGACCTCTTATATTCTTGCGTGGTGGTGTACCTGGGAGACATCTTGGTCTTCTCTCCGGATCTTCCCTCACATCGGAGGGATGTTCGTCAGGTCCTGCTTAGGCTCAGGCAGAATCACCTATATGCAAAATTTGAGAAATGACTCTTCGAGCAGTCCTCCCTTCCGTTCCTGGGCTATTTTATCTCTAAGACACGTCTACGGATTGACCCTGAGAAGGTCTCTGCCATCTTAAAGTGGCCCCGTCCGGAGGGGTTGAAGCCGATTCAGCGATTCCTGGGCTTCGCCAACTATTACCGTCTCTTCATCCCACATTTCTCTTCCCGGACTGCTCCCATCTCTGCGCTCACCCGAAAGGGAGCAAATCCTAAGGAATGGCCGTCCGAAGCGGAGGAGGCCTTCCTCTCTTTAAAACAAGCCTTCTCTTCTGCCCCTCTGCTGCACCGTCTGGATAACAACAAACAATTATTTCTGGAGGTTGATGCTTCCTCTCCCGGAGCCGGAGCGGTGCTCACCCAGAAATCTCCATCCGGGAGAATGGTAACCTGCGGCTTCTTCTCCAAGCTCTTCTCCTTGTCTGAGCGCCACTACTCCATAGGAGACCGAGAACTGCTAGCCATCAAATTGGCGCTGGAGGAGTGGCGTTACCTGCTCGAGGGGACATCTATACGGACCACAAAAAGTTGACTTATCTTCAGAACGCCCAAAGACTCAATCCGCGTCAGGCCCGGTGGTCTTTGTTCTTCGCCCGCTTTAATTTTACCCTATTTTACCGCCCGGCGGACAAGAACATTAAAGCTGACGCCTTGTCCCGATCCTTCCTGTCTTCCGATCAAGAGGAGGAGCCTATGCATATCATCGATTCCTCTAAAGTGATGAATGTGGCCCCCTTGGATCTGTCTCGTCTCCCACCCGGTAAGACATTTGTAGCGGTTCCGGATCGTAAGAAGGTTCTTCACTGGGGTCATTCATCTAAACTAGTCGGCCATGCTGGCCAGAAGAAGACCTTCCTGCTCATTACCCAGCATTACTGGTGGCCTACCCTGCACCAGGATGTGTTAGACTTCGTCACGGCCTGTTCGTCCTGTTCCCGCAACAAGGTTCCCAGACATCTTCCTGCCGGCCATCTCCTGCCTCTTCCAGTACCTGCTGCCCCGTGGCAACACATTGCTATGGACTTTATTATGGATCTCCCTGTTTCTGCCGGTTGTACGATCATTTGGGTGGTAGCTGACCGCTTTTCTAAAATGGCCCACTTCATTCCTCTGCCTGGTCTCCCGTCTGCATCTGTGCTGGCTAAGGACTTCATCCATCATATCTTTCGTCTCCACGGCCTACCCCCTCCACATTGTGTCTGATCGAGGGGTCCAATTTACTTCGCGCTTTTGGAGAGCTACGTGTAAGCTGCTGGATGTCACCCTGGATTTCTTCTCCGCTTACCATCCGCAGTCCAATGGCCAAGTGGAGCGTATCAACCAGATCCTTACCAGCTACCTCCAGCACTTCGTCAACACTCACCATACCGATTGGGTGGAGCTCCTACCTTGGGCCGAGTTCTCCTACAACAACCATGAGAGCGAATCTTCTTCCAAGTCCCCGTTCTTTGTGGTCTACAGTCAACAACCCCGGATTCCGTTTCCCATTTCCACTTCTGTGGACAACCAGGCAGCGGAGTCTCTGGTCAGCGAATTTTCCACTATTTGGGAGGACACTAGATCCGCACTTCTTCAATCCTCTGAGCGGATGAAGAAGCATGCTGATAAGAGACGTCTGGATCCACCCCAATTCCATCTGGGAGACATGATTTGGCTCTCCTCCAAACATGTTCGTCTCAGAATACCCTCCTATAAGTTGGGCCCACGGTTCATCGGCCCATTTGAAGTCCTCAAGCAAATCAACCCAGTAGCCTACAAGTTAAAACTCCCGGCCACCTTACGAATTCCCAACTCCTTCCACGTATCTCTCCTCAAACCAGTTGTGCTTAATTCTTTTTCCGACAATCCAGGTACCTCCCCAGCTCCGGTCTCCGCTGAGGACGTCTATGAGGTAGAGAACATTCTGGCCACCAAGAGGGTAAGAGGAAAAACCTTTTTTCTGGTGGATTGGAAGGGGTTTGACCCAAAGGAGAGAACTTGGGAACCCAGGGAGAACATCCATGCCCCGCTTCTTCTTGAAAAATTTCTTGCCAGCCTAAAAAAGAGGGGGCGTAAAGGGGGGGTACTGTAGCATCGGCGTCTCTGCCCCCTGCCCGGCAGAGACGCCGTCCCCCTTAGCGCCGCGGTCTTGCTCCGGCGTCTTCTGGCCTCCCTGCAGCTGCTGCTGGTGCACGCAGCTTCCCTGGCCCTGTGCTTAGGGCGCGCGTGCGCTCCCGCCCTCTTAAAGGGGCCACGCGCGCCGTCCTAAAAAGTCCCCGGCCAATGGCCGGAGGACTTCCCCTATAAAAGGCACCTCCTCCAATATGGAGGTGCCCGTGCAAGGTTGTAGCTTTGTGTGTGATACTCTGCTTCAGCCCTCAGGTCCTGCTGCTAGCCTGACTACAAGTCCAGTCCGCCAGCCAGACTTCAAGTCCAGCCCACCAGCCAGACTTCAAGTCCAGCCCACCAGCCAGACTACAAGTCCAGCCCGCCAGCCAGACTACAAGTCTAGTCCGCCATCCGGACTACTAGTCCAGTCCGTCTGCTTGTCTAATCTCCAGCCCGACAGTCTGCCTACTGCCCATCCGCCAGTCTGTCTATGGGCTCTGCCCACCTGCTTATCTGGAAGCACCTGCCCATTACCTGCCGTGCCTGCCAGCCAGCCTACCTGGAGGCTGCTGCCTGTTACCTGCCGTGCCTGCCAGCCAGCCTACCTGGAGGCTCCTGCCTGTTACCTGCCGTGCCTGCCAGCCCGCTTACCTAGAAGCACCTGCCTGTTACCTGCCGTGCCTACCAGCCAGCCTACCTGGAGGCTCGTGCCTGTTACCTGCCGTGCCTGCCAGCCCGCTTACCTAGAAGCACCTGCCTGTTACCTGCCGTGCCTACCAGTCAGCCTACCTGGAGTCTCCTGCCTGTTACCTGCCGTGCCTACCAGCCAGCCTAGCCGGAGGCTCCTGCCTGTTACCTGCCGTGCCTGCCAGTCCGTCTGCCCGGATCACCCGTCAGCCCGCCTGCCGTGCTCATCTGCTGTACCGGTCAGTCCCTGCCTTCTGACCCGTGGGAGTCACCTGCTCTCATACAAGGTCGGTCCCCAGAGTAGCACCTGGTCCCTCTGCTTGGTCCCTCCCTGGTCACGGAGTCGATTGAGCCACCGTACGACCTTGGTCGGTCCGAGTTGATACCTAGTTACGCCCCTCTGGTCCCTCCTTGCACCGCAGCACAGAGGTTCCACCACCCGGATCCGTAACAAAGAACCAGGATGTAGAACAGTTTTACGTTGTTTTGTGGCGGACAATCAAGAGGTGTGGTCTGAGTTTCTGCCTCTCGTGGAATTTGCTCTTAACAATCATACATCCTCCTCTGCTGGGTGTTCTCCTTTTTTGTTGTTGTACTGGGAGACATCCGTCTTTTGGTTCGTTCTCCAAATTGGGGTCGGCGGTACCGGAGGAGGAGAATTTTTCCAGTGATTTGGAGAGAATTTGGACTAATGTACGTTGCAACCTTCAAGAGGCTAACAAGAAGTCCAAGAAGTATTTTGACAGGAAACTTAAGGAGGTTTTGTTTACTGTGGGTGACATGGTTTGGTTGTCCTCAAAGAACCTGCGGTTGAGGATTCCCTCGAAAAAACTGGGTCCTAAGTTTGTGGGTCCATTTAAAGTGCTTCAGGTTGTTAACCTGTCTGCTGTTAGGTTGGATGTCCCTACTTACTGGAAGATTAATCCTGTGTTTCATGTTTCTTAAACTGAATGACTTGGGTCAAACATTTGGGATATCCTTCCACAAGCGTCTCACAATAGTTGGTCGGAATTTGGGCCCATTCCTCCTGACAAAACTGGTGTAACTGATCCAGGTTTGAAGGTCGCCATGCTCGCACCTGCCTTTTCAGCTTTCCTCATACATTTTCAATAGGATTGAGATCAGGACTTTGTGATGGCCACTCCAAAACATTGACTTTGTTTTCCTTAAGCCACTCTGTTACCATTTTGGCAGTAGGCTTCGGGTCATTGTCCATTTGGAAGACTCATTTCTACCCAAGCTTTAACTTCCTAGCTGATGTCTTGAGATGTTGCTTCAGTATTGCCACATAATCTTCTTTTCTCATTATGCCATCTATTTTGTGAAGTGCACTAGTCCCTCCTACAGCAAAACAACCCCACAACATGATGCTGCCACCCCCGTGTTTCACAGTCAGGATGGTGTTCTTAGGCTTCCAAGCTTCTCCCTTTTTCCTCCAAATGTAACGATGGTCATTAAGCCCAAAACGTTACATTTTTGTTTAAACAGACCACAGGACATGTCTCCAAAAATTAAGGTATTTGTTCCTGTGTGCATTTGCAAACATTAATCTGGCTTTTTATGTTTCTTTTGGAGAAATGGCTTCTTCCTGGCAGAGTGGCCTTTCAGCCCATGTTGATGCAGTACTCAATTCACTGTGGTTATTGACACAATCTTAACAGCTTCCGCCGTCATCTTCACAAGGTCTTTTGCTTTTGTCCTTGGGTTGATATGCATATGTTGGACCAAAGCACGTTCATCTCTGGGACACAAAAGCCATCTCCTTCCTGAGAGGTATGATGGCTGGACATTTCCATCTTGTTTGTACTTGCGTATAATTGTTTGTACAGATGAATGAGGCACTTTCAGGTATCTTGAAATTGTACCCAAGGATGAGCCAGACTTGTGCAAGTCCACAATTCTCTTCCTGATATCTTGTCTGATTTCTTTAGACTTTCTCATGATGCTACACAAATAAGCAGTGTGTTTCAGATGTGCATTTAAATACATCCACAGGTGTGTCTCTAATTAACTCAGAAGGTGTCAAAAAAACTATCAGAAGCTTCCAAACACATGACATCATCATATGGACAGTCCAGAATTATTTAAAGGCATCATAATCTTAGTGTATGTAAACTTTTTTGACTTTGCAGTAAGTAAGAAAAATGCCTTGAAACATTCTCTCTCGCTCATTATTCTGGCATTTGGCAAATATTAAAAATTATGGTAATCCTAATTGACCTAAAACAGGAAAGGTTTATTATGATTTCATGTCAGATATTGAGAAAAACATGCACATGTGTCTTTTTATATAGTGTATGTAAACTTCTGGTTTCAATTGTAACACACTACCTGAAACAGTGAAGACCGGATCACAGTGACACAGAATACAGGAGACACAGGAAAATGGCTAAAGAGGTGTCACAAAATGCAATAAGTAGCAATGGGGCCCGGGAGAAAAATAGGGCCTCACTCATAAATTAACACAATGGTGGCCCATTTACCAAGACCAGCTATAAGAAATAAAGCAGATACTGAGGGGCACTTCAATCCTTTATTGTATGCCCTCTGACTGCTGTGCCCCATTTAAGAGGTTAAGGTTTTGTTTCCCATGTTGTTTTCTCTTCCCCTCCTGGTTTTCACCCAATGATATTTTTTTCCCTCCCTTGTTCCCCTCTTTATAAGTGCAGTACCTGCCTCTTCCTGTCTCTCTGTCCACAAGCAGTGGGACCCGGAGGCTGTGTTGTCTGCTGGTGAGAGATGGCTGACAATATAACTGTGGCAATAACAGACAGAATCTGGTGGGAAGGTGCTTCCTAGCTTACCAATGTCCTGGTTGAGCAGGAAGCACCCCCTCCTGAGGGTCAAGCGGCAATCCCTGGTGGTCTGCTCGTTGCATCCGCCCGTCGGATCGCTTAAGCCCCACCCCTATGACGTCACAGGGTTCGTGAGCATCCTGTGTCTCAGGGGCAATGCAGCGCCGCTATTTTATACCACCGCGCTCCCCCCAGCCCTCCTCTCACATCTCCCTGCAGCAATGGGAGGTCAGGCCAGCAGCAGTGCATCCTTTGTTGGGGAGCCTGCTCTCCCATTGCAGTCTCCTGCTGTCCAGCCGCACCCCTTAATAAATGCACCCCCCTTAATAAATGTGTCACACTGCCCAGCTCCTGCACACACACGGGCAGTTTGTGCACAACAGTTACATGGCACTGTTTCTATGCCACCTCCACCACCCCCTACACAACTTCTACCTCCCCTGCATGTGTCAATGCAACAATTCCCCACCCCTTCTTTCCATTTTCCCACTCTGAATACAGTGCCTGCTAGTGTTTCGCTTATGCCATCTACATCCACAGCCCATGTAGTGGCAGGTGCTGGATCCCCTGCCCTGACTCCGTGCCGTCATGGGCGAGGTAATCGCTCCGCCGGGTCTTCATCCCCATCGTCATCCCATAGTCCCAACCGGTACCATCGTTACGTGAGCGCTCATAGCAGGCAGAGCAGGCATTTATCATGCCGCTCAAAATCCTCTAGGAGTAGTTGTCGAACCAGATCATCATGCTGGCAATCACCATCGTCATCAGACGTGTCGTCCCATGCTTCCGTGAGCCCACGTAAGAGGTCCAGGCGTCATCGCAGATCTCCTGGAATCTCTTCAATCCGTGCTCATTCCGATGACGTGGCTGTTCCTGCACAGGATGTTCCAGCTCATCACATTCAGTCCGTTCCACAAGGTATCAGTGAATACCAGTATTCGGGGGTTTGGGGGGGGATGGTGCGGGAGAACTTCCAGCCCTTTAAGCACTTTTGAGTAAGGGTTATAATCTCTCCCCTGGTCAAAAAATGTTAATTAACCTCCTTTTGCTAAATAAAAATCTTCAAAAAGACCCTTCCGCCCACACTAGCATACACAAGGACTTCTTTTTCTGCAGTATCCACACCCCCTCGGGTTCCATTTAGATGAAGAAACTGTTAGCAAAATTTGGGATAACGATTACGTTGACATTTGGACCCTCATGTCTCCTGACCAGCATACAGTTGATAAAGAACGCCGACCTGCGAATAGACCTTTTGAGCATAAACCGAAAGTCGCAAAAACAATTAACACTTGGTTGTGGCAATTTTTGTTATGTGCTGCGTTATGGGTCGAAAACACCCAGAGCGCTGTTCAGAATTATTTATTTACTTAGACACCATTTATAACTCTTATAAGGCCCACAGGAGTAGCGCTTGGTGGCGTTACGATGAGGAGTTTAGGAGGCGTTTGACCCTACAGCTTCATTTGGGTTGGGAAGTAAAAGCTACGGATACATGGATCAGCCTTATGCTAGCCCAGAAAGTCACAACCCCCTTTCCCGCAGCGACCTCTGGTCATATCGCTGGCACAAGGTCAGTGGCCGTCCGCAGACCAGGCTCCTGTTGGCTGTTTAATGATGAACACTGTCGTTTTTCAGATTATGCAAATACAAGCACGAGTGTTTATCCTGTGGTGGCCCACATGCTGCAGTAAAATGCTCCCATCCTTCTCCAAAATTGCCAACAAAACTCCCCAATCAACCATAGCCTAAGAACCCCAGTGAGCGTAACTGCGATGGGACCATGGCTCGACCTCTACCCCAATAAGGAAGTGGGAGCCCAATTATGTTGTGGTTTTTATCTACGGTTTCTTCATCCACTTTCAGTAGGCAACCGTTGTTTTCTACTAACTTGAAATCAGCCAGGGAATTTCCGCTGATCCTTACAGAAAAAGTGCAGATATGTAATTATTCTCCAGGTGGTATGCGCTCCCGAAACACAGTAGGTAGGATGCGGTGATATATTGAATAACCAAATTTTATTAACATAGCATACAACGCGTTTCAGCTCTTATGAGCCTTCTTCAGGTATTACATATAGGCTACTACTGCTTTGTGCATTTTATATATAAAAAAAAAGTCAGTGCATATCATTTTTGGGCGTGTGTTTTACCAAGGTCTTAACTCTTTAAATCTCATTTTATCAAGAGCTTTACAAACATGGTAAAACATGTATAAACATTAAAAACGAATCTGAATGAATCCAATTTTAAAAAAAAAAAAATAAATAAATTTTCCAATGTCATGTATAAAATTCATGTCAGTAAAAAACTTCCCTTTTTTTCTTTTTTTTTCTTCCTTTTCCTCTCCTTCCCCCTTTTTTCTTTCTCTTTCCTTTCTCCTCCTCTCTCTTCCCCTTTCTTCCCCTTTTTTTTCCCCCTTTTAAAAAAGAAAAAAAATAAAGTATATACAAAATTTTTTTTTAATTATTATTTTTTCTTTTTTTAATTTTCTTTTGCAAAATAAATATATGTGGTGCGTTTTTCTATATTCTCTTCTATTCCTTCCTACCTTTTTCATTTATCCCTTTTCCTTTTTAGCTAAACCCCTTCTACCACATCATTTAGCCCATCAGGATATAATGTTCTTACTCAAAAGATCCAAAAGGATTCTTTCCGGCTAAGCATTTGTATTCTATTTAGGCACTTTGAACTTATTTGTTCAATTGGGGTGACAATAACATTAAATTGTTTATTATGTTTTAAACATAGGTGTCTAGATAGACTATGCTCTAATATTCCATTTTTTGGCATTGTACCTGTGGCCATTCATGCGGGCACGCAAGGGTTGTGTAGTGCGGCCCACATATTGTAGTCCACAGGCACAAGTAATCACATATATGACATAGTCCTTATCACATGTTAAATTCTGTGTGATTTCATACGTCTCTCCAGTGCTGTAGGATGTAATGGATCTGCTATTATGTCCAATGATGTTACAACTACAGCATTTCTTAGAATCACATCTATACACCCCTGGCTTTACATCTATATGTGTTTTAGAGATTTTTTTCTCTTTATTTATTAGTTTTTGTCCCTCGTTCGATGTTTTTCTGAGGTTGCTCAGTGCTATAATATTCTTAACTGTATGACCCCTACGAAAAGTGATCCCGGGCTTCTCTGGTATACAATTTTTTTAAAATGGATCGTTCTTCAACAGATACCAATATTTGTTTAAAATATTTCTTATTTGGATGTTGTCACTGTTGAAGGCAGTAATAAAATTATATTGCCACTTCCCACAATTTTACTCCCCTTTGTCATTTGTTTTTTGATATTCTTTAACCCCTTTCCTGCTGAGGCATTCATCCTGATTTTTTTCTAAATTGGATCTAAATGCCCCCATAACAAGTTTTTTAGGGAATTTTTTATCCATAAATCTATTCTACAATATTTTAGATTGTTCTATATAGTCTTTATCATTGGTATTATTTCTTCTGATACGGCGAAACTGACTAAAAGGAATATTTTGTTTCCATTTAGGATAATGGATCAACAGTGACAACATCCAAATAAGAAATATTTTAAACAAATATTGGTATCTGTTGAAGAACGATCCATTTTTAAAGAATTGTATACCAGAGAAGCCCGGGATCACTTTTCGTAGGGGTCATACAGTTAAGAATATTATAGCACTGAGCAACCTCAGAAAAACATCGAACGAGGGACAAAAACTAATAAATAAAGAGAAAAAAATCTCTAAAACACATATAGATGTAAAACCAGGGGTGTATAGATGTGATTCTAAGAAATGCTGTAGTTGTAACATCATTGGACATAATAGCAGATCCATTACATCCTACAGCACTGGAGAGACGTATGAAATCACACAGAATTTAACATGTGATAAGGACTATGTCATATATGTGATTACTTGTGCCTGTGGACTACAATATGTGGGCCGCACTACACAACCCTTGCGTGCCCGCATGAATGGCCGCAGGTACAATGGCAAAAAATGGAATATTAGAGCATAGTCTATCTAGACACCTATGTTTAAAACATAATAAACAATTTAATGTTATTGTCACCCCAATTGAACAAATAAGTTCAATGTGTCTAAATAGAATACAAATGCTTAGCCGGAAAGAATCCTTTTGGATCTTTCGATTAAGAACATTATATCCTGATGGGCTAAATGATGTGGTAGAATGGGTTTAGCTAAAAAGGAAAAGGGATAAATGAAAAAGGTAGGAAGGAATAGAAGAGAATATAGAAAAACGCACCACATATATTTATTTTGCAAAAGAAAAAAAAATAATAATAATAATTTTAAAAAAAAATTGTATATACCTTTTTTTTTTTTTTTTTTTTTTTTTTTTTTTTAAAGGGGGGAAAAAAAGGGGAAGAAAGGGGAAGAGAGAGAAGGAGAAAGGAAAGGAAAGAAAGAAAAAAGGGGGAAGGAGAGGAAAAGGAAGAAAAAAAAAAGGGAAAAAAAAAAAAGGAAAGTTTTTTACTGACAAATGAATTTTATACATGACATTGGAAAATGTATTTATTTATTTTTTTAAATTGGATTCATTCAGATTTGTTTTTAATGTTTATACATGTTTTACTATGTTTGTAAAGCTCTTGATAAAATGGGATTTAAAGAGTTAAGAACTTGGTAAAACTCACGCCCAAAAATGATATGCACTGACTTTTTTTTATATATAAAATGCACAAAGCAGTAGTAGCCTCTATGTAATACCTGAAGAAGGCTCATAAGAGCTGAAACGCGTTGTATGCTATGTTAATAAAATTTGGTTATTCAATATATCACGCATCCTACCTACTGTGTTTCGGGAGCGCATACCACCTGTAGAATAATTACATATGTGGTTTCCTATTGAAACACCTTGAGTGCTTTCACAAGTGCCCAGGATTGTGCGGCAAACCGTGAACAGGAGGAACCTACAACTATCCCATCCAGTGGGATTATTGACAAGTTTATTATAACATCAAAAAGGTGAGTGCAACCAGCACTTATTTAATATATATTTGAATCTTGATACTGCACTTAGATTCTGCGCGCTCTCCCCTCTCTCCACTTTTCTTATTTTAGAAAAAGTGCAGAAGGAGGTTTCCCTGGGTAGAATAATAAGTCCATTTTCATTGAATTATTCGGTTCTTAAGTATAAAACCGGTTTCTCCGCAGTTATCCATTACCTTGATAATTTTCTTTTTGTGGGTCCAAGGGATTCCAGGTCCTACCACATTTTCTTGGACACCTTTCATTTTCCATGTCACATTTCGGTGTTCCTTTATCCAGTGAGAAAACTTTCATCCTTCCACTTCTCTATCCTTTTTAAGGATTGAGATCAATTCTGCCGCCATGGTTTTTCGTCTTCCCCCGATAAAATTTCAAAATTCCTGTCCCTGAATGAAGGTTTTGTTCTGTAAAGTAACGTTACGTCAGATGCAGTCCTTGTTGGGTTTTCTCACCTTTGCTTGGCGTGTAATGTCCATGAGGAGAATTTTATCCAGATATTTGTCCCTTTCAACCAGAGGTATCAAGCTTTCCCATCATAGAATTCAGATAAAACCCACTTTAAAAGCTAATTTGCTGCTTTGGAAGAAGTTCCTCTTGTCCTATAACACATTTTCAGTTCCTGGAATTAACTAATGAGGTTCCACCTCCACCCTCTTTTTTCCGATGCCGCTGGGTCTTCGGGTTTCGGTGTTATTTTAGAGATCAATGGTGTGCAGAACATTGGCTGGAATCTTTGCACACCGTAGGCTGGTTTAAAAACCTTACATTGTTAGAGTTATTTCCCATTGTTACGGCCATTTCCATCTGGGGTTCGTCTTTCAGAATAAACAAATTTGTTTTGGACTGACATGAGCGTTGTACACTCCATAAATCACCTGTCATCCTTGTCCCCTCCGGTTATTAAACTACTCACGTGCTTGGCATTAAATGTCTAAATTTCAACATCTGGTTTCAAGCTCGCAACATTCAGATATAAACGATGTCATTGCTGATTCTCTTTCTCATTTCGATTGGCAGAAATTTCGGGAATGTTTACCCACGGCCACAGCAGAGGGGCACCCATGCCCATCCCTCATGTGGCAAGTAGTGGAGGGCGATTGACCTGGTGAGATCTTCGATAGCCCCGTCTACATGGTATTCTTATGGTAAGGCGTGGTGCAAGTGGTATAATTTAGTAGGGGATAGATCGTTAGCGTCATCCAACTACATCCGTTTCGAGGTTATCATCAAATATTTACTTTACCTTCAAAGGATGGGTGTATCAAGGGCAGTTGCTCAGAACCGCCTATCTGGTTTGGCTTTTTACTTTCGTCTCTTTGGTTGGACCACAGTTACCAAGATTTTAATCATTCGGGAGGCCATCAGTGGTTGGAGAAGGGGGCATATTCATCAGGAAAACAGACAGCCTATTTCCTTTAGTTTGTTTACTTGTTTAATTCATTGCATCCCCACCACCTGTTCATGTCGTTTCGAGTCTGCTCTTTTTTATGCCGCATTTGGCCTCATATTTTTGGTGCCCTACACATTAGCAAATTAATTTCCTCGTAAAAGCACACTATGGGAGGCCTCCAACATGATGACATCTCCCCCTGTGAAGGAGGTCTTTGTATCCGTATTCAAAAATCAAAAACCGATTCATTGGGTATTGGTTCATGGGTTCCCCTTTTTGCCATCCCGACTCCTATTTGTCCTTTGATCCTTGTTAACAATTATATATCTGTTGGGCATTCTAGTGACCCTTTTTTTCTCCCATGAGGATGGTTCTCCACTGATGGTATTTAAATACCATCCCCTTTTGCGTAAATGCTTGTTGTCCTTGGTGGTCTTCCTAGTAAGGAATTTGGTACCCACTCCGTTAGGATTGGAGCTGCTACAGAAGCGGCCCGGGCTGGTTTGTCTAACACAGAGATTCAGCACATTGGTAGATGGCGTTCCTCTTGTTTTTTCCAGGTATATCTGACCGAATTTATTACTCCATTAACTTTATCATCTTTTCATAGGTGGTGCGAGACCCACAGTGTGGATTCTGGGTCACTCATTCATCTTATCGGCGTCGCAAAGGGCAGAGCATTGGCCGGATGGAAGAGGCCTTGGTTTTCACGGCATCAATGTCTTCTAGAAAGGAGTCAGGGAGTTGACCATGCCCCAGGTTCTTCCTGAAGTTGTTCGGATGTCTCAGACTGCCTTTTCTCTCGTAATTTTAGTCCTCCATGCAGGTGGGAATGATCTCTGTTCTTTCCCCTAGCCGAACTCCTCACTATGATGTGTTCGTACGTTGATAAATTTCACGGTTTCTTTCCAGAACTTACTTTGGTCTGGTCAGAGGTAGTTTCCCGTGTTGCATGGCAGGGTCCGAGGGATGAGGTCCGAGGGATGCAGCGGCAGTTGAGTGCTCTCGGTGAACACTTAAATCCCGCATGTCCCTCTTCATTAATTTTGAAGCCAAAGTGGTCATCAGGCATCGCGAGATAGAGAGGGACAATGCCAGTCTGATGTTGCTGGATGGTGTTCATCTTACAGAGATAAAGCTGGATATTTTTCTCTCCGGTCTCCAAGATGGGATTCAGCAGGCCTGGTACCAAATGGGTGGGGGTCGGATCGCAGTATAGATACTTTGCTCCTCCATGGCGGACAATTGTTATACCATGATGTTTTTTTCCTGCACGAAGTCTGACTTGCACCGGGAGTCCGGCAGGCCATGTTTTCTCCTCCCCTCCTGGTTTTCACCCAGTGATGTTTTTTCCACTCCCTAGTTCCCCTCTTTATAAGTGCAGTCCCTGCCTCTTCCTGTCTCTCTACTAACAAGCAGTGTGACCCAGAGGCTGTGTTGTCCCACCCTCCCTATCTTCCTTTCTTATCTGTTCAGTGTGCTTTGGTTGGTAGTGTGTTTTGTATTTATGTCACAGCTGCCGTCAATTGTTATACCATGATGTTTGTCCTCTGAGTTTATTGCTGCCCTGGTTCCAGAAGACAAATGCCTCGAGACAGACGCAACCAGCTGGTCTGAAGTAAGTGGAAAGCACCACATACAGTGTAGCACATCAGAGGGAGGACACACCTTGTCTGTAGGGTGTCAGAGGAGCAGGGGACACAGCTCGCCCACAACTACCTTGCTGGGGCACCTTACATTTGGCATAGTCAGCAGGATTCGAGCTCATCACATGAAGAAAATGGGGAAGAGCCGACTCAGAATATTGGAGAAAAAATGTTGGAAGACATGTGGCCCAAGATGGCGGCCCAAAGCATGGATTCCAAAATGGTAACAGTGGCGGTAAAGTACAGGAGAAGAACCGCCTATTGTGGGAGTGGATGGTGCCCGAGAGCACAAAAAGGTATCCAATCCCTACAAGTTCCGGCCCAATGAAGGATGGGCCCAGTAGCAAGGATTCATTCCAGGATGGGAGGTACGGAGAAGAAGAGGATGCAGCGCAGAGCAAAGTCCGGCTTAGTGAGTATCAGCTCGTCAGGTAAGGAGGCGCGGCTGAAGGCAGAGCCGCCAAGAGTGAAGTATGACGCGTCAGTCGCGTAGGAAGATCGGCCCAGAAAGAGGAGTTGGGCGCGCAGGACACGTGTTATCTGTAAGCGACCAGCGCCATTCTCTGCCCAGCACGCGAGGAGAAGGAGGTGCAGCAGCCGAATCCCCAGAAGAATGGCGACCGGAGAGCCCGATTACCGCATGGAGGTGAGCGACGAGGAGGACATCCCCGAAATCGTCACCCCAGGGACCGCAACTGGAAACCACCAACCAATGGGCGTTCTCCCTGGACCATGACCGCTACCACCGGTTACCGTCCAGTGGTCCACCTTTCCCCAGCCCGATGTGGGACTACTGGTTCATGAACTGTGAGTGTGGTGCTGGAGCCGGATTCTGGATGGTGCTTTCCCCTCGGCTGAGGGAGAAGGAACTCCGGGCAAGGCAGAAGCAGCAACCGCAACACGGCCGGAAGAAGGTGAGGAATGTGTCCCCTTGTGGCTGGTTCCGCTCGCGATGCCAGCTGTGGTAAATCCCATTGGGGCAGTGGACACTCCAGGGCCCAAAGGTGGTGAATCAGAAGTGAGAGCACCTAAGAGGAACGCCTCAGATGTTAACTGGTGGCAAATGGAGCGGGACATGTTGAGTACACCTCCTGCTAAACGCCACCTCGAGTATAAGCCGAAGTGGCTGACGGTGCGTAATCCCCCGATGACACCACAGGAGCACCGGAAGTGGACCGACAGCTTGCTACAGGGGTGGCTGGAGGGTTCTAACGTGGCTCGGCGGGAGTCAGTAGAAGATTCCCAGACCCATGGCCGGGTGATCAAGTTTAACATTAGAAAGGGCTATGGATTCCTGGAAGAGAAGTGGACGGGCAACGAAGTCTATTTTAGTCGGGACATCGTCAAGCGTAAATATCTGCCCTCCCATCTCCACAACCTATATGTTGGGGACATCGTCTACTTTTTGAAATGTGAGTGTACATGTACGTGAGTGTACGGGGGTGGAGCGCGGCAGCGTTAACAGGCTACTATGAATGGATGATGTCCTAGAGAGGGACCAGGAGGTCCTCCAGATGAGGGCCTACGAGAGGCCCAACAGCGGAGGGCCCGGGAAGCTCCAAAGGGCTTTAGGCTACCCTCAAAAGCAGTGTTAATGTTATGATCTGCAACAAGTACTAAGGAAAGATAGGGGAAAGCTGTCCCTACAGTAAGACTAAGCGGAATCCCTACGATGTAGCGGGCTGCCTGTTCCTAGCGAACAGACCCGCCTTTGTCCTCGGCTAGTCTGAACGAAGACCTATAGCATAAGGGGAGGGGTCCCTAAAAGAACTAAGGACTGGTACAAAAATGGGACACCTCCTAAACAGAGAAGATGTTGCAGAACACAAAAAGACAAACTGACAAAAAGGTACTAGAAGTACCAGAAGGACCAAGCGAACTGACAGAGAAAGGCACCGAAGCACCTGGCTAGAGAAACAGTCAAACACTCAAGTCCAGCACAGCCAAAAGGGCGGAGCTGGAATATAAAGACAAATGGTCACGTGACCGCAAAACACAAGATGGAAAAAAAACAAACAGGAGGGTTCTAACAGTACCCCCTCTTTTATGAGAATCCTCCGGATCCTCCAGGCCTATCCGGAAACCTCTTGTGGAAAGCTTTAACAAGCCTAGAAGCAGAGACATCATCCGTCCTTACCCAGGAGTTGTCTTCGGGACCGAAACCCTTCCAGGAGACAAGATACTGTAATCTCCCTCTATGCCATCTAGAATTCAAGATACGAGAAATTTCATATTCGCCGTCTTCCACCACAGGAGGAACTGTGACAGTGCCATCCCTATGTGACACATCAGCCTTTTTCAACAAGGAAACATGAAAAACAGGATTAATCTTCCAGGAAGTAGGGACAACCAACCTAACAGCAGACGGGTTAACAACCTGAAGCACTTTAAATGGACCCACAAACTTAGGACCCAGTTTTTTAGAGGGAATCCTCAACCGCAGTTTCTTTGAGGACAACCAAACCATGTCACCCACAGTAAACAAAACCTCCTTACGTTTCCTGTCAAAATACTTCTTGGACTTCTTGTTAGCCTCTTGAAGGTTGCAAAGTACATTAGTCCAAACTCTCTCCAAATCACCGGAAAAATTCTCCTCCTCCGGCACCGCCGACCCCAATTTGGAGAATGAACCAAAAGACAGATGTCTCCCAGTACAACAAAAAAAAGGAGAACACCCAGCAGTGGAGGATGTATGATTGTTACGAGCAAATTCCGCGAGAGGCAGAAACTCAGACCACACCTTTTGATTGTCCGCCACAAAACAACGCAAAAACTGTTCTACATCCTGTTTTTTTATTTCAGTCTGTCCATTAGACTCAGGATGATACCCAGACGAAAATGACAAATGGACTCCCAACCGGTCACAAAAAGCACACCAAAAGCGAGCCACAAACTGAGGTCCTCTATCAGAAACAATATCCGTGGGAACGCCATGAAGCTTGACAATCTCCTTAACAAACGCCT
This sequence comes from Phyllobates terribilis, assembly GCF_046119375.1. Taxonomy (NCBI): domain Eukaryota; kingdom Metazoa; phylum Chordata; class Amphibia; order Anura; family Dendrobatidae; genus Phyllobates; species Phyllobates terribilis. The sequence goes on along the minus strand of NW_027362762.1, from coordinate 534,212,551 downwards.
TAGCGAGTGTCTTGGCAAAGGGCAACTTAATGAATGGAGCCAAATGACACATCTTACTAAAACGGTCCACGACCACCCATATGACAGTAAAACCCGCGGACACAGGAAGGTCAGTAATAAAATCCACTGTGAGATGCATCCAAGGCACACTAGGAACTTCCAGAGGGCAAAGCAACCCTGCAGCAGGAGTATGTGAAGCCTTTGACCTAGCACACACAGTACATTGATGCACCCACTTGATGACTTCTTTCTGCCATCCAGGCCACCAAAAACTGCGACTGATAAATCTCTTAGTCTCAGAAATTCCTGGATGACCTGCCAACCGAGAATCATGACACTCCACAAACAAATCTTTCCTAAAGGTTCTAGGCACGAACAACCTCCCATGGGGAGTGTTAGATGGGGCATCATCTTGAGCTTTCAGAATCCCATCCTCCAAAACAGAGTCCAATGCCGCCACCACAACTCCTTTCTGTAAAATGCTCTCCTCCTCCTCGGCACCGACCGTAGGATACAAGCTGCGAGACAAAGCATCGGCTTTAACTTTCTTAGTACCAGGGATATAGGTAACAGAAAAATGAAACCGAGAAAAAAAAAGTGCCCACCTAGCTTGACGGGCATTCAAGCGCTTGGCAGCATCCAGATAGATCAAATTCTTATGATCTGTGAAAACCTGAATAGGAAATCTAGCGCCTTCCAAAAAATGACGCCAATGTTCAAACGCGAGTTTAATAGCCAGCAACTCCCGATTTCCAACATCATAATTCAGTTCGGTTTCCGAAAATTTTTTCGAAAAGAAGGCACAAGGATGTACTCCATCCCTGTTCTCCTGAGACAAAACTGTTCCGACCCCCACCGATGAAGCATCGACCTCGACCAAAAAAGGCTTGGTCTCATCAGGCTGCATAAGGATAGGGGCAGAACTGAACCTCTCTTTGAGATACTCAAACGCTTCAATGGCCTCAGTAGTCCACTGGACCGTATTCGCACCTTTCTTGGTGAGATCGGTTAGAGGTTTAACAATTACAGAAAAATTCTTAATGAATTTCCTGTAATAATTGGCAAAACCCAAAAATCTCTGTATAGATTTCAAACCAATAGGCCTAGGCCATTCCTGCACAGTCTGAACCTTCACAGGGTCCATCTCAAACCCCTCGCTGAAGACAATGTAGCCCAAAAAACTAATTTTCTGCACAGCAAACTCACATTTATCCAGCTTAGCAAAGAGTCAATTATCACTCAATAACTGCAAAACTTCACGTACACTCTGCCAATGGGACTCTAGATCTGGTGAATAAATCAAAATGTCATCCAAATACACAACCACATTCTTACCAATCAAAGGTCTCAGGATGTCATTAATAAGGTTCTGAAAAAATGCAGGTGCATTGGTAAAACCAAAAGGCATCACCAGATTCTCAAAATGACCTACCGGAGTGTTAAGAGCAGTTTTCCATTCATCACCCTCCTTCACTCGTAACAAATTGTATGCCCCCCGGAGATCAATCTTAGAGAACCACTTGGCCCCCACTAACTGGTTAAACAAGTCAGGAATTAACAGCAATGGGTAGGAATTGCATACGGTAATCTTATTAATTTCACGAAAATCCAGACATGTACGTAAACCCCCGTCCTTTTTTTTAACAAAGAAAAATCCAACTGCCACAGGCGACTTAGAAGGTCTAATGTGACCAGCAGCCAGGCTAGTCAGTATGTACTCCTCCAAGGCCTTTCTTTCAGGGATAGTCAGATTAAACAAGCGACTCTTGGGAAGAGTAGCTCCCGGAACAAACTCAATGGCGTAATTATAATCCCTATGAGGAGGTAAAACTTGCGACTCCTCCTCCGAACAAACCCTCCAAAAATCTTGAATAGGTAGCGGTAATTCCCCTTTTTCCAGAGCTGCAATGCGACCATTACAACATTTATCATAGCACTTCGGACTCCAAGACTTAATCACATTAGTAGACCAGTCCAGTAAAGGATTGCGCAGTTTTAACCAAGGCAATCCTAGAACAACTGGAGAGGGTAAATTGTCTAATACAACCAAGTCCAAAATTTCTTGGTGAACTCCATTGATAGTGAGGGGAAATGCAGCAACCTTGTGAGTAATACGTTTCAAGGGAGTGTTATCAATTGCAATCACAGAAATAGGTGATGACAAAGGTTTGGATTTCAAGTTAAGTTTTTCCAAAAACCCTTTATCAATCACATTAAGTGTTGAACCACAATCCACAAATACCTGAAATTCAATCAAATCTCCCTGCAAAGTAGTACTCCCAGAAAGAAATACTCCTGCAGAGCGTAAACAAGCAGTAAGGGCGCACCTGACCTTTTTTTTTTCTTTACTTAAACGAAGCTCACAATACTTAATCAAATGGTCAGCTTTACCACAATAAGGACACAATCCCTCAGCGAACCTCCGGTCTCTTTCCTGAGAGTGAAGTGACATCGCCCCAACCTCCATCGGTTCTCCGCCGTCTGAGCAGATTTTCTGGGGACTAGGACCTGACATTACAGGAGTCTTTACCTCATTCAGCCTGAACCTCAGCCTCCTGTCCACACGAACAGCTAATTGCATGGCATCCTGCAGAGTCTCAGGTGCAGGGAATGCAATTAGCAGATCCTTAACCCTTTCACTCAAACCAGCAAAAAATAACATTTCAGAGCAGGATCATTCTATAAGACTTCTGAAGCCCATCTTCTGAAGTGTGTGCAATAATTTTCAACATCACCTGACCCCTGATTCAAACACCTGAGTTCCGCCTCAGCAGATGAGATTCTATCAGGATCGTCATATAATAGACCCATAGCAGAAAAAAATTCTTCTACAGACCTTAAGCATGGATCATTAGGCGCTGGAGAGAAAAGGCCCACCCCTGTGGTTCATTGCGCAAAAGTGACATAAAAAAACCAATGCGCTGTGATTCATTCCCAGAGGACCTTGGTCTCAAATGAAAATATAACAAAAAAGCATTTTAAAAGGAAAAAAAATCTTGCTGTTTACCGTAAAAAACATCAGGCAGTCCTACCTTGGGTTCCACAAAATGCGCTCCAGAACAGCTAATAACATGTTTCTGTAGCTCGGCCACCTCCAGAGTCAATCCCTGCAAGCGTTGAGCCAAATACTGGATGGAAACCATACTGATCCCCGAATTTCTTTCCTTTTAGTTTTTTGGGCTGGACTTACTGTTATGATCTGCAACAAGTACTAAGGAAAGATAGGGGAAAGCTGTCCCTACAGTAAGACTAAGCTGAATCCCTATGATGTAGCGGGCTGCCTGTTCCTAGCAAACAGACCCGCCTTTGTCCTCGGCTAGTCTGAACGAAGACCTATAGCATAAGGGGAGGGGTCCCTAAAAGAACTAAGGACTGGGACAAAAATCGTACACCTCCTAAACAGAGAAGTTGTTGCAGAACACAAAAAGACAAACTGACAAAAAGGTACTAGAGGTCCCAGAAGGACCAAGCGAACTGACAGAGAAAGGCACCGAAGCACCTGTCTAGAGAAACAGTCAAACACTGAAATCCAGCACAGCCAAAAGGGCAGAGCTGGAATATAAAGGCAGATGGTCACGTGACCGCAAAACACAAGATGGAAAAAAAACAAACAGGAGGGTTCTAACAGTTAAACCCTGTGTAAACCCACCCACATTCTTGATTGGCAGCTTCCTATGTACAAACTGCAAAATCAATTGTGAGGGTGGAGTTACATAGATTAGCCTGACTGGCCTGTACCTGAGACCTAGTCATGTAGTGATAATTTCCTGCTAATAAAACACTTATTGTATTGAAAGTACAACACAGAGCCTAATAAATGACATTTCCCTGGAATCAGGATCTCTTGCTCTACATCATGCTGCTCTCAGACTAAATAGCAAAAACCTGCTGACTAGTGATGAGCGAACGTGCTCGCCACTGCTCAATACTCGCCCGAGCATCTCACTGCTCGAAATGCTCAGCACTCTGCGAGTATTTCCGGGTTGCTTGGGCAGGAGCTTGGGTCTCCTCCCTACATGTTTGGCGCTCTTTAGAGAGCCAATGAACATGCAGGGATTGCCTGCCACGCACTGTAATGCCGTAGCCATGTTGGTTGTGGGCATTACAGTGATTGACTGGCCGCACAGCATCATCAGGTGTATATAAGACCGGGCGCCTCCATGCTCGTCACAGTCTACCCGGGAATCAGGCAGAGTAGTGAGAGGGGCTGCTGCGTCAGGGAGAGATTTGCTTGTTTAGAGTTAGTATAGGTATTCCACAACATATATCTATAATATACATCTGACCTAACAGTCCTTCTGAGGACTAATCCAGCTGCATATAATCCGTGCTAGGCAGGCAGGCAGTGTATGTTGCAGACCGCAGTGCATGATACAGCACAAGAGGGTCCATTGAACGTCCTGTTAGTATAGGTATTCCACAACATATATCTATATCCATCTGAACTAACAGTCCTTCTGAAGACTAATGCAGCTGCATATAATCAGCGCTAGGCAGGCAAGCAATGTATGTGGCAGACTGCAGTGTATGATACAGCACAAGCACTATCTGCTGCTGCTGTAATAATAACAGATATTTCTAGACATAGAAAGGCAATTTTTTTATATCTTAATCATGGTTATTTGCTTAAAAAGCAATCCACAGTACACCATTTTTCTGCTCCATTTGCTTCTTGGCACTGCAGAATACTGCCAGATCCTTTCCATATTACAGAGATAAAAATGCAGAAATTTGTAGTGAACGTGGAAAATATTGGCCTCCATTTAAATTTTGTTGCAGTGTGTCAGTGAAGTTATTCACAGGGAGTTGCTGTGAAAAATAGTAACCTACAGGCCAGCTATTTAAAACTGTGGTTTTCCGTCATACCAGGGCTGGCTCCAGGTTTTTCTGGGCCCCGGACGAAGGAGTCTCAGTGGGCCCCTTTAACACATACCACGATTCATGATGCACAGATACCGCAGAGAAATATACAGTACAGACCAAAAGTTTGGACACACCTTCTCATTTAAAGATTTTTCTGTATTTTCATGACTATGAAAATTGTACATTCACACTGAAGGCATCAAAACTATGAATTAACACATGTGGAATTATATACTTAACAAAAAAGTGTGAAACAACTGAAAATATGTCTTATATTCTAGGTTCTTCAAAGTAGCCACCTTTTGCTTTGATGACTGCTTTGCACACTCTTGATGACCTTCAAGAGGTAGTCTATAGGTATAGTACAATGCAAAGATTTCACTTCTTGCATTACATGAGTGATATCTATTGTAAATTCCACAATAGCTCAGAAACTGGTGACTCGCTCCACTCAGTATACTGGCCCCCATAAAATGCTCCATACGGAATACTGGCCCCCATAAAACGCTCCATACGGAATACTGGCCCCCAAATAACGCTCCATACAGGATACTGGTCCCCATATAACGCTCCATACAGGATACTGGCCGCCATAAAACGGTCCATACGGAATACTGGCCCCCATATAACGCTCCATACAGGATACTGGTCCCCATGTAACACTCCATACAGGATACTGGCCCCCATAAAACGCTCCATACTGAATACTGGCCCCCATATAACGCTCCATACGGAATACTGGCCCCCATATAACGCTCCATACAGAATACTGGCCCACATATAACGCTCCATACAGAATACTGGCCTCCATAAAATGCTCCATACAGGATACTGGCCCCTATATAACGCTCCGTACAGGATACTGGTCCCCTTATAACGTTCCATACAGGATACTGGCCCCCATATAATGCTCCATGCAGGCTGTTCCCCCCACATAATGCCCTATGTAGGCTATTCCCCCCTTATAATTCCCCATGGAGGCTGTCCCCCACTTATAATGCCCTATGCAGGATGTCACCCCCCATATAATGCCCCATACAGGATGTCACCCCCCATATGATGCCCCATGCAGGATGTCACCCCCTCTCTTTAAAATGCCCCATGCAGGATGTCGCCCCCCCCTCTTTATAATGCCCCATGCAGGATGTCACCCCCCAATATAATGCCCCATGCAGGATGTCACCCCCCCATATAATGCCCCATGCAGGATGTCACCCCCCCATATAATGCCCCACGCAGGATGTCACCCCACCATATAATGCCCCATGCCTCCATACATTAAAAAAAAAAATCAAATACTCACCTCACTCCTCACCTGCTGCCGATGCTCAGCTCTGGGCTCCAGCGTCGCCGGCGTCTTCACGCTCTGCGCTGCCTGTGATGGCTCAGGGGAGGGCGCGGTGGAAAGACGTCATGCACCGCACCCTCTGAGCTGAGACATCACAGGCAGAGCACAGCAAGAAGACGGCGGATCTGCGGAGGCACAGGGAGAGGTAAGTATCTGGCTGCCGGGGCCCTGAGCAAGCAGGGGAGAAGGGCGGGTGCTGGCACCGCTCTCCTCCACCCATAGCCCAGCGGGGTGCCCAACCGAGATTGGGCCTCCCGTCTGCTCAGGGCCCCAGCACTTGCCGGGTGCGTCGGGTGCTGACGCCGTCCCTGCGTCACACGTATCACATATAAGTGCGCTCCAAATTCAGCCATTTCTGGCCTCCATTTAAATTTTGTTGCAGTGTGTCAGTGAAGTTATTGACACCTGGTCGCTGTGAAAAATATTAACCTACAGTTCAGCTTTTTAAAACTGTGGTTTTCCATCACACGTATCACATATAAGTGTGCTTTAAATTCAACCATTTCTGGCCTCCAATTAAATTTTGTTGCAGTGTGTCAGTGAAGTTATTGACACAAGGTTATTGTGAAAAATAGTAACCTACAGGCAGCTATTTAAAACTGTGGTTTTCCGTCACACGTATCACATATAAGTGTGCTCCAAATTCAGCCATTTCTGGTCTCCAATTAAATTTTGTTGCAGTGTGTCAGTGAAGTGATTGACACGAGGTCGCTGTGAAAAATAGTAACCTACAGGCCAGCTATTTAAAACTGTGGTTTTCCGTCACACCAGGGCCGGCTCCAGGTTATTCTGGGCCCCGGACGAAAAAGTCTCAGTGGGCCCCTTTAACACATACCACGATTCATGATGCACAGATACCGCAGAGAAATATACAGTACAGACCAAAAGTTTGGACACACCTTCTCATTTAAAGATTTTTCTGTATTTTCATGACTATGAAAATTGTACATTCACACTGAAGGCATCAAAACTATGAATTAACACATGTGGAATTATAACAAAAAAGTGTGAAACAACTGAAAATATGTCTTATATTCTAGGTTCTTTAAAGTAGCCACCTTTTGCTTTGATGACTGCTTTGCATACTCTTGGCATTCTCTTGATGAGCTTCAAGAGGTAGTCTATAGGTATAGTACAATGCAAAGATTTCACTTCTTGCATTACATGAGCGATATCTATTCTAAATTCCACAATAGCTCAGAAACCTGCGACTCCCTCCACTCAGTATACTGGCCCCCATAAAACGCTCCATACGGAATACTGGCCCCCATAAAACGCTCCATACGGAATACTGGCCCCCAAATAACACTCCATACAGTATACTGGTCCCCATATAACGCTCCATACAGGATACTGGCCCCCATAAAACGCTCCATACTGAATACTGGCCCCCATATAACGCTCCATACGGAATACTGGCCCCCATATAACGCTCCATACAGAATACTGGCCCACATATAACGCTCCATACAGAATACTGGCCTCCATAAAATGCTCCATACAGGATACTGGCCCCTATATAACGCTCCGTACAGGATACTGGTCCCCTTATAACGTTCCATACAGGATACTGGCCCCCATATAATGCTCCATGCAGGCTGTTCCCCCCACATAATGCCCTATGCAGGCTATTCCCCCCTTATAATTCCCCATGGAGGCTGTCCCCCACTTATAATGCCCTATGCAGGATGTCACCCCCCCATATAATGCCCCATACAGGATGTCACCCCCCATATGATGCCCCATGCAGGATGTCACCCCCTCTCTTTAAAATGCCCCATGCAGGATGTCGCCCCCCCATATAATGCCCCATGCAGGATGTCACCCCCCCATATAATGCCCCACGCAGGATGTCACCCCACCATATAATGCCCCATGCCTCCATACATTAAAAAAAAAAATCAAATACTCACCTCACTCCTCACCTGCTGCCGATGCTCAGCTCTGGGCTCCAGCGTCGCCGGCGTCTTCACGCTCTGCGCTGCCTGTGATGGCTCAGGGGAGGGCGTGGTGGAAAGACGTCATGCACCGCACCCTCTGAGCTGAGACATCACAGGCAGAGCACAGCAAGAAGACGGCGGATCTGCGGAGGCACAGGGAGAGGTAAGTATCTGGCTGCCGGGGCCCTGAGCAAGCAGGGGAGAAGGGCGGGTGCTGGCACCGCTCTCCTCCACCCATAGCCCAGCGGGGTGCCCAACCGCGATTGGGCCTCCCGTCTGCTCAGGGCCCCAGCACTTGCCGGGTGCGTCGGGTGCTGACGCCGTCCCTGCGTCACACGTATCACATATAAGTGCGCTCCAAATTCAGCCATTTCTGGCCTCCATTTAAATTTTGTTGCAGTGTGTCAGTGAAGTTATTGACACCTGGTCGCTGTGAAAAATATTAACCTACAGTTCAGCTTTTTAAAACTGTGGTTTTCCATCACACGTATCACATATAAGTGCGCTCCAAATTCAGCCATTTCTGGCCTCCATTTAAATTTTGTTGCAGTGTGTCAGTGAAGTTATTGACACCAGGTCGGTGTGAAAAATATTAACCTACAGTTCAGCTTTTTAAAACTGTGGTTTTCCATCACACGTATCACATATAAGTGTGCTTTAAATTCAACCATTTCTGGCCTCCAATTAAATTTTGTTGCAGTGTGTCAGTGAAGTTATTGACACAAGGTCATTGTGAAAAATAGTAACCTACAGGCAGCTATTTAAAACTGTGGTTTTCCGTCACACGTATCACATATAAGTGCGCTCCAAATTCAGCCATTTCTGGTCTCCATTTAAATTTTGTTGCAGTGTGTCAGTGAAGTTATTGACACCAGGTCGCTGTGAAAAATAGTAACCTACAGGCCAACTGTGGTTTTCCGTCATACGTATCACATATAAGTGTGCTCCAAATTCAACCATTTCTGGCCTCCAATTAAATTTTGTTGCAGTGTGTCAGTGAAGTGATTGACACAAGGTCATTGTGAAAAATAGTAACCTACAGGCCAGCTATTTAAAACTGTGGTTTTCCGTCACACCAGGGCTGGCTCCAGGTTTTTCTGGGCCCCGGACGAAAGAGTCTCAGTGGGCCCCTTTAACACATACCACGATTCATGATGCACAGATACCGCAGAGAAATATACAGTACAGACCAAAAGTTTGGACACACCTTCTCATTTAAAGATTTTTCTGTATTTTCATAACTATGAAAATTGTACATTCACACTGAAGGCATCAAAACTATGAATTAACACATGTGGAATTATAACAAAAAAGTGTGAAACAACTGAAAATATGTCTTATATTCTAGGTTCTTTAAAGTAGCCACCTTTTGATTTGATGACTGCTTTGCACACTCTTGGCATTCTCTTGATGTGCTTCAAGAGGTAGTCTATAGGTATAGTACAATGCAAAGATTTCACTTCTTGCATTACATGAGCGATATCTATTGTAAATTCCACAATAGCTCAGAAACCGGCGACTCCCTCCACTCAGTATACTGGCCCCCATAAAACGCTCCATACGGAATACTGGCTCCCATAAAACGCTCCATACGGAATACTGGCCCCCAAATAACGCTCCATACAGGATACTGGTCCCCATATAACACTCTATACAGGATACTGGCCCCCATAAAACGCTCCATACGGAATACTGGCCCCCATATAATGCTCCATACAGAATACTGGTCCCCATATAACGCTCCATACAGAATACTGGCCTCCATAAAACGCTCCATACAGGATACTGGCCCCCATATAAAGCTCCGTACAGGATACTGGTCCCCTTATAACGTTCCATACAGGATACTGGCCCCCATATAATGCTCCATGCAGGCTGTTCCCCCCACATAATGCCCTATGCAGGCTATTCCCCCCTTATAATTCCCCATGGAGGCTGTCCCCCCCCCCTTATAATGCCCTATGCAGGATGTCACCCCCCATATAATGCCCCATACAGGATGTCACCCCCCATCTGATGCCCCATGCAGGATGTCACCCCCTCTCTTTAAATTGCCCCATGCAGGATGTCACCCCCCCTCTTTATAATGCCCCATGCAGGATGTCACCACCCCATATAATGCCCCATGCAGGATGTCACACCCCATATAATGCCCCATGCAGGATGTCACCCCCCCATATAATGCCCCATGCAGGATGTCACCCCCCTATATAATGCCCCACGCAGGATGTCACCCCACCATATAATGCCCCATGCCTCCATACATTAAAAAAAAAATCAAATACTCACCTCACTCCTCCCCTGCTGCTGATGCTCAGCTCTGGGCTCCAGCGTCGCCGGCGTCTTCACGCTCTGCGCTGCCTGTGATGGCTCAGGGGAGGGCGCGGTGGAAAGACGTCATGCACCGCGCCCTCTGAGCTGAGACATCACAGGCGGAGCACAGCAGGAAGACAGCACATCTGCGGAGGCACGGGGAGAGGTAAGTATCCGGCTGCCGGGGCCCTGAGCAAGCAGGGGAGAAGGCCTCCATTTAAATTTTGTTGCAGTGTGTCAGTGAAGTTATTGACACGAGGTCGCTGTGAAAAATAGTAACCTACAGGCCAGCTATTTAAAACTGTGGTTTTCCGTCACATATCACTGCGGTTCAAATCCAGCCATTTGTAGTGGACGTGGAAAATATCGTCCTCCATTTAAAATGGGCAAGGCATGTGGCAAGTGACGGGGAAGTGGACCTGACGGTGATGGTGCATGCAGTGGGCAAGCTGAAATTGTGCCACAACAAACGCCCACATCTTGTCTCTCGACCTTCCTGTCTCAATTAATAGGGGACCACAGAACACCACTATTGAACCCAGAGCAGTGTGAAAAGATTATTGGCAGGATAGCAGATAATGCTTCCAGTCACTTAGCCACCACCACCACCACCCTGTCTTCCACACGGTCAAATACAAAAGGTAAAAGCTGCTGATAAAAAGCGCTAAGGCATATAAAATTCAGCAATTACTACCTTTAATAAAGTCCTTGTAAAAACACAACGCGTTTCGACGGCATGCAAGCCGTCTTCATCAGGTGGTAGAAGGAAATTACCTCAGGAATGTTATATAGGATCAAAAAACAAACCGATTTGACCGCTCATTAATGACATAATAACAATCAGTAATTTAACCCCTTACTATTGTCTGCAAGCCAGCATGTGAAAACACAAACCAGCATATAGGATACCTTGAATCATATTATATTTCACCAAAAAAAAAACACTTTTATTTAAAAAAAAAATTGAAAAATAAGAGTATATATACATACATATATACATACATGCACACACATGAACATACGCATGCATGCATATGACGCGCCCCCTGGGCCATGTTCAAGGGATACCCGGAGCCGGATCTGGATAGGGGTAGTAGTCCTTGTGGCGGTGACCCGGTCCGTGCCCAGGGTGTCAGACTAAGTGGCGGTATATTAGCAGTAGATGTAGGACGACTACGCCACCCGTTGAATGCGGCTATGAGGCCGCCGCTGCAGGGCAGACCGCTGAGGCCGGTGGTACGATTGTGCAGCGTAGATGGTGTAACCCCCAACGGGAGGGGTATGGCCTCAGGGCAGCCGACGTGGATGATGGGGGTAGCAGGAACCACTCAGAGACAATGCGGTGTAGTTCAGGGTCTTTACTGGTGACAAAGATAGACCCTCCCGGAGTACTGGCTAGCGGTCGGGGCCTGGTCAGTCCTTGAGCAGATGGGATCCCCCTTGGCCAGGCGGAGTTGTAGGCCTCCCCAACTAAATATACTCTTCTGGCTTCCTTGCTAGAGGCGGGTAAAGGTAGCCCACGTCCCTGAGTGTACCGTGTGGTGCTCACCCGTATGGCCGGTGACTCGGGGCCTTCTAGTGGCTTCCGCTCCACGACGGCGGTGCTGGTCCCACGCGTGTGACCGTGCCTTCGGGTTTCTTGGCCAGAGGACCTGAAATCCCCTGCCGGTCGGTTTCTGCTGCTGGGTCTGGGTTAATCCCCACAGCCTCGGACTCCGGGTCCGGTGGTAACTCTTCAATCAGGGCGAGCTCTTCAGCTGCCAGCCCCTGATTCCTTTTAGCACTGCTCCCACTGAGCTCCTGATCTTTCTTTCCTATGCTGCTCCTCTTCTCTCTACTCTTCTTCTCTACTTCTCTCTAACCCTGCCTCAGCCCCAGTTTTATATAGGGGAAGTTCTTCCCCTCCCAGGACTGGGCAGGAGGTGTGGCATGCATAGGATTCCTGACCAAGAGACCTCCCACCTGCTCTCAGACATAACATTGCTATTACTGTGGAGACCAGACCCCTGGGGTGCCACATTCCCCCCTAGTGAAAGTTAGTACTCCGGGACTAAACATACTTTTGTAAACATAACAAGGTGCAAACAATAACATTCTGATAGAGACAACACATAAGGTGGTCACGGCGTGTCCGCAACCGGGTGTAACTTTTGAGGAAAACAAGGGTGTCCATTTCACCAACACAGGGAGACGTAACCAGGTAGGGGTCTGTCCTGCCCCGAGTCCTTAACAGTCTTTCAGTCCGTCCTGGGTTACGCTCCAACTATATGCACAAAGGATTCCCGGTAAATCCACCAAAGACTCCTATAAATAACTAGAAACACATAATTATACACAAGCAACAATAAACAGGTAAACATTAATAAAATAACTTGAACATTTAGATCCTCCACCGTATGGGCAGCTGGCCTTTTGTGACCCTAGTGGACCTACGGAGCTGGTTGATTGGTCCTGAGCTACAGGGTATAGGAGCTGTCAAGGGTAAACTGGGCAGCCGTCTACGGACTCTTTGGCTCACTAGGGGTATGGCAGGCTCACTATAAGCAGAGGGTTGATTTTCCTGGTCTGCTTGTGTGGGGCCTTCTGCCTCCTGGACCGGCTGTTCTTCCAGTTCTACCTGTGTCTCCGTAGGCACTTGGGATGCTGGTTGGAGGAACGTGAGGACGGGTACCACAACAGCACCATTGACTTGAGTCCAAGACCGAGGGAAGTCTCCGAGCACAGTACTAACCATATCTTCCCTTTCCTCTACGGGTCGAGGGTCCTCTTGTTCCTCTTCAGGGTTCCGTAGCTGTTCGGGACACTTCTTTAGGTGATCCCGGGATACAATGGCTGTGGTTTCCCCTCCGTCTTTACTGATTGTACAGATCTTTGGGTTGTCGTGGCTTGAGGGCAGTACGGTGTACGGGTCCTTCTCCCATTGGTCGTCCAACTTGTGGAGCCGTCTTTTCCTCTTCAAGACCTGCTCTCCGGGCACCAGGGGAACAGCGGGAGCATACTGGTTGTAAGTTTTCTCTTGTCTTTCCCTAGCTTGACAGAGACTACGCTCCACGCTCTCCTGTACTTTTCGGTATTGCTGCTGCCTTTCTGTGTCCCAGTTGGCTTCTGGTGAAGTGTCCTCGGGTGTCAGGACTCCCATCTCCAGATCAACAGGAAGCTTACCAGGTCTTGCCCTCATTAGGTAAGCCGGGGTACAGTTGGTGGAACCTACGGGGATGTGGTTGTATAGGTCCACCAGGTCGGGCAGCTTCTCAAGCCACAGACTGCGTTCCTCCAGGGGCAATGTTTTCAGGAGATCTATCACCACCTGGTTCATTTTCTCACAAAGTCCATTAGTTTGCGGGTGATAGGGTGTTGTTCTTATCTTCCGGCATCCATACAGGGTGCAGAACTCCTGGAAGACCTCCGCTTCAAAGGCAGGCCCCTGGTCCGTCAGCACCTGCTCCGGGTATCCATGCGGACGGCAGAAGTGCTGCTGGAAGGCTCTAGCTGCTCTGTGAGCCGTTAAGTCCTTGACGAGGACGACAACCAAGAACCGGGAGTAGTGATCCACGATGGTTAACGCGTAGACGTAGCCACTTCTGCTTGGGGTCAGTTTTACATGATCCAAGGCTACCAGTTCCAACGGCTGTCTGGTGATGATGGACCGCAGGGGAGTCTTCTGGCTGGCACGGTCCCTCCTTCTTAAGTTGCATGGGCCACAGTCTCTGCACCACCTCTCGATGATTCCTCTCATGCCTACCCAATGGAACCGCCCGCGCAGCAGGAACTCCAGCTTCTTCCATCCGAAATGCCCAGCTCCGTCGTGGTATGCCTCCATCACCATAGCTGCGTCTCTTCTTGGCACCACTACTTGCCAGATTAGTTCATGCGTCCGGGAGTTAACCATTCTGCGGCACAACTTTCCCTTGTAAAGGAATAGTCGACTCTTCTCAGCCCACAGTTGCTTGGCTTCCTCCGGAGCGTCTGGGTCAAGGCGTGCATCTGGCCGAGTCAGCATCTCCTTTACCAGACGGACGGCAGGGTCACTGTCTTGCATCTCCACCCAGTTGTAATGAGGTAAGGGGTTGAACGTAGCGGTTTGCTTACTTCTTACACGGTGGGAATACTGGATAGTCCCATGACGGTGGAACGCGGGGAGCTCAACTTCTTCCAGTTCCTCTGAATCTTCCCCTACGTCCGGTAGGTTTGGCATCCTGGACAGGGCGTCTGCGTTGGTATTGGAGCGTCCTGCCCGGTATTTGATTGTAAACTCATAGTTGGACAAGCGGGCCATCCATCTCTGCTCTAGGGCACCGAGTCTTGCAGTGTCCAGGTGTGTCAACGGGTTGTTATCCGTGTACACGGTGAACCGGGAAGAAGCGAGGTAGTGCTTAAAGCGTTCGGTGACTGCCCACACCACTGCCAGGAACTCTAGCTTAAATGAGCTGTAATTCTCAGGGTTTCTTTCGGTGGGTCGCAGTTTTCGGCTGGCGTAAGCAATTACCCGTTCTTTCCCCTGCTGGATCTGGGATAGTACGGCTCCTAGCCCGATGTTACTGGCGTCGGTGTAGAGGATAAAGGGCTGGCTATAATCAGGGTACACCAGGATTTCATCCCCCGTGAGGGCCATCTTCAGCTGGCGGAAGGACTCTTCTTCCAACTTCTCCCATCTGAAGGGCGGCTTCTGGTTCTTGGCCTTCCTGGACTGGCCTATCAGGAGGTCCTGCATAGGAGCTGCCTTTCTGGTGAAACCGGGTATGAACCTTCGGTAGTAGCCTACCAACCCGAGGAACTGCCTCACTTCCTTTACGCTGGAGGGGCTTGGCCATTCCTTAATTGCGGTGATCTTATCAGGGTCGGGAGCCACTCCGTCAGCACTCACCACGTGTCCCAGGTACTGCACCTTTGGTTTCAGGAGGTGACATTTGGAAGGTTTCACCTTTAGGCCGTAACTTGCCAGAGCTTCAAACACTTCTGCCAGGTGCTTCAGGTGGTCCTCGTAGGTCTTGGAGTAGACGATGACATCGTCCAGGTATAACAGGACCGTCTCAAAGTTCCGGTGTCCCAGACAGCACTCCATCAATCGCTGGAAGGTTCCTGGTGCGTTGCAGAGTCCAAACGGCATGCAGGTAAACTCGCTAAGTCCCATCGGGGTGGTGAATGCGGTCTTCTCCCGATCCGCCTCTGCTACAGGAACCTGCCAGTACCCGCTAGTGAGATCCAAGGTGTAGAAGAAGTTAGCAGATTTTAAAGCAGCCAAAGACTCCTCTATTCTTGGTAAGGGGTACGCATCTTTGTGTGTGATACGGTTAATTTTCCGGTAATCTACACACATTCTCATGGTGTTGTCTTTCTTTTTGACCAAGACTAGTGGAGCTGCCCAGGGGCTACAGCTATCCCTGATTACCCCAGCCTCCTTCATGTCTCTAAGCATCCCCTTGGCGTGTTGGTAGTGTGCAGGGGGTACGGGCCGATACCTGTCTTTTATGGGAGGATGGTCTCCCGTGGGGATGTGGTGTTCTACCCCCTTGACTCGCCCGAAGTCTAACGGGTGTTTACTAAACACTCTCTCGTACTCTTGAACCACCCGGTAGACTCCCTGTTTCTGGTGGGAGGGAGTGGAGTCAGTACCCAAATGTAGTTGCTGACACCAATCCTCCATTATTTTCTCAGAGCTGTTACCTTCCTCCGGATGAGATGGAGGCAAGGGTTCCACAGACTGTATAGAATTTTGGTTGATAGTATATAATTTGGCTAGCGTAGCATACCGGGGCAGGTATACTTCCCTTTTCCCAATATTTATTATGCGAACGGGTACCCTCCCATGGCGTACATCAACTACCCCCCGGGCTGTCAAAATGGTGGGCCTACTGTCTGAGTAGACTGGCTCTACCATGGCCTGGTAATCTCTACCTCTCAGACCAATAGCTGCCCGGCACCAAATCATCATTTCACTTTTCGGGGGTATGGCAATAGGGAAAGGGTCACACATTCTTACGCTACCAATCTCACCGCCGGAGAGTTCCACTTGTTGCCGTCGCATCAGTGCCCGGATCTCTTTCTGGAGCACTCGCTGCTGGCCGGAGCTGGCGTTCTTGGCAACCTGCTGTAAAATGAAAATCACCTCTGCAAGACAATTTTCAATCACATTAGTTCCTAGAGTTATCTTTGGGTGACTCTCGCGCTTGTCAATGTCCACAATGATCAGTCCCTGTGCTGCCAGTTCGACTCTACCGATTTTAATGGTCATCTCTTTAAATCCGATCTGCGGCACGGGTTGACCATTGCTGGCAATGATACTCAAGTCGTCGTCAGGGTAGCGGGTTATATCCGAGTCATTCCAGTACTGCTTGAAGAGCACGTACGGGATGGTGGTGACCTGTGACCCGGTTAGTTGGGCCACCAGGATGCTCACTTTTTGCTCTTCTGTGAGGGGGTACACCTGGAAGAGGCTATCCAGCTTTTCTCTAAAGTCATTCAGGGTATGTGACTCCCCTGAGTATTGGGGTAGCCAGGCTGCTCCCGGGATATAGGGCATGGTAAAAGGCATGACTGCAGCAGCGCTGGCGGGGGTTGAGGCAGTGAAGCTCTCCTCCGTATCCGACATCTTCCTCCCCCCTAGTGAACCGTGGCCTACCTTGCGATGATCCTCTTCCGTAGGCCGCGGCTCCGCAGTGGATCGTCAGGGTTGAGGACCTTCCGTCGCGCTCCTGTGACGTCGGCGTCTGCTGGGCTCCTTCCAGGACCTTACGCGACGTCTGGACGTGAGGCGGGGCTTCAGTTCTCGCGCGCTTTTGGAATCCACGCCCCTCTTCTTCCCGCGCGGCGTCCCCAAGATGGCGTCCAACGGCGGGAAAACTCCACGGAAGGCGGGAAGAAGGCTGAAAATGGCGCCGGATGGCGGGAATCTTCACCGATGGCGGGAAGAAGGCTGAAGATGGCGCCGGATGGCGGGAATCTTCGCCACAGGTAAGTTTAAAAGTCTCTTTTTTCAGGCACGCAGTACCCGGTGGTTGCGGGCACGAAATCCTGCCGACTACGCCAAAAGCTGACGCGCCCCCTGGGCCATGTTCAAGGGATACCCGGAGCCGGATCTGGATAGGGGTAGTAGTCCTTGTGGCGGTGACCCGGTCCGTGCCCAGGGTGTCAGACTAAGTGGCGGTATATTAGCAGTAGATGTAGGACGACTACGCCACCCGTTGAATGCGGCTATGAGGCCGCCGCTGCAGGGCAGACCGCTGAGGCCGGTGGTACGATTGTGCAGCGTAGATGGTGTAACCCCCAACGGGAGGGGTATGGCCTCAGGGCAGCCGACGTGGATGATGGGGGTAGCAGGAACCACTCAGAGACGATGCGGTGTAGTTCAGGGTCTTTACTGGTGACAAAGATAGACCCTCCCGGAGTACTGGCTAGCGGTCGGGGCCTGGTCAGTCCTTGAGCAGATGGGATCCCCCTTGGCCAGGCGGAGTTGTAGGCCTCCCCAACTAAATATACTCTTCTGGCTTCCTTGCTAGAGGCGGGTAAAGGTAGCCCACGTCCCTGAGTGTACCGTGTGGTGCTCACCCGTATGGCCGGTGACTCGGGGCCTTCTAGTGGCTTCCGCTCCACGACGGCGGTGCTGGTCCCACGCGTGTGACCGTGCCTTCGGGTTTCTTGGCCAGAGGACCTGAAATCCCCTGCCGGTCGGTTTCTGCTGCTGGGTCTGGGTTAATCCCCACAGCCTCGGACTCCGGGTCCGGTGGTAACTCTTCAATCAGGGCGAGCTCTTCAGCTGCCAGCCCCTGATTCCTTTTAGCACCAATGATTTCTATTGAGTTCCTCGACAAAAAGAGTGGCCTCCTCCTCAGTGCCATCCCACAAAAAAATGAGATTGTATATGTGTGGCGCCCCTGAGGGTTCGACCGCCACAGGGATGCTGCACTTCTCTAATGGAGTGTAGTGTTCCTCCTCTGAGGTAAGAACAGTGTGATAGTCGTGACCCAACCTTTGCATCCAACACCACATTTCTCCACCAGAGGGAGCTGGTATGCACTAGGTGCTGCTCCCCTGGTTACTGGGAGACTGGGGAACCAAGAGTTAGGGGAACCAGTTAGTGGGTGAGGGTGGAGGACCTACAAGTTAGTTGCACTTTAAATTTCAGATTTAATACATTGCCATCTTGGCTCATGGTCTTTTGGCTGTCATTTTCATGGTGATCTTCATCACTGAGAGTGGATCCTGTGTGGACCTGCAGTAGATGGGGACACGGCCCTCGCATCTTAGCCTTGGGGTCGAGAGGCAGGTTGCAGATAATGAAGGTCTCAACCCGGTCAAGGACCATAATCAAGAAGGCCCGGAGCTTAAGAGTGTAGCTCCATAGCAAATGGATCCCAGGGAGGATGCAGACGGAGCGGCGTACGCCACCTGTCCTCGCCTGTCACACTGACTCTGCGTACAGGAGGTCAGGGGCCTAAGCTGACCCTAAGCTGGGGCCCTGACTAATCCCTCTACCTGGAGGTACTGTTAAAGGTACAGAGGTCCAGGCCGCCAGCGTAACCCCTACCTCCTGAGGATCCCTGCACCTCAGTAATCTAGTCCTGAGAAGGACCCCAATCACAACAATAGGGGACAGGAAATAATATGCCAACACTCAGTACTTAGACGAACGAGACAGAACAAGGGTCAACTACAGAGGGAACACCAACGGGAAAGGAGATAAATGATAAAGCGAGGAAGGGAAAAACCACACCAAATACACTTAGCTCAGAACTCCAAAATACCACGATCCGCTCTGTTTGTCTGTATGAAATGCTTTCACCGACACTTCCCTAACAGACTGGCAGGCATTTGAAGGAGTCCCACTACTGCAGCATTGATTGCAGCAGGGCGAGGCTGGACCTCGTCTAGCACAGAGAGAGAGAGTTAACTCCCTCACTGCCGAAAAACACAAAACACCAAAAACTCAGCTGCGAGAAGTCAGGCTGTGTAATCGTGACGATCTTCGTGGCGACACACCCGTGACATCGCCATGCTGATATATTTAGAGTATGTGAGTAAAGCCTTGGAAGTTCACCCCTATGGCCTCCGGACTGTTTATTCTGCGCCACACCGCGCAACGCGGAGCATGTACTCCTCTACTACTACCCCCTCCATCCTGTCCCTCTGCCCTGAGGCCTCGCTCCGCCTGTGGGGAGTAGTAATAACTTTGGCCGTCATAACACCATGCCTCAGCGGACTGCAGCGGCGCTGGTGGCCTTTCACCAGTTACCACACGTGGCGTAGTCGTTAACCAGCCACTCAACCCGGATAAGCCCACACCATCTTTTTTAACTGTGACGGCCCTGAGCACGGGTCGGGTCCGGGCCACGGCTGCACCCCATCTCTCCATCACAGGACCTGACTCCGAGTCCCCCATCTCCCAGGGTAAAGAAAAGGGCTGTTCGAGTAGAGGCGTCACAGACCTGGCGTAGGCGGCAGGATTGCGTGCCCGCAGCAAAGGAAGGAGTTGCCCATTGCTACCGGGTACTGTGTGCCTTACACCTTGAACTGTCGTTTTTACACTTAAAATGGCACCCGCCCAAGAAGAACAGGCGCCATAATACTGTGAAAAGACTGTCTTTGAACACCTCCCATCGTGGGCTGGGCTCCCATATGGTGCCAAACATGTGGACTGCCCCTTCCATCAGAGACTGTCCGCGGGGTAATGCCCATCAAACCGGATGGGCTGAACGAAGGCGGGCCTGTCAACATGCCGCCCAGGAACCGCACTGAAAGAGGAGGAAGAAGAGAAGGGACAAGGTGTGGCCATTGCAGTCTCAGCATCGCCACCACTGGAAGCGGACATGGACGCTGCGGAGGGAACTCAAGACGAGCCTTCTGCAGCTGGCTCGGCTGCCAGTACTAGTGGGGACAGAGCCAGCAGAAACCCACACTGGCATGCGCCCCAAATTCCCGGCATTGGACCGAGCAGTCTGGTCCGAAGGTGCATGGAGGCGGCTGCGCGGTGGCAGGAGGAGCAACGGCGGGAGAAAGAAACCCTCCGCCAAGGAGCAGCAGATCAGGAAGAGGAGGCTTCAGAGGGCGCCTGCGGACTAGAGACGGGTGAGTCAGAACCCCTTACCCCGGCCGCTGAGGAAATGGTGTCCCTCCTGGACTTCTGGTCTGAGTGCCTACTGCCCGACGCAGTGACCTGGGAGCAGGCTCTGGCCCCGAAGCTCCAGGCTGCCGCCATCTCTGGAGACCTCCGTGGTCTCCCGCCTCCATTACCAGAAGACCCCGGGCCTGCATGGGAATATATGGGCCCCAACCAGGAAAGGCCCACGGACTCGGGCCTGCTGCAGCGCCCCCTAACGCTGCTTCCGGGCTCCACAGTCACCTGCCCGGCGGCGGGAGAAAGGGCCTGGGACAACCGGGGGGGGCAACTTAGAAGGCTTCCCCCGTGAGCCCCAGGCCGAAGAGAGGAGAAGGGAGCAGTACCTTCAACAAATCCTCCAACTAAATCAGGAGCAGCAAGAACGGGAGGCACGGTGTGAGCAGCTCCGAGTTCAGGCCAAAGCTGCGAAGTTCGAAGCCCGCAAAAAGGAGGCGTCCCACCCAAGTCCCCGTGAAGAAGGGCAGGTTGTCCACTTCCACCAGGAGGCAGGATGGGACTTCATCAGGAGTCCCGGGCTGAGGCAGGACGTCTTCTTCAACCGTCGCGACGTCGAGCCCCAGCTCAAAAAGGGACACCCTGGCCGGAACCTCACCCCCGGTGATGTAGTGTCCTTCACCAGCCACAGCGGGGTGTGGGGGTGGTACGCCCTGGATGTTCACAGAGTCTCCAGGAGTGATGCCCTCGCGCACCCACCTGTGGAGGACCGGTCAGCCTCTGTCGGGAGGAATGAGCCATTTCCCCGGTGGGAATACATGGACTAAGCAGCCCCCGGCTGTTGTTATGGTTGAGATCAAGTTGTTTTATATTTTGAATTGATTTATTCCCCGTTACCAGAGACATTGGTCCCTGTGGACTATGGCAGGCGGCAGACTTTACTTGTATATAGTTTGCATCTTTTCAGGTGCTCCATATTGGTTTTATGCAAAACCGTGTATACCTTTCTACCTCAACACCGCAGAAGGAAAACCTGTCAGGGTGGCTTTCTGGGAGGTCTAACTCAGGAGCTTCATGCCCTGCAGTCTCCCCAGGGCCTACGTTGAGAGTGTGGGATAGGCCCCTTGCACTTCTGATCTGACTCTGCGTCTTTGCACTTTAACCCGCCTGTCTGCACAAAATGTCTCTGGAAAATGTTAGCACTTTTATCATTTTATACTTTTGTATTTTTGTACTGTATAACCTGTTATGCAACGTTTAAGAAGATGGGCCTCCCATAAAGGGAAGATAGTTCATGTTTATATAAAAAGAAAATTTCCTGGGTGTTACTTCTTTTGCAGCCCACGGATGTGCTGTGTTTTACCAGGGGGGAATGTGGCGCCCCTGAGGGTTCGACCGCCACAGGGATGCTGCACTTCTCTAATGGAGTATAGTGTTCCTCCTCTGAGGTAAGAACAGTGTGATAGTCGTGACCCAACCATTGCATCCAACACCACATTTCTCCACCAGAGGGAGCTGGTATGCATTAGGTGCTGCTCCCCTGGTTACAGGGAGACTGGGGAACCAAGAGTTAGGGGAACCAGTTAATGGGTGAGGGTGAAGGACCTACAAGTTAGTTTCACTTTAAATTTCAGATTTAATACATTGCCATCTTGGCTCATGGTCTTTTGGCTGTCATTTTCATGGTGATCTTCATCACTGAGAGTGGATCCTGTGTGGACCTGCAGTAGATGGGGACAAGTCCCTCGCACCTTAGCCTTGGGGTCGAGAGGCAGGTTGCAGATAATGAAGGTCTCAACCCGGTCAAGGACCATAATCAAGAAGGCCCGGAGCTTAAGAGTGTAGCTCCATAGCAAATGGATCCCAGGGAGGATGCTGACGGAGCGGCATACGCCACCTGTCCTCGCCATGCTGATATATTAAGAGGGAGTCCGGCTGCAAGAGGGGTACCGGCCCCCGACACCCGATCTTGCTACTCTACGTCCTGGTCAGGAAAGCCTGGTAGGCCCTGAGGATCCCACCGGGTATCGGACGGAGAGGAGCTGCCACCCGTGCCCTTGTTCTGAGAGGAGCTCAGAGGGAGACCCGGCCTATTTGCACACACATGGACAGGAAAGGATTTGGACTGTAGTTCGGGAACACTCTGGTGAAGGGTCCCGACTGAATGCTGGACTTACTCGGAGGTTGTCAGACCCCCGTCTCTGGTGACCGCAGGACTCCGCGGGGAGCAGGGAGTCGCCTTCCTACTGCCATCTATGTGAGTAAAGCCTTGGAAGTTCACCCCTATGGCCTCCGGACTGTTTATTCTGCGCCACACCGAGGGACGCGGAGCATGTACTCCTCTACTACTACCCCCTCCATCCTGTCCCTCTGCCCTGAGGCCTCGCTCCGCCTGTGGGGAGTAGTAATAACTTTGGCCGTCATAACACCATGCCTCAGCGGACTGCAGCGGCGCTGGTGGCCCTTCACCAGTTACCACAGGTTGCGTAGTCGTTAACCAGCCACTCAAGCCGGATAAGCCCACACCATCTTTTTTAACTGTGACGGCCCTGAGCACGGGTCGGGTCCGGGCCACGGCTGCACCCCATCTCTCCATCACAGGACCCGACTCCGAGTCCCCCATCTCCCAGGGTAAAGAAAAGGGCTTTTCGAGAAGAGGCGTCACATATGTATCGCCTGTAGAGGGTAATGTGGGAACCCACTGTGAGGGACAGCGCAATGAAGATGGACTCAAATGCACCCATAGAGAGATTAGCGTAACTGGGTGCAAATCTCGTCCCCATTGCGCAGCCCCTCAACTGGCGGTAGATGGATCCTTCAAACGAAAACACGTTGTTATCCAAAATGAAAGCTATGGCAGACAGAAGAAAATCCCTCTGTTGCACAGGTAACAAATCATCTGATTCAAGATAAGACCCTACTGCCTTGAGGCCCAATTCGTGGGAAATGTTGTTATACAATGCCGATATATCAAGAGTTAGAAGAATATAGCAACATTTCCCGCGAATTGGGCCCTACATTCTACAGCTCCTGCACCTCATCCTCCTCCTCCTCTTCAGCCTCCATCTCTGAAATGACCTCATCAGTAGCAAGCTGGAAGTGACGCGCCCCCTTGGCCGTGGGGTACTCGGTAGCCGGGCCGTCGGTGCTGGGGGATGTCACGGTGGCAGTGACCCGGTCCGTGACCCAGGGCGGTCAATTAAAGGGAAAGTAAAAGGGCAATAACGTTTTTAGAGATAATGTTCGTGACGCCACCTGTGGTATGCGGCTATATGGGGCCGCCGCTGCGGTGCAGATCCCCTGGAGCTGATGATGATGCAGCAGAATTGGTTCAGCTCTCCACAGGCAGAGCTAAGCTCCGGGGCAGTGTAGATGATTTGAAGAGTAGATGTTGTCGGCTGGGACAGTGTCGTGCAGGGCTGAGGGTGCAGGTAATGAATAGACAACGCATTAATGGCGGTTTCCTCTTAGCTTAACTTGCTGTTTGGCAGAGCAGACCGGGGCACGGTACTAGCTGGTAGAGGAGGTCCAGGCGGCCTGGAAGCAAGTTAGGGATCCACCTCGCCAGGTGGAGTTGTAGGCCTTCCCTCTGCGCTATTCTCTTTGGCCCTGCTGCTTGAAGCTATGCTGCGGCCCTCGTCCCTGAGTAAAAACGTCTTTCTCCTCACCCGTATGGCAGGCAGCTTGGGCCTTCCTCAAGTGTCGCTCCCACGTGGCGGTGCTGGGCTCTATGGTGCTGCTGTGCCACCGGGCGTCTGGTGGGGCCAGGAGACCTGCAGTCTCCTGCCCTCCAGATTCTGCTGCTGGGCCTTCAGTGCCCAACAACCATGGACTCCGGTGTCCGGTTCACTTGCGCTTCTTTCCTATGGGGCGAGCTTGTACACATCTCACTTCCCCAGGTCCTTCCTCGTCGCTGCCTGACTCCAACTCTCCTCAACTCACTCTTACTAACCCCGCCTACAGATTCCAGTTGTTAAGGGGAGGAGCTCCCCTTTCTGGTCTGGAGCCAGGAAAGTGTTGTATGCTGGTATACCTGATTAGGGGACCCCTCCTTGCTTCCAGGCATGGCATCACTCCATGTGAGGGAGGCAATGCCACTGTGGCAACCGGACCCCTGGGGTGCCAAATTCCCCCCTAGTTAAATTCAGTACTCCCGGACTGAGCATACCTTTTTGAATTAACAATTAACAACAATAACAATTCACATTACCAAAAATTTACAAAGTCTCAAAAAGCAAAAATCACAAAAACCCAACAAAAATTTGTAGCAGTCACTGCGGCGCTTAGTCTTTACGCCGCTCTCCGGGAATTGTCTTTTTCCGGATGCCTGAAGGTTGGTTGGTGGGAACCGCCTCAACCCACTTCGCGTATCGCGCCTGGGCATGGCTTCAGGGCACTCTGTCGGTGGGCCCGGTTTTCGGCCACGTCTGCGGTTTATTTTCGAGGCTAACACTTATCTTTATTCAACATTGTCCTGACCACACCTAGTCCTGTGGTCCATTTGTCCATAAATTTAATAACTATATCTTAACGGTTGCAACTATATACTATACACTTATATTTTATTACACTTTAGTTCTTATAGCGGGCAGGGAGCTGACCTATGGTACTACGGGTTGATCTACGCAGTACATTTGTTGCCAATGACCTACCCGGGTCTCTAGTGTCTACCGCTGGTGTGGTGGGTGCACTATTCACTACGCTTCTTGTGGACCTACGTAGTACTGGTGTACCAGATTGCCTTTTGCGAACTCCTATACTCACCATGGGACTGACAGATTCACCGCTAGCAGGGGGTAGATTCACTTGTTCCACTGCTGCTGTGGCATCTGTTGCTGGTGCTGTCTGGTCTCTCTGCTGTTCCAGAGTCTCTGTGGCTTCCGGTGAGGCTACTTGGGGAAAGGTCAGGACAGGTTGCTCGGTTCACCTGCGTCCAAGACCGGGGAAATTCTCCAAGGATGGTTTGAACCGTCTCTTCCACCTTTTCTGTGTGCTGGGGGCTGTTTTGGTCTTCCTCCTGGTGTCTCAATTGATCAGGGCATATCTTCAGGTGGTCTCATGAGACTGCTGCCGAAGTCTCTCCTCCATCTTTACTGATGAGGCATACTTTGGTATTGTTAAAATTTGAAGGTAAGACGGTGTATGGCTCAACCTCCCACTGATCATCTAATTTGTGAACTCGTCTCTTCCTTTTGAGTACTTGTTCTCCAGGTGACAAGGGAACTTCAGGTGTGTGCTGACTATAAGGTCTTTCCTGCCTCTGTCTGGCCTGGGACAAACTTCTCTCTACACATTCTTGCATCTTGCGGTATTGTTGCTGCCGCTCTGTATCCCAATCTGCATTTGGTCATGTCTCAGGTGTTAAAACTCCCATGTCTAAGTCAATGCATAGCTTACCAGGTCTTGCCCTCATCAGGGAGGCAGGTGTACAGTTGGTGGAGTTCACCAGGATGTGGTTATATAGGCCCACCAAATCCGGTAGCTTCTCTGGCCACAGGCTACGCTCTTCAAGAGGCGTCTTCAACAGGTCTATTACCACCTGGTTAATTTTCTCGCACAACACGTTGGTCTGGCGCTGATACGGCGTCGTCCTTATTTTCTTGCAGCCGTACAGGTTACAGAATTCTTGAAACACTTCTGCTTCAAAGGCTGGACCTTGGTCAGTCAGCAGTCGTTCAGGGTAACCGTGCAGGCAACAAAAGTGTTGTTGAAACGCTTTGGCAGCCGTCTTAGCCGTCTGATCTTTCACTGGCACTACTACCAGGAATCGGGAGTAGTGTTCTACTATGGTGAGAGAGTAGACATACCCTGACCGGCTTGGGGCTAGCTTCACGTGGTCCAAGGCTACCAGTTCAAGTGGTTGTTTGGTGATTATGGGCTGCAGGGGAGCCCTCTGGCTATCACGGTCTTTCCATCTCAGGTTGCATGGACCACATTCTCGACAACATCTCTCGATTGCATTCCTCATGCCAACCCAGTAGAATCGCTCACGTAGCAGGACTTTCCAACTTCTTCCACCTGAAGTGTCATGCTCCATCGTGGTACGCCTCCAGGACCATTGGCGCATCCTGCTTCGGGACTACCACCTGCCAGACCAGTTCGTGTGTCCGGGAGTTGATGCTTCTTCGACACAGCTTTCCCTCGTAGATGAACAGCTTGGTCTTCTCCTTCCACAACTGTTGGGTCTCCTGTGGAGCATCTGGATCAGGGTGCGAGTCAGCTTGTGTCAGCAACTCCTTTACTAGGTGGACAGCCAGATCGCTATCCTGCGTCTCTGCCCATCCATGGTGGGGCAATGGGTTAAACGTGGCCTCTCTGTTGGCGGAGCACTTGTCCCTCACACAGTGGGAGCACTGGGTCACCCCGTGACGATGGAAAGCGGGTATCTCTATCTCCTCCAGCTCTTCCGGGTCTTCTCCCCCATCTTGCAAGTTGGGCATCCTGGACAGCGTATCAGCATTAGCATTTTTATGCCCCGCCCGATACTTGATGGTAAACTCGTAGTTGGACAGTCAAGCCATCCATCGTTGTTCTAGGGCACCAAGCTTCGCAGTCTCCAGGTGCGTCAACGGGTTGTTATCCGTGAAGACTGTAAATCTGGAGGAGGCGAGGTAGTGTTTGAAGCGCTCTGTTACAGCCCAGACTACGGCTAAAAACTCCAACTTAAAGGAACTATAGTTGTCGGAGCTTCCTGCTGGTGTAGGCAATCTCTCTCTGCCCTGCTGTACCTGGGACAGAACCGATCCCAATCCCACGTTGCTGGCATCCATATGGAGTACAAAGGGTTGGCCATAGTCGGGGTAGGCCAGGACTTCGTCTCCAGTAAGAGCCACTTTCAGTCGAGTGAAGGATTCATCTTCTGGTTTACCCCATTTGAACGGAGGAGTCGGGTCCTTGGCCCTCTTGGACTGGCCCACTAAGAGGTCCTGCATGGGTGCCGCTATCTTGGTGAAACCCTTGATGAATATCCTGTAGTAGCCTACCAGCCCGAGGAACTGCTGCATTTCCTTGATAGTGGAGGGTCTTGGCCAGTCCTTGATCACGGTGACTTTTTCAGGTTCTGGTGCTACACCTTCGGCGCTTACCATATGGCCTAGGTACTGCACCTTGGGCTTCAACAGGTGGCATTTGGACGGCTTTACTTTCAGGCCAAAACCAGATAGGGCTTCGAACACCTCAGCCAGGTGGTCCTGGTGGTCTTCGTACGTCTTGGAGTAGACGATTACGTCATCTAGGTACAGCAGAACAGTTTTGAAGTTTTTGTGTCCTAGGCAACACTCCATTAACAGTTGAACTCGAAGAGGCCCATTGGTGGCGTAAACGCTGTCTTCTCTCTGTCCGCCTCTGCCACGGGAACCTGCCAATACCCACTGGTAAGATCTAAAGTGGAGAAATAGTTAGCAGACCTCAGTGCTGCTAATGATTCCTCAATTCTGGGTAATGGGTAGGCGTCCTTATGTGTAATGCGGTTAATCTGCCTATAATCAACACACATCCTCATTGTACCATCTTTCTTTCTAACGAGGACTAATGGAGCTGCCAGGGGCTACAACTATCTCTGATCACCCCAGCCTCCTTCATCTCCCGTAACATTCCCTTGGCACATTGGTAGTGAGCTGGGGGTACAGGCCGGTACCTCTCTTTAATGGGTGGATGATCTCCTGTGGGGATATGATGTTGGACCCCTTTTACCTGCCCAAAATCTAGTGGGTGTTTGCTAAAGACTCGCTCATATTCTTGGACCACCCGGTACACTCCATGCTTTTGGTTTAAAGGAGTGGAGTCAGTTCCTACTTGCAGCTTCTGACACCAATCCTCCATCTGCCCCTTGGGACCATTGTCTTCCGCCTGTTCGGACGGAGGTAAGGGCTCCACTGCCTTTATTGCATTGTTACTGACAGTGAACAGCTTAGCAAGGGTGGCATACCGGGGTAAATGGACCTCTTTCTCCCCACAATTCAGGATGCGTATCGGTACTCTCCCCTTGTGGACATCGACTACACCACTGGCTGTCAAGATGGTGGGCCTACTATCAGAGTACACGGGTTCTACCAGGGCCTGATAATCTTGACTCCTGAGACCTATTGCTGCCCGACACCATATAACATTTCACTCCTACGGGGCATTGCAATGGGGAATGGATCACTCATTCTGACACTGCCGACTTCTCCACCAGACAGCTCTACCTGTTGTCTCTGCATCAGGGCTTTGATCTCCTTCTGCAGAACTCGCTGCTGACTGGAACTGGCAGTCTCTGCGACCTGTTGCAACAAAATGATAATTCTCTATCACATTGGTGCCTATAGTTATCATAGGATGGCTTTCTCGGCGATCAAAATCAACAATAATCATCCCTTGTGATAGCAATTCTACTCGGCCAACCTTTATGGTCACCTCTTTATACCCAACCTGAGGCAAGGGCTGGCCATTGCTGGCTGTTAATTTATCTGGACTGCGGGTAATGTCAGAATCAGTCCAATATCGTTTATAAAGGATATATGGCATCGTTGTCACCTGGGAACCAGTGTCCAGCAATGCGTTCATCGGGATGCCATCAAGCACGACAGGTAGGACCGGTCTCCCTCCCACGTACTTATCTCGCCAGCTTTGTGGGCCTGGTCGTCTTACTCCTGGGGGTTGGCCCGCTGCCCCAGGGGTTGCTCGTTTAAATTGCAGATCTTGCGAGGTGCCCCTCCTTTTGACAGTGGCGACAGATTGGTTGTCCTCTCTGGTCGTAGCGATTGCTGTTTGTCCCTCTGGTCGGTGGAATTCTTCTCTGCCATCGCCACGGGACGTCATCTGGACTGGAAGCCAGTTGAATTCTTTCCTTTGGAGACACTTGCATGGCCTGCATGGTTTTGGTTAGTGTAGCCACACTTTTGGTCAGCTCCTGGACCTGAAGGCGTAGGTCTGCAGACGGGTCATTATCTAGGGTCTGCGCGTCAGCTTCCACAGGTGCCGGGGAAAAGGACGCCACCTCCTGGTGGTATGTGATAGCTGGGCGCCGGAGGGGTGCAGTGCCACTTGGGGTTGGTTCTCGCAGCACCCGGATGGCTCGGTCTTTAAATTGCGCAAAGTCCAGATCAGGGTTTTGCAGAGCCATTATGTGCAGCTGTGTCCAGTGAGCGTTAGACAGGAGCCCCTCAATAAACTGTTCAGTTAGCAATCTGTCCTCGTCTCGCACACTGTCGGGGTCTACCTGTTTAATGGCCCATAGCGCCTCCTGCAGGTTTAGAGCATAGTCTCGTACACTGTCCTGCACCCTTGTTTGTACCCGTAGAACTTCATTTTAATCTCTGCTGCTCAAAGGTATCCTCTAACCGGGCAGTATTTCCTTAACAGTGCTTTTGTCCCTGCCTGGCCAGGACTTCACCTCCCTCTGGGCTGCACCGATTAGCTGGCCTATAAGGATGCTGACTTTCTGCTCCTCAGACAGGGGGTACACTCGGAACAAACTGCACAGTCTCTCCTCAAAGTCGCTCAGGGTGTGCGAATCCCCTGAGTACTGGGGCAACTACGCCGCCCCTGGTATATATGGCATTGATAACGGCATTACAGTGGTGGCGGCCGCGCCGGCAGCTGCATCCTCTCCCAGGTTGGGCATCTTCCTCCCCCCTAGTGAACCTCAGCCAGGTCCTGGGTTTCTGCTGATGTACCAGTATGCTGCTCTGCAGGCGAGAGGGATCACAGCCCAGCCTCATCTCATCCCAATGTGGATTGGGTGACAATGAGGAAGAGGAGGAGAAAGAAAAGGAGCTAGTTTCCTGCGCTATAGACGGTACTACCTGCACAACTGTCATACCGTTTGTTCAGCGTGGATGGACTGAGGACAGGGAGGAGGAGGAAGAATAGGAGGAGGAGAGCATGGTCAGTCGTCCTCTTGGTGAGGACACGGAAGTCTTGCCTCTTTGCAGTCTGGCACACATGGCTGAGTTTATGTTACGCTGCCTTTCTCCTGACCTTCGCATTGTCCAACTTTTGGGTGACAGTCATTACTGGTTGGTGACGCTTCTAGACCCACGCTACAAGGAGAAATTTATGTCTCTAATTCCCTTGCAGAACAGGCCTAATAAAATGGTGCAGTATGAGAAGGCCCTTGTTGCGGAATTATTAAAAAAATTCCCATCTGAAAGCGCTGGCGGCAGAGGCCACAGTTCGTTGGACAACCAAGGAGTACAGGCGAGAGAGCCACAAATGCAGTCCAACAGAGGCAGGGGAACACTGTCAAAGTTCTGGGACAGTTTTCTCAGACCCTCCCATCGCACAGGGCCTGAGGCGCAGAGTACTCTCACAAGGAGTGCAAAGTTTGGGAAGATGCTGAGGGAGTACCTTGCCAACCGTACCAATGTCCTCCGTGATTCCTCTGTGCCTTATAATTATTGGGTATCCAGGCTGGACACATGGCATGAGCTTGCTCTCTACGCCTTGAAGGTCCTGGCCTGCCCTGCCGCTAGTGACTCGCCCCCTGGGCCGTGGGGCACTCGGATCCGGGCAATTAGGGAAACGGTGGGAGTAGTAGTGGCAACCCGGTTCCGTGGCTCAGGGTGGTCAGGCCAGTGGTAGTCCTTTATGTGCTATTGATAATGTCCGACTACGCCACCCGTGGATTTGCGGTCATTAGGTACCGCCGCTGCAAGGCAGACCGCTGGGGCTGATGAGGTGTGCAGCTGGGATGGTGTGACTCCCCACGGGGAGAGTGCGGCCCCAGGGCAGTGTAGTGGATGGTGGGAGTGATGGTGGTGAGAGTCCCAGTACCGGTAGTGCTGGAGGCGCGAAGGAGCACACAGACAATAGGTTGCAGTCCAGGGTCTTTACTGAAACAGGTAAACAGACCCACAAACAGTCCCAGCTAGGAGGGGACCTGGATGTCTGAGAGCAAAGGGGAAATTGGCCCTGGTCAGGGTGAGGGTGTAGGTCTACGGTGCTTTCTGTGCTCCTTCTGGCTATCTCCTCGTTATAGGGTAACAGCCCACGTTTCCAAGCTTTCCGTGTATTCTCGCCTGTATGGCCTGCGACGTGGGTTCCTTTCTGCTTCCAGCCTTGTACGGCTTTACTGGTCCCTTCGGTTGTGGCAGGGCCTCCAGGCTTCTTAGTCCAAGGAATATACAGTCCCTTGCAGACTGGTTCTCTGCTGGAGGATGTAGAATCCTCCCAGCCTCAGACACCAAAGTCTGGTAAAGTCAGTCTCTTATCTGCCAAGACAGGCTTGCTTCGCCTCTTGTCTCTGGCTTGTGGCTCTCCTCCTGCCACACTTCCTCTTAGGTGCAGTGCAACTGTCTGTCCCTGCCCTGCTCTGGGACAAGTCTCAGTGCTGAGACAGGCCATCAAGTTCTCACTAACCCTGCCCCCAGCACCAGCTTTTATAGGGGCAGCCAGCTCCCCCTACTGGCCTGAGACAGGAGGCATTGCATGCTATGGTTCCCCTGACTAGAGAACCTCCCCCTTGCTCTCAGACACAGCTTTATTTACACTTTTGGCATCCAGGCCAGGGTGACACATTCCCCCCTAGTGAAATTTAGTACTCTGGGACTAAACAATAAACAAAGACAATATGCATAACAATAAAACATTAATAGACAGACGACGCACAAATTGAGTTCTTAAGGTTACAGTGTGGCCTGTGACCGGGTGTCCATATCACCAGCACAACGGGGAGCCTTAACCAGGTGGGGGTCTGTCCTACCCCAAGTCCTTTACAGTCTTAGTTCATTCCTGGGTTAGGCTCCAAACGCAGTCCATACAAGGTCCCGGTTATAAAAAGTCCATAACCTTTGAGTCCTTACGGTAGCTGCAAGAAACTGAAACACAGAATTACCAAACATGCATGTAACTTTGCAAACAATTCAACATTTGGCAACAGGGTCATTTACAATTTTAGCGCGCTCTATATTTTCCAGCGAGCGGGTATCTGCCCCTTTGTGCTCCTGGTTGACCTCCTTAACCCACTGTCTGGTGGTGGACCAACCTGGCTTTCCCTACTAGCATTAGGGGTACAGCTACCAGCTGGATGTACAGGTAGGGCAGGCAGCTGTCTGCGGGTTCTTTGGCTTACCGCAGGCATGGCAGGCTCACTGTCAGCAGAGGGTTGACTCTCCTGGGCTGCTGGTACAGGCTCTTCTGCCTCTGGAACCGCTTGCTCCTCTTCACCTTCCGGCTCTGGTGTTGGTTGTTGCTGTGCCGGTTGCAGGAAATGCAGGACGGGTACCACTATGGCATCATTTATGCGAGTCCAGGACTGAGGGAACTCTCTGAGAACGGTGCTGATCATTTCTTCCTTGTCCTCTGCGGGTTCAAGGTCACTCTGATCTTCTTCTGCACTACGGAGTTGCTCGGGGCATCTTTTGAGGTGGTCTCTGGAGACGACACTAGTGGTTTCTCCTCCGCCCTTGGTGATTACGCACACCTTTGGGTTGTCGTGGTCAGACTGCAGTACGGTGTAGGGTTCCCTTTCCCACTGGTCGTCCAACTTATGTAGCCTTCTCTTCCGCTTCAGGACCTGCTCACCAGGTTCTAGGGGACCAGCAGGGGCGTGTTGGTTGAAGAGTCTTTCTTGCCTTTCTCTCACCTGGGCCAGGCTCTTCTCCACACTCTCCTGTACCTTCTTGTACTGCAGTTGCCTTTCTGTATCCCAGTCCGCATCCGGGGAGGTGTCCTCAGGTGTCAGGACTCCCATCTCCAGGTCTACGGGCAGCTTACCTGGTCTAGCTCGCATCAGGTAAGCCGGGGTGCAGTTTGTAGCATTCACCGGGATATTGTTGTATAGGTCTATCAGGTCCGGCAGTTTTTCTGGCCACAGGCTGCGTTCCTCCAGGGGCAACGTCTTCAGGAGATCAATGACTATATTGTTCATCTTCTCACACATCCCGTTGGTTTGGGGGTGGTAAGGCATTGTCCGAATCTTCTTACAGCCATAGAGGTTGCAGAACTACTGGAAGATTTCAGCCTCGAACGCTGGACCCTGGTCTGTCAGGACCTGTTCCGGATACCCGTGTGGACAGCAGAAGTATTGCTGGAAGGCTCTGGCCGCTGTTTGGGCTTTCAAGTCCTTTACCGGGACCACCACTAGAAAACGGGAATAGTGGTCCACGATTGTCAGGGCATAGATGTATCCTGACCGGCTGGGAGCCAATTTGACATGGTCCAGAGCTACCAGCTCAAGAGGCTGCGTGGTGACGATGGGCCTCAAGGGTGTCTTCTGGCTGGTGTGGTCCTTCCTCCTTAGGTGACAAGGGCCACAGTCTCTGCACCATTTTTCTACAGCTCCTCTCATGCCAACCCAAAAGAATCTTCCTCTTAGCAGGAACTCCAGTTTCTTCCAACCGAAGTGTCCCGCTCTGTCATGGTAAGCCCCCAGGACCATGGCTGCATCCCGTCTTGGGACCACGACTTGCCAGGTCAGCTCGTGCGTCCGGTGGTTGACAATCCTTCTGCACAACTTGCCTTCGTAGAGGAACAGCTTGCTCTTCTCTTTCCATAGCTGCTAGGCTTCCTCTGGGGCATCTGGATCTAAGCGGGTGTCTAACCGGATCAGCAGATCTTTCACCAGGCGGACTGCAGGGTCACTATCTTGGGTCTCGGCCCAGCTGTGGTGAGGTAGGGGATTGATCATCACAGTGGTTAGATCCTCCTCCTTCACGCGGTGAGAGTATTGAGCGGCTCCATACCGGTGAAACGCGGGGAGTTCTACCTCCTCCAGCTCTTCTGGGTCTACGTCACCTTCAGGTAAGTGAGGCATCCTTGATAGGGCGTCCGCGTTGGCATTGGTTTTGCCTGCCCGGTACTTGATCACGAAGTCATAGTTGGAGAGACGGGCCATCCACCGCTGTTCTAGGGCACCCAGTCTTGCATTGTCCAGGTGTGTCAACGGGTTGTTGTCCGTGTACACGGTGAACTTCGCGGATGCCAGGTAATGCTTGAAGCGTTTCATCACGGCCCATACCACCGCCAAGAATTCAAGCTTGAAGGAGCTGTAATTCTCCGGGTTCCACTCGGTGGGCCTCAGCTTCCGACTGGCGTATGCGATCACCCGCTCTCTGCCCTGTTGGTTTTGGGACAGTACGGCTCCCAGTCCCACATTACTGGCGTCTGTGTGGAGAATGAAAGGCTGGCCATAATCAGGGTAGGCCAGGATCTCATCCCCCGTGAGGGCCATCTTTAGCTGGCGGAAGGACTCCTCTTCCGGTTTATCCCACTTGAAGGGTGGCTTTTGACTTCTGGACTTAGACTGTCCGATCAGGAGGTCCTGCATAGGAGCTGCCATCTTAGTGAACCCAGGGATGAACCTTCGGTAGTAGCCTACCAACCCGAGAAACTGTCTCACCTCTTTGATGTTCGAGGGGCTTGGCCAGCTCTTAATTGCCGTGACCTTGTCAGGGTCAGGGGCCACTCCTTCCGCGCTTACCACGTGCCCTAGGTACTGGACCTTTGGTTTCAGCAGGTGACACTTCGATGGTTTCACCTTCAGGCCATAGCCTGCCAGGGCTTCGAACACCTCGGCCAGGTGCTTTAGGTGGTCCTCGTAGGTCTTCGAATAGACGATCACGTCGTCCAGGTAAAGGAGGACCGTCTCGAAGTTTCGGTGCCCTAGACAGCATTCCATCAGCCTCTGGAAGGTCCCTGGTGCGTTGCAGAGCCCGAAGGCTATACAGTTGAATTCACTCAGTCCCATCGGGGTGGTGAAGGCGGTCTTCTCCTTGTCAGCCTCTGCCACAGGAACCTGCCAGTACCCGCTAGTAAGGTCCAAAGTAGAAAAGAAGTTAGCTGATTTTAGTGCGGCTAAAGACTCCTCTATTCTAGGCAGCGGATATGCGTCTTTGTGAGTGATACGGTTGATTTGTCTATAGTCGACGCACATTCTCATGGTGCCGTCTTTCTTTTTGACCAGAACCAAGGGGGCTGCCCAGGGGCTACAGCTATCTCTAATGACCCCGGCTTCTTTCATCTCTCTTAGCATGCCCTTTGCGTTCTGATAATGTGGAGGGGGTACAGGCCTGTGTCTCTCTTTTATTGGTGGGTGGCTCCCTGTGGGGATGTGGTGTTCTATCCCCTTTACTCTGCCGAAGTCTAGCGGGTGCTTACTAAAGACTCTCTCGTACTCCTGTACCACCCGGTAGACTCCTTGTTTTTGGTGCAGGGGAGTGGAGTCAGCACCCACATGGAGTTTCTGGCACCAGTCCTCCTTTTGTTTCTGGGAGCCATTACCCTCCGCCTGTGGAGATGGAGGCAAGGGTTCCACGGCCCTGATAGCTTTGTGTTCGACGACAAACAGTTTGGCGAGTGTAGCGTACCTGGGTAAGTGTACTTCCCTCTTCCCAATGTTGAGGATGCGGACGGGCACCCTCCCATGACGGACATCAACCACCCCCCGGGCTGTCAAAATGGTGGGCCTGCTGTCTGAGTACACGGGTTCTACCATGGCTTGGTAGTCTCTACCTCTCAACCCGATTGCAGTCCGACACCAGATCATCATTTCACTTTTGGGAGGCATGGAAATGGGGAATGGGTCACTCAGTCTTACGCTACCGATCTCACCACCAGACAGTTCTACCTGCTGCCGTCTCATCAGGGCTTTTATCTCCTTGTTGAGGACTCTCTGTTGGCTGGAACTAGCATTCACCGCCACCTGTTGTAAGATTACAATTACCTCTGAAAGACAATTTTCAATTACGTTAGTACCCACAGTTATTTTAGGGTGACTTTCACGACGGTCAATGTCCTCAATAATTACTCCCTGTGCCGGTAGTTCAACTTTACCAATTTTAATGGTCATCTCCTTGAACCCCATCTGCGGCACGGGTAAGCCATTACTGGCGATGATGCTCAAGTTACTGTCTGGATACCGTGTGATATCAGCATCAGTCCAATACTGCTTAAAAAGTACATAAGGGATAGTGGTTACTTTTGACCCAGTATCCAGCAAGGCGCTCATAGGGATACCGTCCAGCACCACGGGTAAAACCGGGCGCCCCCCCAACGTACTTATTACGCCAATTGTAAGGGCCTGGTGATCTTATGCCTGGGGGTTGGCCCTCTGCCCCAGGTTGGTCCCGTTTAAATTACAGTACCTGGAAATGTGTCCGGGCTGGTTGCATCGACGGCAAATGGGCTGTCCATCCTCTGCGTAGCAGTCTGTGGGCCTCTCCCGGAACCATGGGATCCTCCTCTGTCGACGCCACGGGACATCCTCCGGACTTGAAGCCGACTCGATGGGTCTTGACGGGTCCACTTGCAACGCCTGGACGGTCCTGGTCAACGCCGCGACGCTCCTGGTCAGCTTCTGGACTTGGTGGTGCAGGTCTTTCGACGGGGCTTGGTTCAGGGCCTGTGCATCAGCCCCCACGGGGTCCATAGAGGAGGGCGCCGCCTCCTGGTGGTAGGTGAGAGCAGGGTGCCGGGGGTTTATAGCGCCACTGGTTGCAGATTCACGGAGCACCCTTACGGCCCTGTCCTTAAATTGGGCAAAGGTCAGGGTTCTGAAAGAACATGAGGCGCAGTTGGGCCCTGTGGGCGCTAGACAGCAGACCTTCTATGAATTGTTCTGTTAGCAGCTTATCCGTTTCCTGCACACTGCCAGGGTCAGTTTGTTGAATAGCCCTCAAGGCTTCCTGCAGATTTAGGGCATAGTCTCTGATGCTGTCCTGTGCCCGCTGCTTACATCCATAGAACCTCATTTTAATCTCAGCGGAGGTACATGTGTCAAAGGTACCCCGCAGCCGGGCCAGAATACCCTTCACAGTCCTTTTCTCCTCAGTGGGCCATGACTTTACCTCCCTTTGGGCTGCGCCAGTTAACTGCCCTGTTAGTATGCTGACCTTCTGTCCCTCTGTCAGGGAGTAAACTTGGAACAAACTGTACAGCTTTTCCTTAAAGTCAGTTAGGGCATGGGGCTCCCCTGAGTACTTGGGCAGCCAGGCCGCTCCAGGCATGTAGGGCAGGGAAAAGGGCATCACCGCTGCTGCAGCCGCGTTGGTGGTAGTGGGCGCCTCTGTGTCCGACATCTTCCTCCCCCCTAGTTAAGCGTGGCCTACCTTCCGACGATCCTCTTCTGTAGGCCGCGGCTCCGCTGCTGCTGCTATGGACGAGGACCTGGCGTCGCGTCCTGATGACGTCAGCGTCGCTGTATCTCCCTTCCAGGACCTTGCGCAGCGTCGGTGCATGGGGCGGAGCTTCGGATCTCGCGCGGTTTTGACGACCACGCCCCACTTCTTCCCGCGCGGCGTCCTGAAGATGGCGTCCGATGGCGGGAAACAGCTGCGGATGGCGGGAAGACGGCAGAAGACGGCGGGAAACGGTCCAAGATGGCGTCTGATGGCGGGAATCGGCTCCGGATGGCGGGAAACTTCGCCACAGGTAAGTTACAAAAGTCTTTTTTCAGGCACGCAGTACCCGGTGGTTGTGGGCACGAAATCCTGCCGACTACGCCAAAGCTGACTCGCCCCCTGGGCCGTGGGGCACTCGGATCCGGGCAATTAGGGAAATGGTGGGAGTAGTAGTGGCAACCGGGTTCCGTGGCTCAGGGTGGTCAGGCCAGTGGTAGTCCTTTATGTGCTATTGATAATGTCCGACTACGCCACCCGTGGATTTGCGGTCATTAGGTACCACCGCTGCAAGGCAGACCGCTGGGGCTGATGAGGTGTGCAGCTGGGATGGTGTGACTCCCCACGGGGAGAGTGCGGCCCCAGGGCAGTGTAGTGGATGGTGGGAGTGATGGTGGTGAGAGTCCCAGTACCGGTAGTGCTGGAGGCGCGAAGGAGCACACAGACAATAGGTTGCAGTCCAGGGTCTTTACTGAAACAGGTAAACTGACCCACAAACAGTCCCAGCTAGGAGGGGACCTGGATGTCTGAGAGCAACGGGGAAATTGGCCCTGGTCAGGGTGAGGGTGCAGGCCTACCGTGCTTTCTGTGCTCCTTCTGGCTATCTCCTCGTTATAGGGTAACAGCCCACGTTTCCAAGCTTTCCGTGTATTCTCGCCTGTATGGCCTGCGACGTGGGTTCCTTTCTGCTTCCAGCCTTGTACGGCTTTACTGGTCCCTTCGGTTGTGGCAGGGCCTCCAGGCTTCTTAGGCCAAGGAATATACAGTCCCTTGCGGACTGGTTCTCTGCTGGAGGATGTAGAATCCTCCCAGCCTCAGACACCAAAGTCTGGTAAAGTCAGTCTCTTATCTGCCAAGACAGGCTTGCTTCGCCTCTTGTCTCTGGCTTGTGGCTCTCCTCCTGCCACACTTCCTCTTAGGTGCAGTGCAACTGTCTGTCCCTGCCCTGCTCTGGGACAAGTCTCAGTGCTGAGACAGGCCATCAAGTTCTCACTAACCCTGCCCCCAGCACCAGCTTTTATAGGGGCAGCCAGCTCCCCCTACTGGCCTGAGACAGGAGGCATTGCATGCTAATGTTCCCCTGACTAGAGAACCTCCCCCTTGCTCTCAGACACAGCTTTATTTACACTTGTGGCATCCAGGCCAGGGTGACACACTAGCATTTTGTCAGAGCGGGTTTTAAGTGCCGCCGGTGTAACTGATAGGCGCATCCGCCTGTCAACTGAAAATGCTGTCAGGCTGACTCTTATAAAAATGAATAAGGGCTGGATTGGGCCAGACTTCTCAACACCACCGAATGATAGCAGAGTAACATAAACTCAAATACAGTGTCTTTTTTTGGGGAGGTCTAACTCTATTCCCATGTACCTCTGTCTTCACACTCAGACATGGGTATAAGCTTCCTGATTTTGTCTATTTGCTCTTGTCCTCCTCTTTCTCCACATCCTCATACTCCACCACCATATCACCACCATATGAACCATATCAACATATCTACGTCTCTTGCAAGGGGCATTGGAGTTCCTCCAAATTTTTGGCATCCGTTGCTTCACTGCATAGGCAAACAGTATGGGAGACACACTTCCTAATAGTGGGAGCATTTTTTGCAGGAAGCCCAAAGGCCTCTACGTCTTTTGCAAGGGGCATTGGAGTTCCTCTAAATTTTTGGCAGCCGTTGCTTCACTGCATAGGCAAACAGTATGGGAGACCCACTTCCTAATAATGGGAACATTGTTTTCAGGAGGCCCTCTGACTTCTACGTCTCTTGCAAGGGGCATTGGAGTTCCTCCAAATTTTTGGCAGCCGTTTCTTCACTGCATAGGCAAAAAATATGGGAGATACACTTCCTAATAGTGGGAGCATTTTTTGCAGGAGACCCTAAGACCTCTACGTCTTTTGCAAGTGCCATTGGAGTTCCTCTAAATTTTTGGCAGCCGTTGCTTCACTGCATAGGCAAACAGTATGGGAGACACACTTCCTAATAATGGGAACATTGTTTTCAGGAGGCCCTCTGACTTCTACATCTCTTGCAAGGGGCATTGGATTTCCTCCAAATTTTTGACAGCCGTTGCTTCACTGCATAGGCAAACAGTATGGGAGATACACTTCCTAATAATGGGAGCATTTTTTGCGGGAGGCCCAAAGACCTCTACGTCTTGTGCAAGGGGCATTGAAGTTCCTCAAAATTTGTGGCTGCCGTTGCTTCACTGCATAGGCAAACAGTATGGGAGACCCACTTCTTAATAATGGGAGCATTTTTTGCAGAAGGCCCTCCGACCTCTACGTCTCTTGCAAGGGGCATTGGAGTTCCTCCAAATTTTTGGCAGCTATTGCTTCACTGCATAGGCAAACAGTATGGTAGATACACTTCTTAATAATGGGAGCATTTTTTTGCAGGAGGCCCTCTGACTTCTACGTCTCTTGCAAGGGTGCATTGGAGTTCCTCCAAATTTTTGGCAGCCGTTGCTTTACTGCATAGGCAAACAGTATGGGAGACACACTTCCTAATAATGGGAGCATTTTTTTCAGGAGGCCCTCCAACCTCTACGTCTCGTGCAAGGGGCATTGGAGTGCCTCAAAATTTGTGGCAGCCGTTGCTTCACTGCATAGGCAAACAGTATGGGAGACACACTTCCTAATAATGGGAGCATTTTTTGCAGGAGGCCCTCCAACCTTTACGTCTCGTGCAAGGGGCATTGGAGTGCTTCAAAATTTGTGGCAGCCGTTGCTTCACTGCATAGGCAAACAGTATGGGAGATACACTTCTTAATAATGGGAGCATTTTTTGCAGGAGGCCCTCCGACTTCTACGTCTCTTGCAAGGGGCATTGGAGTTACTTCAAGTTCTTGGCAGCTGTTGCTTCACTGCATAGGCAAACAGTATGGGAGACACACTTCCTAATAATGGGAGCATTTTTTGCAGGAGGCCCTCCGACTTCTACGTCTCTTGCAAGGGGCATTGGAGTTACTCCAAGTTCTTGGCAGCCATTGCTTCACTGCATAGGCAAACAGTATGGGAGACACACTTCCTAATAATGGGAGCATTTTTTGCAGGAGGCCCTCGACCTCTACGTCTCTTGCAAGGGGCATTGAAGTGCCTCCAAATTTTTGGCAGCCGTTGCTTTACTGCATAGGCAAACAGTATGGGAGACACACTTCCTAATAATGGAAGCATTTTTTTGCAGGAGGCCCTCTGACCTCTACGTCTCTTGCAAGGGGCATTGAAGTGCCTCCAAATTTTTGGCAGCCGTTGCTTCACTGCATAGGCAAACAGTATGGGAGACCCACTTCCTAATAATGGGAACATAGTTTTCAGGATGCCCTCTGTTCTTCCAAATTTTTGGCACCCGTTTCAGTCACTGCATACGCAATAAAAGTATAAGAGACCCACTCATTAATAATGGGAACAACAAAGCATAGCCAGCTGATGGCTCTCTAACAATAGCAAGGGCCGACAGCTGGCCCTTTAAGAATAGTAAGGGCCGCCTGATGGCCCTTTAAAAATAGTCTTTGTGACTTTCAAAGTCCCTCCATCATAAATGAAACAGGATGTGTCTGATGATGTGTCACACACCACATGGCCAGATAAGGTAGTAAAATGTTAAAATTACATTTCCCAGTGAATGCATTTGTCTTGGTTGAAAGCAATGCAAAAGTGCAAAAACACATCAAAAACGCTACGTGTGAACATAGCCCAAGGTGTGGAGGAGCATTTTTGTTTTTGTTTATTTATTTTGCCCTATATACAAGTCATTACCCTGGAAAGGATGTTCCTTAACATATTGCCCAGGAAAATCCATTTTGGTTTCAATTTTGTATGTTTTATTGTGAGTCCGTTAAAGTGGCGTAATACCTCTGACAACATTGTTGACAGCAGTGACCTGAGAGTCAGAAATGCTTCCAGGGGTCTTCCCCATGCTGTTCCCATGTCATTTGAGCACTGTTCCCATCGATTTGGTCAATTTTTAGGCCCTCTGCAAACCGTCGGGTGGAGAAGCCAGAAAAATGCTCGAGTTTCCCATAGACTTACATTGGGCTCGTTACTTGGACTGAGCACTCAAGCTTTCCAATTTGCTCGACTCGAACAATGAGTACCCGAGCATTTTAGTGCTCGCTCATCACTACTGCTGACAGATTCCCTTTAATCATGTACATGACCTGTTTGGTATCTCCCAGAGCAATGTCATCAGTGTCGCTCACCACCTATGCAAACATGAGCAGCGCTGGACAACCCTTTTATGTCTAATAATTACCTGCAGAGCCAGCCTCCATCAGAGGAGATGTACACGTATCTGTCCGACAGGTTGGTGGAGAAGGAGACGAATTGGTTGATATATCCCACTCTTCTTAGTCCACTTGGCTAAAAAGACGATTTACATGCAGGGAAGAGAAACAGAGGGGCAGTAACACAACAAAAGCAATGCCGGATTCAGAACGGTGGCATTTACACCAGGTAAAAATGTACATATTTATGCAAAGTGCCAGGTTCTCTTTAAAGGGATTTCTGAAGTCTGAGAACACCTCCAACACCTGAAATGAATGGCCCACATCTCTGGTTTCCTCTATTATGACCAGTGATTAATATGCAGATAGGACCAGTCTTGTGCAGGGTCTTCACATACAAAGGTTGCAAAAAGCTGACAGCTCTGGTATCTACTATAGACTTGCATGTTGTTGGGCCACACATAAACTAGTCCATAAACCTCCTGCAATCAGCAGCAGACCAAAGACAAATATGAAGCATCATAGTCCGTATGCATTATCTCTATCTCCATTAGTTATTAATTTGTGGGGATAATTCGGGGCATGGATAGAACTGCCGGTTCTAGTGTCTCTTAGACCCAATGGGGCCAAAGGAAGTCCTGATTAGTTTAGAAATGGGCGCCCACTATGGTTACTGGACACATGAAGCCCCCCACAACCACGATGCCCATACACAATAGAAAAAAGTTGGAAAGCCTTGCCCTGTTGAACACTACACCTGACTGGAGGCCACCACCTTTTGGT
This sequence comes from Phyllobates terribilis, assembly GCF_046119375.1. Taxonomy (NCBI): domain Eukaryota; kingdom Metazoa; phylum Chordata; class Amphibia; order Anura; family Dendrobatidae; genus Phyllobates; species Phyllobates terribilis. The sequence goes on along the minus strand of NW_027362762.1, from coordinate 534,169,718 downwards.
TGTCAAATGTTCTTGCTTCTCTAGGGCTCTTCTCAGATATTCATTACACCAGCACCCCAGAATACCAAAGATAAGGTGGACAAATGAGAGCCCCCTGTGGTGGTCATAACTGCTACAGCCCAGGGGCAATACTCCATAAGGACATCCCCCTGAGATGGTGTAGATGTATGGACCCATTCACACGACATTCAGCAGTGCATGCATGTCTTTACGCAAGGCTTCCAACTGAATCCCTGAAATACAGGAATTATATGATTATATACTGTATATACTGTATATATATATATATATATATATATATATATATATATATATATATACTGATCAAAAAAATACAGGGAACACTTACACAACAGAATATAACTCCAAGTAAATCAAACTTCTGTGAAATCAAAAATCAAACTGTCCACTTAGGAAGCAACACTGACAATCAATTTCACATGCTGTTGTGCAAATGGAATAGACAATAGATGGAAATTATTGGCAATTATCAAGACACCCTCAATAAAGGAGTGGTTCTGCAGGTGGGGACCACAGACCACATCTCAGTACCAATGCTTTCTGGCTGATGTTTTGGTCACTTTTGAATGTTGGTTGTGCTTTCACACTTGTGGTAGCATGAGACGGACTCTACAACCCACAGAAGTTGCTCAGGTAGTGCAGCTCATCCAGGATGGCACATCAATGCGAGCTGTGGCAAGAAGGTTTGCTGTGTCTGTCAGCGTAGTGTCCAGAGGCTGGAGGTGCTACCAGGAGACAGGCCAGTACACCAGGAGACTTGGAGGGGGCCGTAGGAGGGCAACAACCCAGCAGCAGGACCGCTACCTCCACCTTTGTGCAAGGAGGAACAGGAGGAGCACTGCCAGAGCCCTGCAAAATGACCTCCAGCAGGCCACAAATGTGCATGTGTCTGCACAAACGGTTAGAAACCGACTCCATGAGGGTGGTATGAGGGCCTGACATCCACAGATGGGGGTTGTGCTCACAGCCCAACACCGTGCATGACGCTTGGCATTTGCCACAGAACACCAGGATTGGCAAAGTCGCCACCGGCGCCCTGTGCTCTTCACAGGTGAAAGCAAGTTCATACTGAGCACATGTGACAGACGTGACAGAGTCTGCAGACGCCGTGGAGAGCGATCTGCTGCCTGCAACATCCTTCGGCATGACCGGTTTGGCAGTGGGTCAGTAATGGTGTGGGGTGGCATTTCTTTGGAGCCCTCCATGTGCTCGCCAGAGGTAGCCTGACTGCCATTAGGTACCGAGATGAGATCCTCAGACCCCTTGTGAGACCATATGCTGGTGCGGTTGGCCCTGGGTTCCTCCTAATGCAGGACAATGCCAGACCTCATGTGGCTGGAGTGTGTCAGCAGTTCCTGCAAGATGAAGGCATTGAAGCTATGGACTGTCCCGCCCGTTCCCCAGACCTGAATCCGATTGAGCACATCTGGGACATCATGTCTCGCTCCATCCACCAACGTCACGTTGCACCACAGACTGTGCAGGAGTTGGCGGATGCTTTAGTCCAGGTCTGGGAGGAGATCCCACAGGAGACCATCCGCAACCTCATCAGGAGCATGCCCAGGCGTAGTAGGGAGGTCATACAAGCACGTGGAGGCCACACACAATGCTGAGCCTCATTTTAACTTGTTAAGGACATTACATCAAAGTTGGATCAGCCTGTAGTGTGTTTTTCCACTTTAATTTTGGGGGTGATTCCAAATCCTGGCCTCCATTGGTTAATACATTTGATTTCCATTGATGATTTTTATGTGATTTTGTTGTCAGCACATTCAACTTTGTACAGAACAAAGTATTCAATGAGAATATTTCATTCATTCAGATCTAGGATGTGTTATTTGAGTGTTCCCTTTATTTTTTTGAGCAGTGTATATATATATATATATATATATATATATATATAAATATATATACAGTACAGACCAAAAGTTTGGACACACCTCATTTAAAGATTTTTCTGTATTTTCATGACTATGAAAATTGTACATTCACACTGAAGGCATCAAAACTATGAATTAACGCATGTGAAATTATATGCTTAACAAAAAAGTGTGAAACAACTGAAAATATGTCTTAAATTCTAGGTTCTTCAAAGTAGACACCTTTTGCTTTGATGACTGCTTTGCACACTCTTGGCATTCTCTTGATGAGCTTCAAGAGGTAGTCACCGGAAATGGTCTTCCAACAATCTTGAAGGCGTTCCCAGAAATGCTTAGCACTTGTTGGCCCTTTTGCCTTCACTCTGTGGTCCAGCTCACTCCAAACCATCTCGATTGGGTTCAGGTCTGGTGACTGTGGAGGCCAGGTCATCTGGCGTAGCACCCCATCACTCTCCTACTTGGTCAAATAGCCCTTACACAGCCTGGAGGTGTGTTTGGGGTCATTGTCCTGTTAAAAAATAAATGATGGTCCAACTAAATGCAAACCGGATGGAATAGCATGCCGCTGCAAGATGCTGTGGTAGCCATGCTGGTTCAGTATGCCTTCAATTTTGAATAAATCCCCAACAGTGTCACCAGCAAAGCACCCCCACACCATCACACCTCCTCCTCCATGCTTCACGGTGGGAACCAGGCATGTAGAGTCCATCCGTTCACCTTTTCTGCGTCGCACAAAGACACGGTGGTTGGAACCAAAGATCTCAAATTTGGACTCATCAGACCAAGGCACAGATTTCCACTGGTCTAATGTCCATTCCTTGTGTTCTTTAGCCCAAACAAGTCTCTTCTGCTTGTTGCCTGTCCTTAGCAGTGGTTTCCTAGCAGCTATTTTACCATAAAGGCCTGTTGCACAAAGTCTCCTCTTAACAGTTGTTGAAGAGATGTGTCTGATGCTAGAACTCTGTGTGGCATTGACCTGGTCTCTAATCTGAGCTGCTGTTAACCTGCGATTTCTGAGGCTGGTGACTTGGATAAACTTATCCTCAGAAGCAGAGGTGACTCTTGGTCTTCTTTCCTGGGGCGGTCCTCATGTGAGCCAGTTTCTTTGTAGCGCTTGATGGTTTTTGCAACTGCACTTGGGGACACTTTCAAAGTTTTCCCAATTTTTCGGACTGACTGACCTTCATTTCTTAAAGTAATGATGGCCACTCATTTTTCTTTACTTAGCTGCTTTTTTCTTGCCATAATACAAATTCTAACAGTCTATTCAGTAGGACTATCAGCTGTGTATCCACCAGACTTCTGCACAACACAACTGATGGTCCCAACCCCATTTATAAGGCAAGAAATCCCACTTATTAAACCTGACAGGGCACACCTGTGAAGTGAAAACCATTTCCGGTGACTACCTCTTGAAGATCATCAAGAGAATGCCAAGAGTGTGCAAAGCAGTCATCAAAGCAAAAGGTGGCTACTATGAAGAACCTAGAATATAAGACATATTTTCAGTTGTTTCACACTTTTTTGTTAAGTATATAATTCCACATGTGTTAATTCATAGTTTTGATGCCTTCAGTGTGAATGTACAATTTTCATAGTCATGAAAATACAGAAAAATCTTTAAATGAGAAGGTGTGTCCAAACTTTGGTCTGTACTATATATATATAGTACATATATAGTACATATATATGTGTAGCAAACATACTTGGTGTCATCTGGGGGAAGACATATATATATATATATATATATATATATATATATATATGTCTTCCCCCAGATGACACCAAGTATGTTTGCTACACAAGTCCAATGAATAGTCAAACTTCAACTAGAGGGTGACTAAGACAGAGCAGAAGTTTACATGGACAGAGATTGTGCTCCGTATAGGACACCTTCAAAGAAGGCATAAAAAGCTTGCTGTCCCTAATTGTGTATGACTAACTCAAAACCATAATCTGCGTTGCGCTTTCTCCAAAATTTCAATTTTTAGTGGATTTTTATATAAAAACTTAAAAAAAATGACCATGTGCAAAATAAAATTTCTGCATTTGGCTCTGACACAAAGAACAATGAGGCCTTCAGGAATGTCAGCGGCCAACTACAGATTGGCAGCTTTTATTCCTGGGTGTCTATGGGCCACCGGCACCAGATCCATCCTGAAGAAGACTCAGTAGACCTCAGCTGTCAGACAGTAACAGTGCTTGCAGGGCAATCGGCAATACAGGGTCGTACATATTGTGGAGCGCTGGCAGATAACACGCATTGTGCGTGTAGTTTAGCTAGTGGCCGACAACTGCTTCTATTGATAGAAATGGCTTAATTTAGCTTAGTAAACTTGTATCTGCAGTCAATGAGGCACCCGTCATGGTGCGGGACCGATAGAGATTGGGTGGGAAGTCATTCACCATACCTCACCTCAGGGTGTGGCTGAGCAAGCTTAAATGCTCAGTCACTATTTTTTTTCGGTTGTTGTGTTTGGAGAGGCAAAGTATCCAGACTGTGGAAGCCATAGTTCAGGAAGGAGCTGAAGGCTGGTCTACAACCTGTGTGAGCAAACCTCACACTCCTATGGACTGTGCTGTAGTTTATCTTTTTTTTTGTCGTTTTGCCAGTAAGACCGTGTTTATTTTTGCTGGAGCTGTGGAGCTTTATGCCATACAATAAAGCCTGCAGAGAAATCCCGGTTCCTGAGTCTACTTCCGAGTGAGTCGTCTTACCACAGCCCCTTTATTTTCCCAATACAGCAGCGATACATTTTCTAGTTGCGCGATCCCTCTCATAGAACAAGGTGGCCCCAAAGAATTATTAACTAACGTTTGTAAGATTTGGATGATTGTAGTTATAAATTACATTTGGGAGGATTGACCATTAGAGCACTGGTATAGTTAGCAAATGTAGATATATTTTATCTGACTTTTCTGGGCTTTCCCATCATTTCATTGTTACTTTGACTGTTCATCCTCAGCTACCGGGTTCTTAGATACAATGACAAAACTATAGTGAAGATTGAAATAGATTTGGGCGATATGTATATGCCATTTGGGGTCTGTGTTACTACCCGTGGCCACTACAATGCCTATCAAGAGTGGATCACAAACTGTGAGGTCATTCAGAAGTGGATGAACAAATTAAAAGAGGGTTTCCGCTTAATATATATTTTTATTTTTTTAAAGGGTTCAGACAGGCTTAAAAAAATATCTGAAAAAGTAGTACTACTTCTCATCCATTCTGCCAGGCCCCATTTTGATGCTTATTAGATCTCTACTTTTCTCTACTTTCTGGTCCCGTCTGAACAGACCAAAAAAGGACAGGAAGTACAGGCTCACCAATCGCTGGCCACAAAAGGGACCCGCCTCAGTCAGTGATTGGCTGAACAGGCATTTCCTGCCTTTTTCAGTGTGTCAAAAACAGGATCAAGACGTAGAGATCAAGAGACTAGATAAGGAACAAGAGCTAAGGGAGATTGCGGAGAGTGAGGAATGTTTGATTTATCAAGGTTACAACTAGGATATCACCATGTATTGGAAGAACGAGGGTCCTAAGAGTGGTGGCAACAGTGTTCCTTCCATAGACGTGAATGAATCTTTACCATGGATGGCAACAAGAACACACAAATCAATTTTGGAACAAATCAAGTCAGACTTGTCACTCGAAGCAAGAATCAACAAGCTACGACTTGCCTACTTTGGACACATCATACGAAGAGAGCAATCACTGGAGAAGGTCATCATGGTTGGAAGATTAGAAGGACAAGGCGTAGAGGAAAAACAGCAACCCGATGGCTTGATACTATCAAGATAATGACCCTGGAGTACCTATCTAGGCTTGCACAAGTTCGATCTTCCTACATATTGTTCATCCATCAAGTCGCCATGGCTTGAGACAGAGCCGAAGGCCATTAAATTATAAAATAATAATTCCATTCTCCATTTTCATTTTTCACCTAGAAGCCGTGGTTAAGTAAAATATACACATGTTCTTCCAATAGTCTAGAGTCTTTATAATAAATGCCATAATGAAGGGGTGAATGAAAGTCATCATCTAACAACAGGATAGGTAAAAAATCACTGATTGCTGGGTGTCCGACACTGATTGGTAGATCGGGGTATTTCCCAGGAATGGCACTTTTAACCCTATTATAAGATGGCACCAGAGGTCGGACAATCCACCAGTGCTCCATTCATTTTCTATAGGGTTGCCAGAAAAAAGCAGAGCACAGCGCTTGGCACCAGCATAGGGAATGAATGTACTTGCGGTTGAGCAGGTGTACTGACAATCTTTTCTAACGAGGATAAAAAAAATTCCCATTCAGTGGAGACCAATGGTCAGACATCCTTTTGATTGGTAACTTATTTTTGCCGTATAACACCTTTAAAGAAATTTAAACCAATAATCAAATGCACACTAATAAGCGGATCACAGCAATGAGAAAACTTTTCTTTTAGGACACGTACACCATCTTGGATGTAGTATTCGTCTGCAATAGGTAAATGATGTATTAGTATTAGGCTCAACCAAGTGATTCCAGAAATAGTGCATAGTTATCATCCTAGTTGCTTCAATTTTTTTTTCCTCACATTTTTGTCACTGAAGAGGTGATCACTTCGAAGCCAGTACAAAACCTTTGTAAGGTCATGTTTTTATTCAAGTTTATCACTAAGCAACAGATGCAAAACAGAAGCCTTCCGATTGGCATCTGTGTCTCACGGATCCCCATAGAGTTGAATGTCCAAATCTAATCCTCAAATAGGATTAGAATAGAACCTGCTCTGAGTCACACAGATCTCAAACAGGGATCCATGATTTAACCCTCCGTCACATACAATAGGCCTGACAGGCACATCTCTTTTACTTTCATTTCTCCTTCCTCACCAGATTGTGAGGAAATCCCCTCCCTCCAGGTAGTCTCCTGTCTCTAGCAGCTCTGTGAAACCTCATACCACAGTTGGATTGCAGAGCATCAGGAGGACAGATATAACTGCGCTAATCTCTCAGGCTCATTGTATGTGAACACGTCACACTCAATAAGGTTGGTATTTTATGTTTTTATTCATCACAATTGTTTATTTAGCTTGTTTTATGAATGTATAGCACAAAGCGTGAGGATATTTCATAGAAATAAGGCAGAGTAAAAAAGAAAGTGTGCTGCTCAGGCATATACAGTAGTTCCCTAACACATATTCCTTCTCTTGCTTCAGATTATCTGCTGAAATGGAGAGGAAAATGTACAATTTATCAAAAAACCTTGATGTTGAGGAAGTAACAAACATGCTGTTAGATGATGCAGACCCCAGACTGAATGAGGATTTAGGAGAGGACAGTGAGATTGATTCTCATAATGAGGTGGAAGTATGTGAAGTGGATTCTGAAACAGAGCAAGATGGTGACAGTGATGAGGATGAAGATGTAGAATCTTATTATATGGGAAAAGATAAAAAAAAAACAATGGAAAAAGAAGCCACTCCAGAAAAAACGTAGGGAACCTCAAAACATTATTACTCACCTTCCTGCAGTTATAGGAACTGCAAGTAATGCAAAAACTGCAGTTGAATGCTGGAATAGTTTATTCACAGATGACATTCTGGACTCTATTGTCACATATACCAACCAATATATAGACATTATAAAGGACAAGTTCATCTGCAACAGAACCATCAAGGCCACAGATGAAATAGAACTGCGTGCTTTTTTTGGATTATTATACCTTGCAGGAGCTTATAGGGCAAATAGACAAAGTTTGGAGGAACTTTGGAGTAAAGATGGGGATGGAGTTGAAAAATTTGGCCTTGTTATGTCCATAAACAGATTCAAGCTTCTAATTCGTTGCCTTCAGTTTGACGACAGAACTACCCGAACCGAACGTAAAACACATGACCGACTTGCTCCAATTCGTGATATATTCCAAAAATTTGTTGAAAACTGTAAAAAAAAGCTATTGCCCTGGGGAGAATCTCACTATTGACGAAATGCTCCCTGGTTTTCGTGGTAAATGTGCCTTTCGTCAATATATTCCATCAAAGCCTAACAAATATGGAATAAAAATGTATGCCCTTGTTGATGCCAATAAGACCTACACTTAAAACCTGGAAGTTTATGCAGGAAAACAACCAGAAGGTCCTTACTGTGTCAGCAACAAACCCAGTGATGTTGTAAAAAGACTGGCTGAGCCCTTATTTGGATTGGGTCGCAATATAACAGCTGACAATTGGTTTTCAAATTGTGATCTGATTGATTATCTGAAAATGCAGAAGCTTTCATATGTCGGAACTGTAAGAAAAAATAAAAAAGAATTGCCTACACAGTTTGTAAGTGTGAAAGGGAGACAACAGTACAGCAGTATGTTTGCATTCCATAATGGAAAGGTTTTGGTTTCCTATGTACCACAAGCAAAAAAATTTTACTTCTTCTATCAACAGTTCATGATAATTATGCCATCGATCCTGGGACTGAGGCACAAAAAAACTCGGAGATAATTACATTTTATAATGCAACCAAAGGGGGTGTTGATACAGCTGATCAGATGTGCTCAACTTTCAACGTCAGCAGAAACACCAAACGCTGGCCAATGGTCATATTTTTTGCTATGTTGAATTTGGGTGGTATAAATTCACAAGTCATTTACCTTGAAAACAAGTTTGAACCACTCCGTATACGATTCTATCTGAAAAAATTGGCCCATGAACTAGTGCTTGGAGAGCTACGCAGGAGAAGTATGAAAACAATCGGTATCCCCTCTCGCCTTCAAGTTCAGCTCAAAAGATTCCGCCCAGAAGATGATAGTGAAAATTCACCACCTGCACCACCTCCCAAAAGAAGGAGATGCACCACCTGCACCACGGAAAGCGGAATCAGAAGGCTTTCTAATTATGAATGTCACAAATGTCATAATGCAATCTGCCTGACACATGCAAAAATGATGAGTAATTCTTGCTCTTTGCTCTGCAAGTGTAATTTTTCTGGGGAAACTTCAGGATCTAATTCTGATTGAATATGTGTTTAATAGTACTTAAGGTACCTTAAAATTAAGTTTGTTTCCATAAATTTTCTTTGTAGAGTTTTTTGACACTCGAACTGGGGACTATTTGGCGGGAGTTTTGAAATGTTTGTATTTCAGAGTTATTAGTTTTATGTTAAGTAAATGGGTTTTTTTTGCACCTGATTATGTGTAGTCTCTTTTATTACATCCCTATGAAGGTCACTGATCACTTTTAGAGCACTGAAATTGCAAACATTAGATATTACAGGTATTTTCTAGCTTGCGCCTGACAGTCACATTGCATGTGAACTCGTTAGAACCGATATTGTATGTGACGGAGGGTTAACAGATGTGTGAATGCATCCATCCTACTCTATGGGACCGAGTGCTGACCAAGCAAAAAAAAAAAACTAAACTAAACATCACTCGGACGTGTCACATGGATATGTGAAAGTAGTCGGAGACTGAGTTCCTGCGATGAGGATTTGGTGAATTTTGATGCTGCAGATTTTATGCAACATTTCTTCACCAATTAGCTAAACTAAGTTTCTTACATTTTTTAGTGCATTTTTTTTTTTACATGTTTTTTAATCATGTTTTTTTCAGCTGCAATTTTGTCTAGTTTTGGTATGTCATGTTTCAAATAAAACTGCTTTGTTTTGGATACTTCCTGTTACTTGACTTTGATAAAACTGTACTGATACAGTCATGAGCGGATTACATGCGCTTCTATTACGGAAATGCACTAATAACGCATATGTGTTTATCTGCGGATATTTCTCATCTCACTCAAGTCTATGGGGAAAATCCACAAATAAAATTCATATTTAACACAAGAGAAGTTGACAAGTTGCGGATCTCAAAGTCCGCACCGCAGGTCGATTTACGCAGCACAAGAAAAACCACAGTGCACATGAGAGTTTTATATATCCTATACACGCTGCTGGAATTAAAAGATGCTGCAGTTTTTGCGAACGAAAATATGAAGAGGAGAGAATGCAGCAAATTCTCATCATAGGAACTTAGCCTAATACAGGTGCATCTCACTAAATTAGAATATCATCAAAAAGTTAATTTATTTCAGTTCTTCAATACAAAAAGTGAAACCCTTACTAATAATGCAGAATCAGATCTGTTCTTTTATTCAAACTTCTTACCCTGAAGGTTTTCATAAAAGAACAGATCTGATTCTGCATTATTAGTAAGGGTATAAAATAACCTTGTTATTACCTATATTTTAACTTAACATGTCTTTGTATTTTAGAGGATTTTGTGTGTTTTTGACACTACTCAGGTGCTGCATTTATTAATTAGTCCTTGCTCCATGTGTGCAGAAGTGTGGCTACCTAGGAGAGTTTTTATTCTGTTTGAGCTTCATTCCCATAGTAGGTTATGAATAAGAAGTATCACTTCGAAACGCGTCAACCAATACCCTGAATGTATCTCCCTTTGGACTATTTCCCCAGATGACATACTTTTCCATATGTTCTTGTGGATTTCTTATGGAATTATATATCTTTTATGGATGAAATTTTCTGAATAAAAATATACATTTTATTGGAAGTGCTGGATCAACCGCCTCTGTTATATGGACTATTCCCTTTGGAACTTGGATCCGTGCACACCTGCATCTGTGAATAGGTGAGCTGATTGCCTAAAATTTTTTAGAAGGCGTGCTATGATTTAGCTTTGCAGGACGCCAAAGAGTATGGCAAGCTAAAAACTGAGATTCTCGCAGGTTTGATAGTGACAATGACTATCAGGGCGCAGTGGGTTCATCGCTGGGAATATCACCGGCATAAACCACCACGCTCCCAAATGTTTGACCTGTTGCACCTGGTCCAGAAGTGGCTGCAGTCTACACCTGCGCAGATGGTAGAGCGGGTGGTGATGGACCATTTTGTGCACTCCATACCGAGGCCCATACAGACTTGGGTTGCCCAGGGTGATCCCCGAAATGCGGATGAACTGATCTGACTGGTGAAGAGATACCAGGCGGTTGAAGGTTCTTTGGGAAGGCAGACCACTCCATACTGGGGGGTCCCAGCAGGGGACGGAGGCCCAAAAGGGGGTAGGGCGTGGGAGGCCCAAAAGGAGTTGGGGCGTCCAAGGTCCAAAGGGGTGGGGGAGGTGGTGCCCAAGGTCCATACGGGTGATGTTGTTTGCTGGAGGTGCCACGGCCCAGACAATATAGCCGCCCGTTGTTCTCTGACCTCCGAGTCGATGGACTGCAGCATACCGTGGGTACGGAAAGTATTCAGACCCCTTTAAATTTTTCACTCTTTGTTTCATTGCAGCCATTTGGTAAATTCTAAAAAGTACATTTTTTTTCTCATTAACACACTCTGCACCCCATCTTGACTGAAAAAAAACAGAAATGTAGAAATTTTTGCAAATTTATTAAAAAAGAAAAACTGAAATATCACATGGTCATAAGTATTCAGACCCTTTGCTCAGTATTGAGTAGAAGCACCCTTTTTAGCAAGTACAGCCATGAGTCTTCTTGGGAATGATGCAACAAGTTTTTCACACCTGGATTTGGGGATCCTTTGCCATTCTTCCTTGCAGATAATCTCCAGTTCCGTCAGGTTGGATGGTGAACGCTGGTGGACAGCCATTTTCAGGTCTCTCCAGAGATGCTCAATTGGGTTTAGGTCTGGCTGGGCTAGTCAAGAATGGTCACAGAGTTGTTCTGAAGCCACTCCTTTGTTATTCTAGCTGTGTGCTTAGGGTCATTGTCTTGTTGGAAAGTGAACCTTTGGCCAAGCCTGAGGTCCAGAGCACTATGGAAGAGGTTTTCATCCAGGATATCTCTGTACTTGGTCGCATTCAAGTTTCCTTCAATTGCAACCAGTCGTCCTGTCCCTGCAGCTGAAAAACACCCCCATAGCATGATGCTGCCACCACCATGTTTCACTGTTGGGATTGTATTGGGCAGGTGATGAGCAGTTCCTGATTTTCTCCACACATACCGCTTAAAATTATCACCAAAAAGTTCTATCTTCGTCTCATCAGACCAGGGAATCTTATTTCTCATAGTCTGGGAGTCCTTCATGTGTTTTTGAGCAAACTCTATGCGGGCTTTCATATGTCTTGCACTGAGGAGAGGCTACCGTAGGGCCACTCCGCCATAAAGGCCTGACTGGTGGAGGGCTGCAGTGATAGTTGACTTTGTGGAACTTTCTCCCTTTTCCCTACTGCTTCTTTGGAGTTCAGCCACAGTCATCTTGGGGTTCTTCTTTACCTCTCTCACCAAGGCTCTTCTCCCACGATGACTCAGTTTGCCTGGATGGCCAGGTCTAGGAAGACTTCTGGTGGTCCCAAACTTCTTCCATTTAAGGATTATGGAGGCCACTGTGCTCTTAGTAACCTTGAGTAATGCAGAAATTATTTTGTAACCTTTGCCAGATCTGTGCCTTGCCACAATTCTGTCTCTGAGCTCCTTGGGCAGTTCCTTAGAGCTCATGATTCTCATTTGGTCTGACATGCACTGTGATCGGTGAGATCTTAAATAGAAAGGTGTGTGCCTTTCCAAATCAAGTCCTATCAATTTAATTAAACACAATTGGACTCCAATGAAGGAGTAGAACCATCTCAAGGAGGATCACAAGGAAATGGAGATCATGTGACTTAAATATGAGTGTCTGAGCAAGGGGTCTGAATACTTATGACCATGTGATATTTCAGTTTTTCTTTTTTAATAAATTTGCAAAAGTTTCTACATTTCAGGTAACGGCACTGCCAGACTCTGGGAGTCTGGTGACCCTTGTGAGGGCCACCCTTTCTCGCCAGCTGATCCCGGGGAAAAAAGTCGGCGTACGGTGCATCCATGGTGATGCTAAGGACTACCCTATGGCCAGAGTAGACATTGAAATGGCCCACGGTACTGAGTCCCATGAGGGCGGCGGCGTTCAGGACTTGTTGCACCCCATAATTATAGGCCAGGATTTTTGTTTATTTTGGGATCTGAGGGGGAAGGGTTCTGGCCTCGCTGGTTCAGATAGGAAACCAGTTAACCCCGATGAGGTAGCACCACACCCAGAGTCAGACAGGTTTCCCTTTCGTGTCCTTGTGGGGGATGAGGAGGTAGTATCTCCTGAGTCTGAAATTCCAGAGTTAGGGGTGACCAGTGAGAATTTTGGGTCTGCCCAACATAGGGATCTAACTCTGAAGGAAGCTTTCAATAATGTCAATGTCCTAAATGGGGTTGCACAGGAGCCCGGGGCTGACACAAAGTTTCCCTATTTTATAGTGAGTGGGGAGTTGTTGTACCGGGTCACGAAAGTGAGGGACAAGCTGGTGGAACAGTTAATAGTGCCGGGTTCCTAGTATAGACGGAAGGTGTTGGACATGGCCCATTCGCATATCTTCGGCGGACAACTAGGGGTGGAAAAAATGCAGGAACGGAGTATTCAAAGGTTATCTGTTGTTCTCCATCCGAGAGGTTCCACAGTCATTTACGGGGTTCTCGCCATTCAAACTTCTCTATGGCCGACATCCGCAATGTCTCCTGGATGTAGCCAAAGAAACCTGGGAAGCCGAGGTCACAGAAGCGTCATCGAGCATGTGGCACTGATGCAGCAGAGGATTTCGAAAGTGATGCCCATCGGAAAAGGACATCTCCTCCAGGCACAAGAAGCTCAGGCCAGGGTCTACAACTGGTCAGCCAGAGGGAGGCAATTCAGTCCAGGAGACCGAGTCCTCGTGCTAATTCCTACAGTGGACAGTGAGTTTTTGGCCAAATGGCAAGGGCCGTATGAGGTGGTGGAGAAGCTTGGTGATGTGAACTACAAGTTTCATCAACCTGGACGACGTAAGCCGTACCAGATATACCACGTCAACCTCATCAAGCTGTGGCAAGACAGGGAGGCTGTGGAAGCTCCATGCATGCTGGGCAAGCCAGAAGATGACGTTGGGGGAGTCGCAATAGCGAAAACTCTAATGAAGTCCCAGAAACAGCAGTGTCGGGAGTTACTGCAGAAGAACCGGGATCTGTTCTCAGAATTGCCGGGCTGCACAAGGGTCATAGAACACGAGGTTCTGATGGAGCCACATGTGCGGGTGAACTTGAAGCCCTATCGGATACCTGAGGCCTGACGAGAGTTGATCTCCAAAGAGGTGGCTCGTATGCTGAAACTCGGTGACATTGAATAATCGAAGAGCGGTTGGTCGAGCCCAATCGTCTTGGTCCCAAAGCCCGATGGTCTTGGTCCCAAAGCCCAATGGTGAGTGGAGACTTTGCAATGACTATCGGAAGTTGAATGAAGTCTCCAAATTTGACGCATATCCCATGCCACGCGTCGATGAGCTGATCGAGAGGCTTGGGCCAGCAAGGTACATAACCACCTTGGATTTGATGAAGGGATATTGGCAGATCCCCATGGCACAGGGAGCCAAGGAGAAGACTGCGTTTTCTACACCAGATGGATGCTTCCAGTATGTCCGGATGCCGTTTGGACTGCAGGTGGCCCCTGCAATCTTCCAGAGAGCTATGGATCAAATTCTTGCACCCCATAAGCAATACGCCGCGGCATACCTGGACGATATTGTTATCTTCAGTGCGGACTGGGAGAGTCATCTGGAAAAGGTCCAGGTGGTGTTTGATGCTCTCAGGAAGGCGGGGTTTTCAATAAACCCGAAGAAATGTGCCATGGGGAAAGAAGAAGCCAAATACCTGGGTTATGTGGTTGGTAGAGGCGAGATCAAACCCCAAATCAGTAAAGTGGAGGCAATCCAAACCTGCCCAAGACCGCTGTCAAAAAAGCAGGTTAGAGCCTTCCTGGGGATCGTGGGATACTACAGGAGGTTCATCCCAAATTTCGCCATGATGGCTGCACCCCTGACTGACCTCCTTAGGGGGCCAAAATCAGCTATGGCCAAGTGGACTGCAGAGGCGGAGTCGGCCTTTCAAGAAATGAAGGTGGTGCTGTGCAAGCAACCGGTCCTGGTGGCCCCCGACTTTAAGAAAGAGTTTATACTTCAAACAGACGCCTCAGATGTCGGTTTGGGAGCAGTCTTTTTCCAGGAGATACACGGGGAGGAGCACCCTGTCCACTACCTAAGTAGAAAGCTGTCCTCCTGCAAGAGAAATTATTCAGTCATAGAGAAGGAGTGCTTGGCCATAAAGTGGGGGGTGGGTATGTTACGGTACTACCTATTAGGTCGAAAATTTAGACAAGTATCCGACCATGCCCCACTCAGACGGATGAGGGAAACACAGGGAAAAAATGCCAGTGTCACCCGCTGGTTTTTAGCCCTATAGGATTTAAACTTCCATGTAGAACATAGAGCAGGGAAGTTACATGGTAATGCCGATGCCCTCTCGAGAATCCCCTGTCTGGCAGTAGAAGGTGCCAAGCCCCACGGCTTTAGGCAGAGGCGGGAGGTATGTAAGGTGGCTAATGGTCGCGTAGTCGATGGGAGGTATGTATCACAGAGATGGCTGGTCTCTGTGATGTAACCCGGAGTATTTTCTCTAGTGCACACATGCACTAAGAGGACTAATTGGTGCACCTGGGAGCCGGGTTAAGGGTTGCTAGGAGAGCATGGGTGGATCCAGCAACCCACATACCTCAGCTCTGGGTGTGGTTAACAGCTTATAAAATGGAGGCTGTTGTTTGGCACATGGTCTGTGTGCTTGGAGGGAGAAGCCTTCCTGTGTATGTTTTGTCTCCAGACCAAGCCAGGACATTGGACGCTACACCAGACTGTGTGACCACAGAGCTGGCCATCCAGAGATTAAGCTATAAGGACTGTTATCTTTGTTTTTGCCTGCACTAAAGGCTGTTTTGTTTGCATTTTCCTTTTGAACGGTTTATGAAGCTAATAAACCGTTACGAACATTTAAAGGAACATGCCTCCTGTTTGCCTCAAACCGCACCTGACTGAGTACCATCCCTAATATATAGCAAACATCCCTAATATGTTTGTGTAGCAAACATACTTGGTGTCATCTGGGGGAAGACATATATATATATATATATAATATATACAGTACAGACCAAAAGTTTGGACACACCTTCTCATTTAAAGATTTTTCTGTATTTTCATGACTATGAAAATTTTACATTCACACTGAAGGCATCAAAACTATGAATTAACACATGTGGAATTATATACTTAACAAAAAAGTGTGAAACAACTGAAAATATGTCTTATATTCTAGGTTCTTCAAAGTAGCCACCTTTTGCTTTGATGACTGCATTGCACATTCTTGGCATTCTCTTGATGAGCTTCAAGAGGTAGTCACCGGAAATGGTTTTCACTTCACAGGTGTGCCCTGTCAGGTTTAATAAGTGGGATTTCTTGCCTAATAAATGGGGTTGGGACCATCGGTTGTGTTGTTCAGAAGTCAGGTGGATACACAGCTGATAGTCCTACTGAATAGACTGTTAGAATTTGTATTATGGCAAGAAAAAAGCAGCTAAGTAAAGAAAAATGAGTGGCCATCATTAATTTAAGAAATGAAGGTCAGTCAGTGCGAAAATTTGGGAAAACTTTGAAAGTGTCCCCAAGTACAGTTGCAAAAACCATCAAGCGCTACAAAGAAACTGGCTCACATGAGGACCACCCCAGGAAAGGAAGACCAAGACCAAGAGTCACCTCTGCTTCTGAGGATAAGTTTATCTGAGTCACCAGCCTCAGAAATCGCAGGTTAACAGCAGCTCAGATTAGAGACCAGGTCAATGCCACAAAGAGTTCTAGCAGCAGACACATCTCTTCAACAACTGTTAAGAGGAGACTTTGTACAGCAGGCCTTCATGGTAAAATAGCTGCTAGGAAACCACTGCTAAGGACAGGCAACAAGAGCAAGAGACTTGTTTCGGCTAAAGAACACAAGGAATGGACATTAGACCAGTGGAAATATGGGCTTTGGTCTGATGAGTCCAAATTTGAGATCTTTGGTTCCAACCACCGTGTCTTTGTGCGACGCAGAAAAGGTGAACGGATGGACTCTACATGCCTGGTTCCCACAGTGAAGCATGGAGGAGGAGGTGTGATGGTGTGGGGGTGCTTTGCTGGTGACACTGTTGGGGATTTATTCAAAATTGAAGGCATACTGAACCAGCATGACTACCACAGCATCTTGCAGCGGCATGCTATTCCATCCGGTTTGTGTTTAGTTGGACCATCATTTATTTTTCAACAGGACAATGACCCCAAACACACCTCCAGGCTGTGTAAGGGCTATTTAACCAAGAGGGAAAGTCATGGGGTGCTACGCCAGATGACCTGGCCTCCACAGTCACCAGACCTGAACTCAATCGAGATGGTTTGGCGTGAGCTGGACCGCAGAGTGAAGGCAAAAGGGCCAAAAAGTGCTAAGCATCTCTGGGAACTCTTTCAAGATTGTTGGAAGACCATTTCTGGTGACTACTACCTCTTGAAGCTCATCAAGAGAATGCCAAGAGTGTGCAAAGCAGTCATCAAAGCAAAAGGTGTCTACTTTGAAGAACCTAGAATATAAGACATATTTTCAGTTGTTTCACACTTTTTTGTTAAGTATATAATTCCACATGTGTTAATTCATAGTTTTGATGCCTTCAGTGTGAATGTACGATTTTCATAGTTATGAATAAAGAAAAATCTTTAAATGAGAAGGTGTGTCCAAACTTTTGGTCTGTACTGTATATATATATATATATATATATATATATATATATATATATATATATATATAGTGTACTGTGGTTATCAGATAACCACAGTACACCAGTGCACAGAGATACATATAAAAACTGCACAGGTACATACAGTACAGTACACATACTTACATATGAAGTCCCTCTGGCAGGTGCATTGCTCCATCTTGGTGGTCTTCTGTCCTCCAGCAGCACTACTGGTGAGATCTGAAGCTGTCTGTCATCCAGTCCAGTCTCTGCCTCCTCACTACCTATGATAGCTGCAGGGAGCAGCCTCCAAGCAATCAGTGAGTCTGACACTTCTCCTTCTTCCTCCTGAGAAGTTCTGGGCTGTCAGACCCATATCAACATCGGCCATCACATCAACCTCCGCTCCGCCCTATAGACACTTACCACCCCTGGGGCTTTATTGGGGAACTGAGCCATTCAGGCAGAATTCACACTGCAGCTACTGTTAGTGAATGGGCCAGTGCAGCGGTTTTCTAATAAAGCCCCCTCAGTACAGGGGGTGGAGGTAGCTACAGGGGGTGCAGGGGAGATTGGTGTAATAGCTCATGCAAGTATTGATCAGGCAGTTCAGTTGTCAGAACTGCTGGGAAGGAAGGAGAGTTGTCAAATGCACTGACTGCTCGGAAGCTGACCCCAGCAGCAGTCAGAAGTTATGAAGAGGCAGGAGACATGATTGGATGAGAACAGCAGTCATACTCACCAGGCCTGCTTCCTCCTGCCTGTGCCTGAACTGAGGCCGGGGCGTGTCTGGGGTGCGTGTCCAGGAATCCCGAGCTCCTGCACACCTGCACAATAGAGCAGCGGCAGCAGCAACTAATAGGAGAGAAAGGGGCCCTTCTGACATATTTTGCAGAGTTCAGGCCCCTGCAAATGACTCAGGTACAGGCCCCTTCCGCTCCTCTTATTGCAGATGTTGCCGCTGGCTCTATGTGAGAGCCAGACATTGCAGCAGCTGATCGGGCCCCCTCTCCTTTGGGGCCCCTGTGCAGCTGCACTGGCGGTATGTCTGCCCCTGTTTCAAGCCACTCATGACCAATAGACAACTCCAGAAGCGTCTTACCTGGGCCAAGGAGAAAAAGACCTGGACTGTTGCTCAGTGGTTCAAGGTGTTGTTTTCAGATGAAAGCAAATTTTGCATTTCATTTGGAAATCAAGGTCCCAGAGTCTGGAAGAAGAGTGGAGAGGCACACAATCCAAGCTGCTTGAGGTCTAGTGTGAAGTTTCCTGTTATGATCTGCTACAAGCACTAAGGAAAGAAAGGAGATCTGTCCCTACAATAGAACTAAGCTAGATCCCTACGATGTAACGGGGAACCTGATTGTTATGCACATGCCCGGACTGACTGGCGTGTGCGGGTGTTGTGGTTCCACTGGACCATGGACCGGAGAGTGCCTGGAGGGGCGTGACTAAGTATCTGGCCGATCCGACCAAGGTGGCACGATGGCATACGACGCCAGTGCACCAGGGAGAAACCGGGCAGAGGGACCAGGTGCTACTCCAGGTCAAACTCCGGACACGGGGGTTGACCCACACTGGGATTACTGGAACAGGCAGGTTAGGCTGGCACAGACTGGTGGATGTAAGCAAACACGGCAGGTATGCAGATGGGTGGATACAGGCGAGTATGCAGGCAGGAGGTACTGGCCGAAAGGACGGGCTGGAGCACAGAGAGGTTAAGACCCAGTACAGACTGGGTCACAGAACCGCAGATGCGGTAGACAACCACAGCAGAGAGGGAACGCCCGAAGCGGTGGGCAAGAACAGAGCAGGACGGGGCTGCAGGAGCAGCGAGCACAAGCAGGGCGGGACAGGACTGCCGGAGCAGCGGGCAGAAGCAGGGCAGGGCGGAAACCGCAGAAGCAGTAAGCAAGATAAGAGCAGAGCAGAAACCGCAGGAGCGGCAAGCAAGGCAAGAGCAGAGTGAAAACCGCAAGAGCGGCAAGCTAAGCAGGAGCAGAGCGGACACCGCAGAGCGGTAAACAAGGCAGGAGCAGAGCAGAAACCGCAAGAGCGGCAAGCTAAGCAGGAGCAGAGCGGACACCGCAGAGCGGTAAACAAGGCAGGAGCAGAGCAGAAACCGCAAGAGCGGCAAGCTAAGCAGGAGCAGAGCGGACACCGCAGAGCGGTAAACAAGGCAAGGGGATAGGACTCTGTTCACAAAGAACAGACGGAGAAGGAAAGGCAGAACCAGAAGCACGCACAGTACTTACATAGAAGTAGCGAGCGTACACTAAATTCACAACAGAGGTACAGAGACGACGAGAAGGAATTTAGGAGCGGGTTCAGAATCTGCAGAAAGACGCAGAAAACAGACATAGAGGGAAAAGGGAGACGAGGTTAAAGTAGAAACGAGGCACAGACAACAGGGAACAGAGGAACGGGAACAGAGACAGTAAGGCAGGAACACAAACGGGACTCTGTTCAGACGGGAATAGATACCGCAAGGCAGGAACACAAACAGGACTCTGTTCAGACGGGAACAGATACCGCAAGGCAGGGACACAAACAGGACTCTGTTCAGACGGGAACAGATACCGCAAGGCAGAGACACAAACAGGACTCTGTTCAGATGGGAACAGATACCGCAAGGCACAGACAGGCAGATCTAGGAATACGGCCCCTAGAAGGCGAAAGAACAGGCAAGAAGCGTGTTCACAAGAACAGACCACAGTTCAGACACAGAACTGGAAAACAGGCAGGAAAACAGGATAGGACCTGGCATGTCAGAGACAAAAAGCCAACTGACAAGAAACAATGCTCAGGCGCCATCTTGAGGAAGAAGGTGGTATAAATACCCAAAGATGGACAGCAATAGGCTGAAGGTGCAACAGGGGCGTGTCCGCAGCAGGTACAAGAAACAGGAAGTTCAGCGGGCGTCGCCCTATGCAGCCAAAGTGGAGCAGAGCAGAGCACAAGGAAAGAAGCCAGACCAGGAAGCTGGGCGGGAGATGAAGTTTGCGATCTTGCATGATGAGAGATGGAACACCATGCAAGAACGCCGCCAGGTATGCTACAGTACCCCCCCCCCCTTACGCCCCCTCTTCTTCAGGCCTGCAAGGATCTTCCGCAGGGAATTTGGGGGCCAATCCCTCTCTTCAAGGAGATTACTTCCATTGTCCACAGGAGGAGACAAAACTGGTCTCATAATCTGGATGGCTAGGATGCGACTTCCCATCCAGCCATCTTCAGCAACAGATGAAACGGGTGAAGTACCAGAAACAGCACACAAAAAAGTCTCTCTACATTTATTTTTAGGCAGCACCCCAAAAAGTTCAGGAGACAACTGGAGGTCCTCGGCCGGGTTGGAGGGGTGCAGAGACTCGGGGGTAGCCTCTGCTTCGGGGTACATCTTGTCAAGCTCACAGGATGAAATGGGCAAAGTATCAGGTACAAGGTGTAGAGAAGACACTGCCTCTTTGTTATGTGGTGGTACCCCGGAGGATTCAGGAAACAACTGGGGGTCCTCCGCCAGGTTGGAGGGATACCGAGACTCGAGGGTAACCTCTGCTTCGGAGTACACAAGGTCAGACTCACTGGAAGAAGTGGGCGAGGTATCAGGTACCGAGTAAAGGAGAGTCTCTGTCCATTCGCTATCAGGTAGCACCCCGGAGGGTTCAGGAGACGACTGGAGGTCCTCCGCCTGGTCGGAGGGGTGTAGAAACTCGGGGGTAACCTCTGCTTCGGAGTACACTAGGTCGGACTCACTGGAAGAAGCGGGCGAGGTATCAGGTACCGAGTAAAGGAGAGTCTCAGTCCATTCGCTATCAGGTAGCACCCCGAAGGGTTCAGGAGACGACTGGAGGTCCTCCGCCTGGTCGGAGGGGTGTAGAGACTCGGGGGTAACCTCTGCTTCGGAGTACACTAGGTCGGACTCACTGGAAGAAGCGGGCGAGGTATCAGGTACAGAGAATAGGAGAGTCTCTGTCCTTTCGCTACCAGGTAGCACCCCGAAGGGTTCTGGAGACAACTGGAGGTCCTCCGCCTGGTCAGAGGGGTGTAGAGACTCGGGAGTAACTACCACTTTGAGGCACCCATTGTCAGGCCCACAGGACTGAGCGGACGAAGTATCGGGTACCGGGTGTAGGGAAGTCTCTCTCCAATTGTCATCGAGTGGTATCCCGGAGGATTCAGGAGGCAACAAGGGGTCCTCCGCCAGGTAGTAGAGGTGTACAGACTCGGAGGTAAACACAGCTTCGGAGCATCCTTGGACATGCACACTGGTTAAAGTGGGTGTAGAATCTGATGCCAGGTGCAGGAAGCTCTCCTGTGTGGACTCTGGATGGGTAGCAGTCTCTTCTGGCTGGAGAACTGGTGCACCACCCACGCACATCACCCGCTGGGGCTTCTCCGGGATACAGGAAGATGAAGCTTCAGTAGGGACTTCAAGGTTGGGGTCAGGAGGTCTCAGGGAGGACAGACCCTGGCGTGACGGCTTGCCTCTGCGTCTAGCACGTCTGGACTGCCTCTTGAGGTTGGGAGCAGTATTCCGGAGAGTGTAGTCATCCTGAGTGGATTCAGGGCAAGCAACAGTCTTTTCGGGCAGGAGAACTTGTGCGGTACCTATGCACATTACCCGTCGGGGCTGCTCCGGGATACAGGGAAGTGAAGCTTCAGCAGGGGCTTCAGGGTTAGGATCATCGAAAGCCAAAAGGAAGGCCACCAGGAAGGCCTGTAGGTCAAGAACGATAGGATCCTGTGCTTCCCATAGGGGGTTGATCCATTCCAAGGCATCACCCGCTAGGTTGGACATTATAAATCCCACCTTAACCCGATCAGAAGAATAAGCATTAGCATAGAACCGGAAGTGCAGCAAGCATTGCCACACAAACGCACGGCATTGTTTTGGATCCCCGTAGTACCGTGGTGGATCCGCGGGAGCAGGTGCAGCTTCAGCAGGGACTCCAGGGTTGGGGTCATCGAAGACCATTAGGAAGGCCACCAGGAAGGCCTGCAGGTCAAGGACGATAGGATCCCAAGCTTCCCATAGGGGGGTGACCCACTTCAAGGCATCCCCCGCTAGGTAGTCAATTATAAATGCCACTTTAGACCAATCAGAAGGAAAAGAAAGAGGGTAGAACTTGAAGTGCAGCATGCATTGCTCCACAAATGCACGACTTTGTTTTGGATCCCCATAGTACTGGGGCGGATCCGCAGGAACGGGTGCAGAAAGCTCCATCTGGACGGGTGCGAAATTAGCCTGGAACTCAGCTAGAGAAAAAAAAAAAAATTATTTATTTATTTTTAATGCACGTATTAGCTGGAAAACGTCTCAGAGAGCGAAGGCCGTGGGGCTCAACGGGAACCATGGCCTGAGCATGCTGTTATGCACACGCCTGGACTGACTGGCGTGTGCGGGTGTTGTGGTTCCACTGGACCACGGACCGGAGAGTGCCTGGAGGGGCGTGACTAAGTATCTGGCCGATCCGACCAAGGTGGCATGACGGCATACGACGCCAGTGCACCAGGGAGAAACCGGGCAGAGGGACCAGGTGCTACTCCAGGTCAAACTCCGGACACGGGGGTTGACCCACACTGGGATTACTGGAACAGGCAGGTTAGGCTGGCACAGACTGGTGGATGTAAGCAAACACGGCAGGTATGCAGATGGGTGGATACAGGCGAGTATGCAGGCAGGGAGGTACTGGCCGAAAGGACGGGATGGAGCACAGAGAGGTTAAGACCCAGTACAGACTGGGTCACAGAACCGCAGATGCGGTAGACAACCACAGCAGAGAGGGAACGCTCGAAGCGGTGGGCAAGAACAGAGCAGGACGGGGCTGCAGGAGCAGCGAGCACAAGCAGGGCGGGACAGGACTGCCGGAGCAGCGGGCAGAAGCAGGGCAGGGCGGAAACCGCAGAAGCAGTAAGCAAGATAAGAGCAGAGCAGAAACCGCAGGAGCGGCAAGCAAGGCAAGAGCAGAGTGAAAACCGCAAGAGCGGCAAGCTAAGCAGGAGCAGAGCGGACACCGCAGAGCGGTAAACAAGGCAGGAGCAGAGCAGAAACCGCAAGAGCGGCAAGCTAAGCAGGAGCAGAGCGGACACCGCAGAGCGGTAAACAAGGCAGGAGCAGAGCAGAAACCGCAAGAGCGGCAAGCTAAGCAGGAGCAGAGCGGACACCGCAGAGCGGTAAACAAGGCAAGGGGATAGGACTCTGTTCACAAAGAACAGACGGAGAAGGAAAGGCAGAACCAGAAGCACGCACAGTACTTACATAGAAGTAGCGAGCGTACACTAAATTCACAACAGAGGTACAGAGACGACGAGAAGGAATTTAGGAGCGGGTTCAGACTCTGCAGAAAGACGCAGAAAACAGACATAGAGGGAAAAGGGAGACAAGGTTAAAGTAGAAACGAGGCACAGACAACAGGGAACAGAGGAACGGGAACAGAGACAGTAAGGCAGGAACACAAACGGGACTCTGTTCAGACGGGAACAGATACCGCAAGGCAGGAACACAAACAGGACTCTGTTCAGACGGGAACAGATACCGCAAGGCAGGGACACAAACAGGACTCTGTTCAGATGGGAACAGATACCGCAAGGCAGAGACACAAACAGGACTCTGTTCAGATGGGAACAGATACCGCAAGGCACAGACAGGCAGATCTAGGAATACGGCCCCTAGAAGGCGAAAGAACAGGCAAGAAGCGTGTTCACAAGAACAGACCACAGTTCAGACACAGAACTGGAAAACAGGCAGGAAAACAGGATAGGACCTGGCATGTCAGAGACAAAAAGCCAACTGACAAGAAACAATGCTCAGGCGCCATCTTGAGGAAGAAGGTGGTATAAATACCCAAAGATGGACAGCAATAGGCTGAAGGTGCAACAGGGGCGTGTCCGCAGCAGGTACAAGAAACAGGAAGTTCAGCGGGCGTCGCCCTATGCAGCCAAAGTGGAGCAGAGCACAAGGAAAGAAGCCAGACCAGGAAGCTGGGCGGGAGATGAAGTTTGCGATCTTGCATGATGAGAGATGGAACACCATGCAAGAACGCCGCCAGGTATGCTACACTGATCCTGCGATCAGACCCGCTAAAGTCCTCGGCTAGTCTGCACGAAGACCTATAGATGCAAGGGAGGGATCCCTACAAGAACTAGGGACTGGGATAAAGTTGGGCACCTTCTAGCAGAAATTGTAGCAGTAAAAGACAAACACACAACATAGAACAATAAAGGTCCGAAGACCAAGCTAAACTGACTGAGAAAGGTAACTAAGCACCAGGCTAACTTAAGAGTAGAAATTACAGGATTAAATAGGCAAACAAGGTCATGTGACCAGCAAGATAGAAAAAACCTAACAGGAGAGTTCTAACAGTACCCCCTCTTCTATGAGGATCCTCCGGATCCCCTAGGCCCAGGCTTATCAGGAAACCTCTTGTGAAACGCTCTGACAAGTCTGGAAGCAGAAACATCATCCGCCGTCACCCATGAGTTATCCTCGAGTCCGAAACCTTTCCAAGCGACGAGATACTGCAAACTCCCTCTATACCGTCTAGAATTTAGGATGCGGGAAATTTCGTATTCCCCGTCCTCCACCACCGGAGGAACAGTGGCAGAGACGTCTCCATCCGACACATAAGCTCTTTTCAACAGAGAAACATGAAACACCGGATTAATCTTCCAACCTAACAGCAGATTGGTTAACTACCTGAAGCACCTTAAAGGGCCCTACAAACTTGGGACCCAATTTTTTAGAAGGAATCCTCAACCGCAGATTCTTAGAGGACAACCAAACCATGTCACCAATAGCAAACAAAACCTCTTGCAGTTTCCTATCAAAGTACCTCTTAGATTTTTTGTTAGCCTCCTGAAGATTACCACGCACATCCGTCCAAACTCTCTCCAAGTCACCGGAAAAACTCTCCTCCTCAGGCACAGCCGATACCAATTTGGAGAATGACCCAAAAGACGGATGTCTCCCAGAACAACAAAAAACAGGCGAACAACCAGCAGAAGAGGATGTATGGTTGTTAAGAGCAAACTCAGCAAGTGGCAGAAACTCAGACCACCCCTCCTGATTGTCTGCCACAAAACAACGCAAGAACTGCTCAACATCCTGAAACTTCCTTTCTGTCTGGCCATTAGACTCAGGATGATATCTGGATGAAAACGACAAATGAACTCCCAACCTGTCACAAAAAGCACGCCAAAAACGAGCCACGAACTGAGGTCCCTTATCCGAAACAATGTCAGTAGGAGCGCCATGTAGTCTGACAATTTCCTTGACAAAGGCCTTAGCGAGTGTCTTAGCGCAGGGCAGTTTGATGAAAGGAACCAAGTGACACATCTTGCTAAAACGGTCCACGACCACCCAGATGACTGTGAAACCCTCAGAGGGGGGAAGGTCAGTAATAAAGTCCATAGCCAGATGTGTCCAAGGTGCACTAGGAACCTCCAGAGGGCAAAGCAACCCCGCTGCAGGAGTATGTGAAGACTTAGATCTAGCACACACCGTACATTGACGCACCCACTTAATGACTTCCTTCTGCCATCCAGGCCACCAAAAACTGCGACCCACAAGTCTGTTGGTCTCAGAAATTCCTGGATGACCTGCCAACCGAGACTCATGACACTCAACAAACAAATCTCTCCTAAAGGTCCTAGGCACAAACAACCTCCCATGGGGAGTGTTAGATGGGGCATTCTCCTGTGCTTTAAGAATCTCATTTTCCAAAACGGAGTCCAATGCAGCAATCACAACACCTTCTTGTAAAATGCTCCCCTCCTCCTCAGCACCGACCATGGGAGAAAAGCTGCGAGACAAAGCATCGGCTTTAACATTCTTGGTACCCGGGATGTAAGTAACGGAAAAATTAAACCGCGAGAAAAAAAGTGCCCACCTAGCCTGACGGGCATTCAAGCGCTTGGCAGCATCAAGATAGATCAGATTTTTAAGATCAGTGAAAACCTGAATGGGAAATTCAGCACCTTCCAAGAAATGACGCCAGTGTTCAAATGCGAGTTTAATAGCCAGCAATTCCCGATTACCAATATCGTAATTAAGTTCAGTCTCAGAAAAATTTTTTGAAAAAAAAGCACAGGGATGTACTCCATCCTTGTTTTTCTGAGACAACACCGCACCGACCCCCACCGAAGAAGCATCAACCTCAACCAAAAGCGGCTTAGTCACATCAGGCTGCATAAGGATGGGAGCAGAGCTGAACCTCTCCTTTAGAAACACAAAAGCTTCAATGGCCTCAGTAGTCCACTGAACCGCATTAGCACCTTTCCTAGTGAGATCGGTCAGTGGTTTGACAATAATAGAAAATTTTTTAATGAATTTTCTGTAATAATTTGCGAAACCCAAAAACCTCTGTATCGATTTCAAACCAATAGGCCTAGGCCATTCCTGAACCGCCTGAACCTTCACAGGGTCCATCTCAAAGCCCTCGCTGGAGATAATGTAGCCCAAAAAACTAATTCTCTGTACAGCAAACTGACATTTCTCCAGCTTAGCAAAAAGCGAATTGTCAATTAATAACTGTAATACCTCACGTACGCTCCGCCAATGAGACTCCAGATCAGGCGAATAAATCAAAATGTCATCCAGATACACAACCACATTTTTGCCGATCAAAGGTCTAAGGATGTCATTAATAAGATTCTGAAAAAATGCTGGTGCATTGGTAAGACCAAAAGGCATAACCAGGTTCTCAAAATGCCCCACAGGAGTGTTAAAAGCAGTCTTCCATTCGTCACCCTCCTTCATGCGCAACAAATTGTATGCCCCCCGGAGATCAATTTTAGAGAACCACTTGGCCCCCACTAACTGGTTAAACAAATCAGGAATCAATGGCAGTGGGTAAGGATTGCGTACAGTAATTTTATTAATCTCACGAAAATCCAGACAAGGACGTAAACCGCCGTCCTTTTTTTTAACAAAGAAAAATCCAACAGCCACAGGAGACTTGGAAGGCCTAATGTGACCGGCGGCCAAGCTTGTCTGTATGTATTCCTCCAAAGCCTTTCTCTCAGGAATAGTAAGATTAAATAAACGACTTTTAGGAAGAGTCGCTCCAGGGACAAATTCAATGGTACAATCATAGTCTCTATGGGGAGGCAATATTTGTGACTCCTCCTCAGAAAAAAACTCTCCAAAAATCCTGAATAGGTACAGGTAATTCCCCTTTTTCCACTGCAGCAATACGTCCGTTACAACACTTGTCATAACACTTAGGACTCCAGGACTTAATTTCATTGGTAGACCAATCCAGTACAGGATTGTGCAATTTTAACCAGGCTAACCCCAAAATTACTGGAGAAGGCACATTATTTAATACCACCAAATCCAAATTTCCTTGGTGAATACCATTAATAGTGAGGGGAAATTCACAGACCTTGTGAGTAACACTCTTCAAGGGGGAGCCATCGACAGAAACCACAGCAATAGGGGATGACAAAGGTTTGGGCTTTAATTTAAGTTTTTCCAAGAATCCCCCATCAATCACATTCAGAGTAGAACCACAATCCACAAATATCCGAAATTCAATTAATTCTTCCTGAGCAGCAGTAGTAGCAGAAAATATACCCCCTTAGAATTTAAACAGGCAATAAGGGAATAACTGACCTTTTTTCATACGAAGCACACAGTTCTTAATAAAATGGTCAGATTTCCCGCAATAAAAGCACAAACCTTCAGAAGATCTGCGGTCTTTTTCCTGAGAGCGGGGTGCCATCGCCCCAATCTCCATCGGCGCTCCAATGTCAGTACAGACCCTCTCAAGACTCGGAGCTGACATGGCAGAGGATTTACTTTCATTAACCCTTGCACGCAGTCTCCTGTCCACCAGTATAGCTAATTGCATAGCCTCCTGCAAGTTTCCAGGTGTGGGATAAGCAATCAGCAAATCCTTAACCCTTTCACTTAGCCCCGCAAGAAACAAACTTTTCAAAGCTGAATCGTTCCACTCCACCTGGGCAGACCACCGACGGAAGAGAGAACAATATTCTTCCACATTACCTGATCCCTGCCTCAAATGTCTTAATTCAGTCTCAGCTGATGAGACACGATCAGGATCATCATACAACAAACCCAAAGCAGAAAAAAAACTATCCACTGATCTAAAGCATGGATCACTAGGTTGGAGAGAAAAGGCCCATCCCTGAGGTTCTTTGCGCAAAAGTGACATTATGAACCCTATGCGCTGTGATTCATCACCAGAGGATCTGGGTCTCAAACGAAAATACAATAAACAAGCATTTTTAAAGGAAAAAAATTCCTGTTGATCACCAAAGAATAAATCAGGCAAACGTACCTTAGGCTCCTCAAAATGTGCTCCAGAACAGCTACTCACGTGTTGTTGGAGCTCGGCCACCTCCAGAGAGAGTCCCTGCAGGCGTTGAGCCAAATCCTGAACCGACACCATGATGGAAACTGGAAGTCTTTCCTTAGAGATATTTTTGGGCTGAACTTACTGTTATAATCTGCTACAAGCACTAAGGAAAGAAAAGAGATCTGTCCCTACAATAGAACTAAGCTAGATCCCTACGATGTAACGGGGAACCTGATCCTGCGATCAGACCCGCTAAAGTCCTCGGCTAGTCTGTACGAAGACCTATAGATGCAAGGGAGGGATCCCTACAAGAACGAGGGACTGGGATAAAGTTGGGCACCTCCTAGTAGAAATTGTAGCAGTAAAAGACAAACACACAACATAGAACATAAAGGTCCGAAGACCAAGCTAAACTGACTGAGAAAGGTAAATAAGCACCAGGCTAACTTAAGAGTAGAAATTACAATGAAGTCCAGCAAGGCCAGGAGGGCGGAGCAGGATTAAATAGGCAAACAAGGTCATGTGACCAGCAAGATAGAAAAAACCTAATAGGAGAGTTCTAACATTTCCACAATCAGTGATGGTTTGGGGAGCCATGTCATCTGCTGGTGTAGGTCCACTGTGTTTTATCAAGACTAAAGTCAGCGCAGCCGTCTACTAGGAAATTGTAGAGCACTTCATGCTTCCATCTGCCGACAAGCTTTTTGGAGATGGAAATGTCATTCTCCAGCAGGACTTGGCACTAGTCCACACTGCTAAAAGTACTAATACCTGATTTAAAAACAACAGTATCACTGTGCTTGATTGGCCAGCAAACTCGCCTGACCGTAACCCCATAGAGAATCTATGGGGTATTGTCAAGAGGAAGATGAGAGACACCAGACCCAACAATGCAGACAAGCTGAAGGCTGCTATCAAAGCAACCTGGGCTTCCATAACACCTCAGCAGTGCCACAGGCTGATCGCCTCCATGCCACGCCGTATTGATGCAGTAATTGATGCAAAAGGAGCCCAGATCAAGTATCGAGTGCATTTACTGAACATACATTTCAGTAGGCCAACATTTCGGATTTTAAAATAATTTTTCAAGCTGGTGTTATAAAGTATTCTAATTTAATGAGATAATGACTTTTGTATTTTCATTGACTGTAAGTCATAATCATCAACATTAACAGAAATAAACACTTGAAATAGATCACTCTGTTTGTAATGACTCTATATAATATATGAGTTTCACTTTTTGTATTGAAGAACTGAAATAAATTAACTTTTTAATGATATTCTAATTTTGTGAGAAGCACCTGTATGTATGGGGGCCCATGACAGATAATTGTCGGAGGGAGATACGGATCTGGCATATCAGATTTTGACTACAGATGCTTTTGTTTTCTAAAGGTTCATTTACACTGTAAGATAATTATGAATGAGTGTTGGCAAAAATGCTTGATTCATGGTTATCTTGCCTTGTAAACAGGCTGCTGATCACCTGATGAACAAACAAAATTCTCAGTCATCAAGTGAAATGATGTTTCCTCCTGGGTGAACATGAAACAAGTCCACCGGAGCGACAGTAAGCATCTTGGAGAATTCAATGATGTGTTGAAGCTCTTCCTCCTGGTCAGGAGACAAAAAGGACCTAAAAAGCGAATCCACCTTGATGTTCTTGTCCGCCAGTCAGAAATGGAGAGCAAAATCAAAGCGAGCGAAGAACAATGACCACCTAGCTTGACGCAGATTTAGGCATTGTGTGGACTGCAGGTAGGCTAAGTTCTTGTATTCAGTGTAAACAATTACTGTATGAACCGCTCCTTAAAGTAGAAAGCGCCACTCTTCCAAAGCCAATTTAATCGCCAACAGTTCTGAATTGCTAATCGAGTAGTAGCATTCAGGAGCTGAGAAGGATTTGGAGAAGAAACCGCAGGTCACCATACATCTGGTAGAAGACTTCTGAGTAAGAACGGCATCGGCCCCAGAGAATGAAGCACACACTTCCAAGAGGAATTGCTTATTACTGTCAGGTCTGTGCAGCACTGGAGCTGAAGAGAAGGCCTGTTTTAGGGAGACAAAGGCGCTTTCAGCCTCCGGAGTCTATATCCTAGGATTAGCACCCTTGCGGGTCAGGGCAGAAATTGGGGCAGTCCAAGAGGAGAAATGTGGTATGAACTGGCGATAGTAATTAGCGAATCCCAGAAACCGCTGTATTGCTTTCAGGTCATCAGGATGGGGCACTTCAGAACAGTAGACACCTTCTCTGGATCCATCCTCAGTCTGGTCTCTGAGATAATGTATCCCAGGAAGAGAAGAGAGGTTTGCTCGAAGACGCACTTCTTGATCTTGGCATACAGACGGTTCTTCCTCAACCTCTGCAGGACCTGATGAACATCCCTCCTGTGTGTGGGCAAATCGGAAGAGAACACCAATATGTCGTCCAAGTAAGCCACCACACATGAGTAGAGTAGATACCGGAAAATATCATTCACCAGTTCTTGGAAGACGGCTGGGGCATTGCAGAGCCCAAGAGGCATTACGAGATACTCGTAATGGCCCTCCCGGTTCTAAAAGGTAGTTTTTCATTTGTCCCCCTGGAGTATTCGGATCAGGTTATATACCTTCCACAGATCAAGCTTACTAAAGACTCTGTAACCTCTGAGACGATCAAACAACTCCGACATGAGGGGCAGAGGATACTTATTCTTGATCGTAAACTGGTTGAGGCCCCTATAGTCAATACAGGGACGGAGTGAGCCGTCCTTCTTCTTAACAAAGAAGAATCCTGCTCCAGCCGGGGAGGTTGACTTCTGGATAAATCCCCTAGCCAGATTCTCCTTTATATATTCAGACATGGCTTGGGTCTCTGCCTGGGACAGAGATTAGATATGGCCTTGAGGAGGTGGGGGAAGAACCAGGGAGAAGGTCTATAGGGCAGTCGTACGACCTGTGTGGTGGTAACGACTCTGCCTCCTTCTTATCGAAGACAACCGTGTAAGTCCAATAAGCGGGAGGCAAGCCAGGTAAATTTGATGGAGTAGCCGGAGGTCCAGCAGGATGGATGGGGACCAGACATTTTACTTGACAGGACCGACCCCAACGAAGTACCTCTCCAGATCTCCAATCCAAGACAGGCTTGAGCGCTCGTAACCATGGCAGGCCCTGGAGCAGAGGATGAGACAAACCTGTTATCACACAAAAGGAGATCTTCTCTGAATGCAACATTACTACCCAAAGTTCTACTGGCTCGGAAATTAAAAGAATGCCTTTGGATAGAGATCTCCTATCCATGGATGATACCACCAAAGGACTCTGATGTTGGATGGGGATCTGATACCGTCCATCATGGCCTATTGTATGAAATTTCCTGCAGAACCAGAGTCCAGATACACCAATTCAATGAAACAGGTGTTGCCACAGGAAACGGACACTGACAGAGTCAGCGGGGGAGAGGAGTAATTTTCACCCAGGGTAGCCTCTCCTACTGGCCCTAGGCTTTGGAGTTTCCCAGTTTCTCTGGAAAGGAGCAAATTAAATATTCGGGACTGCCGCAGTAGAAGCACCTCCCCTGGGAAGGACGGAATTCTTGATGATGCTTAGCCAGCTTCACACGGTTGACTTGCATAGATTCTGAGGGGGATGTCAAGGCTGAGGTCTGCGACATGATTGGCCTCTGGAAGGTAGGAGCCAAGCTCATAGATTTTCAGACTTCAATCCGGATAGCCAGGGATACCAGGTCATCTAAAGAGGCGGGAACATCAACTGGCCAGTTCGTCCTTAATTCTCCCCGACAGGCCCTCCCAGAAGGCGGCCATCAGCGCCTAGTTATTCAAAGCTAGCTTGGAGGACAGAGTACGAAAACGGACAGTGTATTGGCCCACAATGAGATTTCCCTGGCGCAGTCTGAGGAGGGAGGATGCTGCAAGAAACACTACCTGGCTCATCAAAGACCTTGCGGAAGGCCGCTAGGAAAGTCTGGAGGTTAGAGATTAGGGGATCCCCTCTCTCCCATAAGGGGTTGAGCCATGCAAGAGCCTCGACACCTAGGTGGGACATGATAAATGCCACTTTGGCGCATTCAGATAAGAACTGATGTGCCAGTTGCTCAGAGTGCAGCATGCACTGATTAAGGAAACCACAGCATTGTGTAGGATTGCTGTCAAATTGTGGAGGAGCAGAGAGATGGGGTCCAGAGCCAGGAACATAATTAGTAGACTGGAGAGTCACAGCAGAGGTTGCTGCATCTTGGACAGGAGCAGATGCGGCAGCAGATGTCAGCGTGTCCAAGCGGGTGCTCACTGTCCGCAGATAGGACATGATTTTGTCCTGCTGGTCTTTCTGGTGGGAGATTTCCTGGTACAGCTCAGAGGCTGGAGAGGATTGAGAGCCAGGGGGTTCCATGGCATGAGCAATCTGTAACGCACATGGTATTGGAGCCACTGTGCCGTGGACCAAGGAGAGCCTGGAGGGGCATGACTAGGCTAACACCTGACTCTTTGCTAG
The DNA here is from genome assembly GCF_046119375.1 of Phyllobates terribilis. Classification (NCBI taxonomy): domain Eukaryota; kingdom Metazoa; phylum Chordata; class Amphibia; order Anura; family Dendrobatidae; genus Phyllobates; species Phyllobates terribilis. The sequence goes on along the minus strand of NW_027362762.1, from coordinate 534,136,425 downwards.
AGCCCCTGATGGTGTGGTTAGACTTTGCTCCAGATGGATTCCAGGTGCAACCCCAGGACAGACCTCGGACACACGGCAGCTGGCCCCCAAAGGGGTAGTAAGCTGGAACAGCCAGCAATGGGTGGGTACGGCAGGTACAGGCAGGCATGGCTGATATACAGGAAAGCACAGCATGTGCTGGCAGGCATGGCTCAAAAACAGGAAGGCACGGCAGGTGCAGGTAGTCACGGCTGGTATACAGGAAGGCACCGCAGGTGCTGGCAGGCACTGACAAGTATGGCGGGTACAGGCAGGTACAGGTAGGAACAGGCAGGTATACAAGAACAGGGGACCTGACAAGTAGCATGCGTGCAGACAGACAGAACACGTTGCTCAGGCACCTCCCAAGAGGTGGAGGTGCCTTAAATAATAAGTGTCTCCCAGTCATTGGCTGGGGTCACTTTAGGACCATGAACACTGTCTATTTAAGAGACCGGGAGCGCATGCGCACCTTAAGCGCAGTGCCCGGGGATCTGCCAGATATGCGCAGACCCCGGGAGACTGCAGGAGCAAGCATGGGCCGAGCGTCGGGCAGTGAGTGACTCAGCGTCCCTGCCGGGGGAGAGGAGGGTGGGAATCAAGCAGGGACGCCGGAGCTACATTCATAAATTATATTTTTTATTTGTTGGTGGGTAGATTTGTGGTGATATACTTGGATGATATACTTGGATGAAATCTTGATTTACTCAGGTTCTCGTGAGGAGCATCCGGAGCATGTTCGTGTTTCAGGTTCTTTGTTTGCCAAGCTAGATATGTGTCAAGTTTGAGATGCAGCAGATTCAGTTTTTGGGTCATTTGGTTTCTGCTAAAGGTTTTCAAATAGATCCCGTTAAGGTACAGTATGTCCTTGATTGGGTACAACCTACTAATCTTAAAGCTTTTCAGAGGTTCTTAGGTTTTGCTAATCATTATCGTAAGTTCATTAACAACTTTTCTGTCATAGTCAAACCTCTTACTGATATGACCAAGAAGGGTACTGGCTTTTCCGCTTGGTCTACTGAGACTGTTGATGCTTTTGCTGTTCCCAAGACAGCCTTTCCTAAAGCTCCTGTCCTCCGTCATCCCGATGTTGATTTGCTTTTTGTGGATGAGGTACACTTGGCTGTTAAGAGAGCTTTCAAGGAATGGAGGCATTGGTTGGAGGGGGATAGACATAGAGTAACAGTGTTTACTGATCACAAAACTTTACTGTATGTTGATGCAGCTAAGTGCTTAAACACTAGACAGGCCCGGTGGGCTCTCTTTTTCACTTGGTTTGATTTTTCTGTGACAGATCTCCCTGGCACTAAAAATGTCAAGGCTAATGCTTTATCACGTAGTTTTGCTCTGGAGTTGAGGGACAAAAATCCAGTCAAAATTCTTAGTGAAGGGGTTGTGGTGAGTGCTTTGGGGATTGATCTCAGACAGCGCATTATGGAAGCTCAGGATGGTGCACCTGAGAGCTTGCCACACGGCAAGTTTTTTGTGCCTTCCTCACTGCGCACTGATCTTCTTACCGAAATGCATGACTCTGTGTTCCTCTGCCACCTGGAGAGCTGTTTCCAGGTCCTTTTGGTGGCAAAGTGCTCAAAAGGATGTTGATGAGTATGACCGTAAGTGCAGACTTTGCGCCAGGACGCGGCAGGGTTTCTTTTGCCTAACGAGGCTCCATCCCAACCTTGGACTCATTTGTCAATGGCTTTCATCATGGATTTGCCTAATTCTGATAGTAATACCGTAGTATGAATGGTAGTGGACCATTTCAGCTAGATGGTTCACTTGGTTCCTCTACTAAAATTGCCTATGGTTAAGAGTTTAGCTACATTTATCTCTCATGTCGTTAAGTTACAAGGTATTCCTAAAACATTATTTCCGATAGAGGGGTTCAGTTTATGGCTAGCTTTTAGCGTAGCTTTTGCTCCAGATTAGGAATTAAACTTTTGTTCTCCTCAGGTTATCATCCTGAGAATAACAGTCAGATGGAGAGAATGAACCAAGAATTAGAATAATATTTAAGATATTTTGTTTCATCTAATCAAGAGGACTGGGTCGATTTTCTTACTCTGGCTGAGTTCCCTCTCAATAAACGCAAGTCTACTGCTACCAGTACCTCGCCCTTTTTTTATTGTGTCGGTTTTCATCCAGTTTTTGGAAATGTTTCTGGTTTGCAGTCTGTGATCCCTGATGAGTAAAGATATTCTTCTCATTTCATTAACCCCTTAATGACCGCCCATACGCCTTTTAATGGCAGTCGTTAAGGGGCCTTATTCCATAGCGCCGTTTTTTAACGGCGCTGAGGAATAACAGTGTAGCGCCGTCCTGTGGCTGAATTTCCCATGGGTGTCAGCTGGCACCCTGCAGTATCAGCCCCGACTGGTTTTGAAGCCGATTGGGGCTGATTAACTCCTTAAATACCGCTGTTAATCATGACAGCGATATTTAAGTGGTTACAAGGAAGTCACAAGACCCCCTTAGTAACCATCGGACGCCCACGGTTAGAATCGCGGGTCTCGATGATTACCATGGTGCCCTGAGGTCATGTGATGACTAGTGTTGAGCCACCCCCGTAGTGTTCGAGTTCGGTTCGGTTCGTCGAACACCCGTGTGTTCGCCGAACTGTTCGTCGAACTGTTCGTCGAACACCTTCGAACACCGTTAAAACCAATGGCAGGCAAACAAAAACACATAGAAACACATAGAAAACACCTTCAAAGGTGTCCAAAAGCTGACAAACTGCTCAGAAGACATAACTAACACATGGAAAAGTGACAAGTACATATAGTCATGCGAAAATAAAAGAGGTGGAGGAGTAAAAGGAGGGGGAGACACAGATATAGGCATGTCATGCCCTTCTAAAATCCAAAAAGTGAGAAGCCGACACGGCCAGTCCGCTCCTGCCCGTGCCACCTCCGTGTCGCCGGGTTTGTGCCAGAGCCGCGGTGAACCCTGACGGCCAGCCCCCCTCTCCCAATACTGGTGCCTGTCCGCTGGTGGGTCGAGCGAGCCCCCCTGTGGTGGAGGCAGCTCTAAGCTTTTTAATTTAAATTGTCTCTCTAATTTGAATGAATACACTTTAAATCCATTTACAAGGATCTATTGGAGGGCAACTCTCATGCCAGCAGCCGCGGTAATTCCAGCTCCAGTAGCGTCCACTAAAGCTGCTGCAGTTAAAAAGCTTTTATAAGGATCGAGCTCGGCTGTCCACCGCAAGGCATCCTACTGCCAGTCCCAGCCCCTATGCCTTGGGGTGCCTCCTGATGCTCTTCACTAAGTATCCCATGGTCCCGAAGCATTTCCTTTGAAAAAATAAAGTGTCTAAACTACAGGTGGTGCAGCTTGCTTAACAGCCGGGATAATCCGCTCACTAGCAGACACTGCTACTAGGCACAAAGTATTTCCTGGGCTAGATGCAGTTAAAAATTTGTAATTAGATACTCTCGTTGGATGCTGAGAAAGCATTCCATAGAGTCTCCTGGCACGCCATATATGATTCTCTTAAAAAGCTTGGGGTAGGGGTCTAGGGGACCCTTTTATAGCCAAAATCACGGCCCTGTATCGCAATACGTCACCTAGGCTGAAGATAAATGGAACTATAGCACCCTGAGGGCTCGGTTGCTACAGACGTATTGCACCTCACCCAGAGGTGTGATATCTCACTCTCAGGTAAGGATGGAGTGTGGATCAGGACCCGACACCTGCATGCATTACACCACATTGCCGTGGGGCAGGGCGACCAATATGCCCCTGAGATGGGCACGACAGTCCCTGTCCCTGGCTGGAGTGGGGGGAGGGAACACTGAGGAAGGGGAACCCTGTAGTGCAGGAGCAGGGAGGAAGCAGTTCCTGGGTGCATTGAGAAGGGAGTATAAAAGGTGGGCACCATCTTAGTTCAGTGCAGAGAAGTCTGAGCAGAAGTGGCAGGGAGCAGGGGCTCTGCATGAGCTCTGCTCCGGAGGCGGGCCTAATAACAGAGGCCCAGGCCTGGAAGAGGGAGAAGGAAGGAAGAGGAGCGGAGAAGGCTCCAGGAACGAGGAATGAAGGGATCCCAGGGGTGCGGACGGGCGAGTCGCCACCGCACGCCCGAATCCACCTGCGTGGAGGGGTCAGGCCAAAGGGGGAGACCGGTCCCCGAACTAGTGGAGGCAGGAAACGACCCTCAGCTAGAAACCGGAGGCTCTGACATTTTATGTGGCGCAGCCCCTCGCTACACCCGCTAGGAAGGCACCACATAGGGTCAGGGAAACTGGCGCCAAGTTTACCAAGAGGAGGCCCGAGGCAGCCGGACAGAAGTGTTGGTAAGAAAGGCCAGACAAAGGACACACAAAGGGGGTCCTGTGAAGTGCTCCAAAGTTATCTGGGAGTTGTCTGAGCCCCTCACCTGGTGAGCACAGTACGACGTGGGCAGCCGTTACCTGCAGACGTGGTCTGGATAATAAGAACTGTGAGTAAAGGCCCTGAACTGCATCACTGACTCCGTGTCGTTACTGCTGCTGCCCTGCACCATCACCCCCATCCTCCGCATACACTGCCCTGAGGCTATACTCCTCCCGTGGGGAGTTATGCTTCGCTCTGCTGCACCCACAACACCAGCCTCAGTGGTCTGCCCTGTAGCGGCGGTTCACTCTGACCGCAATCCACGGGTGGCGTAGTCGGACATTTAAACATGAAAACCACATAAATAGTTCCGCCACTGGTTTGACCGCCCTGAGCCACGGAACTGGGTCGCCGCCACGAAGACTACAACCACCAGCATCCACCAAAAAGGGTCCGGCTCCGGGTGTCCCAAGGCCCAGGGGGTGCGTCAGAACATTTTCATCACCTTTCACAATCACCAATGGGACAAGGCAGTGATGTCCTCTGTCCCCTCTCTTATACATCCTAGTGACGGAGCACCTGCTCTCATCAATTCGCCATAACCCCAATATTAGGTGGATTGAGGTGGGAGGCACCGAGTACAAGTGCTCTCTATTTGCTGATGATGTCCTAGTATATAGCACTCAATCACATATATCCATCCATGCTGTTATGGCTGAAATAGATCACTTTGTTACATGGTAAAATTTTAAAATCAATGCAGCGAAGTCTGAGGCCCTCGATGTCTCCCTCCCCAAATCCATATAGGATTCCATCCAGTCCAACTTTCCCTTTGCCTGGCCCTCACAGGGTATCAAATACTTAGGAATTCCTATTCATAGAGACCTCTCCCATCTATGTTATCTTAATTTTGGGCCCTTTATTGAACAACTCCATACAGACCACGGTTGGCAAGTTAGAACTGTAAGATTCACTACGTGAACCACTGGTGTTTTGTGGAAAAGCACATGTACACTGCGTTCCAAATTATTATACAAAAAGTGTTTAGGAGTGATAAGGGAAGAATTTGTTTGTTTGTCAGTTAAACTCATTGATGGTGATGTGTGTCAGGGCTCTTTATATCACTGTAAGCAATTGCAGACACCTGTGCTAATTAGTTTGGCAGGTGTGTCCAATGAAAGGCAAGACTACTTAAGAAGGCTCTCTCACATTATTAAGCAGCCTACATTTTCTGCCAAAATGGGAAAGAAAAAGGATGTGTCGGCTGCTGAGAAGCAACAAATTGTGGAGTGTTTAGGTCAAGGCATGACTACAATCAACATTGTGCGATGATCAGGATGAAGTGTCTTGGCAATCAAGAAGTATGTAGCTGATTCACAGTACACACGTGTGCGTGCTGATAAGGGCAAATTGAGGACTCTTTCCTACAGGCAATTACGTCAGGTTGAAAGAGCAGCGGCAAAAAAGCCTTGTCATAGCAGCAGACAAGTTTTTGAAGCTGCTTGTGCCTCCAAAGTCCCCCGAACAACAAGATGCAGGGTCCTTCAGAGGTTTGCAGCTGTGCATGCGCCATCCTGTCGACCTCCTCTATCCACTTCACACAAGCAGAAACGGCTCCAGTGGGCCAAACATTACATGAAGACTGATTTCAAAACTGTTTTGTTCACGGATGAGTGCCGTGCAGCGCTCGATGGTCCAGATGGATGGAGTGGAGGATGGCTGGTTGATGGACACCCCACGCAAACACGGCTACAGCCCCAACAAGGAGGAGGTGGAGTAATGTTTTGGGCTGGAATCATGGGGAGAGAGATTGTCGGCCCCTTTAGGATCCCTGAAGGCGCTAAAGATGAACTCCATAATGTATGTGGATTTTCTCCAACAGCACTTCCTGCCATGGTTCAAGAAGAAGAACCGTGTATTTCACAGCAAGATCATTTTTCTGCATGATAATGCACCATCTCATGCTGCACATAAAACATCTGCATCTCTGGCTGATATGGGCATAAAAGGGGACAAACTTATGGTGTGACCCCCATGCTCCCCTGACCTCTACCCCATTCAGAACCTTTGGAGCATCATTAAAAGGAGTGTCTATGATGGCGGGAGGCAGTTCACATCTAAGCAACAGCTCTGGGAGGGTATTCTGTCCTCATGCAAAACAATTGAAGCAGAAACCATCCAAAACCTGACAAATTCAATGGACGAGAGAGTTCAGAAGCTCCTTTCGAACAAGGGGTCCTATGTGAAAATGTAACATCACCTAGAATAAAGTTTTGAGTTGAAAACTGTTTGATTTCAGTTTCTAACAACCTGCTAATGCTTATAATTTCAAAAATGACCATTTTTTTGGTCTTTATTAAAATGAAAAGGTTGATCGAAAAGTTTGGGGGATCTAAGAGTGTGGCAACCCAGTAGTCATGATTACTTCGAATTCTGACAATATGAGGGTCATGCTGCAGGTAGTGCAGCAAGAAGGCACTTATGTGCCTTGCGCATCTCGGAGCCCCAAAATTATTTTCCGGGCTAGATGCAGCTAAAAATTATTTTTAATTTTAAATCTGGTGAAGCTTTAGTATAGATGGCCTAATAGGATCAGTGCTGCACACTGCTACAAAGCCCAAATTATTTTCCAGTCAAGATACAGATAAACATGATTAGTAATTTGAAAGCTTAAAACGGTTGGTAGGGTGATTTTAACCAATCATCAAGCTTTTACTCTCCCCAGGATGACACAGGGGTAGAAAAGTCGTTTCGGATCCATGATTTGTTCATCTTTATGAACGTGAGTCTGTCTACATTATCAGTGGAGAGCCGCGTGCGCTTATCTGTCAGCACACCACCAGCAGCGCTGAACACACGTTCAGACAGAACGCTGGCTGCGGGGCATGACAAGATCTCCAAGGCGTAAGTGGCTAGCTCCGGCCATTTATCCAGATTGGAAGCCCAAAAAGAGCAAGGGTCCAGTGACACAGTCGTGGCTTCAATGTTTACTTGGAGATACTCCTGTACCATCGTCTCTAGGCGTTGACTATGTGTCAGACTTCTTGTCTCCTGTGGCCTTGCAAAGGATGGGCTAAAAAAGTGGTGAAATGATTCCGCAAAATTGATGTTACCAGCAGATACTGTGGTTCTGTTACGGTTTGAGTGCTGAACACTTGACGGTCCCACGGTTGGCAAGTTGGAACTGTGAGATTCACTACGTGCACCACTGGTATTTTGTGGAAAAGCACATGTAAGATTCTGCAACAGTCTCTGCTGATACTCCTGCATGCGTGCATCCCTTTCTATGGCAGGAATAATTTCTGCAAATTTACTTTTGTACCGGGGATCTAACAGTGTGGCAACCCAGTAGTCAGGATTATTTCTAATTCTCACAATTCGAGGGTCATGTTGCAGGTAGTGCAGCAAGAAGGCACTCATGTGTGTTGCGCATCCAGGAGCACCAAGTCCCTGTTGTGTTGGTGGCGAGGTAACAATCATGCTTCCTTCCTCTGTCCTCTCCCCCCAACCTCGCACAACAGAAATGTGATCAAGGTCTCCCTCATCTGATGAGTCTTCCATCAGTTCGTCCTCCACTTCTTCCTGGGCTCCTGCACCTTCCTCACTAGTTTGGCTGCTACCATGCGCCCTGGTAAAACCATCTCCCCCACCCTCACATGCCTGCCGCCTTGGTGCTGCCGACCGTCTGGACCTTGCAGATGTTAGCCCTTCCGCATACAACTCCTCCTCCTCTACTTCCTCCACCTCCTCTTGTGCCACCACCTGACTCCGAATTCTGTTTAACATGTGCTCCAGCATGTAAATCACCGGAATAGTCATGCTGATAATGGCATCGTCAGCACTAAACATCTTCGTCGCCATTTCAAAACTGTGCAGAAGGGTGCATAGGTCCCTGATCTGAGACCACTCCTCCAGCGTGATTTGCCCCACCTCTGAATCTCGTTGGCCCAGGCTATACGTCAGAACGTATTGCACCAGGGATTGTCGGTGCTGCCACAGTCGCTGCAACATGTGCAGAGTTGAATTCCACCGGGTAGGCACATCGCATTTTAGCCGGTGAAGTGGCAGGCCCAACGACTTCTGTAGAGATGTAAGTCGCTGAGCTGCGGGATGCGAACGGCGGAAGTGAGCACACAGCGACCGTGCCCTCTGCAGAAGGCCATCTAGTCTGGGATAGTGGGCTAAAAATTGCTGGACAACCAGGTTCAACACGTGAGCCATACAAGGCACGTGTGTGACATTGCCCCGGCGAAGGGCCGCACCCAGGTTTGCAGCATTGTCGCACACGGCCTTCCCTGGTTTCAGGTCCAGTGGAGACAACCATTCATGAAATTGGTTCTCCAGAGCTGACCATAACTCCTCAGCTGTGTGACTCACATTTCCCAGACATTTCAATGTAAAAACCGCCTGATGACGTTGAGCCCTACTGCCAGCATAGTAAGGAGGTGTGCAGGATCCCTTCTGCGCAGTTAGAAAGCTTGTGGCATGACCAGACAGGCTTTGGGTGCAGGTGGAAGACCGAGAGGAGGTTGAGGAGGCAGAAGCAGTGGAGGAACTTTGACATAAAGAGGATTGACGCACAACTCGTGGGGACGGCAAGACTTGGACAGCAGCCCCTTGTCCTGCTGTCACCATAGTTACCCAGTGCCCAGTCAGCGACATGTAACGCCCCTGTCCATGCCTACTCGTCCAAGTGTCTGTGGTGAAATGCACCCTGTCACACACAGAGTTTCTCAAAGAAGCGGTGATGTTGTGTGCGACATGCTGGTGGAGCGCAGGCACACCTTTCTTTGAGAAGTAGTGCCGACTGGGCATCTGGTACTGGGGCACTGCGACGGACATAAGGTCTCGAAAATCCTCTGTGTCCACCAGGCGGAAAGGCAGCATTTCTGTAGCCAAGAGCTTGCAGATGGTGAAATTCAACCTCTTAGCTTTCTCATGGCTAGGAGGAAATGGTCTTTTACTTGTCCACATCTGAGGGACCGAGGGCTGGCTATTGTGCTTAGACGGGGTTGATAAGGGTGTCCCCGGCAAACTGCCGGTCTGTGAGGAAGATGCAGGCGGACATGTTAGGTTGCCTTGATCCAAAGGTGGTGCTATCGATGTCGGACAGCGCTCAACACCAGCTGGTGTTACCACCTCCAAAGAAAATGATGACCTGCCAATCACGCTGGCTGTTGCGGGTAAAGAGGTGGCAGGTCTGCGCCCCAAAACAGGTGTGACTGCTGTCCCCCCAGTCACAGAGGATGAAGAGGCCGCGGATGCACAAGATATGGCAGACGGTGATTGGCCCGGCCGGCTAGGCCGCATTGTAGCACACTGAGCTTCCCACTGCAACTTACGCTTCATGTCCATGTGCCGGTTCATGCATGAAGTACTCAAACTATGTATTTTTTGGCCTCTACTTAGCTTTTGCTGACAAATGTTACAGATAACACGAGTTGGGTCATCTTTATCGATCTGAAAAAATGCCCAGGCTATGCAAGGCTTAGCACCCATGCGACCTGAAGAGCCACCACGACTTGTGGTGAGAGGCAGAGTTGTGTTTGAGGATGCAGTTGTTGACGTGCTTCCAGTACTACGTCTCTGTCCAGGAAGGCGCAACCTGACCTCGTCGTCACTAGCATCTTCCTCCACCTCCTCTGCTGACCTCATCTCTTGGCTGACTGTGGGTTGACAGTAAGTGGGATCTCCGACCTCATCATCATCACCCTGTGCGTTATCACACCCGTCGTCCTCAAAGCCAACCTGTTCCTGCCCTGACAAAAAACTAAAGTTGTCGCTCCAATCAGGTATTTGAGTCTTATCATCGTCTTCCTCATTGTCTCCACCAACAGGAGTTACAGTTTGGGAATGAGGGTCTACATTATGGTCAGAACCTTCTGCGTCTGGTCCTGGATCCGACTCATAAAGATTCTGGGCATCAGTGCAGATCATTTCCTCGTCTGGATTCACAGAAGCGCTGGAGTCGACCTCTGATTCCCAGGCTATAGTATGAGTAAACAGCTCTGCAGACTCAACCATCTGTTCTACCTCATACTCAGACGGGCAGCTGGAGATTTGGGAGCTGTGAGGAAGCAAGTGCGATTTGGGTGACACCTTTGAGGACTGGAGTATTTGTGATGTTGAAGTTGATGTGGAGGAGAGCCCACTTAAAGGAGCACTTGATATCCGTTGAAGCACCTGCTGTTTTTGTGCCTCATCTGGAATTTGTAGCGATTGGCGTGGCCGTAAGAAAGGGATCTTATCACATTGTCCGCTAAAAGAAGTAGACATTTTAGTTTGGCTGGAAGATGGTCTTTCTTCTGCAGATGTTACTGTTGCTTTAACACCTACCCCACGGACACAACCTTTTTTCCCCTTCCCAACACGCCTATTCCCCTTTCCACCAGCAGCAGGCCTTTTTCCACTCATTTTGGTGGTTAACTAATTCACAACTCTGGAGTTGTTTGCACAAAAAAACAATGGATGGTAACCGAGCAGAGCTGAGTGGCCAAACTGTGGTATTAGGCCAAAACTATTGGCTGGGTTAGATGCAGAAAAAAATTATTTTGCATTTGCAACCTGATGGAGGTCAGTATAGATGGACTAATACAAATAGTCCCACACACTGCTAGAAGCCCAAATATTTTTTCAGAGGTACTGTAGATGCAGATAAAAATTATTTTTAATTTGCAACCTGATGGAGGTCAGTATAGATGGACTAATAGACCAAGTCCCACACACTGCTAGAAGCCCAAATATTTTTTCAGAGCTAGATGCAGAAAAAAATTATTTTTAATTTGCAACCTGATGGAGGTCAGTATAGATGGACTAATAGACCAAGTCCCACACACCGCTAGAAGCCCAACTATTTTTTCAGAGCTAGATGCAGAAAAAAATTATATTCAATTTGCAACCTGCTGGAGGTCAGTATAGAAGGACTAATAGAACAAGTCCCACACACTGCTAGAAGCCCAAATATTTTTTCAGAGCTAAATGAAGAAAAAAATTATTTTTAATTTGCAACCTGATGGAGGTCAGTATAGATGGACTAATAGACCAAGTCCCACACACTGCTAGAAGCCCAAATATTTTTTCAGAGCTAGATGCAGAAAAAAATTATTTTTAATTTGCAACCTGATGGAGGTCAGTATAGATGGACTAATAGACCAAGTCCCACACACCGCTAGAAGCCCAAATATTTTTTCAGAGCTAGATGCAGAAAAAAATTATTTTTAATTTGCAACCTGATGGAGGTCAGTATAGATGGACTAATAGACCAAGTCCCACACACTGCTAGAAGCCCAAATATTTTTTCAGAGCTAGATGCAGAAAAAAATTATTTTTAATTTGCAACCTGATGGAGGTCAGTATAGATGGACTAATAGACCAAGTCCCACACACCGCTAGAAGCCCAAATATTTTTTCAGAGCTAGATGCAGAAAAAAATTATTTTTAATTTGCAACCTGATGGAGGTCAGTATAGATGGACTAATAGACCAAGTCCCACACACCGCTAGAAGCCCAACTATTTTTTCAGAGCTAGATGCAGAAAAAAATTATATTCAATTTGCAACCTGCTGGAGGTCAGTATAGAAGGACTAATAGAACAAGTCCCACACACTGCTAGAAGCCCAAATATTTTTTCAGAGCTAAATGAAGAAAAAAATTATTTTTAATTTGCAACCTGATGGAGGTCAGTATAGATGGACTAATAGACCAAGTCCCACACACTGCTAGAAGCCCAAATATTTTTTCAGAGCTAGATGCAGAAAAAAATTATTTTTAATTTGCAACCTGATGGAGGTCAGTATAGATGGACTAATAGACCAAGTCCCACACACTGCTAGAAGCCCAAATATTTTTTTAGAGCTAGATGCAGAAAAAAATTATTTTTAATTTGCAACCTGATGGAGGTCAGTATAGATGGACTAATAGACCAAGTCCCACACACTGCTAGAAGCCCAAATATTTTTTCAGAGCTAGATGCAGAAAAAAAATATTTTTAATTTGCAACCTGATGGAGGTCAGTATAGATGGACTAATAGACCAAGTCCCACACACCGCTAGAAGCCCAACTATTTTTTCAGAGCTAGATGCAGAAAAAAATTATATTCAATTTGCAACCTGCTGGAGGTCAGTATAGAAGGACTAATAGAACAAGTCCCACACACTGCTAGAAGCCCAAATATTTTTTCAGAGCTAAATGAAGAAAAAAAATATTTTTAATTTGCAACCTGATGGAGGTCAGTATAGATGGACTAATAGACCAAGTCCCACACACTGCTAGAAGCCCAAATATTTTTTCAGAGCTAGATGCAGAAAAAAATTATATTCAGTTTGCAACCTGATGGAGGTCAGTATAGATGGACTAATAGAATGATGCTATGCCCAAAAGATTTTACTTCACTAGGTGCAGTAAAAAAATTGGTATTCTATACACAGGTGTTATATCTTGCAACACAGATAGGCTACTCCACTGACTAACACACTCTGCAATAGGCCAAAAAGGATTAGCTTTGCTAGATTCAGCCAAATGCTGTGAAAAAAACTTGCACAGCACTGGCACAGACCTGCCTGGCAAAAACTGATAGGAACTCATGTAACCTAGTCCTGAAAAGGACTCCAATTACAATTAGTCTTTACTCCCACAACCTATCTATTTAAGAGCACAGACCTCCCTGATAAAAGTCGTAGGAAATGCTGTAACCTAGTCCTTAAAAGGACTGCAATCACAACTATTCCCTACTCCCAAGCTATCTGTATATTTGTGCGAAAATTGGCTTGAAATTAACAAGGTATAGCGCACACAGCAACAGCGGTGCCGTCTAACACGCAGCTGCAGCAGTGAGAAAATGGTGGCGACGGGGAAAATGGCTTGGTCTTATAGGGCAAGGACATGTGACATACACTGCCAATGACACATGCCCTTGCTTGTGTGAAAAAAAGCACTTCGCTCCGTGTGTGCGCTGCTGATAGGCTGACAGATTGCACCTCCCCAATGCAAATGCGGGAAAGAGAAAAAAAAATGGAGATCTTCATTGTTCCTGCAGAGATCCATCCCCTGCCCCTCCCCCCACCCCGCTGTACACTCAAACTGCGTATTAACATTAATTTTCATCATTACTGAGAAAAAATCCAGTTATGATTTTGGTGCACGAACAGTTATCGAACATAACCTCGAACAGCCGAATTTTTCTCAAATTGTTCGTGTTCGCCGAACGGCTCGAACACCGCCCAAAACAGCTCGAATTTGAGATTGGCGAACAGTTCGAGTAGAACAACGCTCATCTCTAGTGATGACCCCAGGGTACAATGGCTAGTGAGATCCAGCTTATAGCTGAATCTCACAGGCACAGTAAGTGAGACACTGAGTCTCATGCACTGTAGTACATGAGTATTGCAAGTTATGAGACCCGTAATCAAAATAAAAAATATACATGTCCCACAGTGAAAAAGTAAAAAAAAGTAAAATAAAATATGTATAAAAGATGAAAAACATACAAAAAAGCGTACACAAATCACGAAAAGCTGTTTCGCTACACAAAACGCAGCATTTGTAATAAAACGAAAATGAACAAAAAGAGTACACCTAATTGGTATTGCCGCGTCCAGAACAACCAGCTCTATAATACTGGCACGTTAGTTAATCCGTATGGTAAAACAATAAAAAACACGCCTCACAGCCCTCTATCTCACACAACCTGCATCCCCTTGCAGCCCTCTATCTCACACACCCTGCACCCCTCACAGCCCTCTACCTCACACATCCTGCACCCCCTCACACCCATCTCTCTCACGCATCCTACACCCCCTCGCACCCCTCTATTTTATGCACCCTGAACCTCCTCGAAGCCCTCTATGTTACGCACCCTGCACCCTCTCGCACCCCTCTATCTCATGCACCCTGCACTCCCTCTCACACCTTGCACCGCTCTATCTAATGCAGCCAGCACCCCCGCGCACCCATATCATGCAGCCTGCACCCTTCTAACGCACCCTGCACCCCCTCGCGACTGTCTATCTCAGCAACATGCACCTCTTTATCTCACCCATCCTGCACCCCCTCGCAACCCTTTATATCACGCACCCTGCACCTCATTGGACTTCTCCATCACACGTACCCTGCACCCCCTTGCAGGTCTACATCTCGCGCATCCTGCACCCCTTCGCACCCATCTATCTCATACCCTGCAACCCTCTATCTCACGCACGCTCTTACACCCCTCTATCTCACGCACCCTGCACCCCCTTTCAATCCTACAGCCCTTCACACCTCTCTATCTCATGCACCCTGCGCCCCCTTGTAGCCCTCTCTCACGCACCCTGCACTCCCTCGCACCCCTTTATTTCACCTACCCTCTCAGACCCCTCTCACGCAACGTGCACCCCCTGAGACACCTCTATCTCACGCACCCTGCACCGCCTCGCAGAACTCTATGTCACTCAACTCTGCACTCCCCCACAGCCCTCTATGTCACGCACCCTGCACCCACTCTATATCACGCACCCAGCACTCCATTGGACCCCTCTATCTCATGCACCTTGCACCCCCTTGCAGCCCTGTATCTCACGCATCCTGCACCCTTTCGCACCTGTCTATCTCACACACCCTGCATCCCTCTATCTCATGCACCTTCTTGAACCCCTCTCACAAACACAGCACACTCTCACATCCGTCTATCTCAAGCACCCTGCACCCTCTCAGACACCTTTATCTCACACACCCTGTACCCCATCTATCTCACTCACCCTGCACCCCTTTGCACCCGTCTATGTCACACACCCTGCACACCCTCAAACTGCTCTACCTCAGTCACCCTGCACCCCCTAACACCCCTATATCTCAAGCATCCAGCACCCCCCTCTATCTCACGCACCCTGCACTCCTTTGCAACCTTCTATCTCACGCACCCTACACCCCCTCGCTGCCCTTTATGTCAGGAAACTCTGCACTCCCCCACAGCCCTCTATGTCACGCACCCTGCACCAACTTGCACCCCTCTATATCACGCACCCTGCACTCCATTGGACCTCTTCTATCTCATGCACCCCCTTGCAGCCCAGTATCTCACGCATCCTGCACCCCTTCGCACCCGTCTATCTCACGCACCCTCTTGCACCCCTCTATCTCACGCACCCCCTCGCACTCCTCTATTTCACACACCCTGCATTCTTCTATTTCACGCACCCTGCACTCTCTCGAATCCCTTTATCTCACGCACCCTGTGACGCGCCCCCAGGGCCGTGGGGTACTCAGCAGCCGGGCCTCTGGATGACCGTGGGGGGTATCACGGTGGCTGACCCAATCCGTGGCCCAGGGCGGTCAACAAAAGGGGATTTCTTTATAGGGGATTTGTAAAGTGTTCGTGACGCCACCTGTGGAATGCGGCTAAAGGGAGCCGCCGCTGCGGAGCAGTCCTCTGAGGCAGATGGTAGGACAGCTTGTGATGGAACGGCTCCCCTCAGGGCAGCGTGGGGGTAATGGATGGTGGTACAGGGGAGAGATGGCAAGGACGGTTCAGGAAGAAATGACGGACACTCACACGGGGGTTCGCTTCGGTACCTTTACTGGTCTTGATGCAGGTATGGTCCAGGGTACTCGGTACGCAGGGTGCACTTCTGGACTCTCCCCAGTGAGCGGGTATAGGGCCTCCTGATCCGTTGCTTTCACTTGCTAAGCTTCTGACCTGCCTGGAGCTAGGCCTGGCTTTATTACTGTCTCTCTTTCTCTTTTGCACCTGCTGACCTGGTGGTAGGGCTTTCTCCTGGAGATCACTCTCCCTGGACGCTGGGGCCTCCGTGATTCCTAGCCCTGGTACTGTAGTCAGCGTTGGTTGACCTGGGACTTGTAGTCTTCCAGGTATCCGGAGATCCCTACTGGGTGTAAAGGGTCCCTGTAGGCGCGGACCCGGTGTCCGGTGTATACTTCGGGGTGAGCCTGGTACGCTCCTCTGCCCACTCAACTCCTCTCTCTTTTCCTCCTTGCTGTCGGCCGCACTCAGGGCCCTCACTACGGCAGCAGCAGACAAGCTGCGTCTTCGCTGCTCTTAGCGTCAGCACGCTCTCAGACTCTCTCTTAGTCTGACTCACAACTAAACTCTCTTCTGACTAACTGAGCTGCCTGGCTCCACCCTCCATATATATATCCCTATCAGGGCTCCCTCTGGTGGTCTGAGGTGGTAGGGTGGAGGTGTGTGAATGTAATGAAGGCCTCTTGTGGAGAAGTCCATCCATGCACCCTACTGGGTTCTGTGGCACCCGTGCATAGCAGGGCGCCACACCTGCACCCCCTCATTCCCTTCTATCTAATGCACCCTACATCCATCTATATCACGCAACTCTGCACTCCCCTGCAGCCCTCTAAGTCACGCACCCTGCACTCCTATATATCACGCACCCTGCACTCCATTGGACCCCTCTATCTCACGCACCCCCCTACCTCACACACCCCGCACCCCTCTATCTCACGTATCATGCACCCCTCTATCTCACACACACTGCGCACCCTCGGACCCGTCTATCTCATGCACCCTTTAACCCTTCGCACCTCTCTCTCTCATGCAACCTTCAGCCCCTCGGACACCTGTATTTTACACACCCTGCACTTCCTCACACCCCGTTATATCACATACCATCACATACCCTGCACCCCTCTATCTCACACATACTGCGCTCCCTTGGACCCATCTATCTCACGCACCCTGTACCACCTTGCATCCCTCTATCTCATGCACCCATTTACATCCCTCTATCTCACGCACCCTGCACCCCCTTACAACCGTTTATTTCTCACACCCTGCATTTCTCTGTTTCATGCACCCTGAACTCTCTTGCACCCCTCTATCTCACGCACCCTACCCCCCCTCGCAACCTTCTATCTCACGCACCCTACACCCCCAAGCTTCCCTTTATGCCAGGAAACTCTGCACTCCCCCGCAGCCCACAATGTCACGCACCTTGCACCCCCTTTGCACACGTTTATCTCATGTATCCCGCACCACTCTATTTCACACACACTGTGCCCCATTGGACCCGTCTATCTCACGCACCCTGCACTTCCTTGCACCCCTTTATCTCACGCACCCTGCACCCCATCGGACCCCTCTATCTCACACACCCTGCATCCCCTCGGACCTCTCTATCTCATGCACCCTGCACCCCCTCTATCTCACACACTCTGTACTCCCTCAGACCCCTCTATCTCGCGTACACTGCACCCCTTCTAGCTCACGCACCCTGCATCCCCTCGGACCTCTCTATTTCACACACCCTGCACCCACTCGGACCCCTCTTTTTCATGCACCCTGCACCCTCTCTCATCCATTTATCTTAAGCAGTCTGCACCCACTCTATCTCGCACATGACTTTCTGATTGTTTTTATTCAAGTTTTTGTGTGTCAGTATGATAAAAAAAAGCTACATTTTTGGTGTGTTTCTTTATTTTTTTTACAGTCTTCACCATACGGAATAAATGATTTTACAGTTTTATAGATCTGGTCGTTCTGGACGTGGCGATACCAATTATGTGTACATTTTTTGTTTATTTTTGTTTTATCACAAAAGCTGTGTTTTTAGTGTGTGAAACAACTTTTCATGATTTTTGTGCACTTTTTTGTGTTTTTTTTACATATTTTATTTCACTTTTTTTAAAAAAAAAAAAACTTTTTCACTTAGTCCCACTGTGGGAAATGAATATTTTTTACTTTGATCGATGGTCTTATTTATTACAGTACTCATGTACTGGAATGCCTGAGACCTTAGTCTAATTGACTAAGCCTGTTAGAGGCCACCATAGCCTGGGGTCATCAGATGACCTCAGGGTACCATGGTGAACATCGAAACCCGCGGTTACAATTGCAGGGGGCCGATGCTGTTGATGTGCCCACTGGGCCATGGGGTACTCGGTAGCCGGGCCAGTCGGTGCTGAGGGATGCCAGGGTGACAGTGACCCTGTCCGTGACCCAGGGCGGTCAATAAAAGGGGAAAAGTAAAAGGGGAATAAAGTTTTTATAGATAATGTTCGTGACGCCACCTGTGGTATGCGGCTATATGGACCCGCCGCTGCGGTACCGATCCACTGGAGCTGATGGCGACGCAGCAGAGTTGGTTCAGCTCTCCACAGGCAGAGCTTAGCTCCAAAGCAGGAAATAGTGATGTTATGAGGTAGATGTTGTTGGTGCTGTGTAGTGCAGGGCTGGTGATGGCGCAGCAATAATTCTAGGATACAGTGGGGTGCAGTATTCAAGGTTTACTCACAGTTGTTCAGACTCCAGGTTACCAGCACCAGTGTGTAACCTCCCACGTCGTCCTGCGTTCACCAAGGAATGGGTTCAGCAATCTCTCAAGTATCTCGGGAGTACTTAAACGGGACCCCGTTCTATGTGCCTTCCTTGTCGTCTTCCTGCGCTGGCTCTCACCCTCCTACTCTGCGCCTCACAATCAGTGTCCCAAGCCGGTAGCCTAGGGTCTTGTCGGGCAACCCGCAGTCCCCTGGACCCTATGCGGCCACCTTTTCGGCGATATAATTGTGGTAGTGGGCAGCTGCACCCTGAAAGTACATTAGCCTCCGGTTTTCTAGCTGAGCCTTGCTGTTCTCTACTAGTTAGGGACCGGTCCCCTCTCTGCGGACTGATCCCTCTACGTCCGTGTAGATTCGGGCGCACGGGTGGCTTCCTGCACTCACCGTGCCCCTGGGATCCCCTCTGTCTCTAGAGCCTTCCCTCTGCTCCCGTCCTCTCTCAGTCTGTCCTCCTGGGCCTCTCAGTCTAGGCCCTGCTCCTCTCTCCTCTCCTCCTGAGCAGAGCTCCTCCAGAGCTCCTGCTCCCAACTCTCTCTCCACAGACTCTCTCCTCAGACTGACCCCAACTGTCTGCTTCTAGATGGTTCCCTTTCTTCTTATACTCCTACTGATGGTGCTCCCCTGACCTACTTCCTCCACCCACACCCACTACATGGTTCCCCCTCTCTTGGTTCCCCCCTTCCAACCAGGGACAGGGCTCAGCATTGTACACGTGCATCTTGCCCCGCCTGCTGGTCTGGAATGGTGTAGTGTTGGATGCAGGTGGGTGGGTCCCGGGCAGTACCCCATCCTTACCTGAGAGTGGGATACCACACCTCTGGGTGAGATGCAGTACCTCTGTGGTGACTGAACCCGCAGCGGCGCCACAGTGTCAAATGGGGGCTCTTAGAACTCTTTTAACCACTTAGATGGTATTTAATGGCTTAACTGGCCTCTATTGGTTCAATAACCAGTAGGGGCCAATGAAGTAGGGCGTCAGCTGTCACATACAGCTGTCACAAGTGGAATTTTCACCTGCTGGGGGGCACTACACATTTAATCCTCAGCGCCATGAAAAAGCATCGCTGAGGATTATAGCCCCTTAACGGCCACCATTAAAAGATGTATCCGTGGCCATTAAGGGGTTAACCAAACACTCACTATTTTATATTTTATACTGCAATTCTCCCTGGCAGCTGGATATCAGCTTTTGGGCCAGATCCTGACTGATGACAACCCATTCTAGTCTAATCAGTTCTCAGAGTTTATCACAATTCTGTGTTTTTGTTTGCCCACCTACTTTTTGAGGATTGCCCACAGGTTCTCAATGGGATCAAGATCTGGGCAGTTTCCTGGCCATGGACCTAAAATTTCAATGTTTTGTTCACTGAGCCACAGTTATCACTTTTGCCTTGTGATATGGTGGTCCGTCATTCTAGAAAAAGCATTGTTCATCACCAAATTGTTCCAGGATTATTGGTAGAAGTTGCCCCTGGACGATGTTTAGATACCATTCTTTATTCAGGTCAGAGTTCTTAGGCAAAATTGTGAAAGAGCCCACTCCCTTGGATAGAAAGCAACCCCACTCATGAATGGTCTTCGGATGTTTTAGGCTATGTTCACACATTGCGTTTTTACTGCGTTTTTTCCCGCAGGCAAAACCTGCTCTCTTAGCATTAAAGAAACTGCGTAAAAAAAGCGTGTTTTTTTGCTGCGTTTTTGTCAGGTACATTTGTCTCTTGTGCATGTTGATAAAGTTTAGTGCATAAAAAAAACATGATTCAACTTCACCAGGTTTTTGCTCCAAAAACGCAGCTAAACCTGATACTTGCGTTTTTGCACTTACCATTGCTTTCTATGGGTGAAAAACGCTGATAGAAGTGACATGCTGCATTTTGCAAAAACGTAGCAGTTTGACAAATCAGTCAGGAAAAACAAAAACAATGCATGTGCATGAGATTTCTGAAATCTCATAGACAATGCTGGTACTGTAAAATGCAGCTTAAAATTTGCATAAGAAAAGCTGCAAAAATGCAACGTGTGAGCATAGCCTTACTGTTGAAACAGAAAAAACTGACTGGCACTTCCAAAACAAGAAATAGGTGTGAACAGGTGCTTACTAGGAGCAGCTACCTCCATATATAACTAACAAACAAAGTAGCACTCTGCAATGCTAAGTATGCGAACATGAAATATATGAAATATGAATAGCATTACTGCTGTAGAAAATAAATGAGAAATCTTAGCGCATAAAATGGCCAATTCATGTGTACCTGGTAGCCACAATAAGGCGTTTCTCGTCATATCAGGAACCTACCAATCCTGGTATGACGAGAAACGCCTTATCGCGGCTACCAGGTACACATAAATTGGTCATTTTATGCGCTAAGATTTCTCATTTATTTCTATTTTCTACAGCAGTAATGCTATTCATATTTCATATATTTCATGTTCGCATACGTAGCGTTGCAGAGTGCTACTTTGTTTGTTAGTTAATAGCGTCACTGTTGGCATGACACAGGACTCATGCTAGTGCTCACCTTTTCTTCTCTGGACAATCGTTCCTTCAGATATCGCAAACGGTTTGAAAGGAGTGTGACAGATCTATTTTAAAGGGTACTTGTACCTCATCCAAAATATGAAAAAAACGCATTGTTTGAGTGCCCTCAATCCCCACAAGTTAAAACTGTTTAAGGTACACATACCAGTCGAACATGTCAAGAAATTATCTCAATTGTCATGCTCTGTAACTTGCGATTTACTCTTCTTAAATGAGTTGTCCACTACTTTTTATTATCCCCCCAATGTATTCAGCCGGTGCCCATAAGGGTTTTTCGAATTACCTCCTGCTGTCCTTATTGCCTGTGAGCGGCGCTATCGCTGGCCGCTCACAAGCATCACATGACCCCCGGCTGCAGCCGGCTCTGACATCCACTGATGTCACGTCAAGTCCAGGCTGTAGCCGGGGGTGACTTACTTCTGCATTCCACGGTTGATGCCGGGCTGTGGGTGGGGTTACCCTCCGTGTCACACCCAGCATCCACCGCCTGCTCTCCTTCTCCTCATTCATTGGGAAAGCGCACGGTGGATGCTGGGTGTGACGCGTGGGGTAACCCCACCCACAACCCAGCATCCAACACGGGGACCGCGTTACTGATGTCACGCCCCACTTGACGTGACATCAGCATGGGGGTCACATGATGCCTGTGAGCAGCCAGAGATAGCGCCGCTCACAGGCAAAAAGGACGGCAGGAAGTAATTAGAAAAACACTTATGGGCACAGGCTGAATACATTGGGGGGATAATAAAAAGTTGTGGACAACTTCTTTAAGTGTGCAGTTGCTTTTCGTTAGGATCCTATCGGTACTATACGTCTTGGAACTTCCTTTCCCTCACTTCACAGTATGCATTGCTCTTGTAAATATCATGTCATGTGGTACACCTGCCTCTCTGTTATTCTTGTGTACAGTTTGTAAACAGGAGAGGAGCAAAGAGATAGAGATCTGTCTAGGCATCTCTGCTGCTAGAGATGTAACACACCACACAGGCCATTGATATCAAGTTAGGTAGTTAGATAGAGGGGAGACACCCAGAGGCCAGAAATTTGGAGTGATTTGAGATCTGGTAAGAAAGTATAGAAACTAGTTAGTTTTCTAAGTCTTCCTCCACTATTGAGGGTCTCCAGACCTTCTTGCCTCTGATAAATCGATATCATCTGCTGCTCTGGAATCTCCATCTCCCGCGCTTATGACTCCCTTTCTTTGGCTTTTTGAGGCACAGTCATGACATTAATAAGGTTTAGATGAATGGATTTTCTTTTAAAGTCACATTGATAAACGCTATGTATAATGGTACGTTTTCTATTTTTGCTTTAGAAATTAGATGACAATCTATTATTCATACTGGTTTTACTCTTCGAGCTACAGTATAAAGAATGCGTAAAACTGCATAAAACTAATTTATAAAGGATGTAAATCATGTATATGTCAAAGTATATATGTAATATAGCATTGTACTAAAAAAATGGTAAAAATGTATTAGGAGTACTGGACTAGGAGAGTGGCACTCATTTCACACAGCTGAAGTATGTAGAATAAAAGCCTAATTTTGGGCACAACTCTAATAACATGTCCTACCTTGATTCTTATATACACAAATGATTCCATAGAAGGTGGTGGGCATATGTCTATGCAGCTATCTTCTTTCCATACTTGTCATTAGTCCACAACAGATTGTAAGCCCCCCAAGGACAGACAGGGTCCTCTCCCTCTGTAGCAGGCTCTCAATATTAGCTCAGATTTATTGTACTTTATGTTATGTGTGTAAAGCCTTTTCACATATACAACATGCTAGACTTGATGGTGCTTTAAAATAACTAATAAGAAATACAAGAAAGTATAATATGGGGATGGAGTTTCCTATGTCAAACACCAATTAAACATGTAACATTTAAAATACATTTCATTAGATGTATTGATCTTCTTTTGAGGCACAATTCAATTCCTCTAGAAGGCAAATGATTTCCAAACACATTAATAAGAAAAACTTGTGAATAGCAAAATAAAACTTTATTGTAAGACTGCAACTCAGCAAAATCGAAGGTTTACAATATCTCCAAATAAATATCCTCTGTACATACATTCATAAATTGTTATATTCATTACCAAGGTCAGGAAAGTAGAAGCGTCCTGAAATGTGGGCAACTTACTTGGGCTGGCATAACCCAATATTCAAGTGGTTTAGAAGAATCAGGCTGAAAATACCTCAATGCAAAAAGTGCATTTGGTTTGGAGAGTTATAACGCCACTTTCCATCGGCATAAATGGCTTATTGTCACAAGTAACAAAATACAATGGAAATAGCTTTGGGTTCCAATTACGAATGGGAAGCAAAAGAGATGCACAACCATATGTCTCTGGATCCAATTTTGATGTGAGTTAATTTGTCCTCCATAATTAGGTAAGGCTATGTTCACATTTATGTTTGGATAGTCTGTGTGTCTTGAACTAGAGGAACCCCATTGATTATTATGGGTTCAGTTGTGTATCAGTTTTTAGAGAGAAGAAAAAGTTTTGCATGATGCACTTCTAAAAATGGACACATACTGGAACCCAGATGAACTCCATAATCAACAGGGCCCCTTTGCTTTTATTTGCATTAATTATTCAATAGATCCATTATAACGGATATGAATTCTGTTTGTCTGACCCATTTTGAGAAACAAACGTAATGTCCAAACGTTAGTGTGAACTAGCCCAAGAAAGAGATTCCTTCTGCACATTAAGCATTAGCTGAAGCCAACAGTTATTCATATTAAAGGGCACCTGTCATGTGGAGACTGCTATCTGATCTGCAGGCAGGGTGGTAAAGAGCAGGAGGAGCTGATCAGATGGTTATACATTTTTTGGGGATAATTTGGGGTAAAATTAGTATTTTATTCATTGAAATCCACGGTGTTGATATGCATTGGAGGAAAATGGGCATTGCAGTTCAGTGACTGACAGCCTTCCTGTATGAATTCTACTGGAACTTTTCTAAGAAACCTATATTTTATTCTGTTCAGCTTCTTCTCTCTACCATGTGGTCCACAGATAGGACTGCATGTACAGCGGGACAGGCTCCTTTTACACATCAGAATAAAGCAATGAATAATGGATATCTTCATCTATTGACTTTCAAAGGAGCTGTTTTAGCCTATTCAGGAGAAAGCCACTTGATGAAAATATTGCAATGCTTTCTGCTGCGGCGCATAACGGATACATTTTATGAGTTTTATACTAATAGAATATAAGGCTGCGTGCCCACTATGTGTTTTTCAAGCGTTTCTGCCCCAGAATTTCCGCAGCGAAAACGCTTAAAAAACGCTTGGTAATACGTACCCCATGGTCCCCAATGATAATCCGCATGTGCTGAATTTCCGCTGCGGATTATCATTGAAGAAAAATCCGCAGCATGTCCATTAATTTTGTGGACACGCAGCGTAATTTCCTCCATTGACTTGCATTGAATCGCTTAATATCCGCATGAGTACATGTGCACATGCGGATATTATGCGATTCTGTGTGCGGATGGTACCCGAGTCTGGAGAAGAGGAGACTCTCCTCCAGACCCGGGTACCATACTACCTGTAATAAAAAGAATTTAAAATAAAAAATATACATTATACTCACCTTCCGATGTCCCCAGGTCTCCTGTATGATGCGTCCTGGCCCCCCAGTGGCTCGCGCTGGTGTAAAAGGACCTTCCATGATGTCATTTAGTTATGTGACAGGTCACACGACCGCTGACGTCGGCGGTCGCGTGACCAGTCACATGATCAAATGACGTCATGGAAGGTCCTTTTATACCACTGCGAGCCGTACAAGAGACCGGACGCACCGGAGAGAAGACGGCGGGCCATCAGAAGGTGAGTATAATGTTTTTTTTTTATTTTTTACCATTTTTATTCTTTTTTTTTTTTTTTAACTATTAACTTGGTCACACTATATAAATAGATGCCGGTTGCATGGATTTATATAGTGTGACTAAGTTGTCAAGCACTTTTCCAAGTGATGCTAAAATCGCTTGGAAAAGCGCTTGATAACCCGCATGCGGAAATGCATGTGAAGAACGCTTCACAAACGCTTCTACCTGGCGGGAAAAACGCATCTAAAATCCTCATGTACAATCCGCATGCGTTTTTCCTGCCAGGGAGATGCAGAAAAAATCAGCACCATTTCTGCATCGTGGGCTTAGCCTAAATGAGGACTGGGGCACAATTACTTCTTCAGATCTACCCATAGCCAATCAGTTACAGCATGTGCGCTGCTTGCGCCCTTTCATGAAAGTAACCTTTATGCACATAAAGCAGCCATCTCCTTCTGGATGTAATGGATCTGTTACTACTTACAACAAACTATTTCTATATGACTGATATCTATAAGACACTCTTCCTACAGAAGAGATAGAATGCATTCTTATATTGGTTTAACTGAGAGAACAAGTCCCTCAACTTTGTGGAAACATCTGGTCTCCTTATTCACATTAAAGTGGTTTTCTACAAGGTCCCTAAGGTTATTCCATAAATATCCCAGGAGATAGCATTTTTATAGATTTTTTCAATTTAAATGAAGATGTTTTAGTTTTATAGACCTAAAGATAAACATGAAAATGCACATTATAGCACTGTTAAAAATCAATAAATGCCCTAAGTTCAGCAAATGTATGTATACGTAATAAGCTTCAAACTAGTGTCTATTAGCTTTACATTTCTGCTTTTGTATTTTTTGTCAGTTTGCATCAGATTTTGCATTCTACTTTCAACTACCGTAATTTGCAGTTTAGCCTCATTCAACCGGACAGCCATTTCAAGATGCCCAAACCACAAGCTACATGACATCCAGAGAGGATCTGCCATTACAGAAAGCCATGTTTTATTCTGACAAGAGTCAGAAAGTGGTTTTCCTAACTCGGCAAGTTATCACATTTCCACAGGGAAGGTGATAGCTTGCAGATCACTGGGAATCCAAATGGTAGGACCTCTACTGATCCCAAGAACAAAATCTCTGGAGTGGTGCACATGCACATCATTGTTAGTAGGACTGCTGGATATAAACAAGCTGTGCGCTCAGGTATCTTTGCTGTTCCATAAAAAATAGTGTCGAGCATGCAAGCCTGCTGTTCGATATAAAATGGTGGTGAGCATGCAAGCCTGCGGTTCAATATAAAATGGTGGTGAGCATGCAAGCATACTGCTCCATTCTGATGGGCCTGTTCTCAATTTAGGACAATCTCGTTAATAATTTAACAGCTTCTACAGAAGCATGGACTCCGCCAGTAAGGACTTACAATATACAATTTGTTACAAAGCTTTCTGTAACTATCCATTCATCTGCATGTGATAGAGATGCAACTCCATTCAGATGTATGGAAAGAATTTTGCAGTTATAGAAATTCCTGCAACTACTCTGCTACATATGGATATGCCATTACAATCTTGTTTATCCGCAGAGAACACTTTCACTATGAAATGTATGCAAATTGTGTCTTCAGAGAGGAAGAGGACAAAACTCTAGTGCCACCTATAGGAAGTAGCAATCCTAAAAGTCAATAGTGACCCTTTAACGAGTCATATCACATGACTTAGGATAAAAAGCCAAGACCAGAAACTCAATTTGCAGACACTGTGTTTCGGGGCACTGCCCCGCGTCAGTGCAAAGTGTGAGTTCTGGTTTGGCTGGATGAGAGACGTCAGACCAGTATCTAGGGGTGGCACTAGAGTTCTTCCTCTCTGAAGAGACAATTTGCATATTTCCCAGAGGAGCATTGCAGCTTTAAAAGTCTCCTCACCTGCGGTGCTTAACACGTCACTCTCCACAAGGAGAAATATTACCCCTAGATACTACTATAAAGTGTAGAAATATTTACACCTGTATTATTTCATATGAAAGAGTCCTAAAATCTGTCAGCAGGAGTGCAGAGAAGTTCATTTCCAAACACAAGCATGTTACTGCGCTAACAACTTCTGCTGTCGGACAGTAGGGACAAGAAACTCCATGTAGATTAAGATTAGATCTCTCATTAGTTGTGGAGGGGACAATTACCATAACAACATTTAAGGGCTTTCTAGGACTTTTGATATCCTAATGATTCTTTAAATTTATCATGGGAACATTGGTTTGTCTTACATCGTTTTAACCCACTCTTAGGTTATGTGCCAACGTAGCAGATTTGAAGCAGAGCGTTTTTGCCTCTCTGGCAGAAAAAAACGCATGCAGATTTACATGCGTTTTTTCTGCCAGAGAGAAGCTTTTTTTCAGCGTTTTCGCATGCGTTTTTTCAAGCAGTTTTCCAAGCAATTTTGAGCATCACTTGGAAAAGTGCCTGACAAGTTGGTCACACTATATAAATCCATGCAACCGGCATGGATTTATATAGTGTGACCAAGTAATAGTTAAAAAAAAAAAAAAAAGATTATACTCACCTTCCGGCGTCTTCCCGGTGTCATCTCTGCTGCGTCCGGTCTCTTGCAATGCTCGCGTTGTTGTGAAGGACCTGCGGTGACATCATTGAGTCATGTGATGGGTCCCATGACTCAGTGACGTCATGGCAGGTCCTTCACAACTGCGCGAGCATTGCAAGAGACCGGACGGAGCAGACAAAACACCGGGAGGCCATCAGAAGGTGAGTATAAACTTTATTTTTTATTTTAAATTCTTTTTTTTACAGATTCTATTGTACCCAGATCTGGATGAGAGTCTCCTCTCCTCCACACCCGGGTACCATCCGCACATTAGAACGCGCCAATTACGCAAGTACAGATGCAGTCTTGTGGAATTGGGGCGTTCTAATGCAAGTCAATGGCGGCAATTACGCTGCGTGTCCGCAAAATTAATGGACATGCTGCGTATTTTTGAGTTCAGCATAAACACTGCGGAAAAATACGCAGCATGGGCATTGAAAGTGCGGAATTGCATTGGAGACCATGTGGGCGGATTACCAGGCGTTTCCCAAGCGTTTACGCTGTGGAAATTCCGCAGCATAAACGCTTGAAAAACGCATCGTGGGCACACAGCCTTAATTTTAGCTTACAAATACTGATACAAAATACTGATGAACTGAGTATTATCTCTTTCTTTACATCCAAGATTTCTCAGGTTGTGAAGCAAAAGACTGTGCAGGGGGTACTTAAGGCTGATCAGGGGGGCGCATACCAACAAATTGCCTCCTTTACAAACATTCTCTAAACTTTAACCATTCAGTTTAATGCCAGAGTTCCAGTGATCATCAGCAAGTGAGTACAATGTAAGATACATGGTAATCAATAATTCATTGTAAACATATCATTGTCATGCAATGGATAAACATTCAAAGTACATTGGATAAGCCTGAGAGTGTTTTTACCTCATTCTGTCAGGCATCTTTTTTGTTGACAGGCAAATGAAAAGGTTAAACTAGTGAGATCAGTGTATACACAGAATACAGCTCACTCATAAAAAGTATACAGCTTTAGTATCCTTCATAAGTCCTTGCTCTTACAGGGCTGAAGAAATCCCAAATGCTTGTGGCCAGTATTCTATATTCTATCAAGGTGAATAATCTTCCCTCACTCCTCTTGGCTTCTAGATATGACTTTTGGGCTCCAGGTTTCTACATTACATTATTTATTATTATTATTATTACATTCAGATTCACTGTGCTAGAATAATGTTTCCACTATATAAATATATCAAGATTCTAATATATCTATTCAGAGAGGCTGCTATAGAAAATATTGAACATTTGTAACAGGATGAAATTGATTGGTATTATTTAAACCTAATAACAGTAATGTAATTATTATTGTATTTGAAAATAATGTTAAATAAACCCACTCTGTGTATATTGTGAGTTACAGCAGCTAGGTAACAAAGTAGAAATAGATGACTCTAGTGTGATATATAGATGCTTAAGCTCACTAAATACTATACATAGAGAGATCAATAAAGCCTGAAATGCAGATTACAGCCATTTTCCACATTTCCTGCTGCCTGCGTAGCTGTTAGTAAGCCAAATTGCTAGCATAATTGTTTCCAGTACTAAAAAAGCCCCTCTCATCTTTATAGTTCCATCGACTATTAAGGAATCATGTAAATACCCAAAGAGAATGACATTTGAATTCCTAGTTTCCTTTCTTCTAAAGTCCTTGCACACTTCCTTACAGCCTGATCTTGTCATAAGAAATAAAGGGGTTGTGTGGTGAAAGCAAGTGATCACCGATCAGAAAGACTAGTGATAACTTATTGATCAGTGAGTGGCGGACCACTGGGACCCGCACTGATCAGCAGCCTAGGGCACTTTTATACCCGTTAGAATTGAGATGCAGTGTGCACGCCCGACCACTGTTCCATTCATTTCCTGCGCCTGGTATTTTCTGGCAGCCCCTCAGAGAATGAATGGGGCAGTGGTGGTCGGGCATCCGGCCTGCTGCTCCATTTTGTAACAAAGAAAAAAATTTCCTGATCTGAAGATCGGTGCTGGTCCCACCGGTGGGCTACCCATAGATCAGGAAGTCCTGCGCATAGGTGGTTGATAACTTTTCAGAGGACAACCCCTTTAAGGTTAGCCAAGAGGTCATCCCGATATGATAACACCCTTCCCCATATCATTCTCCCAGGTGAACAGGATGCTGAGATGCATGAGGCAGGACCCTCACACTGGACAATTGCTTACGCCGCCTCTGTACATAGAGCAATCACTTTATTTCCTATTATTTATTAAGGGAACACTCTGAGCACAACTCATACATGGTCTTATGCCTAATAAAGGGCCTTGGGGATGGTGTATATGTCAATAAATCATTCTTCACGCCCGAGTCATGCAGTGAGCATTGAACAGTGCTTGAGCTTTGCTTAATCCATGTGCACTGTGGTATACATGCTCAGACAGCATAAACAGCCATCCAATGTTAAGGTGACCATACAGAATAATGATGGATGGACCCGCCATTTTTTTGGGACTAATCAACCATCTCATGTGTATGGGAGCCTTACCCCTCTGTTAGTCCCTTTCTTTTTCTTAGACATCTATTTAAACAGTATGGCCATTGTTAGAATCCTACCTAACATCTCATATATTCATGCCCTGGATCCTTGTGAGGAGGAAAAAGAGTTGACAGTTGTTACACACCTGTCCCAGTCTGGGCTCTGCTCCCTACACTTCGGTCCGCTGACCTTTGTGCCCCACGTCGGGCTTTACAAGGAGCCTGACATGCTCCCATGTGTTGATTTTCCTAGGCCTATATGGGGCCTCCCAAGACACACACCTGTGTCTTGGTGTTAATTCTTTCTAGTAAGACTTTTACTTTGTCTTTGCACAGTTGCTGTCTTCAGTCTCCTGGCTGCCTGTGGTTTCCATCCCTGAGTTACCCGTCTGTGACTTTCAGTAAACCTGCTCCTTGTCTGAGGTCTCCAGGACACCTCCTGTCTGCCTTTGGCTTTCAGTTCCTCAGTTACCCGCCCGCCTGCGGCCATCAGTATCTCTGATAACAGTCTCCTGTCTGCTATCCGTGTCCTGCCTGCCTCACC
The DNA here is from genome assembly GCF_046119375.1 of Phyllobates terribilis. Taxonomy (NCBI): domain Eukaryota; kingdom Metazoa; phylum Chordata; class Amphibia; order Anura; family Dendrobatidae; genus Phyllobates; species Phyllobates terribilis. Next base: position 534,105,786 of record NW_027362762.1, on the reverse strand, counting down.
TATCTGATGCACTGATGCCCGTGTGCCCACCTGGACTTTGGGCTTAGAGGATCCACCTCACCTAGTGAGCCCCTTTTTTGTGACAATAGTCAGCTTGGTTAATGCCAATTGTGAGACATCAACAAAGTATTTTGCAAAAGCTTGCACTCAAATGCCCAAAGTGTAATGTTTCTAGTTAAAAAATACACAGTGTCCACTTCACTGGTGGCTTGTGGAACCGCACAACAGAAAATAAGACAACTAATGCAGAGGGTTTTTTTAAAGAATGGAGAAGATGTAAAACAAGCCCTGGAGCAGAGAAGCAAAATTCTTGTGGCCAATTATTCCTGCAAGCAAGGCTCCAAAAGGCTGTTTTAGTGTTTATAGTAGTCTTAGTCTACAGTAGGCAAAGGTGATAATATCTAGAGCTACAAGTGAAATATCTTTCCTAATCCCTTGTCCCCAATTCCTCGCCACTAACACATGCTCTAAGCACTTGACTTCTACCCTGAAAAAGAGCACAGCGGGGATGTCTTGGATGCTGTCCACCACGTCGCTCCTGTTTACTAGGCCACGGAACACACAGAGCACAAGCTAGAAGTCGTGGTTTCTGGCGCCGAAGTACTCTTCGGATTCTCTGACCATGAACTGCAGCCTGCACTTCTGCCCGACCAGCAGCCTCCACCAATCTTGCCAAACCTTCTTTTTGCCTCGCCACTCGTAGCTCAGCTTGTAGGAATACACAATGTACCTGTTGTATCCGCATCTCTAATGCACATAGTGCCCTTCTGTGACCTTCTACTGCCAGTAACCGGCGCCGAGCCTCTATTATCTCTGACCAAGGGGGGCTTGGAGTTACAGGAAGCTGTTCACCTTGAGTAGAGGCTCTTCGGGATGAGGGTGGGGGGGAATGAGCAGGGGACGAGTGATGTGAGGAGCATGATGATGATGAACGCTTACGGGGGGTGGTTTGAGATCCATTTGATTTTAAAGATAATGATGATTTGGGAAGGGATGGACTGATCGCAGTATTAAAGAGATTATCATCAAATGCTGGATTAACAGACTGGCTCTTACTGCTTAGTTGTGGGGAGGGGAATTTTGAAGGTAATGGTTTTAGGTCAAAAACAGATTGCAAATCAGAAAGTGTTGGGAAAGGGTCTCCCGGGCTTATAAGAGGTTCACCAGAAGATGCTTTTGGTGCATGAGGATCTGAGGTGAGAGGGTTAGGAGAAGAGTGAGATATGTCATTCTGTGAAGAAGCAAGTGTACTGCTAGAAACGACATCATGGAGGGATGTATTACTGTTCTTATGTAATTGAATGGCATTTGGCTTCAAAGTGAATGTGTGAGGGACTGAAATGGACTTACTTATGCTCTTTTCCTGAGTACAGTCCTGTCTTCTAGAAGATGAAGGTTTAGGAGAAGTATCACTGGGAAAAGCAGAAGACTTTAAAGGTATATCACGCATACCTTGGGGGGCAGATGCTGAGCGCTTGGGGGATGCACAGGGTGCAGAGGAAAGTCTTCTAAGGAAAACGCTGGGGCCACTCGATGACTTCCAGAAGGAAGAGGTTTGAGAAGGCACAGACTTGGCTTCTTTGGTCTGAGGCTCCTTGGAAGACCTTGGATGGTTGAAAACCCGCTGAAGACTCCACAAAGCACTGCCCTGCACTAAAGGCATTGCAAGACACAAACGAGTAGTGAAAGGCAAGAATGAGAAAGGCTAAGGAGCTCAGGCAGGGAAGTTTCAGTGAAGATGCAGCTTCCTCAGTGATGTCGAAGTCATTGTCCCAAAACCACTCTACTCACAGCAATCTCACTGCAGCTGCTGAGATCCTGAAGATGCAGAGATGATATGATCCCGGGGATGCTGATATTCTGGTTATGCTTTCATCTCAGGGATGCTGATATGTTGGTTATGCTGAGATCCCAGGGATGCTGATATGTTCGTCATGCTGAGATCCCAGGGATGCTGATATGTTCGTTATGCTTTGATCTCGGGGATGCTGATATCCTGGTGATGCTGAGATCCCAGGGATGCTGATATATTGGTTATGCAGAGATCCCAGGGATGCTGATATATTGGTTATGCAGAGATCCCAGGGATGCTGATATATTGGTTATGCAGAGATCCCAGGGATGCTGATATGTTGGTTATGCTGAGGTCCCAGGGATGCTGATATCCTGGTGATGCTGAGATCCTGCAGTGCTCACTGGCTTGGTATGATGATCTCACTTGGAAGCCATTGGTGTACTGCTGATAACTCCTTGCAGGTTAATGTCTCCTTGAGGCCTCTTTCCCAGAGCCTATGTAGTTATTCCTGCATGATCATGCACAGAGCATCTCCTCTCATTCCCCATCTTCCTCCTCTGAACATCTGCTGCTCTGCAGCTCTCTATTAGCATGTGACGTCATCGCCCGATTAGAAGGGGGGGCTGGTGATGATGCGACGGTGTATCCAGCCACTAGAGGTCGTGCTGCGACTGTCTAGAGACCAAGAGCTCCATTCTCCTTTCATACAGGTGTAGAGAGCCGCCATTTTTCTGGAGACACCTATATTTGCCTGCACAATGTAGCTCTTCACAAGACATATTACATTCTGGTGAATACATAATACTAGTGTACAAATAAAAGCAGCATGACGAGCGTGTATCTGACTCACCGGACGAGTATGAGCCTTTCAGCGCCTCTAGTGATGTATTAAACGCTGTGATTTGTAACAATACGTGCGGCAGACCAGTCACTTCAGTCTATTTCTCGGCTGCAGATACCTGTAAGTCAGCGCTAGGTGGCGTACGAGCCTGGAGGAAGCATGACGTAAGCGAGCAGGTAAGGGGCGTGGCCGAAAGGTTCACCTGGCCCACAGGTAGAGGCGGTGGTGCCGGAAACGGAAGCTGGTGGCTGCGGGGAACCCGGAAAATTCCGGAACCGACCCCCTTACTCTTTGTGAAGTTGATCAATGTAAGTAGTATTACGAGTGAGGAGAGGAGCGCACAGCACAGCGAGCAGCAGGACGGGGGAGAGAGGAGAGGAGCGCACAGCGAGCAGCAGGACCGGGGAGAGAGGAGAGGAGCGCACAGCACAGCGAGCAGCAGGACCGGGGAGAGAGGAGAGGAGCGCACAGCACAGCGAGCAGCACGACGGGGGTGAGAGGAGAGGAGCGCACAGCGAGCAGCAGGACGGGGGTGAGAGGAGAGGAGCGAGCAGCATGACGGAGGTGAGAGGAGAGGAGCGAGCAGCAGGACGGAGGAGAGAGGAGAGGAGCGAGCAGCAGGACGGGGGTGAGAGGAGAGGAGCGCACACCACAGTGAGCAGCAGGACAGGGGTGAGAGGAGAGGAGCGAGCAGCAGGACGGAGGAGAGGAGCGAGATGCAGGACGGGGGTGAGAGGAGCGCACAGCACAGTGAGCAGCAGGACGGGGGAGAGAGGAGAGGAGCGCACAGCACAGTGAGCAGCAGGACGGGGGAGAGAGGAGAGGAGCGCACAGCACAGTGAGCAGCAGGACGGGGGAGAGAGGAGCGCACAGCACAGTGAGCAGCAGGACGGGGGAGAGAGGAGCGCACAGCACAGTGAGCAGCAGGACGGGGGAGAGAGGAGCGCACAGCACAGTGAGCAGCAGGACGGGGGAGAGAGGAGCGCACAGCACAGTGAGCAGCAGGACGGGGGAGAGAGGAGCGCACAGCACAGTGAGCAGCAGGACGGGGGAGAGAGGAGCGCACAGCACAGTGAGCAGCAGGACGGGGGAGAGAGGAGAGGAGCGCACAGCACAGTGAGCAGCAGGACGGGGGAGAGAGGAGAGGAGCGCACAGCACAGTGAGCAGCAGGACGGGGGAGAGAGGAGAGGAGCGCACAGCACAGTGAGCAGCAGGACGGGGGAGAGAGGAGAGGAGCGCACAGCACAGTGAGCAGCAGGACGGGGGAGAGAGGAGAGGAGCGCACAGCACAGTGAGCAGCAGGACGGGGGAGAGAGGAGAGGAGCGCACAGCACAGTGAGCAGCAGGACGGGGGAGAGAGGAGAGGAGCGCACAGCACAGTGAGCAGCAGGACGGGGGAGAGAGGAGCGCACAGCACAGTGAGCAGCAGGACGGGGGAGAGAGGAGCGCACAGCACAGTGAGCAGCAGGACGGGGGAGAGAGGAGCGCACAGCACAGTGAGCAGCAGGACGGGGGAGAGAGGAGAGGAGCGAGCAGCAGGACGGGGGAGAGAGGAGAGGAGCGAACAGCACAGCGAGCAGCATGACGGGGGTGAGAGGAGAGGAGCGCACAGCACAGTGAGCAGCAGGACGGGGGAGAGAGGAGAGGAGCGCACAGCACAGTGAGCAGCAGGACGGGGGAGAGAGGAGCGCACAGCACAGTGAGCAGCAGGACGGGGGAGAGAGGAGCGCACAGCACAGTGAGCAGCAGGACGGGGGAGAGAGGAGAGGAGCGCACTGAGAGCAGCAGGACGGGGAGAGAGGAGAGGAGCGAGCAGCAGGACGGGGGAGAGAGGAGAGGAGCGAACAGCACAGCGAGCAGCATGACGGGGGTGAGAGGAGAGGAGCGAACAGCACAGCGAGCAGCATGACGGGGGTGAGAGGAGAGGAGCGAACAGCACAGCGAGCAGCATGACGGGGGTGAGAGGAGAGGAGCGAACAGCACAGCGAGCAGTAGGACGGGGGTGAGAGGAGAGAAGCGAGCAGCAGGACGGAGGAGAGAGGAGAGGAGCGAGCAGCAGGACGGGGGTGAGAGGAGCGCACAGCACAGTGAGCAGCAGGACGGGGGAGAGAGGAGAGGAGCGCACAGCACAGTGAGCAGCAGGACGGGGGAGAGAGGAGCGCACAGCACAGTGAGCAGCAGGACGGGGGAGAGAGGAGAGGAGCGCACTGAGAGCAGCAGGACGGGGGAGAGAGGAGAGGAGCGAACAGCACAGCGAGCAGTATGACGGGGGTGAGAGGAGAGGAGCGAACAGCACAGCGAGCAGTAGGACGGGGGAGAGGAGAGGAGCGAGCAGCAGGATGGGGGTGAGAGGAGCGCACAGCACAGTGAGCAGCAGGACGGGGGAGAGAGGAGAGGAGCGCACAGCACAGTGAGCAGCAGGACGGGGGAGAGAGGAGAGGAGCGCACAGTGAGCAGCAGGACGGGGGAGAGAGGAGAGGAGCGCACAGCGAGCAGCAGGACGGGGGTGAGAGGGGAGGAGCGCACAGCGAGCAGCAGGACGGGGGTGAGAGGGGAGGAGCGCACAGCGAGCAGCAGGACGGGGGTGAGAGGAGAGGAGCGCACAGCGAGCAGCAGGACGGGGGTGAGAGGAGAGGAGCGAGCAGCAGGACGGAGGAGAGGAGCGAGATGCAGGACGGGGGTGAGAGGAGCGCACAGCACAGTGAGCAGCAGGACGGGGGAGAGAGGAGAGGAGCGCACAGCACAGTGAGCAGCAGGACGGGGGAGAGAGGAGAGGAGAGGAGCGCACAGCACAGTGAGCAGCAGGACGGGGGAGAGAGGAGCGCACAGCACAGTGAGCAGCAGGACGGGGGAGAGAGGAGCGCACAGCACAGTGAGCAGCAGGACGGGGGAGAGAGGAGAGGAGCGCACTGAGAGCAGCAGGACGGGGGAGAGAGGAGAGGAGCGAGCAGCAGGACGGGGGAGAGAGGAGAGGAGCGAACAGCACAGCGAGCAGCATGACAGGGGTGAGAGGAGAGGAGCGAACAGCACAGCGAGCAGCATGACGGGGGTGAGAGGAGAGGAGCGAACAGCACAGCGAGCAGTAGGACGGGGGTGAGAGGAGAGGAGCGAACAGCACAGCGAGCAGTAGGACGGGGGTGAGAGGAGAGGAGCGAACAGCACAGCGAGCAGTAGGACGGGGGTGAGAGGAGAGGAGCGAGCAGCAGGACGGAGGAGAGAGGAGAGGAGCGAGCAGCAGGACGGGGGTGAGAGGAGCGCACAGCACAGTGAGCAGCAGGACGGGGGAGAGAGGAGAGGAGCGCACAGCACAGTGAGCAGCAGGACGGGGGAGAGAGGAGCGCACAGCACAGTGAGCAGCAGGACGGGGGAGAGAGGAGAGGAGCGCACTGAGAGCAGCAGGACGGGGGGGAGAGGAGCGAGCAGCAGGACGGGGGAGAGAGGAGAGGAGCGAACAGCACAGCGAGCAGTATGACGGGGGAGAGGAGAGGAGCGAGCAGCAGGACGGGGGTGAGAGGAGCGCACAGCACAGTGAGCAGCAGGACGGGGGAGAGAGGAGAGGAGCGCACAGCACAGTGAGCAGCAGGACGGGGGAGAGAGGAGAGGAGCGCACAGTGAGCAGCAGGACGGGGGAGAGAGGAGAGGAGCGCACAGTGAGCAGCAGGACGGGGGTGAGAGGGGAGGAGCGCACAGCGAGCAGCAGGACGGGGGTGAGAGGAGAGGAGCGCACAGCGAGCAGCAGGACGGGGGTGAGAGGAGAGGAGCGCACAGCGAGCAGCAGGACGGGGGTGAGAGGAGAGGAGCGCACAGCGAGCAGCAGGACGGGGGTGAGAGGAGAGGAGCGCACAGCGAGCAGCAGGACGGGGGTGAGAGGAGAGGAGCGAGCAGCAGGACGGGGGTGAGAGGAGCGCACAGCACAGTGAGCAGCAGGACGGAGGAGAGAGGAGAGGAGCGAGCAGCAGGACAGAGGAGAGGAGCGAGCAGCAGGACGGGGGTGAGAGGAGTGCACAGCACAGTGAGCAGCAGGACTGGGGAGAGAGGAGAGGAGCGCACAGCACAGTAAGCAGCAGGACGGGGGAGAGAGGAGAGGAGCGCACAGCACAGTGAGCAGCAGGACGGGGGAGAGAGGAGCGCACAGCACAGTGAGCAGCAGGACGGGGGAGAGAGGAGAGGAGCGAGCAGCAGGACGGGGGAGAGAGGAGAGGAGCGAACAGCACAGCGAGCAGCATGACGGGGGTGAGAGGAGAGGAGCGAACAGCACAGCGAGCAGTAGGACGGGGGAGAGGAGAGGAGCGAGCAGCAGGACGGGGGTGAGAGGAGCGCACAGCACAGAGCAGCAGGACGGGGGAGAGAGGAGAGGAGCGCACAGCACAGTGAGCAGCAGGACGGGGGAGAGAGGAGAGGAGCGCACAGTGAGCAGCAGGACGGGGGAGAGAGGAGAGGAGCGCACAGCGAGCAGCACGACGGGGGTGGGAGGAGAGGAGCGAGCAGCAGGACGGGGGAGAGAGGAGAGGAGCGCACAGCGAGCAGCACGACGGAGGAGAGGAGCGCACAGCGAGCAGCACGACGGAGGAGAGGAGCGCACAGCGAGCAGCACGACGGAGGAGAGGAGCGCACAGCGAGCAGCACGACGGGGAGAGAGGAGAGGAGCGCACAGCGAGCAGCACGACGGGGGTGAGAGGAGAGGAGCGAGCAGCAGGACGGGGGTGAGAGGAGAGGAGCGCACAGCGAGCAGCACGACGGGGGTGAGAGGAGAGGAGCGCACAGCGAGCAGCACGACGGGGGTGAGAAGAGAGGAGCGAACAGCGAGCAGCATGACGGGGGTGAGAGGAGAGGAGCGAACAGCACAGCGAGCAGTAGGACGGGGGAGAGAGGAGAGGAGCGAGCAGCAGGACGGGGGTGAGAGGAGCGCACAGCACAGTGAGCAGCAGGACGGGGGAGAGAGGAGAGGAGCGCACAGCACAGTGAGCAGCAGGACGGGGGAGAGAGGAGAGGAGCGCACAGTGAGCAGCAGGACAGGGGAGAGAGGAGAGGAGCGCACAGCACAGTGAGCAGCAGGACGGGGAAGAGAGGAGAGGAGCGCACAGCACAGTGAGCAGCAGGACGGGGGAGAGAGGAGAGGAGCGCACAGCACAGTGAGCAGCAGGACGGGGGAGAGAGGAGCGCACAGCACAGTGAGCAGCAGGACGGGGGAGAGAGGAGAGGAGCGCACAGCACATTGAGCAGCAGGACGGGGGAGAGAGGAGAGGAGCGCACAGCACAGTGAGCAGCAGGACGGGGGAGAGAGGAGAGGAGCGCACAGCACAGTGAGCAGCAGGACGGGGGAGAGAGGAGAGGAGCGCACAGCACAGTGAGCAGCAGGACGGGGGAGAGAGGAGAGGAGCTCACTGAGAGCAGCAGGACGGGAGAGTGAGGAGCGCACGGCGAGCAGAAGGAGGGGCGCTGCCAGGTGAGACCCCATTATGGCCTTCCTACCTATGCCCTGGGGTCGGCCCTGGTTGCGGAGAAGTTTTCCTAAGCACAGACCGGTCGGATCCTCCCCAGATGAGGGCACAGGGACCAGTGTAGCGGTGTATGTGAGAGCCCTGGCTCGGGATGGGCCTACTGCCCACAGCTGCGGCCGAGGGATTGCCCTTCCTGTATCTGATTCTCCTCTTTCTTTGAGGTTTCTCCAGGTTACCTAGGTGCAGTGTCACACTTGCTTTCTTTGCAGGAAGCTGGTGGAGGTGGATGAGGACACAGGGACCAGTGTATGTGAGAGCCCTGGCTCGGGATGGGCCCAGTGCCCACAGCTGCGGCCGGGGGATTGCCCTTCCTGTATATGCTTCTCCTCTTTCTTTGAGGTTTCTCCAGGTTACCTAGGTGCAGTGTCACACTTGCTTTCTTTGCAGGAAGCTGGTGGCTGAGCTTGAGGCGCTCGTGGGTATATGTGAAGTGCATGGCAGGCAATGATGTGGAGCATTGAACCTAATGGATGCCACAAAGCCATGTTGCTAGACCCTAAGCCAAGTGTCCTCTGGAGCCAGGCAATGCCAGGTGCCCGCCTGCACACCTGCTGTATGCAGACCAGCCTAGTCCATGCTGTTTTTTTGTCCTTATACATGGGCTTACATAGGTCTGTGCCGTCCATTGTGCATACAAAGCGGAATGACCCTCCTCTAGACTGTCCATATGGGGGATTATCTCTTCTTGGCTGCCATATGGAAATGTAAGTATTGAAAGCTTGAGAATGTACAACTGATTGTATTTTTTTTTTTCCTTAGGACTTATTCATGAAGCAATGCCCCGACCCCATCCTGTGACTGTTCCTCCTGGTCGGGTATCACCCCCAACCCATCATCCTATACATGAGACATCAGGTCATCCAAATTCCCGGCGTAGAAGTCCTCCAGAAGACATAACTTTTATTTCGGGGTCCGCTGAAACCCCACCTGAGGAGCCACCATGCTGTCCTACTGTCTACAGGGCATGGGCAACTTACAAAGCTGTATTGTGCTATGTGGTGTCTTGCAGTTGCTGCCCAGAGAAAGACCCCGACATATACCTTCCTTGCCCTGTAGAGAACTCATCTGGTCCACCGATGAATGGGCATCCTGCTAGTAGCCCCCGTCCTCGTGTTACTGTTAGAGACAAGAAAACAGCCCTTGGCAATAGTTTTAGTTACCCAGATCTTAAATTAATGGGTGTGCCGGTGTATAATAGGCCAACTGGTGCCACAGATATAGAACCCATTAAAGAGCCCCCCGCTTCACTGCAACCACTAGTGTCCCGCAGCTCTATCAAGGACTACTACTCCTCATTGCGGGACTCTGATCCAGAGTTGCCTAGGTTGAGTGGCTCCATGTCCAGTGCAGAGATTGATGAACTTATCTGGCACAAGCTAACAGAATTGTTTAGCCTCCATCAGATTGATGAACTGGCAAGATGCACCTCTGAGACGGTTTTCCTGGAAAAGAGCAGCAAAATTACCGAATTAATCAGCAGCCTGACACAGGACTACCAACTGGAGGAGCAAGATGCAGAGTGTCGGCTGGTGCGGGGTATTATACGCATTAGCACCCGTAAGGAACGAAAACGTGGACACGCTGGCCGTGGTGGTGAAAAAGGAGGCATTGGGCAACAGCAGAACAGCCAGAATGGTGTCAAAACCCCAGACAGTGGCAATGAAAGCATGCAGGAGTCTGGACTGACCAGCCAGGATGGTGCGGATAATTGGGAAATGGGTGGGATGTATATTTTTAGTGTGCAATCAATGGAAACATTTGCCGCATTTCATTCATTCTTTCATCTGCATATATTTAGCCAAAATAGGAACTGATCCCAAAAAGATAAAGATGTTCCTATTTTAGGAAAGAAACATGTAGCTGAAACATGCATGAAAATATTTTATATGATAATGCCCTTGTCGTTTACAGGGGAAATGCTGCCCCACATGGTGTGCTGGAGGGCTAAACATACAGCCTGCATGTGTGATCTTGGGCATGTCCTTAATGTGTGCTATAAGATCGCCTTGAGCATGTGCACATAGTGTCCTATTCTGGCCAGTGAGCCTGTTGGGTTTTTCAAGATGAATATTCAGGAAATTCTGGAGGGAAGTGTGTGTGTGTGGGGGGGGGGGGGGGGTTTGTCCTGAAGCTTTTTTTCCCCCTTGTCACTTGAGCGCATTCTCAACATGTTTGGCCGCTGGCCATTTTTATTTTTTTAGCGTTTTTCTGAGGCTTTTTTTTTTTTTTTTTTTTTAAACTCCATTCAACAATGAAGCAATGGATAGTGTATTTTCAAACAATAATGCTCGGATGCCATGGTGTTTTTTTGAGCCTTCCCATTAACTTGTATTGTAAAGTATAGAGAACTTTCAGAGCAGAAAACCCCAGAATGGTCGGGTCACTATTTAACTTCTCGGCGTTTTTGAATACCTGAAATGAATAAGACACTCAAAAGACTGAACATGTGAAAAGCAAGTTGTTTTTACATAGAAATGCTGATGTTCATTCGTTTGAATGTTTTTGTTAACTTTATCCGGTGGGTTTCAGAGCAGACTCTCCTGAACAAGCGGTCTTATGTACATGCCCAAGATGGATTTCTTCAAAAGGGTAATTCATTTCTCAACTAGTGCTAGATTGATAGGTCCCAGTGTCCCAAGCCCAAAACTGCAGGAAGCAGTAGTTTGCATAGAGCGGCGGTCAATCGTCTGCCCAGCTCTGATGACTGTTAAAACCATACAAAGCACACACATTGGAAGCGGTCACTGTGGATGTGAATTCTGCTCTCTGTACTTCAGTAGGGGTGTTATCTTCATCAACTACATTGCCGGTAGTCATTGTCAGTGAAGAAAACTACATTAAAATTAGGGACAGGGCATACTATGATGTAAAGAAAAAAATGTAGCATGCCTTAAGACCATTTGGCAGACATCTTGTGTGAGCAATGCTACTTTTTAATATCTTGTTTATTACAACGCAAAATTTCTGAAATGATACGTGGGTTAACCTCTCATTTTAGGGTAAATGTTTATTTTAAGTATGGGCCACATATCAGTTTGAAGTAATGAAACGTTTCCTCCCCGTATTTGGCCATTGTTGGAGATCAGCAGCCATGGGTCTTGTGCGTTTGTACAGCATACTCTGCTTAGGGACCAATAGCCCAAGCACCTGTGCAACCTTTAAGTACTGCAGTGTGAGGATCAGTGGGAAGAGAGGAAAATGATTTGGTTAGTGGCCCAGGATTTCTGCGTGTAATACCCAGCTGGTCATTGCAACCTACATGTTGGTGGTATGGGGAAACAATGGCTGGGGGTATGGCCGCCTTTGCAGTTCATGTATATGTTCTCATTTTCTCTTAACACTATGCATGAGCTTTGATCCAAATTTGTTTCATCTTTCAGAATTTTTGGACGTAAAGATTTCACAAGAGACGACTGCAGATCTCATAGCAAGAAACATGAGGCGGTACAGTGCACCAGGTATATAAATGCTATATATTTTGTTTGGGATAACCATTTACTTTGTCTTGTAGCTGATGATGTTTCAAGACTGGGGGGGAAAAAAAAGCCCAAAAAACTAAAGCCTTTGAGATGAGATCGGTGGTGAAAAGGAGAAATGTGAAGGGCCTTTTACATGGGACGATTAAGTAAAAACTGATATCTAGCAAGGGTTCCCAATATCCAGTGTGTACATGTGCCACGATTGAATATGTGGGAATTTACTTGTTTGATTAATTTAAGACTTAACAAATATAGTTTGTAATATACAGTATCCCCTCCTGTAACTAGATGTGCTAATACTCAACAGGCGGTAGGGGGCCACTTACTCTGTATTAGAGGAGGGCTTGATGGATACTTCACAAGCAAAATCACTTTTAGGCCTTTTTCACATATCTGCAATTCACTGACCTCAACTCAGCAGCCTGATCTATGCCTATGAGGCCGTTGAGATCAGGTCCAGATGCGCATAGCCGGTCCACATATGGCAGTTTGCAGATGGGCCATGACTTGCAACCTGTTGTGTGAAGCTAGCCTGAGGTAGTCTGTCTTTTTTTGTTTTTTTTTCCTCCCATATTCTCCTTTAAAATGTGACAGCTCCCTTCCCCTCTACAGAAGCAAAGAGAACAGAGGATGTTTGATTTCAGTATGTAGCACGCTTAGGACATCTTACAATACTCTTTCCTGCTTCCCATACTAGACTATAGTTTCATGTTTAATTAATAAGATTTGCTGCTGACAAACTACGACTTTAGGCCATCAAATTGCTAGGTTCACAAAGTCCAGATGAGTTACTGTTGAACTACATTTACTTACCGCATTGTTAAAAAAATGAAAGTTTTTTCCAATTGTGGTTTTTGATGGTGTGTTTTTTTGTTTTTCTTGCAAAATAACCACATCTTCTACTTCAGTACTCAGTAGAAACAAGAAAATATCATTATTGGCTTGCTGCATATGTCTACTTCTGACTATGGTGGGCAGCCTTTACTCAATCTAAGGCACGATAAACACTTAAAGGGGTTGTCCGGTCCAAATCGACCGCATTATGATTTTTCCCCCAGCGCACACTGTGCTGCAGGGATTCACCGGGATTGGAGGGTATGTATGAGTTATTCATACTCTCGGCTAGAGCCTGACTAGTGGCCGTGGCCTCACTCCATACACTTGTATGGAGTGAGGCCATACCTCGACTAGAGGGCGCGACCTCGCTGCATACAAGTGTATAGAGTGAGGCCACGGCCACTAATCCGGCTCTAGCCGGAAGTATGTATAACTCATACATGCCCTCCGATCCCCGCTCAGAATCCGATGAATCCCCCGCAGTGCCTGCGCTGGGGGGATTCATATGTCTACAGTCACACAGAGTGACTGCAGACTTATCGATTTGGACTGGACAACCCCTTTAATATAAAAGGTTCCTTATTCTTCAATCCTCAGATGTTATATATTTTAGGCATGTTTCTTTTAAAGCATCAACATTACGCTTGTAATTTCTATGACACAACCTAATATCTAAAAATGTAGAGCCCTTTTATGTATGTGTCTGCCATTTCTGGGAGTAAATGTCAGTCCAGTTATGTTATTTCCAAAATGTGTGTTTTTGTGTAAGAAGTGTTTATCCTCTGCAAAGCGCTACTAACAGGAAAAATATACTGTAACATTCCCAGGCCAATATGTAGCCTCAGTCTTACAGGTTTGCCTCAACCATAGATTGCAACAAAAACATGTAATGTATAAGAATTACAGAAGCGTAAGTTCTGGGTCTCTTCAGGCAGGGTGCGTCATGAGGATACTGTCGAGAAGGCACGGAGGGTGGTGTGCCTTGTGTTATGGACCTGACAGAATGTATAATATTAGTGTTTTTTCCTGCAATACACTATCATTTTTCACACTGTCAGGTCCATAATACAAGGCACACCACCCTCCGTGCCTTCTCGACAGTATCCTCATGACGCACCCTGCCTGAAGAGAGCCGAAATGTATGTAATGAGTAAGAGTGACAAAAGCTGTATTTTTGTTGGGTCGGGAATATTTCCGTAGATTTATGGTTGAGGCTCTGGAGTAATGCACTAGTTTTCTCTACATGTATGGATACTGGGAGGAGGGGTGGCCAGCTCACACAACATGCACACTTGCCCCATAAAGGAGTTGTGCTGCCTGAACTTGTAACACACATTGGATTCCCTGGCAAGTGACCAGTGTAGTTGGCAGTGAATGCTGTATATCTTTTCCAGAAGAATCCCCTTTGCAAGGATCTGTAATTCTGTGCATGTATTATGTTAAAATCAAACCGTGAACTGTGTTTTGTTTTTGTCCCCCATGAGAGATAACCAGGCATGTTTCCCGTGTACGTATTTTGATGATCTCTCTCTAGGAAAGTCAGAAAGGTGATCTTAAGTGTTGTGTGAACCCATCTGTCACATGGTGTTTTAGTGGTTGGGTGGCACGTTTTTCTGAGGCACTGGGTGACTGTCATATAATGGTTTCTTTTCTTACATTCACTTCTGTAGTGTGTGAAATGTTAAAGTGTACCTCCAGTTTCACAGGAAAGTAATGATGGCGCAGGACTGTGCAGTATAAAGTTTCTAAATCTATTAGCGATGTTTGCTGATAAGCCGCAGTACAGACCTCCTGAATGCGCTACGTGCTACAGTAATCTAAGCAGGGCAAGAGCGAGCGCTGTAAAATCCTCAGCCGCACTGAAGATGGTGTGCTAGCAGCAGGATGCTGCCTAATGTACTGCAGCTCAGACCTTAGGTGGTCCGTGACAGTCAGATATTGCTAATAGTGATTATAGTTGTAAAACTGGAGATGGGCTTGTATAAAATCAGTAGCCAACCTATACTATTAGCAGCCTTAACTTTATACATTTAGGGAGGGGGTCCATTTAAAATGATCTAATGGATTAGAGAAACGTAATTAAATGACAATGGTAATGTCCAATCTCAGACCACCATGCAACCCCCCAGAAGAAAGCTAGAGCCCCACATACTTGTTATAAACATCTGCAGGGCTCTTACTCTACAGGTCTAACCAATATGTACTTACACTATTATAGACTTATGGCAAAGGATGTTAATGATATAGCCTGCTGCTTGAAAACAGCCGATTTACAAGTTGTCTTCTCAATTAGATTAGATAAAAAAAGATTCCATGCTTTCCGAGCACTAGCAACATCACTGGGTTGTAGCCATACTTTTCGTCTAGTATTGCAGCGAGAGTAGGAGCTTAGCTGAACTGCACAATTAGGTTATGTTCCTAAGAGGCAGTTTTATTGTAGAAACTTCCATATGGTATACATTGGAGGAGGTAGTAAAATCTATGCACTTGCTGCACACCATCATTTTCTGCTGTGTGTCTGAAAAAAGATTAGGTTACATCTGTAGGGATTCATGTGTATAAATAAAAAATAAAAAATCCAGTAAAGTACTTGAAGTCTCATAGATGGTAAACTTGCGAGCAGCGTCCTCTTGGTATACAGCGTGTGGAATTAGTATGAAACACGTCACCAATTTTCTAAGTAAATATATTTCTAAAGGTGCTATTGACATGAAATTCTCACCAGATGTTGGTGGTAACCATTCCAATCCACACAGGCAAAGAAATCAAACCATAGATGTCCATAAATTATCTGTAATAATGATAAATGACATAGGGAAAAGTATTGAACACGCTTACTGAAATTTATTTAATACTTCGTACAAAAGCCTTTGTTGGCGATGACCGCTTCAAAACACCACCTGTATGGAGAAACTAGTCGCATGCATTACACCTTTAGAAGTGCATCTACTTAGAAAATTGATGACGTGTTCAATACTTATTTCACCTGCTGTTTGTTGAATTGTTACTCTGTAATGTATGATATTGTCTGCTCGTACCCATCTACAAACAAAGTACCCTTTAATCAATAGATATTGGAATAAAAATGTTTCACAATGGATGTTTAAAAAAGAAAAATGGCTGTGTGTGAACATACTACTTCTGGGCAGGGAAGGAAGCAAGAGTGTACAGACATTACAGCAGTATGGGATCATAGCTGCTAGCTTCTGTATGAAAAAAAATTTCCCTGCCACTTTAAAACTTGTTTTACTTCAAAGAATCAGCTGTGATCCCGGGCTGTCCTGTCTGCATACTCTTTTGCTTCCTCCCCTGCCCAGGAGCTGTAATATCCAACCGTGTTCCTGTATGGTCGGACAAATCCATTACACAGGGGCACATTTACGGTATAAGATTATCTCGGGACAGGAATATTTTTTTTTTATTTTTACACACATCCAATTGTGAAACTTATTTTTATTCCAAGATCTATTGATTAAAGTGTACGTTGGTCATAGGATAACCCCTTTTAAGTACCATACTGGTCAGATTGACAAATACCAATGTTCAGCTTATGTACACTACAAATTTGATGTGAACACATGTCACTCATGGACACAGATGTGAAGACTATCTTTTTGGCTTAAGTTTGGCTGGCATACAACAACG
Source organism: Phyllobates terribilis (assembly GCF_046119375.1). NCBI lineage: Eukaryota > Metazoa > Chordata > Amphibia > Anura > Dendrobatidae > Phyllobates > Phyllobates terribilis. Next base: position 534,089,687 of record NW_027362762.1, on the reverse strand, counting down.
TACAGTGTTTGTGTGTGTTGTAACAGTAATTTCTTCATTAAAAAAAAACACATTTCCCATTAATTTCAGTGCATGGATGTTGTTGCCATTTCAGCGCACGGTGCTTAAAGGGGTTTTCCCACAAACAAAAGTATATTTTAATCAACAGATCTTGGAATAAAATAAGTTCCATAATTGGATGTCTTAAAAAAAAAAAAAATGTTCCTGTGCTGAGAATCTTATAAGGCTATGTGTGCATATTCAGGATTTGAATGCAGAAATTTCTGCAGCGTTTCTGCATCTCTTGGCAGGAAAAACGCACCCGTAGACACTGACATGCAGTGCGTCTTTCAGGGCCACAGCATGTCAAATTCTCTTGTGGAGTCGCTAGTCTCCGCAACAGAAATTTGACCACTAGCATGTACTGAATGCGGTAAATCCGCATGGTTCATTGAACACATGTGGATTTACCTGCATTCAATAGAACGTAGAGTTTTGGACGCAGCAAAAATATGCTGCATCCAAAGCGCTGCTACGTTTGGATGGTGGGCACATAGCCTAAAACACTTAAAACAAAATGGGGCTGATATTAATAGCCGGGGAAGGCGCCATTGGCCAGAAATGTTCCCTGGCTATTTAATAACAACTCACAGCTGTTTGCTTAGCTGTTACTGGCTAGATTACAGGGGGACCCCAGAAAAAAAATTGGTGTATGATCCCCCTATAAAATTTAACCAGAAAAGGCTAAACAGACAGCTGCAGGATGATATTTAATAGACAGTGAAGGGGCCATGGATACTAGCCCTCTCCGCGGCTAATATCACCCCTCAGCAGTCCCAGAAAAGGCGCATCCATAAACCGCGCCAAATCTAGCACTTAGCCTCCGCTCTTCCCACTGCCGTGTAGCGGTGGGGAGTTTGGTAATGGGGTTGGGGTTCATGTCAGCCTTGTATTGGCAGCTGACATGAAGCCCAGATTAGTAATGGTGAGGCGTCTATAAGACACCCCCATTACTAACCCCGTAGTAAAAAGTATCAACGCTTTTTCAATAAAGACACCGCCAGAATAAAGTATTTTATTGAAATAAAATGACAGTGTTAATTTTTTTTATTATTCTGCCAATCCCCGAAGCCCTCGATCTTCTATAAAAAAAAAAACATATGCCTCACCTGTCCGACGTCACAACGTAATCCAGATTGTCCCTCGGCGATCTGGGTCACTTCTACAGCAGCCACATCAATCACTGATGGGACTGCTGTAGAAGACAGAACTGAACACTGACAGGAGTGTAAAATCACTCCTGTCAGTGTACATCACTGCTACAGGATGAGGTCGGGTGAGGTCATCAGCTGATCAGCTCTGGTGACCTCATACTGCATCAGTACTGCGTGAGAATGTTCCCACACAGCACCGGTACCGTAAACTGAGGTCCTGGAGCTCTCCGCTGATCTTCAGCTGATGAACTCTTGTGACCTCAGTCCTGGCAGCAGCGATGTACACTGCCGGGAGCGAGCGCGCTCCCGTCAGTGTATCGCCGACTACCGGGATGATCACGTCGCTGGGGAATGCCGGACCGGTGAGGATAAAGGTGTTTTGTTTTTTTGTTTTGTTTTTTTTTACATCACGCACAGCCCCGGCTTGGCTGAGGAGACTATTGCTCTCCTCAGCCGTGCTGCTCTCGCTGTTATCAGCGGGAGCGGCGGTCGGATAATGAGAGAAGTAGTCTTCTTCCCCGGGTACCATTCTTTGAGCTTTTTGCGCTGCAGAAACGCTACATAGAATGGATATGCTATGTATTTTAGCACAATGGCAATCCTGAGCGGAAATTTCCGCATCATGTGCACAGCACATCAGGATTGCCATTGTATTAGCTGGCAGACGGATTACCTAGCGTTTTTGATGCATTTCCGCGCGGAGAAAACGCATCAAAAAACGCTCAGTGTGCACTTAACCTAAATGTGTCCCTGCTATGTACTGTGTAATGGCTGTGTCTGACTGTGCAGGAACATGGCCTGATCATACCACATCTCCTGGGCATGGGAGGAAGCAGAAGAGTATACAGACATTACAGCACGGGATCACAGCTGATTCTTTCTTTGATATAAAATATTGTTTAAAAACAGGCAGGGAAATGCTTTACCTCACAAAAAGAATCAGCTGTGATACCCTGCTATAGTGCCTGTATACTCTTGTGTTCTCCACACACACACAGCAGGAGCACATTTATAAGATTTTCTTGGCACAGGAACTTTTTTTTTTTTTTTTTTTTTAACACCTCCAATTGTGGAACTTATTATTATTCCAAGTTATATTGATTAAAATGTACTTTTGTTCGTGGGACAACCCCTTTTAAGTTGTTAACGGGAATCTGTCACCTGTTTTTTGCTATGTAATCTGACAACCGCATGATGTAGGGGTTAAGACCCTGATTTCAGAAGCATATCACTTAGTTTATTGGATGCAGTCACCGTTTTCTTTGCAGAGCTCAGTTGCTGAGCTGTGTATAACCCTGTCCACACCACAGCTTTCTGTCTACTTGTATAGTGACAGAGAGCTGCTAATTGTTGCTGGTGGTGTGCATGAGGCCACTTGTCCTATAGTGATAATCATCTGCTTATAAAACATTTGAGTTGAAATCATAAAACACATCCCAGAAAGTGACACATTGCTGGAAATCCAGGTCTCTGCTCCTAAATTATGGTGCTCTCAGATTACATAGCAAAAACCTGGTGATGGATTTCCTTTAAGCTGGTTGAATGGATTACTGACAGTCCCCATTTATTTGGGATCGATTAGTTATAGTATGAAATGCCTAGAGACCCCGTTAAATGTGGCAGTAAAAACAAATGTTTCATTTTGAAAGGCCTTTACACTCCCTTAATAAATGGTTACTGGTATTTATTTTTTAAGTACCATTGATTCCATGGTGCTGTACATGAGAAGTGGTTACGTACAAAAGTTTATTCACCGTAATTTACATTTCTAACTGGCAAACTGGTACAAAAAGGAGCGAGCCCTGCCCTTGCAGGCGTTCATTCTACAAGATAATGGGGAAGGAGATAGTAAGATAGGGGATTTCGGCAGCATCAGTGGTGGTGCAGTGGCAGTGGGGTCATTACAGGCTGTAAGCTTTCTTGAAGAGGTCGGTTTTCAAGTTCTGTCTGAAGGTTCAGTGTGTGGCAGATAATCGAATGTGTTGCGGCATAGAATTCCAGAGGATGAGGGATAACTTGGGAGAAGTCTTGGAGGCGATTGGGTGACGAATGTATGAGTGTGGAGGAGATAAGGAGGTCTTGGGAGGACCAGAGGTTGCGTGTTAGAAGATATCGGGAGATTTAGTTCGGAGATGGATGGCTTTGTAGGTTGATATTAGCAGTTTGAACTGGATACATTGGGAGCCAGTAAAGGGATTTGCAGAGGAGTAGTGTGGGGAGAGGTGGATTAAACGGGCAGCAGCGTTAAGGACTGACTGGAGAAGTGTGAGCGTGTTAGCAGGGAGGCCACAGAGGAGGATATTGCAGTAGTCAAGGCGGGAGACTATGAAGGCATACACTAACATTTTAGTAGATTGACGGTTGAGGAAAGAAGGGATTCTGGAAATATTTTTTAGTGAGTCTGCAGGAGGTGGCGAGAGTTTGGACATGCAGTTTTAAGGACAGGGCTGAGACTAGGGTTATTCCGAGGCATCATACTTCCGGTACTGTGGAGAGTATGGTGTCATTAATTGTGATTGATCTGGTAGGAGGGGTTAGGTGAGATGGAGGAAAAATTTTGAGTTTAGTTTTGTCCACATTAAGTTTAGGAAGCGAGAGGAGAAGGAAGATATGACTGATATACACTTTGGGATTGGACAACAGTTGGGTAGATCGGAGTGTCATCAGCGTATAGGTGGTAAAGGAAGCCATGGGACTGAGTTGTCCCAGGTCAAAGGTGTAGATTGAGATGAGTAGGGGTCCCAGGACAGGGCCTTGAGGGACACCAACAGAGAGAGGGAGGGATGAGGAGGTAGTGTGAGAGACGCTAAATGTATGTTTAGAAAGGTATGAGGAGATCCATGAGAGAGCAAGGTCTTTGACGCCAAGGGAAGAGAGGATTTGTTGAAGGCAGAGAATGGGTCTAAAAGGAGGAGTATAAAGAATTGTCGGTTAGCTTTGGCAGTAAGTCGTTCGTCATTTTTGTCAGGGCAGTTTCGGTGAAATGGTGCCAGATTGTAGGTTGTCAGAGTGAGTTAGGTGGGAGGAAAGTACAGCATGAATATGCAGTTCGAGGAGTTTGGAGACAAACTGGAGCAGCGATGTGGGATGATAGCTGGATGTAGAGGTCAGGTCAAGGGATGGATTCTTCAGGATAGGTGTGACTTGTGGCATGTTTGAAGGCAGAAGGGAAGGTACCAAAAATTGACAATAGGTTAGAGAGATCGGTTAGGGCTGGGGTAAGAGTGGTGGTGAGATGAGGTCAAGTGCACAGATGGTGAAATGGAATTTGGAGAGGAGATGAGAGCTCTCCTTCACTGATGGTCGGGAGGAAGGTTATGGGGGAGTGGCAGCGGTCTGTTATACATAAGAGTTGTGCAATAAAGGCTTGTCTTGATTGGTCGATCTTATTTTTGAAATATGCTGCAAAGTCAACTGCAAAGATGAGGGGTGGTGGTGGGCAGAGGAGGGCGTTAGGTATAGAATAACTGTTTGGGGTTGTGGGATAAAGAACTTGAATGTGAAAGTTGCTGTTTTGAATGCAGTGAAGTTTTCTTGCTAGTGTATTTTCTTACAGCTCCGTGCTGCAACCCTGGACACTTGCCGAAGCTGCTTTGTGAGGTTGTTGTGCCAGGGTTTTCTATTGACTCGTTGCACTCTGCCTTGAACGAGAGGGGCGACTGAGTCAATAGCTGATGCGAGTGTGGTGTTGTAGAAAACGGTCTTGCTGTGTGTGTCTTGCAGTGAAGATATGGAGGATAGTGTTAGAATAGAATCAGGGTGTGTGTGAATGTCTAGATGTGCAAGGTTTCTCTGGGGTGCGGCAGTTGAGGAGGACCGAGGTGAAAAAGTGAGTAGATAGTGGTCCGATAAGGGGAGAGGTGAGGTTAGATAGGGAGAAGAGGCGGATGAAGATGAGGTCTAATGTATGGCCGTCTGTGTGGGTGACCACATAGTAAGACTAAAGGCTGATGCGAGCAACTGGAGTTGGAGGCTGCAGACTGGGGGGGGTGTCAGTGGGGGATGTTGAAGTCGCCCATGATGGTGGGAATGTCAGCAGAGAGGAAGTGAGAAAACAGGTGGAGAAGTGGTCAATAAAGGCAGTGGCCAGGCTATGGGGTCGTTATATGATGGCCACTTGTATGTTAGAGGGAGAGTAGATATAGACAAGAGTGCACTTCAAAAGAAAGTGGGGTGAGGGAGGGTAGAGGCGGTATGGGGTTGAAGGTGCAGTTGTTAGAAAGAGGACCCACTCCACCACTGTCTATTGCAAGGGCAAGGAGTGTGGGTGAATTGAAGGCCACCGTAACACCACTCAGCCCTAGGAAACATGGCCTCTTCTGCTGTGTTCAAACATTACATCCAAAGTGTTTTTTTTGTTTGTTTTGTTTTTTAAATCTCTGCATGCAGCGATATTCGAAAATTGCAGCAAAAAGAAAATCTATTCACCGTGGCTGCAATAAGAACTCTAAGCAGTAGTGAAATACTTTTTTTTTTTTTTTTTTTTTAGCTATGTGATAAAATAGATGGGCACTGCCGTGCTAAAAGTGATACAGCAATAAAAAAAAAAAGTGCCAGAATTGTTGACTAAATCAATATATATACAATAGAATAGATAAATAAAAAAAAAATAGAATTAGACTTACCGGTAATTCGGTTTCTAATAACCCTCCACCACAGCACCAAAAGAAGGAGGAGGATGTCACCCCACCCTAATAGGGACAGGAAACACAAAGAGGTCAAATAGCCCCTCCCTCATCCTCGCTCCAGTGTTTTTATAAAGGACCACACAAGTATGGATGCTTCAAATTATATTTATTCGAATTAAATGATTGGCTAACCAAGCCTGGGAGGGAATTACCCGTGCTGTCATGGTGGGTTATTAGAAACCGAATTACCGGTAAGTCTAATTCTATTTTCTCCAATAACCCCACACGACAGCACCAAAGGAGGAGTACCAAAGACTCATGCTCCGGGAGGGACAATGGCCTGAAGCACTTTCCGCCCAAAGGCCAAGTCCTTAATGGACATTAAATTAAGTTTGTAATGTTTGGTGAAGGTATGGACCAAGGACCATGTAGCTGCTCTACATATCTGCTCAAGGGAAGCATTAGCCTTCTCTGCCCAGGAGGAGGACATGGCTCTAGTGGAGTGTGCTTTCAGCTTTTCTGGTGGTGAGATATCCTGGATCTGATATGACTCCACAATTGCCTGGAAAATGTCTGAGTCCAGTTCCCATTCCCCGGGATGGATATTCCTTCTGCTCAGAAAATCGGCCTGGATGTTCTCTGAGCCTTTTATTTGCAGACCTGATAAGGAACGAAGATGTCTTTCCGCCCAGAAGAATATTCTTGCTGAGATACTTTTTAGATTCTCGTACCTTGTACTCCCTTGATGGGACAGGTGAGCTACGATAGTCATGTCTGAATAGACTTTTACGTGTTTGCCCGCAATGATTGGAGCCGATGTTTTGAGTGCCTCCTCCACTGCCTTTAATTCGCGGAAGTTGGAGGATCTCCTGCTGATCTCTTCTGTCTAGACCCCCTGGAAGGGGGTTTGGGCGACGACTGCTCCCCATTCCGTCTTGCTGGCGTCTACCGTGACTGTTATCAGAGGGGACTGAGACCATGGAACCCCTGTTCTAAGGTTTCTTGAGCTGAGCCACCATGACAGGGATGTTTTCACATAATGAGGGATCGGGATCTTCTTTTGACGGAGTCTGTGGATCCGTCCCACTGTGCGAGAATATGGGTTTGCAATACCCTGGTGTGAGCTTGAGCCCAGGCTACGGATTGGATTCAGGCTGTCATGGAGCCGAGGGCTGACATGGTAAATCTTAGGGACACCTTGTTCAGGGTCTTCAGCTTCGATATCTTGGATCTCAAAAGTATCTGCTTGTCCTTTGGTAAGAAGGAGGTTTATCTAGCAGAGTCTAATAGAACACCCAGGAATGTTTTTTCTGTGGCAGGGACCAGGTCTGATTTTTTTTATGATTTATCAACCACCCTAGGGTGGTCAGGATTTGGATTGTTCTTTGCTGATCTTCCTGGAGTGATGCCACCGAGGGACTTGCTAGCAAGAAGTCGTCGAGGTAGGGAATGATGCAGATTTTCTCCTGTCTTATTAGAAGCCACTACCTCTGACATAATTTTGGTATATATTCTTGGTGCTGAGGATATTCCGAACGGCAATACGTTGAATTGAAAATGTAACATTTTATCCTCTTGAACCACCGCAAACCTTACAAATTTCTGGTATGTTGGATGTATAGGGACGTGGTAGTATGCGTCCTGTAAGTCGATGGTTGCCATTACATATCCTTGTCCTAACAAGGGAACTGCTGATCTGATGGACTCCATTTTGAATCTTCGGTAGATGATGTATTGGTTTAAGGGTTTTAGATTTATTATTTTTCTGTAAGGGCCGTTTGGTTTTCTTATCATAAGCAGGCGTGAATAGTGGCCTGTTTGTCTTTCTGTTTTTGGGACCGGTGAAATAGCCCCCAATGATAACAGGTTTCTTAGGCCGGAGATCAGAGCGGTTTTTAATCTCGGGGAGGCTAGACGGGTTATTCTCACTTTCTTTGGTGGATATGAGGAGAATTCGATCTTCACCCCCTCTTGAATTGTTTTTAAGACCCATTGACTGGAGCAAATCTTTTGCCATTGGGGAAGGTATTTCATGATTCGTCCCCCTACTGCTCTGGCGTCACCGCTTCTGTTGTCACTGTCCTTTTGGGAAAAAAATATTCCTATCTTTCTCTCCTTTGGGGTAGCTCCATCGACCGGACTTCCCTTTCCCCTTGTACTGGGGATTCTGCTCCCGAGGGGGGCGAAAGGGGGTCTTCCTGTAGTGTCTGGGTTCAGGCAGGGATTTCTTTTTATCAGCCACCTTCTCCAGGAGGTCGTTGAGGGCCTGGCCAAACATATATTCTCCCCTGAAGGGAATGGAACAAAGTTTTATGTTAGAGGCCACATCACCGTTCTACGATTTCAGCCATAATGCTCGCCTTGTGGAGTTCGATAGGACTGCTGCCCGGCGGTTACCCTCACAGATTCTGCTGACGCATCCGCTAGAAAGTCAGTGGCCTTCTGCAGTAAAGGTAGGGGAAGCTTGTATCTCCTCTCTGGATGTGCCCATAGCCAGATGCTCTTCAAGCTGGTTGAGCCATCTTGACATGGATCGTGCAACATACGTGGAGTCTACGTTTGTGTTCAAAAGGACTGCTGATGTTTCCCAGGATTTTCTGAGAAGGCTGTCCATCTTGCGGTCCAGAGGATCCTTTAGTTGCGACGAATCCTCGAATGGCAATACTGTCTTTTTAGCGACTCTTGCCACTTGAATATCGACCTTGGGTATCTCGGTCCAACATTTTGAGGTTTCTTCATCTACCGGAAACCTGTACTTCAATTCTGCTGGTGTATTCAGTCGTCTTTCAGGATTTTCCCATTCGTCCAGGATTGGATCCTAAATGTTTTTATGCATTGGGAACACCATCTTTTTCTTTGAGCGGAGACCACCGAACATCTCTTCCTGGACTGATCAAGTGGGCTTCTCTTCTTCCACTTCCATCGTTCTTCTTACTGCTGTGAGATCTTCCATAAATTCCATTGAGAAATAATATTTCTTATTTCCTCTGCTGGGCTAAGTTCACCTTCCTCTGGAAGGGAAATCTTCCTCTTTTTAGCCTTTGGAGGCGAATCAGAAGTGGATCAGGAAAAGGAGGCCAATGAAGACTGAACCTCCTGACGGACTATCCCCTTGATCTCGTCTATGAGGGACGGCTGCTCTTCCCTAATAATTTTCTCCGTGCATTTCTGGCATAAATATTTTTTGTTTTAAGAAGATATAGCACACTTCTGGCTAGATTTATTTCCTGGTGCAGGATCCTTGTCCCCCTAAAAAAAGAGGGAATTAATGTATCAATTCTAACCTGCACCTAGGAAAGGACCCCCAGTGCCAGACTTACTGGGACTGGAATTGCGTTGGCCTCTGCAGACATGGAGAGGATAGATTCCTGACCATCCAGTGTATAAAAATACAAAAACGGATTAGGTCCTACCTTAGATGTCTTCTGTCCAGGGCTCTTATATAGGTGACTGGACTCTGCGCTCTCCCTCTTTCCTTGGAGAGGGAAGGCTCCTCCCCCTTGGTCCAATTGGTGAAGCAGGAACACCTGCGGGATTGATTATTTATATTTTTTTTTTGTATGTGTGTGCAGAAGATATCCCTAAACGGACCGGAAGTGACCTAAGGGACCCTGTTTCGGCATCCCACGTCACTTTCCGGCCGCTTTCAGGTTACTGCGTTCCAGGGTGGAACGCACACCGGAAGTGACGTCATCAGCGGTCCACGTCTCTCCACTATTGAGACCGCCTTGAGAGGGGGGAGGAGCTGGGCGGAGAGCTCGAGGAGGCCTCCAGCCCGACACCCACCGGACCTTACCCGCAGGCGCAGACTCGGTGGGGATGGGGGTCCTGAGTCCCGGAGGAGACGGGAGCAGCATAAGAGGAGGAGGAAAACTGGCCGGTCCCAGCTGCCCGGCTTAAAGGTATGCTGGGTGTCTGCGGCCGGCACAGAGCACCCTGGATGACCTCTTCATCCCAATAGGGACAGGAAAAAACACTGGAGGGAGGATGAGGGAGGGGCTATTTGACCTCTTTGTGTTTCCGGTCCCTATTAGGGTGGGATGACATCCTCCTCCTTCTTTTGGTGCTGTCTTGGGGGGTTATTGGAGAAAAACATCATTAGGTGAAGGCTGGATAAGTAGTAGTAGTAGTAGTAGTAGTAGTAGCAAAAAAAACAAGAAAACAAGCCGGCCTCCACCTATTGACTTATTTATGTATTAATTTAGCCAACCATTTTGGCCATTTTTTATTTTATTTTATTTTTTTGCTTAATCTATTTTATCACATTACTTTTTACGGGCAAACAGTGTTCGTTTTTGTTCGCCTGCAGCTATAGGCCCGTATCTGCTTTATTCCAAATAGTGGGCGCTAGTGTTTATTTTTGTCTGTTGGCCTACTTATTTTTGGCTGCTGCAGTTTGAGGCTATGTGCCCACGTAGCAGATTTGATGCAGAGCGTTTTTGCCTCTCTGGCAGAAAAAAACGCATGCAGATTTACATGCGTTTTTTCTGCCAGAGAGAAGCGTTTTTACATGCGTTTTCGCATGAGTTTTTTCAAGAACTTTTCCAAGCGATTTTGAGCATCACTTGGAAAAGTGCTTGACAAGTTGGTCACACTATATAAATCCATGCAACCGGCATGGATTTATATTGTGTGACCAACTTGGATGCTTTAAATGCAGCATCTATAATTTTTTTTTTTTTTTTTTATACTAAAGTTAAAAATAAAAAAAAACCCTGTATACTCACCTCTCCAGTCTCCTCCCAGCGGCGGCGTCCTCTCTCCTTGGCGTCCTGTGGTGTATTTGCAAGACCTGCGGTGACGTCATTTAGTCAGCTGATGGTCATGCGACCATCACCTGACCGCTGACGTCAGCGGTCGCGTGACCATCAGCTGACTAAATGACGTCGCCGCAGGACGCCGAGGAGAGAGGACGCGGCCGGGAGAAGACCGGAGAAGTGAGTATACAGGGTTTTTTAATATTTTTAACTTTTTCTTTTTTTCACCACGTGGTAGCCAGGATGAAGAGGAGTTGTAGTCTCCTCTTCATCCTGGGTACCACACGCACCGCGATTACGCCGCAAATTCGTGGCCATTGAATTTAATTGAAACAAACGCAGCAAATCCACATATACCTGCTGCGTTTCAGTGTTCCTCAATGGCTGCGAATTTGCAGCGCAATCGCGGTAGAAATGGTCATGCTGCGTTTTGCAACGCAATGCGAATTCGGCACGCTAATTAGCGCATCATGTGCACAGCACATCCGAATTCACATTGCTTTGCATGGCAGATGGTTTTACAAGCGTTTTCGCGGCTGTAAAAACGCTACGTGGGCACATGGCCTTAAAGGGAATGTATAATCAGAAAATGATTTATTGTTCATATCAGGTTTTTGTGTTTAATGTGTGTTTCTTTTTTTATCACGGTCTATATAAAATAAAACTAGTAATCTTGCAATTTTCACACTACCCACTGGGGCTATTTTAGACTATAGGTGCAGATTCATTAAAAGGGATGTCCGGTCTCGGGGTTCAAGTCTCCAGTCACTGTGACTACAGACTTGTGAATCTTCAGTGTGCACACCAGAGGGGTTCTCCTTGGGCCAGGAGCAGTGGGTGCATATGCATACATACGGCGATTTACATACATGAGGTCATGTACCGTGGTCTTGCTCAATGCAAGTGTATTGTGTGAAGTTGGACACGTCTTGTCGGAATGTGGCAGTAAGTATGCAAATTGCATATTTACAGTCACATGACCATTGACCAGTGACTACAGACTTGTACCCTAAGGCCAGACAACCCCTTTAAGATTGGTGATGTGCACGCCAGTCTTAATGAATGGCTCGCTGGAGTATAATGTACCAAATTTATTAAGAGCCACACAATACTTCATGAATTTGACGCATTTTCTGTGGTGTCCGCCGTGGACTGGAGTAGCATTTTTGTCATTAAAACCGCCATTACTTTTACTGAAATTGATTGTTGTAACTCCAACTATTTTGAGGACCTACTTCAAACTGTCGTGACGCAAAAACTTTACAACTTTTCAAATTCTGCTTTGATGAATGGCACCTGTACTGTCCTTTAAAAACCGTTTAAGGGGGCTCCTTATAGACAGGTTCTGTTTCTTGCTGCTTATATACATTTGAATTTCTTGAAACGGGAAGTATAAAATAATCAGTGTCTACAGTTCAAACTGCAAGATTTACAATTTTTAATGATTGTGATATGAAAAAATAAAATGTAATACAAAAATACTGATTTAAACAATAGATAATTTTCTGGTGACATTCCCTTTAATTAGTTAGTTGCTAATTCTTACATTTGATCACTTTGTAGTTCTGTAGACATTACTCCTATAGGCTGCACATCTTGGCAGGGCGAGGGTGATCAGTTGTGCTAGAAGTTTAGTTCTCACTAGCAGTCCATTTCCTTTTGCACAACACCTGAATATATGGCTACAGTGAGACTTGATATTACAGGAGATATAATCTTGGGTGTGTAGAATTCCATGCTTACTGGCTTATCTGGGCCAAGCATCTCTGGAATCTTTAGTAGGGCCTGGCCATATGGGTATTTGCATGATGGAGCGCTCGTCACAGACAGCTCAGGCCTGAACATACTATAGTGGAGGAACAATCCTGCCTGGACATTGTGTGCCTATGATTATGTATGCGAATTCCAGTAAGGCGAGTCAGAATACTTGTTTTATGAGATGCCATGCAAGTGACCCAATACTTACATAAAAAAACATTAGTGTTAACTTTAAGCTGTCATTATGGTTAGTCCTTCTTTAAAGGTTAGGTAATAAGCACTCGCCCTACCAATGTATTGAAACGACTACCTGTGCTTTAGTTGCTATTGATGAGCCTGGCATATACCATGCTAAAAGTTGATCTGTTAGTTCTTCACCTTCTGTGTGTATACACATCTACAACTTGTACATTCTAAGGCTAAAAATTTCTCCATTGTACTTTTGCTGACTATGTAATACAATTCTTCTTCAGGAACTACTTTCCAGAAAGATGATTCCCTTCCAGACACAGAAACTGACTCTTCAGGAACCCCCCTACTGAAGGTTTACTGCTGACAGAAGATCAGCTGGAAACGTTAAGGCATTTTTGTGGCTAGACCAATTTCTATACATGTCACCCATGCTACTTTCTAAAGTTGAAATCCTAGAGGAACTGTTTAGGCTCTTACCAACAATGGCATTGGTCAGGTCTGCTATGTAATGTAAATGGTAAAACTGTAGATATTCATTTAATGCTTTGTGCTGCTTTCCATTTCTGTAATGTTACATGAAAGCAGCGTAGTGTCAAGCTATGAGTTATCTACCTATGTATATAACTGTATAATGTGTAATTAGAAGATGCTGTTGCATAAGACGTTGTGTTAGACTTGCATGCATCCACCAGCTACATGTCGGTCAGGAAAATGTTAGTTCAACTATTTGACTTTTTAAAATCCCTAAGTTAGTTATTCACAACTTTAAGACCCTTTTTAGTTAGTTTATCCCATACTCTCACAGTTGTCAAGGGTTGGATTCAGTGTGACCTAATTTAGTAATTACTGTAGCTGTTCTCAATTTTAGTCCTTAATGAAAAACCAAGCTTTTTAAAAAAAAAAAAAAAAAAAAAACAAGGCTGCTTTTTCCTCAAACCACAGCATTGATGTCATTTCGCAAAGCCCTGATCAGTTGAGAGTTGCTTTGGGGACTGGAATTGAGAAATACAGCTGCGGAGTACACTCTACAAGAGGTTGGGAGGGGAAGTTCAGGGTTTGTATGGTAATTTGTGTCAATATGTAAATGTATCTATGAATTACACAATAAAACGTCATTGTTATGTACTCAGTCTGGTGCCTCATCCACACATGGGTATTTAGCATCAGTATCTGTAAACCAAAACTAAAACGGGATGGAATAATGTGCCTTCTGTTTAGGTTTCATCCCAGAACATACTGATGTAAAATACTGACCAAAGCACATGTACTATGATCCAAGCTTTTAGGCTGCGTACCCATGTTGCGGATTACAAGCGTTTTTGATGCGGAATTTCCGCAGCGGAAACGCTTGTAAAACGCTTGGTAATCCGCACCCCATGGTCCCCAATGGGATTCCGCAAGTTCTATGCACATGCTGCGGATTTTTCCGCAGCGTTTATGCTGCGTTCAAAAATCCGCAGCATGTCAATTAATTTTGCGTTTCCACAAGCGGAATTGCCTTTGTCCAATGCATTAAAAACGCAAGGCAATTCCGCATGTGGAAAACGTGCGATAAACACGAGAAAAACGCACGATAAACGCGTGCGGAATTCCGCATGCGTTTTTCCGGGAGAGGACTTGCAGAAATGAAGCAGAAATTTTCTGCTTCATTTCTGCAACGTGGGCACATAGCCTTAGAGAATTTCGCTCTCTTGTGTAAGACTAGATCTAAGCATTGTGGCTATTCACAAAGACCAGAGCAAAAAAAAACACAAATTAATGGTATACATTATATATAGTCTTTATTTAATGCTTAGCATGCTTCTTCATGTTCCAGCATTGGACCTTTCTCACTATACCCACACAGCAGAAACACTTAGACGTCGCCTGTATATGGAGCACATTGGTATTGTTCCTGATGAAACTCTGCTTCAATATGCCAGTGGAAATATTGTACAGGTATTGGGATTATGGATCGCTGCTGTAGGTTTCCAAAGTGATTTCATATGAACCATAAGAACTTCTGCATGAAGATTAACTAAATTTGGCTTTAGAGAAATCCATTTCTGGATGCTGTTCCATGAACCTTAAGGGAGAAAAGACACTATAGTTAGTGATTTTATGGTTGTTTGAGTAGCCTGTCCCAGCATGAATGGTATATTGCTACGCTCCATAAATGAATCCTGCAACCATGAGGACACAGCAGTTAGACATTAATAGTTTCATCCATGTGGCAATGATTTTTTAGTTTTTTTGCAGGGAGTTTTGTTTTTCTTTCTCATGGCACAATTTTGGGGGTACTTTTCTTTTTCTTGCATTCACTGTGTTATAAATGACGCCTTAATTTATTCTGTTAGTATAAGAAAAAAACTCTGGCATAGGGAGACTCAAAACAGACAAATACTTATGTTCTTTTCACCCTTTAAGCGCCCATACACATTAACCTAAACTGTTCAGCCAACAGTCTAACTGAGAATGATTGAGGCAGTTAAGGATCCTTTTTGTTTTCTCAGATATGCTACCACCCCAGACATCTAGCAGCAGCTCTAAGGCTGTGTGCCCACGTAGCGTTTTTCAAGCGTATATGCTGCGGAATTTCCACAGCATAAAAGCTTGTGAAACGCTAGGTAATCCGCACCCCATGGTCCCCAAGGGGATTCCGCAAGTTCTATGCACATGCTGCGGATTATTCCGCAGCGTTTATGCTGCGTACAAAAATCCGCAGCATGTTCATTAATTTTGCGGAAGCGCGGCGTAATCGCCGCCATAGACTTGCATTGAGACGCATATAATCCGTGTCAGTACATTTGTACTCACGGATTATATGCGTTTCAATGTGCGGATGGTACCCAGGTCTGGAAGAGAGGAGACTCTCATCCAGACCTGGGTACCATTGTACCTGTAAAAAAAAATAAAATAAAAAATTGTTTATATTCACCTTCCGACGGCCCCCGGTCTCCTTCCCTTTGCTTGCGGGCAGGACTGAAGGACCTGCGGTGACGTCACAGTCATGTGACCACATACTCTTCAGTGCAGTGTCCCGCGATCAGCTGGCAGCCAGCACAGGAGCGAGCGCAGCAACACACGCCGGGCCATTGGAAGGTAAGTATAGGTTTATTTTTTTATTTTTTACCATTCTTTCGGTCACACTATATAAATGCATGCTGTTTGCATGGATTTATATAGTGTGACGAAGTTGTCAAGCACTTGCCAAGTGATGCTAAAATCGCCTGGAAAGCGCTTGTCAATCCGCATGCAGAAACGCATGTGAAAACGCTTCAAATCCGCATGTCCCTGGCAGGAATCCGCATGAGTTTTTTCTGCCAGGGAGATGCAGAAATTTTCTGCTTCATTTCTGCATCGTGGGCACATAGCCTAACACTGGCGCACTCAGCTGAGTGAGTTCTATCCCATATGCAGGAGTGAGCACTCAGTGTGCTCACTCCTGCGTATGGGATAGACAGAGATAGATAATTGTTTGACCAACAGCTAAGGTGTATGGGGAGAGGACTGTCAAGACCAAGCCTAAAAGGACCTTAATGACTGGCTTATTTTCTCTGGCTTGGCAGCATGACACTTCAGGGAAAAAAACTTTACTTTTGTGGTAGGGTCATGTTTAAAAGTGCCATATTTTGAGTCTATAAAACACACTTAGCAGTAAAGAAGTAAGATTTTTTTTTTTATTATTCTATAGGCAGAGGCTTCCTGTGATTGAGCCATATGCTGACACCACATCCTTCCCAATCAGAGACCTGCTATCTCCTGCCCCACACTAATCAGTCTGATAGGGGCAGGGCAGGAGTGTAAGCTACCAGAACCTGCACATTTCTAAAGTTGCACAGATGATGCAGGTCCTAGCTAGCTGAAGGACTTTTCAGGTGATGTGATTAGTTACATGCCTAGAATGTGGTAATGTCTTTTCATGATGTAGCTAAGCCAAATGCATGTACTGTACATGCAGCAGTGCCGAGTGTACATAACGTGCGTGCTGTAAAGCTATATATAATACACATGCTGCAGAGCAGGGCTGTGGAGTCGGTAAGCCAAACCTGCGACTCCCACATATATTTCTTATATTTAAGTGAAAAATTTATTGTAGTACAATGTGAACATCAGATATTTAATCATTTTTATGATACAATAATCAAGATATTTAGATAGCTGGAGGGATAGAGTGATAGACAGATGACAGCAAATAGTACATTGCACATATAGTTCACACACATTGTACAGAGCACATAATAATCACCTACAATATTAGCATTAGTTACGTTCCTGTGACAGATGAGCAGTAGTACTTTCACTTTCTCCAGCTTGGGGCCCAGGAATCAGATCCTGTGCAGGGCAGGCACCCCTCCCCCTCTCTCTGGTGAAGACGGCAGAAGACAGGACAGAGGAGGGGAGATTGCCCCCTGCAGTCTGGAGCCAGTGCAGAACGGGAGCACTGCAGCATACAAGTGAGTTTTGATAGGTGCGTGCCCCTGCGGATCCATTTTTTTGCAGTAAAATGCAGTGATTCTGGGCATCCCAGCAAAGTCAATGGGTTTCAAGATATGACATTCAGACACATCGTTTTGTGAGGATCCGTTTTTGGGCTCAAAAACGGATCCTCACAAAGAATGAGCATGTCAGTTTGTTCGGCGTTTTTCTAATCTGCTTTTGCTATTGAAAACATTATCTATGAGCTCAAAAACCTTTCAGGTGATGCGGTGTTATAAAAAGCTGATCTGCTTTTGCAGCTGAAAAACGTATCCTCAAAAAAAGCTGTGTGTGAATGTAGCCTTAGACCAGGAATAGAACAGCAATTTATAGGACATTTCATAACTTTCCCAAATTCCTATGAAAAAATATTCCCCACAAACTGCATTGATCTACTGCACCCAATTTATTATATATTGTCGGAGTCAGTCCATTTTATACAGACTCCACCAAAATGAGCACCGACTCCGCTTCACAGCCCTGCTGCAGAGAAACATCAATTACTTCCAAATTTTATGCTACTGCATTAACAGTAAATTGTCAGTAGGATCAACCATGCTAAGCTTTCTATATAGGCAGGTGCAGGTCATAGAAAGCAGAATAAAGCTATACATTGATATCTGCGATCTGATGTCTTAAACGTGGATTTCTCTGGAATATGTAAATGAGGTTAAGATCTAAGTTCTGGATACATATCTTATAGAAAATCTGCATCAAGAGCTTATTTTACATGAAAGTGTGACACATGTAATGGCAGTCTGCTCTCCCAATCTCACTGCAGAGCTGTGTATGATCATTACAAAGACACCTGCAGCTCTCCTCATAGTACCGTCTACCCTCCCCCTGCCCCACTGACTGACCAGAGATGGAAGCGAAAGAAGTTAGTTGTACTGAGGCCCAGTGCTGCAGCTGGGCTGACAGCACTCAGGAGAGCTACAACTGCAGATGTGTTCGTAGTGGGAAAGGGTTCAGCACTGCTGTACTGTGTTAATTATAGTCACATACAGCTCTGCCGTGAAATCAGTAAAGCAGACTGTCAGTCATTAGATGTCTGATAATGGTAAGGCCCCATTTACAAGATTGAGGGAAATCTGTGTACAGCCCCAGGATCTTAACAGCTCATTTACAGATTAAGAAAAATGTGAATTTTTCTGTAATAAGAGATCAGATCACAGATATTAAGGTATCATTTTATTTAACTTTCTATGACCTGCATGCCAGTGTAGATGGCTAAAAAGGGTTGATCCTACTGGCAAGTTCTCTTTAACCCCTTCTTGACATGTAAACTATGTCCTGATCTGGAAAGGGTTCCTGCAAATTGCTGTGGAGTAAAGTCATGGCGATTATATGGACACACAAAATGGCGCGCACGATCGCTTTAAGAAACTCGGCTTAAAGGGCATCTATCAGTGTATGCAGGTACTTTTTTTTTTTTTAAATATAGATTAAAACAAATATAAAAATTCACTTTTGTATTTCAGTACGGTCTTGGTCATGCATCTCATGTTAAGATTTTTAGGATATGCTACATGTGACCTTTACTTATAAATGGGCCTATATCGGTATCAGTTATGTAAAAGCAGCAAAACGAAGTTATAAATGTAGTATCGCTATAATCGTACTGACCCGAACAATGACTGTTTTATCACCCTGTGAATGGCATAAAAAAAATCAAAAACAATTCCTAAATTGCAGTTTGATAAATTTGGCCTCCCCACAATCAAAAGGAAAGTGATCAAAAAAATGCCATGTGCCCAAAAAAAAATGGTATCAATTAAAGCTCCAACTTATCCCACAAAACACAAGGCCTTATGACTTGGCAGAAAAATCTCTAAATGGTGATGCAAAAGTTTTTTAGGTATTTTTTGCAAAAATCTGTGTGTGATGGTAGCAGAACCTAAAAAAAAAAAAAAAGCAAAACACTTAATATGGTATCGCTGTAATTATACTGACCCGAGGAATAAAACTGCCCTATCCCTTATACTGCACAATGAACGGTGTTAAAAAAAAAACTGCAATAAGGCTCAGTTCGTATTTATCCTACGCTTCCACGTGAGTCACACAACATCCCTAACAGAACAGTTACTGTATTGAAGCAGATGTGATGCAGCAGCCCCTCTTTTTACACATGCACAAAAGCATGGTTTGTGCACCTCCGATAAGATGGACGCTGCTGAACAGAGGCCAGAGCGTCCAGAGTCACGTTCACATGGTCAGTATTTGTAAACCAAAACCAAGAGTGGGTGAAAAATGCAGAAGTAGTGCTCGTGTTTATATTTTCCTCTGATTGTTCCACTCCTGGGTTTGGCTTACAAATACTGAGGTAAAATACAGACCAAATACTGAACATGGCCTAAAGGGTATGTGCACATGATCAGTGTTCACTGCAGATTGGACACAGCGCAAGATGCTACAGCATAGTGGATGGGATTTACACAAATCCCATGCCCACTATGCGTCTGCGGCACATCCACGGAAACAGACATGCGGCGTGTCTTTCCAGAGGGCAGCATGTCTTTCCCCATAGACCTAATCTCTATGGGGATAGCCCGCCTGTGAGAGGAGAAAAAAAAAAAAAGGCCAGCGCTCGTTTGCATAATGAGCTGAAGCCAGAGGCGGCTCCTCCACTGCCGGCTCCGGATGCTCTGCACATACATAAACTCTGCTGCCTCCTAGTGAATGAATCCATCAGGGTTTCAACTGAAACATTTATTTTGATGATTTATATGGAAACCCTGATTTAAATGCTAGCAGAGCACAAGATGAATGAACAGATCCAAAATGCCACTAATAAAAGCTTCAACTCGATCCACAAAAAACAAGCCCTCACTCAGGTCCGTCACCAGTTAACCGAGATATAGGGAGTTTCCACGTTACTGGTAGCACAAGCTCTGGAAAAGCGCTATGGCTCCACCCAAAAGATATTCAGCAAAATCTGTGCTCCCAAATCCCCCCTCTTATTGAGCCCCACTGTGTGCCTAAACCACAGTACGCGATCACGTTTGGTATTCCTGTAGCGAGCAGAGTCTGCTTAATTTACAGGGTTCATGTCTCTAGCAGCATGAGCTGGGTATAATGTACAGGCACTACAATGACATATTTGCACTGTCACTTTGCAACTTCCACTGCTGCTTATTTCTGGAAACCACCCACAGAGTCAAAATAGTCACTACACCCGTAGATGAGTTCCCAGAGTGGTGTAAATTCCAATAAGGGTTCACTTGAGAAGGGTGTCTGCTAGGGGCTCTGTATATGGAGTCTGCAATCTGTTCTAGGAAAATGTGCTGCAAAAAGTCAAACAGCTTTCCTTCCCTCCCGAGCTCTGCTGTGTGGCCAAACAGTACTGTACAGTTACATATGGGATATTGCCACATTCTGAAGAAATTGTGAAAAATCTGGTGCTAAAACAACATTTTAGTGGTAAAAATGTAATTCATTCTTTGCCCAACAGTATAACGTTGTGTGACACCTGTGGTAGCAATATGCTCACAGCATAACTAGATGAATTCTCTGAGGGGTGTAGTTTGTAAAATGTTATTACTTATGGCCTCTGGCAATGTGACCTGGCACCCACAAACCATTCCAGCAAAATCTGCACTCCAGTATGGCTCTCCTTCCCTTTGCACTGTGGCTGAAAAGTAGCTTCCGACAACATATGGGATATCATCGAACTCAGGAGAAATTGTGTAGTAAACTATGTGGTCCATTTACTCCTATTTGCCGTTGTTAAAATTAAAAACTTGAGGCTTAACGTTCTAGGGGTTGGTGGAATTTTTCATTTTTACAGCCCTATGTAATGCAACTAAATGAATCACCTGTGGGTTTAAAATGCTCACTAAACCCCCAAGACCAATTCCTCAAGAAGTGTGGTTTCCAAAACAGGGTCACTTGTAGGGGGGGGGGTTGCTGCTATTTGGTCATCTAATGTGACATGTGATCTGCAATCTATTCTAGCAAAAATTAATTGTGCTCCTCACCTTCAGTTTACACACACAGTAGTTGTCCCCCACATATTGGGCATCAGTATACTCAGAAGAAATTGCACAAAAATTGGGTGGTCCATTTTCTTCTATTACCCTTGTAAAAATGAAAAGTTTGGTACGAAATCAACAATTTTGCGGAAAAAAATGAATTTTTAAAGGTCCACTGTTTTAAAATTCTGTGAAGCACCTGTGGGTTCAAGATGCTCACTACACCTCTATATAAGTTCCTTGAGGGGTGCAGTTTCCAAAATGGGGTCACTTCTCAGAGGGTTATGCTATTTTGGCACCTTGAGGACTCTTCAAATGAGACATGGAGTTCGCAGCCAAATCTGTGCTGGACAAGTCAAATAGTGCTCCTTCCCTTCAGAACCCTGCTGTGTGTCTGAACAGTAGTTTTCCCCCACATATGGAGTTATCGGCGTGCTCAGGAGAAATCAAGCAACAAATTGTGTGGTTTATTTCTCCTGTTACCCAAAAATTTGGAGCAAAATAATTTGTGAAAAACATGTAATTTTTCATTATTTTCTTCCACTTTGCTAGGATTCATGTTAAGCACCTGAATGGTTAAACTTCCTGAATGCGGTTATTATAATAGGGTCTTGTTTGGGGGTTTTCTGACACACTACCTTAAAAAGTTACATGGTCTCAAAATAAGATTTGTAAATTTTGTTGAAAAAATGAAAAAAATTACAGCTAAAGTTTTAGCTAGTGTTGAGCATTCAGATACTGAAATATCTGGTATCTGCCGATATTCGCGGTATCGGAATTCCGATACTTAATTCCGATACTTTTACAATATCGAATACCAGAATCGGAAGTTCCCATAATGCCTGCGCTCTGCAGTGTCTCTGAAGGATGACAAGCTGGATGGCAGCGCTCAGCTGAGATCCAGCCTGTCATCAGAATGCCATCCCAGCGGGGGAGAATTCTCCTGATTGTTTAAAAGCCGGCGCGCGGTAAAAAGCCGCCGGCTTTTAAACAATCACACAGCCCCATACTGCTTCCCCGCAGCCTCCCACCCCGATCCTCCACTACCCTCGCCACCTCCAATCCCAATCGTAAGTTAGGACCGGGCGGGGAGCGCAGCACCAAGGAGCGAAGGACCCGGGCGGGGAAGCCGGCAGTGAAAAGACTTCACCGCCGGCTTTCCCGTTCTGTGCTGCGCTTTCCCGCCGGTTATTTCAAATAAACAGCTGAGGTATCAGGTGATGCCGATCAGCTGTTCATTTGAAGTAGCCGCGGTGCCCTCAGAGGGTTCATGTGAGTTCATGCTTGACTGCATGAACTCACATGAACTTTCCCACGGCCGCACAGGTCAGCCTCACCTCCCAGACCATCAGACCGGTCATGATTAGTGTGTGTGCGTGTGTGTGTGTGGGGTGTGTGTGCGATGTTTGTGGGTGTGTGCGCGGTGTCTGTGCGTGCAGGCAGACATAGGCCGATGTGACACTACTACTCCCATCGGCCTATGTCTGTCCCCCGTCCACTCGTGCCAGCAGGATCAGCTCGATGGGAGCAGTAGTTCCCATCAGCCTGATCCTGCTATATAAATTGCCCTACTGTGTCCCCAATAAATGTTAAATACATGTCATTGGTGGCCAGTGGTTACCTACAATAAATTAGTTCATACATTACCTGTCCCCGCCGATCGCCACCTAAAATAAAGTAAAAAATAAAAAACTACACCTATACTCACCTAGACACCTAATTCCCCGAAGCCATCGATCTCCTGTAATAAAATATAAAATAATAAACCACAACCTTATCCTTACCCCTCCGTAGCAGTCCACGAGTATCCCACGAAGATCTCCAGTTCAGAGCAGCCACATAGAATGTGACCGCTCTGAACCGCTGCCGCCGCTAGAATGACTGGGCCGTAAGGGTTCGCCGGAGTTCAGGCAGCGCTGCTCCGGTTAGCTCCTTTACGGCCCTGCTGTATCGTGAGAAATTCCCACGGTACAGCACTGCCATAAAGGAGGTCTCCGGAGCTGCGCTGCCTGAATGCACTCCGGTGACCTCAGTCAGTGGCTCCCGCTGCCGGGAGCGGACGTGTTCCCGGCAGCGTGAGCTTACAGCAGCCATGCACAGCTGTCACCATCTCCAGATGTGACAGCTGTGCATGGGAGATCAGAACAGGAACGTGGACAGGTAACTATTATTTTTAGTAAACTAAGAATTAAATAAAATGGTGTGTTTTATTTCAAATAAATTATTTTTTTCTGGGTGTAGTGTGTTTTTTCTTTTTAACACTTTGTAGGTTAGTAATGGGGGTGTCTTATAGACGCCCATCATTACTAACCTGGGCTTCATGGCAGCTGGCGCTGACATGAACCCCACCACTATTACCCCCTGCCACCGCACCAGGGCAGCGTGGAAAAGCGAGGCTAAGTGCCAGAATTGGCGCATCATAGGGATGCGCCATTTCTGGGGTGGCTGATGGCTGGTGTTTCTAGCCTGGGAGGGGGCCATTATTCATGGCACCCTTCCTGGGCTATTAATATCAGCCCCCAGCTGTCTGCCTGTATTGATCGATATTGTAATACACACAAAGCTTATTTGTATTTCAATCAGGTTTCATGATCTGTGCATCGAACAATCTTTCAGATAATAAAAACGTCTTCCTCTGATGTATACAACTGATAGAAGATGCATTGCCGAGCTCTTAGCTACTGCCCAAGTCATTCTTAGTGCTTGGTTCACACAGCATATTGCTTGCAGAGCTGCGGAATCCACATAAATGGAAACAGGTATACAAAGACAGGTCACTGCTTAAAAGCTTAGATAGAAGTAGTGACAAATCCAGCACTCTAATAGATGATGAAGATTTAATGGATTTGTGTCAGCCAATTCACAGTGTTTACCTGTGATGTTTCAATTTTAATGACTTTCATCGGACATACATTGATGGTAGATGGTTTACCTGGTAAGGTTAATGGCATCAGTAGGAGAGGAAGATGGTGTGTGAAAACGTAGCAAAATTAGGATAATTAGAAATACATCCACAGGTGACTAACTACAGTGGACAAATTATGATATACCCGATAGGTGATATTAACGGTGCTGTGTCCTTTGGTTCATAGTAGATACAGGGCTGGGTTATCAATGAAATATGGAAAAAGGATTGCTAAAACTACTCTTTGCAAAAAAAAAAAAAAAAACACGTCTTTTAGTGTGTGACAGCTGTCAATCATAAAAACCAGATATGATTCTGGTATCTCTGTAATCGCACCGACCTGAAGAATAAAGTAGTCTAATCACTTATACCGCACGAGGAACAGCGTAAAAAATAAACTGTTAGGGCTGTATCTTAGGGTTGGGATTTTTTCAAAAGTAAAGGAAAAAAAAATGACAATATGGCGACTAGTTTTGAGCGCAAATGCTCGCTACTTGAGTTTGCATCGGGTATGCACTGAGTATCGCTGGTGCTCGAGTGACATGCTCGAGTCTCCGTCCCATATGTTTCGTGGCTGTTTTACAGGCAAAAAAAACTTGCGGGGATTGCCTGCCATGCACGAGCGATGCCCGCATGTTTTTTTTTGGGCGTCTTATAATCTGAAACATGTGGGGCAGGGACTCGAGCATGTCACTCCATACATGATGCATACCCAAGTACCCGATGCAAACTCAAGTAGCGAGCACTTGTGCTCAAGACTAATGACAACTTATTCAATATGATGACCTAATGTTATCAGATTCTGTGTCGTATCTCTGGGTTCAAAATGTTCACTATACCCCTTGATAAAATCCTTGAGGGGACTAGTTTCCAAAATGGGGTCACTTGTGGGGGTTTCCACTATTTAGGCACATCAGAGGCTCTCCAAACGCGACATGGCATCCGCTGTCAATTTCAGCCAATTTTGCGTTCAAAAAGTCACACAGTGCTCCTTCCCTTCTGAACTCTGCCGTGCGCCCAAACACTATTTTCCCCACATATGGGGTATTGGCGTACTCAGGAGAAATGCACAACAGTTTTTGGGGTCCATTTTCTCCTCTTACCTTTGTGAAAATAAAAAATTTGGGGCTAAAAGATCATTTTTGTGGAAAACGTCTGATTTTTTTTTCTTTTTTTTTTTTCACAGCTCTACGTTATAAACTTCTGTGAAGTACCTGGGGGGGGTTCAGGGTGCTCGCCACACATCTAGAGAAGTTCCCTGAGGGGTCTAGTTTCCAAAATGGTGTCACTTCTGGGGGGGTTCCACTGTTTAGGCACATCAGGGGCTCTCCAAACGCAACATGGCGTCCGCTAATTATTCAAGCAAATTTTACATTCAAAAAGTCAAATGGCGCTCCTTCCCTTCTGAACCATGTGCAGAAATAGTGGCTTTCCCCAACATATGGGGTATTGGCGTGCTCAGGAGAAATTGCACAACAAATTTCAAATTTTGAGGTCCATTTTTCCTGTTACCCTTGCAAAAATAAAAAATGTGGGTCTAAAGTAACATTTTTGTGAAAAAAGTTAAATGTTCATGGTTTTCTTCCACATTTCCTGTGAAGCACCTGAAGGGTTAATAAACTTTTTTAATGTGGTTTTGAGCACCTTGAGGGGTGCAGGTTTTAGAATGGTCACTTGTGTATTTTCTGTCAAAGGCCCCTCAAAGTCCCTTCAAGTGTGATGTCCCTAAAAAATGGTTTTGTAAATTTTGTTGGAAAAAAAATGAGAAATCGCTGGTCAATTTTTATCCCTTATAACTTCCTAACAAAACAAAAATGTTGTTTCCAAAATTGTGCTGATGTAAAGTAGACATGTGGGAAATGTTATTTATTAACTATTTTGTGTGACCTATCTCTCTGATTTAAGGGCATGAAAATTAAAATGTTGAAAATTTTTGCTAAATTTCCGATTTTTTCACAAATAAATATATATCGAATAAATTTTAACCACTATCATGATATACAATGTGTCACGAAAAAACAGTCTCAGAATCAGTGGGGTCCGTTGAAGCGTTATTACCTCAAAGTGACACTGGTCAGAATTGTAAAAATTGGCCTGGTCATCAACGTGCAAACCACCTTCGGGGGTAAAGGGGTTAAATAATAATATAGTCCTAGTTTCATCACATTGGGTCTTTAACCACTTCGCGCCAGAGCCTGTTTTTGCCTTCGTGACCGGGCCAATTTTTTCAATTCTGACCACTGTCACTTTATGAGGTAATTACTCTGGAACGCTTCAACGGATCCCCCTGACTCTGAGACTGTTTTTTGTGACATATTGTACTTCATGATAGTGGTAAAATTTCTTTGATATCACTTGCGTTTGATTGTGAAAAAATCGGAAATTTGGCGAAAATTTTGAAAATTTTGCAATTTTCAAACTTTGAATTTTCATGCCCTTTAATCAGAGAGATATGTCACACAAAATAGTTAATAAATAACATTGCCCACATGTCTACTTCACATCAGCACAATTTTGGAACCAAAATTTTTTTTTGTTAGGAAGCTATAAGGGTTAAAAGTTGACCAGCGATTTCTCATTTTTACAACAAAATTTACAAAAACATTTTTTTAGGGACCACATCTTATTTGAAGTGACTTTGAGGGGTCTTTATGAAAGAAAATACCCAAAAGTGATACCATTCTAAAAACTGCACCCCTCAAGGTGCTCAAAACCACATTCAAGAAGTTTATTAACCCTTCAGGTGCTTCACAGGAATTTTTGGAATGTGGAAGAAAACCATGAACATTTAACTTTTTTTCACAAAACTGCTACTTTAACCTCAAATTTTTAATTTTCACAAAGGCAGCCAGAAAAAATGGACCCCAAAATGTGTTGTGCAATTTCTCCTGAGCACGCTGATACCCCATATGTGGTGCAAAGCCACTGTTTGGGCGCACGGCATGGCTTGGAAGGTAAGGAGCGCCATTTGACTTTTGGAATGAAAATTTGACTGGAATGGATAGCGGACGCCATGTTGCATTTGGAGAGCCCCTGAGGTGCCTAAACAGAGGAAACCCCCAACAAGTGACCGAATTTTACAATCTACTCCTCTGTATAAATTAATCTAGTGGTGGGAAAATAAGTAGATAGGTAAATGGTCACTAAACCCATAGATGAATTCCCACAGAGGTGTCATTTCTATAATGGGGTCACTTCAGGGGGGATTATGCTGTTCTGGCACTTTTCAGAGTACCAGAGCTAAAGAATCCCCCCTGAAGTGACCCCATTTTGGAAATGAAACCCCTCTGGGAATTCATCTATGGGTTTAGTGACCATTTTAACTCAATGGATGATTTCCAGAAACAAGCACGCAATGGAAGGTTTAGATTCTGGAGAACCCCCCCTGGAAATTAAGTGAGCTCTACTCGAATGTGTCATTCACTAAATGAACCAAATGTTTGAATGACAAATTGGGATACATTTTTACAGTTTAAAAACGTGGTTCTGTGTGGAAGATTTTAAAGCAGTCAGTGACGCATAAGGCTGGCAATGATGGGCATTGTGGGCAATAGTAGCGGGTATCACGCCTCATTCCTCTCTTAGTACATACACAACATCTTTTCTGGGGGTTCCTTCTTGTTTCCGTTGCTGGAATAAGTGCAATAAAATGTCGCTCAGTGAGTCTTTTCACATCCTCAGATTCTAATGGATGAGAGGGGCTAACACTTTGAAATACAAGATTTTCAATTACCTTTTCTTGATAATCAAGAAAAGGATCTGAATTTCCTGCTTTTTTGTACAACACAAAAGAATTGTATGTGGCCACCTGAAACAAATAAATCACCAACTTTTTATACCAGGTATAGGACTTTCTTGATACCTGGTATGGCTGTAGAACCTGGTCTGCAAGGTCCTCACCCCCCATGTGTTTGTTGTAGTCAATGACTGACACAGGTTTTTGCTTCGGAGTGGTGGATCCTAGTTCTACAGTGGCCCTTGTGGCATCTGTGTGGATCGAGCTGAGGACAAAAATATCCCTCTTATCCCTATATTTCAGGGCAAGCAGCTCTCCGTTGCGTGCGTACAGCCCCTGACTGCCCCTTTTGAAACTTTTGGTTGACCAATGGTTGTGGAAACCCCTGACGGTTTTTACGGATGGTCCCACAAGCCCCGATGTTGTGTTCAACCAGACTTTTAAATAGGGGTATGCTGGTGTAATAATTGTCCACATATAGATTGTAGCCTTTTTGAAAAAAATGGACTTATCAGCTCCCAAACAATTTTTCCAGATGTCCCCAGATAAGTAGGGCATCCTGGTGGGTTTAGTTGGCTATCTTTCCCCTCATATATGCGAAAAGCGGATGTGTATCCGGTTGAACTTTCGCACATTTTATAGAGCTTTATTCCAAACCTTGCCCTTTTAGATGGGATAAATTGCTTGAGGTGCAGTCTTCCTTTGAATTTTACAAGGGACTCGTCTATAGAAATATTTTGTGTTGGGGTGTAGAGGCTTAAGAATTTTTCTGACAAATTTTCAATGATGGGTCTAATTTTATATAACCTGTCATGTTCTGGGGCATATCTGGGCAGGCATTGACTATTGTCGTTAAAATGCCAAAACCGCATGAGCATTTCATAACGGGTCCTAGGCAGAATGACTGAAAACATAGGGGTGGCTTGAACAGGGTGGTTGGACCAGTAGGATCGAATGCTCGGTTTTTTAACAAGCCCCATGGCAAATGTAAGTCCTAAAAAAATTTTTTTATTTCCGGGACATTAGTTGGTGTCCATAAATTTGCCCTAGCATAGTAAGATCAGGGATTCTGGCTTATGAATTGGGATGCGTATAAATTTGTTTGCACGACAATATGCTCTAGCAAGCTGTCTGTAAAAAACAAATTAAAAAAATGAATTGGTCCAAAATCTTCCACCTCCACATTTATACCAGGAATGGCGTTGAAATCAGGGCTGAATGGAGCAGCCGAATCTGAAGCCTCCCATCTGGGAAATGCTAGATCATGTGGCAACGCCCCTTGTACACTGGCGTGCGCCAATTCACTAGTAGCAGGGACAGCGCTTGTACTGGGCAGTGTTCCCTGATTTGGAGACGTTTCTCCAGTAGCGCTATTTGCCCCTATTGCTGTACTGGTCCTTGGGCTTGAGGATGGAACAGAATCACTGCTCATTTCTGGGCTCTCAGTGTCACCGCTACTAAAGCCCTCAAAATCCATGTCTCCATCTGAGATTGCGCTGTCATCAGTGTCAGAACATAGCAGGGCATACACCTCCTCTGCAGTATAAGTCTGACGGGCCATTTTATTTTTATATTTTTTGACTGGACCGGACTGATCGGACCGGACTGATCGGACCGGACTGATCGGACCGGACTGATCGGACCGGACTGATCGGACCGGACTGATCGGACTCCCTAACCCTAACTCTTACTTTCTTTTTTATTTTATTTTTTTTTTACTTTCACAGTGGCAAGGCTGACAGCTCTTGTCACACTGTTTCTCCTCTGCTCTCTCACTGAGATCGGAGGAGAAACTGCATTTATCAGGCAGATCACCCGGGAAAGTTTGTTGCTAAAACAAACTTCCCTGGTGATCTCTCTGTTTGGCTCAGGTCTCGATGATGTCAGCGTCACACCAGCCAATCAGGTCTCGATGATGTCAGAGGTCACAGCACCGGGATCCCCGCCGCTGACAGGTATGTGGGGGGTCCCGATCGCCGACCACCGGCTGTCCCTATCTTCTAAATGCCGCGATCGCTATGGATAGCGGCATCTAGAAGATAGGAACAGGTTAACATCATGGGGACCTGATCCAATCAGGTCCCCATGATGCCACATGTCAGAGCTATCGCTCTGAACCGATACCGCAGCGCTAGCAGGACCACCCACCGTTTTTAAACGTCGGCGCTGCACAGAGCCCAGGCAGCGCCGACGTTTATGTACAGTGGGCGGTCCTGAACCGGTTAAAAGTATGAATGTCTATGCTGCACATGGGTTCATCTGCATTGGAGAATATTTTTGTTAAAGTGGGGGGGGGGGGGGAGCCTTAGCAATGATCTATAACATCTGCCACCATCATGTTCTCCTGAGCAAGAGCTGATCCTAGCCACCACTCTGCTCAGAATAAGGCCTCCCTTCACGCATCCATATAAGACCGGTACAGGTGTAATCAGTGTGCCATCTTTTTTTTCCCAGTATGGCTTGAGAAGAATCAATTCCAAAGTTTCTCCTGTACTTTGCAATGTTAAACACATCCGAATGCCACCCATGTGCTATACGTGATTTACACAGACCCATAGACTTGTACTGGACCTTGTCATCAATGCAGCTGGTAAAAAACAGCCATGTCAACGTGTGGTGTGCAGCAGCACAGGTTATAATGGGTAAGTGTGACATCTGTGACAAAAGACTAATGCCACACGTACTGCAAACACAGACATGTGAAGGAGGCCTAATAGCGGATGGGCAGAACATCTTTCAGGATATTTAAAATGCATTTTGTAAACTAAAAATCCTCTAATAAAAAAACTGAAATTTCAAATACAGAATAACCATCTCTGAATGATCATAAAGTGGAAATCATGAAAAAACATTTGCTTTTAGCTCCAATGTAACTCACTTTTTCAAGATGTCTTGCTTCTTCTGTTCATCTGAAGTGGGAAGGCCCATTGATTTCTGCCTTTGATCATACATCATTTTCTCTACCATACTGCGTGTTTCTCCATCTAAATCAGAGAGCTAGATAGAATATAGATACATCTGGTGAGTGGAGATCTGAAACATTACAAAGGATTCAGATTATGCCTGGGCTTTTATTTTTCATTGTCACCTTAGAGTTCTCAGGATTAATTTTCTTGGTATTAATTTCTGGCTCTGTCTTGATGACACGACTCCACCACTCCATAGTGTTGATCTGCAAAAGATTAGAGGTTAGCAAAAACAAAGAAAAAAATGCTTTTCCAACCATGGGCTGCATTGTATAGAGCAGGAGAAGTTGAACAGACCTATGATGAAAGGAACACCATTCCTACAGTAAAGCACAGAGGTGGATCGCTAATGTTTTGGGGATGTGTGAGCTACAAAAGGCACAGGAAACTTGGTAAAAGTTGAAGGAAAGATGAATGCAGCACGTTATCAGCAAATACTGGAGGCAAATTTGCACTCATCAGCAAGGAAGCTGCTCATGGGACGTACTTGGACGTTCCAACATGACAACGATCCAAAACACAAGGCCAAGTCGACCGGTCATTGACCAGTTGGATGAATGTCTCAAGTGGGGTACCACAGGGCTCTGTCCTGGGACCTGTATTGCTCAACATCTTTATCAATGATTTAGATGAAGGAATTGAGGGTAAACTGATTAAATTTGCTGATGACACAAAGCTAGGAGGGATAGGTAATACTAGAGAAGAGAGAGAGAGGATTCAAAAAGACCTAAATAAACTGGAGCAGTGGGCAGCAACCAACAGAATGGTTTTTAACAGGGAAAAATGCAAAGTACTACATCTGGGCAATAAAAATGAAAAAAACATATTCAGAATGGGAGGAATAGAGCTAAGCAACAGTACATGTGAAAATGACTTATGTTCAGTCTATGATCTATTAGTATACCTAAGTCAACAGTGTGATGCAGCAGCAAAAAAGGCAAATACAATTCTGGGATGTATTAACAGAAGCATACAGTCTAAATCACGTGAAGTCATTATCGGACTTTACTCCTCTTTGGTCAGACCTCATCTGGAATACTGCATCCAGTTTTGGGCACCACATTTTAAAAAAAGACATCAACAAACTGGAGCAAGTTCAGAGAAGAGCGACCAGAATGGTGACTGGTCTGCAAACCATGTCCTATGAGGAACGGTTACAGGATTTGGGAATGTTTAGCTTGCAAAAAAGAAGACTGCGAGGAGACTTAATAGCTGTCTACAAATATCTCAAGGGCTGTCACATTGTAGAAGGATCATCTTTATTCTCATTTCCACAAGGAAAGACTAGAAGCAATGGGATGAAACTAAATGGGAAGAGACACAGATTAGATATTGGAAAAACTTTTTGACAGTTCGGGTGATCAATGAGTGGAACAGGCTGCCACAAGAGGTGGTGAGTTCCCCCTTCAATGGACGTCTTCAAACAGAGGCTGGACAGATATCTGTCTGAGATGATTTAGTGAATCCTGCTTTGAGCAGGGGGTTGGACCAGATGACCCAGGAGGTCCCTTCCAACTCTACCATTTTATAATTCTATGAACAGCAGAACAAAGTGAAGGTTCGGGAGTGGCCATCTCAGTCTCCAGACCTCAATATCATGGAGCCACTCTGGGGAGATCTCAAGCGCGCAGTTCATGTTTGACAGCCCAGGAATTTACAGGAACTGGAGGCTTTTTGCCAAGAAGAATGGGCAGCTTTACCATCTGAGAAATTAAAGAACCTCATCCACAACTACCACAAAAGAATTCAAGCTGTCATTGATGTTAGAGGGGGAAATACACGGTATTAAGAAATGGGGTATGTGAACTTTTGATCAGGGTCATTTGGTTGTTTTTGGTTTTCATTAAGATTTAACCCCTTTACAGCCCATGACGTCCTAATACGCGTCTGTGCCCTGGGCTTTAGGAGCCTGACCCGTATTAGTACGTCATCGCGATCGCGCGCGCACACACAGGCTGTGCGGGCGCGATCGCCGCCGGGTGTCAGCTGATTGTCACAGCCGACACCCGGTACTATGTGCAGGGAGCGAAGTCGATCGAAGTCGATCGCAGCATTGCGGTGGCAAGGGGAGGTGATCGCAATACTCACCTCCTCTTCCGGCCTCCAGCGCTGTCTGCCGGGGCTTCCCAGGTGTTGCCATGACGACCCGATGTCGTCATGACAACATCCGGGTCACCAGGCAGCAGGAACATTGTTTGGTCATGCGCAGTGCACGACCAAACAATCTTCTCACTGTGCAGCGCTGACTGCCTGCATGGCACAGGGATAGTGCTCCATCCCTATGCTATGCAGGCGATCAGAATAAAAAAAGTGAAAGTCCCACAGTGGGACAAAGTAAAAAAGTGTAAAAACTCTCAGAAAGTGAAAAAAAAAAAAAATGTAAAAATTACAAAAAAAAAAATAATCCACCAAAAATATGAAAAAAAAAGCAAACAAACGATAAAAGTACACATATTTGGTATCACCGCGTCCGGAACGACCTGACCTATAAAACTGTCACACTAGTTAACCCCTTCAGTGAACACTGTAAAAAAAAAAAAAAAAAAAAAAAACGAAGCAAAAAACAATTCTTTATCATACCGCCAAACAAAAAATGGAATAACACGCAATCAAAAAGACGAATATAAATAAAAATGGTACCGCTGAAAACGTCATCATGTCCCGCAAAAAACAAGCCGCCATACAGCTCCATCATCCGAAAAATCAAAAAGTTATAGCTCTCAGAATAAAGCGATGCAAAAAAATAATTTTTTCTATAAAATAGCTTTTATTGTGTAAAAGCGCCAAAACATAGAAAAACTATATAAATGTGGTAGCGCTGTAAACTTACTGACCCGAAGAAAAAAGCTACCTTATAAATTTTACCACACGCAGAACAGAATAAAAAAAAAAACAAAAAAAAACACAATTCCTGAATTGGTGGTTTTTGTTTATTCTGCCTCCCAAAAATCAGAATAGAAAGCGATCAAAAAATGTCACGTGCCTGAAAATGGCAGCAATGAAAACGTCAACTCATCCCGCAAAAAACAAGCCATCACATGACTGTCTGCCAAAATATGGAAAAATTATAGCTCTCAAAATATGACGATGCAAAAACTAGATTTTACAAAAAATGCGTCTTTTAGTGTGTGACAGCTGTCAGTCATAAAAACCCCATATGATTCTGGCATTGCTGTAATCACACCGACCCGAAGAATAAAGTCGTCTAATCACTTATACCGCACGAGGAACGGCGTAAAAAACAAACTTACAAAGTAAGAAAAAAATATGACGATATGGCGACTAGTGTTGAGCGAAAGTGCTCGCTACTTGAGTTTGCATCGGGTGCTCTGGTATGCATTGAGTATCGTGGGTATTTGAGTGACATGCTCGAGTCTCCGCCCCATATGCTTCGCGGCCAAAAAAACTTTGTGGGGATTGCCTGCCATGCACGAGCGATCCCCGCATGTTTTTTTTTGGGTGTCTAATAACCGTGAAACATGCGGGGCAGGGACTCTAGCATGTCATTCGAGCACACGCAGTACATGGTGCATACCTGAGTACCCGATGCAAACTCAAGTAGCGAGCACTTGCGCTCAAGACTAATGACAACTTATTCAATAGGATGACCTAATGTTATCAAATTCTGTGTCGTACCTCTGGGTTCAAAATGTTCACTATACCCCTTGATAAAATCCTTGAGGGGTCTAGTTTCCAAAATGGGGTCACTTGTGGGGGGTTTCCACTATTTAGGCACACAGGGGCTCTCCAAACGCGACATGGTGTCCGCTAACAAATTGAATGGAAAATCGGCTCAAATTGTTAGCGGACACCATGTTGCGTTTGGAGAGCCCCTGTGTGCCTAAACATTGGAGCTCCCCCACAAGTGACCCCATTTTGGAAACTAGACCCCCCCAAGGCACCTATCTAGATGCATAGTGAGCACTTGGAACCCCCAGGTGCTTCACAAATTAATCCGTAAAAATAAAAAAGTGTTTTTTTTTCCACTTTTTCATTTTTACGGATTAATTTGTGAAGCACCTGGGGGTTCAAAATGCTCACCACCCATCTAGATAAGTTCCCAAGGGGGTCTAGTTTCCAAAATGGGGTCACTTGTGGGGGGTTTCCACTGTTTAGGCACATCAGGGGCTCTCCAAACGCAACATGGCGTCCGCTAATTATTCAAGCAAATTTTACAATCGAAAATTCAAATGCCGCTCCTTCCCTTCCGAGCCCTGCCGTGTGCCCAAACAGTGTTTTTTCCCCACATATGGGGTATCTGCGTGCCCAGGGGAAATTGCACAACAAATTTTGGGGTCCATTTTTTCCTGTTACCCCTGCGAAAATAAAAAAAATTGGGTCTAAAGTAACATTTTTGTGAAAAAAGTTAAAATGTTAATTTTTTTCTTCCACATTCCAAAAATTCCTGTGAAGCACCTGAAGGGTTAATAAAGTTCTTGAATGTGGTTTTGAGCACCTTGAGGGGTGCAGTTTTTAGAATGGTGTCACTTTTGGGTATTTTCTGTCATAAAGACCTCTCAAAGTGACTTCAAATGTGATGTGGTCCCTAGAAAAATGGTTTTGTAAATTTTGTTGGAAAAATGAGAAATCGCTGGTCAACTTTTAACCCTTACAGCTCCATAACAAAAAAAAAAATTTGGTTCCAAAATTACGCTGATGTAAAGTAAACATGTGGGAAATGTTATTTATTAACTATTTTGTGTGACATATCTCTCTGATTTAAGGGCATAAAAATTAAAATTTTGAAAATTGCAAAATGTTCAAAATTTTTGCCAAATTTCCGTTTTTTTTCACAAATAAACGCAAGTGATATCGAAGAAATTTTACCACTATCATGAAGTACAATATGTCACGAAAAAACATTCTCAGAATCAGGGGGATCCCTTGAAGCGTTCCAGAGTAATTACTTCATAAAGTGAGACAGTGGTCAGAATTGTAAAAATTGGCCTGGTCATTAACGTGCAAGCCACCTTGGGTAGTAAAGGGGTTAAAAAGAAAAAACACAGTAGTTTGACAATAAATGGCTTCATCCAACCGTTAACCATGAGTGGAGAAAAAGTTTTTTTGTTATCATTCATATTCTCTGAAACAAGGCCAAGAAAGGAAAAATTTTGCTGGGGTATGTAAACTTTTGAGCACAACTGTATTAGCAGTACAGATGAAGGGGCCAATTCACCAAGCAGTTAATGAATTTTATGCATCTTACTTCAGAGAACACTTCATCATGACTGAACATAAAAAGGCCAGTCTTAAATTGAAACCATAATCTTTAATGTGACATTCTCCTTCCAAAACCTAGGATAAAAACAAAATGAGCAAATACCTTGCAGTAAGTGAGGAAATACCAATTGTACAACATATGGTACTTGGTTACCCTTTTTTGATCAAAATCGTGTTAAGTGCCAACCCACCACAACAAGGACAAAGGACTCCTACTGACTGAGGTCTATAACAGTGGGGACAATACCATATATACTCTAGTATAAGCCGACTTTTATACCCATTTTTTGGGCTGAAAAAGCCCCCACCTCTGCTTATACATTCCGGTGGTGGATAATGGTGGGGGGGATGGGAGGGTTGCGTCGGGGAAGGAGCGGGGCACACGCAGTAGCCGCTGCTGCAGCTACCACGTGTGCCCGCTGCTAAAGGAAAGTTAATATTCACCCATGGGAGTGGAGAGGAGTGAATATTCATTTCTTTAATAGAGTGAGCACAGTTGTCAACAGCGCCGGCTCAGTGATCCTCTGTGCCCGCTACGAAAAAGAATGCATATTCACTCTTCTCCACGCCCATGTAGCGGGCACGGAGGATCGCTGAGCCACAGCGGGAGATGCGGTGCTGCTGACACTGTGCGCACGCTGTTAAAGAACAGGGATATTCACTCCTCTCCACTACCATAGTCCTGGCATGGAGAGAAGTGAATATCCCCGCAGCTCACCTCAGCGTCTGAGTCCACATGGCAGTGATGTCATGCGCTGCTCAGATGCGGAGGTGAGCTGCTGGCAGAAAAGGAGCAGTGCTGGAGTAGAGGGAAGGTGAGTAGAAGTCATTATTTTTTTTAATGTGTGCAGTGATGGGGGTACCATGCATACCAGGATTGGGGATTAGTGGGCAATACTTAGCAGGAAGGGGAAATTTACCAGTAGCTGCTGAATTTCCCACCCTTGGCTTATACTCAAGTAAATAAGTTTTCCCAGTTTTTTGTGGTAAAATTAGGTGCCTCGGTTTATACTCGAGTACATAAGGTAAGTACAGGTGCATCTCACTAAATTAGAATATCATCAAAAAGTTAATTTATTTCAGTTCTTCAATACAAAAAGTGAAACTCATTATATAGAGTCATTACATAGTGATCTATTTCATGTGTTTATTTCTGTTACTGTTGATGATTATGGCTTACAGCTAATGAAAACACAAAAAAGTCATTATCTCAGTAAATTAGAATACTTTATAACACCAGCTTGAAAAAGGTTTTTAAAATCTGAAATGTTGGCCTACTGAAATGTATGAAACACACAAGGACACAGTAAAACAAACGTATAAAACTACTCTGTTGTAAAAAATTGTTGGGTCTGGTATCTCTCTTCTTCCTCTTGACAATACCCCATAGATTCTCTATGGGGTTATGGTCAGGCAAGTTTGCTGGCCAATTTTAAGCCAGGTATTGGTACGTTCGGCAGTGTGGACAGGTGCCAAGTCCTGCTGGAGAATGAAATTTCCATCTCCAAAAAGCTTGTCGGCAGAGGGAAGCATGAAGTGCTCTAAACTTTCCTGGTAGACGGCTGCGCTGACTTTGGTCTTGATAAAACACAGTGGACCTACACCAGCAGATGACATGGCTCCCCAAACCATCACTGATTGTGGAAACTTCACACTAGACCTCAAGCAGCTTGGATTGTGTGACTCTCCACTCTTCCTCCAGACTCTGGGACCTTGATTTCCAAATGAAAATTGGAACTCTGAGGCTATGTGCCCACGATGCAGAAATGCTGCATATTTTTTCTGCATCTCCCTGGCAGCAAAAACGCATGCGGATTTTACATGCATTTTTCCCGCCAGGTAGATGCGTTTGTCAAGCATCTTTGCATGCATTTCTGCATACGGGTTATCAAGCGCTTTTCCAAGCGATTTTAGCATCACTTGGAAAAGTGCTTGACAACTTGTTCACACTATATAAATCCATGCAGCCGGCATGGATTTATAGAAGTGTGACCAAGTTAGTTAAAAAAAATAAAAAAAAAAATAAAAAATGAATAAGAATGGTTAAAAAATTGAAAAAAAAATAAAGATTATACTTACCTTCCGATGTCCTCCCAGTGTTTTCTCTGCTGCGTCCGGTGTATTGGGCAGCTCGCGGTGGTGTGAAGGACCTGCGGTGACGTCATCGAGTCATGTGCCAGGTCACATGACGGCATGGCAGGTCCTTCACACCACCGCGACCCATACAACAGACCAGATGGAGGGGAGAAAACACCGGGAGGACATCAGAAGGCAAGTATAATCTTTATTTTTTATTTTAAATTCTTTTTTTTTTTTTTTTTTTTTTTTACAGTTTCTATGGTACCCAGGTCTGGAGGAGAGTCTCCTCTCCTCCAGACCTGGGTACCATCCGCACATTGAACCGTGTGATATCCGCTTGTGCAGATCCAGTGATGCGGATGTCAAGCGGTCCAATGCAAGTCAATGGTGGCGATTACACTGCGTGTCCGCAAAATAAATGGACATGCTGCGTATTTTTCCGCAATGATAATCCGCAGTGGAAATTTCCGCAGCATGTGCACAGCACATGCGGATTATCATTGGGGACCATGGGGCACGTATTACCAAGCGTTTAAGCGTTTTCGCTGCGGAAATTGCATGGAGGGAATTAACCGTGCTGTCATGGTGGGTAATTAGAAACCGAATTACCGGTAAGTCTAATTCTATTTTCTCTAATAACCCCCCCCCCATGACAGCACACAGGAGGTATATCAAAGATATACTAGGGAGGGACAATAGCTTGAAGGAACTTCCTTCCGAAGGCTAAATCTCCAACAGACATTAGGTCTAGTCTGTAGTGTTTGGAGAAAGTATGAATTGAGGACCATGTGGCAGCTCTGCAAATCTGTTCGAAGGATGCGCAGGCTTTTTCAGCCCAGGAGACTGATATCGCCCTTGTAGAATGGGCCTTGAGCTTTTCTGGAGGAGGTAGATCCTGGATCTGGTAAGCCTCTGTAATCACCCTCTTAATCCAGTTGGCTATTGTGGATTTTGCTGCTTTCTTTCCTCTGTTTGGACCTTGTGTATGGACAAATAGGTTCTTGTCTTTCCTTCCTTCTTCTGTTTCATGAAGATAGTGTAGTACTATTCTCCGAACGTCCAGAGTGTGGAATTCCATCTCTTTTTTGTCTTTTGGGTTGTCACAAAAAGATGGAAGGATTATCTCCTGAGATCTGTGGAAATTTGAGACCACCTTAGGTAGAAATTGAAGTTGAAGGGTCAAGTTGGAAAATTAGACAATCTTCCAGGATTCTCAGGTAGGATTTGTTGACCGAAAGGGCTTGTAGTTCACACACTCTTCTGGCTGTAGTTATTGCCACCAGGAAAGCAGTTTTCCAGGTCAGCCTGTCTAGTCTTATGGTTGATAAGGGCTCAAAGGGTGGAAGGGTTAACCCTTTCAGAACAAAGTTAAGGTCTCAGGGGAGAACCAGGTCTGTTACTCTAGGGTGGATGCAGGTGGCTGCTGACAAATCTTCTCACCCACTGATGTTCCGCTAGTCTTTGATCGAAGTTTGAATTAACGCCGCTAACTGGACCTTAAGAGTACTAGGTCTGAGACCTTCTTGTAAAAAGTCTAGAATCTGAGCCACATCAGCCCTATGAGGGTCTGGGCGAGTGGGTGCACACCACCTTAAGGTTTTCCAGATCTTATGGTAAATGGTGTTCGTTACAGGTTTCCTGCTCTTCTGGAGAGTTTTGATGACTTTCTCTGAGAAGCCTCTTGTTTTTAATATCAGGAATTCAGAAGCCAGGCAGTTAGGGATCTGGATGGTGAATCGGTCCCTGGAGAAGGAGATCCTTGATGGGAGGAAGGATTAGAGGGCTCTCCACACTCGACTGGTTAACGTTCCGAACCAACTTCTTTTTGGCCAGCGAGGGGCCACTAGAATTACTCTGGTCCCTTCGGTCCTTATCTTCTTTAAGGTTTTTGAAAGGATAGGTAGTGGGGGAAAGGCATACGCTAGTTTGAACTCCCATTTGTAAGCGAATGCGTCCACACCCAGGCGAGGGCCGTTTGGATCCAGGGAGAAATATTGAGGTACTTTTGCATTCTGGTGTCCGGCGAAGAGATCTACCTCTGGATAGCCCCATCTCTAGACTAACATCTGGAAGACGTCTGGGTTTAGGCTCCACTCTCATGGATGAATCTTTGTTCTGCTTAAGAAGTCGGCCTGGATATTGACTGAACCTTTGACATGAAGAGCCGACAAGGATAGAAGATGTTCTTCGGCCCAGGAGAATATTCTTGCTGAGATTGCTTTTAAGCTTTCGTATCTTGTGCCCCCTTGATGACGAAGGTGGGCTACCGTGGTGATATTGTCTGAATGTGAGATTTCTGGACCAGAGGCTCTGCTGCTCTGAGGACTTCCTCTACGACCTTTAGTTCTCTGAAATTTGATGAGTGTTGGCTCACCTCTTTGGTCCATATACCCTGGAATAGCTCTGTTCAGATTTTTTCCGTTCAGCCACCAGAATAGAGAAGTCCTTACTCGTGGTGGTATACGGATTCTCCTGTTCAGAGACCGTGGGGATCCGTCCAAATTCGTAAGGATGTGGGTCGGTAATGTTCGGGTATGCGCCCGAGCCCAGGCCACCATCTGACTACAGGATGTCATAGACCTGAGGACCGACATGGCGTCTCTTAATGATACTGATCTTGTGCTCCTTAGGACATTAATTTTTGCTTTTATCATGACCTGTTTTTGTTTGGGCAGGAATGACATCTGGCTGTGGGAATCCAATAGTACTCCTAGAAATGTTTTTGTCATGGAGGGAACCATCTCTGATTTTTTCTGGTTCACTAACCAGCCCAGAGACGATAGGATCTGAGTGGTCAACTGCAGATGTTCTCGGAGTACTGGTATTGAGGGCCCGATTAATATCGGGTCATCGAGCTATGGTACTGTTGAAATGTTCTGACCCCTGATATAAGCCATGACTTTTGTAAATATTCACGGGGCTGATGAAATTCCAAATGGGAGAACATTGAATCGATAGTGGACTATTTGATCCCCCTGAGCCACTGTAAATCTTAGGAACTTCCTGTGAAGTGGATGTATGGGGATGTGGTAATATGAATCCTGGAGGTCGATTGTGGCCATGACATGGTCCTGTCCTATCAGGGGGACCGTCGACCTGATGGATTCCATCTTGAATCGTTGGTAGTGGATATACTGATTCAGTAGCCTTAAATTGATTATAACTCTGTGTGAGCCATTTGTTTTTTATTAGGAAGAGTCTGGAATAATGTCCTGCGCCTATCTCTCTAGTAGAAACCAGGGATATCACCCCTGAGGACAATAGGTCTGTAAGACCGGCTATCAGGGTGGCCCGACTACTCTGAGAGGAGAGCGGTGTTAACCTTATCTTCTCTGGAGGATAGGAGGAGAAATTTATTTTTACTCCGAACTCGACAACCCTCAGGACCCATGGGTCTGAGCAGATTTCTTTCCAATGAGGGAGAAAATTCACGATGCGGCCCCTGACTGTCCTGACGTCATGGTCTGTTCTGACGTTGGTTTTGGGAGAGAAAGATTTTTGCCTCCTCTACCTTTTGGGTAGCTCCATTGTCCTGTTTTGCCTTTACCCCTATATTGAGGGGTCTGCTCTTGGGAGGGATGAAAAGGCCTCTTCCTCACATTCCTAGGTTCCGGGAGGGCCTTCTTGTCTGAGGCCTTCTCTAGAAGATCATCTAGGGCTGGCCCGAACATGTATTTACCCTTAAAGGGGGATGGAACAACTTCATTTTTGATGCCACGTCGCCGTTCCAGGATTTCAACCATAAGGCCCTTCTTACAGAGTTTGATAGCCCAGATGTTCTTGCCGGCACTCTCTCAGATTCTGCAGAGGCGTCTGCTAAAAACCCCGTAGCTTTCTGTAGAAGCGGTAGGGATGCCAAGATGTCTTCTCTGGGGGTGCCTGAAACTAGGTGTTCCTCCAGTTGATCTAGCCAACGAGCCATTGATCGAGCTATGCCCGTAGAGACTGCGTTGGTGCTTAAGTGTTGCCGAGGTCTCCCAGGATTTTCTGAGTAGTCCCTCCATTTTGCGTTCCAAGGGGTCTTTTAATTGAGCGGAATCTTCAAAGGGCAATGTGGTTTTCTTTGCTACTCGTGCAATTTGGATATCCACTCTTGGGACTTCAGACTATTCTGCCGTCTCATTGTCTACAGGAAATCCATCCCTTAACTCTGTAGGGGTATTTAATCTCTTTTCTGGAGATTCCCACTCCTCTAAGATTAAGTCCCTAATACTCTGGTGTATCGGGAACACCAATTTTTTCCTGGAACGTAGTCCCCCAAACATCTGATCCTGTACTGTTTGGGGCACTTTTTCTTCCTCGACCTCCATAGTTCTCCTTCCTACCATAAGGAGTTCCTCCAAGCTATCTGATGGAAAGTAATATCTCTCTCGTTGGGAGTTATCAGTGGTTGGACGTAGCTCACCTTCCTCTGGAATATCTTCCGAGATATACATCTCCTCTTGAGAGTCTTCCTCCCCTCCCTCTGGCGGGCTAAATTTTCCTCTTTTTGGCTGCTGAGGGAGAAGATGTAGAACCCTGACTAGGCGAGGACGTAGGGAGAGTGACCGAGGCTAAGGAGGATTTGATCTCCTGATGTACAATCCCCTTTATCTCCTCCATTAAGGAAGGTTGCTCCTGCCTGATAATCTTCTCCGTACAGTCCTTGCATAGGGGCTTTCTATGGGAAGACGATAGTTTTTTTGTACAGATGGGACATCTGCGTGACGGTTTAACTTTTTCTCCAGATTCAGGTTCCTTGCCCCCCTACAAGAGAGGGGAGAAGGGGAGGGGAGCTATAATCACTATTTCCTGCATCTGGGAGATGGACTACCAGTGCCACACTTACTGGGACCGGACCGGCGCTGGGCTCTACAGATGCAGAGCGATAAGCTTCAACAGACATGGTTTTGTCCTACTTGTAGATGTCTTCCTGTCCAGGACTCCTTTTATGGGCGACCGGACCAGCGCCTCCCTCTGTTTAGAGGACTCCTCCCCCGGTGTCCAGATGAATATTTCTGATCACCGGCGGCATTCCGCTCTTCTTCCCCCATAGCTTTTTGATGCGGTTCACAGTTGAACGCAAACTGCCGGAAGTGACGTCATCATCCACCGCCCGGCGTCACTTCCGGCACCGTGGCGTGCGCTCCACATCCGGGAGCCGGCATCACCTGCGCATCCAGAGGGGGAGAGGAGGAGGAGATGGACCGGAGAGCTCAGAGAGGCCTCCGGTCAGAAGATCCTGCAGACCTTACCCGAGAGCACGGACTGCAGGAGGGGGTCCCGAATCCGGAGGAGAAGGGAGCAGCGCCCTGAGGAGGAGAGGTAAAGACCGCTAGATCCTCCGCAGCCCGGCTAGTAGCTTTCCCCCAGTGCCTGTCGCCAGCCCAGCACTCCGGGGATGACCTCTTTATCCCTGATAGGGACGGGAAATAACACTGGAGGATGTGGGAGGGGCTATTTAAACCTCTTT
Organism: Phyllobates terribilis; assembly: GCF_046119375.1. NCBI lineage: Eukaryota > Metazoa > Chordata > Amphibia > Anura > Dendrobatidae > Phyllobates > Phyllobates terribilis. Next base: position 534,046,372 of record NW_027362762.1, on the reverse strand, counting down.
GTATTTCCTGTCCCTATTAGGGTTGGGGTTACATCCTCCTGTGTGCTGTCATGGGGGGGGGGGTTATTAGAGAAATAGATCACTGTTTGTTATGACTCTATATAATATACTAGCTATTGAACCCGTTCTACGCCCGGGTGGCGAGCATTTTTATTGGTATATGGTCTCCCATGTGGGTATGATTTTGAAATAATTAAATTGCATTTTATTGCATGAAATAAGTATTTGATCACCTACCAACCAGCCAGAATTCTTGCTCTCACAGACCTGTTAGGGCTTCTTAAAGAAAAACTCCTACTCTGCACTCACTACCTGTATTAATTGCACCTGTTTGAACTTGTTACCTGTATAAAAGACACCTGTACACACACTCCACCATGGCCAAAACCAAAGAGCTATCTAAGGGCACCAGGGACAAAATTGTAAACCTGCACGAGGCTGGAATGGGCTACAAGACAGTAGGCAAGCAGCTTGTTGAGAAAGCAACAACTGTTGGCACAATTATTAGAAAATGGAAGAAACACAAGAGGATTGTCAGTCTTCCTTGGTCTGGGGCCCCATGCAAGATCTCGCCTCGTGGCGAAAGGATGATTCTGAGAAAGGTCAGGAATCAGCTCATTACTACATGGGAGGACCTGGACAATGACCTGAAGAGAGTTGGGACCACAGTCTCAAACATTACCGTTAGTAACATTACGCAGTCGAGGATTAAAATCCTGCAGGGCACGCAAGGTCCCCCCTGCTCACGCCAGCACATGCCCAGGCCCATTTGAAGTTCGCCAATGACCATCTAGATCAGGGGTCTCAAACACGCGGCCCACGTGCCGCATGCGGCCCCTCCGGCTGCTTCTTGCGGCCCGCAGGCACATAGACCCCATAACGACCACGGCTCTCTCCAGCAGCCGCCAACATCAGCGCTGTAATGCAGTGTATTGCCACGCAGAGACCCCAGTATTGGGGGGGGGGGGGGGGCGACGACCCTGTGCGCAGTATTGGGGGGGCCTGGATGGGGGACCATGTCTGCAAGATAAGGACCAGGATGGGGGACCATGTCTGCATTATGGGGGACCATGTCTGCAATATGGGGGACCTGGAGGGGAGACCATGTCTGCAATATGGGGGACCTGGAGGGGAGACCATGTCTGCAATATGGGGACCATGTCTGCAATATGGGGGACCTGGAGGGGAGACCATGTCTGCAATATGGGGACCATGTCTGCAATATGGGGACCATGATGGGAGACCATGTCTGCAATATGGGGACCATGATGGGAGACCACGTCTGCAATATGGGGACCATGATGGGGGACCACGTCTGCAAGATGGGGGACCACGTCTGCAAGATGGGGGACCACGTCTGCAAGATGGGGGACCTGGAGGGGAGACCACGTCTGCAAGATGGGGGACCTGGAGGGGAGACCACGTCTGCAAGATGGGGGACCTGGAGGGGAGACCACGTCTGCAAGATGAACAGTTCAAAAGGTGTATAGAAAATAAAATGATATCACTAAAAATGTCACTTTGTCATGCAAATAATGCGGCCCCCCAAATTAAATGTTTTTCTGTGTGCAGCCCATATGCCCAGCTGAGTTTGAGACCCCTGATCTAGATGATCCAGAGGAGGCATGGAAGAAGGTCATGTGGTCAGATGAGACCAAAATACAACCTTTTGGCATAAACTTCACTCACAGTGTTTTGAGTTAGAAGAAGAATGAGTACAACCCCAAGAACACCGTCCCAACCGTGAAGTATGGTGGCGGAAACATCATACTCTAGGGGTGCTTTCTGTCAAGAGGAGAGGACAACTGCACCGTATTGAAGGGAGGATGGATGGGGTCATGTATTGCGTGATTTTGGCCAACAACCTTCTTCCTTCAGTAAGAGCACTGACACGAAACACAGCCAGGGCAACTAAGGAGTGGCTCCGTAAGAAGCATTTCAAAGGTCCTGGAGTGGTCTAACCAGTGTCTCCAGACCTGAACCCAATAGAAAATCTTTGGAGGGAGCTGAAACTGAATGTTGCCCAGCAACGGCCCCAAAACCTGAAAGATCTGGAGAAGATCAGTATGGAGGAGTGGGTCAAACTTGGTCAAGAACTACAGGAAATGTCTGACCTCTAATTGCAAACCAAGGTCTCTGTAACAAATATTAAGTTCTGTTTCTCTATTGTATCAAATACTTATTTCAAGCAATAAAATGCAAATTAATTCTGTAAAAATCATACAATGTGATATTCTCTATTTTCTTTTTTAGATTCTGTCTCTCACAGGTGAAGTGCACCTACGATAAAATTACAGACCTTTCCGTTCTTTGTAGGTGGGAAAACTTGCAAAATCGTCAGTGTATCAAATACTTATTTTCCCCACTCTATGAGTATGATAAGCCAGCCAAAAGGGAGCTATCCTCTTCCAGTAAGAAATACTGAAGCAGGGCTATCTGGACTTAGCAGGTCTGACTCACTCAGGTAAGAGGTCAGAGTGCTGTATGGATCACTTCTGCAATGTGCCACCTTACCTGATGTAAGAAGTGGTCAAATAGTGGCAGGGTCGCAGGCGAGGGTCTGACTCACTCTAAGAGGTGGTCAGAATAACATTGTGATTGCACAGTCTTCTGAGATTTTCCCGACTGTGAGGTCTCAGCTTGTGGGTCTCAAACTCTAGGAGGTGGTCAGAACATCTGGGTCACAGGATCACCTGCTGGATTCACCTGGTTCCGGGGTCTCAGCTGTTGGGTCTGACTCACTCAGGGAGGTAGTCAAGAGTAGCATCTGGTTGCAGCGTCCTCTACCGGACGAATGAAAACAATTATTTTTTTTATTTTATAATTTTTTATTTGACTAATAGGGTAACAATGGGGGATTTGATTAATTATTGGCTTCTGATCACTGCGATCAGCAGGCACCAATAGGAAAAAAAAAAAAATCTGATGTTGCCGGGTACAGGCCGGCAGATCTTGGCGGGCTTACTTCGCATGCGCCCGCCATTTTTTTTACAGGAAGATGAAGCGAGCGCCAGGGGGTGGAGGAGGGGGGCCCAGGGATGGCGGAGGTACCAGGTGAGCATCATTTCTCTCTCTTCTGGCATGTATATCATGTGAGAAGAGAGAGAAATCATTGTAACAGCGGCACTATTTTTTTTTTTTTTTTTACTTGATTGCCGCCGCTATTCATTGAATAGCAGCGATTATGTGATCAGAGAGGAAAAACCGGCCCTGATCATGTTCTCCAGGGTCTTAGCTACCCCCAGTAGCTGAAACCCCGGAGATTTTCCAACGCTCGGGGGTGCTACAGCCTTATTCCTCAGCGATGTGAAAGAGCATCATTGAGGCATAAGTACCCTTGACTGCTGCCGTGAAAATGTGTTACGGTCGTTAAGGGGTTAAAAAGAAATAATAGCACAGCATTTTAAAAATGTAGCACTAGGGTTTGAGACTAACAGAATCATCTATTTGGTTAAATAGTAGCAATCAGAGCTGAAATCACCACTTATATCCACACTCTTCCCTCTGGTTCCCATAGGGTTCCTCTGCAGGGGATCTCCCCTCTAGAATATTCATAATCCATAATAGGGCATATAGACAGAGGTCCTTAAACAGAGGGAAAACAGTCCAGTAATAAGTAAGGAAAAATTGCTTTTAAGCAAATCTGCTCTTGATGCATTTCCCATCTAAATGACAATTGTTGATAAGCGGTCTCAAAAGGAATCGCATAGCTAATGCAAATATAGTTGGAATGTATCTAAGGGACCATGTATGGGCTATTTAGATCCATGTCTTAAATCTCTAAAGTGCAGAATTGAGAAAAAAAAAAAGAAAAGACATGGGAAGCAAGGAACTAGGATTGGATGCAGGGTCATACCTATGATAGAAAGGCATACAAGTAAAGAATGCAGATGAGTGCACTTCATGAATTCACTACAGGTAACAGCATGCTCACCTTTTCTAGATGTACAGTCACCACCTTCCCATCTTCTATTAACCATGAACACTCTTCTACTTTGACGTCATTGTAAAGCTCACCATCAAGCACAGGATTTTGCCCTTTAAGCCCAATACTAAACTTCCTCCGCCGAATATCCACGACCACATCCTTACTTTTCAGACGGAATGAAATAGGGAATGGGATAACCAACTGTAAAAACAAGAAACCCAAATAAATTAAGGCACTTCTTTGTGAGTCATTTAAAGTGATATTAGAATTCCAGGTTATGTACTACTTAACCCCTTAACAACATCTGACGTACTAATACGCGTCTGTGCCCTGGGACTTAAGAGCCAGACCCGTATTAGTACGTCATGGCGATCGCGCGCGCACACAGGCTGTGCGGGCGCGATCGCCACCGGGTGTCAGCTGATAGTATCGGGTGTCAGCTGTGACAATGTGCAGGGAGCGGTCCTGTACCGCTCCCAACACATTAACCCACGCGATGCTGCGATCGAAGTCGATCGCAGCATTGCGGGGGCAAGGGGAGGTGATCGCAGATACTCACCTCCTCTTCCGGCTTCCAGCGCTGTCTGCAAAGGCTTCCCGGGTGTTGCCATGACGACCCGATGTCGTCATGACAACATCCGGGTCACCAGACAGCAGGAAGATTGTTTGGACATGCGCAGTGCATCTCCAAACAATCTTCTCCCTTTCCAGCGCTGACAGACTGCATGGCACAGGGATGGTGCTCCATTCCTGTGCCATGCAGGCGATCAGAATAAAAAAAAGTGAAAGTCCCACAGTGGGACAAAGTAATAAAGTATATAAACTTTCAGAAACTGGAAAAAAAAAAAAAAAAAAAATTGCAAAATTTTAAAAAAAATAATCCACCAAAAATAAAAATATAATGTACCCATCAATAAAATTATTATTATTAAAAAAAAATTAAAAAAAATAAAAGTACACATATTTGGTATCGCCACATCCGGAACAACCTGACCTATAAAACTGTCCCACTAGTTAACCCCTTCAGTGAACACGGTAAAAAAAAAAAAAAAAAAAAAAAAAAAACGAAGCAAAAAACAATGCTTTATCACCATACCGCCAAACAAAAAATGGAATAACACGCGATCAAAGAGACAAATATAAATAAAAATGGTACCGCTGAAAACGTCATCTCGTCCCGCAAAAAACAAGCCAACATACAGCTCCATCAGCCGAAAAATAAAAAAGTTATAGCTCTCAGAATAAAGCTATGCTAAAAAATAATTTTTTCTATAAAATTGCTTTTATTATGTAAAAGTGCAAAACATAGAAATACGATATAAATGTGGTACCGCTGTAAACTTACTGACCTGAAGAATAAAGCTGCCTTATCAATTTTACCACACGCGGAACAGAATAAAAAAAAAAAAAAAACAATTCCTGAATTGTCGGTTTTTGTTTATTCTGCCTCCCAAAAATCGGAATAGAAAGCAATCAAAAAATGTCAAGTGCCCGAAAATGGCACAAATAAAAACGTCAACTCATCCCGCAAAAAACAAGCCGTCACATGACTCTCTGCCAAAATCTGGAAAAATTATAGCTCTCAAAATATGGAGATACAAAAACTAGATTTACAAAAAATGCGTCTTTTAGTGTGTGACAGCTGTCAGTCATAAAAACCCCATGATTCTGGTATTGCTGTAATCACACCGACCCGAAAAATAAAGTAGTCTAATCACTTATACCGCACGAGGAACGGCGTCAAAAATAAACTCTTGGGTTAGGATTGGGCTAGGGTTAGGGCTGGGTTTGGGGTTGTGCTACGGTTGGGGCTGGGGTTGGGATTTTTTTCAAAAGTAAGAAAAAAAGATGACGATATGGCGACTAGTGTTGAGCGCAAGTGCTCGCTACTTGAGTTTGCATCGGGTGCTCTGGTATGCATTGAGTATCGTGGGTATTTGAGTGACATGCTCGAGTCTCTGCCCCATATGCTTCGCGGCCAAAAAAACTTTACGGGGATTGCCTGCCATGCACGAGCGATCCCCGCATGTTTTTTTTTGGGTGTCTAATAACCGTGAAACATGCGGAGCAGGGACTAGAGCATGTCACTCGAGCACACGCTGTACATGGTGCATACCCGAGTACCCGATGCAAACTCAAGTAGCGAGCACTTGCGCTCAAGACTAATGACAACTTATTCAATATGATGACCTAATGTAAACAAATTCTGTGTCGTACCTCTGGGTTCAAAATGTTCACTATGCACCTTAATAAAATCCTTGAGGGGTATAGTTTCTAAAATGGGGTCACTTGTGGGGGAGCTCCACTGTTTAGGCACATCACGGGCTCTCCAAATGCGACATGGTGTCCGCTAACAAATTGAATGGAAAATCGGCTCAAATTGTTAGCGGACGCCATTTTGCGTTTGGAGAGCCCCTGCGTGCCCAAACATTGGAGCTCCCCCACAAGTGACCCCATTTTGGAAACTAGACCCCCCAAGGCACCAATCTAGATGCATAGTGAGCACTTTGAACCCCCAGGTGCTTCACAAATTGATTCATAAAAATGAAAAAGTGTTTTTTTTTTTCACTTTTTCATTTTTATGAATCAATTTGTGGAGCACCTGGTAGTTCCAAGTGCTCACTATGCATCTAGATAGGTGCCTTGGGGGGTCTAGTTTCCAAAATGGGGTCAATTGTGGGGGAGCTCCACTGTTTAGGCACATCAGGGGCTCTCCAAACGCAACATGGTGTCCGCTAACAATTTGAGCCGACAATTTGTTAGCGGATACCATGTTGCATTTGGAGAGTCCCTGTGTGCCCAAACATTGGAGCTCCCCCACAAGTGACCCCATTTTGGAAACTAGACCCCCCAAGGCACCTATCTAGATGCACAGTGAGCACTTGGAACCCCCAGGTGCTTCACAAATTGATTCATAAAAATGAAAAAGTGTTGTTTTTTTTTTCACTTTTTCATTTTTATGAATCAATTTGTGAAGCATCTGGGGGTTCCAAGTGCTCACTATGCATCTAGATAGGTGCCTTGGGGGGTCTAGTTTCCAAAATGGGGTCACTTGTGGGGGAGCTCCAATGTTTGGGCACACAGGGGCTCTCCAAACACAACATGACGTCAGCTAATTATTCAAGCAAATTTTACAATCAAAAAGTCAAATGGCGCTCCTTCCCTTCTGAGCCCTGCCGTGCGCCCAAACAGTGTTTTTTCCCCACATATTGGGTATCTGCGTGCCCAGGGGAAATTGCACAACAAATTTTGGGGTCCATTTTTTCTTGTTTCCCCTGTGAAAATAAAAAAAATTGTGTCTAAAGTAACATTTTTGTGAAAAAAGTTAAATGTTCATTTTTTTCTTCCACATTCAAAAAATTCCTGTGAAGCACCTGAAGGGTTAATAAAGTTCTTGAATGTGGTTTTGAGCACCTTGAGGGGTGCAGTTTTTAGAATGGTGTCACTTTTGGGTATTTTCTGTCATAAAGACCTCTCAAAGTGACTTCAAAATGTGATGTGGTCTGTAAAAAAAATTGTTTTGTAAATTTTGTTGGAAAAATGAGAAAATCGCTGGTCAACTTTTAACCCTTATAGCTCCCTAACAAAAAAAAATTTTGGTTCCAAAATTGTGCTGATGTAAAGTAGACATGTGGGAAATGTTATTTATTAACTCTTTTGTGTGACATATCTCTCTGATTTAAGGGCATAAAAATTCAAATTTTGAAAATTGCAAAATTTTCAAAATTTTCGCCAAATTTCCATTTTTTTCACAAATAAACGCAAGTGATATCGAAGAAATTTTACCACAATCATGAAGTACAATATGTCACGAAAAAACAGTCTCAGAATCAGGGGGATCCATTGAAGTGTTCCAGAGTAATTACCTCATAAAGTGACAGTGGTCAGAATTGTAAAAATTGGCCTGGTCATTAACGTGCAAACCACCCTCGGGGCTTAAGGGGTTAAAGGGAACCCAGTCATTATGTGACTGCAGAATATTGACAGTGTGCAGAGAAGATGCTGCTGCGATTCCCCAGTATTCCCGTGGCAAGCAGTTACGTTAAGCAATGTATGCAATTTCCATATATGTGGTCACGTGCCAAAAATTGAGAGAAGCCACATTAGTCTAGTCAGCATGTGACCACAAGCATGCAGTTCAGACATGTGGGCATGTGTCCACCTGCTCACATAGGCGAATCACAACAGCGTGCGCTCTGCAAGCTGTAATTTTTTGGCAGTCTGTAGTCACAGAGTGATTACAAACAAGCACAGATAACCTTGTAAAACCGATTTAGTCATCTTGCTGACCCAGCGGCTACAGGGAGAAAATGAAGATTTTTACCCTACAGCTGCTTGCGTCCAGTTATTGTGGCACATCATGGAGCGGATGAAGTCACCCCGTCACCATTCAGTGAACACTCAGTGAACAAATATGCTACAGAGATGGCTGTCAAAATGCCAGGGACTGATCACAGCCTGTGTAGTGAACAGTAACTGTAAACTAGCTCCCTGCTAATAGCTCCCCACCAAGATGACTGGGAGCGAGTGGCTGTAGAGAGGATATACTGTATTTTACGGACTATAAAAGACACACCGGACCATAAGATCCACCCAAAATTTTGGGGAGGAAAATAGGGAAAAAAAAGATTTTTAATAAAATGGGGGTCCATTTTATAGTCCGAATTTGCGGTAGCTTACCGGGGAGGAGGGTACAGGAGGCAGGGTCGCTGCTGCAGGAAGCTGGCGACAACAGGAGTGGAGTCCATTGATTTCCTGGCGGTGGCCTTCGGGAAGATGGCCGCCTGTGGCGGAGTATGCGCTGGCAAATCAACGCACTCCACACTGCCTCACCACTGACATCCCTCCTTCCAGCCCAGGGCCTGCAGCATCGTCCCACTTCTGAGGCTGCCATCCTGCAGCAGGGACCCTGCTCCAGTGCCGCGGCCCCCCACCATTCCTGCAAGCTACGGTCGGACTATAAAATGCACCCTCATTTTCCTCCTGAATTTGGGGGGTGGTGAGTGCATTTTAAACAGGGCTGTGGAGTCGGTAAGCCAAACCTCCGACTCCTCAATTTCCATGACACCGACTCCAACTCCGACTCCACGACTCCCTCATACATGGCTCATGTTTAAGTGATAAATTTACTGTGGCACAGATTCATCTTGGCTTAAAGTCCACCAAAATGGACTCCGACTCCACAGCTGCTTTTTTCTTGCCATAATACAAATTCTAACAGTCTATTCAGTAGGACTATCAGCTGTGTATCCACCTGACTTCTGCACAACACAACTGATGGTCCCAACCCCATTTATAAGGCAAGAAATCCCACTTATTAAACCTGACAGGGCACACCTGTGAAGTGAAAACCATTTCCAGTGACTACCTCTCGAAGCTCATCAAGAGAATGCCAAGAGTGTGCAAAGCAATCATCAAAGCAAAAGGTGGCTACTTTGAAGAACCTAGAATATAAGACATTTTCAGTTGTTTCACACTTTTTTGGTAAGTATATAATTCCACACTGTAGGCGTACACTCCCGAAAATGGTGCACGTCAAAGCGCATGTTCACTCTGTCTGCATCACTACAGTCTATGGCCCCATCAGCGTCCAAACCCAGTTTTGCAGGGGGTTCGGACGTATGCCCCGACGGGACCCGTGAATGCAATGTGAAAGCACTTGAAGTCTACAGAGACTAGCTGTGCCTGTGAAACTTCATCATGGAGTTTGGACAAGATGAAGAAGAAAGGAAAGAACTACTCCAATCAGAGACGTCATCTATCAAAAGGTACCTAGATGTAAATGTTTTTTTTGTGATAATGCCATTCTCATTTTCAATTGATAAGAGCATTAAAGGGGTTGTCCAAGTGTGTCAGGAGTTTGCAGTCATTCTATATGACTGCAGACTTCTGAATTCTCACAGTGCGCACTGCATGCTGTCAGGATGCTCTGCTGCTGGTGATTTGCATACAAGTGGTCACGTGCCAACTAGACTTGTGTGGCTTCACTCAATGAAAATGAATTGAGCGAGGCCGGACACGTTTAGTCGGAATGTGGCCAGAAGTATACAAATCTCATACTTGTGCTGACATGACCGTCCACTCTTCCCACTGGCAAGGGAGAATCCTAAATGAGTGCAGTGCATGCACTGTGAGAATTCAGAAGCCTGCAGTCACATACAGTGACTGCAGACTTTCATCTCAAACCTGGACAAGCCCTTGAATTATAAAGTGAAGCTCTGTAGCATGCCAATGCCAATTGTGTAATATACTGTCAGGATTCTGCACTGCTTGCTGGTTTCTGGTGGCCATTCCACTCATATGAGATTTTCATACTTACGGTAATGTGACAACTAGCCTTTCTTCCCACTTCTCTCAGTTTTTCACTGAAAAATTAGATAATTAGGGAGATCAGCTAGCACGGCCCCACTATCAGTATTGGGTCAGTATTTTTTCTCAAGAGTGGGAGCCAAAACCAGATGAAGAACAATAAGAAAAAAGGTATAATAGAAACAAGTCACCAATTAAAAATAACAATTGTTTACCTAGTCCAACAATGGGACTTCAACTTTTAATTCTCAGATTACTGCTGTAATGCATTGCATTATATCTGTCAGTGTTACACTGACAGAACGCCTCATGGACCATGTCTAACAGGCCATTGTAGCTTGCAGACTCTGAGGTCATTATTTGACCTCTGGTTGCCATGACTAACATCGATAGACCATGATTACGTCACTGGGTGCCCATTGGGTGGGAGAGAGAGCCCCCTCCCTCTCCTAACCTTCTAAATGCTGCGATGAATACTGCTGGGTGGGAGAGGGTGCCTCCTCCCTTCTCCTAGCCTTCTAAATGCTGTGATCAATACTACTGCTGCGAAACGCTATATAACTTCAGGTAGAGGGGTATTATTCTGGCAAACGGGGATTAAATCCTGCCTCGCTGCCTTACTTGAACAGCGGCTACAGGGAGAAAATTAAGTTGTATTCTTCCTGCAGCTGCTGGCTTCTAGTCATAGGGGTAGTGCAGGGAGCGACTACAGTCACAGATCACTACACAGAGAGTGTAGCTGTAATGTGATTGACAGCCTGCCCAAGGAAGTAGATGTAGGACACAGCCAGCAGTGAATTTTGCAAAGAGCTGGCAGTAATGGCTGGCTACATCACCGCTGCCTCCTAGGACATGTGCAGTGTGCCGATAAAGCCGGGGTGTTTACACCAGATTTCACTGCACATTGCCAAAAAGGTAGAAATTTACAAAGAGCAGGCAAAGATGCTGCTCTTCCAAATCATGTCATTCGTGCCCCAGGGTTGAGAGAACATGATTAGGGGGACGATTAATGTGGAGAAAGCAATGCCCCCCACGACTGAGTCATCCACTAATTAGTATATCGCAAGCCCAGCTATAAAATTAAATTTTAGGCATCCACCGGATTCCAGTGAGGAGTCAAATACTGGACCGTGTGCTGCCGTTTCAATAAAATCAGTGTTTTATCATTACAGGTCTAGGTGTCTCACGCCTCCTAGTCACCTGCTCTCTGTGTACACTGTACATGGACAGAAAATGGATAATCAGTTGTGTGGGTGGAGTTATTCAGGGCTCAGCATTCTGAGAACTGCTAGATCTGCAACAGAGAAAACATTTTATCAAATGTCAGCAAACATCTCAGTAAGTGACACATTGCTGGAATCAAAGCTTCAACCCTTACATCATGCTCCTCTTAATTAAATAGCAAAAAATATTGTGACAGATTCCTTTTAAAAAAGGAACTGTCAGCACAGAATGAGTGTTCAAACTACTTCCCCACCCCATGGTGCATCATGGGGTGGCCAATCATTTATATACACCTTCCCATCTGCTTGTTTCCCCTCAATCTCCACCCACTTCTGTGATTGACAGCTCTGGCTTCATAGAGCCACAGAAGGGCAGAGACAGATGGAAATCAAGCAGGTGGGAAGGTGTAGTGAAATGATTGGCACCGCCATGATGCACTGTGCGCCTGTGCTTCGTTTGAACAGCCATTCTGTGCTGACAGAGTTCCTTTAATTCTATTGAAACCCCAACTTCACTACCTGCTGGACGATTTCCACTTTGTAAAGGAATGGTCTCTTTCTAGGTGAGGCCATTTCCTTATGATCAATAGGAATTTGAAAATTTCCTGCATGGTGAGTAACCAAGGTGTTGCTGTGTAGGGAACTGTAAGAAAGTGCCATTCAAGTGAATCAGACCATGCTGCAGTTACCTGCACTGCCAGGTGCCCATGGGCACCGCTGTTAGCGCTAAATAAGCACTGTCGTCTTCTCATTCTTAAAATCAGTGGGTCCCAGAAGTTGACCCTGACCAAGTCGTAAAACTCTTCAACTTACATCTACTTCAGAAAGGGTTTGCGTCCAACGATAGCTGGGAAGGTCTGCTCCATTGCCTGAATTGGGCTTGATCTTGCCTTTATCTTTTTCATCTTCTTCCTCCTCCTCATCAGCAGCACCCTGTGTCGTAATACATGGAGTGTAAAGCACAGATTCAGGCAGGTAACTTTGGCTCCAGAATTTAATGTCAAAGAATGGTTACCAGTAAAGTGACGGTAACAACACACAGTACCTAATTAAAGGATATTAAACATAGAAATATACAAAAATGCCCCAGCCTCTTCCTCAATCTCCTCCTATCCACTGATCGTGTTTTGTTTCATATTGCAAATGTAAACTGAGAAATATATAGAGAAATATCCTGTAATTGACCCACTATTCTGTAAGTGTGATTTTAGGACAACTGGCTGCAGCAGGAGCCTCCCCCTCTACACCATCTGCATTCGGTAACAAATGTGGCTTCCTTAAAGTTGGTTGACTGGTCATCTGAAAATGGAAGAACCTCTACAAATCTGCTTGATGTTATTAATATTTTCTGTCCTAGAATTAGTGTTCCTTCAAGACAAAAAGGTATGAACAACTCACGGCAACAAGATCATAGAACTAAGGAGCTTTCATGTGTTTAGGTAATTTCACATAAGTGAAATTCAACCTAAAAATGTACATTATTAAAGGGGATGTCAACACTTGGGAAAAAAGTCTGCAATCCCTGTATGTGACTGCAACTTGCCAAATTGTGATTATGTGCGATAAGCATGTGGTCACGATTCCTTGGTATTACCGGTGTGAGCAGGTGGTCACATACCGTATGTATGGAATTTGCATACCTGCGGTCACATGCCGACTAGTCTCTTCTGCCTTCTCTCAAGTCACTGCAATTGAGAGAACCTGAACGTATTTAGTGACAAGTGACTGCAGTATGCAAATCGCATACATGTGGCTACTTAAGTGCACACTCACACATTTTGACAGCACATAGCCCACTACCACAATTCTGAAAAGTGCCAGCCCCTTCAGCTGACAAGTGCTGCTTGTCATTAGAAAGGGCCAAATGCCTGTGCTCCAAAGCATTGGCTGAATCAATCTGCACCATGCATCAGCAAGCTTAGTGTCTTGCAGATACTTTGGAACGCCGGCCACTTCAATTGAAAAGCATAGCGATATGCTTTCTAATGACAACAGGACATCGCACTGCTTGTCTGCACTGGAGAGCCGGCCTCTTCAGCTTCAGCAGTATCAGTGTAGAGGAGACTGAAGACTGATCTGGGCATACGAGTTGACACCCGATCAATTCAAAGTCAACTCTGTCCCCCCATCAGCGAAGTGCTCTTCTTATTTTGTCCAATTGCGGTGTCCATTATGGGAGTAACAGACACGAAGCAATGCCTGCATGACAAAGGGTTACGTGACCCACACTGAGATGCACTCGTAGAAGCAGTGCAGGTAACAAAAGTATATTAGAGAACTGATTGTTAAGAAAGGTTAGGGGGGCGTGGCCTGGCCGGGCATGTGAGAAGACGTGAGGCAGAAGAGCTCCTATAACCCGGTCCTATAATCCTTCCTGCCCGAGGGAATCATTGCTTCTAAAAGATCTCACCAGGTGGCCTGGGGTCTCAGGAGTGCGGGGGGGGGGGAGGGGGGGGGGGGAATGAAGCAGTCGGTGGTGCAGAACGAGATGACCCGGCGAGATAGCAAGCAGAGGTAGGCGGCTGGCTCATCACAGCACGAGGGCCAAAATGGAGCCGTGGCCTCTGAGGCGGGAGCTGAAACTCCAAGACAGCGGGAGAAGCGCATGGAGGTGGTGAACAGGCTCTCCAAATATGCGCATGGCGGAGGAGCTGAGGAGCTTACACCCGACCGGAATGTGCAGACATTGAAGAGCACGGTAACTGAAGGGGATGTGGAGAGGGCAGCGGGGGAGACACATGAGAGGAATGTGCAGGCTGCTAAAACAACAACTACCCCCAGCAGAGAGGCTCAGGTTACCAGTGGTGCTGACTCACTGGCCAAGGATGATGAGCCTACTTTAAAAGGCGTGCTGCTGGCCATCTCACATAGTAAGGCAGATCTTACTGAACACATAGGGTCTGTGAAAGTGGACATATCTCATATACGCCATGACATGCAGAAAATGAGGGAGCGCCTCACTGCAACAGAAGGCAGAGTGGGGGATTTGGAGGATACTGTGTCTCCTATGACTAAAACGCTTAAAACAGCTACTGACTCTTAACTATTTACTCAATAAAGCGGATGATCTTGAAAATCGTCTGAGAAGAAATAACGTGCGTATTGTGGGTGTGCCTGAGAAGGCGGAGGGCAGGGAGGTGGTGGACTTTTTTGAGAAATGGCTGCTGCAATCCTTTGGAAAGGATAAATTCTCTAGAATGTTCGCTATTGAGAGGGCACACAGGGTCCCCACCAGACCTTCACCGCCTGGGGCACTGCCGCGTACAGTTCTAATCAAAATGCTGCATTTTCGTGACAGAGATAAAATCCTACAATTGGCGCGGTCTGCTAATGACTTATGTATAGAGGGGGCGAGAGTGTCCTTCTATCCTGATTTTTCTGTGGAGGTTCAAAGGAGACGCGCCCAATTTCAAGATATCAAGCGCAGACTGAGAGCACTTCAAGTACCCTATGCAATGCTATATCCTGCACAGCTGCGGGTCACAGCACTGGGTGAAACTCATTTCTTTGATTCACCAAAGGAGGCTGCAAAGTGGATGGACTTAAAAGAGAGACAAATCCAGGCGGGCTGACACCAATTTTGAGAAGATTCTTGACAGATTATAATATAATAATTCAAGAAATTTGAATTCTAGTGGATAATACTCCGCTGTTGGCTAATGAATCTCTGTTTATAAATGTTGATTATTATTTTACAGTTATTATATACTGTTCATAACCTGGCTCTCATATATACCTCGGGCAGGCCAATATACTTATATGGTTGTTGAGGTGCTGGTTTCACCTACAATGTATAGGCAGGGTTAAGACACTCTGCCGCTTGAATGTTCTGGGAACGTTGTGTGGGGGGGGGAATGAGGGAGTCTCTGATGCAACTCATGTCGCGGCTCCTCGTGCGCTTAAGGCCTACTAGGCTGCATGAGGCTAAACACCAGACTCTTCATGTTACGGCTGTTGGTATTCATTTGATCAAGGGGGGGGGGGGGGGGGATGTTAAATGAGGTAGTGAGGGGGGGGGGGGGTAAAAGAACAGAATTTACTTTGATTGGTGCAGACTGTGTATTATTACAATACCATAATCTTGATGATCAGACACACGTGTGGGTACAGAGGGGGGCATGTGACAGTTCATTTTCAATCGTTAAAACATGGTCAAGCAGATTAATGTAGTATCCTGGAATGTCAGGGGTATGGGAGATCACAACAAAAGATTTGCGGCACTTAAATATCTTAAGGAATATCGGGAGTCGATAATCTGTCTGCAAGAAACGCATTGCAATACGGAGGCCGCTGCGGCACTGAGCAAGCTTTGGAGGGGGCCAGCCTATCACTCTATACATAGTACATACTCTAGAGGGGTTAGTATATTGATTCATCCGAATTTACCCTTTGAATGTGAAAGAAGTATTTGTGACAGGGAGGGTAGGTATGTATGTCTAGTGTGCAGAGTGGCTGGGCTTAGAATTTGCCTAATTGCTCTATATGTTCCTCCACCTTTCTCTATACAGACTCTGCGACAACTATTCCCGTGGATAACGGAATTTGCTACTATACCCCTGTTAGTTATCGGTGATTTTAATATGTATCTACACGCTGAGCTTGATAAGTATAGGGGTAATGTGGGGGGAGGGGCTGCTCAAGAGACATCGTTGGCAAGGGTCCTACAAGAAATCAATCTGGTGGATGTGTGGCGGGTTCGTTTCCCTAATGTTAAACAGTATTCGTGCTATTCAGCATCCTATTCCTCTCTGTCCAGAATTGACCTGGCTCTGGGAAATAGTCATCTGGTCCCTCTAGTCACTAAAGTAGAATACTGCACAAGATTGTTATCTGATCATTCTCCATTATTGGTTGTTCTGGGGGTTGATCCTGGCATCATAAACAGAAGGGCACTGTGGAGATTTAATCCCTACTGGCTGGACGTATTCGGGGAACAGTTAGATTTAGCAGGTAAATTGGCTAATTTCTTTAAAGACAATATAGGCCCTGCTCCTTTAAATACGGTATGGGAAGCCATGAAGGCGTTCTTAAGGGGGATCCTGATTAAGGAAATTTCCATGATCAAATCCAAAAATAGGGCTCGTACTCAGGAGTTGCGGAGGGAAGTAGACATATTGGAACAGAGGTATGTTGAGTCTCCAATCATAGAGAATAGGGAACACTGGACACGGGCACAGGCTACACTAAATGACCATATATTGAAACAAGCAGAACATAAACGATTCTTTCTTAAACAACAGTTTTATGTGGAGGGAGAGAGTGCAGGACACTTGCTGGCCACTATAGCTAAGGCCCAAACTGGGGCTCCTATGATTGCAGCTATCAGGGATACTAAGGGTGTGGTAATTACTGATTCAAAGGCTATAATGGAAGAATTTTTTCAGTTCTATAGACAATTATATGCGTCCAAACTGACTAAGGCGCAAAGGGACATAGATCTATACCTTCATGATATGCAAATACCATGCCTAACAGATAGCCAGAGAGAGCAACTAGATGCACCAATCACCCTGGAGGAGATGCAGGAAGCTTTAAAAGATTTTCAAAATAACAAAGCCCCTGGTGCTGACGGGATCCCCGCGGAAATTTATAAAGGAGGCTGGGGGGGGGGGGGGGTGTTTACTTCCCAGGTTACTGGAAGTTTTTAAGTAAGTGAGGGAGGGAGGGGGGGGGGCCTTGCCGACTTCAATGAGGGAGGCTAACATAGTTCTTTTGCCAAAACCTGGAAAGGATGCACTAAACCCCGAATCATATAGGCCAATATCCTTACTCTCGGTAGATGTTAAAATTTTAGCTAAGGTCTTGGCTACCAGATTGGTGGCGGTTATTACACATCTGGTTGCAGAAGACCAAACTGGGTTTATACCGGCCAAGTCGACGGCAATTAACTTGCGTCGGCTTTTTCTTAATCTACAAATGCAGTCACAAAATACAGGTGGTAGGGCAGTACTATCACTTGATGCCGCTAAGGCTTTTGATAGTGTCGAATGGGAGTATTTATGGGCTGTTTTGCGAAAAATGGGGTTCGGTACTGGATTTCGGGCCTGGGTACGGCTTCTATATAACAATCCGCTAGCTCGGATTAGAATTAATGGTAGTCTTTCTGGTAGCATCGAAATGGGCAGGGGCATGCGTCAAGGCTGCCCGTTGTCTCCCCTACTGTTCGCCCTGGCTGTGGAGCCATTGGCTGTTAAGCTTCGTTCCAGCAGTGAAATTCAGGGTTTCCGCTACAAAACACTGGAGGAGCGGGTGGCCCTATATGCTGACAACCTTCTGTTGTTTTTGGGTGACACGGAGCAATCTCTGACGACAGCTATGAATTTAATAAGGGAGTTTGGAGATCATTCCGGCTTACGGATTAATTGGGACAAATCAGTTCTTATGCCGGTTGATGGTTTGTCTCAGAATACTAGGGTAGGGAGTACTTGCTTGAAGGTGGTGCGAGAATTTAAATATCTCGGAGTTAGAGTGACCGCATCTATCGGAGATTATATTTCTTTAAATTTACTTGAACTGCTTACTAAATTTCAACAAAAGGCCAATACTTGGAGCAAACTTCCCCTATCAATGGTAGGTCGAACTAACTTAATTAAAATGGTGTTAATGCCCCAATTATTATATATCCTTCATAATTCACCAGTTTGGATCCCCATGAGAATATTTTATAAATTTCAGGCACTGTTTCGGGAATTGATCTGGAAAAAAGGGGTGGCCAGAATCAGCTTGGATACACTTCAAAGGCCCAAAGATCAGGGGGGACTAGCCACACCTAATCCATGGATATATTTTCTAGCTTCTCAAATGCAACAGCTCTGGTTAATCCAGGGGAACCTAGATAAACTGATACGTCTATTATCACACAATTTGCCAATACCTCCTTTCTAGAAACAGGAATCTCGGGGTGGGATGCTAGGAGACACCTTCCGACCCTAACACTTATGGGGAAAACGTGGCAGAAAATCAAATTGTTGTTGGGAATAAAAGGCTTTACCCCGTTTACTCCGCTGTGGCATAATGCGGGCCTTACAGAGATCCATAAACTGAAAGGATTTGGAATATGGGAAAAATTGGGAATAACTAATGTGGCGCAAATATTAGAGGGGGAAATATTTAAATCGTTCCAACAGATAAAAGAAGAATACTGTATTCCACAAACTAGTTTCTTTTATCTCCAAATGAGGCATGCATGGTTTGTACAGCCGCGACATATGCAAAGTAAAATCCAACATCATCTACTGTTTAACACATTATTATGCCATAGAGGTGGGAAGGGAATGATATCCAGAATCTACGGGATACTTATGCAGCAATTTCAGTGGGACAGACCCTTAAATGTTAAGGAGAGGTGGGAACGCGACATTGGTACTATATCCTCAGAGAAGTGGGAAGATGTGGTGGGGAGCGTTCCGATTCTATCTACATGTGAGGCACATAGACTCTCACAGTTGTACTTATTGCATAGGGTATATAGAACCCCCAAATTTCTACAGCGCATTGGGGCAAGGAATGAGTGAGTGTCCAAAATGTGGAGAGGAAGGAGCTGATCTTATGCATATGATGTGGACGTGTAGAAGGGTCGCTGTATTCTGGAATGAGTGTGTGCAGTACATTAATGATGTGTTTGAGTGTAATTTACCCCTATATTCTAAAGTGTGTGTATTAGGCCTTGTAGAAATAATAGGATGTGAAGAGGATGAAATAATAGCTGTTAAGAGGACTCTATACCAGGTCAGAAAGCTTATAGCTGCACATTGGTTGGATCCCTCCCCTCTCAAGTTCCAGGAATTTTTGGATAGAATGCGTCTTTTATTGAGATTAGAAGAGGGAGTGTACAAAAAGCGGAAGGCTATACGTAAATTCGATAAAATCTGGGGTAAATGGAATATGTTTCATGGTTATCATATTATGTCTATTTTAAATATCACTTGAATTTAAAATGTTGTGGTCTCTCATGTTCTGTATAACTAATTACTGATTATCAGATACTAAGCTCTGTACCTATGGATCAAACTAGTAATGCTTTAACAGTCGGATAAGCTTTATGATGGTATACGGTTTGTAACAAAATTTGTTTTTTTGCCATATGGTTCTTGGGGCTGTTATGGGTGGGGGGAAGGGGGAACGGGTGGGTCTTGAGAGGCACTGCTAGTTTAGTGATGCTTCACTGTTGTTTATGTATAATGTTATAAAAAGTCTTTTAATAAAAAATATCTGATTTAAAAAAAAAAGAAAGGTTAGGAAATATCGCCATTTCAGGTAAAGAAAATGCATATAACCTTCACTAACCCACCAATGCTACGTCTCCAGGCGCTTTATGATCCCACATATAGTATATTACATGTGTGACGTGTGCAATAAGAGGTCTGACATTCTCATTGTGCAATTTCTACCTTTACTCATTAAATAACAGTCCTCCACTTTACCTCCTGTTGTTCAGCATTTTCAGCCTGCATCTCCTCTTTCTCTTTAGCTTTATTCTACAGATAAAAGCAAACGCTGTGTGACACAGAAAATCTAAACAACTGAAAAATATAAAATCAAGATTTTCTGACTCTAAAGACATTCTCTGAAAAATAAAGAAAATTAAATTCAGGGAAAAAAAACAAACAATGCTAAATTCACATGTACCTTCAATTATGTACAAGCATTTGTCTTTTCATATGCAGGTCTTCAGCTCTGTCCTGCCGAGTGTTTCATGTAATTTTGTGCCTACTTAAAGATAATCTGTCAGAATGATCCAACCGCCCCCTAATCTGTTTACATGGTCAGTAAGCAACACATCGCTGGAATCAGGGTCTCTGCCCCTACATTAAGCTGCTCTCAGATTAGTTGTCAAAAACCTGCTGACAGATTTCCTTTGAATGAACCACCGATGCTCTCTAAAAGGTGTGTCAAATGTCTGTGGTTGGAAATGTTCTTTAAAAGGGATGTCCGACAATAAAAAAAAAATATTAGGCATAGATTGATTAAAAATAATGAATGGAAGCATAATCATCTTCCAGAGGTGTCTGCCCCATTAGAAGTCACAGCACCACTGCAGCCAATTACAGGCCGCAGCTTGTCAGGTAGACTAAAAGAGCAC
Source organism: Phyllobates terribilis (assembly GCF_046119375.1). NCBI lineage: Eukaryota > Metazoa > Chordata > Amphibia > Anura > Dendrobatidae > Phyllobates > Phyllobates terribilis. The sequence continues at coordinate 534,025,830 of NW_027362762.1, read as the reverse complement.
GACATTGGATGTTTCTCCGATGGTATGCTCTCCTACTCATTAGTGACTGACTGCAGCACAGTGCTGGGACTTGTCAATGGAATAGACACCGCATCCAGAGTCTGCTCAGTCCTGCAGAGCGGCCTGCATTGGATCTGTGGGAGTGCTGGAAGGTGAGCAAGCAACTATATTATTATTTAAAGGGGTACTCCGAGGAGATAGAAAAGAAAAAAAAAAAATTGTACTGTTCCTGCCCTCATACACTATAAAGATGAGATGGTCAGTGCACTTCTATTATTTTGATAGCCCCTGCAATTCCATGTGACAGAATCTGCTCCTGACCCCTCACCCCTCCTGTCTGTGTCATTACAACATACACAAGTGTTCATCTCCCCCCTGTAAGGAACAGCCAGCCTGAGAAGAGGAGGAGGCGTGGCTGCTCCAGGCTGTTCAGATCTCCAGCCCCCTGTAAGGAACAGCCAGCCTGAGAAGAGGAGGGGGCGTGGCTGCTCCAGGCTGTTCAGATCTCCAGCCCCCTGTAAGGAACAGCCAGCCTGGGAAGAGGAGGGGGCGTGGCTGCTCCAGGCTGTTCAGATCTCCAGCCCCCTGTAAGGAACAGCCAGCCTGAGAAGAGGAGGGGGCGTGGCTGCTCCAGGCTGTTCAGATCTCCAGCCCCCTGATATCTGTCTCTAGTTAGTCCAAGAACAGGGTGAGCTCCCTTCTAGTAGCCAGGATGTCAACAAAAAGATGCAAATACATGCTGCGATCCTCTGCTGTGCAACCCATGACAGTGCATAACTGTCACACAAGGTGAGGGAAAGACTAAGTGCACTATGATGGGAAGAGGGGGAGGAAGCCCAAACACTAGGGAAAGGGGGAGTGGAGACTCCTAGGCATATCTGACAACATCCTGACTATAATGTCCCTAAATAGGTTCCGCACCTATTGCCGAGCAGGAAACCTAATCCCTGACTGCCCCTAGATATAGGCCCTAGATAGGGAGAGGACGGGATGAGCACTAGTCAGCCCCCACTGCAACTAAAGACAAACAGGTAAACAGACAAGGGAATACACTTAGCTTGCGAACACTCCAGAGAGATCACGCCAACTATCCTCCAAGAAGACACTCGCCGACTACTAGTACTTCAAGCCTGGACAGAGGAAAATAGAGCCATCACCAGCGACTCTCTGGAGAGACTGAAGGTTTTTAAACATCCAGCAAGGCTGTGTCAATTAGCAGCAGAAGGTAGAGGTTACTGCTCGGTCCTAGAGGGAAAAGGATATCACTACACTACAGAGATGAAAAGATCAAGAAGGTGCCTGCAGAGCCAAGCGCAATGACCTTCTACAGCTGGATCCAGAACGACTGTCTGTCACACCTGTGACAATAATGTATCCTGCCATGTGTCATACAGGGAGCAGAGGCAGAGCACTGCATTGGTTTATTCAGTACTGCCATGGTCAATCCCCCCTCTACCATATCAACTTGGTAGTGTCCTGACCCCTGCAACTTTATTACTCTTGGTTGTCAAGTGTCTTCTCAGCCTGAGGACAGCAGTGTCAAATGCAGCATCAGTCAGACATGGTGTAAACCCCCCAAGTCCCAGTGTTCTGTGCACCAAACATACATGGGCTTATAAAATATCCATCTATGCCTTATTTGTCCATCTATTTATCTATCACATATCTATCTATCTATCGAGACAGATAATATCTGAAATAGAGACACATCAGGGGGCTGGAGATCTGAACAGCCACGCCCCCTCCTCTTCTCAGGCTGGCTGTTCCTTACAGCGGGGAGATGAACACTTGTGTATGATGTAATGACGAGGGGTCTGGAGCAGATTCTGTCACATGGAATTGCAGGGGTCATTAAAATAATAGAAGTGCACTGACCATCTCATCTTTATAGTGTGTGAGTGCAGGAACAGTACAAAAGTTTTTATCTCCCCAGAGTACCCCTTTAATCAAGCATAAAATAAAATAAATAATTTTACTGCCGAACAATTAATTTAAGGTAATCCATGGCAATCCACAGCCCCCATACACACTACCTGGTCGATTTCTTTCTGAAGTTTGTCAGCCTCTTCCTCCGTGAGCTCGGTGATTCGTGGCTCTCCAGGTTCCATTGCTTTCTGTTTGGCTGCTTGCTCATGTTCCTGTTTTGCAGCAGTATGCTCCCGCTGCTCAGCAGCCTTCTGTTCTCTAGCTGCACAGGCTAGCTTGTTGTGGTGGTTGAATGCATTATTCATGAGCTGGAATTACAGCAAACCATGTATATGAATAACCTGCGAGAGGCTAAGGTTCATCAAGCCACCAAATTAACCCTTCTCACCTTTTCAGCTGCTCCACTATCCCCGCCTACAAAGAAATCTGTTTTTCTTCTTAGAAAACCGAAGAAAGTATTTATCAACTGTATAAAGGAAGAAGGTATAGGTTTAGTCCACAATTACAGATAATGAAAGGGAATGTTATAAAAAAAATACCTATTGTTTAAATCAGGTTTTATTTTAGGTACTGAGGTTTCTGTTTTTTACATATTTGGTCATGTAGTTTTATAGTTTCATTTTCTATGTAATTATCTATTTAAAATAATGTAATTATCTATTTAAAATAATCCTGAACGTTTGCAGTTTTTACTAACCTTTATAATGAGCTGACATTCCCTGTTCTGTATAGATATGCTGCTAACAGCTAAAGTGAACCTTTAACTGGGTAGGCTGCGGAGCCCATCATGGTGTGGGGGGGGGGGGGTGTCGGGGGGCTGTTGAGTCCATCATACAGCGTGTGTGTGGGGGCTGTTGGGTCCATCACACAAGGCACATCACGCTTCATGGGGGATGGGGGGACATGGATCGCTCATGTCTGTATACAGTACATTCTATGTTCTAGAAGTTCCATCTAGTGATTACATAGTTACAATGCTGATGTTTGTTTCGTCTTCACCAGTTTCTTATTCGGCTATTTTTTTATAGGTTTAATAACAAAAAAAAAAAAATCACAATAATAAAATACAATGCAGCGAGATGCCCAATGTGAATACACTTAAAAGCAGCTTAAAAAAAACCTGGCATAAATAATGGTCATCAAAGCTTGCCCCAAAAAGTGTTAATGAAAGAGTTAAATGACTTTGGGCCACTGATCTCACATCACCTTTACATAAATAGTCACTACAGCCTGGTCCAAATGGGTTCTGGGCATCAGAACTGGCATCAAAATGGGCAAATGACCAATTTTCACAGATTTGAAGAAGTATGGTAACTGGTGTTTGTAGGGGGGGGGGGGGGGTTAATGCGTTTGGGCCAGGCTGGAGTGAGCTGAGTTTTATGCAGGGCATCACTATCTGTTTGATGGTAGGGTGAGTTCAGTGGTCCAAAGTTATTTAACCCCTTAAAAACACTAATTACTTATCCAAATCTGTGAAGCTTGGCTAATTGCTCACATTAATGACAGCTCTGATAACCCAGAACCCATTTGGGTAAAGTTGGATTGAGCTGAATTTGATACAGGGAATCACTATAGGTGTGACAGTGGTGTGAGATCAGTGGCCCAAGGTCATTTAAACCTTTATAAATCAGTTATTTATTCTAATCTGTGAAAATTGGTAATTTGCCATTTTGATGCACAGAACCCATTTGATAAAAGCTGCAGTGACCTGAATTTGATGTGGGGCATCACTATATATGTAACGGTGGTGTGAGATCAGTGGTGCAAAGTCATTTAATTCCTTAAAAACACCAGTTATTCATTCCAATCTGTGAAACTTGGCTACTTGCCCACTTTGATACCCGTTTTGATGCCTAGAACCCAATTGGGCCAGGCTGCAGTGACCTGAGTTTGATGCGGGGCATTACTATGGGTTTCACAGTGGTGTGAGATCAGTGACCCAAAGTAATTTATCCTTTTAAATAAAGTCTTTCGGTGCCCACTTTGATGCCCATTATTTGTGCCAGTTTTATATTTTTTGTAGCTGCTTTTATGTGTATTCACATCAGGGAACCTCGCTGGATTGTATTCTGTTATTAAACCTGAAAAAAAAACAGGGGAAAAAAAAAGCTTCTGAACAAGAAATCAACTTCAGCATAGTTGCTTAATTGTAGTCAGTAGGTGAAGCGCAAAAGTGACAGGGGTAAGCTGTGAGTGGGTGATACAGGGGCGCGGGTAAAGCACATCGTATATGAGATGTAACAAGTGCCTTGGATTGTACCATTCAGGAGCAGCCACATGGCCCCCTTCCCACAGCACCGCCCCGGCGTGGGGAAGCGGGCCCCCCTCCCACGGCACCGCCCCGGGGAAGCGGGCCCCCCTCCCACGGCACCGCCCCGGCATGGGGAAGCGGGCCCCCCTCCCACGGCACCGCCCCGGCGTGGGGAAGCGGGCCCCCCTCCCACGGCACCGCCCCGGCGTGGGGAAGCGGGCCCCCCTCCCACGGCACCGCCCCGGCGTGGGGAAGCGGGCCCCCCTCCCACGGCACCGCCCCGGCGTGGGGAAGCGGGCCCCCCTCCCACGGCACCGCCCCGGCGTGGGGAAGCGGCCCCTCTACCACGGCACCACCCTAGTGTGGGGAGCGGCCCCTCTACCACGGCACCACCCTAGTGTGGGGAGCGGCCCCTCTACCACGGCACCACCCTAGTGTGGGGAGCGGCCCCTCTACCACGGCACCACCCTAGTGTGGGGAGCGGCCCCTCTACCACGGCACCACCCTAGTGTGGGGAGCGGCCCCTCTACCACGGCACCACCCTAGTGTGGGGAGCGGCCCCTCTACCACGGCACCACCCTAGTGTGGGGAGCGGCCGTACCTCAGGTGCACCGGGCGGTGGATACCCAGACACATGGCTGCACGGGGGTCTCGGGCCTGAGCCCAGATCCCGCACACTGACCACACGGACATGTACCGGCTGCAGGGTTGGAGCCGCTCACCTCCTGCACGCCCCCCTCATGCTGTTGAGCCATAGCCAGCAACATCCCATCAAAGCGCTCATCATCCGCAGCCGCCATCCTGCTCTGCCCCGCACACGCCGCAATGTTTCCACGGAACCGGAAAGCGTCCTCCCAGCCCTGCAGAGACCATCCAATCAGCGAACACGATACGTTACACGGCCCTTATTGCCATGGCGACCCAACCGCCACCGAGGGCGCTCTGTATCATGGGGTATTGAGATTTGTAGATAGCGCTCTATGGTTCTGGGCTAGACCGGATTGATTACCATGGTAGAGCTGTAGAGACTGCCCTGTGCCGTCAGAAGGCTTGTAGACAAGTCTACACGTATCACGTGTTCATGTCCGATGACGTTGTACTCTGTGAGACTGAGACTAACGGTTATGAGATGGCGGATTACCACGTGATCGGATACCAAGCCCTTCCATTAAGATGGTTGATCATGATTGTGTTCTCCAGCCAATAGGGCGACAATTTCCTACCGTCGCCAAGATGGCGAATAGTCACATGACTGCACCTGGAAAGATGGCGGAAGCCGGTGCCCTAGTGGTGTTTTTAGTCAGTGGCGTACCCCGCAGGTTTCGCTCTGCTGATCTGCGGCATTATTTCAGTCAGTTCACTGAAAGCGACGGTTTCGTGTGTTTCCACTACCGCCACCGCCCGGAGCGGAGGGGATCTGCGGCTGAGAGCAGCGCCACCTTCTGCTGCCCGGTCACCACCAGGCCGCACAGGGCTGACAGCTTCATGAAGATGTATCATGGGAAGCCATGGCTGGACCCGGGGGGGAACCAGGTGCCTGGGAGGTGTCTGATCCACAGAGTGCGGGACACTCCTGGCGAGGGTAAGTGAAGGCAGGTGCTGGTGCGTGGGTATGGGGAGGGTGGAGGGCGCTGGTGCGTGGGTATGGGGAGGGTGGAGGGCGCTGGTGCGTGGGTATGGGGAGGGTGGAGGGCGCTGGTGCGTGGGTATGGGGAGGGTGGAGGGCGCTGGTGCGTGGGTATGGGGAGGGTGGAGGGCACTGATGCGTGGGTATGGGGAGGGTGGAGGGCACTGATGCGTGGGTATGGGGAGGGTGGAGGGCACTGATGCGTGGGTATGGGGAGGGTGGAGGGCGGGCGCTTGTGCGTGGGTATGGGGAGGGTGGAGGGCGCTGGTGCGTGGGTATGGGGAGGGTGGAGGGCGCTGGTGCGTGGGTATGGGGAGGGTGGAGGGCGCTGGTGCGTGGGTATGGGGAGGGTGGAGGGCGCTGGTGCGTGGGTATGGAGAGGGTGGAGGGCGCTGGTGCGTGGGTATGGGGAGGGTGGAGGGCACTGGTGCGTGGGTATGGGGAGGGTGGAGGGCAGGCGCTTGTGCGTGGGTATGGGGAGGGTGGAGGGCAGGCGCTTGTGCGTGGGTATGGGGAGGGTGGAGGGCACTGATGCGTGGGTATGGGGAAGGTGGAGGGCGCTGGTGCGTGGGTATGGGGAGGGTGGAGGGCGCTGGTGCGTGGGTATGGGGAGGGTGGAGGGCGCTGGTGCGTGGGTATGGGGAGGGTGGAGGGCGCTGGTGCGTGGGTATGGGGAGGGTGGAGGGCGCTGGTGCGTGGGTATGGGGAGGGTGGAGGGCGCTGGTGCGTGGGTATGGGGAGGGTGGAGGGCAGGCGCTTGTGCGTGGGTATGGGGAGGGTGGAGGGCACTGATGCGTGGGTATGGGGAGGGTGGAGGGCGGGCGCTTGTGCGTGGGGAGGGTGGAGGGCGGGCGCTTGTGCGTGGGTATGGGGAGGGTGGAGGGCGCTGGTGCGTGGGTATGGAGAGGGTGGAGGGCGCTGGTGCGTGGGTATGGGGAGGGTGGAGGGCACTGGTGCGTGGGTATGGGGAGGGTGGAGGGCGCTGGTGCGTGGGGAGGGTGGAGGGCACTGGTGCGTGGGTATGGGGAGGGTGGAGGGCAGGCGCTTGTGCGTGGGTATGGGGAGGGTGGAGGGCAGGCGCTTGTGCGTGGGTATGGGGAGGGTGGAGGGCAGGCGCTTGTGCGTGGGTATGGGGAGGGTGGAGGGCACTGATGCGTGGGTATGGGGAGGGTGGAGGGCACTGATGCGTGGGTATGGGGAGGGTGGAGGGCGCTGATGCGTGGGTATGGGGAGGGTGGAGGGCGCTGGTGCGTGGGTATGGGGAGGGTGGAGGGCGGGCGCTTGTGCGTGGGGAGGGTGGAGGGCGGGCGCTTGTGCGTGGGTATGGGGAGGGTGGAGGGCGCTGGTGCGTGGGTATGGGGAGGGCGCTGGTGCGTGGGTATGGGGAGGGCGCTGGTGCGTGGGTATGGGGAGGGTGGAGGGCGCTGGTGCGTGGGGAGGGTGGAGGGCACTGGTGCGTGGGTATGGGGAGGGTGGAGGGCAGGCGCTTGTGCGTGGGTATGGGGAGGGTGGAGGGCACTGATGCGTGGGTATGGGGAGGGTGGAGGGCACTGATGCGTGGGTATGGGGAAGGTGGAGGGCGCTGGTGCGTGGGTATGGGGAAGGTGGAGGGCGCTGGTGCGTGGGTATGGGGAAGGTGGAGGGCGCTGGTGCATGGGGAGGGTGGAGGGCGCTGGTGCGTGGGTATGGGGAGGGTGGAGGGCAGGCGCTTGTGCGTGGGTATGGGGAGGGTGGAGGGCACTGATGCGTGGGTATGGGGAGGGTGGAGGGCACTGATGCATGGGTATGGGGAGGGTGGAGGGCGGGCGCTTGTGCGTGGGGAGGGTGGAGGGCGGGCGCTTGTGCGTGGGTATGGAGAAGGTGGAGGGCGCTGGTGCGTGGGTATGGGGAGGGTGGAGGGCGCTGGTGCGTGGGTATGGGGAGGGTGGAGGGCGCTTGTGCGTGGGTATGGGGAGGGTGGAGGGCAGGCGCTTGTGCGTGGGTATGGGGAGGGTGGAGGGCAGGCGCTTGTGCGTGGGTATGGGGGGGGTGGAGGGCACTGATGCGTGGGGAGGGTGGAGGGCACTGATGCGTGGGTATGGGGAAGGTGGAGGGCGCTGGTGCGTGGGTATGGGGAAGGTGGAGGGCGCTGGTGCGTGGGTATGGGGAAGGTGGAGGGCGCTGGTGCGTGGGTATGGGGAAGGTGGAGGGCGCTGGTGCGTGGGTATGGGGAAGGTGGAGGGCGCTGGTGCGTGGGTATGGGGAAGGTGGAGGGCGCTGGTGCGTGGGTACGGGGAAGGTGGAGGGCGCTGGTGCGTGGGTATGGGGAGGGTGGAGGGCACTGATGCGTGGGTATGGGGAGGGTGGAGGGCACTGATGCGTGGGTATGGGGAGGGTGGAGGGCGGGCGCTTGTGCGTGGGGAGGGTGGAGGGCGGGCGCTTGTGCGTGGGTATGGGGAGGGTGGAGGGCGCTTGTGCGTGGGTATGGGGAGGGTGGAGGGCGCTGGTGTGTGGGTATGGGGAGGGTGGAGGGCGCTGGTGCGTGGGTATGGGGAGGCTGGAGTGCGTGGGTATGGGGAGGCTGGAGGGCGTGGGTATGGGGAGGGTGGAGGGCGCTGGTGCATGGGTATGGGGAGGGTGGAGGGCGCTGGTGCATGGGGAGGGGGGAGGGCACTGGTGCGTTGGTATGGGGAGGGTGGAGGGCAGGCAATGGTGCGTGGGCATGGGGAGGGTGGAGGGCACTGGTGCGTGGGTATGGGGAGGGTGGAGGGCAGGCGCTGGTGCGTGGGTATGGGGAGGGTGGAGGGCAGTCGCTGGTGCGTGGGTATGGGGAGGGTGGAGGGCAGGCGCTTGTGCGTGGGTATGGGGAGGGTGGAGGGCACTGGTGCGTGGGTATGGGGAGGGTGGAGGGCAGGCGCTGGTGCGTGGGTATGGGGAGGGTGGAGGGCAGTCGCTGGTGCGTGGGTATGGGGAGGGTGGAGGGCAGGCGCTGGTGCGTGGGGAGGGTGGAGGGCACTGGTGCGTGGGGAGGGTGGAGGGCACTGGTGCGTGGGGAGGGTGGAGGGCACTGGTGCATGGGGAGGGTGGAGGGCAGTCGCTGGTGCATGGGTATGGGGAGGGTGGAGGGCTGGTGCGTGGGCATGGGGAGAGTGGAGGGCAGGCAATGGTGCGTGGGCATGGGGAGGGTGGAGGTCGGGCAATGGTGCGTGGCATGGAGAGGGTGGAGGGCGGGTAATGGTGCGTGGGCATGGGGAGGGTGGAGGGCGGGCGCTTGTGCATGGGGAGGGTGGAGGGCGGGCGCTTGTGTGTGGGCATGGGGAGGGTGGAGGGCGGGCGCTTGTGTGTGGGTATGGGGAGGGTGGAGGGTGGGTGCTGGTGCGTGGGTATGGGAAGGGTGGAGGGCCAAAGACCCTGTTAAAGCTTTAACAGTGCAAAATTTGGAATGAAACCCAATTGCAAAAATTATTTTCAACCCAAAATACATGCATTTAAAGTGCACCTGTCAGTAGGATTGTGCTTAGTAAACCACATAAATTGTCAGGTGGGCCCCGTTACACTGAGTAAAATGATACCTTTGTTGATGAAATCCGTCCAGTGGTTCTTTTATAATCTTTAGTTTCAGTTCTGCCATAATGATATGCATGTGCTCTCATTATGTATTCATATCTCTGCATTGTGACAGGTCACTGTGCTTTCAGTGACTTGCCTACTTTTTTACATACTGCCTGTGTAATTTCTCTGCCCATGTGAAATTTACATTCTCCAATATGGCCGCATGCGCAGTAGCATCTTTTGGTTGCCGAGAGATGCTACTGCGTACGCGGGGGCGCCATTTTGCTTTTGGAAAAAGAAACTTGCCTACAGCAATATGGCCCCCGCCGCCCTCGTTTTCACAGTAGCATTTCTCGATTGCTGAGATGCTACTGCACATGCGCAGCCCAATATTACTGCACCCACATTCTTTTTCCAAAAGCAAAATGGCGCCCGCACGTACGCAGTAGCATCTCCAGGCAACCAAAAGATGCTACTGTGCACCGAGGGCGTCGGGTGGCCATATTGGGGGATGGAAATTACTCAGGCAGTATGTAAGACATCCGTGGGGGGCTGCCTAGTACTCTAACTACCCAGGCTGCTTAGGTTGCCCTTTTCAGTGATGTCTTTTCAGAATTTTTTACCTTTAGTTCAGTGAATTGTTCTTGATTTTAGTGTAGGGACTCGAATGGTAATGACGACCATTGACGTGGTTGTGAGCTTGTGTATTTTGGCCAAAATAACTACCAATACCTCATGTATTATATATATTTTTTTCACGTTTTTTCTGCAGGGTGCAGGCCAAGCCCCTCAGTGGTGGCCGGGTAATGTGGGGTGTGTGACCTGTGGGTGCACATATGGTATAGGCAGCCCGACTGATGTAATAGTAGGGGTGTTGGTAATAGACTATTATACAGATAGGGGCGCATCTCACGTAATGGTGTGAATGACGCCCTATGCACACCTTTGTGCAGTTAGAAAGAATACTAGGCAGCCCCCCATGGATGTTTTGCAGGTTAGTAAGTGGTTGGTTGTTTTATTAGTACTTTACACCTGTGCTTTCCCCCCTTTATCATGGAGGACCTGCTGCACCCTGTTCATGTGTGTCTGGACACGGCTGCTATTTCTTTTCTTTTTTTGTGATGTCAGAATACAAAAATGAAGTGGGGGAGGCTGGGGTGGGTATGTCAGGAACAGAGAGGCCTCTTTAATAGATTTCTGGTTCTGGAAATTGGGGGAAATCCGTGCAGCTGGTCGCCATAACCTTATTTTTCGGTCTCAAGTGATTTCCTTTCCAAGCTCAGAATTGTTACCTCTAAAGGCCCCTGCTAGGTTAAGGTTGGCCAAACATGTCATTTTCAACAGGACTAGGTGACCATCTGTTGTGTGAAGAAAAGGGCCAGGCATGATAAATTGTGTCCCTATGGGAAATGTCTGGTGTTAGACATGTCTAACAGCTTTTTTAATCCACACTCCCCATTGAAAATGCACATTTGACCGACAGCTAGCTAAGGTGTATGGGCCAGTACGATGGTCTAATATTACGGAGTTGTATTGGCTACCTAGTAACAATGACAGCTGATATATAGATCAATGTTTAGCCACCATTGACTTACAAAAGATTCATATTAAGAAATTATATTGCCAATTTCAAAGCTTCACTTCTCTCTATTGCTAGTGCTTCATGGAGGCAGGTCCTTATGAGCCATTGATTTTACGCTTCATACAGTTGGATAAAGTTTTATGGGGAAAACATGGATTTAAATGTGTTTTGTACTATAGTATTTTCCAATAATTGTATGTTTTTTTTCCTCAGACCCCCTGATCTTCCCCTACAAAACCCGACGTGAGTTGCTGGGTGCCCGATGTTCAGTGGATGGAGAGAAGCGTGTAACATCAGCAGAGTTGCTCAGCATGTCGGAGCTTAATCCTCCAGCGCTCATGCCCCAAGGAAATGTTGGCACCCCCAGGGTTGTATTCATGCAGCTAATACGAACATGCCGCTTGCCACCCAAGCTCATAACTCGACTGGGTCTGCAGTTTCGTCGTTCAGGTCGACGTTATGGCAGCGTCCCTTATGTTTATGCTTGCACAGAGATTTCAGAAAAGGAAGAGGGTGTGTACACTGCTAATGGACATGAGATCAGCGAAGAAGGCAGTATTGGGTCCAATGTGCCCGAAGCAGACATTCCTAAACAAGAGAATGACAATGAGGAGCAATCCCACTCTGAAGATGTAAGTCCTGGAATTGCTGGCTCAGGTCCCAATTGTGGCATGTCCAAAATAGTCTTTACTTGTTTAAATGAGAAATACAGCCATGCTGGAGACAAGGCCTTGCTCGGATTTCAAAGAGCTGTCCACCCTTTTTTATTTTAGAAAAGGACCCAGCATGGTCTAAAAAAGGCATATATTTATTTACCGGCCCTCCCCCTCCTCAGCTCTTCCATACTACTGCCCGGGTCCTCTACCAGTCCTTATCCCATTTTCCAATGGGACCAACTTTGGAATAGCTACACAACGGTGACCAACGTGTCACTACTGTGGCCGGTGATTTGGCTGCAGTGGTCATGCTAATACAAATGGTCCTCACAAAATTAGAATGTCATCAAAAAGTTAATTTATTTCAGTTCTTCAATACAAAAAGTGAAACTCATATATTATATAGAGTCATTACAAACAGAGTGATCTATTTCAAGTGTTTATTTCTGTTAATGTTGATGATTATGGCTTACAGCCAATGAAAACACATAAGTCATTATCTTAGTAAAATAGAATAACTAACAAAAAACACCTGCAAAAGGCTTCCTAAGCATTTAAAAAGGCCCCTTGGTGTGTTTCAGTAGGCTCCACAATCATGGGGAAGACAGCTGACTTGACAGATGTCCAGAAGGCAATCATTGACACACTCCACAAGGAGGGTAAACCACAAAAGGTCATTGCTAAAGAAGCTGGCTGTTCACAGAGTGCTGTATCCAAGCATATTAATGGAAAGTTGAGTGGAAGGAAAAAGTGTGGTAGAAAAAGGTGCACAAGCAACCGGGTTAACCGCAGCCTTGAAAGGATTGTTAAGAAAAGGTCATTCAAAAATTTGGGGGAGATTCACAAGGAGTGGACTGCTGCTGGAGTCATTGTTTCAAGAGCCACCACACAAAGACATATCCAGGACATGGGCTACAAGTGTCGCGTTCCTTGTGCCTAGCCACTCATGATCAATAGACAACACCAGAAGCGTCTTACCTGGGCCAAGGATAAAAAGACCTGGACTGTTGCTCAGTGGTCCAAGGTGTTGTTTTCAGATGAAAGTAAATTTTGCATTTCATTTGGAAATCAAGGTCCCAGAGTCTGGAGGAAGACTGGAGAGGCACACAATCCAAGCTGCTTGAGGTCTAGTGTGAAGTTTCCACAATCAGTGATGGTTTGGGAAGCCATGTCATCTGCTGGTGTAGGTCCACTGTGTTTTATCAAGACCAAAGTCAGCGCAGCCGTCTACCAGGAAAGTTTAGAGAACTTCATGCTTCCCTCCGCCGACAAGCTTTTTGGAGATGGAAATTTCATTCTCCAGCAGGACTTGGCACCTGTCCACACTGCTAAAAGTACCAATACCTGGGTTACACACAACAGTATTACTGTGCTCGATTGGCCAGCAAACTCGTCTGACCTTAACCCCATACAGAATCTATGGGGTATTTCGAGAGGAAGATGAGGCACCAGACCCAACAATGCAGATGAGCTGAAGGCTGCTATCAAAGCAACCTGGGCTTCCATAACACCTCAGCAGTGCCACAGGCTGATCGCCTCCATGCCACACCGCATTGATGCAGTAATTGATGCAAAAGGAGCCCCGACCAAGTATTGAGTGCATTTACTGAACATACATTTCAGTAGGCCAACATTTCAGATTTTAAAATAATTTTTCAAGCTGGTGTTATAAAGTATTCTAATTTACTGAGATAATGACTTCTGTGTTTTCATTGGCTGTAAGCCATAATCATCAACATTAATAGAAATAAACACTTGAAATAGATCACTCTGTTTGTAATGACTATATAATACATGAGTTTCACTTTTTGTATTGAAGAACTGAAATTAACTTTTTGATATTCTAATTTATTGAGAAGCACCTGTATATGATTTTAGACCCATTTTGCATTCAGGGGAATCATAGTTTAGTAATATACAATATGCAGATTAAAAGGGTTGTTTAAAATGGTTCTCTGGAACATAATTGAGGATTTTCTATTACAAGGCACAGCTGTCTGTACAGGTAAGCCACTGTGCCTGCGTAAAATCTTTGATATTTAGGTGGATGGGACATGTAGTATTGAGCACTGCCCTCTGATTGTGGGTGTTCCAGATGCATAACTTTACTTGTTTAAAACTTAAAGGCACAGTCTAAGAATCATCAGTTGTCCTGGGAGATGCCCTCTAAAGTTCATATATGAAGACAGTATTTCATTTTGGTCACAAAGGAAAAATGTAGTCCATGGACATGCTGGTTCTATCAGGAGGGACAGGTGCTTTCCTCAGTTAGTCACTAGTTATGATGATGGAAGACCTGATTAGCAGGACTTCAGTCCATCGGCCACATCAATAATTGGTGACTGCTGAACGGGAGGCCTGTGAATCTCCTAGCATTCCCGGCTCTTCTTTTGATTAGCTGATCTGGCTCATCACACTGCAATTGATGACATTGCGTCAGCCCAGCTAATCAAAGGAAGAGCTGGGAATGCCAGAGGCGCTAAGGGCATTCACAGGTCACCAATTACTGGCCTGGCCAATGGACTAGCGTCCTGCAAATTGATTCTCCTATCTCTAGTTACAGAAATTCTTTGCCTCATATGGTTTTGGAAATCAGTCGAGGTCAGTGGTCACAGACCACCAATGTAATCTTGTATTTACCTCTTAAAAGGAAAAAGTTGCCACCACCACTTTTATAATCCTAGAGTGTAATATCTGTCCAAACACTCTGTACAAACAGAATATACACGGAAAATAAATGATGTAAACCTTGAGAGTATATTCAAAAATTACTTTATTACATCACTGAAAAAAACACCCACCATGATGACAGTAAAAGTAATGTGTTTGGAAAAGCTGCTCCACAGTAAAATTCTCCCCATGTGAGGTGTATCTAGCATATGGGACGTTTATGTTCATTACATTTAAGTAATCTATAAGGGTTTTGTCTTTTATAGGACAACGACACCTGTGAAGAATGGGAGCGACATGAAGCTTTACATGAAGATGTCACTTCACAAGAAAGGTCTAAGGAACGTTTGTATGAAGAAGAGATTGAACTGAAATGGGAGAAGGGTGGATCAGGATTGGTGTTTTACACAGATGCCCAGCTATGGCAGGAGCAGGAAGGCGGTAAGTTGAGTGCCTTGGCAAACATAAAGGCCGACGGATTCTTTGTGCTGACCAGCTTTTTGTAAGGTTTTTTTTTTTAGAATAATATAATTATAATCTGTCATATGAGTTATTTTCTTTCTATACTTTTCCTAGTAACGTCTTAAATTCTCTCATATGCTAGTAAAATGATTCCAGAATAGATGCACCGTTTCCTTGACAAAGTGACAGATTGCCAAATAAAGGTCCGCATTAACTGTTACCTTTTACAAATTTTCTTTTAGCTCACAAGGGCAGATTTACCAGAAAAATGCCCCCCATTTTGACATTATCTTCTTGTACATCTTCCCAGATTTTGATGAACAGACGGCTGATGATTGGGATGTGGACATGAGTGAGTATTATGATCCCGGGACTGGAGATAAGGATGCTAAAGATTTTTTGAAGATGCGACTAGAGACAAGAAGACGAGAAGGACTGGATGCAGATGGAGAGAAACTTGACTTGGGTGGCTTTGAACGGTACACAAAGGTGAGAACTTCTTACTGATTGTGATAATTAATGCTGTAATGACGCATGCAGTTTTTGAAAGACTTCTCTGTTGTAGTGATCAGTTGGTGTTGGGAAATGAAGTTTTAGAGGCGAAGTTCATGTTCTATATAAACATTGTACCAGAATCACTGCATGTTAGCCTCTCTCTGCCCTGACCTAGTCTCAAAGCGGTCCGAAACAACTGCCAGTTCTTTCAGAGGATAAAAGATGTACTGCTTATATGGTGATTTCATCTGCATGAAAACTACCCACAATCCGCCTCCCATTTAAATGGAAAATTTGTGTTGCTCTTCCTATGACGGCAGATCTTTCTTTTGGAGAATGAGTATTATCTCAGTTAGGACCTGCTGCAGTTCAAACTGCAAATTGTTGGCGTAAACCTCAGATTTCTGCTGCAGATTCCGCTGCAAGTATACCGGAGAAATACGCTGTGTGAACATTCCCTTACAGTACTGTTCTCCACACATAATGTTGACTGATCCTCATTCAAAGACCACAAGCAGAGCTCTTTACCACCCTTAGATTAGCATGCCTGACGAGGGCTGGGTTTCAGATATAGGTGTAAAGATCTGAGGTTGTGGGTTGAAACAATCACCTAGGCAGGTTAACAATGCAACTATTTTTTATTCCTTACGTTCATGGTCTTACAACAACACCGGGTAGATGGCTAAAATACAATGCCCCCAGTCCAAAAGATCCCAACCCGGCGCCGGTAGTTCAATTGCCCCTGTGCCAGGCAATACCCACTGTGTCCCAACTTTTGGTTAGCCCACAGCTTTTGTATTTCCCGCCAGTGTAGTCTTTAGTCACTATCCAAGCCGCCCCCTGGAATTGAATTAAGCCTGTCCCTAGGGAAAACCCACCCCAAAGCTAACTGAGCATTGGTGGAGGTATTTTCCTGAGGTCGAGCCAATCACCTGGGACTGCATGTGAGACCCCCTGTGGTGACTGCTCCAATGGGTCTATTATCCTCATCCACATAATGGGACTAGTGACTGGGAGAACATTGGCTTAATTAAGGCCCTGAGATACTAACGAGATTGATGGAATGATTGCTTTACTCTCGCCAATCTCCGGTCTGGCCTTATACATAAGATCCAGCAGTCTTTCCTCTGCTTACTGTCACTGAAAGGAAACATCGATTCCTGAAGCTGAATAGTTTCCAGGAGAGATTTGTGCACCTTAAACTGACGAGCAAGCAAATCTCTAATAAAACACAATAATAAAATCTGTTACCGGTGCTCCTTGCTGGAAAAACTCCTCATCCCTTAGAGCTGTGGATTCCGCTTTACATCCATTGGTCCAAAAGTCTAGTCCGTGGCCAGCTCCTCACAAAAGGTTTGCCTTTTAAGAAAATGAAACACGGCAACTCAGTGTAGTCTGATCCTGCTCTAATACTTCTTTCATCTGACACCCACTTATCTATTGGATGTGTGTAGGGACAAGAAAGGTCACCCCACAGTTTGGTTGTTGTCTGTTACTATGGAGACACATTAATCTACAGAGAAGTTGTAGAAACATATTTATAATCAACACCTATTGGAAGGTTGCTTCAGTTTTCCTTTTAGATAGATTGGAGCAATACAAAAAACTGTCTGCACATGTTGACTTGGCCTTTCAAAGGGTTTACATCTACCTCCTCACTCCAGTGCTCTGACTGGTTAGTACAAATTCAAGGTTGGTGAACAGAACATATGAATGTTACTTAATCTTTCCGTATGTAATTTCAGGGGGTTGGGCGAAAGTTAATGGAGCGTCAAGGCTGGACTGATGGATTAGGACTTGGTTCAAGTGGAGCAGGAATGCCAGAAGCATTGGAGAATGAAGGACAACATCCAAAATGCAAATATGGCTTGGGGTAAGAGCCTAGTTTAGTATAATAATAATGTGTCCCTTACACTGCTTATCATGGATTCCCACTTCTGTTACTCTGTAACTTTGTACAGAATAATGTATTGTATTTACAACAGTTTACTGATTTTAAGTGTGGAATTACTGTTTTTCTAGGTATCATGGAGAAAAATTGTCGACTTTTTGTCCAAAACAGAAGAAAGCAAGACATTACATATCTACAGTGTATGATGAACCACGAGAGGAAGACATGGGAGACACTTTATTGCGACGTCAGCCTTCTACGACTCTGAAACACCACAACTATAAGACAAGCTCTCTTTCGAAGTTAATGGGCAATGAATAGACTTTTCGATAAAGACTGAAACCGGAATAACTTGTTTAAGATGACCTCCTTAAACTTGAGTATTGTGGTGTTTGAACAGTGAAGAGGATTTGTCATAATATGATGCCTTGTATAACGGCCGCATATTGTGGTAATAGGTTTGCTGCACTGTTAGCCTAAACCCTGCAAAGAAATACAGTGCCATTTGGTTAACACAACTCGAACCATAAGCAGTGAACACAATGAGTCTGCTGTATTCATAAAGAGATTGATCCTTCCCTTACCCTAGCCTGACAGATAATGTGTATCTGCCGGTAATCACAGTGGCCATCAATCACTGGCGATGGGGGATGCGCTGGGCGCGCATTCAGACTGACACACAATGCCATAAGTTTGTTACAGTCCGTCTTGGCTATAAACAAAACACATTATTGGACCATTTGGTCTAATATTATAGCAGATCTGTCCGTATATGTTGTCTTTGGGTCAGCAAATCGTGATGACAGAACCATTTCAAATGCTGCCTGGATTTTTACAATGACACTACTGTTTTTGAGAGATATATTTTTTTATAAATGTGCATTCTGGTAATTTATACAGTTTAATGTTTATACTTGCTGCTTTTAGATTGGGTAGAAAATATTTAGTAACAGATTTTTTTAGTTTTGTAACTTTCCAAAATTTGTTCATGATGAATGCATGATGCATATGATGAATACATATATTTTAATCTACATACTCCTGCTCTAATTTAGCTGGATGAAGCCCTATTACCAGCAATTAAAGTAGTTATCTGGGATGATCTGTTTCTTAAAACACACAAATATAAATTGGGGAATTTAAGCCCTTCCTGACATGACGATTTTCCATTTTAGCCCTTTTGTTCTTTAATCCCCTTTTTTCGAGAACAATAACTTTTTTTTTTATTTTTCTCTCGACGTAGCCATATGAGGACTTGTTTTTTGCAGGACAAATTGTACTTTTGAATAATGCCACCCCTTTTATCATGTGATATTGTGATATATACTAGAAAATTGGGAAAAAAATTCCAAGTGCAGCAAAATTGAGAAGTGCAATTCCCAATGGTTTGTTTTGGGTTTTCTTTTTACAATGTTCATTATACAGTAAAAATGAACTGCCAATATGATTCTCCAGGTCAGTGTGATTACAGCAATAACAAATGTACATTGACCATCATGTATCAAAGACTGACTGCAGCTTTTCAGAGAAAGACATGGTGTAAAAGTCACCGGGGACCGAGACGCATGAGAAACTAACCGGACAGGCAGGTTCCTGGCAGATTCTGCCCACCCGCTGCCATTGATATGTTTCACCCTGCGAGCGTGTATAGGGAGAAACCAGTCACTCAAGGTGGGAGCAGGCAGGGGAGAACCTGCCTTTGACCCGCCTATCTGACTAGTCTCCTATGCGGCTCACTTCCCAGCAGCTATTAAATTATACTTTTCTCTGAGTCACCACAGCATTTCAGGGTTAAACACATGGCTGAAATCATACAGCCACAGTCTGATACATGCTGCCTGTGGATCAGGCAGCACATATCATAAGAGTGTTTTTTGTTTTTTTTTGTTTGTTTTTTTAATAAAAGAGACTGCAGCCAGATAGTTTCTGTTAATCTGAATGAACACATACACTTTGCTGAAACCTTTCTGAAGCTTGATTTAGACTTCAAAATCAAAAACCTGAGCTGGACTATAAGCTGGTATACATGCATAGTGTAAGAGCATGTTCACATTGTCGCCCTTTCACAAGACAAAACCCAAGAAAAAACAAAATGAGCATATACCCTACGAGTAAATAGTAATGGGGTACATGCAAGTAACATTGGGTGCTTAGTTAACGCTATTTAGATTAAAAAAAAAAAGCATAAAAGCCATCCTACCACGTCATCGTGTACCAAACCTACTGCATGGTACAAGTTGGAGTGTATGTGTGTGTGTGTATGTATATATTATATATTTTTTTTTTTTAACAGAGGAAAGGACTTACACTGAAGAAATAATTATTTGATCCCTTGCTGTTTTTGTAAGTTTGCCCACTGACAAAGACATGAACAGTCTATAATTTTAAGGGTAGGTTAATTTTAACATTGAAAGATAGAATATCCAAAAAAATCAAGAAAATCACACTGCATAAATTAGATACATTTATTTGCATTTTGCAGTGAGAAGTATTTGATTCCTCTGGCAAACAACACTTAATACTTGGTGACAAAACCCCTGTTGGCAAGCACAGCAGTCAGACGTTGGCAGGAAGAATTTTGGTGCACTCCTCTTTGCAGATCACCTCTAAATCATTAAGATTTTGAGGCTGTCGCTTGGCAACTTGGAGCTTCAACTTCAGTTTTCTATGGGATTAAGGTCTGGAGACTGGCTAGGCCACTCCATGACCTTACTGTGCTTCTTTTTGGGCCATTCCTTTGTTGCCTTGGCTTTATGTTTTGGGTCATTGTATTGCTCAAAGACCCAGTCACGACCCATCTTCAATGCTCTTACTGAGGGAAGGAGGTTGTTGGCCAAAATCTCACGATACATGACCCCATCCATCTTCCCTTCAGTACGGTACAATCGTCATGTCCCCTTTTCAGAAAAGCACCCCCAACATATGTTTCCCCCACCATGCTTCACGGGTGCGACAATGTTCTTAGGGTTGTACTTGTCGTCGCCACATAATGTGAGACGTTGTGCCTGTTCCAAATTAAATTGTAAGATTCAAATACGTGCACGGAAGAACTAAGACTGATACATTTGAGCATCAGGTTAGATCTGCTTTTTTACATACAATATAACTGGCTCAGTTTATCTCTAAATATATGCTGGCATTAGCATACATACATCTAATTGGCTAAATGTAATTCTATCTACATTCAGCTTTCTGACTTTCGTTTCTTCCTTATATTTTCTCTGAGTCTCCAGACAAAGACATTCCAAAAGACTCCTTATCTCACACACGTACCAGCTCAATCTCCATTCTGGTAAGCCGAAGATGCACGTACAAAAATCAAAATGGAGTCAGGATAGATAAAGTATAACTCCTGCTCTCACAATTCCCTTCTCTTGTGGCAGTGGGTAGCTGATCCAGCCGAAGTGCCTGTCTACAGACTCCCCCAGATATGTTCTCCCCTAATAGAAGAAACCGGTCTTCCTACACTGCTTCACCGGATCGGTTTGTCTGTCACACCATCGGATGGACACACATACACACACTCAAGCCACAACAAGCAAGGAAACTATATGGGTGCCACATTTATGTGCTGGTCAGAGTTTGCATCCAACAGTTTGTCATTGTAGATATCATTTATCCAATCCACATTTTTATTTGCTGTAACAATGTGGAATAACGATTCAAGTCCCACTTCTAATTGATCTCTGACTTTGAACTCGTCGGGTACTCCTCTTGGAATCTCAATAGAGTGAATGTACATGTGAGGGTCGAAAGAAGTAGGAATGCTGGTGTCACGCTTGTGTCTCCGATTTTCTGTTGCATATTTGTGGAACGTGTCTGTATTTGGAGTCATAATCTGGAGAGGTATCAGGAATTTAACAATAGCTCAAGAACTCTCCCATCCCACTGGCAGTACTGGATAAAAGTCACCATTTTCACAAGTCAGCCCTGGCCACCGTCTGATTTTAGAGGGCCTTGTACCAAGTTAGTGGTGGTGTTAGGACTTCAGTAGGAGGAAGCTAAATGGTTTAGGTCAATGTTAAATTCTGGAATCTAGTGTAATTCCCGGGCCCATTGACCTTTACGTTTTTAGGGTTTATAAGGGGATACAACTGCTGAAGCAGATTACACTCAGAAGTATTTTCTCCTTCTGTAGCAGAATTAGGCAGGAGAAAACAATGAGATTTGTCTAGTTGCTTATAAGGCAGGGCACCAGGAATAAGTCTTTACGTTGCAGGGTCTCAGTCTTATCTAGAATAGGTCGGTCACTGATATCTTTAAGGTAAAAGTGTCCTAATCAGTCAGTGCCCCCCAGGATATTTATGCCCATCACATATGTAGTCCTGCATCCGTAACAGACGGGTTCTCCATCGTCAAGTATAGGGGAAGACCGTTGTCAGACTTACAAGTAAGACAGGACCCTACTGTACAATGTTTGGACACGTATTGTGGTTGTAGCAGAGTCATTCTAGTAAGGAGGCTTCTACCCGTGCTGTCTGTCTTTTCTTGGGCTATGGAAGGTTTGTAGGCCCAATCTTCCCCAGTGTTCCACCCTACCATACTCCAGGACTTGCAATCAGACCCATAGCCAGTATTGGCGGTGGTGACATATATATACTTTTGGATGAGTCTATAGGTGTCCCCAAGCTGCCACTCCTCCCTAGGGCAGGAGACCATGGTTCATAAGTCAAATTTATAACAGACAGGGTCTGAGGTATCAAACCAGGAAGTGGTAACTAGCTCCCCATTCTTTCACTCTTGGGACATAGTCCTCGTTGAGCCCCCATTTATCAAGGATAAAGCACAAAGGTGTGCGTCTTCATCACTCGGTGCCTTTCTTGGGCTCAACTGTCCCCCTGCAGTGTAAGGCATGGATCCAGTTGGGCTTTCTCTCAAGCTTTCAGCAGCAGAAGGGAAGGAAGGGAGACACAGAATCATTACTAGTGTGTAGGCGGAGCCCCACAGGATAGTTCACCTCAGATTTATAAAAAGTGACGACCGGCTCCTCCTACTCCCATGATTCTCCAGTCTAAAATTTGAGGTCGCAGAGGATAGTAGCTGCCTTTGCAGCTCCTCAGAAGATTTTTTTATTTTTTGTCCCGGAGACCTGGACCCCCCGTGGTCTAGAGGTCTCAGGGGGTCTCAGCGCTGCTGAGACCCCCACCCCTCCCCTGGCGGATCTGCGTACCCCCTAAGGCGGTCCCCGCAGAACCCTGCCGGCCCCGGGGGATACAGGGCGCTTCCTGGCGGAGACGCAAACCGTGCCTGTGGGGTCCCTGCGCGCTCCGCCGTGGGGGAAGCTAAGGGCCACGGCGCCACACATCCCTGGGGGTCCCTGTGGCGCTCAGCTGGGTAAGTGCTCAGTATGTATGAGTCCTTCAGCGGCTGCTGCGGCAGCCGCTGTTACTTTAATCAATGCGGTGACTGCTGGTTTTTTATCCGCAGGTGGAATCCCTGCAGTGATATGTCAGACGAGCGGGAGCGGAGGACGGAGAAGCTGCTCGCTTTTTTGAACGGCGGCGGGGGGCGTGGCCTCGCGTCCCCTCGGCTGCCTGTCTTTCGCGGGCAGGAAGAGCTCTAAGCGCGCGCCGGAGCGATTCCCGCCCCTTCCTCTTCCGGCTTCTTCATGCGCGGTGGCCATACCACGCGGCGTCCTCCTGCTCCTACCTCGTCTCTCGTCTCTCATCATTCCGGACGGTCCACTTCAAAAAAAGACCGGGAAGAGCAGTCACCGCGGCCAGCTGGGTGAGTCGCTTCTGTCTTTAAGGCAGAAGGTTCCGCTCTCACCTCCGCAGCGCGGGGCACCTCTCTGCAACCCTGTTAAGATAGTCAGACTGTGCTGTACCTGCCGCTGTTACCTCTCAGCTGAGGTATTTCTGGGGCTCGCACACCTCTTTTGAAAAAAGCAGAGGTTGTCCGCAGTCTGCAGCATTAACCCCTCGAAGGCAGTTAACCCTTAAATCCTGCTCTGTCGGGCTGCTGGGGTAGCTTTCTTTCCTAGAGGAGCTGTAACCATTCAGCGTTTGGTTTCCCCTGGGAAGAACAGGTTGTGGTACGGGATCACTCTGTCCTAGTTACTGACCACACCTTTAAGGGGTTATTCGGCCTTGCAAAATTCTGTGTGAGGGCATGTCGGATCAGGGTCCAGAAGGCGCGGACCGCCTCCCAGGTCCGCTTCAGGATCTGTCTCGCGTATCTGACACGCAGGAGTCCTCGACGGCGTCAAGTTTAACGCTGGTCGGGGGGCTCAGTGATGTTAAAGTGGAGGCGCTCACTCGCTCCATTGATAGCCTGTCTGGCCTTCTAGGTCATTGAGTATCAGCTAAATCCCAACAGACTTCTCGTGGCAAGAAGCGCCACAGGCCGGTACTGTCCCCTCCGCACAGCGAGACCGAGGCCTCAGAAACTCCGACAAGCTCTGCTGGGGAGATCTCCGATTCTGACGAAGAGGATCGGCAGGGTCGCTCTAATTCGCTTGTGGGCCGCGTGGATGCCTTTATTGTGGCTATGAGAGAGACGTTACAGTTGCCTGATGAGGTATCGAGACGCCCTGGTAAGTCGGCCCGGCTGTTTCAGGAGTCGCGTCGGACTCGGTCGACTCTGCCATCGCTCGATGAGCTTAGCGAGGCGGTGGAGAAAGAACGCCTGTGTCCGGATAAGCGTTTTCAGGGGACACGGATTTTTGATGCTCTGTACCCCTGTTCCACGGAGACGGTCGCTAATTGGGTTCCCTCTCCTGAGGTGGACGTTCCTTTATCTCAGCTGAGCAAATCTTCTCTGCTTCCTGTTAAAGGGAAGGCGAGTCTGCAGGATCCGCTAGACAGAAAGACAGAGTTAGCGGCGAAATCCATCTACGAGGCCGCTGGTCATGGATTCCGAGCGTCCTTAGGAGCCATGTGTGCTGGTGAGGCGTCTCTACGGTGGTTGGATCAGCTATGGACGGCGTGGCAAGATGGGACCCCGTTATCTGAGGTAGAAAGGCTCATCCAGTTGTTGGAAGAGGCAGCCCGATATGGCAGAGACGCAGTTCTGGATACTACTTCGGTTCTGTCCAGAGCGCAATCCTCGGCCGTCACAGTCAGAAGAGCGCTGTGGCTTAAGCAGTGGACTGGAGACGCTGTATCCAAGCAAGGTTTGCTGAGTCTGGCGTACAAGGGCGGTCAGCTTTTTGGTTCTGACCTCACGGAGCTGATTGCTAAGGCCAAAGCAAAGGATACGGCTTTGCCGCAGCGGAGAGCAGCGGCGTCTACGTCTGGCAAGTCTAGTGGCGGTGGTGGTCGTCGGTCCTTTCGGCCCAGGGGACGGTTCGGTCAGCCCTCTTGGGGGTCGGGTCGTCCCTCGTCTTCCGGAAAGAAGACCTCTCAAAAATCCCGTACTCCCTGGAAACAGAATTTCCGTCAAGACAAACGGGAAGCTGACAAAAAGCCCGTTAAGGCGGACTGACGCCAGGTGCTCACCCGAGGGTTCCCGGGTGGGGGGTCGTCTGCTCCAATTCGAGTCGACTTGGGCATCCCACGTATCGGACGCCTGGGTGACGCGGGTTATGTCGGCAGGCTATTTCATAGAGTTTCACTCTCGACCCCCAGACAGGTTTTGCCAGTCTCACATCCCGTCCGAGCCCAAGCTGGCAGCTGCTCTGCTGCGGGAGGTCGATTCTCTTCTGCAGAACGGCGTAGTGGTTACGGTTCCACCGGAGGACCGGGGAAGGGGGTTTTACTCCAACCTCTTTGTGGTTCCCAAAAAGGAGGACAAGTTTCGCCCCATTCTGGATCTCAAAGAGTTGAATCTTCATGTCCGGACCCGGAAGTTCCGCATGGAATCTCTTTGCTCTGTTGTGGCGGCCCTGTCACAGTACGATTTTTTGGTGTCAATCGACATCCGCGATGCCTATTTGCATGTCCCCATTGGAAGGGCCCACCAGCGCTTCCTGCGTTTTGCCATAGGTCAGGCCCATTATCAGTTTGTGGCCCTGCCGTTCGGGTTGGCCTCGGCGCCCAGGGTTTTTACAAAAATTCTGGCGCCACTTATGGCGATTCTCCGAAGACAAGGGGTTACAATTCTTCCCTACCTGGACGACCTGTTGATAGTGTCATCCACAGCGGAGGAGGCGGTGACAGCTCGCGATCTATCCCTTCAGCACCTGGAAGACTTCGGGTGGCTGGTCAATTGAAAGAAGTCATCTCTGGAGCCGTCACAGTCAATCCTGTTACTGGGAATGCATTTCGACACGGTCCCTGCCTCCGGACAAACAAGCAAACCTTCGTCACCAGGTTCAAGCCATGAGGTCGACGACGGCAATGTCCCTTCGAAGGTGTATGCGCCTTCTTGGTCTGATGGTGGCGACAATGGAGGCAGTACCGTTTGCTCAATTTCATTCCACGGGTCTCCAAGATCTCATTCTGACCCGTTGGGATCGATCGCCGGCTTCGCTGGATCGCAGTGTCATTATCTCCCGCAGGGTGCGAGAGTCTCTCGGATGGTGGTTACGTCCGGAGGTGTTATCCCTGGAGAAATCTTTCTTCCTTCCACGGTGGTCGGTCATAACCACCAATGCCAGCCTAACGGGCTGGGGGGGAGTTTGGAACGATCTCTGGATTCAGGGAGTCTGGTCGTCAGAAGAGTCTTCTCTGCCGATCAATATCCTGGAGTTGAGGGCGATTTTTCTCTGCCTCCGCCATTGGACGGTCCCTTTGAGCGGTCTGCCAGTCCGAGTTCAGACGGACAATGCGACAGCGGTCGCATATATCAACCATCAAGGCGGAACGAGGAGTTCCAGACTCATGATGGAGGTCTCTCGGATCATGTTATGGGCCGAGTCCAGGGTTCCAGTCATCTCCGCGATTCACATTCCAGGAGTGCGGAATATCACAGCGGATTTTCTCAGTCGCGAGCAAGTGGATCCGGGAGAATGGAGCCTTCATCTGGAAGTGTTTGCACTGCTGTGCTCCCGTTGGGGAACTCCCCAAGTGGATTTGATGGCATCCAGGCTGAACGCCAGGATTCTGACGTTCATGTCCAGGTACAAGGACCCGGAGGCCGTGGCGGTGGATGCTCTAGTAGCCCCGTGGGACCAGTTCGAGCTGATCTACGTATTTTCACCGGTATCTTTACTACCTCTGGTGATCAGACGGATCAAACTCGAGCGAATCTCGGCAATTTTGGTGGCGCCAGAATGGCCGAGGAGGGCGTGGTTTTCAACGCTGGTGTCGCTTCTGGCAGCACCTCCGTTTCCACTACCTCTTCGCCCGGACTTGTTAACCCAGGGACCCATTCGTCATCCGGACCTGAAGTCTCTTCGTTTGACGGCGTGGCTCTTGAGACCGAAATCTTGACCTGTCAAGGGTTTTCAGCCGAGGTCATTGCCACTCTGCGAGCGGCCTGAGGGCCTGCTACGACTAGGGTTTATCACAAAACTTGGGAAGCCTTCTTTTCGTGGTGTTCTGGATCTTCAAGAAAGCCGAGGGTTTTTTCTATTCCCAACTTATTGGCTTTCCTGCAATATGGATTGGACAAGGGTCTGGCAGTCAGTACCTTGCGGGGTCAGGTATCTGCTCTATCCTTGCTTTTTCGGAAAGCTATTGCCTCGCGCAGGGATGTGCGTTCCTTTTTTCGCGGGGTAACACGTCAGTTTTCGCCTCGGAAGAAATTTTTGGCTCCTTGGCGGCTTAATCTAGTCTTGGAGGCTCTTCAACACAGACCTTTTGAGCCTATGGATTCTGCTACGCTTTTTTTGCTTTCTTGGAAGGTGGCTTTTCTGGTGGCGGTCACCTCTTTGAGAAGGGTTTCTGAATTGGCGGCACTTTCTTGCTCGCCCCCTTTTCTGGAATTCCACTCGGATCGTGTGGTGCTTCGCACCCGTTGTGACTTTCTGCCTAAAGTGGTGTCACGTTTCCATGTTAATCAGGACATCGTGTTGCCCTCACTCTGTCCAGAACCGAGGAATTCAAAGGAGCGGGCCTTGCACTCGTTGGATTTAGTGCGGGCTTTGAAGTTTTATCTTTCAATCACGCAAGGGTTTCGGAAGTCGGACTCTCTTTTTGTGATTCCAGCTGGTCGTCGGCGTGGTCAGCGGGCGTCCAAAGACACTATAGCTCGGTGGATACGGTCGGCTATCCTAGAGGCGTACCGGCTCAGAGGCGAGCCTTGCCCTATTAAGGTTCGAGCTCACTCCACTAGAGCTGTGGGGTCGTCGTGGGCCTTTCACCAAGGGGCCTCGGCAGCTCAACTCTGCCGGGCAGCTACCTGGAGTTCCGTTCACACTTTTACAAAATTTTATAAGGTGGACGTCAGTGCTTCCGCTGATGCGGCCCTACGATGTAGGGTCCTGCAGGCTGCGGTGGTTTAGGTTATCTCTTTAACTTGAGTTTAGCGCTGGTTGCGCGTTTATCTAAGTTGTTGGGGTGTTGACAATTCTGCCACTGTTTCCCACCCTTAAATTCTGGACTGCTTTGGGACGTCCCACTAGTAATGATTCTGTGTCTCCCTTCCTTCCCTTCTGCTGCTGAAAGACGGATTTTGGTAAGACCTTACCTGTAAAATCCTTTTCAGCGAAGGAAGGAAGGGAGACACAGCACCCTCCCATGGCAGAAGTTTATTATTGTTTTCAGATGCGGCGCGACCCCTCTCTGATGGCGGTTATCTGGGTTGGGGTTGGCGCGCAAAGGCTCTGTTCCAGCATTGCCAGCTCATCGCAGTTGTCAGGTCCAGTGAGTAGTACCTGGGACTGTGTGGTTTCTTCTGTTATATGCATAACCTGTTCTCTCGTTTTTTCTGAGTTTTCAGAAGAGGTTGTGTTGCTCTGCTGGTGTTATCTGCTCTTCCTTAGCTTGTGTACGGACTGGAGAATCATGGGAGTAGGAGGAGCCTAGGCTGGAGGGGCCGGTCGTCACTTTTTATAAATCTGAGGTGAACTATCCTGTGGGGCTCCACCTACCCACTAGTAATGATCCTGTGTCTCCCTTCCTTCCTTAGCTGAAAAGGATTTTACAGGTAAGGTCTTACCAAAATCCGTCTTTTACAGCTATCGCAGTTGTCATCAGGACTTGGAAGGGTCCATCAAATCGGGGCTTAAGGGCTCTCCTGACGTGTCTTTTGACCACCACCCAGTCTCGGGGCTGCAGGGGGTGGCTTCCTTCCACAGAATCTGGATCTAGAAAACTCGAGAATATATGTTAGACAAGCATTTTGTAAGTTCAATAGCATAAGAAGACAGCCTATCATGTTGCATCTGGAGCTATTGTGGAAAATACAATCCTAGCCTAGGGGCTGACCCAAATAACACCTCATATGGGCTGAGGCCTGTCTTTTTGTTGGGAGTATACCTGACTGAGAAGAGTGCAAGGGGCAAGCATTCTGTCCCCAGTCTGCCCGTTTCAGCCATGGCTTTCTGGATTTTCAGTTTCAGGGTCCCATTCAATCTCTCTACTCTATGGCTACTTTGTGGATGGGACACTGTATGAAGGCCTTTTTCACTCACAGGGCAGGCGTTATTTCCTGCTTTGCTTCACCGGTAAAGTGGGTGTTTCTGTCACTCTTTATGGTCTCGGGCACCCCGTATTTGCAGACAACTTCTGAGATTAGTCTCTTTGCTGTAGTCTTTAACGGTGGCTTTACACACAGGGTATGCTTCTGTACATCCTGAGAAGAGGTCGACACACACAAGTACATACTCGTAGGTTTGCATCTTGGGAAGTTGAATGTAGTCCTTCTGAAGACTCTGGAACGGGTACAGGGGCCTCAGTGTGTGTCTCATAGGCGTCTTGGTGGTGCGTCTCACGTTGTTGAGCGCAGAGGTCAGACAGGCTTGAATGTGTTTGACTGCAGTGACGCTGGACCCAGGAGCATATCAATGGCAGTGGACGAGGTCTGTAATGGCAGTCTTTGACTGGTGGGTATTGCCGTGGGTAGCTTGAGCCATCATGGGATACAGAACTCGGGAAAGGCAACCTTTGTCCCCCACGTGTCACAGTCCTTCTGGTGACTGCACAGCTCCCTTCTCTTGTCATCTGGCGAATTCTTCAACACCAGCCTGTTCTAGATTTTGGAGAAGGTCGTAGGTCACTGGTGAGTGTGCGGCAGAGTCCACCTGGGCAGCTGTCACCCTGGCAGGGTTGTCTGTTGGTTGGCAAGCTGCAGAGTTTGCAGCCTGGTTGGTCAGGTGGTTTCCTTTAGCTGTAGTTGAGTCGTCCTTTGCATGGCCTTTGACTTTCACCATGGCAACTTTCTCAAGTAAAGGTAGGTCCTCCATCATGCGTTGGACCGATTTATCATTCATGATAGGCTTACTTGCCGCTGTGAGGAAAGATCCAGCTCTCCATATAGGTCCATAGTCATGAAAGTATAGCGGCTGTCTGTAAAAATCATGGTAGTCTGATCCTTAACATGTCCGTAGGCTTCTTCAAGGGCACGGAGTTCAGCTTCCTTGGTAGATATGTGTGGGGGCAGGTACTCTGCATCTATGATTTCATGAAGGGAAACAGCAGCATATCCAGTGTAGAACTGGCCATCCACGCCATACCACGATCCATCCAAAAAGAGCTCATGGTCTGGGTTATCTAGTGGGACGTCGGTAACATGACTGAAACCCCCCTTGGGACATTATTTGTACACAGTCATGTTCCTCTTGTGGCTTAACTAGAAGATCACCCACATTACCACTACCACCCCCCCCCCCCCTCCAGAGGCAACAAGGTGGCTGGATTCAGAGTAGTGCAACTGTAAATGATGAAGTTATCAGGCATGAGGAAGGCACTTTAAAAGTCTGAGATGTCAAGCAGTACTGAGTAAGAAGGGCAGTAACAGCATGAGAGATGTAAGTAGTGAAAGAAAGTTAAAAGAAATTCCTGCAGACTGATACAGAAAAAATAGGATTCTTAGTGAGACACTGAATCTCCCCCCTCCCTGCCGGGAAATGGAGAAGGAGGGGGGTTATCACGCTCTCCTCTCCCTCGTGACCTTAGACTGCAGTTTTTGTGTGTTTTTAGGCTTCACACAATTAGAACGTGAAATTACTTTGTCCTTGCCTGAACTGGTCGTACATAAGAGGGTCTCTGGACTGGGTTTTTGCCTTGTTAATCGGGGCATTTATTGCTTCCACACCCTTGGCTACTTGGAGTATCACAGCTGGGGACATTGACAGGCACTCCGGGCAGGACACTATTAGTGGCTCTTTAATCATGGGCTTTAAACTTTCAACAGAGGCACGAGACAGTAAACGGGTGTAAACTTTAGACGTGTTCTCATATACTAAGTCGTGCCATCTGTGCCAGAGCTGGGTATAATATTTTTCTACTAACAAGAGAAAGCATTTCTATTATTATTATCTACTTTCTCTAATAAATGGCATGGAAAACATTTCAGGGTGTTACGGATCCGGGTGGTGGAACCTCTGTGCTGAGATGCAAGGAGGGACCAGAGGGGCGTAACTAAGTGCCAACCCAGACCGACCCTGGCTTAGTCGACTCCGTGAACCAAGGAGGGACTGGGAAGGTGAACCAGGTGCCACTCTGGGACCGACCTAGTATGAGAGCAGGCGACTCCCACGAGTCAGATGGCTGAAGCTGACAGGTACAGCGGGTGAACACGGCAGGTAGCCTGACAGGTGATCCGGGTAGGGAAGCAGGCGGACACGGCAGGTAGCCTGACAGGTGATCCGGGTAGGCAAGCAGGCGGACACGGCAGGTAGCCTGACAGGTGATCCGGGTAGGCAAGCCGACGGGCACGGCAGGTAAACTGACAGGTGATGCAAGTAGGCAAGCCAGCGGGCACGGCAGGTAGACAGGCTGGCGGGCATGGCTGATAGACAGGCTGGCGGGCATGGCTGATAGACAGGCTGGCGGGCACTGGAACCTGAGGGCTGAGGAGAGTGTTAGCAAACAAACAACAACCTTGCACAGGCATCTCCATCTTGGAGGAGATGCTTTAAATAGGAGTGGTCCTCCGGCCATTGACCGGGGACTCTTTAGGACGGCGTGCGCCCTAAGCACAGTGCCCGGGAAGCTGCGCGCGGTGCGCGCACCCCAGGCAGCAGCGGTGGAGCTGGAGGACGCTGGACCGGGACCGCAGCGGTAAGGGGAACGGCGTCTCTGCTCGGCAGGAGGCAGAGACACCGACGCTACTCAGGGTCTGGCATTTTACTCATTATGGCCAGCATTTCACTAGGATTCCAGGGACACCACACACTCCTGGGGCTCTACAGTCTCTGGTCCCCCAGACTGGAGTGTGAGGTCTGGTAATAGCAGTCTGGGCGAGAGCTGTGGGCGAGCAGCAGGGGGGTTAAGGTGAGCTGCCCACCCTGACTGAGTAATTGTCCTAATGAGTCTTTCATGGCAGCAAAAGGCTGACATATAACTGCTGCATCCATTTAGGTTGTGTCAGGGGAGGTGCTGGAGGGTAGGGTCTGAAGGGACACTAGTCCCATCCAGTGCAGACATGGTATTCATTGGGGGCCTGACCAAGACTTATGGGGACGTAGCACTTGGGGCACTGACCAAGGTGGGGGGCGTTAACAAAAAGGGTACAATCCTGTTTTAGGAGTAGGAGGTTTAATGGTTCCTATATGCCAACAGGAGGCACCACATACACAACAGGTCTCCACCCAATCTGGGTTCTGATTCCTACATACTCAACATGTCCATCCTTTAGAGACAATGTACGGGGTGAAGTCAAACTGGGAGCGGGAGGTGGATCAACGCCATCTTTGGTACATACTTTAACATACAAAAACTTATCACCATGTTTTTCTTCCTCCAAGTTGCCTCTAGTTACAGATTTAGAGGTTTTTTTTCAGCATATCTCAGCCTGGTCTAGTAAACCAAAATCATTTAAACAACCTTGCTGTTCCTCCAATACTTTCAAGAAACCTCCATCATCAAATCTGCCACCCGGTGGACAACCAAACACTTAACAAAACCTGTGCATTTTCAGCACAAATTTCTTTCCTTTCTCCGAATTCAGCAGCAGTCCTACCATGCTCAATCTGTTCCTTAGTGAACAGATTAATTACCCACCATCTTTTTAAAAACAGATATACAGGACTAGAGAGAAAAAAACAGCTGGGACTCAAAACCACACACACATTGGCTTTACTTCCCTGTCACTCATTGCCTGACTACAATCAGACAAAAAACATCAGCCCCTACGTCTAGGAGCTGAAAATATATGGGTTTCTTTAGCAATACAAGAAACTGCTGCCAACAATCACCAACATCTGGTCCAAAGGGTACAATCAACTAATTACTACAATCCAACCCCACATACAAATGACCAGTAAAATACCAAATCCACACTCCCCATACAACACAGAAGTTCAACGCAGTACACAAGGTCTCATCAGGAGACAAACTTGACAAACTTACCCAACTCAGACCAGAACCAAGAGAGAGAGACAAATTCAGGTAGTGTAAGAATAAAACTTCTTACCTTGCTGCAGCGGTCCTGATTTGCCAATCTGTCTAGGCGCCAGGAAACGTTTGGATAAAACTGTCCTTTAAATTAGTGGGTCCCTGTTCGTTGCGCCAGGTTTGTCGATGCCACATAATGTGAGACGTTGTGCCAGTTCCAAATTAAATTGTAAAATTCAAATACGTGCACGGAAGAACTACGACTGATACATTTTAGCATCAGACTAGATCTGCTTTATTACATGCTCTGGTCCAGGTTTATATAGGTTATTAGTATTCATACTTTAAAACAATATATTTGGCTCAGCTTATCTCTAAATATATGCTGGCATTAGCATACATACATCTAATAGGCTAAAGGTAATTCTATCTACAGCTTTCTGACTTTCGCTTCTTCCTTATGTTTTCTCTGAGTCTCCAGACAAAGACATTCCAAAAGACTCCTTATCTCACACACATACCAACTCAATCTCCATTCTGGTATGCAGAAGATGCACGTACAAAAATCAAAATGGAGTCAGGCTAGATAAAGTATAACTCCTGCTCTCACATACTCATCGTTCTTCTTCCTCCAAAAACGGCGAGTTGAGTTAATGCCAAAGAGCTAAATTTTTGTCTCATCTGACCACAGCACCTTCTCCCAATAACTCACAGAATCATCCAGGTGTTCATTGGGAAACTTCAGATGGGCCTGCACATGTGCGTTCTTGAGCAAGAGGACCTTGCGGGCATTGCAGGATTTTAAACCTTTAAGGCGTAATGTGTAACCAATGGTTTTCTTGATGACTGTGGTCCCAGCTGCCTTGAGATCATTAACAAGTTCCCCCCATGTAGTTTTAGACTGATCTCTCACCTTCCCCATGATCAAGGATACTGTCACGGGTGTGTCAGAGGTGACAGAACGTCCCCTGCAGTTGGTTACAGGAGATCTCTACATTTGGCGTTGCAGACATCTTCTTAGATAAGAGGCTGTCTTTAGGACCGAGCGGCTCCTCCGTGTTGCTAATTAGCTCTCTGGCCTGGGTGTATATATACCTGGTCTGTCTGAGAGGGAGTCGCCGGCTATACTCATTTCTAATTGTGTGGTTTAGCTGGAGCAATACTTCGTCCTCTCTGGAGCTTGAGGCCGTGTGCATATTTGGAGACTTCTAAAAGCTAAGCAATTTCCCCCTGTTTTGTCTTCTCTTGTTGTCTTTAGTGTTTAGTGGAGGTTGACTAGGGCTCATCTCCTTCCATCCCTAGCCGTAGCCATACGCCAGGGAAAGTAGGGTGAGGCACTCATGCGGCGATTGCTGAAGAGGCAATATAGGGACGTTAGCTGAGACTGGGTGACGCTAGACCAGACTAGGTCTCCACTTCCCCTTTTCCCTAGTGTCTGGGCTCCTTCTCCCTTTTCCCTCTGAGTTGCACTAACACCTGGCGTGACAGATACCCCACGAGGTGAGATTTTGCATGGTGCCCCAGATCGATATCGATTGAGTCATTTTGTATTTCTTCCATTTTCTTACTATTGCACCAACAGTTGTCTCCTTCTCACCGAGCGTCTTACTTATGGTTTGTAGCCCATTCCAGCTTTGTGCAGGTCTATGATCTTGCCATTGTCATCCTTAGAAAGCTCTTTGGTCTTTCCCATGTTGTAGAGGTTACAGTCTGACTGATTAATTGAGTCTGTGGACAGGAGTCTTTTATACAGGTGACTATGTAAGACAGCTGTCTTTAATGCAGGTAACAAGTTGATTAGGAGTGTCTAACTGGTCTGTAGGAGCCAGAACTCATAATGGTTTGTAGGGGATCAAATACTTATTTCTCACTGCAAAATGCAAAAAAATTGATCCAATTTATACAATATGATTTTCTTGATTTTTTGGGGGGATATTCTATCTCTCAATGTTAAAATTAACCTACCCTTAAAATTATAGACTGTTCATGTCAGTGGACAAACTTACAAAAACAGCAAGGGATCAAATAATTATTTCCTTCACTGTATAATACAATGGTAAAGACATACCGGTAATCAACATTTCAGATGCTTTACGTAGATGATGTTAGTTTAGGGTCTAAAAACCTGCTGACCACCTACACTCACCTATCTGGTCAGACCTGCCTCTTGTGTGTGGTGGCTGCGCATATGTATTTTCCATACAGGATGCACTGCCGGGGGTTGGTAATTACTAATTGTGCACTGTGTGCTGTGTCTGTGACCAGTCATCATCTTAGTAAGGAGATGAAGTAAAGAAGTGGCCGTGCATGAGTGTTGTCATAATCATTGCAGTTTACGGAAAAAGAGAATCATTCAACTGTGTCAGTGTCAGTGAAGAAAGCTGAATCAATGATCTCTAACTTTCTGGTTTGTGAACGGGAGAGAAAGCGACGTCTATCCTACTGATGGGTCGGAGTGCTAAAAATGGAATCCGCATCTGTTGTGTTTTTTTACTGCAGCTTATCGGGTTGGTTCAATCTGACAATGCGGACCTCATTGACCTCATCCGACCAACTATTTTGAGAATCTTGTGGAATGATATTCCAAAAGTTTGACCCAAGTCATTCAGTTTAAGGGCAATGGTACCAAATACTAATGAAATGTATGTAAACTTTTGACTTTGCAGTAAGTAATAAAAATGTCTTAAAACATTCTCTCTCTCTCATTATTCTGACATTTGGCAAATATCAAAAATTTTGGTAATCCTAATTGACCTAAAACGGGAAAGGTTTATTCTGATTTCATGTCAGATATTGAGAAAACATGCATATGGGTAAGTGCACACGATCAGTAATTATAATAATAATAACTTTTATTTATATAGCGCCAACATATTCCGCAACACTTTACAATTAAGCGGGGACATGTACAGACAATAAATTCAATACAAGGTAAGTCTAAACAGTTACATTAAGAGTGAGGTCTCTGCTCGCCAGCTTACAATCTACAAGGAAATGGGGGGACACAATAGGTGAAAACTGCTTGTTCTTTCAGGTCTGGCAAATATAATAAATAGGGATTTTCAAATAAAGCTGCATGATCCGGTCATCAGCCAGTATGTTTAAGTGCAATAATCAAGTATCGAGTGCAGTTATTGTGTGCATGGAGTGTGTAGAGACAGATCAACAGTAGGGAGCAGATTCTGAATAATATTTAGGAGGGAACAGGGGAAAGTTAGTTCACTGAGTAGTTGAGGTGGTAGGCTTGTTTAAAGAGATGGGTTTTTAAAGCGCGCTTGAAGACGTGGGGGCTAGGCATCAGTCGTATCATCTGGGGTAGTGCATTCCAGAGAACTGGCGCAGCACGAGAGAAGTCTTGGAGACGGAGGTGCGAGGTTCGGATTATGGGGGATGTTAGTCTTAGGTCATTTGTGGAACGGAGGGCACGTGTAGGGCAATAGAAAGAGAGGAGATATAAGGTGGTGCAGAACTGTGGAGAGCTTTGTGGGTGAGAGCAATGAGTTTATATTGGACACTATAGCGAATGGGTAACCATTGTAATGACTTGCACAAGATGGAAGCATCGGTGAAGAGGCTGGACAGAAATACGACCCTGGCTGCCGCATTCAGGACGGATTGGAGAGGAGAAAGTTTGGTAAGAGGGAGACCGATCAGAAGAGAGTTGCAGTAGTCCAGACGAGAGTGAATAAGAGTGACAGTAAGGGTTTTAGCAGTTTCAAAGGTGTGAAAAGGTCGGATTCTGGAGATGTTTTTAAGATGCAGGTGACAAGAGCGAGTGAGTGATCGGATATAGGGAGTAAAGGAAAGTTTAGTGTCGAATATGACCCAAGGCAGCAGGCTTGCTACTTGGGAGTTATGGTTGAATCCTCCAAAGTAATTTCGATGTTAGGTAGAGCTAGGTTAGTAGAGGGGAGAAACACAAGAAGTTCAGTTTTGGAGAGATTCAGTTTAAGATAGAGGGAGGACATGATGTCAGAGACAGCAGACAGACAATCCTTGGTATTTTGTATTAGGGTAGGGGTGATGTCAGGTGAACAAGTGTATAATTGGGTGTCGTCAGGAGAGATGAGCGAGCATACTCGCAAGTACTCGGTACTCGCCCGAGAATCTCAGTACTCGAGATGCTCGGAGCTCGCCGAATACTTGCGAGATGCTCGGGCGGATGCTCGGGTCCCCTCCCTGCATGTTTGTCGCTCTTTAGGGCGCCAATCAACATGCAGGGATTGCCTGCCACTCATTGTAATGCCGCAGCCATGGTGGTTGTGGCATTACAGTGATTGGCTGGCCGCACAGCGTCATCAGGTCTATATCAGACCTGGCGCCGCTGTGCTCGGCAGTCTACTCTGCGATCAGGCAGTGTAGGGAGAGGTGCTGCTGAGCTAGGGAGAGATTTGGTTGTGTATTAGGTAGTGTAGGGAGAAAACAAGTACATTACACATATCCATCTTAACAAACAGTCCTTCTGAGGACTTATCCATCTGCAGAGATATCAGGCAGGCAGTGTATATAGGCAGGCAGGCAGTGTATATAGCAGACTGCAGTGCATATAGCACAAGAGGCTCCATTCCAGTTCTGCCTTCTGCTGCTGTTAGCTATTTCTAGATAAAGGCCCAGGTCTCAGGGGCAAGGAATACTTTTTTTTGGATCTTAATCCTCATTATTTGCTTAAAAAGCAATCCAGAGAACACAGTTTTTCTGCTCCATTTGCTTGTTGGCACTGCAGAATACAGCCAGGTCCTTTCCATATTACAGCGCTAAAAATCCAGCTATTTAAAACTGTGGTTTGTCCGTCACACAGATCACATATAATTGCGCTGATAATACTGCCATTTTTGGCCTCCATTCAAATTTTATTTCACTGTGTCAGCGAAGTTTTTGACAACGGTTTGCTGTTCAAAATAGTTACCTACAGGCCAGGTATTTAAAACTGTGGTTTCTCCATCACACGGATTACATATAACTTCGCTACAAATTCAGCCATTTGTAGCGAGTGTGGAAGATATTGTCCTCCATTTAAAATGGGCAAGGCGCGTGCCAAGGGACAGGGAACTGGACGTGATGGCGATGGTGCATACAGAGGCCGAGGCCAAGGCCGTGGGCAAGCTGAAATTGTGCCACAACAAACACCCACATCTTCTCGACCGACCTTCCTGTCCCAATTCCTAGGGGACCGCAGCACACTACTATTGAACCCAGAGCAGTGTCAAAAGGTTGTTGGTTGGATAGCGGATAATGCTTCCAGTCACTTAGCCACCACCACCACCACCCTGTCTTCCACAAGGTCAAGTCTCAGTAGCCGTGAGTCTGGACCACATATTCCTCACCCTGATCCTCCTTCCTCCCACCATGCCGAGTGCCCGGAGACAAATGTTCCCACACTTGGACACTCTAAAGAGCTGTTCACTTTTCAATTTATAGATTAGGGCCTCTCGCCCGGTCCACTTGAAGCGGGGCAAGAGGAGATTGCATGTAGTGATGCCCAAATATTTGAGTAGCAACGGTCACACAAAGGCGACGGTGGGAAAGTGTCACAAGAGGTGGACGATGATGAGACACAATTGCCAGAAAGTCAGGAGGAGGACCAGGGTGCGGAAGTGGAAGACGAGGTGGTGGATGATATAGTAACTGACCCAACCTGGCAGGAGGACATGCAGAGCGAGGACAGCAGCACACAAGGGGAGGGAGGCAGAGCACCCCAATAGGCAGGAACAAGCAGTGTGGTGGCCGCAGAGAAGGCAGGCAACCGTTCCCCGTAACACCAACAAGAAGGAAGTTGCCAGTACAACTATTAGGTCTTCCCGAGTCTGGTTGTTTTTTAAAGACTCTGCTGATAACCCCAAAAAGGCCATTTGCACCACCTGCCAGGCCAGCATTAGCAGGGGTGGCAAAACTAGCAGCCTGACCACCATCAGCATGATCAGGCACATGGCAGCAAAGCACCCGACTTTGTGGGCCGAACCCCAGGGTCCAAGAACAGTGTCTGCGGGTGGCACTATTGCTTCTTCCACTGTTGTGCATACACGCCAAACCTCTGTCCATGGTGCATGCGAAGATGCCTCCTGCCCTGCACCTGTCGTTGCACACTCTCAAGTAGCAGCATCAGGAAGCACGACCACATCATTGTCCCAGCGCAGCGTTCAGTTGTCCATACCCCAGTCATTGGAATGCAAGTGTAAACACGCAGCCAACGCCCCACAGGCCACACTACTAAATTCTCACATTTTACGACTGCTTGCGCTCGAAATGTTGCCTTTTAGGCTCGTGGAGATGGAAGCATTCCGCAACCTGATGGAGGCGGCCGTCCCTCGGTACTCGGTCCCCAGCCGCCACTATTTCTTCTGGTGTGCCGTCCCCGCATTACACAAGCACGTGTCCCAAAACATTAGCCGTGCCCTCAACAACGCAGTTACCGGGAAAGTCCATCTAACCACGGACACGTGGA
Organism: Phyllobates terribilis; assembly: GCF_046119375.1. Taxonomy (NCBI): domain Eukaryota; kingdom Metazoa; phylum Chordata; class Amphibia; order Anura; family Dendrobatidae; genus Phyllobates; species Phyllobates terribilis. The sequence continues at coordinate 533,986,974 of NW_027362762.1, read as the reverse complement.
CAAGTGCTTGTGGGCAGGGACGGTACATCTCGCTGACATCACACTGGGTTAACATAGTGGAAGCCGGGACCCAGTCGGACCTTGGGACAGAATACGTCCTCCCGGGCCCTAGGTCAATCAGGGTTGCCCCCACGGTCTACAGCTCCTGCACCTCATCCTCCTCCTCCTCTTCAGCCTCCATCTTCGAAATGACCACATCAGTCACAAGCTAGAAGCACTGCAGCACTGCCTCGGCCAAGCGGCAACAGGCTGTGCTGAAGCTAATATGCTTAGGTGACAAACCAAACAATGCTGAAGAGTTGTGGACAGCTCTGAAAGAGCAGGCGGATCTGTGGCTCACACCACTGAACCTATACCCAGGCATGGTTGTGTGTGACAATGGCCGGAACCTGGTGGCGGCTCTGAGGCGAGGCGAGCTCACACACGTACCATGCCTGGCCCATGTGCTTAACCTCGTGGTTCAGCGGTTTCTTAAATCCTACCCGGAGCTGCTGGATCTACGCCGCCTATGTGCCCATTTTAGAAAGTCACAAACAGCTTCCGCCACCCTTGCCGTGTTTCAGCAGCGTTTGCAGCTTCCGGCTCACAGACTGGTGTGTGATGTCCCCACGCATTGGAACTCTACACTGCAGATGTTGGGAAGGATTTGTGAGCAGAAGAGGGCAGTTGTTGACTACCAGCATCAACAAGGCCATCGGTATTCAGTTCAGGCTCCACACATAAAACCTCAGGAGTGGACATGGATGTCAGACATATGTACCATCCTCCAAAACTTTGAGGACTCCACCAAGATGGTGAGTTGCGATGATGCCATAATTAGCGTCACCATCCCGCTTCTCTGTCTTCTGAAATGCTCTCAGCTCACAATCAAAGAGGATGCATTGCAGGCGGAGCACGATGAGATGGAGCAAAGAACCATACAGGGTGATTACACACAGCCCAGCCTCATCTCATCCCAACGTGGATTGGGTGACAATGAGGAAGTGGAGAAGGAGGAAGAACAGGAGCTAGTTTCATGCGCTATAGACGGTACTACCTGCACAGCTGTCATACAGTCTGTTCAGCGTGGATGGCCAGAGGACAGAGAGGAGGAGGAGGAGACCATGGTCAGTCATCCTCTTGGTGAGGACACGGAAGTCTTGCCTGTTAGCAGTCTGGCACAAATGGCTGAGTTTTTGTTACGCTGCCTTTCCCATGACCCTCGCATTCTCAAAATTTTGGGTGACAGTCATTGCTGGTTGGTGACACTTCTAGACCCACGCTACAAGGAGAACTTTATATCTCTTATTCCTGAGGCGGACAGGTCTACAAAAATGGGGCTGTACCAGAAGGCCCTTGTTGCGGAACTATTAAAAAAATTCCCATCTGAAAACGCTGTCGGCAGAGGTCACAGTTCGTTGGACAACCAAGGAGTACAGGTGAGAGAGACACAACTTCAATCCAGCAGAGGCAGGGGAACACTGTTAAAGTTCTGGGAGAATTTTCTCAGCCCCTCCCATCGCACAGGCCCTGAGGCGCGGGGTACTCTCACAAGGAGTGCAAAGTTTGGGAAGATGCTGAGGGAGTACCTTGCCGACCGTACCAACGTCCTCCGTGATTCCTCCTTGCCTTATAATTATTGGGTATCCAAGCTGGATACGTGGAATGAACTGCCTCTTTGCGCCTTGGAGGTCCTGGCCTGCCCTGCCGCCAGCGTTTTATCAGAGCGGGTTTTAGTGCCGGTGGTGGAATTATAACTGATAAGCGCATCCGCCTGTCAACTGAAAATGCTGACTCTTATAAAAATGAACAAGGGCAGGATTGGGCCAGACTTCTCAACACCACCGAATGATAGCAGCGTAACATAAACTCAAATCCAGTGTCTTTTTTTGGGAGGTGTATTTACATGCACCTCCTCACACCCACACATGGGTATATGCTTCCTGATTTTGGCTATTTGCTCTTGTCCTCCTCCTTCTCCTCATCCTCCATGTTACAGATCCAGGTGGTGGAACCTCTGTGCTTCGGTGCAAGGAGGGACCAGAGGGGCGTGACTAAGTGCCTACTCGGACCGACCAAGGTCACACGGCGGCTTAGTCGTCTCCGTGAACCGGAGGGACCGGGCAGGTGGACCAGGTAGCCCGACGGGTGCTCCGGGTAGGCAGGCTGGCGGGCATGGTAGGTTACAGGCAGGTGCTCCAGGTAGGCTGGCTGGCGGGCATGGCAGGTGTACAGGCTGGTGCTCCAGGTAGGCTGGCTGGCGGGCACTACAGGTAACAGACAGGTGATCCAGGTAAGCTGGCTGGCGGGCACGGCAGGTTACAGGCAGGTGCTCCAGGTAGGCTGGCTGGCGGGCACAACAGGTAACAGACAGGTGCTCCAGGTAAGCAGGCTGGCGGACACAACTGTAGACAGACTGGTGGACAGAACTGTTAGACAGGCTGGCGGGCTGGACTGACAGACAGACTGGCAGGCAGGACTGACAGGCAGCGGGACCTGAGGGCTGGAGCAAGTGTTAGCACACGGAACAACAACCGTGCACAGGCACCTCCATTTTGGAGGAGGTGCCTTAAATAGGAGAAGTCCTCCGGGGACTCAATAGGACGGCACGCGCGGCCCCTTTAAGAAGGGGGGAGCGCGCCCTAAGAACAGTGCCTGGGAAGCTGCGCGCAGTGAGCGCCACAGCAGCAGGGGAGCGGGAAGACACCGGACCTGGACCGCGGCAGTGAGGGGAACGGCGTCTCTGCCCGGCAGGAGGCGGAGACGCCGATGCTACACTCCACCACCATATCACCAGGGCGAACGTGGTCCGTGATGCAACACCCACATAATTTTTTTAAAGGGTGTTTATGATGCCCGTAAAAAAAAATTTTATACAGTATGTTCATGTATACCCCCCAGGGGTAAATGCTTGTCAGCCCATACACTTAGTGCATGGGCTTTACAAGTATAGGAGGCCAGCTCCGTTCTAATAGGAACATTTTTTTATGAGGCCCTGTGTCACCCTGGCCTGGATGCCACAAATGTATAATAAAGCTGTTTCTGAGAGCAAGGGGGAGGTTCTGTGGTCAAGGACCATTAGCATGCAATACCTCCTGTCCCAGGCCAGTAGGGGGAGCAGGCTGCCCCTATAAAAGCTGGAGCTGGGGGCAGGGTTAGTGAGAACTGGACAACCTGTCTCTGGATTGAGAGGTGTCCCAGAGCAGGGACAGACAGTTGTGTTGCAGCCTAAGAGGCCGTGTGGCAGTAGGAGAGCCACGAGCCAGGGACAAGAGGCGAAGCAAGCCTGTCCTGGCAGATAGAGAAACTAATCTACCAGACTTTGGTGTCTGAGGCTGTGAGGATTCCAAGTCCTACAGCAAATAACCAGTCCGCAGGGGATTGTATGTTCCCTGGCCTAAGAAGCCCGGAGGTTCCGCCACAGCAGAAGGGACCAGCAAAGCCGTACCAGGCCAAGAGTAAAAAGGGACCCAAGTCGCCAGCCATACGGGCGAGAAGACACGGTGAGCTCAGGAACGTGGGCTATTACACCACGAGGAGGGAAATAGCCAGAGAGAGCGCGGTAGGCCTACACCCTCACCCTGATCAGGGCCAGCTTCCCACTTGTTCTCAGACATCCAGGCCCCCTCCTAGCCGGGCCTGTTTTTGGGTCGTTTCACCTGTTCTAATAAAGACCCTGAACTGTTTAAGAGGCCTCCGTTTCCTGGCTATTGCTGTCGGAATCATCCCCTCCATCATCCATTATATACTGCCCTGGGGCCATACTCCTCCCGTGGGGAGTTCTACTATTCAGTGCTGCACATTTATATCAGCCCCAGCGGTCTGCACTGCAGCGGCGGTTAGCCCTGAATGCAATCCACGGGTGGCGTAGTCGGACATTGCAAAACATATATAAGACTGCCATTGGTCTGACCACCCTGAGCCACGGACCGGGTTGCCACTACTACCCCCATCATTGCCCTGCTGCCCGGATCCGAGTGCCCCACGGCCCTCCTCCACATCTCTTCCAAGGGGCATTGGAGTGCAGCCCTTGCATTCACTACATAGGCAAACACAATGGGAGACCCACTTCCTAATAATGGTAACATTGTTTTCAGGAGGACCTCCTCTAAGTAGCTTCAAAGGGGTATTGGGGTGCATCCAAATTTTCAAAGTGGTATTGGGGTGCGTCCAAATTTTGGGCAGCCCTGCCACTCACTGCATACGCAATAACAGTATAGGAGACCCACTCTTTAGTAATGGGAACAATAAAACATAGCCGGCTGATGGCTCTCTAAGAATAGTGAGGGCCGACTGCTGGCCCTTTAAGAATAGTAAAGGCCGCTTGATGGCCCTATAAAAATAGGCTTTGTGACTTTCAGAGTCCCTCCTTCATAAATGAAACACGATGTATCTGATGATATCTCACACACCACATGGCCAGATAAGGTTGTAAAATGTTAAAATGACATTTCCTGGTGAATGCATTTGTCACGGTTGAAAGCAATGCAAAAGTGAAAAAACGCATCAGAAACGCTACGTGTGAACATAGCCCAAGGTGTGGAGGAGCATTTTTGTTTTTGGTTATTTATTTTGCTTTATATACAAGTCATTACCGACAGCCTTGTTGATGTTCCTTAACATATTTCCCAGGAAAATCCATTTTGGTTTCGTTTTTGCATGTTTTATTGTGAGTCTATAAGAGTGGTGTAATACCTCTGACAACGTTGTTGACAGAAGTGACCTGGGAGTCAGAAATGCTTCCAGGGGTCCTCCCCATGCTGTCCCATGTCATTTGAGCACTGTTCCCATCGATTTGGGCAATTTTTAGGCAGACCGCCGGGGAGAGCCGCCTGAAAAATGTTCGAGTTTCCCATAGACTTACATTGGGCTCGTTTCTCGGGTCGAGCACCCGAGTATTCCAATGTGCTCGACCCGAGTATCGAGCACCCGAGCATTTTAGTGCTCGCTCATCACTAGTCGTCAGCATACAGATGACACTGGAACCCAAATCTGCTGATTGTTTGTCCAATAGGGGCAGTGTATAGAGAGAAGAGAAGAGGGCGTAGGACTGAGCCCTGCGGAACCCTGATAGTAAGGGGACGAGGAGAGGAAGAGGAGCCAGCAAAAGATACAGTGAAGGAGCGGTCAGAGAGGTAGGAGGAGAACCAGGAGAGAACGGTTTCCTTGAGGCCTATAGAGCAGAGCATAGTGAGGAGGAGCTGGTGATCCAGTGGCAAATGTGGCAGAGAGATCCAGGAGAATCAGCAGGGAGCAATGACCTTTGGATTTAGCTGTTAGTAGATCATTAGACACTTTAGTGAGGGCAGTTTCAGTGGAGTGTAAAGAGCGGAAACCAGATTGTAGAAGGTCAAGAAGAGAGTTATCTGAGAGATAGCGGATTAGATGGGAGTGGACCAAGCGTTCCAGGAGTTTAGAGATGAAAGAAAGATTAGAGACTGGTCTGTAGTTAGCAGTGCAGTTCTGGTCCAGGGATGGCTTTTTAAGTAAAGGGGTTATGATGGCATGTTTAAATGAGGAGGAAAAGATACCTGAAGAAAGAGAGAGGCTAACTATTTTACTCAGGTGTGTGGTGACCACCGGTGAGAGAGACTGCAGGAGATGTGAGGGAATGGGGTCACTGTTGCAGGTTGTAGGCCGAGAAGAAGTGAGGAGCTGGGTAACTTCTTCTTCTGTAACAGGCTCCAAGATGGCTAGTGAGCTTGAAGTGCGTCAGGAAAGGGGATCCAGGCACTGAGGAGATTGGGCTGAGATGTCCTGATGGATGTGGTTGATTTTTTCTAGGAAATAAGTGGCCAGATCTTCACCGCTGAGGTTGGTGATGGGAGCCTGTGTTTTAAGTTTCAGGAGGGAGTTTAAGGTTTCAAAAAGTCGTTTTGGATTGTTGGACAGTAAAGTGATGAGGGTGGTGAAGTAGGATTGTTTGGCCAGATGAAGGGCAGAGTTATAGGTTTTGAGCATGATCTTATAATGGATGAAGTCTTATGCTAAAAGAGATTTTCTCCACTGACGCTCAGCACACCTTAAGCAACGCTGAAGAAAGCGTGTTTGCATCGTGTACCAGGGCTGCCATTGTCTGTGTCGGGTCTTTCTGCATGTAGAAGGTGCTGCGTCATCTAGGGCACTCTTCAGTGTATTATTGTAGTGTGACAATGCTAAGTCTGGACAGGAGAGGGAGGAGATGGGAGCTAAAGATGTGTGGAGATTGTCCATAAGCTGTTGGGTATTAATGGTACGTGTATTCCTATAAGTGTGGTAAGTGGGAGTGTCCCGGGTGAGGAGACAATTCTTGACAGAGAAGGAAAGAAGGTTGTAGTCCGAGAGCGGGAGAGGGGAGTTAGTAAAGTCCTGCAGCGAGCAGAGACGGGAGAAAAACAGGTCCAGAGTATTCCCGTCTCCACGGGTAGGAGAATTAGTAAACTGTGAGAGGCCGAATGAAGAAGTTAGAGAAACTAGATAAGAGGAAGATTGGGAGATGGGATCATTGATGAGGATGTTAAAGTCTCCCATGATGAGGGTAGGAATGTCACAGGATAGAAAGTGAGGAAGCCAGGTGGCAAAGTGATCCAAGAACTGGCGGGAGGAGCCTGGAGGGCGATACACGACCACCACTCGCAGGGAGAAGGGTTTAAAGAGTCTGACGGTGCGGACTTCAAAAGGAAGGAAACATACATTGTGAGGAAAGGAGCAGCAGTGGTGGTGTCTGACTACTGGATACAGGTTTCTTTAATAGCCCGAAGGTTAAGGGAATTAGAGAGGAAAATTGCTGCGGTAGCAATAGAGTGTAATTGCTGCGGATTGGACGCAGCACACTTGCGCTGCGTGCAATCCGCAGCGGCCAGATGTTACAGCATAGTGGATGGGATTTCAAGAAATACCATGCTCACTATGCGTTCCCGTGCACCCGCGGACACATGGCGCGTCTTTCTAGACCGCAGCATGTCAAATTAGATCAATACAGTGTATTGATTGCGGTGAATCCGCATGGTTCAATGAACAAATGCGGATTCACCTGCGTGCAGCGCTTTGGACGCCGCATAAAGTATGCTGCGTTCAAAACGCTGCCTGTATGGATGGTCTGCACATACCCTATGTGTCTTTTTATATAGTGTATGTAAACTTCTGGTTTCAACTGTATCTACAGATAACACATGCATTTCATTCACAGTTTTCTGGTAGAGATTTTCTTCTTTTCCTTTAATTTGTATTGTCAAAGCTCATGGTCCAGGTGGATTGTTTTCTAGGCTATACTCCTTGCTCATGCATGGGTAAGCACTGAGTGCTCCACTGACAGTACTGGATATATGGAAATCCAAAATTCCATCACTGAATGATGAGTTAGCTGTGCATTTACTTGAATCCCACTTATATGGGTCCCCACTATAAATAATAAGTTAAATTGGGAAGATATAAGGATGCCATGTGCCCAAAGTGTGGTACCCAAAATGTGGATTTTTGGCACATGATATGGGAATGTACAATTATTTGTTTCTTTTGGGAAGAAATACTAGAATTGTTATCTTTAATTCTAAATATTAATATTTCCAAAGAACCTTTGTTATGTTTAATATTTTGGATGAGGAAATGTGGACTCATCACTTTCGTGTATCTTTAAGTGAGTCACTATTCCTAGCTAGGAAAACGATAGCTATGAGGTGGATGGATAGATGGCCTCCCAATCGATCCATATGGATAAAAATAATGAACACAGTGCTTTCATATGAGAACTTTATATATAAGAATAGAAGATCTTTGAAAAGGTGTGCTGGATATGGGTTATAGCTCCACAACCAAGAGGTTCTCCTCAAAGACCCAGGAGCTGCTTTAAATAGGGGGTTAAAGTGGTTCTCCAACCTTAGTGTACAAGTCTGCAGTCAAATAAGTGACTGCAGATTTGTGAATCCTCACATTGCATGCTGTGAGGATTCTCCAGTGCTGGTACTGGGAGCAGAGGGTGTGTGACCGCAAATATGCGACTCAGACGTGCACAGCATGCCGGCACCGGAGGATTCTCCAGTGCTGTGAGGATTCTCTGGTGTTGGTGCCGGGAGCAGCAGGCTCTTGACCACAAGTACCGTATTTTTCGGACTATAAGACGCACCGGACAATAAGGCGCACCTAGGTTTTAGAGGAGGAAAATAGAAAAAAATGTAAGCACAAAATGTGGTCATGATCCACTATTAAGGGGGAGCGGGTCTGCTGGTATTGGGGTAATGTCCCCCAATTCTGATAATATCCCCCATCCTGGTAGATATGCCCCCCATTCTTATTATACATGGCCCCCATCCCCATCCTGGTATGCATGGCACCCCTCTATCCTGATATGCATGGCATCCATCATCCTTATCCTGGTATACCTGGCACCCCTCATCCTTATCCTAGTATGAATGGCACCCCTCATCCCTATCCTGGTATGCATGGCACTCCTCATCCCTATCCTGGTATGCATGGCCCCCATCATTCCTATCCTGGTATGTATGGCACTCCTCAACCCTATCCTGGTATGCATGGCACCCCTCATCCATATCCTGGCATGCATGGCGCCCCTCATCCATATCCTGGCATGCATGGCCCCCTCATCCTTATCCTGGTATGCATGGCACCCCTCATCCTTATCCTGGTATGCATGGCACCCCTCATCCTTATACTGGCATGTATGATCCCCCTCATCCTTATGCTGGTATGTATGATCCCCCTCATCCTTATGCTGGTATGTATGATCCCCCTCATCCTTATCCTGGTATGTATGATCCCCCTCATCCTTATCCTGGTATGTATGATCCCCCTCATCCTTATCCTGGTATGTATGATACCCCTCATCCTTATCCTGGTATGTATGGCCCCCTCATCCTTATCCTGGTATGTATGGCCTCCTCATCCTTATCCTGGTATGTATGGCCCCCTCATCCTTATCCTGGTATGTATGGCCCCCTCATCCGTATCCTGGTATGTATGGCCCCCTCATCCATATCCTGGTATGCATGGCACCCCTCATCCATATCCTGGTATGCATGGCACCCCTCATCCTTATCCTGGTATGCATGGCCCCCTCATCCTTATCCTGGTATGGATGGCACCCCTCATCCCTATATGCTGATCCCCTGTATGTAGCAGAGGCGATCGGACAGTTGCTGCTTCTAGTCTCCTATGGAGACTATAGAAGCAAGCAAAAAGTGAAAAAAAAAAAAGTTTTTAAAAATATAAAAAAATTAAAAAAATATAAAAGTTTAAATCACCCCCCTTTCGCCCCATTCAAAATAAAATAATAAAAAAAAAACCTACATAGACATATTTGGTATCGCCGCGTTCAGAATCGCCCGATCTATCAATGTAAAAAAAGAATTAATCTGATTGGTAAACGGCGTAACGAGAAAAAAATTCTAAACGCCAGAATTACATTTTATTGTCGCCACAAAATTGCAATAAAATGCAATAACGGGCGATCAAAACATCGGATCTACCCCAAAATGTTATCAATAAAAACGTCAGCCTGGCGCGCAAAAAATAAGCCCTCACCCAGCCCCAGATCACGAAAAATGGAGACGCTACAGGTCTCGGAAAATGGCGCTATTTTTTTTTTTTTGTACCAAATTTTGGAATTTTTTTTCACCACTTAAATATAAATGAACCTATACATGTTTGGTGTCTACGAACTCGTAATGACCTGGAGAATAAGAATGGCAAGTCAGTTTTAGCATTCAGTGAATGTGGTAAAAAAATAAATAAAAAACAACTGTGGTATTGCACTTTTTTTGCAATTTTACCGCACTTGGATTTTTTTTCCCGTTTTCCCGTACACGATATGGTAAAACTAGTAATGGCGTTGAAAAGTACAACTCGTCCTGCAAAAAATAAGCCCTCACATGGCCATATTGACCAAAAAATAAAAACGCTATGGCTCTGGGAACAAGGGGAGCAAAAAACGAAAAAGCAAAAACGGAAAAAGCTCTGGTCCTTAAGGGGTTAAAAATATCAGAAATTTGACAAACATTTAAAAACATTTGCAATTTTCAAACTTTGAATGATTATCTCTTTAATCCAGACAGTCATACCACACAAAAACATTAAAGGGGTTTTCCCATGAACATAAGTTAATTGTAAAAATTGGTTGTGTCTGACCGTGTACGGATCATGCCACAGATCCTGGGCGGGGGAGGAAGCAAAAGACAATACAGACATAACAGCAGAGGATCACAGAGGATTCATTTTGTGAGGTAAATCATTTCACTGCCTATTTTTAAACAATATTTTACCTCACAAAATGAATCCTTTGCAATCCCAGGCTGTAATGTCTGTATTGTCTTTTGCTTCCTCCCCGGCCCAGGATCTGTGGTATGATCCACACAAGGTCAGACACAACCAATTTTTAAAATGAACTTATGCTCGTGGGAAAACCCCTTTAATAAATAACATTTCCCTCATGTCTGCTTTACATCAGCACCATTTGTAATATGTTGTTTTATTTTGTTAAGATTTTAGAAGGTTTAAAAATGTAGCAGTAATTTTTCATTTTTTTTAAGGAAATTTACAAAACTTATTTTTTTCTGGACCTATTCAGTTTTAAAATGATTTTGGGGGTCCTATATATTGGAAATCCCAAAAAGTGATACCATTTAAAAACAGTACCCCTCAATGTATTCAAAATGGCTTTCAGGTAGCTTATTAACCCTTTAGGTGCTTTTCAGGAATTAATGCAAAGTGACATTACAGGAATGAAAAAAATGTATTTTTACCACCTAAATGTTGCCATCCATGTGATGTAAGTGTTGTTCACGGACAAATAGACTTGTATTAGCAATTTTCATCTGTGATACTGGAAAAAAAAAACACATATCTCTGTGAGGTTTGCACGGACACATGGTCCATGAAAAAAACATGGAAAAGTGTACAGCCCCATAGACTGTAATGGATATGTGATGGAACACGTATGTGCAACACTGGTGTCTGAGTAAGGCCCAACGTAGTGAAATAATTGTGCAAGGCTATGTTCACATGTGAAGCAGCAATCTGTTGCCAAAAAAAGTTGTACGGAGAACTTTTTTGTCCATTTAAAAAAAAAAATTATTTCAACTGGAAATTTAGTTTTATGTTACATTCCATTGCTGCTTTTTTCTATACTGATAAAATTTTGTTAACTAGCATTCAGGAATGCTGACAGATACACTTTACAGGGATGCTGTCAGCACAAAATGACTGTTTAAGCCTAACACAGGCGCTTGGTGCAGCCTTGGCATGGCAAAACAATTAAAGGGGTATTCCCATCTCCAAGATCCTATCCTAATATGTAGTAGGTGTAATATTAATAATATTACCAAATAAGTCCAATTAGAAATGTAGTATAATTTTTCTGATTGGCTGTGTCCATTTCCTCATGTGCAGGCATTGCAGGGCCTTAGGTATCCATGGTTACAACCACTAGGAACTAGCTGTCACTTTATCAGTGGACGTAACCATGGATACCTAAGGTCCTGCAATGCCTGCACATGAGGAAATGGACATAGCCAATCAGAAAAATTATACATTTCTAATTGAACTTATTTGGTAACATTATTAATATTACACCTACTACATATTAGGATAGGATCTTGGAGATGGGAATAACCCTTTAAGTGCACTTTTCCACCTATCAATGTCCTTCTCTGGCTCATGTAAAGTCAGACTTGTTGATCAAAGAAGAGGAGGGTGTAGCAGGATGGAAAACGTGTAGGTGGGAAGATGCACTGAACTGCCCAGTCCAGAAGGGGTACATAACATGTGCAGTCTGGAAACTACAGTTGGCGTGGATCAATTTGCATGACCGGTCCATTGGCCATGTCGTCATCAGCTGCCGGACAGGTGCCGTAAGAACCTAAGCTTTAGGCTGGGTTTACAGTAGCATAAATCATCGTCCATAAACAAATACATTGCCTGGACTGGTCGCAGGTCTCCTGCCATGAACTTACAGCCACATATGAAGCCGTCCGGATTAGGAAACTGGCCTTGTGGTTCATACACAAAGTACGTTGCCCAGACTGGACGCAGGTCTCCTGCCGTGAATTTACAGCCACATATGAATCAGTCCAGATTAGGAGACTGGCCTTGTGGTCCATATACAAAGTACGTTGCCCGGACTGGACGCAGGTCTCCTGCCGTGAATTTACAGCCACATATGAAGCAGTCCAGATTAGGAGACTGGCCTTGTGGTCCATATATGATGTACATTGCCCGGACTGGTCACAGGTCTCCTCACCTGAACTTGCAGTCATATATGAAGCAGTCCGGGTTAGGAGACTGGCCTTGTGGTCCATATATGACGTACATTGCCCGGACTGGTCACAGGTCTCCTCACCTGACCTTACAGTCATATATGAAGCAGACCGGGTTAGGAGACTGGCCTTGTGGTCCATATTTGACGTAAATTGCCTGGACTGGTCACAGGTCTCCTCACCTGACCTTACAGTCATATATGAAGCAGTCCGGATTAGGAGACTGGCCTTGTGGTCCATATATGACGTACATTGCCTGGACTGGTCACAGGTCTCCTCACCTGAACTTGCAGTCATATATGAAGCAGTCCGGGTTAGGAGACTGGCCTTGTGGTCCATATATGACGTACATTGCCCGGACTGGTCACAGGTCTCCTCACCTGAACTTGCAGTCATATATGAAGCAGTCCGGGTTAGGAGACTGGCCTTGTGGTCCATATATGACGTACATTGCCCGGACTGGTCACAGGTCTCCTCACCTGACCTTACAGTCATATATGAAGCAGACCGGGTTAGGAGACTGGCCTTGTGGTCCATATTTGACGTACATTGCCCGGACTGGTCACAGGTCTCCTCACCTGACCTTACAGTCATATATGAAGCAGTCCGGGTTAGGAGACTGGCCTTGTGGTCCATATATCACGTACATTGCCCGGACTGGTCACAGGTCTCCTCACCTGACCTTACAGTCATATATGAAGCAGTCCGGATTAGGAGACTGGCCTTGTGGTCCATATATGACGTACATTGCCCGGACTGGTCACAGGTCTCCTCACCTGAACTTGCAGTCATATATGAAGCAGTCCGGGTTAGGAGACTGGCCTTGTGGTCCATATATGATGTACATTGCCCGGACTGGTCACAGGTCTCCTCACCTGACCTTACAGTCATATATGAAGCAGTCCGGATTAGGAGACTGGCCTTGTGGTCCATATATGACGTACATTGCCCGGACTGGTCACAAGTCTCCTCATCTGAACTTGCAGTCATATATGAAGCAGTCCGGGTTAAGAGACTGGCCTTGTGGTCCATATATGACGTACATTGCCCGGACTGGTCACAGGTCTCCTCACCTGAACTTGCAGTCATATATGAAGCAGTCCGGGTTAGGAGACTGGCCTTGTGGTCCATATATGACGTACATTGCCCGGACTGGTCACAGGTCTCCTCACCTGACCTTACAGTCATATATAAAGCAGACCGGGTTAGGAGACTGGCCTTGTGGTCCATATTTGACGTACATTGCCCAGACTGGTCACAGGTCTCCTCACCTGACCTTACAGTCATATATGAAGCAGTCCGGGTTAGGAGACTGGCCTTGTGGTCCATATATCACGTACATTGCCCGGACTGGTCACAGGTCTCCTCACCTGAACTTGCAGTCATATATGAAGCAGTCCGGGTTAGGAGACTGGCCTTGTGGTCCATATATGATGTACATTGCCCGGACTGGTCACAGGTCTCCTCACCTGACCTTACAGTCATATATGAAGCAGTCCGGATTAGGAGACTGGCCTTGTGGTCCATATATGACGTACATTGCCCGGACTGGTCACAGGTCTCCTCACCTGAACTTGCAGTCATATATGAAGCAGTCCGGGTTAGGAGACTGGCCTTGTGGTCCATATATGACGTACATTGCCCGGACTGGTCACAGGTCTCCTCACCTGAACTTGCAGTCATATATGAAGCAGTCCGGGTTAGGAGACTGGCCTTGTGGTCCATATATGACGTACATTGCCCGGACTGGTCACAGGTCTCCTCACCTGACCTTACAGTCATATATGAAGCAGACCGGGTTAGGAGACTGGCCTTGTGGTCCATATTTGACGTACATTGCCCGGACTGGTCACAGGTCTCCTCACCTGACCTTACAGTCATATATGAAGCAGTCCGGGTTAGGAGACTGGCCTTGTGGTCCATATATCACGTACATTGCCCGGACTGGTCACAGGTCTCCTCACCTGACCTTACAGTCATATATGAAGCAGTCCGGATTAGGAGACTGGCCTTGTGGTCCATATATGACGTACATTGCCCGGACTGGTCACAGGTCTCCTCACCTGAACTTGCAGTCATATATGAAGCAGTCCGGGTTAGGAGACTGGCCTTGTGGTCCATATATGATGTACATTGCCCGGACTGGTCACAGGTCTCCTCACCTGACCTTACAGTCATATATGAAGCAGTCCGGATTAGGAGACTGGCCTTGTGGTCCATATATGACGTACATTGCCCGGACTGGTCACAAGTCTCCTCATCTGAACTTGCAGTCATATATGAAGCAGTCCGGGTTAAGAGACTGGCCTTGTGGTCCATATATGACGTACATTGCCCGGACTGGTCACAGGTCTCCTCACCTGAACTTGCAGTCATATATGAAGCAGTCCGGGTTAGGAGACTGGCCTTGTGGTCCATATATGACGTACATTGCCCGGACTGGTCACAGGTCTCCTCACCTGACCTTACAGTCATATATAAAGCAGACCGGGTTAGGAGACTGGCCTTGTGGTCCATATTTGACGTACATTGCCCAGACTGGTCACAGGTCTCCTCACCTGACCTTACAGTCATATATGAAGCAGTCCGGGTTAGGAGACTGGCCTTGTGGTCCATATATCACGTACATTGCCCGGACTGGTCACAGGTCTCCTCACCTGAACTTGCAGTCATATATGAAGCAGTCCGGGTTAGGAGACTGGCCTTGTGGTCCATATATGATGTACATTGCCCGGACTGGTCACAGGTCTCCTCACCTGACCTTACAGTCATATATGAAGCAGTCCGGATTAGGAGACTGGCCTTGTGGTCCATATATGACGTACATTGCCCGGACTGGTCACAGGTCTCCTCACCTGAACTTGCAGTCATATATGAAGCAGTCCGGGTTAGCAGACTGGCCTTGTGGTCCATATATGATGTACATTGCCTGGACTGGTCACAGGTCTCCTCACCTGAACTTGTAGTCATATATGAAGCAGTCCGGGTTAGCAGACTGGCCTTATGGTCCATATATGACGTACATTGCCCGGACTGGTCACAGGTCTCCTCACCTGAACTTGCAGTCATATATGAAGCAGTCCGGGTTAGGAGACTGGCCTTGTGGTCCATATATGATGTACATTGCCCGGACTGGTCACAGGTCTCCTCACCTGAACTTGTAGTCATATATGAAGCAGTCCGGGTTAGCAGACTGGCCTTGTGGTCCATATATGATGTACATTGCCCGGACTGGTCACAGGTCTCCTCACCTGAACTTGCAGTCATATATGAAGCAGTCCGGGTTAGGAGACTGGCCTTGTGGTCCATATATGATGTACATTGCCCGGACTGGTCACAGGTCTCCTCACCTGAACTTGTAGTCATATATGAAGCAGTCCGGGTTAGCAGACTGGCCTTGTGGTCCATATATCATGTACATTGCCCGGACTGGTCACAGGTCTCCTCACCTGACCTTACAGTCCGGATTAGGGGACCGGCCGGTCCTTGTGGTCCCTATATGGACAGTATATTGCGCTCCTGTACACCCAGCTTTAGCAGTACGATTACATACTCCAGCGGGATGTACAGCTGCGGGAGGTGGGAACGTGCTCTAGGGACCGGTAAAAGGGACATGGCTTGTATTAAGGGACCTAGTTGTGGAGAGACCTTCTGGGAGCCTGCTGCAGGATGTACGCCGCTCCTGTGCAGGTAGAACTACATGACACAGGTACTCTCTCATGGCGGGGACATATAGCATCAGCTAAACCTTGGTGCACGTAATTCTCCCGCTGAATCACGGCCTTGCGTCATTAGCCGCCTGCTCAGTGTGACGTCATCCATGGGCGCCGAGTGCTGGCGGAAGTAGCTCCGACAAGCTGAGAACATGGAGACAGCGAGCGACGGCAAAGCTCTGCCGCTTGTAGGCTTTGGGCAGGCGGTGATTGGACCCCCCGGGTCCGGGAAGACAACCTATGTCCGTGCCATGCATGCCCTTCTCACCAGCATGGGGCGCCGGGCTTCCATTATTAATCTGGACCCTGCCGGGGAGGACGAGCCAGGGGCAGCGGTCACTCTGCAGGAGCTTCTGGCTCTACCAGAGGTGATGGCGGAGCTGCGCCTGGGGCCGAACGGCGCCCTGCTATACTGCATGGAGTATTTACAGGGGAACCTGGACTGGTTACGAGACCGGCTGCTCAGTCTCCGGGGGACCTACCTGCTGTTTGACTGCCCTGGACAGGTGGAGCTCTACACCCACCACCCTGCTCTGCCCACCATCCTGAGGCAGCTGCAGAGCTGGGGGCTGAGGGTGAGCAGAGGGCAGCACAGAGGGGCACAGCAGTTACATTGGTGGGCTATCACATCTGTCACCATGATACATGGAGGTGGTTCCCCCAGTGATGTCACCAGCTAATGGTATAGAAGGGGTTACGTCTGGTCTCCATGTCT
The DNA here is from genome assembly GCF_046119375.1 of Phyllobates terribilis. Classification (NCBI taxonomy): domain Eukaryota; kingdom Metazoa; phylum Chordata; class Amphibia; order Anura; family Dendrobatidae; genus Phyllobates; species Phyllobates terribilis. The sequence goes on along the minus strand of NW_027362762.1, from coordinate 533,970,322 downwards.
GTGTGCTTATAGACCGTCCACATGACTTATTCGATGCTAATAGCCTTTACCGAGGTTGTTGTAGAAGGCTAAATTGTGCTGCTTTCCCGGTATTAGCTGGGGGAGTGGGCGCTCCTTTATGTGCGCCATGTATGCATTTTGCATTCTTGCAACTAGATGCGCTCAGCTTGTCTCCAAAGAAGTGAATTGAGAAACTGGACCCTACTAGTCGGCGGGTTACCACAAGTATGTGGTCACGTGTGCCCACGGCAGTACCAGGGAATCGTGGGAACATGTACACCACACGCTGTAATGATTGTGCAGTCAGATCAAGTGACCGCAGACTTTCTCCCAACCCTTTTTGTTTCTTATCCTTTACTGTAAAGCCCGGCAGCCGGACTGAGACTATTACTGGCACCCCATATTTTCAGAAGTGTTTTGTAGGTTGACATGATTTTTGGGTTTCAGATATCCTTTTAGACATATATTTCTATTGTCTCTCTTTAGTTGTGCGCTGTGCACCTTGTGGATTCCCATTATTGCGCAGACCCAGCTAAGTTCATCTCCGTTCTGTGTACATCACTGAGCACTATGCTTCACATAGAGCTACCCCACATCAACATCCTCTCCAAGGTGGACCTCATTGAGCAGTATGGTAGACTAGGTGAGCATGGAGTTATTTTTACGGCTAGTTTATAGCATTTTTGTTACATTATGCTGTAATACACAACAACATAATTGATAGTCCTGTTACTTTAATGGGTTTTCCCTTAACTTAAAGCGCACCTGTCAGCAGTATTGTGCTCAGTAAACTACATACACTGTCAGGTGGGCGACATTACACTGATTAAAATGATACCTGGGTTGATGAAATCCGTCCCGTGGTTCTTGTGTATTCTTTACTTTCAGTTTGGAGACAATGATATGTTCGTGATTCTGGGCAGCCTGTGGGGTGGGCTCTATCTGGTGCTCTGCTTACATATTCATCTATATGCTCTTATGACAGCTCACTGATCTTTCACTGACCTGCCTCCTATTTTACATAATGCATCTACTATTGTGGGCTAGGTAAAATAGGAGGCAGGTCAATGAAGGTACAGTGACCTGTCAGAAGGCAGACATAGGAATACGTAAGCAGAGCACCAGATAGAGCCGCCCCAGAGCACAAGCATATCATTATCTCCAAACTGAAAGTAAAGATTACACAAGAACCACTGGATGGATTTCATCAACCACGGTATCATATTAATCAGTGTAACGTCCCCCCATCTGACAGTGTATGTAGTTTACTGAGCACAATCCTACTGACAGGTGCGCTTTAAAGCACACGCGGACGCCATTTTGCTAGAGGAAAAAGAAATTTGCCTGCAGCAATATGGCCCCCGCCGCCCACGCAGTAGCATTTCTCGGTTGCCGAGAGATGCTACTGCTCATGCGTGGCGCCATATTTCTGCACCCAAATTATTTTTCTAAAAGCAAAATGGTGGGCGGCGGGAGCCATATTGCTGCAGGCAAATTTCTTTTTCCTCTAGCAAAATGCCGCTTACGCATTAGCATCTCTTGGCAAACGAGAGATGCTACTGCACATGTGCTGGCGGACATTTTGGGGAATGTAAATTTCAATGTGACAGAAATTACAAATTCAGTATGTAAAATAGTAGGCAGGTCACTGAAAGCACAGTGACCTGTCACAAGGCACAGATAGGAATACATGAATACATAATCAGAGCACATGCATATCATTATGGCAGAAATGAAAATCAAGATTATAAAAGAACCACTAGATGGGTTTCATCATCCAAAGTATCATTTTACTCCGTGTAATGTTGCCAACCTGACAGTGTATGTAGTTTACTAAGCACAATCCTGCTGACAGGTGAGCTGTAACGGGAAATTGTCCCATTGTGAAACCTTCAGCTCAGACAACATTGTAAAGGCTGCAGCTGATCAGCGCCCACTGATGGGCTGCACAAGTCACATGACAGTTTATCTAGAAACAAGGCAAAGACACCACATATCGTTAAACACGCCTAAATATCAACAACATGTACAAAAGTTTGAGAAACATGTACAACATATAAAACCTGATAATTATCATTTAGCACCCCCCTTAGGCGATAATATTCCAAATGTAAGCTCTACAATATGCACAGGTAAGTATGGTACATAGATATATAATGTGATATAAATACCAATTTCTAGAACAGTAAATGATAGTGCAAAACTGTAGACATGATGGGTGTGTGACTATACAGTAAGAAAATATATAGATATGTATATATTATTTCTAGAAGCCTAATGAACAATGATATGCCAGATATAAGCCCCAAAAAATACAGACACGTGTGCATGCACATATAATGACCAGTTTACCTATGTTATACTGTGATTAACAAATGTTTAGAACCATCAAAACTAATGTAGAGTAATATATCTCTCTCAATAGTATCTAGAAACATGATGGTAGTATAAAGACATACGCAAAAGAAACCTGCACCCCGACACAACCACATATGTCATGCATATTGCAAGGACCTCCTGGTATGTTTGGTATAAGAAATAATATACCCAAGCTGATCAGTCTAATACATGATATGATGCACGATTTAGAAAGTAGGGTAAAATGATCATTTCACTATATTATAAAGCCCCCTTTGTAGCTTATAGGTAAGAGATACAAAAAGGTGAAAATGTAGCCTAAATCTCTAGATAAATAGTGGAACAGCCAGATAGGGCTGGAGTTCATTATCCATGCCTAAGGTGGAGACTGAAAAGCACCAATAGGATCTGGGACATAGTTTAAGTCATGAGACTGATGGAGATGCTGCGTTGATCCAGGTGATAAGTAGCTATCCACAGCTGCTGCAGGCCCGGTGTTGGGACCAAGAAGAGTAACAGCACACATCACCGCTCTAGCCATTCACTGAGCTCAGTCTGGCTAGAGAAGTGAGACGCTGCTGACGTGACGTCACAACACCTGGACAGCAGTGGCGGGGAGTTGGCACTAGACCCAGGGAGGGGTGAGTACCTGATTAGTCCATTTTATGTACTTTACACACATTTTGGACCACTTTAGTGACGATGAACATCCTTTTTAAAAATTGTGGAAGTTGTCTGGAACCCTCACCATTCCTGAGAATGAAGACTATACAACATTGATGTGGCGCAAAAGTCTGCTACTAAATTTTTCCTTCATTTATTTAAAGGGGTTGTTGGACTTTAGGCTACAAGTCTGCAGTCACTCCATGTGACTGCAGACTTGTGAATCCTCACATTGCGCGCTGTGAGGATTTTCCGGTACTGGCAGCAGGCGCATGACCACAAGTATGTGATTTGTATATTTCCAGACACAATCCCACTAGACGTGTTCGGCCGCGTTCAGTTCACTTGTATTGAGTGAAGCCGCGCACATTTCGTCAGCACGTGTCCGCATGTATACAAATCACATACTTACGGTCACACGCCTGCCAGTACCAGAGAATTCTTAAAGCGTGTGCAATGTGAGTATTCACAAAACTTGTATCATAAGGCTGGACAACCCCTTTAACCACTTCGCACCAGAGCCTGTTTTTGCCTTCGTGACTGGGCCAATTTTTTCAATTCTGACCACTGTCACTTTATGAGGTAATTACTCTGGAACGCTTCAACGTATTCCCCTGATTCTGAGATTGTTTTTTCGTGACATATTGTACTTCATGATAGTGGTAAAATTTCTTCGATATAACTTGCGTTTATTTGTGAAAAAATCGGAAATTTGGCGAAAATTTAGAAAATTTTGCAATTTTCAAACTTTGAATTTTCATGCCCTTAAATCAGAGATATGTCACACAAAAGAGTTAATAAATAACATTTCCCACATGTCTACTTTACATCAGCACAATTTTGGAACCAAAATTTTTTTTTTGTTAGGGAGCTATAAGGGTTAAAAGTTGACCAGCGATTTCTCATTTTTCCAACAAAATTTACAAAAACATTTTTTAGGGACCACATCATATTTGAAGTCACTTTGAGGGGTCTTTATGACTGAAAATACTCAAAAGTGACACCATTCTAAAAACTGCACCCCTCAAGGTGCTCAAAACCACATTCAAGAACTTTATTGACCCTTCAGGTGCTTCACAGGAATTTTTGGAATGTGGAAGAAAAAAATTAACTAACTTTTTTCACAAAAATGTTACTTTAGACCCAATTTTTTTTATTTTTGCAGGGGTAACAGGAAAAAATGGACCCCAAATTTTTTTGTGCAATTTCTCTTGAGCGTGCTGATACCCCATATGTGGAGGCAAACCACTGTTTGGGCGCACGGCAGGGTTTGGAAGGGAAGGAGCGCCATTTGACTTTTTGAATGTAAAATTTGTTTGAATAATTAGCGGACGCCATGTTGCATTTGGGGAGCCCCTGATGTCCCTAAACAGTGGAAACCCCCCACAAGTGACACCATTTTGGAAACTAGACCCCTTAGGGAACTTATCTAGATGTGTGGTGAGCACATTGAACCCCAAGGTGCTTCACAGAAGTTTATAATATTGAGCTGTAAAAATAAAATTTTCACATTTTTCCCAAAAAAACGTTTTTCATTCCCTAATTTTGTATTATCATAAGGGTAACAGGAGAAATTGCACCATGAAATTTGTTGTGCAATTTCTCCTGAGTACGCCGATACCCCATATGTGAGGGAAAACCACTGTTTGGGCGCACTGCAGGGTTCGGAAGAGAAAGGAGCGCTATGTTGGCTGGGATAGGTGGCAGACACCATGTCACATTTGAAGAGTCGCTGACATGCTGAAACAGCAGAAACCCCCACAAGTGACCCCATTTTGTAAACTACACCTCTCAAGGAATTCATCTAGGGAAGTAGTGAGTATTTTTTAATTTTTAAATTTATACCATTGGGCAGTGAAAAAAGCATAATTATATTTTTACCACAAAAAAATGTTTTACAATCAGATTTTACATTTTCACACAGGGCAATGGGTAAAAATGGTGCCAAAATGTGTCACACAATTTCTTCTAAAAGTGGCAATACCCCAAATGTGGCTGTATCGTACCGCTCAGCCATACGGCGAGATCTGGGGGGGACGGAGTGCTATTGGACAATTGGAGAACAAATTATTGTAGAATAGGCATTTGGATTTGGGAGCACAAAATTTTCTGAATTTCTTTTGGGGGGCAAGGGCCATTTCGCTTTTCCAGAGCCTTTCTGCTACCAGTAACTTTGAATATTTTTAACAGATGACTTACCTGAGTGGGGACTAGCTTTTTTTGAGGACTGAGTTGAAGCTTTTATTGGGAACATTTTACGTAACATTTATCCGGCGCTCTAGGCTGAGCACTTACATCGGGGTTTCCATCTAAATTTCCAAGCGATATAATTCAGATGAAACCCCTGCGGGATCCATTCACTGTAATGAGGCAGCAGAGTTACTCTGGACTCCGTCTGGCCTCTGTTTAGCGGTGTCCTTTTTTTCAGAAGTGCACAAAACTGTGGCCAACCGCACTTTTATGCACGCCTAAAACAAATGACACCGTGGGATCCCAGGCTAGACGGCGTCCACAGTGGCCTATATCTGCCTCATTACAGGGAATCTTCCGTCATGGGTTCCGGCTGAATCACGTATTTCAGAGATTTACACGGAAACTCTGGTGTAAGCGCTCAGCGCAGAGCGCAGGATAAATGTGGGCAGAGCCTTACTGCGATCTTTGGGAGACCTAATAAACAAATCAGTAGCAGGTGAAGAATTGGTTTCATTTTTTACGCCGTTCCTCGTGCGGTATAAGTGATGAGATTACTTTTTTCTTTGGGTCGGTGCGATTACAGAGATACCAGATTTATATCGGGTTTTTATGACTGACAGCTGTCACACACTAAAGAGACGCTTTTTTTTGCAGAATCTAGTTTTTGCATCACCATATTTTAGAGCTATAATTTTTCCATATTTCGGCCGACAGAGTCATGTGATGGCTTGTTTTTTGCGGGACGAGTTGACATTTTTATTGGTACCATTTTTGGGTACGTGCCATTTTTTGATCGCTTTCTATTCAGTTTTTTGGGAGTTAAAATTAACAAAAACCAACAATTCAGGAATTGTTTTTTGAGTTTTTTTTTTTATGCCGTTCTGCGTGTGGTAAAAGTGATCAGGCAGCGTTATTCTTCGGGTCAGTACGTTTACAGCGATACTACACTTAGTGTATTTTTTTTTATGTTTTGGCGCTTTTATACAATAAAACAATTTTATAGAAAAAAATATTTTTTTTGCATTGCTTTATTCTGAGCGCTATAACTTTATTTTTCGGCTGATGGAGCTGTATGGCGGCTTTTTTTTTGCGGAACAAGATGACGTTTTCAGCGGTACCATTTTTATTTCTATTTTGCTTTTTGATCGCATTTTTTTCCACTTTTTGTTTGGCGATATGATGAAAAAGCATATTTTTTGCTCCGTTTTTTATTTATTTTTATTTCAGTGTGCACAGAAGGAGTTAATTAGTGTGACAGTTTTATAGCTCGGGTTGTTTCGGACGCGGCGATACCAAATATGTGTACTTTTTTTTGGTTTTGTAAAAATATACGGATTTATTGGTTTAATATTTTATTTATTTTGTGATTTTTTTTTTTTTATTTATTTTTTTTTTTTTTTAACAGTTTAAAAACATTTTTTTTTACTTTTTTTTACATTTTTACTTAGTCCCTGTATGGGGCATTCATTTTTATTTTTCTGATCACTGATCTCATGTAATGTAATAGACATGTATTACATTACATGAGATCTTCGCTGAATGTTTCACAGTCAGAGTCTCCTGCCTGGCTTCAGCTGCAGGCTGAGCCAGGCAGGACACCATATATGGCAGATCTGGAGGCGGTCATGTGACCTCCAGCTGCCATAGCAACCCCAGGTCCTGGAAGGTATCAGGGGTCGTCGGAGAGGTAAGTAAGACGACCCCCTCTCCTCTGTCTATCTTCTATATGCCGCGATCACTATAGATCACGGCATATAGAAAATAGCAAAGGGTTAACATCACTGGGACCTGATCCAATCAGGTCCCGATGATGTCCCCTGTCAGGGCTAACGCTCTGCACCGGAATCGCAGCGCTTGCAGGACCCTGGGGGTCCGGAGTGCTGCGAGGCCACCCACCGTTTTTAAACGTCGGCGCTGCACAGAGCCCAGCAAGCGCCGACGTTTATCTACAGTGGGCGGTCGGGAATCGGTTAAACTATTTGTTTAAATCAGAAAAATTAAAATAAAGCCGTAAATGATGAATCATGCTCATACTTCCTGTCCGGAAGAGTATTCATCTGTTTCATTATTATCCAAGGCATTCATTCATTATTCATTCTTACCCCTCCATACACAGCTGATAACACAATTGATGATTTCACAGCTCTTCCTTCACAATTGCTCTAGCACACGTTCATTAGATTCTTTAATACAAAGTATAGGTTTAGAGTCAGTGTATTGCTGCTAATGCACAAATGGATTCCCTGAAACTGGGACTATGAGTCTAAAATAAAGTCCTTGCAAGAGAAAAAAAAAAAGAGTAGCACTCACCAGTAAATGTAAAAAACAATCCTTTATTCTTGATCTATGGTAAAAACAGACGGGCAGGGGAGCATGTGGTGCACTGTTTGTCCTAACAGTGCACCACGTGCTCCTCTGCCCGTCTGTTTTTACTACGAATCAAGAATAAAGGATTGTTTTTTTTACATTTACTTGTGAGTGCTACTCTTTTTTTTTTTTTTCTCTTGCAAGAACTTTACCATAGACTTTCTTAACAGTAGCACCCGGTTAAAACTTGGAGGAGGTGTGAAATAGAATCCCACAGATATACTGGTATGCTGCAAGGGCTATGAATGGTGCATAGGTTCTGGTATTTTTCTGCTCTTAGGCTGGACACGAGTCTAAAATAATCTCAGTTGCTAATGTGAAAATTGTAAGATTTCTAGCTTTTCATTTTAAATACAGATTGTGACATGAAAAAAATCATCATGACAACATCCGGGTCACCAGACAGCAGGAAGATATTTTGTTCATGCACAGTGCATGACCAAAGTATCTTCTGCATCTGCAGCGCTGACAGTGCTCCATCCCTATGCTATACAGGCGATCAGAATAAAAAAAGTGAAAGTCCCATAGTGGGACACAGAATAAAAGTCCAAATAGTGTTAAATGAAAAAAAAAAAAGTGTAAAAATATTAAAAAAATAAAAAAAAATCCACCAAAAATAAAAATATAATGTACCATGTATCAATAAATATGAAAAAAAAAAAAAAACAATAAAAGTACACATATTTGGTATCACCGCGTCCGGAACGACCTGACCTATAAAACTGTCCCACTAGTTAACCCTTTTAGTGAACACGGTAAAAAAAAAAAAAAAAAACGAAGCAAAAAACAATGCTTTATCATCATACCGCCAAACAAAAAATGGAATGACACATGATCAAAAAGACTATAAGTAAACATGGTACCGCTGAAAACGTCATCTTGTCCTGCAAAAAACAAGCCACCATACAGCTCCATCAGCCAAAAAATAAAAAAGTTATCGCTCTCAGAATAAAGCGATGCAAAAAGACGCATTTTTTTTGTAAAATCTAGTTTTTGCATCGCCATATTTTGAGAGCTATAATTTTTCCATATTTTGGCCGACAGTCATGTGACTGCTTGATTTTTGTGGGATGTGTTGACGTTTTTATTGGTAACATTTCAAGCACTTGACCTTTTTTGATCGCTTTCTATTCTGATTTTTGGGAGGCAGAATAAACAAAAACCACCAATTCCGGAATTGTTTTTATGGGTTTTTTTTATGCTGTTCCGCGTCTGGTAAAATTGATAAGGTAGCTTTATTCTTCGGGTCAGTACGTTTAAAGCGGTACCACATTTATATCGTTTTTCTATGTTTTGGCGCTTTTACACAATAAAAGTTATTTTATAGAAAAATATATTTTTTTTGTGTGTGACAGCTGTCAATAATTAAAACCCGATATGATTCTGGTATTGCTGTAATCGCACCAACCCAAAGAATAAAGTCGTCTAATCACTTATACCGCACGAGGAACAGCGTAAAAAATAAACTCTAGGGTAAGGGTTGGGCTAGGGTTAGCGTTGGGGTTAGGATTTGGATTTTTTTTTTTTTTAAAAGTGAAGAAAAAAAAGATGACAATATGGTGACTAGTGTTGAGCGCAAGTGCTCGCTACTTGAGTTTGCATCGGGTGTTCTGGTATGCACTGAGCATCGTGATTGCTCGAGTGACATGCTCAAGTCTCCGCCCCATATACTTTGTGGCCAAAAAAACCTCACGGGGATTGCCTGCCATGCACGAGTGATCCCCGCATGTTTTTTTTTTTTTTGGGGTGTCTAATAACCGTGAAACATGCGAGTGCAAACTCAAGCATGTCACTTGAGCACCCGCGATACATGGTGCATACCCAAATACCTGATGCAAACTCAAGTAGCGAGCACTTGCGCTCAAGACTAATGACAACTTATTCAATATGATGACCTAATGTTATCAAATTCTGTGTCGTACTTCTGAATTCAAAATGTTCACTATTCCCCTTGATAAAATCCTTGAGGGGTGTAGTTTCCAAAATGGGGTCACATGTGGGGGGTTTCCACTATTTAGGCACATCAGGGGCTCTCCAAACGCGACATGGCGTCCGCTCTCAATTCCAGCCAATTTTGCGTTCAAAAAGTCACACAGTGCTCCTTCCCTTCTGAACTCTGCCGTGCGCCCAAACACTGAATTTTACACATATATGGGGTATTGGCGTACTCCGGAGAAATTGCACAACAGTTTTTGGGGTCCATTTTCTCCTCTTACCCTTGTGAAAATAAAAAAAATTGGGGCTAAAACATCATTTTTGTGGAAAAAGTTAGATTTTTTTATTTTCACGGCTCGATGTTATAAACTCATGTAAAGCACTTGGGTGTTCAGGGTGCTCACCACACATCTAGACAAGTTCCCTGAGGGGTCTAGTTTCCAAAATGGTGTCACTTGTGGGGGTTTTCCACTGTTAAGGCACATCAGGGGCATATCCGCTAATTATTCAAGCAAATTTTACATTCAAAAAGTCAAATGGTGCTCCTTCTCTTCTGAGCCCTGCCATGCACCCAAACAGTGGTTTTCCCCCACATGGGGTATCGGCTTACTCAGGAGAAATTGCACAACAAACTGCATAGTGCAATTTTTCCTGTTACCCTCATGAAAATGCAGTATTGGAGGCTGAAAAACATTTTTGTTGCAAAAATGTGAAAATTTTATTTTTACGGCTCAATGTTTTAAACTTCTGTGAAGTACCTGGGGGTTCAAGGTGCTCACCACACATCTAGATAAGTTCCCTGAGGGGTCTAGTTTCCAAAATGGTGTCACTTGTTGGGGGTTTCCACTGTTTAGGCACATCATGGGCTCTCCAAACGCAACATGATGTCTGCTAATTATTCAAGCAAATTTTACAATCAAAAAGTCAAATGTTGCTCCTTCCCTTCCGAACCCTGCCGTGCGCCCAAACAGTGTTTTTTTCCCCACTTATGAGGTATCTGCGTGCTCAGGGGAAATTGCACAACAGATTTTGGGGTCCATTTTTTCCTGTTACCCCTGCAAAAATAAAAAAAATTGGGTCTAAAGTAACATTTTTGTGAAAAAAGTTAAATGTTCATTTTTTTTCTTCCACATTCCAAAAATTCCTGTGAAGCACCTGAAGGGTTAATAAAGTTCTTGAATGTGGTTTTGAGCACCTTGAGGGGTGCAGTTTTTAGAATGGTGTCACTTTTGGGTATTTTCTGTCATAAAATTGGCTTTGTAAATTTTGTTGGAAAAATGAGAAATCGCTGGTCAACTTTTAACCCTTATAGCTCCCTAATAAAAAAAAAAAATTTGGTTCCAAAATTCTGCTAATGTAAAGTAGACATGTGGGAAATGTTATTTATTAACTATTTTATGTGACATATCTCTCTGATTTAAGGGCATAAAAATTCAAAGTTTTCAAAATTTTCGCCAAATTTCGTTTTTTTTTCACAAATAAACGCAAGTGATATCCAAGAAATGTTATCACAGTCATGAAGTACAATGTCATGAAAAAAACAGTCTCAGAATCAGGGGGATCCATTGAAGCGTTCCAGAGTAATTACCTCATAAAGTGACAGTGGTCAGAATTGTAAAAATTGGCCCGGTCATTAACGTGCAAACCACCCTCGGGGGGTAAAGGGGTTAATATTACTTTTCCGTTAAAAAAAAAAAGAAAAGTGACCTAGTGCTACACTTGCACCACACTCTTCATTCTCACGTTTGATGGGCGTAGCAGAGGCCGGACAACCACCAATCGTAAAGTTGGATATCCTAACAATATTCTACCCCTTAATATTTGTATTACTCAACTCTACTTGGTATTGTGACTCATTCTAAACTAAAAGTTGGACACTCATGGTTTATTGGGTATCTGAGTAATGGCTGTCTCCTTCCATTGCAGCTTTTAACATTGACTACTACACTGAAGTTATGGATCTTTCTTACTTAGTGGAACATTTGACCTCTGATCCATTTTTCCGACGCCACCGAAGACTCCATGAGAAGCTGGCCGAGGTCATTCAGGATTATGGGCTGGTGTCATTCATGCCACTTAGCGTCAAGGTGAAGCAAGATTGGACCGATTTCTGTGTAGTAAATAACTTGGAGTAAATCCATTTGTAAGAAACTCCATTTTAACTTAGAGAACCTGTCACCTGGTCAAAAGTGGCCAGTTTTTGCTCTTATTTTATTCCCACTGTTTCCCTGAGTAGTCTTTTTTTTTTTTTTTTTTTTTTTTTTTTACATTTTGAAATCTGCATATGGTTCGAGATATGGCTTTTTATGACTGCTAATTTTTATGGTCCTTACCAAGACGTCATGGCTTAAAGGGTAATAATGCAGATCTGCTTAAAGACAAGTCCCAGAGTCTCCTGTCTGCCCTGCCGCCTTGGTAAAGACCATAAAAATTAGCATTAATTAAAGAGGTCCATATCTGTGGAACCATATGGTGGTTGTTGTGTTATTTTTAAAATCCAACAAACCTGAATACTAATTTCAGCAGAGGGAATAAAATATAAGCGAAATCTGGCCACATTTGACAGGTCCACTTTAACCCCTTTACCACCCTGGGTTTTTACATTTTCATTTCTTTGCTCCCCTTCTTCCCACAGCCATAACTTTTATTTTTCCATCAATATGGCCGTGTGAGGGCCTGGTTTTTTGCGGGACAAGTTGTACTTTTAAAGACACCATTGATTTTACCATATTGCTTACTGGAAAACGTGAAAAAAAATTGCTGTGAAATTGCAAAAAAAAATTCAATGCCACAATTTTTTTTTTTTTTTTTTACCATGTTCACTAATTGCCAAAACTAATTATGATTCCCCAGGTCATTAAGAGTTTGTAAATACCAAACATGTATAGTGTAATGTCGCCCACCTGACACTATCTGTAGTTTACTGAGCACAATCCTGCTGACAGGTGCACTTTAAAGCATTGAGGTCTAGGGGGCAGCAGCTTCTCCCCTCCCCCTGTGCTCCTGATAAATCTCCAGTCAGCTCCTCAGTTTGCGTCAGAGGGGAAGGGTTGCCTGCACCAAACTCCTGGGTCAGGGGCCACCCGCGGACACAAAGTACAGACTGCACTGATAATACTTGCACTGCATTATCTGTGCAGTCTCCATGGGTAGAAGTGCAGAAAGACCTGTCATGATGTCATCAAGGCCTTATGACCACAGGTTATTCTGCCAATCTGAATGTGCGGTGCAGTCTAAATAAGCCCTCACTATACGTTACACAGAATTGCAGAGCCATTAACGAGATGAAAACATCAAAACCGTAACATTGGTGGATAAAAAAGTCTAGTCAGTGCTCTGCACGAAAGTGATTGGTAGGAGTAAAACGAAGGGAACAGAACAGTGCAGAGTGCACTGATAGACAGGGTTATATGAGAGAACATGCAATCAGTGACATCATTTTGTAGTAGACTCTTGGTTACAGGATATAATGAGGACCTGCAGCGGCCATGCGGGTGTGCATGGTGAGGGCCTGCAGCGGCTGGGGGTGTGCACTTTTTGTATGGCTGTATGATGAAAAAGCTTCTGTTTTTGTAATGTTCACTAAAGGGGTTAACTAGTGCCAGTTTTGTAGATCAGGTCGTTCTGGATGTGGCGATACCAACAGGGCTGTGGAGTCAGCAAGCCAAACCTCCTACTCATGACACCGACTCCACGACTCCCTCATACATGGCTCATATTTAAGTGATAAATTTACTGTAGAACAGATTCATCTCCGCTAAAAGTCTAGACCCTTAGATCAGGAATAGGACAGACATTTATAGGACATTTCATAACTTTCCCAAATTCTTATGAAAAAAGATTCCCCACAAACTGCATTGAACTACTGTACCCAATTTATTATATATATTATACCAACTCCACCAAAATGGACTCAGACTCCACAACCCTGTATACCAAATGTGTACATTTTTGTTTTCACATAAATATACATATTTATTGGTATTTTTTTTTTTCCTTAATATTTTACAATTGTTTAAAGCCTTTTTTTTACTTTTTTTTCCCTCTATGGGACTTTAACTTTTATTACTCTGATCACTGATCTAATGTGTTGCAATGCACCAGAACTGAAATGCATTATACCGGTCAGTGTTAAGACTGACAGACCATGCTCTAAAAGGCATTCTAACAGGCCACCATAGCTGACAACGACAAGGTCATTATTTGTTTAAGTTGTGGGAGTGCCAGTCATGTGGGAGAGCGAGCTTCCTCTCCTAGCCTTCAAAATGCTGCAATCTCTATTGATTGCGGCATTTAGAGGGTAAAACAGCTGGGGCAGTGCAGGCACCTTGCCTGGCTGTGACAGCCGGGGCTTGGCTATCACTTAAAATGATCTACCTGCGGCTACAGTGTGCGCGCTATTAAGGAGAGTGAATGGTCGCTGCTCCCCACGCACACACAGTTCCGGCGTGGGAGCAGTGACTATTCTGGCACAACATCTCACAGTGTGCACACTAAGTGCACGACTTGGCTCACACTGTGAGATCCCTGTCGGCAGCAGAGCAGGACGCAGCGCTGGAGGAGAGAGGAGGTGAGCATAATTGTTTATTTTTTTTATTTTTTGTATGTGCAGCGTGATGGGGATCAGGGGATGCCAAGCGTACCAGGAAAAGGGATGAGGGGGGCCATACATAAGCAGGTTGAGGGATGAAGGGTGTCATACATACCAGGAGCCGCGCAGCAAGTACAGTGTGCACGCTATTAAGGAAAATGAATATTCACTGCTCCCCATGCCCATAGGCGTGGGGAGCAGTGAATATTCATTTTCTTTAGCAGCGGGCACAGTGTAGGATGCAGCAGCGGGCTACTGCCTCCTGTGCCCCGCTCCTCTGCCGCTGCAGCTCCCCCCACACCCTTCACCACAGAGTGTGTATGTGTGATTATATATATATATATATATATATATATATATATATATATATATATATATTTATTACATACACACAGGGTGGTCCAAAAGTAGGTGGCCAGAAAATAACATTTATTTTGATTTATATATAAAATTATATTTACTAACACAAGCATAACATTCACAATTAAATTTTATTCTGAACAATATTACAAAAGCCCTTGCTGTTTTCCATTACAATTTGCACAGCTTTGAAGTCTGCCTCTTACGCTTCGACAAACTTTTTTGCACAAGTCTCTTTGGGTATTAATTTCTTGAAATGCATCTCTTATGTAATTTTTCAAATCAATGACACTTTTTGGTTTTCGACTATAAACTTTGTCCTTGTGTACTCCCCAAAAGAAAAAATCCATTGGGGTCAAGTCTGGTGAATGTGCTGGCCAATCAAATGGGCCTCTTCGGCCAATCCATTTATTAGGAAATGTTTCCTCAAGATACTCGCGGACTACTCTTGAATAATGTGGAGGGGCCCCATCTTGTTGGAAATAAAGGTCATCTGAATTAGGCTGTTGCTGTAACTGGGGAACAACTTGATTCATTAGAATTTCGAGATACTTATCTCCTGTGACTGTTCCATCAAAAAATATTGGTCCTAAAACACCAAAACTTGAAATAGCGCCCCAAACATTGACACCAGGCTCATTTAGTTATTGCTCAAATGTTAAATGCATGTTCTCATACTAGTAAATATAATTATGTCTGTTAATATGGCCGGATAATTTGAAAGAAGCTTCATCACTCCACATAATGTTATCTAAAATTACTGGATTTTCTTCAATTTCGTTAAGCATAATCTCACTAAATTGCAGCCGCCGATCTGGATCATCCTCCAATAAACCGTGAATTAGACGTGGACGATAAGCTTTCCACCCAATAGATTTCAGGATTCGCATGATAGAAGCTCATGAAATTCCCAATTCCAAAGAGGCTCTTGTGGTGGACTTTTTTGGACTCTGAACAAATGTTTCAGCAACAAGTTGTTTATTATCTTCTGTACAGACTGCTTTGGGTCGACCAGTTTTTGGAGCATTAAGGATTGAGCCAGTGGCATTGAATTTGTCACGAATGCCGTAAATGGTTTGTCTCTTTGGGGTTTGAGTACCAAATGTTTCAACCCAATTTGCTCTAACGGTTTCCGCATTTTGAGATTTTCAATACTCTGTTAAAATCCATTTTCTTTGATCTGTATTTAAATGATTTGCCATTATTTGTTATCTGAATTATCTGAAAAGAAAACAGATTTGGGGGAGATCTATCTGTGAAAGCTAGATCTGTGAAACTGGCTCAGTTGCCCTTAGCAACCAATCAGATACCACCTTTCATTTTCCAAAGAGTCTGTGAGGAATGAAAAGTGGAATCTGATTGGTTGCTAATGGCAACTGAGCCAGTTTCACCTTATCACTTTACACCATATTTGATAAATCTCCCCCTTCATAACCTTATTACACTTTCTGTCCACCTACTCTTGAACCACCCTGTGTGTGTGTGTGTGTGTGTGTGTGTGTATGTATATATATATTTGGTACAAATTTATACAGGATCGCTGCAGAAATTACTACATTTGAACACTGAACATAGCCAAGCTTACAGGGACTATCATTTTATTGTTAACAACTTTTTTGCTATGTGTTTTCTTAGGATGAAGAAAGTATGCAGTGCGTCTTGGCTGCTGTAGACAAAGCCAGTGGCTTTTGCTTTGGGAAAGATCAATCACTTGGAAATCTTATGTCTGTAGCGATGGGAGCAGATTTCCATTTCACTTCGTATCCTTTTCTTACAAGTAAGTATGGCCATGGGCATAATTTTAGAAAAGGGAAGGACTAAATACTAGAGATGAGCAGATCGCTTTGCATAACCATGGTCCAGGTCAGTGCTCTCTGGCTGTGGATAGGAGCTGTGCAAATTTACTTACCCTCTGGGATTCCAGGCTCGGCTTATGATTAGCCAGATTGACCAGACGTCACCTGTACACCACACAGATGACGTCACTCCGGGCTGGCATTTACAATGCTGCGCTGTTGAACTTGGAAGATCGGGAAATTCAAGCAGTTCCTGCCTACAGCTAGAGAGTACTGACCTGGACCATGGTTGTGTGGAGTGATCTGCTCACCTCTATTAAATACTCTTACAATCTGCCTATTATTAGCAGATTTGGCTTTTTTCTTTCATTATATTTTTTTGTTAGGCACTGATTTGAAGCATTATAAAATCATCTACCACAAGTTAAGGAGAGTATACTTGCTTTTATGTTACAGTATATTGCCCAATTTTTTTTCTTTCCTTTTGGCTTTGGGAACAGTAATCTTGGAGAGATCAGATATAATTTCTGGATATCCCTAAGTATTGCATATATTGTGGTGGGTTTGTTTATGTCCATAAATGCCAGATATTCTATGGCACTGTTTCAATAACCTCTAATTTGTTCAGTGTGATAATATAGAGCCTGTTGAGTTGTACTGTAATGACTGTGTACAATGTGGACTTAGCTTACTAAGCCCTGCTGTGTGTAACTAAAATGCTCACTTGCTATGAGCGCTGACCGCTGGGTGGCGCTCATAGCATCCTGGCAATGACAACTTCAGGGGTCTCCTGCAGACCCTCCTGGGTTGTCATGGCAACCCATCGGTGACCCGCGGTAATATGACACGGGCGTCGAAGGGCGGGACTAGTGTCGTGCTTCTGGCGTGGCAATGTTAAATGCCACGATCCGAGATTGACAGCGGCATTTAACATGTTAACAGCCGTGGGTGGATCGCAATTCCACCCGCAGCTGTTAGGGGCACATGCCAACTGATGAGATCAGCTGTCACATGCCCGGTAACATGTGGGCTCATCGCCGGAGCCCGAATGGAGTGCAGGCATACCAACTTGGACGTACTCATACGTCCAATGTGGTAAAGGGGTTCTTTGTCAGTGTAATGGCTGATCTCAGTGCAGAGCTTGTGTGGTTATAACTGACACCTCTGCAGGTTCCTCTAAGTGCTTCTCCTTCTATCTCACAGGCAGCCAGGGTTGCAACACTGTTGCAGTACAGCAGAGCTGTAAGAGCTGCAGCTGCTAAGGTATTTGCTGTCAGACAAAGTTCAGTTCTACTGTTCTGTGTTAGTTACATGACTCGCATTGGTAACTCCCCCTTTCATTTATAATAAGCTCTGAAGGCAAAGTCTCATACAGACCGTAGCTCTGAACAGCTCATTTACATATAAGCAAAACGTGGATTTCTCTGGAATAAGACATCAGATCGCAGATATCAAGGTATCATTTTATTCAGCTTCCTGTTACCTACATGCCCATATAAATGGCTTAAGAGGGTTGATCCTACTGACAGAATCTCTTTAATAATTTTTGTGTCTACTAAATCCTTAACCCACACTCCAGAACACTGGCTTTTCAGGAGAAATATGTTGAAGAAGCAAAAAAAAACATAGAAGAAGAAACTTTAGACTTATGATCACCAGTCCTAAAGCTTTCATATTTGTGAGTCACTGAGCCACCAAAAATACTATTGGAATGGAAGCAAAGCCTTACTGGATTCAATTTAATTTTCTGCACTAATATTACACCTCTTGCGCAGAGTTGTAGTCCAGCAATGTCATTAAAACCGGCAACACAACCTTTATGTAACTACAACTCCACTGAAATATCACAGTGAACATGCCTAGAGTTTTGGATGGCGGTTTTCTAGTAGGTTCTAGTATGTTCTACATTGTATTTCGAATGATTGATGTTAAAATTTCTGAACTCTTCAGAACAAGCTTAAGATTAATGTTGTAAATTATTTTTTTTATGAAGAAAAGAAACATTTATTACCAGATATGTTGTGTGACACTTTCTGAAACGTTCATGAAAAATTCTTAATAGGATATCTTCTGTCTCCACTAGTCTTAAAGAGGTTGAGCAGGTTTGGGATGAAAGTCCACAGTCTTTGTGACTGCAGCCTTCTGAATTCTCATTACTCGCACCGCAATCTGTCAGGATTCTTTGGTGTGGAGACACCCCTCATCCCCAATCCTGGTTTGCATGGCCACCTATCACTGCACACATTAAAAAAAAAATAAACACTCATACTCGCCTTCCTTTCTTCTACTCCTGCGCTGCATCCTGTTCTGCCAGCAGCAGCTCACCTCCGCATCTGAGCAGCCTATGATGTCACTGCCATGTGCCCTCAGACGCTGAGGTGAGGTGCGGGGATATTCACTCCTCTCCACGCCGGGACTATGTGCGTGGAGAAGAGTGAATATCCCTGTTCTTTAAAGGCGTGCGCACAGTGCCAGCAGCACCGCATCTCCCGCTGCGGCTCAGCTATCTTTTGTGCCCGCTACTAAAGAGAATGCATATTAACCCTTCTCCACGCCCATGGGCGTGGAGAAGGGTGAATATGTATTCTCTTTAGCAGTGGGCACAGAGGATCACTGAGCTGCAGCAGTAGCTGCGGTGCTGCTGACACTGCACTTGCTATTAAAGAAATTAATATTCACCCCTCTCCACTCCCATGGGTGTGGAGAAGAGTGAATATTCATTTTCCTTTAGCAGCGGGCACAAGTGGTAGCTGCAGCAGCGGCTACTGTGTGTGCCCAGCTCCGCCGCCGCAACCCACCAATCGTCTGATTTTCATTTGTATGCAATCCATATGGCATTTTTTTTATTCATCGCAAACACATACTGGCAGACTTTTTGAATGCCTGGCACTGGATAACTGATCCTGAAATACCTGGTATCCAGCCCCTTATAAAGTTGTTCTGTGTCTGCTTCAGAATCTCTTTTCCACTTGGACTCTTCATTACTAACATATTACTGTACCAGCATCATGATTTTAAGTCCAACTTGGTAAATATGGCCATCTTAACAAGGCCTAGTACTGAATATTGTCAGATGTACCATATATCACCTATGGAGTCTGGTTTCTCAAGCTGAAACATCAGATTTGCCACATTGCATTATCATAAACTAAAGCAGCAGTTTGTTGCTGTGCAGATTTTGAATGACGTCGCAAAACCTCAGCATAAAAAAAAAAAAAAAAAAAAAAATTAGAGTAGGTTCACACGTCATGTATTTGCTGGCACGTAAAATCTGATTAATTTTTAAAGTACGAGTTTAATATGAATCTAGTCTTGTTGAGAAAGTGACCTCTGCGCTCCACACAACAGCCACTGCTTCAGCAGATTATAAATGCAGTGATGTGATGCTGGAAACTGCCAAATACAAGACGGGTGGAGTATTGCAATAAACTCTGCATACACGTTACTATTTGTTAAAAGATGGAGACGATCACTGAAGTACTACTTTAATTATGCTTTCTTACAAATAGAAATAAGTCTAGTGAACAGCGAATTGTGGGGAATTTTATTTATATGTTTATACACACATGCATATAGTACTGTTCCAAAGTTTTAGGCAGCGGTAGGGAAAAAATAAAATGCTTCAAGTTAACACTTCTATTTTTGAAAATGCTGTTAATAGTTTATTTTTATCAATGAAGAAAAGAGAAATCTAAATCAAATCCTTATTTAGCATGACCACCAGCATCAGTTCTCCTCTATACACTTGTACAGTTCTTGAAGGAACTCAGCAGGGAGGTTTGTTCCAAACCTCTTGTAGAACTAACCACAAGTCTACAAAATGTGGATGTACGTTTATGAAAAACCTTCTCGCTCTTCCTGTAATCCCACACAGACTCTATGATGTTGAGATCAGGGCTCTGTGGGGGTCATATCACTTCCATGACTGCTTGTTATTCTTTGCACTCAAGATAGTTCTTAAAGGGAACCAGCCTTGTCCGTTTGTGTTTTAAACTGCCCCCCAGTGTGTTGTTAGTGATGCCTTGTACATTACTAACATTTTCTCAAAAAAAAAAGCTTCCAGTAGATATGTGTAAAAGCACTTTAAAGCATTAGTAGATTTCATCACATACCTTTAATTTCAGTCATTTGGGTGGTGCTTTTCACCGGTTCAGTCACTGTCCTGTTTAAAATTATTCACGCCCACCGCATTGTAATTGCTTGCTGTGACTGGCCTGATGTCATAGAAATCCTGTGCTTGCACACTGTCCATCAACTCCCCGGGCATGCGCACTGAATCTGGGTGTACATCATCCGCTTCTTTTCACATTTGCGCATGCTCGGGAACCTCCGTGAGTCAGTGGCCACATGATAGTTTGTGAGCATGCATGCATGCTATGCGCGCCACTGTCTTCCTGCTCACCGCCGTGGAGCATGCACACATGTGAAAAGAATCAGTGTTGTGGGCGTGAATAATTTTGAACAGGACTATGACTGACCGTGACTGAACCGGTAAAAAGCGCTACCCCTACGACAAACTAAAGGTATGTGATTCACTCTACTAATGATATAAAGTATACTGGACGCTTTTCTTCGAGAAAACAATGTTAGTGATGCACATTGCATCACTAACAACACACTGGGGCAGTTTAAAACACAAAAGGGACATAACAGGTTCCCTTGGACGATATTGGCTGTATATTTGGGGTTATTGTCCTGCTGCAGAATCAAGGTTGGAGTCTATGAACCTGTTGCCATTTTTCTACATGTCAGTTTCTAGATTTCTGTATATACAGTACAACCCCTGACAAAAATTATGGAATCACCGGGCTTGGTGGATGTTCATTTAGTTGTTGAAAAAAAGCAGATCACAGACATGGCACAAAACTAAAGTCATTTCAAATGGCAACTTTAGGGCTTTAAGAAACACTAAAAGAAATCAAGATTAAAAATGTGGTACTCAGTAAGGGTAATTTTTTTTTAGACCAAGCAGAGGGAAAAAAATTATGGCATCACTCAATTCAGTGGAAAAAATTATGGAATCATGAAAAACACAAAAGAACACTCCAATACATCACTAGAATTTTGTTGCACCACCTCTGGCTTTAATAACAGCTTGCAGTCTCTGAGGCATGGACTTAATGAGTGACAAACAGTACTCTTCATCAATCTGACTCCAACTTTCTCTGATTGCTGTTGCCAGATCAGCTTTGCAGGTTGGAGCCTTGTCGTGGACCATTTTCTTCAACTTCCACCAAAGATCTTCAATTAGATTGAGATCCGGACTATTTACAGGCCATGAAATTGACCTTATGTGTCTTCTTTCAAGGAATGTTTTCACAGTTTTTGCTCTATGGCAGGACGCATTATCATCTTGAAAGATGATGTCATCATCCCCAAACATCCTTCCTATTGATAGTATAAAAAAACTGTCCAAAATATCGATGTAAACTTGGTCATTTATTGAAGATGTAATGACCGCCATGCGTCATTACATGTGTCTGCTCAAACTGTCAGAAACAGACTCCTTGAGGGTGGTATGAGGGCCCAACATCCTCAAGTGGGTGTTGTGCTTACAGCCCAACAACGTGCAGGACGATTGGCATTTGCCAGAAAACACCAAGATTGGCAGATTCGACATTAGCGCCCTGTGCTCTTCACTAATGAGAGCAGGTTCAGACTGAGCACATGTGACAAAGTCTGGAGACACCGTGGAGAACGTTCTGCTGCCTGCAACATCCTCCAGCATGACCAGTTTGGCAGTGTGTCAGTAATGGTGTGGGGCATTTCTTTGGAGGGCCGCACAGCCCTCCATGTGCTAGCAGAGGTAGCCTGACTGACATTAGATACCGGGATGAGATCCTCAGACCCATTGTGAGACCATATGCAGGTGCAGTGGGCCCTGGGTTTCTTCTGATGCATGACAATGCTAGGCCTCATGTGGCTGAAGTATGTCAGTAGTTCCTGCATGATGAAGGCATTGATGATTTGGACTGGTCTACCCGTTCCCCAGGCCTAAAGCCAATCGAAAGCATCTGGGACATCATGTCTCATTCCATCCACCAACACCACATTTCACCAAAGACTGTCCAGCAGTTGAGTGATGCTTTAATCCAGGTCTGGAGATTCCTCAGGAGAACATCCACCGCCTCATCAGAAGCATGCCCAGGCATTGTAGGGAGGTCATACAGGCCACACACACTGAGCATCATTTCCTTGTCTTGAGGCATTTCCACCGAAGTTGGATCAGCCTGTAATTTGATCTTACACTTTGATTTGGAGTATCATTCCAAATCCAGACCTCCATGGGATATTAAAAATGATCAATGTAGATCAAAATTGTTTTATTGTTCTCAACATATTCCACTGTAATGAATAAAGATTTGCAACTGCAATATTTCATTCAGTGATTCTAGGATGTGGTATTTTAGTATTCCCTTTATTTTTTTTTGAGCAGTGTAGTTGAGACACTTGCCCTTGTTTCCATGTCGAAGGTATGTTTTTTGGCCGCAATTCTTCCAAGAAAACCACTTCTGGTCAAACTTCTAACACTAAATAGGTGTAGCTGGGTTCTGCTGGTTGCTGCCAGTTCTAAGCTGGTTGCATTGCTAGACTTCTTACGATTTCAAAGGGAAGGGGTCTTTAATCTGCTGAACTAGCTTTCCTTGGCTGACCACTGCATCTGCTGTCCTCAACTTTGCCCATTTCATGGTGTCCTCAATGCTGAGAAATACGGGCAGATACATATTAATCATGTAATACACCCAATTGGTTCACTAAGGCTATGTTTACATGTTCAGTAGTCATTCATTAGAACGGATCCAGCATCAATCCGTTGACAAAAAAAGTTGTGGAGACAACTTCGTCAAAAAAAAAAAAATTCTACTGGATCCCTTTAACATTGAAGTCTATGGAACACGGATCCATTAATTAGCCATCCATTTCTCATTTGTTTGAAAAGGATGTTTTTTGCTTACTGGATCAGTTTCAAACGGGAGAAAACCAGATGGCTATTTAACGATCCGTTTTGCATAGAAATCAATGTTGAAAAAACCGGATCAAGTTGAAAGGGTTGTTTTTTTTGTCTGCATATCTTTGGGTTGCTGCTGGATCTGTTCTAATGGATTATTACTGGACATGCGAACATACAATCGTAGGCTATGATTGGGGTCATTGTGCTACTGCAGAATAAATGTAGAGTCAATGTTGTTAAGAACCATCTTCTGCGTAAAGAAGAACAAGGAGTCCTGGAAGTTATATGACCCCTACAGAGCCCTGATCTCAACATGGAGTCTGGGATTACATGAAGACAAAAAAAGGATCTGTTTAAGCCTCGATCTACAGATCTCTCTCTGCCTAGTTTTCCAAGATATTTGCAAAAACCTCCCTGTGAGTTATGCAATTGTATCTAGAAAAATTGATTCTTTTTTTTTTCACTTTATCACTCAAAATTCAAACTATTAACATTTCTTCTTTTGAAAGCATTCTTACTTTGCAACACTTTTCCCACACCTGCCTAAAACTTATCTGTAGTACTGTGGATCTCTCCAAACATACTGCATCATGGAACTGGGGACATCATTCATTGTTACTCACTGGACTAAAGAAGCAGCGCTCACGTTTAAAAGCGGTTTTATTGAGCCCATAAACCCAGATCTGGATTTACCATAATAAAGTGAATTGTATTTGTGACAGTTGTAGCCAAGCACAGCTAAAGCCACACAGTGATAATTTAGCACAAAGATATACTCCTTTATTAGTTCATTGTCCGTGTAATAAAATATTCCAAACCCCCGTTCCCAAACTGTGCCCATTATGTCCAAGGGAGGAAGTTCACATGTAAGGCTGTTCCAATCACCCAGTACCCCAAGAAATAACCAAGAATAATTTTTGTCCTTCGTTGAAGTGAAGTCCAGCCCAAAAGTAATTGAAGGACTGGGTTGGAGATAGTTTTACTTTTCTTGAGACCCCAAATCCATGGTTCATTCTTGTGCAGCATATGTGAACAGAACCAATATAGCACAGGGCAAGATGAAAATAGGAGCCTCGTTAGCACCTGAAAATACAAAATAAAAAACATACATTACCATCATCACCTTGTTCTACCATTACATTCTCTAATTTCATTTAATGAGTACAGGATATAAATAGTATCCATATACTAATCTACCAAACAACTCCATGTTGCTTAGCTCTGTGGATACCCATCGAGGTTACGTTCATCAGTAACCACTTGAGATTGGTTATAATATGGTGAAACTAGAAGATTATCTGGACCCATTTTTCTCCATCTCATACAGATTTCATGTTGGACAGCTTTAGGACTAAAATCTGTAGATATTTCTGTATAGTATTAATGTAACCATATGTCATTAATATTTCATAGATTATTATGGGCACATTTACCTGCACATGCATACACAGGAAGCCAAACCCTGTTAATACTGCAAGATGTGTCACATAGACAAACACTTGAGGCCCACAGAAACCACTTGCAGGTTTACCCTGCACTTTGCACAGGCCCAGTGTTCTGCATAGCTCCAGATTGGACGATGTATATTGCAATATTGTAGATACACTCAGAATTAGAACAGGTAGAGCCAGCAGGAAGTTGGGCAGCTGCTGGAGCTTGAAGTATCGAAACAATCCAACATCCCAATATTCACTTTGTATATGTGAATATGCTAGCGGAAGCCTAAATGAGCACCAGGCAGGAACTGACTTCTTGTGCATGCGGTATCCCTTTTCCATCGCTAGTGTTACTAGTGCTTGAGGTATTTGGTCATTTCCATTGGATTCAAGGCAAGATTTGACATAACAAAAACCTTGGAACAGCACAAAAGGTAAAATAACTAAAATAATGCCATATCCTGTCTTCATCAACTGCCTGCAATTCCCTTTCCTCTGTACCACTGCCTTTACTGTGGAATGTATCAAGAAGCCTGCATTAACCAGGCCATTGGAACGAGCAGCAGTGGCAAAAGAGAGGAAAGCAGAGGCACAGAAAGTCCGTGACTTGTGCAGTTGCCACAGCCCAGTAAATGTAGCCAGTGCATAGAGACTTTCCGAGTAGGTAGTAGTCATGAAGATGGAAACTGGGCTCATACAAAAAAGAAGTGCAGCAAGGAACGCTGAACGACGGGACTGCAAAGTCACACAGCCAAGTAGGTACAACGACACTGCTGCCAGGGTAGAACATGCACAGGTTAGAAAGGCAGAAGAAATCAGCAACCGGCTCCGCAGTCGCAGCAGCCCCGCTAGTGGCAGAAGTGGTCCTCGGGCTAGGCCTCCGATAATCAGTGGAAGGAGCGGGAAGAAAGCCATATTGTGCTCATACACATAGCCATGCTCCGCTATAAACAGGAAGTGTTCTGCATCCCATCGTCCCAGACCAGCACAAAACAGTTCTACCACGCGGTCAGCCAGAGAACTACGTCCGAGTCTTGGTGGAGAAAAGGCGTCAGCGTTGTGATCGGGCAGCAGGAGATTGAACGCCACCTTGTGAAGAAAAACAAGCATTTAGAATTCGGCTTCTGCCACTTCTATGCCATCAAGCCCACTCCCTAAATCTACTCGCCTGCATTAGAAACGTTAGGCCCCGACACCACAGAGAGAAGCGCAGAACCTCCTGGAAGAAAGGGTCCTGGCTCCACCACATAGTGCGCCTGCTCCAGGGCCACCCCATGACAGGACCTATGGACGGAAACAGTCAGGGTATTCAGGGATCACACTGCCATCGCCTTATTAATCCTGCTAAGCCAGCCATGTGCGCCCTTCATGTTTAGGATCAATGGGGGTCCTAAATGCTGGTTCCCGCCCATCACACAGGCATGACCTAGCACTGCTCCTTTCTGGAGACTACTGTTATTGCAGTCCGTTCACATGTGTTTGCGATAATGTCACACAGTACAGAATGATGGTGGTACAAAGCCGCCTTATGGAAAAGAGTGGGCAGAGCGCTTTCTACACTGCGCAGGCTCTGGCGGGGTGACGTCACAGCAATGCGTCTGCGGCTGGGATGCTGCGTCCTTACCGTCTGATCACCACTGGAGGGAGCTCCAGACATATGAGCGGAAAACCCTTTACTCAGAGAGTAGGAATATCAATGTAGTCCCGGCCGAAACAAAAGAGACCCAGCTGCCGCTTCTTTAGGGCTGTGCTGCTACATGGCACATTACCGAGCCTCACCCGCGGTGTAGCGTACTTCCCGGTACGTCACATCCGCCCGCCGGCATCACAGACCGGTCTCTGAACAGTGCAGAAAGCGTGGCTTTACAAGAGGCGATTAGGGTGGGAGGGGCGAGAGCAGAGGGTGGAGGGAGGCCATTAGGAGTGACACTAATCTGCTGCATGGGAACAGGGACTAGCTGCTTGCTCTGAGGACGACTAGTCCCACTAAATACCGGGACCCTGACCTCTTCCTGCCGGCTGTACAAGTGTCATTAGTGCCAGCTTGTACCCACCTAAATGCCAGACAACAGAGGGAGTGTGGGTATGGGAAAGTTAGCACTAGCACGTTAGGGTCCCCGCGCGGAGCCGTCCCAGTCCAGGACGTATGTTCAAGAAGGAAAATTCTCCAGCGATGGGAAAAAGTTAACTTTATAAATCTATTGAAAAATTAAAAAAGCATATTTATTGTTCCAACGGTAAAAATCGCTTGAGTGCAATGGCCACCATGGAAAATCTATCAAACCCAACCAACGCGTTTCAGGAGGAATCATGTCTGCATATTCAGCTATATCTTCTTACAACAGCTCAATGATCGTACACTGATTGCCTCCTATTTTACATAGTATATGCATTATGTGGGGTTAGGAAAAACATTTTTTAACCCCAGCGCAGTAGCATCCATCAGCAAGCGACAGCTGCTACTGCGCGGGCGCCATTTTGCTGGATGTAGATTTTTTTTCCTAACCCCACATAGTATATGCATTATGGAAAATAGGAGGCAGGTCAGTGAAGGCATAGTGAGCTGTCATAAGAGCATACAGATGAATATGTAAGCAGAGCACCAGATAGAGCGCCCCCCACAGGCCGCCCCGAAGCACGAGCATATCCTTATCTACAAACTGAAAGTAAAGAATACACAAGAACCACAGGACAGTGTATCGCCCCCAACACTATTTGTCCGTCCCAGTTTTCCCCCATATTAAATTTTTTTTCAATTTCAGGTTCACACCATTCATGTACTTAATAGCCTCGGTCAGGACTGTGCACACATACTGGCTGGCGACCAGTCCATGTATTATTTATCCTATTTAGTATATCAAGGCTGCATTATACAATATATGTACATTTTACCTTTTGTGTCTCCCCCATTTCCTCATAGACTGTAAGCTTGTGAGCAGGGCCCTCTCTCCTTTTGATTTGAGAAATGCTTATGCTGTATTGTTTGTATAAGTCCCCCCTAAAATTGTAAAGTGCTGCAGAATATGTTGGCGCTATAAAAAATAAAAATTATTATTATTATGGATTTCATCAACCAAGGTATCATTTTAATCAGTGTAATGTCGCCGACCTGACAGTGTACGTGGTTTACTGAGCCCAACCTGCTGACAGATGCGCTTTAAAAGGGACTTTGCAGAGAAAATACCCTGATTGGTGGGTGTCCAAACAATGTGAACCCCACTGAGCAGTAGGTAGGATGGGTAATTTTCTATCCCAGTTACAAAACATAGTGGAATGTTGTCTGGACAAGCACTGCCCCATTCATTCTCTATGGGGCTCCTAGAAAAAGCTGAGTGCAGCACTCAGAAGCTCCATAGGGAATGAATGGGGGAGTGGTCACATGTGCTCTGCTGCTACATTCTAAGGGCAGAGACAGACGGCCGTATTTCTCGTGCAAGGATCACATCATAAACCTCGTACTGACCGTCGGCTCGCCTGACCTGAGTTTGACAGCTGCATAGAAATACATCACACTCAGGTCAGGAGAGGTGCTGGCCAGTTAGTTCAGTGCGATGCTAGCATCGCACGAGTTATACGGCAGTGTGTCTATGCCAGGGGTCTCAAACTCAGCTGGGCATATGGGCTGCACACGGAAAAACATTTAATTTTGGGGGCCGCATTATTTGCATGACAAAGTGACATTTTTAGTGATACCATTTTATTTTCTATACACTTTTTGAACTGGTCCTCATCTTGCAGACATGGTCTCCCATCCAGGTTCCCCATATTGCCGACATGGTCTCCCATATTGCAGACATGGTCCCC
Source organism: Phyllobates terribilis (assembly GCF_046119375.1). Classification (NCBI taxonomy): domain Eukaryota; kingdom Metazoa; phylum Chordata; class Amphibia; order Anura; family Dendrobatidae; genus Phyllobates; species Phyllobates terribilis. The sequence continues at coordinate 533,941,867 of NW_027362762.1, read as the reverse complement.
CATATTGCAGACATGGTCCCCCATATTGCAGACATGGTCCCCCATCCAGGTCCCCCATATTGCAGACATGGTCTCCCCTCCAGGTCCCCCATATTGCAGACATGGTCTCCCCTCCAGGTCCCCCATATTGCAGACATGGTCTCCCATCCAGGTCCCCCATATTGCAGACATGGTCTCCCATCCAGGTTCCCCATATTGCCGACATGGTCCCCCATATTGCAGACATGGTCCCCCATCCATGTCCCCCATATTGCAGACATGGTCCCCCATCCAGGTCCCCCATATTACAGACATGGCTCCTCATATTGCAGACATGGTCCCCCATCCAGGTCCCCCATATTACAGACATGGTCCCCCATCCATGTCCCCCATATTGCAGACATGGTCCCTCGTATTGCAGACATGGTCCCCCATCCAGGTCCCCCATATTACAGACATGGTCCCTCATATTGCAGACATGGTCCCCCATCCACGTCCCCCATATTACAGACATGGTCCCCCATCCAGGTCCCCCATATTGCAGACATGGTCTCCCATCCAGGTCCCCCATATTGCAGACATGGTCTCCCATCCAGGTCCCCCATATTGCAGACATGGTCTCCCATCCAGGTTCCCCATAATGCAGACATGGTCTCCCATCCAGGTCCTCGATATTGCAGACATGGTCCCCCATATTGCAGACATGGTCCCCCATCCAGGTCCCCCATATTGCAGACATGGTCCCCCATCCAGGTCCCCCATATTATAGACATGGTACCCCATATTGCAGACATGGTCCCCCATCCAGGTCCCCCATATTGCAGACATGGTCCCTCATATTGCAGACATGGTCCCCCATCCAGGTCCCCCATATTACAGACATGGTCCCTCATATTGCAGACATGGTCCCCCATCCAGGTCCCCCATATTACAGACATGGTCCCCCATCCATGTCCCCCATATTGCAGACATGGTCCCTCATATTGCAGACATGGTCCCCCATCCAGGTCCCCCATATTACAGACATGGTACCCCATCCATGTCCCCCATATTGCAGACATGGTCCCTCGTATTGCAGACATGGTCCCCCATCCAGGTCCCCCATATTACAGACATGGTCCCTCATATTGCAGACATGGTCCCCCATCCACGTCCCCCATATTACAGACATGGTCCCCCATCCAGGTCCCCCATATTACAGATATGGTCTCCCATCCAGGTCCCCCATATTGCAGACATGGTCTCCCATCCAGGTTCCCCATAATGCAGACATGGTCTCCCATCCAGGTCCTCCATATTGCAGACATGGTCCCCCATATTGCAGACATGGTCCCCCATCCAGGTCCCCCATATTGCAGACATGGTCCCCCATCCAGGTCCCCCATATTATAGACATGGTACCCCATATTGCAGACATGGTCCCCCATCCAGGTCCCCCATATTGCAGACATGGTCTCCCATCCAGGTTCCCCATATTGCAGACATGGTCCCCCATCCAGGTCCCCCATATTGCAGACATGGTGCCCCATATTGCAGACATGGTCCCTCATATTGCAAACATGGTCCCCCATATATTACTGACATGGTCCCCCATCCAGGTCCCCAATATTACAGACATGGTCCCCCATCCAGGTCCCCCATATTACAGACATGGTCCCCCATCCTGGTCCTTATCTTGCAGACATGTCCCCCATCCAGGTTCCCCCCATACTGCAGTCAGGGTCCCCGTCCCCCCATACTGTGCACAGTGCCCCTCTGTGCTGTATTTCACATGACAGAGAAAAAAAAAAAAAAAAAGATTCTCACCTGTCCTCCGTTCCCTTGGCGTCCTTTATGCACCTGTGGCCTGCAGGCACTGACCCCGTAACGATCGCGGCTCTCTCCAGCAGCCGCCGACATCAGCGCTGTAGTCCAGTGTATTGCCGCGCAGAGACCGGCTCTCTGCACAGCAATACCAGTGTCAGCCGCCGGCCTATCAGAGGCCAGCAACTGACATCTGCGCATGGCCGTGACGTCATACGCCGCTGCGCTGGGACGCAGATGTCAACTGCTGGCCTCTGATAGGCCGGTTGCTGACACTGGTATTGCTGTGCAGAGAGCCGGTCTCTGCGGCAATACACTGGACTACAGCACTGATGTCGGCAGCTGCTGGAGAGAGCCGCGATCGTTACAGGGTCTGTGCATGCGGGCCGCAAGAAGCTGCCGGAGGGGCCGCGTGTTTGAGACCCCTGGTCTATGCCCTAAGTCTATCAATCGATGCAGGTCCCAGCAGTCAGATCCCTAGCACTCTAGGAGTTACAGTCCAAACTATAGCCAGCACTCACATCTTAAAATAATTGCTTTATTGATCCAGTAATATAAAAGGACCACTCGATCAGGCCAACCACATGATCTAGAGTGCCCAAGTCCCTTTGCCCCACCCAACGCTGTATAGTGGCAAGCAGAGTTCTCACAAGCCGGTCGACCACCACCCTCTCTACCATCTGGGACGGAGGCAAGGTCTCAGGCTGGAGCCACCTTTTAACTAGCTGCAGCAAGTCATATGCCTGAGACCTGGCGAGTCGGGCCTCAACAAAGGTCCATGAAAACACCCGTTGGGCTCTCACATAGGTATTAACCTCCAGTCTTGCAAGAATCTCACCTTTCAGCTTCCCATAGTCCTGGGCATCCTCCCGACTGAGGACCAAATAGGCCTTCTGTGCGTCACCCATCAGGAGTGGAGCCACCACTTCAGCCCACTGGGCTCGGTGTGGAACGGACCTTGTCCCAGGCCTCACGACGTTCCGGGGTCAGTGATGGTGGCGTCTCTCGCAGAGCCGCAATCTGCTGCACAATCAGTTCATTAGTGTGCTGCTGCTGCTGCTGCCGGAACTGCTCCTGCTGTTGCCGCTGAGTGAGGACCAATTGCCTTAGCAGTTCCTCCATTTTGCCTGCGGGCCTGGGCTGAAATGTGGCGTTGGGGTATCCCTCAATTCACATTGCCTGCATTCACCACCATATTGTAGTGCAGCGGTGTTCACACTGTGCGGTAATGAGGCAGTGACCCAAGGAAAGTCCAACTTAAACGGCTTTATTTGGCAAACACTCAACTCAAAAAGCAAAAGCTGTCCACCAGATCGCAGCCGGGATATTCATACAGTCTGTGTAAACCTGTTGCCGTGGGAGGCGGCCACACTGTGTCACTTAGGGTGCCTCAGATATGTTGCCTTCACAGGCCTGTGTTCCGCTTCACACAAGCTTGCAGAGCTTCCTGCTATGCTGCTAGTGACGCACCCCCTGGGGTCGTGGAGTACTTGGTAGCCGGGCCGGTCCTTTTCGGGATATTCACAGTGGCAGTGACCCGGATCGTGGCCCCAGGCGGTCAAATAAAGGAAAAGTAAGGGGAATAAAGTTTTTGGGATAATGTTCGTGACGCCACCCATGGTATGCAGCTAGGTGCGGCCGCCGGTGCGGTGCAGGTCCTCTAGGGCTGATGGTGACGCAGCAGAGTTGGTTCAGCTCTCCACAGGCAGAGCTAAGCCCCAGGGCAGTGTAGATGAGTTTATGAGGTAGATGTTGTCGGTGCAGTGTAGTGTAGTGCAGGGCAGGGCAGGTGACACAGTAATTAGCCAAGGACACAGTGGGGTGCAGTCTTCAGGTTTTACTCACAGTTCTTAAGTTCTCCAAGTTACAGGTACCAGTGTGTAACCATCCATGTCGTCCTGTGTCCTCCGGGGAAGTGATCCAGCAAACTCTCAGGTATCTCAGGAGCACTTGAATGGGACCCTTTCTTATGTACCTCTCCAGGTTGTCTCACTGCGCTAGCTCTCGCCCTCCTGCCCTGCGCCTCACACCCAGTGTCCCAAGCCAGTGGGTGTGAAGTGTGGTCACTTGAAATGCTGCAACCTCCGGTTTGCTAGCTGAGCTCTAAAGTACTCCACTAGGCTGGGACCGGTCCCCTACTGCGGCCTGATCCCTCCACGTCAGCGTGAATTCGGGCGCACGGGTGGCATCCTGCACTCGCCGTGCCCCTGGGATCCCTTCTGTCTCTCTGGAGCCCTCCTCCCTGCTCCTGTCTTCTCTCCTCACTCTCTCCTCACTGGGCCCTTCTGCACTGCTCTCCTGAGCAGAACTGACCTCCTGCTCCAAGCACTGGAACAGGAGACTGGCCTCTTTTAGAACTTTCTACGTTCCTTTTATACTCCCACTTCAGTGCTCCCCTGAACTTCTTCCTCCACCCACACCCACTACATGGTTCCCCCCCTTCCAGCCAGAGACAGGGCTCAGGAGTGACCAAGTGCATCTTGCCCCGCCTGCTGGTCTGGAGTGGGGTGCAGTCATGGCCAAAAGTTTTGAGAATGACACCAAAATTATATTTTCACATGATCTGCTGGCCTCTGGTTTTTATTAGTGTTTGTCTGATGTTTATATCACATACAGAAATATAATTGCAATCATATTATGAGTACCAATAGGTTATATCGACAGTTAGAATGAGTTAATGCAGCAAGTCAATATTTGCAGTGTTGCCCCTTCTTCTTCAAGACCTCTGTAATTCTCCCTGGCATGCTCTCAATCAACTTTTGGACCAAATCCTGACTGATAGCAGTCCATTCTTGCATAATCAATGCTTGCATTTTGCCAGAATTTGTTGGTTTTTGTTTGTCCACCTGTCTCTTGATGATTGACCACAAGTTCTCAATGGGATTAAGATCTGGGGAGTTTCCAGGCCATGGACCCAAAATCTCTATGTTTTGTTCCATGAGCCATTTTGTTATCACCTTTGCTTTATGGCAAGGTGCTCCATCATGCTGGAAAAGGCATTGTTGGGCGCCAAACTGCTCTTGGACTGTTGGGAGAAGTTGCTCTTGGAGGACATTCTGGTACCATTCTTTATTCATGGCTGTGTTTTTAGGCAAGACTGTGAGTGAGCCGATTCCCTTGGCTGAGAAGCAACCCCACACATGAATGGTTTCAGGATGCTTTACAGTTTGCATGAGACAAGACTGGTGGTAGCGCTCACCTCTTCTTCTCCGAATAAGCTGTTTTCCAGATGTCCCAAACAATCGAAAAGGGGATTCATCGGAGAAAATGACTTTGCCCCAGTCCTCAGCAGTCCACTCCCTGTACCTTTTGCAGAATATCAGTCGGTCCCTGATGTTTTTTCTGGAGAGAAGTGGCTTCTTTGCTGCCCTCCTTGAAACCAGCCCTTGCTCAAAGAGTCTCCACCTCACAGTGCGTGCAGAAGCACTCACACCAGCCTGCTGCCATTCCTGAGCAAGCTCGGCACTGCTGGTAGTCCGATCCCGCAGCTGAAACAGTTTTAAGATACAGTCCTGGCGCTTGCTGGTCTTTCTTGGGCGCCCTGGAGCCTTTTGACAACAATGGAAGCTCTCTCCTTGAAGTTCTTGATGATGCGATAGATTGTTGACTGAGGTGCAATCTTTGTAGCTGCGATACTCTTCCCTGTTAGGCCATTTTTGTGCAGTGCAATGATGGCTGCACGTGTTTCTTTAGAGATAACCATGGTTAACTGAAGAGAAACAATGATACCAAGAACCAGCCTCCTTTTAAAGTGTCCAGTGATGTCATTCTTACTTAATCATGACTGATTGGTCGCCAGCCCTGTCCTCATCAACACCCACACCTGTGTTAATGGATCAATCACTAAAACGATGTTAGTTGCTCCTTTTAAGGCAGGACTGCAATGATGTTGAAATGTGTTTTGGGGGTTAAAGTTCATTTTCTGGGCAAATATTGACTTTGCAAGTACAGTAATTGCTGTTAAGCTGATCACTCTTTAACATTCAGGAGTATATGCAAATTGCCATTACAAAAAATGAAGCAGTAAACTTTGGAAAAATTACTATTTGTCTCATTCTCAATACTTTTGGGCATGACTAGTGTTGGATGTAGGTGGGTGGATCCCGGGTAGTGCTCCCTCCTTACCTGAGAGTGGGGAGTGGGGAACCACACCTCTGGATGAGATGCAGTACCTCTGTGGCAACTGGACCCGCAGGGGCGCCACATTCCCCCCTCCCCGTTAAACACAGTACATCCGTGGGCTGGAACAGAGTAAAAATACAGGTATTTTAAGACATGATGCAAAATTTTAGGATGAATCACATAGAAGAACAACAAATATATAACTTTTCTTCCCTTTATGGGAGGCACTTTTCTTGAACGTTTCATATTACTATCAGTATATAAAACAAGATAAAACTATTTTTAATAACATTCTGTCAACAAGTTCAGTAGGCGGTAGTGAGATCCCGATCAGGGTGTCCATCTCATTGGTGTAAGTGCAAAGTGGGGGGGACCCGTCCACCACAAATCCCCAATGTAGGCCCTGGGCGTGGCTGCAGGGCATAGCTGATGCACTCATTGGACCATTTCTTGGGCCACGCCAAACAGGTTTTAGTTCAGTAGTCTAAGGCTGTGTGCCCACAATGCATTTTTTAAGCGTTTCCACAGCGGCAATTCCACTGCAGAAACGCTTAAAAAATGCTTGGTAGAAGGCCTGCCATGTTCCCCAATGATAATCCGCATGTGCTGTGCACATGCTGCGGAAATTTCTGCTGCGGATTATCATTGCGGGAAAAAACGCAGCACTACCAATTATTTTGCGGAAGCACTGCGTTTTCGCCGCCATTGACTTGCATTGGAACTCATGGAATCCGCATCACTGTATATGTAGATGCGCATTCCATGCTTTTCAATGTGCGGATGGTACCCGGGTCTGGAGAGGAGGAGACTCTCCTCCGGACCTGGGTACCATAGTACCTGTAAAAAAATGAATTAAATAAAAAATAAACATTATACTTACCTTCTGATGGCCCCCGGTGTGCTTGTCTTGGCTTGCCGGAGATCGCGGCGGACTGAAGGACCTGCGCTGACGTCATTTAGTCATGTGACGGGTCACGCGCCGCTGACGTCAGCAGGTCCTTCAGTGTACCGTGAGCTGCCGGCAAGCCAGGACGCATTGAATAAAGACTCCGGGGGCCATCAGAAGGTAAGTATAATATTTATTTTTTAACATTCTTTCGGTCACACTATATAAATCCATGCCGTTTGCATGGATTTATATAGTGTGACCAAGTTGTCAAGCACTTTCCAAGTGATGCTAAAATCGCTTGGAAAGCGCTTGACAACCCGCATGCGGAAATGCATGTGAAGAACGCGTCACATCCGCTTGTCCCTGGCAGGAAAAACGCATGTATGCGTTTTTTCTGCCAGGGAGATGCAGAAACGCTCAGGAAAAAATCCGGAGCATTTCTGCATCTTGCACACATAGCCTAATAAAACCAACAAGAAGCACCTTAAGAAGTGATAACTTTTTACAATTAAAGTTTTTGGCTGCTCACTGTCCACAACCTATAAGTCTTTTTCTTAACCGGGTAACTATAAAAAGAAACGTTTTTTGAACACTTTTTTTTTTTTTTTTCACACAAAACTTTCCACACAAGGATTATGCTAATACCCTTCCGGGTAACTATTTACAGATCTTAACTTTTAATTAGTCCAGTTTAGTAGTGGTGCTCCCTCCTGGGGAACATTGGTCCACCACTGGATGGCCCAGCCGGGTCATCAGCCTCTGACGGCAGGGGTACGCTCTCCTCCTCCACCACCCTATGAACATGTAGGGCTTACCACCCCCGTTCTCCGCGGTGCCGGGCATAAGTGACCCTGTCGCCAGGGTAAAGATCCCATCCTGGGTGTCCCTGTTGTAGGTGGGACTCCACATCTCGCCAGTTCACAATGAGATCCGTGGCTAGTTGAGGCTCCCGAATGAAGCCCCATCCTCCTTCCTGGTCAAACTTGACCACGGTTCCCTCGGCGCAGGGACTAGGTTTGGCAGGCTTGACTTTGCGGGCCCGAGTTTTAGCCTGCATGTTACGGGCCTCCATCGCCTTCCACCGCTCCTGATGCTCCCGCCGCTCCGCTGCCAGTTTTCGGAGCTCCCGCTGGCAGTACTCCTCCATCCTGAGGGCCTCTGTTTGGGTCTCCCGCGGGAGTCCCATAAGGTCGCCCTTCGGGTTGTCCCACCTAAACTCCTCTCCTTCTCCTTTGCAGGCAAACGGGGGCGCTGGCGTGGGCAGTAAAGGGGCACTCTGCTGATCCTCAACCTTCGCAGACCAGTCCCATGTGGCACGCCCGTACCCCCAGCCGAGTGTAGGGGCAGGTGGTTCCTCAAGGGGGCCTAGGAGGGTGTCGGCGCCCGGGGCAGGGGTGTTGTCATTACATGCTCTTGCGGCTGCTTCGGTACTGCGCGGCGCTTCCGGGTTCAGGACAGGCTCCGCCGGGGCTGGGGTGCTGGTGGTAGGACCAAGCGTGGACCGCTGCCAGGTTAACAGCAGCTCATCTTTCCATTGCGCGACAGCGGCCTGCTGGGCTTCCTCCATCCGCCGGCCCAGCGCCTGTACCTCGGCGCGCAGGAACCCCATATCCTCTAGGGGTAGCTTGCCCAGGACCCCCTCCAGGTTAAGGAGTGAATCTGTTGGCTGCAAGTCACGGGCTGGAGTCTGGTGTTTACCTCCTTCCAGGGCGCCTGCCGGGTGTGTTCTGACTCCACTGCCTGTGGCCCCGCCCTGTCGCCAAGGTTTTTATTTTCCTCTCCCCTTTCTGGGGCGGTTCTACTGCAGCTTGCTGTCGGCCACACCAGGGGGCTTCGCCCCCAGGCTGATGGACAAGTCTAGGTATATGGCCGCAGGTGCATGGGGTGGGCTCCGCTTTTGGCGCCATTCCGGAATCCGGCCCACGATGGGAGGCTTCTTTTCGTCCTTTAGCACACACATAATGGCGCCCGTTCTTCTGGGGCGGGTGCCACATTCAGTATTAAAAACAGTCTATAGGCGCATGGGACCCGTGGTAACAGGTCGGTTCATCCTGTTTGTGAAGCCAAGTTTACGCGCCCCCCCCTGGGGCCGTGGGGTACTCGGTAACCGGGCCAGTCCTTTTCGGGGCATTCACGGTGGCAGTGACCCAAAAAGTAAGGGGAATAAAGTTTTTGGGATAATGTTTGTGACGCCACCCGTGATATATGGCTAGGTGGGGCCGCCGCTGTGGCGCAGGTCCATTAGGGCTGATGGTGACCCGGCAGAGTTGGTTCAGCTCTACACAGGCCCCAGGGCAGTGTAGATGAGTTTATGAGGTAGATGTTGTCGGTGCATTGTAGTGCAGGGCAGGTGACACAGTAATTAGCCAAGGACACAGGGGGTGCAGTCTTCAGGTTTTACTCACAGTTTTTAAGTTCTCCAAATTACAGTTACCGGTGTGTAACCGTCCATGTCGTCCTGTGTCCTCCGGGGAAGTGATCCAGAAAACTCAGGTATCTCAGGAGCACTTGAATAGGACCCTTTTCTTATGTACCTCTCCAGGTCGTCTCAATGCGCTGGCTCTCGCCCTCCTGCCCTGCACCTCACACCCAGTGTCCCAAGCCAGTGGCCGCGGGCCTTGTCAGGCGACGTCCAGACTGTCCCCTTGGCCCTATATGGCCACCTTTTCGGCGATTAAGTGTGAAGTGTGGTCACCTGAAATGCTGCAACCTCCGCTTTGCTAGCTGAGCTCTAAAGTACTCCACTAGGCTGGGGCCGGTCCCCTACTGTGGCCTGATCCCTCCACATCAGCATGAATTCGGGCGCACGGGTGGCATCCTGCACTCGCCGTGCCCCTGGGATCCCTTCTGTCTCTCTGGAGCCCTCGTCCCTGCTCCTGTCTTCTCTCCTCACTCTCTCCTCACTGAGCCCTTCTGCACTGCTCTCCTGAGCAGAACTGACCTGCTCCAAGCACTGGAACAGGAGACTGGCCTCTTCTAGAACTTTCTACCTTCCTTTTATACTCCCACTTCAGTGCTTCCCTGAACTTCTTCCTCCACCCACACCCACTGCATGGTCCCCTCTCTTCTGGTTCCCCCCCTTCCAGCCAGGGACAGGGCTCAGCAGGGACCAAGTGCATCTTGCCTCACCTGCTGGTCTGGAGTGTTGTAGTGTTGGATGTAGATGGGTGGATCCACGGTAGTGCTCCCTCCTTACCTGAGAGTGGGGTACCACACCTCTGAATGAGATGCAGTACCTCTGTGGCAACTGGACCCGTAGGGGCACTACACTAGCAATCCCAACACTGATACACCCAAACCTTTGCTACAGGTTTTTAAAAAGGAATCTGTGGCCATGAGACACTTGTAAGACCCGGGGTGGACCACCCCACTGCGAACCTGTAGTCCACTCCAAGAATAAAAGCCCATGCCAGGTTTTCTTAAATCCAACTTCGCAACATAGCTTGCCCAAGTCTAAACTTACTTTTATTCTACACTGCAATCACAGCAGTGTCTGTGATAGCAATGCACGCCAGCGAGTTCAATATGCCTCTATGCACATCCTAGGAGACACATACTGTCCCTCGCATATGATCCCTCTCACTGCCTCACAGCAGATGTAAGTTCTCACATGGGTAGCCCCCTTATGACATAACTTTTCTCTCTGGTGTCTCACAAACAGAGCTACCTTACCTTTACACTTATTTCTTTTCTCCTAGCAGTACACAGTTCCAGTCCACTCGCAGTGCAGGAAACTGTGATAAGGCTCCAGTCATTTGCTCTCTTCTCTGGACGGATGCAAAACATTGTATTAGAAAAAAATTCCATGGACATTTTTCCATTGCTATTTATTAGCAATTACAGTAGATGCCACACTACCATTAAAAAAAAGCAACCAACCTGTGTGTGAACCAATTTGCCCTAAATAAATGTGAATGTTTTATATACAGGTGCATCTCACTATATTAGAATATCATCAAAAAGTTAATTTATTTCAGTTCTTCAATACAAAAAGTTAAACTCATATTATAGAGCGTCATTACAGAGTGATCTGTTTCAAGTGTTTATTTCTGTTAATGTTGATGAAAGCCAATGAAAACACAAGTCATTCTCAATAAATTAAAATAATTAACAAAAAACACCTGCGAAGGCTTCCTAAGCGTTTATAAAAGGTCCCTTAGTCTGTTTCAGTAGGCTCCACAATCATGAGGAAGACTGCTGACTTGACAGATGTCCAGAAGGTAGTCATTGACATATTCCACAAGGTCCCAGAGTTCCAATTTTCATTTGGAAATCAAGGTCCCAGAGTCTGGAGGAAGAGTGGAGAGGCACACAATCCAAGCTTCTTGAGGTCTAGTATGAAGTTTCCACAATCGACGGTTTGGGGAGCCAGGTCATCTGCTGGTGTAGGTTCACTGTGTTTTATCAAGACCAAAGTCAGCGCAGTCATCTACCAGGAAATTTTAGAGCACTTCATGCTTCCCTCTGCCGACAAGCTTTTTGGAAATGGAAATTTTATTCTCCAGCAGGACTTGGCACCTGTCCACACTGCTAAAAATACAATACCTGGTTTACAAACAACAGTATCACTGTGCTTGATTGGCCAGCAAACTCTCCTGACCTTAACCTCATAGAGAATCTATGGGGTATTGTCAAGAGGAAGATGAGAGACACCAGACCCAACAATGCAGACGAGCTGAAGGCTGCTATCAAAGCAACCTGGGTTTCCATAACACCTCAGCAGTGCCACAGGCTGATCGCCTCCATGCCACGCCGCATTGATGCAGTAATTGATGCAAAAGGAGCCCCGACCAAGTATTGAGTGCATTTACTGAACATACATTTCAGTAGGCCAACATTTCAGATTTTAAAAACATTTTTTAAGCTGTTGTTATAAACTATTCTAATTTACTGAGATAATGATTTTTTTGTTTTCATTGGCTATAAGCCATAATCAACATTAACAGAAATAAACACTTGAAATAAATCACTTTGTAATGACTATATAATATAATAAACTTAACTTTTTGATGATATTCTAATTTAGTGAGTTGCACCTGTATATCAATCTGAATTCCCTATCAGTATGTCTTTGCAGTGTAGGAAGAAAACCACGCAAACATTGGGAAAACATACATGCTCCTTGCAGATGTCCTTGGTGGGATTTCAATCCAGGACCCCAGTGCAATTAGACAAGATTGACATCACCAGCTCCAACCCATTGTGCAGAGCAGGAGTGAAACCACCAAAAGTCACAACATTTTTGCACAACTGCAAAAAATTTTTTTTTTAACTTTTCAAAAGCCTTTTACAAACAGAGTTCTGGTGTAAAACCTTTTATGAAATAGGGGCCTATGTCTTTTTGTGAGGAAGCTGAATCGTCATTGGACCTTCTAACAGGATAATGATCCCAAGCATAATGATGGAAATGGATGCCACAGACTTGAATGACAGAATCATTGATGGGTTTATGGTCTGGAACCACCATCAAATCCTAAGAATATTAACTACTTCAAGCCACATCCCGTTTTCACCTTCCTGACCTGGCCAAATTTTACAATTCTGACCAGTGTCACTTTATGCGATAACTCTGGAATGTTTCAACAGATCCCACGGATTCTGAGCCTTTTTTTCGTGACACATTGTACTTTATAGTGTAAAAATATATTTGCCACTCCAAAGTTGATACAAAAACCATAAAAAGTGTTTTATTAGTACAGGTTCATCTACTGTATATACAACAATGTGATGTTTCAGCCAATCCTGTGGCCTTCATCAGAACTGAAAGTATAACCATAACAAAACAGGTAAATGCTCTGATTTATACAAAATACATGGATAAAAAAATGCATATAGACGCATTTATATTAAAACTAAAATAAATAAGGATATAACTGATACAAGGCTACTAAATACCAATTGGGTACATGGATCAATGAACTGGGCTGCACCAAAAAATATAGCAGTAATAAATGAGTAGTAAAAAAAAAAAAAAGAAGCAAAAAACAGCAGAAAGCCGCAAAAATGGCTGCTCTTCTATTATTGTGGCTAGAATTAGTGGATACATTTGGAGGTTGTCTTCACATTAGAAGTGCCTAGTAGATGGGGCTAAAGTCTTGTGAGCTGTAGAAAATGGATACAATTACTCTTGCGAGAACGATTGATTTATAAAAAAAAAAGTACACCACACTTTTATATACATAGAATATAGTAATTGTAACCTAAATGTCACTATTAAGTCAGCACAGAAATTGAGATATTCGAGGGGTGGTCATTAAAGATTTCCCCTGACTCACTTCTGTTCATCACAGGATGCTGAAACTTCACATGTGTAATGATATAAGTCTCTATAGGTTAAGTGCCAATTTGCAACTTAGAACTGATAACGGTCTTGATTTTACAGGTGCTGAAGTTGTGTGAGGTTTGATAATGGACCCAGTAGAATACAGAGCAGTCATCAAGTTCATTTACTTGAAAGGCCGCACACCACAGGAGACGTTCGATGGTTTATGGTGATGATTCCCCATCATATGATGTAGTCAAGAACTGGCATCGTCAATTGAAATGTGATCAAACTTCGGTGCAAACAGCTCCAATTCCAGGGCGACCCCACTCTGCTATTTGATGAACACACCATCCAGCAAGTGGAGGTCGCCATTTTGGAAAATCACCGCGTAACCATTTGCCACCTAGCCCAAAATGTCAAGATTGATGTGGGGTCCATGGAAAAAAATCATCCAAGACCATGTTCACATGCATAAGGTATCCGCTCGCTGTGTTCCCTGGCTGCTCACACCTTTCCAGAAGCAGGAATGAGTCGAATGCTCTCAGGCTCTAATGATGATGTGCCATGGAAACCAGGAGATGAACGTGGTAAATTTGTGTTTTTTTGGTGTAGCGCATGAATCCAGCATCCAGGCACAAGTTATCCTTTTGGTAATGCTTCTTTGACATATGTGGCACTCACAACATGTTTCGGCGTATCCTCGCCTTCATCAGGTGATAGCCACAGTATGGTATGAACTTTTCTTAAAAGGCTTATACCATTGAAAAACAATTAAAACAATTAGTAACCATTGAGTAACAGGTAACAAATTAACTATTAATTGTCCATTAGAGGGTGCCTCAACTTCCATTCCTTACAATAGACGATAAACCTCTTGGTTAATGACAGAAATAATCACACAATTAAAAATTACATAAATTAATAAATTTGATGTATCCATATGCATAAAAAAATAAAAATATACAACCTAAAATTGCTCTAAAAATCTAAAAACTCTACCATATATAATTTATAATTTTGTAAATGATGCGGAACTCTGTATAAAATACACACAAAAAGAAAAAAACCTTAAAAAAAAAAAATGTAAAAAAGTTTGTGTGTGTATTTTATACTGAGTTTTGCGTCATTTACCACATTCATCAATCTAATCCTTCTGGGAGCATTAGGAGCTGCAGCTTACAGCGCCAGAGCACAGAGTGAAAGACCTGCGGTGATGTCACCTCCATGTGACCAGTCAAGCCTGAACGCCATATAATCGTGTGGTGTGTGACTATACACCGGAGGCTCCTACTGTGGTTGTGCAGAGGTGCACAACCACAAAAGGTGAGTGATCTCACAACCCCCCTCCCCCAAAAATCCCCAGCAGACCACCAGGTACACACAAGGGCGCGTCTGTTTTTATTTTCTATATGGAAACCAGAACTTTTTCAACAGACTGATCACACATGATGAAAGCTGGGTTCATCACCATGATCCTGAGACTAAAGTCCAGTCGATGCAGTGGAAGCATCATGACTCATCACCTCCAAAGAAGGCACGTGCCCAACCCTCGGCTGGCAAGGTCATGCTCACATTATTGGGGGAAAAGCATTGAGTAGTATTGATGGATTTCCTAGCAAAGGGTACCATGATCACTGGAGCATACTATGCTTCACTGCTGTGGAAATTGCAGGAGGCCATCAAAACCAAAAGATATGGCGTGCTCACCAAAGGTGTCCGCCTTCTGCAAGACCATGCACAAGTTCACAACCCACATGTTGTCGAAATGGAAGCATGCTCCTGTGGCTTTGAAATTCTACCGCATCCCCCTTATTCACCTGACCTTGCACCATCGGACTTCCACCTCTTTCCAAATATGAAGTTATTTTTGAAGGGCAAGCATTTTCCAGATGATGAGACTCTGATTTCCGAAGTCACAATGTGGCTTTTGGAGCAACCTGTCGACTTCTACAAGCGAGGTGTTTACAGTTGCTTAAAGAGATGGGAGAAGTCATTAGATGGCACCTATGTAGAGAAGGACTAATAACTGTACCAAGTTTCATTGCTCTCAATCCACAGGAAGTGGGTCAGGGGAAATCTTTAATGAACGCCCCTCGTAGAATTGGTATATGGCAATCACTTACCAGGGGAACCTCTTTAGAAATTCTAGAATGACACTGGAGATGAGCACTGCTGTACTAGAGATATTGCGCTGTGTGTGTGCTGCTACTGGCATCTTAAATAGTGGAATGGCACGTAGATTACTACTGTGTGATTGAAATGAATGTATTCCATATGGTCGCGGCTAAACACGCTGGATTTGTGTCACTGGAAGGGACGTTGCGTTACAAGAGAATGCTTTGTGTATTCACGGTGATGACTCGTATACAACCATGCCACCGAAATAGACGCGGTTATGTGAGAAAGTGCCGCCTCTATGTAGCTATATTGGTGGGGAATGCACACTGGAAAGAGGGGCGTGTGATTAGCTGATGACGCATATATGGAAATCAAGAGAGGAAGCGAAAGAGCCCAGGGGAGGTACTTTCCTAGTCTATGACAAGTGAAAATTTTCAATCTATTAAATCCAAAATCAATACTACTCTTTGTTGTTATCTATACTTTCAGTTCTGATGAAGGCCACGGAATTGGCCAAAACGTCAAATTGTTGTATATACAGCGGGTACGGAAAGTATTCAGACCCCTTTAAATTTTTCACTTTGTTTCATTGCAGCCATTTGGTAAATTCTAAAAAAGTTAAATTTTTTTCTCAATAAAGTACACTCTGCACCCCATCTTGACTGAAAAAAGCTAGAAATGTAGAAATTTTTGAAAATGTATTAAAAAAGAAAAACTGAAATATCACATGGTCATAAGTATTCAGACCCTTTGCTCAGACACTCATATTTAAGTCACATGCTGTCCATTTCCTTGTGATCCTCCTTGAGATGGTTCTACTCCTTCATTGAAGTCCAGCTGTGTTTAATTAAACTGATAGGACTTGATTTGGAAAGGCACACACCTGTCTATATAAGACCCCACAGCTCACAGTGCATGTCAGACCAAATGAGAATCATGAGCTCAAAAGGAACTGCCAAAGGAGCTCAGAGACAGAATTGTGGCAAGGCACAGATCTGGCCAAGGTTATAAAAGAATTTGTGCATTACTCAAGGTTCCTAAGAGCACAGTGGCCTCCATAATCCTTAAATGGAAGGAGTTTGGGACCACCAGAAGTCTTCCTAGACCTGACCGTCCAGCCAAACTGAGCAGTCTGGCCTTTATGGCAGAGTGGCCCAACGGAAGCCTCTCCTCAGTGCAAGACATATGGAAGCCCGCATAGAGTTTGCTCAAAAACACATGAAGGACTCCCAGACTATGAGAAATAAGATTCTCTGGTCTGATGAGACAAAGATAGAACTTTTTGGTGATAATTCAGAGGTATGTGTAGAGAAAACCAAGCACTTATCACCTGCCCAATACCATCCCAACAGTGAAACATGGTGGTGACAGCATCATGCTATGGGGGTGTTTTTCAGCTGCAGGGACAGGACGACTGGTTGCAATTGAAGGAAACATGAATGCGACCAAGTACAGAGATATCCAGGATGATAACCTCTTCCAGAGTACTCTGGACCTCAGACTTGGCCAAAGGTTCACCTTCCAACAAGACAATGACCCTAAGCACACAGCTAAAATAACAAAGGAGTGTCTTCAGAAGAATTCTGTGACCATTTTTGACTGGCCCAGCCAGAGTCCAGACCTAAACCCAATTGAGCATCTCTGGAGAGGCCTGAAAATGGCTGTCCACCAACGTTCACCATCCAACCTGATGGAACTGGAGAGGATCTGCAAGGAAGAATGGCAGAGTATCCCCAAATCCAGGTGTGAAAAACTTGTTGCATCATTCCCAAGAAGACCCATGGCTGTACTAGCTCAAAAGGGTGCTTCTACTCAATACTGAGCAAAGGGTCTGAATACTTATGACCATGTAATATTTCAGTTTTTCTTTTTTAATAAATTTGCAAAAATTTCTTCATTTCTGTTTTTTTCAGTCAAGATGGGGTGCAGAGTGTACTTTAATGAGTAAAAAAATTAACTTTTTAGAACCAGTGCACGCTGCACTTTGAACTCCTGACACACCAGTTCACCTCCGACCGGGCCAAGGTGGCGTTCATGTCTCACCTCACCCGGGAGGTATTGGCATGGCTAAACCCTCTGTGGGAAAGAGGGGATCCCCTGATGTCCAATCTTCTGGCTTTCCTTGCTGCCTTCCGGAAGGTCTTCGATGAGCCCGGACAAAAATCTTCTACTGCCTCCTCACTTCAGTCTCCGCCAAGAGAGTCTCACTGTGGTCCAATATGCTATACGTTTCTGAACCCTCACATCCGAACTTGCCTGGAACAATGAGGCCCTGGTGTCCACCTTCTGGGAGGGTCTTTCCAGACGGATCAAGGATGAGCTAGCCGGTCGTGACATTCCTTCCACCCTGGACGACCTGGTGTCATTAGCTACCCGGATTGACATCCGTTTTCTGGAACATGCTAAGGAGACTACCCAGGAGAGAAGATTTCCGCTTCTCGCTCCAGCATTCCAAAGGCCAGCCTCGCAACCATCAATTCCCTGGGCATGTTCGCCTGAGCCTATGCAAATTGACCAAACCAAGATGGTCAAGTCTTGCCTGGAGACACGCCGAGCCGAGGGGAGTTGCTTCTACTGTGGCAGTATAGAGCATCTGATCCGTTCCTGCCCGGTGAGGCCAGGAAACTCCAGTGTCTAGAACCGCTCGGAGAGGTCGTCCTAAGCAAGAGTAAATCCTCTCCGTCCTTGACTCTGTTTCTATTTCCAGTGGTGAGACCCGCTTCTTCGAGACTGCCCATCTGAATTCCGGAGCCGCTGGGAACCTCATTCAACAGGCTGTTGTGGAGCGGTATCAGATTCCTACCGTACGTCTGGCTGAACCGTTGGCGGTTGCCTCCATGGATGGGAGGCTCCTTCAGGAAACCATCTTGCTGGTCACTGAGCCTGTAACCCTTCAGGTGGGAATGCTGCACTCGGAGAAGATCTCCTTTCATGTGCTGTCAGGTCTCTCTCACTCCCTCTTGCTTGGTCTACCCTGGTTACAAAGACATGAGCCCATCCTGAATTGGAGATCTGGTGAAGTTCTCCGTTGGGGTCAGGAATGCCATGAGTCCTGTCTGGTTCTGGTTCGTCCTGCTCGACCCCCATCTACTCCGGCTAATCTACCTGGTCTGCCGGCACCGTACTGGTCCTATGCGGACGTCTTTGACAAAAAGGAAGTGGAGACACTACCACCTCATAGGCCGTATGATTGCCCCATCGACCTGGTACCTGGTGCTTCTCCTCCCCGCGGGCGAATCTACCCCTTGTCGCTGACTTAGACCCGGGCCATGTCTGAGTACATAGAGGAGAATCTGGCTAGAGGATTTATCCAGAAATCCACCTCTGTGGCTGGAGTAGGATTCTTTTTCGTCAAGAAGAAAGATGGTTCTCTACATCCCTGTATCGATTACAGGGGCCTAAACCAGATTGCCATCAAAAATAAGTACCCCCTGCCTCTCATCTCTGAGCTGTTTGACCGCCTTAAAGGCGTGAAGATCATCACCAAGCTCGATCTTCGTGGGGTGTACAATTTGGTCCAGATCCGCCAGGGAGACGAGTGGAACACTGCATTCAACACCTGGGATGGTCATTACGAATACCGTGTAATGCCCTTTGGTCTCTGTAATGCTCCGGCCGTCTTCCAGGAGCTGGTTAACGACATCTTCCGTGATCTCCTGTATTCGTGCGTGGTGGTGTACCTGGACGATATCTTGGTTTTCTCTCCGGATCTGCCCTCACACCGGAGGGATGTTAGTCAGGTTCTGCTGTGGCTCCGGAAGAATCGCCTATACGCTTAATACGAGAAATGCCTCTTTGAGCAAACCTCTCTGCCGTTCCTAGGCTATATTATCTCTGAGACTGGTCTGCGGATGGATCCCGAAAAGGTGTCTCCGTCTTAAAGTGGCCCCGACCGGAGGGGTTGAAGGCGATTCAGGGATTCCTGGGCTTCGCAAACTATTACTGCCTCTTCGTTCCTCATTTCTCCTCCCGGACTGCTCCCATCTCTGCGCTCACCCGTAAAAGGAGCAAATCCCAGGGAATGGACTTCCGAAGCGGAGAAGGCCTTTGTCTCCCTCAAGCAAGCCTTCTCCTCCGCTCCTGTGCTACACCGTCCGGATTGCAACAAGCAGTTCTTCCTGGAGGTTGATGTATTCTCCTCCGGAGCCGGAGCAGTGCTCACCCAGAAGTCCTCGTCCAGGAGAATGGTAACCTGCGGAGTCTTCTCCAAGCTCTTCTCCTCGTCCGAGCGCAACTACTCCATGGGAGATCGTGAGCTGCTGGCCATCAAATTAGCGCTGGAGGAGTGGCGCTACTTGCTGGTGGGGGCTCTGCACCCGGTGGTCATCTACACTGACCACAAAAACCTTGCTTATTTGCAGAACGCCCAAAGACTAAATCCGTGTCAGGCCAGGTGGTCTCTATTCTTTGCCTGATTCTGCTTCACTCTGCATTACCGCCCGGCGGACAACATTAAAGCTGATGCTCCATCCCTCTCATTCCTGTCTTCCGACCAAGAGGAGGAGCCTCTACATATCGTTGACCCCTCCAAAGTAATGACTGTTGCTCCGTTTGACCTCTCTCATCTTCCACCCGGTAAGACTTTTGTAGCGGTTTCGGATCGAAAGAAGGTTCTACTCTGGGGCCATTCATCCAAACTAGCCGGTCATGCTGGCCAGAGGAAGATCTTTCTGCTCATCGCGCGACATTACTGGTGGCCTTCCCTGCGCAAGGATGTTGCGGACTTTGTCGCAGCTTGTTCCTCTTGTGCCCGTAACAAGGTTCCCAGGCACCTTCCATCCGGCCGTCTCCTTCCTCTTCCCGTGCCTTCCGCTCCGTGGCAACACATTGCAATGGACTTCATCACGGATCTCCCTGTTTCTGCCTGTTGTACTGTCATTTGGGTGGTCGCTGACCGCTTTTCTAAGATGGCCCACGTCATCCCTCTGCCTGGTCTTCCGTCTGCATCTGTGTTAGCTAAAGACTTCATCCATCACATCTTCCGTCTTCACGGCCTACCCCTCCACATTGTGTGTGATCTCGGAGTTCAGTTCACTTCGCGCTTCTGGAGAGCTACGTGCAAGCTGCTGGAGGTCTCTTTGGATTTCTCTTCCGCTTATCATCCTCAGTCCAATGGTCAAGTGGAACGCATCAACCAGATCCTTACCAGCTTTCTTCGACACTTTGTCAATGCTCACCATAACGATTGGGTTGAGCTCCTGCCCTGGGCTGAGTTCTCCTATAACAACCATGAGAGCGAGTCTTCTACTAAATCCCCGTTTTTTGTGGTCTACGGTCAACACCCCCGAATTCCGTTTCCCGTCTCCTCTTCAGTGGACAATCCTGCCGCGGAGTCTCTTGTCAGCGAATTTTCGGCTATTTGGGAAGACACTAGATCTGCACTTCTTCAGTCCTCTGAGTGGATGAAGAGACATGCTGATAAGAGACGTCTGGATCCGCCTCAATTCCGTCCAGGACACCAGGTCTGGCTTTCCTCCAAATATGTCCTTCTCAAGATACCTTCTTACAAGTTGGGTCCGCGGTTCATCGGTCCGTTCGAGGTTCTAACCCAAATCAATCCCGTGGCTTACAAGCTGAAACTCCCGGTCACCTTACGGATTCCCAACTCATTTCATATATCTCTCCTCAAACCAGTTGTCCTTAATTCCTTTTCTGACGATCCAGGTACCATTGCAGCTCCAGTCTCCGCTGAGGACGTCGGAGGTAGAAAACATTTTGGCCACCAAGAGGGTAAGAGGAAAGCCTTTCTTTCTTGCGGATTGGAAGGGGTTTGGCCCGGAGGAGAGGTCTTGGGAACCCAGGGAGAACATTCATGCCCCTCATCTTAAAAAATTTCTCACGAGCCTAAAGAAGAGGGGGCATAAAGGGGGGGGGGTACTGTAGCATCGGCATCTCTGCCTCCTGCCGGGCAGAAACGCCATTGCCCTCACCGCCGAGGTCCTGGTCCGGCGTCTTCCTGCTCCTCTGCTGCTGTGGCGCGCACCGCACGCCGCTTACCGGGCACTGTGCTTAGGGTGCTCGTTCCCTCCCTCTTAAAGGGGCCGCGCACGCCGTCCTAAAGAGTCCCCAGCCAATGGCCGGAGGACTTCTCCTATATAAAGCACCTCCTCCAAATGGAGGTGCCTGTGCAAGGTTGTTGTTCCGTGTGCTCACACTTGCTTCAGCCCTCAGGTCCCGCTGCCAGTCAGTCCTGCCCCCAGTCTGTCCATTATTTCTGCCCGCCAGTCTGCTAGTAACCTGCCATGCCCGCTTACCTGGAGCACCTGCCAGTTACCTGCCGTGCCCACCAGCCTGCCTTCCCCGAGCACCTGTCTGGCCATCCGCCATGCCCGCCTGCTTGCCTACCCGGAGCACCTGTCTGACTATCTGCCTGCTAATCTACCCGGACCACCGGTCTGCCTTCCTGCCGTGCTCATCCGCTGTACTGGTCAGTTCCTGTCATCTGACCCGTGGGAGTCACCTGCTCTCACACAAGGTCAGTCCCAGTGTGGCACCTGGTTCACCTGCCCGGTCCCTCCCTTGTTCACAGACTCGACTAAGCCGCCTTGTGACCTGGGTCAGGCCGAGTAGGCACTTAGTCACGCTCCTCTGGTCCCTCCTTGCACCGAAGCACAGAGGTTCCACCACCTGGACCCGTAACATATCGCATACCTGCGGTTATAGGACCGCTTGTTCTCACCACCGACACTGGAGAATCCTCACTGCGTGCGCTGTGAGAATTCGAGGAGTCTGCAGATTTTTGTGAAAAACCTGGACAACTTTAAAGTTTTAGAGGCCATTTCATTAATGTACGTGCATCGAATTAAGAAACAGTTTATGAGCCTCATTTATCAACTGCTTGCAGAAGTTTCCAGTTGGACTGAACCAAAGTAACAGCCCCCCACTGTGGATTATTTAGGACTTTATTTGAAGTGTTCACTGTATGGTTAAACTGACCTGGGCACATGATTCTCTATTTCAGTACAATACGAGTTCGCAGATACCATACATGTATAGTTTGTTTTTGTTTGTCTAAGTGGTGAAAAAATTTTTGGAAATTTGTATGACATTTTTTTTGATATACCAAGTCAGTGTGGCTAATGCTAGAAGATACCAGTCATGTGAAGAATGTGAAGGACCAGCACCCCATGCTCATATTTAATAGTCTTTTTAGGGGACTTGAAGCAATGATTTTCCAATCGCTTGTGTTATACCATAGCAGTCTATGAATGCCGGTGTTTACAGGAGGATCGTAATGACAGGTATGGGGGTCATCAGCAGTCACGTCATGGGCGCTGCAATGATAATTTAAGTATCTTCGCTTTTCCCATTTTCTAGAGCAGTAATGCTATTCCAATTTCGTACATTTCATATTTGCATGCTATAGCGTCAGAATGCAACTTTGTTAGTTAGGTGTGTTGTTAATCTCCAACAGCGGGATTTAACAGATTAACAGCCGCGGGCAGAGCACTGCTCTACCCACGGCTGTTAAAGGCACAATGGCTGATTAAATCAGCAAGTATGTGTCACAAAATATGAGGGTTCAGCTTGTGAGCCCGCATCAAAGTGGGGAACACGACATCTGACGTGAATATGCGTCATATGTACTGAAGGGATTCTCTCTACTGGAGTAAGCAATGAAGGAATCCCGAGATCCGTGTATGGCCAGCCTAAGGGCTCATGCAGACAAGCATATAAATTGATCGTGTGATATCTGATTTTTAATTGGACAGCACATTGACCCTTTTTATTCAATAGGGCTGTTCAGATAAACAATTTTTTTCTTGGTGGGACTGTCCGTGAGAAAAAAAATCTCAGCATGCACCATCATCCGTTTCTGGGTTGGGACTCACACTTAAGTCTATGGGTGCGAGGAAAAAAAAAAAAAAACAGATCCCACATGGACCAGAGTGGCATCCAATTTTTATGGATAGATAAATTTATATTATAAACCTAAGAAAATGTATTTGATCATGTACATGTTTTAATGTATAAAAACAGATTGCATACGGACATAAAAAACAGACTCATGGATCGCTCATTGATTAAAAGCAGTAAAAAATCGTCAGAGTTTTCTGTTTGAATGCTAATCTGCAGGTGCCCTTAAAGGGAACCTGTCACCAGAAAAGAGCTATTAGCCTGCAGATATTGGGTTAATCTGGAAGTTAATAGCGTTATTAACCCCTGGCCGCACTTAGCCGATTGCTGCTGGGAGAAAATGAACTTCATCACCAGCAGCGTTCGGGTTTCAGACACGGGGTGGTGCCATCGCTGGTTCAGTCACCACTCTGAATATACGAGCCTTATCAAGTGCTGCGGTCAGTGGAGAGGGTCGCAATTTTCATTCATTTGTATAGTAATTCCGACACCCTCCCCACTGACCGCAGCACGCGATAAGGCTCACTTTAGCGATAGATGCAAGTTTTATTGGTGGGACCTGCATCAACAATACATTTATGAATATCCCATAAGTGTACTAGATGGGAATAAAGTCTACCAGTCTGATACCATCCCACCCCTTTAAACTGAATATGCACAGATTTGGGAATTCCTTCATGGTTTACTTCCAGGATGAGAGAAATCTGCTCAAATCATGTGAGTGACAATTTGCATATTTAACCCTAGAATGTGTAACCCAGGCAAAGGCCCGGTAGCTTACTTTTTTGCTATTTTCTGCAAAATTACTTTAGATAGAATTTTGAAACTCTAGGTATTCCTCAAGTATGTCATTGTTGGTAATATCCACTTGTTCATATAATTTTATGTGATAGGCATTTTGGTATAACAATGCTTTTTTGGGGACACCCAATATTTACAGAACCTGGGCCTTTTAGACCGTACTATGCTTATCTTGTACTCATCAGTGTTTGTCTCTCAAGTTACTGTGTTATTGTAGTCAGGGTTGTTGGGAGGGGGGTCCCCAATACTGGTCCCCTAAAGATGTTTTCTGTACTTTTTTTTTCTGAAGATATTGCAGATGAGGAGCTTTTATGTACAAACCTAGAAGGAAGACGTATTGCTTCTGGAAAAAAAAAAAGAACATTGCAAAATATCTCAAAAGAGGAATTGTATGCCTATATTAGACCAACACTTCTGGCAGGGTGTAAAAAACCTTGTGATGTTCCTATCAATTATTTCTGGACCCACTTTCTGATCCACGCTACAAAGCAACAATGTCAGTGGATATATATGAGGAAATTCGGAGAAGCCTTCGATTTGATAAGCGACCTCATCCTGCGAGGTTGGAAACGGATCAATTAGCACCTATCAGTTATATCTGGAATATTTTTATCAAGAATTGTACCAAGCTCTACAATCCTAGTGCTAATATAACAGTGGATGAGCAACTTTTAGCCTACAGAGGACGTTGCAAGTACATTCAATATATGCCTAGTAAACCAGCCAAGTATGGAATGAAAATATTCTGGATGTGCATTCTGCAAATTACTATGGGATGAATGGGCTTAGCTACTGTGGCAAAGAGGTTGACGCTCCAGTACAGAAAGACCTAGGTTCAGACATTGTAAAAAAAAAAAAAAACAACTTGCTGTACCAATTTACAATTCTGGTAGAAACATTACAATGGACAATTACTTTACTAATGTTGAATTGGGCAGTTTTTTTTGCTTTAAAAAAAATCTTACAGTTGTTGGTACTATGAAGCCAAATCGACGAGATATTCCTCCAGCACATTCCACAGCGAGCACTTTATGATGGTGTCTTTGGTTTCAGCAACAAAGGTATCTTACAAAGCGAAGAAGGAAAAATCTGTTATATTACTCAGTACCATGCATCATGATTCCAGTATTGACAGCAATGACAGGAAACCGAAACCATCCTGCACTATAATAAAATTAAAGGCGGTGTAGACAAGATGGATGAAATGGTTGGAGAATATTCATGCAAGAGGCAAATAAGATGTTAGCCTGTAGTAATTTTTTAAAATATTCTTGATGTATCAGCCCTTAATTCCTACATTATTTATACCGATTATACTCATGCTAGGAGGAAGGACAGGAGACATCTATTCTTGAAGGACCTGTGCCATGAACTTGTAATGCCTCACATGATGTAGCGAAGCAACATAAAATGCTTGCCAAAGCAAACTAGAGAAGCTATGAAACGGTGTCGCGTATTCCATTTTCAGGCAATGCCAGAGCCAGGAAAAAGAAAACGAAAGCGTTGTTTTATTTGCCCAACAAACAAAGACAGGAAAACTGAGCATTACTGTACAATTTGTGGAGAAAATGTCTGTAAAGAACATTCTTCAGTAAAGATAACGTGTAAATTGTGCAGAAGATAAATAAAATTGAAAACGAAAAGTTGGAAAAGAAATGTAGCTGCAGCTAGTTTACTTCAACATTTATATACCCTTGTTTGTTTGTTTTTCATATCTGTTTGAAATTTAAAAAAAAAAAAGTAGTTAAATGATAAAAAGGATTCATCACATAGAATGTGTAATGCGGGCCTTTTAGGCCCATGTACTTACTTTTTTGGAGTTTTCTGCAAACAAGTACAATGTTGTGCATTTTTCATATCTTACTTTGCAATTTTGAAATAAATAAATAATGTTTACAAGTTTAAGTTCCTCCATATGATTTGCACAAGGCCGGGTTATGTGAAAGTGTAAATTTCAAACGTCACGCATTCTAGGGTTAATTTCCCAGAGGAGCATTGCTTGGCCTACAAGTCTCCTTACACAGGTATGTCACTCTCGAAAAGGAGAGAAGTTACCTTTAGACCCTCCCTGGGCATGTGATTAGCACACAGTTACATGACTTATTTATTTTGCTTAGTTACATAGTGGAATTATATTCTGCAGCAATTTACAGGCATTATCACCACTGTCCCCACTGCGGTTCACAATCTAAATTCCCTATCCGCAGGTATTTGTAGTGTTGGAGAAAACCTACACAAACATGGGAATTTGAGCGCAGGATCCCATCTCTGCAAAGCCACCATGCTAACCAGTGCTGCACTGTCTTCTTAAGAGCCTTGCAATAGTGTGTCCATCACATGATCACAACAGGTTTAAATCTTCTGGAAGGGAACAGTGGAGAGCTCCTGAATGACAGCAGATATCTTAAAAATATAGAACTAACAGACTGTACATGTTGGAATACCGCATGACAGGTAACTAGAAAAAATAAATATAAGTCTAGCTCACCATACAAGACATCCTTTGGCGTTTGGAGCACAGGAAAACGCTGCGTCAGAGCGGGGGGCAATCACAAACAGGAGAAAATTCAGCTCAATGAACTTGTGAACCAACTTCCTTCTAAAACTTCATTATTAAAGGTGCACAGTCACGCGAAATGCGTCGATGTCACATATCACGTAACTTGCGTCGCTGATTCTGTTTTATCCTTCAATGACCACTTTTGGTGAATAAAGAAGTTTGTTCACAAGTTCGTTGTGCTAGATTTTCTCCTGTTTATGGAACTAGAAAAAATACCCTGTATTCGCTGAAATTAAAGGGAAGGTGCCGCAATTTTTTTTTGTATTAATAAATTATTGATTATATAATACATTTTTAATACAAAATTAAATTCACTGTTTTTTTTTTATTTAGGATTTTTTTCTTCAGCCACTAGGGGTTACCACCTGTATTTGCTGGTATATGGCAGCCACTGGGCATAGGAGTCTGCGTTCGCCGTCCAACCGCATCTCCTGCATTGTGGCTGCCTCAAGCTGTGACCTGGGCACTCCCCCTGGCCTGTCCAGGTCACAGCTTAGCTTGTTGTAGCCCACAGCTCTGCTGAATGGTCCCAGTTTCCCCCTGCCACAGCCCACACTGCTCAGTACATGCGGTGACAGGAACTGCCGGGAGCAGATGTCCGGGGTGAGACGAGTATCATCGGCGATGATCAGCAGACTGGGATTAGTAGCACATTACCAGCTTGTTGATCACCGCTGTGACCACAGTGTTTAGAGCAGTGCAGGGTAATTATCACCCAGCTGTGCCCTTGCTCACTGACAACTCTGCTAAGGCACTGTAACGCCTCTGAAGGAGGCATACACTGCTATAGCAAAACTTCGTATGTAATTCCATCATACGTGATACGCTCCAAAGCAGTGGAAGACTATGGGGTGCACTTTATACTATATAGATGACTATGGGGTGCACATTATACTGTTTGGAGGGCTAGAGTGGGCCAATATACAGTGCGGAGAGCATTGGTGGCCATTTTACTATATGTAGCTCCATTATACTGTATGGAGGGCTGTGTGGGGGGTTACAGTACAAAATACAAGAATTAAAATAAATAAAAATGTCCCTATTGTTGTCAATATCTTAGGATACATCTGTATATTACGTTGAAAAATTACTTGTATCAGTGTACAGGATTAGCTATGTGCCCAGAGTCATCTATAGGATCTCAATATGTAGATCAGAACAGTGTATCTAATCCCAACCGGTGTGATGCACCCCAGACTCGTGTATCTAATCCCATCATGTGATACATTACACATATCTACATGGCTCAGTGTAGTGTATCACGCGCTGCGAATAATCCCAGCGTGTTACACTCCTCGTATCTAATCGTAGCACGTGATTCACTCCGCGTATTTAACCCCATCTTGATACGAGCAGCACTTAAAAAATCAGCGCTGCTGGCCGTCCTCTGCAAAGTGATACTGACAAGTACAGTGTCACAGTCATCAACAAAATGGCTCCGCACTGTGATCCTAAACTTCATCCTTTATCTTTTTGCACATACCCAGAAGGGGAGGAGTGACATCACACACATATGAGCAGATCCAGCCCACATTTACTGCTGTCATAATGTGAGCTAGTTGTACACTACCTTTTCATGGCAAATTTCAGCAGCTGCTCCCCCTAGTGTTTAAAAGTAGAAATATCAAACCTTTTAAAATTATTTTTCTTATTTTTAAGGCACCTTCCCTTTAACATATCCATACGTCCTGGCTGAGAAGGGGTTCCCGACCTTGGATGTATGGATACCTCCTTGCGAAAATGCGGCACCGTGACCGAACACATTGTGACCGCATTGCGGTGCATGCTGATTCTGACAGCAGGGCACCAGGACTTGACCACCCCCCCATTCAACTACGATCGTTGTGATTAGCTGTTCAATTCTGAACAGCCAATCACAGTGATTTCAGGCAATGAAAATGCCTGAAACACTGAAGTCCAGCTATGATCGGTGGTATAATAGCACTGATCATAGGCTGGAGCTAGGCAACAGCAGCATTACCAGCCCAACACTGATTGTCCGATCGGACAATGACGTCTGATCGCATCAGTGAGCAGAGACGCGGTCTGAACTCTGACCGCTCAGCACTGCCTCATTCCAGATTGGAGACGTTGCAGAGTGGACAGTGTCGTTCTGCTGCTCATGTGCTGGCCTTGTGGTGCTACAAACTTATTGAAGCCTGTGCCATCACTTCTTGTGTTGCTACTGAAAGACGTTCAGGATTCATTGTCCCCTGCTTTTTCCTAATCCACCCCAATCACCTCCCCCCTACCTCTCATTTCGCCGATCAATACTTGATCACTCATTTTTTTAGCAGTTTTTTCATGCGTCCTGCAGCCACCAAGTGCTGATCAGTAACGCACATCACTCATTAGCATCCATGCTCGTCATCCATGCCAATAGGCCAGGATTTTTTTTTCCCTGTCAATTTTTTCTCTTGCCCCCCTTGCACCACCTTTGTGCATGCGTCCTGCAGCATCTGATCAGTGTCTGTGCTCACTTTTGACCAGGGCTTTTTTTGCCTTGTCCAATTTTTCTCCCCTGCCTCCTTTGCACCACCTCAGTGTGTGCATCCTACAGCCGCTAAACATTGAACAGTGACACACATCACTGATCAGTATCCGTGCTTACTTTTGGCCAGGATTTTTTTTCCTGTCCATTTTTTCCCCCTTTTGCACCACATCCGTGCGGTGTCCTACAGCTGCCGAGCGCTGATCAGTGATGCACATCACTGGCATCCGGTTGATTCTTTATTGTGAAAAAAAAAGAATCAAATCAAAATAATTTAGATTAGGGACAATATAAATACACTGTAGTAATCAGCATATTTACTGAATATGGTCCGGATTAGTGTCAGATAGTTGCAGGCATTCAGTAATTTTTTTTTAATAACGTTTATTTGTCAAAGTTTGTTTTTTATTTTACCAAATTTTTATATTCTTTTATTTTTCTCTTTCTAGATTCTTCTCTTCTATTCTTTCTTTCTCCTAATAAATAAAAATGTTTACACCAAACACTCACACCTGAATAAAATTTGGTTGTTACACACACCAAATGTGAAAAAAATGTTCCACTCGTTCCAATCACGGTATTTAGCCTCCAACACTGATAGTGAGGGAGCGGATGCCACCTTTCCTTTATTTTTCCTCCTTCAAGTGATACCGAAACGCCACGCAGAAGCCCCAGGACAGAAAAAGGAGCCAGCACCCACCATTAGTAACGCCCTATGGACCCCACTTCCAAAGATTATGAGCCACAGATTCCTGATTTTGTGGCGCAATCAGGAATCCAATTTGACACTACCGGCCTCACAGAAATAGACTTTCTCTGAGGATTTTGTAAATCTCATGGTGGCCAAGATAAATTTATACACCCAACAATTTTTGCCACAAACCACTCCATCATTTTCTAACTGAACTCCGATAGATGAAGTAGAAATGATGACGTTGTGGGGCCTTGTTCTTCACAAGGAAATCGTGAAGAAGCCAGAACTTCGGCAATATTGGAGCGTTAAGGTTTTATACAACATTCTAGTGTTCCGCATGGCTATAACCCATAAACGATTTAAGGCCATCCACAATTTATTTCATTACGACAATGCACAATGTCCTCCCCAAGATGACCTCAACTTGACAGATTTTTCAAAGTTTGGCAGGTCATTGATCACTTCAGCAACAAGTTTGCTCAGGTGTACGTGCCCTAAAGGGACATCTGCGTAGATAAGTCCCTAACACATTTCAAGGGGAGGCTCACATTCCGACAATACCTGCTCAGTAATAGGGCCAGGTACAGAATTAAGCTCTAAAAACTGAGTACCTCAGGGTACACCCACAGATTTAGGGTTTATGAAGGGAAGGACACCCAGACTCAACCCCTTGAATGCCACACCCCTGTCCTGGGAGTGTGTGGGAAAATTGTGTGTAATTTGGTGCACCCACTACTGGATCAAGGTTATCGCCTCTATGTAGATAACTGTTATACCAGCATCCCACTATTCAAGTCCCTCTCTGCACGAGCTACCGCAGCATGCGGTACTGTCCGCAAAAATCAGAGAGGACAGTATTAGTGACTCTCTAAGTCACTAATTGACCAGCTGCTCAGAAAGGGTGAGAGCATAGCCAAATGTAGCAACATGCTGGTAGTCAAGTACAAGAGGGACATCCTTTTCTTGACCACTATACATGGTGGTGATGGCAGGACCCCCAACCGCTGTACAAGGTACCTCTACTAGGTCCACAAACCAGACTATGTCCTAGGGTGCAATAAAAATATGGGAGTTGGTGATCTCTCTGATCAAGTCCTTCAGTCCTACAGTGCCATGCAAGAAGCTGGCTGTGCACATTGTACAGTTGGCATTGTATATCTCTTTCGTGCTATCACAATGTGCAGGCCAGACAAACACATTCCTTCAGTTGCAGGAGGTAGTGATCAGGGCCCTAATATTTGGAAGTCAGGAAGGCGTGAGCCGCAGTACTTCTGGACCTGAAGGTACCCGTATCGTATCAGGACAACATTTTCCAGGTGAAATCCCTCAAACTTCAAAGAAAGGAAGGTCACAAAAAGTGCAATGTGTGTTACAGAAGGGGGGTAAGGACACCACTTATTAATGCAACACTTGCCACAAAAAATCTGGCCTGTGTATAAAATAATGTTTCAAACTGTTCCATGGACTACTAAATTAATTTCTCACAACTTACATATGCCTACTACCTGATGCACTTCAAAACTCACATATACACACATGGTCAAAATTGTTGGTACCCCTCGTTTAATGAAAGAAAAACCCACAATGGTCACAAATAACTTGAATCTGACAAAAGAAATTAAAAATCTATGAAAATGAACAAATGAAAAAGTTGCTTTTCAACCCTGCTTCCACAGAAATTTTAAAAATTAAACTCATGAAATAGGCCTGGACAGAAATGATGGTACCCCTGAAAATGTGACAAAAGGGACATGTTAAATCAAGTTGTGTCCACTAATTAGCATCACAGGTGTCTACAATCTTGTAATCAGTCGGTGGGCCTGTATATAGGGCAACAGATACTCACTGTGCTGTTTGGTGACATGGTGTGTACCACACTCAACATTGACCAGAGGAAGCAAAGGAAAGAGTTGTCTCAGGAGATTAGAAAGAAAATTATATACAAGCATGTTAAAGGTAAAGGTTAGAAGACCATCTCCAAGCAGCTTGATGTTCCTGTGACTACAGTTGCATATATTATTCAGAAATTTAAGATCCATTGGACTGTAGC
The DNA here is from genome assembly GCF_046119375.1 of Phyllobates terribilis. Lineage (NCBI taxonomy): Eukaryota > Metazoa > Chordata > Amphibia > Anura > Dendrobatidae > Phyllobates > Phyllobates terribilis. The sequence goes on along the minus strand of NW_027362762.1, from coordinate 533,910,238 downwards.
TAACCTCCCTGGACATGGCCGCAGGAGGAAAATTGATGACAAATCAGAGACAGATAATACGAATGGTAACAAAAGAGCCCAGGAAAACTTCTAAAGAGATTAAAGATGAACTTCAAGCTCAAGGAACATCAGTGTCAGATCACACCATCCGTCGTTGTTTGATCCAAAGTGGACTTCATGGGAGACGACCAAGGAGAACACCATTGTTGGAAAAAAAAAAATCATAAAAAAGCCAGCATGGAATTTGCCAAACTACATGTTGACAAGCCACAAAGCTTCTGGGAGAATGTCCCATGGACATATAAGGCAAGAATGGACGTTTTTGGCAAGGCACATCAGCTCTATGTTCAAAGACGGAAAAGTGAAGCATATTAAGAAAAGAACACTGTCCCTACTGTGCAACATGGAGGAGGCTCGGTTATGTTCTGGGGCTGCTTCTGGCACAGGGCGTCTTGAATCTGTGCAGGGTACAATGAAATCTCAAGACTATCAAGGGATTCTAGAGAGAAATGTGCTGCCCAGTGTCAGAAAGCTTGGTCTCAGTCGCAGGTCATGGGTCTTGCAACAGAAAAATGACCCAAAACACAGCCAAAAACACCCAAGAATGGCTAAGAGGAAAACACTGGATTATTCGGAAGTGGCCTTCTATGAGCCCTGACCTAAATCCTACGGAGCATCTTTGGAAAGAGCTGAAACATTCAAACACGAGACAACTGGAGCAGTTTGCCCATGAGGAGTGGGCCAAAATACCTGTCGAGAGGTGCAGAAGTCTCATTGACAGTTACAGGAATCGTTTGATTGCAGTGATTGCCTCAAAATGTTGTTCAACAAAATATTAAGTTAAGAGTACCATCATTTCTGTCCAGGCCTATTTCATGAGTTTAATTTTTAAAACATTTCTGTGGAAGCAGGGTGTAAAAGCAATGACTGATTTTCATTTGTTCATTTTCATAGATTTTTTTTATTATTACTTGTCAGATTCAAGTTATTTCTGTGACCATTGTGGGTTTTTCTTTCATTAAATGAGGGGTACCAAAAATTTTGACCACGTGTGTACCAACCTGATGTACACTACACAACTTACATATGCCACCACAATTTAAAGTTCACATACCAGGAAAAAAACTAGATCAATTCCAATATAGGATCACTTTAAGGAAGTTTCAACTGTATAGGCACATCAGGGGCTCTCCAAACGTGACATGGCACGCAGACCATTCCATCAAAGTCTGAGTTCCAAATGTCACTCATTCCTTTTTGATCCCTGTAGTGCCCCCACAAACAGTAGATTTCTCCCAACATATGGGGTATCGGTGTACTCAGAAGAAATTGCACAACAAATTTTGAGGAACATTTTCTCCTGATAATCTTGTGAAAAATAAATAATCTGGGGCTAAAACAAAATTTTGGTGGAAAAAAAACAAAACAAATGTTTTCACAGTTCGTTATAAAATTCTGTGAAGCACCTGTGGGTTCAAGATGCTCACTACACATCTAGATAAATTCCTTGAGGGGGTCTAGTTTCCAAAATGGGGTCATTTGTGGGGTTTCCACTGTTTAGGCACATCAGGGGCTCTCCGAACATGATATGAGATCCGCTTTCGATTTCAGCCAATTTTACGGTCAAAAAGTCAAACTCTGCTCCTTCCCTTCCGAGTGCCCAAACAGTTTTTACCCACATGACTGGCGTATAACCACCAAAAGAAGCAAAGTTGTTGCACAACTACAAGTTGCTCAAAAAATTTGTGACATTTAAAACAGCTTTTTGATGGAATTCTAGTGAAAACTGATGAATCAGGACAATAGCATTTCGGTACCCTTAACAGGTCACAATGAGAATATCTTATACAGAACACCTATGGCAATTTCTGAGGCATTGCCAGTTACGTCACCTGTGTAATACTTAAGGAGAACCTGAAAACATAACCAGTTCAGACCAATGTTACTCAACTCTGGTTCTTAGATATCCTGAACAACTAATTCTGCTAATGTAGCTACGCGGCACAATTTTGGATGGATGTCTCCATTTATTTCATGATGATTCTTAGACCCATTTCATGTCACAGTAGTACCATGCAGAAAACTAATTGTATGTGCACATGGTCAGGAGCCGCTGCGGGTTTGAAGCTCTGTGTTATGCAGCATCAAACCCGCAGCAGCCAGATGTTACAGCATAGTGGATGGGATTTCTAGAACTCCCATGTCCATTATGCGTCTGTTCACCTGCAGATCACCCGCGGAAACTAACATGCAGCGCATCTGTCAGACCCGCAGCATGTCAATTTCTCTTCCCTATAGACTAACCTCATTTAGGAAAGTCCGCATGTGGGAAAAAAAAAATGGTGCTGCTCATTTGCATAAGGAGCGGAAGCAGAGCGGCTATTCCGCAGTCTCGGGGCCGTTGGCGGCTCCTGACCATATGCACATACAGTGATTAGACAGAAATGCTTCTGAAACGTCTGTGCTTCCCCTTTGAAGAGCATTAGTTACACAAATGTCCATTACCATTTATACTTACAATGACATAACTGCTAGGACAGCAAGGAGGACATGTGTGTGTTACTCAGCTAATGGTGTAAAATCTTCCAGTTGTAAAAAGAACAATTTAACAGGTATTGAATGTAGAAGTAGATGAGGATCAGTTACACATTAGCACACCAAGTCTGGTCCACGATAGCTGTGGAAACCACAATCGCGGCATAGCCTTATGGATATGATTTTATTGAATGAGAAACTGTTTTTTAGTATTTTCCATTACAATTTTGGAGCATCTGTTCTAAAAACTGCATTGTGCCATTCCTCTAGTAACTCCTAGATACATATGAATAAACAAATGGATATTACGGGCGTAAGGGGTTTCTACAGCTGACTGTCCAATCAGCGATGTCTGTGTCGCATACGCCTTCGACAAGGAATGAAAATCTAATTATATTATATATAAAAAAGTGATCTTGCATCTTAATGAGGAATACAAGTATTTACCAAGACACAGATCAGAAGCAGCAACAGTTCCTCTTTAATGGACTTAAAGAGCACCTGTCAGAAGGATTGTGCTTAGTAAACCACATACACTGTCAGGTGGGCACAGTTATACTGAGTAAAATGATACCTTTGTTGATGAAATCCATCCAGTGGTTCTTTTATAATCTTAATTTTCATTTCTGACATAATATGCATGTGCTCTCATTATGTATTCCTATCTCTTGCCTCTGACAGTTCACTGTGCTTTCAGTGACCTGCCTACTATTTTACATACTGACTTTGTAATTTGTGTCACATTGAAATTTACATTCCCCAAGATGGCCGCCGGCGCATGTGCAGTAGCATCTCTCGGTTGCAGAGGGATGCTGCTGCGCACGCACAGGCGTCGTTTTGCTTTTGGAAAAAATTTGGGTGCAGCAATATGGCACCGCGTATGCGCAGTAGCATCTCTCAGCAACTAAGAAATGGTACTGTGCAATCACGGCTAGCGGAGGCCATATTGCTGCAGGCAAATTTCCTTTTCCTCTAGCAAAATGGCGTCTGCGTTTGACCAGTACTAAGCGCTGCTAGCCGTGCCATGTTGCTGGAGGAAAAATAAATTTACCTGCAGCAATTTGGCCACCACCCGCGCAGTAGCATTTCTTGGTTGCCAAAAGATGCTACTGCACATGCACGGCGCCATATTGCTGCACCCAAATTCTTTTTCCAAAAGCAAAATGGAGCCCACACGTACACAGTAGCATCTCTCGACAAACGAGAGATGCTACTGCACATGTGCTGGTGGCCATCTTGGAGAATGTAAATTTCAATGTGACAGAAATTACAAAGTCAGTATGTAAAATAGCAGGCAGGTCACTGAAAGCACAGTGACCTGTCACAAGGCACGGATAGGAATACATGCATACATAATGAAGGCACCAGAGCATGAGCATATGTCAGAAATGAAAATCAAAATAAAAGAACCGCTGGACCGATTTCATCAACAAAGGTATCATTTTACTCAGTATATCGGCGCCCACCTGACAGTGTATGTGGTTTACTAAGCACAATCCTGCTGACCAGGGCTGTGGAGTTGGAGCCTATTTTGGTGGAATCTGAGTTGGTATAAAATTTACCAACTCAGACTCCTGAAATATAAAATAAATTGGGTACAGAAGTTCAATGCAGTTTGTGAGGAATATTTTTTCATAAGAATTTGGGAAAGTTATGAAATGTCCTATAAATGTCTGTCCTATTCCTGATCTAAGGGTGTAGACTTGTAGCTGAGATGAATCTGTGCTACAGTAAATTTATCACTTAAACATGAGCCTGTATGAGGGAGTCTGAGTCATGGAAATTGAGGAGTCAGAGTCGGAGGTTTGGCTTACCAACTCCACAGCCCTGTTGCTAACAGGTGCGCTTTAAAAGGGGCAGTCAGCTTAGTACATCAACTTATGGTCACTTGACCATTCTAACAACTTTACCATTACAGGGGTTTCTTCAGAAATGTAATAAACGTAATGTAATAAAATGCCCCACCCTTAAACGGCAGCCCGTCATAATCAGGTTTCAGGATGGACTGTCCGCTTCGACCTGTGTCTCGACTGACAGGAGCTGTATCATAAGCACACCGTGTGAGCTGCCAAAAAGGCTCTGCGACAGAAGAAATAATTCTCCTTAGCTTTTTTGTTCAACTAAATATAAAAAAAATAAATCATGATTTCAACTGGATATTTATGAAAAACGGATCTGATAAACGCCATTTGAAACAGATCCGTATTTTGCTCACTGGATCAGTTTAACATGGACGTTTACTTGACAGTTCACATGTCCAGTAGTCATCGGTTTGAAAAATTATCCAGTAAGCAGAAAATTTAGTTTTCAATGGAAGAAAAAAGGATGACTATAACAGATCCATTTTCCATATACTTTAATGTTAAAAAAAACATTTTTTTAGCAAGGCTGCATAACTTTTTTTCCTGCTTAATCCATGTCAAACGGATGATTACTGGACATGTGAGTTTTGCTTTAGTCAGCAAAGGCTTTTCTCCATACACAGAGCTCTTCCAGTTCACCGATGTGTGCTTATGATACAGCGCCTGTCAGTGGAGTTGCAGGTCTTGGAAATGGTTTTATTTCAGACTGCAGCCCATCCTGACGTGACTTGGATGTACTGCCGTTTGGATCACGTGGGGCCAGTTTATTACATTCTTTAAAAGGTAACCTGTCAGTAAAAATCAACCCTCCTGAGCCGTCTATATGGCTATGTAGGACATAGGAAACTGAATTAAAATGATACCTTGATATCTGCAATCAGATGTCTTAGTCCAGAAAAATCCACGTTTTTCTTATATGTAAACCTTTTCCAGGCTATGGTGAGGATGTTGCATAAAAGATAACTCCGCCTCCAGAGCTAATTTTATATACAGTATATCACAAAAGTGAGTACACCCCTCACATTTTTGTAAATATTCTCTTTTCATTGGACGACGCTGAACATATGACACTGTTATACAAGCTGTACACTGACTACTTTACATAGTATCAGTGTAAATTTGGTGTGCCCTCCAAATAACTCACAGCCATTAATGTTTAACCTCTTCACGCCACAGCCCTTTCCTGTTTTTGCGCTTTAGTTTTTTTCTCTTCTTCCCAGAGCCATAACTTTTATTTTTCTTTCAATATGGCGTGTAAGGGATTGATTTTTGCGAGACGAGTTGTACTTTTGAACGATACCATTGGTTTTACCATATAGTGTACTAGAAAATGGGGAGAAAAATCCAAGTGAAATCACAAAAAAAAGTACAATCTCAATTATTTTTCTTTTAAACCACGTTCATTATATGGTAACACTGACCTGCCATTATGATTCTCCAGGTCATTATGAGTTCATAGGTACCAAACATGTATAGGTTCTTTTATTTATTTAAGTGGTAAAAAAAAATCCATAGTTTTTTTTTAAAAAAAAGAAAAGTTGCCATTTTCTGGCACCCATAGAGTCTACATTTTTCGTGATCTGGGGCCACGTGAGGGCTTATTTTTTGCACACCGAACTGAGGTTTTTATGGATACCATTTTGAGGTAGATACGATGTTTTGAGTGCCCATTATTGCAATTTTGCGGTGACCAAAAAAACAGTAATTCTGGCGTTGATTCTTTCTCGTTACGCCGTTTAGAGATTGAATTAATTCTTTTTATATACTGATAGAGCGGGCGATTCTGAATGCAGCGATACCAAATGTGTATATTTGATTTTTTATTTTAAATGGGGTAAAGGGGGGCGATTTAAACGTTTATATTTAATATTTTTAAAAACTTTTTTTTTTTTTTAAACTTTTTACATGCTTCAATAGTCTAGAGACTAGAAGCTGCAATGTTCATTAGATCGCCTGTGTACCAGAAATGTTCACTTGCTATGAGCGCTGACCACTGGGTGGCGCTCATAGCATCCCGGAAATGACAACCACAAGGGTCTCCTGCAGACCCCGGGTTGTCATTCCAACCCATAAGCGACAAGCGGTCATGGGACACAGGTGCTGATGGGCGGGACTAGTGAAATCCTTCCGCCGCCATGTTAAATGCCACTGTCAGAGATTGACAGCAGCATATAGCATGTTAGCCGCGGTTGGATCGCAATTCCACCTGCAGCTGTTAGGGGCACATGACCGCTGATCAGTCATGTCGCCGGAAAGGAGCGAGCTCATCACCGGAGCCAAAGCGCGAGACACGCCATGAACCGTACATGTACAGCGCATGTCGTGAAAAGATTAACTGGCTGCAAAAAAAAAAAGTGATTACACCCCTAAGTGAAAATGGCCAAATTGTGCCCAATTAGTCATTTATCCTCCCCACTGTCATGTGACCTTATTATACGGTCTCAGGTGTGAATGGGGAGCAGGTGTTATCGCTCCCACACTCTCTCATACCGGTCACTGGAAGTTCATCATGGCAAAGACCCCTGAGGATCTGAAAAAAAGAATTGTTGCTCTACCTAAAGATGGCCTAGGCTATAAGATTGCCAGCACCCTAGAACTGAGCTGCAGCACGGTGGCGAAAACCACACAGTGGTTTAACATGACAGGTTCCAATCAGAACTGGCCTCGCCATTGTTAACAAAGGAAGGAGAGTGCACATGCCTAGCCTCATATCCTGAGGTTGTCTTTTCAAAATAGACATGAGTGCTGCCAGCATTGCTGCAGAGGTTAAAGGGGTGGGGAGTCAGCCTGTCAGTGCTCAGACTATTCACCACACACTGCATCATTGCTCTGACTATTCACCACACACTGCATCATTGCTCTGACTATTCACCACACACTGCATCATTGCTCTGACTATTCACCACACACTGCATCATTGCTCTGACTATTCACCACACACTGCATCATTGCTCTGACTATTCACCACACACTGCATCATTGCTCTGACTATTCACCACACACTGCATCATTGCTCTGACTATTCACCACACACTGCATCATTGCTCTGACTATTCACCACACACTGTATCATTGCTCTGACTATTCACCACACTGTATCATTGCTCTATTCACCACACACTGCATCATTGCTCTGACTATTCACCACACACTGCATCATTGCTCTGACTATTCACCACACACTGCATCATTGCTCTGACTATTCACCACACACTGTATCATTGCTCTATTCACCACACACTGCATCATTGCTCTGACTATTCACCACACACTGCATCATTGCTCTGACTATTCACCACACACTGCATCATTGCTCTGACTATTCACCACACACTGCATCATTGCTCTGACTATTCACCACACACTGTATCATTGCTCTGACTATTCACCACACACTGTATCATTGCTCTGACTATTCACCACACTGTATCATTGCTCTATTCACCACACACTGCATCATTGCTCTGACTATTCACCACACACTGCATCATTGCTCTGACTATTCACCACACACTGCATCATTGCTCTGACTATTCACCACACACTGCATCATTGCTCTGACTATTCACCACACACTGCATCATTGCTCTGACTATTCACCACACACTGCATCATTGCTCTGACTATTCACCACACACTGCATCATTGCTCTGCATGTCTGTGGTCCCAGAAGGAAGCCTCTTCTAATATAATGCACAGGAAAGCCCGCACTTTGCTGAAGACAAGCAGACTAAGGACATGGATTACTGGAACCATGTCCTGTGGTCTGATGAGACCAAGATAAACTTAATTGGTTCAGATGGTATCAAGCGTGTGTGGAGGCAACAAAGTGAGTAGTTCAAAGACAAGCGTGTCTTGCCTACAGTCAAGCATGGTGGTGGGAGTGTCACGGTTTGGGGCTGCATGAGTGCTGCTGGCTGTGTTGAGCTACAGTTAATTGAGGGAACCATGAATGCCATTATGTACTGTGACATACTGAAGAAGAGCATGATCCCCTCCCTTTGGAGTAGTTATGTTGGAATACTGCACTGCTGCCCAGTTTCCAAATACCTCCAAAACTACCACTGCCTTGCTGAAGAAACTGAGGGTAAAGGTGCTGGACTGCCCAGGCATGTCTCCAGACCTAAACCCCATTGAGCATTTGTGGAGCATCCGCAAACGGAAGGTGGAGGAGTGCAAGGTCTCAAACATCCACCAGATCCATGATGTTGTCATGGAGGAGTGGAAGAGGATTCCAGTGGCACTCTGACGCTTTAGTGAATTTCATGCCCAAGAGAGTTAAGGCAGTGCTTGAAAATAATGGCCACACAAAATATTGACACTTTGGGCACAATTTGGCCATTTTCACTTAGGGGTGTACTCACTTTTGTTGTCAGCGGTTTAGACATTAATGGCTGTATATTGAGTTATTTAGAGGGCACACCAAATTTACACCGTTATACAAGCTGTGAGGGGTGTACTCCCTTTTGTAATATACAAGGAGGAATTACCATGGTGAGACCTGTAACAAACAGAAAAGGTGAAATGTGTCCTCTTGCAAACACATTTTGCAGTTCTCTGAGCCCTACTGTATTGCAACCCTATTACAATCCTGTCTGCCTGTGAGATGGAAGCTGAGAGGAACCTGCAGATGTGTCAGGTATAATCACACACAGCTCTGCAGTGAGATCAGAGAGCAGAAAGCGGGCAATTACTCCTCACACTGGTAACTCCACCTTCAGAGTCCTCCCCATAGCCTGGAAGAGGTCATTTACATAAAGTGATAAAAGATTTATCAACAAGGCATCTGACATTTAGATAGGTCAAATGTGGTGACAGATTCCCTTGAAATATTACCCTGATGGAAATCAGAGCAATAATGGGGTGGCGCTGCAGGGAACCTGAACATTTACTCCATGGTTTACACACACATGAAAAAAAATCATCATTAAAGGGAACCACTCACCAGAAATAACGCTATTAACCTGCAAATATGTGGTTTATCTGCAGGTTAATAGAGTTATTATGCTGCCCAGCGTCTTGACGCAGCAGGGAGAAAATGAACCAAGTTCTCCCCACCAGCATTTGGTTTCAGTAATGGGGCGGTGCCGGTTCAGTCACCGCTCTATGAGTATACAGAGCGGCGGCTGTAACTGCACCCACAGCACTGACAGCGGAGTTGCAATGCAGAGCGAGTATCAGTCAGGGCTGGGGGCGCAGTTACAGCCGCTGAATTAGCACGTGCCCCGCCCCCATGACTGAAACCAAATGCAGTTGGGGGGAATGAAGTTAATTTTCTCTCCACAACGTTCGGCTGCGTGCAGGAAGCATAATAATGCTATTAACCTGCAGCGTTATTTCGGGTGACAGGTTCCCTTTATAAACAGTACCCATTCAAATCAATAGGTTAGTTGCATACACTGAACCTGTGTAAATTATCCCTCTTTTTTTATCTCAATCTGCCCCTCTGTGCATCCAGGTTCATATCGCTGAATGGGCGGCCCTATTTTTGTCTGCTAAAACTACATTTCCCAGCAACACCGTGCTTCACATTCCTCCTACTAACCACATCACTGGCAGTTCATGAATTTGAGCTGAAAGCAGGCTGGCTGAATGTGAAATAGCACAAGCTTCCAATACAGGTCTGCTAGACTGTGCTCAGCTCCATCCACCACAGATATTTGGCATGTCATCAAGATAATCTGTTTAGAATACACATTCTTCTGGGTACTACTCTGACTTACCAATTTTACCATCTGCCATCATAAGCCATGTGCCTGTTCGTTTAAATAACCTGTTAGCTGGTTTCCTGTAGGGAATGTGCCCACGATCCCTAACAATAGCGTTTTGGACGCAGCTCACCTGCGCTGTGTCCAAAACGCTGTGTTGCACAGTAGAAGCACAGTGGATGGGTTTATAGAAATCCCATGCCCACTGTGCTTCTATTTGACGCCGTGTAAACTCAACGGCGGCACGGCTTTACGAGCCTCAGCATGTCAATTTCTCAACAGATATTTCCACAATAGAATGTATAGGGTGCTGTAACTCCGCATGTGTCCAATGAACAAATGTGGATTTACCTGCGTGATCAAACGCAGCGAAAATACGCTGCATCCAAAGCACTGCTATAGTCTTATCGTGGGCACATAGCCTCAAATCAACAGTCCTGCACAACGAACTCTGTAATAACTACAGACGGCAGAAATGACAAGCAGGGCTGACCCCGCAATGATGCCTGCTGCAGACAGATCAATTTGCTACTTTATTGATACATATGGCAGAGGATTATTTTCTGCCACATGTATCTAAAGATTTGCAGTTGCACAGATCAGCAGCATGAAACAAACAGCTCAGCTACGCTCTATTGGGCAGGCATAGCGGAGTGCAGGATGGTTGATCTCTGATGAAAACCAGCAAACAAATCAATGATGTAAAAACACAAATGCAGTTATATCGAAGTGGATGGCAAAAAGATAAAAATCGGGCTGACAGGCTACTGAACAGAACTATAGCATTCACAAAAGAAGTGGTAAAGGCATCATATAGCTATGCTGGAAGCCAGCCGAGTGAAACTGCAATACGCATGCTCAGCCATATACAGCAGAACTACAGCAGGACAAATCAAATGGCAAATGAAGCGTAACTAGAGCCTGGATAGGACATCGTTGGGGGATGGATAGATGGAAAACAGCACATAATTCACAAAGTTATATTGGCACAAAATAAAAAACTATATGGAAATAAGATCACATTGTGATTTTGGGAATAATCCTTTAAGGTCTAGGATACCCAGCACTCAAATAGGAGCGAATCAGTATATTGAAAAGGTTTCTACTATTACAATTCAAAAACCCAGAAAACCCCATCTGAGGGTGCTTTAAAGACGTCAACTACTAGGACAGCTCCTTCTCATGCCCACACTTGGCCGCTATGAAATAAAAAAAGCTTATACTCCCCTCCCGTGCTGGCACCGTTCCCATGATGTCGGCACTAGTTTTCCCCGAGGCTCCCGTGCTTTTGTGATACCGGCGCCCAATCTGCGCTGGCTTCACTGTCCCCACCTTCTGTCAAATTGAACATGAAGAGGAAGTCATTTTTGCCACCTCCAATAATTCTCAGATGACTCCTTGGTAGTTGGATCCATGAAGGGGGGGGGGGGGGGGGGCGGGTGAGGAGGAACATAGGAGTGTGGTGTTGGATTTTGTGGATTGGTGCCAGGCTATTTACAACTAAACAAAGAAAACTACGGAGCTGGTGGTGAAGTATAGCAAGAGAAAGATGGACTGTTCACCGTCACTATTGGTGGTCAGGAAATGGAGCAGGTTGAGAGTTACAAATATTTGGGGGTCCACTTGGACAGCAAATTTGACTGGAGGTGCCATATGGAGAAGATTTACAAGAAAGGGATGAGCAAATTGTACTTTTTAAGGAAACTAAGGTCTTTCAATGTGTGCAGCGATATGTTAGAAATGTTTTACCAATCCGTAGTGGCAAGTGCCAACTTTTCCGCAATCATATGCTGGGGAAGTAGTGTGCGGTTGTCTGATGCTAACAAGATTATCAAGAAGGTAAGCTCCACTGTTGGCTGCCATCTTGCCACTTTTGAGGAGGTAAGGGAGGAAAGAATTCAGAAGAAGTGTTTGGCGATGATGAGCAATAATGCACATCCATTATATGAGCTGTTCATGAGGCAGAGGAGCACCTTCAGTAACCGTCTAATCCTACTAAGATGTAAGAAGGAAAGATACAGGAAATCGTTTGTGCCGACTGCTATGGGAATGTACAACTACAAGTGTGAAATTCTCCAGGTGACTGGTGTATTATTGGTGTTCTAATGGTATATCGTACTGACTGGTCATGAATGCATGAGATTATACCTGCAAAATTCTACTGTTATGTTGTAATTCATGTCTATGGTCTGCTACTGTGTGTAATTTCCCTCGGGATCAATAAAGTGTATCATAAGTCTGAGGTCAGCTGCAGCCAAACCTTCGTCTTCATGTTCGATCTGTTCGAAGGCAGGGACAGTGGCGTCAGCGCTGACTGGGTGCCAGCATCACAACAGCATGGGAGCCCCAGGGAAAGCGAGTGCCAACACCGCAGAAATGGCATGAGGTGAGTATAAGCTTTTTTTATTTTATCAGGGCCAAACACTTAGATCAAGAAGGAGTTGTCCAAGTTAATATTTCAAAGCAGGCATGAGAGAGAGATGTACAAACCTTTAAACGGGGTTGGAAAAGTGAAATGAGCAGCACTTCCACGGGTAAAACAAAAGCACTATTTTATTTCTTTATACCATAAAACCCGACATACAAAGAAAAAACAGACGCGTTTCTGGTGTCCTAGACGCCCTTACTCACAGGAGGATGCCAGAAACGCTTTTTTTTTTTCATCTTTGAATGTCGGGTTTTATGGTATAAATAAAATGGTGCTTTTATTCCACCTGTGGAAGTGCCGCTCATTTCACTTTTCCATTGTTGCTGAGCGACTCCAGCTGGAGTCATGGCACCCACTGGTTTTCCTCCCATGGATTTTCAATTCACAAAGCGTGGTAAGCGTGAATTCCTTTTTTTCTACTTTAAAAGGGGTTGTCCGGTCTAAAATGAAGAGTCTGCAGTCACTGACTGTAGACTTGTGAATCCCCCCAGTGCATACATTCACCGGTTTGAGCCAGGAATGGCAATGATGTATACGATATAAATACTCCCGGGCAGAAGCAGTCTAGTGGGTACAGCCTCACTACATACAAGTGTACAAGTGAGGCGGTGCCCACTAGAAGGCCATGCCCACTAAACAACTTCTGCCCGGTAAGCATCTCATACATCACGGCCATTCCAGGCTCAGAAATCGGCGAATCGGGTGGGGAATGGGGAAATCACAAGTCTGCAAAAACACAGACTGCAGACTTTTCATTTTTTCCAAAGCCCACAGAGCAGGAGTGACTATAAATACTACTTTGCTCAGCCATTTAAAGAGGTTTTCCACAAACAAAAGTTCATTTTAATCAATAGATCTTGGAATAATAAGTTCCACAAATTGGATGTGTTTAACTCTTTTACAGCCTGGGACGTATCAGTACTTACCAGGCTGTAACCCCCGATTCAGTGAGGGCTCCGGCGCTGAGCCCGCACTGAACAGGGCACATGTCAGCTGATTATTACAGCTGACATGTGCCAACAACAGCCGTGGGTGGAATCGCGATCCACCTGCGGCTGTTAACATGTTAAATGCCGCTGTCCATCTCTTGACAGCGGCATTTAACAGTGCCGCACCGGAAGCGCGTCACTTACCCCGCCCATCGGTGACCCCATCACGTGATCGCGGGTCACCGATGGGTGGTCATGACAACCCTGGGTCTGCAGCAGACTCCAGTGGTTGTCATGAGCGATTCGCTATGATCGCCACCTAGTGGTCGCGGCTCATAGCACAGGAGCATTTCTGCTACATAGAGGTGATCTGCTGATCACCTCTATGTAGCAGAGGCGATCAGACAAGTGCTGCTTCTAGTCTCCTATGGAGACTATAGAAGCAAGCAAAAAGTGGAAAAAAAAATGGTTTTAAAAAAACAAAAGTTTGAATCACCCCCCTTTCGCCCCATTAAAAAAAAAAAAAAAAAAAAAAAAAAAAGCATACACATATCGCCGCATTCAGAATCACCCGATCAATATATAAAAAAAAATTAATCCGATCGGTAAACAGCGTAACGAGAAAAAAATTCTAAACGCCAGAATTACGTTTTTTTGGTCGCCGCAAAATTGCAATAAAATGCAATAACGGGCAATCAAAACAACGGATCTACCCCCAAAATGGTATCAATAAAAACTTCAGCTCGGCGCGCAAAGAATAATCCCTCACCTGGCCCCAGATCCCAAAAAATGGCGTGTTTTGTTGTTGTTTTTTTTTGCAAACTTTGGAATTTTTTTTAACCACTTAAATAAAAAAGAACCTATATGTTTAGTGTCTACGAACTCTTAATGACTTGGAGAATAATAATGACAGGTCAGTTTTAGCATTCAGTGAACGTGGTAAAAAAAAAAAAAAAAAAAAAAAACCACATCTGTGGTATTGCACTTTTTTTGCAATTTCACCGCACTTGGAATTTTCCAGTACACGATATGGTAAAACCAGTAATGTCGTTCAAACGTACAACTTGTACCGCAAAAAATAAGCCCTCACACGGCCATATTGACCAAAAAATAAAACCGCTATGGGAACAAGGGGAGCAAAAAACGAAAATGCAAAAACGGAAAATCCCAAGGGTTGCGAAAGGGTTAAATAAAATGTTCCTGTGCTGAGATAATCTTATAAATGTGCCCCTGCTGTGTACTGTGTAATGTCTGACCGTACAGGAACATGGTCTGATCACATCTCCTGGGCAGGGGGAAAGGGAGAGAAAAATTGTATACAGATATTACAGCAGGGATCGCAGCTGATTCTGTGGAGTAAAACATGGTTTAAAAACAGGCAAGGAAATGTTTTACCTCACAAAAAGAATCAGCTGTGATCTCATCCTGTAATGTCAGTATACTCTTGCTTTGCCCACCCACCCCTGCCCAGGAGCTGTGGTATGATCAGACCATGTTCCTGCACGGTCAGACACAGCCATTACACAGCAGACACACATTTATAAGATTCTCAGCACAGGAATATTTTAGTAAAACACATCCAATTGTGATCTATTGATTAAAATCAACTTTTGTTCAAGCAGATTTAAAGCTGTGGTCTTGTTTCAAACAAAAAAATCTTGGTCAGTTTTCACATCTAGGATAGGGGAACATGTCTAGATGTTTGCAAATGCAAGACAAAAAAGTAATGAAAGTAAACCACAGACGAGCATTGCACTAAACATCAGCAGTTTTGTACTGATCATAGAAAAGCTCTTTACAACTCTGTTAACAAGATTTAATGTACATTTATTCTTAACACGGGAACATAGAGTATAAAGATTTCATACTGAATAAATGATATATCATTAAGCAAAAATAAAAATAAAACAAATAAAAGGAATAGGCTGAAATTTACATTTTTTCAGAGCTACAAATATGCAGAAATCGCTGGAAAAAATGACAAATTGTTGGAACTGAAAAAGAAAAAAAAAAACTCACACCTTGATTGGAAATGGAAAAAAGTAAAAGTTGATAGGATTGCTGGATATACAAAGGGTGAAACGAGGAAGAGGTGATGGATGGGATTGCTGCTCTGTGGGTCAAACCATCTATAAGATGTTCCTCCATTGGGAGGGTGGTTGGAAGGGCCTTAGGGAAAGTAACCGTGACCCTTCCTCCATTTTTTCCATAGATCCAAGAAAGAGCTTGTGAGCATGGTGAGGGTAAGTGAGGAAATATTGAGGGGAATACAAGAGGTGTGTCTTTAATGTACATCATCATATATATACAGACATCGCAGCTTGCAACCTACAAGCTAAAGGTTAAAACCAGTTATAAGAGGCGATCTCCGATTATTACAATCTAAGTTTAAAGAGGTAAGGGTGTTGCTTCACATGAAACTTTGGGGGAAAAGCGACTTCTCTGCGTCATTCTCTCCTCCGGAAACTAAAAGCGACCTTTGCCGCTCTCCATTTAAAAACCTACATCTGGAGTCTCTGAGGTTGTGGGTTTTTCCAGCTCCGATTGGATTCTGCGGGGTTTCTCAGCACAGTTAAAAAGGTAAATGTCTCTTCTCAGATTTTTTTTTTTTGCTTTTTTTGTTTTCTTCTGTTTAAAGGTTCAGGGCACACAAATTCTAGTCTAAACATTGCAAGGTGAGGAGCAGGGCAAGTTAATTTTAAGATAAAGAAGGGATACCTTCTCCTTCCTTGAAGATTCTGAAGTCTTTATCTCCTTAGAATATGGAGCCCATCCCTTGGCTGTTGTGGGCCTAATAAACAGTAGACTTGGGGGGAGGGAAGTGTAGTTACAGTGGAGCCCCTTCCCCTAGATAAAAAATAAATTCACTGAAATACAGTAGCTTTGGTTAACACCAAAACACAGAGAGGAAGAGTGGGTGGGAAATTCCACAAGGGTGACCAGATTTCCTCTCTGGGGCGGACAGTGGATTGAGACGTAGTTTTTGCATAAATAAAAAGGGAGGAAAGGAAGAGGGTATGGAATCAGTCAGGGAGGATTCCTTTCTGAAGGGAGGAGCAAACCATTCTGGGAAGTTATCCACTGCAGCTGTCATGACTGGCCAATCAAGAAGAGAACATCGCAGATGACCTGTGACACTGAGCAGTTCATTAGTGGAGACACGGAGATGTCCAGCAGACGGGCCTCATACAGTGTGAACTCAGAATGGTTCTCCTCAACTTTTGCCAAAGCAAGCAGGGCACGAGAGGCCCTTCGCATCATGTCCGTACTTGTGGGTTCAAAGGGAGCAGAGGGTCCATGTAAATGTGCAGCCTGACTCTGCTGAAATTGAGTTGCTGCCAGACTATCCTCAAGAAAACCTAGCAGGTTACCAATGCTGCCTTTCTGAAGGGCTATTGCCCTGGCTGCTAAGCTATCGCCCTGTGCCAAGTTTGCTAAAAGAACCACTGCCATTTCCCTGCACACATGGTTTTTTCTGTCACTTAGGAACCTCACCAATGTCCCATACAGCTTTTCAAGACGACTGAAAGGTGGTGTGGCAAGTATTAGGTCCACGTTGCTATCTTGAATGCTCAGTTTGCTAAGAGCCTCCAACACCAGTCTCTGGGGAGAAAGTACTGCATTGGGACCTAGCGTTACAAACGGATCCTGAGCCTCAGCTGATGGACACACTGCCCAGTGTAGCAAACCATCTAGGATGGGCAGACAAATGCTTTCAGGGTATGGAGAAAGATCAAGCTGACCAGATATATTGGCAAGGGTGACCAGTGTGTTCTCACGCAACATTTCCAAACAGTCCCACCACCATTCAGCCTTATTGCTACTAACTCCTTGGTCTCTATCCTCCTCTTTCTCGTAGGTGAGGGGTGCTTGCTTCCGTTCTGGGTGCTTGTGATGGAGCAGCACAAGTTTTCCAAGGAGTAGTAACAGTCCTGGGTGCTTTGACATTTCCAAGTCATTGCCTGGCACAAAAGACAAGCTGCGCAAAATATTTGATATGCACACACAACGGCGAGAAAGAGCATCTTGCCAATCTTCCAACGTGCACAGTGGAGTTTCATCCTTGCTGCGTGGTTCATCTTCAAGAATTTTAAGACCATGTCTGTTTCGTGATGGAGGACTACCACCTAACTGGAATTCAGTGTCCTCTTCAGCAATTTCTCCTGAATCAGGTGGCAAAGAACTGGACCGGGAGCACAAGACATCATCTATGGTGGCAGCTGTATCCTCTGCAGCAAGAACTTGCTGCTCCTTTGAACGACGCTTTATTTGGGGGCGCTTACGAAAAGTGGGCTCGGGACGCCTTTCAAAGTGAGTCTGAATATGCTCAGTTGTGTCCCCCCCTCCTATTCGCCAGTGTAAGAGGCCACTATCAAATTCTTGCCGACGACCCAATTGGTGCGAGCAGTCCAACACAAAGGCATCTTCCCGTTGAACTATTTTTACAGGAAGTTTGTCAAACTTGCTGGTATGCCGCTGAGTATCTTCACTTGAATTGCAAGGAGCTGAATAGGCCTTCCTTTCTTCTTCACCCTCATCCTCACTTTGAGCATCACCATCTGTCAATGGCTGGCTCGCCTCCTCATCACTGGACTCTGTACCACCTAAAAGTGGGCTGTGAGAGCCATGAGTGGAAGGATTAAGTAGGGTCTTTTGTGCAGGCTCTCCAACTTCATACTCCCGGAGAATCCCAAAGATTTCAATCAGGCATCGTCGGAAATATTCCACTAACAACTCCAGTAACCCAGGTAGCTGTATCAACAAAAAGGAACATTGTCACTTGCAAGCTCAAAATTAAGAGGAAAAAGGTCTATAAAAAAGGTAAATAATTAAAATGTATAACTTTACCTGACTGAGGTTAAATGTCATGATACTGTTGTCATCATAAAGTAGTATGTTAATGGTATCCAGCGCCCAGGTACTTTCAGCAAGGAGGCCCGATTTCAATGACATCATCACACGCCAAGCCTCAGGAGTCCCTAAAAAGATAAGTGATTGGAACATAGAAAAAAAAACCATGCAATCACAAATTTTCCAGAAAATGGAAAGTAGTCTTAGTTGTAGGACACTTAACATGGTTCACTCTTAAAAACTGATTGGGTTATGTGCAAATTTCCACTATAAGAAAATTGAGAAACATAAAAGGTATCCAACAAATTTCAGTTATAGTACAGACATAACATTTCTATTGAGTATTTGGTATGCAGAAGCTTTTTTTTTTTTTAAAAGCGAATCTGTCACCCCCTGGCACTTATCTGACCTCTAATATGGGCATACAGGTGATAGAAATGTAAATCTATACATACCTGTATGTCCCATATTAGAGGTCTTGTTGCTGTGAAATTGCTTTATTCCTACAAGTTTCTGATGTGTTCCAGTCCCGGGGACTGGATGACATCCCCGCCTTCTGTGAGAATTACAATGTTCCCCCTCCTCCACTGCATGTCACAGTGGCATGTGATGTGCAGCTGCAGCAGCTAAATCCAGGCACTGTGACATGCAGGGGGGGGGTGGGGAGGGGGGGCGACGACGACATTGTAATTCACATAGTAGGTGGTGATTTCCTAAAGTGCCCTGGCCTGTAAGCGTCAAAAACTTGACTGAATAAAAAGACATTTCACAGCAACAAGACGTCTAATATGAGAGAGAGAGAAAGAGCGCACGAGAGAGAGAGAGAGAGAAAGAGCGCACGAGAGAGAGAGAGAGAGAAAGAGCGCACGAGAGAGAGAGAGAGAGAAAGAGCGCACGAGAGAGAGAGAGAAAGAGCGCACGAGAGAGAGAGAGAGAGAGAAAGAGCGCACGAGAGAGAGAGAGCGCACGAGAGAGAGAGAGAGCGAGAGAGAAAGAGCGCACGAGAGAGAGAGAGAAAGAAAGAGCGCACGAGAGAGAGAAAGAAAGAGCGCACGAGAGAGAGAAAGAAAGAGCGCACGAGAGAGAGAGAGAGAGAGAAAGAAAGAGCGCACGAGAGAGAGAGAGAGAAAGAGCGCACGAGAGAGAGAGAGAGAGAAAGAGCGCACGAGAGAGAGAGAGAGAGAGAGAGCGCACGAGAGAGAGAGAGAAAGAAAGAGCGCACGAGAGAGAGAGAGAGAAAGAAAGAGCGCACGAGAGAGAGAGAGAGAAAGAAAGAGCGCACGAGAGAGAGAGAGAGAGAGAGAGAGAAAGAAAGAGCGCACGAGAGAGAGAGAGAGAGAGAGAGAGAGAGAAAGAAAGAGCGCACGAGAGAGAGAGAGAGAGAGAGAAAGAAAGAGCGCACGAGAGAGAGAGAGAAAGAAAGAGCGCACGAGAGAGAGAGAGAAAGAAAGAGCGCACGAGAGAGAGAGAGAGAGAGAGAGAAAGAAAGAGCGCACGAGAGAGAGAGAGAGAGAAAGAAAGAGCGCACGAGAGAGAGAGAAAGAAAGAGCGCACGAGAGAGAGAGAGAGAGAGAGAGAGAGAAAGAAAGAGCGCACGAGAGAGAGAGAGAGAGAGAAAGAAAGAGCGCACGAGAGAGAGAGAGAGAGAGAAAGAAAGAGCGCACGAGAGAGAGAGAGAGAGAGAAAGAAAGAGCGCACGAGAGAGAGAGAGAGAGAGAAAGAAAGAGCGCACGAGAGAGAGAGAGAGAGAGAGAGAAAGAAAGAGCGCACGAGAGAGAGAGAGAGAGAGAGAGAAAGAAAGAGCGCACGAGAGAGAGAGAGAGAGAAAGAAAGAGCGCACGAGAGAGAGAGAAAGAAAGAGCGCACGAGAGAGAGAGAGAGAGAGAGAGAGAGAAAGAAAGAGCGCACGAGAGAGAGAGAGAGAGAGAGAAAGAAAGAGCGCACGAGAGAGAGAGAGAGAAAGAAAGAGCGCACGAGAGAGAGAGAGAGAAAGAAAGAGCGCACGAGAGAGAGAGAGAGAAAGAAAGAGCGCACGAGAGAGAGAGAAAGAGCGCACGAGAGAGAGAGAGAGAGAAAGAGCGCACGAGAGAGAGAGAGAAAGAAAGAGCGCACGAGAGAGAGAGAGAAAGAGCGCACGAGAGAGAGAGAGAAAGAGCGCACGAGAGAGAGAGAAAGAAAGAGCGCACGAGAGAGAGAGAGAAAGAAAGAGCGCACGAGAGAGAGAGAGAGAGAAAGAAAGAGCGCACGAGAGAGAGAGCGCGAGAGAGAGAGCGCGAGAGAGAGATCGCGAGAGAGAGATCGCGAGAGAGAGAGAGAGCGCGAGAGAGAGAGAGAGCGCGAGAGAGAGAGAAAGAGCGCGAGAGAGAGAGAAAGAGCGCGAGAGAGAGAGAAAGAGCGCGAGAGAGAAAGAGCGCGAGAGAGAGAGAAAGAGCGCGAGAGAGAGAAAGAGCGCGAGAGAGAGAGAAAGAGCGAGAGAGAGAGAGAAAGAGCGAGAGAGAGAGAGAAAGAGCGAGAGAGAGAGAGAGAGAGAGAAAGAGCGAGAGAGAGAGAGAGAGAAAGAGCGAGAGAGAGAGAAAGAGCGAGAGAGAGAAAGAGCGAGAGAGAGAAAGAGCGAGAGAGAGAAAGAGCGCGAGAGAGAAAGAGCGAGAGAGAAAGAGCGAGAGAGAGAGAAAGAGCGAGAGAGCGCGCACAAGCGAGAGAGAGAGCGCGCACAAGCGAGAGAGAGAGCGCGCACAAGCGAGAGAGAGAGCGCGCACAAGCGAGAGAGAGAGCGCGCACAAGCGAGAGAGAGAGCGCGCACAAGCGAGAGAGAGAGCGCGCACAAGCGAGAGAGAGAGCGCGCACAAGCGAGAGAGAGAGCGCACAAGCGAGAGAGAGAGCGCACAAGCGAGAGCGCACAAGCGAGAGAGAGAGCGCACAAGCGAGAGAGAGCGCACAAGCGAGAGAGCGCACAAGCGAGAGAGAGAGCGCAAGCGAGAGAGAGAGCGCAAGCGAGAGAGAGAGCGCAAGCGAGAGAGAGCACAAGCGAGAGAGAGCACAAGCGAGAGAGAGCACAAGCGAGAGAGAGCACAAGCGAGAGAGAGCACAAGCGAGAGAGAGCACAAGCGAGAGAGAGCACAAGCGAGAGAGAGCACAAGCGAGAGAGAGAGAGAGCACAAGCGAGAGAGAGAGAGAGCACAAGCGAGAGAGAGAGAGAGAGCACAAGCGAGAGAGAGCACAAGCGAGAGAGAGAGAGAGAGCACGAGAGAGAGCACAAGCGAGAGAGAGAGAGAGCACGAGAGAGAGAGAGCACAAGCGAGAGAGAGAGAGAGCACGAGAGAGAGAGAGAGCACGAGAGAGAGAGAGAGAGAGCACAAGCGAGAGAGAGAGAGAGAACAAGCGAGAGAGAGAGAGAGAGCACAAGCGAGAGAGAGAGAGAGCACAAGCGAGAGAGAGAGAGAGAGAGAGCACAAGCGAGAGAGAGAGAGAGAGAGCACAAGCGAGAGAGAGAGAGAGAGCACAAGCGAGAGAGAGAGAGAGAGCACAAGCGAGAGAGAGAGAGCACAAGCGAGAGAGAGAGAGAGAGAGCACAAGCGAGAGAGAGAGAGAGAGAGCACAAGCGAGAGAGAGAGAGAGAGAGCACAAGCGAGAGAGAGAGAGCACAAGCGAGAGAGAGAGAGCACAAGCGAGAGAGAGAGAGAACAAGCGAGAGAGAGAGAGAGAACAAGCGAGAGAGAGAGAGAGAGAACAAGCGAGAGAGAGAGAGAGAGAACAAGCGAGAGAGAGAGAGCACAAGCGAGAGAGAGAGCACAAGCGAGAGAGAGAGAGAGCACAAGCGAGAGAGAGAGAGAGCACAAGCGAGAGAGAGAGAGAGCACAAGCGAGAGAGAGAGAGAGCACAAGCGAGAGAGAGAGAGAGCACAAGCGAGAGAGAGAGAGAGCACAAGCGAGAGAGAGAGAGAGCACAAGCGAGAGAGAGAGCACAAGCGAGAGAGAGAGAGAGAGAGAGAGAGCACAAGCGAGAGAGAGAGAGAGAGAGCACAAGCGAGAGAGAGAGAGAGAGAGCACAAGCGAGAGAGAGAGCACAAGCGAGAGAGAGAGAGAGAGAGCACAAGCGAGAGAGAGAGCACAAGCGAGAGAGAGAGCACAAGCGAGAGAGAGAGCACAAGCGAGAGAGAGAGAGAGCACAAGCGAGAGAGAGAGAGAGAGAGAGAGAGCACAAGCGAGAGAGAGAGAGCACAAGCGAGAGAGAGAGAGCACAAGCGAGAGAGAGAGAGAGCACAAGCGAGAGAGAGAGAGAGCACAAGCGAGAGAGAGAGAGAGCACAAGCGAGAGAGAGAGAGAGCACAAGCGAGAGAGAGAGAGAGCACAAGCGAGAGAGAGAGAGAGCACAAGCGAGAGAGAGAGAGAGAGAGAGCACAAGCGAGAGAGAGAGAGAGCACAAGCGAGAGAGAGAGAGCACAAGCGAGAGAGAGAGAGAGCACAAGCGAGAGAGAGAGAGAGAGCACAAGCGAGAGAGAGAGCACAAGCGAGAGAGAGAGCACAAGCGAGAGAGAGAGCACAAGCGAGAGAGAGAGAGAGCGCACAAGCGAGAGAGAGAGAGAGCACAAGCGAGAGAGAGAGAGAGCACAAGCGAGAGAGAGAGCACAAGCGAGAGAGAGAGCACAAGCGAGCGAGAGAGAGAGCACAAGCGAGAGAGAGAGCACAAGCGAGAGAGAGAGCACAAGCGAGAGAGAGAGAGAGCACAAGCGAGAGAGAGAGAGAGCACAAGCGAGAGAGAGAGAGAGCACAAGCGAGAGAGAGAGAGAGCACAAGCGAGAGAGAGAGAGAGCACAAGCGAGAGAGAGAGAGAGCACAAGCGAGAGAGAGAGAGAGCACAAGCGAGAGAGAGAGAGAGCACAAGCGAGAGAGAGAGAGAGCACAAGCGAGAGAGAGAGAGAGCACAAGCGAGAGAGAGAGCACAAGCGAGAGAGAGAGCACAAGCGAGAGAGAGAGAGAGAGCACAAGCGAGAGAGAGAGAGAGAGAGAGAGCACAAGCGAGAGAGAGAGAGAGAGAGAGAGCACAAGCGAGAGAGAGCACAAGCGAGAGAGAGAGAGAGAGAGCACAAGCGAGAGAGAGAGAGCACAAGCGAGAGAGAGAGAGAGCACAAGCGAGAGAGAGAGAGAGAGCACAAGCGAGAGAGAGAGAGAGAGAGCACAAGCGAGAGAGAGAGAGCACAAGCGAGAGAGAGAGAGCACAAGCGAGAGAGAGAGAGAGAGCACAAGCGAGAGAGAGAGCACAAGCGCGAGAGAGAGCACAAGCGCGAGAGAGAGAGAGAGAGAGCACAAGCGAGAGAGAGAGAGAGAGAGAGCACAAGCGAGAGAGAGAGAGAGAGCACAAGCGAGAGAGAAAAAGAGCACAAGCGCGCGAGAGAGAAAAAGAGCGCACAAGCGAGAGAGAAAAGGAGCGCATATATATATATATATATATTTATTTATTCGGGGATGAAGGTTAGTTGAGAGGGGACAATCCTTTTATCATCATTGTAATTTATAAAAATTCTTCCCACCAACAACATACCAATTTCCTTTGCCGTTAAGCGTCTCCTTGGCTTCAGTATAGGCTGTGTCGCTTCCACCGAACCTGGAGGAAACGTTATGTCCCTGCGAATAAGAGGTGGTTGGGCTGGGGTGGGTACAATATGTGATGCAGGAACAGGGGGTCCAGCTTTCTGCATCTTCAGGAATGGGGACTTGCTGGGTGAGGTGTGGGCTTCCAGTGGCCGAGGGGTGGCTGGACTAGCTACCTGAGGCAAATGGTTAGGCATGCTTGAGGAGGCTTGGTATCCAGACTGTGGTGGAGCTCTGCTGAGAGGTGGGCCAGGGGCAGGTACATAGGGAGGCTGCTGCCTGTTAACATGAGGTGGCCACTGGCCCTCGTGGCTAAGTCGCTGGTCGGAATGCACCATATCATCTCCACGAGGTGGCCCAGAATGATAACTAGGTCCCTGTGTGCTGGCTGTAGGAGGACCAGGCCTCCCCTGATAATTGTAGCCTATATCGCCTCGACTTTGCCACATAGCTCCAGGTTGTGTTCCATCTGTAGAGGCTCCCATTCCACTAGGTGGCAGAGGTGGCTGTGTGTTGTTCCCTGGAGTGGAGGACACCCGTTCACGTCCAAACTGAAATGGAAACTGATTCTGCCCTGTGGGTGCAGGCCTGCGCTCCCCAGCACTTTGCGGATAACCACTTCCATATTGACCATAAGGGTCTTGTGTAGGCTGTGAACTTGCTGCTGGTGAAGGCTGACCAGTAGGAGGTTGCACTCCTGACCCAGGTGTCTGTAGCTGTTGAGGTTGTGGCTGTTGTTGACCTTGACCACTCTGTGCACCAGCATAAGGAGCATTGTACATTTCCCCTTCATGGCGTTTAGAAGATGGACCATAACTACCATCCATTGGACGCTTGTAGTTCTAAGAATTAGAAAGGAGACAGGCAGGAAATCTAAGTGTTAATTCTGAGCTATAAAGGACTGAACAGTGCATAAATGAGTGAAGATTGGAACAAACTGATTAGAGAAAGTTCTTCACTTCTAAAAGGGAATGCGTCATCAAAAATGACAGTGGTCAAGTAAGATTTTTGTGTTAAATGTAATCATGATTTAGAATGAAGAAAAAAACATTTACAATTTTCACACCGTTCACTGAGGCTTTTTTTTTTGTTCTAGGTTATGTGCACATGATGCGGAAATTCCCGCCAAAATCAACATGTGTTTTCTCCTCTCCCAGGGAGAACAGTTTTAGCTTTTTACATGCATTTTAAGCATGCGTATTTTCAAGCACTTTTCCAAGCGATTTTGAGCATCACTTGGAAAAGGGCTTGACAAGTTGGTCACACTATATAAATCCATGGAACTGGCATAAAATAGTTTAAAAAAAGGAATTACAAAGTAAAAAATATTCATACTCACCTTCTGCCGGGCCCCGGTGTCCTACCGGCGACAATGCGCTCTCCTTGGCTCCCAGCGGTGATCTGCAAGGACCTTCAGTGACGTCATTTAGTCAACTGATGGTCAAGCGACCATCACCTGACCACTGACGTCAGCGGTTGTGTGGCCATCGTCTGTCTAAATGACGTCACCGAAGGTCCTTGCAGATCACCGCTGCGCTGGGAGCCGAGGAGAGCGCATCGTCGCCGGGAGGACACCAGGGGCGCCAGAGAGGTGAGTATGATTATTTTATTTTAGAATTCTTTTTTTAACTTGTAGGTACGATGGTACCTGGGTCGGATGAAAGTCTCCTCTTCTCCAGACCCGGGTACCATGCACACATTAAATTGCATAAGATTCGCATGACTACATCCAGTCCAATGCAAGTCAATGGCGGCGATTTTGCAGCGGAATCGCACTAGAATTGGTCTTGTTGCTGTTTTTACCGCAATGCAAACCTATTACAAGCGATTTTAATGCGTTTTTGCGGCGAAAATCAGCCGCAAAAAAACGCATTAAATCCGCATCGTGTGCACATAGCTTGACACTCATACTTCCTGTTTCAAGAAATGCACATGTACGTTGGCAGCAACTTTACAAGGTTGTACAAGAAGAGGAAAAAAGGCCCACTCTACCCTACTTCCATTAGTTTACAAGCTTTTCCGCTAAAGCCTCATTCAGATGTCCGTGTCACTCATGAATAGAAGACCCAACCATTATAATCTCAGCTGCTACTAATATCACCGCACTATATGTGAAAGACCCTGATAAAACACTGACCCAGAATACTTTTTTACGTCCATGAAAAACACTGACATCTGAATGGGGCCTAGCACATGGCTTACCTGTTGTTGATACATTGGGTTCTGTTGACTTTGATAGGGACTACCTGAAGTACCCTGCGTTTGGTACTGATTGCTGTAGGAGTCATGTCTAGAATGAAAGAATAAGATTAAGGAACAAATAATAATCTAATATTTTATTTTATTTTTTTATATAAAACATCACTTGCACAAGTGTCCCTTCACATAACTAACATTCTGGCTATTCATACCTTTGTTGAGGATAACGCCCAGGTGAGTACATGCCACTGTCCGTGTTGGAAGGCATCATATTTGGCTGCGCGCCACTGCTCCCCATGCTTCCTTCTGGTCCAAGACCAGGTTCTGGCCTTTAAAAGAAGAAAACAAATAAAAGGTTAAGATTGAGAAATTAAAGGCAATTGTCAGATTCAATATTTTAATGAGTATATTAGAGTTTGTGGTTTACTTGCCTCCCTCTGTCGTAACCACCATAATAATGCTGGCGCTGAGTCATATTTGGCATACCTGGGCCTGTAGCCCTACTATAAGGATCTCCCATTGTCCCACTGGGTCCCTGACCTGAAGACATGAAAGGATCGGCACCTGAAAGACCGTGAGAAAATAAAGATTTAGCCAATACAATTAAACATCTAGTTTCCAGATTCACAATATATACCACTGAAGCTTCAGTTCTCACCTTTCCTCATACTGCCATAAGGATCCTTGCTAGCATCATAAGGCATCCTGCCCATCATGTCTGCTTGGTACCCAGGATTAGGCGTCATAGAATTCCTTTTCTGATAAGAAGGATCTGAACTGTCATATGCATCCTGAAGGCCCACCGAGTTATTCCTTCATGCAATGACATAAAAGAAAAAGTATAAGACCTACACACAGCAGAGGCTCAGACGTGGCATTTACTTCCTATACAAATTGTATGTAATGGCTTAAAAGTCAAAAGAATAAATAGGGGAAGCTCCCAGAGTGCAGATTCAGTCTCAGAGTTAATCAGAACAGGGTTAGACTGACCATAGACTTGCATTATGTTCTCAAGTTCATCAGATCAGCATCAATATGATAAAAAAAATCAAAAATCACCTTTTTATAGCCATGATTCTAAGAATGAATATCAGCATGTTGTAATCTTTGCTCCAAGCTAAAAATAATTGCATCTAGGATTTGTTTTTGTTTGGTGGATTGGGTCTGCAAGGTTGACTTCATTTTTCTAAAGAGAATTTGAGTAGCATTCATTTGTCCAAAACCGTTGAAATATCATAAGCACCCCATTAACTTTTTCCCCCTAAACCTATTTAAATGTTAGTGTAGTATCAGTGTGTTAATATACTCCCCGATCACTGTCTTTTCCTTTTGTATAAAGCGCTGCTCCAGTCTCTTGAGTCACCTCGTTCTGATGCTCCAAAGGCCTACATTGTAAATGCTACTTTCAATTCACACAGTGCAGTATGAACCAGAGAATGAATTGCCATCAGATGACTCACAAGAGGACTGGAGCAGCACTTTATTTTGGAGAAAACGGTGATCGGTGAGTATATTAACACACTGATACTACGCTAAGGCTATGTTCACACACGTTTTGTTGCGGATTTTTATGCAAATTTTCAGCTGCTCTTGCAGTACCAGCAAAGCCTATGAGAAACCAGAATTCTCTGTTCACACGTGTCGCTTTGTTTGCTGTGTATTTTCTGCCTTGCTTGCGTATTTGCAAAATAGACAATGTCACTTCTTTCAACTTTTCTGCAGGAGAAAACGCACCTGCTTTTTTGCTGCATATTTTTCACCCATAGGAAGTAAAGCAACACTCAGCTTGTTTAAGGCTACGTTCACACACTGCGTATTTTTGCGTGCGCTTTTTCAAAATACGCAATGTGCCTTGTGTCTGCCGGCAAAGTGAATGGGAAACCTTTGCCGTTCAGACACTGTGTAATTTTACGAAGTGCGAAAGCGCAGCTGCGTAAAGAATTGACCTGTCAATTCTTTACGCACCGCGTCCTGCGCTTTCTCTCTATTGTGCCCATTATAAGCGATGGAATTACGCAGCGGTGTTCGCACACTGCGTAATTCCAGCGCTTTTTTACGGAGGTGCAGGAGAAATGAAGGATGCGACGTCACACGGGGGAAGCCCTAGGGAAAACAGGAACCGGAAATCCCACTATTTTGGGATTCTTTGTTCCTGGTTCTCTTTTTTTAACAAACTTTGTCTGTCTTTGTAGTGTACACTGCAGCAAAAAAAGCATGCATAAAAAAACGCAGAAAAAAACGCAGTGTGCGAATGGAGGTGTTTTTTTACCTGCGAAAAAAAACGCAGGTAAAAACTGCAGTAAAATACCCGCGCATAAAAAAAAAAAGCAGCAAATAAGCAGTGTGTGAACGTAGCCTAATTCGAGCTGTGGCGTTCACTATGCCAGAAATCTTGAATCAGTCAGGAAATACCCCCTCATCAGACGAACGAGAAAAATCACAGGTCTTGATGAGTCGGGGACTTTTTACCTTGCTGACAAAGGGTGTGTGGCCTAGCTGAAAGGTGAGTGGCTTATTAGAAAATGGGCATGGCTTGACATGCAACAGCAACCAATAAAAAAATGCAACACAATTGTGGCACAATGCAAGCTAATAGGTTGTATATACTCCGACTAAGATTTGACTACACCGACACATTCGGGAGATGTCTTTTTCCTTATCCCCAAACTCCCTCTCCGGAGTGGCGCCAAGAGAACAGCACACAACCAGGCTTTTAGAGAGCTACTTATCAGTTTTAAACACTGATCAGTGTCTCCAGACATCGAGACTCCCCTATTTTCATCCAATTTGAGGATCCCTCTTAGATGAAAAATAGAAGACCTTTTTAATTCAGTGTTCCATTCACTTTTCACTGATGGCAAAGAGTTACTGGATCAATAAAAGCTCACACAGTGAACCACCTTCAGGTTTTAAAAACGGATGAGAAAAAAACAAAAACATGGATGGCACCCCAGAGGGGTGGGTGAGAGAGAAATGGTCATGCTCAAAAGGATGTGTGAACGCAGCTTTACATAGATTTATAACAACACCATACACCATCTCTCAGCATGGAGCTCAGCTACAGGAGCAATTCATAGCGCTACAGTAGTCGTGGTCCAGCCTGAGATATCACGGGTTAAAGCGAGAGCCACAGATGTGTGTCATCCAGCTCCCATGCTCTCACCTTAACCTGTGATATCATGGGTGGGTCACACACAGCAGTGCTGATGGTCTCATTTTAAGGCTAAGGTTTTTCTGGAGCTTCGATAGAGGCAGAGACTGTTAAAATGGCAGTGTGATGGAAGAGAGGGGACCTGATAGGCAGCAGCGACAGAAAAACATGGCGTGATCTCCTCCAGTCCCTGTAAGGCTGAATTCACACGATACGTATTTAATGCGTTTCCGCGGCGTTTTTGCAGTTGCGGAAACGCATTAAAAACGCATGGTAGAAGGGCAGCAATGTTCCCCAATTGAAATGCGCATGTGCTGTGCCCATGATGCGGATTTTTCCGCAGCGTAAACGCTGCGCTCAAAAATCGGCAGCATGTCAATTTTGCGGAAACGCGGCGTTTTCGCCGCCATTGACTTGCATTAGAACGCGCCAATTCCGCAAGACTGCATCTGTACTTGCGTAATTGGCGCGTTCTAATGTGCGGATGGTACCCGGGTGTGGAGGAGAGGAGAGTCTCATCCACACCCAGGTACCCTTAAAAAAGCTGTAAAAAAATAATAAAATAAAAAATAAATGTATTCTTACCTTCTGTCGGCCCGCGCACCGCTCCTTCTTGGTTCCCGGCACTTGCAGTGAGTTGTAGGACCTGCGCTGACGTCAGAGTCATGTGACGGGTCACGTGACGCTGACGTCGGCAGGTCTTTCAATTCAAAGTTGCCGGCGAGGGAGAATGGATTGAGCAGGACAGCGCAGGCCATCGGAGGTAAGTATATACACTCTCTCGGGTCACACTATATAAATCCATGTCGGCTGCATGGATTTATATAGTGTGACCTAGTTGTAAAGCACTTTCCAAGTGATGCTAAAATCGCCTGGAATGCGCTTGTCAATCCACATGCGGAAACGCATGTGAATCCGCATGTATTCCGCAGGAAAAACGCATGCACAATCTGCATGCGTTTTTTCTGCCAGGGAGATGCAGAAATTTTCTGCTTCATTTCTGCATCGTGTGCACATACCCTAACACTAGGTTTTATGTATTACACTTGCAAGTGTTATTTGTACACACACACAAAAAAAAGTGAGTTTGGTCACATTGCTTTCTTATTAAAAAAAAAAAAAAAAAAATTGTAAGTAATCAAAAAGTCACAAGTCAATTATATTCACTAAAATTACAGTTCATCCTGCAAAACAAAAGCCAAAACAAGAAGGGAAAAAAAAAAGTTATGGCTCTTCGAATATCTAAACAAAAAAACTTTTTTTCTCAAATGGGATTTTATTGAAAATTCAAAATATAAAAATAAGCGACACATTCAGTATCACCATGTCCATAACAACCCAAACTCTACAATGAACATGCTATTTATCCCTCCCAGTAAACACCATTTAAAGAGAGGGGAAAAGGGGGATGTGGGGGGTGGGACTGAATATAAGTGGTTAGGATTTTTAATTTTAAAGCTAAATAAAATATAAATACGTATACCATACACACATATAGATAGAGAGAGAGAGAGAGAGAGAGAGAGAGAGAGAGAGAGAGAGAGAGAGAGAGAGAGAGAGAGAGAGAGAGAGAGAGAGAGAGAGAGAGAGAGAGAGAGAGAAAAAAAACTTACAATAATTTTTTAAAAAGAAAAAAATGTAAGTCCTAAAATGTAAATGATAAATAATGGAAATCATGATGCAAGTAAACAACCCAAACTATAAAATTAGCATGCAACATTTCGGCATATCATATTATAAATATAAAATAAATAAAAATAAAAAAAATTGCTGTTGTCACATGATCCCACAAAAGATTGAATAGAGTGTGATCCAAAAGTCATATACCCATACCACCTAAAAGGTTACTAACACAAACTACAGCTTGTCCCTCAAAAAAAAAAAAAACAAGCCTTCTTATGCAGATCACCATATAATGATATCCCATGCACATGTTCGATTTTTCACTCAATCTGAGAGGATGAAGAAAGAAAAATCAGACCACACTTGGTTGACATCAGATTGTCCGATTTTCACGGACTGACAGAATGGAAGAGTATTTTTTCCCTTAATCGTCTCAACATCTGAGAAAATCGGATCACATTCTGATCACTGACACTGTTATACATTTTCAAAAATTATCAGGATCAGTTGAGAAATGTGCCATTTCTTAATGATTTTGACCTCCTGAATTCAAATCAGCCAATGAAAAATTTTAGTTGGCTCGTTTCTATGATATCAAAGTTTTCCTTTTACTGCTACATATAATGCATTAATGTTTCAGTACTTTGAAACACTTTTGCAAATATAAAGATGCAGAATATTTTGTTATGCCAATTTTCCTATATTTAGAGGAAACTTGGCAACAATTCAAATAATTAAAATCTGTCTAAACACTATTGTGAATTCTAAACGCTTACAGAAATTGCACTACACAACTTGTTCCTCATTCATTGACAACTCTTTTTTGCTTGTCTCTTGTACTCCTGCATTGGATCATCTCTTACAATTGTCCAACAGTAATGTGCAAGTATTGATTGATTCCATTTTCCTTGATATCTGTTCTCCATAGATGCAATATCTTGGTGAAATCTCACTGCTCCGCATTTTAGTGGAAAAAAAAGTCTAGATGCGAATGTAAGAAATTAATCTTTAACCCCTTAATGACCAGAGCATTTTCCATTTTTGCTCTTCTTCCCAGAGCCATAGCCTTTTTATTTTTTGGTCAATATGGCCATGTGAGGGCTTATTTTTTGCGGGAAAAGTTGTACTTTTAAACGACATTACTGGTTTTACCATATCGTGTACTGGAAAACGGGAAAAAAAAATCCAAGTGCGGTGAAATTGCAAAACAAATGCAATTCCACGGTTTTGTTTTAAACCATGTTCACTGAATGCTAAAACTGACCTGCCATTATTATTCTTCAGGCCATTACGAGTTCATAGACCCCAAACATATATAGGTTCTTTTTTATTTAAGTCATGGTAAAAAAATCCAAAAGTTTGCAAAAAATAAATAAATTTAAAAAAATGGCACCATTTTCTG
The DNA here is from genome assembly GCF_046119375.1 of Phyllobates terribilis. NCBI lineage: Eukaryota > Metazoa > Chordata > Amphibia > Anura > Dendrobatidae > Phyllobates > Phyllobates terribilis. Next base: position 533,877,962 of record NW_027362762.1, on the reverse strand, counting down.
AGACCTGTAGCGTCTCCATTTTTCGGGATCGGAAGCCGGGTAATGGCTTTTTCTTTTGCGTGTTGAGATGACGTTTTTATTGATACTATTTTGGGGCAGATGTGATGTTTTGATTGCCCGTTATTGCATTTTATTTCAATGTTCCGACAACCCAAAAAATGTAATTCTGGTGTTTAGAATTTTTTTCTCGTTACTCCGTTTACCAATCTGATTAGTTCTTTTTATATATTGATAGATCGGGCGATTCTGAACGCGGCGATACCAAATGTGTGTATGTGGAGTTTTTTTTTATTATTTTATTTTGAATGGGGCAAAAGGGGGGGCGATTTAAACATTTTTTTTATATTTTTAAAAACATTTTTTTCCACTTTCTGCAGGCTTCAATAGTCTCCATAGACTAGAAGCTGCAGTTATCTGATCGACTGTTACACAGAGGCAATGAGCAGATCACCTCTGTGTAGCAGAAATGCTCACTTGCTATGAGCGCTGACCACTGTTTGGTGCTCATAGCAAGCGAGACATGACAATCACAGGGGTCTGCTGCAGCCCCTGGGTTGCCATGCCCAACCATCGATGACCCGCTATCATGTTACGGGTGTCATCGATGGGCTGGGCTAATGCCACGCTTCCGGCACGGAGCTGTTAAATGCCGCTGTCAGAGGTTGACAGAGGCATTTAACTGGTTAACAGCCACGGGTGGATCGCGATTCCACCTGCGGCTGTTGCGGGCACATCTCAGCTGTAAGAATCAGGTGACATGTGCCCTGTTTAGTGCGGGCTCAGCGCCGGAGCCCCTGCTGAACCGGGGGTGATGGCCTGGAGCGTACTAATATGCCCCAGGCCAGTAAGGGGTTAAAAACATGTTACAGCCAAGATCCTTATGTTTTTTGAGATTTTCTACCAACTCTTAAGTTATCTGCTCTTGAGTTTTATAAAACATTAGTTACCACTAACGCCAGTGCTACCGATGCAGCCTTTAACTTGCCCTGGAACAAACGATGATACTTCTAATCTTGAAGAAGCTTACAAATCTGAGATACAATAAAGACTTCTCCCTTTATCTTTGCTTCACTCAACCTTGCAAATGTATAAATGAGATACCTGAATGCTTTGGCATTTTATCCATTGCCTTTACAAAGTTCTTCATTAGGCCAAACTTGATATTGATATACAGTGGTGGTAACAAAATCCTATGTGGGTCAACAACTGCTGGATTCAGGACATTTTTCTCCCTGCCTTAAGTGAATGTCGGAGAGGCCAGTCTCTTAGGCTGGAGTAACATTTGCGTATAGCATCCAATGCGATATGCTAATAACACCAGGCTCCTGCTCTGCTGCGAGCGTGGGCCGAGTATCAGTGCTCTGCTCCAATCCTCTCGCATGAAAGAATGGCAGCAGAGGTGCGAAGGAATTTCTCCATCTTCTCCATTGGCGCCGTCCGCAGAAATCGCCCTGCACTCGGATGACATCCGTGTGCAGTGCAATGTTTCACACACACCCATAGACTTGTATGGGTGCGTGCAATCCGATTCTCGCAGCCATTCATAGCATGCTGTGATTGTTTTCGCATGCCAAATCAGCATGAGAAAATCACAGATGTGAGCTGCCCCATAGTGTAACACTGGGCCAAGTGTCCGATTTATTCGCTCATATGAGCGAACCCTTACTGTAGTGATACTAGCTTGCACAACTATCCCACCAACACCGAAAGCAGCAGTACTTTGTGCCTCCACCCTGGAGACTAAGTAAGAGGGCAGCCACCTTTAAGTCACCACAGAGAGGCCATAAATGTTGGTCATAGTTCAGGCACCTCAACAGCTGTTTCATGTTGTTATAGGTTTCTATCATGTGGACTGCATAACCAACTGGAATTGTAGGTAGTGCATTGCCATTATGCAGCGAGATTGCTTTTAGTCTTGTTTTGAACGAATCGATGAAGAGCCTCCATTCCTCTGGATTATGACTGATCATCACTTCCATTAAACTGTTGATGTTGTTCCATGATACAAGATCGTCCTCCAGGAAGAAGTATTGGACAAGATCTTTATCACTGTTGCAGAACAAAAACCCAAATATCGCCCGATTGGGGATTCCCACCGCTGTTGCCTGGAACCTAAGAGCTCAGCCTTACTCTTGGGCAGATCCAAATCTCGAACAAGATCATTCAGTTCACATTGTGTTATAAGGTGTGATTCAGTTGAGGTTGCTGACAAATTCTGTGTCGTGAGAGAAAGATGCTTCATGATCCCAAGTGCCCTCTTCTTCACTTCACTCGACTGAAAATGTTTCTGGAACCAGCAGTTCTTCTGTATGCGGTATGGAACATATTGCAGATGGAATGTTTGGATACTGTAAAGTCCACTTCTTCCTGTAAACACCTTTCCTAATGGGGGGCAACATGCGGAAATAGCAAATAGTAGTGTGATTGGTTGGCTCTCTCCAGATCATTGGGACTGCAAAAGGCCTGGATTACCTCTTTCTATGCAACCACTGGGTAAGATATGATGCACATCTATTGAAGCATATGTGAGGAGCCCAACTCTTGTCCAATCTTCTATTCTGCAGCCAAAATACAGGTTAAAGGCTTTACTTATCATGGTAGTAAAGTCTCGCCTTTGTGACGCAAAAGTGACGTCTCTGCATATGTAGCAAAAACTATCCGCTTTGTTAATGCAAGAGCAAGGCATAGTGAAAAAACAGAAACATGTCAATATGCTAAGAAACCAAGCTAAGAAATCCTAGAACTGTACACCTTATACAGAGAGCATTTATAAAGGTAGGTGATGTAACTGTAATTAGGAGGTCATTGTGCAAATTGGAGTTTTTTGATTGGTCACCCTAATTATATATATATATATATATATATATATATATATATATATATATATATATATATATATATATATATATATATATATATATATATATATATTTTCTGCAGAGGTTGAATTTTAACAAGGTATGTTGTATCCAATTCTCTGATTACTTTACCACCAATATAAAATTTATTTAAAAAAAAAAATAATAATTTTGATGCAAAGTGACATTTGGACAATGTGCCAGGTGTCTACTTTCAGAAAATATATAGGTATGGAGGATTAATATCAATTCTTTATTTTGCATTTTAAAAATTTTATTCGTACATGTCAAAATGTCCAAACAACCCCCCTCGCAGCAAAATTGTTAGGATGAAGCTCACCTCATGCCTGGCATGGGAGGCATCTGGTTATGTGGGGTTGATGCTGGTGTAGGGGGCTTTAGATCCCCTCCTTCGGCCATGGAACTACTTGTGGACTGTGGAGTCTGCGGTCCCTGCATGGAGCCTGAGCCAGCTAAATGAATGAAGACCATAAAAAGGGAAGAAAAAAAAAAAGAAATTACAAAAACAAAGGATGCCACAGTAAATCTGTTCATATTAATGAAAAAACTTGTTTTACCCGGAGATGGTGGTTGAATTTTTGCTTGTTTTTTTGCTTCTGCCGATGAAAAAATATCAGGTGGTGGGTCTTCTCCCCTTTCAATTTTGCACTCAAATGCATACAGACACTGTATGTACTGTTTCTTTAAAGAGCTAGCTGCGCTGCTTGATGTGCCCACATTGAGGTTTGTTGCAAGCTCTCTCCACTTCTTGTTCTTATTTACCTGTAGAAGGGGAAAATAAATTGATTTGGGATCATTTGGAAAATAAAACAAACAGTCCAGATAGATAAATAATTTGACTTTGGAACATAATGGACCTGGGTGAGTCCGCCAATATCCTTGACAGACATGTACAGCCGGTACAAGTCTAAGGGCTTTCTGCCAACAGCAGGTAGATTAGTCATGCCCATCGCTTTCTCTTCTGTGAACGATAGGTAGCGATCAACCCACATTTTCCTCTCTGGTTCACCACCTAATTCATACAATTTTGTGATTTTCTCATTTGTAGTGGTAGATGAGCTGGATTTCTGTTGACAGAAGTAAAACATAAAATGATTACAACTATTGTGGAGAATGGTTGTATACGAAAATTCTTAAATCATAATATACATAACCATCTAAAAAAAAAAGTGAGGTCATGTGCTTAAGGAAAAACACACACTGCTCAAAAAAATAAAGGGAACACTTAAACAGAATATAACTCCAAGTAAATCAAACTTCTGTGAAATCAAACTGTCCACTTAGGAAGCAACACTGATTGACAATCAATTTCACATGCTGTTGTGCAAATGAAAGACAATAGATGGAAATTATTGGCAATCAGGACACTCAATAAAGGAGTGGTTCTGCAGGTGGGGGCCACAGACCACATCTCAGTACCAATGCTTTCTGACTGATGTTTAGGTCACTTTTGAATGCTGGTTGTGCTTTCACATTCGTGGTAGCATGAGACGGACTTTACAACCCACAGAAGTTGCTCAGGTAGTGCAGCTCATCCAGGATGGCACATCAATGCGAGCTGTGGCAAGAAGGTTTGCTGTGTCTGTCAGATTAGTGTCCAGAGTCGCTACCAGGAGACAGGCCAGTACACCAGGAGACGTGGAGGGAGCCGTAGGAGGCCAACAACCTAGCAGAAGGACCACTACCTCCACCTTTGTGCAAGGAGGAACAGGAGGAGCACTGCCAGAGCCCTGTAAAATGACCTCCAGCAGGCCACAAATGTGCATGTGTTTGCACAAACGGTTAGAAACCGACTCCATGAGGGTGGTATGAGGACCCAAAGTCCACAGGTGGGGGTGCTCACAGCCCAACACCGTGCAGGACACTTGGCATTTGCCACAGAACACCAGGATTGGCAAAGTCGCCACTGGCGCCCTGTGCTCTTCACAGATGAAAGCAGGTTCACACTGAGCACATGTGATAGACGTGACAGAGTCTGGAGACGCCGTGGAGAGCGATCTGCTGCCTGCAACATCCTTCAGCATGACCGGTTTGGCAGTGGGTCAGTAATGGTGTGGGGTGGCATTTCTTTGGAGGACTGCACAGCCCTCCATGTGCTCGCCAGAGGTAGCCTGACTGCCATTAGGTACAGAGGTGAGATCCTCAGACCCCTTGTGAGACCATATGCTGGTGCGGTTGGCCCTGGGTTCCTCCTAATGCAGGACAATGGCAGACCTCATGTGGCTGGAATGTGTCAGCAGTTCCTGCAAGATGAAGGCATTGAAGCTATGGACTGGCCCGCCCGTTCCCCAGACCTGAATCCGATTGAGCACATCTGGGGCATCATGTCTCGCTCCATCCACCAACGTCACGTTGCACCACAGACTGTCCAGGAGTTGGCGGATGCTTTAGTCCAGGTCTGGGAGGAGATCCCACAGGAGACCATCCGCTACCTCATCAGGAGCATGCCCAGGCGTTGTAGGGAGGACATACAGGCACAAGGAGGGGACACACAATACTGAGCCTCATTTTGACTTGTTTTAAGGACATTACATCAAAGTTGGATCAGCCTGTAGTGTGTTTTTCCACTTTAATTTTGGGGGTGACTCCAAATCCAGGCCTCCATTGGTTAATACATTTGATTTCCATTGATGATTTTTGTGTGATTTTGCTGTCAGCACATTCAACTTTGTACAGAACAAAGTATTCAATGAGAATATTTCATTCACTCAGATCTAGGATGTGTTAATAGAGTGTTCCCTTTATTTTTTTGAGCAGTGTATGTAGTCTACTAGCTGTTAAAATCCTCAGTATCTGATGGTCTTTATTAGTAAACTAAAATAAGGAACGCTACTTAGGCTTCTTCAATAGGCATAGTTTAACCTTTTGCTTAAAAGAGGACCTGTCTCAAGACCAAAAGGTGTTCCTGAGACTATTCAATTTTTTTGAAGGTTTCATAGATGTGGGCTTTTTTAATTTAGTAGTAACTTCTATAGTCTTTGCAAAGGGGCCATTACTCACAGGATCCCCTGATCAGCTTTAACCCCTTACAGACTATAATAGTACAAGTCCAATGTTGGGCCCAAGTCTTTAATGTGAGCTCAGGAGCCAAGCATGCATCTTTCCCAGCAGATATCAGTGTTATTCAGCCATCATCTGCCTCTAACAGCCGTGGTTATAGCTCCGCTCGCTGCTGCTTATCTGTTAAAGGTCACTGTGAATTGGCCCAAGAGATAGGTGCAGTTTTAAGCCATCACAAGGTGTCGATGGCTTGTCATAACAGCTGGGGTTCTGCTGAAGATCACAGTGCCCATCAGGACAGTGCTACTATTGAGAACAGTAAGCAACTGGGCGTCAAAGGAGACTGCAATTTTTTACTACATAAAGCAATACTGTGTTTAATGCTGTACATCATACCAGCGATCGGATGATCGCAGGTTAAAGTCCCATAAAGGGGGACTAAAAAGATATCTATATAAAAAATGTTTATTAAAGTTTGAATAACCCCCCTCTCAAATAAAAAATACACTTTTGTATCTCCATGTCCGTACTGTATCAAGATATAGAAGTAACCCATTCAAGAAACGTTGTATTAAGGAAAAAAACACGAACATGAAACGCTATTTTTGTGCATAGCGTTGCCATATTCGTACTGGCAAGGAGAATCGTATTGCTAGGTCATTTTACCACCAGCCAAACCCAAAAGGAAAACTATTGCGAAATTGTGTTTTTTTTTCCCCAATTTTGCTGCACTTGGAATTTTTTCCCGCATTTTTCAGTTCATCACATGGTAAAATGCATGAGGCCAATCAAAGATACACGTCACAAAAAACAAGCCCTCATATGGCTAACGTGGAATGATGCTCACTTTCTCACCGTGTTAAATGCTGCTGTCAGAGATGGACAGCGGGACTTAACAGGTTAGAAGCCACGGGCAGAGCTCCATTCCACACGCAGCTGTTACAGGCAAATGACGGCTGATTAAATGGGCTCGCTTTGAGCCCGCAACAAGGGCAGGGACACAACTCATGACGTAAATGTCATATGTCGTGAAGGGTTAAAGAGGATCTTTCACTAGTGTGAGAATGTTAAACTGACCATATCCTGGAATAGTGGCTGCAGAGCTGAATAAAACAGATCTTTTTTCATTTCTCTTTTTCGTTCTGGAGCTATTGACTACTAAAGTTTAGGTGATAATATATGGTAAGTGTAACTTGGCGTTACCAGAGATTCTTCTCTGGGGGTGTGTACTTCTTCCTCTGCACGAGACTGAACAATCATAAGCAGTCAGCAACATACTGGGGAAAGAACACACCCCCACAATATCTTTCAACAGGCTCATCATTGTGAAATATATAATAAGGCTATGTGCCCACGATGCAGAAATGCTCCGGATTTTTTCCTGAGCGTTTCTGCATCTCCCCTGGCAGAAAAAAACGCATGCGGATTGTACATGCGGATTGTACATGCGTTTTCCTGCCAGGGACATGCGGATGTGAAGCGTTCTTCACTTGCATTTCTGCATGCGGGTTGTCAAGTGCTTTCCAAGCGATTTTAGCATCACTTGGAAAGTGCTCGTCAACTTGGTCACACTATATAAATCCATGCAAACAACATGGATTTATATACGGTGACTGAAAGAATGTCAAAAAATAAATCTATACTTACCTTCCGATGGCCCCTGCAGTCTTGCTTCCCTCCATCCTGGCTGCCGGCAGATCGCGGTACACTGAAGGACCTGCCGACGTCAGCATTGCGTGACCCGTCACATGACTATAACGTCAGCACAGGTCCTCCAGTCCATCGCGATCTGCCGGCAAGGGAGGACGAGCGCAGCGGAGGCCATCAGAAGGTAAATTTTTTTTTTTTTTTACAGTTTCTATGGTATCCGGGTCCGGAGGAGAGTCTCCTCTCCTCTAGACCTGGGTACCATCCGCACATTGGACGCATGTGCTTATCTAGTTAAGCGGAATACATACGTTCTAATGCAAGTCAATGGCGGCGAAGATGCAGCGCTTCCGCAAAATAATTGGTAGTGCTGCGTTTTTTTCCGCAATCATAATCCGCAGCAGAAATTTCCGCAGCATGTGCACAGCACATGGGGATCATCATTGGGGAACATGGCAGGCCTTCTACCATGCGTTTTTTAAGCGTTTCTGCAGCGTTTTTGCCGCTGTGGAAACGCTTAAAAAAACGCATCGTGAGCACACAGCCTAACAGTCAGCTCTCCCCATTGTAGAGCGGTGTATGATTGCAAAGTGCTAGGAGTAGAGGAGAGATCTGTACGATTACTAACACTTATTCAGCTCTCATCTCACAGCAGTGTGTGTGTGTGTGTGTGTGTATGTGTGTATGTGTGTATGTGTGTGTGTGTGTGTGTGTGTATGTGTGTATGTGTGTGTGTGTGTGTGTGTGTGTGTGTGTGTGTGTGTGTGTGTGTGTGTGTGTGCGCGCGCGCGCGCACACATTCTATTCAAAATGAGGCAGCAATGATGGCTTGAGGGAGGCAGACCAGGGCACTATGTGGGACTTAAATTGCATCTTTAAATCTGTCACTGTGTGGTTGTAAACAAATAAACACTCAAAACGGTGTACCCGCACGTGGCAATAGAAGCGAGTCAGACGAGCAGCCACTGTGTTTCAGCAGTGCCCACATAAGCATGTATACACAGATCTATTCACATTTAGTTTTATGACCAGCCATTAAATCTCTTAGACTATGTTCACACACAGAAAAGGGGTTATTTTTTACCTACATGCAGACAATTGGGGCCCAAATTTTTTTTTTTGCAATTGGGTTTCATTAAAAAAAAAAAAAAAAACATTTCTTTGCCTCTGTGTAGTGTATTGATGGCTGCAGAATGAGTTCTGGGTTGGCCAAATTAGTTTTACTTTAACAGATTTATTGGACATGACTTTGACACTTATTAGGAGAATAACCTACTCTTCTCCTGCACTTGATAGTGCAGCTTTCCCCACAGACTGCACAGCTCTCCAGCCCATAAAATAGCGGCTGAGGGAGGAACATGTGACCAGACCTGTCCATCAGCCTTTTCCAAATGAAAAACACCTAAGCTACTTTTCTATTTGAGGAGGCTGAAGAACAGTTCTGGTCACATGCTCCACCAGCAGCCATTTTATGGACAGGAAAGCTGTGCAGTCTGTGTGGAAAGCTGCACTATTAAGTGCAGGAGAAGAATAGGTTATACTCCTAATAGTAAGTGTCAGAAAGTCATATCCAATAAATCTGTTAAAGTGACCTCTTTTAAAGGGAATCTGTCAGTAGGATCAACCCTCCTAAGCAGTCTATGAGCATGTAGGACATAGGAAGCTGAATAACATGACGCCTCAATATATGTGATTCACTGTCTTATTCCAGAGTAGTCCACGTTTTTCTTATATGTAAATCACCTCTTCCAGGCTCTGGGGAGGATGTTGCCTGGAAGATAACTTCTCCTTCATGTAAAATAAGCTCTGGAGGCGAGTTACCAGTGTGAGACAAGTAACTAACACAGAACAGGAGAACTGAACTTTGTCTTCTTACAAACACATTTTTTGCTTCTTTCTCAGCTCTGCTGTATTGCAACAATACTGCAGCCCTGTCTGCCTGTGAGATGGAAGCTGAGAGGAACCTGCAGATGTGTCAGGTATAATCACACACAGCTCTGCAGTGAGATCAGAGACCGGCCATCACACTGGTAACTCCCCCTTCATGTAAAATAAGCTCTGGAGGCAGAGTCTCATGCAGATCAGTGTCCGCCTCATAGCCTGGAACAGCTCATTTACATACAAGAAAATTGTGGATTTCTCAGGAATAAATAATTGGATCACAGGCATCATCTTATTCAGCTTCCTGGTGTGAAGATAGCATCATTGGTCATATTGAAAATGTATTTCTCCAAGGTAGATTCACATCCATGTGAGAGAGTGTTACCTTAAAAGAGAAAATGTAAGATTTTCTCACATGTCCTCCTAGTTACTTCCCTTTTTTGTTTCCTCCTTCACTGAAGGTGTGCTTGCTTCCAAGTAAATAAAAAAAAATCCTTGGAAAGCTACAGGTTTTTATTCAAATTTACTACTTAGAAAAAGATCTGTGAGATGTGGATGCAAGATAAAAGCCGGTCTCACAGATCTCCTTAGGCTTAAATAGCACCATCTGATGCACAAATCTGAGGAGAAAAAGGACATGCTCCGAGTCTCAAATCTCACTATTGGAGTCATGATTTTAACAGATGTGTGAATACATCTATTCTACTAAGTTTTAGTGCTGTCCCGAGAGGGGAGGGGGTGTGAGCGATATTGGACAGCACTCGGACGTGTCACATGAATGTGTGAATGTAACCTTACACCAGTTGCAGACGAACGTATGAAAAATTGTATTTCATCCTCAAAACTTTCTGTAAAAATTTGAGGCCACAAATTGTGGTGTTTTTTTTTTATGCATCCATAGACTTCAATGAGCGAGTCATCAGAGACTTGGAAGAGAATGGTGCGAGCGGAGTTTTTTTTTCTTCTCACAAACAGATGGTCGAAATAAAAAAAATATTCATCTGAACAGCTTTATTGCATAACATGGGTCAGTGTGCCATCAGATTAAAAGTCAGACAGCACATTCAATTTATACACACGTATGCAAGAGCCCCCAAGGGGCGTGAATTTACTAGACCAACATTTCATATGCTGGTCTTTTTCCAGTGTGTATGTATGTGTATATATATCTGGGTCCTAAAACCCACAGATTGCTCCTAAGGTGTTTATCAGGCAGTAGCACTCAGCTCGGGCATCTCTTCAGAGTGGCTCACAGGCTCAGACTTTCTATTGAGCCTGTACACCACACTGTGCTCACATTATAAAACGATAGAGACACTGTAATGACCTGTGAGATACCTGACCACGTTAAGTATTTGATCAGTATTTATAAGCCAAAATCAGGAGAGGAACAATCAGAGGAAAAGTATGATAGAAACACGTCACCACTTCTGTATTTATCACCCACTCCTGGTTTTGGCTGACAAATATAGAGGTAAAAAACTCAAATACTCATAAGTATTGTAAAACTGACCTGGCAATATGATTCTCCAGGTCACTACAAGTACACAACACATGTATTGGTTTTTGTTGCTGTTTTTTATTTAAGTGGTGAAAAATAATTGGGAAATTAGTAAGAAAAAAATAAATAAATTTGCGTTTGTTGCTATTTTAAAAGCCTTTCTTTTAAGACTGGTAACATTTTCAGTTTTTGGGATTTGGGGCGGTTTTTTAGCTAATTTTTTGCACCCAGAGCTGATGTTTTTACGGATATCATTTTGGGGTAAATACAAAATGTTTTTATCACCGCTTATGTTTTTTTTGGCTGTCACAACATTGCTATAAAATGCAATAATTCTGCAGTTTTGATTTTTTTCATTACGCCATTTACCAATCGGATTAAATTTGTATTTTGATAGATCAGACTTATGAACACAGTATTACCACACGTGTATTTTTTTTCAAAGGCGTAGGGGCACGACTACATGTATGTCAAAGGTTGTGAAGGGATTAAAGGGGTTTATCCAAGACCATATTCATTTTTATTTTCTTCTTTTTACAGTGGGCCCAAGAACTAACACACAGGTAGTTGCCAACTACCTGACTGTTCTGCCCAGCACAGATCTCACATGGCTTCTCTTCCACTCTGCTGACGGGGCCTAACTGCTGATGTCCTGCTGATCAACAGCCGGCTTCCACATGCATAACTGCTGGGAGCTGGCTGTCATGTCCCGTTGATATAGCAGCTGGAAGGAGAAAAGCTACTGTGTTGATGCAGAGTAGCTGAATTGACCAGCGATCTAACAGTTATTGGTATACCTTAGGTTGATCCCTGTTTATGGAGTGGTGCCCCTTCCGTTTTTACCCGTTTATACACATTTAAATGACGCTACTTACACGGGGAACTGATGGGTGACTAACGGCAGCCAGCAGCCTGCTAAAGGCCCCCCTAAACGGTCAACCTGGTCTTCCGTTAAAGATCAGCAACAACCTCAGCTGCACATGAGAACTACCATTTCATAATATAGATATAGTGTTATATCTCAGTCTGTCCATCCATCTATACCAGGGTTCCCCAACTCCAGTCCTCAAGGCCCACCAACAGGTCATGTTTTCAGGATTTCCTTAGTATTGCACAGGTGATAATTCCATCATCAGCACAGGCAATAGTTACATCACCTGTGCAATACTAAGGAAATCCTGAAAACATGACCTGTTGGTGGGCCTTGAGGACTGGAGTTGGGGAACCCTGATCTATACAATACATTTCAACCATAGATTCAATAAAAAAAATAATATTGATAAGTTTAGGAGTGCCAAAATCGTAATGACCTGGAGAATGAAGCTGCCATGTCATTTTAACAAAAGAATGAACGCCAGAAAAACAGAATCCAAAAAGCGTCAATTTTTTTTCCTCCACCTCTTAATTTTACCTCACTTCAAACAAAGCCTGTCAGCAGGATTTCACACCGCAAGCTATTATATACACATGCAGCTCTTTCAAAGACAAGCCAATACCTTTGTGTGGCCATTCATCCATTACTGAGAAATCAGGGAGTGAACTGATATGCAAGAGATGTGAAGCCTCTGTCACTCCAGCTTTATTCCCTCCTCCTTGACTGCTCATTTACCTGAAATCACAGCATAGAGGCCAGCAGTCAAGTAGAAGGAGGTAGCACTGTGTGGGGACAGAGCTGTGACTGTGGCTTCACTTCTACAAATAGCTCTTCAGCATCTTCTGCATATCAATTCAAATGCAGATTCCCAGTACTGGACTGATCATCTAAAGGTATTGCTGTCCTCCTCTTTGAGTTACCTGCAAATATAAATGGTTTGGGGTGATGAATAAGGGGTAGATGACAGAGGGGTGAGAATAGGTAAATAAAAGGGTTTTTATATACTATTTGCACATCCAAAGTACCTTTGATTTGGTCTCCGTTTTTGGTGTTCCATCTGCTTTATTATTCATCTTGGGAGTCGGGGTCAATTTAACATCTGAAAGTCCCATGAGTTCTGGACTCCCAGCCATGCCTGTCAAAGATAGTACCATACTTGATTTTAAACCAGCACAGTTAAAGGGAGCCTGTCACATTTTACATGTAGTTCGATCTGTGGACAACATGGTATAAAGAAGAAGCTGAACAGAATGATATATAGAATTGTTGGAAAAAATTGAGTATAAACTTGTATTTAATTCATTGAAATCCCTGGTGTTTGTATCTGTAGTCCAGTGGGCGGTCCTCCTCAGTGATTGACAATATTTCTGCAATAGACATGTACAAAACTCAACACTTGTGTATCCACTAGAAATATAACCTATAAATATGGTCACTGTAAATATTTCATAAGATTACATGATGCTATAGTAATAGTAAAATCAGAAAGGGAAAATATTCCTCAAGAGATAAAATTACATAATGTGGGGGGAGAAAATGATCAGTTTACATACACCATATAGCTCATGACAATAGTCTATTGAATGTTAAGTTCTGCCAAGAGTAGCCACATGTATAAATAGTGAAAATATAATTAGCTATTCAAATTGATTACAATGCAACACAACTGTTCCAGACCTTATGGTAAAGTGTAATTTCCCTCGGGAAAGCTACGGGATAAACACGTGTTGGGCACATCATGTCGTGGGGTTTGTATTATCTTGTCAGACTTCATTATTATAATTTTGTGGACACAGTCATGACAAACCTAAGTCACAGTATCCTAGGTATATATGCATACGAAAAATTTTTGTTATGATTAATCATTTGTTCTTTTGTACTGCATGGTTACACAACAAGGTTTTAACAACTCTGATACATTAAGTAAATATTTTCTGCATATTTTTGAAGGTGTACATTTACATGGCCATTTCAGCATCTAACTTTAGGAAGAGAAAGGGAGAAAAAGCGCGCTATGTGAAGGACCTGATAGGTAGATGTGACGGAAACAGCCAAAAGGCCACTCACCTATTGGGAGTTGTGCACCCCAGCACAACTCCGGTGTTAGTGTGAAAATGGAAGGAGCAGGCACGTCTCATCGCAAGGTACGTGCCGTGTGCTGCAGACCGCCGCTCGTGCTCACCGCTTCCAGGTTCCAAAATTGCAGGCCACGTGTCCGCCCACAGATCACGTGACTCAGGATCAGATGTGCATCAGCACAGGTCCTGAAAGTTAGGAGAGTGCAGCCCCCAACCGCAGGTCCTGAGTTGAGCAGCCAAAGGGGAATTTTATAGTGGGGGGGATTTGAGAATGATTAACTAGAAGCTGCTCCTGCCGCTAACCCCCAAAGGGGGACTGAAAGTGGTCAAATTAAATAAAAAAGCGGTCTATAGGGCGCTAAAAGAATGAACACTAGAGGTGAAAAAATTTATAGGGCTAAAAAATAAATTTAATGAGCCCTTTCCACAACGCGTCCAAACAAAGGAAACCCTTCATGTGCTGGTGCGAAGTGTCCACATTGTATTCATGTGAAGGTGGCTTATGTGAAACCAAAGTATCAAAAACACATTGGATAAGGTATAGAATATGGCAATACATGTTGATAAACAGTTGTACAAAAATACATCTGTAGTGCCTACATCAATTTCATAGAAATCACCTACACAAATACAAAAAATCAAAACATATTAAGTGAGATATAGAATGAAGAGATACATGTTAAAAAGCAGTTATTCAAAACTGCATCATAAAAAAGAGAAAAAAAACAAAACATTTAAAACATAGCAATAATAATTCCATTAGAAAGGATAAGGAAATGACCTTAAGAGCTGGTTACATTTTCAAGGGCCAAATTCAGACCCTCAGGGGCCAACGTGCCCAACTTGAAGATCCAAAAACTTTCTTTATTAATCAAACTCACTAATCGGTCGGGGACAGTATCAGGTATGTGGTCTATAATAGTAAGCCTCATATCTCCTGGATCTTTTTGATGAACAATGCTAAAATGTTTGGATACGCTGTGTAATTGATAACCTATCCAAATGTTATGTCTATGTTTATTTAGACGCAGCCCCTTTATCTGACAGTAAACCACCCCTTCAAATGTGAATACATTATTATTTAATATAAACATAATAGATGTTTTAAGGAAATTCCTTTGCTCAACTGGAATATTAGTGTCCATCGACAAGAATTGATTGATTGCTTGCAACCCCAAGTTGTGGGATATATTGCTATAAAGAGCACTAACGTCAAGGGTCAAAATGAGGCAATCATTCATAGGGGGGAGGTTTCTCAAAAGTTTAATTAGTTGGGAGGAGTCTCTCAGGTAGGAATCAAGCTTAAGAACATATTTTTGAAGAAAAAGTGTGATCTATTTACTTGAGTGCACTTGCAACCTCCAGTACGTGGGTCGAACGATACAAACTATGCGCGCACGTCTAAATAAACAGACATAACATTCGGATAGGTCATCAATTACACAGCGTATCCAAACATTTTAGCATTGTTCATCAAAAAGATCCAGGCGATATGAGGCTTACTATTATAGACCACATACCTGATACTGTCCCCGACCGATTATTGAGTTTGATTAATAAAGAAAGTTTTTGGATCTTCAAGTTGGGCACGTTGGCCCCTGAGGGTCTGAATTTGGCCCTTGAAAATGTAACCAGCTCTTAAGGTCATTTCCTTATCCTTTCTAATGGAATTATTGCTATGT
Source organism: Phyllobates terribilis (assembly GCF_046119375.1). Classification (NCBI taxonomy): domain Eukaryota; kingdom Metazoa; phylum Chordata; class Amphibia; order Anura; family Dendrobatidae; genus Phyllobates; species Phyllobates terribilis. The sequence continues at coordinate 533,862,420 of NW_027362762.1, read as the reverse complement.
TTTAAATGTTTTGTTTTTTTTTCTCTTTTTTATGATGCAGTTTTGAATAACTGCTTTTTAACATGTATCACTTCATTCTATATCTCGCTTAATATGTTTTGATTTTTTGTATTTATGTGTAGGTGATTTCTATGAAATTGATGTAGGCACTACAGATGTATTTTTGTACAACTGTTTATCAACACGTATTGCCATATTCTGTACCTTATCCAATGTGTTTTTGATAATTTGTATTCATGTGAAGACGGCTTATGTGAAACCAATGTGGACACTTAGCACCAGCACATGAAGGGTTTCCTTTGTTTGGACCCAGGTTAACTAATTAGTATCAACCAATCACTGTGAATCTTTGTCTATATATATTTTATGTTTGTGCTCATACCCTTGTATCAACTGAGGAAGATAGTTTACTATCGAAACACGTTGTGAAAAGGGCTCATTAAATTTATTTTTTAGCCCTAAAAAAATTTCACCTCTAGTGTTCATTCTTTTAGCGCCCTATAGACCGCTTTTTTATTTTATTCAATTTGGACCAGCATCTAACTTTAGGGCTTTCTGCCCATTTGTAATACCACATACCTTTATCACATTTGCTGACTAAGATATTTCTCCTACATACAGTAAGGGCCAAAAGTCTTTTCACCATTATCTGGAACAATTTCAAGAACGTATTTCTCCCAGAAAACTACGGCAATTACATGTTTATTTCCTTTGTGTGTATTGGACCACCACAAAAAAATAAACAGAAAAAAGGCAAATTGGACATGATTTCACACAAAACCCCAAAAATGGGTCAAACAAAATTGTTGGCACCCATATATTTGGTCGTACAGCCTTTGGAATAAATAACTGCAATCAATGGCTTTCTATAACAAGCTTCTTACACCTCTCAATTGGAATTTTGGACCACTCTTTCGCAAACTGCTTTAGGTCTTTATTTGAAGGGTGCCTTCTCCCAACAGCAATTTTAAGATCTCTCTACAGATGTTCAATGGGATTTAGATCCAGAACCATTGCTGGCCACTTCAGAGCTCTCCAGTACTTACTGAAGTATGTTTGGGGTTATTGTCCTGCTTGAAGACCTATTGACCTAGGACGCAAATCCAGCTTTCTGACACTGGGCACTACATTGCAACCCAAAATCCTTTGGCAATTTTAGATTTCATGATGCCTTGCACACAGTCAAGGCACCCAGTGCCAGAGGCAGCAAAACAACCTCAAAACATATTTGACTATAGCTACGGTCTTTTTTCTTTCTAGGCCACATTCAGTTTTCGGTAAACAGAATGATGTGCTTTACCAAAATGTTCCATTCTTGGTCTCATTTGTTCACAAGACTCTGTCCTAGAAAGATTTTGGCTTATGTACATTTTTACAAACTGCAGTCTAGATTTTTTATTCCTGTGTCAGCAGTGGGGTCATCCTGCCATAGTATTTCATTTCATTCAAATGTTGACGGATCGTTCACGCTGACAATGATGCACCCAGAGCCTGCAGGACAACTTTTATTTCTTTGGAACTTGATTGGGGCTGCTTATCCACCATCCAGAATATCCTGCGTTGCAACCTTTCAGCAATTTTTCTCTGACATCCAGGGAGATTAGCTACAGTGCCATGGGTTGTTCTTGATTATGTTGCGCACCATGGACAAAGGAACATCAAGATCTCTGGAGATAGACTTGAGAACTAAAATTGTTGAACAATATCATCAATATTTATAAGGTTACAAGTCCTTAGACAGTTCTCTTCTCCATGCTTAATGTGGCACACACAAACCCAGTGCAAACATTGAGTCAACTTCTCCCCTTTTTAATCTTTTTTCAGGTGTCATTTTCATACTGCTCCAATTGTGGAAAGGTGTTAATTTTGTCCGGCCCATTTTTGGGGTTGTGTGTGAAATTATGTCCAATTTGCATTTTCTTCCCTGTTTTTTAGCGTTGTTCCAATACACACAGAGGAGATAAATAGGTATAACAAAACATTTTCTGCGATAGAATGGTGCATTTACTGAAACAATGTCAAGGGTGCCAACACTTTTGCCCATGACTGTGCATATATTCCATGGATGCATATATATGCCTATATAATTCATGAAACCTACTGGTCATCTATTTTCGCCATTTCATGACAATGTACCATAAGGTCTGGAACAGTTGTGTTGCATTGTAATCAATTTGAATAACTATTTATATTTTCACTATTTATACATGTGGCTACTCTTGGCAGCACTTACCATTCATTAGACTATTGTCATGAGCTATATGGTGTATGTAAACTGATCATTTTCTACCCCCATATTATGTAATTTTATCTCTTGAGGAATATTTTCCCTTTCTGATTTTACTATTATTGTATCATATAATCAATAAAATTCTGAAATATTTACAGTTGTGTCATGTTTATAGGTTATATCCATTTCTGCATGCTATCTTACACAAGGACTGTCAATTACTGAACAGGACCACCCACTGAACTCCAATGCATACAGATACCATACAACTTTTCACACACAAATGTATAACAATCTGATCAGCTCTTCCTGCTCTATAACATGCTGCCTGCAGATCAGATAACATTTTCAACGTAAAGGACTTCCACAATTTTACAGCTTACCTGAGTTATTGGCCATGTTGCCTCCCATATAGGGAGGTCCCTGTGTATTCATCATTGCGGCCATACTGTTCATGCCTTGACCATATGGAGGTCCAGCTCCCATCATGCCAGCTTGATTCATGTTAGGATAGCCAGGTGATCTAGGATAAGGAAGAACACATGAATAAAGCAAGACCCAAAGCATACCTAATAGATATACATATATCTATATCTTATTTATCTACACATACATACGTGTGAAAGGGTTTGCCACCTTCCTGATTTCATATTCTTTTGCATTATTGTCACATGTAAATGTTTCAGATCACAAAACAAATTTAAATATTAGACAAAGATAGCACAACAACATCCAAAGAACTGCAGGCCTCACTCGCTTCAATTAAGGTCAGTGTTCATGACTCCACCATGAGAGACTGGGCAAAAATGGCATGCATGGCAGAGTTTCAAGACGAAAACCACTGCTAAGCAAAAAGAACATAAAGGCTCGTCTCAGTTTTGCCAGAAATCGTCTTGATTGCCAAGACTTTTGAGAGAATACTCTCGTCGACTGACGAGACAAAAGTTGAACTTTTTGAAAGGCTTATGTCCCATTACATCTGGCGTAGAAGCAACACAACATTGCAGAAAAGGAACATCATACCAACAGTAAAATATGGTAGAAAAGGAACATCATAGCAATAGTAAAATATGGTGACGGTAGTGTGATGGTCCGGGGCTGTTTTGCTTCTTCAGGACCTGGAAGACTTGCTGTGGTAATTGGAACCATGAATTCTGCTGTCAACCAAAAAATCCTGAAGGAGAATGTCCGGCCATCTGTTTGTGACCTCAAGCTGAAGCGTACTTAGGTTATGCAGTAGGACAATGATTCAAAACACACAAACAAGTGCACCTCTGAATGGCATAAGATAAACAAAATTAAGACTTTGGCGTGGCTCTAGGAATAGATACATAAAATGCATGTACACTAATGCCAGAAGCCTCACCAGCAAAATGGAGGCATTATAATTAATTTTGTTGGAAAATAATTATGACATGGTGCGGATATCTGAGACATGGCTGGACGAGAGCCATGACTGGGCAGTTAATTTACAGGGCTATAGCCTGTTCAGAAATGACTATACAAACAAGCGAGGGGGAAGGTGTGTGTTTATACGTAAAATCATCCTTAAAACCCATCTTGCGTGAGAATATATGTGAATCTAATGAAAATGTAGAGTCCCTGTGGGTGGAGATAAGGGGAGGGGGAAAAAATAAATTACTGACAGGGGTTTGTTATAAGTCTCCCCAAATAATGGAAGCAGCGGAGAATATCCTCATACAAGGACACTAAACTTCAGGAAGGCAAATTTCCAATGGTTGAGAGATGATATTCGTGCAATAAACTGGGACGATATCCTGAGACATAAAACTACACAAAGCAAATGGGAGACATTTATTAGCATCCTGAATAGGACCTGTGCACAATATATACCCTATGAGAATAAACATGCTAGAAATCGGAGGAAACCACTATGGCTAAATAGAGCTGTAAGGGGCGCAATAAGTGACAAAGAAAGCATTTAGAGAACTAAAGCAAGTAGGTAGTGATGAGGCATTAAATACAGAAAATGAAAGTCTGTAAAACCAAATCATCAAATGAAGACAGCAAAGATTGAGACAGAGAGACTCATTGCCAGAGAAAGTAAAAATAATCCCAAAATATCCTTTAACTACATAAATAGTAAAAAACTAAAAAATTATACTGTTGGCCCCCTTAAAATAGTATGGGTGAAATGGTGGATGAGGAAGAAGCCAATATGCTAAATGATTGACAGGTTATTACACTTGGGGTTATTTACTGTGGAAAAACGAAGGCTTAGGGGTGATCTTATTACTATGTACAAGTAGATGAAGGGAAAGTACAAAGACCTTTCTACTGATCTTTTTACTCTGAGGCCTGAGACGGGGACAAGGGGGCATCTTCTACGTCTGGTGGAAAGAAGGTTTAATCATAATCACAGACACGGATTCTTTACTGTAAGAGCAGTGAGACTATGGAGCTCTCTGTGGCATGATGTTGTAATGAGTGATTCACTTCTAAAATTTAAGAAGGGCATGGATGCCTTTCTTGAAAAGTATAATATTAGAGGTTATTAGTGATGAGAGAGTAAGTATGTTCTGTTAACCCTTTCGCCAAGTATGCTCAGGCGAGCACCGAGTAGTTTCAGCTGCTCGGTGTTATGTTTAAATCACTCCTGTGTGCATGATTTGCGACTGTTTGACAGCTTTAATACATGTGAGGAATGTCTATTTCTTACACATTCCTCACATGTATTAAAGCTGTCAAACAGTTGCAAATCATGCACACGGGAGCGATTCAAACATAACACCGAACAGCTGTAACTACTCGGTGCTCGCCCGAGCATACTCGGCGAAAGGGTTAACAAAACATACTCGCTCATCACTACAGGTTATATATACTAGATTCCTTGATAGGGCGTTGATCCAGGGAACTAGTCTGATTGCCTTATGTGGAGTCAGGAAGGATTTTTTTTCCAATGTGGAGCTTAGTGTTTGCCACGTTTTTTTTGCCTTCCTCTGGATCAACACGTTAGGCTATGGGTTGAACTAGATGGACTTCGTTTTCCTTCAACCTCAAAAACTATGTTACTATGTTAGTCAAAGTCCTAACTTTAATCCGATTGAGATGCTGTGGCATGACCTTAAAAAGGCAGTTCATGCCTGGAAACCCTCCAATGTGGCTGAACTACAATAATTTTGCAAAGATGAGTGGGCCAAAAATCCTCCAGAGCGTTGTAAAAGACTGATTGCCAGTTCTCGCAAACGCTTGATTGCAGTTGTTGCTGTGAAGGTTGGCCCAACCACTTTTTCACACAGGGCTCTGTAGTTATGGATTTCTTTTTCCCATAATAAAGACCTTCATTTAAAAACTGCATTTGGTGTTTGCTTGTGTTTTGTCTAATATTTACATTTGTTTTGTGATCTTAAACATTTAAGTGACAAACATGCAAAAGAATAAGAAATCAGGAAGGGGCAATCACTTTTTCACACCACTGTACACACATTTCTACACTATATATGCACATATATTTATTTAATAAGAAAATGGGTAGGGATTCGCCGTGTGACCAAATAGCGCTATGGGATGATTACACAAAGGAAAAACCACCAATGAGAATTATTTGCGTATACTTCTGCACATGTAAATTCATCTATCAGTGACACTCAATTATTCAGTTAATTGTGCAGATATATATAGAACCCTTTAGATATACAATATTGTGCATCCCTTGCTGATATGGTATTACATATAATTGGTGTTTTTTCCTTCATGTACAATCATCCCATATCTCTATGTGGTCACACAGCTTATTTTTAACCCATTTTTTGGCAACAATACATGGAAATTATCCCAATGAGCAGCTGGGGATAGACAAACTGCAAGTGCCAGTGCAGCCGTACTTTCTGTACTTTGGGTAGGGATTCTCACCTATTCTGCATGGAGTTGGCAGTGCCATGCATTCCGGCTGCCTCTTGTGCTTTACGATTCATACCAGGAGGAGGACACATCCCACTTCCAACTTGTGGTGGCATGTTCCCCATATTTGGACCATATGGTCGGTTGCCCATTGTCGAATGGCCCATGCGTCCTCCATATTGTGGCATGCCTCCTTGGCCATGCATCTGACCACCTGCAACAAGAGGAGCCATGCCAGCCCCTGGATAGCCTGCATTTGCCATGGTATTATAATTTGGCTGCCTGGGGTAACCCCCTGTGAAGAAGAAAAAAAAAAAAAAGAAAATAGAACTTCCATTTAAATTTCTTTGCCTTAAGAAAAATGTTGTACTATTTATAATAAAAACAATACACAGAAAAGATTACATTCACTTAGAATAGCCTTGCTATCAGCATCAAAGAACACACCTTGGGGACCATATTGTCCTCCCTGAGGTCCATAACTACTTAAAGAGTTCTGCTGATAGGGTCCCATTGCAGCATGCATCTGGCCCCCAGATGACTGACGTGGAGAAAGTGCTTGGCCAGGCTGTGGAGATCCATACTGAGGTATTTGAGTATTCCTCTGCATGTACCCTGTGGAAAGCAGAAATTATGCTACTTACTGAAGGAGTCATTCCTATTTAACTTCACTTTACAAGCCTCCGTTTACTTTACATTTAGGATACGTGAAATAATCAATCAATCTAGTGCTTTATGTCAAGCGTGAACTGGACTAGAAGTACTCCTCCTTACCTCTCTCTTGTCCTAGACCAGCCTGGTTCATCGTAGGGTGAATTAAACCATCCGACTGTCCACTTGGAGGACGCGGTGGCATCTGTGTTCCTGGGAGATTGAAAAAAGTAAAAATTAGGTGACCCATTTTGACCACATTGATGAGCGAGCCAATTCCAAACAGTTGTTTCAGAAGGTCACAACATGGTCATAATACCTAAACACAGATCACACAATCCTCGAATTATGGGAGGTCCAGGTATTGAAGTCTTAATGCAAACACTAAAATGCAGCCACATTTGGCTTACTAAATACAGCCTAAAGAAAGTGAAAGACAAGTGGCAGCTGTCAAAACTGTAACTAAGGCATTTGAACAAGACATTTGTGTACCTGTGGGGATAGACAGGCACACAAATCTGTTATACAATGTGCAAACCAAGGTTCACTAAAGCACTCACCTGGAACCGATGTCGGGGACAGTGGACCAGACCGAGAAGGTGCCACACTGGCAGGAGAGCCAACAGGGGAGGGCGAGGGACCCCTGATTCCCGGCAAGTGGGGTGATGTATGGGGAGAGAAAGGTGACTGAGCTGGATTGCTCTGTTCGCCCTGACTGCTGGAGATCCCAGAAGTGCTGACACCTGGACTTAGAGCACCCTCAGCACCCATTGGGAGGTCATCAATTGAACCAGACAGGTCCTGTGAAGACAGATTAACAACAAAAACATGGTCATTTTTTATTTTATTAATTCTGTACATTAAATATAAGGTTATCATTGAAATATTACATCTCATTTTATCATGAATATAGGGTATAATTATGAGACCACATTTTATAAAAATAAATACATAATATAGGCTATATGGAGAGGGTAGAAAGGTGGGAAATTAGATTCATAAACTAAAAGTAAGGCCAAGTGCCCACGATGCAGAAATGCTGCATATTTTTTCTGCATCTCCCTGGCAGGAAAAACGCATGTGGATTGTACATGCATTTTTCCCACCAGGTAGAAGCGTTTTTGCATGCATTTCCGCATGCAGGTTATCAAGCGCTTTTCCAAGCAATTTTAGCATCACTTGGAAAAGTACCTGACAACTTGGTCACACTATATAAATCCATGCAACCAGCATGGATTTTATATAGTGTGACCAATTTAGTGGGAAAAAAAAAAAAAAAAAAAAAAATGAATAAAAATGGTTAAAGAAAAAAAAAAAAAAAAAAAAAAAAAAAAAAAAAAAACACTCACCTTCCGATGGCCCCCGGTCCCCTTGTCCGGTGGTGTAAAAGGACCTTCCATGACGTCAGTCATGTGACAGGTCGCGTGACCTGTCACATGACTAAATGACGTCATGAAAGGTCCTTTCACACCACCGCGAGCCGTACAAGAGACAAGACGCAGCGGAGAAAAGACAGGGGGACATCGGAAGGGGAGTATATGTTTATTTTTTATTTTAAATTCTTTAACAGGTACTATGGTACCCGGGTCTGGATGAGAGTCTCCTCTTCTCCAAACCCGGCTACCATCCGCACATTGAATCGCTTAATATCCGCATGTGCACATGTAGTCATGCAGCTATTAAGCGATTGAATGCAAGTCAATGGCGGCAATTACGCTGCGTGTCCGCAAAATTAATGGACATGCTGCTTATTTTTCCGCAATGATAATCCGCAGCGGAAATTTCCGCATGTGCACAGCACACGCGGATCATTGGGGACCATGGGGCACGTATTACCAAGGGTTTTCGCTGCGGAAATTCCGTGGCAAAAAAACGCTTGAAAAACGCATAGTGGGCACGCAGCCTAAGGTTGGAAACTCAAACTTGCCACCTCTTACCAGCTTGGAAAACAAGATGCCTCAGACAGACAATCTCATTTAGATGTATCAATATTTGTGTGTTGTCAATACAAAGAACTGGCACATTAATTTCTTCCAAAGAATCATTCATTACGTGTTAGAAAAGGAAATTTAGACAAAGGGTTCTTTACAGTTAGAGCAGTAAGACGAATGGCCTACCACAAGAACTAGCAATAGCAGACAATATATCAGCATTTAAAGGAAACCTGTCAGCAGGTTTTTAGACTATAAACCAACATCTATGTAAGGCAACTGAAATGTTGCCTATATTCATTCTTTAATTTATAAGTTAGTTTATTAGTTATCTAGAAATCCATGGGTGAATATTTCTGCAAATAAGCTCGCAATTGCTCTCCAGCCTCTCCCCCTCTTTTTTTCGCCACAAGAGCTTTGTCAGCGAGCGGCAGAGGACTTCCCTGTGACCTCCTTTCCGAACCCAAGTTCTTGCGCAAGTACAGTCATACCCAGGGGTGGCTGATGCACACAGTAGGGTCCTGATCATGTTTTGAGAGCTAACTATCGATCTGCGCATGCACCGCTTCCAGGAATGACAGTGCCTGTGATCTGATGTATTATTCCAGAGAAATTAACTTTTTCTTATATATAAAGGCTATGGGGAGGATGTTGCATGAAAGACAACTCCGCCTCCAGAGCTTATTTTATATACAGTATATCAAAAGTGAGTACACCCCTCACATTTCAGGAACTATGGGCCTGACACTGATCTGCATGAGAATCTGCCTCCAGAGCTCATTTTTAATAAAAGGAGGAGCTACTAGTGTGAGACAAGTAACTAACAGAACAGCAAAACTGAACTTTGTTTCACATCACATAAGCAGTTCTCTGAGCTCTGCTGTTTTGCAACCCTATTACAATCCTGTCTGCCTGTTAGATGGAAGCTGAGAGGAACCTGCAGATGTGTCAGGTATAATCACACACAGCTCTGCAGTGAGATCAGAGACCGGCCATCACACTGGTAACTCCCCCTTCATGTAAAATAAGCTCTGGAGGCAGAGTCTCATGCAGATCAGTGTTCTGCCCATAGCCTGGAACAGCTCATTTACATATAAGAAAACGTGTTTTTTTATGCTGCAAAGGTGTGTGCTGGCACCATCCACAGATTCTCCCATGAATGCAGGGGATAAGCAGGGAACCAGACCTTGCAGTGACACGGGTGCATGTAAAATAGCATGAACAGCATAGCATGGAGAAAAAGAAAAAAAAAAAAAAAAAGACCCACCACAGCACCAGTTGGTGAGAAACGGCTGTCGTCCTACACTGCTCAAAAAAAAATAAAAGGGAATACTTAAACAGAATACAACTCCAAGTACCGTATTTTTCGGACCGTAAGACGCACTTTTTTTACCTCAAATTATGGGGGAAAATGGGGGTGCGCCTTATGGTCCGAATGTACAGTTTTGTGATGTGGGGGCGGCTGGGGCTGCGGCAGCGGCGATGGAACAGTGTCACCCAGTAACGAGCGGCAGCAGCAGCATGTTTGTGGGCGCAGCCATGAATTCACTATGGCCGCGCTAGACATCAGGAGGTGGGCGGTCCCTGGTCCAGATCGCGCGCTGCAGTGACGTTACTTAGGAGGCAGGGCCGGGGCAACGCAGAACAGTACAGCGCGCAGTCATCACTGGCCCTGCCTCTTTGTAACTTCACTGCAGCGCGCGATCTGGACCAGGGACCGCCCACCTCCTGATGTCTAGCGCGGCCATAGTGAATTCATGGCTGCGCCCACAAACATGCTGCTGCCGCCACTCGTTACTGGGTAACAGTTCCATCGCCGCCGCAGCCCCCTCCGCTTCCGCAGCCCCCTGCAGCCGCCTCCGCAGCCCCCAGCCAGTGTGACCCCCGCTCCCTGCCTATTGTGGGTCCAGAATAAGAGGCAAGCAAGTTTTCTTTTCACTATTTCCCACATCTAAAACTTGGGTGCGTCTTATGGTCCGGTGAGTCTTATAGTCCGAAAAATACGGTAAATCAAACTTCTGTGAAATCAAACTGTCCACTTAGGAAGCAACACTGATTGACAATCATTTTCACATGCTGTTGTGCAAATGGAATAGACAATAGATGGAAATTATTGGCAATTATCAAGACCCACTCAATAGAGGAGTGATTCTGCAGGTGGGGACCACAGACCACATCTCAGTACCAATGCTTTCTGGCTGATGTTTTGGTCACTTTTGAATGTTGGTTGTGCTTTCACACTCGTGGTAGCATGATACGGACTCTACAACCCACAGAAGTTGCTCAGGTAGTGCAGTTCATCCAGGATGGCACATCAATGCAAGCTGTGGCAAGAAGGTTTGCTGTGTCTGTCAGCTTAGTGTCCAGAGGCTGGAAGCACTACCAGGAGACAGGCCAGTACAACAGGAGACGTGGAGGGGGCCGTAGGAGGGCAACAACCCAGCAGCAGGACCGCTACCTCCGCCTTTGTGCAAGGAGGAACAGGAGGAGAACTGCCAGAGCCCTGCAAAATGACCTCCAGCAGGCCACAAATGTGCATGCGTCTGCACAAACGGTTAGAAATCGACTCCAGGAGGGTTGTATGAGGGCCCGACGTCCACAGATGGGGGTTGTGCTCACAGCCCAACACCTTGCAGGACGCTTGGCATTTGCCACAGAACACCAGGATTGGCAAAGTCGCCACTGGCGCCCTGTGCTCTTCACAGATTAAAGCAGGTTCACACTGAGCACGTGACAGAGTCTGGAGATGCCGTGGAGAGCGATCTGCTGCCTGCAACATCCTTCAGCATGACCGGTTTTGGCAGTGGGTCAGTAATGGTGTGGGGTGGCATTTCTTTGGAGGGCCGCACAGCCCTCTATGTACTCGCAAGAGGTAGCCTGACTGCCATTAGGTACCGAGATGAGATCCTCAGACCCCTTGTGAGACCATATGCTGGTGCGGTTGGCCCTGGGTCCCTCCTAATGCAGGAACTGCTGACACACTCCAGCCACATGAGGTCCCGCATTGTCCTGCAAGATGAAGGCATTGAAGCTATGGACTGGCCCGCCCGCTCCCCAGAGCTGAATCCAATTGAGCACATCTGGGACATCATGTCTCGCTCCATCCACCAATGTCACGTTGCACCACAGACTGTCCAGGAGTTGGCGGATGCTTTAGTCCAGGTCTGGTAGGAGATCCCACAGAAAACCATCCGCAACCTCATCAGGAGCATGCCCAGGCGTTGTAGGGAGGTCATACAGGCACGTGGAGGCCACACACAATACGGAGCCTCATTTTGACTTGTTTTAAGGACATTACATCAAAGTTGGATCAGCCTGTAGTGTGTTTTTCCACTTTAATTTTGGGGGTGACTCCAAATCCAGGTCTCAATTGGGTAATAAATTTGATTTCCATTGATGATTTTTGTGTGATTTTGCTGTCAGCATATTCAACTTTGTACAGAACAAAGTACTCAATGAGAATATTTCATTCATTCAGATCTAGGATGTGTTATTTGAGTGTTCCCTTTATTTTTTTGAGCAGTGTATAAGCATTCCATTCACCCGTGTTAACTCTGTTTTAATTTTCTAATACAGAAGAAACATTTTAAAAGGACGGTGAGTGAAATTTTCCCATGAATAAACATGGATTTCTCTGCATTAAAATATCAGATTGCAGCTATGAAGTTATCATTTTATTCTGCTTCCTGTGACCTGAGTGCCCATATAGACGCTCAGGAGGGATAACACTACTGACAGATTCTTTTTAAGTGTCAATACACACACAAGCTGTACATAGGTGCTGCTTTTGAATAAAAATCAGCCATATTTTTTCTTTTTAGGGCTGGACAATCTTAAAAGGGTTGTCCACTACTTTTAATATTTGGCCATTCTATTTTTATGTTGAAAAGAAGTATCTTTGTAAATACCTTGCTTTGCAGTTAATGCCTGTAAGCGGCGCCATCGCTGGCCGCTCACAGGCATCACGTGACCCGCCGCGGAGGTCACGTCAAGTGAAGCATGACATCAGTGACGCTGTCTCTGCGGTGGCTTCTGGGTTGTGGGCGGGGTTATTCCCCGCACGACACACCCAGCATCCACCACGCGCTTTCCCAATGAATGGGGAGAGGGAAAGCACGTGGTGGATGCTGGGTGTGACGCACGGGGTAACCCCACCCACAGCCCATCCCAAGAGGGACCCCCGGCTGCAGACGGAACTTGATGTGACATCAGCGGATGTCAGGGCAGGCTGCAGCCGGGGGTCACGTGATGCCTGTGAGCGGCCAGTGATAGCTCCGCTCACAGGCAGTAACTGCAACGCAAGGTATTTACAAAGATACTTATTTTCAACATAAAAGTAGAATGGCCAATTATTAATACTAATGGACAACCCCGTTAAGTCTTTTAAAGATGCATAACAATCTCTATCCATTTACACCAGCTACTTTCATGAATAGAACAGTATAACAGCTTAGTGGTTAGAACTGTAGCCTTAAAGCATTGGACTCTGGGGTTCAAATCCCAAAAACAACTAAATCTGAAAGGAATTTATATGATCTCCCAGTGTTTGCTTGGAGTGTGGGAGGAAACCCAAAGACATACTACTAGGGAATTTAGATAGTGAGTCTCAATGGGAACCGTGGTGATGTCTGTAAAGAGCTACGGAATATGATGGTGCTATATAAGCAAGCATAATAAATTAGACTACAAAGCAGCCCAAACTGCCATTCAACAAAAACAAATGAATGCTCATTCAGTAGACTATACATTAGAGAAAAAAAAATTGGCAAGAGGGGGTGGGGGTGGTGGGAAGTAGATGACAATTAAAAACAGTGGATAAGAAAGTGGCACAGCTTATAACAAAAGAAAAAAATCATAATTACATACACTTAAGGGAACCTGTCATGTCAGATAACGCTATTAGCCTGAAGATATAGCGTTATGAAGGTGCCCAGCTGCTGTACTTAAAGTGCAGAACCTGAGAAAAAATGAATTACTCCCAAAAGCCGCTTACTTTCAGTCATTCAGGCATGCTTTGAGCAGTTACAGTCCCCAATCATAGCACAGAGTGGAGACGGTACGCACACCCCAGCAATGAGTAACAGCTTATCTGCGCTGTTGTACTGCAACGCTGACTGTCAATCAGTGCTGGGGCGTGCTTACTGTCACCACTCTCAGCGCTGTGAGTGGTGAATAATTGCTCCGGGCACACCTGCATGACTGAAAGCTGGCAGTACCAGGAGAAATAAAAGTTCATGTTCACCTTAGTACTGCAGATGGCAACTTCATAATGCTCATAACATGCAGATTAACAGCATTAGCGGACCTGATGGGTTCCATGTAAAGTGGTAATCGAGGACTATTAGTTCTTAGGACTGTAGTAAAACAAACAAGCAGGTTAGTTGCTGTGCCGATCTCTGTCAGCACCAAGTGGTGACAGACCACTCCTGCCGGTGAGTCAGTGGCTTCCGCTAAGGTCACGTTAACAGAGCAGCCGCTTCTCTTCCATTCTGCCCTGCCGACGGGGCATGATTCTGATGTCAGAAGAAGAGCTGCACTGTTGACATGGAGCAGCTGAAACTACAGCAGGAGTGGTTGACGATCGTGCTGAGCTGGCGCTGGGTGGAACAGGCAGGCAGATGACTCTTAGCAACTACCAGCCTGTTTTTTTTTTTTTTGTTGTTTTTTTTTAACGGAGTCTAAAGTCTAAGGCTGAGTTCACACGATGCGTATTTCATGCGTTTCCGCGGCGTTTTTGCAGCTGCGTAAACGCCGCGGAAAAGCATGAAAAACGCATGGTAGAAGGGAAGCAATGTTCCCCAATGGAAATCCGCATGTGCTGTGCCCATGATGCGGATTTTTCCGCAGCGTAAACGCTGCGCTCAAAAATCCGCAGCATGTCATTTAATTTTGCGTAAACGCGGCGTTTTCGCCGCCATTGACTTGCATTAGAACGCGCCAATTCCGCAAGACTGCATCTGTACTTGCGTTATTGGCGCGTTCTAATGCGCGGATGGTACCCGGGTGTGGAGGAGAGGAGAGTCTCATCCACACCCAGGTACCATTAAAAAAGCTGTAAAAACAAGAATAAAATAAAAAATATATATATATATATATACTTACCATCTGTCGGCCCGCGCACCGCTCCTTCTTGGTTCCCGGCACTTGCAGTGAGTTGTAGGACCTGCGCTGACGTCAGAGTCATGTGACGGGTCACGTGACGCTGACGTCGGCAGGTCTTTCAATTCAAAGTTCCCGGCAGCCGGGAGAACGGAGTGTAAAGCAGGACAGCGCGGGCCATCGGAGGTAAGTATATACACTCTCTCGGGTCACACTATATAAATCCATGCTGTTTGCATGGATTTATATAGTGTGACCTAGTTGTCAAGCACTTTCCAGGTGATGCTAAAATCGCGTGGAAAGCGCTTGTCAATCTGCATGCGGAAACGCATGTGAATCCGCATGTATTCTGCAGGAAAAACGCATGCACAATCTGCATGTGTTTTTTCTGCCAGGGAGATGCAGAAATGATGCAGAAATTTTCTGCTTCATTTCTGCATCGTGTGCACATACCCCAAGTCTTTGACAACTCCTCTACGTGCCAATATCTGGCTTCATCCTTGTCTGTTTTTTTTTCTTAAACTTGTTTTATTGAAGGACAAAAAGAACAAAACATCATACAAATCAAATATACACAATAGAACAATGTACCATCAAGGACAACAAATTGGCATAATTTACATTATATAAAAGCAATACAATACCACACATTGTGGTAACCTGAACAGAAATTAATCTATGGCTCAGGTTACATAGAACGTGCTAGTCTGGTTCTGGTTCGAAAAAAGTTATGTTTCGGAATCTAGCTGAAAGTGTCAACAATAATTAATGGATACAATAAGTAATCTGAAAGAATTAAACTCACTGGAAGGCTAGAGGGCCGCGGTTGCATCCCCAAGCTGAGATCCTCCTGTCCTTTGCTGGAACCCAGAGAAGGGGTAGAAGAGGCCTGGGAAGTAAAGGAATCCTGAGAGAGCTCCTGCAACATTAATTCATATGCAAAATGAGATACAAGTATAAAAAAAAACCTTGACATGAACCCAAACACACACACTAGAGTCCAGTCATACCTGTGGTGGAGGGAAGCGTTGCTGGGAGTAGGTACTTCCCTGCTGTGCCCCAGATGTGGAATAGGATGATCCTTGCTGCTGTGAGGTGGGATACTGTGGAGTTTGCTGGGTATATGGTGACTGGCTTTGGGAACTTGTTGGGGGGCCCTGCTGTTGTTGTGTATAGGGTGATGGAGATGGCGATTGCTGCTGCTGGGGGAAGGCGGGCTGCACAGGCTGGCTAGAAGGAGGCTGCGAGGAGGAAGTCTGCTGCTGTGTGTATGACTGAGGAGCTGACTGCTGCTGAGAATACTGGGTTTGGGGTGGTGTTGTTTGCTGCTGCGGAGGGTGGAGGCTCTGCTGGTTATAGTATGGTGACTGGCTCTGTTGAGAATAGGATCCAGGGCCTTGCTGCGCATATGAAGTCATCTGGAGATAGAAACAGGGAATGTAAAAAAAAAAAAAAAAAAAAAGCTAGTGATAAAAAAAAAGACAATATTAGAACTTTCAAAAGATTCATTATTGGTTATACCATCTCCAGTGCTACAATGGGATGTAGCAAAACTTACAGGGGTGGCCCTAAAATTACAACTGGTCACCCATTGATCATGTGAAAGGGGGCCCAATATTCCCTGATGGATTTGAGCAGCTATCTTAAGTGCGCTGCCACGCTTATTACCGTAACTGTCCATTAACTATCTAACGTGCTCGGCTATCTTTATCAGTCCCATATACGGTGAATTGTGGGACATCCCCTTAAAAAGGAAGAACATTTAGCCATGCCAACTTACAGCACTCTACTCAGACCTGGCATCCATTGGGTGGCATTTCCAAGGGTTACACATTCAGTGCTGACACCAATACATAAAAAGCATAAAATTACTGATACAGATCCATACTCCTATCACCCAATAGAACAGAAAAATCTTGTACCATTTGGTCATTATGAGTGAGTTAGGAATCCAGTGTATTAAAGGAAGCACAATGCCCTGTCCCCAAAGACTAACTGCTCAATGTACATGTATACACTTTCATATGCCTTTCTGCATTTTTGTGGTTTCTGATACAAAAAAAATAATATAAATTAGTTGAGCCTCAAAAGTGTTTAATACATGGAAGCCTTTGTAGATTCGATGGTCCCTGTTATTTTTGGTGCACTAAGTGTTAACCCAGTGAGTACGTGTAACCCACATCAGGAATGGAGAAAGCAATGCTAAACAGATCACATGCCGCAGCAAAGCTGGGGATGGACGTGTAGCCTGGATCTACTTCACTACAACATGCTCAAATATAGGTCCCAGGAAAACAGCATTATAATAAACACATTAAATATGCAGACAGCCTTACCATAAAATGCCTGCCTTTGCACTTTCCTTTAATATTTTCCTAAACTAAAGTGGAGGTCTCATTTTTAGCTAATTAACTACATTAGGAGAAAATAGTAGAATTAGAAGCAATCCCTCAAAATGTTATTTCCAAGCTTACAAAAAGAAGGAAATTATGATATTTTTCTCTACGACCATACTAAAAAAGTAAATTGGGTGCATAGCAAAAAAACAGACTTAACACTCTGTAAATTGAACAAAGCCAATAGGGCAACTTCACAAACAGTGGGCACCAAACACCAGGCAGTCCTATTCTATGTATTATATTGACGTATGGTGCATTAAATACAATGCAGTACGATTCTGGAGGTTACATGAAGCACATCGACAGTTAAAGGGGTATTCCCATCTCCAAGAAATAATAATAATAACCACCTCCAATTAGAAATGTGGTATAGTTTCCCTGATTCGCGGTGTCTCTTTCCTCCTGCGCAGGCATTGCAGGACCTTAGGTATCCATGGTTATGACCACTGATATAGTGACCGTCAGCTAGTTGTTGTAATTACGGATACCCAAGGTCCTCCAATGCCTGCACATGAGGTAAGCGAAATAGCAAATCAGAAAAACTACTACATTTCTAATTGGAGGCATTTGCTAATATTACACTTACAACATATTGGGATAGGAGCTTGGAAATGGGAACAGCCCTTTAAGGTTATCAAACTTGGGGTTATTCAGTTTGGAAAAAGATGGTTTAGGGGCGATCTTATTACAATGGGCAAATATGTGAGGGGACAGAACAGAGATCTTTCTATTGATTGTCACATCCAGGCCTGCAACGGTGACAAGAGGACATTTAATACTGGAAAGAAGATTTGATCATAATCACAGATGATTCTTTACTGTAAGAGCAGTGAGACTATGGAACTCTCTGCCGCATGATGTTGTAATGAGTGATTCACTGCTAAAGTACATGGAGAGTCTTGGATGCCTTTCTTGGAAAATATATCACAAGTCATGGGTACTAAATTCTGTGATTGACGTTGATCCACAGAATAAGACTGATTGCAATACGTGGAGCGAGCTAGGTATTTTTCCTCTACTATGGGGCAATTAGCTTTTACCTCATGGGGCTTTTAACTTACTCTGGATTAACCTTTAGGCTGTGCTCTTTGAAACTTATTATGAAACTTTAAACGTTACCTGTTGTCCATACTGCATACTCATTGCTCCTTGAGGTCGACCCTGCATGGCCATTGGGTATCTCTGTGATGTCTGTGAAGAATAAGGCTGCACTGGGTAACCGGAATGCCCTTGCTGAGGACCAGGCTGTTGGTTGTATGGGTTACTCGAGCCATATGGTTGGGGTCTCATCTTTCCCATTTGATCCATGGGACTGCCAGGCTGTGAAAAACAAAAAGCCACACACTTACAATACTTAGATTTTATTAACAGACATAACCAAATTTATTGGAAAAAAAATGATACAAATACACACATACATTTTAACAAATCCCCATCAGTGTTGCACAATGTTGCAAAAGGTTGTGTAGGGAGTGATGGAGGGCGAATACATAGATTGCCAGTGTTCCCACAGTAATTAACCTGCTTATTACCTCTGGGACTGCTCTGATGAAGGCTGGCGGTAAGAGCTATTTATAACTGGAAGGGCAAACAGCCGAAGTGTAACAGGTCCCAGCTGTACACCCATCTGAAGTGTGGCCAAAAGCTAGCTGTCTGGTGTGGAGCGCTGGCAGGGAATGAATGACAGGATCTGTGCTTAAGGGACATGAGGTAGAAAGGGGGGAGGGGAGCCCATTACTTAAACTTGAAAAAAAATTGTCTTTCTGAACAGCCACACCTAACCCATCCCTCTGCTCACAAGGAGTAAAGAAAGATGAGGGAGGGGAAGGGAAAAAAAAATTAACTGTGGAGTTGGACACATGGCTAATTTGCATTGCTGCCAAAAACAGTTGTGAACAAGGAACATTTAAGTTAAGTGCACACGTAGCGTTTTTGCTGCGTTTTTTCCGTGCGTCAAATGCAATGCATCAAAAACGCTATGTAATCCATCTGCCTGCTAATGCAATGACAATCCTGAAATGCTGTGCACATGATGCAGAATTTGCTGCTCAGGATTGTCATTGTGTTTAAATACACAGCATGGTCATTGTATGCTGCGTTTCTGCAGCGTTTCCCGCTCATTGACTAACTGAACCGGAGCAAAACCGCAGGTATAAATATATCGCAGCTGCCGGGACTGCGTTCACGTGAGGTCATCACCTGTTGAGCTCCGGGAGCTCCGTTTACGGCACCGATGCTGCGTGGGAACATCCATGAGAATGTTCCCACGTATCACTGACACAGTATGTGGTCACCAGGGCTGATCAGCTGATGAACCCAAGTGACCTCACCCTTGCAGCAGCCATGTACACTGACGAGTGATTTTACCCTCCTGTCCGTGTACAGAGTGCTGTCTTCTCCGGGATACCAGGATGCCAGGAGGAAGTGGGGACCAAACCTCATTGTTGTGCACACTGGATGTCACTGGAGCGGAAGTCAGTGACTCCCGACGCCTGCGCACTAGAGCAGATCAGTAAAATAGGGCAGGGAGAAAAAAAAAGCGCCTTAAGCTATAGGCGCATTGCACATGCGCGAGATGATCAGCCCTATACTGCACGTCATGTATACTGTGTATACTGTGACGTACAGGGGAGGTGGGGAATATTTAAATTAAGCATATAGCTGGGCATTTCTTGGCGTCCCCTGGACAGCAAGCCTAGGAAAAAGAATTTTATAAAAAGCAATTTCACAGCCACAAGACAGGTAAGTATAGATTTACATTTCTATAACCCGTATGCCCATATTAGCGGTCTGATAGGTCCCAGGGGGTGACAGATTCCCTTTAAAAGTACTAGCAATTCTCTCATAGATGAACACGTATAAGTACAGTCAGCAAAATGGCAGTAGCAATGATTCTACACAAATGGCTTTGGCAATAAGGCTTCATTTTTCACACTATTGCCAAGAAGTGTAAAATGCGTTTTGTACGTGTGCCGATCAAACGCTGGTGAAATTGGAATCACAATCACATAGTAAAGAAGACAGTCAAAAGCATGTAAAGAGAATCTAAAGTTCTGAAATGTTATCTAATGGCCAGGCTACATGACAATGAAATACAGCTAATAAAATTACTAGAATACTACATTTACCTTTTCAAAAGACAGCGTATAGCGAGACATAGCATTTCGGCAGTCTCTCTTATGGCTCAGACATCAATGTCTCTTCTCAAACAGTCTGAAAAATGGGACACCACACAGAAGGCATCGGAGTACTGTCCGATTTATTCACAGAGCCACATGGCTTATTTGGGCTGTGACTCAAATGAAAATCGGACATTTCTCTTTGATTTTATGATGTTCACTTCATCCGTAAAAGAAAAAAAAGGACATATGAACAGCCAAATATATACTAAGTACTAGTTCTATCAGGGGAAAAAACAGAACTCAGATGAAAAATGGACATATGAATGGGCCTAATGTTGCATTTTTGTAACGCTCACACAAGCTGCAGTGCAATGGCAAACCCATGAACAACAGTACTCACCACATACAGACTCATCTCACCCACCCTCTAACAATTTCTAACTATTACTGTGCATGAAGTAAAAGCTGCCTATCAGCAGTGGGAGGGCAGGTAGAGCCCCCAAATCACAAATACATTAGCCATAAGCCATATATTGGTTTATAAGAAATAAAGAAATGTTAATAATAATGCAGTCATGTTGATCATCTGACTGCTTTAGACAAATAGTTACCTGAAAATTGATTTTCACATGCTCAGCATGTGACTGCTGAAGCAAGTGATTGGTTGTCGGATAGGTGACAGACGTGATGACATCCTGTCCGATATCGGTGAAGACGGGGCAGTGACAAAGTAGAAACAATTATCTACTACTTAAATTCCTTATGTAACATTCCCTTCTTTTTGGCCTATTTTGTATAATCTGAAAAAGCCCCTTTAAAAAGGTTCAGTAAACCTACTGCATTGGCACAAGTGACAAACCACTGATATCAGCCAGTGTCACTATGGGTCGCTCTCTGAGGGCAGAATAAAAGAGCTGACAAGTTCCCTGTAAAAGCAACACCCACCTTTTAAAGGCAATTTTCTTCTAGGTCAGCAAAAATTAACTTCTGTCTTTAGTTTAATCCTAAAGTCATACAGTTCGATCCAGCAAAAAGTAGTGGCTAGATGCAAAACTGACTGCAGTCAGACTACACGGCTTCAATGGTGTTACCATAGAGACAAGTCAGAATAGGAGTTCTACACAATTAAGAGTTTCATTTACACAGAATGCAAAGAGCACATCTAGCCTTCCTTTCTGCTCGGAAGGTCACCCTCCTATGCAGGCGACATGCACATGACATGTAGTGTGGATCCTAGGTTTGGGAGTCAGGTTTAGCACTTTCTGCAGTTATTACATACAGTAATTTCTGTTTATCGGCCTACCCGTTCTCTACGCTCCGCAAGCGACTTTCGACTAACATCAGCACTAATCCGTACCTCCCACTCCTGGCTCCAAGACTTCTCCCGCGCTGCACCTATTCTCTGGAATGCTCTACCCCAAGAAATTAGGATGA
This sequence comes from Phyllobates terribilis, assembly GCF_046119375.1. NCBI lineage: Eukaryota > Metazoa > Chordata > Amphibia > Anura > Dendrobatidae > Phyllobates > Phyllobates terribilis. Next base: position 533,840,693 of record NW_027362762.1, on the reverse strand, counting down.
ACCACAACTTACACAGTTTTAGGCGCTCCCTAAAAACACACCTGTTTAGGGCGGCCTATCACGTTCCCTAATCAAAATCCTTTTATATTCTTATAGCCCATCCCTTATTTCTCCAAACATAAGTCTCCACTGAACCCAAAAGCACTACAGATACTGGCTGGTGATGAGCTCATGCAGCCTTTATCTATCCCTCATCCCCTAAAGATGGCTGGACCATCCTTGTAAATAAAGCCCCCGTCTCACATAGCGATATCGCTGCTGTGTCACGGTTTTGGTGACTCACCAGCGACGTCGCGGTGTGTGACACTTTGCAACGATCAAGCCCCTGCTGTGAGGTCGCTGATCGTTGCAAAGTGTCCTGGACCATTTTTTGGTCGTTGGCCTCCCACTGGCCAGCACACATCGCTGTGTGTGACCAGCGGGACCAACGATCTGGCTGGTAACTATGGTAAACAGCGGGTTACTAGGGGCACGCGCGCACTTAGTAACCCGCTGTTTACCATGGATACCACTCTGCTACGGTAAGCGGAGGCTCCCGCGCACCGTAGCAGAGTGGTATCCATGGTAAACAGCGGGTTACTAGGGGCACACGCGCACTTAGTAACCCGATGTTTACCATAGTTACCAGCCTGCTCCTGCTTGCAGCAGGCTGGTAACTGGAGCAGGACATCGTGGAACGATTCTTTCCACGATATCGCTGCTCCCCTGATCGCTGGTGAGCCTGCCTGTTTGACAGCTCACCAGCGATGTATTAGCGATGCAGCAACGATCCCTGACAGGTCGTATCGTTGTCGGGATCGCTGCTGCATCGCTTAGTGTGACGGGGCCTTAAGCCCCTGCACTTTGTGTCAACCCCACCTCATTGTAGACTGTAAGCTCTTACGAGCAGGGTTGTCATTTTTGCTGTAATTGTATTATCTTTAGCTATGTTACTTATGACTGTTGTATATGAACCTGTGAATTGTTAAGCGCTGCGGAATATGTTGGCGCTATATGAATAAAGACTTATTATTATTTGAAGAACCTAGAATATAGGACATATTTTCAGTTGTTTCACACTTTTTTGTTAAGTACATAATTCCACATGTGTTAATTCATAGTTTTGATGCCTTCAGTGTGAATGTACAATTTTCATAGTCATGAAAATACAGAAAAATCTTTAAATGAGAAGGTGTGTCCAAACTTTTGGTCTGTACTGTATACTCACCCATATGCTCCCTTGCCTAAATAATGCCTTATTCAGACAGCGCATGTTTCTTTGCTTATGAGAACAAAAAAAAAAGACATTGAAAAACAAAGTGCTGGCTCTAATTTGTTGGGAGTTTTTTTTTTTAAAACAATTTTTTAATAACGATTTTAACACATCACATTCATGATACATAAAAATATTAGTACAAACAATTAAATGAGCTATAAGGGGGCAAACATATAAAGAGGCAGGGAAGGGAAGAGGGGCAGAATATGCCCTGGGGAGCCAAACTTTTTCAAATTTGTGGACTTTAACGAAAACTTATCAGCCATACTCACAGATAATGTACTATGAGAGACCCTTTGACTTCGGATAGGTGAAGACTAGTGTTAAGCGAGTATGTTCTATTAACCCTTTCGCCGAGTATTTATAGCTGCTCGGTGATATGGTTGAATCGCTCCCGTGTGCATGACTTGCAACTGTTTGACAGCTTTATTACATGTGAGGAATGTCTATTTCTTACACATTCGTCACATGTAATAAAGCTGTCAAACAGTTGCAAATCATGCACACGGGAGCAATTCAACCATATCACCGAGCAGCTGTAAATACTCGGAGCTCGCCCGAGCATACTCGGACAGAACATACTCGCTCAACCCTAGTGAAGACGTGATTTTTTTTTCCAGGCCGAGGCTATGGTTTGTTTAGCCACTAAAAATATAAAGGAGATGAGGACTTGGGAATGTTTGGGGATATTAGGGATACATTTATTAAGTAAAGCTTCCCAGGGGTCTTGTGTGCTGGCTCTAATTTTCATCTATTTTTGGTCTGTCCCCATTTTTATTATAAATAGTAAAAAACACAGATGGTACCAGAGATCTGTTTTTTCATTAACATGAATGTGAATTAAACTTGCTTAAATGCAATAAAAAAATACAAAAAAAAAAATGTTTTGCAGAGCTAAAAATATTTTAACCTTCTCTGAAGACACATCAGGCCACATTCACATGTTCAGTATTTTACCTCCGTTATATGTAAGCAAAAACCAGGAGTGGAACAATCATAGGAAAAGTACCGTATTTTTCGGATAAGACACACTTTTTTTTTCCCCTTTAGATTTGGGAAGAAAACGGGGAGGTTACAGGCCCTGGGCTTTCATAAAATGTCAGCAGTGAGCAGAGTCCCGACGTCCCTGCGGTGGGCTTCGGCAAAATGGCCGCTGGAGGTGGTGCATTTGCAGATTGAGATCTGAACACCCATTATCCCTCCTTACGCTATAACTCTGACTATAATATGCACCACCATTTAATTTTAAAACTAATGTACCATTTTCTTTCCCAAAATTAGGGGTGTGTTTTATGGCCCGCAAAATACATTATAATAGAAACATGTGTACTCACTCCTGGTTTTGGATTACAAATGTAGAGGTAAAAAAACTCAAATACTTAACGTGGCCTTACTAAACCAAGGTAAATTTTTTACCGAGGCCAGTTTCACATGTCCAGACCAGCTGTAGGTTTCCTGACCTAAATTTAGTAACCATAGGCAAATATGAAACGGAGTTCGGAGTGAGGATACACACAGCTGGGCATCACCATCCATACTCAGAATGGAAGGAGCACAAATTGGGCTAAAATAGATTAAAAGGCGCCATGTCGCATTTGCAAGGACCCTAAAAGGTGCATGAACAGCTGAATACCCCCCCAAAGTGACCTTTTGGAAACTACCCCTCCCCTCAATGATTTTATCCAGGGGTATAGTGAGCATTTTGAACCCACAAGTACTATACACATTAGCCCAATGCCAAAGGAAGAAAATAAATAAAAATAACAAAAATATATATATTCTTTTATCCGAGTAAGGGGATGCCACAGGTGGTTGGGGGGTTGGGAGAGGGTAAATAATCAAGGGGGTGCACAGCTCAAGTGCTCTCCTAATTACTAATTATTGGGCTTTGATCACTCTGAGACCCCATCACAGTGATCAAAAAAGTCAGCAATCAATAGGAAAAATCTACAGTCTCTGGGTGCCGGCTGCCAGATCTCGCCGGCGCACTGCGCATGACCCCACCATTTGGCTTCGGGAGAAGGATGGGGGCCTGGGGACATCATTTCTCACTCCTCTGACATGTTCCATCATGTCAGAGGAGAGAGAAATTATTTTTAAAACGGACCACACTATTTTTACATTATCGCCGTTAATGGCGATCACATGATCATGAACCGGAAAAATCGTCCCCGAGTGTTCTATAGGGTCTCAGCTATCCCAGTAGCTGAAACCCCAAAGATTGTCAGACTTTGGGGGGGAAGTATACACTTATTCCTGATCGCCGGTGATGAGGGAATAAGGCCCCTTTGCAGCCGCCGTTGCGTATCGGCGGTCGTTAAGGGGTTAATCAACTTTCCCTGTATTTTTAAGAGTATTAAGACATCATGCTTGAAAACTATGGTTCTGCCAAATTATGCAGATGTTAATAGTGTCAAAATATTGACAAGTTATACAATAAAATGTAAGACAAGAAGTCTCTAATAAACTCTATTCTTTCCTTATTTGTGCATTGTAAACACGAAAACGTGTAAGAGAAAGGCAAAGAGGAAACAGCCAGAGAACAGTTTACAGTGTTTCCATATAACTTCCATGCACTTAGCTTTAGTGGCTAATTAGCTCATACACACACATTTTCTCAACCCCCCTAACGCTCTATGACGTATTTAAATTTTACTCACATATAACGCCATTAATTCCAAAGCACTTTACAGACATCATAATCACGGTCCCCATTGGGGCTCAAAATCTAAATTCCCTATCAGTATGTCTTTGGAGTGTGGGAGGAAACCCACGCAAACACAGGGAAAACATACAAACTTTTGCAGATGTTGTCCTTGGTGCGATTTGAACCCAGGCTACAAAGCAACAGTGCTAACCACTGAGCCACCCTGCTGCCGGATAAATAAGTCATGGAGCATGTAAGGGTGATTGGAGCAGGCTCAGGAACTCCGCCTGCTCCACACGAGTAGATGCCAGTTAGATTACAAAGCTAACATCTACTTTTAACAGATCATTGTATCCTTGCTACTATCAAATGCTTAATCCAAAAATGAAAAAATCAAAACTGACTATATGTCCACCAATCTATACAAGCCTATAAATATGACAGTCAAAATGTAAGAATAAGGTCATTTATTTAATTAAAAAAACATCAAATTACAATTACACAGAGGAAAAAATGTCCAGGTATAGTGGACATCCGGGGATCAACAGGTAAAATTAGAGCGGACACTAATTACAAATGGACGGCCACAGAATCCACGACCACCAGATATATATTATACACGTTGAAAATACATACAATAAAGTGCATAGTGCGATAAATGTAAGCCCAAATGGGTGTAAATACACCAGCAAACAAAGTGCAAAATTCTTATTAGGAGATTATATATATATATATATATATATATATATATATATATATATATATATATATATATATATATATATATATATATATATATATATATATATATATATATAATAATAAAAAGCAATGGTGGCTATGGGTACGCCCATATGGCTGAGTATATCATATAAATCAAAGTGTCACAATAGTATGGTGATAGTACAATGTAATACCTGTCAATCCCCAGGGTCCACACAGATCCGACGCGCGTTTCGCCGATGGTTTTAACCAGGATATTTTTCCTCTATGTGTAATTGTATTTTGATGTTTTTTTAATTTTAATTAAATAAATGACCTTATTCTTACATTTTGACTATGTACTATCAAATACTGCCATTAACCTCTTAAAATGTCTAAATGTCGCTGTAAATCCCTGATAAGGGCATTTAAGCCTTCTTCGCCCCCTCCCCCCCCGCCCCCCGCCATGACCAAAAGTTATTGACACAGACCAATTTTTGTACAATTAGCATTTCATGTTTTTAAGTCTTATTGAGTCTTTGCATAAACTTGATGTCAGTCTCAAGACTTTTGGCCACAACTATACAGCACTTCTCAGCGGAGCACCACTCTGGTGGAAATCCCAACAAAGCAGCTACGGCCAGTTTGGACTTAGTTTTGGTAATGTTCTGGTAGTATTTTTTTGCAGACATGCACAAAAGTATGCACATCTGGCAATGTTTTCAGAGCCAAATCACTTAGGTCAGATGTTTTCTGGGAGTGAATGGAGAAATATTAAACAATAGTGTAAGATCGAATCAATAGGAGGTAGTACCAGTCTGCGGCTTCTATTCCGTTGACAGATATGCAGCTTGGCAATTCAACACATCAGGCTGCGAATTTACGGCGTAATCGTGGTGCATGTGGTACCCAGGATGAAGAGGAGACTACAACTCCTCTTCATCCCGGCTACCACGCAGGGAAAAAAAAAACAACAAAAAAAAACCTGTATACTCACCTCTCCAGTCTCCTCCCGGCGGCGGCGTCCTCTCTCCTCGGCGTCCTGGCAGGACCTGCAGTGACATCATTTAGTCAGCTGATGGTCACGTGACCGCTTTAGTCAGCGGTCAGGTGATGGTCGCATGACCATCAGCTGACTAAATGACGTCACCGCAGGTCCTGCCAGTACACCGTGGGACGCTGAGTAAGGAGGACGCGGCCGGGAGGAGACCAGGGGCCGTCGGAGAGGTGTGTATACAGGTTTTTTTAAAAACTTTATTTTTTTTTTTACCACAGATGCAGCATTTAAAGCAACTAAGTTGGTCACACAATATAAATCCATGCCAGTTGCATGGATTTATATTGTGTGACAAACTTGTCAAGCACTTTTCCAAGTGATGCTCAAAATCGCTTGGAAAAGTGCTTGAAAAAAAACATGCGAAAACGCATGTAAAAACGCTTCTCCCCGGCAGAAAAAACACGCATGTAAATCTGCATGCGTTTTTTTCTTCCAGGGAGAGGCAAAAACGCTCTGCATCAAATCTGCATCGTGGGCACTTACCCTAAGGCTGTGTGCCCACAATCCGGAGCCGCTGCGTGTTGGACACGGCGGACTTATGCAGCGTCAAACCCGCAGCGGCCAGATGTTACAGCATAATAGATGGGATTTGTAGAAATCTTATGTTAACCATGCGTCAGTGGCTCACCCACGGCATATCAATTTCTGCGGCGGGTTCGCTTGTGGGCTTTCCCTATAGACCTAACCTCAATGAGGAAAGTCCGCATGTGGGGAAAAAATGGTGCCGCTCACTAGCATATTGAGCGGAAGCCGCCAGCGGCTTCTCCGCAGCAGGAACCGGATGGTGGGAACGTAGCCTACGGTCATGTGAACAATCAGTATTTGGTGAGTTTAACTCAGTATTTAAAAATCAAAACCAGGAGTGAGTGAAAAATGCATAAGTTGCGACGCTTTTCTATTATACATTTCCGCTGATTGTTCCACTCCTGGTTTTGGCTTACAAATAAGGAGCTAAGATGCTCAAATACTCAACACGTGCATGTGGCCTAAGGTGTTCAGTGCTCAGAGATATGGCCAATGTAAAGGAGGCTGAAACCAGACCACAAATGAAGACACAGAAGTGGAAATGTCAAGAAATATCTTGAGATTTTTCAAAGGTTTTATGGACGGATGAGAACAGATGGATGGAACAGTAACCGGTACAGACCTCCACTTTGACTCAGAGGCCAGCAAGTTGGAGGTGGGGTACTGCAATGGGCTAGTATTAAAGATGAGCTAGTTGGACCTTTTCAGGTTGAAGATGGACTTAATCAACTCCCATATAAAATAACCTTAGGTCGGTGGGTATCAATTTGTAGAACAGATCTAAATAAGAGCAGGGACAGGTGGTTGTCCCTGCTCTTATTTAGATCTGTTCTACAAATTGATAACCTTAGGTCGGTGGGTATTTATATGTTATATGTATGTTACATGTTTTCCTATGTATTTATAAACTATTCCCCGTATTGTGGTCCTTCGTTGTGAGTTTTACGTGTTTTTTGTTTGTGATTTTGTTATTATTCACCCTTTTATCTACTTTTGTATTTTGTCTTAATCATTGCCCTTCTACCCCGGCCATATTTTTGGTGCATTATACCAGCTCTTTTTGATGGCGGACGCGCTCTCTCTGGTTTGCGTTCCACTGCATTCAGGCGGTGGAACGCATTGCCTCATTTTCTCCAATGACCTTACATATCCTGATTGCGGGACGTCACTTCCGGGTGCGTTCCACCACGATGTCGGTTGGACCACATACCACAGTGGATGTGACGCATTGTTCATGTATGGTATAGTGCGCTCCACATACTGAGACGCACGCTGTGTGCGACTTGAGATATTGCCTCCCCTGAGTTGTTAATACCTTGGATGGTCACATGTACTAATTAGGTTATTATATATAAAAGGCAAACATACCATTTGCATACTTAACCCTGACGAAGCTGCATGGGTGCAGCGACAAGTGTTGGGTCTTTCCATCTGCAGGTAGAGTCCCCCCATCTATATACCCTTTATGGCTCCATTAGATATTCAACTTATAATGCTTGAATAACACATTCTGTATTGTAATACCTATGGCGTCTTATATTCTATGGTACAACTGGCACTTCTGGTGGGGAGAAGGTCTAATATTGTATCATCAATAGACCAATAACTATGTAACCAATAATCTACACAGACCTATTTACTATTCCTGCATGAGTACAAGATTCTGTGGGTTATTACATCTGAATTTTTTACTCAATGTATTGCATTTGTACATTGCCTGTTTTAAATGTTTTTAATGTTTTTTTTCACGTGTTCAGTTTGTTAATATTGTAATAAAGATTCATTATATTTTTTCTACTCTACTTGGGAGTGCACAGCTCTGTTCTTTGCCCTGTGTCTTTTCAATATCTGACAATTTCTGCTGAACGTGGCAATACCCCATATGTGGCTGTACAGTAATGCTTAGCCATACGGTGAGACTTGGAAGGGACTGAGCACTATTTGACTCTGAGAAAATTCTTGCAGAATAGTTAGCGGACTCCATATACAGAGCCCCTAAATGTCAGAAGAGCAGAATCCCCCCTCAAGCGACCCTATTTTGGAAATTAGACCCCATAGGGAATTTATCCACAGATGAAGTGACGATTTTGACTCAATGGCAGTTTTCCTGAAGCAAGCAGCAGTGAATGGTGCCGAGTGAAAATTGCAAATCTGACAGTGTAGTGCCCACACTGTGCCCAGCCAAAGCTTCTAAAGACACGTACCTCGTAAATTAAGCGGGCTCTCATCGCTACAGAAATGCCAACTGTGGTTTAGGCATACTGTAGGGCTCAGAAAGGAGAGGGTCATTTGGATTTGGGTTGATGGTTTTTGCAACTGCACTTGGGGACACTTTCAAAGTTTGCCCAATTTTTCGGACTGACTGACCATCATTTCTTAAAAGTAATGATGGCCACTCGTTTTTCTTTACTTAGAATTTGTATTATGGCAAGAAAACAGCAGCTAACAGTGTATTCAGTAGGACTATCAGCTGTGTATCCACCTGACTTCTGCACAACACAACTGATGGTCCCAACCCCATTTATAAAGCAAGAAATCCCACTTATTAAACCTGACAGGGCACACCTGTGAAGTGAAAACCATTTCCGGTGACTACCTCTTGAAGCTCATCAAGAGAATGCCAAGAGTGTGCAAAGCAGTCATCAAAGCAAAAGGTGGCTACTTTGAAGAACCTAGAATATAAGACATATTTTCAGTTGTTTCACACTTTTTTGTTTAGTATATAATTCCACATGTGTTAATTCATAGTTTTGATGCCTTCAGTGTGAATGTACAATTTTATATATATTATGGAACACTTAAACAGAATATAACTCCAAGTAAATCAAACTTCTGTGAAATCAAACTGTCCACTTAGGAAGCAACACTGATTGACAATCAATTTCACATGCTGTTGTGCAAATGGAATAGACAACAGATGGAAATTATTGGCAATTATCAAGACACCCTCAATAAAGGAGTGGTTCTGCAGGTGGGGACCACAGACCACATCTCAGTACCAATGCTTTCTGGGTGATGTTTTGGTCACTTTTGAATGTTGGTTGTGCTTTCACACTCGTGGTAGCATGAGACGGGCTCTACAACCCACAGAAGTTGCTCAGGTAGTGCAGGTCATACAGGATGGCACATCAATGCGAGCTGTGGCAAGAAGGTTTGCTGTGTCTGTCAGCGTAGTGTCCAGAGGCTGGAGGCGCTACCAGGAGACAGGCCAGTACATCAGGAGACATGGAGGGGGCCGTAGGAGGGCAACAACCCAGCAGCAGGACCGCTACCGTGCAAGGAGGAACAGGAGGAGCACTGCCAGAGCCCTGCAAAATGACCTCCAGCAGGCCACAAATGTGCATGTGACTGCACAAACGGTTAGGAACCGACTCCATGAGGGTGGTATGAGGGCCCGACGTCCATAGATGGGGGTTGTGCTCACAGCCCAACACCTTGCAGGACACTTGGCATTTGCCACAGAACACCAGGATTGGCAAAGTCGCCACTGGCGCCCTGTGCTCTTCACAGATTAAAGCAGGTTCACACTGAGCACATGTGACAGACGTGACAGAGTCTGGAGATGCCGTGGAGAGCGATCTACTGCCTGCAACATCCTTCAGCATGACCGGTTTGGAAGTGGGACAGTAATGGTGTGGGGTGGCATTTCTTTGGAGGGCCACACAGCCCTCCATGTGCTCTTCAGAGGTAGCCTGACTGCCATTAGGTACCGAGATAAGATCGTCAGACCGCTTGTGAGACCATATGCTGGTGCGGTGGGCCCTGGGTCCCTCCTAATGCAGGAACTGCTGACACACTCCAGCCACATGAGGTCTGGCATTGTCCTGCAAGATGAAGGCATTGAAGCTATGGACTGGCCCGCCCGTTCCCCAGACCTGAATCCGATTTGAGCACATCTGGGACATAATGTCTCGCTCCATCCACCAACATTACGTTGCACCACAGACTGTCCAGGAGTTGGCGGATGCTTTAGTCCAGGTCTGGGAGGAGATCCCACAGGAGACCATCCGCAACCTCATCAGGAACATGCCCAGGCGTTGTAGGGAGGTCATACAGGCACGTGGAGGCCACACACACACACACACACACACACACACACACACACACACACACACACTACTGAGCCTCATTTTGACTTGTTTTAAGGACATTAAAGTTGGATCAGCCTGTAGTGTGTTTTTCCACTTTAATTTTGGGGGTGACTCCAAATCCAGGCCTCCATTGGTTAATAAATTTGATTTCCATTGATGATTTTTGTGTGATTTTATTGTCAGCACATTCAACTTTGTACAGAACAAAGTTTTCAATGAGAATATTTCATTCATTCAGATCTAGGATGTGTTATTTGAGTGTTCCCTTTATTTTTTTGGAGCAGTGTATATTTATTATTATTTTTTTTACACCTTGTGCCAGTATGGGACATCAACTTTCCCTGCCTCAATCGCTGATCTAATACTCTGCATTGCAGGGCATTAGATCATGTTGTGTCGATCAGATCAAAAAGAGCTCCCGCCCTCTGCTATGCCGATTGATATCGCTGTCACTATTGACAGCAGCATCACAGGGATTAAATGCTCCCAATTGGTGACAGCACTGATTATAAACGTTGCTGCAGGGTGTCAGCTCTCATACAGCGCTAACACCCACCTTTGATGAACCGGCACTCTATGTGAGCCCGCACGATCGTCACGCCATACACACATGGCGGTTTACACACCCCCTGAGAAAGGCTTACGCCGAAACGCGCGTCGGGGAAGGTGCACTAAGTGGCTGGTCTGGACTCTAAGTGATCGAGGTAATATAATGCAATGATGATACTGCTATGTTTATATGGTATAATACAATTTATGTAAATCGATATGTAACCATATAACCTATGGATAGCACAGGATATACCACATTTGCACTGTGTACACCCATTGCATGTCCCTATATTTAATTTATTAGTCCAGTACCTGCCACTATGAGCACCTTAGGTGTTTTTATTATATATTTGTCTGATTCACTTCATTCTACCTGTTTGCAATCATGTTATCAATAAAGGCATTATTTTTTCACTCATTGATGACCTAATATCGCTCATTTCTGACCTTCGGATCATCCCTCCTCTTTATAGTATATAGAGCGGTTGGTCTATAGAATAGTCCACATAGTAGCATAAAATATGGTTACTTTTTACATGATTTTGCGACGTTTTTCTCGAAGTTCTCTTCTTTACACACGGCGGTTTGCATGAACGCACCTCCCGCAGCACAGTACATGTACAGTGGATGTCGTGAAGGGATTAAGGAAAACAAAACTTCACTTTCTTAAATATTCAGTTTTCGTAACCTTTTAGATTGACAGCACTGTAGTTGTTCAATAATAAAATGAATCAAAAATACAGATTGCCTAATAATTGTGCACAAATTGTACTCCGAGCAGAGCCTTAAAGAGGTTGTTCACTACTTTTTGATTGAGGAAGCGGGGCAACTGGGTCAAGAACTTGAAGTGGGAGGAATAATAAATGCAGGTACAAGAGACTTCCTGTTTCTACATAGAGCTGAGAAAAAAATTTCCTGGGTAGAAAGGCAAAATGAGCAATTGCAAGTTAACAGTGCTATATAATATGATGACTGCAATATATTATGATGGCATAAAAGTTAACACTAAATAAAAATGCCTAACTCTTTGGAACCATAAGGTAGATTTAAAAAAAATAGATACAAAATACATGGGGGACAGTGGAAGTAAAATAACAGTAAAAACTGTCCATTTTTGTCTTGGTAACAGTTCCTGCTTAAGACCATTTCAGATTTTAACATGTGGATATTACAGATTTGTTCCAAAACATTTACTTTTTGAATAAGCTTTACATTGATTCAAAATTGGAAAACATCTTTTTGTACAAAAGAAAAAAAAAAGTTTAAACATGTCAAAGCTTGAGGTTTATACCAGGGGAAAAAAGTCCACACTCCAAAACAAACACTTTTATATGTGGATTTTTCAACCAGAATACGCTATGTGAATATTCACTGTACTCATCAGGCAATCAAGTATTGTTTTAAATATTAACCCCTTAAGGACCGCCAATACGACTTAAAACTGACCTGCGATATAAGAGACTAGCGTCCTCTGACGGGTGACAATCCAGCAGCTGTCCTCTATAGCTGACAACTTGCTGCAGCAGCCACGATCAGTGTTGGCACCGACCATGGCCGTTTAAACTCCTTAAATATTGCTAGCAATAGTCACTACAGCATCTAGATGGTTAACAGTGTGGGGACTCCCTGTTTAACTCCATCAGCACCCTGATATCTTGATCGTGTGGTCCTGGTATTTGCCATGGCAATTCATAGTCAAATAACAGCTTAAGTCTATGTTCACACATCATGTTTTTTCAGGAACAAAACCTGATCTTTTGCCAGGAGGTTGTACATAGGGTTCAGTGGAAGAAAAAAAAATCTCATTCTAGTTTAGACAAAAAAAAATGCTGAAAAATTGACACCTGCATTTTTCAGCTTTTTTTTCACCACCATATCTTCCAATGGGTGAAAAAAAGTTGAAAGTGACATGCTCTATTTTCCAAAGAAAAAAACATACAAAGCACAAAATCCTGAACAAAAAAAAAAAGCCATGATGTGTGAACATGGCCTTAAAATGCACCTGACAGTGCATGTGGTTTACGGCGCACAATCCTGCTGTCAGGTGGGCGACATTACACTGATTAAAATGATACCTTTGTTGATGAAATCCGGCCTGTGGTTTTTGTGTAATCTTTACTTTCAGTTCGAAGATAAGGATATGCTCGTGCTTCGGGGCTGCCTGTGGGGGGCGCTCTATCTGGTGCTCTGCTTACATATCAAGCTACATGCTCTTATGACAGCTCACTGTGCCTTCACTGACCTGCCTCCTATTTTACATAATGCATCTAGCAGTGCGAGGCTAGGTAAAATAGGAGGCAGGTCAGTGAACGGATCAGTGAGCTGTCATAAGAGCATATAGATGAATATGTAAGCAGAGTACCAAAGGCCGCCCCAGAAGCACGAGCATATCCTTATCTACAAACAAAGTAAAGATTGCACAAAAACCACAGGATGGATTTCATCAACCAAGGTATCATTTTAAACAGTGTAATGTCGCCCACATGACAGTGTATGTAGTTTACTGAGCACAATCCTACTGACAGGTGCGCGCTTTAAAAGTCTTCCAGCTAGAGAGGCCTGTTCATAAGTTAGAAACATTTAGGTGGTAAAATAATTTAATTTTTTCATTCCTGTAATGTCACTTTGCATTAATTCCTGAAAAGCACCTGACGGGTTAAAACTACCTGAAAGCCATTTTGAATACGTAGAAGGGTGCAGTTTTTAAAATGGTATCACTTTTGGGGATCTCCAATATATAGGACCCCAAAAGTCATTTCAAGTTTTGCTGGCTGGCCATGTGATACTGCGCCAGCACCCCATACTTCAACGCGAGCATGGAGCAGAATTCAAATACGTGGGCGCTACCAGCCCTTACTGCATGCGAGGATCATACCCCTATGCTAAACGAGTAGGGTAGGATATAACTATATAAATTGCTATATACTCATTGAATGAAAAAAGCGTGATAGTGATGCACATTGCATCACTAACAACGCAATGGGGGCAGTTTACACAGACAGTACATGACAGGTTCCCTTTAATCCTCTGCTCATGCTCAAAAAGCAGGTTATACTGAATCTTGATTTACTGACTGTGGTGAACAATACTAATAAAAGTTAAATTTTATGACATAAAAAATATTTTAATCGTCCTCCGTGCTTATAGACAGTCTATCAACTAATCCTTATAACAGGGATAGAGCAGATACTAACACCATTAAAAAATATCAGAGAGTGCAGACCCCAGTGTTGAACTTAATATGTCATTAATTTCATTACACATCATGTGCAAAAAGAACTTATTATTGCACTTAGCCCTGGCACTCCAAAATATTATTAGCTATTGAGTATTCTATTCCAATTTTGATTCACTCATCAAATGACTATTATATATAGCATATCCATATATCCCCTCCGTTTTATTTTCCTCTCCAAAGTATGGGGTTTTATGCCACTGAGCCATCACCTAGGTTCATAGTTACTGCACTATACCACTTATATCATAGCTCATATCCACCAGTAGGTTTTATTATACCACAGTGCATGAGATACCACTTCACTTCTACATGGAGAGCATCTAACATCCCGTTCTCCGTGACCTCTCTCATTGCACTCATTCTAAGGCTGTTAATAAGCTGACATGATCGTATAACTACCTGCAGCTAAACTGCCTTCGTTATTCTACCGCGACACATTTCACTTATATTTCAGAAGTACATCAGGAGGTTTTTACTATCTACTGAGAGCTGTACTGCTTTGTTTGTCATGCAGCAGAGGCTAATCCTTCCGGCCCGCATAGAGTCTGTAAAAATAGCAAAATCATAAAAAAATTAAAATCTGGTATTGCTGTAATCGTACCAACCCAATGAACAAATCAGTCTTATTACTGTTAGCGAACGGCAAACAGCGCAAAAAAAAAAAAAAATGAACTGAATTGCTGGTTTTTGTTCATTCGGTGTCTGAAAAATTTGAATAAAAAGCAATCAAAAATTACTGTGTGCCTCTCAAAATGGTACAAAAAAATAAGCCCTCATACAGCTATGTTCACCAAAAAATAATAAAATATAGCTCTCAGAATATGGCGACGAAAAAAAAAACTTTATAAAAAAGCATTTACACTGTATGTTAGCAGCAAAACCTAAAAAACAACAACAAAAAAACAAAAAAAAAAACAAACCAACACTATATAAATCTGGTATCACTAATTGCACTAACAGGAAGACTAAGGCTGCGTGCCCACGATGCGTTATTCATGCGTTTCCGCAGCGGAAAAGCATCAAAAACGCTTGGTAATCCGCACCCCATGGTCCCCAATGGCATTCCGCAATGTCAATGAACAAGTTGCGGATTATTCCGCAGCGTTTCTGCGGCGCTCAAAAATCCGCAGCATGTTCATTAATTTTGCGGAAGCGCAGCGGAATTGCCGCCATTGACTTGCATTGAGACGCATACATTGAGACGCATATAATCCGTGTCAGTACATTTGTACACGCGGATTATATGCGTTTCAATGTGCGGATGGTACCCAGTTCTGGAGGAGAGGAGACTCTCATCCAGACCTGGGTACCATTGTACCTGTAAAAAAAAAAAAGAATAAAATAATAAATAAAGTTTATATTTACCTTCTCGTGGGCCAGCCGGCAGCGCTTATCTTCCAGGACCTGAGATGACGTCGCGGTCATGTGACCGCAGGCTGTCTCGCGATATGCCGGCAACCCGGAAGGAGCGTGACAACACACTCGGCGGGGGATCGGTAAGTATAGCTTTATTTTTTACGGTCACACTATATAAATCCATGCTGTTTGCATGGATTTATATAGTGTGACCTAGTTGTCAAGCACTTTCCAAGTGATGCTATTGCCTGGAAAGTGCTTGTAGTCCGCATACCTAAACGCATGTGAATACGCGTGTATTCTGCAGGAAAAACGCAGGCTGTCTCGCGATATGCCGGCAACCCGGAAGGAGCGTGACAACACACTCGGCGGGGGATCGGTAAGTATAGCTTTATTTTTTACGGTCACACTATATAAATCCATGCTGTTTGCATGGATTTATATAGTGTGACCTAGTTGTCAAGCACTTTCCAAGTGATGCTATTGCCTGGAAAGTGCTTGTAGTCCGCATACCTAAACGCATGTGAATACGCGTGTATTCTGCAGGAAAAACGCATGCACAATCTGCATGTGTTTTTTATGGCAAGGGAGATGCAGAAACGCTGCAGAAATTTTCTGCTTCATTTCTGCATCGTGGGCATCATAGCCTAAGTCTGCTTTATCACTTATACTGCACGGTGAACAGCGCAAATATAAAAACAACTATTCTTGTACTGCTGTCTATATGTTCATTCTGCCTCCCAAAAATCAGAACAAGGCCCGGCTCACATTTATCCTGCGCTCTCTGCTGAGCGCTTATGTCAGGATTTCCGTGTAAATTCTCCAAAACCGCAATTCAGACAAAACCACTCACTTATATAAGGCAGATGGAGTCACTTTGGACTTGTCTGTTTACCAGAGCATACCATAATTTTAGGCATTTTTTAGAGCGCAAATGTGGGCGACCGCAGATCTTTGCACGCCTAAAAAAAGATGGATAGCACCGAAGCAGATGCCAAACAGACTCCAAAGTGTCTTCATCTGCCTCATTAAGGTGGGTGGTTCCGTTGGAGGTGCTGTTCTTGCACTTCAGGGGCTCGGCTAATGGAGCCCACAATCTATTAAAACGAAATCTGTGCTCTAAAAGTAGCGCTCCTTCCCATCCGATCACTCAGTGTGCTCAAACAGTAGTGTAAGACCACATATGGGGTACTGCCATATTCAGGAGAAATTGCATAACAAATTGTTAGGTCCAATTTCTCCCATTACCCCTCATATAAATTATAAATTTGGTGCTAAAACAGTATTTTAGTGGAAAAAAAAATATATTTTTTGCTCTCACATCTAAATGTTATAAAGTTTTGTGAATCACCTGGAGGTTAAAGTGCTCAGAACACCCCTAGATGAATTCCTTGAGGGTTCTAGTTTCCAAAATGGGGTCACTTCTGGGGGGGCGGGTTCCGTTGTTTTCGCATTTCAGGGGCTCTCCAAATGCAATATGGCATTCACAATTTACTCCATACAAACAGCGCTCTTTCCTTTCTTAGCCCTGCCATGTACCCAAACAGATGTTTTTGACCACATATGTGGGGTAGCATCGCATTCGAGAGAAATTGGCTAAAAAATTATGGGGTCCGTTTTCACCTATAGTGCATTGTGAAAATTACAAATTTGGGGCTAAAACATTTGCGTGAAAAAAAATTAAAATTTTCCATATGACGACCTAATGTTATCAAATTCTGTGTAGTACCCGTGGGTTCAAAATGCTCACTATACCCTTGGGTAAAATCCTTGAGAGATCTAGTTCCAAAATAGGGTCACTTGTGGGGGGTTTCCACTGTATAGGCACATTAGGAGCTCTCCAAACGCGACATGAGCCTTCCATCATTCCAAGTCTGTGTTCCAAAACATCACTCCTTCCTGGCGTATTCAGGAGCAATTGCACAACAAATTTTGGCTTCCATTTTCTCCTGTTAACCTTGTGAAAATAAAACATTTGGGGCTAAAAGTAAATTTGTGTGGAAAAATTGATTTTTTATATTCACGGCTCTACATTATAAACTTCTGTGAAGCACCTGGGGGATCAAGGTGCCAACCACACATCTAGAAACATTCCTTGAGGAGTTTAGTTTCCAAAATGGGGGTCATTTGTGGGGGTTAAGGAGGGGGGGGGGGGGGGTTCGACTGTTTAGGCACATCAGGGGTCCCCAAACGCGATATGGCGTCCGATCTCGATTACAGACATTTTTGCATTCAAAAAGGCAAGTGGTGCTCCTTCCCTTCAGAGCTCCCAAACAGTAGTTTTCCCCTACATATGAGGTATCAGCGCACTCAGGAGAAATTGGACAAATTTTGGGGTCCATTTTCTCCTGTTGGCCTTGTGAAAATGAAAAATTTGGGGCCAAGCTAAATTTTTTGTAAAAAAAAAAAAGTAAAATGTTCTTTTTTTTCCTTTCACATTGCTTTAGTTCCTGTGAAGGGTTAATAAACGTCTTGAATGTGGTTGAGGAATTTGAGGTGTGCAGGATTTAGAATGGTGTCATTTTGGGTATTTTCTGTCATATAGGCCCTCAAAGTCACTTCAGCAATTTCTCCAACAAAATTTACAAAACCATTTTTTTAGGGACCATATCACATCTGATCAACTTTTAACTGTTATCACTTCCTAACAAAAAAAGGTTTAAAAAAATGATGCAGAGGTAAAGTAGACATGTGGGAAATCTTAACTATTTTGTGTGACATAACTCTGGTTTAAGGGCATAAGAATTAAAAAAAATTGTCATTTTTCTAACTGTTCGCCAAATTTCCGATATTTTCACAAATAAACGCAAGATGTATCAACCAAATTTTACCACTATTATGAAGTACAATATGTCACGAGAAAACAATCTCAGAATCTGTGGGATCCGTTGAAGCGTTCCAGAGTTATTACCACAGAATGATCGTGATCAAATTTAAAAAATTTGGCCTGGTCATTAAGGTCAAAATTGCCTTGGTCATTAAGGGGTTAAGTTGGTGCCACTGGAACTGGCCTGTGATAACAAAATCTTGGCCAGAAGAATATATGGTAAATCAACCAGAAAGGGACAGGTGAGTGTGAATCTAGGAGAGCAGCACCACCACCTACTTTACTATTCACAAGTCACTTTTACAATTTTTTTATTTATTTATTTTTTTAGATAATGCAGGTAGGAAGTAAAACTATTACAAATATACTCCATTGTGTACTAGGAAGCAGTACTCATGGTATAATGCAGTAAATGGTTCAGTTGTGCTACAAAGGGTCTCTGTAGCCTATTGCTTAAAAGAAGACAGCATAAAAATAGGAAGGTAATCACAAAAACATCTAGCACATAGTAATTAGGAGATAATAGAATGGTCACAAGGATCCGAAATGTCAAAAGCCATTGGGGGAATCAAGAGTTTTGGGCACCAGACTTCCAGGACCAAAAAGGAGTCTGGTGCATTTTAGGGCATCTAAACACATTTGCTGCAGTGGTGAAATACTAATTTGTAAAGTTTTATAGTATATTAATGACTCAAACATTTGTGAGGGTTGAAAGGGTTATTTTATGCAAAAAAAATAATGATCCCTCATCCATGTGATCGGTATAAATTTGTTTATCGCTGGGGGGTATGATTGCTGGGATCCCCAAGGATCCAGAGCTTAGGGCTCTGAAGCCCTGAGAGCCAAGCCCTGCAGCCCCATTTTGAATACAGCATAGGTGCGCATGCTAAACCTCCGCTCCATTCATTGTCTATGATGCTGGAGAAACAGGAGAAAGTGGAATGCTGCACTCTGCGATTTCATTTAGTCCCATAGACCATGAATAGAGTAGATGTCAAGCATGTGCACCTATGCTACATACAAGACGTGATTCTAAGGTCAGGGCTTTGGAACCCCTAAGGGTCTCAGAAGTCAGATCCCTAGATCTCCTTTCGATAGGGGCCAACTTTTTTTTTGGGAGGGGAGAGGGGGACCAGTTTGACCCTTTAACACTTCAGCAGAGGAAAGGCGATTTACACAAGCAGGCATTTTCCATTTTAAATTAAACACAGGGAAACAGCAAGGCAGCGTGGCTTAAACATGCAGAGTAAAATGAGAGGGCTAAGGCTATGTTCACACATTGTGTTTTTTCAATGCAAATTTTCAGCTGCAATTTACAGTACCAGCAAAGTCTATGAGATTCCAGAAATCTCATGCACACACATTGGTTTTTGTTTGATCAGTATTTTGTGCTTTGCATGATTTTTTGCAGAATAGAACAGGTCACTTTCAGCGCTTTTCACCCATTGAAAGTAATGGGTAGTGAAAAAAAATGCTGGAAAAACGCCTAGTGTGAACATAGCTTAATATTGCCACTTTTCTTGGCAATTGAGAGATAATTCAAGCAACTGCTGTTGGGCTAAAACTCATCCTCTGTGGCAAACTGTTGAATTTGTTATGAAAACACTTACTTTGTGGCGCATTTCACCCTATGAGTGGGGAAAAAGTTACAAACAGCAAATGTATAAAGTGGTCACCAGTAAGGTCTCAGTAAGAAACATAGTCCAGAAACAAACTAATAAGAGATAAACATCACAGGCTGCACATCAAATACAGGAAAAGTTATGCTTTACTACAAAACCAAGGGGGAGGGTAACAGTCTTCCTTCAACCTTAAAAACGGAGTTCATCTAGTTCAACCCATAGCCTAACATGTTGATTCAGAGGAAGGCAAAAAAAAAAAAAACATGTGGCAAACACTAAGCTCCACATTGGGGAAAAAAATTCCTTCCCGACTCCATACGGCAATCAGACTAGTTCTCTGGATCAAAGCCCTATCAAGGAATCAGTATATATAACCTATAATATTATAGTTTTCAGGAAAGGCATCCATGCCCTTCTTAAATGTTAGTAGTGAATCACTCATTACAACAT
Source organism: Phyllobates terribilis (assembly GCF_046119375.1). Taxonomy (NCBI): domain Eukaryota; kingdom Metazoa; phylum Chordata; class Amphibia; order Anura; family Dendrobatidae; genus Phyllobates; species Phyllobates terribilis. Next base: position 533,820,371 of record NW_027362762.1, on the reverse strand, counting down.
CATGCGGCAGAGAGTTCCATAGTCTCACTGCTCTTACAGTAAAGAATCCGCGTCTGATTATGATTAAACCTTCTTTCCTCCAGACGTAGAAGATGCCCCCTTGTCCCCGTCTCAGGCCTCAGAGTAAAAATATCAGTTGAAAGGTCTTTGCACTGTCCCCTCATCTACTTGTACATAGTCGTAAGATCACCCCTAAGCCTTCTTTTTTCCACTGTAAATAACCCCAAGTGTAATAACCTGTCTTGGTATTGCAGACCCCCCAGTCCTCTAATAACCTTGGTCGCTCTTCTCTGCACCTGCTCTAGTTCAGCTATGTCTTTCTTATACACCGGAGACCAGAACTGTACACAGTGTTCTAAGTGTGGTCGCACTAGTGACTTGTATAGAGGTAAAATTATGTTCTCCTCATGAGCATCTCTGCCCCTTTTAATGCATCCCATTATTTTATTTGCCTTTGCAGCAGCTGCCTGACACTGGCCACCAGGTCTTTTTCAGTGACAGTTTTGCCCAGTGTTTTACAATTAAGCATCTAATTATACATTTTATTTATGCTGCCAAAGTGCATGACCTTACATTTATCCCCATTAAAGCTCTTTTGCCATTTATCAGCCCAAGCTTCTAGTTTACATAGATCCTCCTGTAATATAAAATTGTCCTCCTCTGTATTGATTACCCTGCAGAGTTTAGTGTCATCTGCAAATATTGAAATACTACTCTGTATGCCCCCTACAAGGTCATTAAATATGTTAAAAAGAAGCGGGCCCAATACTGACCCCTGTGGCACCCCACTGTTAACTGTGACCCAGTCTGAGTGTTTTCCATTAATAACCACCCTTTGTTTCCTATCACTGAGCCAGTTCTTAACCCACATACATATATTTTCCCCTATCCCCATTGTTCTCATTTTATGTATCAACCTTTTGTGTAGGACTGTATCAAAAGCTGTTGAAAAGTCCATATACACAACATCCACTGCATTTCCTTGATCCAGTCCGGAACTTGCCTCTTCATAAAAGTTGATCAGATTAGTATGACAGAAACGGTCCCTCGTAAACCCATGTTGACATTGGGTAATGAGGTTATTCTTCTTAAGTTACTCCCCCCATCGGCTTCGTGATAAAGTTTAGGACAGTTGTTTTAAATGTTTGTCATAACTCAAAGTACACATGAAAATAAGATACTTTGTAAAATATCTTAGTAGGGAAATCTGTTTATCCTTCCTGGACTAAATCAATCAATCACTCTCAAAATTGTTACTTCGCAGGATAAAGCGTCTTCAATGATTAGATTATTATGGAGATGGGCGTTACAGTTCTCCATGGAATTGTGACAACCAAGATGTATGGCTTTTTTACACAGTGTATTTGGCGAGTATGCAGCATTACACATGGTGTTTTTTTAAAGTGTATTATGTAAGTAAATACGCAGTATTTTACAGTGCCATCATAATCAATAAGATTTCTGAAATCTCATGAACATAATGGGTTTTTTTCTCACGCATATTAGCCCCAAAAACATGTGAACATTCACTGTTGTCTCAGGACAAATGGCAGCAAAATTTCTACTCTAGCACCTCCTCCTGCATAAAATAATAATAGCACCAACTATCATCTTCTCTGTCAGTAACTGGAAAATCTGTCTTCACCGAGTACAAATTTTTCCCATTATTGCCGTTGGCCAGTAACCCTTAGGATACCAGCTGGTATGGTTATGAAATTGGAGTTGATATCTATGTGTTTGAGATGCATTTGCGCAGTAATAATTGGGTGCAATAACATGTGAACAGCTACTTCACAGCACTGTGCAATAGATTACTAGATAAGCAACAGGGAATAAGAGGACAAAGGTGGTCTTCTAAAGGCTGAAATTAAAGCCTGGACCTAACCATTTCATAAACTATAAACTGATATTTCCACACAATTATCCATGACTTACAAGGTGTTCTAGCCACAGTTTAGCCATGAATTACACTGTTAAACAAAAAATTGTAAATGAACAAAAGTAGCTAATTCGTATAGATTTGATGCTGCTAAAAATGAAAATGACAGGTAAGAGAACTAGCTCTAGTTTTTATTTTACAAGTGTCGATTGTGGAGAATTGTAATACAGTAAACGTATGGAAGAGAATAGATTTGCTCATATTAGGTTGGCAATATTTCCAAGGAAGAGAAACACTTAAGCCTGGTACAAAAATATACAAAATGAACCATTGGTTGATTCTAAGAAAATTTTACTCCCTCCGCTACACATCAAACTAGAAGTAGTGAAAAACTCTTTAAAGAGCAACAAGAAAGTGAAGGGTTCAATATTTGACAACTACATTTCCTCTATTAAGTCATGCAAACTTGAAAGAGGGTATCTTTGTTGGCCCACGGATTAGGGAGCTTTACAAGGACAGTCAGTTGATGACATACATGTGGTGAAGGCAGCGTGGAAGTTTTAACCCCTTCACCACATTGCAATTTTCTGGGGGGTTTTTCGCGCTTTTGTTAATTGCTCCCCTTCTTCCCAGAGCCATAACTTTTTTATTTTTCCATCAATATGGTCATATGAAAGCTTGTTTTATTTTTGCAGGACGAGTCATACTTTTGAATGAAACCATTGATTTGACCATATAATGTACTGGAAAATGGGAAAAAAAATTCCAAGTGCCGTGAAATTGCAAAAAAAGTGCAATTCCACAATTGTTTTTAGAGTCTTTTAGTTACCATGTTCACTAAATGCTAAAACTGACCTGGCAATATGATTATCCAGGCCAGTGTGAGTACACAGATGCCAAACATGACTTGTATAAGGTTTTTTTTGTTTTGTGTTTTTAAGCGGTGTAAAAAAAAAAAAAAAAAAAATTTGCTTATGCCGCCATTTTCAGAGATCAGTAGAGTCTTCATTTTTTGGGATCTGGAGCTAGGTGATGGCTTATTTTTTGCACCCTGAGCTGACATTTTTACACCATTTATGGGTAGATATGATGTTTTGATCACCTGTTATTGCAATGTTGTAGCGGCCAAAAACAACGTAATTCTGGAGTCTGATTTTTTTCGTTACACCGTTTACCGATTGGACATTTCTGAAGGCAGCAAAACCAATTTTTTTTTTTTTTTTTTTTTTTAGAAAAATTGTATTTTCAGTAGGATATAGAAAATTATATATATATATATATATACACATACACACACACACATACTGCCTTCAATAGTCCCCATAGGAGACTTGAAGCTGCGGTCATCCAATCGCCTGTGCTGCACATAGCAGGGCTTCAGCAGGAGACTACTGCTGGACAATCTAGCGGGACGCTCCAGAGCTACACTACAAACTGCAGGCCAAGAGAAAGCGCCAACTGGAAATTGTAATAAATGTACTTTTTTTATTATGAACATTGGCCCATGTAATGACAGTTTGTCATAGAAATTCCCAATAAATGTGTGGAAGATTTTTGGTAATTTCACATTGTAACCATGAATTGTGCATTTCATTCATTTCATCGCCCCACATCTATTTTAAAATCTAGAGCTAATGATTTAGCGATATAGTAATATTCTGTTCTCTTGTAGTTATAGAAATTTGAATAACCTTATTTGAATGCATTTACAAAGAATTCTTGAAAATTTGTTGAACAGTGTTATTAGAGGTGTGGGAAGAGTTGCCTGTTCTGGATCCTCATCTTTTTAGAGTGGAGGGCAATTGCAAAGAGTGTCCTGTACTTTCACAGACAACCTATAGAATTAATGGCTACAGTGTAATGCTATTTACAAGCACTCGAGTAGCTCCTTGTACCTGTACACATACTGGCTGGTGACAGATTCATGCAGCCAGGGCTGTGGAGTCGGTAAGCCAAACCTCCCCACTCCAACTTCCCTGACTGACTCCCTCATACATGGCTCATGTTTAAGTGATAAATTTACTGTACTAAAATGGTAACATCAGGCTTTTCATCACCAATATGATACAATGATCTAGCCATTTGCTGTTCACTCTAGCAGTTCTGAGATGCGTGCAGGCATTCCTTCCCAGTGCCTCTGATCTGTAGAGGAGGAGCCTCACTACTGAGCATGTACATAAAGTGCAGCACAGATTCATCTCACTGCCTCACTACTGAGCGTGTACATAAAGTGCAGCACAGATTCATCTCACTGCCTCACTACTGAGCGTGTACATAAAGTGCAGCACAGATTCATCTCACTGCCTCACTACTGAGCGTGTACATAAAGTGCAGCACAGATTCATCTCACTGCCTCACTACTGAGCGTGTACATAAAGTGCAGCACAGATTCATCTCACTGCCTCACTACTGAGCATGTACATAAAGTGCAGCACAGATTCATCTCACTGCCTCACTACTGAGCATGTACATAAAGTGCAGCACAGATTCATCTCACTGCCTCACTACTGAGCATGTACATAAAGTGCAGCACAGATTCATCTCACTGCCTCACTACTGAGCGTGTACATAAAGTGCAGCAGATTCATCTCACTGCCTCACTACTGAGCGTGTACATAAAGTGCAGCACAGATTCATCTCACTGCCTCACTACTGAGCGTGTACATAAAGTGCAGCACAGATTCATCTCACTACTGAGCGTGTACATAAAGTGCAGCACAGATTCATCTCACTACTGAGCGTGTACATAAAGAGCAGCACAGATTCATCTCACTGCCTCACTACTGAGAGTGTACATAAAGTGCAGCACAGATTCATCTCACTGCCTCACTACTGAGCATGTACATAAAGTGCAGCACAGATTCATCTCACTGTCTCACTACTGAGCGTGTACATAAAGTGCAGCACAGATTCATCTCACTGCCTCACTACTGAGCGTGTACATAAAGTGCAGCACAGATTCATCTCACTACTGAGCGTGTACATAAAGTGCAGCACAGATTCATCTCACTGCCTCACTACTGAGCATGTACATAAAGTGCAGCACAGATTCATCTCACTGCCTCATTACTGAGCGTCTACATAAAGTGCAGCACAGATTCATCTCACTGCCTCACTACTGAGCGTGTACATAAAGTGCAGCACAGATTCATCTCACTGCCTCACTACTGAGCGTGTACATAAAGTGCAGCACAGATTCATCTCACTGCCTCACTACTGAGCGTGTACATAAAGTGCAGCACAGATTCATCTCACTGCCTCACTACTGAGCGTGTACATAAAGTGCAGCACAGATTCATCTCACTGCCTCACTACTGAGCGTGTACATAAAGTGCAGCACAGATTCATCTCACTGCCTCACTACTGAGCATGTACATAAAGTGCAGCACAGATTCATCTCACTGCCTCACTACTGAGCGTGTACGTAAAGTGCAGCAGATTCATCTCACTGCCTCACTACTGAGCGTGTACATAAAGTGCAGCACAGATTCATCTCACTGCCTCACTACTGAGCGTGTACATAAAGTGCAGCACAGATTCATCTCACTGCCTCACTACTGAGCGTGTACATAAAGTGCAGCACAGATTCATCTCACTACTGAGCGTGTACGTAAAGTGCAGCAGATTCATCTCACTGCCTCACTACTGAGCGTGTACATAAAGTGCAGCACAGATTCATCTCACTGCCTCACTACTGAGCGTGTACATAAAGTGCAGCACAGATTCATCTCACTGCCTCACTACTGAGCATGTACATAAAGTGCAGCACAGATTCATCTCACTGCCTCACTACTGAGCGTGTACATAAAGTGCAGCACAGATTCATCTCACTGCCTCACTACTGAGCGTGTACATAAAGTGCAGCACAGATTCATCTCACTACTGAGCGTGTACATAAAGTGCAGCACAGATTCATCTCACTGCCTCACTACTGAGCATGTACATAAAGTGCAGCACAGATTCATCTCACTGCCTCACTACTGAGCGTGTACATAAAGTGCAGCACAGATTCATCTCACTGCCTCACTACTGAGCGTGTACATAAAGTGCAGCACAGATTCATCTCACTGCCTCACTACTGAGCGTGTACATAAAGTGCAGCACAGATTCATCTCACTGCCTCACTACTGAGCGTGTACATAAAGTGCAGCACAGATTCATCTCACTACCTCACTACTGAGCGTGTACATAAAGTGCAGCACATATTCATCTCACTGCCTCACTACTGAGCATGTACATAAAGTGCAGCACAGATTCATCTCACTGCCTCACTACTGAGCATGTACATAAAGTGCAGCACAGATTCATCTCACTGCCTCACTGAGCGTGTACATAAAGTGCAGCACAGATTCATCTCAACTAAAAGCCTAAATCCTTAGATCAGGAATAGGACAAATTCTTACAAAAAAAATATTCAGCACATTCTGCATTGACCTACTGTACCCAATTTATTGGATATTTTAGGAGTTAGTCTAAAATGGATCGACTCCACAGATCTGAATGCAGCATTATTTGTATGCCCCATTATATTTATGGCCGGACCATAGACTACAAGCACTTTTTAAAATTTACATTTTGTGTTACCCTATTTCTTCATAGACTGCAAGCTTGGTTGGGAGCAGGGCCCTCATTCCTCATGGTACGAATTACTCTGTAATATTGTCTGAATTGTTAAGTGCTGTGGAATATGTTGGCACTATAAAATTAAAACATTTACCCTTTGGTGGTGCTATAGGAAAACTACCAGATTTTCCCAAACTACAGCTAATTGATGGGGGTTTCTGCAAACCTCCAAAAATAGTTTTAAAAAGAAAAAAAAACCTCAACGTGATCGCATGAAAATAGCTTAGCTTCCAAACGTATGCTTTCTATTGAATCTGTACACTGCTCTGTGTGTGCGCTCAGAAAGGAGCTATGCGCCCCTGACTCCTGGTGCACACTGTTCGGGGATCTATTGAGCAGTCGGTTTGGATCTTAGGACCCTGACCCAAACACAATCTGCAAGCAATGAAAGTGCCTGCCAAATATAAGGGAAAAAAAACAAAACCTATTGAAAGTATAATTACTCATTAATGATTATATTTTTCTCTGTAGATTCCACTCCTGATTATTATATACTGATGCAAACCACTGACCAGGATAAGGATGTGTGAATAAGGCCAAAGACTGAGTGCCATAAATAAATCTTGAGCTACTTTTTTTTCTTTTTTTCTGACACTTATAGGTTTCCAATTCCAAATGTTAGCAAATAAGGGTCATTGTTTGCAAGTCAGACATTACAGTAAGGTTGGATGTCAGCTACAACATATTGCAGTCATAGTAAAATCTAGTAAAAACAAAAAACACACAGTAAGAGTATAAGCTATTGTGTTAATAGCAAGGATGATGGCGGTGCTGCATGGAGTATAGACTGCTATGTTCAGAACATAAAGATGGTAGCAATAAAAAAAAAAAATAAAAAAAACTCATGCGCCAGCCCAGGGACGAGATGCACCAAATGCAGCTCTTATCAGTGGCGTACACCTTCATATGTCCTGCCAGAAATTTTATTCCAGAGGTCAGAGGTAGAAATGCAGCCATGTAAACAGCTAGTCACAACATTTTTGTTCAACTTCACAATGCGCAAAACTTGTGACCATTTAAAGTGTTTATCGCCAGTTTTCTGCTGTATTTGCCCCTTAAAAGTACAGCTCATAAAAGATATATTAAAGCAGTGTTTCTCAACTCCAGTACTCAAGACCCCCCAATAGATCAGGACTTCCTTAGTATTGCACAGGTAAGAGAACCTGTGGTATTTTCTGATGCTATGATAATAATGCCATCACCTATGTAATACTAAGGAGATCCTGAAAACCTACATGGGAGGAGGTTCATATAAAGTAGTGGACAAATTTTTTAAGCAGTGGGGATCCAGCTATCAATCAAAATGACATCAGAAGTCCCACCCCGTCAACAAAGAAGCAGAAAAGTCTCTGTTCTGTAGACATGACATCAGCAGAGGCTTCCGAATCCTGGCAGGAGCAGTCCGTGACCGCTCTGTGCCGGGGAAGAACGTCGCAGGGCACAACAGGCAGGTAAGTTACAACTACCTGCCTGTTAGTGCTTTGCCACTTTATTTGTTTTTAATAAAGTTCCGGCTATCCCCTTTAACTTCACATTGTTCACATGCAGCTGTAAGTCAAGTTCGCTAAAATTAAGTAGCCTTCAGGTACATTGGTCATCTCCAAGGTAGACTTGTACAACAGGAAAATAGGAATAACAAAAGGGGCCGTCAACCTTTCCAATTTGATTTATCTAAAATATGTGCATTGTGGGCTAAAAATCATTTTTACAATTTGATTTCATTATAAATATTGCATTGTTTTTCTTCTATAGCCACTTTGTTACACTATTGATTCTTGCAGAATGAGTTGGAGAATCCAATCAGCCAGCTATGATGGCCTGATTTATGATCACAAAGTTTGGCTGTGTGCCCACGATGCGTTTAAGCATTTCCGCAGCGGCAAGAACGCTGCAGAAACGCTTAAAAAATGCACGGTAGAAGGCCTGCCATGTTCCCCAAAGATAATCCGCATGTGCTGTGCACATGCTGCGAAAATTTCCCGCTGCGGATTATCATTGCGGAAAAAAACGCAGCACTACCAATTATTTTGCGGAAGCGCTGAGTTTTCGCCGCCATTGACTTGCATTAGAACGCATGGATTACGCTTCACTAGATAAGCACATGCGGAATACATGCGTTCCAATGTGTGGAGAAGAGGAGACTCTCCTCCGGACCCAGGTACCATAGAAAACTGTAAAAAAAAAAATAAATAAAAAAATAAATAAAATAAAATAAAAAATAAATATTATACTTACCTTCTGATGGCCCGCGGTGCTCTCGTCCTCCGTTGCCGGCAGATCGCGATGGACTGGAGGACCTGCGCTGACGTCATAGTCATGTGACGGGTCACGCGATGCTGACGTCGGCAGGTCCTTCAGTGTACCGCGATCTGCCAGCAGCCAGGACCGAGCGAAGCAAGACTGCGGGGGACATCGGAAGGTAAGTATAGATTTATTTTTTACCATTCTTTCGGTCACAGTATATAAATCTATGCCGGTTGTGTGGATTTATATAGTGTGAACAAGTTGTCAAGCACTTTCCAAGTGATGCTAAAATCGCTTGGAAAGCGCTTGACATCCCGCATGCGGAAATGCATGTGAAGAACGCTTCACATTCGCATGTCCCTGGCAGGAAAAACGCATGTACAATCCGCATGTACAATCCGCATGTGTTTTTTCTGCCAGGGAGATGCAGAAACGCTCAGGAAAAATCTGGAGCATTTCTGCATCATGGGCACATAGCCTTAAAGTGACCCTGTCACCAGGTTTTACCCATATGAGATAAGGCCAGTACCTGTAAGCCCTCATATACAGCATTCTAATATGCTGTATATATGCCCCCATTCCGGCCTGCAAGACAGGAAGAAGACCTTTTATAATACTTACCTAAGGGGGCTCGGTCCAAAGGGCTGGTCTTGCTTCAGTGCCTCCTCTTCTTGCGATCCGGTCCTTCTTCCCCGCTCTATCGAGGACAGAGTAAAGTACTGCAGTGCGCATGTGCCAGGTCTCTCTGGCCATTTCCTGCACATGCGCACTGCAGTACTAGTCAGGGCAGAGAAGTACGCCTGCACAGCAGCGCAATGCTGAACACGGTATGTATGACGTAGAACACATCATCCACACAAAGCCCACGTGTAATGGTATATCTTTTCTGGTTATTCTCGATTTATTTATTCATTGTGAACATCTGTTACGAATACTTACCTGGGTTACCACCTTTTGTTGGGCACTTTCCTCCCCTCTTTTGAACTATTGTAATATATACAGCATATTAGAATGCTGTATGTGAGGGCTGAAAGGTACTGGCCTTACGTCATATGGGAAAAACCTGGTGACAGGTTCCCTTTAAAGACGTGGTCCACTACTTGGACAGCCCTTCTCAAAATCACCATGTCCACACCCCCTTATAAAACAGCAGCAGTTACCATCACCTCTGGTGAGAGCGCCATTCCAGCGGTGTCAGCACTGGCTCTTGCAGGGCTTGCGAGACATTATGCACCACAAGACAGCAGCCGCAGCTCTGACCTCCTCCATTTCCGTTACGTCCTAAGTAGGGTAAAGGGAAGCGGCCGCTGATAAAATAACGTGAGCCCTTCAGCCTATATCATGCAAGCCAAAAGAGCCAGACCAGACAACATTAGAACAGCATCCTCTCTGAATGCGAATATAGCCATTATTATTTTATGGTGGGGACAGAGATCGAGAAGAGATTGCCTGTGTAGTGGATAACCCCTTTTAACTGTCCAAGGAAACAAAAAGCCTGTTAAAGTTAAAACGGAGCACTATTTTAATGAAACTGGAAAAATTATTTTTAGGCCCAAAAACAAGTATTTAAGAAAAACAATGTCCTGAAAGAATACTAAAGTTCATGAAAACCATGGTATTCGTTATTATTTCTTTTTTCAAGCTGCAAACTCCTCATGCAATTGTCCGCATTATAGCAGCATTCCAGGCTCTGGGTTATGCATTTCATTGCTTCTGGGCAAGACTATAGTAACACAAATTACCACCCAGCACTTATTGCTCAGTAGTAGGGCACTTACAGTTTTTGTATTACCAAGCCATAGGCACAACACCACCACATAGGCTCCATACACAAGAGGATAGGTTCCATATAAATGACTGGCCTGATATACTATGTAACTAACTGTATGTTCGCACTAATTAGTGCTGCTATTACATTTTCCTCCCATCTAAGGCCTCACTCAGACACCCAACATTCTCATGGAAGAGAAAAACAGACCGATTTTGATCAGACTCATCTGTTTTTCTCATATGTGGAGAAAAAAAAATAAAGTTTGTCCACCTTCTCCTTTCTGACAGTCCGTGAAAATCAGACCACACAGTGGTCATCTGTGTGTGGTCCGAATTTTTCACTGGGCCATAGATTTACATTGGTTATTTTGATCTGACCTTCAGATCAAAAATCGGACACATCTCCGCAAATCATTCAGTCGTTGAAAAACCAATGACATGTGAATGGCCCCACAGACCATCACTTCACAGGTACGAGTGCCATCTGTGAAAACCACAGATAGCACTCATGAAAATATCAGACATCTGAATGAGGCCTAAGGGTAATAACACTACCCTAAAATTGTTACTTTTGGCCAGCTCCATGAAGGCCATTTAAATGGCCCATGGTGGAATAAAGCCACAGACCCAGATTTTGCCCTCCACTGTCTTAAACATGATTCTGTAACAGAAAATATTGCTGGTCAGCAAATCATGAATTTGCTCATCTTTATTATGGAGCATAAAGCCATTTGAGTACAAGTCCAAGACATCAAGATGTTGTGTGATATCCATCCGGCTCATATACACATTTAATATGTATCAAACTTGGCATGTAAATATATCAAGGCAAGACATAACAGGCAGTATATTTCCAAAGTTACCCGCAAACTTAGCCTTAAGTTGAAAAGTTTAGTGCCATGTTCACACATGGTTTTTTTTTGCAGCAAAACTTTATCTTCAGGGGCATTTTGTTCAGTATTTTTCTAGCAGTTTTGGTGCATTTTTTCACTGTCCTTCTGTCTCTATTTATACATGTACATAGAGTTCTGTGGGAAAAAAGAACCCCATTCTATTTTACCATCAAAAACGCTGAAAAAATGCTGATGCAAATTTTGGTGCGTTTTTTTCACCACCCATTACTTCCTATGGGTGAAAAAACACTGAAAGAAGTGACATGCTCTATTTTCCAAAAAAAAACATGCAAAACACAAAATACGGAACAAAAAAAAAAACATGGTGTGAACAGAGAATTCTGGTTTCTCAGACTTTGCTGGTACTATAAAACACAGCTGAAAATTTGCATAAAAATCTGGAGGAAAAAAACGCTGAAAAAAAAAACCATGATGTGTGAACATAGCCTAAAAGTGCTTTTTTAAAGTCATATTTAGAGGCGTGACACGCATCCCCCTGAGTGACTGGGCTGCAGGTGGGGTTTCACCGCACGTCACAGCCCAGCATCCAGCGCGCGCTTGCAGCCAATGAACGCAGAGGAGAGAGAAAGCGCGTGCTGGATGCTGGACTGTGACGTGCGGTGAAACCCCACCTGCAGCCCAGTCACTCAGGGGGGTGCTTGTCACTGGGTCACACCTCTGTGTTCCCGGAACTTGACATGACATCAACGGATGTCAGAGCCGGCTGCAGCCGGGGTTCCCGTGATGTCCAGTGAGCGGTCAGCGATAGCGCCGCTCACAGGCACTGATTACAGAAGGTAATAACAAAAAAAATTATTTTCCAAAGTTTAAATCGATGTGGGCATTATTTATAGTAGTGGACAACCTCTTTAATCCATCATCCCAAGTGGGAGGTTTAAAAAAAAAAAAAAAAAAAAAAGTTTTTAAAAAAGTCAAAGTTCTAGCATGTATAGCTCACACCAAGAGCAGAAAAGTCTTAGGGATCAGGATGAAATGCGCTGCTGACACCTATCTTTCAGTTTTACATTGACACCCTTTAAAGAAGATGTCCAGTACTTTTTACTATGCCCCCAATGTATTTACTCTCTTCAGGTAAGGGTTTTGTAAATACCCCTTTGTCCTTCTTGCCCGTGTGCGGCGCTATCCTTGACCGCTCACAGGCATCACGTGGCCCCCGGCTGCAGCCGGCTCTGACATCCGCTGATGACATGTCAAGTTCCGGCTACAGCCGGGCGTGACCCAGTGCTGCGTTCCACAGTGAGTGATTGGCTGTGGGCGCAGTTACCCCACGTGTCACACCCAGCATCAACCGCGCGCTTTCCCTCTCCCCATTCATTGGGAAAGAACGCAGTGGATGCTGGGTGTGATGCACGGGGTAACCCTGCCCACAGCCCAGCATCCACTGCAGGGACCGCGTCACTGATGTCACGCCTCATTTGACGTGACATCAGAGGAGGCCGCAGCCGGGAGTCACGTGATGCCTGCGAGTGGCCCACTCACAGACAAGAAAGACAAAAAGAGGTATTTACAAAAACCCTTATCTGAAGAGGGTAAATACATTGGGGGCATTTGGGCCATAGTAAAAAGTACTGGACAACTCCTTTAAAGATAACTAAATTGGATCCAGATGTGGTCTAAGTGGCATCTACATCCTACAGTGGCCAGTGATCCATGGTTTACACCCCCTGGAAATGAGAACTAAATTTAGATACTTATTCCAAAGCACCCAAGGTATTTTGGGGAATGAGGATATAGGTATTAAGGACATGGTCATATATAGGATCATCATCAGGATGGATCAGGATGTACACTACATGCAGAACTCGATAAGTGAGTATTTTGACCATATCATTTTTCTGCATACTTTCCAACTCCAAACTGTATAAACTTGAATGCTTATTGGATGAAGCAGATCAGGTGACGTCTATCAGTGTAACAAGGGATGGTGTGGCCTAAGGATACAACACCCGTTATCAGGTGTTCAGAATTATTAGTCTTATTATTAAGACTCTGAAAAAGTAAAAAATTGTGAAAAGTCTTACAGAGGGATGCAGCATTCTTGAAATTGCAGCATGATTACAAATCAAAAGTTTTGTTGCAAATTGTCAACAGGGTCACAAAAAACGTGTTGAGAAAAAGACGCACATTAACTGCCAAAGATTTACGAATCAAAACGTGAAGAGGCCAGGAATCCGCTATCCTCCAGTGCTGTCATATTCCAGAAATGCAACCTCCCTGGAGGGCCCAGAAGTACAAGGTGTTCAGAGACATGGCTAAAGTAAGGAAGGCTATGTAAGGCTAAAGACACTCAAATCAACTCTCAAACCTATTGTCAGTTTTTAAAAGACAATTTCTTCAAGCAGTGGTACAGGAAAAAAAAGTCAGCATCTTAAGAAAACCAATGCTGCGTCACAGGTATACAGCTTAGCTAGCCAATAAAGGTGTTAAAAATGGCCCCCCTTCCCTATCTGAGTAGCGTAACTGATATAAACAAAAGGATCTATTCAGTGGAACATGTAAATCCCCTAAAAACATGTCTATTAGATATGCATTAAAAACCATAACAAGAAAAAATGTGGTAATGCAAGTGATATACTGGTCCAGTAATACACCACATGACACCAGGGACCCTGTAAATCCCGATAAAGATATCCTGCATAATGATACAGCTTAGCCACAGTAGTTGGCACCTTACAAATAAACAAAAAATGGCGCCCCCGCTCAATGGTGGCTCTCCCCACAAATTCCTATCATAATGGGAGATCCAAATAAAGATACTCTCTGATATTGGTCAGGGACAGTGGATTAGAACAGTAAAAGGCAGGTCTGAACAAAAACATATTTCTCTTATAATAAATGTGAAGGGGATAACTCATGCCTTAACGCGTTTCCCCATACTTCAAGGTTCATCAGGAGGCTAGATACTTGGAGAAGGAACAGACAATGATCACAGGCCCAGCACGGTGTGTAGGGCAGTTTAGGGAGAGCCAACGTTGAGTGTGGATGCCATCGTTTGCTTATCTGTTTGAGTGCCAACATCCGCGGCTAGGCATTATCAGTACACCAGGTATCTTTAGAGGGATCTACAGGATTCCTGGTATATTAGTGGACCAAGTTATTTTAGGTCTATATTTTGTAATTTCTGTATTATATGTCTATATCTTTACCTTATTGGAGGTTTTTATATAGGTCTATCACTTAAACCATATGAAGAACTTGTGGGCCCTTCCTAAACAAGGAGATTTACAATGAAGGAAAACGGTACACCTCCCTGAACAGAGTCAGAGACAGCGGTTGATGCTGTTCAAAAAGTTGATTGCTTGCAAATTAGGAAATTGACAGACTCCATGGATGGAAGGTTTATGATTGTTACTGAAAAGAGTAGTGGCTATAATTGGTCACTGATATTTAAAAAAAAAAAATGTCAGAAATTTATTTTTGTACATTGTTTATTTTTCTCACTTTAACAAGTGAAAACTAACAATGGAGATTGAAATATTTACTTTTACTTAAACATTCAGGTTTATTAAGCTTTTGGACTGACCGACAGCACTTGAGTTGTTTAATTTTATTGATCAAAAATGCACATTGGCTAATTGTGCACACAGCATAGGTATGCAGTCTATGGTCATGTAGTGGACCATCACCAGGATGGACAAGGATAAGAGTGTGGGTATATAGTACACAGTCATTTCGAGGATGGAGATTGCCATGGATGTAGGTATACAGTATATGGTCATGTAGAGGATCATCAGTATTTGGATATTGACATGGGTATAGATATAAAGGTACATGATCATGTTAGGATCATCAGCAGGATGGATGATGCCGGAGGTGTAAGTATATTGTACACAGTCATGTAGGGGGATCACCAACAGGATGGATGAGGTCGGAGGTGTAGGTATACTGTACACAGTCATGTAGGGGGGATCACCACCAGGATGGATGAGGTCGGAGGTGTAGGTATACAGTACACAGTCATGTAGGGGGATCACCACCAGGATGGATGAGGTCGGAGGTGTAGGTATACAGTACACAGTCATGTAGGGGGGGGGGGTCACCACCAGGATGGATGAGGTCGGAGGAGTAGGTATACAGTACACAGTCATGTAGGGGGATCACCACCAGGATGGATGAGGTCGGAGGTGTAGGTATACAGTACACAGTCATGTAGGGGGATCACCACCAGGATGGATGAGGTCGGAGGTGTAGGTATACAGTACACAGTCATGTTGGGGGGGGGGATCACCACCAGGATGGATGAGGTCGGAGGAGTAGGTATACAGTACACAGTCATGTAGGGGGGGGGGTCACCACCAGGATGGATGAGGTCGGAGGAGTAGGTATACAGTACACAGTCATGTAGGGGGGTCACCACCAGGATGGATGAGGTCGGAGGAGTAGGTATACAGTACACAGTCATGTAGGGGGATCACCACCAGGATGGATGAGGTCGGAGGAGTAGGTATACAGTACACAGTCATGTAGGGGGATCACCACCAGGATGGATGAGGTCGGAGGTGTAGGTATACAGTACACAGTCATGTTGGGGGAATCACCACCAGGATGGATGAGGTTGGAGGTGTAGGTATACAGTACACAGTCATGTAGGGGGAATCACCACCAGGATGGAGGAGGTCGGAGGTGTAGGCACACAGTACACAGTCATGTAGGGAGATCACCACAAGGATGGATGAGGTAGGAGGTGTAGGCACACAGTACACAGTCATGTAGGGAGATCACCACAAGGATGGATGAGGTAGGAGGTGTAGGCACACAGTACACAGTCATGTAGGGGGATCACCACCAGGATGGATGAGGTCGGAGGTGTAGGCATACAGTACACGGTCATGTAGGGGATCACCAGGATGGATGAGGTCGGAGGTATAGGTATACAGTAGGATAAGGTTGGAGGAGTAGGCACAGTACACGGTCATGTAGAGGATCACCACTAGGATGGACGAGGTCAGAGGTGTAGGTATACATTACATGATCATGCAGGGGATCACCACCAGGACGGATGAGGCCAGGGGTGTAGATATACAGTACACGGTCATGTAGGGGATCACCACAAGGACGGATGAGGCCGGGGGTGTAGGTATACAGTAGGATGAGGCCGGGGTATACAGTACCTGGTCATGTGGGCCATATGCGGTGTACACATTAGGCCAGAGATGAGAGCACCACAGGACTGAAGTGGCAGTATGACCACAGCCTCCAGTGGCTGCCCAAGCCCTGATGCCCAGTGTCACCAGCATGCCATGGCTCATTGTCTGCACACAATACAGGCTGCTGTTTCCCCCGATCCCGAAAGCACATTGCCCCCCTCCTACCACACGCACACACAATAATAAAGGTCACTTGTTACCTGCGCCGTCCTGGGCACGCTCTGCCCGCTGCTGCCAGGGCTCCCGGGCGGGTGGACCCCTCTCTGACCTGTGGCCCAGCCGGCCGCATAGCCTTCGGGTCCTTTGTGCTGCTCAGAGTACTCTCCTCCGGGGTAGGCCGGGAACCCCCGCCCCGGACTGGGCGCCGTCAGCAACTGGTTCAGAGTTGGGGTAGCAGCTGCTGGCTGCGCGGGGCCGAACCGTGGCGGAGGCGGGGGGTAGGCCGGAGCCGGGGGTTTTCCCGTGGAGGCAGTCGGGCGAGGCGAGGGGTACCCCGGCTGGTAGGCCCGGTTCGGGAAGGCCGGGTAGGAGTTGTAGGCCTCGTTCGGAGGCGGATAGTCCAGGCCGGGGCCAGACTGGAAGACTCCCCGGTTGTAGGAGGAGAAAGCGAATCCCCCGGGCGGGAGCGATGAGGCGGACGAGGCCGCAGCCGTATCTCCCGGCTCCTGAAGCGCGGACGTCGGGGGCGCACGGGTTCCGTTGGCCGCTTCAGGCGTCTCGGAGTCCGCGGAAGCCTGGGCCGGGGACTCGGCCTGAGGGTCGGCAGGAGGGGGGTCCCCCGGGCTCTTCTTTAATTCGGGACCGGAGGCGGGCGGGGTTCCTCCGAGGCTGGGGCCGGAGGCCGGGGCCACCTGGGCGGCCATGGAGCACTATGAGAAGGGTGGGGATGGAGGCGGCCTCCCCCCCCAGGTGTCGGGCTAGTCTCGGGCAGGAGGGGAGGGGAGCCGTTTAGTCGGACACGAGGCGGTGGAGAGGAGGAGGAGAGGCCATTTTACCGAAAGAGGAGGAGGAGAGACAGGCCGCAAAGCGCGGAGCTCGGAGTCCTGGACTGGGGAGGCTGAGGCCGCAAGACCCGGCGGTGGAGCACGGGGAGCGGGCCGGGAAGGCAAGCTTCCTGCACAAGGAGCACACACAGGAAAGCGCGGCCTGGAGCCTGGACGGGAAGCACGGCTGCTGCAACACTGGGAGAAGGAGGAGGAGGGCGGCAAGTCCCGGAACTGGAGCGCCAGAGCTCGGCGAAGAAAGCCCAGGGCGGATCGGGAGCGCCGCTACACACGGGAGCCCTTCATGCTCGGCAGGGGAGCACAGCCCTGAAGCGATCACATTGCCGGGCGCCCGGAACACCCGGAGCTGGGGCACGCTCTCATAAGGACGGCAAGAGGGGGAACCAGAGAAGAGGAACAGAGGGAACCGATGGGGAAAACACGGAGCTGGATTCAAAATGGCAGCACAGCGCCTTCATTGGCTCTGCAAAGCCCGGAATCTGGAGTCAGTACAGGTGCTGGGACACAATGAAAGCGGAGCAAGGGCCGGCGCTGGATCACGGAGAATGAACCCTCCTTTTCCTATAGGCTTACAGACAAGAGCCGGACAGGAAGACCTGGACCTGCTGACAAGATCCGGAGTCATCCAATCGTCTCCCATTAACTGAGAACCAAGTCGATCCGGGCAGTAAGACCCGGGGGCGGAGCGCGGGAACCCGGGGGAAGGTGGGTCACGTGACAACGCAGGGCGTGTCCATACGTCGCTACGTCACAAGGTGTGTGCGCTCAGGACTGATCTTCATTGTGTTCTAGCGAAGTAACGCGAGGCGCTGAGCATTGTGCACATACATGTACGTGGTCACATGGCAGCCTTCATGCGCGCCCACGACCCGAGCTCTGCATGCAGCCGCGGCGCTGCCGTGTGTGAGAGGCTGCAGTGGTAGCATGACTTTCACAGGACGGCCATTTAGTCACATTACACGCGCACGCTGCCGCCATGTCTGCCATAACCGCAGCCAATGGCAGCGCTCCTGTAGTGACCCCCAGACGCAGGCACAAAGAGCTCGGAGCGTCGGCCCGGGGGGAGGGGCGCTCTTCTCCGGATCTTCATTCTTAATCACACTGACTGGCCGGGCTGCCCCATAATGCACCGCAGCGGAGCGTGGCAGCTCCCAAAACCCGGAGTGTGAGGGCGGTAATGTGGGGCTATAGACAAAGGAGGGAGGAGGCTGCAGCGGCCAGGAATGCACAGGAACATCAGTGGCCTTGTCTCCGGTCACATGTCTGCCTGCACATGTGCTCCCTGTATGTACACAATGCTGTGCCGGCTGCCGGCACCATGGACCACCACACAACCAGAAGGGGAAGAGCGGAGTAACAGGGCGCAGCCCTTGGGGCCTCACTCCTAATGGACATGCAGTGCAAAAGTCTTAGGCAGATGTGGGGAGAAAGCTTTCCATTACACAAGGGTTAATAATGGATTGTCATCAATTAGAGTGAATAAAAGATCAATGTATTCAGATGACTGGTGGGTGTGAGCAGCCTTCCCATCAGTACCCCTGACACTTGGTCTCTGGTTGTGAAGGAGCTCAGAAAGGAGAGCTAACCAGCAGTCTATGGATGTGTCTCCTAATGTACCCACACCCACTGGGTGCTGAGATCGTGGCTCTGAGCACCCCTGCTGTCTCCTCATGTACCCGCACCCACAGGGTGCTGAGATCGTGGCTCTGAGCACCCCTGCTGTCTCCTCATGTACCCGCACCCACAGGGTGCTGAGATCGTGGCTCTGAGCACCCCTGCTGTCTCCTCATGTACCCACACCCACTGGGTGCTGAGATTGTGGCTCTGTGCACCCCTGCTGTCTCCTCGCACCCACAGGGTGCTGAGATCGTGGCTCTGAGCACCCCTGCTGTCTCCTCATGTACCCGCACCCACAAGGTGCTGAGATCGTGGCTCTGAGCACCCCTGCTGTCTCCTCATGTACCCGCACCCACAGGGTGCTGAGATTGTGGCTCTGAGCACCCCTGCTGTCTCCTCATGTACCCACACCCACTGGGTGCTGAGATTGTGGCTCTGTGCACCCCTGCTGTCTCCTCATGTACCCGCACCCACAGGGTGCTGAGATCGTGGCTCTGAGCACCCCTGCTGTCTCCTCATATACCCACACCCACTGGGTGCTGAGATCGTGGCTCTGAGCACCCCTGCTGTCTCCTCATGTACCCGCACCCACAGGGTGCTGAGATCGCGACTCTGTGCACCCCTGCTGTCTCCTCATGCACCCACACCCACTTGGTGCTGAGATCGAGGCTCTGAGCACCCCTGCTGTCTCCCCATATACCCACACCCACTAGGTGCTGAGTTCGGGGTTCTGTGTACCCCTGCTGTCTCCTAATGTACCCACACCCACTGGACGCTGAGATTGTGGCTCTGTGCACCCCTGCTGTCTCCTCATGCACCCACACCCACTAGGTGCTGAGATCGTGGCTCTGTGCACCCCTGCTGTCTCCTCATGCACCCACACCCACTGGGTGCTGAGATCAGAGCTCTGTGCACCCCTGCTCTCTCCTCATGCACCCACACCCACTGGGTGCTGAGATCGGGGCTCTGTGCACCCCTTCTGTCTCCTCATATACCCACACCCACTGGGTGCTGAGATCGTGGCTCTGTGCACCCCTGCTGTCTCCTCATGCACCCACACCCACTGGGTGCTGAGATCGTGGCTCTGTGCACCCCTGCTGTCTCCTCATATACCCACACCCACTGGGTGCTGAGATCGTGGCTCTGTGCACCCCTGCTGTCTCCTCATGCACCCACACCCACTGGGTGCTGAGATCGTGGCTCTGTGCACCCCTGCTGTCTCCTCATATACCCACACCCACTGGGTGCTGAGATCGTGGCTCTGTGCACCCCTGCTGTCTCCTCATGCACCCACACCCACTGGGTGCTGAGATCCGGGCTCTGTGCACCCCTGCTGTCTCCTCATATACCCACACCCACTGGGTGTTGAGATCGTGGCTCTGTGCACCCCTGCTGTCTCCTCATGCACCCACACTCACTGGGTGCTGAGATCCGGGCTCTGTGCACCCCTGCTGTCTCCTCATATACCCACACCCACTGGGTGCTGAGATTGTGGCTCTGTGCACCCCTGCTGTCTCCTCATGCACCCACACCCACTGGGTGCTGAGATCGTGGCTCTGAGCACCCCTGCTGTCTCCTCATATACCCACACCCACTGGGTGCTGAGATTGTGGCTCTGTGCACCCCTGCTGTCTCCTCATGCACCCACACCCACTGGGTGCTGAGATCGTGGCTCTGAGCACCCCTGCTGTCTCCTCATATACCCACACCCAATGGGTGCTGAGATCGTGGCTCTGTGCACCCCTGCTGTCTCCTCATGCACCCACACCCACTTGGTGCTGAGATCGTGGCTCTGAGCACCCCTGCTGTCTCCCCATATACCCACACCCACTAGGTGCTGAGTTCGGGGTTCTGTGTACCGCTGCTGTCTCCTAATGTACCCACACCCACTGGTCGCTGAGATTGTGGCTCTGTGCACCCCTGCTGTCTCCTCATGCACCCACACCCACTGGGTGCTGAGATCGTGGCTCTGTGCACCCCTGCTGTCTCCTCATGTACCCGCACCCACAGGGTGCTGAGATCGTGGCTCTGTGCACCCCTGCTGTCTCCTCATGTACCCGCACCCACAGGGTGCTGAGATTGTGGCTCTGTGCACCCCTGCTGTCTCCTCATATACCCACACCCACTGGGTGCTGAGATTGTGGCTCTGTGCACCCCTGCTGTCTCCTCATGCACCCACACCCACTGGGTGCTGAGATCGTGGCTCTGAGCACCCCTGCTGTCTCCTCATGTACCCGCACCCACAGGGTGCTGAGATCGTGGCTCTGAGCACCCCTGCTGTCTCCTCATGTACCCGCACCCACAGGGTGCTGAGATCGTGGCTCTGAGCACCCCTGCTGTCTCCTCATGTACCCACACCCACTGGGTGCTGAGATTGTGGCTCTGTGCACCCCTGCTGTCTCCTCATGTACCCGCACCCACAGGGTGCTGAGATCGTGGCTCTGAGCACCCCTGCTGTCTCCTCATATACCCACACCCACTGGGTGCTGAGATCGTGGCTCTGAGCACCCCTGCTGTCTCCTCATGTACCCGCACCCACAGGGTGCTGAGATCGCGACTCTGTGCACCCCTGCTGTCTCCTCATGCACCCACACCCACTGGGTGCTGAGATCGTGGCTCTGAGCACCCCTGCTGTCTCCTCATGTACCCGCACCCACAGGGTGCTGAGATCGCGACTCTGTGCACCCCTGCTGTCTCCTCATGCACCCACACCCACTGGGTGCTGAGATCGTGGCTCTGAGCACCCCTGCTGTCTCGTCATGTACCCGCACCCACAGGGTGCTGAGATCGCGACTCTGTGCACCCCTGCTGTCTCCTCATGCACCCACACCCACTTGGTGCTGAGATCGTGGCTCTGAGCACCCCTGCTGTCTCCCCATATACCCACACCCACTAGGTGCTGAGTTCGGGGTTCTGTGTACCCCTGCTGTCTCCTAATGTACCCACACCCACTGGTCGCTGAGATTGTGGCTCTGTGCACCCCTGCTGTCTCCTCATATACCCACACCCACTGGGTGCTGAGATTGTGGCTCTGTGCACTCCTGCTGTCTCCTCATATACCCACACCCACTGGGTGCTGAGATCGTGGCTTTGTGCACCCCTGCTGTCTCCTCATGCACCCACACCCACTGGGTGCTGAGATCCGGGCTCTGTGCACCCCTGCTGTCTCCTCATATACCCACACCCACTGGGTGCTGAGATTGTGGCTCTGAGCACCCCTGCTGTCTCCCCATATACCCACACCCACTAGGTGCTGAGTTCGGGGTTCTGTGTACCCCTGCTGTCTCCTAATGTACCCACACCCACTGGTCGCTGAGATTGTGGCTCTGTGCACCCCTGCTGTCTCCTCATGCACCCACACCCACTAGGTGCTGAGATCGTGGCTCTGTGCACCCCTGCTGTCTCCTCATGCACCCACACCCACTGGGTGCTGAGATCAGAGCTCTGTGCACCCCTGCTCTCTCCTCATGCACCCACACCCACTGGGTGCTGAGATCGGGGCTCTGTGCACCCCTGCTGTCTCCTCATATACCCACACCCACTGGGTGCTGAGATCGTGGCTCTGTGCACCCCTGCTGTCTCCTCATGCACCCACACCCACTGGGTGCTGAGATCGTGGCTCTGTGCACCCCTGCTGTCTCCTCATGCACCCACACCCACTGGGTGCTGAGATCGTGGCTCTGTGCACCCTTGCTGTCTCCTCATATACCCACACCCACTGGGTGCTGAGATCGTGGCTCTGTGCACCCCTGCTGTCTCCTCATGCACCCACACCCACTGGGTGCTGAGATCCGGGCTCTGTGCACCCCTGCTGTCTCCTCATATACCCACACCCACTGGGTGCTGAGATTGTGGCTCTGAGCACCCCTGCTGTCTCCTCATGCACCCACACCCACTGGGTGCTGAGATCGTGGCTCTGAGCACCCCTGCTGTCTCCTCATATACCCACACCCACTGGGTGCTGAGATTGTGGCTCTGTGCACCCCTGCTGTCTCCTCATGCACCCACACCCACTGGGTGCTGAGATCGTGACTCTGAGCACCCCTGCTGTCTCCTCATATACCCACACCCAATGGGTGCTGAGATCGTGGCTCTGTGCACCCCTGCTGTCTCATCATGCACCGACACCCACTTGGTGCTGAGATCGTGGCTCTGAGCACCCCTGCTGTCTCCCCATATACCCACACCCACTATGTGCTGAGTTCGGGGTTCTGTGTACCCCTGCTGTCTCCTAATGTACCCACACCCACTGGTCGCTGAGATTGTGGCTCTGTGCACCCCTGCTGTCTCCTCATGCACCCACACCCACTGGGTGCTGAGATCGTGGCTCTGAGCACCCCTGCTGTCTCCTCATATACCCATACCCACTGGGTGCTGAGATTGTGGCTCTGTGCACCCCTGCTGTCTCCTCATGCACCCACACCCACTGGGTGCTGAGATCGTGGCTCTGAGCACCCCTTCTGTCTCCTCATATACCCACACCCACTGGGTGCTGAGATCGTGGCTCTGTGCACCCCTGCTGTCTCCTCATGCACCCACACCCACTGGGTGCTGAGATCGTGGCTCTGTGCACCCCTGCTGTCTCCTCATATACCCACACCCACTGGGTGCTGAGATCGTGGCTCTGTGCACCCCTGCTGTCTCCTCATGCACCCACACCCACTGGGTGCTGTGATCCGGGCTCTGTGCACCCCTGCTGTCTCCTCATATACCCACACCCACTGGGTGCTGAGATTGTGGCTCTGTGCACTCCTGCTGTCTCCTCATATACCCACACCCACTGGGTGCTGAGATCGTGGCTTTGTGCACCCCTGCTGTCTCCTCATGCACCCACACCCACTGGGTGCTGAGATCCGGGCTCTGTGCACCCCTGCTGTCTCCTCATATACCCACACCCACTGGGTGCTGAGATTGTGGCTCTGAGCACCCCTGCTGTCTCCCCATATACCCACACCCACTAGGTGCTGAGTTCGGGGTTCTGTGTACCCCTGCTGTCTCCTAATGTACCCACACCCACTGGTCGCTGAGATTGTGGCTCTGTGCACCCCTGCTGTCTCCTCATGCACCCACACCCACTAGGTGCTGAGATCGTGGCTCTGTGCACCCCTGCTGTCTCCTCATGCACCCACACCCACTGGGTGCTGAGATCAGAGCTCTGTGCACCCCTGCTCTCTCCTCATGCACCCACACCCACTGGGTGCTGAGATCGGGGCTCTGTGCACCCCTGCTGTCTCCTCATATACCCACACCCACTGGGTGCTGAGATCGTGGCTCTGTGCACCCCTGCTGTCTCCTCATGCACCCACACCCACTGGGTGCTGAGATCGTGGCTCTGTGCACCCCTGCTGTCTCCTCATGCACCCACACCCACTGGGTGCTGAGATCGTGGCTCTGTGCACCCTTGCTGTCTCCTCATATACCCACACCCACTGGGTGCTGAGATCGTGGCTCTGTGCACCCCTGCTGTCTCCTCATGCACCCACACCCACTGGGTGCTGAGATCCGGGCTCTGTGCACCCCTGCTGTCTCCTCATATACCCACACCCACTGGGTGCTGAGATTGTGGCTCTGAGCACCCCTGCTGTCTCCTCATGCACCCACACCCACTGGGTGCTGAGATCGTGGCTCTGAGCACCCCTGCTGTCTCCTCATATACCCACACCCACTGGGTGCTGAGATTGTGGCTCTGTGCACCCCTGCTGTCTCCTCATGCACCCACACCCACTGGGTGCTGAGATCGTGACTCTGAGCACCCCTGCTGTCTCCTCATATACCCACACCCAATGGGTGCTGAGATCGTGGCTCTGTGCACCCCTGCTGTCTCATCATGCACCGACACCCACTTGGTGCTGAGATCGTGGCTCTGAGCACCCCTGCTGTCTCCCCATATACCCACACCCACTATGTGCTGAGTTCGGGGTTCTGTGTACCCCTGCTGTCTCCTAATGTACCCACACCCACTGGTCGCTGAGATTGTGGCTCTGTGCACCCCTGCTGTCTCCTCATGCACCCACACCCACTGGGTGCTGAGATCGTGGCTCTGAGCACCCCTGCTGTCTCCTCATATACCCATACCCACTGGGTGCTGAGATTGTGGCTCTGTGCACCCCTGCTGTCTCCTCATGCACCCACACCCACTGGGTGCTGAGATCGTGGCTCTGAGCACCCCTTCTGTCTCCTCATATACCCACACCCACTGGGTGCTGAGATCGTGGCTCTGTGCACCCCTGCTGTCTCCTCATGCACCCACACCCACTGGGTGCTGAGATCGTGGCTCTGTGCACCCCTGCTGTCTCCTCATATACCCACACCCACTGGGTGCTGAGATCGTGGCTCTGTGCACCCCTGCTGTCTCCTCATGCACCCACACCCACTGGGTGCTGAGATCGTGGCTCTGTGCACCCCTGCTGTCTCCTCATATACCCACACCCACTGGGTGCTGAGATCGTGGCTCTGTGCACCCCTGCTGTCTCCTCATGCACCCACACCCACTGGGTGCTGAGATCCGGGCTCTGTGCACCCCTGCTGTCTCCTCATATACCCACACCCACTGGGTGTTGAGATCGTGGCTCTGTGCACCCCTGCTGTCTCCTCATGCACCCACACTCACTGGGTGCTGAGATCCGGGCTCTGTGCACCCCTGCTGTCTCCTCATATACCCACACCCACTGGGTGCTGAGATTGTGGCTCTGTGCACCCCTGCTGTCTCCTCATGCACCCACACCCACTGGGTGCTGAGATCGTGGCTCTGAGCACCCCTGCTGTCTCCTCATATACCCACACCCACTGGGTGCTGAGATCGTGGCTCTGTGCACCCCTGCTGTCTCCTCATGCACCCACACCCACTGGGTGCTGAGATCCGGGCTCTGTGCACCCCTGCTGTCTCCTCATATACCCACACCCACTGGGTGTTGAGATCGTGGCTCTGTGCACCCCTGCTGTCTCCTCATGCACCCACACTCACTGGGTGCTGAGATCCGGGCTCTGTGCACCCCTGCTGTCTCCTCATATACCCACACCCACTGGGTGCTGAGATTGTGGCTCTGTGCACCCCTGCTGTCTCCTCATGCACCCACACCCACTGGGTGCTGAGATCGTGGCTCTGAGCACCCCTGCTGTCTCCTCATATACCCACACCCACTGGGTGCTGAGATTGTGGCTCTGTGCACCCCTGCTGTCTCCTCATGCACCCACACCCACTGGGTGCTGAGATCGTGGCTCTGAGCACCCCTGCTGTCTCCTCATATACCCACACCCAATGGGTGCTGAGATCGTGGCTCTGTGCACCCCTGCTGTCTCCTCATGCACCCACACCCACTTGGTGCTGAGATCGTGGCTCTGAGCACCCCTGCTGTCTCCCCATATACCCACACCCACTAGGTGCTGAGTTCGGGGTTCTGTGTACCGCTGCTGTCTCCTAATGTACCCACACCCACTGGTCGCTGAGATTGTGGCTCTGTGCACCCCTGCTGTCTCCTCATGCACCCACACCCACTGGGTGCTGAGATCGTGGCTCTGTGCACCCCTGCTGTCTCCTCATGTACCCGCACCCACAGGGTGCTGAGATCGTGGCTCTGTGCACCCCTGCTGTCTCCTCATGTACCCGCACCCACAGGGTGCTGAGATTGTGGCTCTGTGCACCCCTGCTGTCTCCTCATATACCCACACCCACTGGGTGCTGAGATTGTGGCTCTGTGCACCCCTGCTGTCTCCTCATGCACCCACACCCACTGGGTGCTGAGATCGTGGCTCTGAGCACCCCTGCTGTCTCCTCATGTACCCGCACCCACAGGGTGCTGAGATCGTGGCTCTGAGCACCCCTGCTGTCTCCTCATGTACCCGCACCCACAGGGTGCTGAGATCGTGGCTCTGAGCACCCCTGCTGTCTCCTCATGTACCCACACCCACTGGGTGCTGAGATTGTGGCTCTGTGCACCCCTGCTGTCTCCTCATGTACCCGCACCCACAGGGTGCTGAGATCGTGGCTCTGAGCACCCCTGCTGTCTCCTCATATACCCACACCCACTGGGTGCTGAGATCGTGGCTCTGAGCACCCCTGCTGTCTCCTCATGTACCCGCACCCACAGGGTGCTGAGATCGCGACTCTGTGCACCCCTGCTGTCTCCTCATGCACCCACACCCACTGGGTGCTGAGATCGTGGCTCTGAGCACCCCTGCTGTCTCCTCATGTACCCGCACCCACAGGGTGCTGAGATCGCGACTCTGTGCACCCCTGCTGTCTCCTCATGCACCCACACCCACTGGGTGCTGAGATCGTGGCTCTGAGCACCCCTGCTGTCTCGTCATGTACCCGCACCCACAGGGTGCTGAGATCGCGACTCTGTGCACCCCTGCTGTCTCCTCATGCACCCACACCCACTTGGTGCTGAGATCGTGGCTCTGAGCACCCCTGCTGTCTCCCCATATACCCACACCCACTAGGTGCTGAGTTCGGGGTTCTGTGTACCCCTGCTGTCTCCTAATGTACCCACACCCACTGGTCGCTGAGATTGTGGCTCTGTGCACCCCTGCTGTCTCCTCATATACCCACACCCACTGGGTGCTGAGATTGTGGCTCTGTGCACTCCTGCTGTCTCCTCATATACCCACACCCACTGGGTGCTGAGATCGTGGCTTTGTGCACCCCTGCTGTCTCCTCATGCACCCACACCCACTGGGTGCTGAGATCCGGGCTCTGTGCACCCCTGCTGTCTCCTCATATACCCACACCCACTGGGTGCTGAGATTGTGGCTCTGAGCACCCCTGCTGTCTCCTCATGCACCCACACCCACTGGGTGCTGAGATCGTGGCTCTGAGCACCCCTGCTGTCTCCTCATATACCCACACCCACTGGGTGCTGAGATTGTGGCTCTGTGCACCCCTGCTGTCTCCTCATGCACCCACACCCACTGGGTGCTGAGATCGTGACTCTGAGCACCCCTGCTGTCTCCTCATATACCCACACCCAATGGGTGCTGAGATCGTGGCTCTGTGCACCCCTGCTGTCTCATCATGCACCGACACCCACTTGGTGCTGAGATCGTGGCTCTGAGCACCCCTGCTGTCTCCCCATATACCCACACCCACTATGTGCTGAGTTCGGGGTTCTGTGTACCCCTGCTGTCTCCTAATGTACCCACACCCACTGGTCGCTGAGATTGTGGCTCTGTGCACCCCTGCTGTCTCCTCATGCACCCACACCCACTGGGTGCTGAGATCGTGGCTCTGAGCACCCCTGCTGTCTCCTCATATACCCATACCCACTGGGTGCTGAGATTGTGGCTCTGTGCACCCCTGCTGTCTCCTCATGCACCCACACCCACTGGGTGCTGAGATCGTGGCTCTGAGCACCCCTTCTGTCTCCTCATATACCCACACCCACTGGGTGCTGAGATCGTGGCTCTGTGCACCCCTGCTGTCTCCTCATGCACCCACACCCACTGGGTGCTGAGATCGTGGCTCTGTGCACCCCTGCTGTCTCCTCATATACCCACACCCACTGGGTGCTGAGATCGTGGCTCTGTGCACCCCTGCTGTCTCCTCATGCACCCACACCCACTGGGTGCTGAGATCGTGGCTCTGTGCACCCCTGCTGTCTCCTCATATACCCACACCCACTGAGTGCTGAGATCGTGGCTCTGTGCACCCCTGCTGTCTCCTCATGCACCCACACCCACTGGGTGCTGAGATCCGGGCTCTGTGCACCCCTGCTGTCTCCTCATATACCCACACCCACTGGGTGTTGAGATCGTGGCTCTGTGCACCCCTGCTGTCTCCTCATGCACCCACACTCACTGGGTGCTGAGATCCGGGCTCTGTGCACCCCTGCTGTCTCCTCATGCACCCACACCCACTGGGTGCTGAGATCGTGGCTCTGAGCACCCCTGCTGTCTCCTCATATACCCACACCCACTGGGTGCTGAGATTGTGGCTCTGTGCACCCCTGCTGTCTCCTCATGCACCCACACCCACTGGGTGCTGAGATCGTGGCTCTGAGCACCCCTGCTGTCTCCTCATATACCCACACCCAATGGGTGCTGAGATCGTGGCTCTGTGCACCCCTGCTGTCTCCTCATGCACCCACACCCACTTGGTGCTGAGATCGTGGCTCTGAGCACCCCTGCTGTCTCCCCATATACCCACACCCACTAGGTGCTGAGTTCGGGGTTCTGTGTACCGCTGCTGTCTCCTAATGTACCCACACCCACTGGTCGCTGAGATTGTGGCTCTGTGCACCCCTGCTGTCTCCTCATGCACCCACACCCACTGGGTGCTGAGATCGTGGCTCTGTGCACCCCTGCTGTCTCCTCATGTACCCGCACCCACAGGGTGCTGAGATCGTGGCTCTGTGCACCCCTGCTGTCTCCTCATGTACCCGCACCCACAGGGTGCTGAGATTGTGGCTCTGTGCACCCCTGCTGTCTCCTCATATACCCACACCCACTGGGTGCTGAGATTGTGGCTCTGTGCACCCCTGCTGTCTCCTCATGCACCCACACCCACTGGGTGCTGAGATCGTGGCTCTGAGCACCCCTGCTGTCTCCTCATGTACCCGCACCCACAGGGTGCTGAGATCGTGGCTCTGAGCACCCCTGCTGTCTCCTCATGTACCCGCACCCACAGGGTGCTGAGATCGTGGCTCTGAGCACCCCTGCTGTCTCCTCATGTACCCACACCCACTGGGTGCTGAGATTGTGGCTCTGTGCACCCCTGCTGTCTCCTCATGTACCCGCACCCACAGGGTGCTGAGATCGTGGCTCTGAGCACCCCTGCTGTCTCCTCATATACCCACACCCACTGGGTGCTGAGATCGTGGCTCTGAGCACCCCTGCTGTCTCCTCATGTACCCGCACCCACAGGGTGCTGAGATCGCGACTCTGTGCACCCCTGCTGTCTCCTCATGCACCCACACCCACTGGGTGCTGAGATCGTGGCTCTGAGCACCCCTGCTGTCTCCTCATGTACCCGCACCCACAGGGTGCTGAGATCGCGACTCTGTGCACCCCTGCTGTCTCCTCATGCACCCACACCCACTGGGTGCTGAGATCGTGGCTCTGAGCACCCCTGCTGTCTCCTCATGTACCCGCACCCACAGGGTGCTGAGATCGCGACTCTGTGCACCCCTGCTGTCTCCTCATGCACCCACACCCACTTGGTGCTGAGATCGTGGCTCTGAGCACCCCTGCTGTCTCCCCATATACCCACACCCACTAGGTGCTGAGTTCGGGGTTCTGTGTACCCCTGCTGTCTCCTAATGTACCCACACCCACTGGTCGCTGAGATTGTGGCTCTGTGCACCCCTGCTGTCTCCTCATATACCCACACCCACTGGGTGCTGAGATTCTGGCTCTGTGCACTCCTGCTGTCTCCTCATATACCCACACCCAATGGGTGCTGAGATCGTGGCTCTGTGCACCCCTGCTGTCTCATCATGCACCGACACCCACTTGGTGCTGAGATCGTGGCTCTGAGCACCCCTGCTGTCTCCCCATATACCCACACCCACTAGGTGCTGAGTTCGGGGTTCTGTGTACCCCTGCTGTCTCCTAATGTACCCACACCCACTGGTCGCTGAGATTGTGGCTCTGTGCACCCCTGCTGTCTCCTCATGCACCCACACCCACTGGGTGCTGAGATCGTGGCTCTGAGCACCCCTGCTGTCTCCTCATATACCCATACCCACTGGGTGCTGAGATTGTGGCTCTGTGCACCCCTGCTGTCTCCTCATGCACCCACACCCACTGGGTGCTGAGATCGTGGCTCTGAGCACCCCTTCTGTCTCCTCATATACCCACACCCACTGGGTGCTGAGATCGTGGCTCTGTGCACCCCTGCTGTCTCCTCATGCACCCACACCCACTGGGTGCTGAGATCGTGGCTCTGTGCACCCCTGCTGTCTCCTCATATACCCACACCCACTGGGTGCTGAGATCGTGGCTCTGTGCACCCCTGCTGTCTCCTCATGCACCCACACCCACTGGGTGCTGAGATCGTGGCTCTGTGCACCCCTGCTGTCTCCTCATATACCCACACCCACTGGGTGCTGAGATCGTGGCTCTGTGCACCCCTGCTGTCTCCTCATGCACCCACACCCACTGGGTGCTGAGATCCGGGCTCTGTGCACCCCTGCTGTCTCCTCATATACCCACACCCACTGGGTGTTGAGATCGTGGCTCTGTGCACCCCTGCTGTCTCCTCATGCACCCACACTCACTGGGTGCTGAGATCCGGGCTCTGTGCACCCCTGCTGTCTCCTCATATACCCACACCCACTGGGTGCTGAGATTGTGGCTCTGTGCACCCCTGCTGTCTCCTCATGCACCCACACCCACTGGGTGCTGAGATCGTGGCTCTCTGCACCCCTGCTGTCTCCTCATGTACCCGCACCCACAGGGTGCTGAGATCGTGGCTCTGTGCACCCCTGCTGTCTCCTCATGTACCCGCACCCACAGGGTGCTGAGATTGTGGCTCTGTGCACCCCTGCTGTCTCCTCATATACCCACACCCACTGGGTGCTGAGATTGTGGCTCTGTGCACCACTGCTGTCTCCTCATGCACCCACACCCACTGGGTGCTGAGATCGTGGCTCTGAGCACCCCTGCTGTCTCCTCATGTACCCGCACCCACAGGGTGCTGAGATCTTGGCTCTGAGCACCCCTGCTGTCTCCTCATGTACCCGCACCCACAGGGTGCTGAGATCGTGGCTCTGAGCACCCCTGCTGTCTCCTCATGTACCCACACCCACTGGGTGCTGAGAATGTGGCTCTGTGCACCCCTGCTGTCTCCTCATGTACCCGCACCCACAGGGTGCTGAGATCGTGGCTCTGAGCACCCCTGCTGTCTCCTCATATACCCACACCCACTGGGTGCTGAGATCGTGGCTCTGAGCACCCCTGCTGTCTCCTCATGTACCCGCACCCACAGGGTGCTGAGATCGCGACTCTGTGCACCCCTGCTGTCTCCTCATGCACCCACACCCACTGGGTGCTGAGATCGTGGCTCTGAGCACCCCTGCTGTCTCCTCATGTACCCGCACCCACAGGGTGCTGAGATCGCGACTCTGTGCACCCCTGCTGTCTCCTCATGCACCCACACCCACTTGGTGCTGAGATCGTGGCTCTGAGCACCCCTGCTGTCTCCCCTTATACCCACACCCACTAGGTGCTGAGTTCGGGGTTCTGTGTACCTCTGCTGTCTCCTAATGTACCCACACCCACTGGTCGCTGAGATTGTGGCTTTGTGCACCCCTGCTGTCTCCTCATGCACCCACACCCACTAGGTGCTGAGATCGTGGCTCTGTGCACCCCTGCTGTCTCCTCATGCACCCACACCCACTGGGTGCTGAGATCAGAGCTCTGTGCACCCCTGCTCTCTCCTCATGCACCCACACCCACTGGGTGCTGAGATCGGGGCTCTGTGCACCCCTGCTGTCTCCTCATATACCCACACCCACTAGGTGCTGAGATCGTGGCTCTGTGCACCCCTGCTGTCTCCTCATGCACCCACACCCACTGGGTGCTGAGATCGTGGCTCTGTGCACCCCTGCTGTCTCCTCATGAACCCACACCCACTGGGTGCTGAGATCGTGGCTCTGTGCACCCTTGCTGTCTCCTCATATACCCACACCCACTGGGTGCTGAGATCGTGGCTCTGTGCACCCCTGCTATCTCCTCATGCACCCACACCCACTGGGTGCTGAGATCCGGGCTCTGTGCACCCCTGCTGTCTCCTCATATACCCACACCCACTGGGTGCTTAGATTGTGGCTCTGAGCACCCCTGCTGTCTCCTCATGCACCCACACCCACTGGGTGCTGAGATCGTGGCTCTGAGCACCCCTGCTGTCTCCTCATATACCCACACCCACTGGGTGCTGAGATTGTGGCTCTGTGCACCCCTGCTGTCTCCTCATGCACCCACACCCACTTGGTGCTGAGATCGTGGCTCTGAGCACCCCTGCTGTCTCCCCATATACCCACACCCACTAGGTGCTGAGTTCGGGGTTCTGTGTACCCCTGCTGTCTCCTAATGTACCCACACCCACTGGTCGCTGAGATTGTGGCTCTGTGCACCCCTGCTGTCTCCTCATGCACCCACACCCACTGGGTGCTGAGATCGTGGCTCTGAGCACCCCTGCTGTCTCCTCATATACCCATACCCACTGGGTGCTGAGATTGTGGCTCTGTGCACCCCTGCTGTCTCCTCATATACCCACACCCACTGGGTGCTGAGATCGTGGCTCTGTGCACCCCTGCTGTCTCCTAATGTACCCACACCCACTGGTCGCTGAGATTGTGGCTCTGTGCACCCCTGCTGTCTCCTCATGCACCCACACCCACTGGGTGCTGAGATCGTGGCTCTGAGCACCCCTGCTGTCTCCTCATATACCCATACCCACTGGGTGCTGAGATTGTGGCTCTGTGCACCCCTGCTGTCTCCTCATATACCCACACCCACTGGGTGCTGAGATCGTGGCTCTGTGCACCCCTGCTGTCTCCTCATGCACCCACACCCACTGGGTGCTGAGATCGTGGCTCTGTGCACCCCTGCTGTCTCCTCATATACCCACACCCACTGGGTGCTGAGATCGTGGCTCTGTGCACCCCTGCTGTCTCCTCATGCACCCACACCCACTGGGTGCTGAGATCCGGGCTCTGTGCACCCCTGCTGTCTCCTCATATACCCACACCCACTGGGTGTTGAGATCGTGGCTCTGTGCACCCCTGCTGTCTCCTCATGCACCCACACTCACTGGGTGCTGAGATCCGGGCTCTGTGCACCCCTGCTGTCTCCTCATATACCCACACCCACTGGGTGCTGAGATTGTGGCTCTGTGCACCCCTACTGTCTCCTCATGCACCCACACCCACTGGGTGCTGAGATTGTGGCTCTGAGCACCCCTGCTGTCTCCTCATATACCCACACCCACTGGGTGCTGAGATTGTGGCTCTGTGCACCCCTGCTGTCTCCTCATGCACCCACACCCACTGGGTGCTGAGATCGTGGCTCTGAGCACCCCTGCTGTCTCCTCATATACCCACACCCAATGGGTGCTGAGATCGTGGCTCTGTGCACCCCTGCTGTCTCCTCATGCACCCACACCCACTTGGTGCTGAGATCGTGGCTCTGAGCACCCCTGCTGTCTCCCCATATACCCACACCCACTAGGTGCTGAGTTCGGGGTTCTGTGTACCCCTGCTGTCTCCTAATGTACCCACACCCACTGGTCGCTGAGATTGTGGCTCTGTGCACCCCTGCTGTCTCCTCATGCACCCACACCCACTGGGTGCTGAGATCGTGGCTCTGTACACCCCTGCTGTCTCCTCATGTACCCGCACCCACAGGGTGCTGAGATCGTGGCTCTGTGCACCCCTGCTGTCTCCTCATGTACCCGCACCCACAGGGTGCTGAGATTGTGGCTCTGTGCACCCCTGCTGTCTCCTCATATACCCACACCCACTGGGTGCTGAGATTGTGGCTCTGTGCACCCCTGCTGTCTCCTCATGCACCCACACCCACTGGGTGCTGAGATCGTGGCTCTGAGCACCCCTGCTGTCTCCTCATGTACCCGCACCCACAGGGTGCTGAGATCGTGGCTCTGAGCACCCCTGCTGTCTCCTCATGTACCCACACCCACAGGGTGCTGAGATCGTGGCTCTGAGCACCCCTGCTGTCTCCTCATGTACCCACACCCACTGGGTGCTGAGATTGTGGCTCTGTGCACCCCTGCTGTCTCCTCATGTACCCGCACCCACAGGCTGCTGAGATCGTGGCTCTGAGCACCCCTGCTGTCTCCTCATATACCCACACCCACTGGCTGCTGAGATCGTGGCTCTGAGCACCCCTGCTGTCTCCTCATGTACCCGCACCCACAGGGTGCTGAGATCGCGACTCTGTGCACCCCTGCTGTCTCCTCATGCACCCACACCCACTGGGTGCTGAGATCGTGGCTCTGAGCACCCCTGCTGTCTCCTCATGTACCCGCACCCACAGGGTGCTGAGATCGCGACTCTGTGCACCCCTGCTGTCTCCTCATGCACCCACACCCACTTGGTGCTGAGATCGTGGCTCTGAGCACCCCTGCTGTCTCCCCATATACCCACACCCACTAGGTGCTGAGTTCGGGGTTCTGTGTACCCCTGCTGTCTCCTAATGTACCCACACCCACTGGTCGCTGAGATTGTGGCTCTGTGCACCCCTGCTGTCTCCTCATGCACCCACACCCACTAGGTGCTGAGATCGTGGCTCTGTGCACCCCTGCTGTCTCCTCATGCACCCACACCCACTGGGTGCTGAGATCAGAGCTCTGTGCACCCCTGCTCCCTCCTGATGCACCCACACCCACTGGGTGCTGAGATCGTGGCTCTGAGCACCCCTGCTGTCTCCTCATATACCCACACCCACTGGGTGCTGAGATTGTGGCTCTGTGCACCCCTGCTGTCTCCTCATGCACCCACACCCACTGGGTGCTGAGATCGTGACTCTGAGCACCCCTGCTGTCTCCTCATATACCCACACCCAATGGGTGCTGAGATCGTGGCTCTGTGCACCCCTGCTGTCTCCTCATGCACCGACACCCACTTGGTGCTGAGATCGTGGCTCTGAGCACCCCTGCTGTCTCCCCATATACTCACACCCACTAGGTGCTGAGTTCGGGGTTCTGTGTACCCCTGCTGTCTCCTAATGTACCCACACCCACTGGTCGCTGAGATTGTGGCTCTGTGCACCCCTGCTGTCTCCTCATGCACCCACACCCACTGGGTGCTGAGATCGTGGCTCTGAGCACCCCTGCTGTCTCCTCATATACCCATACCCACTGGGTGCTGAGATTGTGGCTCTGTGCACCCCTGCTGTCTCCTCATGCACCCACACCCACTGGGTGCTGAGATCGTGGCTCTGAGCACCCCTTCTGTCTCCTCATATACCCACACCCACTGGGTGCTGAGATCGTGGCTCTGTGCACCCCTGCTGTCTCCTCATGCACCCACACCCACTGGGTGCTGAGATCGTGGCTCTGTGCACCCCTGCTGTCTCCTCATATACCCACACCCACTGGGTGCTAAGATCGTGGCTCTGTGCACTTCTGCTGTCTCCTCATGCACCCACACCCACTGGGTGCTGAGATCGTGGCTCTGTGCACCCCTGCTGTCTCCTCATGCACCCACACCCACTGGGTGCTGAGATCCGGGCTCTGTGCACCCCTGCTGTCTCCTCATATACCCACACCCACTGGGTGTTGAGATCGTGGCTCTGTGCACCCCTGCTGTCTCCTCATGCACCCACACCCACTGGGTGCTGAGATCCGGGCTCTGTGCACCCCTGCTGTCTCCTCATATACCCACACCCACTGGGTGCTGAGATTGTGGCTCTGTGCACCCCTGCTGTCTCCTCATGCACCCACACCCACTGGGTGCTGAGATCGTGGCTCTGAGCACCCCTGCTGTCTCCTCATATACCCACACCCACTGGGTGCTGAGATTGTGGCTCTGTGCACCCCTGCTGTCTCCTCATGCACCCACACCCACTGGGTGCTGAGATCGTGGCTCTGAGCACCCCTGCTGTCTCCTCATATACCCACACCCAATGGGTGCTGAGATCGTGGCTCTGTGCACCCCTGCTGTCTCCTCATGCACCCACACCCACTTGGTGCTGAGATCGTGGCTCTGAGCACCCCTGCTGTCTCCCCATATACCCACACCCACTAGGTGCTGAGTTCGGGGTTCTGTGTACCCCTGCTGTCTCCTAATGTACCCACACCCACTGGTCGCTGAGATTGTGGCTCTGTGCACCCCTGCTGTCTCCTCATGCACCCACACCCACTGGGTGCTGAGATCGTGGCTCTGAGCACCCCTGCTGTCTCCTCATATACCCATACCCACTGGGTGCTGAGATTGTGGCTCTGTGCACCCCTGCTGTCTCCTCATATACCCACACCCACTGGGTGCTGAGATCGTGGCTCTGTGCACCCCTGCTGTCTCCTCATGCACCCACACCCACTGGGTGCTGAGATCGTGGCTCTGTGCACCCCTGCTGTCTCCTCATATACCCACACCCACTGGGTGCTGAGATCGTGGCTCTGTGCACCCCTGCTGTCTCCTCATGCACCCACACCCACTGGGTGCTGAGATCCGGGCTCTGTGCACCCCTGCTGTCTCCTCATATACCCACACCCACTGGGTGTTGAGATCGTGGCTCTGTGCACCCCTGCTGTCTCCTCATGCACCCACACTCACTGGGTGCTGAGATCCGGGCTCTGTGCACCCCTGCTGTCTCCTCATATACCCACACCCACTGGGTGCTGAGATTGTGGCTCTGTGCACCCCTGCTGTCTCCTCATGCACCCACACCCACTGGGTGCTGAGATCGTGGCTCTGAGCACCCCTGCTGTCTCCTCATATACCCACACCCACTGGGTGCTGAGATTGTGGCTCTGTGCACCCCTGCTGTCTCCTCATGCACCCACACCCACTGGGTGCTGAGATCGTGGCTCTGAGCACCCCTGCTGTCTCCTCATATACCCTCACCCAATGGGTGCTGAGATCGTGGCTCTGTGCACCCTTGCTGTCTCCTCATATACCCACACCCACTGGGTGCTGAGATCATGGCTCTGTGCACCCCTGCTGTCTCCTCATGCACCCACACCCACTGGGTGCTGAGATCCGGGCTCTGTGCACCCCTGCTGTCTCCTCATATACCCACACCCACTGGGTGCTGAGATCGTGGCTCTGAGCACCCCTGCTGTCTCCTCATGTACCCGCACCCACAGGGTGCTGAGATCGTGGCTCTGAGCACCCCTGCTGTCTCCTCATGTACCCGCACCCACAGGGTGCTGAGATCGTGGCTCTGAGCACCCCTGCTGTCTCCTCATGTACCCACACCCACTGGGTGCTGAGATTGTGGCTCTGTGCACCCCTGCTGTCTCCTCATGTACCCGCACCCACAGGGTGCTGAGATCGTGGCTCTGAGCACCCCTGCTGTCTCCTCATATACCCACACCCACTGGGTGCTGAGATCGTGGCTCTGAGCACCCCTGCTGTCTCCTCATGTACCCGCACCCACAGGGTGCTGAGATCGCGACTCTGTGCACCCCTGCTGTCTCCTCATGCACCCACACCCACTTGGTGCTGAGATCGTGGCTCTGAGCACCCCTGCTGTCTCCCCATATACCCACTCCCACTAGGTGCTGAGTTCGGGGTTCTGTGTACCCCTGCTGTCTCCTAATGTACCCACACCCACTGGTCGCTGAGATTGTGGCACTGTGCACCCCTGCTGTCTCCTCATGCACCCACACCCACTAGGTGCTGAGATCGTGGCTCTGTGCACCCCTGCTGTCTCCTCATGCACCCACACCCACTGGGTGCTGAGATCAGAGCTCTGTGCACCCCTGCTCTCTCCTCATGCACCCACACCCACTGGGTGCTGAGATCGGGGCTCTGTGCACCCCTGCTGTCTCCTCATATACCCACACCCACTGGGTGCTGAGATCGTGGCTCTGTGCACCCCTGCTGTCTCCTCATGCACCCACACCCACTGGGTGCTGAGATCGTGGCTCTGTGCACCCCTGCTGTCTCCTCATGCACCCACACCCACTGGGTGCTGAGATCGTGGCTCTGTGCACCCTTGCTGTCTCCTCATATACCCACACCCACTGGGTGCTGAGATCGTGGCTCTGTGCACCCCTGCTATCTCCTCATGCACCCACACCCACTGGGTGCTGAGATCCGGGCTCTGTGCACCCCTGCTGTCTCCTCATATACCCACACCCACTGGGTGCTGAGATTGTGGCTCTGAGCACCCCTGCTGTCTCCTCATGCACCCACACCCACTGGGTGCTGAGATCGTGGATCTGAGCACCCCTGCTGTCTCCTCATATACCCACACCCACTGGGTGCTGAGATTGTGGCTCTGTGCACCCCTGCTGTCTCCTCATGCACCCACACCCACTGGGTGCTGAGATCGTGACTCTGAGCACCCCTGCTGTCTCCTCATATACCCACACCCAAAGGGTGCTGAGATCGTGGCTCTGTGCACCCCTGCTGTCTCCTCATGCACCGACACCCACTTGGTGCTGAGATCGTGGCTCTGAGCACCCCTGCTGTCTCCCCATATACCCACACCCACTAGGTGCTGAGTTCGGGGTTCTGTGTACCCCTGCTGTCTCCTCATATACCCACACCCACTGGTCGCTGAGATTGTGGCTCTGAGCACCCCTGCTGTCTCCCCATATACCCACACCCACTAGGTGCTGAGTTCGGGGTTCTGTGCACCCCTGCTGTCTCCTCATATACCCACACCCACTGGTCGCTGAGATTGTGGCTCTGTGCACCCCTGCTGTCTCCTCATGCACCCACACCCACTGGGTGCTGAGATCGTGGCTCTGAGCACCCCTGCTGTCTCCTCATATACCCATACCCACTGGGTGCTGAGATTGTGGCTCTGTGCACCCCTGCTGTCTCCTCATATGCCCACACCCACTGGGTGCTGAGATCGTGGCTCTGTGCACCCCTGCTGTCTCCTCATGCACCCACACCCACTGGGTGCTGAGATCGTGGCTCTGTGCACCCCTGCTGTCTCCTCATATATTCACACACACTGGGTGCTGAGATCGTGGCTCTGTGCACCCCTGCTGTCTCCTCATGCACCCACACCCACTGGGTGCTGAGATCCGGGCTCTGTGCACCCCTGCTGTCTCCTCATATACCCACACCCACTGGGTGTTGAGATCGTGGCTCTGTGCACCCCTGCTGTCTCCTCATGCACCCACACTCACTGGGTGCTGAGATCCGGGCTCTGTGCACCCCTGCTGTCTCCTCATATACCCACACCCACTGGGTGCTGAGATTGTGGCTCTGTGCACCCCTGCTGTCTCCTCATGCACCCACACCCACTGGGTGCTGAGATCGTGGCTCTGAGCACCCCTGCTGTCTCCTCATATACCCACACCCACTGGGTGCTGAGATTGTGGCTCTGTGCACCCCTGCTGTCTCCTCATGCACCCACACCCACTGGGTACTGAGATCGTGGCTCTGAGCACCCCTGCTGTCTCCTCATATACCCACACCCAATGGGTGCTGAGATCGTGGCTCTGTGCACCCCTGCTGTCTCCTCATGCACCCACACCCACTTGGTGCTGAGATCGTGGCTCTGAGCACCCCTGCTGTCTCCCCATATACCCACACCCACTAGGTGCTGAGTTCGGGGTTCTGTGTACCCCTGCTGTCTCCTAATGTACCCACACCCACTGGTCGCTGAGATTGTGGCTCTGTGCACCCCTGCTGTCTCCTCATGCACCCACACCCACTGGGTGCTGAGATCGTGGCTCTGTGCACCCCTGCTGTCTCCTCATGTACCCGCACCCACAGGGTGCTGAGATCGTGGCTCTGTGCACCCCTGCTGTCTCCTCATGTACCCGCACCCACAGGGTGCTGAGATTGTGGCTCTGTGCACCCCTGCTGTCTCCTCATATACCCACACCCACTGGGTGCTGAGATTGTGGCTCTGTGCACCCCTGCTGTTTCCTCATGCACCCACACCCACTGGGTGCTGAGATCGTGGCTCTGAGCACCCCTGCTGTCTCCTCATGTACCCGCACCCACAGGGTGCTGAGATCGTGGCTCTGAGCACCCCTGCTGTCTCCTCATGTACCCGCACCCACAGGGTGCTGAGATCGTGGCTCTGAGCACCCCTGCTGTCTCCTCATGTACCCACACCCTCTGGGTGCTGAGATTGTGGCTCTGTGCACCCCTGCTGTCTCCTCATGTACCCGCACCCACAGGGTGCTGAGATCGTGGCTCTGAGCACCCCTGCTGTCTCCTCATATACCCACACCCACTGGGTGCTGAGATCGTGGCTCTGAGCACCCCTGCTGTCTCCTCATGTACCCGCACCCACAGGGTGCTGAGATCGCGACTCTGTGCACCCCTGCTGTCTCCTCATGCACCCACACCCACTGGGTGCTTAGATCGTGGCTCTGAGCACCCCTGCTGTCTCCTCATGTACCCGCACCCACAGGGTGCTGAGATCGCGACTCTGTGCACCCCTGCTGTCTCCTCATGCACCCACACCCACTTGGTGCTGAGATCGTGGCTCTGAGCACCCCTGCTGTCTCCCCATATACCCACACCCACTAGGTGCTGAGTTCGGGGTTCTGTGTACCCCTGCTGTCTCCTCATGCACCCACACCCACTAGGTGCTGAGATCGTGGCTCTGTGCACCCCTGCTGTCTCCTCATGCACCCACACCCACTGGGTGCTGAGATCAGAGCTCTGTGCACCCCTGCTCCCTCCTCATGCACCCACACCCACTGGGTGCTGAGATCGGGGCTCTGTGCACCCCTGCTGTCTCCTCATATACCCACACCCACTGGGTGCTGAGAACGTGGCTCTGTGCACCCCTGCTGTCTCCTCATGCACCCACACCCACTGGGTGCTGAGATCGTGGCTCTGTGCACCCCTGCTGTCTCCTCATGCACCCACACCCACTGTGTGCTGAGATCGTGGCTCTGTGCACCCTTGCTGTCTCCTCATATACCCACACCCACTGGGTGCTGAGATCATGGCTCTGTGCACCCCTGCTGTCTCCTCATGCACCCACACCCACTGGGTGCTGAGATCCGGGCTCTGTGCACCCCTGCTGTCTCCTCATATACCCACACCCACTGGGTGCTGAGATTCTGGCTCTGAGCACCCCTGCTGTCTCCTCATGCACCCACACCCACTGGGTGCTGAGATCGGGGCTCTGTGCACCCCTGCTGTCTCCTCATATACCCACACCCACTGGGTGCTGAGATTGTGGCTCTGTGCACCCCTGCTGTCTCCTCATGCACCCACACCCACTGGGTGCTGAGATCGTGGCTCTGAGCACCCCTGCTGTCTCCTCATATACCCACACCCACTGGGTGCTGAGATTGTGGCTCTGTGCACCCCTGCTGTCTCCTCATGCACCCACACCCACTGGGTGCTGAGATCGTGGCTCTGAGCACCCCTGCTGTCTCCTCATATACCCACACCCAAAGGGTGCTGAGATCGTGGCTCTGTGCACCCCTGCTGTCTCCTCATGCACCCACACCCACTTGGTGCTGAGATCGTGGCTCTGAGCACCCCTGCTGTCTCCCCATATACCCACACCCACTAGGTGCTGAGTTCGGGGTTCTGTGTACCCCTGCTGTCTCCTCATGTACCCGCACCCACAGGGTGCTGAGATCGTGGCTCTGAGCACCCCTGCTGTCTCCTCATGTACCCGCACCCACAGGGTGCTGAGATTGTGGCTCTGAGCACCCCTGCTGTCTCCTCATGTACCCACACCCACTGGGTGCTGAGATTGTGGCTCTGTGCACCCCTGCTGTCTCCTCATGTACCCGCACCCACAGGGTGCTGAGATCATGGCTCTGAGCGCCCCTGCTGTCTCCTCATATACCCACACCCACTGGGTGCTGAGATCGTGGCTCTGAGCACCCCTGCTGTCTCCTCATGTACCCGCACCCACAGGGTGCTGAGATCGCGACTCTGTGCACCCCTGCTGTCTCCTCATGCACCCACACCCACTGGGTGCTGAGATCGTGGCTCTGAGCACCCCTGCTGTCTCCTCATGTACCCGCACCCACAGGGTGCTGAGATCGCGACTCTGTGCACCCCTGCTGTCTCCTCATGCACCCACACCCACTTGGTGCTGAGATCGTGGGTCTGAGCACCCCTGCTGTCTCCCCATATACCCACACCCACTAGGTGCTGAGTTCGGAGTTCTGTGTATCCCTGCTGTCTCCTAATGTACCCACACCCACTGGTCGCTGAGATTGTGGCTCTGTGCACCCCTGCTGTCTCCTCATGCACCCACACCCACTAGGTGCTGAGATCGTGGCTCTGTGCACCCCTGCTGTCTCCTCATGCACCCACACCCACTGGGTGCTGAGATCAGAGCTCTGTGCACCCCTGCTCTCTCCTCATGCACCCACACCCACTGGGTGCTGAGATCGGGGCTCTGTGCACCTCTGCTGTCTCCTCATATACCCACACCCACTGGGTGCTGAGATCGTGGCTCTGTGCACCCCTGCTGTCTCCTCATGCACCCACACCCACTGGGTGCTGAGATCGTGGCTCTGTGCACCCCTGCTGTCTCCTCATGCACCCACACCCACTGGGTGCTGAGATCGTGGCTCTGTGCACCCTTGCTGTCTCCTCATATACCCACACCCACTGGGTGCTGAGATTGTGGCTCTGAGCACCCTTGCTGTCTCCTCATGCACCCACACCCACTGGGTGCTGAGATCAGAGCTCTGTGCACCCCTGCTCTCTCCTCATGCACCCACACCCACTGGGTGCTGAGATCGGGGCTCTGTGCACCTCTGCTGTCTCCTCATATACCCACACCCACTGGGTGCTGAGATCGTGGCTCTGTGCACCCCTGCTGTCTCCTCATGCACCCACACCCACTGGGTGCTGAGATCGTGGCTCTGTGCACCCCTGCTGTCTCCTCATGCACCCACACCCACTGGGTGCTGAGATCGTGGCTCTGTGCACCCTTGCTGTCTCCTCATATACCCACACCCACTGGGTGCTGAGATCGTGGCTCTGTGCACCCCTGCTGTCTCCTCATGCACCCACACCCACTGGGTGCTGAGATCCGGGCTCTGTGCACCCCTGCTGTCTCCTCATATACCCACACCCACTGGGTGCTGAGATTGTGGCTCTGAGCACCCCTGCTGTCTCCTCATGCACCCACACCCACTGGGTGCTGAGATCGTGGCTCTGAGCACCCCTGCTGTCTCCTCATATACCC
This sequence comes from Phyllobates terribilis, assembly GCF_046119375.1. Taxonomy (NCBI): domain Eukaryota; kingdom Metazoa; phylum Chordata; class Amphibia; order Anura; family Dendrobatidae; genus Phyllobates; species Phyllobates terribilis. Next base: position 533,776,399 of record NW_027362762.1, on the reverse strand, counting down.
ACACCCACTGGGTGCTGAGATTGTGGCTCTGTGCACCCCTGCTGTCTCCTCATGCACCCACACCCACTGGGTGCTGAGATCGTGACTCTGAGCACCCCTGCTGTCTCCTCATATACCCACACCCAATGGGTGCTGAGATCGTGGCTCTGTGCACCCCTGCTGTCTCCTCATGCACCGACACCCACTTGGTGCTCAGATCGTGGCTCTGAGCACCCCTGCTGTCTCCCCATATACCCACACCCACTAGGTGCTGAGTTCGGGTTTCTGTGTACCCCTGCTGTCTCCTAATGTACCCACACCCACTGGTCGCTGAGATTGTGGCTCTGTGCACCCCTGCTGTCTCCTCATGCACCCACACACACTGGGTGCTGAGATCGTGGCTCTGTGCACCCCTGCTGTCTCCTCATGTACCCGCACCCACAGGGTGCTGAGATCGTGGCTCTGTGCACCCCTGCTGTCTCCTCATGTACCCGCACCCACAGGGTGCTGAGATTGTGGCTCTGTGCACCCCTGCTGTCTCCTCATATACCCACACCCACTGGTTGCTGAGATTGTGGCTCTGTGCACCCCTGCTGTCTCCTCATGCACCCACACCCACTGGGTGCTGAGATCGTGGCTCTGAGCACCCCTGCTGTCTCCTCATGTACCCGCACCCACAGGGTGCTGAGATCGTGGCTCTGAGCACCCCTGCTGTCTTCTCATGTACCCGCACCCACAGGGTGCTGAGATCGTGGCTCTGAGCACCCCTGCTGTCTCCTCATGTACCCACACCCACTGGGTGCTGAGATTGTGGCTCTGTGCACCCCTGCTGTCTCCTCATGTACCCGCACCCACAGGGTGCTGAGATCGTGGCTCTGAGCACCCCTGCTGTCTCCTCATATACCCACACCCACTGGGTGCTGAGATCGTGGCTCTGAGCACCCCTGCTGTCTCCTCATATACCCACACCCACTGGTTGCTGAGATTGTGGCTCTGTGCACCCCTGCTGTCTCCTCATGCACCCACACCCACTGGGTGCTGAGATCGTGGCTCTGAGCACCCCTGCTGTCTCCTCATGTACCCGCACCCACAGGGTGCTGAGATCGTGGCTCTGTGCACCCCTGCTGTCTCCTCATGTACCCGCACCCACAGGGTGCTGAGATTGTGGCTCTGTGCACCCCTGCTGTCTCCTCATATACCCACACCCACTGGTTGCTGAGATTGTGGCTCTGTGCACCCCTGCTGTCTCCTCATGCACCCACACCCACTGGGTGCTGAGATCGTGGCTCTGAGCACCCCTGCTGTCTCCTCATGTACCCGCACCCACAGGGTGCTGAGATCGTGGCTCTGAGCACCCCTGCTGTCTCCTCATGTACCCGCACCCACAGGGTGCTGAGATCGTGGCTCTGAGCACCCCTGCTGTCTCCTCATGTACCCACACCCACTGGGTGCTGAGATTGTGGCTCTGTGCACCCCTGCTGTCTCCTCATGTACCCGCACCCACAGGGTGCTGAGATCGTGGCTCTGAGCACCCCTGCTGTCTCCTCATATACCCACACCCACTGGGTGCTGAGATCGTGGCTCTGAGCACCCCTGCTGTCTCCTCATGTACCCGCACCCACAGGGTGCTGAGATCGCGGCTCTGTGCACCCCTGCTGTCTCCTCATGCACCCACACCCACTGGGTGCTGAGATCGTGACTCTGTGCACCCCTGCTGTCTCCTCATGCACCCACACCCACTGGGTGCTGAGATCAGAGCTCTGTGCACCCCTGCTCCCTCCTCATGCACCCACACCCACTGGGTGCTGAGATCGGGGCTCTGTGCACCCCTGCTGTCTCCTCATATACCCACACCCACTGGGTGCTGAGATCGTGGCTCTGTGCACCCCTGCTGTCTCCTCATGCACCCACACCCACTGGGTGCTGAGATCGTGGCTCTGTGCACCCCTGCTGTCTCCTCATGCACCCACACCCACTGGGTGCTGAGATCGTGGCTCTGTGCACCCTTGCTGTCTCCTCATATACCCACACCCACTGGGTGCTGAGATCGTGGCTCTGTGCACCCCTGCTGTCTCCTCATGCACCCACACCCACTGGGTGCTGAGATCCGGGCTCTGTGCACCCCTGCTGTCTCCTCATATACCCACACCCACTGGGTGCTGAGATTCTGGCTCTGAGCACCCCTGCTGTCTCCTCATGCACCCACACCCACTGGGTGCTGAGATCGTGGCTCTGAGCACCCCTGCTGTCTCCTCATATACCCACACCCACTGGGTGCTGAGATTGTGGCTCTGTGCACCCCTGCTGTCTCCTCATGCACCCACACCCACTGGGTGCTGAGATCGTGACTCTGAGCACCCCTGCTGTCTCCTCATATACCCACACCCAATGGGTGCTGAGATCGTGGCTCTGTGCACCCCTGTTGTCTCCTCATGCACCGACACACACTTGGTGCTGAGATCGTGGCTCTGAGCACCCCTGCTGTCTCCCCATATACTCACACCCACTAGGTGCTGAGTTCGGGGTTCTGTGTACCCCTGCTGTCTCCTAATGTACCCACACCCACTGGTCGCTGAGATTGTGGCTTTGTGCACCCCTGCTGTCTCCTCATGCACCCACACCCACTGGGTGCTGAGATCGTGGCTCTGAGCACCCCTGCTGTCTCCTCATATACCCATACCCACTGGGTGCTGAGATTGTGGCTCTGTTCACCCCTGCTGTCTCCTCATGCACCCACACCCACTGGGTACTGAGATCGTGGCTCTGAGCACCCCTTCTGTCTCCTCATATACCCACACCCACTGGGTGCTGAGATCGTGGCTCTGTGCACCCCTGCTGTCTCCTCATGCACCCACACCCACTGGGTGCTGAGATCGTGGCTCTGTGCACCCCTGCTGTCTCATCATATACCCACACCCACTGGGTGCTGAGATCGTGGCTCTGTGCACCCCTGCTGTCTCCTCATGCACCCACACCCACTGGGTGCTGAGATCGTGGCTCTGTGCACCCCTGCTGTCTCCTCATATACCCACACCCACTGGGTGCTGAGATCGTGGCTCTGTGCACCCCTGCTGTCTCCTCATGCACCCACACCCACTGGGTGCTGAGATCCGGGCTCTGTGCACCCCTGCTGTCTCCTCATATACCCACACCCACTGGGTGTTGAGATCGTGGCTCTGTGCACCCCTACTGTCTCCTCATGCACCCACACCCACTGGGTGCTGTGATCCGGGCTCTGTGCACCCCTGCTGTCTCCTCATATACCCACACCCACTGGGTGCTGAGATTGTGGCTCTGTGCACCCCTGCTGTCTCCTCATGCACCCACACCCACTGGGTGCTGAGATCGTGGCTCTGAGCACCCCTGCTGTCTCCTCATATACCCACACCCACTGGGTGCTGAGATTGTGGCTCTGTGCACCCCTGCTGTCTCCTCATGCACCCACACCCACTGGGTGCTGAGATCGTGGCTCTGAGCACCCCTGCTGTCTCCTCATATACCCACACCCAATGGGTGCTGAGATCGTGGCTCTGTGCACCCCTGCTGTCTCCTCATGCACCCACACCCACTTGGTGCTGAGATCGTGGCTCTGAGCACCCCTGCTGTCTCCCCATATACCCACACCCACTAGGTGCTGAGTTCGGGTTTCTGTGTACCCCTGCTGTCTCCTAATGTACCCACACCCACTGGTCGCTGAGATTGTGGCTCTGTGCACCCCTGCTATCTCCTCATGCACCCACACCCACTGGGTGCTGAGATCGTGGCTCTGTGCACCCCTTCTGTCTCCTCATGTACCCGCACCCACAGGGTGCTGAGATCGTGGCTCTGTGCAACCCTGCTGTCTCCTCATGTACCCGCACCCATAGGGTGCTGAGATTGTGGCTCTGTGCACCCCTGCTGTCTCCTCATATACCCACACCCACTGGGTGCTGAGATTGTGGCTCTGTGCACCCCTGCTGTCTCCTCATGCACCCACACCCACTGGGTGCTGAGATCGTGGCTCTGAGCACCCCTGCTGTCTCCTCATGTACCCGCACCCACAGGGTGCTGAGATCGTGGCTCTGAGCACCCCTGCTGTCTCCTCATGTACCCGCACCCACAGGGTGCTGAGATCGTGGCTCTGAGCACCCCTGCTGTCTCCTCATGTACCCACACCCACTGGGTGCTGAGATTGTGGCTCTGTGCACCCCTGCTGTCTCCTCATGTACCCGCACCCACAGGGTGCTGAGATCGTGGCTCTGAGCACCCCTGCTGTCTCCTCATATACCCACACCCACTGGGTGCTGAGATCGTGGCTCTGAGCACCCCTGCTGTCTCCTCATGTACCCGCACCCACAGGGTGCTGAGATCGCGACTCTGTGCACCCCTGCTGTCTCCTCATGCACCCACACCCACTGGGTGCTGAGATCGTGGCTCTGAGCACCCCTGCTGTCTCCTCATGTACCCGCACCCACAGGGTGCTGAGATCGCGACTCTGTGCACCCCTGCTGTCTCCTCATGCACCCACACCCACTTGGTGCTGAGATCGTGGCTCTGAGCACCCCTGCTGTCTCCCCATATACCCACACCCACTAGGTGCTGAGTTCGGGGTTCTGTGTACCCCTGCTGTCTCCTAATGTACCCACACCCACTGGTCGCTGAGATTGTGGCTCTGTGCACCCCTGCTGTCTCCTCATGCACCCACACCCACTAGGTGCTGAGATCGTGGCTCTGTGCACCCCTGCTGTCTCCTCATGCACCCACACCCACTGGGTGCTGAGATCAGAGCTCTGTGCACCCCTGCTCTCTCCTCATGCACCCACACCCACTGGGTGCTGAGATCGGGGCTCTGTGCACCTCTGCTGTCTCCTCATATACCCACACCCACTGGGTGCTGAGATCGTGGCTCTGTGCACCCCTGCTGTCTCCTCATGCACCCACACCCACTGGGTGCTGAGATCGTGGCTCTGTGCACCCCTGCTGTCTCCTCATGCACCCACACCCACTGGGTGCTGAGATCGTGGCTCTGTGCACCCTTGCTGTCTCCTCATATACCCACACCCCCTGGGTGCTGAGATCGTGGCTCTGTGCACCCCTGCTGTCTCCTCATGCACCCACACCCACTGGGTGCTGAGATCCGGGCTCTGTGCACCCCTGCTGTCTCCTCATATACCCACACCCACTGGGTGCTGAGATTGTGGCTCTGAGCACCCCTGCTGTCTCCTCATGCACCCACACCCACTGGGTGCTGAGATCCGGGCTCTGTGTACCCCTGCTGTCTCCTCATATACCCACACCCACTGGGTGCTGAGATTGTGGCTCTGAGCACCCCTGCTGTCTCCTCATGCACCCACACCCTCTGGGTGCTGAGATCGTGGCTCTGAGCACCCCTGCTGTCTCCTCATATACCCACACCCACTGGGTGCTGAGATTGTGGCTCTGTGCACCCCTGCTGTCTCCTCATGCACCCACACCCACTGGGTGCTGAGATCGTGACTCTGAGCACCCCTGCTGTCTCCTCATATACCCACACCCAATGGGTGCTGAGATCGTGGCTCTGTGCACCCCTGCTGTCTCCTCATGCACCGACACCCACTTGGTGCTCAGATCGTGGCTCTGAGCACCCCTGATGTCTCCCCATATACCCACACCCACTAGGTGCTGAGTTCGGGGTTCTGTGTACCCCTGCTGTCTCCTAATGTACCCACACCCACTGGTCGCTGAGATTGTGGCTCTGTGCACCCCTGCTGTCTCCTCATGCACCCACACCCACTGGGTGCTGAGATCGTGGCTCTGAGCACCCCTGCTGTCTCCTCATATACCCATACCCACTGGGTGCTGAGATTGTGGCTCTGTGCACCCCTGCTGTCTCCTCATGCACCCACACCCACTGGGTGCTGAGATCGTGGCTCTGAGCACCCCTTCTGTCTCCTCATATACCCACACCCACTGGGTGCTGAGATCGTGGCTCTGTGCACCACTGCTGTCTCCTCATGCACCCACACCCACTGGGTGCTGAGATCGTGGTCTGTGCACCCCTGCTGTCTCCTCATATACCCACACCCACTGGGTGCTGAGATCGTGGCTCTGTGCACCCCTGCTGTCTCCTCATTTCACCCACACCCACTGGGTGCTGAGATCGTGGCTCTGTGCACCCCTGCTGTCTCCTCATATACCCACACTCACTGGGTGCTGAGATCGTGGCTCTGTGCACCCCTGCTGTCTCCTCATGCACCCACACCCACTGGGTGCTGAGATCCGGGCTCTGTGCACCCCTGCTGTCTCCTCATATACCCACACCCACTGGGTGTTGAGATCGTGGCTCTGTGCACCCCTGCTGTCTCCTCATGCACCCACACCCACTGGGTGCTGAGATCCGGGCTCTGTGCACCCCTGCTGTCTCCTCATATACCCACACCCACTGGGTGCTGAGATTGTGGCTCTGTGCACCCCTGCTGTCTCCTCATGCACCCACACCCACTGGGTGCTGAGATCGTGGCTCTGAGCACTTCTGCTGTCTCCTCATATACCCACACCCACTGGGTGCTGAGATTGTGGCTCTGTGCACCCCTGCTGTCTCCTCATGCACCCACACCCACTGGGTGCTGAGATCGTGGCTCTGAGCACCCCTGCTGTCTCCTCATATACCCACACCCAATGGGTGCTGAGATCGTGGCTCTGTGCACCCCTGCTGTCTCCTCATGCACCCACACCCTCTTGGTGCTGAGATCGTGGCTCTGAGCACCCCTGCTGTCTCCCCATATACCCACACCCACTAGGTGCTGAGTTCGGGGTTCTGTGTACCCCTGCTGTCTCCTAATGTACCCACACCCACTGGTCGCTGAGATTGTGGCTCTGTGCACCCCTGCTGTCTCCTCATGCACCCACACCCACTGGGTGCTGAGATCGTGGCTCTGTGCACCCCTGCTGTCTCCTCATGCACCCACACCCACTGGGTGCTGAGATCAGGGCTCTGTGCACCCCTGCTCTCTCCTCATATACCCACACCCACTGGGTGCTGAGATCGTGGCTCTGTGCACACCTGCTGTCTCCTCATGCACCCACACCCACTGGGTGCTGAGATCGGGGCTCTGTGCACCCCTGCAGTCTCCTCATATACCCACACCCACTGGGTGCTGAGATCGTGGCTCTGTGCACCCCTGCTGTCTCCTCATGCACCCACACCCACTGAGTGCTGAGATCGGGGCTCTGTGCACCCCTGCTGTCTCCTCATGCACCCACACCCACTGGGTGCTGAGATCGGGGCTCTGTGCACCCCTGCTGTCTCCTCATATACCCACACCCACTGGGTGCTGAGATCGTGGCTCTGTGCACCCCTGCTGTCTCCCCATATACCCACACCCACTAGGTGCTGAGTTCGGGGTTCTGTGTACCCCTGCTGTCTCCTAATGTACCCACACCCACTGGTCGCTGAGATTTTGGCTCTGTGCACCTCTGCTGTCTCCTCATGCACCCACACCCACTGGGTGCTGAGATCGTGGCTCTGTGCACCCCTGCTGTCTCCTCATGCACCCACACCCACTGGGTGCTGAGATCGGGGCTCTGTGCACCCCTGCTGTCTCCTCATATACCCTCACCCACTGGGTGCTGAGATCGTGGCTCTGTGCACCCCTGCTGTCTCCTCATGCACCCACACCCACTTGGTACTGAGATCGTGGCTCTGAGCACCCCTGCTGTCTCCCCATATACCCACACCCACTGGGTGCTGAGATTGTGGCTCTGTGCACCCCTGCTGTCTCCTCATGCACCCACACCCACTGGGTGCTGAGATCGTGGCTCTGAGCACCCCTGCTGTCTCCTCATATACCCACACCCACTGGGTGCTGAGATTGTGGCTCTCTGCACCCCTGCTGTCTCCTCATGCACCCACACCCACTGGGTGCTGAGATCGTGGCTCTGAGCACCCCTTCTGTCTCCTCATATACCCACACCCAATGGGTGCTGAGATCGTGGCTCTGTGCACCCCTGCTGTCTCCTCATGCACCCACACCCACTGGGTGCTGAGATCAGGGCTCTGTGCACCCCTGCTGTCTCCTCATATACCCACACCCACTGGGTGCTGAGATCGTGGCTCTGTGCACCCCTGCTGTCTCCTCATGCACCCACACCCACTGGGTGCTGAGATCCGGGCTCTGTGCACCCCTGCTGTCTCCTCATATACCCACACCCACTGGTTGCTGAGATTGTGGCTCTGTGCACCCCTGCTGTCTCCTCATGGACCCACACCCACTGGGTGCTGAGATCGTGGCTCTGAGCACCCCTGCTGTCTCCTCATATACCCACACCCACTGGGTGCTGAGATTGTGGCTCTGTGCACCCCTGCTGTCTCCTCATGCACCCACACCCACTGGGTGCTGAGATCGTGGCTCTGAGCACCCCTGCTGTCTCCTCATATACCCACACCCAATGGGTGCTGAGATCGTGGCTCTGTGCACCCCTGCTGTCTCCTCATGCACCCACACCCACTTGGTGCTGAGATCGTGGCTCTGAGCACCCCTGCTGTCTCCCCATATACCCACACCCACTAGGTGCTGAGTTCGGGGTTCTGTGTACCCCTGCTGTCTCCTAATGTACCCACACCCACTGGGTGCTGAGATCGTGGCTCTGTGCACCCCTGCTGTCTCCTCATATACCCACACCCACTGGGTGCTGAGATCGTGGCTCTGTGCACCCCTGCTGTCTCCTCATGCACCCACACCCACTGGGTGCTGAGATCGTGGCTCTGTGCACCCCTGCTGTCTCCTCATATACCCACACCCACTGGGTGCTGAGATCGTGGCTCTGTGCACCCCTGCTGTCTCCTCATGCACCCACACCCACTGGGTGCTGAGATCTGGGCTCTGTGCACCCCTGCTGTCTCCTCATATACCCACACCCACTGGGTGTTGAGATCGTGGCTCTGTGCACCCCTGCTGTCTCCTCATGCACCCACACCCACTGGGTGCTGAGATCCGGGCTCTGTGCACCCCTGCTGTCTCCTCATATACCCACACCCACTGGGTGCTGAGATTGTGGCTCTGTGCACCCCTGCTGTCTCCTCATGCACCCACACCCACTGGGTGCTGAGATCGTGGCTCTGAGCACCCCTGCTGTCTCCTCATATACCCACACCCACTGGGTGCTGAGATTGTGGCTCTGTGCACCCCTGCTGTCTCCTCATGCACCCACACCCACTGGGTGCTGAGATCGTGGCTCTGAGCACCCCTGCTGTCTTCTCATATACCCACACCCAATGGGTGCTGAGATCGTGGCTCTGTGCACCCCTGCTGTCTCCTCATGCACCCACACCCACTTGGTGCTGAGATCGTGGCTCTGAGCACCCCTGCTGTCTCCCCATATACCCACACCCACTAGGTGCTGAGTTCGGGGTTCTGTGTACCCCTGCTGTCTCCTAATGTACCCACACCCACTGGTCGCTGAGATTGTGGCTCTGTGCACCCCTGCTGTCTCCTCATGCACCCACACCCACTGGGTGCTGAGATCGTGGCTCTGTGCACCCCTGCTGTCTCCTCATGTACCCGCACCCACAGGGTGCTGAGATCGTGGCTCTGTGCACCCCTGCTGTCTCCTCATGTACCCGCACCCACAGGGTGCTGAGGTTGTGGCTCTGTGCACCCCTGCTGTCTCCTCATATACCCACACCCACTGGGTGCTGAGATTGTGGCTCTGTGCACCCCTGCTGTCTCCTCATGCACCCACACCCACTGGGTGCTGAGATCGTGGCTCTGAGCACCCCTGCTGTCTCCTCATGTACCCGCACCCACAGGGTGCTGAGATCGTGGCTCTGAGCACCCCTGCTGTCTCCTCATGTACCCGCACCCACAGGGTGCTGAGATCGTGGCTCTGAGCACCCCTACTGTCTCCTCATGTACCCACACCCACTGGGTGCTGAGATTGTGGCTCTGTGCACCCCTGCTGTCTCCTCATGTACCCGCACCCACAGGGTGCTGAGATCGTGGCTCTGAGCACCCCTGCTGTCTCCCCATATACCCACACCCACTAGGTGCTGAGTTCGGGGTTCTGTGTACCCCTGCTGTCTCCTAATGTACCCACACCCACTGGTCGCTGAGATTGTGGCTCTGTGCACCCCTGCTGTCTCCTCATGCACCCACACCCACTAGGTGCTGAGTTCGGGGTTCTGTGTACCCCTGCTGTCTCCTAATGTACCCACACCCACTGGTCGCTGAGATTGTGGCTCTGTGCACCCCTGCTGTCTCCTCATGCACCCACACCCACTAGGTGCTGAGATCGTGGCTCTGTGCACCCCTGCTGTCTCCTCATGCACCCACACCCACTGGGTGCTGAGATGAGAGCTCTGTGCACCCCTGCTCTCTCCTCATGCACCCACACCCACTGGGTGCTGAGATCGGGGCTCTGTGCACCCCTGCTGTCTCCTCATATACCCACACCCACTGGGTGCTGAGATCGTGGCTCTGTGCACCCCTGCTGTCTCCTCATGCACCCACACCCACTTGGTGCTGAGATCGTGGCTCTGTGCACCCCTGCTGTCTCCTCATGCACCCACACCCACTGGGTGCTGAGATCGTGGCTCTGTGCACCCTTGCTGTCTCCTCATATACCCACACCCACTGGGTGCTGAGATCGTGGCTCTGTGCACCCCTGCTGTCTCCTCATGCACCCACACCCACTGGGTGCTGAGATCCGGGCTCTGTGCACCCCTGCTGTCTCCTCATATACCCACACCCACTGGGTGCTGAGATTGTGGCTCTGAGCACCCCTGCTGTCTTCTCATGCACCCACACCCACTGGGTGCTGAGATCGTGGCTCTGAGCACCCCTGCTGTCTCCTCATATACCCACACCCACTGGGTGCTGAGATTGTGGCTCTGTGCACCCCTGCTGTCTCCTCATGCACCCACACCCACTGGGTGCTGAGATCGTGACTCTGAGCACCCCTGCTGTCTCCTCATAGACCCACACCCAATGGGTGCTGAGATCGTGGCTCTGAGCACCCCTGCTGTCTCCCCATATACCCACACCCACTAGGTGCTGAGTTCGGGGTTCTGTGTACCCCTGCTGTCTCCTAATGTACCCACACCCACTGGTCGCTGAGATTGTGGCTCTGTGCACCCCTGCTGTCTCCTCATGCACCCACACCCACTGGGTGCTGAGATCGTGGCTCTGAGCACCCCTGCTGTCTCCTCATATACCCATACCCACTGGGTGCTGAGATTGTGGCTCTGTGCACCCCTGCTGTCTCCTCATGCACCCACACCCACTGGGTGCTGAGATCGTGGCTCTGAGCACCCCTTCTGTCTCCTCATATACCCACACCCACTGGGTGCTGAGATCGTGGCTCTGTGCACCCCTGCTGTCTCCTCATGCACCCACACCCACTGGGTGCTGAGATCGTGGCTCTGTGCACCCCTGCTGTCTCCTCATATACCCACACCCACTGGGTGCTGAGATCGTGGCTCTGTGCACCCCTGCTGTCTCCTCATGCACCCACACCCACTGGGTGCTGAGATCGTGGCTCTGTGCACCCCTGCTGTCTCCTCATATACCCACACCCACTGGGTGCTGAGATCGTGGCTCTGTGCACCCCTGCTGTCTCCTCATGCACCCACACCCACTGGGTGCTGAGATCCGGGCTCTGTGCACCCCTGCTGTCTCCTCATATACCCACACCCACTGGGTGTTGAGATCGTGGCTCTGTGCACCCCTGCTGTCTCCTCATGCACCCACACCCACTGGGTGCTGAGATCGTGGCTCTGAGCACCCCTGCTGTCTCCTCATATACCCACACCCACTGGGTGCTGAGATTGTGGCTCTGTGCACCCCTGCTGTCTCCTCATGCACCCACACCCACTGGGTGCTGAGATCGTGGCTCTGAGCACCCCTGCTGTCTCCTCATATACCCACACCCAATGGGTGCTGAGATCGTGGCTCTGTGCACCCCTGCTGTCTCCTCATGCACCCACACCCACTTGGTGCTGAGATCGTGGCTCTGAGCACCCCTGCTGTCTCCCCATATACCCACACCCACTAGGTGCTGAGTTCGGGGTTCTGTGTACCCCTGCTGTCTCCTAATGTACCCACACCCACTGGTCGCTGAGATTGTGGCTCTGTGCACCCCTGCTGTCTCCTCATGCACCCACACCCACTGGGTGCTGAGATCGTGGCTCTGTGCACCCCTGCTGTCTCCTCATGCACCCATACCCACTGGGTGCTGAGATCAGGGCTCTGTGCACCCCTGCTCTCTCCTCATATACCCACACCCACTGGGTGCTGAGATCGGGGCTCTGTGCACCCCTGCTGTCTCCTCATATACCCACACCCACTGGGTGCTGAGATCGTGGCTCTGTGCACCCCTGCTGTCTCCTCATGCACCCACACCCACTGAGTGCTGAGATCGGGGCTCTGTGCACCCCTGCTGTCTCCTCATGCACCCACACCCACTGGGTGCTGAGATCGGGGCTCTGTGCACCCCTGCTGTCTCCTCATATACTCACACCCACTGGGTGCTGAGATCGTGGCTCTGTGCACCCCTGCTGTCTCCCCATATACCCACACCCACTAGGTGCTGAGTTCGGGGTTCTGTGTACCCCTGCTGTCTCCTAATGTACCCACACCCACTGGTCGCTGAGATTGTGGCTCTGTGCACCTCTGCTGTCTCCTCATCCACCCACACCCACTGGGTGCTGAGATCGTGGCTCTGTGCACCCCTGCTGTCTCCTCATGCACCCACACCCACTGGGTGCTGAGATCGGGGCTCTGTGCACCCCTGCTGTCTCCTCATATACCCTCACCCACTGGGTGCTGAGATCGTGGCTCTGTGCACCCCTGCTGTCTCCTCATGCTCCCACACCCACTTGGTACTGAGATCGTGGCTCTGAGCACCCCTGCTGTCTCCCCATATACCCACACCCACTGGGTGCTGAGATTGTGGCTCTGTGCACCCCTGCTGTCTCCTCATGCACCCACACCCACTGGGTGCTGAGATCGTGGCTCTGAGCACCCCTGCTGTCTCCTCATATACCCACACCCACTGGGTGCTGAGATTGTGGCTCTCTGCACCCCTGCTGTCTCCTCATGCACCCACACCCACTGGGTGCTGAGATCGTGGCTCTGAGCACCCCTTCTGTCTCCTCATATACCCACACCCAATGGGTGCTGAGATCGTGGCTCTGTGCACCCCTGCTGTCTCCTCATGCACCCACACCCACTGGGTGCTGAGATCAGGGCTCTGTGCACCCCTGCTGTCTCCTCATATACCCACACCCACTGGGTGCTGAGATCGTGGCTCTGTGCACCCCTGCTGTCTCCTCATGCACCCACACCCACTGGGTGCTGAGATCCGGGCTCTGTGCACCCCTGCTGTCTCCTCATATACCCACACCCACTGGGTGCTGAGATTGTGGCTCTGTGCACCCCTGCTGTCTCCTCATGCACCCACACCCACTGGGTGCTGAGATCGTGGCTCTGAGCACCCCTGCTGTCTCCTCATATACCCACACCCACTGGGTGCTGAGATTGTGGCTCTGTGCACCCCTGCTGTCTCCTCATGCACCCACACCCACTGGGTGCTGAGATCGTGGCTCTGAGCACCCCTGCTGTCTCCTCATATACCCACACCCAATGGGTGCTGAGATCGTGGCTCTGTGCACCTCTGCTGTCTCCTCATGCACCCACACCCACTTGGTGCTGAGATCGTGGCTCTGAGCACCCCTGCTGTCTCCCCATATACCCACACCCACTAGGTGCTGAGTTCGGGGTTCTGTGTACCCCTGCTGTCTCCTAATGTACCCACACCCACTGGTCGCTGAGATTGTGGCTCTGTGCACCCCTGCTGTCTCCTCATGCACCCACACCCACTGGGTGCTGAGATCGTGGCTCTGTGCACCCCTGCTGTCTCCTCATGCACCCACACCCACTGGGTGCTGAGATCAGGGCTCTGTGCACCCCTGCTCTCTCCTCATATACCCACACCCACTGGGTGCTGAGATCGTGGCTCTGTGCACACCTGCTGTCTCCTCATGCACCCACACCCACTGGGTGCTGAGATCGGGGCTCTGTGCACCACTGCAGTCTCCTCATATACCCACACCCACTGGGTGCTGAGATCGTGGCTCTGTGCACCCCTGCTGTCTCCTCATGCACCCACACCCACTGAGTGCTGAGATCGGGGCTCTGTGCACCCCTGCTGTCTCCTCATGCACCCACACCCACTGGGTGCTGAGATCGGGGCTCTGTGCACCCCTGTTGTCTCCTCATGCACCCACACTCACTGGGTGCTAAGATCGTGGCTCTGAGCACCCCTGCTGTCTCCCCATATACCCACACCCACTAGGTGCTGAGTTCGGGGTTCTGTGTACCCCTGCTGTCTCCTAATGTACCCACACCCACTGGTCCCTGAGATCGTGGCTCTGTGCACCCCTGCTGTCTCCTCATGCACCCACACCCACTGGGGGCTGAGATCGGGGCTCTGTGCACCCCTGCTGTCTCCTCATATACCCACACCCACTGGGTGCTGAGATCGTGGCTCTGTGCACCCCTGTTATCTCCTCATATACCCACACCCACTGGGTGCTGAGATCGTGGCTCTGTGCACCCCTGCTGTCTCCTCATATACCCACACCCACTGGGTGCTGAGATCGTGACTCTGTGCACCCCTGCTGTCTCCTCATGTACCCACACCCACTGGGTGCTGAGATCGTGGCTCTGTTCACCCCTGCTGTCTCCTCATATACCCACACCCACTGGGTGCTGAGATCGTGGCTCTGTGCACCCCTGCTGTCTCCTCATGCACCCACACCCACTGGGTGCTGAGATCGTGGCTCTGTGCACCCCTGCTGTCTCCTCATATACCCACACCCACTGGGTGTTGAGATCGTGGCTCTGTGCACCCCTGCTGTCTCCTCATGCACCCACACCCACTGGGTGCTGAGATCGGGGCTCTGTGCACCCCTGCTGTCTCCTCATATACCCACACCCACTGTGTGCTGAGATTGTGGCTCTGTGCACCCCTGCTGTCTCCTCATGCACCCACACCCACTGGGTGCTGAGATCGTGGCTCTGAGCACCCCTGCTGTCTCCTCATATACCCACACCCACTGGGTGCTGAGATTGTGGCTCTGTGCACCCCTGCTGTCTCCTCATGCACCCACACCCACTGGGTGCTGAGATCGTGGCTCTGAGCACCCCTTCTGTCTCCTCATATACCCACACCCAATGGGTGCTGAGATCGTGGCTCTGTGCATCCCTGCTGTCTCCTCATGCAACCACACCCACTTGGTGCTGAGATCGTGGCTCTGAGCACCCCTGCTGTCTCCCCATATACCCACACCCACTAGGTTCTGAGTTCGGGGTTCTGTGTACCCCTGCTGTCTCCTAATGTACCCACACCCACTGGTCGCTGAGATTGTGGCTCTGTGCACCCCTGCTGTCTTCTCATGCACCCACACCCACTGGGTGCTGAGATCGGGGCTCTGTGCACCCCTGCTGTCTCCTCATGCACCCACACCCACTGGGTGCTGAGATCGGGGCTCTGTGCACCCCTGCTGTCTCCTCATATACCCTCACCCACTGGGTGCTGATATCGTGGCTCTCTGCACCCCTGCTGTCTCCTCATGCACCCACACCCACTTGGTACTGAGATCGTGGCTCTGAGCACCCCTGCTGTCTCCCCATATACCCACACCCACTGGGTGCTGAGTTTGTGGCTCTGTGCACCCCTGCTGTCTCCTCATTCACCCACACCCACTGGGTGCTGAGATCGTGGCTCTGAGCACTCCTGCTGTCTCCTCATATACCCACACCCACTGGGTGCTGAGATTGTGGCTCTCTGCACCCCTGCTGTCTCCTCATGCACCCACACCCACTGGGTGCTGAGATCGTGGCTCTGAGCACCCCTTCTGTCTCCTCATATACCCACACCCAATGGGTGCTGAGATCGTGGCTCTGAGCACCCCTGCTGTCTCCTCATATACCCGCACTCACAGGGTGCTGAGATCGTGGCTCTGAGCACCCCTGCTGTCTCCTCATGTACCCACACCCACTGGGTGCTGAGATTGTGGCTCTGTGCACCCCTGCTGTCTCCTCATGTACCCGCACCCACAGGGTGCTGAGATCGTGGCTCTGAGCACCCCTGCTGTCTCCTCATATACCCACACCCACTGGGTGCTGAGATCGTGGCTCTGAGCACCCCTGCTGTCTCCTCATGTACCCGCACCCACAGGGTGCTGAGATCGCGACTCTGTGCACCCCTGCTGTCTCCTCATGCACCCACACCCACTGGGTGCTGAGATCGTGGCTCTGAGCACCCCTGCTGTCTCCTCATGTACCCGCACCCACAGGGTGCTGAGATCGCGACTCTGTGCACCCCTGCTGTCTCCTCATGCACCCACACCCACTTGGTGCTGAGATCGTGGCTCTGAGCACCCCTGCTGTCTCCCCATATACCCACACCCACTAGGTGCTGAGTTCGGGGTTCTGTGTACCCCTGCTGTCTCCTAATGTACCCACACCCACTGGTCGCTGAGATTGTGGCTCTGTGCACCCCTGCTGTCTCCTCATGCACCCACACCCACTGGGTGCTGAGATCAGAGCTCTGTGCACCCCTGCTCTCTCCTCATGCACCCACACCCACTGGGTGCTGAGATCGGGGCTCTGTGCACCCCTGCTGTCTCCTCATATACCCACACCCACTGGGTGCTGAGATCGTGGCTCTGTGCACCCCTGCTGTCTCCTCATGCTCCCACACCCACTGGGTGCTGAGATCGTGGCTCTGTGCACCCCTGCTGTCTCCTCATGCACCCACACCCACTGGGTGCTGAGATCGTGGCTCTGTGCACCCTTGCTGTCTCCTCATATACCCACACCCACTGGGTGCTGAGATCGTGGCTCTGTGCACCCCTGCTGTCTCCTTATGCACCCACACCCACTGGGTGCTGAGATCCGGGCTCTGTGCACCCCTGCTGTCTCCTCATATACCCACACCCACTGGGTGCTGAGATTGTGGCTCTGAGCACCCCTGCTGTCTCCTCATGCACCCACACCCACTGGGTGCTGAGATCGTGGCTCTGAGCACCCCTGCTGTCTCCTCATATACCCACACCCACTGGGTGCTGAGATTGTGGCTCTGTGCACCCCTGCTGTCTCCTCATGCACCCACACCCAATGGATGCTGAGATCGTGGCTCTGTGCACCCCTGCTGTCTCCTCATGCACCGACACCCACTTGGTGCTGAGATCGTGGCTCTGAGCACCCCTGCTGTCTCCCCATATACCCACACCCACTAGGTGCTGAGTTCGGGGTTCTGTGTACCCTGCTGTCTCCTAATGTACCCACACCCACTGGTCGCTGAGATTGTGGCTCTGTGCACCCTTGCTGTCTCCTCATATACCCACACCCACTGGGTGCTGAGATCGTGGCTCTGTGCACCCCTGCTGTCTCCTCATGCACCCACACCCACTGGGTGCTGAGATCGTGGCTCTGAGCACCCCTGCTGTCTCCTCATGTACCCGCACCCACAGGGTGCTGAGATCGCGACTCTGTGCACCCCTGCTGTCTCCTCATGCACCCACACCCACTTGGTGCTGAGATCGTGGCTCTGAGCACCCCTGCTGTCTCCCCATATACCCACACCCACTAGGTGCTGAGTTCGGGGTTCTGTGTACCCCTGCTGTCTCCTAATGTACCCACACCCACTGGTCGCTGAGATTGTGGCTCTGTGCACCCCTGCTGTCTCCTCATGCACCCACACCCACTGGGTGCTGAGATCAGAGCTCTGTGCACCCCTGCTCTCTCCTCATGCACCCACACCCACTGGGTGCTGAGATCGGGGCTCTGTGCACCCCTGCTGTCTCCTCATATACCCACACCCACTGGGTGCTGAGATCGTGGCTCTGTGCACCCCTGCTGTCTCCTCATGCTCCCACACCCACTGGGTGCTGAGATCGTGGCTCTGTGCACCCCTGCTGTCTCCTCATGCACCCACACCCACTGGGTGCTGAGATCGTGGCTCTGTGCACCCTTGCTGTCTCCTCATATACCCACACCCACTGGGTGCTGAGATCGTGGCTCTGTGCACCCCTGCTGTCTCCTTATGCACCCACACCCACTGGGTGCTGAGATCCGGGCTCTGTGCACCCCTGCTGTCTCCTCATATACCCACACCCACTGGGTGCTGAGATTGTGGCTCTGAGCACCCCTGCTGTCTCCTCATGCACCCACACCCACTGGGTGCTGAGATCGTGGCTCTGAGCACCCCTGCTGTCTCCTCATATACCCACACCCACTGGGTGCTGAGATTGTGGCTCTGTGCACCCCTGCTGTCTCCTCATGCACCCACACCCAATGGGTGCTGAGATCGTGGCTCTGTGCACCCCTGCTGTCTCCTCATGCACCGACACCCACTTGGTGCTGAGATCGTGGCTCTGAGCACCCCTGCTGTCTCCCCATATACCCACACCCACTAGGTGCTGAGTTCGGGGTTCTGTGTACCCCTGCTGTCTCCTAATGTACCCACACCCACTGGTCGCTGAGATTGTGGCTCTGTGCACCCTTGCTGTCTCCTCATATACCCACACCCACTGGGTGCTGAGATCGTGGCTCTGTGCACCCCTGCTGTCTCCTCATGCACCCACACCCACTGGGTGCTGAGATCCGGGTTCTGTGCACCCCTGCTGTCTCCTCATATACCCACACCCACTGGATGCTGAGATTGTGGCTCTGAGCACCCCTGCTGTCTCCTCATGCACCCACACCCACTGGGTGCTGAGATCGTGGCTCTGAGCACCCCTGCTGTCTCCTCATATACCCACACCCACTGGGTGCTGAGATTGTGGCTCTGTGCACCCCTGCTGTCTCCTCATGCACCCACACCCAATGGGTGCTGAGATCGTGGCTCTGTGCACCCCTGCTGTCTCCTCATGCACCGACACCCACTTGGTGCTGAGATCGTGGCTCTGAGCACCCCTGCTGTCTCCCCATATACCCACACCCACTAGGTGCTGAGTTCGGGGTTCTGTGTACCCCTGCTGTCTCCTAATGTACCCACACCCACTGGTCGCTGAGATTGTGGCTCTGTGCACCCCTGCTGTCTCCTCATGCACCCACACCCACTGGGTGCTGAGATCGTGGCTCTGAGCACCCCTGCTGTCTCCTCATATACCCATACCCACTGGGTGCTGAGATTGTGGCTCTGTGCACCCCTGCTGTCTCCTCATGCACCCACACCCACTGGGTGCTGAGATCGTGGCTCTGAGCACCCCTTCTGTCTCCTCATATACCCACACCCACTGGGTGCTGAGATCGTGGCTCTGTGCACCCCTGCTGTCTCCTCATGCACCCACACCTACTGGGTGCTGAGATCGTGGCTCTGTGCACCCCTGCTGTCTCCTCATATACCCACACCCACTGGGTGCTGAGATCGTGGCTCTGTGCACCCCTGCTGTCTCCTCATGCACCCACACCCACTGGGTGCTGAGATCGTGGCTCTGTGCACCCCTACTGTCTCCTCATATACCCACACCCACTGGGTGCTGAGATCGTGGCTCTGTGCACCCCTGCTGTCTCCTCATGCACCCACACCCACTGGGTGCTGAGATCCGGGCTCTGTGCACCCCTGCTGTCTCCTCATATACCCACACCCACTGGGTGTTGAGATCGTGGCTCTGTGCACCCCTGCTGTCTCCTCATGCACCCACACCCACTGGGTGCTGAGATCCGGGCTCTGTGCACCCCTGCTGTCTCCTCATATACCCACACCCACTGGGTGCTGAGATTGTGGCTCTGTGCACCCCTGCTGTCTCCTCATGCACCCACACCCACTGGGTGCTGAGATCGTAGCTCTGAGCACCCCTGCTGTCTCCTCATATACCCACACCCACTGGGTGCTGAGATTGTGGCTCTGTGCACCCCTGCTGTCTCCTCATGCACCCACACCCACTGGGTGCTGAGATCGTGGCTCTGAGCACCCCTGCTGTCTCCTCATATACCCACACCCAATGGGTGCTGAGATCGTGGCTCTGTGCACCCCTGCTGTCTCCTCATGCACCCACACCCACTTGGTGCTGAGATCGTGGCTCTGAGCACCCCTGCTGTCTCCCCATATACCCACACCCACTAGGTGCTGAGTTCGGGGTTCTGTGTACCCCTGCTGTCTCCTAATGTACCCACACCCACTGGTCGCTGAGATTGTGGCTCTGTGCACCCCTGCTGTCTCCTCATGCACCCACACCCACTGGGTGCTGAGATCATGGGTCTGTGCACCCCTGTTGTCTCCTCATGCACCCACACCCACTGGGTGCTGAGATCAGGGCTCTGTGCACCCCTGCTCTCTCCTCATATACCCACACCCACTGGGTGCTGAGATCGTGGCTCTGTGCACACCTGCTGTCTCCTCATGCACCCACACCCACTGGGTGCTGAGATCGGGGCTCTGTGCACCCCTGCAGTCTCCTCATATGCCCACACCCACTGGGTGCTGAGATCGTGGCTCTGTGCACCCCTGCTGTCTCCTCATGCACCCACACCCACTGAGTGCTGAGATCGTGGCTCTGTGCACCCCTGCTGTCTCCTCATGCACCCACACCCACTGGGTGCTGAGATCGGGGCTCTGTGCACCCCTGCTGTCTCCTCATATACCCACACCCACTGGGTGCTGAGATCGTGGCTCTGTGCACCCCTGCTGTCTCCCCATATACCCACACCCACTAGGTGCTGAGTTCGGGGTTCTGTGTACCCCTGCTGTCTCCTAATGTACCCACACCCACTGGTCGCTGAGATTGTGGCTCTGTGCACCTCTGCTGTCTCCTCATGCACCCACACCCACTGGGTGCTGAGATCGTGGCTCTGTGCACCCCTGCTGTCTCGTCATGCACCCACACCCACTGGGTGCTGAGATCGGGGCTCTGTGCACCCCTGCTGTCTCCTCATATACCCTCACCCACTGGGTGCTGAGATCGTGGCTCTGTGCACCCCTGCTGTCTCCTCATGCACCCACACCCACTTGGTACTGAGATCGTGGCTCTGAGCACCCCTGCTGTCTCCCCATATACCCACACCCACTGGGTGCTGAGATTGTGGCTCTGTGTACCCCTGCTGTCTCCTCATGCACCCACACCCACTGGGTGCTGAGATCGTGGCTCTGAGCACCCCTGCTGTCTCCTCATATACCCACACCCACTGGGTGCTGAGATTGTGGCTCTCTGCACCCCTGCTGTCTCCTCATGCACCCACACCCACTGGGTGCTGAGATCGTGGCTCTGAGCACCCCTTCTGTCTCCTCATATACCCACACCCAATGGGTGCTGAGATCGTGGCTTTGTGCACCCCTGCTGTCTCCTCATGCACCCACACCCACTGGGTGCTGAGATCAGGGCTCTGTGCACCCCTGCTGTCTCCTCATATACCCACACCCACTGGGTGCTGAGATCGTGGCTCTGTGCACCCCTGCTGTCTCCTCATGCACCCACACCCACTGGGTGCTGACATCCGGGCTCTGTGCACCCCTGCTGTCTCCTCATATACCCACACCCACTGGGTGCTGAGATTGTGGCTCTGTGCACCCCTGCTGTCTCCTCATGCACCCACACCCACTGGGTGCTGAGATCGTGGCTCTGAGCACCCCTGCTGTCTCCTCATATACCCACACCCACTGGGTGCTGAGATCGTGGCTCTGTGCACCCCTGCTGTCTCCTCATGCACCCACACCCACTGGGTGCTGAGATCGTGGCTCTGAGCACCCCTGCTGTCTCCTCATATACCCACACCCAATGGGTGCTGAGATCGTGGCTCTGTGCACCCCTGCTGTCTCCTCATGCACCCACACCCACTTGGTGCTGAGATCGTGGCTCTGAGCACCCCTGCTGTCTCCCCATATACCCACACCCACTAGGTGCTGAGTTCGGGGTTCTGTGTACCCCTGCTGTCTCCTAATGTACACACACCCACTGGTCGCTGAGATTGTGGCTCTGTGCACCCCTGCTGTCTCCTCATGCACCCACACCCACTGGGTGCTGAGATCGTGGCTCTGTGCACCCCTGCTGTCTCCTCATGCACCCACACCCACTGGGTGCTGAGATCAGGGCTCTGTGCACCCCTGCTCTCTCCTCATATACCCACACCCACTGGGTGCTGAGATCGTGGCTCTGTGCACACCTGCTGTCTCCTCATGCACCCACACCCTCTGGGTGCTGAGATTGGGGCTCTGTGCACCCCTGCAGTCTCCTCATATACCCACACCCACTGGGTGCTGAGATCGTGGCTCTGTGCACCCCTGCTGTCTCCTCATGCACCCACACCCACTGAGTGCTGAGATCGTGGCTCTGTGCACCCCTGCTGTCTCCTCATGCACCCACACCCACTGGGTGCTGAGATCGGGGCTCTGTGCACCCCTGTTGTCTCCTCATGCACCCACACTCACTGGGTGCTAAGATCGTGGCTCTGAGCACCCCTGCTGTCTCCCCATATACCCACACCCACTAGGTGCTGAGTTCGGGGTTCTGTGTACCCCTGCTGTCTCCTAATGTACCCACACCCACTGGTCCCTGAGATCATGGCTCTGTGCACCCCTGCTGTCTCCTCATGCACCCACACCCACTGGGGGCTGAGATCGGGGCTCTGTGCACCCCTGCTGTCTCCTCATATACCCACACCCACTGGGTGCTGAGATCGTGGCTCTGTGCACCCCTGTTATCTCCTCATATACCCACACCCACTGGGTGCTGAGATCGTGGCTCTGTGCACCCCTGCTGTCTCCTCATCCACCCACACCCACTGGGTGCTGAGATCATGGCTCTGTGCACCCCTGCTGTCTCCTCATGCACCCACACCCACTGGGTGCTGAGATCAGAGCTCTGTGCACCCCTGCTCTCTCCTCATATACCCACATCCACTGGGTGCTGAGATCGTGGCTCTGTGCACACCTGCTGTCTCCTCATGCACCCACACCCACTGGGTGCTGAGATCGGGGCTCTGTGCACCCCTGCAGTCTCCTCATATACCCACACCCACTGGGTGCTGAGATCGTGGCTCTGTGCACCCCTGCTGTCTCCTCATGCACCCACACCCACTGAGTGCTGAGATCGGGGCTCTGTGCACCCCTGCTGTCTCCTCATGCACCCACACCCACTGGGTGCTGAGATCGGGGCTCTGTGCACCCCTGCTGTCTCCTCATATACCCACACCCACTGGGTGCTGAGATCGTGGCTCTGTGCACCCCTGCTGTCTCCCCATATACCCACACCCACTAGGTGCTGAGTTCGGGGTTCTGTGTACCCCTGCTGTCTCCTAATGTACCCACACCCACTGGTCGCTGAGATTGTGGCTCTGTGCACCTCTGCTGTCTCCTCATGCACCCACACCCACTGGGTGCTGAGATCGTGGCTCTGTGCACCCCTGCTGTCTCCTCATGCACCCACACCCACTGGGTGCTGAGATCGGGGCTCTGTGCACCCCTGCTGTCTCCTCATATACCCTCACCCACTGGGTGCTGAGATCGTGGCTCTGTGCACCCCTGCTGTCTCCTCATGCACCCACACCCACTTGGTACTGAGATCGTGGCTCTGAGCACCCCTGCTGTCTCCCCATATACCCACACCCACTGGGTGCTGAGATTGTGGCTCTGTGTACCCCTGCTGTCTCCTCATGCACCCACACCCACTGGGTGCTGAGATCGTGGCTCTGAGCACCCCTGCTGTCTCCTCATATACCCACACCCACTGGGTGCTGAGATTGTGGCTCTCTGCACCCCTGCTGTCTCCTCATGCACCCACACCCACTGGGTGCTGAGATCGTGGCTCTGAGCACCCCTTCTGTCTCCTCATATACCCACACCCAATGGGTGCTGAGATCGTGGCTCTGTGCACCCCAGCTGTCTCGTCATGCACCCACACCCACTGGGTGCTGAGATCAGGGCTCTGTGCACCCCTCCTGTCTCCTCATATACCCACACCCACTGGGTGCTGAGATCGTGGCTCTGTGCACCCCTGCTGTCTCCTCATGCACCCACACCCACTGGGTGCTGACATCCGGGCTCTGTGCACCCCTGCTGTCTCCTCATATACCCACACCCACTGGGTGCTGAGATTGTGGCTCTGTGCACCCCTGCTGTCTCCTCATGCACCCACACCCACTGGGTGCTGAGATCGTGGCTCTGAGCACCCCTGCTGTCTCCTCATATACCCACACCCACTGGGTGCTGAGATTGTGGCTCTGTGCACCCCTGCTGTCTCCTCATGCACCCACACCCTCTGGGTGCTGAGATCGTGGTTCTGAGCACCCCTGCTGTCTCCTCATATACCCACACCCAATGGGTGCTGAGATCGTGGCTCTGTGCACCCCTGCTGTCTCCTCATGCACCCACACCCACTTGGTGCTGAGATCGTGGCTCTGAGCACCCCTGCTGTCTCCCCATATACCCACACCCACTAGGTGCTGAGTTCGGGGTTCTGTGTACCCCTGCTGTCTCCTAATGTACACACACCCACTGGTCGCTGAGATTGTGGCTCTGTGCACCCCTGCTGTCTCCTCATGCACCCACACCCACTGGGTGCTGAGATCGTGGCTCTGTGCACCCCTGCTGTCTCCTCATGCACCCACACCCACTGGGTGCTGAGATCAGGGCTCTGTGCACCCCTGCTCTCTCCTCATATACCCACACCCACTGGGTGCTGAGATCGTGGCTCTGTGCACACCTGCTGTCTCCTCATGCACCCACACCCACTGGGTGCTGAGATCGGGGCTCTGTGCACCCCTGCAGTCTCCTCATATACCCACACCCACTGGGTGCTGAGATCGTGGCTCTGTGCACCCCTGCTGTCTCCTCATGCACCCACACCCACTGCGTGCTGAGATCGTGGCTCTGTGCACCCCTGCTGTCTCCTCATGCACCCACACCCACTGAGTGCTGAGATCGTGGCTCTGTGCACCCCTGCTGTCTCCTCATGCACCCACACCCACTGGGTGCTGAGATCGGGGCTCTGTGCACCCCTGTTGTCTCCTCATGCACCCACACTCACTGGGTGCTAAGATCGTGGCTCTGAGCACCCCTGCTGTCTCCCCATATACCCACACCCACTAGGTGCTGAGTTCGGGGTTCTGTGTACCCCTGCTGTCTCCTAATGTACCCACACCCATTGGTCCCTGAGATCATGGCTCTGTGCACCCCTGCTGTCTCCTCATGCACCCACACCCACTGGGGGCTGAGATCGTGGCTCTGTGCACCCCTGCTGTCTCCTCATATACCCACACCCACTGGGTGCTGAGATCGTGACTCTGTGCACCCCTGCTGTCTCCTCATGTACCCACACCCACTGGGTGCTGAGATCGTGGCTCTGTTCACCCCTGCTGTCTCCTCATATACCCACACCCACTGGGTGCTGAGATCGTGGCTCTGTGCACCCCTGCTGTCTCCTCATGCACCCACACCCACTGGGTGCTGAGATCGTGGCTCTGTGCACCCCTGCTGTCTCCTCATATACCCACACCCACTGGGTGCTGAGATCGTGGCTCTGTGCACCCCTGCTGTCTCCTCATGCACCCACACCCACTGGGTGCTGAGATCGGGGCTCTGTGCACCCCTGCTGTCTCCTCATATACCCACACCCACTGGGTGCTGAGATTGTGGCTCTGTGCACCCCTGCTGTCTCCTCATGCACCCACACCCACTGGGTGCTGAGATCGTGGCTCTGAGCACCCCTGCTGTCTCCTCATATACCCACACCCACTGGGTGCTGAGATTGTGGCTCTGTGCACCCCTGCTGTCTCCTCATGCACCCACACCCACTGGGTGCTGAGATCGTGGCTCTGAGCACCCCTTCTGTCTCCTCATATACCCACACCCAATGGGTGCTGAGATCGTGGCTCTGTGCATCCCTGCTGTCTCCTCATGCAACCACACCCACTTGGTGCTGAGATCGTGGCTCTGAGCACCCCTGCTGTCTCCCCATATACCCACACCCACTAGGTTCTGAGTTCGGGATTCTGTGTACCCCTGCTGTCTCCTAATGTACCCACACCCACTGGTCGCTGAGATTGTGGCTCTGTGCACCCCTGCTGTCTTCTCATGCACCCACACCCACTGGGTGCTGAGATCGGGGCTCTGTGCACCCCTGCTGTCTCCTCATATACCCTCACCCACTGGGTGCTGAGATCGTGGCTCTCTGCACCCCTGCTGTCTCCTCATGCACCCACACCCACTTGGTACTGAGATCGTGGCTCTGAGCACCCCTGCTGTCTCCCCATATACCCACACCCACTGGGTGCTGAGATTGTGGCTCTGTGCACCCCTGCTGTCTCCTCATTCACCCACACCCACTGGGTGCTGAGATCGTGGCTCTGAGCACTCCTGCTGTCTCCTCATATACCCACACCCACTGGGTGCTGAGATTGTGGCTCTCTGCACCCCTGCTGTCTCCTCATGCACCCACACCCACTGGGTGCTGAGATCGTGGCTCTGAGCACCCCTTCTGTCTCCTCATATACCCACACCCAATGGGTGCTGAGATCGTGGCTCTGTGCACCCCTGCTGTCTCCTCATGCACCCACACCCACTGGGTGCTGAGATCAGGGCTCTGTGCACCCCTGCTGTCTCCTCATATACCCACACCCACTGGGTGCTGAGATCGTGGCTCTGTGCACCCCTGCTGTCTCCTCATGCACCCACACCCACTGGGTGCTGAGATCCGGGTTCTGTGCACCCCTGCTGTCTCCTCATATACCCACACCCACTGGGTGCTGAGATTGTGGCTCTGTGCACCCCTGCTGTCTCCTCATGCACCCACACCCACTGGGTGCTGAGATCGTGGCTCTGAGCACCCCTGCTGTCTCCTCATATACCCACACCCACTGGGTGCTGAGATTGTGGCTCTGTGCACCCCTGCTGTCTCCTCATATACCCACACCCAATGGGTGCTAAGATCGTGGCTCTGTGCACCCCTGCTGTCTCCTCATGCACCCACACCCACTTGGTGCTGAGATCGTGGCTCTGAGCACCCCTTCTGTCTCCTCATGCACCCACACCCACTGGGTGCTGAGATCGTGGCTCTGAGCACCCCTGCTGTCTCCTCATATACCCACACCCAATGGGTGCTGAGATCGTGGCTCTGTGCACCTCTGCTGTCTCCTCATGCACCCACACCCACTTGGTGCTGAGATCGTGGCTCTGAGCACCCCTGCTGTCTCCCCATATACCCACACCCACTAGGTGCTGAGTTCGGGGTTCTGTGTACCCCTGCTGTCTCCTAATGTACCCACACCCACTGGTCGCTGAGATTGTGGCTCTGTGCACCCCTGCTGTCTCCTCATGCACCCACACCCACTGGGTGCTGAGATCGTGGCTCTGTGCACCCCTGCTGTCTCCTCATGCACCCACACCCGCTGGGTGCTGAGATCAGGGCTCTGTGCACCACTGCTCTCTCCTCATATACCCACACACACTGGGTGCTGAGATCGTGGCTCTGTGCACACCTGCTGTCTCCTCATGCACCCACACCAACTGGGTGCTGAGATTGGGGCTCTGTGCACCCCTGCAGTCTCCTCATATACCCACACCCACTGGGTGCTGAGATCGTGGCTCTGTGCACACCTGCTGTCTCCTCATGCACCCACTGAGTGCTGAGATCGGGGCTCTGTGCACCCCTGCTGTCTCCTCATGCACCCACACCCACTGGGTGCTGAGATCGGGGCTCTGTGCACCCCTGTTGTCTCCTCATGCACCCACACCCACTGGGTGCTGAGATAGTGGCTCTGAGCACCCCTGCTGTCTCCCCATATACCCACACCCACTAGGTGCTGAGTTCGGGGTTCTGTGTACCTCTGCTGTCTCCTAATGTACCCACACCCACTGGTCGCTGAGATTGTGGCTCTGTGCACCCCTGCTGTCTACTCATGCACCCACACCCACTGGGTGCTGAGATCGTGGCTCTGTGCACCCCTGCTGTCTCCTCATGCACCCACACCCACTGGGTGCTGAGATCGGGGCTCTGTGCACCGCTGCTGTCTCCTCATATACCCACACCCACTGGGTGCTGAGATCGTGGCTCTGTGCACCCCTGTTATCTCCTCATATACCCACACCCACTGGGTGCTGAGATCGTGGCTCTGTGCACCCCTGCTGTCTCCTCATATACCCACACCCACTGGGTGCTGAGATCGTGGCTCTGTGCACCCCTGCTGTCTCCTCATGTACCCACACCCACTGGGTGCTGAGATCGTGGCTCTGTGCACCCCTGCTGTCTCCTCATATACCCACACCCACTGGGTGCTGAGATCGTGGCTCTGTGCACCCCTGCTGTCTCCTCATGCACCCACACCCACTGGGTGCTGAGATCGGGGCTCTGTGCACCCCTGCTGTCTCCTCATATACCCACACCCACTGGGTGCTGAGATCGGGGCTCTGTGCACCCCTGTTATGTCCTCATATACCCACACCCACTGGGTGCTGAGATCGTGGCTCTGTGCACCCCTGCTGTCTCCTCATATACCCACACCCACTGGGTGCTGAGATCGTGGCTCTGTGCACCCCTGCTGTCTCCTCATATACCCACACCCACTGGGTGCTGAGATCGTGGCTCTGTGCACCCCTGTTATCTCCTCATATACCCACACCCACTGGGTGCTGAGATCGTGACTCTGTGCACCCCTGCTGTCTCCTCATGTACCCACACCCACTGGGTGCTGAGATCGTGGCTCTGTGCACCCCTGCTGTCTCCTCATATACCCACACCCACTGGGTGCTGAGATCGTGGCTCTGTGCACCCCTGCTGTCTCCTCATGCACCCACACCCACTGGGTGCTGAGATCGTGGCTCTGTGCACCCCTGCTGTCTCCTCATATACCCACACCCACTGGGTGCTGAGATCGTGGCTCTGTGCACCCCTGCTGTCTCCTCATGCACCCACACCCACTGGGTGCTGAGATCGGGGCTCTGTGCACCGCTGCTGTCTCCTCATATACCCACACCCACTGGGTGCTGAGATTGTGGCTCTGTGCACCCCTGCTCTCTCCTCATGCACCCACACCCAGTGGGTGCTGAGATCGTGGCTCTGAGCACCCCTGCTGTCTCCTCATATACCCACACCCACTGGTGCTGAGATTGTGGCTCTGTGCACCCCTGCTGTCTCCTCATGCACCCACACCCACTGGGTGCTGAGATCGTGGCTCTGAGCACCCCTTCTGTCTCCTCATATACCCACACCCACTGGGTGCTGAGATCGTGGCTCTGTGCACCCCTGCTGTCTCCTCATGCACCCACACCCACTTGGTGCTGAGATCGTTGCTCTGAGCACCCCTGCTGTCTCCCCATATACCCACACCCACTAGGTGCTGAGTTCGGGGTTCTGTGTACCCCTGCTGTCTCCTAATGTACCCACACCCACTTGTCGCTGAGATTGTGGCTCTGTGCACCCCTGCTGTCTCCTCATGCACCCACACCCACTGGGTGCTGAGATCTGGGCTCTGTGCACCCCGGCTGTCTCCTCATGCACCCACACCCACTGGGTGCTGAGATCGGGGCTCTGTGCACCCCTGCTGTCTCCTCATATACCCTCACCCACTGGGTGCTGAGATCGTGGCCCTGTGCACTCCTGCTGTCTCCTCATGCACCCACACCCACTGGTTGCTGAGATCATGGCTCTGTGCACCCCTGCTGTCTCCTCATGCACCCACACCCACTTGGTGCTGAGATCGTGGCTCTGAGCACCCCTGCTGTCTCCCCATATGCCCACACCCACTGGGTGCTGAGATTGTGGCTCTCTGCACCCCTACTGTCTCCTCATGCACCCACACCCACTGGGTGCTGAGATCGTGGCTCTGAGCAACCCTGCTGTCTCCTCATATACCCACACCCACTGGGTGCTGAGATTGTGGCTCTGTGCACCCCTGCTGTCTCCTCATGCACCCACACCCACTGGGTGCTGAGATCGTGGCTCTGAGCACCCCTTCTGTCTCCTCATATACCCACACCCAATGGGTGCTGAGATCGTGGCTCTGTGCACCCCTGCTGTCTCCTCATGCACCCACACCCACTTGGTGCTGAGATCATGGCTCTGAGCACCCCTACTGTCTCCCCATATACCCACACCCACAAGGTGCTTAGTTCAGGGTTCTGTGTACCCCTACTGTCTCCTAATGTACCCACACCCACTAGTCGCTGAGATTGTGGCTCTGTGCACCCCTGCTGTCTCCTGATGCACCCACACCCACTGGGTGCTGAGATCGTGGCTCTGTGCACCCCTGCTGTCTCCTCATGCACCCACACCCACTGGGTGCTGAGATCGGGGCTCTGTGCACCCCTGCTGTCTCCTCATATACCCACACCCACTGGGTGCTGAGATCGTAGCACTGTGCACCCCTGCTGTCTCCTCATGCACCCACACCCACTGGGTGCTGAGATCGGGGCTCTGTGCACCCCTGCAGTCTTCTCATATACCCACACCCACTGGATGCTGAGATCGTGGCTCTGTGCACCCCTGCTGTCTCCTCATGCACCCACACCCACTGAGTGCTGAGATCGGGGCTCTGTGCACCCCTGCTGTCTCCTCATGCACCCACACCCACTAGGTGCTGAGATCGTGGCTCTGAGCACCCCTGCTGTCTCCTCATATACCCACACCCACTGGGTGCTGAGATCGGGGTTCTGTGCACCCCTGTTGTCTCCTCATGCACCCACACCCACTGGGTGCTGAGATCGTGGCTCTGAGCACCCCTGCTGTCTCCTCATATACCCACACCCACTGGATGCTGAGATCGGGGCTCTGTGCACCCCTGCTGTCTCCTCATGCACCCACACCCACTGGGTGCTGAGATCGTGGCTCTGAGCACCACTGCTGTCTCCTCAAATACCCACACCCACTGGGTGCTGAGATCGGGGCTCTGTGCACCCCTGCTGTCTCCTCATGCACCCACACCCACTGGGTGCTGAGATCGGGGCTGTGTGCACCCCTGCTGTCTCCTAATGTACCCACACCCACTGGGTGCTGAGATCGGGGCTCTGAGCACCCCTGCTGTCTCCTCATATACCCACACCCACTGGATGCTGAGATCGGGGCTCTGTGCACCCCTGCTGTCTCCTCATGCACCCACACCCACTGGGTGCTGAGATCGGGGCTCTGTGCACCCCTGCTGTCTCCTCATGCACCCACACCCACTGGGTGCTGAGATCGTGGCTCTGAGCACCCCTGCTGTCTCCTCATATACCCACACCCACTGGGTGCTGAGATTGGGGCTCTGTGCACCCCTGCTGTCTCCTCATATACCCACACCCACTGGGTGCTGAGATTGTGGCTCTGTGCACCCCTGCTGTCTCCTCATGCACCCACACCCACTTGGTGCTGAGATCGTGGCTCTGAGCACCCCTGCTGTCTCCTCATATACCCACACCCAATGGGTGCTGAGATCGTGGCTCTGTGCACCCCTGCTGTCTCCTCATGCACCCACACCCACTTGATGCTGATATCGTGGCTCTGTGCACCCCTGCTCTCTCCTCATATACCCACACCCACTAGATACTGAGTTCGGGGCTCTGTGCACCCCTGCTGTCTCCTAATGTACCCACACCCACTGGGTACTGAGATTGTGGCTCTGTGCACCCCTGTTGTCTCCTCATGCACCCACACCCACTGGGTGCTGAGATCGTGGCTCTGTGCACCCCTGCTGTCTCCTCATGCACCCACACCCACTCGGTGCTGAGATCGGGGCTCTGTGCACCCCTGCTGTCTCCTCATATACCCACACCCACTGGGTGCTGAGATCGTGACTCTGTGCACCCCTGCTGTCTCCTCAGGCACCCACACCCACTGGGTGCTGAGATCGGGGCTCTGTGCACCCCTGCTGTCTCCTCATATACCCACACCCACTGGGTGCTGAGATCGTGGCTCTGTGCACCCCTGCTGTCTCCTCATGCACCCACACCCACTGGGTGCTGAGATCGGGGCTCTGTGCACCCCTGCTGTCTCCTCATGCACCCACACCCACTGGGTGCTGAGATCGGGGCTCTGTGCACTCCTGTTGTCTCCTCATGCACCCACACCCACTGGGAGCTGAGATCGGGGCTCTGTGCACCCCTGCTGTCTCCTCATGCACCCACACCCACTGGGTGCTGAGATCGGGGCTCTGTGCACCCCTGCTGTCTCCTCATATACCCACACCCACTGGGTGCTGAGATCGTGGCTCTGTGCACCCCTGCTGTCTCCTCATGCACCCACACCCACTGGGTGCTGAGATCGGGGCTCTGTGCACCCCTGCTGTCTCCTTATATACCCACACTCACTGGGTGCTGAGATCGTGGCTCTGTGCACCCCTGCTGTCTCCTCATGCACCCACACCCACTGAGTCCTAAAATCGTGGCTCTGTTCACCCCTGCTGTCTCCTCATGCACCCACACCCACTGGGTGCTGAGATCGTGGCTCTGTGCACCCCTGCTGTCACCTCATATACCCACACCCACTGGGTGCTGAGATTGTGGCTCTGTGCACCCCTGCTGTCTCCTCATGCACCCACACCCACTGGGTGCTGAGATCGTGGCTATGAGCACCCCTGCTGTCTCCTCATATACCCACACCCACTGGGTGCTGAGATTGTGGCTCTGTGCACCCCTGCTGTCTCCTCATGCACCCACACCCACTGGGTGCTGAGATTGTGGCTCTGTGCACCACTGCTGTCTACTCATGCACCCACACCCACTGGGTGCTGAGATCGTGGCTCTGAGCAACCCTGCTGTCTCCTCATATACCCACACCCACTGGGTGCTGAGATCGTGGCTCTGTGCACCCCTGTTATCTCCTCATATACCCACACCCACTGGGTGCTGAGATCGTGGCTCTGTGCACCCCTGCTGTCTCCTCATATACTCACACCCACTGGGTGCTGAGATCGTTACTCTGTGCACCCCTGCTGTCTCCTCATGTACACACACTCACTGGGTGCTGAGAACGTGGCTCTGTGCACCCCTGCTGTCTCCTCATATACCCACACCCACTGGGTGCTTAGATCGTGGCTCTGTGCACCCCTGCTGTCTCCTCATGCACCCACACCCACTGGGTGCTGAGATCGTGGCTCTGTGCACCCCTGCTGTCTCCTCATATACCCACACCCACTGGGTGCTGAGATCGTGGCTCTGTGCACCCCTGCTGTCTCCTCATATACCCTCACCCACTGGGTGCTGAGATCGTGGCCCTGTGCACTCCTGCTGTCTCCTCATGCACCCACACCCACTGGGTGCTGAGATCATGGCTCTGTGCACCCCTGCTGTCTCCTCATGCACCCACACCCACTTGGTGCTGAGATCGTGGCTCTGAGCACCCCTGCTGTCTCCCCATATGCCCACACCCACTGGGTGCTGAGATTGTGGCTCTGTGCACCCCTGCTTTCTCCTCATGCACCCACACCCACTGGGTGCTGAGATCGTGGCTCTGAGCACCCCTGCTGTCTCCTCATATACCCACACCCACTGGGTGCTGAGATTGTGGCTCTGTGCACCCCTGCTGTCTCCTCATGCACCCACACCCACTGGGTGCTGAGATCGTGGCTCTGAGCACCCCTTCTGTCTCCTCATATACCCACACCCAATGGGTGCTGAGATCGTGGCTCTGTGCACCCCTGCTGTCTCCTCATGCACCCACACCCACTTGGTGCTGAGATCATGGCTCTGAGCACCCCTGCTGTCTCCCCATATACCCACACCCACTAGGTGCTTAGTTCAGGGTTCTGTGTACCCCTACTGTCTCCTAATGTACCCACACCCACTAGTCGCTGAGATTGTGGCTCTGTGCACCCCTGCTGTCTCCTCATGCACCCACACCCACTGGGTGCTGAGATCGTGGCTCTGTGCACCCTTGCTGTCTCCTCATGCACCCACACCCACTGGGTGCTGAGATCGTGGCTCTGTGCACCCCTGCTGTCTCCTCATATACCCACACCCACTGGGTGCTGAGATCGTGGCTCTGTGCACCCCTGCTGTCTCCTCATATACCCACACCCACTGGGTGCTGAGATCGTGGCTCTGTGCACCCCTGCTGTCTCCTCATGCACCCACACCCACTGGGTGCTGAGATCGTGGCTCTGTGCACCCCTGCTGTCTCCTCATATACCCACACCCACTGGGTGCTGAGATCGTGGCTCTGTGCACCCCTGCTGTCTCCTCATGCACCCACACCCACTGGGTGCTGAGATCGGGGCTCTGTGCACTCCTGCTGTCTCCTCATATACCCACACTCACTGGGTGCTGAGATCGTGGCTCTGTGCACCCCTGCTGTCTCCTCATGCACCCACACCCACTGAGTCCTGAAATCGTGGCTCTGTGCACCCCTGCTGTCTCCTCATGCACCCACACCCACTGGGTGCTGAGATCGTGGCTCTGTGCACCCCTGCTGTCTCCTCATATACCCACACCCACTGGGTGCTGAGATTGTGGCTCTGTGCACCCCTGCTGTCTCCTCATGCACCCACACCCACTGGGTGCTGAGATCGTGGCTATGAGCACCCCTGCTGTCTCCTCATATACCCACACCCACTGGGTGCTGAGATTGTGGCTCTGTGCACCCCTGCTGTCTCCTCATGCACCCACACCCACTGGGTGCTGAGATTGTGGCTCTGTGCACCCCTGCTGTCTCCTCATGCACCCACACCCACTGGGTGCTGAGAACGTGGCTCTGTGCACCCCTGCTGTCTCCTCATGCACCCACACCCACTGGGTGCTGAGATTGTGGCTCTGTGCACCCCTGCTGTCTCCTCATGCACCCACACCCACTGGGTGCTGAGATCGTGGCTATGAGCACCCCTGCTGTCTCCTCATATACCCACACCCACTGGGTGCTGAGATTGTGGCTCTGTGCACCCCTGCTGTCTCCTCATGCACCCACACCCACTGGGTGCTGAGATTGTGGCTCTGTGAACCCCTGCTGTCTCCTCATGCACCCACACCCACTGGGTGCTGAGATCGTGGCTCTGTGCACCCCTGCTGTCTCCTCATGCACCCACACCCACTGGGTGCTGAGATCGGGGCTCTGTGCACCCCTGCTGTCTCCTCATATACCCACACCCACTGGGTGCTGAGATCGTGGCTCTGTGCACCCCTGCTGTCTCCTCATGCACCCACACCCACTGGGTGCTGAGATCGTGGCTCTGTGCACCCCTGCTGTCTCCTCATATACCCACACCCACTGGGTGCTAAGATCGTGGCTCTGTGCACCCCTGCTGTCTCCTCATGCACCCACACCCACTGGGTGCTGAGATCGGGGCTCTGTGCACTCCTGCTGTCTCCTCATATACCCACACCCACTGGGTGCTGAGATCGTGGCTCTGTGCACCCCTGCTGTCTCCTCATATACCCTCACCCACTGGGTGCTGAGATCGTGGCCCTGTGCACTCCTGCTGTCTCCTCATGCACCCACACCCACTGGGTGCTGAGATCATGGCTCTGTGCACCCCTGCTGTCTCCTCATGCACCCACACCCACTTGGTGCTGAGATCGTGGCTCTGAGCACCCCTGCTGTCTCCCATTATGCCCACACCCACTGGGTGCTGAGATTGTTGCTCTGTGCACCCCTGCTGTCTCCTCATGCACCCACACCCACTGGGTGCTGAGATCGTGGCTCTGAGCACCCCTGCTGTCTCCTCATATACCCACACCCACTGGGTGCTGAGATTGTGGCTCTGTGCACCCCTGCTGTCTCCTCATGCACCCACACCCACTGGGTGCTGAGATCGTGGCTCTGAGCACCCCTTCTGTCTCCTCATATACCCACACCCAATGGGTGCTGAGATCGTGGCTCTGTGCACCCCTGCTGTCTCCTCATGCACCCACACCCACTTGGTGCTGAGATCATGGCTCTGAGCACCCCTGCTGTCTCCCCATATACCCACACCCACTAGGTGCTTAGTTCAGGGTTCTGTGTACCCCTACTGTCTCCTAATGTACCCACACCCACTAGTCGCTGAGATTGTGGCTCTGTGAACCCCTGCTGTCTCCTCATGCACCCACACCCACTGGGTGCTGAGATCGTGGCTCTGTGCACCCCTGCTGTCTCCTCATGCACCCACACCCACTGGGTGCTGAGATCGGGGCTCTGTGCACCCCTGCTGTCTCCTCATATACCCACACCCACTGGGTGCTGAGATCGTGGCTCTGTGCACCCCTGCTGTCTCCTCATGCACCCACACCCACTGGGTGCTGAGATCGTGGCTCTGTGCACCCCTGCTGTCTCCTCATATACCCACACCCACTGGGTGCTAAGATCGTGGCTCTGTGCACCCCTGCTGTCTCCTCATGCACCCACACCCACTGGGTGCTGAGATCGGGGCTCTGTGCACTCCTGCTGTCTCCTCATATACCCACACTCACTGGGTGCTGAGATCGTGGCTCTGTGCACCCCTGCTGTCTCCTCATGCACCCACACCCACTGAGTCCTGAAATCGTGGCTCTGTGCACCCCTGCTGTCTCCTCATGCACCCACACCCACTGGGTGCTGAGATCGTGGCTCTGTGCACCCCTGCTGTCTCCTCATATACCCACACCCACTGGGTGCTGAGATTGTGGCTCTGTGCACCCCTGCTGTCTCCTCATGCACCCACACCCACTGGGTGCTGAGATCGTGGCTATGAGCACCCCTGCTGTCTCCTCATATACCCACACCCACTGGGTGCTGAGATTGTGGCTCTGTGCACCCCTGCTGTCTCCTCATGCACCCACACCCACTGGGTGCTGAGATTGTGGCTCTGTGCACCCCTGCTGTCTCCTCATGCACCCACACCCACTGGGTGCTGAGAACGTGGCTCTGAGCAACCCTGCTGTCTCCTCTTATACCCACACCCACTGGGTGCTGAGATCGTGGCTCTGTGCACCCCTGTTATCTCCTCATATACCCACACCCACTGGGTGCTGAGATCGTGGCTCTGTGCACCCCTGCTGTCTCCTCATATACCCACACCCACTGGGTGCTGAGATCGTTACTCTGTGCACCCCTGCTGTCTCCTCATGTACCCACACCCACTGGGTGCTGAGATCGTGGCTCTGTGCACCCCTGCTGTCTCCTCATATACCCACACCCACTGGGTGCTGAGATCGTGGCTTTGTGCACCCCTGCTGTCTCCTCATGCACCCACACCCACTGGGTGCTGAGATCGTGGCTCTGTGCACCCCTGCTGTCTCCTCATATACCCACACCCACTGGGTGCTGAGATCGTGGCTCTGTGCACCCCTGTTGTCTCCTCATGCACCCACACCCACTGGGTGCTGAGATCGGGGCTCTGTGCACCCCTGCTGTCTCCTCATATACCCACACCCACTGGGTGCTGAGATTGTGGCTCTGTGCACCCCTGCTGTCTCCTCATGCACCCACACCCACTGGGTGCTGAGATCGTGGCTCTGAGCACCCCTGCTGTCTCCTCATATACCCACACGCACTGGGTGCTGAGATTGTGGCTCTGTGCACCCCTGCTGTCTCCTTATGCACCCACACCCACTGGGTGCTGAGATAGTGGCTCTGAGCACCCCTTCTGTCTCCTCATATACCCACACCCAAATGGTGCTGAGATCGTGGCTCTGTGCACCCCTGCTGTCTCCTCATGCACCCACACCCACTTGGTGCTGAGATCGTGGCTCTGAGCACCACTGCTGTCTCCCCATATACCCACACCCACTAGGTGCTGAGTTCGGGGTTCTGTGTACCCCTGCTGTCTCCTAATGTACCCACACCCACTGGTCGCTGAGATTGTGGCTCTGTGCACCCCTGCTGTCTCCTCATGCACCCACACCCACTGGGTGCTGAGATCGTGGCTCTGTGCACCCCTGCTGTCTCCTCATGCACCCACGCCAACTGGGTGCTGAGATCGGGGCTCTGTGCACCCCTGCTGTCTCCTCATATACCCTCACCCACTGGGTGCTGAGATCGTGGCTCTGTGCACCCCTGCTGTCTCTTCATGCACCCACACCCACTTTGTGCTGAGATCGTGGCTCTGTGCACCCCTGCTGTCTCCACATATACCCACACCCACTGGGTGCTGAGATTGTGGCTCTGTGCACCCCTGATTTCTCCTCATGCACCCACATCCACTTGGTGCTGAGATCGTGGCTCTGAGCACCCCTGCTGTCTCCTCATATACCCACACCCAATGGGTGCTGAGATCGTGGCTCTGTGCACCCCTGCTGTCTCCTAATGCACCCACACCCACTTGATGCTGATATCGTGGCTCTGTGCACCCCTGCTGTCTCCTCATATACCCACACCCACTAGGTGCTGAGTTCGGGGCTCTGTGCACCCCTGCTGTCTCCTAATGAACCCACACCCACTGGGTGCTGAGATCGTGGCTCTGTGCACCCCTGCTGTCTCCTCATGCACCGACACCCACTGGGTGCTGAGATCGGGGCTCTGTGCACCCCTGCTGTCTCCTCAGGCACCCACACCCACTGGGTGCTGAGATCGTGGCTCTGTGCACCCCTGCTGTCTCCTCATGCACCCACACCCACTGGGTGCTGAGATCGGGGCTCTGTGCACCCCTGCTGTCTCCTCATGCACCCACACCCACTGGGTGCTGAGATCGGGGCTCTGTGCACTCCTGTTGTCTCCTCATGCACCCACACCCACTGGGAGCTGAGATCGGGGCTCTGTGCACCCCTGCTGTCTCCTCATGCACCCACACCCACTGGGTGCTGAGATCGGGGCTCTGTGCACCCCTGCTGTCTCCTCATATACCCACACCCACTGGGTGCTGAGATCGGGGCTCTGTGCACCCCTGCTGTCTCCTCATGCACCCACACCCACTGGGTGCTGAGATCGGGGCTCTGTGCACCCCTGCTGTCTCCTCATATACCCACACCCACTGGGTGCTGAGATCGTGGCTCTGTGCACCCCTGCTGTCTCCTCATGCACCCACATCCACTGAGTCCTGAGATCGTGGCTCTGTGCAAACCTGCTGTCTCCTCATGCACCCACACCCACTGGGTGCTGAGATCGGGGCTCTGTGCACCCCTGCTGTCTCCTCATATACCCACACCCACTGGGTGCTGAGATTGTGGCTCTGTGCACCCCTGCTGTCTCCTCATGCACCCACACCCACTGGGTGCTGAGATCGTGCCTCTGAGCACCCCTGCTGTCTCCTCATATACCCACACCCACTGGGTGCTGAGATTGTGGCTCTGTGCACCCCTGCTGTCTCCTCATGCACCCACACCCACTTGGTGCTGAGATCGTGGCTCTGAGCACCCCTGCTGTCTCCTCATATACCCACACCCACTAGGTGCTGAGTTCGGGGTTCTGTGTACCCCTGCTGTCTCCTAATGTACCCACACCCACTGGTCGCTGAGATTGTGGCTCTGTGCACCCCTGCTGTCTCCTCATATACCCACACCCACTGGGTGCTGAGATCGTGGCTCTGTGCACCCCTGCTGTCTCCTCATGCACCCACACCCACTGGGTGCTGAGATCTGGGCTCTGTGCACTCCTGCTGTCTCCTCATGCACCCACACCCACTGGGTGCTGAGATCGTGGCTCTGAGCACCCCTGCTGTCTCCTCATATACCCACACCCACTGGGTGCTGAGATCGGGGTTCTGTGCACCCCTCTTGTCTCCTCATGCACCCAAACCCACTGGGTGCTGAGATCGTGGCTCTGAGCACCCCTGCTGTCTCCTCATATACCCACACACACTGGATGCTGAGATCGGGGCTCTGTGCACCCCTACTGTCTCCTCATGCACCCACACCCACTGGGTGCTGAGATCATGGCTCTGAGCACCCCTGCTGTCTCCTCAAATACCCACACCCACTGGGTGCTGAGATCGGGGCTCTGTGCACCCCTGCTGTCTCCTCATGCACCCACACCCACTGGGTGCTGAGATCGGGGCTGTGTGCACCCCTGCTGTCTCCTAATGTACCCACACCCACTGGGTGCTGAGATCGTGGCTCTGAGCACCCCTGCTGTCTCCTCATATACCCACACTCACTGGATGCTGAGATCGGGGCTCTGTGCACCCCTGCTGTCTCCTCATGCACCCACACCCACTGGGTGCTGAGATCGGGGCTCTGTGCACCCCTGCTGTCTCCTCATGCACCCACACCCACTGGGTGCTGAGATCGTGGCTCTGAGCACCCCTGCTGTCTCCTCATATACCCACACCCACTGGGTGCTGAGATTGGGGCTCTGTGCACCCCTGCTGTCTCCTCATATACCCACACCCACTGGGTGCTGAGATTGTGGCTCTGTGCACCCCTGCTGTCTCCTCATGCACCCACACCCACTTGGTGCTGAGATCGTGGCTCTGAGCACCCCTGCTGTCTCCTCATATACCCACACCCAATGGGTGCTGAGATCGTGGCTCTGTGCACCCCTGCTGTCTCCTAATGTACCCGCACCCACTTGATGCTGATATCGTGGCTCTGTGCACCCCTGCTGTCTCCTCATATACCCACACCCACTAGGTGCGGAGTTCGGGGCTCTGTGCACCCCTGCTGTCTCCTAATGTACCCACACCCACTGGGTGCTGAGATTGTGGCTTTGTGCACCCCTGTTGTCTCCTCATGCACCCACACCCACTGGGTGCTGAGATTGTGGCTTTGTGCACCCCTGTTGTCTCCTCATGCACCCACACCCACTGGGTGCTGAGATCGTGGCTCTGTGCACCCCTGCTGTCTCCTCTTGCACCCACACCCACTGGGTGCTGAGATCGGGGCTCTGTGCACCCCTGCTGTCTCCTCAGGCACCCACACCCACTGGGTGCTGAGATCGTGGCTCTGTGCACCCCTGCTGTCTCCTCATGCACCCACACCCACTGGGTGCTGAGATCGTGGCTCTGTGCACCCCTGCTGTCTCCTCATGCACCCACACCCACTGGTTGCTGAGATCGGGGCTCTGTGCACTCCTGTTGTCTCCTCATGCACCCACACCCACTGGGAGCTGAGATCGGGGCTCTGTGCACCCCTGCTGTCTCCTCATGCACCCACACCCACTGGGTGCTGAGATCGGGGCTCTGTGCACCCCTGCTGTCTCCTCATATACCCACACCCACTGGGTGCTGAGATCGTGGCTCTGTGTACCCCTGCTGTCTCCTCATGCACCCACACCCACTGGGTGCTGAGATCGGAGCTCTGTGCACCCCTGCTGTCTCCTCATATACCCACACCCACTGGGTGCTGAGATCGTGGCTCTGTGCACCCCTGTTGTCTCCTAATGTACCCACACCCACTGGTCGCTGAGATTGTGGCTCTGTGCACCCCTGCTGTCTCCTAATGTACCCACACCCACTGGGTGCTGATATTGTGGCTCTGTGCACCCCTGATGTCTCCTAATGTACCCACACCCACTGGGTGGTGAGATCGGGTCTCTGTGCACTCCTGCTGTCTCCTCATGCACCCACACCCACTAGGTGCTGAGATCGGGGCTCTGTGCACCCCTGCTGTCTCCTCTTGTACCCACACCCACTGGATGCTGAGATCGTGGCTCTGAGCACCGCTGCTGTCTCCTCATATACCCACACCCACTGGGTGCTGAGATCGGGGCTCTGTGCACCCCCGCTGTCTCCTATTGTACCCACACCCACTGGTTGCTGAGATTGTGGCTCTGTGCACCCCTGCTGTCTCCTCTTGCACCCACACCCACTGGGTGCTGAGATTGTGGCTCGTGCACCCCTGCTGTCTCCTAATGTACCCACACCCACTGGGTGGTGTGATCGGGGCTCTGTGCACCCCTGCTGTCTCCTCTTGCACCCACACCCACTGGGTGTTGAGATTGTGTCTCTGTGCACCCCTGCTGTCTCCTCATGTACCCACACCCACTGGGTGGTGAGATCGGGGCTCTGTCCACCCCTGCTGTCTCCTCATCTACCTACACCTACTGGGTGCTGAGATCGTGACTCTGTGCACCCCTGCTGTCTCCTCATGCACCCACACCCACTGGTTGCTGAGATTTTGGCTCTGTGCACCCCTGCTGTCTCCTCATGTACCCACATGCACTGATTGCTGAGATTGTGGCTCTGTGCGCCCTTGCTGTCTAATGTACCCACACGCACTGCGTGCTGAGATCGGGGCTCTGTTCACCCCTGCTGTCTCCTCATGTACCCACACCCACTGGATGCTGAGATTGTTGCTTTGTGCACCCCTGCTGTCTCCTAATGTACCCACACCCACTGGGTGGTGAGTTCGGGGCTCTGTGCACCCCTGCTGTCTCCTCATATACCCACACCCACTGGGTGCTGAGATCGTGGCTCTGTGCACCCCTGCTGTCTCCTCATGCACCCACACCCACTGGGTGCTGAGATTGGGGCTCTGTGCACCCCTGCTGTCTCCTCATATACCCACACCCACTGGGTGCTGAGATCGTGGCTCTGTGCACCCCTGCTGTCTCCTCATGCACCCACACCCACTGGGTGCTGAGATCGGGGCTCTGTGCACCCCTGCTGTCTCCTCATGCACCCACACCCACTGGGTGCTGAGATCGGGGCTCTGTGCACCCCTGTTGTCTCCTCATGCACCCACACCCACTGGGTGCTGAGATCGGGGCTCTGTGCACCCCTGTTGTCTCCTCATGCACCCACACCCACTGAGTGCTGAGATCGGGGCACTGTGCACCCCTGCTGTCTCCTCATGTACCCACACCCACTGGGTGCTGAGATCTGGTCTCTGTGCACCCCTGCTGTCTCCTCATGCACCCACACTCACTGGGTGCTGAGATCGTTCCTGAGCACCCCTGCTGTCTCCTCATATACCCTCACCCACTGGGTGCTGAGATTTGGGCTCTGTGCACCCCTGCTGTCTCCTCATGTACCCACACCCACTGGGTGCTGAGATCGGGTCTCTGTGCACCCCTGCTGTCTCCTAATGTACCCACACCCACTGGGTTCTGAGATCGGGCCTCTGTGCACCCCTGCTGTCTCCTAATGTACCCACACCCACTGGGTGGTGAGATCGGGGCTCTGTGCACTCCTGCTGTCTCCTCATGTACCCACACCCACTGGGTGCTGAGATCGGGGCTCTGTGCACCCCAGATGTCTCCTCATGCACCCACACCTACTGGGTGCTGATATTGTGGCTCTGTGCACCCCTGATGTCTCCTAATGTACCCACACCCACTGGGTGGTGAGATCGGGGCTCTGTGCATCCCTGCTGTCTCCTCATGCACCCACACCCACTGGGTGGTGAGATCGGGGCTCTGTGCACTCCTGCTGTCTCCTCATGCACCCACACCCACTAGGTGCTGAGATCGGGGCTCTGCACTCCTGCTGTCTCCTCATGTACCCACACACACTGGGTTGTGAGATCGTGGCTCTGTGCACCCACACCCACTGGGTGCTGAGCTCGGGGCTCTGTGCACCCCTGCTGTCTC
Organism: Phyllobates terribilis; assembly: GCF_046119375.1. Classification (NCBI taxonomy): domain Eukaryota; kingdom Metazoa; phylum Chordata; class Amphibia; order Anura; family Dendrobatidae; genus Phyllobates; species Phyllobates terribilis. The sequence goes on along the minus strand of NW_027362762.1, from coordinate 533,733,141 downwards.
CTCATGTACCCACACCCACTGGATGCTGAGATCGTGGCTCTGAGCACCCCTGCTGTCTCCTCATATACCCACACCCACTGGGTGCTGAGATCGGGGCTCTGTGCACCCCCGCTGTCTCCTATTGTACCCACACCCACTGGTTGCTGAGATTGTGGCTCTGTGCACCCCTGCTGTCTCCTAATGTACCCACACCCACTGGGTGGTGAGATTGGGGCTCTGTGCACCCCTGCTGTCTCCTCTTGCACCCACACCCACTGGGTGTTGAGATTGTGTCTCTGTGCACCCCTGCTGTCTCCTCATGTACCCACACCCACTGGGTGGTGAGATCGGGGCTCTGTCCACCCCTGCTGTCTCCTCATCTACCTACACCTACTGGGTGCTGAGATCGTGACTCTGTGCACCCCTGCTGTCTCCTCATGCACCCACACCCACTGGTTGCTGAGATTTTGGCTCTGTGCACCCCTGCTGTCTCCTCATGTACCCACATGCACTGATTGCTGAGATTGTGGCTCTGTGCGCCCTTGCTGTCTAATGTACCCACACGCACTGCGTGCTGAGATCGGGGCTCTGTTCACCCCTGCTGTCTCCTCATGTACCCACACCCACTGGATGCTGAGATTGTTGCTTTGTGCACCCCTGCTGTCTCCTAATGTACCCACACCCACTGGGTGGTGAGATCGGGGCTCTGTGCACCCCTGCTGTCTCCTCATATACCCACACCCACTGGGTGCTGAGATCGTGGCTCTGTGCACCCCTGCTGTCTCCTCATGCACCCACACCCACTGGGTGCTGAGATCGGGGCTCTGTGCACCCCTGCTGTCTCCTCATATACCCACACCCACTGGGTGCTGAGATCGTGGCTCTGTGCACCCCTGCTGTCTCCTCATGCACCCACACCCACTGGGTGCTGAGATCGGGGCTTTGTGCACCCCTGCTGTCTCCTCATGCACCCACACCCACTGGGTGCTGAGATCGGGGCTCTATGCACCCCTGTTGTCTCCTCATGCACCCACACCCACTGGGTGCTGAGATCAGGGCTCTGTGCACCCCTGTTGTCTCCTCATGCACCCACACCCACTGAGTGCTGAGATCGGGGCTCTGTGCACCCCTGCTGTCTCCTCATGTACCCACACCCACTGGGTGCTGAGATCTGGTCTCTGTGCACCCCTGCTGTCTCCTCATGCACCCACACTCACTGGGTGCTGAGATCGTGCCTCTGAGCACCCCTGCTGTCTCCTCATATACCCTCACCCACTGGGTGCTGAGATTGGGGCTCTGTGCACCCCTGCTGTCTCCTCATGTACCCACACCCACTGGGTGCTGAGATCGGGTCTCTGTGCACCCCTGCTGTCTCCTAATGTACCCACACCCACTGGGTGCTGAGATCGGGGCTCTGTGCACCCCTGCTGTCTCCTAATGTACCCACACCCACTGGGTGCTGAGATCGGGGCTCTGTGCACCCCTGCTGTCTCCTCATGCACCCACACCTACTGGGTGCTGATATTGTGGCTCTGTGCACCCCTGCTGTCTCTTCATGCACCCACACCTACTGGGTGGTGAGATCGGGGCTCTGTGCACTCCTGCTGTCTCCTCATGCACCCACACCCACTAGGTGCTGAGATCGGGGCTCTGCACCCCTGCTGTCTCCTCATGTACCCACACACACTGGGTTGTGAAATCGTGGCTCTGTGCACCCACACCCACTGGGTGCTGAGCTCGGGGCTCTGTGCACCCCTGCTTTCTCCTCATATACCCACACCCACTTGGTGCTGAGATCGGGGCTCTATGCACCCCCGCTGTCTCCTAATGTACCCACACCCACTGGTTGCTGAGATTGTGGCTCTGTGCACCCCTGCTGTCTCCTCATGCACCCACACCCACTGGGTGCTGAGATTGTGGCTCTGTGCACCCCTGCTGTCTCCTAATGTACCCACACCCACTGGGTGCTGAGATTGTGGCTCTGAGCACCCCTGCTGTCTCCTCATGCACCCACATCCACTGATTGCTGAGATTGTGGCTCTGTGCACCCTTGCTGTCTCATGTACCCACACTCACTGGGTGCTGAGATCGGGGCTCTGTGCACCCCTGCTGTCTCCTCATGTACCCACACCCACTTGTTGCTGACATTGTGGCTCTGTGCACCCCTGCTGTCTCCTCATGTACCCACACCCACGGGGTGCTGAGATCCGAGCTCTGTGCACCCCTGCTGTCTCCTTATGCTCTCACACCCACTGGGTGCTGAGATTGTGGCTCTTTGCACCCCTGCTGTCTCCTCATGCACCCACACCCACTGGGTGGTGAGATCGGGGTTCTGTGCACCCCTGCTGTCTCCTCATATACCCACACCCACTGGGTGCTGAGATCGGGTGCTCTGTGCACCCCTGCTGTCTCCTAATGTACCCACACCCACTGGTCGCTGAGATTGTGGCTCTGTGCACCCCTGCTGTCTCCTAATGTACCCACAACCACTGGGTGCTGATATTGTGGCTTTGTGCACCCCTGATGTCTCCTAATGTACCCACACCCACTGGGTGGTGAGATCGGGGCTCTGTGCACTCCTGCTGTCTCCTCATGCACCCACACCCACTAGGTGCTGAGATTGTGTCTCTGTGCACCCCTGTTGTCTCCTCATGTACCCACACCCAATGGTTGGTGAGATTGGGGCTCTGTGCACCCCTGCTGTCTCCTCATGTACCCACACCCACTGGGTGGTGGGATTGGGGCTCTGTGCACCCCTGCTGTCTCCTCATGTACCTACACCTCCTGGGTGCTGAGATCGTGACTCTGTGCACCCCTGCTGTCTCCTCATGCACCCACACCCACTGGTTACTGAGATTTTGGCTCTGTGCACCCCTGCTGTCTCCTCATGTACCCTCATGCACTGGTTGCTGAGATTGTGGCTCTGTGCGCCCTTGCTGTCTAATGTACCCACACGCACTGGGTGCTGAGATCGGGGCTCTGTGCACCCCTGCTGTCTCCTCATGTACCCACATCCACTGGTTGCTGAGATTGTTGCTCTGTGCACCCCTGCTGTCTCCTCATGCACCCACACCCACTGGGTGCTGAGATCGTGGCTCTGAGCACCCCTTCTGTCTCCTCATATACCCACACCCAATGGGTGCTGAGATCGTGGCTCTGTGCACCCCTGCTGTCTCCTCATGCACCCACACCCACTGGGTGCTGAGAACGTGGCTCTGACTACCCCTGCTGTCTCCTCATATACCCACACCCACTAGGTGCTGAGATCGGGGCTCTGTGCACCCCTACTGTCTCCTAATGTACCCACACCCACTGGTCGCTGAGATTGTGGCTCTGTGCACCCCTGCTGTCTCCTAATGTACCCACACCCACTGGGTGCTGAGATTGAGGCTCTGTGCACCCCTGCTGTCTCCTCATGCACCCACACCCACTGGGTGCTGATATTGTGGCTCTGTGCACCCCTGCTGTCTCCTAATGTACCCACACCCACTGGGTGCTGAGATCGGGGCTCTGTGCACCCCTGCTGTCTCCTCATGTACCCACCCCCACTGGGTGCTGAGATCGGGGCTCTGTGCACCCCTGCTGTCTCCTAATGTACCCACACCCACTGGGTGCTGAGATCTGGGCTCTGTGCTCCCATGCTGTCTCCTCATGTATCCACACCCACTATGTGCTGAGATCGGGGCTCTGTGCACCCCTGCTGTCTCCTCATGTACCAACACCCACTGGGTGGTGAGATCGGGGCTCTGTGCACCCCTGCTGTCTACTTATGCACCCACAACCACTGGGTGGTGAGATTGTGTCTCTGTGCACCCCTGCTGTCTTCTCATGTACCCACACCCACTGGGTGGTGAGATCGGTGCTCTGTGTACTCCTGCTGTCTCCTCATGCACCCACACCCACTAGGTACTGAGATCGGGGCTCTGTGCACCCCTGCTGTCTCCTCATGTACCCTCACCTACTGGGTGCTGAGATCGTGACTCTGTGCACCCCTGCTGTCTCCTCATGTACCCACATCCACTGGGTGCTGAAATCATGGCTCTGTGCACTCCTGCTGTCTCTTCCTGGTCCCACACCCACTCGGTGCTGAGATCGGGGCTCTGTGCACCCCTGCTGTCTCCTCCATTACCCTCAGCCACTGGGTGCTGAGATCGGGGCTCTGTGCACCCATGCTGTCTCCTCATGTATCCACACCCACTGTGTGCTAAGATCAGGGCTCTGTGCACCCCTTCTGTCTCCTCATGTACCAACACCCACTGGGTGCTGAGATCGGGGCTCTGTGCACCCCTGCTGTCTCATCCTGTTCCCACACACACTGGGTGCTGAGATTCTGGCTCTGAGCACCCCTGCTGTCTCCTAATGCACCCACACCCACTTGTTGCTGAGATCGGGGCTCTGGGCACCCTTGCTCTCTCCTCATTTACCCTCACCCACTTGGTGCTGAGATCGGGGCTCTGTGCACCCCTGCTGTCTCCTCATGTACCCACATCCCCACTGGGTGCTGAAATTGTGGCTCTGTGCACTCCTGCTGTCTCTTCCTGGTACCACACCCACTCGGTGCTGAGATCGGGGCTCTGCACCCCTGCTGTCTCCTAATGTACCCACACTCACTGGGTGCTGAGATTGGGGCTCTGTGCAACCCTGCTGTCTCCTAATGTACCCACACCCACTGGGTGCTGAGATCGGGGCTCTGTGCACCCCTGCTGTCTCCTCATGTACCCACACCCACTGGGTGCTGAGATCGGGGCTCTGTGCACCCCTGCTGTCTCCTTATGTACCCACACCCACTGGGTTGTGAGATCGGGGCTCTGTGCACCCCTGCTGTCTACTCATGCTCCCACACCCAATGGGTGTTGAGATTGTGTCTCTGTGCACCCCTGCTGTCTCCTCATGTACCCACACCCACTGGGTGGTGAGATCGGGGCTCTGTGTACTCCTGCTGTCTCCTCATGCACCCACACCCACTAGGTGCTGAGATCGGGGCTCTGTGCACCCCTGCTATCTCCTCATGTACCCACACCTACTGGGTGCTGAGATCGTGACTCTGTGCACCCCTGCTGTCTCCTCATGCACCCACACCCACTGGGTGCTGAGATCGGGGCTCTGGTCACCCTTGCTCTCTCCTCATTTACCCTCACCCACTTGGTGCTTAGATCGGGGCTCTGGGCACCTCTGCTGTCTCCTCATGTACCCACATCCACTGGGTGCTGAAATCGTGGCTCTGTGCACTTCTGCTTTCTCTTCCTTGTCCCTCACCCACTCGGTGCTTTGATCGGGGCTCTGTGCACCCCTGCTGTCTCCTCCATTACCCTCAGCCACTGGGTGCTGAGATCGGGGCTCTGTGCACCCCTCCTGTCTCCTCATGTATCCACACCCACTGTGTGCTGAGATCGGGGCTCTGTACACCCCTTCTGTCTCCTCATGTGCCAACACCCACTGGGTGCTGAGATGGGGGCTCTGTGCACCTCTGCTGTCTTTTCCTGTACCCACACCTACTGGGTGCTGAGATCGAGGCTCTGTGCACTCCTGCTGTCTCCTCCATTACCCACACCCACTGGGTGCTTTGATAGGGTCTCTGTGCACCCTTGCTGTTTCCTCATGTACCTTCACCCACTGGGTGCTGAGATCTGGACTCTGTGCATCCCTGCTGTCTCCTAATGTACCCACACCCACTGGGTGCTGAGATCGGGGCTCTGGGTACCCTTGCTCTCTCCTCATGTACCCTCACCCACTGGGTGCTGAGATCTGGACTCTGCACCCCTGCTGTCTCCTCCTGTTCCCACACTCCCAGGGTGCTGAGATCGGGGCTCTGTGTACCCCTGCTGTCTCCTCATGTACCCACATCCACTGGGTGCTGATATCGGGGCTCTGTGCACCCCTGCTGTCTCCTCATGTACCTACACCCACTGTGTGCTGAGATCTGGGATCTGTGCACCTCTTCTGTCTCCTCATGTACCTACACCCACTGGGTGCTGAGATCGGGGCTCTGTGCACCCCTGCTGTCTCCTCCATTACCCACAGCCACTGGTTGCTTAGATCGGGTCTCTGTGCACCCCTGCTGTCTCCACATGTACCCACACCCACTGTGTGCTGAGATCAGGGATCTGTGCACCCCTTCTGTCTCCTCATGTACCTACACCCACTGGGTGCTGAGATCGGGGCTCTGTGCATCCTTGCGGTCTCCGGTTCCCACACCCACTGTGTGCTGAGATCGGGGCTCTGTGCACCCCTGCTCTCTCATCCTGTTACCACACCCACTGGGTGCTGAGATCGGGGCTCTGTGCACCTCTTCTGTCTCCTCATGTACCAACACCCACTGGGTGCTGATATTATGGCTCTGTGCACCACTGGTGTCTCCTCATGTACCCACACCCGCTGTGTGCTGAGATCGGGGCTCTGTAAAGTCTTGCTGTCTCCTCATCTACCCACACCCACTGCGAGCTGAGATCTGGGCCCTGAGCACCCATGCTGTCTCCTCATGTACCCACACATACTGGGTACTGAGATCGGGGCTCTGTGCACCCCTGCTGTCTCCTCATGTACCGACACCCATTGGGTGTTGAGATAGGGGCTCTGTGAACCCCTGTTGTTCTCCTGTTTGCACACCCACTGGGTGCTGAGATTAATGCTCTGTGCACCCCTGCTGTCTCCTCCTGTTTCCACACCCACTGGGTGCTGAGATCAGGGCTCTGTACACCCCTGCTGTCTCCTCCTTTTCCCACACCCTCTTGGTGCTGAGTCGGGGCTCTGTGCACCCCTGCTGTCTCCTCTTCTCACACCCACTTTGTGCTGTGATCGGGGCTCTGTGCACCCCTGCTGTCTCCTCTTCTCACACCCACTGTGTGCTGAGATCGGGGCTCTGTGCACCTCTTCTGTCTCCTCATGTACCTACACCCACTGGGTGCTGAGATCGGGACTCTGTGCATCCTTGCGGTCTCCGGTTCCCACACCCACTGTGTGCTGAGATCGGGGCTCTGTGCACCCCTGCTCTCTCATCCTGTTACCACACCCACTGGGTGCTGAAATCGGGGCTCTGTGCACCTCTTCTGTCTCCTCATGTACCAACACCCACTGGGTGCTGATATTATGGCTCTGTGCACCACTGGTGTCTCCTCATGTACCCACACCCGCTGTGTGCTGAGATCGGGGCTCTGTAAAGTCTTGCTGTCTCCTCATCTACCCACACCCACTGCGAGCTGAGATCTGGGCCCTGTGCACCCATGCTGTCTCCTCTTGTACCCACACATACTGGGTACTGAGATCGGGGCTCTGTGCACCCCTGCTGTCTCCTCATGTACCGACACCCATTGGGTGTTGAGATAGGGGCTCTGTGAACCCCTGTTGTTCTCCTGTCTGCACACCCACTGGGTGCTGAGATTAATGCTCTGTGCACCCCTGCTGTCTCCTCCATTACCCACAGCCACTGGTTGCTTAGATCGGGGCTTTGTGCACCCCTGCTGTCTCCACATGTACCCACACCCACTGTGTGCTGAGATCGGGGATCTGTGCACCCCTTCCGTCTCCTCATGTACCTACACCCACTGGGTGCTGAGATCGGGGCTCTGTGCATCCTTGCGGTCTCCGGTTCCCACACCCACTGTGTGCTGAGATCGGGGCTCTGTGCACCCCTGCTCTCTCATCATGTTACCACACCCACTGGGTGCTGATATCGGGGCTCTGTGCACCCTTGCTGTCTCCTCATGTACCCACACCCACTGTGTGCTGAGATCGGGGCTCTGTAAAGTCTTGCTGTCTCCTCATGTACCCACACCCACTGCGAGCTGAGATCTGGGCCCTGTGCACCCATGCTGTCTCCTCATGTACCCACACATACTGGGTACTGAGATCGGGGCTCTGTGCACCCCTGCTGTCTCCTCATGTACCGACACCCATTGGGTGTTGAGATAGGGGCTCTGTGCACCCCTGCTGTCTCCTCCTGTTCCCACACCCACTGGGTGCTGAGATCAGGGCTCTGTACACCCCTGCTGTCTCCTCCTGTTCCCACACCCTCTTGGTGCTGAATCGGGGCTCTATGCACCCCTGCTGTCTCCTCTTCTCACACCCACTGTCTGCTGAGATAGGGGCTCTGTGCACCCCTGCTGTCTCCTCTTCTCACACCCACTGTGTGCTGAGATCGGGGCTCTGTGCACCCCTTCTGTCTCCTCATGTACCCACACCCACTGGGTGCGGAGATTGCGGCGCTGTGCACCCCTTCTGTCTCCTCTTCTCACACCCACTGTGTGCTGAGATCGGGGCTCTGTGCACCCCTTTTGTCTCCTCATGTACCAACACCCACTGGGTGCTGAGATCGGGGCTCTGTGCACCCTTGCTGTCCCCTAATGTACCCACACCCCCTGGGTTCTGAGATCGGGGCTCTAGAGGTGCACCCCTTCTGTCTCCTCATGTACCCACACCCACTGGGTGCTGAGATCGGGGCTCTGTGCACCCCTTCTGTCTCCTCATGTACCCACACCCACTGGGTGCGGAGATTGGGGCTCTGTGCACCCCTGCTGTCTCCTCATGTACCCACACCCACTGATCGCTGAGATCGGGGCGCTGTGCACCCCTGCTGTCTCCTCATGTACTCACACCCACTGGGTGCTGTGATCTGGGCTCTGTGCACCCCTGCTGTCTCATGTTCCCACACCCACTGGGTGCTGAGATCGGGTGCTCTGTGCACCCCTGCTGTCTCCTCATGTACCCACACCCACTGAGTGCTGAGATCGGGGCACTGTGTACCCCTGCTGTCTCCTCCATTACCCACACCCTCTAGGTGCTGAGATCGTGGCTTTGTGCACACCTGCTGTCTTTTCCTGTACCCACACCTACTGGGTGCTGAGATCGAGGCTCTGTGCACTCCTGCTGTCTCCTCCATTACCCACACCCACTGGGTGCTTTGATAGGGGCTCTGTGCACCCTTGCTGTTTCCTCATGTACCTTCACCCACTGGGTGCTGTGATCTGGGCTCTGTGCATCCCTGCTGTCTCCTAATGTACCCACACCCACTGGGTGCTGAGATCGGGGCTCTGGGCACCCTTGCTCTCTCCTCATGTACCCTCACCCACTGGGTGCTGAGATCTGGACTCTGCACCCCTGCTGTCTCCTCATGTACCCACTGGGTGCTGAAATAGTGGCTCTGTTCACCCCTGTTGTATCTTCCTGGTCCCACACCCACTGGGTGCTGAGATCGGGGCTCTGTGCACCCCTGCTGTCTCCTCCATTACCCACAGCCACTGGTTGCTTAGATCGGTGCTCTGTGCACCCCTGCTGTCTCCACATGTACCCACACCCACTGTGTGCTGAGATCGGGGATCTGTGCACCCCTTCCGTCTCCTCATGTACCTACACCGACTGGGTGCTGAGATCGGGGCTCTGTGCATCCTTGCTGTCTCCTCATGTACCCACACCCACTGTGTGCTGAGATCGGGGCTCTGTAAAGTCTTGCTGTCTCCTCATGTACCCACACCCACTGCGAGCTGAGATCTGGGCCCTGTGCACCCATGCTGTCTCCTCATGTACCCACACATACTGGGTACTGAGATCGGGGCTCTGTGCACCCCTGCTGTCTCCTCATGTACCGACACCCATTGGGTGTTGAGATAGGGACTCTGTGCACCCCTGCTGTCTCCTCCTGTTCCCACACCCACTGGGTGCTGAGATCAGGGCTCTGTACACCCCTGCTGTCTCCTCCTGTTCCCACACCCTCTTGGTGCTGAATCGGGGCTCTATGCACCCCTGCTGTCTCCTCTTCTCACACCCACTGTCTGCTGAGATAGGGGCTCTGTGCACCCCTGCTGTCTCCTCTTCTCACACCCACTGTGTGCTGAGATCGGGGCTCTGTGCACCCCTTCTGTCTCCTCATGTACCCACACCCACTGGGTGCGGATATTGGGGCGCTGTGCACCCCTTCTGTCTCCTCCTGTTCCCACACCCACTGTGTGCTGAGATCGGGGCTCTGTGCACCCCTGCTGTCTCCTCTTCTCACACCCACTGTGTGCTGAGATCGGGGCTCTGTGCACCCCTTCGGTCTCCTCATGTACCAACACCCACTGGGTGCTGAGATCGGGGCTCTGTGCACCATTGCTGTCCCCTAATGTACCCACACCCCCTGGGTTCTGAGATCGGGGCTCTGTGCACCCCTGCTGTCTCCTCATGTACCCACACCCACTGTGTGCTGAGATCGGGGCTCTGTGCACCCCTTCTGTCTCCTCATGTACCCACACCCACTGGGTGCGGAGATTGGGGCTCTGTGCACCCCTGCTGTCTCCTCATGTACTCACACCCACTGGTTGCTGTGATCTGGGCTCTGTGCACCCCTGCTGTCTCATGTTCCCATACCCACTGGGTGCTGAGATCGGGTGCTCTGTGCACCCCTGCTGTCTCCTCATGTACCCACACCCACTGAGTGCTGAGATCGGGGCACTGTGCACCCCTGCTGTCTCCTCCATTACCCACACCCTCTAGGTGCTGAGATCGTGGCTTTGTGCACACCTGCTGTCTTTTCCTGTACCCACACCTACTGGGTGCTGAGATCGAGGCTCTGTGCACTCCTGCTGTCTCCTCCATTACCCACACCCACTGGGTGCTTTGATAGGGGCTCTGTGCACCCTTGCTGTTTCCTCATGTACCTTCACCCACTGGGTGCTGAGATCTGGTCTCTGTGCATCCCTGCTGTCTGTAACGGGTCTGGGAGGCGGAACCTCTGGGCTACAATACAAGGGAGCGATCCTTGTAAGGGAGCGGGTGGCGACCAGGCAGGTAGTCACAGGAGGTGACCAGGACAGTCTCTGGGTGTACGGGCAGGAGGACACGGCAAGTGATCGGGGCAGTCTCTGGGTAAAGGGTAGGTACGACCTGTGATGGCTGAACCTCCAGGTAGGCTAGCAAGGCAGATGGAGAATGTGTGCTCCCAGGTGAGCAAGCGAGAGTCTCTGGAATAGCAGGTGGTCACAGCACGTGACGGCGGAGCCTCCAGGTAGGCAAGCAGGCAGGTAACGGAGAAGCGCTCCCAGGTGAGCGGGCAAGAGTCTCAGGAATAGCTGGTGGTCACAGCACGTGACAGCGGAGCCTCCGGGCAGGCAAGCAGGCAGGTAGTGGAGAAGCGCTCCCAGGTGAGCGGGCAAGAGTCTGGAGTAGCTGGTGGTCACAGCACGTGACAGCGGAGCCTCCGGGCAGGCAAGCAAGCAGGTAGCGGAGAAGCACTCCCAGGTGAGCGGGCAAGAGTCTGGAGTAGCTGGTGGTCACAGCACGTGACAGCGGAGCCTCCGGGCTGGCAAGCAGGTAGGTAACGGAGAAGCGCTCCCAGGTGAGCGGGCAAGCTGGTCCATAGACAGACTGACCGGAGTTGTAAGGCAGACCGTCGGACCTCTGGCAAGCAGGCAGGTAGCTGAGGTGCGCTCCCAGGTGAGCGGGCAGGCTGGTCCTTAGACAGACTGACAGGAGTAGTAAGGCAGACCGTCGGACCTCAGACTAGCAGGCAGGTAGCAGATAATCAGGCAGGAATCTGGCAGGTAACTGGCAGGTAACTGGCAACGGGACCTGAGGGCTGAAGCACAGGTGAGACACAGGTGCAAACAACATTGCTCGGGCACCTCCATTTTGGAGGAGGTGCCTTATATATGATGAAGTCCTCCGGCCATTGGCCGGGGACTCCTTAGGACGGCGCGCGCGGCCCCTTTAAGAGGAGGGGAGCGCGCGCGCGCGCGCCCTAAGCACAGGGGCCGGGAAGGAGCGCGCGCTGAGAGCAGAGCGGGAGGAGGACGCCGGGAAGGAGCGCGCGCTGACAGCAGAGCGGGAGAGGGACGCCGGGCACGGGGCAGAGCGGTGAGGGGAGCAGCGTCCCTGCCTAGCAGAGGGCAGGGACGCCGGCACTACAGTACCCCCCCCTTTAGGCCCCTTCTTTTTTAGGCCAGACAGAAATTTAGCTAGGATGAGAGGGGCATGGATGTTCTCCCGGGGCTCCCACGTTCTCTCCTCAGGACCAAACCCCTTCCAATCTACCAGAAAAAAGGTCTTTCCTCTTACCCTTTTGGTGGCAAGAATGTTCTCTACCTCAAACTCGTCCTCAGCAGAAACCGGAGCAGGAGGCGTACCTGTAGACTTGGAAAAAGAGTTAAGTACCACAGGTTTGAGGAGAGATACATGGAAGGAGTTAGGGATCCGTAAGTTGGCCGGGAGTTTCAATTTATAGGCCACTGGGTTGATCTGACTGGTGACCTCCAGAGGTCCGATGAACCGAGGCCCTAACTTGTAAGAGGGTATCTTGAGTCGAACATATTTAGATGAGAAACAGACCTTATCTCCTGGACGAAATTGAGGAGGATCCAGGCGTTTTTTGTCAGCGTGTCTTTTCATCCGCTCGGACGACTGAAGGAGTGCGGATCGGGTACTCTCCCAAATGGAGGAAAATTTGCTAACGAGAGATTCCGCAGCCGGGTTGTCCACCGAGGTGGAGACAGGAAAAGGAATCCGAGGATGCTGACCAAAGACTACAAAAAACGGGGATTTGGAGGAGGATTCGCTCTCGTGATTATTGTAAGAGAACTCGGCCCATGGTAGGAGATCCACCCAGTCAGAATGGTGGGCATTAACGAAGTGCCGGAGGTAACTGGTCAGGTTCTGATTGATCCGCTCCACTTGACCATTGGACTGTGGGTGGTAAGCGGAAGAGAAGTCCAGGGTGACGTCTAGTAGTTTACAAGTGGCTCTCCAGAAGCGTGAGGTGAACTGTACCCCACGATCCGACACGATGTGGAGGGGCAGGCCATGAAGACGGAAGATGTGACGAATAAAGTCTCTAGCTAGCTCGGGTGCAGACGGGAGGCCTGGCAGGGGAACGAAATGAGCCATCTTGGAGAAGCGGTCAGCGACCACCCAAATGACCGTACAACCGGCAGAGAGTGGGAGGTCAGTTATGAAGTCCATTGCAATATGCTGCCAGGGGGCAGCAGGTACTGGGAGCGGAAGGAGGCGACCGGCTGGCAGATGTCTCGGAACCTTGTTGCGGGCGCAGGACACACAGGCAGAAACAAAGTCTATTACATCCTTGTGCAGGGTAGGCCACCAGTAGTGCCGGGAAATAAGCTGGAGGGTCTTCTTCTGACCAGCGTGGCCAGCCAGTTTAGACGAGTGACCCCAGTGAAGGATCTTCTCCCGATCAGGTACTGATACGAACGTCTTTCCGGGAGGGAGACGATTTAGACTCACGGGAGCCACCTGCATTACTCTGGCGGGATCGATGATGTGTTTCGGATCTTCCTCGAGATCAGATACCAGAAAGGATCGAGACAAGGCGTCCGCCTTGACGTTTTTGTCAGCCGGGCGAAAATGAAGGACAAAATCAAAACGAGCAAAAAACAAGGACCACCGGGCTTGGCGCGGGTTAAGTCTCTGGGCATGCTGGAGGTAAGCCAAGTTCTTGTGGTCAGTGTAAATTATTACCGGGTGAAGAGCCCCCTCAAGCAGGTAACGCCACTCCTCCAATGCCAGTTTGATGGCCAATAACTCTCGATCTCCTATGGAATAATTGCGCTCAGAGGAGGAGAAGAGTTTAGAGAAGAAGCCGCAAGTTACCATCCTCCCGGAAGAAGATTTTTGAGTAAGTACCGCTCCAGCTCCAGAGGAGGAGGCGTCCACTTCCAGGAAAAACTGCTTGTTGCCGTCCGGGCGATGCAGCACCGGGGCGGAAGAGAAGGCCTGTTTTAAGGAAAGAAAGGCTTCTTCTGCTTCGGGCGGCCACTCTTTGGGATTAGTACCCTTACGGGTGAGCGCGGAAATTGGGGCAGTCCGGGAAGAGAAGTGTGGTATGAAGAGGCGGTAGTAGTTGGCGAAGCCCAGGAACCGCTGAATGGCCTTCAACCCCTCCGGTCGGGGCCATTTCTCGATGGCAGACAGTTTCTCTGGATCCATTCGTAGGCCGGTCTGAGAAATAATGTAGCCCAAAAACGGAAGCGAGGTCTGCTCAAAGAGGCACTTCTCGTATTTAGCGAAGAGGTGATTCTGCCTGAGCCTGAGCAGGACCTGACGAACGTCCCTCCGGTGAGTCTGGAGATCCGGAGAGAAGACCAAGATGTCGTCCAGGTACACCACTACGCAGGAGTAGAGAAGGTCCCGGAAGATGTCATTGACCAACTCTTGAAAGACGGCAGGAGCGTTACAGAGACCAAAGGGCATTACCAGGTATTCATAGTGGCCGTCCCGGGTGTTGAATGCCGTCTTCCATTCATCCCCTTGACGGATACGAACCAGGTTGTACGCCCCACGGAGGTCTAGTTTGGTGAAGATTCTAGCCCCCCTCAGACGATCAAATAATTCTGGAATGAGCGGAAGGGGGTACTTATTCTTCACCGTGATCTGGTTTAGGCCTCTATAGTCTATACAGGGACGGAGAGAGCCGTCCTTCTTTTTGACGAAAAAGAAGCCTGCTCCCGCCGGGGAGGTAGATTTCCGGATGAATCCCCTGGCCATATTCTCCTCAATATATTCGGACATCGACCGGGTCTCAGCAGCGGATAAAGGATAAATACGCCCACGGGGAGGAGTAGTACCGGGTAACAGGTCGATGGGACAGTCGTATGGTCTATGAGGGGGTAATGTCTCTGCCTCCTTTTTATTAAAGACATCAGCATAAGACCAATAAGGAATTGGAAGTCCAGGTAGATTAGCTGGGGTAGGAGAGGGACGGACGGGAACCAGGCAGGTCTTATGACAGTCTTGTCCCCAGCGAAGGACTTCTCCGGTTTGCCAGTCAAGCACGGGTGCATGTTTCTGGAGCCAAGGCAGACCTAGCAAGAGGGCGTGAGAGAGTCCAGGCAGAACATGAAAGGAGATACTTTCAGAATGCAGCATTCCCACCTGCAGAGTAATGGATTCGGTGATGAGTTGGATGGGGCGTGGTAAGAGCCCCCCATCCACGGCAGCCACAGACAAGGGTACAGCCAGAGGTTTGGTGGGGATGCGGTATTTCTCTACCAGGGACTGTGAAATAAGATTCCCGGCTGCTCCAGAGTCCAGTTGGGCTAGTTCGAAATAACGGTTCTCCCCGTAGACGATTGAAACTGACAACAGCAGGGATGGAGAGGATTTATTCTTGTCTAGGTGGACCTCTCTGAGCGAACCTAGACACAGGCGTTTCCCGACCTCTCCGGGCAGGCATGAATCCGGTGCTCCTTACTGCCACAGTAGAAGCAGGTCCCCTCGGCACGGCGTAAGTCCTGACGGGTCTTGACCATCTTGGTCTGGTCGACCTGCATAGGCTCAGGAGGGTGTACCTGGTTAGAGACAGAAGGAGTGACGGGTTTCTGAAAAGTAGGAGCTAGACGTGGTAACCTCCTCTCACGGGTGACCTCTCTGGCACGCTCCTGGAACCGTAGGTCAATCCGGGTGGCAAGAGTTATTAAGTCATCGAGAGTGGTAGGAATGTCCCGACCGGCAAGTTCATCTTTAATACGGCCGGACAGACCCTCCCAGAAGACGGAAACCAGAGCGTCGTTATCCCAGGCCAGCTCCGAGGCAAGGGTACGGAACCGTATGGCATATTGGCCTACGGTGAGACTCTCCTGACGGAGGCGTAGCAACGATGATGCAGATGAGGTCTTCCGTCCGGGTTCGTCGAAGACTTTCCGGAAAGCCGTGAGAAAAGCAGGCAAGTTGGACACCAGGGGGTCTCCTCTCTCCCATAGAGGATTTAGCCAGGCCAGGGCCTCCCCGGTGAGATGGGACATGATGAAGGCAATTTTGGCCCGGTCGGAATTAAACTGGTGGGACAAAAGTTCAAAGTGCAGGGTGCACTGATTTAAGAAGCCCCGAGCCTGGACGGAGTCGCCTCCGAAGCGAGGAGGTGCAAAAAGCCGGGGTCCAGGGTAGGATACCATGGTATTAGTGGGCAGCGGAGCTGCCGGATTGCAAGATATGGCACTGGCGGAGGTTGTTGGTGGATCAGACAGAGTGTTCAGGCGAGTATTGACATTCCGCAGGTGACCCATGATGGACTCCTGTTGGGACCTCTGACGGGACAGTTCAAGACAGAGGTCCGAGAGCGAGGGAGCTTGGGTGCCACCGGGTTCCATGGCCCGAGCAAACTGTAACGGGTCTGGGAGGCGGAACCTCTGGGCTACAATACAAGGGGGCGATCCTTGTAAGGGAGCGGGTGGCGACCAGGCAGGTAGTCACAGGAGGTGACCAGGACAGTCTCTGGGTGTACGGGCAGGAGGACACGGCAAGTGATCGGGGCAGTCTCTGGGTAAAGGGTAGGTACGACCTGTGATGGCTGAACCTCCAGGTAGGCTAGCAAGGCAGATGGAGAATGTGTGCTCCCAGGTGAGCAAGCGAGAGTCTCTGGAATAGCAGGTGGTCACAGCACGTGACGGCGGAGCCTCCAGGTAGGCAAGCAGGCAGGTAACGGAGAAGCGCTCCCAGGTGAGCGGGCAAGAGTCTCAGGAATAGCTGGTGGTCACAGCACGTGACAGCGGAGCCTCCGGGCAGGCAAGCAGGCAGGTAGCGGAGAAGCGCTCCCAGGTGAGCGGGCAAGAGTCTGGAGTAGCTGGTGGTCACAGCACGTGACAGCGGAGCCTCCGGGCAGGCAAGCAAGCAGGTAGCGGAGAAGCACTCCCAGGTGAGCGGGCAAGAGTCTGGAGTAGCTGGTGGTCACAGCACGTGACAGCGGAGCCTCCGGGCTGGCAAGCAGGCAGGTAACTGAGAAGCGCTCCCAGGTGAGCGGGCAAGCTGGTCCATAGACAGACTGACCGGAGTTGTAAGGCAGACCGTCGGACCTCTGGCAAGCAGGCAGGTAGCTGAGGTGCGCTCCCAGGTGAGCGGGCAGGCTGGTCCTTAGACAGACTGACAGGAGTAGTAAGGCAGACCGTCGGACCTCAGACTAGCAGGCAGGTAGCAGATAATCAGGCAGGAATCTGGCAGGTAACTGGCAGGTAACTGGCAACGGGACCTGAGGGCTGAAGCACAGGTGAGACACAGGTGCAAACAACATTGCTCGGGCACCTCCATTTTGGAGGAGGTGCCTTATATATGATGAAGTCCTCCGGCCATTGGCCGGGGACTCCTTAGGACGGCGCGCGCGGCCCCTTTAAGAGGAGGGGAGCGCGCGCGCGCCCTAAGCACAGGGGCCGGGAAGGAGCGCGCGCTGAGAGCAGAGCGGGAGGAGGACGCCGGGAAGGAGCGCGCGCTGACAGCAGAGCGGGAGAGGGACGCCGGGCACGGGGCAGAGCGGTGAGGGGAGCAGCGTCCCTGCCTAGCAGAGGGCAGGGACGCCGGCACTACACTGTCTCCTAATGTACCCACACCCACTGGGTGCTGAGATCGGGGCTCTGGGCACCCTTGCTCTCTCCTCATGTACCCTCACCCACTGGGTGCTGAGATCGGGGCTCTGTGCACCCCTGCTGTCTCCTCATGTACCTACACCCACTGTGTGCTGAGATCGGGGATCTGTGCACCCCTTCTGTCTCCTCATGTACCTACACCCACTGGGTGCTGAGATCGGGGCTCTGTGCACCCCTGCTGTCTCCTCCATTACCCACAGCCACTGGTTGCTTAGATCGGGTCTCTGTGCACCCCTGCTGTCTCCACATGTACCCACACCCACTGTGTGCTGAGATCGGGGATCTGTGCACCCCTGCTGTCTCCTCTTCTCACACTCACTGTGTGTTGAGATAGGGGCTCTGTGAACCCATGTTGTTCTCCTGTTTGCACACCCACTGGGTGCTGAGATTAATGCTCTGTGCACCCCTGCTGTCTCCTCCTGTTCCCACACCCACTGGTTGCTGAGATCAGGGCTCTGTACACCCCTGCTGTCTCCTCCTGTTCCCACACCCTCTTGGTGCTGAGTCGGGGCTCTGTGCACCCCTGCTGTCTCCTCTTCTCACACCCACTTTGTGCTGTGATCGGGGCTCTGTGCACCCCTGCTGTCTCCTCTTCTCACACTCACTGTGTGCTGAGATCGGGGCTCTGTGCACCTCTTCTGTCTCCTCATGTACCAACACCCACTGGGTGCTGATATTATGGCTCTGTGCACCACTGGTGTCTCCTCATGTACCCACACCCACTGGGTGCTTTGATCGGTGCTCTGTGCACTCCTGCTGTCTCCTAATGTACCCACACCCACTGGGTGCTGAGATCGTGGCTCTGGGCACCCTTGCTCTCTCCTCATGTACCCTCACCCACTGGGTGCTGAGATCTGGACTCTGTGCACCCCTGCTGTCTCCTCCTGTTCCCACACTCCCAGGGTGCTGAGATCGGGGCTCTGTGCACCCCTGCTGTCTCCTCGTGTACCCACTTCCACTGGGTGCTGAGATCGGGACTCTGTTCACCCCTGCTGTCTCCTCATGTACCCACATCCACTGGGTGCTGAAATCGTGGCTCTGTGCACCCCTGCTGTCTCTTCCTGGTCCCACACCCACTCGGTGCTGAGATCGGGGCTCTGTGCACCCCTGCTGTCTCCACCATTACCCTCAGCCACTGGGTGCTGAGATCAGGGCTCTGTGCATCCTTGCCGTCTCCGGTTCCCACACCCACTGTGTGCTGAGATCGGGGCTCTGTGCACCCCTGCTGTCTCATCCTGTTCCCACACCCACTGTGTGCTGAGATCTGGGCTCTGTGCACCCCTGCTTTCCCCTCATGTACCCACACCACTGTGTGCTGAGATCGGGGCTCTGTTCAGCCTTGCTGTCTCCTCATGTACCCACACCCACTGCGAGCTGAGATCTGGGCCCTGTGCACCCATGCTGTCTCCTCATGTACCCACACATTCTGGGTCCTGAGATCGGGCCTCTGTGCACCCCTGCTGTCTCCACATGTACCCACACATACTGGGTCCTGAGATCTGGGCTCTGTGCACCCCTGCTGTCTCCTCTTGTACCCACACCCACTGGGTGCTGAGATAGGGGCTCTGTGAACCCCTGCTGTTCTCCTGTTTGAACACCCACTGGGTGCTCCCCATGTTCCCACACCCACTGGGTGCTGAGATCAATGCTCTGTGCACCCCTGCTGTCTCCTCCTGTTCCCACACCCACTTGGTGCTGAATCGGGGCTCTGTGCACCCCTGCTGTCTCCTCTTCTCACGCCCACTGTGTGCTGAGATCGGGGCTCTGTGCACCCCTTCTGTCTCCTCATGTACCAACATCCGCTGGGTGCTGAGATCGGGGCTCTGTGCACCCCTTCTGTCTCCTCATGTACCAACACCCACTGGGTGCTGAGATCGGGGCTCTGTGCACCCCTGCTGTCTCCTCATGTGCCCACACCCACTGTGTGCTGAGATCGGGTCTCTGTGCACCCCTTCTGTTTCCTCATGTACCAACACCCACTGTGTGCTGAGATCGGGGCTCTGTGCACCCCTGCTGTCTCCTCATGTACCCACACCCACTGCGAGCTGAGATCTGGGCCATATGCACCCATGCTGTCTCCTCATGTACCCACACATACTGGGTCCTTAGATCGGATCTCTGTGCACCCCTGCTGTCTCCTCTTGTACCCACACCCATTGTGTACTGAGATCGGGGCTCTGTGCACCCCTGCTGTCTCCTCTTGTACCCACACCAACTAGGTGCTGAGATCGGGGCGGTGTGCACCCCTGCTGTCTCCTTATGTACCCACACCCACTTGATGCTGAGATCGGAGCTCTGTGCACCCCTTCTGTCTCCTCATGTACTCACACCCACTGAGTGCTGAGATCGGGGCTCTGTGCACCCCTTCTGTCTCCTCATGTACCCACTCCCACTGTGTGCTGAGATCTGTGCACCCCTGCTGTCTCCTCATGTACCCACTCCCACTGTGTGCTGAGATCGGGGCCCTGTGCACCCATGCTGTCTCCTCATGTACCCACATATTCTGGGTCCTGAGATCGGGCCTCTGTGCACCCCTGCTGTCTCCTCATGTACCCACACATACTGGTCCTGAGATCGGGGCTCTGAACCCCTGCTGTCTCCTCTTGTACCCACACCCACTGGGTGCTGAGATAGGGGCTCTGTGAACCCCTGCTGTTCTCCTGTTTGCACACCCACTGGGTGCTGAGATCGGTGCTCTGTGCACCCCTGCTGTCTCCTCATGTTCCCACACGCACTGGGTGCTGAGATCGGGGCTCTGTGCACCCCTGCTTTATCCTCCTGTTCCGACACCCACTGGGTGCTGAGATTAGGGTACTGTGCACCCCTGCTGTCTCCCCATGTTCCCACACCCACTGTGTGCTGAGATCAATGCTCTGTGCACCCCTGCTGTCTCCTCCTGTTCCCACACCCACTTGGTGCTGAGTCGGGGCTCTGTGCACCCCTGCTGTCTCCTCTTGTACCCACACCCACTGGTTGCTGAGATAGGGGCTCTGTGCACCCCTTCTGTCTCCTCATGTACCAACATCCAGTGGGTGCTGAGATCAGGGCTCTGTGCACCCCTTCTGTCTCCTCACGTACCAACACCCACTGGGTGCTGAGATCGGGGCTCTGTGCACCCCTGCTGTCTCCTCATGTACCCACACCCACTGTGTGCTGAGATCGGGGCTCTGTGCACCCCTTCTGTCTCCTCATGTACCAACACCCACTGTGTGCTGAGATCGGTGCTCTGTGCACCCCTGCTGTCTCCTCATGTACCCACACCCACTGCGAGCTGAGATCTGGGCCCTGTGCACCTATGCTGTCTGCTCATGTACCCACACATACTGGGTCCTGAGATCGGGGCTCTGTGCACCCCTGCTGTCTCCTCATGTACCCACACATACTGGGTCCTGAGATAGGGTCTCTGTGCACCCCTGCTGTCTCCTCATGTACCCACACCCATTGTGTACTGAGATCGGGGCTCTGTGCACCCCTGCTGTCTCCTCTTGTACCCACACCAACTAGGTGCTGAGATCGGGGCGGTGTGCACCCCTGCTGTCTCCTTATGTACCCACTCCCACTGTGTGCTGAAATCTGTGCACCCCTGCTGTCTCCTCATGTACCCACTCCCACTGTGTGCTGAGATCGGGGCTCTGTGCTCCCCTTCTGTCTCCTCATGTACCCACACCCACTGAGTGCTGAGCTCTGGACTCTGTGCACCCCTGCTGTCTCCTTATGTACCCACACCCACTTGGTGCTGAGATCGGAGCTCTGTGCACCCCTTCTGTCTCCTCATGTACCCACTGCCACTGTGTGCTGAGATCGGGGCTCTGTGCACCACTTCTGTCTCCTCATGTACCCACACCCACTGAGTGCTGAGATCGGGACTCTGTGCACCCCTGCTGTCTCCTCATGTACCCACACCCACTGAGTGCTGAGATCAGGGCTCTGTGCACCCCTGCTGTCTCCCCATGTTCCCACACCCACTGTGTGCTGAGATCAATGCTCTGTGCACCCCTGCTGTCTCCTCCTGTTCCCACACCCACTTGGTGCTGAGTCGGGGCTCTGTGCACCCCTGCTGTCTCCTCTTGTACCCACACCCACTGGGTGCTGAGATACGGGCTCTGTGCACCCCTTCTGTCTCCTCATGTACCAACATCCAGTGGGTGCTGAGATCAGGGCTCTGTGCACCCCTTCTGTCTCCTCACGTACCAACACCCACTGGGTGCTGAGATCGGGGCTCTGTGCACCCCTGCTGTCTCCTCATGTACCCACACCCACTGTGTGCTGAGATCGGGGCTCTGTGCACCCCTTCTGTCTCCTCATGTACCAACACCCACTGTGTGCTGAGATCGGTGCTCTGTGCACCCCTGCTGTCTCCTCATGTACCCACACCCACTGCGAGCTGAGATCTGGGCCCTGTGCACCCATGCTGTCTGCTCATGTACCCACACATACTGGGTCCTGAGATCGGGTCTCTGTGCACCCCTGCTGTCTCCTCATGTACCCACACATACTGTGTCCTGAGATAGGATCTCTGTGCACCCCTGCTGTCTCCTCATGTACCCACACCCATTGTGTACTGAGATCGGGGCTCTGTGCACCCCTGCTGTCTCCTCTTGTACCCTCACCAACTAGGTGCTGAGATCGGGGCGGTGTGCACCCCTGCTGTCTCCTTATGTACCCACTCCAACTGTGTGCTGAAATCTGTGCACCCCTGCTGTCTCCTCATGTACCCACTCCCACTGTGTGCTGAGATCGGGGCTCTGTGCTCCCCTTCTGTCTCCTCATGTACCCACACCCACTGAGTGCTGAGCTCTGGACTCTGTGCACCCCTGCTGTCTCCTTATGTACCCACACCCACTTGGTGCTGAGATCGGAGCTCTGTGCACCCCTTCTGTCTCCTCATGTACCCACTGCCACTGTGTGCTGAGATCGGGGCTCTGTGCACCACTTCTGTCTCCTCATGTACCCACACCCACTGAGTGCTGAGATCGGGACTCTGTGCAGCCCTGCTGTCTCCTCATGTACCCACACCCACTGAGTGCTGAGATCAGGGCTCTGTGCACCCCTGCTGTCTCCTCATGCACCCACACCCACTGAGTGCTGAGATCGGGGCTCTGTGCACCCCTGCTGTCTCCTCATGTTGCCACACCCACTGAGTGCTGAGATCGGGGCTCTGTGCACCCCTGCTGTCTCCCCATGTTCCCACACCCACTGTGTGCTGAGATCAATGCTCTGTGCACCCCTGCTGTCTCCTCCTGTTCCCACACCCACTTGGTGCTGAGTCGGGGCTCTGTGCACCCCTGCTGTCTTCTCTTGTACCCACACCCACTGGGTGCTGAGATACGGGCTCTGTGCAACCCTTCTGTCTCCTCATGTACCAACATCCAGTGGGTGCTGAGATCAGGGCTCTGTGCACCCCTGCTGTCTCCTCATGTACCCACACCCACTGCGAGCTGAGATCTGGGCCCTGTGCACCCATGCTGTCTGCTCATGTACCCACACATACTGGGTCCTGAGATCGGGGCTCTGTGCACCCCTGCTGTCTCCTCATGTACCCACACATACTGGGTCCTGAGATAGGATCTCTGTGCACCCCTGCTGTCTCCTCATGTACCCACACCCATTGTGTACTGAGATCGGGGCTCTGTGCACCCCTGCTGTCTCCTCTTGTACCCTCACCAACTAGGTGCTGAGATCGGGGCGGTGTGCACCCCTGCTGTCTCCTTATGTACCCACTCCAACTGTGTGCTGAAATCTGTGCACCCCTGCTGTCTCCTCATGTACCCACTCCCACTGTGTGCTGAGATCGGGGCTCTGTGCTCCCCTTCTGTCTCCTCATGTACCCACACCCACTGAGTGCTGAGCTCTGGACTCTGTGCACCCCTGCTGTCTCCTTATGTACCCACACCCACTTGGTGCTGAGATCGGAGCTCTGTGCACCCCTTCTGTCTCCTCATGTACCCACTGCCACTGTGTGCTGAGATCGGGGCTCTGTGCACCACTTCTGTCTCCTCATGTACCCACACCCACTGAGTGCTGAGATCGGGACTCTGTGCACCCCTGCTGTCTCCTCATGTACCCACACCCACTGAGTGCTGAGATCAGGGCTCTGTGCACCCCTGCTGTCTCCTCATGCACCCACACCCACTGAGTGCTGAGATCGGGGCTCTGTGCACCCCTGCTGTCTCCTCATGTTGCCACACCCACTGAGTGCTGAGATCGGGGCTCTGTGCACCCCTGCTGTCTCCTCATGTACCCACACCCACTGAGTGCTGAGATCAGGGCTCTGTGCACCCCTGCTGTCTCCCCATGTTCCCACACCCACTGTGTGCTGAGATCAATGCTCTGTGCACCCCTGCTGTCTCCTCCTGTTCCCACACCCACTTGGTGCTGAGTCGGGGCTCTGTGCACCCCTGCTGTCTCCTCTTGTACCCACACCCACTGGGTGCTGAGATACGGGCTCTGTGCACCCCTTCTGTCTCCTCATGTACCAACATCCAGTGGGTGCTGAGATCAGGGCTCTGTGCACCCCTTCTGTCTTTTCACGTACCAACACCCACTGGGTGCTGAGATCGGGGCTCTGTGCACCCCTGCTGTCTCCTCATGTACCCACACCCACTGTGTGCTGAGATCGGGGCTCTGTGCACCCCTTCTGTCTCCTCATGTACCAACACCCACTGTGTGCTGAGATCGGTGCTCTGTGCACCCCTGCTGTCTCCTCATGTACCCACACCCACTGCGAGCTGAGATCTGGGCCCTGTGCACCCATGCTGTCTGCTCATGTACCCACACATACTGGGTCCTGAGATCGGGGCTCTGTGCACCCCTGCTTTCTCCTCATGTACCCACACATACTGGGTCCTGAGATAGGATCTCTGTGCACCCCTGCTGTCTCCTCATGTACCCACACCCATTGTGTACTGAGATCGGGGCTCTGTGCACCCCTGCTGTCTCCTCTTGTACCCTCACCAACTAGGTGCTGAGATCGGGGCGGTGTGCACCCCTGCTGTCTCCTTATGTACCCACTCCCACTGTGTGCTGAAATCTGTGCACCCCTGCTGTCTCCTCATGTACCCACTCCCACTGTGTGCTGAGATCGGGGCTCTGTGCTCCCCTTCTGTCTCCTCATGTACCCACACCCACTGAGTGCTGAGCTCTGGACTCTGTGCACCCCTGCTGTCTCCTTATGTACCCACACCCACTTGGTGCTGAGATCGGAGCTCTGTGCACCCCTTCTGTCTCCTCATGTACCCACTGCCACTGTGTGCTGAGATCGGGGCTCTGTGCACCACTTCTGTCTCCTCATGTACCCACACCCACTGAGTGCTGAGATCGGGACTCTGTGCACCCCTGCTGTCTCCTCATGTACCCACACCCACTGAGTGCTGAGATCAGGGCTCTGTGCACCCCTGCTGTCTCCTCATGCACCCACACCCACTGAGTGCTGAGATCGGGGCTCTGTGCACCCCTGCTGTCTCCTCATGTTGCCACACCCACTGAGTGCTGAGATCGGGGCTCTGTGCACCCCTGCTGTCTCCTCATGTACCCACACCCACTGAGTGCTGAGATCAGGGCTCTGTGCACCCCTGCTGTCTCCCCATGTTCCCACACCCACTGTGTGCTGAGATCAATGCTCTGTGCACCCCTGCTGTCTCCTCCTGTTCCCACACCCACTTGGTGCTGAGTCGGGGCTCTGTGCACCCCTGCTGTCTCCTCTTGTACCCACACCCACTGGGTGCTGAGATACGGGCTCTGTGCACCCCTTCTGTCTCCTCATGTACCAACATCCAGTGGGTGCTGAGATCAGGGCTCTGTGCACCCCTTCTGTCTTTTCACGTACCAACACCCACTGGGTGCTGAGATCGGGGCTCTGTGCACCCCTGCTGTCTCCTCATGTACCCACACCCACTGTGTGCTGAGATCGGGGCTCTGTGCACCCCTTCTGTCTCCTCATGTACCAACACCCACTGTGTGCTGAGATCGGTGCTCTGTGCACCCCTGCTGTCTCCTCATGTACCCACACCCACTGCGAGCTGAGATCTGGGCCCTGTGCACCCATGCTGTCTGCTCATGTACCCACACATACTGGGTCCTGAGATCGGGGCTCTGTGCACCCCTGCTGTCTCCTCATGTACCCACACATACTGGGTCCTGAGATAGGATCTCTGTGCACCCCTGCTGTCTCCTCATGTACCCACACCCATTGTGTACTGAGATCGGGGCTCTGTGCACCCCTGCTGTCTCCTCTTGTACCCTCACCAACTAGGTGCTGAGATCGGGGCGGTGTGCACCCCTGCTGTCTCCTTATGTACCCACTCCCACTGTGTGCTGAAATCTGTGCACCCCTGCTGTCTCCTCATGTACCCACTCCCACTGTGTGCTGAGATCGGGGCTCTGTGCTCCCCTTCTGTCTCCTCATGTACCCACACCCACTGAGTGCTGAGCTCTGGACTCTGTGCACCCCTGCTGTCTCCTTATGTACCCACACCCACTTGGTGCTGAGATCGGAGCTCTGTGCACCCCTTCTGTCTCCTCATGTACCCACTGCCACTGTGTGCTGAGATCGGGGCTCTGTGCACCACTTCTGTCTCCTCATGTACCCACACCCACTGAGTGCTGAGATCGGGACTCTGTGCACCCCTGCTGTCTCCTCATGTACCCACACCCACTGAGTGCTGAGATCAGGGCTCTGTGCACCCCTGCTGTCTCCTCATGCACCCACACCCACTGAGTGCTGAGATCGGGGCTCTGTGCACCCCTGCTGTCTCCTCATGTTGCCACACCCACTGAGGTCGGGACTCTGTGCACCCCTTCTGTCTCCTCATGTTGCCACACCCACTGGATGCTGAGATCGGGTCTCTTTAGGGCCGTATCAGGACTTCTAGAGCCTGATTCATCATTTGCCATTTAATGATGTCACTTTTCTTTTTTTAGCTTGTATTCACTTATGTTTTTGCGTCAAATTATTCGTTCATGCGGTTCATGAATTTGCCACAAAATCAAAAATGCTCTTTATTTTTGTCTTTAACTGTTTTATTACTTTTTACATACAAAGTTGCAGATACTTTAGAGTATCACATTAGTCTAAAAAAAAAAATGCGCCAAATTGAAAACTGTTAGAAAGTTTGCTCCAGGCAGGGTCTATAGTGAGATATGCAAAAAGAAAAAACAAAATGTGACTTTTGTTAAGTCACTTTTCATGATTCTGTCTAAACATTTGGATAAGCTAAGTTGTTGAGAAAAAATGAAAAAAAAAGACTTCTTTACTCAATAGTCCTTAAAGGGATGGTCCAAAGTCCAAATGAAAGGGGTTGTCCTTTACTAGGACAACCCCGTCTTAATCTAAATGTTTGGCCCCAAAAATAAAAAAAACTATGCTCACCTCTTGTGCTGGCGCTATTCCAGTGATGTTGGCACTCGCTCTCCCCAAGCCGTGTAATGACACATGGTGGCCAGTGCTCAATCAGCACTGGCGTCACTGTCCCCACCTTCGCATGAAATTGAGCATGAATAGGAAGTCAGAGATCAGCTGCAGCCTAGACTTCCTCTTCATGTTGAAAATATCCAAAGGTGGGGACAGTGACGCCAGTGCCGATTG
Source organism: Phyllobates terribilis (assembly GCF_046119375.1). NCBI lineage: Eukaryota > Metazoa > Chordata > Amphibia > Anura > Dendrobatidae > Phyllobates > Phyllobates terribilis. The sequence goes on along the minus strand of NW_027362762.1, from coordinate 533,706,246 downwards.
GGCATCGGGCTCCACGTGTCATTCCACTGCACCAGAGCCCCGGGACCGCGAGTGCCGACACCGCTGGAACGGAGCCAGCATGGGAGGTGAGTATAGGCTTTTTTATTTTATCTGGGCCAAACATTTTAGTTTAAGAAGGGGATGTTCTAGTAGTGGACAACCTCTTTAATTTTCCTCCTAAATGCCTATTAAATATCATAATCAAAACTATTTTCTAATATACTTGCATTAAAAATTCCCTATCCTTCTGTTACTACAATATCTAACTAGTCGAGATGGGCAAACTGTACTTCCTACTGAAACTAAGGTCGTTCAATGTGTTCAGCAAAATATTAGAAATGTTTTAACATTCTAATTAGAGATAGAATCGTTAATATTCTATCCCTTTGTTAGTCACTTTATCTTCTTCCCCCTTTTACGAATGTTATACTCCGTTATTCTAGAACTGCTCTGAAAATGTTTCTCTCTGGAATGTTGGGGTTAGGGAATTGAAGTTGAGATACTTTATTCATGTTTTATACTATGGAATTACTATGTCATTTATGTTATTTGAAAGATGGAAATTTGTATTTGGAGTTTTTCAATAAAAATTATTTGACTAAAAAAAATAAATATTTTAACCGTCTGTTGTGGCAAGTGCCATCTTTTTCACAATCATATGCTGGGGAAGTAGTGTGCGGGTGTCTGATGCTAACAACAATATCAAGAAGGCAAGCTCTGCTGTCGGCTGCCATCTTAACACTTTTGAGGAGGTATGGAGAAAATAATTCAGAAGAAGTGTTTGGCGATAATGAACAGTAACGCACACCCATTATATGAGCTGTTCATGAGGCAGAGGAGCACCTTCAGCAACCGTCTAATCCTACTAAGGTGTAAGAAGGAAAGATACAGGAAATCTTTTGTGCCGACTGGTATGGAAATGTACAACTACTACCTAAGTGTGAAATTGTCCAGGTGACTGGTGTATTATTGTCGTTCTAATGGTATATCGTACTGACCGGTCATGAATAGGAATGTATGAGATAATACCTGCAAAATTCTACTGTTATGTTGAAATTCAGGTCTATGTTCTGCTGCTGTGATACTGTAATTTCCCTCGGGATCAATAAAGTGTATCGTAACGTAACTGCTTTTTTATTTTTTTTTCCCTACTTCATTTTTTATGACGCTTATTTTGAGAAACCCAGTGCATGCTGGGATATTCAAACTAAGCGTCATCAGTGGGTAGAGGCTGCAGTCACTGCTGCAACCTCTGCCCCCTCCCTGAAGCAAAGTGTCATCACTGATACTAGTTTCTGGAGCTGGGTTGGTCCCTATGCGATATGCAGTGTGCAAAATGACAGCACATACTCTGTTGCCTGCTCAGGTCAGCAGTAACGTGCTGGCAAGAGACCAATGATGTAATTTATGGGAGTGGCACTGATCTCTGCGCATCGAGTATTCTGACAAAGCGCTCTGTTGCCAACTCGTTACTGCTGATCTGAGCAGGCAACAGAGCATGCACTATCATTGTGCACAATGCACAGGGACTAGCCCAGCCCCTGAAATGGACGTCACTGAGGACCCTTCGCTTCAGGGAGGGAGCAGAGGCTGCAGCAGTGACCACAACCTCTGCCTCCTGATGACGCTTCGTGTGAGTATCCTAGCATGCACTGTGATTCTCAAACAAAGCGTCATCAAAAATGAAGTGGGAAAAAAATAGAAACGCTGTTAGGTATGTGCCCACGATGCAGAAATGCTCAGGATTTTTTCCTGAGCGTTTCTGCATCTCCCTGGCAGAAAAAAAAAGCATGCGGATTGTACATGCGTTTTCCTGCCAGGGACATGCGGAAATGAAGCGTTCTTCACATGCATTTCCGCATGCGGGTTGACAAGCGCTTTCCAAGCGATTCTAGCATCACTTGGAAAGTGCTTGTCAACTTGGTCACACTATATAAATCCATGCAAACGGCATGGATTTATATAGTTTGACCCGAGAGAATGTCAAAAAATAAAAAAATAATCTATACTTACCCCTCCGATGGCCCGCGCTGTCTTGCTTCACCGTCCCGGCTGCCGGCAGCGGTAGACTGAAGGACCTTCCGACGTCAGCGTCGCGTGACCCATCACATGACTCTGACGTCAGCGCAGGTCCTTCATTCCATTGCGAACTGCCGGCATGCGAGGAGGAGCGCAGCGCGGGCCGCCAGAAGGTAAGTATATATTTATTTTTTATTTTATTCTTTTTTTTTTTTTTACAGTTTTCTATGGTACCCAGGTCCGGAGGAGAGTCTCCTCTCCTCCACACCCGGGTACCATCCGCACATTAGAACGCATGGAATGCGCATCTACATATACAGTGATGCGTAATCCATGCGGTCTAATGCGAGTCAATGGCGGCAAAAACGCAGCACTTCCGCAAAATAATTGGTAGTGCTGCGTTTTTTTCCGCAATGATAATCCACAGCGGAAATTTCCGCAGCATGTGCACAGCAGGATTATCATTGGGGAACTTGGCAGGCCTTCTACCATGTGTTTTTTAAGCGTTTCTGCAGCGTTTTTGCCGCTGCAGAAACGCTTAAAAAACGCATCGTGGGCACACAGCCTCAAAGTACTTAGGGAAGAATAGGGAATTTAATTCAAGTATATTAGAAAATAGTTCAGATTATGGCATTAACCCCTTTCTGACATGGGGCGTAATAATACGTATCTGTGCCCTGGGCCTATCGGACCAGATACATATTACACCCCGGCGATCGTGCCCGCACAGAGGTTGTGCGGGAGAGATCGCCGCCGGGTGTCAGTTGTGACAATGTGCCAGTAGCGGTTCCGCACCGCTCCTGGCACATTAACCCCCCGAAATGCTGCGATCGAAGTCGATCGCAGCATTTCCGGGGCAAGCATCGGTAAGAGCTCCCCCTCTTACCTTCTATCCGGTGTCCCGTGCTGTGTATGCCGGGTTCGGATAGTGGCCATGGTGACCCGATGCTCAGTGCACAATCTGCCTAACTCGTGTGTGCAGGGGCTGACAGCCTGCACAGCATAGGGGATGATTCTTCATCCCTATGTTGTGCAAGCGATCAGCCTGCAAAAAATGAAAGTCCCATAGTGGGAAAAAGTGTAAAAGTTTAAAAAAAAAAAAAAAAAGTCTGAGTGAAAAAAAAAAATTGCAAAATTATTAAAAAAAATTGAAAAATAATCCATAAAAATCTACTGTACCCATAAATAAATATTATGAAAAAAAAAAACAGTAAAAGTACACCTATTTGGCATTGCTGCATCCGTAATGACCTGACCTATAAAACTATCCCACTAGTTAAACCCTTTAGTGAGCACGGTAAAGAAAAAAAAAATCAAAGCAAAAAATGATGCTTTATCATCATACTGCCAAACTAAAACTGGAATAAAACGTGATCAAAAAGACGAATGCAAATAAAAATGGTACTGCTGAAAACGTCATCTTGTCAATCAAAAAAACAAGCCGCCATCAGCTGAAAAATAAAGTTACAGCTCTCAGAATAAAGCGATGCAAAAAAAATTATTTTTTCTATAAAATAGTTTTTGTGTAAAAGCGCCAAAACATAGAAAAATAATATAAATGTAAACGTACTGACCCGAAGAATAAAGCTGCCTTATAAATTTTAACACACGCGGAACGGCATAAAAAAAAAAACAATTCTTGAATTGTTGGTTTTTGTTTATTCTGCCTCCCAGAAATCGGAATAGAAAGCGATCAAAAAATCTCACGTGCCCGAAAATGGTACCAAGAAAAAACGTCAACTTGTCCCACAAAAAACAAGCCCTTACATTACTCTGTCGGCAGAGATATGGAAAAATTATAACTTTCAAAACATGGCAATGCAAAAACAAGTTTTTTTTTAGTGTGACAGCTGTCAATCATAAAAAAACGATATAAATCTGGTATTGCTGTAATTGCACCGACTTGAAGAATAAAGTCGTCTAATCAATTATACTGCATGAGGAACGGTGTAAAAAATAAATGCTAGGGTTAGGGTTGTATTAGGGTTGTGTTGTGGTTGGGATTTTTGGGTTGTGTTGGGAAAGTAAAGAAAAAAAATGATGACAATATGTCAACCAGTGTTGAGCGCAAATGCTCGCTACTTGAGTTTGCATCAGGTGCTCGGGTATGCACCGAGTATCGCAGGTGCTTGAGTGACATACTCGAGTCTGTTTCGCTGCTGTTATACAGCCAAAAAAACCTCACGGGGGTTGCTGTCATGCACGAGTGATCCCCACATGTTTTTTTGGGTGTCTAACAACCGTGAAACATGTGGGGCGAGGACTTGAGCATTTCACTCAAGCACCCGCAATACATGGTGCATACCTGAGTACCCGATGCAAACTCAAGTAGCGAGCACTTGCTCTCAAGACTAATGACAACTTATTTAATATGATGACCTAATGTTATCAAATTCTGTGTCGTACCTCTGGGTTCAAAATGTTCAATATACCCCTTGATAAAATCCTTGAGGGGTCTAGTTTCCAAAATGGGGTCACTTGTGGGGGGTTTCCACTGTTTACGCACATCAGGGGCTCTCCAAACGCGACATGGCATCCGCTCTCAATTCCAGCCAATTTTGCGTTCAAAAAGTCACACACTGCTCCTTCCCTTCTGAACCCTGCCGTGCGACCAAACAGTGTATTTTCCCCACATATGGTACTCAGGAGAAATTGCACAACAGTTTTTGGGGTCAATTTTCTCCTCTTACCCTTGTGAAAATAAAAAAATTGAGGCTAAAAGATCATTTTTGTGGAAAAAGTTTGATTTTTTTATTTTCACGGCTCTACGTTATAAACTTCTGTGAAGCACCTGGGGGTTCTGGGTGCTCACCACACATATAGAGAAGTTCCTTGAGGGTTCTAGTTTCCAAAATGGTGTCACTTGTAGGTGGGTTTCCACTGTTTAGGCACATCAGGGGCTCTCCAAATGCAACATGGCATCTGCTAATTATTCAAGCAAATTTTACATTCAAAAAGTCAAATGGCGCTCCTTCCCTTCTGAACCCTGCAGTGCGCCCAAACAGTGGTTTTCTCCCACATATTGGATATCAGCGTTCTCAGGAGAAATTGCACAACAAATTTTGGGGTCCATTTTTTCTTGTTACCTTTGCGAAAATAAAAAAAATTGGGTCTAAAGTAAAATTTGTGTGAAAAAAGTTAATGTTCATTTTTTTCTTCCATATTCCAGAAATTTCTGTGAAGAATCTGAAGGGTTAATAAACTACTTGAATGTGGTTTTGAGCACCTTTAGGGGTGTAGTTTTTAGAATGGTTTCACTTTTGTGTATTTTGTGTCATAAAGGACCCTCAAAGTCACTTCAAATGTGACGTGGTCCCTAAAAAAATGGTTTTGTAAATTTTGTTGGAAAAATTAGAAATCGCTGGTCAACTTTTAACCCTTATAACTTCCTAACAAAAAAAAATTTTGGTTCCAAAATTGTGCTGATAAGTAGACATGTGGGAAACGTTATTTATTAACTATTTTGTGTAACATGACTCTCTGATTTAAGAACATGAAAATTAAAATTTTGAAAATTGCAAAATTTTCAAAATTTGCACCAAATTTCCGATTTTTTCACAAATAAATGCAAGTCATATAGAATAAATTTTACCACTATCATGAAGTACAATATGTTATGAAAAAACAGTCTCAGAATCAGTGGGATCCGTTGAAGTGTTCCATAAAGTGACGGTGGTCAGAATTGTAAAAATTGGCCTGGTCATTAACATGCAAAGCACCTTCGGGGGTAAAGGGGATAAATAGATAGGGATTTAGGATGAAAATTAGTTTAGACTTCGAACCGCCGCCTTTAATGACATTTGAATGTATGTTTGTTGTCATTCTGCAGAATAAATTTGGAGTCACACACCTCCCTGATGGAATTGCTTAATGGATAAGCAAGTGCCTGTATTTCCCAGCATTGAGAATGGAACCTCCATGATGCTTCACTCTTGCATGCACTCAATATTGTACCCTTCTCCTGCCCTTCAGTGAACACACTGCCTTCTGTTACAGCCAAATATTTCACATTTTGAGTCATCAGTCCAGAGCATCTGCTACCATTTTCTGCTCCCCAGTTTTTAAGTTTTTGTGCATAGATCAGTTGCTTGGCCTTTTATCCATGTTGAAAGTATGATGTTTTGTCCACAACTCTTCCATGAAGACCACTTTTGACCAAACTTCTCAGAACAGCAGATGGGTGTAGCTGGGTCCCATTAATTCCTTTCAGTTCTGAGCTGATTGCACTGTTGGACATCTTCCGATTTCTAAGGGAGGTAAGCATGATGTATCTTTTATCAGCTGTTCTAAACTTCCTTGGCCGACCATTGTATGTATGGTTTGCAACACTGCCCATTTCTTTGATCACCACTTCATAGAGCCCAGTCTTCAGTATTGGTGCGGGTCCCAGCTGGCTAAACCCCAGCAATCTGAAAGTTATCCCGTGGAAAGGGGATAATTTTCAACCTTGAATATACACCTTTATGAAAAAGGGTTGAGGTACATTGAACTCCAGCACATAATTTTCTTTAGGGTTAGAATTAGAATACGACTATACCTAAAAGATTGTAGGCCAGTTTAGTTAATTGGATGCGGTCTATGTTTAGCTAATGTGTGTAGCCAGCTTTACACCGGACATAAACGTTAGATGAAATGAAGAAAATTCATATTGCACTGCCATGTGTAAGAACATGTAAAGTTTAAAACGTGTAGGTTTTACCATTTTTTTAAATCTCTGTCTATGTGTGCATTTTACTTGGAATTAAATGAAGAAATCGTTTATGGATTTTAAAGAAATGCTGGATTGCGTGATTTTCTTCATTTTTCTGACGACCCACCGGCCTGTAGGTACCTTGAGTTTCAGTGGATAAGGATGAGTGCTGGACATTTTATTATATTGCTGGTTAATCACGTTAGAGCTCACATGTTATGATCTGCAACAAGTACTAAGGAAAGAAAGGGGAAAGCTATCCCTACAGTAAGACTAAGCTTAATCCCTACGATGTAGCGGGCCGCCTGTTCCTAGCGAACAGACCCACCTTAGTCCTCAGCTAGTCTGAACGAAGACCTATAGCATAAAGGAAGTGGTCCCTAAAAGAACTAAGGACTGGAACAAAAATGGGACACCTCCTGAACAGAGAAGGTTGTTGCAGAACTCAAAAAGATAAACTGACAAAAAGGTACTAGAGGTCCCAGAAGGACCAAGCAAACTGACAGAGATAGGCACAAAAGCACCTGGCTAGCAAAACAGTCAAACAACACTGAAGTCCAGCACAGCCAAAAGGGCGGAGCTGGAATATATAGGCAGATGGTCACGTGACCGCAAAACACAAGATGGAAAAAACAGGAGGGTTCTAACAGTACCCCCCCCCCCCCCTTTATGAGGATCCTCCGGATCCTCCAGGCCTATCCGGAAACCTCTTGTGGAAAGCTTTAACAAACCTAGCAGAGACATCATCCGCCCTTACCCAGGAGTTATCTTCGGGACCGAAACCCTTCCAGGAGACGGCATACTGTAATCTCCCTCTATGCCATCTAGAATTCAAGATGCGAGAAATTTCATATTCGCCATCTTCCACCACAGGAGGAACTGTGACAGTGGCATCCCTATCTGATACATCAGCCTTTTTCAACAAGGAAACATGAAACACAGGATTAATCTTCCAGGAAGTAGGGACATCCAACCTAACCACAGACGGGTTAACAACCTGAAGCACTTTAAATGGACCTACAAACTTAGGACCCAGTTTTTTAGAGGGAATCCTCAACCGCAAGTTCCTTGAGGACAACCAAACCATGTCACCCACAGTAAACAAAACCTCCTTACGTTTCCTGTCAAAATACTTCTTGGACTTCTTGTTAGCCTCTTGAAGGTTGCAACGTACATTAGTCCAAACTCTCCACAAATCACCGGAGAAACTCTCCTCCTCCGGCACCGCCGACCCCAATTTGGAGAACGAACCAAAAGACGGATGTCTCCCAGTACAACAAAAAAAAAGTAGAACACCCAGCTGAGGAGGATGTATGATTGTTAAGAGCAAATTCTGCGAGAGGCAGAAACTCAGACCACACCTCTTGATTGTCCGCCACAAAACAATGCAGAAACTGTTCTACATCCTGGTTCTTTCTTCCAGTCTGTCCATTAGACTCAGGATGATACCCAGACGAAAATGACAAATGGACTCCCAACCTGTCACAAAAAGCACGCCAAAAGGGAGCCACAAACTGAGGTCCTCTATCAGAAACAATATCCGCCATGAAGCTTGACAATCTCCTTAACAAACGCCTTAGCGAGTGTCTTGGCGCAGGGCAACTTAATGAATGGAACCAAGTGACACATCTTACTAAAACAGTCCACAACCACCCAGATGACAGTAAAACCCTCGGACACAGGCAGATCAGTGTAGCATCCGTCACCCTTACCGCCACACTCCTGGCCCAGCGTCTTCCAGCTCTCCTACTGCTGCTGCTGCCGGCGCCCCGGGCACTGTGCTTAGGGTGCGCGCACTCCCTTTTAAAGGAGCCGCGCGCGCCGTCCTAAGGAGTCCCCGGCCAATGGCCGGAGGACTTCTCATATAAAAGGCACCTCCTCCAAAATGGAGGTGCCCATGCAAGGTTGTAGCTCAGTGTACTAACTCTGCTTCAGCCCTCAGGTCCCGCTGCCAGCCTGACTACCAGTCCAGTCCGCCAGCCTGACTACCAGTCCAGTCCGCCAGCCTGACTACCAGTCCAGTCCGCCAGCCTGACTACCAGTCCAGCCCAACAGTCTGCTCACAGCCCAGCCCGCCAGTCTGTCTATGGGCTTAGCCAGTCCGGGCCAGCACAGGGAAGTTAACTGCTGCAGTGCTGGCCCGGCCGAAGAAGAAGCAGCGGCCGTGCTCCTCTGCTGGGGGAGCGGTCCGGGGGCCCCCCCCACCACTGTCTGCCGGTATGTGCCGCGGCGCCGCGCATATAATGAGGACAATCTGGCCATAGACACCCCGGAGCCCCGGGCCCCCTGGAGGTTCGGGGTCCCGGGCGGTGGCCCAGATCGTCCTCATTATAATCCGCCTATGGGTGGGCACATCTATAATATAGGATCACACCTATATAGGGTTTTTTTGTTTGCCCCATTAAGTTTGGGTATAATTTGCACTATTTGGTATTTAATTATACCATTTTAGTACTACATGGTATATGTTATACATGTGGTGCACTTTTTGCACTTTGGGTCTGATTTTAAATATTTTGAATAAAGTTTATTAATTTTTATTTATTAATTTTATCCCTTTGCTATTTATCACTTAAAGGCTTATCCGGAGTCTTTACCTGCCGTGCCTACCAGCCAACCTACCTGGAGGCTCATGACAGTTACCCGTGGTGTCTGCCAGTCCGTCTACCTGCCTGCCGTGCTCATCTGCTGTACCGGTCAGTCCCTGCCTTCTGACCCGTGGGAGTCACCTGCTCTCATACAAGGACTGGCCCAGATTAGCACCTAGTCCCTCTGCTCGGTCCTTCCCTGGTTCACGGAGTCGATTGAGCCGCCGTGCGACCTTGGTCAGTCCGAGTTGATACCTAGTTACGCCCCTCTGGTCCCTCCTTGTGCCGCAGCACAGAGGTTCCACCACCCGGATCCGTAACAATCAGTAATAAAATCCATTGTGAGATGCATCCAAGGCGCACTAGGAACCTCCAGAGGGCAAAGCAACCCCGCAGCAGGAGTATGTGAAGCCTTTGACCTAGCACACACAGTACATTGACGCACCCACTTGATGACTTCTTTCTGCCATCCAGGCCATGAAAAACTGCGACTGATAAGTCTCTTAGTCTCAGAAATTCCTGGATGACCTGCCAACCGAGACTCATGACACTCCACAAACAATTCTCTCCTAAAGGTTCTAGGCATGAACAACCTCCCATGGGGAGTGTTAGATGGAGCATCATCTTTAGCTTTCAGAATCCCATTCTCCTAAACGGAGTCCAATGCTGCCACCACAACTCCTTTCTGTAAAATGCTCTCCTCCTCGGCACCGACCGTAGGAGAGAAGCTGCGAGATAAAGCATCGGCTTTAACATTCTTAGTACCAGGGATATAGGTAACAGAAAAATGAAACCGAGAAAATAAAAGTGTCCACCTAGCTTGACGGGCATTCAAGCGCTTGGCAGCATCCAGATAGATCAAATTCTAATGATCTGTGAAAACCTGAATAGGAAATCTAGCGCCTTCCAAAAAATGACGCCAATGTTCAAACGCAAGTTTAATAGCCAGCAACTCCCGATTTCCAACATCATAATTCAGTTCGGTTTCCGAAATTTTTTTCGAAAAGACGGCACAAGGATGTACTTTATCCCTGTTGTCCTGAGACAAAACTGCTCCGACCCCCACCGATGAAGCATCGATCTCGACCAAAAAACACTTGGTCTCATCAGGCTGCATAAGGATAGGGGCAGAACTGAACCTCTCTTTGAGATACTTGAACGCTTCAATGGCCTCAGTAGTCCACTGGAACGCATTCGCACCTTTCCTGGTGAGATCGGTTAGAGGCTTAACAATTACAGAAAAATTCTTAATGAATTTCCTGTAATAATTGGCAAAACCCAAAAATCTCTGTATAGATTTCAAACCAATAGGCCTAGGCCATTCCTGCACAGCCTGAACCTTCACCGGGTCCATCTCAAAGCCTTCGCTGGAGACAATGTAGCCCAAAATACTAATTTTCTGCACAGCGAACTCACATTTCTCCAGCTTAGCAAAGAGTGAATTATCACTCAATAACTGCAAAACTTCACGTAAACTCTGCCAATGGGTCTCCAGATCTGGCGAATAAATAAAAATGTCATCTAAATACACAACCACATTCTTACCAATCAAAAGTCTCAGGATGTCATTAATAAGGTTCTGAAAAAATGCAGTTGCATTGGTAAGACCAAAAGGCATCACCAGATTCTCAAAATGACCTACCGGAGTGTTAAAAGCAGTTTTCCATTCATCACCCTCCTTCACTCGTAACAAATTGTATTCCCCCCAGAGATCAATCTTAGAGAACCACTTGGCCCCCACTAACTAGTTAAATAAGTCAGGAATTAACGGCAATGGGTAGGAATTGCGTACGGTAATCTTATTTCACGAAAATCCAGACATAGACGTAAACCCCCGTCCTTTTTTTAACAAAGAAAAATCCAACTGCCACAGGCGACTTAGAAGGTCTAATGTGACCAGCAGCCAAGCTAGTCTGTATGTACTCCTCCAAGGCCTTTCTTTCAGGGATAGTCAGATTAAACAAGCAACTCTTGGGAAGAGTAGCTCCCGGAACAAACTCAATGGCGTAATCACAATCCCTATGAGGAGGTAAAACTTGCAACTCCTCCTCCTAAAAAAACCTCCAAAAATCTTGAATAGGTACAGGTAATTCCCCTTTTTCCACAGTCGTAATGCGACCATTACAACATTTATCATAGCACTTCGGACTCCAAGACTTTATCATGTTAGTAGACCAGTCCAGCAAAGGATTGTGCAGTTTTAACCAAGGCAATCCTAGAACCACCGGAGAGGGTAAATTATTTAATACAATCAAGTCCAAAATTTCTTGGTGAAGTCCATTGATAGTGAGGGGAAATGCAGCAACCTTGTGAGTAATACATTTCAAGGGAGTGTTATCAATTGCAATCACAGAAATAGGCGATGACAAAGGTTTGGATTTAAATTTTAAGTTTTTCCAAAAACCCTTTATCAATCACATTAAGTGTTGAACCACAATCCACAAATACCTGAAATTCAATCAAATTTTCCTGCAAAGTAGTACTCCCTGAAAGAAATACTCCTGTTGAGCGTAAACAAGCTATACGGGTGTACCTGACCTTTTTTTTTCTTTACTTAAACGAAGCTCACAATACTTAATCAAATGGTCAGATTTACCATAATGAAGACACAATCCCTCGGCGAACCTCCAGTCTCTTTCCTGAGAGCGGAGCGACATCGCCCCAACCTCCATCAGTTCTCCGCCATCTGAGCAGATTTTCTGGGGACTAGGACCTGGCATTACAGGAGTCTTTACCTCATTGTGCCTAGATCTCAGCCTCCTATCCACACGAACAGCTAATTGTATGGCATCCTGCAGAGTCTCAGGTGCGGGGAATGCAATTAGAAAATCCTTAACCTTTTCACTCAGACCAGCAAGAAATAGACATTTCAGAGCAGGATCATTCCATTTGACTTCTGAAGCCCATCTTCTAAAGTGTGTGCAATAATTTTAAACATCACCTGACCCCTGATTCAAACGCCTGAGTTCTGCCTCAGCAGATGAGATTCGATCAGGATCGTCATATAATAGACCCATAGCAGAAAAAAATTATTCTACCGACCTTAAGCATGGATCATTAGGTTGAAGAGAAAAGGCCCACCCTTGTGGTTCATTGCGCAAAAGTGACATAATAAAACCAATGCACTGTGATTCATTCCCAGAGGACCTTGGTCTCAAACGAAAATATAACAAACAAGCATTTTTAAAGGAAAAAAAATCTTGTTGTTTACCATAAAAAACATCAGGCAGTCCTACCTTGGGTTCCACAAAATGCGCTCCAGAACAGCTACTCACGTGTTGCTGGAGCTCGGCCACCTCCAGAGACAATCCCTGCAAGCGTTGAGCCAAACCCTGGACGGAAGCCATACTGATCCCCGAATTTCTTTCCTTTTAGTTTTTTTTGGGCTGGACTTACTGTTATGATCTGCAACAAGTACTAAGGAAAGAAAAGGGAAAGCTATCAGTAAGACTAAGCTTAATCCCTACAATGTAGCGGGCTGCCTGTTCCTAGCGAACAGACCCCCCTTAGTCCTCGGTTAGTCTGAACGAAGACCTATAGCATAAAGGAAGGGGTCCCTAAAAGAACTAAGGACTGGAACAAAAATGGGACACCTCCTGAACAGAGAAGGTTATTGCAGAACACCAAAAGATAAACTGACAAAAAGGTACTAGAGGTCCCAGAAGGACCAAGCATACTGACAGAGATAGGCACAGAAGCACCTGGCTAGCAAAACAGTCAAACAACACTGAAGTCCAGCACAGCCAAAAGGGCGGAGCTGGAATATATAGGCAGATGGTCACGTGACGGCAAAACACAAGATGGAAAAGACAAACAGGAGGGTTCTAACATCACATAAGTACCTACCGACCTGGGCGTATGGATACGTCCAAGGTCGTGAAGGGGTTAAACATTAGTTCATCCAGGATATAAGCTCTGACGTCTCTTCTAATGATATATTCATATTGCTATTAATACAGCTCTGATCTCCTTGTTTAACCTGCTGCATAATTAGAAAGTTCAGTTGAGTTTAGCTGCACCACATTATAAACCCTTCTATCAGTTCTCCTCTTATAGTACTGTCAGCTCTGCTGCACTACCTCCTTGCCCCGCAGTGCCTGTCTGGAGATGAGTCACATCTGTCTTGTACTCACAACATCTTGTAATCCCTCTGCAGTGAGAGCAGAACTTTGTGTTATTACATCTCACAGATTAGTAGCTTGCAGTGCTCTCACTGCAAAGCGATTACAAGCTGACCTTAGCTCAACAAACATAAGTGTGACACATCCCTGGACAGGCGGTGTCATGGAATGGGCACTTCCACAGAGCTGACAGTGCTATGAGAGGAGGAGAGCTGATTGAAGGGTTTGTAATGTGACACAGCTAAACTCAGCTGTGCATACCCTCCACCCATATCGACTTCAACTTAAAGGTGTTACATCTGTGCTCTAATCTCTCAGCTCATTCTGTAATCATGCAGGAAGTTAGAACTGGATCACTCACTCATACACTGAGAAACCTAAGCTATTGTGGGGCGTGTTCTTTTTCTGCTTTGTTGCTGCCTGGTTATGATCAGGCAACTCATACAGGGAGAAAAATTACACGCTCCAAGTGAAAGCAATCTAATAATACCCAAATCGATTTAACAAAAGTTAACTCATTAGGTGCCAAATACTTTAATTGCTAATATCCCCACAATGGAGAGGCAAAAAAAAAAAAGTTTTATTCGCCTCTGGGGCCACTATTACATCATATGTCTAGTTCAACATGAGAATTTTGTTAAAAGGTCCTCTTTAAGGGTTTTTTCCATTATAAGCATCAATGTCTGAACAGTGGAAGCGCTTATGTCTACAGTAAAGGGAATCTTGACCCCTTATCAAGCATTGTGGGTCTCAGCTGAGACCCTGGAAAACATGATCAGAGCCGGTTTTTCCAGTCTTCGATCACGTGATGGCCGTTGTTCAGTAGATAACTGTGATCACGAAAAAAAGTGTGAACGTGGTTGCAATGATTTCTCACTCCTCTGACATGATATACATGTCAAAAGAGAGAAAAATGATGCCACCAAACCCACCCAGTACCTCCACCATCCCCCAGATCTCCTGATCCGATCCGTCCCCCGACCCTCCGTCATCTTCCTGTAAAAAAAAAAAAGCGCGCCGCCGAGATCTGCCAGCCGGTACCCGGAAACAATAAGGAGTTTTTCCTATTGGTTAATTTTCATCACTGTGATAGACCCTATCGCCGTGATCAAAAGCAAAAAAAATTGTCAATCAAATCCCAGTTAGGGATTGTGTTGGAGTTGGAATTTTTGGAAAAGTAAAGAAAAAAAAATGATGATATGACGACTAGTGTTGAGCGCAAGTGATCACTACTTGAGTTTGCATTGGGTGCTTGGGTATACACCGAGTATTGGGGGTGCTAGAGTGAAAAGCTTGAGTCCCCGCCCCGCATGTTTCGCGACTGTTGTACAGCCAAAAAAACACGCGGGGATTGCCGACATAGCTGGGCACTCATCGCATGGGTTTTTTTTTGTGTCTTAACAGCCACGAAACACATTGGGCGGGGACTCGAGCATCTCACTTGAGCACCTGCAATATTCGGTGCATACCCAAGCAACCAATGCAAACTCAAGTAGTGAGCACTTCATCTCAACACTAATGACAACATATTCAATATGACGACCTAATGTTATCAAATTCTGTGTCATACATCTGGGTTCAAAATGCTCACTATACCACTTGATAAAATCTTTGAGGGGTGTAGCTTTCAAAATGGGGTCACATGTGGGGGGTTTCCACTGTTTAGGCACATCAGGGGGTTCTCCAAACACCAACTGGCATCCGCTCTTGATTCCAGCCAATTTTGCGTTCAAAAAGTCACACAGTGCTCCTTCCCCTCCGGGCCCTGCCGTGCCTCCAAACAGTGTTTTTCCCCACTTATGGGGTATCGGCGTACTCAGGAGAAATTGCACAACAATTTTTGGAGTCCATTTCCTCCTCTTACCCTTGTGAAAATAAAAAATTTGGGGATAAAAGTAAATTTTTTTGTGGGAAAAATGTGATTTTTTTTTATTTTCATGGCTCTACGTTATAAACTTCTGTTAAGCACTTGGGGGTTCAAGGTGCTCACCACACATCTAGATACACTCCTTGAGGGGTCTAGTTCCCAAAATGGAGTCAATTTTGGGAGGTTTCCACTGTTTAGGCACATCAGGGGCTCTCCAAACGCGACATGGCGTCCGCTCTAGATACCAGCCAATTTTGAGTGCAAAAAGTCAAAAGGTGCTCCTCTTCCAAGCCCTGCTGTGCGCCCAAACAGTGGTTTTCCCCCACATATGGGTTATCTTGCAATTTGTCCTGAGCATGCCAACAAATTTTGTGGTCCATTTTCTCCTGTTACCCTTGTGAAAAATAAAAAAATTGGGGTCTGAAGTAAAATTTTTGTGAAAAAAGTTAAATGTTAATCTTTTCCTTCCATGTTGCTTCAGTTCCTGAGAAGCACGTGAAGGGTTCGTAAACTTCTTGAATGTGGTATTGAGCACCTTGAGGGGTGCAGTTATTAGAATGGTGTCACTTTTGCGGATTTTCTGTCATATAGACCTCTCAGAGTCACTTCAATTGTGATGTGGTCCCTAAAAAAATAGTTTTGTAAATTTTGTTGGAAAAATGAGAAATCGCTGGTCAAGTTTTAACCCTTATAACTTCCTAAAAAAAAAAATTGTTGCAAAAATTGTGCTGATTTAAAGTAAACATGTGGAAGTGTTATTTATAAACTATTTTGTGTGACTTATCTCTCTGATTTAAGGGCATAAGAATTCAAAGTTTGAAAATTGCAAAATTTTCGCGAAATTTCCATTTTTTTTTTAAATAAATGCAAGTCATATCAAAGAAATTTTACCACTATCATGAAGTACAATATGTCACGTTAAAAAATTCTCAGAATAAGTGGGATTCGTTGAAGCATTCCAGAGTTATTACCTCATAAAGTGACACTGGTCAGAATTGTAAAATTTGGCCTGGTCATTAAGGACATACAGTTATATGAAAAAGTTTGGGCACCCCTATTAATCTTAAGCTTAATGTTTTATAAAAATTGGTGTTTTTGCAACAGCTATTTCAGTTTGATATATGTAATAACTGTTGGACATAGTAATGTTTCTGCCTTGAAATGAGGTTTATTGTACTAACAGAAAATGTGCAATCTGCATTCAAACAAAATTTGACAGGTGCATACAATGTTCTGGAATGGCCATCCCAGTCCCCAGACCTGAATATCATTGATCATTTGTGGGATCATTTGAAGAAGGCTGTCCATGCTCGGCGACCATCAAACCTAACTGAACTGGAATTGTTTTGTAAACAGGAATGGTCAAAAATACCTTCATCCAGGATCCAGAAACTCATTAAAAGCTACAGGAAGCGACTAGAGGCTGTTATTTTTGCAAAAGGAGGATGTACTAAATATTAATGTCACTTTTCTGGTCAAACTGAAATAGCTGTTGCAAAAACACCAATTTTTATAAAACAATAAGCTTAAGATTAATAGGGGTGCCCAAACTTTTTCATATAACTGTAATTGGCTCTGTCACTAAGGGGTTAAATGCTCATACCATTTCAGCCTCAAACATCTCCAGAATCTGCCTTTATTTTTACTTTGGAAACAGCCATAACTCCTAGGCTGTGTGCACACGGTGCGTTTTGGGTGCACTTTCGCTGAGTTTCTTCCACACGTAAATGGGCCAAAAACGGTAGGGAATCCTTGTGCCAGCTAATGCAATGAGAATCTTGAAGAGCTGTGCACGTGATCAGGAATTTTCCTGTCAGGATTTGCATTGTGTTTAAATCTGCAGCATGTCAATTCTTTGTGCGTTTTTGCCACATTTTTCATCCATTGACTTCAATTGAGTCAGACAAATCTGCAGGAAAAACACATGTATATAAATATTTACGGATTTGCTGACGATTTTTGCTGCATATTTGATTGACTCAATTGAAGCCAATGGGTCAAAAACGCGGCAAAAATGCACAAAGAATTGACTGCGGGTGATAGGCGTCGGCTGATGAGAGACTACTACTCTCATCAGCCTACGGCTGCTGCCGCTGATAATAGCGAGACCAGGCGTCTGTGCTCGTAGTGAAAAAAAAAAAGTTAAAATACGTGAATGTTAAAATAAAAAACACCTTATACGCACATCTCTGCCGTAATCCCAAGTGTCCCACGGCAATCCATTCACCCGGCAGCACTCTATACACTGACAGGAGCACGATCGCTTCAGCAGTGTATAGCGCTTAGCTGCCGGGACATAGATCACATGAGTTAATCAGCTCACTCATGTGACCTCTGTCTCGGCAGCTCAATGCTGTACACTGACACAGGAGTGATTACACTCCTGTCAGTGTATAGCCTGCTGTCATCTAGAACAGTCACATCAGTGATTTCTGATGTGACTGCTCTAGAAGTGACCCAGATCTTTGTGGGACTGTATGGATTATGTCACCACGTTGGACAGGTGAGGGATATGGTTTTTTATTTTTTTTTTTTACATGTGACAATGGCTCCAGCGGATTAGGCGTTAGGTAAGTATTTTTGTTGTTTATTGTTTTCTGTTTTTTTTACAGGGGACATTGGCTTCAGCAGATTAGGCATTAGGCGAGTATGCCGTGTTTTTTAGTTTTAAATAAATAATTAAAACGGTGTGAACTTTTATTTCAAATAAAGGATTTTTTCAGGCCGTGTGTTTATTTCAAAACCTTTACTATGGAGTTAGTAATGGGGGCGTCTTATAGACACCTCCCCATTACTAATCTGGGCTTTATGTCAGCTGCCAATACAAGGCTGACATGAACCCCAACCCTATTACCTCACCAGGGCAAGTGGGAAGAGCGAGGCTAAGTGCCAGATTTGGCACATTTTATGAATGCACCATTTCTGGGGCCGCTGATATTATTAGCCTCGGAGGGGACCAGTATCCATGACCCTTTCCCTGGCTATTAATATCAGCTCACAGCTGTCTGTTTAGCCTTTGCTGGTTAGATTTTATAGGGGGACCCTACGTCAATTTTTTATGGGGTCCCTCTGTAATAGAGCCAGTAAACATTAAGCAAACAGCTGTGCGATGTTAATTTCCCTCTGCTGGTCATGAAAATTACGCGGGAGCCCCCGTCATTTTTTTAAATTTAATTATTCATTTTGTTTCATTTATAAAAAATCCCATGCCCACTGTGCTTGTTTTTGACGCTGTGTAAACTCACCCGCAGCATGTCAATTTCTGTAGCGGAGATGCTAGTCTCCGCTGCAGATTTTGACCGACTGAAATGTCATTACATGCGGTGGATCCGCATGTACTGACAAAAACAAGTGCGGCATTAGAACACAGTGAAAATACACTGCGTCCAAAGCGCTGCTGGTTGCTGATCTTGGGTACATAGCCTAAAGGCTAACCAAACAGCTGTGAGTTATTACATAGTAAAGCCGAATAAAGACTTGCGTCCATCAAGTTCGACCTGTTAGTTCTGTAATTGCTAAAGTTGATCCAGAGGAGGGCAAAAACCCCAAATGATTTAGCCAATCTTCACCTGAGGAAAACTTCCCTCCCGACTCTGAAACCAGCAGTCAGAATAAATCCCTGTATCAACCTACTATTTTATTTTATTTTTAAGTATATGCTGAAATCTGCCTGGTATCTAGAAAAGCATCCAGTCCCCGCTTGAACTGGTTTAGTGAATCCGACATTACCGTCTCCTCACTCAGTGAATTCCATATTCTCACTGCTCTTACCGTAAAGAACCCCTTCCTATGCTGGTGCTGAAACCTTTTCTCTTCCAGTCTTAGTGAGTGCCCTCTTGTTACCGTAATATCCCTCCTTTTGAACAAATCCCGGGCAAGGTCTCTATACTGTCCCCTAACATATTTGTACACATTTATTATGTCCCCCCTCAACCTTCTCTTTTCCAGGCTGAATAGTCCTAGTTTTGCCAACCTCTCTGGGTATTGCAGTCCCTCCATTCCCCTTATTAATTTTGTTGCCCTCCTTTGTACCTTTTCAAGCTCATTTATATCCTTTCTATATATTGGGGCCCATAACTGAGCACAGTATTCCAAGTGTGGTCTGACCAGTGCTTTGTACAGTGGAAGAACAATGTTCTCATCCTTTGCAGCTATACCTCTTCTGATACATCCCATTACCCTGTTTGCCCTTACAGCAGCCGCCTGACTTTGGGCACTCCAATTTAGTTTGTTATCAATCAAGATGCCCAAGTCCTTCTCCATCTCTGAATTCCCCAATGATTTCCCATTCAGTGAGTACTGGTGACTTCCATTTTTCCTTCCCATATGTATGACCTTACATTTCTCCTCGTTAAACCTCATTTGCCATTTAATGCTCCACCTACCCAGCTTATCCAAATCCCTCTGTAGGTCTTCACTATCCTCTTTTGTATTAATTGTTTTACATAACTTTGTGTCATCTGCAAATATTGATATTTTACTATTTATCCCGTTGACTATGTCGTTAATAAAGATATTAAATAACATTGGGCCTAGTACAGACCCCTGTGGTACCCCACTAGTGACGCTTACCCAATCTGAGTATATTCCATTTATAACCACCCTCTGCCTTCTATCCTTTAGCCAGTTAGCTACCCACTTGCAGACATTTTCCCCCAGCCCCATCATTCTCATTTTGTATACCAACCTATTATGTGGCACGCTATCAAACACTTTTGAGAAGTCGAGATACACGACATCCACTGGTTCCCCCTGATCTACTCGAGAGCTAACCTCCTCGTAGAAGTCAATCAGGTTTGTTTGGCAGGAGCGATTCCTCATGAATCCATGTTGGTTCGGGGTTAATAGATTATTAGCATCAAGATGCTCCATGATTGCCTCATTAATAAAGCCTTCAAAAATTTTGCCCACAACAGACGTCAGACTCACCGGCCGATAGTTTCCGGTGTTACTTTTTGCTCCCTTTTTGAATATTGGCACTACATTCGCCTGTCGCCAATCAAGTGGTACAGACCCAGTCTCAACAGAGTCCTTAAATATAAGATATAACGGTCTGTCTATCACATTACTTAGTTCCCTTAGTACCCGTGGGTGTATGCCATCAGGTCCTGGTGATTTGTTTATTTTAATGTTACTGAGGCGTTTCTGTACCCCAGCTTGGGTTAGATTTGTCATACTTAGTGGAGGATTAAGTTTGTCACTTCTCATTTCGCCTGTTAGTTCTTTTTCCTTTGTGAAAGTTGACGAAAAAAATTTATTTAATAGATTAGCTTTATCCTCATCTTTCTCTATGATTTTGCCTTCATCACTTTTTATCGGTCCAATATTATTAGATTTAATCCTTTTACTATTTATATACGTAAAGAACTATTATTAATAGCCAGTGAACATGTTGGCCTAATGGCCACTTCCTAGGCTAAAAATAGCAGCCCTCACCTGCCTAGACATGACACTTCATATTTGAATGGGATTAGGTGTCACCAATCCCTAGGGTTAGTGATGAAGAGGTGTCAACCAGACACCCTCATTACAAAATCTGTAAGTAAAGAGTTAAATAAACACACACACTGATAATAAAACACTTTATTTAATATACAACAGACACATTCTTTAATAATTTCAATTAACCAATATACTCACCCCAGGTCAGACGGTAATCCAAGGGTTAAAGCAATGTCCCACGTTTCTTTTTTCAAATATCTTTATTTAGCTCCAAAAAGCATTCATGGCTTTACAAAAACGCATCAAAATCGCTGCAAAAACACACTTTTTTTTCGCAGCCTTTTTGCTACCAAGAGATGCAGAAACCTTGCAGAAATTTCTGCAACCAAATACTCAATGTGCACACAGAGCCTTACTGTTGCTCTGATCAATTATCATCATGATTATTGTACCTTGTTACTAATCGCTCTCCCAATCGCTGAACTCTCCCCTCTCCTACTGTATATATCCTAAATGGAACACCCAGCCTCATCTTTTTGTCCAGCTGCTACTCCACTCTATGCCAGTCTCTACACTAACTGGCCTAAATCTCTTCCATCATCTTTGTCTAAATCCTTACTGGTTCTCTACGTCCCACCAAAGATGTAAGGTTAAAAAAGTTGTCCACCCTGAATATTTTTTGAAACCATTCAGCATTCCCAAAAGCAATAATTCTTTGGCTAGGTGCACATTACATCTGTGCACTTGGCCCACAGTACCACAGTATATGGTACATTGGGAGCTTTTCCTGACAAATACTGTAGCATTGCCAAAGGTCTCCATTCACCAGATGAAGGTCTAAAGTGTGTTCTTTCAGCCCCCCGTCTAACAGGTAAGCTCTGTTTTATAGGAAAGCTCAGCAGACTTTGCTTTCTATACAGAAGGCTTCTGCAAAGAAACGTATACCATGTGGTATACAGTTCTTTACAGTAGGTTCCAATGGTGATCAGATGCCTCTGTCTAGATCCTGAATGTGCCCACTGTCGGGCACATATATCCTGCATGTACAATGGCTACTAAATACTAATGTATTGTGGATTTAGCCTAACCTTACTGATCTCCCACCCCTCCCTTCCCAATGCTGCCTGAGTCCCCCGCTGGTCTTTTTACTTCCTAGAAAGAGACCTGTGACAACTGCAGCCAATGGCCGACACAGAATGTGACACATTGGTTAACCCTTTGAACTGCCGCATACTGTTTCTACTGATGTCTCTCAAATTAGGTCATCATCCACATTTTAGCAGTGCGCTGAAAACACATCCTTTTAGGCAGACATATCAAGTTGTTTAACCTGACTTCTTTACTTTTACACCTCGTCTCCTTTATATCTTACAGTCTAAGCTCTTAACTCAAAAGTATATCTAATGCATTGTCCTCTACTCTAACAACCGCTTCTCAATTAGTATATTTCCCTTTGTAAAATAAACGGCCTGAATTCACTTCCGGCGCCAGCACTGCTCCAGTGACATTGGTGCCGGGGCTCTCATGCCATAGGTAAGTAAAAGATGAAAATATATATATTATTTTTTTGCCTAAAATACAAAGGAAATGTGTCATCTTTAACTTTTAGAGATCATTTCATTTTCAACTTGCTTAACTGTTCACAATAACAGTAATTTTGACCTGGGGTGCCCAAACTTTTACATGCTACTGTATGTTCCCATTCAGGCAACTTCTATTTTAGCAACGACCTTGCATATGTCAGCAAGCCAATGGTAAACCCCATACTGTATCCATCACAACAGCATGGTTTTGCAGAAGAGTTTGGGTAATAAACTGTCTGCCTTCAGTCCAGACTTTTCACCAATAGAAAACACTTGGTGTATCATGAAATAACTAGTCCAGGAAAGAAGACCCAGGATCAGACAAGAATGGGACAATATTCCTCTCCCAAAACGCCAGCAATTGGTCTCCTCACTTCCCAGACATGTACAGACTGTTGTAGAGGGGACGCTACACAATTGTAGACATGGCCCTGTACCAATTTTTCTCAGATGTTTTGCTGACATCAATTTCTAAATTAGTTAATTTTTTTCAAATGAAATTGAAAAACATTAAACTTCTGATCTGTGTTCTATGTTCTGTTGTGTATCAAATATGGCTATAGGAGATTTCCAAATCATCACATTCTTATCTTCTTTACATTTTACTCTGCATCCCAACTTTTTTGAAATTGGAGTTGTTTTAATGTACTTACTTAAAGGGAATGTGCAATCAGAAAATTATCTATTGATTAAATCAGGTTTATATGTAAAATGCAGTTTTTAATCTATATTTTTTATTTCCTAGATAACTATATAAAAAAATGAAAATTTTGCAATTTTCACATTGCCCACTAGGTCAAATATTAGACTCCTACTTCCTCTTCTTTTCCATGTGAACTTAAGCAGCAGAGGGTTGCCTCTGAGTCATTCACTTATATGAGACTTTTCTGTGCATTCTCTGATCTGAACAAATGTCACTGTAAAGGGATGGGGAGGAGGTGACCTGTGACCATTACCTATTATGAATGGTGGATCCTGTGTTGTCTGCTGTATATAGAGGTGTTACCTTTCATTGTAGTTCTGACTGTGATGATAATGAAACTGCTGAAAAGTCATTTGTACAGAACTGGAAGTATGAGTATAGTAAAATGACTAGTGGCCAGTGTGAAAATTAACCTGTTTTAAACATTGGGTCATTTTCTAATGACAATCACTTTTACAAGATTGCTTATTGTTTTAGGTGAAAGGAAGTCCTTTGTTTCATGTTTTAGTGGTATGTTTACATATGCCAGCAGTGATATCACATAATCCAGAAAAAGGTCTACTCCAGAAGAAAGAACACTTTCTAATACCAGCTATATGAATTAGCTACCTTATAAGGGCTCGCTCACATTACCGTATAAAAAATAGCTCCGATGTTGCTCCTGAAAAGTTGGACAACTGGAATCCATATGGTTCAACTTATGTCATGCGAGTATGCGAGTGAGCTGCCCATTGTCCCCTAACCACTGAGAAAATGGATTATAGCACAGGACGCCGGTGTTCTTTCTATGCATATCCAGCTTGCAGTGTGGACTGTCCACCCGGCGAGGGGCCCCAAACTTGTCTTGCAAAAGTGAGTGGCCTTCAAATGACTGCACTACTAGACTCAAGTAGTTTGGGGACCCACGTGAGGGCCACACGCCCTCTCCAATTGATTCCTGGGAAGAAGGTTGGCATCTGCTGCATTCATTGGGATGCTAAAGACTATCCTGTGGCCAGAGTGGTCAGTACCTCGGGCCGAGGTACTGAGTCCCATGAGGTCGGCGTGGTCCCGGATTTGTTGCACCCAATTATCATAGGCTGGGACTTTGTATTGTTTTGGGACTTGTGGGGGAGGGAAGGAGACCTTGATTGCTAAGATAAGAAACGGGAACGGGTTGGCCCTAAAAAAATGTCATAAACCCCAGAGTCTGACGGGTTCTCCTTCTGTGTACTGGGTGAAGAGGGGATGGTAGTATGCCATCAGACATTCCTGAGATAGGGGTAATCAGAGAGAATTTTGGGTTCACTCAACATAGGGACTTATCTCTGTTCAATAAGGTAACCTTCATAAACGGCATAGCACAGGAGTTGGGGGCTGACACCAGGTTTCCCTATTTCATGTTGAGTGTGAACTTATTGTACCGAGATAAAAAGGTGAGGGAGGAGATAGTGCAGCAATTATTGGTACCAAGACCCTATAGACAAAGGGTGTTGGACAGAGCCCATTCACATGTCTTGGGTAGCCATCTGGGGGTGGACAAAACTCAAGAACGAGTCTTGCCGAGGCCCTATTGCCCCAGATGTCACCAGGAAATCCTAAGATATTGCAAGTCCTGTCCCACCTGCCAGTTAACCGCTACCACCTCTCACTTCCAAAATCCTCTCATGCCGATATCCATCAAGGCAGGGCAACAGGGGGATCTCCTTGAACCTCCATGTGGGCTGGACAAGCCAGAAGGGGACACTGAGTATGTCACAGTGGCGGAGACATTGTCACTGTCCCAGAAACAGCAGTGCCGAAAACTGCTTCAGCTGAACCGCAACCTGTTCTCGGAGTTGCCAAGACGTATGCAGGTGGTTGAACATGAAATCCGGACGGAACCACATGTGCAGATGCCTGGGGGAGAGTCGTGTGTCTGCAACAATCACAGGAAACTAAATGTGATGTCGAAATGTGATGCGTATCAGATGCCCCACATTGATGATCATAGAGAAGCTAAGGTCAGCTAGATACATCACCACCCTGGACCTAACGAAAAGTTACTGGCAAATACTCCTCTCTCAAAGGGCAAAGGAGAAGACGGCCTCTTCTACACTTGACGGTTGGTTCCAGTATACCAGAATTCCGTTCGAGCTGCAAGGAGCCCCAGCTACAAGTGATGAGCGAGTATGTTCTGTTAATCCTTTCGGCGAGTATGCTCGGGCCGAGCACCGAGTAGTTACAGCTGCTCGCTGTTATGTTTAAATCACTCCCATGTGCATGATTTGCGACTGTTTGACAACTTTAATACAAGTGAGGAATGTGTAAGAAATCTTGTGTGTTTTTTATATCTTTGCATTGTCACTTTATGCACTTTTGTCACTTCAATAATTTAGTACACTCCTATGGTTATCCGCTGGGTTAATATTTGTACCAGCCTGATCCTTAGTCCATTAGGGGTGAGACTAATCTGTTTTCAACTTGGGTTGATATATGTCCTGCTTTTAATGAGTATTTAATAAAAAAAATTGATATTTGTGTTTATGTGATACATGTTCGATTCCCTAATTTGATTATAGTAATTGTAATTGTGAATAGTAAAAAGAGGCTGCTCACACTGCTGTCCACCCCGTCTTTCTGATATAATACTGGATACACTAGGGGTGCTGAGGTAAGAAGAGGCCACTCACACTGCTGTCCACCCATGCTGATTATCTAATCTAATACTGGATATACTGGGGGTGCTGAGGTAAGAAGAGTCAACTCACACTGCTGTCCAGCCATCATGGTTATCTGATCTAATACTGGATATGCTAGGGGTGCTGAGGTAAGAAGAGTCAGCTCACACTGCTGTTCACTCATCATGATTATCTGATCTAATTTTGGATATACCAAAGATGCTGAGTTAAGAGAATGCTCACACTTCTGTCCTCTTTGTCTTTCTGAATTAATACGTGTGATACCAGGGGCGGTGAGGTAAGAATAGGCCACTCACCCTGCTGTCCACCCTGTCTATCTGATCAAATACTTAACATACTATGAGTGCTGGCTTAAGAAGAAGCTGCTCATGCTGCTGTCCACCCTGTCTATCTGATCTAATACTTGACATACTATGAGTGATGAGATAAGAAGCTGCTCATGCTGCTGTCCACCCTGTCTATCTGATCTAATACTTGACATACTATAAGTACTGAGGCAAGAAGCTGTTCATACTGATGTCCACTGTGTCATTGTGATCTAATACTTGACATACAGTGCTGCTCTTCATTATTGGCACTCTTCATTTTTTTCATAGACTGTACAATATCTTCTGAAATAACTCAGACATCTTTAATTTGGAGGAGAGCAGTTACCTAGTGTATCTTAAATTGGTGAAACCTCCACAAATGGTGCCGTGACTCGGATCACACTCGAGGGGACTCTAGGTCTTGGGGTGCCCATCACCGGACCACCTACGGACGAGCCGGGACTGATCAAAGCGAGAGCCTGATCAACTCTCATCACTGAATACGGTAAGTCTGCAGATTTAATGAATCCGTAGTGCTTATTCGTATTTTGAGCGGTGTCTGGTGAGTTTGTGGTGTCTAGATTGGCCCTTAGGGACAGCCCGTGCGACTGGGCGGGTCCCCGCTGTGTGATTTCAAGAACTCTGGTGTGTAGTCGCTCCTGGCTAACTGCTGCTCTGTGGTTTCTGAGGAGTTCCGTCCCATTAGAACGATCTTTGTACGCAGGGGCGTACAAGTATACATTTGAGAATTTAGGAAAATTTCTTTCTTTATAACACGGGCACGTGGGGGGAGACGTTGCTGATAAGTCGTGTATTAAGGCGCCATTAGGGCGCGTGCACACGGAGTCAACCAATCCTCTATTAATATGTGGAATACGCGGGGAGCCAACTGCATCGTTAAGCCGCATATTAAGACGTCACTAGGACGCGGGTGCACGGGGTGTTCAGTGCTTCATTAAGTCATAAAAGAATCAATTCAGTGCTTGGTAGGGAGTGTAAGGACCTGTTACAATTCTACTTGTGTATCAGCTGCCCGGTCTGATCATAAGTCTAAGGGGACGATACGCCTGGAGCCAAAATCATGGAAAAATGAAAGACATTGTTTGTGTCGCAGGGGTCATTCGATCAGGAGCGACAGGACCCCAAAGATATAGTTGCTAGAAGAGAAGGAAGGAAATATGTAGAGAAAACCAAACAAGTAATGTCATTGTGTGGGTTGTACCCGGGGGGTAGATTACAGTACGAAATGTTGAATGCAGCAATTTGTGAAAATGGGAAAACTGGAAGATAATGGGTTGTTGCAAAGTGCATACATGTGGAAAAAGGTTGCGCTGAGTTTATCAAAAGAAGGGTTTCTGGAAATTGAGGATAGGGATAACAAAGGGAACATAACTGGTTATTTCTATGTTAGAGAGATGCCTCCGCCACCGCCCTATAATGGCGGCGCAATGAATTGTTGGGTGTGTTCTAATTGTGGTCAGCAGAATCCATTGTCAGCAGATTATTGTGTTGCACGTCACGCGCCCCGTCCAGGAGGCCCACCCCTCGCTACTACCCAAGCCACTCCAAGTGCCCCATCCTCATCCGTTATACCTATGTCCGCCCAAAGTTCCAACCCTTCCTGCAACGGCCATGTTACTACACCCATTGCATCACCTCCGGCCTCTGACCAGACGTCAGTGGGTGTGCTCCTTCCCAGTAGTACACACCCTCCCTGTAGTGTGCTTCCTTCCGGTGGCAGCCATCTTGGCGCACCCGGAATACAGGCCACAATACACACTACTGTTATGATCTGCAACAAGAACTAAGGAAAGATAGGGGAAAGTTGTCCCTACAGTAAGACTAAGCTGAATCCCTACGATGTAGCGGGCTGCCTGTTCCTAGTGAACAGACCCGCCTTCGTCCTCGGCTAGTCTGAACGAAGACCTATAGAATTAAGGGAGGGGTCCCTAAAAGAACTAAGGACTGGGACAAAAATGGGACACCTCCTAAACAGAAGTTGTTGTAGAACACAAAAGATAAACTGACAAAAAGTACTAGAGGTTCCAGAGGACCAAGCAAACTGACAGAGATAGGCACCGAAGCACCAGGCTAGCAAGACAGTCAAACAACACTGAAGTCCAGCAAAGCCAGAAGGGCGGAGCTGGAATATATAGGCAGATGGTCACGTGACCACAAAACACAAGATGGAAAAAAATAACAGGAGGGTTCTAACAACTACACCCGGAACATCAACCGTAACATTTACTCCTATGGTGTGTATTATGTTCCAAAAGACTATGTCCCTCTCTATCCTCATTTGCCTAGTGCCGAAACTCCAATAGTCAGGCGTTCCGGCAGGCCCATAACCGAAGGAGAAATACTATTGAACCGGAGGAGCCGTGGGATGAAGATGCAGCAGCACCACCACCACCATCAGCGTCCACACCAATAAGCGATCCAGAAGGTAAACCGGCTCATGTGACATTTCGTACACCAATATCAGAATTCTCTCCGGATCGGGAGGATTCCCGTGCCACCCTTCAGATGAAGAATACCCACAGGTGTGGAAACCATGAACAGAAAGAATGATTTGGAAGTCATCAACGGTACTAACAGCAGGTCTGGGGGATTTGGTAACACAACGGGTGGATGCTATAGTTAATGCAGCAAACCCTAGATTACAACATAGTGGAGGAGTGGCTAAGACTATTGAGCAAGCCGGAGGTACTGCTATTCAGGAAGACTGTAACAGCATTGTACATTCTTCAGGATTGGTCGAGGCAACAGACCTGGTAGCCACCAGACCAGGGAGATTACCATGCAGGCTTATCATTCATGCAGTAGGTCCAGTGTATGATGAAGATCATCATGATCAGTGTGTCACAACTCAGAGCTACAATCAACAATATTCTGAACTATTCTGGAACAAGGAACCTTACTTCTATTGCTCTTCCTGCTATAAGTTCTGGAATGTATGAATTTCCTATGCAAGCCTGTGCCCAAGCAATAGTCCAAGCTATACGGGAGTATAGAGGACTAACTACACGTTGGAGGAGATAAGACTAATCAGCAATGACTATCATAAATCTCAAATTCTCACCCGAGCTGTGGAAAGTGCCACAGCTAGATCAGACCCACTCAGCCGTCAGATGATTTCAGAAGATAACCCAAATGAACTATTTGCTAGACAAACAAGCCCACCTCCTAATGCTGTGTTGCCGGTATCTCCCTCAACATCTTCTCAGTCAGAATTTCCAGTGCCAGATCACCATAATAGATATGTGGCATTCACACCCTCACAAGTTAATCAAGTGATTAGTCAACTACCTGACCCAGACAGACACCCTATGGCGTTCTACAGAAGAATCAGAGAAATTCAACAAACTTATTCAGCCACTTGGAAAGATCTTCATGAAATCACTAGCATTAGAGAGGGAGATGTCTACTGCCCAATAATTCAAGTAGCTCTGAATGACAGCCAAGTGACAGACAAGGAGACTTACCAATCAGGAGGAGCTTTTTGTCAACAACTTCAGCAATGGGCCAAGGAGCGGCTCACAGACTCGTCTAACAGTGTATCGGACTGTACTCAAGAATCAGGGGAGTATATCGAAAAATTTTACACCAGAATCCATACTCTGTTCAATGATCAAGGGTTCGATGAAGGTCAGAGAATCCAACAAAATCTGCTAGTCACTTCATTTGTTAGGGGACTCAGAGAGGAAATCTCAGCGAAGCTTACAGACTCCAGACCAGAATATGTGGACATGTCCCCGCGAAAGGTACTCCTCATTGCTAAAGCTATAGAGAAACAATTGAATGCTGTACCAAGGCCAGCTCCAAGGTCTGCTCCAGAGCCTACTCCAGCACCTACACCGACTCCTGTTCCTGCTCCTGCTCCAGCTGCTCTAGAAGTCTATCAACCTGCAGATAATCAACAAGAACAGTTGCCATGTTCCCCAGGATACTCACAACAACTATACCGCTCACCCCCACAATGGATGGATCCTCCACAAATGTACAGAGGACCGAGTTTAAGACTAAGGGAACCAATCTGTCACCGTTGTAACCAACCCAGGTCATTTCAGAAGAGGATGTCCATGGAATAGAGGAGATCCTTTTTATGGCTCGATGCCACTCTCCTACAACCCGCAATTTGAAAGAAGAGATTCTCCACGCTACCAAGGGAATTCACGGTACTCCCGCCAAGAGTATAGACAGCCATCACGGCAGCCACCACAGAGAGAGTATGAGACAATGCCAAGAGAACCTGCGCAGAATTACAGAGACCAGCCACCGCAACAGATGTACCAAAATAACAGGGACCCACCGCGCCGGTTTGTGGGGGAAGACCAGGATTACCCTGCATAGGACAGTGCCAAACCTGTGCTCACCTTGACCTCAGTTGAAAACGTCCCCACTAAATCTGGACTGATTTCTACTGTCAATATAGATGTAGGGGACAGAACTTTACCTTTTCTAGTAGACATGGGTGCAGCCAGATCAGTAATACGGTCAAGAGATTTACCCTATGAATCGCTTATATCTGATGATTTCCTTTCATGTGTGGGAGTGGATGCTCAGATACCATATGATGAGAATAGAATGCATCTAGATGTCTCTACTCTGTTATCATTAGAGGAACAAACAAAGGTACATGCCCTCCCATTGTGTGTCATCCAATCTGCATACCACCTGAACTCTGGTCTCAAGGGCCTGATGATATAGGCCGACTGCCTGTCCCGCCAGTCGAAGTTTTCCTGAAAGAAGGTGCACGGATTCCCAGATTCCCACAGTACCCACTGAAAGCAGCCCAAGAAGCGTCATTAGATGCCCAGATCCAAGAATTACTCAAGAAAGGAGCATTAATTCCCTATGTTTCTCCTGCTAATACTCCATTGTTTCCAGTGAAGAAGAAAACTGCAAGAGGAGAACCGGATAAATTTAGGATGGTGCAAGATCTGAGAGCTGTGAATGCAGTTACAATCCTGGTGACCCCAGTGGTGCCAAATCCAAATACAGTACAGACCAAAAGTTTGGACACACCTTCTCATTTAAAGATTTTTCTGTATTTTCATGACCATGAAAATTGTACATTCACACTGAAGGCATCAAAACTATGAATTAACACATGTGGAATTATATACTTAACAAAAAAGTGTGAAATAACTGAAAATATGTCTTATATTCTAGGTTCTTCAAAGTAGCCACCTTTTGCTTTGATGACTGCTTTGCACACTCTTGGCATTCTCTCGATGAGCTTCAAGCTGTCAGGTTTAACAAGTGGGATTTCTTGCTTTATAAATGGGGTTGGGACCATCAGTTGTGTTGTGCAGAAGTCTGGTGGATACACAGCTGATAGTCCTACTGAATAGACTGTTAGAATTTGTATTATGGCAAGAAAAAAGCAGCTAAGTAAAGAAAAACGAGTGGCCATCATTACTTTAAGAAATGAAGGTCAGTCAGTGCGAAAAATTGGGAAAACTTTGAAAGTGTCCCCAAGTGCAGTTGCAAAAACCATCAAGCGCTACAAAGAAACTGGCTCACATGAGGACCGCCCCAGGAAAGGAAGACCAAGAGTCACCTCTGCTTCTGAGGATAAGTTTATCCGAGTCATCAGCCTCAGAAATCGCAGGTTAACAGCAGCTCAGACTAGAGACCAGGTCAATGCCACACAGAGTTCTAGCAGCAGACACATCTCTACAACAACTGTTAAGAGGAGACTTTGTGCAGCAGGCCTTCATGATAAAATAGCTGCTAGGAAACCACTGCTAAGGACAGGCAACAAGCAGAAGAGACTTGTTTGGGCTAAAGAACACAAGGAATGGACATTAGACCAGTGGAAATCTGTGCTTTGGTCTGATGAGTCCAAATTTGAGATCTTTGGTTCCAACCACTGTGTCTTTGTGCGACGCAGAAAAGGTGAACAGATGGACTCTACATGCCTGGTTCCCACCGTGAAGCATGGAGGAGGAGGTGTGATGGTGTGGGGGTGCTTTGCTGGTGACACTGTTGGGGATTTATTCAAAATTGAAGGCATACTGAACCAGCATGGCAGCGGCATGCTATTCCATCCGGTTTGCGGTTAGTTGGACCATCATTTTTTTTTTCAACAGGACAAAGGGCTATTTGACCAAGGAGTGTGATGGGGTGCTACGCCAGATGACCTGGCCTCCACAGTCACCAAACCTGAACCCAATCGAGAAGGTTTGGGGTGAGCTGGACCGCAGACTGAAGGCAAAAGGGCCAGCAAGTGCTAAGCATCTCTGGGAACTCCTTCAAGATTGTTGGAAGACCATTTCCGGTGACTACTTCTTGAAGCTCTTCAAGAGAATGCCAAGAGTGTGCAAAGCAGTCAGCAAAGCAAAAGGTGGCTACTTTGAAGAACCTAGAATATAAGACATATTTTCAGTTGTTTCACACTTTTTTGTTAAGTATATAATTCCACATGTGTTAATTCATAGTTTTGATGCCTTCAGTGTGAATGTACAATTTTCATAGTCATGAAAATACAGACAAATCTTTAAATGAGAAGGTGTGTCCAAACTTTTGGTCTGCACTGTACATTACTCAGTGAAATTCCCCCTGAGGCAACGCATTTTACAGTAATCGACTTGGCAAACGCCTTCTTCAGTGTGCCTTTGCATCCAAACTGCCAGTATCTTTTTGCTTTTACACACAGAGGAGTACAGTACACCTGGACTGTTATGCCTCAAGGAGCTCAGAACTCTCCTCATCCATTCACACTGGCCTTAACTACCTGTCTCCAACCATGGAAAAGTGAGAACCCTGAAGTCACATTGATACAATATGTCGATGATCTACTCCTCTGTTGTCCCGATGACCAAACTTGCCACAGGTTCAGCTATTCTTTGCTCCGATTTCTGGGCACCATTGGATGCAAAGTTACTCTGCGAAAGCTACAATGATGTTGTACCAAAGTTGTGTTTTTGTATTCAAATATTTTTTTATTAAATTTTCAAGTAGAATGAAAAAAAAATATATATATATATAGATTTCATACAAACAGTACATATATAGTGAAATAGAGGTACACAAGTAAACAAGGTGAATACCGTCGTAAACCTGAAATTATTCAGTTGGTGATATGATTCATAGCTTTAGATACGTAAGCTATATCTTATAGGTGCATTTTATAGACGGGTAACTTGGTTGATTCGTTCATAACATAAGTTGCCAGGGTATACAAAGATAACTATTTACATATTTGGAAGTACACAGAAATGTTTCAGGAAAACAAGGGGGAAGGGAAAATCGGATGGTGATATTAAGATACGATATGCCCACTATGACTATCCTGTAAGTTAGATACAATTAGATGAATGAGGATGATGAGTCGACTTAGATTGAGAAGACTAATATAGTCTTACGCAACGATAAGGTCTCTACGGTGAATGTTTTGGAATCATAATAGAGTTCCAATCCTCCCATTTTCTGAAGTATTTTTTTAAAAGATTGTTTGTAAGGGCGTATGTATATTCATACGTGTTGTGGCATGCTAATTTTTCTATAGTTTTTTCCACAGTTGGGGGAAGAGGGTCTTTCCAAAGGGCGGCAATATTGCTTTTTGCTGTAAGGAGTATATAAGTGATGATGGGTCTGTATCTGCATGGGAGGGTTTCAAGGCCCAAAAGGAGGAGCACCAGTTCTAGTGAAAGATGTATGTTTAAACCTGTGATGTTGTTAATTAAGGATTCAATTCCAGACCAGTATGATTTGAGAGCTTTACAGCTCCAAAAGATGTGAGTCAGACTGCCAGTAGCATTACAATTCCTCCAGCATTGGGGGGAGTTAGTGTTCTGAATTTTATGAAGTTTAAGCGGAGTAAAATACCAGCGTGTGTAGATCTTGTAGTGGGTTTCTACAAGGGATGAGCAGGAAATGTCACTATAGATAGATTCGAAGACTTTGTGCAGAAGATTGGTCGTAATTTCTATGCTTAATTCCTTTTTCCATGCTTCTATATTTGTTGTATGTGGAAAGTGAGCGTCTTGGTTGAAGTTCTGATATATGTGACCAGTTTTCCAGAAAAGGTGAGTTTGTGGGTATTTGAACATCTGAGCTAGATTTTGAGGGAGAAAAAAGTTTAGGTTGTGAGAGTTGAGTATGTTTTGAATCTTCTTTCATGTCTTTTCTTCTAGAATGTTGAGTTTGAATTTATCTCTAAGAGATTGAAAAGGTATGAGTTGTTTATTGTCATCCATTATATCTGAGATAAATTTAATGCCTAACTTCTTCCATGAATCTAGTTTGATTCTTCAGGATAACAGTTCAAGAATATCTACAACTATCCAGGTTGGAGAAACCGTGGGGTAGCTTTTGTGAGATAATTTTAGTAGTAATCTCCAAGAGAGAATTGCAGATTTAACTGTGATTTCTTCTGGAAGTCTCTTAGTTTTGTCGCATAAGTAGGAGAGGGTGATTAGGCTAAGTCTGCCACTGGGTTTCAAAGGTTCTTCTAGGGCTATCCAGGTCGGCTTTTCTTTTTCTGCCCACCAATTCTGGCTAAGTTTGACTAAGGTGGCGTGGTAGTAGGCAGTTAAGTTGGGCAAGGCGAGTCCACCTCTTTTTTTTGTTCTTTTCTAGGACAGACCTAGCTACCCTAGGTTTCTTTTTATCCCAGGTAAAGGTGACTAGCTGTGTATGAAATTTTTGTAACCACTTCTTTGGGATTAATAAAGGGATAGATCTAAAGATGTATAGGAGTTTTGGTAAAAGGCTAATTTTGTAGGCATTAATTTTGCCAAGCCAGGAGACTTCTAGTTTAGCTATATGCATAATGTCGATCTGTATGGTTTTGTAAATATCATTTAAATTTGTGTCTATGATTGATGTTAATGGTTTGGTGAGTTTTATTCCAAGATAGCTGATATTATTATTTTCCCAGGACAGTTCAAACTCCATTTTAAGAGTTTCCAAGATTTGTGGATCAAGGTTTAAATTTTGTAATATGAAATTTTGGAGAAGTGTTTAATTGTGTTCAGTAGATTTCTAATTGAGTTAATTGGGTTTGAAAGAATTATAAGAATATCATCTGCGAACAATGAAATTTTGTATTGTCTCTGATGTATCTGGATACCACTTATTAGGGGATTTGCTCGAATTTTCTCAGCCAGAGGTTCTATATAGAGATCGAAAAGGGTGGGAGAAAGGGGACAACCTTGCCTCGTGACATTGGTAAGTGCAATTCCATCTGACAGAACATTGTTGGTCAGAATTTTTGCTGAGGGGCAAGAATAGAGAGATGTGATAGCATTTAAGATGTTTCCCTCAAATCCAAATTTTTTTAGAGTTTGAAAGAGGAAGCCCCAGTGGACTCTGTCGAACGCTTTTTCTGCGTCGACAGCGACCACCAAGGCGGGAGTTTTAGTTTTTTCAATATAGGATAGCAGATTAATGGCACGTCTAGTAGCATCAGACGTTCCCCTTCCAGGGATAAATCCCACTTGGTCTTTTTGAAGAAGCCTAGGGGAGATTTTTTGAAGTCTTGAGGTAATAGTTTTGGCGATGATTTTTAGGTCTGTATTTTGAAGTGAGATAGGGCGGTAGTTGCTGACATTCTCGGTGTCACCCTTGTTTTTGGATATCACCGTGATTATTGCCTCCTGCATTTCTGCTGGGAAGGCGTCTTGGCATGTAGTGGAGGAGTTGATAAGTTTAGTAAGGAAGGGAGCAAGAGAGTTTTTAAGGTTTAGGTAATATTCGTTCTGTAGGCCGTCTGGGCCGGGATATTTGCATTTTGCTAATGAATTGATTGTCGCCACAATTTCTGTTTCAGTAAAGGGGGAATTGAGAAAGTTCAAGTCTTCGTTTGAAAGAGAGGGGAGTTGGATAGAGTCTAGGAATTTGTCTACGTCAGACTTTGAGGGAGAGATTTCTGTTGGGTCTTCTTTCAGATTATAGAGCTTTCTATAGAAACTGGCAAAAACATTCGAGATGTCTTTCGGGTTTTTATGTATTGAGTTTTGCTTATCTTTGATTTTGAGGATTCTAGTTTTGTGCCTATGAATCTTAATTTTGTTGGCAAAGAGTTTAGATGGTTTGTCCATGCAGTTGTAGAAATTGCTTTTGATAGTACGGATGTATTTGTCATATTCAGATGTTAGCAGATTCTTTAGTTGAACTCGCAGTTGAAGGATTTCTGTGTGAGTTTTATCATTAGGGGACATTTCTAGTTGGATCTCTAAGTTTTTGATTTTTTTAATAATGTTTTCAGAATTTTTAATGTTGTCGCGTTTTAGTGTAGAGTTGAGTTGAATTAGGTGGCCTCTTATTACCGCTTTATGAGCGGCCCAGAGGGTTGAAATTGCGATGTTTTCTAAATCGTTCTCCTGAAAATAAAGATTTATAGAATTTTGTATTGCTTCTCTATATTGTGGGTGGTGGAATAGGTAAGAGTTTGCTCGCCAGAGCTTTTTTACAGAGTGGGTGAGGCCATGGGTGACTTCGAAAATGATCGGCGAGTGGTCAGACCACGACCTGGAAAGGATATTAAGAGATTTAATGTTTTGAAGTGTACGGATATCAGTTAAGAGTAGGTAAATTCGGGCAAATGATTTGTGGGTATCAGAGTAGTGGGTGTACTCAATTGAGGAAGAATTAATGCAGCGAAAGGCGTCAAAAAGTTCCTCTCTATTTAACCAGGGATCGAGTGAAGTGTTTAAATTCCTAGATTTGTTGGAAGAATCCAAGGAAGGGTTAGGTACTGCATTAAAGTCTCCGAATATGAGTAACTGTCCTTTTTGTGATTCATGTATAATTTAGATTAGTCTTTTTAGGAAAGTAATTTGTCCCTTGTTAGGGGCATACACGTTGACTAGGGTGTAGCATGTATCATTTATTTTGCAGATGAGAATTAGAAAGCGGCCATCTTCAGGTTTAATTAAGTTGATTTTTTCAAATTTAACAGTGTCTTTGACAATGATAGCTGCCCCTGCCCTTTTCTTTTTATTAGAAGATAAAAAAATATTTGGGTAGTTTTTGTTCATGAATTTAGGTTGATTATCAATTGAAAACTTAGTTTCCTGTATGCCTGCAATGTCAATATTTAATTTTGTAAGTTCTTTCCATATTAGGAATCGTTTCTGGGGTGAATTTAGACCTCTAAAGTTGTAGGATAAGAATTTGTTAGCCATAGTCTGAGTCAGGTGCTTGGGTAGCAATGTGGAATTTTTGGTAAGATAGAGTGCATAGGGGCATAGGGGTAACATTTTGAGATAGCAATTCTGTGACTTCCATTTTCAAGAGGGGTTAACGGTAAATGAACGGTGAATGAACAACCTGGTTCAGAGGCACCCGTAAATTTTAAGGGACTCGTAGGTCACTAAAGAGCTGGTAGAGCGGAAGGGTCAAAGCAAATGTAAAACTTCCGAGGAGACTAAAGTTTTAGCCTTTGCGCCTAGGCTGGACCTTAGTTAGAGAGAAATGGGTTAAGTGCTTAGGTGTGATATGAAGCTTCATGTATTGGATATATGGAGATCCTTAAGAGTTTTTAATCCCGCTGCTGTCTCGTCAATTATAATCATCTTTTGTTTAAAGGAGAAGATGACATTAGTGGTTGGTCATCCCCATCTGTACAGAATTTTTTTTCTCTTGGAGGATATCAGTGATCGGTTTCAGTGCATTGCGTCTAGCCATAGTCTCTTTTGATATGTCTGTGAAGACTTTAATTTTCTCAAATGGAGAGGGCAAAGTTTTATTGATCCTTAAGAAGTTAGTGATCTGGTCCCTCGTCTGATAAAATGAAAATTTTACTATGACATCTCTAGGGATATCATTGGGTAGATGGGATGGCTTGGTAGTCTATGTGCTCTTTCTAATGAATATTGGATATCCGATAAGGTGGGAATTGTTGTTTTAATCAGGTCTTTCATGAAGGACATGAGTTTGGGGTTTTTGACCTTTTCCGGAATTCCTCTAAATTTGAGGTTGTTCGGCGGTCTCGATCCTCTCTATCCGCTAGTTTATCTTTCAGAAACTTTATTTCTTCTCTCATCTGGTCTTGTCCTTTTTTGAATTCTTTACTTTCCTTCTTCAGGTCAAGTACTGCTCTCTCATTGTTTTCTGTTCTGGAGACAACTGTCGCTAGTGAGTATCGCATGTCATCAAACTGTTCTGTGAGGTCTTCCTTTAGAGACTGCTTGAAAGCAGAGAAGAGTTTGTGAAAAAAGTCTCTATCCATAGGTTGACCCATGTTGAAGTTCTGTAAACGGTCGTCTTCAAAGTTATCCTTTCTGGATCTTCGTCGAACTGGGCTTTTGAATTTAGTGTCATCTTCAGAGTCAGTATCGTCTGGAAGACTATAATTTAGGTGAGGTTTGGTCTGTATTTCTTTTCTTTACGTTTAGTGATGAGTTGTGAATTTTCGTATGCCATCAAGTCTTCAGGGGATGATCTTTGATTTTCTGGATGAGTTTCAATTATTTCTGAGTTGCCTTCAGGTTTTAGGTCAGTGGTAGTTTGAACGGAAGAGGTTGATTTGAGTTTTCGTTGATCTTTACCTGAATCGTTTGTTTAGACGTTATTAGCTGGTTTATTATTAAGATTGGATTTTGGTTTTGGAGGCATTTTATTTGGATTAGTGTTAGTGTTAGGGAGATCTCTTTAATCGGGCTCGATATTTGGAGTTTCAGATCTTGGACCGGAAGCAGTGAAAAACAGCTGAATGATTTAGATGGAGATCAAGAGTACGTTATGTCTAGTTATAGAAATATGTGTGTAATATTGAGTAGCTTATTACAAGGAAGTAGTGTTAGATGATGGCTAGGTTGTAATATGTAAGATTTTTTGTGTGGGGAGGAAGGAGAGGTGAAGGTGGACAGTAGTAGGAAGGATTTGTAATTGTCGTAGCTTATATATGTGAGGTTTTGGGTTTGCGCTGGGTGTCTTGGCTCTGTAGAGGTGGCAGAGCTCTCAGTAGCAGTAATAGGTACTTAACAGTAGAGTTTACTTTACAATAATAGTTATTTCAGTAACAATGTAAAGAAGAGGAACGGCACTTATACAAGTAGTAGTAGTAGAAGTAGGCTATACAATCAGCAGATAATACACATAAACATAAAAGTGCAAGGCAAACTTAGTAGCTGGATCAATAGTTAGTATTGTTGTCCAGAGATATGACAGTAGCTATAAAACACTTGTGAAGCAGACCTGTAAGAGGCAAAGTTACCACCATTAATATAATAAAGGAAATGTTGGGGTGTCCGATGGTCTCTTCTGTCTGCGTAGCTTGGGCACGAAGGAGGCCCGTCAGCCTCACTTGCTAGTAGAGTCGATCTAATCTGGACAAGGGATCAGCTGCACTTCTTATTGTTATAGAAAGAGCTGATGCCCACATTTTGGTGCAAACTCAATGATAAATGTCCTCTGATGTGTAATAAGAACTAAACCAATGTTTTATAGCACCAGCGTAGTAATTGGGATTTTATGACATCTCATCCATATGCTGAGAAAATCCAGAGCATGAATTAACCGAGGCTGCGGATTTCACATGAACAATGTGTCAATATATGCTGCGGATATTCACCACCGACTTCATCCTTTGCAATACTAAAGGATCTAGTCAGGCAACGTTCCCACAGAATGAAGCTGCTGCGGCCCCGACGCTGCTGTAGAGCCGCAGCACTTCCGTCCTCATTATGCTAATGAGCGGCGCCATTTTTTTTTCTCCTGCGGACTTTTCTCATAGATGTTATTCTGTGGGGAAAGTCTACATGTAGACCCGCAAGAGAACTTGACATGCTGCGGGTCTGGAAGATGCGCCGCATGTAAGAATCAGCGGGTGATCTGCAGCCTGAGGTGCACACATAGTGGATAAGGGATTTCTAGAAATCCCATCAACTATGCTGTAACATCTGGCTGCTGCAGTTTTGACGCTGCATAACACGCATCGTTAAAACCGCAGAGAACATAGTCTCAATGGTAAAGGTGCACCAGCAGTAAACACAGCAATATCTGCACAATATCTGTGTGGATATTACCGCTGTTAATTTGCTGTGGGATTTCCATTGTAGAAATTCTGCATGAAATGCATTGTGTGAATGTATCCACTAATAGTGGTGGGGACCTTAAATCACTTATGTATGGCGTTACTAGTGATATAAAAAAAAGAGCTTTCTCTTACTTAAATCTCTCTGCCACATTTAAGGCCATAACATCTTATGAAGGGCCTCATTTTGCTAGTAGTGGGGAAAAAAAACTTCTAGTAAGTCAGGGGTGATAGAGGGAGAGGGGGTTAAGTCAGTCAGGGGTGATAGAGGGAGATGGGGCTAAGTCAGTCAGGGATGATAGAGGGAGAGGGGGCTAAGTCAGTCAGGGGTGATAGAGGGAGATGGGGCTAAGTCAGTCATGGGTGATAGATGGAGATGGGGCTAAGTCAGTCATGGGTGATAGATGGAGATGGGGCTAAGTCAGTCAGGGGTGATAGAGGGAGATCGGGCTAAGTCAGTCAGGGGTGACAGAGGGAGTGGGGGCTAAGTCAGTCAGGGGTGATAGAGGGAGAGGGGGCTAAGTCAGTCAGGGGTGATAGAGGGAGAGGGGGCTAAGTCAGTCAGGGGTGATAGAGGGAGATGGGGCTAAGTCAGTCACAGGTGATACAGGCAGAGGGGGCTTAGTCAGGGGTGATAAAGGGAGAGGGGGCTCAGTCAGTCTGGGGTGATAGAGGGAGAGGGGGCTCAGTCAGGGGTAATACAGGGAGAGGGGGCTCAGTCAGGGGTGATACAGGGAGAGGGGGCTCAGTCAGGGGTGATACAGGGAGAGGGGGCTCAGTCAGGGGTGATACAGGGAGAGGGGGCTCAGTCAGGGGTGATACAGGGAGGGGGGCT
Organism: Phyllobates terribilis; assembly: GCF_046119375.1. Classification (NCBI taxonomy): domain Eukaryota; kingdom Metazoa; phylum Chordata; class Amphibia; order Anura; family Dendrobatidae; genus Phyllobates; species Phyllobates terribilis. Next base: position 533,665,440 of record NW_027362762.1, on the reverse strand, counting down.
CAGTCAGGGGTGATACAGAGAGAGGGGGCTCAGCCAGGGGTGATACAGAGAGAGGGGGCTCAGTCAGGGGTGATACAGGGAGGGGGGCTCAGTCAGGGGTGATACAGAGAGAGGGGGCTCAGCCAGGGGTGATACAGGGAGAGGGGGCTCAGTCAGGGGTGATACAGGGAAAGGGGGCTCAGTCAGGGGTGATACAGGGAGATGGTGTTATGATCTGCAACAAGTACTAAGGAAAGATAGGGGAAAGCTGTCCCTACAGTAAGACTAAGCTGAATCCCTACGATGTAGCGGTCTGCCTGTTCCTAGCGAACAGACCCGCCTTTGTCCTCGGCTAGTCTGAACGAAGACCTATAGCATAAGGGATGGAGTCCCTAAAAGAACTAAGGACTGGGACAAAAATGGAACACCTCCTAAACAGAGAAGTTGTTGCAGAACACAAAAAGAAAAACTGGCAAAAAGGTACTGTAATGCACACGCCCGGGCTGAGCGGCGTGTGCGTGTGATTGTAGTGATTCCACTGGACCGTGCCAGAGAGTGAATGGCTGGAGGGGCGTAACTAGGTATTCACCCGATCCGACCAGGGTCGCACGACGGCATACGACGCCAGTGCACCAAGGAGGAACCGAGCAGAGGGACCAGGTGCTACTCCAGGACAGACCCCGGACACGGCTGTTAACCCACACAGGGGAATACAGGAACAGACTGGTAGGCTGGCACACAGACTGGTGGGTATAGGCAGGCACGACTGGTATGCAGGCAGGCGGGTATGCAGGCAGGGGGGTACAGGCAAGCACAGCTAGAGTGCAGACAGGGAGGCACTAGCAGGTAGGAACACAGGCGGGATAGGACCCAGTACACACTGGGACTCAGGAACAATACAGGCAGAGGGGTACAGGCAAGCACAGCTAGAGTGCAGACAGGGAGGCACTAGCAGGTAGGGACACTGGCGGGATAGGACCCAGTACACACTGGGACTCAGGAACAGAACCACAGATGTGGCGGACAAACACAGCAGAGTGAGGCCGCCCAGAGAGGTGAGCGAGAACAGGGCAGGACAAGGCCGCCTGGAGCGGTGAGCAAGAGGAGAGCAGGACAAGGCCACCAGGAGCGGTGAGCAAAGGGTCAGAGCTGAGCGAGACTGCCGGAGCAGTGAGCAAGAGTAAAGCAGGACGAGACCGCCTGGAGCGGTGAGTAAGAGTGGAGCAAGACTGCCGGAGCAGTGAGCAAAAGGATAAGAGCGGAGCGAGACTGCCGGAGCAGTGAGCAAAAGGGTCAGAGCGGAGCAAGGCTGCCGGAGCTGCGAGCAAAGGAGTCAGAGCAGGCTAGAACCGCAGGAGCGGTAAGCAAAGGAGTCAGAGCAGGCTAGAACCGCCGGAGCGGTGAGCAAAGGAGTCAGAGCAGGCTAGAACCGCCGGAGCGGTGAGCAAAGGAGTCAGAGCAGGCTAGAACCACCGGAGCGGTGAGCAAAGGAGTCAGAGCAGGCTAGAACCGCCGGAGCGGTGAGCAAAGGAGTCAGAGCAGGCTAGAACCGCCGGAGCGGTGAGCAAAGGAGTCAGAGCAGGCTAGAACCGCCGGAGCGGTGAGCAAAGGAGTCAGAGCAGGCAAGGCTGAGCAGGGGGGACAGGGCTCTGTTCACACGGAACAGACAGGAAGGGAAAGGCAGAGCCAGATACCCACAGGGTACTTGCAGTGAAGTAGCGAGTGGACCACAAACTCACAAACGGGAGTACAGAGACAACAAGCAGGAGTTAGGTACGAGTTCAGACTCTGCAGAAAAAGGAAGGGAACAGACATAGAGGCAAAACAGGTAAAGGATAGGAGAGAGTTCAGACTGGAACTGAGTGTACGGAGGAGACCGACACTGCAGCGGAATACAGGAGCGGGTCTGGGAATACGGCCCCCAGAGAGGCAGGATGAACAGGCAAGGAGCGTGTTCAGACAAGATACAGGAGCGGGTCTAGGTAATCGGCCCCTAGAAGGCGGGAGGAACAGGCTAGGAGCGTGTTCAGACAGGACAGACAAGATACAGGAACGGATCTAGGTAATCGGCCCCTAGTAGGTGGAAGGAACAGGCTAGGAGCGTGTTCAGACAGGACAGACAAGATACAGGAACGGATCTAGGTAATCGGACCCTAGAAGGCGGAAGGAACAGGCTAGGAGCGTGTTCAGACAGGCCTGGAAATACAGCCTCCAGGATAGGCAGACAAGAGAACACAGACAGGACTCAGTTCAGACACGGGAACTGATACCGCAAGGCAGGAGACCATAGACAGGACTCAGCTCAGACACGGGAACTGATACCGCAAGGCAGGAGACATAGACAGGACTCAGTTCAGACACGGGAACTGATACCGCAAAGCAGGAGACAAAGAACGGGACCTGGCACCTTCAGAGTGCAAGCACACACTGAATGAAACACTATGCTCAGGCAGGGATAGATGGGAGCAGCTGAGCTATATACCAGGTGACAGACAGCAATAGGCTGAGGACGCACAAGGGGTGTGACCCACAGCAGGTACAAAAAGCAGGAAGTGATCGGGCGCCGCCCTTAAGCAGCAGAAACAGACACAAACAGACAGCATGGAGGGAAGCCAGAGAGACATTCTGGACTGGAGATCAAGAGTGCGCTCTTGCACAGTGGGAGATGGACCACCATGCAAGGACGCCGCCAGGTATGTTACAGTACCCCCCCCCTTACGCCCCCTCTTCTTCAGGCCTGCCAGAATCTTCCGCAGGGAATTCGAGGACCAGTCGTTCACTTCAAGGAGATCACTTCCACTGTCCACAGGAAAAACTGATCTCATCTGGTTAGCTAGGATGCTACCTCCTATCCAGCCATCCTCAGCAACAGACGAAACGGGTGGAGTACCAGGAACAGCACACAAGGAAGTCTCTCTCCACATATTTTCAGGTGGCACCCCAGAGGGTACAGGAGACAACTGTAAGTCCTTCACCGGGTTGGAGGGGGACAGAGACTTGGGGGTAATCTCTGCTTCGAGGTACATCTTGTCAAGCTCACAGGAAGAAATAGACGGGTTATCAGGTACATAATGAGGAAAAGTCACTGTCTCTTTGTTATCTGGTGGTACCCCGGAAGATTCAGGAAACAACTGGAGGTCCTCCGCCGGGTCAGAAGAGTGCAGAGGCTCAGAGAAAACATCTGCTTCAGAGTACACTAGGTCGGACTCACTGGACGAAGCAGGCGAGGTATCGGGTACCGAGTATAGGAAAGTCTCTGTCCATTCACGACCAGGTGGCACCCCGAAGGGTTCTGGAGACAACTGGCAGTCCTCCGCCTGGTCAGAGAGGTGTAGAGACTCACGGGTAACCTCTGCTTCAGAGTACACTAGGTCGGACTCACTGGACGAAGCAAGCGAGGTATCAGATCCAGGATATAGGAAAGTCTCTGTCCATTCACCACCAGGTGGCACCCAGAAGGGTTCTGGAGACAACTGGAGGTCCTCCGCCTGGTCGGAGGGGTGTAGAGACTCGGGAGTAACCACTGCTTCGGAGTACACTAGGTTGGACTCAGTGGACGAAGCGAGCAAGGTATCAGGTACAGAGTATAGGAGAGTCTCTGTCCTTTCGCTACCAGGTAGCACCACGAAGGGTTCTGGAGACAACTGGAGGTCCTCCGCCTGGTCGGAGGGGTGTAGAGACTCAGGGGTAACTACCACTTTGGGGTACCCATTGTCAGGCTCACGGGACGAAGCGGACAAAGTATCGAGTACCGGGTGTAGAGAAGTCTCTCTCCATTTGTCATCGAGTGGTATCCCGGAGGATTCAGGAGGCAACAGGGGGTCCTCCACCAGGTAGTAGAGGTGCACAGACTCTGAGGTAACCACAGCTTTGGAGCATCCTTGGACATGCACACCGGTTAAAGTGGGTGAAGCATCTGATGCCGGGTGCAGGAAGTTCTCCTGTGTGGAGTCTGGATGGGCAGAAGTCTCTTCGGGCAGGAGAACTGGTGCACTACCCATGCACATTACCCGTTGGGGCTTCTCCGGGATACAGGGAGATGAAGCTTCAGTAGGGACTTCAAGGTTGGGGTCAGGAGGTCTCAGGGAGGACAGACCCTGGCGTGACGGCTTGCCTCTACGTCTAGCACGTCTGGACTGCCTCTTGAGGTTGGGAGAAGTATTCCGGAAAGCGTAGTCACCCTGTGAGGATTCTGGGTGGGCAGTAGTCTCATTGGGCTGGAGGACTATTGCGCTACCCACACACATTACCCGTCGGGGCTGCTCCGGGATATTGGGAAGTGAAGCTTCAGCAGGGGCTTCTGGGTTAGGGTCCTCGAAGACCATACGAAAGGCCACCAGGAAGGCCTGCAGGTCAAGGACGACAGGATCCCATGCTTCCCATAGGGGGGTGACCCATTTCAAGGCATCACCCGCTAGGTAGTCAATCATAAAGGCCACTTTAGCCCAATCGGAAGGAAAATAGAGAGGGTAGGCCTTAAAGTGTAGCATGCATTGCTCCACAAATGCACGACACTGTCTTGGATCCCCATAGTAACGTGGCGGATCCGCAGGAACGAGAGCTGATAGATCCATCTGGACGGTGCGTAATTCGCCTGGAACTCAGCTAAGGAAAAAAAATTTATTTATTTATTTTAATGCATGTATTCGCTGGAAAACTTCTCAGAGAGCGAAGGCCGTGGGGCTCAACGGGAACCATGGCCTGAGCATGCTGTAATGCACACGCCCGGGCTGAGCGGCGTGTGCGTGTGATTGTAGTGATTCCACTGGACCGTGCCGGAGAGTGAATGCCTGGAGGGGCGTAACTAGGTATTCACCCGATCCGACCAGGGTCGCACGACGGCATACGACGCCAGTGCACCAAGGAGGAACCGAGCAGAGGGACCAGGTGCTACTCCAGGACAGACCCCGGACACGGCTGTTAACCCACACAGGGGAATACAGGAACAGACTGGTAGGCTGGCACACAGACTGGTGGGTATAGGCAGGCACGACTGGTATGCAGGCAGGCGGGTATGCAGGCAGGGGGGTACAGGCAAGCACAGCTAGAGTGCAGACAGGGAGGCACTAGCAGGTAGGAACACAGGCGGGATAGGACCCAGTACACACTGGGACTCAGGAACAATACAGGCAGAGGGGTACAGGCAAGCACAGCTAGAGTGCAGACAGGGAGGCACTAGCAGGTAGGGACACTGGCGGGATAGGACCCAGTACACACTGGGACTCAGGAACAGAACCACAGATGTGGCGGACAAACACAGCAGAGTGAGGCCGCCCAGAGAGGTGAGCAAGAGGAGAGCAGGACAAGGCCACCAGGAGCGGTGAGCAAAGGGTCAGAGCTGAGCGAGACTGCCGGAGCAGTGAGCAAGAGTAAAGCAGGACGAGACCGCCTGGAGCGGTGAGTAAGAGTGGAGCAAGACTGCCGGAGCAGTGAGCAAAAGGATAAGAGCGGAGCGAGACTGCCGGAGCAGTGAGCAAAAGGGTCAGAGCGGAGCAAGGCTGCCGGAGCTGCGAGCAAAGGAGTCAGAGCAGGCTAGAACCGCCGGAGCGGTAAGCAAAGGAGTCAGAGCAGGCTAGAACCGCCGGAGCGGTGAGCAAAGGAGTCAGAGCAGGCTAGAACCGCCGGAGCGGTGAGCAAAGGAGTCAGAGCAGGCTAGAACCGCCGGAGCGGTGAGCAAAGGAGTCAGAGCAGGCTAGAACCGCCGGAGCGGTGAGCAAAGGAGTCAGAGCAGGCTAGAACCGCCGGAGCAGTGAGCAAAGGAGTCAGAGCAGGCAAGGCTGAGCAGGGGGGACAGGGCTCTGTTCACACGGAACAGACAGGAAGGGAAAGGCAGAGCCAGATACCCACAGGGTACTTGCAGTGAAGTAGCGAGTGGACCACAAACTCACAAACGGGAGTACAGAGACAACAAGCAGGAGTTAGGTACGAGTTCAGACTCTGCAGAAAAAGGAAGGGAACAGACATAGAGGCAAAACAGGTAAAGGATAGGAGAGAGTTCAGACTGGAACTGAGTGTACGGAGGAGACCGACACTGCAGCGGAATACAGGAGCGGGTCTGGGAATACGGCCCCCAGAGAGGCAGGATGAACAGGCAAGGAGCGTGTTCAGACAGGACAGACAAGATACAGGAGCGGGTCTAGGTAATCGGCCCCTAGAAGGCGGGAGGAACAGGCTAGGAGCGTGTTCAGACAAGATACCGGAGCGGGTCTAGATAATCGGCCCCTAGAAGGCGGGAGGAACAGGCTAGGAGCGTGTTCAGACAGGACAGACAAGATACAGGAACGGATCTAGGTAATCGGCCCCTAGAAGGCGGAAGGGACAGGCTAGGAGCGTGTTCAGACAGGACAGACAAGATACAGGTACGGATCTAGGTAATCGGCCCCTAGAAGGCGGAAGGAACAGGCTAGGAGCGTGTTCAGACAGGCCTGGAAATACAGCCTCCAGGATAGGCAGACAAGAGAACACAGACAGGACTCAGTTCAGACACGGGAACTGATACCGCAAGGCAGGAGACATAGACAGGACTCAGCTCAGACACGGGAACTGATACCGCAAGGCAGGAGACATAGACAGGACTCAGTTCAGACACGGGAACTGATACCGCAAAGCAGGAGACAAAGAACGGGACCTGGCACCTTCAGAGTGCAAGCACACACTGAATGAAACACTATGCTCAGGCAGGGATAGATGGGAGCAGCTGAGCTATATACCAGGTGACAGACAGCAATAGGCTGAGGACGCACAAGGGGTGTGACCCACAGCAGGTACAAAAAGCAGGAAGTGATCGGGCGCCGCCCTTAAGCAGCAGAAACAGACACAAACAGACAGCATGGAGGGAAGCCAGAGAGACATTCTGGACTGGAGATCAAGTGCGCGCTCTTGCACAGTGGGAGATGGACCACCATGCAAGGACGCCGCCAGGTATGTTACAGGTACTATAGGTCCCAGAAGGACCAAGCGAACTGACAAAGAGAGGCACCGAAGCACCTGGCTAGAGAAACAGTCAAACACTGAAGTCCAGCACAGCGAAAAGGGCGCAGCTGGAATATAAAGGCAGATGGTCGCGTGACCGCAAAACACAAGATGGAAAAAAACAAACAGGAGGGTTCTAACAGTATCTCCTCTTTTATGAGGATCCTTCAGGCCCAGGCCTATCTGGAAACCGCTTGTGGAAAGCTTTAACAAGCCTAGGAGCAGAGACATCATCCGTCCTTACCCAGGAGTTGTCTTCGGGACCGAAACCCTTCCAGGAGACAAAATACTGTAATCTCCCTCTATGCCATCTAGAATTCAAGATACGAGAAATTTAATATTCTCCGTCTTCCACCACAGGAGGAACTGTGACAGTGGCGTCCCTATCTGACACATCAGCCTTTTTCAACAAAGAAACATGAAACACAGGATTAATCTTCCAGGAAGTAGGGACATCCAGCCTAACAGCAGACGGGTTAACAACCTGAAGCACTTAAATTGACCCACAAACTTCGGACCCAGTTTTTTAGAGGGAATCCTCAACCGCAGGTTCTTTGAGGACAACCAAACCATGTCACCCACAGTAAACAAAACCTCCTTACGTTTCCTGTCAAAATACTTCTTGGACTTCTTGTTAGCCTCTTGAAGGTTGCAACGTACATTAGTCCAAACTCTCTCCAAATCACCGGAAAAATTCTCCTCCTCCGGCACCGCCGACCCCAATTTGGAGAACGAACCAAAAGACGGATGTCTAACAGTACAACAAAAAAAGGAGAACACCCAACAGAGGAGGATGTATGATTGTTAAGAGCAAATTCCACGAGAGGCAGAAACTCAGACCACACCTCTTGATTGTCTGCCACAAAACAACGCAAAAACTGTTCTACATCCTGGTTCTTTCTTTCAAAGTTGTGTTTTTGGGTCATTGCATATCCCAAGGTACCAAGCATCTCACTGAAGAGCGGAAAACTGCCATCTGTTACATCCCGTACCTGAGAACTGTCAAACAACTCCAAGCTTTCCTGGGAATGGTCTCATACTGCAGGCAGTGAATCCGTAACGCGTCAGTTCTCATGCAACCTCTATGATCGGGTCCACTCTTCTGAGCTTGGCCTGCATTTTGACCAAGAAGCTGAGGATGCAATGGACCAGTTGAAAGAGCTCATCATTTCAGCCCCTGCACTGGGGATTCCCAACTATGAATTTCCATTCTTTCTATTTGTCTCTGAAGTGTGTGGCCATGCCTCAGGAGTTCTGGCACAAAAACATGGAGGCCACATGAGACCCATCGGATATTATTCCAGTAAATTGGATCCAGTGGTGCAAACAGCTCCAACATGTCTCAAAGCAGTGCTGGCAGCTACAGAACTCCTCCACAGAACAGCAGATGTTGTACTTGGCCATCCTACAACTATACTGGCCCCTCATGATTTGAAAGCTATCCTTGCACAAACCCAGCACAACCATCTATCTATGCAACGTCGTGTCAGAATCCAATGTGAGCTCCTTTTACCAGAAAATATAGCTCTTCAGAGATGTACTGTATTGAACCCCTCCACTCTGCTTCCTCTGTCAAGCGGGGACTGCTCTGAAGACTTAGGGGGGACCTCAGAAGACCATGAATACCATGATTGCCTTGAGGTCATGAAGGCAGAAACCTCTCACCTACCCACTGTCTCTGAGCAGCCACTGCCTGAAGGGGATCTGATACTGTATACTGACGGGTCCAGATAAGCAGATGAACATGGAACTTACCATACCAGATATGCGGTGGTGTCCCCACCAACGGTTGTTTCTGCTGGACCATTGCCATCTTATATGTCAGCTCAAGTGGTTCGAACTGTATTCTCTGACTGAAGCCTGCAAGTGCGCAGAGAGTCGAGTGGCCAATATCTACACGGACTCTTGGTACGGATTCAGGATTGCCCACAACTTTGGCCTGATATGGGCCCTGAGGGGCTACAAGACAGCCAGTGGAGCTCCAATCCTGAATGCAGTGGCAGTGAGAAGTCTGCTAGAAGCTCTGAAGTTACCTAGGCAATTGGCTGTGATAAAAATTAAGGCTCATGGGAAACTGAATTTGGAGGAAGCCAAGGGGAATCATCTGGCTGACATTACAGCAAAAGCAGCAGCTATGGAACCAATATTTCTAGAGGAAGCAGAGGTGTCGGGGGGTACGGAAGTGTTTGTGCTCACCAGAAGTCAGAGACAACAAGGGGATGAGGAAAAAACGTGAATAAGAAATTTGGGGTTGGAAGAAGAAGAGGAGGAAGATGAAGAGGAGCAAAGACTGGAAGAGAATCCGGCACACAGGACTTTAGTGGACCGGCAGAATGCGGTAACAGAAGAAGAAAGACAAGGATGGATCGGACGGGGAGGAATGTTTTGTAATTATGGAATCTGGAGAGTGGGAAAAAGAGTATGTTTGCCAAGAGCACTGTATCCTGCAGTGGTTCAGTGGGCTCATGGAAAGGTACATAGAGTGAAGAATCAGATGATTTCAGCTATCAATAAACTCTATATTGCACCCGAGATCTCAGTTCTTGCTACAAACTATACTAGGAGCTGTGAGATTTGTAGCACTTGTAATCCCGGAAGAACAGAACATGTGCCAAAGAAGAAACTGGTAAAGTCACAGTATCCTTTCCAGAGAATCCAAATTGATCATATGCAATTAGCCAAGAGTGGAAGATATGAATATGTTCTGGTGGTGGTGGATATGTTTTTCAGCTGGACAGAAGCATACCCAGTAGCCAACATGACTGCTAGAACTACAGTGAAAAGGCTTCTGGCAGAACTTATCTGCCGATTCGGGATTCCAGAAGTGATTCAAAGTGATCAAGGACCCGCCTTCACTGCAGAAGTTACCAAATCAATCTGGGAGATGATTGGGGCGGATTTGGGCCTGCATACTCCTTATCATTCTCAAAGTAGCGGCAAAGTTGAAAGGATGAATGGCATTTTGAAAAACAACATTCTTAAAGCCAGTAAAGAATTGTCACTCCATGGCCGGAGGTGCTACCTATTGCCTTATATTCAGTCCGAAAGACAACCCACAGGGCTCACACCATATGAGATCTTGTTTGGGGGGGCCACTTAGAATGGGTCGTTATTACCCACAGCAGCTTAGTTCAGGAAATGATAAGCTTGTGAATTTTGTTGTCGGACTTGCTAAAGAGTTAAAACTAACACATGCTACAGTGTACTCTTCTATTCCAGACTCAGATCTTGAACCAGGTACTCACAGCATCCAGCCTGGAGATTTTGTCTGGATAAAGAATCACGTGCGAGGCACACTGGATGCCAGATTTGAAGGGCCCTACCAAGTGTTGCTTACATCACCTACGGCTGTGAAGGTCGAAGGCCGAACATCATGGGTCCACGCATTCCATTGCAAGAAGGCGGTCTCAGACCCACAACCCTGATGTTCCTTTTTCTGATGACGGTAGCTATGGGGGAAGCCTTTGTTAAGGTAACATGTGCATTCCAAGCAATTATTACTAAAGAGAATGATATTCCAGTTTTCTGGTACAACACTTCCTTGAATGTGGTGACTTTCCAATTTGATTACTGTGGGATAGTATCTTGTAGGGAGTATGAGAGATTGAGTAGTGACTGGTTAAGAGTTTTATGGGTGGACGCTGACCAATATATCTGTGTCACTGACAATTACTGGGGACAAAAATGTGATTACTGGGGTGCTGTTGGGTGGAACACAGGTGACTACGACACAACAATCTGCTAAGGACAAAAAGGATAATAACGGGAAATCTTTGCTTGACCATTTCAAACTACTAAAAAGACCATTTAAACCTAGGTGTAGGGTTATAGGTACATTTAATGGGTTGACTATCACCATAGAGAACCCTAAAGAGCAAGATGGAGGAATATATATATTAGGATCCTGAAGTGAAGGAAGGATGGGAGGTATGGGAAAGTTCAAATTGGCCAGTATTTCTAATAAAGTGGGTCCGAAGATAAACCCATTAGCCCCTCGGCACCACAGGATGGAAGGTATGGTAGCCATAGCCAATCCTACTTATGAGGATACCCTAACCATAGAAACGGGATTTTCAGATCATAACTGGTGGTTAGAATGGATGAAGTATACAGCAACCCAACATAACTTTAGTGATTGTTATGTATCTTCAAAGGCCAGGCCACATTTGGGTACAGTCCCTCTAATTTTCCCAGAGGAGCTGCAAAGGTGTCTCTTGGATATGTATATCAACAGGACTTCAAATCCCAGTGTCTGCATCCCCTGGAGAACGAAATATTTCATTACCGCCGGAATATCAAGCTCCGGACAGGGAATAATCATCTACCCAGGAAATTACACTTGTTTCCAAAATACCCGGGGGAGTGGGAATTTCTTAGGGAATTTTACAGAAGGTTACTGTGGGAATTATAGTACTATAGAGGGTACAGAGGCCCAGGACCAGAAACAATCTGAGTGACATGTACTGGATTTGTGGTGACATGAAGATTAGGACTAGACTGGAGGGCAAACGGACTGGGGAATGTCTGTTTACCTTATATCTGAGTCCCAGGAATCAAAAGAGGAAATAGAGGCTGCGTTTTCAGGTACATACAGGGCCAAAAGAGAAGTTAACCACAAAGGCAGTTTTGACCCACATATATATATTGATGTTCTCGGAGTGCCTAGGGGGGTGCCAGACGAATTCCAGGCCTGAGACCAAGTGAAGGCGGGATTTGAGTCCATAATACTCATAATAACCGTTACCAAGAACGTAGATTGGATAAATTACATATATCATAACCAACAAAGATTTGTCAATTGCACCAAAGATGCACTACAAGGGATAGCTGACCAACTAGCACCCACATCTACCATGGCCTTCCAAAACAGAATAGCTCTGGATATGTTACTTGCAGAAAAAGGAGGGGTATGCAAAATGATAGGTGAGCATTGTTGTACTTATATCCCAGACAATACCGGCCACACAGGGAAAGTTACTAAGGCTCTCAAAAAATTGACAGATTTAAGTGAAGAACTAGAAAGGAATTCAGGTGTGACTGATCCCTGAGATAAATATTTTTATTGCATGAGAGATTGGAAGAGTTGGTTAATCCAAGAGGGAATGATTTTACTAAGTGTGATAATTCTAATTAGTGTATTGCTAATCTGTGTGATTCCCTGTGTCAAGAGGTTAGTTGCCAAAACAGTAGATGCAGCAGTACCTGCCAGCGTCTTGTCCGAAGAATCTAATGAAGAGGCCTATGAACAAACAGTTCCCCTTAGAACAAAGGTGTTGTACCAGAGAGATTACCGGAAGAAAATGGGTTTGTAAAGTTAATATCCATATTTCTGTGTTAGGGGTGGCCCTTGATTACCCAGTCACTAGATCTTTTAGGGTCTCCATCCCTTTACTGTAGTTCTCTGTTTGAGTTAGATTTAGGAAACGTCGGTGGATCCGTCTAAAAGGGACGGAGCGCCCGCCACATCATAGGGTTCCAGAATAGTCTTAACATAGGGTCAATTCCTTCTCAACCTCTGATTTTTAGCATATGGATAATAAAAGCAAATAATTGATTTTAGGGGGGTCTGTCAAGGTAAACTATACAGTATATACTATACTAAATCAATTAGTTTTTTTTAATAGATGACCTAATCAGTGTGATTTAATATAGAGATGATGGAATAATCTATGTGTATGTATGTATGCAAATGTGTATATGCCCATGGATTATGTTAATAGTTAATGAATATATAACTAACAGTTTCTGTTCTTATTGTAGGCATGAACAACTAAATGATTTCCTGGGAATGACGTCATACATGTGCATGGCTGATAACAGAGAGATTCATGTCGAGTTGGCAAAGATGGCACTGAGAGACGACTTCACCCCTCACATCAGAATTCCTAAGGCGTTACTGAGGCCAAGAGATACATGGATGAGCAAATTGCAGTGTGCCAAGTTATCAGAAAGAGCAATGAATTTTACTAATCCCACCTAGGAGTAAAATACTATATAACCCCATGTCTACGTAATAAAGTATGCCATTTTGCATGGTTCAGTCTCTGAGTGAAGTTTTTTGACCAGATAAGGCAATTTGGTTGATTAGCTTCTTTGCATGCACTCGGACATCTTTAATTTGGAGGAGAGCATTTACCTAGAGTATCTTAAATTGGTGAAACCTCCACATGGACAAGGCCTCCAATACCAGATACAGCAAAGCAACCCCACAGCATTATGGATCCTCCACCATGCTTAACTGTTGGTAAGGTGTTCTTTTCCTTATAAGCTTCATTGCACCGTCTGTAAACAAAAATCTCTATTTTTGTTTCATCTGTCCACAGAACATTTTCCCAGAAGTATTGTGGTTTGTCAAGCTACTCTTTGGCAAAGATCAGTCTTTTTATGTCTTTTCTTCAGCAATGGTTTCTTCCTTGGCTTTCGCCCTTAAAGCGCTGCTTGGTTTAGTGTGCGGAGTATGGTACTTGTTGAAACCATGACCCCAGACTGTTCCAGGTTGGCCTTCAGGTCTTTGGATGTTTGACATGGTGTTTTATTCCACCATTCACACCAACCTTGAAAGACATCTCTTGTCAATTTTCCTCTTTCCCCAATGTCCAGGGAGGTTCTTGATGGCTCTGTCACGGGTGTGGCAAGTGTAATAAACAGTCGCTCTGAATCTGTCTGTAGAAGGTCGCTGCGCTTGGCATTACAGACACCTTCTTAATCCTTCTGCCTTTAGGACCCAGCGGCAACCTCCCTCCTGCTGTTGATTAACACACCCTTGCCAGGGAGTTAAAAACACTCAGTTTGCTCCTTGGTATTGCCGGTGATACCTCTATGTACCTTTGTGCAGGCATGGAGCACTAGCAGTCAGCTAGCTTCTTCTCTGGTGTCCTTGGAAGACAGTTGGCATTACTCCTCTGGTGTCTGCTGAAGCTAAGTTTATCCCCTTTGTTTGGCTACCTTGTTGTCTTTAGCTGGAAGTGGGCCTTACCAGTGCTCACCCCTCCCCCATCCTATCTAGGGCCAAGCTTTATGGTCATCCAGGGCTTAGGGTCCTGCTCAGCGATAGGTGTAGAACCAATATAGGGATGGTAGAGTATGCAGGGTGATAGTAGATCTGCCTAGGGGTCTCCACTCCCCCTTTCCCTAGTGTTGTAGTGTTTGGGCTTCTTCCCCCTCTTCACTTCGTGTTGCACTTAGTCGTTCCCACACCTTGCATGACATTATCACTGGCCGTGCATAAATAGAGAAAAAAAAAACCTGACACGTGATTTTATTTCTGTGGGTGTTTTTTCGGATGTGTTTTTTTTTCTCCCTTGGTTTATGGATCCAGTTGCAAAGCTGGCAGAGCAGCTGCGCAGGCTGTCTCTGGATGTGACTGACTTCCGCTATGATGTTCAGCAGCAGTAACAGAGGCTGCTGGTCTCTAAAGTTGGGGTCTCTGCGGGTAGGCCGGTCCAGCTTGAACCCAAGGTTGCCCTCCCGGACAGGTTTTCAAGAGATAGGGACAAGTATGGCGGTCTACATCCCTGTTTCGATTTTCGTGAATTAAATCAAATTACCATCCGAGATCCATATCCTCTTCCTCTGATTCCAGATTTGTTCAGCCAGGTTGTATCGCATACCAGACCGTCTGGTACTCTTCCGCTACCTATTCCTAACAGGCTATGGACACACTTGTCCATGGGTTTTATTACTGACATACCGGTATCTGCAGGCAAAACTGTGGTTTTGGTGGTTGTAGATAGGTTCAGTAAAATGGTTCACTTTGTTGCATTACCGGCATTTCCGAATGCCAAAACTCTTGCTCAGGTGTCTATAAGTGAGATTGTGAAGCTTCACAAGGTTCCCTCTGTTGTGGTGTCAGATCAGGGGACCCAGTTTGTTTCCAAGTTCTGGAAAGCGTATTCTCAACTGGGGATGCAACTGTCCTTTTCCTCTGCCTTCCATCTTCAGTCGAATGGGCAGACTGCGCGAATTAATCAGAATCTGGAAACTTACCTCAGGTGTTTTGTCTCCGAAAACCAGGAGGATTGGGAATCTTACCGCTGGCAGAATATGCTATTAATAATCATCGCCAAGAATCTACCTGCAGGTCACCGTTCTTTGGTGCATACGGTTTCCATCCACAGGTTGGTACTTTTAGTGGGGGAGAGGCTTCGGGAGTTACTGAGGAGGAACGTTTTGCTTCGTCGCTCTCATCGATGTGGCGTGGGGTTCTGAGTAATTTGAAGATCATGGAAGACAGATACAAATGTATGCTGTCCGGAAATGCTTGCCAGGTTCAGGTCTGAGTGTGAATGACTTTGTGTGGTTCTCTACCAGGAATATCAAGTTGAAGGTTCCTTCCTGGAAGCTGAGACCTAGATTTATAGGTGCCTATAAAATAACCGCCGTCATTAACCCAGCAGCATTTCATCTTGAGCTACCTCAGGCCCTTAACCCCTTTCTGACGTGTGACCTAAAAGTACATCATGGTGACCTGGGCAGATTGGACCAATGACGTACTATTAGGTCATATGGCGATCACGCCCGCACACAGGCGGTGCGGGGCAATCGCCGTCAGGTGTCAGCTGATTGTCACAGCTGACACCCGGTACTATGTGCAGGGAGCGGTCATGCACCACTCCCTGCACATTAACCCCCTCAATGCTGCGATCGAAGTCGATTGCAGCATTGCGGGAGCAAGGGGAGGTGATCGCAGATACTCACCTCTCCTTCCGGCGTCCAACGCTGTTTGCAGCGGCTCCCAGATGTTGCCATGACGACCCGATGTCGTCATGACAACATACGAGTCACCAGACAGCAGGAAGATACTTTGGTCATGCGCAGTGCATGACCAAAGTATCTTCTCCCTCTGCAGCAGTGACAGCCTGTATAGCACAGGGAGCTGCTGCTGCTCTCTATGCTATACAGGCGATCTGAAAATAAAATGTGAAAGTCCCATAGTGGGACAAGGTGTAAAAGTAAAAAAAAAATCAGAATGTGAAAAAGAAAATAAAAAAAAATTCTAAAAATATAAAAAAAAAAGAAAAAAAAAATAATAATCCAAAAAATACAAATATATTGTACCCATAAATAAATATTATTGTGGAAAAAAACAATAAAAGTACCCATATATGGTATCGCCGCATCCAGAACGACCTGTCCTATAAAACTGTCCCACTAGTTAACCCTTTTAGCGAACACGGTAAAAAAAAAAGCAAAAAAACATGCTTTATCATCATACCGCCAACCAAAAAATTAAATAAAACGCGATCAAAAAGACGAATGCAAATAAAAATGGTACTGCTGAAAACGTCATCTTGTCCAACAAAAAACAAGCCGCCATACAACTCCATCGGTCGAAAAATAAAAAAGTTATAGCTCTCAGAATAAAGCAATACAAAAAAATATTTTTTCTATAAAATAGTTTTTATTGTGTAAAAGCGCCAAAACATAAAAAAATATATAAATGTAGTACCGCTGTAATCATACTGACCCAAAGAATAACGCTGCCTTATCAATTTTACCACACGAGGAACGGTTAAAAAAAAAAACAATTCTTGAATTGTTGGTTTTTGTTTATTCTACCTCCCAAAAATCAGAATGGAAAGCGATCAAAAAATGGCACATGCCCAAAAATGGTACCAATAAAAATGCCAACTTGTCCCGCAAAAAACAAGCCATCACATGACTCTGTCGGCCGAAATACGGGAAAATTATAGCTCTCAAAATAAAAAGCATGCTTAGTCGATTTTGGTTTATATTGAAGGGTTACCCTGTCCTTTCTGAACACCTTCCAAAGAAGCCTATAGTTATATACAGGAGAAATCGGAATTGACGTAACTTGGTGGCACCAAGTAACACCACATTTAAATGCTGTCCAGGTGTGGTGAGTGGTGATCCACATTTTTGTTGTTTTTCGTGTAGAACCCCTAAATGCTTGTGTTGTGGCACTATAGTAAATTGAGCTAAATCTTTTACATCCCGTACAACGAATCAATCTTTTATGATCAACTGTCGAGTTGATTGTCAATCTACCTATGTAGTTTATCTGTTGCACTGCACGTGCGGCCTACAATATGTTGGCAGAACGATTCAAACCATGCATGCCCGCCTTAACAAACATCGCCATAATATACGGATTGGATACCCGTTACATAGTGTGTCCAAACATTTTAACGAAGTACATTGCAAAAATCCAGAATTTTTGAGGCTCACCATAATTGATCAGGTGATCGATTGAGTAACCTTATAAAAAAAAGAGAGTTACTGGATCTTTAAATTGAGTACTTAGGCTCTGGAAGGGTTAAATTTGACTATTGAAAATGTGGTTGCATAACTGACTTTTTTGCATTCCTTCTGTATTTTCTTTTTTTTTTTTTTGTCAGTTTATTTTTTTTGTCATTTTTTTTTGTCAGTTTATTTTGTTCATATTCTTCATTCATAATTGTTTTTATATGTATATTATTTTAACATATTCTTGTTATTAGTATAGGATGTGATTTATTTTGCACGTACCTTAAGGGTTAATTGTTATCAGGGTTATTTGTGTCCTGCGTTTTCATTGGTGCTTTTCCTTTATAAATTTGTCACTTCCTTGATGTTTTTTATACCACCTGATGAAGATGGCTTGATGCTATCAAAACGCGTTGTGAATTTTTATACCAAATGATATTAAAGGTTTGCTACCTGATATTTTCATAATACTCCCTTGTCCTAGCGCTCCTTATACCGCGTCTTTTTTACATTCCATTTTCTATCCCTATTTTGGGCTCGCGGTGGGAGCTGCTTTGGATCATGCATTAATCATCCTGCGGCTCAAGGACCTGCGGTGATCCATTTCTGGCTGCGCCTCTCAGCGGTCACGTGACCCGGATTAGGACGCCACACACGGCCTGTTGCCTGACTTTCATCTCCTCACCTTATGCAATTACCAGGGTTGTGCAGGGTTGCACAACCTTAGAAGGTGAGTGGCCCTTGGGTTGCTTTTCTTCATTGTGCCAACAGGTTCCGTTCATTTGCGTGCTCCTCTCTCTCTTTTCAATCATAAAAACCCGATATGAATCTGGTACCGCTGTAGTCGCACCGACCCGAAGAATAAAGTGGTCTAATCACTTATACCGCACGAGGAACGGCGTAAAAAAGTTAGAGTTGGGAATTTTTCAAAAGTAAAAAAAAAAATGATGACGATATGGCGACTAGAGAGCGCAAGTGCTCGCTACTTGAGTTTGCATTGGGTGCTCGGGCATGCACCGAGTATCGCAGGTGCTCGAGTCTCCGCCCCAAATGTTTTGCAGCTGTTATACAGCCAAAAAAACCTTGTGGGGATTGCCTGCCATGCGCGAGCGATCCCTGCATATTGTTTTTTTTGGGTGTCTAATAACCGTGAAACATGCAGGCGGAGACTCAAGCATGTCACTTGAGCACCCGCGATACATGGTGCATACCTGAGTACCCGATGCAAACTCAAGTAGCGAGCACTTGCGCTCAAGACTAATGACAACTTATTCAATATGATGACCTAATGTTATCAAATTCTGTGTCGTACCTCTGGGTTCAAAATGTTCACTATACCCCTTGATAAATTCCTTGAGGGGGCTAGTTTCCAAAATGTTGTCACTTGTGGGGGGTTTCCACTGTTTAGGCACATCAGGGGCTCTCCAAAAGCAACAAGGCGTCCGCTAATTATTCAAGCTAATTTTACATTCAAAAAGTCAAATGGCACACCTTCCCTTCTGAGCCCTGCCATGCGCCCAAACAGTGGTTTTCCCCCCACATATGGGATATCGGCGTGCTCGGGAGCAATTGCACAACAAATTGCATGGTGCAATTTCTCCTATTACCCTTATGAAAATGAGGTCAGCACAGAACACACATCTCCTTTCTGGAGTATACCTCTCCAGATATATTGAATACCTCAGTAGGCTGAGTATTTAAACCCCAGACCACACCCTGGGGTGGAGATATGGTGAACGACCTCCCACCCGCACTATGGTCCTTCACTCAAACTGGTCCATTTAAAAATGGCTGATTAACCCTCTCAGCACATACCATGCAGGAGAAGACTTCCAGTTTCACATCACTGAAGCTAATAGCCGCAGTGAAACATATCTCCCCTCCGACACTCTGCCAGTGGCTTTGTCACATATCCCCCCCTTTGCCCAAATTCGGGGATTTTGGCACCTTCACTGGCTAAACAGGGAAGTCTGGACAGGGCATCTGCATTACTATGTAGTTTCTCAGGCCTGTGCTCTACGTGAAAATTAAAGTCCTAGAGCACTAGAAACCACCTAGTCACCCGGGCAGTCTTCCCCTTTAGTACCCTCATCCATCTCAGGGGTGCATGATCTGATACTAGCCTGAACTTTCAGCTTAACAGATAGTATCTCAGGGTGTCCACTGCCCACTTGACGGCCAAGCACTCTTTTTCCACAATGGCGTAGTTCTTCTCACAGGCAGAGTGTTTCCTGCTTAGATATAAGATGGGATGTTCCTCCTCGTTCATGTCTTAGAACAACACGGCTCCCAACCCGACCTCCGAGGCATCTGTCTGGACCACAAACTCCTTATTGAAGTCAGGAGCAATCAAGACTGGCAGCACCTCCGACCACTGCACTGGCGGTAGCTTCTCCCGCTCTGCCACCCTCTCAAACAAACATAGTCAAAAATGCCTCCACATCATCACTCAGGGTCATTTTTTGCATGGTTCATCTTACCACTTTCTGGATCTATGAGTCATCAACTAGAGTTGGGGGAGGGGCTGTCGGCCTCCCACGGACCACGTCTGCGAGCAATTCCATCTGCTGCTGCTGTTGTTGGTGCTGCTGCAGTTGGTGGATCTGTTGCAATAGCAGCTTGCTTGTCTCCTGCTGGACTAGCACTAGGTGCTTGATCAGGTTCTCCATACCGTCTGTCTTCGTTTTCCTGTCTTATGGCTGTCTTTACCCAGGACATGTGGTTTGTCCTCCGCTGCTACACGTGGCTCCTGGGGATCTTGCCCGCACTTCTACTGCCACTTGTGCTACATCGCTCACTCAGTTGCACACGGAGGTAGACACAGGTACGCTGTCTCTTTGAATCTCTTGTTGGTTTATTATAATGTGGCTAGTGATGAGCGAACGTGCTCGCCACTGCTCTGTACTTGCCCGAGCATCACTGTACTTGACATGCTCAGCGAGTATTTCTGGGTTGCTTGGGTGGGAACTCGGGTCAGCTCCCTGCATGTTTAGCGCTCTTTAGAGAGCCAATGAACATGCAGGGATTGCCTGCCACGCACTGTAATGCCTATATAAGACCTGGCGCCGCTATGCTCGTCATAGTCTACCACGGAATCAGGCAGAGTAGGGAGAGGTGCTGCTGTGTCAGGGAGAGATTTGCTTGTTTATATGTTGTGGAATAGCTATACTAACTAATATAATATATATATATATATACACTACCGTTGAAAAGTTTGGGGTCACCCAGACAATTTTGTGTTTTCCATGAACACTCATGCTTTTATTTATCAAATGAGTTGCAAAATGATTAGAAAATATAGTCCAGACATTGACAAGGTTAGAAATAATGATTTTTATTAGAAAGAATCATTTTCTCCTTCAAACTTTGCTTTCGTCACAGAATGCTCCCTTTGCAGCAATTACAGCATTGCAGATCTTTGGCATTCTAGCTGTTAATTTGCTGAGGTAATCTTGTGAAATTTCACCCCATGCTTCCTGAACCCCTCCCACAAGTTGGATTGTCTTGATGGGTACTTTTTACGTACCATACGGTCAAGCTGCTCCCACAACAGCTCAATGGGGTTGAGATCTGGTGACTGCACTGGCCACTCCATTACAGATAGAATACCAGCTGCCTGCTTCTTCCCTAAATAGTTCATGCATAATTTGGGTCATTGTCCTGTTGTAGGATGAAATTGGCTCCAATCAAGCTCTGTCCACAGGGTATGGCATGCCGTTGCAAAATGGAGTGATAACCTTCCTTATTCAAAATCCCATTTACCTCGCACAAATCTCCCACTTTACCAGCACCAAATCAACCCCAGACTATCACATTACCTCCAACATGCTTGACAGATGGCATCAGGCACTCTTCCAGCATCTTTTCAGTTGTTCTGCGCTCACAAATGTTCTTCTGTGTGATCCAAACACCTCAAACTTTGATTTACCTGTCCATAAAACTTTTTTCTAATCTTCCTCTGTCCAATGTCTGTGTTCTTTGCCCATATTAATCTTTTCCTTTTATTAGCCAGTCTCAGATATGGCTTTTTCTTTTCACTGAAGGCCAGCATCCCGGAGTCGCCTCTTCACTGTAGACATTGACACTGGCGTTTTGCGTGTACTATTTAATGAAGCTGCCAGTTGAGGAGCTGTGAGGCGTCAATTTCCCAAACTAGAGACTCTAATGTACTTGTCTTGTTGCTCAGTTGTGCAGCGGGGCCTCCCACTTCTCTTTCTACTCTGGTTAGAGCCTGTTTGTGCTCTCCTCTGAAGGGAGTAGTACACACTGTTGTAGGAAATCTTCAGTTTCTTGGCAATTTCTCGCATGGAATAGCCTTCATTTCTAAGAACAAGAATAGACTGTCGAGATTCACATGAACGTTATCTTTTTCTGGCCATTTTGAGAGTTTCATAGAACAAACAAATGTAATGCTCCAGATTCTCAACTAGCTCTAGGGAAGGTCAATTTTATAGCTTCTCAAATCAGCCAAACCGTTTTCAGCTGGGCTAACATACTTGTGCAATGGTTTTCTAGGGTTTTCTAAACATCCATTAGCCTTCTTACACAGATAGCAAACACAATGTACCATTAAAACACTGGAGTGGTGGTTGTTGAAAATGGACCTCTATACAGTTATGTAGATATTGCAATAAAAACAAGACGTTTGCAGCTAGAATAGTCATTTACCACATTAACAATGTATAGAGTGTATTTCTGATTCATTTAATGTTAGCTTCATTGAAAAAAAAATGTGCTTTTCTTTCAAATATAATGAAATTTCTAAATGACCCCAAACTTTTGAACGGTAGTGTATATCTCCAACTGAACTAACAGTCCTTCTGAGGGCTAATGCAGTTGCATATATTCAGTGGTGCTAGCAGGAGTTAGGCAGGCAGGCAGGGTATGTGACAAACTGCAGTGCATGATAAAAAAAACGCAGCCAACACCCCACAGGCCACACTACTAAATTCCCACATTTTGCCACTGCTTGCGCTAGAAATGTTGCCTTTTAGGCTCATGGAAACGGAAACTTTCTGCAACCTGATGGCGCGGCCAACCCTCGATACTCGCATTACAACGCAGTTACTGGGAAATTCCATCTAACCACAGACACGTGGACAAGTGCTTGTAGACAGGGACGGTACATCTCGCTGATGGCACACAGGGTTAATATAGTGGAAGCCAGGACCCAGTAGGACCTTGGGATGGAACACATCCTCCCGACGCCGAGGATTATGGGCCCTGGGTCAATCAGGGTTGCCCCCACATGCTACAGCTCCTGCACCTCCTCCTTTTCAGCCTCCATCTCCAAAATGACCACATCAGTCGCAAGCTGGAAGCACTGCAGCACTGCCTCGGCCAATCGGCAACAGGCTGTGATGAAGCTAAAATGCTTAGGTGACAAACCACACAACGCTGAAGAGTTGTGGACAGCTCTGAAAGAGAAGGCAGATCTGTGGCTGACACCGCTAACCATACAGCCAGGTATGGTCGTGTGTGACAATGGCCGGAACCTGGTGGCGGCTCTGAGGCGAGCTCACACACGTACTATGCCTGGCCCATGTGCTTAACCTCGTAGTTAAGCGGTTTCTCTAAACCTACTTGGAACTGCCAGATCTCCTTGTCAAAGTACGCCGCCTGTGTGCCCATTTTAGAAAAACAGCTACAGCTTCCGCCACCCTTGCCGTGCTTCAGCAGCGTTTGCAGCTTCCAACTCACTCTACATTGCAGATGTTGGAAAGAGTTTGCGAGCAGATGAGGGCAGTTGTTGACTACCAGCATCAACAAGGCCATCGGTATTCAGTTCAGACTCCACACATAAGAGCTCAGGAGTGGACATGGATGTCAGACATATGTACCATCCTCCAAAACTTTGAGGACTCCACCAAGATGGTGAGCGGCCATAATTAACATCACCATCCCCTTTTCTATCTTCTGAAATGCTCTCTGCTCTCAATTAAAGAGGATGCATTGCAGGCGGAGCATGATAAAATGGAGCAAGGAACCATACAGGGTGATTCCACACAGCCCAGCCTCATCTCATCCCAACGTGGATTGGGTGACAATGATGAAGAGGAGGAGGAAGAACAGGAGCTAGTTTCCTGCACTATAGAAGGTACTACCTGCACAACTGTCATACCGTCTGTTCAGCGTGGATGGCCTGAGAACAGGGAGGAGGAGGAGAAAGGGGAGGAGGATGAGGAGGACAGCATGTTCGGTCATCCTCTTGGTGAGGACATGGAAGTCTTACCTCTTTGCCGTCTGGCATATATGGCTGAGTTTATCGTATGCTGCCTTTCCCGTGACCCTCGCATTGTCCAAATTTTGGATGACAGTCATTACTGGTTGGTGACACTTCTAGACCCACGCTACAAGGAAAACTTTCTGTCTCTTATTCCTACGCTGGACAGGCCCAATAAAATAGGGCAGTACCAGAATGCCTTTGTTGCGGAATTATTAAAAAAATTCCCATCTGAAAATGCTGGCGGCAGAGGTCACAGTTTGTTGGACAACCAAGGAGTACAGGCGAGAGAGACACAAATGCAATCCAGCAGAGGCAGGGGAACACTTTGTCAAAGTTCTGGGACAGTTTTCTCAGACCCTCCCATCACACAGGCCCTGAGGTGTAGGGTACTCTCCCAAGGAGGGAAAAGTTTTGGAAGATGGTGAGAGAGCACCTTGCCGACCGTACCAACGTCCTCTGTGATTCCTCTATGCCTCATAATTATTGGGTATCCAAGTTGGACACATGGCACGAACTGTCTCTCTATGCCTTGGAGGTCTTGGCCTGCCCTGCCGCTAGTGTTTTGTCAGAGCGGGATTTTAGTGCCGCTCGTGGAATTATAACCGATAGGCGCATCCGCCTGTCAACTGAAAGTGCTGACAGGTTGACTTTTATAAAAATGAACAAGGGCTGGATTGGGCCAGAATTCTCAACACCACCGAATGATAGCAGCGTAAAATAAACTTAAATACAGTGTCTTTTATTTTGGGAGGTCTAACTATACCCATGCACCTCTGTCTTCACACCCAGATATGGGTATACGCTTCCTGATTTTGTCTATTTGCTTTTGCCTCCTCCTTCTCCGCATCCTCCATCACCATATCACCACCATATGTACCATATCAACATATCTACGTTTCTTGCAAGGGACATTGGAGTTCCTCCAAATTTTTAGGAGCCGTTGCTTCACTGCATAGGCAAACAGTATGGGAGACCCTCTCCTTTCTAATGGGAATATGTCGTTACTCAGGCCCACCTCTATGTGTCTTTAAATTGTTAGTGGGGTTTTTCCTAAATTTTGGCAGCCGTTGCACTCACTGCATACCCAATAACTGTATAGCAAAACCTCTCCTTTCTAATGGGAACATGTCATTACTGTGGCCCAGCTCTATGTGTGTTTAAATTGTTAGTGGGGTTTTTCCTAAATTTTGGCAGCCCTTGCAGTCACAGCATGGGCATTACCACTATAGGAGACCCGCTCCTTTATAATGGGAACATTTTTTTTTACTGAGATTCTCCTCTATGTCTCTTCAAAGGGGTATTGGGTTGCGTCCAAATTTTTGGCAGCCCTTGCAGTCATTACATACGCAATAACAGTATAGGAGACCCACTCATTAATAATGGGAACAACAAAGCATAGCCACCTGATGGCTCTCTAACAATAGCGAGGGCCGACTGTTGGACCTTTAAGAATAGTAAGGGCTGCCTGATGGCCCTATAAAAATAGGCTTTGTGACTTTCCAGTCTCTCCATCATAAATGAAACAGGATGTGTCTGATGATGTGTCACACACCACATGGCCAGATAAGGTTGTAAAATGTTAAAATTACATTTCCTGGTGAATGCATTTGTCTTGGTTGAAGGCAATGCAAAAGTGCAAAACCGCATCAAAAACGCTACGTGTGAACATAGCCAAGGTGTGGAGGAGCATTTTTGATTTTGTATATTTATTCTGCCTTATATACAAGTCATTACCCTGGAAAGGATGTTCCTTAACATATTTCCCAGGAAAATCCATTTTGGTTTCGTTTTTGTATGTTTTATTGTGAGTCCGTAAAAGTGGTGTAATACATCTGACAACATTGTTGACAGCATTGACCTGGGAGTCAGAAATGCTTCCAGGGGTCTTCCCCATGCTGTTCACATGTAATTTGAGCACTGATCCCATCGACTTGGGCAATTTTTAGGCCCTCTGCAGACCGCCGGGGGTGGGGAGCCACCGGAAAAATGCTTGAGTTTCCCATACACTTACATTGGGCTCGTTACTCAGACAGAGCACTCAAACATTCCAATTTGCTTAACTCGAACAACGAGTACCCAAGCATTTTAGTGCTCGCTCATCACTAAATGTGGCATAAACCAACATTGAGTCCATGAAAATAAACACAGCTCTTTGGGCAAAATGGGAAAAACAAACAGAACAAAGTGGTCACATACAACACAGTCCTTGTGTTAGCAGGGGTCCACCTGCTCAGAGTTTAGCGTCAGCACAGAAAACACATCTCCTGTCTGGAATATGCTTCTCCAGATACACTGAACACTGAATGCCTCAGTATGGTGAACGACCTGCCATCCACACTATGGTCGTTCACTCAAACTGGCCCATTTAAATTGTTAGTGGGGTTTTTCCTAAATTTTGGCAGCCCTTGCAGTCACAGCATGGGCATTACCACTATAGGAGACCCGCTCCTTTATAATGGGAACATTTTTTTTTACTGAGATTCTCCTCTATGTCTCTTCAAAGGGGTATTGGGTTGCGTCCAAATTTTTGGCAGCCCTTGCAGTCATTACATACGCAATAACAGTATAGGAGACCCACTCATTAATAATGGGAACAACAAAGCATAGCCACCTGATGGCTCTCTAACAATAGCGAGGGCCGACTGTTGGACCTTTAAGAATAGTAAGGGCTGCCTGATGGCCCTATAAAAATAGGCTTTGTGACTTTCCAGTCTCTCCATCATAAATGAAACAGGATGTGTCTGATGATGTGTCACACACCACATGGCCAGATAAGGTTGTAAAATGTTAAAATTACATTTCCTGGTGAATGCATTTGTCTTGGTTGAAGGCAATGCAAAAGTGCAAAACCGCATCAAAAACGCTACGTGTGAACATAGCCAAGGTGTGGAGGAGCATTTTTGATTTTGTATATTTATTCTGCCTTATATACAAGTCATTACCCTGGAAAGGATGTTCCTTAACATATTTCCCAGGAAAATCCATTTTGGTTTCGTTTTTGTATGTTTTATTGTGAGTCCGTAAAAGTGGTGTAATACATCTGACAACATTGTTGACAGCATTGACCTGGGAGTCAGAAATGCTTCCAGGGGTCTTCCCCATGCTGTTCACATGTAATTTGAGCACTGATCCCATCGACTTGGGCAATTTTTAGGCCCTCTGCAGACCGCCGGGGGTGGGGAGCCACCGGAAAAATGCTTGAGTTTCCCATACACTTACATTGGGCTCGTTACTCAGACAGAGCACTCAAACATTCCAATTTGCTTAACTCGAACAACGAGTACCCAAGCATTTTAGTGCTCGCTCATCACTAAATGTGGCATAAACCAACACTGAGTCCATGAAAATAAACACAGCTCTTTGGGCAAAATGGGAAAAACAAACAGAACAAAGTGGTCACATACAACACAGTCCTTGTGTTAGCAGGGGTCCACCTGCTCAGAGTTTAGCGTCAGCACAGAAAACACATCTCCTGTCTGGAATATGCTTCTCCAGATACACTGAACACTGAATGCCTCAGTATGGTGAACGACCTGCCATCCACACTATGGTCGTTCACTCAAACTGGCCCATTTAAATATGGCTGATTAACCCTCTTAGCACATACCATGCAGGAGAAGACTTCCAGTTTCACATCACTGAAGCTAATAGGTTTTATTGAGGCTATCTCCCCTCCGACACTCTGCCAGTGACTTTATCACACAAGGTTGACAAAAATGTATCATAGTTGACAGAAATTCATTTCAGTTGGTAGACATTTTTCACATTTGATAGAAATTAATCAAAGTTTTAAAAATGTACCGATTTAATGTGTCCATTTGCAGTTTCTCTGTAGCTTCTGAATGTAAGATTTAGCGATGGGAGACTTGAAGCTACTGGAGCTGGAATTATAACTACAGAACTCTCCAGTGCTTTATTTCCATCCATTTCTGGGTGCTTCTTGAAGTATGTTTTGGGTCATTGTCCTGCTGACCTATGACCTTGGATACAAACCCAACTTTATGACACTGGGCACTACATTGCGACCCAAAATCCTTTTTGGAATCTTCACATGTCATGATGCATTGCATATAGTCAAGGCACCCTGTGCCAGAGGAAGCAAAAACAACCTCTAAATATCTTTGAACTTCCACTGTATTTGACTGTAAGTACTGTGTTCTTTTATTTCTAGGCCTCATTCCAATTACAGTAAACAGTTGAATGATGTACTGCTTTACCAAAAAGCTCTATCTTGGTCTTATCTGTCCCCAAGATGCCTGCTGGTCCTCTAAAAATAGTGGCGGCCACCTGCTGTCACTCTATAAATTGTAAGGGCGGCCTGCTGGACATCCATAAATTGTGAGGGCTGCCTGATTGACATCAAAATTTCAAATTTGACAGAATATGTATGAAAAAGAAAATGTGACCACCTCAGAATGATACGTTATACTGCAGTAGCAATGTGCGGCTATGAAACGCACAGCTGGTTGATGACCCTCTAACAATAGTGAGGGCCGACTGCTGACCCTTTAGCAATAGTAAGGGCCACCTGATGGCCCTGTAAAAATAGGCTTTGTGACTTTTAGAGTCCCTCCTTCATAAATGAAACAGGATGTGTTTGATCATGTCTCACATACCACATGGCCAGATAAGGTAGTTAAATGTTAAAATTACATTTACTTGTGAATGTATTTTTCACCGTTGAAAGTGCAAAAACGCATCAAAAACACTACGTGTAAATATAGCCTAAGGTGTGGAGGAGCTTTTTTTTTTTGCTTTTGTTATTTATTTGGCCTTATATACGAGTCATGACCCTGCAAATAATATTTCTTACATTTCTTCCAGTAAAATCCATTTTAGCTTTGTTTTTGCATATTTATTGTCAATTCGTAAAAGTGGGGAAATACTCTGACAACATTGTTCACAGATATGCTATTGGTTAGCGACCAAGTTTGAATAGGTTTGAATACACAACTGGCAGACTATAAATGGCGTATGATATTTGTCACATTCCCAAAAACGTCAGTATTATTACCACATTAATATAGGAACACGTCTGATGAACACTGTTTTAGGCAGTGTCCTAAAAGATTTGCTATTGGTCAGCAACAAAGTCTTAATAGGTTTCAACACACAACTGGCAGACTTTAAATGGAGTATAATATTTGCCATGTTCCCAAAAATTTCAGGATAATTACCGCAGTAATATCGGATCATGTCTGATGACAACAGTTTTAGGCAGTGGCCTAATTGTATGGTATTGGACAGTGACCAAGTGTGAATAGGTTTGAACAACACACAACTGGCAGACTTTAATGAAGTATGATATTTGTCATGTTCCCAAATTTGTCAGGACAGGATTATTACCGCAGTAATATAGGATTACGTCTGATGACCACGGTTTTAGGCACTGGCCTTGTAATATGCTATTGGTCAGCGACCAAGTGTGAATAGGTTTGAACACCACACAATTGGCAGGCTTTATTTAAATGGAGTATAATATTTGTCATATTCTCAAAAATGTCAGGATTATTACCGCAGTAAAATTGGATCACCTGAGATGATGGACAAGTTTCTCTGCTTCCATAATACAGAAATGCTTTTAAAATCAAACAAATCTGTCTGTATGCTGCTAACAAGCAAATGGAGCAGTAAAAATAGTGTATTATACTGCTTTTCAAGCAAATAATAAGACTTAAGAGCAAAAAGAATATTAGACCTGATATCTAGGGCTATGGATATAAGTAAGAGCAGCAAAAAGAACGTGCAATGGACCCTATTCAGTTGTATATACTCTCCACAAACTATGCCTGCCTAACTCCTGCTGTCACCGGGATTGACATGCATCTGAATTAGTCTTTAGAAGGACTGTTAGTTTAGATGTATATATTTCTGTGGAATACCTGACTAAATAAACAGCCAATTATCTCCCTCACTTAGCTGCAGCTCTGCCTACTCTGCCTGTCTGAAGGGTAGACGGTGATGAGCATATAGGGTCACCGGGTTTTATATAGACCCGATGACGCTATGCGGCCAGCCAATCACTGTAATGCCACAACCAACATGGCTGCGGCATTTCATTGAGTGGCAGGCAATCACCGCATGTTTATTCGCTTTCTAAACAGCGCCAAACATGCAGGGCTGGGACTCAAGCTCCCACCTGAGCATCCAGGAATACTTGCCGAGCATCTCGAACAG
Source organism: Phyllobates terribilis (assembly GCF_046119375.1). NCBI lineage: Eukaryota > Metazoa > Chordata > Amphibia > Anura > Dendrobatidae > Phyllobates > Phyllobates terribilis. The sequence goes on along the minus strand of NW_027362762.1, from coordinate 533,635,880 downwards.
TGAAATGCTCGAGCGAGTTTCACTAGAAACTATCAATACGCAGGTTGCTGTGCTTTATAGATCATATTATAGCTTGCATGTGGCTTATTAACACATGAACATCTGACATTCATTAAAATGTAATTACCCTAATAGCCTGATTAATATGCAAAGTATGATGCCCACTAAAAAGCCCCCACACATTATTATGTCCCCCTGTTCTTCCACCCACATAATATGATGGCTCCACAACCTCCACATATCCCATTGATTTTGAGACTGTTTTTTTGTGACACATGATACTTTATAATAATGGTAAATTTAGGTTGATATGTTTTGCGTTTAATTATAAAAATATCATAAATTTGACAAAAATGTTTTAACAATTGCAATTTTCCAACTTTGAATGACTATCCCTTTATTCCCAATAGTCATACCACACAAAAACATGAATAAATAACATTTCCCTCATGTCTGCTTTACATCAGCGCCATTGGTAAAGTGTTGTTTTATTTTGTTAGCATTTTAGAAGGTTTAAAAATGTAGCAGTAATTTTTCATTTTTTCAAGGAAATTTACAAAACTAATTTTTATAGGAACCTGTTCAGTTTTGAAGTGACTTTGGGCGTCCTATATGTTGGAAACCAGCCAAAAGTGATACCATTTTAAAAACTGCACCCCTCAACATATTTGAAATTGCTTTCAGGTAGTTCATTAACTCTTCTGGTTCTTTTCAGGAAGTAATGGAAAGTGGCATAACAAGAATGAAAAAGTTTATTTTTACCACCTAAATTTTGATAACTTCTGAACAGGCCGCTACAGCCAGAAGACGCTATGGCCGTTATTTGGCCATTACCTGCCATGGCAAACATCAGGACCACACAATCAAGATATCAGGGTGCCAATGAGGTTAAAGACTCATTTTGATTTTAACTATTTAGATTCTGTAGTCACTATTGACAGCAGAATCTAAGGGGTTAAACGGCCATGTTCGGTGCCAACACTGATCGTGGCTGATGCAGCAAGTTGTCAGCTATAGTGCACAGTGGAGATGGCCACTGCAGTCTCCAACACAGTATGATGGACCCCACTGCCCCAAATTTAGTATGATGGCACCAACAGCCACTTATGCATAGTATGATGGCCCCCATTTATCCAAACAGAGTATGATGGCCCCCCACACAGTATGAAGGACCCGGCAGACCCCAACACAGCATGATGGCCAACACAGCTCTCCATATAGTATGGTCCTTTAGCCCCTATATACAGTTTAATGGCCTCCACTGCTCCCCTTTATACAGTATGATGCCCTCACAACTCCTTATACATAATATGATGGACCCCACAGACCCTCACAAAGTATGATGTACCCACACAAGAGTCCCAGATCCAATTGACGCGCCCCCTGGGCCATATTCTTTAGGGGAATACCCGGAGCCGGATCAGATGGGAGTTGTAGTCTTCCGAGTGGCTGTGACCCGGTCCGTGCCCAGGGTGTCAAGCTCAGTTGTATGTGGCAGTCCTACAGATGTTATTAAGTTCTTAATGTCGACTACGCCACCCGTTGTATTGCGGTCACTACGGCCGCCGCTGCAGCAGGGTCCGCTGAGGCTGATGGTGTTGGTGCAGCTTTTGATGGTATAACCCCCAACGGGTGGGGTATAGCCTTAGGGGGTCAGGTGCAGAGGATGGGGGTTGTGGTGGTGCAGCGTAGATGTTAAATGAAGACAGAGTCGGGTTGTGCAGTTTAGGGTATTTACTCACTGCTGATGTTCCGGTCACTCCAGCTTCAAGTGACCACCCGAGCCGTGCTGCGTCCACCAGGTCCTGGATCCAGCCAACCCCCAAGCAAGTCCGGAGCGTGACCCTGAGCTCTCCTTCTGTCCTTTCCTCTGGCCGTCCCCACTAGTGATCCACCTAGGTCCAGCTCCCTCGGGCCTTCTGTTGGGAGACCCTTGGCCTTGGGTTCCCTGACCCTCCACGTGGTCTGCCTTCGGGGTGGATGTGGTGGGTGGTCGTGGCAGACGCTGCCCACGGCCTCCGGTCTCTGGCTAGGGTGTGCTTTTGCCCCCACCAGTTTGGGCTCCGGTACCCTATTGCCGACTCTTCACCCGGGTATTGAATTTGGGTTCTCAGAGTCCTTTCTTCTTCCCTCTCTGGGTCTTTCTTTCTTCTCCTCTCTCACTCTGGCTCAGGCCGCTCTGCTCTCTTCCTCTGACTTCTCTCAGACTGCCCGTGGCAGACTGACTCCTCTGCAAAGACTGACTGACTGACTGACTCCACTCTGACAGACTGACCCTGATCTTTGATGGTGCCCACCTTATATACTCCCTCTATGTGTGAGCTCAGGTGACCAGCACCCAATGAGCTCCTATCTTTACCCAGGCTGCTCCCCCTATCTGCCCCTACACTACTTGGGATGTACCACCCCCCTCCCACTCCAGCCAGGAACAGACTCGGTCGTACCTGCACATTTCTAAGTGGGAGTACCGTTGGTCTGTTCCCCGGAAACGGGATGTGTGTAGTGCATGCAGCCTACCGAGCCCAGTTCCACACTCCATCCTTACCCGGGAGTGGAATATCACACCTCTGGGTTGAGGTGCAATACCCCTGTAGCAGCCGAATCCTCAGGGTGCTACATTCCCCCCTGGTAAATCACAGCACGTCCTCGGGCTGTAAGAACAAAACACCAAAACATACAATTTTTGCATAAACATCATAATAAAACATCATATAAAACATTGTATATATATATATATCAATAAAACTTTTTCATATAGACTTTCCTTCGCTTCTTGCTCCTCCTCTGGTCACTGTGCAACGCGTGACCGGGTAAAGTGCGACAGTCTTTTCTTGAAAAAAATGGTTTTCCTATAAAACCGGTAGGGGGCGCTTTAGGACGCGCAACTATATACAAAAGGGAAGGTGGCCGCTCTCAGTCCTCGGCCAGGTATTAGGGAGGAATGACCGCTCTCAGTCCTCGGTCAGTGGGATTTAAGGGTTAAACGGGTAAACAGTTCAATTCTCTGGTCCCAACGGGGACTACATTAGCAACAGTAACAGTTCACTGTGCCCCGACGGGCAACTATATACAGCTTCTGCCCCGCTGTACTTAACGACGACATCCTCCTGCTTTTTCTTTATGGTTTCCTTTAACTCTAGTTTCAGACCCGTCCGGGTCCTCTTGTTCTTCCTCCTCACACCGTAGCTCTTCCTCCGTCAGGCGATGCACATGGAGGGCGTAGGGTCCTTTGGCACACTTGTGCCGGGTGAAGGTGACCTCGTCCCCGATGTAAAGGTCACGACCTCTGTGTCCCTCCGGTAGGTGGGACTCTACGTCTCTCCTGGTCACGAAGACGTCACCTGGGGTGCGGTGGTCTCGGATGAAGCCCCACCCATGCTGCATGTTAAACTTAATCACAGTCCCGGTGGTGCGGGGACTATGCGCTGCACGGGGGTCTCTCCTGGCCCGGCTCTTCTGCTCCGCGCTCCTTATTTGAGCTTGCTGTTCCCGGACCCGCCTCTCTCTCCGCTCCCTCTCGAAGACCTCGAGCTGTTGGCGGCAGCACTCAGCATGCTCCGCTGCAGCTGCCCGAGTCTCCTGAGTGAACCCCATGAGATCTTCTCCGGTGGGGTCCCACTCAAATTGGGCCTCTTCTAGCGGGGGCGAGATCCTCTTCACGGGCTTTGGAGCCGGGATCAGGGGTGCACACATGGCCCCAGCCTTCCTCTGTCGTTCCAGTTCATGATATTCTTGGGGCCAGATGAAAGGCTGCCCATCCGGGCACGTGTGTTGGGTGAACAGGTCCTCTCCCAGATGCGGCACTCTTGGTCTTATGGGCGCGGTGGTGTTAGCGCCCGGGTTGCCCGGGCCTTGCGGCCAGGCCTGGGGTATCTGGAAGGTGAAGGGCACCGTAAGGACGGCGGCACCCTGGGCTACTTGGCCCAGCGACCAGGCCGGGGGCTCCGCGGAGGTAGGGGGCGCTGTTGGTATTGCGGCGCCCGGGGGTACTAGGCCTTGCGACCAGGCTGGTGGTACTTCCTGCTTGGTCACGCTCGGGGTCGAGGCGTGTGACGTCACAGGGGTCGCGGCCCCCGTTTGAGGCCTAGTCTGCGGCGGTGACGTTGCAGCGACGGGCACGGCAGGATAGACTTCGGGCTCTGCGACGGGGAGCTGGGGCAGGTACGCGGTTTCCCGGTTTGGGGTATAGACGTCCCCTTTACCTGCCTCCACTCGCTCGGCTCCCTTCTCGGCGCCGTCTCCGGCCTTCAATCCTCCCGCGCCATCCTCAGAGGCGGTCTGTCTCCTCGTCTTGGGTGGCGTGCTCCGCTGACAGGTCTCGGTCTGCTGGGCCATCTCACGGCTCCACTCCGCCAACGTCTCTCGCTGCACCCGGGCCATCCTCCTTGCGAGGCCCTCCAGAGCGGTCTGTGCACACTCCCGGTCTCGGGGGAGCTGTGCTAGGACCTCCACTAGGCCTTGTGGGGTCGTTGTTTCCAGCAGGCTCCTGACCAACGGGTCGGTGCTGCTCTGCTCTCCTTCCACTGTTTCCAGCAGGCTCCTGGCCAGCGGGCCGGTGCTGCTCTGCTCTCCCTCCTCTGTTTCTAGCAGGCTCCTGGCCAACGGGCCGGTGCTGCTCTGCTTTCTCGCCATCTCCGGGTAAGCTCCTCCGATACTCTTCTCCAGGCTTCTTGCCTCCGGGTGCGCTCTCTCCAGACTGCTCCAAGCGACACCCATCTTTGCTCTCTCCTTTCGTCTCCTCCCACTTCGAGGGCGGTCCCAGGGCCACTTGGTGATTGTCAGCTCCAGGGGCAGTTCTTTCACGCTGACAGACACCTCTAGCATCACAGTCTCTGTTGGTGGGGGCGGTTTCCACTTTTGGCGCCATTTTCGGTCCTGGCCCACGATGGGAGGCGGCCTCTCACCACCCTCTGGCACGCCCATAATGGCGTCCGCTCTCCCAAGGCGGGAAACCTTCGGAAATGGCGGGAATCGTCTCCCAGTGGCGGGAAACTCTGCAGATGGCGGGAAAAAGCTGTTAATGGCGGACAACCGGCGGGAATCGATCTGTGATGGAGTCCGATGGCGGGGACCCTCCGGAACCGGCGGGAGACTTCTTTTTGAGGTAAACTTGTTCTTTTCTTCAGGCACGCAGTACCCGGTTGTTGTGGGCACGTAATCCTGCCGACTACGCCAAAGTTGACGCGCCCCCTGGGCCATATTCTTTAGGGGAATACCCGGAGCCGGATCAGATGGGAGTTGTAGTCTTCCGAGTGGCTGTGACCCGGTCCGTGCCCAGGGTGTCAAGCTCAGTTGTATGTGGCAGTCCTACAGATGTTATTAAGTTCTTAATGTCGACTACGCCACCCGTTGTATTGCGGTCACTACGGCCGCCGCTGCAGCAGGGTCCGCTGAGGCTGATGGTGTTGGTGCAGCTTTTGATGGTATAACCCCCAACGGGTGGGGTATAGCCTCAGGGGGTCAGGTGCAGAGGATGGGGGTTGTGGTGGTGCAGCGTAGATGTTAAATGAAGACAGAGTCGGGTTGTGCAGTTTAGGGTATTTACTCACTGCTGATGTTCCGGTCACTCCAGCTTCAAGTGACCACCCGAGCCGTGCTGCGTCCACCAGGTCCTGGATCCAGCCAACCCCCAAGCAAGTCCGGAGCGTGACCCTGAGCTCTCTTTCTGTCCTTTCCTCTGGCCGTCCCCACTAGTGATCCACCTAGGTCCAGCTCCCTCGGGCCTTCTTTTGGGAGACCCTTGGCCTTGGGTTCCCTGACCCTCCACGTGGTCTGCCTTCGGGGTGGATGTGGTGGGTGGTCGTGGCAGACGCTGCCCACGGCCTCCGGTCTCTGGCTAGGGTGTGCTTTTGCCCCCACCAGTTTGGGCTCCGGTACCCTATTGCCGACTCTTCACCCGGGGATTGAATTTGGGTTCTCAGAGTCCTTTCTTCTTCCCTCTCTGGGTCTTTCTTTCTTCTCCTCTCTCACTCTGGCTCAGGCCGCTCTGCTCTCTTCCTCTGACTTCTCTCAGACTGCCCGTGGCAGACTGACTCCTCTGCAAAGACTGACTGACTGACTGACTCCACTCTGACAGACTGACCCTGATCTTTGATGGTGCCCACCTTATATACTCCCTCTATGTGTGAGCTCAGGTGACCAGCACCCAATGAGCTCCTATCTTTACCCAGGCTGCTCCCCCTATCTGCCCCAACACTACTTGGGATGTACCACCCCCCTCCCACTCCAGCCAGGAACAGACTCGGTCGTACCTGCACATTTCTAAGTGGGAGTACCGTTGGTCTGTTCCCCGGAAATGGGATGTGTGTAGTGCATGCAGCCTACCGAGCCCAGTTCCACACTCCATCCTTACCTGGGAGTGGAATATCACACCTCTGGGTTGAGGTGCAATACCCCTGTAGCAGCCGAATCCTCAGGGTGCTACACAATAATATAAGAAAGATATGAAAAAATGGTAATGCTTAATCCTAGTTTCCCATCCACCCCAGCCTTATTTTCTATCTTATCTTGCAGTGGGCTGACACAGGTGGGGCAATGCAGTGATGTCAATGAGCCGTCTGACGTTCCAAACGTGGCATAAGCAGCCAACAGGCCGCAGGCCCGTGGCCTGCTGTAGTAAGTTGTGGAGCAAAAAATCAACAGTGTCATGAGTAATGCGGCCCACTGCCGGACCTGTCCATCTGGCATTTACGTGATTTGTCCAATGGTCAGTCCGGCCATAATGATTGCCGTCTGACACAGGGGCATTGTTAATATTTAATTTGCTTAAATGCAGCCTTATGTCTTGTTGTGTTAAGTTTCTTATATTAGGGGTGTACCTTGCTTGATGCCTAGCTGAATGGTATCTGGCACAAGCAGTTCATTGGTGAACAAGACACATATGAAAAGTACACATGTAATATCTTGGCCTTCTCTTTTTCATCTACAGTTATACCACTATAATCATCTGTCGGGCTGGTGGATTGTGGACCCACTGCGCCACAGGCTGGGCTTACCCTGGAGGGGCGTGGCTAAGTGGCTACCTGGTATTCACAAGAGCCCCTGATGGTGGAGTTGCTTGAGTTGCAGGTAGCCACCAGATACTACTCCAGTGAGGTCACCGGTACTGCAGCAGCTGACACCAAAGGTCAGAATCACAGACACAGACTCAGTCACTTGCAGGACAGGATTCGGAATCACAGTTAGAATGGATCTCAGAGCCAATTCAGAGAGAACAGGATCAGGTTCAGACAGAACAGGATATTCAGACAGGACAGACTCAGGGTTTAGACGAGACAGGTTCTGGGACACCGGCAGAGAATGCAGGCGCAGGTTCAGGTTCAGACAGAACGGGTACAGGACTCAGGATTAGGTTCTGGCAGGAAGTGCTTAGGAACTGGTTCAGGTTCAGACAGGACGGGCTTAGGAACACATTTAGGGTCAGACAGAACAGGTTCAGGTTCAGACAGGACGGGTTCAGGAATAGGGACCTGGAAACAGACTAGTGTGTACAAACACTAACTAGAAACTAAAGTTGTTCAGGCACCTCCCTACAGGGGAGGGTGACAAGTACCTGATGCCTCCCAGTTATAGGCTGGGGACCTTTCCAGAGTGTGTGCTGTTCATTTAAGAGGCACACACTAAGTGCTTTGCTGGGAGGCCTGCGTGACATGCGCAGGCCCTGGGAACAGGAAGTCGTGGCAGGGACGGGAGCAGAGGAACAACGGAGCGGCCGTGGAGGTGAGCATGTCGACATTCCTACTGGGAGGAGAAAGAGGGATCATGCAAAGAAGCCGGCGTTACATCATCTTTTATGGCGCCTGAATCATCTGATTGTTTTGTTTAGGTGTTAAACAAAAACAAAACAAAACAAAATTTCTTTGGATTTAGTTTGACCCCTTAAGGACTGAGCCACTTTATAAGTTAATGACCAAGCCTCATTTTTAAAATCGGACATGCGTCATTTTATAAGGTAATAGCTCTGGAAAGCTTCAACGTATCCCAGTGATTCCGAGATCTTTTTTTCGTGACATGTTGTACTTCATTTTAGTGGTAAATTTTGGGCGATATGATTTGCATTTATTTATGAAAATATGTCAAAATTTGGAAAGATTTAAATTTTTATACTTTGAATTTTTATGCTCTTTAATCAGATAGTTATACCACACAAAATAGCTAATAAATAACATTTTCCATATGTCTACTTTACATCAGCATCATTTTTGAAACACATTTTTTTCCAGTTTGGAAGTTAAAAGGGTTAAAAGTTTCTGCAATTTTCCATTTTTCCAACAATAGTTACATTTTTTTTAGTGACCACAGCACATTTGAAGTGACTTTGAGTGGCTATATGGCAGAAAATATCCAAAAGTGACACAATTTTAATAACTAAAAGGTGTTCAAAACCACATTCAAGAAGTTTATTAACCCTTTAGATGCATCACAGGAATTAAAACAATGCGGAAGGAAAAAAAATGAACCTTTTTTCTTTTTCCCACAAATATGTTACTTTAGACCCAAATTTTTCATTTTCACAAGAGTAACAGGAGAAATGGACCATACAATTTGTTTTCCAATTTCTCCTGAGTACATCAATATCCCCCATAAATGGTGGAAAACTACTGTTTCGGAGCACAGCAGGGCTTGGAAGGGAAGTAGAGCTATTTGACTTTTGGAGTGCAACATTTTCTGGAATAGATAGCGGATGCCATGTTGCATTTGCAGAGTCCCTGAAGTGCCTTTATAGTGGAAACGCCTCACAAGTGACCCATTTTGGAAACTACACCCTTCAAGGAATTTAACTAGAGGTGTGGTGAGCACCTTGAACAGACAGGTGCTTCACAGAATTTTATAACGTTGAGCCGTGAAAAAGGAAAAATACATTTTTCCCATAAAAATGTTTATTAGCCGCAAATTTTTCATTTTCACAAGGGTAACAGGACAAAGTGGTCCATACAATTTGGGAGTTCCTCTGCTAAAGCATTCATTTCTCATGAAAGTCTGAGTCAAGACTGATAAGGTTCAACTTTATAGCGAATGCAAATAAAAAGGAACTTTATTCCATATTGAGTGCCAAGATGTTTGTTCTACATGATGTACCAGTTGGATACCCTTCTTGCGCACCAGGCTCAATGATTACAAGATTGCCGTATATTACCGTTCTCTGGTCCATACAATTTGTAACGTAATTTCTCCTGAGTACACTGATACCCTATATGTGGTGGAAAACTACTGTTTGGGCGCACGGCAGGCCTTGGAAGGGAAGGAGTGCCATTTGACTTTTGGAGTGCAAAATTGTCTGGAAAAGATAGACACCTGTCGCGTTTGCAAAGTGCCTAAACAGTGGAAAAACCCCACAAATTACACCATTTTGGAAACTACACCCCTCAAGGAATTTATCTTGAGGTGTGGTGAGCACCTTGAACTTACAGGTGCTTCACTAAATTTTAAAACATTGGACCGTGACAATTAAAAATTATGTTTTTTCCCCAGAAATGTTGTTTTCGCCTCAAATTTTAATTTTCCCAAAACTAACAGTAAAAAATGGACTACATAATTTGTTGTGCAATTTCTCTTGAGTGCACCTCATATGTGCTCAGAAACTCTTGTTTGGGCACATGGCAGTGTGCTTGGAAGAGAAGGAGCACCATTTGATTTTGAAGTGCAAACTTGGAATAGATTGTGTCTCATTTAGGGAGCCAGCAAGGTCCCAGAAGAGCAGAAACCCTCACAAGTGACCCCATTTTGTAAACTATACCTCTAATTTTAAACCCACAGGTATTTCACAGAATTACAGAATTGTATAACATTAGGCTGTGAAAATGAAAAGTTACATTTTGTACACTAAAATGTTGTTTTAACCCCGACTTTTTAATTTTCAAAAGGGATAATAAGAGACAAAGGACCACAAAATGTGTTATGCAATATGTCCTGAGTACGACAATGCCCCATATGTGATCAAAAACTGCTTTTTAGGTACAGTGCAAAGTTCAGAAGGGAAGGAGCGCCATTTTTGGAGTACTGATTTGCCTGGAATGGTTTCAGGCTACCACGTCACTTTGGCAGAGCCCCTGAGGTGTCTGGACAGCAAAACCCCCCATAAGTGACCACATTTTACAAACTACACCTCTTAATGAAATTATCTTGGGGTGCAGTGAGCATATTGATACCACATGTATACCATAGTTCACAAAATTTTATACCATTTGAGCGGTGAAAGAATAGTTTGGGACCCATTTACAGAGCCTCTAAGTGCCAGAAGATCAGAATCCACCTCAATTCACTTCAATTTGGAAATTACACCCCTCTTGGAATTCATCTACAGGTGTAGTAATGATTTTGCTAGCAATGGATGTTGCTCAGTGAAAATGCAATTATGCCTTTGTAGTGCCCATACATTGTAGTGCCCATTTTTGCGCCCAGCTTGTGCTTCTGGTGGCACTCTCCCCGTAAATTGAGTGGGCTTTCCTCACTACAGTAATGCCAAACATGTGGACACTAACTGTGGTTTATATGTAAATCTAGAAGTGGGAAATAGAGCGCATAATAGGGTGATCCCCTATGCAGGGAGAGTAGGAGAGTGCTGGTTACGCTCACGTGGCGGAGCTGCTGCTGCCCCGTGGCTGGTGGATAAATCCTCCAGGAGATATTGGGTCCAGTTGGGATGAACACGTAGGTGGGCTGCGTTGCTGGAGTAAATCAATTCTTCAGAAATGATGATGAGAATTTGATGATGAAGATAATATTTTTTTTTTTCTTGATAAAGATGGTACGGCATTGAAACGCATTAAGAATGAAAAACCTTTTTTCTCATCATCATTAATGAAAAATTGATTTACTCCAGCAGCGCAGCCCACCTACATGTTCATCCAACTAAATCCAACTGTGTGCTTTAGGCACACTGTGGGGCTCAGGAGGAGGGGGGCATTTGGATTTGGGAGAGTAGATTTCACTGGATTTCTTTTGGTGGGAGCCACGTCACTTTTCCAGAGCCTTTGTGCTATCAGTAATGTCGATGCTATATTTCTGTTAATACATTACAAACCTGAGTGAGGATTTGTTTTTGAAGGTTGAATAGAAGCTTTTATTGGTGGCATTTTGGGGATCAGAACATTTTGGATCACATTTATCCTGTGCTCTATGCTGAGAACTTACATTGGGGTTTCCATCTAAATCTACAAAATATGTGATTCGGATTAACCCCTTAGTGACCAATAGATGTCTTTTTACTGACCTGTGATATAAGAGACTAGCGTTCCCCGACAGGTGACAATCCTGTAGCTGAGTATTCAATGAGAATATTTCATTCATTCAGATCTAGGATGTGTTATTTGAGTGTTCCCTTTATTTTTTTGAGCAGTGTATAAATATATATATGTATATATATATATATACTGTATATATATATATATATATATATATATATATATATATATATATATATATATATATATACAGTACAGACCAAAGGTTTGGACACACGTTCTCATTTAAAAAATTTTCAGTATTTTCATGACTTTGAAAATTGTACATTCACACTGAAGGCATCAAAACTATGAATTAACACATGTGGAATTATATACTTAACAAAAAAGTGTGAAACAACTGAAAATATGTCTTATATTCTAGGTTCTTGCAAGTAGCCACCTTTTGCTTTGATGGCTGCTTTGCACACTCTTGGCATTCTCTTGATGAGCTTCAAGAGATAGTCAACGGAAATGGTTTTCACTTCACAGGTATGCCCTGTCAGGTTTAATAAGTAGGATTCCTTGCCTTATAAATGGGGTTGGGACCATCAGTTGTGTTGTGCAGAAGTCAGGTGGATACACAGCTGATAGTACTACTGAATAGACTGTTAGAATTTGTATTATGGCAAGAAAAAAGCAGCTAAGTAAAGAAAAACGAGTGGCCATCATTACTTTAAGAAATGAAGGTCAGTCAGTCCAAAAAATTGGGCAAACTTTGAAAGTGTCCCCAAGTGCAGTTGCAAAAACCATCAAGCGCTACAAAGAAACTGGCTCACATGAGGACCGCCCCAGGAAAGGAAGACCAAGAGTCACCTCTGCTTCTGAGGATAAGTTTATCCAAGTCACCAGCCTCAAAAATCGCAGGTTAACAGCAGCTCAGATTAAAGACCAGGTCAATGCCACACAGAGTTCTAGCAGCAGACAAATCTCTTCAACAACTGTTAAGAGGAGACTTTGTGCAGCAGGCCTTCATGGTAAAATAGCTGCTAGGAAACCACTGCTAAGGAGAGGCAACAAGCAGAAGAGACTTGTTTGGGCTAAAGAACACAAGGAATGGACATTAGACCAGTGGAAATCTGTGCTTTGGTCTGATGAGTCCAAATTTGAGATCTTTGGTTCCAACCACCGTGTCTTGGTGCGACGCAGAAAAGGAGAGCGGATGGACTCTACATACCTGGTTCCCACCGTGAAGCATGGAGGAGGAGGTGTGATGGTGTGGGGGTGCTTTGCTGGTGACACTGTTGGGGATTTATTCAAAATTGAAGGCATACTGAACCAGCATGGCTACCACAGCAGCTTGCAGCGGCATGCTATTCCATCCGATTTGCGTTTAGTTGGACCATCATTTATTTTTCAACAGGACAATGACCCCAAACACACCTCTAGGCTGTGTAAGGGCTATTTGACCAAGAAGGAGGGTGATGGGGTGCTACGCCAGATGACCTGGCCTCCACAGTCACCAGACCTGAACCCAATCGAGATGGTTTGGGGTGAGCTGGACCGCGGAGTGAAGGCAAAAGGGCCAACAAGTGCTAAGCATCTCTGGGAACTCCTTCAAGATTGTTGGAAGACCATTTCCGGTGACTACCTCTTGAAGCTCATCAAAAGAATGCTAAGAGTGTGCAAAGCAGTCATCAAAGCAAAAGGTGTTCTTTTCTTGATATGCTTCATTTTTCTGTCTGTGAACATAGAGCTGATGTGCCTTGCCAAAAACTTAAATTTTTGTCTCATCTGTTCATAGGACATTCTCCCAGAAGCTTTGTGGCTTGTCAACATGTAGTTTGGCAAATTCTAGTCAGGCTATTTTATGATTTTTTTTCAACAATGGTATTCTCCTTGGTAGTCTCCCATGAAGTCCACTTTGGATCAAACAACGACGGATGGTGCAATCTGACACTGATATTCCTTGAGCTTGAAGTTCACCTTTAATCTCTTTAGAAGTTATCCTGGGCTCTTTTGTTACCATTTATATTATCTGTCTCTTTGATTTGTCATCAATTTTCCTCCTGCGGCCACGTCCAGGGAGGTTGGCTACAGTTCCATGAATCTTAAATTTCTGAATAATATGTGCAACTGTTGTCACAGGAATATCAAGCTGGTTGGAAATGGTCTTATAACCTTTACCTTTAACATGCTTATCTATAATTTTCTTTCTAATCTCCTGAGACAACTTTTCCTTTGCTTCCTCTGGTCCATGTTGAGTGTGGTACACACCATGTCACCAAACAGCACAGTGAGTATCTGTAGCCTTATATACAGGCCCACTGACTGATTACAAGATTGTAGACACCTGTGATGCTAATTAGTGGACACAACTTGATTAAACATGTCCCTTTTGTCACATTATTTTCAGCGGTACCACCTTTCTGTCCAGGCCTATTTCTTGAGTTTAATTTTTTTTAAAATTCTGTGGAAGCAGGGTTGAAAAACAACGTCTGACTTTCATCTGGTCATTTTCATAGATTTTTAATTTATTATTACTTTTGTCAGATTCAAGTTATTTCTGTGACCATTGTGGGTTTTTCTTTCATTAAACGAGGGGTACCAACAGTTTTGACCACGTGTATATATATATATATATATATATATATATATATATATATATATATATATATATAAAATTACATATATATATATATATATATATATATATATATATACACACTATACAAAAGGAAATTCTTCTTCCCTCCATATCCCTACTGCATAATTTTTTTTTCTCTGCTTCACCCAGTGAGCAATTGTGAAATTAGAAAAGAACCCAGAAACATATAACAGGGAGGGAATGAGAAGGGTGCTGTCGTGGGTTCTGGAAAATCAAATTACCAGTAAGTAATTATAATTTTTCCCATCCCCACGACAGCACCGTACAAGAGATGACAAAGAAACCCTTAGGGAAGGACCACTGCTTGAAGAACCTTTCTCCCAAAGGAAAGATCAGAAGCACCCAAATCCAACCGATAGTGCTTGAAAAACACACATGGTGAAGACCAGGTTGCTGCTCTACACATCTGTTCAAGAGTAGCATCGGCCCTTTCTGCCCACGAGGTAGATACCGCTCCGGTAGAGTGGGCTTTCAAATTTTCAGGAGCGGGATGTCCGCCTGAAGAATAGGCCAGAGAGATTGCAGATCTAACCCATCTAGCTGCCTGGCCTTTGTTTGGACCCTGAAAAAGAACAAAGGGAGAAGTAGTTTTCCGCCATACAGATGTGCTTTCCAAGTATCGTATTAAACACCTTCTGACGTCTAGGGAATGGAATCTAGCCTCCTTCTCATTTTTGGAGTTATCACAAAAGGAAGGGAGAATGATCTCCTGAGACCTGTGAAAGGCTGAGGCTACTTTGGGGAGGAAAGCTGAGTCTGGTTTAATGATTACTCTATCAGAGAGAATGTTGGTGAATGGTAGGCTAATTGATAGAGCTTGTAATTCCCCTATCCTTCTAGCTGAAGGACACCAGTAAGATAGTTTTATAGGTTAAAGTTTTAGTTTTTAAGTCCTCTAAAGGCTCAAACGGGCATCTAATACCAAACTAAGGTCCCAAGGTGGAACCTGGGACAGGGCCACTGGTCTAGACCTACCTACTGACCTTATAAACCTCACTACCCATGGATGATCAGCAATTTTTTTGTCAAACAAAACGCCCAGGGCTGATATCTGTACTTTCGGGGTATTAACGGACATACCCAGTTCGAATTCTTTTTGTAGGAATTCTAGGGTCTTAGCCCATGGTACAGGGTTACTTATGAAGGGAACTATTTCTGAGAATTTTAAAAAACTCTTCCAGACTCTAGCATAAATCTTTGTTGTCACCTTCTTCCTACATCCCATGAGGGTAGAGATTCGATTTTTGGAAAACGCCTTTGACTCCAGGAGCTGCCGCTCAAACGCCATACCATCAGATGGAAATTCTCTAACCCCGGACAAACCACTGGGCCCTGGGATAGTAGATCCGGGATTTCCGGAAGAATCCATGGATCCCCCACTGCTATTAGCCTTGGCCCGACCGAATCTTCCGTAGCACTAACGAGATCAGGGAGATTGGCGGAAATGCATATGCTAGCTCCTGTGTTCATTTGTGGAGCAAAGCATTTACCCCATAGGGGGATTCCCTCGGATTTTGAGGAAAACATTTTTGCACTTTCCTGTTGGTTTTGGATGCAAAAAAGTTCTATCTGAGGTTGACCCCATAGTTCCACTATTTTTTGAAATACCGACTGGTTCAATAACCACTCGTCCTGACTCATCTGGTGACGACTTAGATAGTCTGCTCTTGTGTTGTCTTTTCCTTTCAGGTAATCTGTAGACAGGGAAAAGAGATTCTCTTCTGCCACCACCATGAGTTTCCATGTTTCGGACATCAGTGATTTGGACCTTGCGCCCCCTTGTTTGTTTATATAGAATACCGCTGTTTTGTTGTCTGAAAGGATTTTTATGTTTTGGTTCTTTAGGCCAGGTAGGGCCTCTACCAGTGCTAGCCTGACAGCTGTCAGCTCCTTCAGATTCACGGAAGACTTCCAGTGACCACTGCCCCTGAAACGCTCTGTTTTCCAAATGAGCCCTCCAACCAAAGGGGCTTGCATCTGTGGTGACGACAGATGGATTCAAAATCTCCAAGGGAACTCCCTGTGACAGATTCTCTCGACAGAGCCATGAGACTAGGGTCTCTTGAGTTGCTTTTGACACATGTATTCTGCTGTCCAGGTGTTCCTTGCATCTTTTTTCTGCTTCCAGAACCTCCCACTGAAGCGTTCTGAAGTGTGCCCGTGCCCATGCAACTGCTGGGATGCACGACAATAGGAACCCCTGGATGGACATGGCCCTCCGCAGAGTTATTATTGGGTTGCTGATCAGGGTAGAAACCATCTTCATTATTTTGTCTATTTCCTCCTCTGGGAGAAAAGACCTCTGTTTGTGCATGCCCAGCAAAATACCTAGAAAAACTTGTCTCTGCTCCAGAATCATCTTTTTTGTATTTAACAGCCATCCCAGGGATGTAGGACGTTGGTGACATGATCCACTGCTTGACTGCAGTCTGAGCTTGTTGTCCCCACTATCAGAAAGTCGTCCAAATATGGGATGAACAGTATATCTTTTTCTCTGATTTGGGCCGACACCTCTGATATTATTTTTGTGAAAGCCCTTGGGGCCATGGACAATCGGAAGGGAAGGGCTCGAAATTGAAAATGTTGCCAGCTTCCTTGGATGTTTACTGCTACTCTCAGAAATTGTTGGTGTTCCTGACGAATAGGCACATGTTAATATGCGTCCTGGAGGTCTAATATTGCCATGAAGCAATTTGGAAAGAGGAGTTTTACTGCTGTTCCTATTTTGTCCATGTTGAAATGCCTGATTTTTAAACACTGATTTAAACTCTTCAGGTTGATCATAGTTCTTAAGGAGTGGCCTGGTTTTTCTCGTAAAAAGAGAGGACTGTAGAATCCCCTCTATATTTTTGACTACTGAACCCAAGTAAGGGCCCCTTTCTGTACTAGAGACATAACTTCCTGCTCTAAGGCCTGTTGTTTTGCCTTTGAGGACTGGATTTTTGTGATCTTTTATTTTTCTGGTGGTTGGGAGCTGAACTCTAGCTTTAAACCCTGCCCTATGATATCTAAGATCCACCAGCTTCTTGAAATCTTTGCCCAGGCAGGGAGAAACATTTTTAACCTTACACCTACCTGGGGCCTGGCGTCATTGTCTTCTTGGTCTTTTTGTGGAATCAACGGGAAAGGTATCACAAATTCTTTCCCTCTCCTTTGGCCCTTCAATCTTGGCTCCCTGACTCTTGTAGAAGAAAATTGTCTTTTCCCTGAAGGACAAAAGGACCTCCTCTGAAAGGGATTAGAGGGAAATCCCTTCTTGGCATCCGCCGCTTTTTCTAGTATCTCGTCTAAGGCTGGCCCAAACAGGAATTCTCCTTGGCGTGGAATGCCACACAGTTTGTTCTTTGATTGTAGATCCCCTGTCCATTTTTTTAACCAGAGAGCACGGCGAGCAGAGTTAGATAGGGCGCATGCCCGATCCATGAGCCTTACTGCATCCGAAGAGGCGTCTGTTAAAAATTCTGCCACCTTCTGAATGGTCGGGAAGCTGGCTCTCGGGCATTTTTCCTTTACCTTAGAGTATAGCTGATCCAGCCATATAATTAGTGATCTTACTGTGCAAGTTGCAGCGATATTTGGCTTGAATGCAGCTGCTCCTGACTCCCAGGCCCTTTTTAGAAAGCTTTCCGCCTTTTTCTCTAAGGGGTCCTTTAAGAGCCCTGAGTTGTCTAGACGTAATGCCGATTTACGGGAAACATGAGAGATGGCCGCATCAATTTTTGGGGCATTTTCCCAGTTTTCAGAGATAACCGCTTCAAAATGGTACTTCCTCTTATCCCCTTTTGGAATGAAGCCTCTCTTATCTGGCTTCTTCCACTCCTCTTTTATTAGAGATGATACGTTATTATGCACTGGGAAACATTTTTGTTTCCTTCCCTCCAACCCCCCAAAACATCATGTCCTGCATGGTTCTGGGCTCCTTAATGTCCTCAATATTCATTCTTCCCCTGACCGCCTTGACCAATCTTTCCGCTGGCCACTTTGTCTCAGGCCCATGTGAGCGTGATGAAGCTTTCGATGTAGAGACTGGTTGAGGACCTGTAGTGACATCATGATCATGAAACCATGATGTCACTCCAGGCCTTGCAGTCTTCAGGACCTTTGCTGAGACAGGGGCACCGGCCACTGAACCTCCCTCATCAGAAGGATAGAAGCGCTCACTGGCCTGTCCTCCTGCACAGAGCCTGAGGGGGAGGGGGAGCTAGAGACACGGCTCCTACCGAGCTGAGCTGCCAGATAAGTTCTCCTGTGTTCACCTGTGTGTGCTGTGCTGCTCCTGTCAGCCACCTCCTGCCAGCCTCCTCCTGCCCCGGTCAACCTCCTCCTGCCCCTGTCAACCTCCTCCTGCCCATGTCAGCCTCCTCCTGCCAGCCTCCTCTTGCCCCTGTCAACCTCCTCCTGTCAGCCTCCTGCTCCAGCCAGCCTCCTCCTGCCCCTGTCAGCCTCCTTCTGTCCCTGTCAGCCTCCTTCTGCCCCTGTCAGCCTCCCCATGCCAGACTCCTCCTCCTGCCAGCCTCCCCTGTCAGCCTCATCCTCCTGCTAGCCTCCTCCTGCCCCTGTCAGACTCCTTCTGCTGTCAGCCTCCTTCTGCCCGTCAGCCTCCCCCTGCCAGCCTCCTCCTGCTCTTGTCAACCTCCTCCTGCCCCTGCCAGCCTCCTCCTGCTCTTGTCAGCCTCCTCCTGCCCCAGCCAGCCTCCTCCTGCTCTTGTCAGCCTCCTACTGCGCCTGTCAGCAGTCCAAGCAGAGGAGAGGCAGGCAGACGCCTGCTGGGACAGTGCTGCTGTGAGCAGAAGCTGCAGCTCATATTGAGGACATCTTTATTCCCTTCAGCATAAAGCAATGTGTTTATGTGAAGTGTGTGCTATCTGTGAGAGATTTGTATGTGTTTATATGAATGTTTGTTGTGCCGCATACATGTGCTATGTGTAATGTGTGCATCTACTGAGCATTTGTTGTGCGGCATGTATGTGCTATGTACGTGTGTGTGCTGTGTACATGTGTGTATAAGTGTGTGCCTTGTACATGTGTGTGCTGTGTACATGTGTGTATAAGTGTGTGCCTTGTACATGTGTGTGCTGTGTACATGTGTGTATAAGTGTGTGCCTTGTACATGTGTGTGCCGTGTACATGTGTGTATAAGTGTGTGCCTTGTACATGTGTGTGCTGTGTACATGTGTGTATAAGTGCGTGCCTTGTACATGTGTGTGCTGTGTACATGTGTGTATAAGTGTGTGCCGTGTACATGTGAGTGAGTGTGTATGTTTATATATTAGTGGCAGTGTGTGTTTGTGTGTGTTCCACGTTTATAAATCCTGGTTGCACAGACGAGAGCTCATAGGTGTAAACATGTCAGCAATCGTCCAACGAACAAGCACTGAAGAAGTTCAATATTGTCAATCGCACTCATTTAATGGTCTGATCTCAGCGCATATAACTGCAACCGCAATGTTTCTGTGTGATGGTGCAATATGTCAGCATTTAGGGCCGCACATTAAACTTTTGCCTAGGGCCCCGCTTTGCCTAAAACCGGCCCTGCTGGCCGTGTGCACATACCCCAACAGCTTCCGCCTGCTCTTGTCAGCAATCTGAGCAGAGAAAGAGTGGGGGAGGTGTCTGCTGGGACTGTTCTGCTCTCAGCAGAAGCTGAGGAAGCTGCTGCTCATGTTGTGCATTATTTCAGCTTCTCTCCAACTATCCTGCATAAAGAAGTGTATCGTGTGCACATAAGGTATTCTGATTATTCTGATCAGAGTTGATCTGAGTGGCATCAGTTTTTCTCAGATATGGAGACAAAAGAAAAAAAAAAAGGTTCTAAATCCTTCTCCATTCTGTCAGTCTGTGAAAATTGGATCACATTCGGATGTCATCCGAGTTCGGTCCAATTTTTTTCATGGACCCACAGACTTGTATTACCGATTTTGATCTGACACTCAGATAAAAATCGGACATGTACACAGCCCCATAGAATATAATAGGTACGAGTGATATCTGTGAAAACAATGGATAGCACTCATACAAGAAAATCTGTCTTGTGCACGAGCATTGAGTGTGTGTGTTTGTGACGCCTCTACTCGAAAAGCCCTTTTATTTTACCCTGGGTGATGGGGGACTCGGAGTCGGGTCCTATGATGGAGAGATGGGGTGCAGCCGTGGCCCGGACCCGACCCGTGCTCAGGGCTGTCACATGAAAAGGAGATGGTGTGGGCTTATCCGGGTTGAGTGGCTGATTTACGACTACGCCACCTGTGGCACCTGGTGAAGGCCACCAGCGCCGCTTCAGTCCGCTGAGGCACGGTGTTATGGCGGCCAAAGTTCTTACTACTCCCCACATGCGGAGCGAGGCCTCAGGGCAGAGGGACAGGATGGAGGGGGTAGTAGTAGAGGAGAACGGATGCCGCGTCTCGCGGTGTGGCGCAGAAATAACAGTCCAGAGGCTGTGAACTTCCAAGGCTTTACTCACTTTAGAGATGGCAGAAGGAAGGCGACTCCCTGCTCCCCGCGGAGTCCTGCGGTCACCAGGGACGGGGGTCCGACTACCTCCGAGTAAGTCCAGCATTCAGTCGGGACCCTACACCAGAGTGTTCCTGAACTACAGACCGAATCCTTTCCTGTCCGTGTGTGTGCAAAATAGGCCGCGTCTCCCTCTGAGCTCCTCTCAGAACAAGGGCACGGGTGGCAGCTCCGCTCTGTCTGATACGCGGTGGGATCCTCAGGGCCTACCGGGCTTTCCAGACCAGGACTTGGAGTAGCAAGGTCGGGTGTCGGGGGCCGGTACCCCTCTTGCAGCCAGACTCCCTCTGAATATATCAGCATGGCGAGGACAGGTGGCGTACACCGCTCCGTCTGCATCCTGCCTGGGATCCATTTGCTGTGGAGCCACACTCTTAAGCTCCGGGCCTTCTTGGTCCTGGTCCTTGACCGGGTCGAGACATCCCTTGTCTACAACCTACCCCTCGTCCCAAGGCCGGGGCACGAGGGCTGTGTCTCCATCCAATGCAGGCCCACACAGGATCTGCACTCCGGGAGGGAGGTCACAGTGCCAAGACTTGACTACACTGTCAGTCAAAAGATCGATCAAAGACCAAGACCAAAGATGGCTTTTTATTAAATATGAAATTTAAAGTGTAACTAACTTGTAAGTCCTCCACCCTCACCCACTAACTGGTTCCCCTAACTCTTGGTTCCCCAGTCTCCCTGTAACCAGGCGAGCAGCACCTAGTGCATACTAGCCCCCTCTGGTGGAGAAATGTGGTGTTGGATGCAAAGGTTGGGTCACGACTATCACACTGTTCTTACCTCAGAGGAGGAAAAATACACTCCATTAAAGAAGTGCAGCATCCCTGTGGAGGTCGAACCCTCAGGGGCGCCACATGTTTTTATGTTTTATTGCATTGTGTTGGATATAGAGACATATGGTGGCTGCTGTCTGGCCTTAAAGTGGTTGTGTCCTCAGTATGTTGAATAAAAAATTTTAAAAAGTGTACTTATTTTCAGGCTGGTGATACTCCTCTGCACTGATCTCAGTGTCTCTGGCATTGTTATGTCACAAGGTCGCTGCAGCCTATCAGCATGAGACAGTAAAGCCACGGCCCCACTATCAGTATTTGGTCAGTATTCGGTCAGTATTTTTTCTCAGGAGTGGAAGCCAAAACCAGGTGAGGAACAATCAGAGAAAAGATATAATAGAAACAAGTCACCAATTCTACATTTATCACCCACTCCTGGTTTTGGCTCCCACTCCTGAGAAAAAATACTGACCAAATACTAACCAAATACTGATAGTGGGGCCGTGGCCTTAAATACAGTTGCAGAGCATGCCAACTTGTGCCATTACCGCAACTCACCGCAGTTTAAAAGGATTGTTAATGTCTATGCAGTTTTGGCTGGTAAAACTGCAGTTTCACTTATATTCACAATCCTTTGAAAGCTGCACTGATTCATGGCAGAAGTATGATTGCTAGGTATGCCTGTGGCCTTCAAGACCCTTTGGAATGAATAATTGTCATTATGATCTTCTTCTTTGCTTTAAACTCCTGTTTTTGAAGGTGCGGTATGTGGTAAATTTAAGGCTGTGTGCCCATGAGTTTTTGACGTTGCGTATATTTACAGTGTCAAAAACGCAGCATCTTACTGTTCCAACAGAGTGGATGGGATTTCTAGAAATCTCATACCCACTGTGCTGCTTTTTTAACTCAGTGTAATCTGACCTGCGGTGCGTGTTTTAAATTCACATCATGTGAATTTCTCTTGAGAGTACGCTGAGATTTATGTGCAGGTTTTCTCCATAGACTTACATTAGATACAAGATATCCGCAGGTAAAAAAACACGTGTGTTTTTAGTGTCCAGTTGCGTGGCGGAAACGCATCAAAAATGCATGTAATTCGCACATACCAATACCAGGAGGTATCAAAAACAAAGCAGCTTTATTTAAAACATCAAATGCCAACAATAGATAAAAACCACAGCATCAAAAATACAAAAAAAAAACACATGTAAAAAACACACTCAAAAACTCAATGAAAAAACGTACCTAATTTACTTAGTAGGTGCAGAAATGCTGCAGGAAATTTACAACATCAAAAAATCACTAAAAGATCATCATGGGAACGTAGCCAAAAGGGAACCTGTCACTCGATTCATGCTGCCAAAGTCAGGTAGATTTTTCTCTGAAACACTTATGTTTCAGAGAAAATATAGTTTGAAGATCCAGATGGCTCTTCCCAGCACTGCTAAAAGTGATTGACAGGTCTATCTCATAGCAAGTCAATCAACTGTACTTTAAATACAACGGCGCTGGGAGAAGCCAGCCGGGTGCAGAATCGGACTTGTTTCGTCGCTACTTATGGTCCAAATCTTCTAACTATATTTTTCAGAGAAAAACATATCTGACTGCAGCTGTGCAGCCAGGCTCTGACTGATGCTACCTGCAGTTTGGGCAACGTGAATCAGGTGATAGGTTGTGGATGCTATATCTCTCCAGTGGAAGTGGCACTGTCTGCCACTAGAAATGCCTAAACTCGTTTACCTGATCCATTAAATAATTCATTATCAAATAAATTGAATTAATTAAATATTTACATAAAAGAAAAGATGTGTACATGGTGGTAGTCCACTTTACACTTTAGGTCTCATTCAGACATTCATTTTACTTGTACAAGTTCTATATGTGCTTTTCATGGATATGTGCGACTTCCGGGACATCTCTTGCCTGCCTGTGGCTTCCAAGACCTCTGCTACCTGTCTGCAGTATCTCTGCTACCTGTCTGCAGTCTCCAGGATGTATAATGTCTGCCTGCGGCTTCCAGTACTTTTGCTATCTGTCTGCGGTCTCCATGACGTTTCCTGTCTGCCTATGGCTTGAAGAACGTCTTCTGTCTGCCTGTGACCTCTAGAACCTCTGCTATCTGTTAAAGTTTTCCAGGATGACTCCTTTCTGCCTACGGCTTCCAGTACCTCGCATACCTGTTCCCAGTTTCCTGTCCGCCTATGGTCTACGGTACCTCTGCTACCTGCCTCCCGCATGCCTCACCTGTCTGCTGCGCCGATGCCGTGGCCCGTGTGTCCACCCAGACCTTGGGCTTGGAGGATACTCCTTACCAGGTGAGCCTAACAGAATACCAAGACCATGGATCCCAATGGTGTAGAAACAACTGTGGCATCCCGGTACCCGTTCTACTACTGCTAAATGAGACAGTTGTAGTGTTGTATTAGATTTGTTCTATTGTGTGTACTGAGTTAGGGGATATAATACATTGCATTGTAAATTGTACTTCCTTGCATTGTAAATTGTACTTTCCTGCCATCTGCTGGCCAACAAGTGGTGGCCATAGCAACGGCTGGGAGGCTGAAAAGATGGTAACAAGTTGCAAGCTTTCAAGACTACTCAGGCCTCTTCATCAGGCATAGTATAACACAAAATCTGAAGAGTCACATATTTATACACAATAGGACACAGAAATAATGCAATAGATGAGACAGGTGACAGAAAGCAAAGCTATTACTATGGGAGAGATAAACAGTTCTGGCTGAAAATATTTTAGCAGTTCATAGATAAGGAGTGTGAAAGTTTTATTGTCCTGTGTCTGGGGTCTGGTCCAGGGCTGTGATGACCCCACAGGTCTGATGAGCAAATTCCTTAGTTGATGTAGAATTACATAAATCCATGAGACACATTCATTCCTGCTCTGAAGGTTTCGAAGGTCACCATGACTTTATATTCCCAGACTCTTCTGTCTCTCTGAGATTTGAAGTTACCTTTTAATACCAGTAATTTCATGTCCTTGATGCTGTGATCATGGAAACAAAAATGTTATTGTGTGGCGATGATGATTCATCCTTGTCCTAAGTTTTTGCCCTGTCTCCCCTACATACAGACCCCCAGCTGGACATTTGGTACATATAATTAAGTACACTACATTAGATGTGATACAGCTGAAAGTACCTGGGATCTTGTAGTCCTAAACTGGGTGAATTGGGGATCTTTATCTTGTCTGTGGTCATTATAAACGGACAGGTTTTACATTTTTTCTGGTTGCAGGGAAATGTACCTGTAGCTGGTGGAGATGACAGGGAGCTTCTGACAATGATGCTTCTTAGATTTGGGGGCTGCCTGAAACACAGAAGTGGGGGGTCTGGAAATATGGATTGTAATCGGGCATCCTTTTGTAGTAAGGGTTGTAGTTTACGTGCAGCTCTTCTTAGCGCCTCCAGATTTGGATTCTAGGTGACTACCAGAGGCACCCGATTGTTTTTTTGTTTAGTTTTGTAATGTGGGAGATGGTTCCTTGATATTCTGGTGGGTCTTGTAATCTGGTTCTTAATTGTTCTTGGATGGTAGTCCTGATTCTAAAAGGTCTTTCTGAGACCACCAAAGTGTTTGTCTCTATCCATAGGGTTGAACATATCCGATTGTATGTGATGGCTTGGCTGTAGACAATAGAGTTTTTTATGTGTTTTGGATGGAAACTGTCCCATTTAAGATATGTTGGATGGTCGATTGGCTTCCGATACAAGGATGTCTCTATTTCATTGTTCTGTAGCTTGATGATGGTGTCCAAAAAGTTAATTTCAGTACAGGAGTATTTGAGTGTTAGGTTGATGGTGGGATGAAATCGATTAAAGTGTTCATGGAACGTCTTCAGCTGTTGCTCAGACTCCGTTCAGATGATTAAAATATCGTCAATGTAACAATAGTAGGCCAGAGGCCTGATGGGACATAAAGACAAAAAGTCACTTTCAAGCTTGGCCATGAAAAGATTTGCATACTGTGGAGCTATTTTACTTCCCATCTCTGCACCAGTCTCCTGTAGATATATGTTGTTATCAAATTCAAAGTAATTGTGGATGAGAATGAATTTTGTAAGTTTCACCACAGAATCAGTATCAATTCCTGTATTTTCCATGAAGATTTTGCAGGCATTTAATTCATCCTAGAAATCTAACAGAGAAGAAGGATGAAATAGCGGACAGACATTGTGGGATTCTGGTTAGTAAGGAGGGGATATCGGGTCCAGAGAGGTAGATGTGTGTGTCATCAGCATAGAGGTTACACTGAAAGCCATGAGACTATCAGCTGTCCCAGCCCAATGATGGTACCCCCCAACAGCACCGTACATAGTATGATGATACACTTCATAGCCCCCTATATAATATGATGGTACTATAGTATATAAGGGGCTGTGGGGTGAACCACCATACTATATAATGTACTGTTGGGGGTATCATCATACTACATAGTGGGCTGTTGGGAGATGGTGGACAATATACTGTGTGGAGGTCTATGAGGAACATTATACTATGTTGGGGACTGTGGTGACCATCATACTGTATGGGATAGTTATGGGGGACATTATACTCTATGGGGGTTGTGGGGTCCTCATACTGTACAGGGGGCTTTGGTGGACATCACACTTTATATACAGGGCTGTGGGGGGACCGTCATATGGTATTGGGGCTATAAGGGATCTTCATAGTATATGGTGGATCTATCATACTGTGTGGGGAGTCTATGGGGGGACCATCTTACTGTGTAGGGTGGTTGTGATGGACATCATAGTGTGTGGGGTGCTGCGGTGGACATCATACTGTGTGGGGGTCTGTGGTGCCTCTCATACTATATACTGGGGGCTGTAGTGGATACCATACTTTATGGGAGGCTGTGGTGACAATCTTACTGTGTGGGGTGCTAAGGGATATTATACTTTCTGTAAGGTTAGTGGGGCAATCATACTGTGTGGGGTCATCATACTTTGTGGGGGCATAATACTCCACGGTGGTCAGGAAAGGGGTATCATAGTGAATGAGACCACTTAAGGGCTTCAGTAGGGGAAAAATAACTGTCTAAGTGCTACAATACATTTCCTTCTCCGTTTCTTAAAATGTTGGGAGATATGCTCTTCTTTGACTGTGACGTGATAGGATTTATTCTATGGGGTGTCTGTTAATTCTATGTACGCCCCTGCTCAGGAGCATTATTACAATGAAGAGGCACCGAGGATCATTATTATAGGGAGGAACAATGGGGGGGATTGTTACCATTTTAGGGGAAGCAAGGAATCATTATTATTATTATTATTATTAATATAAGAAAGCACAGGGGATATTTTTATTATAAGGAGGTATAGGGTCATTATTATAAGAGGTCAAGGGGGAGCATTATTAAAGGAGGCACAGGAGAATTATTATAAGGTATCACAAGTTGTGGTTTGTGTAGAGGTGGTAGAATGTGAGAAGGGTCCTGGAAAATCATTAAAGTGAACATGTCTGTGTGTTACATGTTGTCTGGAACGAATGCAAAGGAAAAGAGAAAATGAATGACAATAATCAACGAGAACGTCACTGGTGAGAACCTGCACAGTACACACATATATGGTCTGCATCTGTGGTGGTGATATCAATCTTAGTACAGTGTTTTTGGTTAAAGTAGTTGTCCAAGCTTGAAGTTAAAGTCTGCAGAGGCTCTATATGACTGCGGACTTCTGAATCCTCACAGAGCTCGTACGCTGCAAGGAGTTGGTGATCATATACAGTGGCGTAACTTGAACAGCATGGGCCCTAAAGCAAAAGCTCTAATGGGGTCCCCAATTATTGCAAGCCATTAATAGCATTGGTCTTTTCATATAGGCCAAATGGAATTTTGGGGCCCCCTAGGCTCCAGGGCCCGGGTGAAATTGCAACCCTCGCACCTACTGGAGTTATGCCCCTCACCATGTAACCACAAGTATGCGATTTGCATACATGTGGTCACGCGCTAACTAGATGTGCACAGCCTCGCTCAATACAAGTGAAATTAGCAAAGCCGAATACAATTAGTCGGAATGGGGCTGGAGGTGTGAAAATTGGATACATCCGGTCACATGACAGCCGCTCCCAATGCCGGCACCAGAGAATCCTCAAGGTGTGCACTATGAGGATTCAGACGTCTGAAATTACTAGACTTTCACCTCAACCCCTTTAATGGTCAGTATGGTGGTATTATCAATATTGTATATGCTGGTAATATTTGGTTATGGTTTGTTGGTATTTGTCTGCAATATTGCAATATTATTATTTTGATATTAGAATTATTTAATCTTATATAGCAATATTATTGGTATTATTAGAAAGGGTAATATTAGTAATTTATCTCCATCTAGTCATCAGGGGCGGGGAGAGCATGGGCCTGTGTGATTTCAAATGCCAGGGCTGAATTTCAGTCCCAGTCTGTCCCTGCCAATGGGATTCATCTTCTTTTCGCAATTACCTCAAAACTCTACCTCAATTACCTCCTGTGAAACTCTGCTTAGCATCTACTGCCTCCAATTTAATTTGCCTGCGCCCTATCAGGACTTCACAGACGTCTTCTCCAAGAAGAGAACCGAGACACTACCACCTCATCGGCCATATGACTGCGCCATTCCCCTTCTTCCAGGCATGGAACCACCCAGAGGAAGAGTTTATCCTCTATCTCTCCCAGAGACCAAGGCAATGTCGGCCTACAGTAAAGAGAACCTGGAGAAGGCATTTATCCAAAAATTTTCATCCCCAGCCGGTGCAGGTTTCTTCTTTGTTAAAAACAAAGATAGCTGTCTGAAACTGTGCATTGACTATCGGCGCTCGAATAAAATCACTCTGAAAGACCGTTATCCATTGCCCCTCATCTCTGACTTATATGATAGGATTAAAAGTGCTACCGTCTTCACTAAGTTAGACCTGTGTGGCACTTACAACTTAATACCTATCAAAGAGGGCAATGAATGGAATACAGCGTTCAACACCCACGATGGTCATTATCAATATCTGGTGATGCCTTTCGGTTTGTGCAATGCACTCTGTGTTCCAGCAGTTTGTGAACGAGCTCTTTCTTGATGTCTTGTATCATTCTGGAAGACATTTTAATCTTCTCCAGAAATTTGTACTCTCACTGCCTTAATGTCCGCTCCATTTAATGAGACTGCAACAAAATCAACTTTATGCCAAGTTGGAGAAGTGTCTGTTTGAGTGACAGGAATTTTCATTCCTTGGCTACATTATCTCTTCTGGTGGTCTTAGTATGGACCCAGAAAACGTTTCTGCCATATTGGATTGGCCATAGCCAGTCGGTCTCAAGGCTCCCCAAAGAGTCCTTGGCTTTGCTAATTATTACCAGTTTATTAAAAACTACCCTCAAGTGGTTGCCCCACTGACGGACCTAACTCGGAAGGGTGCTAATTCCTGGTTAGAATCTGGTGTTTGAGCCTTTCAAGAACTCAAGTGTTGTTTTTGTACTGCTCCAATCTTGCACCATCCTGATATGAACAGACCATTCTTCCTTGAAGTGGATCCCTCCACTATTGGTGTAGGAGCAGTTTTCTCGCAAAATTCCTTTAGAGTAAGAACTCATCCCTGTGGGTTCTTCCCTGGGAAATTTTTCTCCAGCAGAGCAAAATTATTCCATTGGTGACCGTGAATTCTTAGCCATAAAATTGGGCCTTGAGAAATGGCGACATCTTCTTAAAGGAGCTTATTTCCCCATGACTATCTATACTGATTACAAAAACTTGGAGAATCTTCAGTCTGCTCATAGGCTGAGTCCCCACCAAGCTCGATGGCCGCTCTTTTTCCTCACAACTTGATTTCATCCTCACCTATTGCTCCGCTGATAAAAAAAAACGCAGGGCTGACACTCTATCCAGGTCCTTTGATCCATCTGATGCTGCTGATGATCCACCTTCACATGTAATTGAATGTATTGTTGAGGCCATCTATTCTTCCTCCAGTTCACCACCTAAGGCCACGGTCACACGTTCAGTATTTGGTCAGTATTTTACATCAGTATTTGTAAGCTAAAACCCGGAAAGGGTGAAAAAATGCAGAAGTGGTGCACATGTTTCTATTATACTTTCCCTCTGATTGTTCCATTCCTGATTTTGTAAAATACTGACCAAATACTGAACATTTGAACATGGCCGAAGGGACATTCTCTGGTTTCAATAGCACTCCGCCAGAAAGTCTTATCCTGGGCTCTTTCATCTCTCCTCTTCATTCATCCGGGAGTTAAACGTACCTCTGAACTTCTCTCCTGCTTCTATTGCTGGCCAAAATGGAGACAAGACAAAGAGTTCATAGCATCATGCCCTCAGTGTGCGCAGTTCACACCCTCTTGTTAAGCACCTCTTGGTCCTCTTCAGCCTCTTCCATTTTCACAAGAGCCTTGGGCTAAGATCTCTATGGACTTTGTTGCTGATCTTCTTGAAGCGCAGGGGTTCACTACTATCTGGGTTGTTGTGGATGGTTTCTCCAAAATATCTAGTTTTGTGCCCTTACTCTTGGTCTTCCATCCACTGCACAGTTGGCTAAAGCATTTTTCACACAAATTTTCCGGTTCCATGGCCTTCCAACTTGAATAGGGGTGGGGTGCAATTTGTTTCCAGGTTCTGAAGGGCATTCTTCAAAAACCTAAACATTTCCTTGGACTTCTCAGCTTATAACCCCTAAAATAATTTGCAGACTGAAAGAAGTAATCAGTCCATGGAACAGTATTTATGAATATTCTCCAATTCGCACCAAGATAACTGGCCAGACCAGCCCTCCATGGGCTGAGTTTGCCTATAACAATTCAGTTTCAGAATCTTCTGGGAGATCTCCATTTGTTACGATGTTTGGCCGAGAACCTCTCTCCCTATGCCTATTCCCGCTAAAAGCCTATTTCTTGCTGTGAACAGTGTCTATTAGGACATCCATAACATCTGGACTGAGGTAAAAGCTAATTTAGCTGCAGCATAGTTAAGAAGAGTGCTGACCGACACCGGCGACCTGTTCACAACATCACTTCCAGAGATGAGGTGTGACGTATCACAAAAAACACCTGATTGAAGACTTGTTGCAAAAAACTGGCACCCAAGTTCAGTGACCCATTCCAAATTATTGAGCAAATAAACTCTGTCACCTTCCGTCTTAAATTATCTTCCACTCTGAGAATCCCTAATGCCTTTCATGTCTCTCTTCTACATCCTTTGATCATCATAGGTTCTCTACTATAGTCAAGACTGTCTCTGCTGCCACTTCTGATTCCGACACGGAATATAATATCAACCAAATTCTGGACTGTTAGAAGGTTCACGGTAAGGTGTGTCCACCTACAGCTTTCAGGATGTCTCATGTCGGCCTATGGCTTCCAGTACCTCTATCTGTCTGCAGCCTCCAGGACGTCTCCAACCTGCCTGCAGCTTTCAGTATCTCTGCTATCTGTCTGTGGGCTCCAGGATGTCTCCTATCTGCCTGAGGCTTCCAGTACCTCAGCTACCTCTTCTAGGCTCCTGTCCGCCTGCGGTTTTGAGTACGTCTGCTACCTGCCTCCCACATGCCTCACCTGCCTACTGCACCGACGCCCGTGACCCGTGTGTCCACCCAGACCTTGGGCTTGAAGGAGCCACCTCACCAGCCTAACACATACTATATGTAGGATGGTGTGGCACCATCATGCTATAAATAGGGGGCTGTGAGGGCCATCACACTATATATAGGGAGCTGTGAGAACATCATAAAGTACAGTTATATGAAAAAGTTTGGGCACCCCTATTAATCTTAAGCTTATTGTTTTATAAAAATTGGTGTTTTTGCAACAGCTATTTCAGTTTGGTATATGTAATAACTGTTGGACACAGTAATGTTTCTGCCTTGAAATGAGGTTTATTTTACTAACAGAAAATGTGCAATCTGCATTCAAACAAAATTTGACAGGTGCATAAGTATGGGCACCTCACCAGAAAAGTGACATTAATATTTAGTAGATCCTCCTTTTGCAAAAATAACAGCCTCTAGTCGCTTCCTGTAGCTTTTAATGAGTTCCTGGATCCTGGATGAAGGTATTTTTGACCATTCCTCTTTACAAAACAATTCCAGTTCAGTTAAGTTTGATGGTCGCCAAGCATGGACAGCCCTCTTCAAATGATCCCACAGATGTTCAATGATATTCAGGTCTGGGGACTGGGATGGCCATTCCAGAACATTGTAATTTTTCCTCTGCATGAATGCCTGAGTAGATTTGGAGCGGTGTTTTGGATCATTGTCTTGCTGAAAGATCCATCCCCTGCGTAACTTCAACTTTATCACTGATTCTTGAACATTATTGTCAAGAATCTGCTGATACTGAGTGGAATCCATGCGTCCCTCAACTTTAACAAGATTCCCGGTGCCGGCATTGGCCACACAGCCCCAAAGCATGATGGAACCTCCACCAAATTTTACTGTGGGTAGCAAGTGTTTTTCTTGGAATGCTGTGTTTTTTTTGCCGCCATGCATAACGCCTTTTTGTATGACCAAACAACTCAATCTTGGTTTCATCAGTCCACAGGACCATCTTCCAAAAAGAAATTGGCTTCTCCAAATGTGCTTTTGGAACAACTCCCAAACAATATCTGCTATCAGATATATATGTTGTTCTTGTCCTCACAGAATATCACATATAAAATCCCGATACCTGAACGCATTCAACACCTCCTGACGAAACTGCAGCAGTGGTGAAACGCGCGTCGTGGTACCAAGTGAGCCATCCAAGACCACATCCCTATGTCTACAGGTAATATACCTCTCCTTATTATATACTCTGATATTGCCTTCATGATATTATCAATAGCAGTATCTCTATTTAACCTAATATAGAGACTATAAGGAAGGTATTTACAATTTCCTTACATTTTAAAAAATACGGTCTACTTCTGAACAACAGATATAGGGTAGATATAACAAAGTGGTCTAGCTCATAGGTCTCTTCTAATTAACCTTTTGTACCTATATCTATGTCCTGCATTCCATATGTATGTGAATATTTATACCATAACATATTTTAAATTTTTTTTTGATATAAATAAACTTTTCTTGATACATATATTACCGTGATCCTTTGCTCCCTCCTTGTCTCTATAAGTAATTATGTTCTGATTGGAGGGGATCCCCCTCACTACCCTTAGGCTTTTCCTCTAGTAGCTTAACAAGAACTGTCCCTGTGTTCTTCCATTTCCATTTCCTTACTATGTTCCTCACAGTGGAAACTGACAGGTTAAATCTCTGAGACAGCTTTTTGTATCCTTCCCCTGAACAACTATGTTGAATAATCTTTGTTTTCAGATCATTTGACAGTTGTTTTGAGGAGCCCATGATGCCACTCTTCAGAGGAGATTCAAACAGGAGAACAACTTGCAATCATGAGAAAAGCTACTTAAAGTGGCCACTTGCATACACCTGGCTATGAAGTTCAAAGCTCAATGAGGTTACAAAACCAAAAAAAGTGCTTTAGTAAGTCAGTAAAAAGTAGGTAGGAGTATTTAAAACAAGAAAATGATAAGGGTGCCCATACTTATGCACCTGTCAAATTTTGTTTGAATGCAGATTGCACATTTTCTGTTAGTACAATAAACCTCATTTCAAGGCAGAAACATTACTGTGTCCAACAGTTATTACATATATCAAACTGAAATAGCTGTTGCAAAAACACCAATTTTTATAAAACATTAAGCTTAAGATTAATAGGGGTGCTCAAACTTTTTCATATAACTGTATATAGCGTCATTCATTTCACAGGCCTTTACCGCAGCTGACTTCAGTTGTTGCATGTTTGTGGGTCTTTCTGCTTTATGTTTTGTCTTAAGCATGTGTAATGCTGCTCGATGGGGTTGAGATCTGGTGATTGACTTGGCCATTGCAGAATATTCCACTTCCTTAAAAAACTCCTGGGTTGCTTTCGCAGTATGTTTTGGGTCATTGTCCATCTGTGCTGTGAAGTGCCATCATATCAACCTTGCTGTATTTGGTGAATATGAGCAGAAAGTTTAGCCCTGTACACTTCAGAATTCATTTGGCTGCTTCTGTTTTCAGTCACATCATCAATAAACACTAGTGTCTGAGTGCCATTGGAAGCCATGCATGCCCATGCCATCACACTGCCTCCACCATGTTTTACAGAGGATGTGCTGTGCTTTGAAACATGCGTTCCAAGTCTTCTCCATATTTTCTTCTTCCCATCATTCTGGTACAGGTTGATCTTAATTACATCTGTCCAAAGAATGCTTTCCAGAACTAGGCTGGCTTTCCTTAGATGTTTTTTTTGGCCAAACCTAACCTGACCTTTCTATTTTTAAGGCTCATTAATGGTTTGCACCTTGTGATGAACCCTTTGTATTTGCTCTCATGAAGTCTTCCCTTTATGGTAGGCTTACTGTAGATTCTGAAACCCCTACTTCCTGAAGAGTGTTCTACACTTGGGTGGATGTTGTGAAGGGGGTTTTCTTCACCATTGAAAGGATTCTACGAAAATCCATCCAGTTTTATCTTCCGTGGACGTTCAGGCCTTTTTGTGTTACCAAGCTCACCAGTGCACTCTGTTTTTACAGAATGCACCAAACCTCTGCCTTGGCCACTCCTAACATTTCTGCTCTCTCTCTGATGTATTTCTTCTTTTTTTACAGCCTAATGATGGTTTGATTTTCTTTCATTGAGAGCTCGTTTGACTGCATGTTGTAAGTTCACAGCAACAGCTTCCAAATGCAAATGCCACACCTGGAATCAGCTCCATGCCTTTTACCTGCTTGATTGGTGATGGATTTACTAAGGAATAGCCCATGCAGCCCAATAAGGAGCTTTTGAGATAATTTTCCAATTACTTTTGGTCCTTTTAAAAAGAGGCAGCTACATATTAAAGAGCTGTAATTCCTGAGCCCTTATTCCAATTAGGATGTCAATACTTTCAAATTAAGGGCTCGCTCACACGAGCGTATAATTCGGACGAGTGCTATGCAATGTTTTATTTGATAGTACTTTAACCAATGTTATACTATGGGGCAGTGGAGAACTGCATTTTTTTTCTCATGCCACTTTGGCATGAGGAAAAAAACTGTAGCATGCTGCGAGTGGGTCCGCAAATCAGATCACGAGCACCCATTCAAGTCTATAGGTGCCTGTAAAATATCTGAGTGCAGTCCAATATCCGTGGCCTCAGACAATGGAAAAGATGGAGACATTAAATGTGTTTTCCCCGGACCATGTTAATTTTAATCAATAGAGCTTTGAATAACAATAAGTTCCTCAATTGGATTTAAAAGAAAATGTTCCTGTTCTGAGATAATCTTATAAATGTGCCCCTGCTGTGTACTGTGTAATGTCTGACCGTACAGGGACATGGTCTGATCATACCACATCTTCCGGGCAGGGGAGAAAGCAAAACAGTATACAGACATTTCATTAGGGGTTATTATTATTTATTTTATAGCCCCATTGATTCCATTGTGCTGTACATGAGAAGGGGTTACATACAAAACACAAATAGAAATTACAATGAATAAACTAATAGTGACAGCCAGGTACAGAGGGGACAGGAGAGGACCCTACCCTTGCAGCCTTACATGATTCTTTATTTGAGGAAAAACATTGCTTAAAAACAGGCAGAGAAATGTTTAACCTCACAGAAAGAATCAGCTGTGATCCCATGCTGTAATGTCTGTATACTCTTTTACTTCCTCCTCTGCCCAGGAGATGTGGTATGATCAGGCCATGTCGAAATATTTCGGGACCTCACTGTATGCGGCCTAGGTCCCATTGACTCCATACTCAAGTACCAAGGCCTATATGTGTCTCGGGGTTCTATTTTTCCTACTTGCCTCTCCCATATTGTCTTCTCTGCTTAATTATCAGTCTTTATAGACACTTATGGTACTTAATGAATAAACTGGGGCAATCAGGATGAAGAGTGGATTATGTCCATGGGAGGTAGGGCCTGTCATAAATGGTGCTACAATTAAATTCTATGATAAAAGATAAAAAATATAATAAATCTTGGAACTGAAAACAGTTAATAGTGCAAGTAAATGTAATGGCACTTTCAGTGCTATAATAAGCCACAGTGCACATGTATGTACAGAGAGATCAGAGCCTGTATAAACCAGAACGTTTATGTGGCTGTTTACATCAGCAGGAAGCTGACATCTAGGATTTAACAATGTCTTTTACTGCCATCTACTGGCTAACTGAAGCTGTGCAACATTCTTCAATTCTTCTTTGTTCACAAGGAAATGGTGGTATTTACTGAGGATAACAAGGGATCATACGAGTAGCTTTATTCAACCACGTTTATCCTTAACCGTTGTACTGATTGGGATGTCTGTTACTCCAGCAAGATAGGTGGATATTTTGCTATATGCTAATTGTTGCATTTAGTCCCACCCACCAAATATTTATAACGTCATTTCTGATCTCAAAAGGTTTGTTTTGACCAGATTATCAAATCCACACATTGTGCTGCACATCTTTTTCATTCCGAAAACAGAATAAACGGCTAGTAGCGTAGACAGCCAGCTAAGGAGAGCATATTAAAGGGCCAGTTCTGTGTGGGTATGGCCTATGATTCTTAACACCATACTCCATTCAAAGACGACGCAGTGATTCACAGATTCGGACAAAGTGGGTTTTCAACTGAAATGGACATTTATTCATACTGAAGCTACTACAACCTCTCAATGTTCTCTCATGTCATTTGTGGGGCATCTGTTTTTTTTTTCTCGTCTGATTTAAAAAACTGAAGTAAACTGAGCTTTTATTAATCAATTAAGTCTGTAATGGATCAATGAAAAACTGAAACAGGGATGAAAAGTAAAAAGTATGTCTTCAATGTTTTATGGATGCCTACAGACTTTAATGGCTGAGTCTGATCCGCAAACCGGCTGAGAATAGGACATGTTCTGAGTCCGGAGACACGGATCCGTTCTTAAAACTGGTGTGTGTATGGATCAATAGTACTCTATGGGACAGTATGTGGTCTGTTTATAAAACAGAATGCACACAGACGTGTACAACAGATGTGGAAATGTAACCTATGGGCCTGTTTCTTGTTATACACACTAGTCATAATGAAGGGGTGTCTTGGGGTGTAGTGTTTTAGTCTAGTTTTATGA
The DNA here is from genome assembly GCF_046119375.1 of Phyllobates terribilis. Taxonomy (NCBI): domain Eukaryota; kingdom Metazoa; phylum Chordata; class Amphibia; order Anura; family Dendrobatidae; genus Phyllobates; species Phyllobates terribilis. The sequence goes on along the minus strand of NW_027362762.1, from coordinate 533,599,649 downwards.
TGTAAATGTGTCACCCCAGGCCTGGGTGCCACAAATATTAAAGGCTGTGTCTGAGAGCAGGAGGGAGGTTCCCTCGTCAGGGACCATTAGCATGCAGCACCTCCTGTCCCAGGCCAGTAGGGGGAGCAGGCTGCTCTATAAAAGCTGGAACTGGGGCAAGGTTAGAGAGACCAGAACCCACTTCTGAAGTGACCAGAATGGTTCCTCAGAGGAAGGGACAGGTCAGCAGCAGCTGAGGAGTCCATGAGGCAGAGGAGAAACTGCAAGCCAGGGACAGAGGCGACGAGAGCCAGTCCTGGCTGAGAGAAGTACACAACCGGACATTGGGTCCGAGGCTGTCAGGGTTGCAAGCCCAGCAGCAGAGAACCAACCCGCGAGGGATTTCAGGTCCCTTGGCCTAAGAAGCCTGGAGGCCCCGCCACACAGAGGGACCGGTATAGCAAGGAGAAGCAAAAGGTACCCAAGGCCCGAGTCGCAAGCCATGCAGGCAAAGTAAACAGCCAGCTCAGAGACGTGGGCTATTACACCACGAAGAGGGGGATAGTGAGAAAGAGCATAGAGAGAACGGTAGGCCTACACACTCACCCTGACCAGTGGGGCTCGCCCGAATGCTCTCAGACACCCAGGCCCATTCCTAACCGGTACTACTGTTGGGTCAGTAATAACATCTGCAATAAAGACCCTGGACTGTTTGAAGCGGACTCTGAACTCTTACTATTGCGGCCTGCACTATCACCCCCAGCATCCACCTACACTGCCCTGAGGCTACACTCTTCCCGTGGGGAGTTATCCTACCCCTGTGCTGCACACCAACACCAGCCTCAGTGGTCTGCCTCGCAGCGGCGGTTATCTCTGACCGCAATCCACTGGTGGCGTAGTCAGACATTCCCAAATCTATAAATAGACTGCCACAGCATTTGGTCTGACCACCCTGAGCCACGGGATCGGGTTGCACTACTACCCCCAGCATCGTACAGAAGCCCGGTTCCGGGTGCCCCACGGCCCAGGGGGCGAGTCATAAACACTGATGCATCGGCCCCTAAGTCTGTGAAAGGGGTTTTAAATGCATCCTATCTAAAAGATCTTGGAAAAACAATATCCTTCTCAAATTGAATTCAATACCAGAAATGCACCCTTTTTCTACATCAGGCTTACCTATGTACCTGATCACTGGTCTTCTAATTTGCTTCAACCCAAATAGTCCGTCCACCAGCAGACTTCTCCTACTGTGGCCAAGGATGCACAAGTTACATAACCATTTTTATTACTTAGTGGCACACGACCGAGTAATCCACTCTCCCCATTACTATTTGACCTTTTATCGTATTCCTTATAACTAAAATCAGGCAAGACAGGGAGATATATGGGTTTGCCTTAGTGGGAGAGGAGGACAAGATTTTGTGATGATTTTCTTTTGTGCTTGAAGGAAATCCCTTTTTTTAATTAAAAAGGTGATTCTGGTTATTGAGGAATTTGGTGTCCACTATAGCTTAGAAATCAATTGGGGTAAGTCTGTGCCGTTCCCATTAAATGAGGGTGTCATGCCTTCAGCATTCAGTTTTCATCGATGAGTTTGTTTGCAGTACACAGACTCCATCTAGTGGCTGAATTAATTTATCATCACTAGACTTTTGTCCCTCTGCGCTTCCTATCCATTGCTCTGTAGTGGTGCATTTTGGGAAGAAGAAACTTATTACCTCACAGACTGGTGTTCAGAGGACATCCACCATTTTACTCCCCTTTGTGATAGCATCGCTACTTGTTTGCAGCCACCAGATACCTAAGACTCTCACCCCTGCTTTAGTCAATTGAGACTGAATAGCAGGCTGGTTTAACACATTGTTTATAAACTGTTCAGACATTTGCCCATAGCTACCAAGCGTTCTGAATTCAGCAGGACTGTCCCGATTTGAGGGCTCTCTCACGCCCCATCACGTCAGAGTTTTTGTCCCGGCTTCTATACTCGCCTCTTTTCTCTCTGACGTCTTCATTGTTCCATAGCTCGTCCTCCTCGTGGGCTGGGCCACTTCTCTGCTCAGTGCATAAATTTAATTACACATTCACTGCTTCTCCCTCCTGTGTTCAGGTCTCCCTGGGACTCAAACTCAACGTCTCCATGTTCGCAAGCTGTTGCTCTTTCCAGGAGCCACAGCCCTCAATGATGTAGATTGGAGAATTTGGTAATCTTGACTGTTATTGCAAGCAATGAACCCAGAAGTAGGTTATACATGTCCATAGAGATACATAGTATATAACAATGTATTTCCATGTTCCCTAGATACTGAAATTAAGAAAACTATTTTTTTTTGTTCCTATAAAAGTAATAAAAATAATAATCAATTACAAAAATATCATTTTTTTTTCTGTGAGTCTCCCTGGTATTTGAACCCACAACCTTATCACTAGAGGCAGGAGCTTAAAGGGGTTGTCCAGTCCAAACCGATAAGACTGCAGTCACTCCGTGTGGCTGCAGACTTATGAATCCCCTCAGCGCACGCACTGTGGGCATTTGCCAGTTTCAGACCCGGTAATGGAGGGTATGTATGAGTTGTACATACACCCAGTCAGTGGGTGCAACCTCTCTCCATACACTTGTATTGAGCCAAGGCCGCCCCCCATCTAGAGACGTGGCCGTCTAGTGAGCATAACCTCGCTCCATACAAGTGTAAGGAGAGCAAAGCCACACCCACTGGCCGGGGGTATGTATAAGTGTGTGCGCTGGGGGGATTCATAAGTCTGCAGTCCCACAGAGTGACTGCCGACTTATCGGTTTGGACCGGACAACCCCTTTAACCTACTGAGCCGCAAGCTCTGGTGATGTCACTAGGAGAATTTTGTGTACTTGATCTGTATTGCAGGCTCTGACTCCACAGGAAAATTGCACTGATTAATTGTACACAGCATTGTATTTCTATGTAATTGTATTCTAGGGAGAGAATAAGATTTTTTCATCCTATAAGATTACTAAAAAATAATAATGAAAAAAACTTTAAATTAAAAAAATGGCATCTTTATTATTTAAAAAAAAAACGCATTAGAAAGAACAAATCGGTAAATAACATGTACCGTATTTTTCGGACTATAAGACGCACCGGACTATAAGACACATCTAGGTTTTAGAGGAGGAAAATATGGGAAAAAAATGTGGTCATGATGCCCTTATGGGGGAGGGGGTCTTCTGCTGACACTGGTATTGAGGTAATGTCCCCCAATTCTGTTAATATCCTCCATCCTGGTATGTATGGCCCCTCCTTCCTGGTATATGTTGCCCCCCATGCCATCCTGGTATACGTGTCCCTCGTCCCCATCCTGGTATGCGTGGTACCCCTTGATCCCCCATCCTGGTATGCATGGCACCCCTTGATCCCATTTCCTGGTATGCATGGCACCTCCTGATCCCCATCATAGTATCTATGGCACCCCTTGATCCCCCATCCTGGTATTCATGGCACCCCTTGATCCCCCATCCTGGTATTCATGGCACCCCTTGATCCCCCATGCTAGTATTCATGGCACCCCCTGATCCCCATCCTAGTATTCATGGCTCCCCCTTTATCCTCCAACCTGGTATGCATGGCACCCCTTTAGCCCCCATCCTGGTATGCATGGCACCCCTTTAGGCCCCATCCTAGTATGCATGGCACCCCTTGATTCCCCATTCTGGTATGCATGGCACCCCTTGATCCCCCATCCTGGTATGCATGGCACCCCTTGATCCCCCATCCTGGTATGCTTGGCACCCCTTGATCCCCCATCCTGGTATGCATGTCACCCCCTGATCCCCCATCCTGGTATGCATGGCACTCCTTGATCCCCCATCCTGCCATCCTGGTATGCATGGCACCCCTTGATCCCCCATCCTGGTATGCTTGGCACCCCTTGATCCCCCATCCTGGTATGCATGTCACCCCTTGATCCCCCATCCTGGTATGCATGTCACCCCGATCCCCCATCCTGGTATGCATGTCACCCCTTTATCCCCCATCCTGGTATGCATGGCACTCCTTGATCCCCCATCCTGCCATCCTGGTATGCATGGCACCCCTTGAGCTCCCATCACGCTGCCCACAAAAAAAAAAAAAATCATTCTCACCTCCTCTCTCCTCCAGCGCTGTCCCGCTCTGCTGCCGACACTCTCACTGTGTGAGCCGCTCATGGCAGGGCGCGCATGGCGTCCCTGCCATGCGCCCTCACACAGTGTGAGATGCTGTGTCGGAATAGTCACTGCTCCCTACGCTGGGACTCTGTGCGTGGGGAGCAGTGACCATTCAGTCTCTTTAATAGCCGGCACACTGCACCGCAGCGCGGCTCCTGCTGCCGCTCTGCGGTCAGCGTGCCCTCTATCAAAGACCATGACTATTCACTACAGTGAGTGGGTTGTAGGGAATATTCATGAGCTTTAATAGGAGGCACACAGACCGCAGAGCATAGGAAAAAATTATGGAATCACCCTCCGAGCCCGGTGATTCCATAATTTTTGCCAGGGGTTGTATAAAACACATTAAAAAAGCTTCACATCTGCACCAGAAATGCAAAGGCAACATTTCCAGTGCAAGCAGTCTAGAAACGTGGCAGTTTAGTATTGTGGCCTGTGGGTGGCTACTAATTTGCACTTGCGTTCCAAGGACTAGGGCAGGGACAAATGAACACAGGGACAAAGACGTGGTTGCTGACGGTGGTGGTTGCAAGTGTGCAACAGCAGGTGCAGGGTGGGAGGCATCTTCGACTGGGCCGGTCGATCGGTGTGCACGCACAACAGGCAGTGGTGTCACATGCAGACACAGTCTCTGAACCCTGACATTCGGCCCAAGTAGTAGGGTTCTTTGCTGTCATGTGCCTGAGCAAGCTGGTGGTGGTCAGGCTGGCAGTTTTGATGCCCATGCTGATGCTAGCATGGCAGATGTTGCAAATGGCCTTTTTGGGGTTAACTGGAGTCTTTAAAAAAGAGCCAGACTCGGAAAGACCTAACAGTTGGACTGGCAACTTCCCTCGTACTGATGTTTTGGGAAACAGTTGCCCGCCTTGTGTCTGGGGCTACCCCACTGCTTGTTCCTGCCTGTTGTGGAACTAGACCTCCCTCACCCTCTCAACTGCTGTCCTTGCTATACATGTCCACTTCAGCGTCCACCACCTCGTCTTCCATGTACGCACTCTAGGCCTCCTCCAGACTTGCTGGCAATTGTGCCCCATCATCATCCACCTCTTGCGACAGTAATTGCACTTTCCCACCTTTGCCTTCGTGTGACCGTGGCTGCTCAAATATTTGAGCATCGCTACATGCGATTTCCTCATGCCCCAATTGAAGTGGACCGAGCGAGAGGCCAGAATCTATAAATGGAAATGTGAACAGCTCTTCGGAGTGTTCAAGTGTGGGATCACTTATCTCCGGGCACTCAGCATGGTGGGAGGAAGGAGGAATATGCGGTCCAGACTCACGGCTACTGAGACTGGAAAGTGTGGAAGACAGGGTTGTGGTGGTGGTGGCAAACTGACTGGAATCATTATCTGCTATCCGACCAATAACCTATTCACACTGGTCTGACTTCAAGAGTGGTGTTCCCCGGCCCCCTAGAAAGTGGGACAGGAAGGTAGATTGACATGATGTGGGTGCTTGTTGTGCTCCCTCAACAGGACCAGTTTCATCTTGGCCTCTGCATGCACCATTAGCATCACGTTCACTTCCTTGTCCCTTACCATGCGCCTTGCCCATTTTAAAAATGCAGTTTAATCTTTTGCAGCTTTCAAAAAATGGATCACATGGAATAAAATATTAGGACTAAGGAGTTCTCTTAGATTTGCACCAAAATTTAAATTTGTTGCAGTTTCAAAAAATTCTGGATAAGATTTATTGAAGGGAGAGGAGGATTACATTGATTGCACATGTATTTAAAGATGGGAAATTGCTTTCTTTAGAGGAATTACAAAAAGTTCACAATGGAAGCAGCATTAGTGTTTTTAGATATTACATTTATCACACTAGTAAAAATAGAGATAGGAATATTCCCAAAAGTGTTTCTCATGCTTCACAAAATGTCTATCACTAAATAGTGCAATTTAATTCATAGAGATGTGAGAATGTAAGATGCCTAGGTCGGCAGATTTTGTCGACATTTTATGGGAATGTCCTGGTCTTAGTCACTACTGGGATGAAATAATTAGGTTTCTTGAGAATTACCTTAAAATAGTGATTACTAAGAATGTGGCATCAGTGACCTTAAAGGGAATCGGTCATATAAAAAAAATCACTATTAATTTACAGATATGGGGTTAATCTGCAGGTTAATAGCATTTTTCTGAAGCCCTGTGGCTGCTGCTCTGAAAGCCTGGCTGCCAGAAGGAAATTTACTTTATTCCTCCCGGTATCATCTGGCTTTCAGTCATAGAGGTGCAGTAAGCATGACTTCAGTCACCGCTCAGTACATAGAGAGAGTTGGCTGTAACCATGCCCCTGCACTGACAGACAGCTGACTCAGCAGGGCATCAGCACAGAGCTGGCAGTCAGTCAGTGCCAGGGCATGGTTACAGACACTTCTCACTTCTGAAAGTTAGAGGCTGCCCAACTGTGGGGAACGGGATGTCACATTGGCAGTGATGCCCTGCCGACAAGAGCAGACCAGAAGTGAACCAGCTGCTCAGTTGACGTGAGGTCAAATAAAGCAAGAGAATCGCCACCTGAGCCAGGGGAGATGTCACAGGGCAAAACAAGCAGGCAGATGGCAACTACCAGTAGTTACATTTTTAGCCCCATAGCAAAAATAAATAAAAATACTTCATTTTTACTGTAAGTTGCAAATGCCTTTTGCTAAGGTGGTCATGATATCACTTGCGGGGCGGTGCTGGTCGCTGAAAGCTGGGTATTCGTCTTACAAAATACACGAACAGTGTGCCAGCTCGTTACTACTGATCTGAGCCTGCGAGAGAGCGTGCTGTTTTTGTGCACATTGCACAGCATGCAAGGACTAGTCCAGCCCCGGAAATGAGCTTCTTTTCAAGGAGGGGAGCAGAGACAGCGGCAGTGACTGCAGCCCCCTGATGGCACTTCGTTTGAGTATCCCAGCATGCACTGGGATTCTCAAACAAAGTGTCATCAAAAAGGAAGTTGTATAATAAAAAAAAAAAAAAGAAAAAAAAAAAAAGGTAGTTGGGTCTTATTCACATGCCAGTATTTTTCATCAGTGTATGCCACATTTTGTATGCCAAAACCAGGAATGAAAAGGACAGAGAGATACGATACGTAAAAGATTGACACCTGTTCTGTGTTTTGGAGACTCTTGATTTTGGCATAGAAGTACTGATCAAAAATACTGATGTGTGCATAAAGCTTTAGATCGTCTAGTTTGGGAAGGATAGGGAATTTTGTAATTCAAGTGTATTAGAAAATCGTTAGTTTATGGCATTAAAAAGACAGGGATTTAAGATGAAAATTAGATTGTATTTCGGACTACCACTTTAAATATTGTAATGCAAGTTTGCCTCTCACCATAAGTAAAGAAATCCTGTGGGTGGTCCCGAGCACAAAAAAAGAACTTTTTTTTTTTTTTCTTTTCTCAATTTTCTTTTCCTCAAGTCCAAAACAGCCCCAACTGAGGAAGGGAAAAAGGCAAAAGAGCAGGAGGTTCCATACAGGATTGGGTGACAAGAAAAGAACAGATCAAATCTTATGTCAGGGAAGGAATTAATCCGTTCTTTAACGCCTCCCCTGCCACATCTAATTTTTGATCTTTCCTTCTTTGCCTCCCCATTTTCCAAGAGTCCTAAAATTGTTATTTTTCCATCGATATAGCCATATGAAGGCTTGATTTTTGTGGGATGAGTTCCAGTTTTGAATTACACCATTCATTTTATCATACAATGTACTAGAAATTGAAACAAAAATGGCAAGTGTGGTGAAATGGTGCAAACGTGTTATTTACTGCCATTTGTTCGTTGTTGGTGGGGTAGACATTGTTTTTATGATGTTCATTTTGCAGTAAAAATTACCTAAAAACATGATTCTTCAGGTCAGTACTACTATGTTGATTTAAAAGTTTTAGTTTTTTTTGGGTGGGAGGTGGGTTAGTGGATTTTATTTTTTAAAAAATGGTTCAGAAATTTGAATTAAAAAAATTAGATTTTTGGCATAATTTTCTTAGACACATAAGTTTTATTTTTTCCTCACTGGATCAGTAGAATGGTTTCTTTTGAGTAGCGAGCTGATGCTTCTATGAATACAGTTTAGAGGTATATACAATTTTTAAAGTAGATATCTGGTTTTGGACAGCTTGTCCCCCAGCTGCAGCTGGAGTTTAAAAAAAAAAAGGGACTTACTCCGCCTCCTCTTGGATCCAGAGCTGAGTCTGCATGTCACGTCAACAGCACTGCAGCCAATCAGTGAGCGGCAGAGCCGCTGAGCTCAGTTATTGGCTGCAGTGCTGTCGATGTCAGCGCTGTAGACAATACCCGACACTGAGAGCAGCATTGGAGACTCTGCGCTGAACCTGGAGAGGGCGAATAAAGCCCCGTTTTGTTTTTTGAAAATAAACAGTTCACAACGGTATAACACAGTAATAAGAACTCTATTAATCTTATTTTATACCAAAACAAAGTCTCAACATGTTAAGCTTTAGAAAGGGCTGTGTGGGATTTAAAAACAAATGAATAAAAAGTGGGAAATAATCATAAATTACCTTCAACAGTGTTTTGGAGGTTCCTGGCAGTCCTACAGCGATTATGTCATCTACAAACTGTAACTAAAATTACCACTGCAACCCATCACATACATGCAAACATCACTGCTGAGGCCAGCGATTGGCTGCGGCTGCTGTCATGTAAATGATGGACACAACGTCACTGCAAAAGCATAGGGGTCCACCGGAACATTGAAGAGGTGAGTAATGGTTATTTTATTATTTTAAACACATTTCTTGCTCTCAGCCTGTTTTTTGTTTTTTTAAATACCAGACAATCCCTTTAACTATGCATGTTTGACTGCTGGCATGCTCTATATGAACTATAAGTCACATGCCTATATGAGAGTAAAGCCTAGCTGAATTCATATAAGAGCTATAAAGAATAAAAGGAATATGCCGCTAGTAGACAGACTTTAAAAAATATTTTATTACACAACTGTTTTTGGATTTTAATGACATAAAAGCATCTTGTGTTTTGGTTAGCCAACCTTGGCAACTCTGTGGCACATCCATTTGCAAGGCTATGATTTACGAATTACAAATTATTTACACTTCCGTAAATATGTAATATTAATCCTTGTGCCAAACGTATTAAACATTGCTAGGAGTGCAGTTTTTTTCCTCAGAATTTTATGATCACTAAAAATGGTATATGAACTAGATGTGCCCAATAGCAGCACATTTTGCCACAAGCCTGACCTTTAAGGAATGTAGTCCATGTAAATGAATATCCCTTTTTAATCATGGTGAAATGACTACAGAGCATAGCAAAACACAGACAAAATTTACAGTAGCTCCCGTATTCCCAAACTAGATAATGCGACTTACCAGAAACAATTTGAAGATCTACCTGAAATAAACTACACAGATAAAAAGAAATATACGCCAACACACCAGAAAGATTCACAAGCCGAACAGCGCAGGAGACTACCCCAAAAAAGTAAGAGGGTCTTCTTTATGTTCTTTACCAGATGTTGCAGAATTCTTGTAAAATGAGCATTGCTGGAAAACCTCTTTAAAGTTTTGTGTTTTACTTGCATTTCAACTAACTACAAGAAAAAGATTGGTAGGTGTCTGACCCCTAGAATCCCATTTTTGCCAAGGTCAGGGGTCTTTGGTCCTTGATGAACTACTGGTCATGTGTGAAGGAAAGATAGAGAAACAACAGAGTGTGTGTACAACAATGCAGGTTACAGTGGAACAGACTGGTACCTTTCACTGTCTGGAAGAGAGGCCGTAACAACCTGAGAACAGTTACATAAAGAAGTAGCTGTGTGTTTGGTATCCATAGGTGGGCATCATCCAGAGTGAGAATATAGATTACCTGGGTGGTCTGTTAAAAGTTTTGCAAATCACCAGATCCACCAGCCAACTTCTCCATTAATCAATAAAATCCCAAAACATTACATGTATTTACCACATAGGTTTCCATGTATTAAAAAAGAAAAGAAGTACTGTGATATGTAATAGACAGTCATCAGTTTACTGCGGTGGAAAAAAAAAATCTTTTTTTAAAGTTATAGGAAAGTGATACTACTGAATATATGGGGTTCAGGTGATGAACTTCCAAGTAAAACTTCTACCAGATTACAGATGCAGTACTTCCTGCTCTTTTGGTGGATTTTTGTGGCTCGACAATTCATTTCACACACCCAAACATCCACTCACACATGCCACAGATCAATAGTATATTCCAGAAGTTTGGATATAGAACTTGTATTGGTTTTGTAAGCTGGAGCATTTCTTACACCTTTCCAGCTGGATAAGATACTGGACAGGTTGTCTCCTGGTGCCTGACCAGAAAAGGTCTCTAAGATAACATGAGAATATGTAAAGCACAGTGAGCCCTTAGGTGTACAGACACACCAAAATCTCCGTTTTTATGAACATGTCATGTATTTGAATTGTCTTTGTAGGACAAAGCAGAAGGCAAAAACAGATTTTTAAAACTCAGAATTTCTCTGCTGGTAAAATAGCAGTGACTCCACTGTCACAGACAGCTCGAGTACAAACAGCCCTGAGATAGTGCTGCAAAGGAATAAGGGTGGCATAAATGATTTAAAGAATGGCAAAGGCCACCCTCCGGTGAGAAATTTATTCATGTATGCCTCGTCAGAATGATTGTATCGCTTTCATTTAGACAATATGCCATGACCCTTGGACCATCCTGCTATCAACTAGGAAAAGGAGCACAGCAAGCCCATGCTATACCAACTCCACATTTGCAGAAGGAGCACAGCTTTATATGGTCATGGCAAAATATGGTGTTGCACCGTTGATATAAACTGTTAACGGTTAAAAATCACCACCACAAGTCATCATTATAGAAAAAAAAACATTCTGAAAGATGAGATCCTCAGCTACAAAGTGGTGGAGGGCAGTTTCTTGACACGTCGCTGTGCGAGAATGGAGGATTTGATTGGTTGCAGCTGAGGAACCGGCTTAGCGCTGTTTAAGGCAGAATATGTTGCAGCCATAGCTCCCTAGAAAGCAAGAAAGAGATTAAATTACTACAATGTGGTTTACTTATGACATTTTAAAGGGAACAAGACATCGGTGTTTACCACTAGAAGGCATTAGGAGCCCTTTATCAGCCTACTAATATCCTCTTTAATGATGTGTGCATCAGCCCTAAAGTTTAATTGTCCTTGCTCTCCTTGTCCGGGCCTGCTAATGATACTGCACACTTGAAACATGCCCCTAGTAGAATAAGTGACATCCCAGTGTGAGCAGGGAGGAGGAGAAGAGTGACGTCTTCTACTCCTCCCTGCACACACTGGGATGTCAGTCACATGGACGTGGGTATGTTTCCAGTGTGCACTATCATTGACTGACAGCAGGCCCGGACAAGGAGAACAGGGACAATTAAACTTTGTTTTTAATCACTTACATTTAGAGTTTGCATTAAGCATTACAGGCATCTTTAAAGAGGTTATTAGGAGGCTGACAGAGCACCTAATACCTTCTAGGAGTAAATCTTAATGACAAGGTCCATTTAAATTATGCTCTAGTGTTTTGGGCACTAATGCAACATGAACCACACACAGCAAAGTACGGGATACAGTATATTTATATTCTACAGGCAGTTCATAGAATATTGAAGAAGAAAATCTGGCTGGAGAATACCTACTTGTGTAATAAATGATTCTAGAAATTGCCGCCATGGCTCAGCCCACCACTCCATGTACATTACATTAAGCACAACTTGTACAGCTGCCACGTGCCCTTGCCTCGTAACAGCCAACAGTAATTGACTTGGTGCTGTACAAACACAGCACTAGCTCCATTGCACTGAGCTGTCTCTTCCATTAATTGGCCTTGTAGATCTTTATTTGCCTATCGTTTTGAACAATCTTTACTTTTATTTCTGTAATAAGTTGTCTCTAATAACCAGGTATTATTCCGTATTCTACATTACTTGTAATGAAGATATGTTTATTGCAATGGCTGTTACTAGATGGAGCTTCACCTTCACCAGCTGCGCATCCTGTCTATTCAGCTGACTCTGAGGTAACAGGTCTCGTTTTGTGATCCACTCATGTTGTAGAACTTGACGTGCAGTGAGCCGACGATGGGGGTCCACATGCAACATTCGAGACACCAGGTCCTGGAAAACGAAAGAGCAAATCTGCTTATAGACAAAGGTTACACCTAAAGTTGCTTCATAAATGGCTCATAAACCAAAACACTGCACCCTGGGCAATTACCAGAGCTCTAATGAGAAAGAAAGGAAAGAGCTCTGCATGGAGGGCTACTCCAGGTTTTCGTCAGTATGTGCCGGGTCCTCCTCCCTGGGCATGCTGGGATGTCATCCATGCTGCCGATACCAGTGTGCTGTTGTAAATGATTGACAGCAGTCTTGGACTAGTTCGGGTACCCACATGCCAGCATTAAACACCATTTTTAAACATATTGCAGAAGCACTTCATGATAATACAGGCAATTTATTTATTTTACTCACTTATATAGCGCTGTTTCCGTTGGGGCTCACAATCTACGTTCCCTATCAGTATGTCTTTGGCATGTGGGAGGAAACCCACACAAACACGGGGAGAACATACTAACTCCTTGCAGATGTTGTCCTTGGTGGGATTTGAACCCAGAACCCCAGCGCTGCAAAGCAGCAGTGCTAATCACTGAGCCACTGTACTGGAATACACAGAATCATTAAAACAAGGTATTAGGAATGCTCCTAATAACCTCTAGGGGTAGGTCCTGCTGTCCGATTCCCTCCAAGATACATATAACCCCCGTGCATTTAGTGGGTTAAATACCTTTGCAGATTCTGATACAGTGTTCCAGTTTCCCCCTCTCAAAGTAAACTTTCCACTGCCAATGCGTGCCAATATTTCCTCTGGTGTGTCTTCTGGGCCATTAGCAAATGGAGTGTATCTGTCAGCATATAAAACATATATATCTCATTGCCGTACAAGCAAAGAATTTCCAGGAGAATTTGATAGAAATAGGGCTTCCTCCAAAATTACTCAAATAATATACCTATACCCTCCTAGAAAACTGATGAAGTAACAGAAAGCCACAATTGAAAACAGGACTCAAATATATTATATTATATATTTATTAACTGCTTCCGGACTGCCCATTGACTTTAAACGTCTGGACGATCCCGCTCCTACTCTGAGGTGAGGTTCTAAAACGTCACTGTATAGTAGCGCAGAAACACGATTGTGTAGCAGTGAGAGCGGAGATCCTAAATAGAGAAGGCACAGTTTCTTATCGTCTGTGCCTTCTCAATGGCTTTATACACAGTGCTTGTACACAGTAGGAAGCAATAATCATGCTTCTTCCTCCACACACAGCGGATAAATGATCACAATTTATAGGGAGGAAACAGGAGGTGCTGGGTCATAGGAGACCAAGACATCTCTGCAATGCAGCCAGGAGGCTACATTTCCCCTGCAACTGGGGCTACAATACCAGCTCCAGGTACAAGGGAAGTAAAATGAAAATTAAAATATTTCAATATTTAAATGCTTTATATGAACTTATGGGGGGGGGATGTCTAAAATTAATGAAAAATAAATAAATAAAAATATATAACAGGTAAAAAAGAAAAAAATTAAAAAATAAATGAATAAAAATGTCACTGTCAATCCAAAATGCTATTACTAGCCTTACCCCCGTTTAAAAAAAAAAAAAAAAAAAAAAAAAGGTCCTATACATATAAAAATATTTGTTACAGAATGAGGAACACCTTTTTAAATGCACTTTAATATTCTTTTGTGGTGATTACAAAAAAATATGTGAAAAAATGGGAAAAACAGACATTTCTTTTATTTTTAAAAAAGATGCAAAAATTACTTTAATATCCAAACGATAAAAAAAAATTTGTTTTTTTTTTGTAATAAATTTGCAAAAATTTCTACATTTCTGTTTTTTTCAGTCAAGATGGGGTGCAGAGTGTACTTGATGAGAAAAAAAAATAACTTCTTAGAATTGACCAAATGGCTGCAATGAAATAAAGAGTGAAAAATTTAAAGGGGTCTAAATACTTTCCGGACCCACCGTACATAATTAGGAAGGATTAGGGAAAAATGCTAAGACATCCTCTTTAATTAATGTTGTAGCATAGCCAATAAGCTGAAAAATACAAGCAGGAAACAGGTCTCTATTCTGACTAGGAAATCTTTGCTGGTGCCTGGGCCCTGCCTGCCAGCCTAGTAAGCTTCGGACGTAACCCAATTGCTCAATATGACCAGACTGCGTTTGGTCCGATTTATCTTTTAGTCTGTGTTTTCTATGCATGTATCCAGCATTACATTGTGAGTGGTAAGCTCTGGTACAGACCTTGCCTTGTGGCACAGACCTTGCCTTGTGGCCCAGGAGCTATCTCATGGTTTGCAATGCACCGCTAGTGCCTGTACATATGTAATTACCCTGCCAGCATGGTGTAAAGGAGAATTCCCAGACTCCAGATGTCACATCCTTCATCATATCCTTGTTTCTTCAACACCTACAAAACATTGGTTACATTACACAATAATAAAGTCACCTTGCTTGACTCATTTGTATTCTTTGCTCATTTATTAGCCCAGTCTTCAAGAGCCTTATTACCTCTGGGGCCACAAAATTGGCTGTATAGCATGGGGTCATTAGTAATCCATTTTCTGCACGCAGTTGTTTCGCAAATCCAAAATCACAGATCCTTATGGACTCTGGGTTTCCAGATTCATCAACATAAAGGATGTTGCTTGGTTTTAGATCTCTATGGACAACCTAGAATGTGATAGGAACAGAAAGACTTGTAAATCTAACATAAGACCATGTGTTATTAAAGGATTTTTCCGAGGTCTGAAAATCAGTTGCCTAATGAATGAAATAGCATAAAAAAAATACCCTTTTCTCACCCAATAAATCTCATAACACTGCAGTGCGCCGCTCTTTTGTTCCCATTCGGTCTACTTTGCTTCAGAAGTGCACAGGCACAGCATGACACTGTAAAGGCTAGTGATTGACTGCAGTGGTCACGAGGGTAGACAGATATCACTATAGCAAAATGAACATAGACCAAAGAGAAGCTTTGGCGCTGAAGCGTCAGTTGAATGGTCAAATAAACATAGGTTATTTCCTGCAGTTTTCTCCAATTTGCTTCAGCTATCCGAACACCCTACAAAAATTGTGAGGGCATAATATTCTCACCCCTTGTGAATGAAGATATTCCACCGTCTTGCAAATGGTCAGGAGAACAGCACACGCCTCTCTTTCTGAAAAGAACTTCTGACGTAAGATTCTGTCAAGCAGTTCTCCACCTCTCATAAGCTCAGTCACAAGATGGACGCTATTTCCCTCTTCATATACCTGTTTTGAAGTGTGCAAATATACCATTATGAATGCTTGGTTGTGAAAAAGAGAGTAATTGTTCTCAATATGGAGGTGCAGCTTTACCTGCTTTTGTCATAAGAACTGTCCAACGTATTAATGTCATTAGTACTTACATCCTTTAGAGTAATTATGTTGGGATGTTGACCATATCTGCGCAAAATCTCTATTTCTTCTGATGGATCCCTCTTGGTTTTATCTATTATCTGCAGTTCAAAGAATATGAGCAGTCAATGTAAAATTTAAGGGTCCAGCTAAAGAGTAAAACACTTAAAGGGAATCTGTCAGCAGGTTTTTGTATGTGATCCTAAAACAGCATGTGGTAGGGGTTAAAATTTCAGATGCAGATTTCAGCTGTGTCTCTCATCAGGTCCCATGGTTTTGTTTGCTTGCAATGATTGTTTTAGCACCAGGAGCTTATCATTCCTGGGACACAGCAGTGCTGTAAATGCTAGTCTGACTCCGCCCCCTCCTGTGACAAGCAGCTCAGGGTCTATAGACATTGTATATAGAAAGCCTGGTGTGGGCAGGGTTAGCTTCCTCAGCTCTGCTGTATTGCTAATTCTAAAAACTCTGATTGCGTCACAACAGGCTGCTCTCAGATGAGGAGCAAAAACCTGCTAACAAATTCCCTTTAACAGGATAGTCTGAACTAACCAAATCACTTTCAATTGCTCTATTAAATGTGTTGACTGAGAATACACAAGAAAAAAAGGGATGGAGATGAGCTGTAATACCATACACCGTTCAAGAATGGCTAAAAATCCCCTATCAGCATGTGAAAATATTGGATGGTATGGGTGGAAAGGGAGCGGTCATGTATAAATCAGAGCAGGTTCGTTTTATTAAGTCTGCTGTTGCCATACAACATTTCATTGTATAATAACTAATCAGCTTTACAGAGACTCAGATTTAAAAATAAAAAATGCCAAAAATACAAAATAGGCAGATGGCATGCCACTTGTCAGACGCTCCAGATTAAGAGGTGTGCGCCTCATAATGAATCAGTAGCCTCACACTTCACCCTGCCCCCTTATCAAGACCAGGGTGAAAATTGACGGTCTTGATGAATCAGGGCCTATGCTTCTACTAGCAAATTGAGGGAAAAAATATTCATGTGCAAACTTCAAGTAGGGCCTTAAATTTTTCTCTGATCTTGTAATCTGCATGCAGGCTATAAAAGTATTAAAAGGGGATGTTCCACAATGAATAGTGTCCCCGAAAGCACTGAACACTCATAGCGTCAGAAAGGAAATTGCACCATGAACAAAAAACTCTTTGAATGGATTTTATCTGTTCTACCGTTCGTGCATCTCCCTTCACACAGCACACTAGGTGGTCTTGTTTTTCTTATCATGTGACTTCCAATTCTAACTCTGAACTACAGTTCCCAGAAACCCCCATTCATCCTGCACTGCTTTTCAGTTCACAAAATTCTTTTGTACTGCGCTTCCTCAACTGGAGCTAACACAGTCGAGCAGACAGAAAGGGAGGAGCTGTACTCCAGCTTCAGAGCTGGTGCAGTATATCCTGGTCACACTGCTGTGACAGAACTACAGGGTGGGTCATTTATATGGATACACCTAAATTAAATGGGAATGGTTGGTGATATCAACTTCCTGTTTGTGGCACATTAGTATATGGGAGGGGGAAAACTTTTCCAGATGGGTGGTTACTATGGCGGCCATTTTGGATCCAACTTTATTTTTTCCAATGGGAAGAGGGTCATGTGACACATCAAACATATTGAGAATTTCATAAGAAAAACAATGGTGTGCTTGGTTTTAACGTAACTTTACTCTTTCATGAGTTATTTACAAGTTTCTTTTTGTTTACAGCCATTGACATGTTGCAGAGGTTAACACGTGAGGAGCAGATAGAAATTGTGCTGATGTCTGGTGAACGCAGTACCCAGGTCATTGCAGCATATTTCAATGCAAGACACCCTACGAGACCACCCATCTCCCATGCTACAGTTAGCAAACTGCTTGCCAAATTTTGTGAAACAGGTTCAGTGTTGGAGTTGTCAAAATGTGGACGCAAGAAAACTGTCACTAATGAAGAAACATCAGTGGCTGTCCTAGCTTCATTCAGCAAGAGCCCACAGCGTAGCACTCGCCACATGTCACTGGAGAGTGGCATCAGTCGAACATCCCTTTGGCGGATATTAGCTACTCACAAATGGCACCCTTACAAAATCCAGCTGCTGCAGCATCTCAACGAGGATGACCCAAATCGGCGCACTGAATTTGCAGAATGGGCAAAACAAAAATTGGAACAGGACCCTCAGTTTACACAGAACATTATGTTCAGTGGTGAGGCAAACTTTTTTGTGAATGGTGAAATTTACAAACAAAACCACCGCTATTGGTCTGACACCAACCCACAGTGGATAGATCCCTCCAAGACTGTTGGAACACAAAAATTGATGGTAAGGTGTGGTATATGGGGTACAAAGATAGTGGGGCCATTCTTCATCAATGGAAACCTCAATGCCACTGGATATCTGAAATTGCTACATGATGATGTGTTGCCCCCTTTATGCACTGAAGATGGTACGTTCCTTGAGTTTTTCCAACAAGATGGTGCACCACCACATTATGGGGGTCAGGTCCGAGCATTCCTGGTCGTCGTGGGCCAGTTGAATGGCCACCAAGGTCTCCCAATCTGACCCCCTTAGACTTTTATCTTTGGGGTCATCTGAAGGCAATCGTCTATGCTGTGAAGATACGAGAAGTGCAGCATCTGAAACAACAGATACTGGAAGCCTGTGCTAGCATTTCTTCTGCGGTGTTGCTATCAGTGTGTCAAGAGTGGGAGAAGAGGGTTGCATTGAGAATCCAACACAATGGGCAGCACTTTGAACACATTTTATAAGTGGTCATAAACTTGTAAATAATTCATGAAAGAATAAAGTTACGTTAAAACCAAGCACACCATTGTTTTTCTTATGAAATTCTCAATAAGTTTGATGTGTCACATGACCCTCTTCTCATTGAAAAAAATAAAGTTGGATCCAAAATGGCCAATTTCAAAATGGCCGCCATGGTAACCACCCATCTGGAAAAGTTTTCCCCCTCCCATATACTAATGTGCCACAAACAGGAAGTTGATATCACCAACCATTCCCATTTTATTTAGGTGTATCCATATAAATGCCCCCCCTGTACTGCCCATGTGCTGGATGCCTACACTGCTGTGCTCTACAATGCACACACTCACCTTTATATTGCTATAACTACTGCCCATGAGCTGCATTCCTACAGTGCTGGAGAGAGCGTACCGATGAAAAAAGAAAGTGGTGGCAAGATGTGTCTGCTCGACCTGCCTACATATTGTAGAACTACTGAAGGACGTAACTAGAGGTTACAAGATGGTAACACAGATCGTAGATTAGGTATTTTGGGTGGCTTCATTTTTACTTGCAATTGAAAAATGTATTGTGTAGGTGAGTTTAATAAGTCATGGATGCGATTGTGGGAATACCCTCTTATGAGTACATGCACATATCAGATTTTTCACACTGAGAAAAAAAAAACAGCCAGGGATTTGCCAAATAATTTAAAGCAAAAAACTGAGGGCGACTAACATTTCTGCTGGGGTGCTGGGGATTTGCAATTTACCATGTCATAGATATTCATCTTATACGATGGGGCTAATTGAGGTATGGCTACGTGAGTCAGTATCCGCATCAATAAATGATATGCATGTGAAATACCTGTAAAATTTAATCTTTGTGATCATAGCCTAATAGAGGAAAGATATCTGATAGAGCCAGCATTTCCTTACCTTCACAGCATATTCCATATTTGTTCCCTTGTGAACACAGCGTTTGCACACAGAGTAAGAACCAACGCCAATAGTCTCCCGTGCAGTGTACACATCACAAAATACAGTATTTTTCGTGTAGATCTGTGTAATAAAGATTATGAAGATAACTTGCATGTCAAAATGCCAAGATGAGATAATTAACCAAATTAGTGTTCTTGAGGGAAGATCACCTTTGGTACAGAAAGTATTGGAGAAGTAGAGGCTTTAACATCCACCTCTGCTAATGAAGAAGGAGCCACAAAACTAAAGCCACGGAAAAGCTGATGAGCTCCTGCGCTCGGGGGAATTCCAGGGGAGTCTGTTTAATAAAGAAGAAGCTTATTATTAGCGCCAATGTCTCTCGATATATAACATTGGGGCCATCAGGAATATGTTTATATAGCAGGAAGCGAATGGAAAATGCAACATGAAACAAACCTCCACTGCATGTAAGACAACCCACACAGAAAATGATTTGCTTCTCATAACTGTTATATCCTCTGCAGCCCATTTTTTCCATTCCTTATACTCTGCCTTTTATTCAATTATATAATAATATTAAAAGATAGCAGGGGCAATAACTTACCTTATACCCAAAGTTATAACTAACCGAGCCTCATGAGGCACAGCATGAATGCCCTGATCTATTATTCTCACCAAGAAAAATAGTTAGCTAGCCCATGGTCGTTAAAGGGACGGTGCATTCCTTTTACATTGATGACCTATCCTTGGGATACAAGTTCAGTGGGTGCCCACTGAACAGAATAAGAGACAACAGCTGATTAGTGGGGAACTTTTATTTATGGCCTATACTAAAGGTTGGTCATCAATATAAAAAGTAGTGCACAACTCCTTTAAAATGACCATGGGCTAACTCACTGGCTTTCTAAAATGCTGATGCACACAGCTTTGTAAATGTTCCATCATGATAATCAGCAGTGTTTTAGAGATAGAGATTATATACATGATATATACAGATTATTGGAATATAAAAAATTTTGAATTATGAAAATTGATCAGATTACAGTAATACGATTACTCATATTTCCTGACACATGATGAATACATTTATTGTCTACCCCCAAAAAAAATGAAATAAAATCACCTTTTGGAGTGCGTGATGTGAATTCTGAGTCAAAGTAGTAGGTGTCATCTGGCTGTGTAACTGCTGGTTTAAATGGTGGGCTAATCTCTCGACGGTACAGCCTCTGTAAATTGAAAGAGGAAATGAGGTTTAGACAGACCTATATACAAAAGGCTCATAACTGTTCCTATTCTCACTACTGCCAAGGTATCTGATATCCAAGGTTTATACTTTCTTAAAAAAAAAATAAAAGCACAGAAAATGTCATACATTGATTGTACTCACCTTATGTTCCTGGCATATTATCGCTGGCTCTCCAGTTGTTTTGCAGGTGGTCAGCATATGACTGCTGCAGTCAATCAGCAGCTACAGCCGTCAGATGTCATATTGGTGGCATCCTAACTCCCAATGCTGGTACTACTATGGTACGTGACCAGTAAACCAATGACTGGCTGCAGCAGTGACATGCTAACCGCTTGCAAAGACCATGCGGACTTTCTGGAGCATCAGTCCAGGATTGCCATGGAAAAGAAAAGGCAAGTGTAGTATATTTTGTTATTTAAAAAAATCTGTAGCCATTTAAAAAAAAAAAGCTGGATAACCTTATTACCAGTGTTCTGACAACTTTTAAAGGGGTCTATCTGCGAACAGAGCTTCATTGATATTGGAATGGGGTAGGAGGAGGCCAACAACAATTCACGGTTCTTCCAGGAGAACACAAATTCCTCTGTGGAAATATTTCCAAACACTTTATTCTTCATTTCTCATTAAAACCGGCTTGGCGCCTGGTAGCAGGTGGACTATGATGTGGCATACGCAGAATGCACTAGTTGCAATGTTAAACTATAACTAGCATGACATGCACTAACATTTGATAGTATAGTAATAGTATATTCTATTTGAAGGTACCAATCCAGGCTATAGAACAGACTACAAAGATAACATGAAGAGAGCTAGGAATTTAGCTGAACTATACGGTACATTATATATAAAAGAATAGTGCGACGATCAGGTGGGGGTGCAGAAAAAGAAAACAAACTGCTAGCGCTTCTTTGAGTTGCCCATATAACAACCTATGGAAGATGGGAGAAACTGCTAGCCAGAAAGGCAGATGAAGTGCCTAATGTACACCGAGGCTATGCTATAGACATGGAAAAGTTGTGTGTATTTTTTTTTGTGCAAAGTTATACTTCATTGCAGAATTTAAGACTCACATTCCAATCGATGGTGGAAAAAAATGGGTGTCGCTTAATCTCCTCCGCTCCATCAATGCCAGAACCTAGAAAAATGGCAGCACAAAAAGAATTACAGCTTAGCGGCTCTGAAGACTTAACGTGTAAATCAGTTTATATGGAAAATGAATAAAAAGGTAAATGCATAACACACTGACAGCAAAGGCAAAAACCTACCTAGCCTATTAGTGGGATTTCTCTTAAAGAGAGATCGTAACAAACCCTGCGCTTCATTGCTGAGAAACTGAGGCATACCCAGTTTGGCTCTAGGAAAACACACAAGAGATTGAGTACAAAGATTAATGCGAGGAAATAAGAAGAAAAACGTACAGATTTTCACATTGAAAGATGCACAAAACTTGTATACCAATCTGATCAGCTCTTCCTGCAATATAAAATCCCACCTGCACATCAGATACCATTCTCAAAATGACAGACTCCCTTTAAATGCAAGTGAGGAAGGTGATAAAAATGTTGGTAAGATTTATAGCTGCTAGAACTCTACAACTTTATTTTTCTATGTAACCAATTACAACTCTATTCAAGTCACTCACTTAAGAATTAGTGTCATTGTTTCCTTGCGGTCTTTTCCCTGGAATGGTAGGGATCCAGTGAGCATCTCAAACTGGAAAAAAAAAAAAAAAAAAGAAAATCTGGTGAACGAGGAGAAACTATGTTACTACAGAAACTATGACTTGATTAGTTTGAACCTAACCGATGGGAACATACAACTGCATAGTCACACATCTTAAAGCTGCCAAGTTATTGCTAGCAACTTCTACCCAGGCCAAAGAATTTTACCATAAGAACTCCGTAAGACCACCAATCTGCACTGTGAGAATGGCCCTGACGATTCACCACCTCAGGAGCCATGTACTCCACTGTTCCGCAGAATGAGTATGCCTTCTTCTCATGATCTATTGACTCTTTACTAAGCCCAAAATCTAAGGAAACAAAAGTTACAACTATAAGACAAAGTAAAGTAATGTGAAATATAAAATAATCAATCTAACATAAAATTAAAGGGTTGAATAAGGAGAAAAAGAAAAGGAGTTTTTGTACCCATAAAATTGAATCTTTATTGATAGAAAAACGCTAAAACCAACAGACAACTAATAACTGGATCCCAGCAATGAGTTCCCAAAACAACACACAATGAACATTGAAAACAAAAAACAAATGTAAAGGGGAGTGGAGCCCCACAGGGTGCGTGTTATTAGATACCAAAGAAAGCCTGAAAGATCATAGTGGAAACCCTGAAATAAGCTGAAAAGCCAAGTAAAGAAGTGAAAAAAGTAGTTAGTATATCAGGGTCCACTAATAGATCATCATAAAGCTCACAACATACTAGCCAGTAAAAACCAATAGTTGCCCACAGGCAGTACACACATACCCATTGGGTGCAGGGCACCTCTCCACAGTGAAACGCTGCCCCCCTCACTTCTTTACTTGGCTTTTCAGCTTATTTCAGGGTTTCTATTATGATCTTTCAGGCTTTCTTTGGTATCTAATAACACGCACCCTGTGGGGCTCCACTCCGCTTTACATTTGGTTTTTGTTTTTAATGCTCATTGTGTATGGTTTAGGGAATTCATTGCAGGGATCCATTTATTAGTTGTCTGTTGGTTTTAGCGTTTTTCTATCAATAAATATTCAATTTTATGGGTACAAAAACTCCTTTTCTTTTTCTCCTTATTCAATGATTCATCAGGAGTGTATTTTCTGCACATATAGTGTTTTTATTTCGCTCTTTTCTCTTCTGTTTGGCCTCCCATGGCCTGAAAACAAAATTTAATCATGAGCCTGGCTTTTATTTGTTAATAAAATGAAAGGGGTTGGCCACTGCTGGACAGATCTCGAAATATCCTTCTTCACCAGCAGCCATTTTGCAGACAGAAGTGCTGTGCAGTCTGTAAGAACAGTTGCACTTACAAGTAATACTTCTATTCGTAAGTGTCACAAATTCAGATCTCAAAAGAATTTGTTAAATAAAGAAACTGAATAATACCTTTAAGTCAAGAGGAAATTAATTCTGCTCGAATATAACAAAAATGCTCATTCGCCAAAATGTGGATTTTTGGTAATGCACTTCTGCGTGGACTTAGCAATATAGCCGCTGGCTAGCCGCCATTTTGCTGAACCGCAAAGAGCCATTAAAAAGTTAAAAAAGAAATAAAATACTTATACTCACCTTACCGCTCACCTCTCTAGTCCTGCGCTCTTCACCGTCACTTGTCCGGTCTTTGGTGCACCTTCTTATCATCGCAGCCGAGTGCTGAATCCCCAGGCCTCCTCACACTAGACTGGAACTTCCAGCTCTGGGGAGGCCCAGGATGTTTCTGCGCATGAGCTTGCAAATTCACTTTGCATGTTGTGACGCTATGACGTCGTGACCTCAAGTGCACTTGTGCAGAAATGTCCTGGTCTAGCGTAAGGAGGCCTGAGAATTCAGAGCTCAGAGCCAAAGACTGGAAGAGGGACAGTGAGGAGCGGATGGGCTGAAGAGGTGAGCGGTAAGTCGTATAAGTATTTTTCTACTTTTTACATTTCACACCTATTTTTGCTCTGGTGAGACCCCAGAGCATAAGGGACATACAATTAAGACAGAATACCTTTGCTGCAAATTGCTTTCCCCGGGACTACACATGCAATATGGCAAATTAGAATTTTGTCAAATCAGCTTATCTCTAGTCACGAGTATTATAGAGTGACCATGGGTTTAATTTTATTTCACAAATCAATAGTACACATGAAAAAAAGAAACTTTGTAATATCTCTTATTCGAGAAATCTGTTTCTTTCTCTTACTGGACTGATCATTCATTCTCAATTACTGGGTAAAATCTGCATTCAGTGAAGACCGATTTTCCCCATTACTGAGATAGTAGATGACACTTGGTCAGTAGCGTAGCTACCGGGGGGCAGAGGGGGCGGTGGCACAGTGCTCTCAGGGGCCCACCCGGAGCTATGCTAGTGTAACTGTATTGGCGTGCGCAGAGTTACTCTCTGGGGCAGAGCAGGGAGACTCAATGTCCCTGCACTGCCCAGCGGTTTGTGCAGGTTGGGAATAGATGGGGACGGTGCCTGAAATGTAAGGAGTCAAATGTGTCTTTGCTGTGATCTCTGAAGACCTGAGAGTCCTGGATGGAGACGTTGTTGTGTCAGTCTGGGCCAGATGGAAAAGACGGGAAAAGTGAACAATTTAATCAGAAAGAACGTAAACCTGTAAACTACTATATATAACCGTGCTGTGATCTCTTATATTTTCTGCAGGACTGGCATCTAACAATATATAGTTACCATATGGCGGTAATATCAGTGCTGGTCTTTGTATAGAGATTATTTTCAGTAACAGCGCGGTCATCTGCTGAGGTTCTCATACATCCATTATCTGGGTGCGCCACCATAGTTGTAATCAGGGTTACCTGGTTAGGGGCCCACTCAGAAGTTTTGCCCCCCTGAACCAAAACCCTAGCTACGCCACTGCACTTGGTGCTTTTAAAATTTTACGTAGAGGAAAGGAGGGAGGATGAGGGAGGAACTAGAGGGCAAACATAGACATTCTGCTGAAAATTCTCCTGAAACACCAGTTACAGTTCTCCATAGAACTTTATTAGCATCAAGTGTCATCTCCTAGCTCAGCAATGGGAAAGTCTGCATTCTCTGAAGATAAATATTACCCAAGAATTGTGGAATTGAATAATCTGTGCTGGAACAGATAGAAGCAGATTTCTCTGACAAGATATATTACAAAGTTTCTTATTTTCATGTGTCCCATTGATGAAACAAAACATTAAAATGCCAATTACTTTTTAACACTGTAAGGATATGCAGAAAGCTGTGGCATATAACCGAAGATACTTTACCAGTTAGTTTTATGTGACCTTCTTCATCAAGTAAGATGCTGCAATATTAAAACATACAGTAATTAAAAAGACACAGGCCATACACTAGTATCGAACATACATGTGGCTCAGAAAAGTACATGCCTTTTTATGCTGTCCGCTGATTCATGATCCCTGAACCACAGGCAGCATTAATCAGACACTGATGCATTATTTTTTACTCTGATAAAATAATGATTATTAGGTTTTACTCTGAAAGGATGCATCTTTTAAGAGAAAATATACTTTGAGGAAAAATGTGTTTCGGATAAGCAGTCCGAAGCATGTCCCCAGTGGCTTCTCTCAGCCCCGATGCAGCATTTCACAGTAAAACATACACAGCTGCAATAACGTAGCCAGTGTCTGATTCATGCTGCCTGTAATAATATATAATAATAATAATTTGAGCAGCATGAATCAGCTGACAGGTTCCCTTTAAAAACCCTTGTATATTTCTGTATGGGCGGATGTATTTCAAGGACAGGATTTAATCCCATTACACAAATGGACTCTTTGTAAATAAGCTTTAAAAGGTATATTCTCATGCAGCAGATATGTTGCAGAAAAAGCTGCAATTAAAAAATCCACTCAATACACTTGAATTGGGTCTGTGCAGCATGTACATGAATTTCTGAAAGCCCCATTGTCATGAATGAGACAGTTATTCACATGTGACTAAAATGTCAACAAGTCCTGAAAAATCATATTTCTTAAAAATGGTTGCTCTGTACACCTCCTGTGCCAGCGACTGCTGAAAAGCCTACATAACACTGCAATATGCAACATAATAACAATGGCAATCACGACGAACAGGCCTCAAATTTGAGATCTCTGGTCACCGTTAGGCAACACGTTTATCCAAATAAGATTACTGTTTTTTTGCTCACAGAAATGACTTTCAGACATATCTGAAAGTACTTTGGTACATACTTCTCAGGTTTTAGATCACGATAAATGATTCCAAGGCTGTGTAAATGATCCAAGCCCAAAGCCAACTCGGCCAGGTAAAACTTTACATCCTCCTCCGTAAACATTACCTAAAAGAGAAACATAAATTCCTAAGCCTGTCCAGAAACAAGGGTTTTGTGTTTTCCACTTTGCTGCATTGATGAAAATAACGCCATCAGCAGGAAGGGCATGATGTTCAGGTAAGAATAGTCCTGGAAGAACGGGTTAATGATATGGGCAGACATGCAGCTTCTGCACTGACCTCCTTTGAAAGACGAGTGAAGAGGTCTCCACCACGCAAGAAGTCTAAGATTAAGTACAGTTTCCCCTCTGTCTGAAAGGCTGGAATCAAAATGACATCAATTTAGTTATGGCTACTAGGAATCAAAGGTATCACTAAGAAAAACCATTAACTAGGAAAGAATTAAGAGTTCTTACCATAATGGAGCCGTACAACAAATGGATGGTTAACTTCAGCCAGAATATCCCGTTCCATTTTAGTTCTTACTCTGTCTCTTACTGAAAAGAAGAAACGTAAAAACCACTATAAACAATCATCCAATTAGCAACTGGAAAACAAATTCCTACTTACTTGAAGATAAAGTTCCCCCTATGAAGATAGTTTTACCAAAAATTATCTTTAACAAATGCGTGGACATCATTTTCTAAAGTTATAATATTCCAATGCGATTGTATAGCATGAAAACCAAATGATTTAACATGGTACAATCTAATCACACACTGTTAATAAAACTGCATCAATAACATTTGTGATCATATTTTACAAGGACTGATAGAAATACTGTAGGGTCATCACTATGAATAAATATCACAATTTCAGTACTTTATCAAAATAACTAAACTTTTCAAGGATTGATTTACAAAAGCAAAAGTTTGGTTCTATAGTAAACCTACAAAAGGAGAGGACACCACATATATAAATGCTGTGCCAATTGAGTATTTTAAGTGTGCAAAAAAAACAACTTTCTATATATTTAAAGATGCCCACAAAAACATAGCACAAACCAAAAATAGCAAAGATAAAAATCTTTATTAATGACACAAAAAGTAAAGCAGAGAGAAGATATTAAAAGTTGGAAAATTAAAGGTCTGAGGTCAACAAAAAAAAAGAAAAAAGGATGTGACCTCCCCGCTAGATCCTGCTTCAATAAAGCAGAAAATGTAAGATGCAAAGGGTGTTAGAATACTGTACCACACAAAAGCATGCTTAGTAAATCAGGACTGCAAATGCAATGGGCAGTCTGCACGATGCAAGACGTACTGCCATAAATACAGTCAAAATCAAGCCCTCAGTCCCCAAAGAAACCTGTGGGCATGCACAGGTATATAAATAACGTAACATCAATGATAAATAGATAATTAAACATTTATACAAAGAGGGAATAATGCAACATTAATGAGTCAAAGGAGATCAAGTGAAGAGTTGGACATCAGGTCCATACACTTGCTTGTATGTTCTTTATAGGTTTTACCTTCATGGTGATCTTTTATTATAAATTAGGAGCAGTATACCATCTTATTTCCTTACTTATCCAATTATCATCGATGTTACGTTATTCCTATCCCTGTATATGCCCACAGGTGTATTGGAGGACCAAGCAATGGCTTGATTTTGACTACATTCATGGCAGCACTTTTTGCACTGTGCAGAATGCCCTTTGCACTGGAAGTCATACCTTTGTGTAGTACAGTATTTTAGGTTTATAATACCCTTTGACACTTACATTTTGCGCTTTATTAGAGCAGGAACATGACATCTCTTCTGTTGACCTCAGACCCTGAATTTTCCAATTCAATTTTACCTTAGATTTTCTGTGTAACTAATAAAGTTTTGCATTTTTGGGGTTGATTATATCGGATGTTTGGCTTCACATCCTCAAACATGTTGGAGATGATGAAAACTAGGGATTCTGCACATTCTACTTAATTATCAATTTCTTTAAATTATCATTCATATACTTCAATCTACTCACAATTTTTCACAAACCATGGGATTTTCTTTCCATATAAGACCAGATTTAATTTTTTTTCAACCTCTTGTGTTTTAAACAAGATATATTTATCTGTTGGCAAAACAGCAGCTAAGCTAGCCATCACAGCTTCTATAAACAGCACAGGCATGCCGCACATATCCACACTACAGTACGGCACAACCTGGCAGTAATGCTGCAAACAGTGCACATGAAGCCTTTACATGCAGTCTTCTAATGAATGGAGTGCGACTTCAACGGCCAAAGTTTCTCTAATTGTGTGCTATAGGAGAGAGATTCATCAAAAGGTGAGCAAAAGGTGGAAAAAATATGAAATAATATTACCTGTAAATGCCTGAAATATTCTCACAAAAAGTTTTGCTGTTACTGCAAGCATGCATGATCTAAGTATTTGGACTATATACTAGAGATTCTGGACACAGAGTGGCCCACTTAGGAAAAAAATTAACTGTATGGCCTTCTCTAAAAGCAGCAATGCTTCATTGGGGGATTTCTGACTCAAGTGGTACCAAATATGTTCAATAAAAGACCCATCATTTTGTTTCATCGCATCATGCTTTAATGGTTATACTGGTTAAAGAAATCCACCTTTAAGTGTAGCTTTCTTGAGCACCTTCATTGCATACAGATGATTGTTGTCAGGAGGAGTGATCTTTCGAACCAAAAACACCTGTAAAATGAAAAATTAATAAATATCTATATATATATATATATATATATATATATATATTCAGAGAAACTTTCATACATCAGTTTTTTGGGCATTTTATCCTCAACTCTTATTTTTAAGGATAGATAGCAGACCCTCACAGTGGATGTGCCATTTCACAATGTCAGAAAAAAAAGAAGAGACTTTGATCTATGTTGTGTATGAAACTCACCAATGTTAGTCAATGGCCTTGTGAAAACAAAGAGCCCTATTACACAGCTGTTACCCATGAGTTGTCCGTATTTTACTGTTAAATGGGTAGGCGAAGCTAAGATTTTTTTTTTTCATATGAGAAAAAATGGATACAAAAAGAATTGTAAGAACATGGATTAGAAATAGATCAAGCACACTGAAAAAAAGAAAAACTCCACAGACACTTTCACATGTAAGGAAAACCCCCCCAAAAAAAAACAACGTATGTAAAACTGGCTTTAGGACTGCTTCAGATGTCCATACCAATCAGTCCAAGCATGGACCGCAAAGTACGGCATGGCTGCAAAGTCTCCCAACCTGAGCGTGACCGCTTCTTATAGCTCTATGAGGCTATGAAACTTTTGATGGAAGAGCCATGGTCAGTCTGTGCTTGGCACGATTTGCATAGGTGTCTAAAGCAGCCCTTATAGGCAGTCTGTCATCCCCAAAATGTCAAACTACATGAACATTTATACTGGGGACGTAGCCCCTACAAAAATCATATCAGGCATATACAGTTTAACTCAATGTTTCCAAAAAAATCTATTTAATATGTAAACGAGGGTGCACTGTGCACCCTAGGCATGGCCTGTGCCTTGATGCACCATTACACCCTTCTGTTTGCATATTAAAGGGTTTGTCCTATGAACAAAATTAATTTTAATCAGTAGGTCTTGGAATAAAATTAAGTTCCACAATTGGATGTGTTAAAAAAATATTCCTGTTCTGAGATAATCTTATAAATGTGCCCCTGCTGTGTACTGTGTAATGGCAGCGTCTGACCGTGCAGGAACATGGTCTGATCATACACGATTTTTTCCAAGTGGACTCCTTGGAACTCCTTTGACAGTACGTCCTTTTTGAGCCTATGTGCTCTTTGTCATTGTCCAATGTTGGTGTTATGATCTGCAACAAACTAAGGAAAGAATGGGAAAAGCTGTCCCTACAGTAAGAATAAGCTGAATCCCTACGATGTAGCGGGCTGCCTGTTCCTTGTGAACAGACCCGCCTTCGTCCTCGGCTAGTCTGAACGGAGACCTATAGAATAAAGGGAGGGGTCCCTAAATGAACTAAGGACTGGGACAAAAATGGGACACCTCCTAACAGAAGTTGTTGCAGAGCAAAAAGACAAACTGACAAAAAGGTACTAGAGGTCCCAGAAGGACCAAGCAAACTAGACAGAGATAGGCACCGAAGCACCTGGCTAGAGAGACAGGCAAAAAACACTGAAGTCCAGCAAAGCCAGAAGGGCGGAGCTGGAATATATAGGCAGCTGGTCACGTGACCGCAAAACAAAAGATAGCAAAAACTAGCAGGAGGGTTCTAACAGTTGGAGTGCTGCGAGCCACTTCTATTTTTATGCCATGCCGTGCTGGAACATTGTCTGATCATACCACATCTCCTAGGCAGGGGAGGAAGAAAAGTGAGTATACAGGCAGGACAGAATGGGATCGCAGCTGCAGCCTTCTGTGATGTACAGTGGCTTGCGAAAGTATTCACTGCCCCCCTTGGCTTTATACATTACAACCGGTGTTTAAACAGTTTTGTAATCCAAGCTGTGTGCGATGCATGAGCACTAAATAGTTTAAATTGGTGAAGTGAAGTGAGAAAAATATAGGAAAAAATTAAATTACATTTATGGGATCAAATAACTAAACATTGGCATCTGGGTATGTATTCACCCCTTTCGCTATGAAGCCCCTAAAAATTTCTGGTGCAAGCAATTACCTTCATAAGTCACACACTTTGTGAAAGGAAGTCCACCTGTGTGCAATCTAAGTGTCACATGGTCTGTCAGTATATATACACCTTTTCTGAAAGGCCACAGAGGCTGCATTACCTTAAAGCAAGAGGAAGAGCTAACCAAACACCACCATGAAGACCATGGAGATCTCCAAACAAGTCAGGAACAAGGTTGTTGAGAAGTACAAGTCAAGGTTTGGTTATAAGTTTTCAGTTATTCCGTCCTATTTGTCATTTGCATCACAATAAAAAGAAAACCAAATGCTCACAGTGAGGGTACGTGCACATTATCAGTAATTGCGGCGGATTGCATTTGAGCTACGTGCAATCCGCAGCGGCCAGATGTTAAGGCATAGTGGATGGGATACTACGCGTCTCCGTGCAACTGCGGATCTCTAGTCTCTGCAAGAGAAATTAGATCAGTGCAATGTATTGATTGTGGTTCAATGAACCACATGCGGATTCACCTGCGTGCAGCGCTTTGGAAGCAGCATAAAGTATACTGCGTTCAAAGAGCTACCAATACCGACCGTGTGCACATACCCTTATTGGTATGTTCTTTACATGAACTGATCCAAACCCTCAAAAAAACCAGTGAAACTCCAGGTTGTGAGCTAGCAAAACACGAAAAAATGCCAAGGGGGGTGAATACTTTCACAAGCCACTGTAAACAAAAATTTCCCAGCCTGTTTCAAACAAGCTTCAAATGTTTTACCTCACAGAAAGAATCACCTGCGATCTCTTGCGGTCCTGTCTGTATACTCTTTTGCTTCCTCCCCTGCACAGGAGCTGTGGTATGAACAGACCATGCCCCTGCACGGTCAGACACAGACATTACAAAGTACATAGCAGGGGCACATTTATAAGATCTCCGCACAGAATTTTTTTTTTTTTTCTTTTAACACATCCAATTGTGAAAATTATTATTATTACAAGATCTATTAAAATAAATGTTGTTTGTTTGATAACCCCTTTAATAAGCAAACAGAAGGGTGTAATGGTGCAACAAGGCACAGTTGTTCATGGGACAACCCCTTGTCATTATTGGCAATGCTCTGTTGCTAATAGTGAATGCTGTCTAAAATCAGTTTGGGTGTCTGCGCTTGCACACTGACACTGAAGGGGTGCTGCAGCAGGCTCCAAATATCAGTGTGGGAGCGCACTATGAAGACTGAATCCTTCCTTTCTGCGGCCACCAATTGATGCACCACGAAGTGTAGCCAGTGAATGGCTTCAGTGAGGAGAGGACATTGTGACGTGTGCATGCTGTCTGGTCGCTTCATCTCCCACTCTTCCTCACTGAAGCGCTCAAGTGACGGCCACAGACAGGCAGGAACCAGGCACCAGTATGCCCGCAGATACATTGTGTGCACACCCGCACTGACACTTGGAACATGCAATACAATTCTCCAGTGTCACTTGCCAACAGAGTGCTGTCAATAAAGACAAGGGACTGACTTTAACATGCAAATAGGAGGGCAAAACAGCGCTCCACAGCATAGGCCATGCCAAGGGTACACTCTAATTTCCTCATTAAATTAGAAAGATTTTTCAGCAAATATTAAGTAAAATTATATATAGACACTGATTTTTATGTAAGAAAACAACATGAATAATAAATGGCAAAACTTTTCCTACCCATTGCAAATGTTAACAGACATCACATGGATTGCCATTCGTGTGCGGCAAGTAATTTTTCATGGACCCATAGTCTTATATAGGTAAATTTTATCCACGATTTCGATCAAAAACAAACATGTTGTTTCCATGTTTTTTTGTGGATACTGTCCCGAAAAAAAACAAAAACATGGACACATTAATAACCCAAAAGACTGAATAGAACACGTGCATGAATGACCGACATCTGAATGGGGCTTTATTCAGTGGATTTCTTGACCGTGTCCAGACATCATTCAAATTGCTGACACTGTAATATGCAAGTAAAATTACTATATACTGTTTTCAGTGAAGTCTAGTGCAGTTCTGGACTTCACCACATAATTCTTTTTACAGGTTTCTCCATATAGGACCAAACACCATATTTTTCAAACCATAAGGCACACTTTTTAGCAAGAGAAATTCTTGCTAAAAACTGTAGGTCTTCTAGTCTGAACAAAAAACAAGACTGTGTACCACAGTCCTAATAAGGATGAAATATTCAAACAACCATATTTGCCAAAAGGCAAAAGAGAACCTTATGTATTAAAGAACATGACTAAAACGTAACTTTTAATAAATTGTGTTAATAATAATCATCTCTATGTAACTATTAAAAACACAAGCGTGATTGTTGATATAGTCTTGTTCTAATCTATTACTTATTTGCTACTAGACTAGCTCTGTCTTTGTCAGTATAATTATATTAAGCTCTCGGTCATGACTGTAGCCCATAACATACTGGCCATTGGGCAAATGGAGTAAGTATATCACACAAATGCATTCGCTATCGCTATTAAAATTCCTAGCTCACAGCTCCACTTTTTTTTATTTTTTTAAATAACCCTTTAGAAAAAAATTATCAACCAACAAAGGTATTGAGTGGGTTTGTAAGCAGAGGGCATTGACAAAACTGTGGTATTGATAAAGTCAAAATAAAATGAAAAATTGCAATATAAAAAAAAACTTGATAAATCTTCCATTTGGCATGTACTAAAGATATTACTAAGTCATTTAGTGCTCTTCGGTCTATGTACCATAATTAAATAATCCTAGGAACATCTTAGTATGGAGGCAGCTTCCTGTTACGGAAGAGAACAATGCAGCAGCGTCTTTCCCCATCACCAAAAGAACTTCACTGATATATATGTGAACAGTGCAGAGCAGGAAAGAAAGCTACCAGGACCTGCAAGGAGGCTGCACATTCCAGGCAGCTAAAGAACCTTCTACCTAACGAGCTCCAGGACCTTTCAGTTTCATGTGATCAGTCACATACATGGAAGGAACAGCAAGATGTGGTAATGTATAGTGTGTGTGTCTAAAATGTGCATATAGCAGGGCTGTGTGTGTGTCTAAAAAGGTGCATGCAGCAGGGCTGCGTCTAACAATGTGCGTGTAGCAGAGCTGCGTCTGTCTATGTTCATGTAGCAGGGATCCGTGTGTCTATATATGCATGTAGCAGGGCTGTGTGTGTCTATATATGCATGTAGCAGGAAGGTTTGGACTGGCCAACAGGAGAATCCTTCGGTGGGCCCCTGTGCAAGAGTGGGACATCACCCTCTTATATGAGCAGTACTTGGCACACCATACTTGAATCACTATGTACAGACAAAGGCAGCATCTTATTAATTTAACAATTTACCCAGTTCATCGTAATATAAATTTGTGATTAAAGGATAATGTCACATTTGCATGTAGCTGATAAGTGGGACCCTGGAGTTGGTTACTGGTGGGCCCTTGGCACCCAGTCCGACACTGTTAGCAGGGCTGTGTGTTTCTTTATGTGCATGTAGCAGTGCTGGGTACGTCTATACAGTGGGTACGGAAAGTATTCAGACCCCTTTAAATTTTTCACTCTTTGTTTCTTTGTAGCCATTTGGTAAATTCTAAAAAGTTCATTTTTTCTAATTAAAGTACACTCTGCACCCCATCTTGACTGAAAAAAAAACAGAAATGTAGAAATGTTTGCAAATTTATTAAAAATTAAAAACTGAAATATCACATGGTCGTAAGTATTCAGACCCTTTGCTCAGTATTGAGTAGAAGCACCCTTTTGAGCTAGTACAGCCATGAGTCTTTTTGGGAATGATGCAACAAGTTTTTTACACCTGGATTTGGGGATCCTCTGCAATTCTTCCTTGCAGATCCTCTCCACTTCCGTCAGGTTGGATGGTGAACGTTGGTGGACAGCCATTTTCAGATCTCTGCAGAGATACTCAATTGGGTTTATGTCAGGGTCCTTGCTGGGCCAATCAAGAATGGTCAGAGTTGTTCTGAAGCCACTCCTTTGTTATTTTAGCTGTGTGCTTGGGGTCACTGTCTTGTTGGAAGGTGAACCTTCGGCCAAGTCTAAGGTCCAGAGCACTCTGGAAGAGGTTTTCATCCAGGATATCTCTGTACTTGTCAGTTTTCATGTTTCCTTCAATTGCAACCAGTCGTCCTGTCCCTGCAGCTGAAAAACACCCCCATAGCATGATGCTGCCACAACCATGTTTCACTGTTGGGATTGTATTGGGCAGGTGATGAGCAGTGCCTGGTTTTCTCCACACATACCGCTTAGAATTATCACCAAAAAGTTCTATCTTAATCTCATCAGACCAGAGAATCTTATTTCTCATAGTCTGGGAGTCCTTCATGTGTTTTTGAGCAAACTCTATGCAGGCTTTCATATGTATTGCACTGAGGAGAGGCTTCCGTTGGGCCACTCAGCCATAAAGGCCCGACTGGTGGAGGGCTGCAGTGATAGTTGACTTTGTGGAACTTTCTCCCATCTCCCTACTGCATCTCTGGAGCTCAGCCACAGTGATCTTGGGGTTCTTCTTTACCTCTCTCACCAAGGATCTTCTCCCACGATTGATCAGTTTGGCCAGGTCTATGAAGACTTCTGGTGGTCCCAAGCTTCTTCCATTTAAGGATCATGGAGGCCATTCTGCTCTTAGGAACCTTGAGTAATGCAGAAATTATTTTATAACCTTGGCCAGATCTGTGCCTTGCCACAATTCTGTCTCTGAGCTCCTTGGGCAGTTCCTTTTGAGCTCATGATTCTCATTTGGTCTGACATGCACTGTGAGCTGTGAGGTCTTATACAGACAGGTGTGGGCCTTTCCAAAGCAAGTCCTATCAGTTTAATTAAACACAGCTGGACTCCAATGAAGGAGTAGAACCATCTCAAGGAGAATCACAAGGAAATGGGCAGCATGTGACTTAAATATGAGTGTCTGAGCAAAGGGTCTGAATACTTATGACCATGTGATATTTCAGTTTTTCTTTAATACATTTTCAAAAATTTCTACATTTCTGTTTTTTTTTCAGTCAAGATGGGGTGCAGAGTGTATTTTAATGAGAAAAAAATGAACTTTTTAGAATTTACCAAATGGCTGCAATGAAACAAAGAGTGAAAAATTTAAAGGGGTCTGAATACTTTCCGTACCCACTGTATATGTGTAGCGCCCCGAGGGCTCGGCCGCTACAGGGGTATTGCACCTCTGCCAGAGGTGTGATATTCCACTCCCGGGTAAGGATGGAGTATGAACCAGGGCTCAGTTAGCTGCATACAGCACACACACCCCATTTCCGAGGGACGGCTCAAAGGTACTCCCATTAGACAGAAATGCAGGTACGACAGACCATGTCCCTGGATGGAGTGGGGAGGGGGGAGGAATACCCGGTGATGTAGGAGCAGATAGGGGACGGTTCCTGAGCGTAGGTAGGAGCCCATTGGTTGCTGGTCACCTGGGCTCAAGGCTAGAGGGAGGTATAAGAGGTGGGCACCATCTTAGGACACAGGTCAGTCTTTGCAGAGAGAGGAGAAGACAGGGAGTAGAGGCTCTGTAGGAGCTCTACTCCAGAGTGGGCCTAGGGAGAGGCCGAGGAAGAGAGTGGAGTGGAGAGAGAGAGGAGGTGAAGGGGAGCTGTGGTTTCTTCTCAGCCCAGCTCCACGAGAAAGGAGAAGAAGGAAAGAAGAAGAAGAGAGAGAGAGAAACAGAAGGGCTCAGGAACAAGAAGGTGGAAGGGACCCTAAGAACCCACGAGAATACAGGGTGAAGGGTCAGGCAGATTAAGGGTACCGGATCCCAAGTTGGTGGAGGAGAAACAACCCTCAGCCAAAGACCGGAGGCTGTGACCATTTATTGGTGCAGCACCTCATCAAACCTGCTAGGAAGGCACCATAAAGGACAGCGGAGAACGGGATCCACGTTTAACCGCACAAGTCTGCGGCAGCTGGACAAAAGTGGGTCACTGGTGAGGCAGGCCAGAGGAAGGATTGGAGGGGGTCCTGAGCCATACTTCTGAGCTGCCTGGGAGTTGACCGAGCCCCACACCTGGTGGACGCAGCACAGCTTGGGTGGTCACTACCTGTACAGAAGTGACCCGGAACAAATGAACTGTGAGTAAAGACCCTGAACTGTAACTTGTTGTCTGTGTGCTCCTTTGCGCCTCCAGCACTATTGGTCCCGGGACTCTCACCACCATCACTCCCACCATCCACTACACTGCCCTGGGACCGCACTCTTCCCATGGGGAGTCACACCATCCCAGCTGCATACATCATCAGCCCCAGCGGTCTGCCTTGCAGCGGCGGTTCCTAATAACCGCAATCCACGGGTGGCGTAGTCGGACATCACTTAAAACTTATAAAGGGACTACCACTGGTCTGACCACCCTGAGCCACGGACCGGGTCGCCACTACTACCCCCATCGTTCCCCTATTGCCCGGATCCGAGTGCTCCATGGCCCAGGGGGCGAGTCATATGCATGTAGCAAGGCTGTGTTTCTCTACATGTGCATGTAACAGGGCTGTTTGTGTCTATTTGTACATAAGGCACAAGTGAATGTTTATATATGTGCATATGCAGCACAGTTGTGTGTATGAAAATGTGCATATGTAGCAGAGCTGTGAGTATATAATACATACTGCAGAGAAACATTAACATTAGATCTATCACCTCCCTATTTTACCCTAGTACATGTAAATTAGTGATAATGATCCCTCTACTTTACACCCCCAAAGAAGTTTTGATTTGTAGGAAAAATGTTTTTCTTATTTTCCGTTGTCTAAACCTGGGATGCGCTTTATGGTAAGGTGCATCTAGTCTGAAAAATAATATTTTATTTATGATGATGGTAATCATGAAGAGATCCTCTAAGGCCAGTTTCAATCTTTAGTATATTGAGGCCCGAAAGATATTCAATTGCTGCTGCAACCCTATAAGACACATTTATGTCGGGAGCTTTCCAGGTATAAACACTAAGTGTAAACATGCGATATGAACATAACCTAAGGCTCCAAACTAAGCTTCTATAGCCCAATATGGCTAAATGATCAATAATGGATTACATGCGCTGATCACTTCAAATGTAAATACATTCTATTTCCGAGAAATCAGCATCAATCAAGCCAAAGCAGCTGTTGCTCAGCGAGGAAACAGCCTTGGGAGGCAGAGGATCTTTAAAGGCTTTGTCACACCCAGAGCACTTAATACCTCAATTGCATATCAATTAAATACTAACTTCTCAGGAATACAGCAACAAGTAGAAGATTTAAATAGGTTGATGGATTTAACTTTAAAATACCTGCATGCTCATATACAAGGTTCGGAGGTGGGGTGTGTGTGTGTGGGGGGGGGGGTGATCTTACTGACAGACTCCCTTTAAAATGTACATTGTAGCATTTTAAATCATGTAGAGCGTGATGGAGCTACCTAAGAAATCCTATTCTTGGAAGCCACATAAAATTTGATTCTGCTACAAGCTGATCTTCCTGGTGAAATATATTAAGTTATTATTAAATTATGTTATTAATTTATGTCAGACTGGTTATCATATTAGCAGCTGGAAGTTTCTCTGACTAATAGTTTCTGGCTTTCTGAGGTCAGAAGTAACATCCTGTGTCTAAACTTCCTGTGTCCAATGCATGGTTGTGTGAACTTTGCCTGAGTGTAAAATCAAAAATTTAAAAAAGCTGCACTTTTTACACTACATATCTCTATGTCTCTAGGAGTATTTTACTATAACAGTGCGTTGAAATAGATTTTTCACTATACTTGGAGTATGTTCATGTTTGGGGGTTTTTTGCTCCCAAAATTTGCTCCTTAAACAGTGTTTGCGCCTTTTTGGATGCTAGCTTTGTGTGCAAGACTTTTGCCTCTGCTCCTAATTCAGAGTTTTAAAGCCTTCTTTTCAGAAAGAATTAACATCTTGCTTTTCTTTCTACACTGAAAAAGCACCATGTGCTCTAGGCACATTTTCCAATTGAAATCAATATAAAGCATATTCATAGTATTTGAATAATGTTTTCATGGGGATTTTGGAGCAGAAAAGGCTGCAGTGGCTAGAATTGTGCAAATGACACATAGCAAGTGCGCATGTATGATGTAGGTAAGTACATGGAACCCCAACAGTCACATAGGTAAAGCAAATTGTGGCACGGTAATGTGAATTTCATCTTCACGTGACCCTAATTTCAGTTTGTGTAGGGTACATGTGCAGAATGGACTGTGTGCAGTCCAATCTTGGTCATTGCCACAATTCCCATGTACAATCTTCTACACGTGCCATCAGACGTATAATGGCTAAAATTGTACCAAATGGAGTTCTGCTCGAGTGGCACTCGTACCAGGTTACTTTGTTATCTGTAGTTTTGTACAGCATGAGAGTATACCAAATGTTTGAGCCCCATTCCTTATGTGTAGAGGTAGGTTTATGAAATTCTGGGAGGGGGGTGAGGGTTGGGTTAAGGGGAGGAATTTTCTTGGTGTACGAATGTAGAATTTTATGGTCAATTCTCAGGATAATACTCTGGAACACGTAGTACTGCCAATGATAGTTACACTTCTTTCTGGTTTCTCTAAAGTATGGGTTTAGTAGTCAAGTTTATTTCATGGAATATTAGAGGCTTAAGAGAACTTGAAAAGACACGCAATTTTTGAATATACAGTATTAGGAAAGTCAATCCGTCAATTATAGAGTTGTTGGAGACGTATATGACTAAGAATTCCATAAATATGCTACATAGGTCATGGCCTACACTCAGTATATTAAGATTATTCTAGAGAAGTCAGTCCCTTATCACACAAGAGTATCCCTTTTAAATGTATTGGTTCTTTAAGAGATGGTGAAGACAGGTTTGTTGGTGTTGGTTGCATAATATCTCTTTGAGCGCATTATAGTTGTGATATATATCCCCCCATCATGTTCCACATGTTCCAATATACCGCTTAGGAAAATTCTATTGAAATTAGCTGAAAGGCTAGACATTCCCTTACGAATTATGACTTTAATAATACATCTAACCCCTTTCAGGATAAGTGTCCTGGAGGTAAGGATATAAGGTCTGCCTTTGGTTGACTGATTAATGAATTGGGCCTGGTAAATATATGGAGGGAGAGGTTTCCAACCTCAAGGGTTATCTCATATGCCTGATCAACATACCAATCACTCTCGAGAATTTACATGGTTCTCTGCAATTCTCTTATGGTTCCATTTTTATCTAACATTGAACACGCTCCTAGTTCCTTATCAGATCACTCTCCTCTCTTATTCCAGGAACTCTTCGGGCTGGAAACGTAATCCATTTTGGCTCAAATATATTAATTGTAATAATATAAGTGGGAAATTGGTGCAATTCTTTGACACAAATATAGGTTCAGAGCTCATTACTGTAGTTTGGGATACCATGAAGTCGTATTTGAGGGGCGTGCTAATAAGTGAAATAAAGACCGTGAAGGATAACTCCAGGAAAAAGGAATTGGCTTTGGAAGAAAGTGTGTAGGAGACTGAAATAACATTTATTCAAAATAAAAACCCTGATAATACAAGGCTGTGGAAAGAAGCCCAAAAGCAACTACAATCATTTCAACTAGCGGACAATAAACGTATGTTTCTAAAACAGCAATTCTATGAGGAGGGGGGAGACCACTGGTCGTTTATTAGCCAGGCTGGCACAGAGTCAAAAGAAAATGCATTTATTTACCAACTAAGGGATTTGAAGAAGGGGAATGTTACCATCCGAACCTCCGAAATACTACAGACTCTGCATTGCTTTTATTCAGAGCTTTACTCTTCTAGGGTCAATTACTCACAGGATGACCTCTCTGAATATCTAGGAGGGATTGACTTCTCGTCTTTAGGGGATGGAGACAGGGAATTTCTAGACAGTCCGATATTTTTAGAAGAAATTCAGCAGGCGGTGGGGAAAATGGCAAATGACAAGGCCCCTGGGTCGGACTGCCTCCCAATAGAAATTGATAAGCTTTTTGAGGAGGAACTATTACAGCAATACTTAGAAATTATAAATAGTGTGTTCCTGGCTGGGAAGCTCCCAAGCTCTTTATCTGAAGCAAAAATTGTTGTCCTTCCTAAAGAGGGAAGAGAAAAGGAATTACCAGACTCCTACAGGCCCACATCGCTGTTAACCTCAGATGTTAAGATCCTGGTGAAAATTTTAGCAACAAGATTGACTATGTTCATTACCTTGTTAGTTCACCCTGATCAGGCCAGGTTCATGCCTTCTAAATCAACAGCCATTAACTTGCCCAGGTTGTTCCTAAATAGAAAGGCTTCACAAGACGCCTCTGGGCACAGGGCCATTCTCTCCTTAAATGCCACCAGGGCCTTTGAGAGTGTGGAGTGGGGATATATCTGGGCTGTGTTAAAGGAAATGGGTTTTGGCCCCAATTTTATTGAATGGATCAAGATACTTTATAGGGCCCCAATTGCTAGGGTAAGGGCCAATGGCGATATTTCTGATAGTTTTAAACTTTACAGGGGTACAAGACAAGGGTGCCCGCTGTCGCTGCTACTTTTTGCACTCGCAATAGAACCTTTAGGATGTATTATCAGTGGGCATCCAGGGATAGAGGGTTTTAAATACGGCAATAATGAGGAAAGAATTGCTTTGTATGCCGACAATCCGTTATTATTTGTTAATAATTCTAATTAGTGATGAGCGCGTATGTTCGGTTTACCGTTTCGGCGAGTATGCTCGGGTGAGTACAGAGTATCTTCGGAGTGCTCGGTGATATATTTGAATCACTCCCATGTGCATGATTTGCGACTGTTTGACAGCTTTAATACATGTGAGGAATGCTTAAGAAACAGATATCTTGGTATCCACATTACAAGGAAGATACAGGATTATATTTCCCTAAATTTGGACCCTTTAATGATAAATTTGAGGCATAAAATATGTGCTTGGGGAAAATTACCTTAGTCTGCTCTGGGTAGAACAAATTTCATTAAAATGTGCCTTATG
The DNA here is from genome assembly GCF_046119375.1 of Phyllobates terribilis. Lineage (NCBI taxonomy): Eukaryota > Metazoa > Chordata > Amphibia > Anura > Dendrobatidae > Phyllobates > Phyllobates terribilis. Next base: position 533,557,621 of record NW_027362762.1, on the reverse strand, counting down.
CCCGGTATCCTATATACACGGCTCAACTCACCCATTTGGATTCCCAAAGTTTCGTTTTTAGAAAATACATAACATCTTTAGAGGTCTGGTACAGAAAAGAGGAATTAATAAAATGAAACTTGAATAGCTACAGCTACCCAAAGATCAGGGGGGAATTAGCGCTGCTGTATACATGGGGGTACTTCTTGGCCTCATAATTTCAGCATTTTAGAAGATGGGCTTGGGAGGTAACAAAGGAGGCGGGGGTGCTGGTTTTGAATTTTTTTGAGGCAGTCACAACTTGCTGGAACTCTTGGAATCCCATAAGTTTAAAGCCAACTTAAAGATACTACCCCACTCTAGTCCCGATACATAAAGTCTGGTGGACCTGTAAAAAATTGTGACAAATGAGAGATTGCTCCAAGTATACTCTTATTTGGAATAATCCTGGCTTGAAGGAATTGCATCATTTGGATGGGTTTGGAGAATGGAAAAGGCAAGGTTTGAAACATCTGTACCAAGTATATCCTTACGGTCATTTTTGCTATTTTGAATATCTGAAACAGGAGTTCAATTTGGGTAATTCCGATTTTTTCAAATACTTACAACTGTGGAACTCAATAATATCCCAGGAGACCTGACCATCTCATCCAACGGACTACTAGACTTTGTGGTCCAAGCTAAAATTACTAAAGGCATTATTTCTTATAGTACAACTCACAGTTATTGAATATTTTGGGTAACCCTATAGCATTAGTTAAAGCTAACTGGAAAAGAGATGTGGGCTATATCTCTTTAGAGGAATTGGATGATATTTTGGAATCAACAGGGAAGGTTTCGATCAACATGGGCCAGAGAAGATCTCAACAACTTCTTATCCAGAGTTGATAGAACTTTAAAAGGTATTGCGCAAAATTGGTCTTAGAACTGACGATTGCTCTCCATGTTGGGGAGTAGAGGGGACAGACTTAATTCATATGTTTTGGTCATGTTCGCTGTTAACTGATTTATGGGAAAGGGTTGGTAGACCAATTATGGAGGTTTATCACATTCAAATCCCACAAAGTCCTAAATCCTGTGTCTTGGGCCTGGTGGGGAATGTTGGAGAGTCCTCTTCAATTCAGTTGGCCATATACAAAATATTATATCACACTAGGAAATCTATTGTCAAACACTGGTTGGCAAATGCTCCTCAATCGATAGATAAAGCAATAAAATGTCTGAATAATACAATCTATATAGAGAAAAAAGGTGTAAATCAAGAGTGGAGCTTCCGCTAAGTTTGGGAAACAATGGGGGAAGTGGATCAGATGTCCTGCAGTAGTATCGAGGAAATTGGGAAATAATGTGATTTTCAATTTACTAATACTTTAACTCCTTAACAACTGCCGATACGCATTAAAACGGAGGCCGTTAAGGGGCTTTATTCTCTCATTGCCGTTTTAAAACGGTGATTGGGAATAAGGCTGTAGCGCCCCCAGAGTCCAAATATATCCAGGGTCTCAGCTACTGGGGATAGCGGAGACCCTGAAGACCATGATCAGGGCGGGATCTTCCGGTACCCGATCATGAAAAAAAGAAAGTGCCAGCTGTTAAAAAACATTTGTCTCTCTTCTGACATGATATACATGTTAGAGGAGAGAGAAATTATGTCCCCCTCCCGAGCCCACCCCGGTACCTCCAACATCACCAGAACCCTCCTGATCCGTCCCCCGACACTCCGCGTCATCTTCCCTAAAAAACAAAAATCGAGGGCGCAGTGTGCCTGCAGAGATCTGCGGCCAGCACCCGGCAACAGCAAAGATATTTTTGCTATTGGTTCATTTTGATCACTGTGATAGGGGATATCACAGGGATAAAAAGCCAATAATTAGTATGTCACACCCGTGTCATCCCCTTAGTCAGAATTTTTTTTTAAATTTTATAATTTTTCTTTATTCAATTTTTTTGCAGCTAGGGTTAGGGTCGGACTAAGGGTTTTTTCAAAAGTAAAAAAAAAAAAACAAAAAAACGACTAGTGTTGAGCACAAGTGCTCGCTACTCGAGTTTCTATTGGGTGCTCAGGTATGCGCCGAGTATCGCGGGTGCTCGATTGACATGCTCTACTCCGCCCCGCATTTTTTGCGGCTGTTAGTCACACAAAAAAATAATGCTGGAATGCTAGTGTATGGCAGGCAATTCCCGCTTTTTTTTTTTTGTTGTCTAACAGCTGCAAAACATGTAGGGTGGGGACTCGAGCATCTCACTCGAGCACCCGCGATACTCTGTGCATAGCTGAGCACCTGATACAACCTCGAGTAGAGAGTACTTGTGCTCATCACTAGTCGTTTTTTTGTTTGTTTTTTTTTTAACTGTTGAAAAAACGCTACGCCCAACCCTTAGGGTTTCTGCGGTTTGGGACACCTTAGTGGCCCTTGAAATGTGACATGTTGCCCACAATCTATTTCAACCAATTTGTGTTCCAAAATTCAAATATTGCTCCTTCCGCTCAGAGCCGGGCCGTTAGTCCAAACAGAACTTTTTGACTACATGTGGGATATTGCCGCATTCACAAGACAGTGGCTAACAAACTCTTGTTTTGTCCACTTTTTGGTGTTCCCTCTTACAAGAGTGAAAAATTTGGGGCTAAAGCAAGATTTTTGAGAAAAAAAAAAAAATAACTTTTTCAATATGACGGCCTAACGTTATCAAATTCTGTATCGTACCAGTGGGTTCAAAATGCTCGCTATATGTCTAGATAAAATCCTTAAGGGGTATATTTTCCTAAATGGGGTCACTTGTGGGGGGTTTCCACTGTTTAGGCACATCAGGGGCTCTCCAAACACAACATGCATCCGCTCGAGATTACAGATATTTTCGAGTTCAAAAAGTCAAAAGGCACTCCTTCCTTTCTGAGCCCTGCCGTGAGCTCAAACAGTAGTTTTCGCTCACATATGGGGTTTGGTATACGCAAGAGAAATTGAACAACTAATTTTTGGGTGCTACTGTGGCACCCCAGGGGTCTGGTTTTCCACAGTAATGTAATGTTATGTCTGAGAGCAGGTGGGAGGTCCTTTGGTCAGGGATCCTGTGCATGCCACACCTCCTGCCCAGTCTTGGGAGGGGAAGAACTTCCCCTGTATAAACCCTGGGCTGAGGCAGGGTTAGTCAGTCAAGGAGAGTAGAGACAGAGAAGCAGCATATGAAGAAACAGCAGAAGCTCATTGGGAGCAATATTACTACGAGTCAGGGGCTGGCAGCTGCAGAGCTCGCCCTGACTGAGAAGCTTTCTTACCGGACCCGGCATCCGAGGCTGTGGGGACTAACTCTTACCCAGCAGCAGAAGCCGACCGGCAGGGGATTTCAGGTCCTCAGGCCCAGAAACCCGAAGGCACGGTCAAACGCGTGGGACCAGCACCGCCATCGTGGAGCGGAAGCCATTAGAAGGCCCCGAGTCACCGGCCATACGGGTGAGCACCACACGGTACACTCAGGGACGTGGGCTACTTATATCCGCTTCTAGCAAGGTAGCCAGAAGAGTACAGTCAGTTTGGGAGGCCTACAACTCCGCCTGGCCAGGGGAGATCCCATCTGCTCAAGGACTGACCAGGCCCCGTTCACTAGCAAGTACTCCGGGAGGGCCTATCGTTGTTACCAGTAAAGACCCTGAATTACACCGCACCGTCTCTGAGTGGTTCCTGCTACCCCCATCATCCACATCTGCTGCCCTGAGGCCATACCCCTCCCGTTGGGGGTTATACCATCTACGCTGCACCATCCATCCACCGGCCTCAGCGGACTGTCCTGCAGCGGCAGCTCCATAGCTGCATTCAACGGGTGGCGTAGTCGTCCTACATCTACCGCTGTTACATCGCCGCTCAGTTTGACTCCCTGGGCACGGACCGGGTCACCGCCACGAGACTACAACCCTCAAGAGATCCGGCTCCGGGTAAGCTCCCGCGTGCGCAACGCAGCGCGATACAGGCCCAGGGGCGCGTCACTACCCCTTGTAAAAATAAAATATGTGGGGATAAAGTAAAATTTGTGGGCAAAAAAGCAAAATGTTCATTTTTCTTTCCACATTCCATTAATTCCTGTGAAGTGCCCAAAGAGTTAATAAACTGCTTGAATGTGGCTTTGAGCACCTTGAGGGGTGTAGTTTTTAGAATGGTGGCAATTTTGGGTATTTTCTGTCATGTAGGCTCCTCAAAGTCACCTCAAATGGGATGTGGTCCCTAAAAAAAAAAAAAAGTTTATACATTTTGTTTGAAAAATTAGAAAATCGCTGGTCAACTTTGAATCCTTCTAACTTCCAAACCCCCCCAAAAAAATTGCGTTTCAAAAATTGTGCTGATGTAAAGTAGACATGTGTGAAATGTTATCTATTAACTATTTTGTGTGATATACCAATCTGGTTTAAGGGTATAAAAATAAAAAAAAATTAAAACTGCCTGGCATGTCACAGTGAAGAGACTTATACGGCATGCATGATCCTCTGGAAAATTAAATCTGCACATTGCTACTTCAGTGAGGAAGAGGGCTAGAACTCTAGTGCCACCTATTGGAAGTAGCAATCCCAATCAACACATCCCAGTGATTCTGAGATAGTTTTTTTTCATAACATATCGCACTACTTATTAGTGGTAATTTAAGATTTATATGATTTGCATTTATGAAAAAACTGGAAATTTCATGAACATTTTTAAAAATTCATAATTTTCACAATTTTAATTTGTATGCCCTTAAAACAGATGGTCATACCACTAAAAATAAAAAAAACAACATTTGCTACACGTCAACTTAACATCCACATGATTCCTTAAAAAAAATTATATTAAGTTAGAAAGGTTAAAAGTTTCAGCATTTTTTAATTTTTCCCAACAAAATCAATTTTTTTAAGGACCAAATCACATTTCAAGTGACTGAGGGGCATATGTGACAGAAAATATCCAAAAGTGACACCATTTAAAAAATGCAGCCCTAAAAGGACACAAAACAACATTGACGAAGTTTATTAACCTTTTAATGGCATCACAGGAATTAAAGCAATGTGGAAGGAAAATCGTGAAAATGTAAATATTTCAAAATTGATACTTTAGCCCCAATTTTTTTACATTTTCACAAGGGTAACCGGAGAATTGGACCATATCATTTGTTGTGCTTTTTCTTCTGAGTAAACTGATGCCCAATATGTGGTGGAGAAACTACTGTTTTTGCTCGGATAGGAAGGAGCACCATTTGAATTCTGGAGCGCAATGGAATAGATAGCAGATGCCATGTCGTGTTTGCAGAACCCCTGATGTGTGGGGTTTTCCACCATTTAAGCACAAGTGACCCAATTTTGGAACTACACCTCTCAAAATTTGTTGCAAAATTTCTCCTGAATTCATCAATACCCTATATACGTGCAGGAAAGCCACTGTTTGCGCACAGGGCAGGGCTCGGAAGGGAAGGATCACCAATTGAATTTGGGAGCGCAATTTTCAATGGAATATAATGGATGATATAAGATAATGAATGAATACTGGAAAATATTGTGGGGGCCATGTTGCAGGAATTTATCTAGGGGTGTAATAAGTATTTTTAACCCTCAGGCGATTCACAGAATTGTATAACATTGGTCTGAGTAGATGAAAAATTACCATTTTTTTCCACTAAAATGTTGCTTTGGCCCTTAGTTTTTAAAAGGGGTAATAGGAGAAAACAAATTTGTTATGCAGTTTCTCCTGAGTACACCAATACCCCATATGTTGTTGAAAACTACTTTTGAGGCACAGTCAGGGCTGTGGAGTCGGAGTCGGTATAAAATGGGCTGACTCAGACTCCTAAAATATATAATAAATTGGGCACAGTAATTCAATGCACTGTGTGGGGGATATTTTTTCATAAGAATTTGGTAAAATTATGAAATATCCTATAAATGTCTATCCTATTCCTGATCTAAGGGTCTAGACTTTTAGAGATCAATCTGTGCTACAGTAAATTTATCACTTAAGAGATTTGGCTTACCGACTCCATAGCCCTGGGCACAGTGCAAAGTTCAGAAGGGAAGGAGCGCCATATTGGAGTGCAGAGTTTGCTGGAATAGTTTGAGGGTGGGATGTCACATTGACAGAGCCCCTGAGGTGCCAGAACTGTAGACACATCCATAAGTGATCTCACTTTACAAACTACACCCCTCAATGAATTAATCTAAGGGTATAATGAACATGTTGACACCACATGTGCCTCATAGAATTTTATACCATTGGGCGGTGAAGAATGAATAATTAAATTTTTACCACTAAAATGTTGTTTTAGCCCAAGTTTTTAATTTGTATAAGGGCTAATAGAAAAAAATGGACAGCACAGTTTGTTGTGCAATTTCTCCTGAGTACGCCAATAACCTACATTTAATCAGAAAATACTTTTCAGGAATAATGGAAAGCTCTGAAGGGAAGGAGCGCCAGATTTCTAGTGCAGATTTTGCTGCTACGGTTTGCGTGTGCCATGTCACATTAGCAGACCCCCTGAGGTGTCAGAACCCCGCCATTCCATTTTTACACAGAAAAATGGGTAAAAATGGCACCAAAATGTGACACAGTTTCTGCTGAACGTGGCAATACCCCATATGTGACTGTACAGTACTGCTTAGCCACATGGCGAGACTCGTAAGTGAATGAGTTATATTTGACTCTTGGAAACATTTTTAAAGAATACTTTGCGGACTCCATCTACAGAGCCCCTAAGTGCCAGAAGAGCAGAATCCGCCCCGCAAGAGACCACATTTTGGAAATAACACCTCTTTGGCAATTTATTTGCAAATGTAGATAAACTTTTGACTCCATGAGTGTTTTCAAGAAAAAAGCAGCAAAGGATGTTGCGGAGTGAAAATTGAAAATCTACCAATGTAGTGCCTGTACACTGTAGTGTCCAGTGCATTGGTATTTTTCCCAACAAAATCTTTTTTTTTTTTTTTAAGGACCAAATCACATATCAAGTGATATCAAGTGATACTCAAATATCAAGTACCCAGCTCAGATTTCAGGTCTCATGTTGAAGGCATGCAACCTGTAAGTGGGCTCTCAAAGCTATAGAAATGGCAAACATGCGGATGCTAAATGTGGTTTAGGCACACTGTGAGGCTCAGAAGGAAGGGGAAATTTGGATTTGGGAGCACAAGTTTTGCTGGATTTCTTTTAGGGAAAAAGGGGGGGGGGGTAATTAACACATTTATCCTATGCTCTACACAGAGCACTTACATTGGAGTTTCCATCTATATCTCCAAAATACATGATTCAAATGAAACTCCGGTAGGATTCATTCATTACTGAGGCAGCAGAATTACGCTGGATTCTGTCTAGCCTCTGTTTAGCAGGGTCTGTTCTTTCAAAAGGTGCACAAACTTTGGTTGACCACGCTTTTGTGCACACCTAAAAAGAAGAGTAAAAAGACTGACCCCTCTGGATCATAGGCCAGACAGTAAATTTTTCATCAGTAATTTTGTCTGAATCACGTTTTTCAGAGATTTATAAGTAACCTCGATGTAAGTGCTCGCGACAAATGTGAGTTGAGCCTTACTGCAATATTTTAGAGGCAGAATGAACTTAACAGCAGTTCAAGAATTGGTTTTATTTATTTATCTTTTTACGCCATTCATCATGCAGTATTAGGGAAAAGGTGGCTTTTTTCTTCGGGTCACTACGATTACAGAGACACCATATTTATATTGTTTTTTTTAATCTTTGGCTACTACCACACTTAAAACACTTTTTTCAAACTAAAGTTTTTTGCATCATGTTTTGAAGGATATAGCTTTTCTTATTTTTCTGCTGACAGTCGTGTAAAAGCTTGTTTTTGCGGGATGAGTTGGAGTTTTTATTGTTACCATTTTTGGGCACAATTTTTTCCGCTTTTTGGGAAGCAAAGTGAACAAAAAACAGCAATTCAGGATTTTTTTTCTTTAAGCCATTCACAGTGTAGGAAAAGTTATGACAGCTTTATTCTTTGGGTCATGATTACAGTGATACCACATTTATATAATTTTAGTTGTTTTTTTGTGTAAAAGAAGCAAAACATTTTTTATTACAAAAATAAAAATAGTTTTTTTGCATGGCCATATTCTGACAGCTAAAGCTATTTTTTTTCGCTGACAGCTGTAATTTTTGCAGGACAAGATGATGTTTTCAGGGATACTATTCCTATTTACATACAACACTTTTTGATCACATTTTACTCCACTTTGTTGGTTGTATGATGAAAAAATATAGTTTTGCTATTTTTTGTTTTTTATAGATCAGGTTGTTAAGTATGCGGCGATACCAAATATATGTACTTTTCTACAGTTTTTTATTTTTTACTTATTTTTTACTTAGTCCCTCTATGGGACTTGAACTTTTGTTACTCTGATCTCTAGTATAATGCTTGCAATACACATGTACTGCAAAGCATTTAACCTGTCAGTGTGACACTGACAGAACAAATGTTAGACTATGCTCCTGGCATAATCTAACAGGCCACCGTAGGTTACATACCCGGAGGTTATTACTTGAACTCAAGTTGCCAATTCAACCATCGTCAGCCTGCGATTACATTGTGGGGGTGCAGATCGGTAGGGGTGCAGATCGGTTGGGAGAGGGATCGCCATGACGTACCTGTACATCCATTTGTGGGAAGGGGTATGTTATATGTCGGGAAGGGGTTAAAATTATAGTTAGATTGTACTCGCCTTACCCCGATCATAAAAAAGGAGGAGAAAAATTATTCAGCTCATGCTGCTATAGGCCAGCAATCACACTGAGCACAGAAGCACATTGGAGAGTCAATCCACTCAGAAGGTTCCAAGGTAGCAGGGGATACAGCACACATGAATAGATTAACAATTGTTGAATAAACATTATTTTTAAAACATCTTAATCAATGTATATTCAAAAAAAAGATTAGGTAAAAGGTCTATAAGAGATGAGAATCATGAATATACACTGATGGAGGTTTTAACAATTCTGGATTAAACATTGATTTTATCTACTCGTGTGCTGGTCCCCTACTCTGTTGATGTGAACATGAGGAGCTGCTGAGCTCAGTGATTGCCTGCAGCAGTGAAATGCTCTGCTGTCGTGATATCACTGCTGCAGCTAGTGAACAGCCAGGAGCAGTGGTGGGGAGCCAGCGCTGGACCAGGGGAGGGAGATTACCATCTGATTTTATCCTACTGCTTTCCTGGGGCTAAGAGATACATATTTCCACAGTTTTGCAGGGGTCAGAGCTAAAATCTCTGTCTGGGAAGCGTGGTCTTTTTACCATGCATCGCATAGTAAACTGGTGTAGGAAAATTATCGAAGCTCTACTGAGCAGGTAGCGATAGACATGACTGTAATAAACTGATTTACGGAGTTGATTGTGCTAACTATTACTATATAGGGTAACTTGGAAAATGTAGAATTTACTACATAAACCACCCACTCACCTTTCCAAAAGAGCCCTGCCCCAGGACCTTAAGCAGGACAAAGTGTGACTGATCGGCCTTCTCTGAGCCCTCCTTCACATGGTGTGTAATGGGGATTTCCTTCACTACCACCTCATCCTGTTAAGAAGAACACAAAAAACGCATTGCAAAATATTATTATGTATGCTATAAAGAATAAAAGCAATAAACATAATAAGTTTGTATAGCTTTTGCAGTAATTTAGACTATTCTTCGCCAAACCCATTTAAAAAAAAAAAAAAAAAAACCCACATTTTTCTACATACTTGTTTGCTAGTGCTACGAAACGAGAACAAAAAACCTAACAGTTGTAGAAGCATTATAACAATAATGATGCCTACTTAAACTTTGATGCTGATGTCAAAAACTAAAAAAAAAAATAAAAAAATTATCAAACTGTGCATTTAGACAGCTTACACCCCTTCCCAACTCGCAGGAAGTGGTAAAGGCATTAGACCGAACACCATCTGAATGCATCATCGTATGCCATAATAAAAAAGGCCATCATATGTGCTATTCTATAATGTACCAATGCCTAGAACATGCTATACCTAATGCCTACTGACCAATTCGCCCAGGTGTCCTGTATCTGGCAGAGGAGGACATCGAGTTTTGTCTCTGTGTTTTTTCTGTATCCAAAGAGAAAACAAAGTCCTAAATCCAGGAATCCGAACCTCCTTCTCCATGGGGCTTAATGCCCACATAGAGAGGAAGGCAGTGGAATGCTGAAGTATGAGCTCCTGGACTACTAAACCCAACTGATGATATCGGCTGCCTATCTGCAGAAACTGAAAGCAATGAGCGGTACAGCTATTAAACTTCCTCTACATTAACCTCAAAACCAAAATACATTGTGAACCAATGGGAAGGACACAAAACGTCGAGCACCTCCTCCATTACTAAAGGGAAGCAGCAACACCTCAATGTAAAATGTAAGATTTAGAAAGGATGTCCCCCAAAGCGTAAAAACAAATTGCCATAGATCAGTAAATCAGAAGACTTAGACGTTAGAGCTTGCTTACAGAGATAGTGCTATTCTTTACCATTGCTCGGCAGAAGCCATTTTTACAGTAGTAGAGCCATATTGGCTATAATTTTGAAATCTGCCATTGTGCCGGCAAGTAAGTTATTGACAAGGTGTCAGCTTTACCATCAGTTTCCAAGATGTAGGGAGCTGTAACTTATCACTTTTGCAAAAAAAGTAAAAAAAAAAAAACAATATCTCAATATATTAAAGAATGCCCATCACCAATCTGGGGCTGCCCTTTTTATTTAATAAATGAGTGGGCAAGCCCAGACTGATGATCGGTACCAATTAAGTACTACAAACATAATTAATAAATGTCTGCTGCTGCAACTTCAGATTCCCTACTCACATGAACTTTTTTCCATTTTGGGTGGTGAAAATGTTATATTCAGCTTTGACACTCTCTCTGACATTTCACTCTAAGTTTAGGTACCCGTTCGTTGGTCCCGTCGGGCTTATGTCTGAACCCACTGCAAAACTTAGGCGTATGCGCCGATGGGGCCATAGACCAAGACTGGAACCCACAATATCAGACGTACCACTCCTGGCCTTAGGTCTACAAATTTAAAGGAAAGAAAGGATTTAACTTTCATAAAAAAAATACCTTGATCAAACTGTGCACCAAGCACCCCAGTTTTATAACTGCTTGTTATTTGTATTTGCACGTAGCAATAGTAACTCACAGCAGCCTGCACCTGAGTATTCATTTCAATTTGCTTGTCAATGTATACTGTGAATTTTGGGTAAGAGACAACATTCATACTTGGTTGAAAACTGCTTCCCCCATCGGTCCAAGCCGGTTTCTAAAAAGAGGTCACCTTGTTGCAGGCAGATGGGCGTTTATAATGATCAGACTGTGAAAAGGTTTTTTTGGTTTTTGTTTTTTTAATTTCAACACTGGAGTGGTGCCACTAATCTAAGTTCCCTGACCCTGCTATTATATTCACCAGCCGCCATCTTCAGCTCTTCCCGGCTCCAGTCACATGCCGCCATCTTGTGACCACAACTTCTGACTGTCCAAAAGTCAGAGGTAATGGTCTCCAGCTCTCAGTGTAAAGCCCCCGTCTCGCATAGCGAGCTCGCTAGCAAGATCGCTGCTGTGTCACGGTTTTGGTGACCTCACCAGTGATGTCTCTATGTGTGACACTTTGCAGCGATCAGGCCCCTGCTGTGAGGTCGCTGATCGCTGCAAAGTGTCCTGGACCATTTTTTGGTCGTTGCCCTCCCGCTGGTCAGCACACATCGCTGTGACCAGCGGGAGCAGCGATCAGGCTGGTAACCATGATAAACATCGGGTTACTAGGGGCACACGCGCACCTAGTAACCCGTTGTTTATCATGGTTATGAGCCTGCTAAAGTGAGCGGTAACCTCCCGCTCACTGTAGCAGAGTGGTAACAATGATAAACAACGGGTTACTAGGTGCGCGTGTGCCCCTAGTAACCCGATGTTTATCATGGTTACCAGCCTGCTCCTGCTTCAGCAGCAGGCTGGTAACCAGGAGCAGGACATCGTGGAAAGATTCTTTCCACGATGTCGCTGCTTCCCTGATCGTTGGTGAGCCTGCCTGTTTGACAGCTCGCCAGCGACCACATAGCGACGCAGCAACGATCCCTGACAGGTCATATCGTTGTCGGGATCGTTGCAGCGTCGCTAAGTGTGACGGGGCCTTTAGTCTAGGAGAACTCCATTCTGGCTCTGATAGACTAACATTGAGAAGTGACTTTCAGCTCGCCCAACAAACACTGGAGCGATCCGGCTGGTCACAAACTGCAGAAGACGACCGGAGTGGCACAGATAACAGGTGAAGACAGTGGCTAGTAAGTATACTACAAGGGCAGGGAACTTAGATTAGTAACAGCACCAGTGATGCTTTGAATCTTTCCCACAAACCTAGATATTAACTTGTCAGTGTAACTTGTATTTTATTCATTTAAACCCATACCACTTGTTAAGTGGGCGGTCCTACTGTGACTGACAACCAACTCTATATGGACACATAGCCTCATTCTTGTATATGCGCCCACGATGCAGAAATGATGCATATTTTTTCCGCTTCTCCCTGGCAGGAAAAAAGCATGTGGATTTTACATGCGTTTTTCCCCGCCAGGTAGAAGAGTTTGTCAAGCATCTTTGCATGCATTTCTGCATGAGGGTTATCAAGCAGAGATTTTAGCATCACTTGGAAAAGTACTTGACAACTCGGTCACACTATATAAATCCATGCAACAGGCATGGATTTATATAGTGTGACCAAGTAATCGTTAAAAAAAAAAAAAAGAATAAAAAATAGTAAAAAATAAAGATTATACTTACCTTCCGATGGCCCCCGGTGTTTTCTCTGCTGCGTCTTGTCCGTTGTATGGGTTGCGGTGGGGTGAAAGGACCTGCTATGACGTCATTGAGTCATGTGACAGGTCAGCAGTCGCGTGACCTGTCACATGACTCAATGACGTCATGGCAGGTCCTTTCACACCACTGCGACCCATACAACAGACCTGACGAAGCGGAGAAAACACCGGGGGCCATCGGAAGGTAAGTATAATCTTTATTTTTTTATTTTAAATTCTTTTTTTAACAGGTACTATGGTACCTGGGTCTGGAGGAGAGTCTCCTCTTCTCCAAACCCGGGTACCATCCGCACATAGAATCACATAATATTCGTATCTGCAAATGTGCTGACACGGATAATACGAGTTTCAATGCAAGTCAATGGCGGCAATTACGCTGCGTATCCGCAAAATTATTGGACATGCTGCGCATTTTTCCGCAATGATAATCCGCAGCGGAAATTTCCGCAGCATGTGCAGAGCACATGCGGATTATCATTGGGGACCATGGGGCACATATTAGCAAGCATTTAAGTGTTTTTGCTGTTGAAATTCCGCGGCAAAAACGCTTGACAAACGAATAGTGGGCACGCAGCCTGACTGTCAGTCACGGAGTCAGAATTCCTATTTGATTATAAAGCGTGAGCAGAGATTTATAGGAATAAAAACAATTGGGATCATTTTCACAAATCATACATTAATCTGCTTTATATCAAACTGCTTGCAGATTGTGCAGAATTTCCAATGTGAAAGGTCGACTTTAAATATGACCTTAGCCCTTTACAAACATATGCAGCTGTGAAAAAGTCAGTTCCAACATATTACATAATAGCCACATAATAAGCCATCTTAAAATGATTATTAAAAAATGTTGATCTTTAAACAGCCGTGTATAATTCAAACTAAATGCTTGTGTAGAGTTTCTTCTACACTGCACACACAAGAAGCTTGGCGTGTCCGATGAAGTACATTCACATAAGAAAGAAAATTAGGCATAAATGACCCAGAAAGTGGCTCTGGGTCCCATAACAAATTTCCTCAGTGCCAAGTACGAAACTAAACAGGAATGGAGCAAACCTATTAACTAGCATTGTATTAAACGGACCTCCCATACCCACTACTATAACTGTACAATACTGAGCAGGTCAGAAAACACAGAATTATGGAAAGGTATAGAGGTGAAAGAAGGATACTCCTATTATATTCACAAGCAGCACAGAACATAGAACTTGCCTCTTTCATCTTGGTTTTTGGACGGAATATCTGTTTCAACATTTTTGGTTTGGTGTTTTAAGTCATCGCTATTCTCCTGTATTGCCACTCTCTTGCAGTGTAGGGTGCAGTGTGAAAGGGCACGGAAGTAAGGTGGGTGTTTGTAAAGGGTATAAAGGGGATATGCTTCAGCCTAGGAACAAGAAATGAAGAAAAAAAGGGAAATATTGCAATTTCCTCAGTAAAAGCAGAAACAACAGAGCAGGCGTACAACTGGGTGTGAAAGCAGGAGGTTGTGATGAAAATTAATAAAACACAGAGGTCAGAAATACTGAGTACAAAGGAGTAAGAAAGGTACAGAAAAAGTTTGTGGTTGATTGAAAATCTCATTGGTCACTGGCTGCCACATTAATGCAATTTCCAGCTCAGTACTAAAAGCTATGAAGGTCGATCATTTGTACATTCCTACCTGAAGTCTGCAAACTGTCATAAAGACAAAGAAGGGAAAATGTTTACAGGACAAATCCTGGGTAATCCTAGAGAAAAAGTATGACGTCGGCCCAAGACAAATGTGAAGACAGACGGTAAATAGGAAAAAATAATAATAATGCAGGACTCATGCATATGTGCCTTTCATGCCATCCTCTGGGCACCCTTCATGAGCTAAACTGGAAATCCACTGACCACATTTTCCTTCCACTGGGCAGAGATGGCTTGACTATGTATTACATGAAGGGCAATTCACATGAATGTCCGGAGTATAAACCTCGCTTAAAGGGAATGTCACCAGGTATTTACAACCTCATTTGAAAGAAGCATGATGTAGGGACAGAGACCCTGATCGTATTAGAACAAAAATAATATACAAGTTCAATTCACCCCCCTCTTTCAATCATTAAAAATGAAGAAATAAAAAAATACACGTGTGGTAATTTTACCCTTACTTTAATTTACCCTAACAAAAATTATTTGGGTTTATTTATTTCCGGTTATTTCCTGTATAGGTATGGCACATAATATATAATAGAATATAAAATATATAATAATATACATATAATATATTGCAATCTGTATCTATTGCTCAACTTGGCTTTTTTTCTGTGCAATTTATAATCACCATTGTATACAGAAAAATATATTTTTTTTTTTACATTTACATATTTATGTTTTTTAATTCATGTTCTATGTATATTCTGTCTACATGGAGCATCAAGGTAACTAGTGATAATGTTGAGACTTCCTCGGTATGGGAAAGACTGATACATGCATACTGATTGGGGTCACACCCAGTTGGTTGTAGCATTCTCATTCCAAACAATTAAATGTCTTATATATTCCTTGTTTGCTCTATCTAGACAGGTTTTGGACCTTGAAGAGGGCACTACACGTGTCGAAATGCGTAGTCCAGGGGGTCTCTGCATCTATATTGTTCTGCTGTGTGGACTATGGATATGTTTTAATGGAATTTGAATAAAAGTCGTTTATTATGATCACCACTGGAGGAATAGCTGGAGAAACGTCTTGTAAATCTTCACATTGGATTGGGTTTGTTCCAACCTCTACTTCGTGCTCATTCGCTCCATGGGGAGGATTACCCACATAAGGAGGTGAGCTGACTTGCATTTAGTATGTATGTATGTATGTATATATATATATATATATGTATATGTATGTATGTACAGACAGACAGACCAAAAGTTTGGACACACCTTCTCATTTAAAGATTTTTCTCTATTTTCTTGACTTTGAAAATTGTACATTCACACTGAAGGCATCAAAACTATGAATTAACACATGTGGAATTATATACTTAACAAAAAAGTGTGAAACAACTGAAAATATGTCTTATATTCTAGGTTCTTCAAAGTAGCCACCTTTTGCTTTGATGACTGCTTTGCACACTCTTGGCATTCTCTTGATGGGCTTCAAAAGGTAGTCACCGGAAATGGTCTTCCAACAATCTTGAAGGAGTTCCCAGAGATGCTTAGCATTTGTTGGCCCTTTTGCCTTCACTCTGGGGTCCAGCTCACCCCAAACCATCTCGATTGGGTTCAGGTCTGGTGACTGTGGAGGCCAGGTCATCTGGCGTAGCACCCCATCACTCTCCTTCTTGGTCAAATAGCCCTTACACAGCATGGAGGTGTGTTTGGGGTCATTGTCCTGTTGAAAAATAAATGATGGTCCAACTAAACGCAAACTGGATGGAATAGCATGCCGCTGCAAGATGCTGTGGTAGCCATGCTGGTTCAGTATGCCTTCAATTTTGAATAAATCCCCAACAGTGTCACCAGCAAAGCACCCTCACACCATCACACCTCCTCCTCCATGCTTCACGGTGGGAACCAGGCATGTAGAGTCCATCCGTTCACCTTTTCTGCGTCGCACAAAGACACGGTGGTTGGAACCAAAGATCTCAAATTTGGACTCATCAGACCAAAGCACAGATTTCCACTGGTCTAATGTCCATTCCTTGTGTTCTTTAGCCCAAACAAGTCTCTTCTGCTTGTTGCCTGTCCTTAGCAGTGGTTTCCTAGCTACTATTTTACCATGAAGGTCTGCTGCACAAAGTCTCCTCTTAACAGTTGTTGAAGAGAGGAGTCTGCTGCTAGAACTCTGTGTGGCATTGACCTGGTCTCTAATCTGAGCTGCTGTTAACCTGCGATTTCTGAGGCTGGTGACTCGGATAAACTTATCCTCAGAAGCAGAGGTGACTCTTGGTCTTCCTTTCCTGGGGTGGTCCACATGTGAGCCAGTTTCTTTGTAGCGCTTGATGGTTTTTGCAACTGCACTTGGGGACACTTTCAAAGTTAGCCCAATTTTTCGCACTGACTGACCTTCATTTCTTAAAGTAATGATGGCCACTCGTTTTTCTTTACTTAGCTGCTTTTTTCTTGCCATAATACAAATTCTAACAGACTATTCAGTAGGACTATCACAGCTGTGTATCCACCAGACTTCTGCACAACACAACTGATGCTCCCAACCCCATTTATAAGGCAAGAAAGCCCACTTGTTAAACCTGACAGGGCACACCTGTGAAGTGAAAACCATTTCCGGTGACTACCTCTTGAAGATCATCAAGAGAATGCCAAGAGTGTGCAAAGCAGTCATCAAAGCAAAAAGGTGGCTACTTTGAAGAACCTAGAATATAAGACATTTTCAGTTGTTTCACACTTTTTTGTTAAGTACATAATTCCACGTGTTAATTCATAGTTTTGATGCCTTTCGTGTGAATGTACAATTTTCATAGTCCTGAAAATACTGAAAAATCTTTAAATGAGAAGGTGTGTCCAAACTTTTGGTCTGTACTATAATATATATATATATTTTTTTTAATTCCTCGTCGCTTTACATGTTTGAAAGGGGTATACATAGCAAACAAGTAGTACAATAATTTGAACAAAAACGAGTCAGCGACTGGTACAGGAGGAGAGAGGATCCGGCCCGCAAGGGCTCACAGTCTACAAGGAATGGGTGAGGATACAGTAGGTGAGGGTAGAGCTGGTTGTGCAGCAATGTAGTGCATCGGTGGTTGCTGCAGGTTGTAGGCTTTTAGGAAGAGGTAGGTCTTCAGGTTCCTTTTGAAGATTTCCACGGTCGGCGAGAGTCTGATGTGTTGGGGTAGAGAGTTCCAGAGTAGGGGGGATGCACGGGAGAAATCTTGTATGCGATTGTGGGAAGAGGAGATAAGAGGGGAGTAGAGCAGGAGATCTTGTGAGGGTTGGAGGTTGCATGCAGGTAAGTACCGGGAGACTAGGTCAGAGGTGTATGGAGGAGACAGGCTGTGGATGGCTTTATATGCCATGCTTAGGGTTTTGAACTGGAGTCTCTGGGCAAAGGGGAGCCAGTGAAGGGATTGACAGAGGAAAATAGGAAAGGGTTCTTTACAGTCAGAGCAGTCAGACTGTGGAATGCCCTACCAGAAGAGGTAGTAATGGCAGACATTAGGGCCATGATCACACGCTGAGTATTGGGTGAGCTTTTTACCTCAGTATTTGTAAGCCAGAACAAGGAGTGGAACAATCAGTGAAAGTATAATAGAAACACATCACCACTTCTGCATATTTTTACCCACCCCTGGCTTTGACTTACAAATAAGGAGGTAAAAAGACTCAAATACTCCATGTGTGTTCGTGGCCCAACAGTTTTTTTTTTTTTATAAGAGCAGCTGGATGCTTCTCACAACAAAATGCATTGTGGGTTATAAATCTACGGATAAAAAAAAATGTGGAGAAAGGTTGAACTTGACGGACCAGAGTCTTTTTTTCAACCCATATAACTCCATAATATCACACACAGGCCACTATATACAGTGGGGAATAAAAGTATTTAGTCAGCCACCAATTGTGCAAGTTCTCCCACTTAAAAAGATGAGAGAGGTCTGTAATTAACATCATAGGTAGACCTCAACTATGAGATACAAAATGAGAAAACAAATCCTGAAAATCACATTGTCTGATTTGTAAAGAATTTATTTTCAAATTTTGGTGGAAAATAAGTATTTGGTCAATTACAAAAGTTCATCTCAATACTTTGTTATATATCCTTTGTTGGCAATGACAGAGGTCAAACGTTTTCTGTAAGTCTTCACAAGGTTGGCACACACTCTTGCTGGTATGTTGGCCCATTCCTCCATGCAGATCTCCTCTAGAGCATTGATGTTTTAGGGCTGTCGCTGGGCAACACGGACTTTCAACTCCCTCCAAAGGTTTTCTATAGGGTTTAGATCTGAAGACTAGCTAGGCCACTGCAGGACCTTGAAATGCTTCTTATGAAGCCACTCCTTCGTTGCCTTGGCGGTGTGCTTGGGATCAATGTCATGCTGAAAGACCCAGCCACGTTTCATCTTCAATGCCCTTGCTGATGGAAGGAGGCTTGCACTCAAAATCTCACGATACATGGCCCCATTCATTCTTTCATGTACATAGATCATTCATCCTGGTCCCTTGGCAGAGTAACAGCCCCAAAGCATGATGTTGCCACCCCCATGCTTCACAGTAGGTATGGTGTTCTTTGGATGCAACTCCGCATTCTTTCTCCTCCAAACATGACGAGTTGTGTTTCTACCAAACATTTCTACTTTGGTTTCATCTGACCATATGACATTCTCCCAATACTCTTCTGAGTCATCCAAATGCTCTCTAGCAAACTTCAGATGGACCCGGACATGTAATGGCTTAAGCAGGGGGACACGTCTGGCACTGCAGGATCTGAGTCCCTGCCGGCATAGTGTGTTACTGATGGTAGCCTGTGTAACGTTAGTCCCAGCTCTCTGCAGGTCATTCACTAGGTCCCCCCCCCCCCCGTGTGGTTCTGGGATTTTTGCTCACTGTTCTTGAGATCATTTTGACCCCACGAGGTGAGATCTTGTGTGGAGCCCCAGATCAAGGGAGATTATCAGTGGTCTTGTATGTCTTCCATTTTCTAATTATTGCTCCTACAGTTGATTTCTTCACACCAAGCTGCTTGCCTATTGCAGAGTCAGTCTTTCCAGCCTGGTGCAGGGCTACAATTTTGTTTCTGGTGTCCTTCGACAGCTCTTTGGTCTTTACCATAGTGAAGTTGGGAGTGTGACTGTTTGAGGTTGCGGACTGGTGCATTTTATACTGATAACAAGTTCAAACAGGTGCCAGTACTACAGGTAATGAGTGGAGGACAGAGGAGCCTCTTAAAGAAGAATTTACAGGTTTATGAAAGCCAGAAATCTTGCTTGTTTGTAATTGACCAAATACTTATTTTCCACCAAAATTTGAAAAAAAAATTCTTTCCAAATCAAACAATGTGATTTTCAGGATTTGTTTTTTCATTCCGTCTCTCATAGTTGAGGTCTCTACCTATGATGTCAATTACAGGCCTCTCATCTTTTTAAGTGGGAGAAATTGCACAATTGGTGGCTGACTAAATACTTTTCTCCCCACTGTACGGCATGAGCCCCGACATAGCCACTTTAAATACAGAATGATCCCACACACATTCACGCATTTAAAATACACAAAAAAAATTATATACATACATACATACATATACACATACACATACACACACACTTGAAAAATTGTTTGCCCCTTCCTGATTTCTTATTCTTTTGTATGTTTGTCACACTTAAATATTTCAGATCACAAAACAAATTTAAAATATTAGGCAAAGATAACACAAGTAAACACAAAATGCAGTTATTAAAATGAATGTCTTTATTATTAAGGGAAAGAGGAATCCAAACTTACAGGGCCCTGTGTGAAAATGTGATTGCCCCCTAAACTTAAAAACTGGTTGGACCACCCTTAGGAGCAACAACTGCAATCAAGTGTTTGCGAAAACTGGCAATGAGTCTTTTACAACGCTCTAGAGGAATTTTGGCCCACTCATCTTTGCAAAATTGTTGCAATTCTGTCACATTGGAGGGTTTCCAAGCATGAACAGTCTTTTTAAGGTCATGCTACAGGATCTCAATCGGATTAAGGTCAGGACTTCGATTAGGCCACTCCAAAGTCTTAATTTTGTTTTTCTTAAGCCATTCAGAGGTGGACTTGGTGTGTTTTAGATCATTGTCCTGCTGCATAAGTGCAAGTGCGCTTCAGCTTGAGGTCACAAACAGATTGCCGGAAATTCTCCTTCAGGATTTTTTTAGTAGACAGCAGAATTCATGGTTCCATTTACCACAACAAGTCTTTCAAGTCCTGAAGCAGAAAAATAACCTCCGACCATCACACTACCACCACATTTTATTCTTGGTATGATGTTCCTTATCTAAAATGCGGTTACTTGCACGCCATATGTAATGGGACATACACCTTCTAAAAATTAAACTTGTGTCTCGTCAGTCCACAGAGTATTCTCATCAAAATGTTTTCTGGCAAAACTGAGACAAGCCTTTATGTTCTTTTTGCTCAGCAGTGGTTTTTCGTCTTGGATCGCTGCCATGCATGCCATTTTTGCCCAGTCTCTTTCTTATGGTGGAGTCATGAACACTGACCTTAACTGAGGCAAATGAAACCTGTAGTTCTTTGTGGGGTCTTTTGTGACCTCTTGGATGAGTCGTCACTGTGCTCTTGGGGTAATTTTGGTCGGTCGGCGACTCTTGGGAAGGTTCACCATTGTTCCATGTTTTCACTATTTGTTGATAATGGATAGTGGATCGCTGGAGTCCCAAAGCTTTATAAATGGCTTTATAACTTTTTCCAGACTAATAGATTTCAATTACTTTGTTTCTCATTTTCTATGGATTGCAGCATTATGTCTAGCTTTTGAGGATCTTTTGGTCTATTACACGTTGTCAGGCAGGTCCTATTTAAGGTTTTTTTTGATTGAGAACAGGTGTGGCAGTAATCAGGCCCTTGTGGCTAGGGAAATTGAACTCAGCTTCCCAAAGATGTGATAAACCGTTAATTTATGTTTTAAGGGGGGAGGAGTCAATCACTTTTTCACACAGGGCCCTGTAGGTTTGGATTTCCTTTTCCCTTAATAAAAAAGATCTTCATTTAAAAACTGCATTTTGTGCTATATTTGTCTAATATTTAAATTTGTTTTATGATCTGAAACATTTAATTGTAACAAACATACAAGAGAATAAGAAATCAGGAAGGGGCAAAGACTTTCACTCCGCTGTATATGCACACATATATATATTTTACATACATACATTTATATACATACACACATTTAAAAATATAAAATGCAACACTTTTGTTTTTGCTCCCATTTTTCATGAGCTGATGATCTAAGACTTTCTCTATGTACACAAAAGGCTATTTTCTCTCAAATATGGTTCACAAATTTGTCTAAATCTGTGTTAGTGAACACTCTCCTTTGCCGAGAAAATCCATCCATCTCACAAGTGTGGCATATCAAGATGCTGATTAGACAGTGGTGTAGTGATGTCCTAGAGTCTGCTGTCTCATTTGCACACGCTGAATGGTGGAAGAATGAGCCGGTGCCCCCCTCCTCCAGCATTGAATCCCTCGCTATCTACATCCTGAGGACGCAGACAGCAGTGTTTTCTGCTCTTCGGCCCTCTTGGTCCGCGGGCTGGACTTTGCCAATGTCTTCCCCAAACTAACAGCATGTTTATTAAGGTGCTTTAATGCTGATTAAATCCTTACCTTTCCTATAATAATACATTTTACTGTTTTGGAGAAATCCATACTTGAAATTGTATGGTAATGAGTTACAAGTGCAGTGGGGTGGGCACTGCACTTATAGCTGTCCTGCCTCTCTCCCGATTCCCCACCCCTTGCCTGCCTCCTGACGCTGACTGACAGGCACTCGTGCATACCTCCAAACTTTTTCAAATGAACCATGTGGCGCACATTGTGCACCATGGCAAATTCCGATCAAGCCCTTAGTCACACCCATTTACCATTTTATTCAACCCTGGCAGGCGGAGATGTCAGAAGCTGCGGTGGCAGTGAAAGTCATTCAGCAGACGCCTGGGACTGCCAGGCGTAGACCCAAATTTGTGACGGTCTGCTGTATCTGGCATGGTTCGAACTAGAGATAAGCGGATCGATAAACAGGACTCTGGTCCAGAGTCCAGGTCAGTGGTACATGGCAGTTGGAAGGGAGGCCGGCAAAGCTCTTACCTTCCACTGTCCCCGGCGCGGCTTTTGATGAGCCAGGTCTGGCGCAACATCATCTGTGCGTCATGTTCATCTCTACTTGGGACCTATGGATTTATTTTTTATTTATTCATTCATAGATGTAGCAGACAGAAACGATTCATTTTACATAAGCTTCACTACAGGAGATCTTTCTTTTTAGTGTCTAAGTCAGTGTTCACACGTAACACAAAATATGCGTTTTTTTTTCCCGTAAGTGCCTGCAGCAACAACACAAAAACAATCTTCTAAGGTTATTGAAAAAAAAAAAAAAAAATCAATCACAATTTTTAATCAGAATAAATAATCTGATCGCTATGTTGTACGGATTGCTGCAATTACAGGGAGACCAAATATGCCCATATCATTTGCGGATTTGTGATGTTTATTATTTTTTAAAACAAAGTGCATGAAAACGGTCATTATAACACATGCGGATTGTACATGCGTCTTTCCTGCCAGGGACATGCGGATGTGAAGCGTTCTTCACATGCATTTCCGCATGCGGGTTGACAAGCGCTTTCCAAGTGATTTTAGCATCACTTGGAAAGTGCTTGACAACTTGGTCACACTATATAAATCCATGCAAACGGCATGGATTCATATAGTGTGACCGAAAGAATGGTAAAAAAATAAATATATACTTACCTTCTGATGGCCCCCGGTGTCCTTGTTTTGGTTTGCCGGCAGCTCACGGTAGACTAAAGGACCTGCTGACGTCAGCGGTCGCGTGACCAGTCACATAACTAAATGTCGTCACCGCAGGTCCTTGAGTCCCTTGCGAGCTGCCGGCAAACCAAAACAAGGACACCGGGGGCCATCAGAAGGTAATTATATTTATTTATTTATTTTTTTTACAGGTACTATGGTACCCGGGTCTGGAGGAGAGTCTCCTCTTCTCCAAACCCGGGTACCATCCGCACATTGAAAGGCATGGAATCCGCATCTACATATGCAGTGATGCGGATTCCATGCGTTCCAATGCAAGTCAATGGCGGCGAAAACGCCACGCTTCCGCAAATTAAATGCTAGTGCTGCACATTTTTCCGCAATGATAATCCGCAGCGGAAATTTCCGCAGCATATGCACAGCACATGGGGATTATCATTGGGGAACATGGTAGATCTTTTACCAAGCGTTTTTTAAGTGTTTCTGCAGCGGAATTGCTGCTGCGGAAACGCTTAAAAACGCATAGTGGGCACACAGCCTTAGAGATCTGCAATTGCAGTGTCTTACCACTCCACTTGCAACTTACTAGCAGAAAATTTTAATTGGATTTCTCTAAAACTGCAAAACAGATTTCTACAAGGAACATTAAAGAGTTAATCAGCATTAGGCTGAGTTCACACGATGCGTTTTTCATGCGTTTCCGCGGCGTTTTTGCAGTTGCGTAAACGCCGCGGAAACGCATGAAAAACGCATGGTAGAAGGGCAGCAATGTTCCCCAATTGAAATCCGCATGTGCTGTGCCCATGATGCGGATTTTTCCGCAGGGTAAACGCTGCGCTCAAAAATCCGCAGCATGTCAATTAATTTTGCGGAAACGCTGCTTTTTTGGCGCCATTGACTTGCATTAGACCGCATGGAATCTGCATCACTGTATATGTTGATGCGCTTTTCATGCGGTCTAATGTGCAGATGGTACCCGGGTGTGGATGAGAGGACTCTCATCCAGACCCAGGTACCATTAAAAAAAAAAGAATAAAATAAAAAATATATACATACTCACCTTCTGACGGCCCGCGCAGCGCTCCTGCTTGGTTCCCCGCACCTCGCGGTTGAATGAAGAAAGACCTTCGCTGACGTCAGAGTCATGGGACCGAGCGAAGCAAGACACCAGGGGCCATCAGAGGGTAAAGTATATATTTATTTTTTGACATTCACACACTATATAAATCCATGCCGGCTGCATGGATTTATACAGTGTGAAGTTGACAAGCACTTTCCAAGTGATGCTAAAATCGCTTGGGAAGCGCTTGTCAACCCGCATGCAGAAATGAAAGTGAAGACCGCTTCATTTCCACATGTCCCTGGTAGGAAACCGCATGTACAATCCGCATGCGTTTTTTCCTGCCAGGGAGATGCAGAAATTCTCAGGAAAAAATCCTGAGCATTTCTGCATCGTGTGCACATACCCTTAAAACACCTTTAAATACACTGCTCAAAAAAATAAAGGGAACACTTAAACAGAATATAACTCCAAGTAAATCAAACTTCTGTGAAATCAAACTGTCCACTTAGGAAGCAACACTGATTGACAATCAATTTCACATGCTGTTGTGCAAATGGAATAGACAATAGATGGAAATTATTTGCAATTATCAAGATACACTCAAAGGAGTGGTTCTGCAGTTGGGGACCACAGACCACATCTCAGTACCAATGCTTTCTGGGTGATGTTTTGGTCACTTTTGAATGTTGGTTGTGCTTTCACACTCGTGGTAGCACGAGACGGACTCTACAACCCACAGAAGTTGCTCAGGTAGTGCTGCTCATCCAGGATGGCACATCAATGCGAGTTGTGGCAAGAAGGTTTGCGGTGTCTGTCAGCGTAGTGTCCAGAGGCTGGAGGTGCTACCAGGAGACAGGCTAGTACACCAGGAGATGTGGAGGGGGCCAAAGGAGGGCAACAACCCAGCAGCAGGACCACTACCTCCGCCTGTGTGCAAGGAGGAACAGGAGGAGCACTGCCAGAGCCCTGCAAAATGTGCATGTGTCTGCACAAACTGTTGGAAACTGACTCCATGAGGGTGGTATGAGGGCCCGACGTCCACAGATGGGGGTTGTGCTCACAGCCCAACACCGTGCAGGACACTTGGCATTTACCACAGAACACCAGGATTGGCAAAGTCGCCACTGGCGCCCTGTGCTCTTCACAGATGAAAGGAGGTTCACACTGAGCACATGTGACAGATGTGACAGTCTGGAGACGCCGTGGAGAGCGATCTGCTGCCTGCAACATCCTTCAGCATGACCGGTTTGGCAGTGGGTCAGTAATGGTGTGGGGTGGCATTTCTTTGGAGGGCCACACAGCCCTCCATGTGCTCACCAGAGGTAGCCTGACTGCCATTAGGTACCGAGATGAGATCCTCAGACCCCTTGTGAGACCATATTCTGGTGCGGTTGGCCCTGGGTTCCTCCTAATGCAGGACAATGCCAGACCTCATGTGGCTGGAGTGTGTCAGCAGTTCCTGCAAGATGAAGGCATTGAAGCTATGGACTGGCCCGATTGAGCACATCTTATTCATCATGTCTCGCTCCATCCACCAACGTCATGTTGCACCACAGACTGTCCAGGAGTTGGTGGATGCTTTAGTTCAGGTCTGGGAGGAGATCCCACAGGAGACCATCCGCAACCTCATCAGGAGCATGCCCAGGTGTTGTAGGGAGGTCATACAGGCACGTGGAGGCCACACACAATACTGACCCTCATTTTGACTTGTTTGAAGGACATTACATCAAAGTTGGATCAGCCTGTAGTGTGTTTTTCCACTTTAATTTTGGGGGCGACTCCAAATCCAGGCCTCAATTGGTTAATAAATTTGATTTTCATTGATGATTTTTGTGTGATTTTGTTGTCAGCACATTCAACTTTGTACAGAACAAAGTATTCAATGAGAATATTTCATTCATTCAGATCTAGGATGTGTTATTTGAGTGTTCCCTTTATTTTTTTGAGTAGTGTACATGCCATTAGTTATGAGTATAAAATTTTGATGACAGGTTCTCTTTAACCCCATTACGTTCAATGACCTATCACAGCATGATCGCTCAGGAGAAGCAGAAATATCAGCACCTCAGAGCTGCCCGAGTCTCACCGTGTGGTAAGCAGTACTGTACAGCCACATGTGGGGTATTGCCACGTTCAGCAGCAATTGTGAGACACATTTTGGTGCCATTTTTTACCAATTTCCCTGTGTGAAAATGTAAAACCTGGGGCTAAAACAAAATTTTTGTGGTAAAAAATTGATTATTTTTTCTTCACTGCCCAATGATATAAAATTCTGTGACACACCTGTGGTGTCAATATGATCACTGCACCCTTAGATGAATTAATTGAGAGGTGTAGTTTCTAAAATGGGGTAACTTATGGGGGATTCTGCTGTTCTGGCACCTCATAGGCTCAACCAATGTGACATGGCACACTCAAACCATTCCAGCAAAATCTGAATTCTAATATAGCGCTTCTTCACTTCTGAGCTTTGCACTGTGCTTGAAAAATAGTTTTCGAAGAGAAAGGGAGAAAAAGCGCGCTATGTGAAGGACCTGATAGGTAGATGTGACGGAAACAGCCAATAGGCCACTCACCTGTTGGAGTTGTGCACCCCAGCACAACTCCGGTTTTAGTGTGAAAATGGAAGGAGCAGGCACGTCTCACCGCAAGGTACAGGTAGCTTGGCACACCACGTGCCGTGTGCTGCAGACCGCCGCTCGTGCTCACCGCTTCCAGGTTCCAAAATTGCAGGCCACGTGTCCGCCCACAGATCACGTGACTCAGGATCAGATGTGCATCACCACAGGTCCTGAAAGTTAGGAGAGTGCAGCCCCCAACCGCAGGTCCTGAGTTGAGCAGCCAAAGGGGAATTTTATAGTGGGGGGGATTTGAGAATGATTAACTAGAAGCTGCTCCTGCCGCTAACCCCCAAAGGGGGACTGAAAGTGGTCAAATTAAATAATTTTAATTTATGTGTAGGTGATTTTTATGAAATTGATGTAGGCACTACAGATGTATTTTTGTATAACTGTTTACCAACATGCATTGCCATATTCTGTACCTTATCCAATGTGTTTTTGATACTTTGTATTCATGTGAAGGTGGCTTATGTGAAACCAATGTGGACACTTAGCACCAGCACATGAAGGGTTTCCTTTGTTTGGACCCAGGTTAACTAATTAGTATCAACCAATCATTGTGAATCTTTGTCTATATATATTTTATGTTTGTGCTCATACCCTTGTACTACCTGAGGAAGATAGTTTACTATCGAAACGGGTTGTGGAAAGGGCTCATTAAATTTATTTTTTAGCCCTAAAAAAAATTTCACCTCTAGTGTTCATTCGATTAGCACCCTATAGACCGCTTTTTTATTTAATTTGGATCAAAAATAGTTTTCAACCACACATGGGGTATTGGTGAACTCAGGAAAAATTGCACAACAAATATAAAGGTCCATTTTTTCTTGTTACCCTTGTGAAAATTAAATAATAGGGGCTAAAAGATCATTTTTGTGGGGAAAAAAATAGATTTCTTTACTTTCACGGTTCTACGTTATAAGCTTCTGTGAAGCACCTGAGTGTTCAAGGTACTCACTACACATCTAGATAGATTCCTTGTGGGGTCTAGTTTTGAAAATGGGGTCACTTGTGAGGTTTTTCCCACTGTTTAGGCTCATCAGAGGCGCTCCAAACATAACATGGTGTCCGCTCTCGATTCCAGACAATATTGCGTTCAGAAAGTCAAACGGTGCTCCTTCCCTTCCGAGCCCTGCCGTGCGCCCAAACAGTAGTTTTCCTCCACACATGGGGTACTGGCGTACTCCGTAGAAATTGCACAAGAATTTTTGGCGTTCATTTTCTCCTGATACCCTTTTGAAATTTTGTGTGAAAAAAAGTTAAATGTTCATTTTTTCCTTCCACATTGCCTCAGTTCATGTGAAGCACCAGAAAGGTTAATAAACTTCCTGAATGTGGTTTTGAGCACCTTGATGGGTGCAGTTTTTAGAGTGAGGTCACTTTGAGGGGTCTATATGACAGAAAATACCCAAAAGGTCACTTCAAATATAATGTGGTCCCTAAAAGAAAATTGTAAATTTTGTTGGAAAAATGAGAAATCGCTGGTCAACTTTTAACCCTTATAACTTCCGATCAAAAAATTGTGCTGATGTAAAGTAGACATGTGGAAAATATTATTTATTAACTATTGTGCGTGACACTTCTAAGGGCATAAAAATTAAAAATTTAAAAATTGTGAAATTTTCAACATTTTTGCAAAATTTCAGATTTTTTCACAAATAAACGCAAGTCTTATCGAAAAACTTTTACCACTACAATAAGTCAAGGAAAAAAAATCTCAGAATCAGTGGGATCTGCTGAAGCGTTCCAGAGTTATCTCAAAGTGACAGTGGTCAAATTTAAAAAAAAACAGGCCTGGTCATTAACCTACAAAGTGGCTCTGTCCTTAAGGGATTAAATGAAAAACAAAAAAAATCTATAGAGGTTTGATACAGTCATAATTGTACTGACATGAAGAATCATGGCAATTTGTTTTTTTTCTCAAAATTTCACCGCACTTGCACTTTCAGTACATTGAAAGTTAAAATGAATTGTGTCGTTCATTCAAATCTAAAACTTGTCCCACTAAAAAACAAGCTCTCATATGGCCATGCTGATGGAAAAATAAAATTATAGCGCCTAGAAAAAGAGAAGGAAAAAACATAAGTGCGAAAATTAACAAATCATTCAGTCTTTAAGTGGTTAATCAGTATAGATTTAGAGCACTTCCATTTATCACTATCTGACAATAGCTGCTCCCAGTGAAGGTTCTAAAGTACAGCCTTCAACCTGGGAAAATAACATTATCAAAATTAAGTGCCCGATTCATCAAGATGTACTTTTGCGTGTATGTGTTGATTAACTGTGCGCTGCAGGAAGACAAGTCATATTCATTAATGGGCTTATGCATCTTAATGAATTTACAGAATCCCTCAACGGCCATGCACCACAGCCAAAAATGTTACTCAAGTCAGGGACTGGAGAATATTTCTGGAGTAAATGATCATTAATTAGCCAGCAGCGCACTTGGTCACGCCTGATCCCAGCCTACTTTCCTAGAAGCTGGCCAGGAGTGGCATAAATAGAAGCAATTTTATTGTGCAATTCAAAGATGTTTTACACCAGAAATCTGGTGAACATAGTTTGATAAATCGTGCCTCAAGTGTTTTTTTTTTCTCTGCCCAAGTATGCTTTTTACAGGTCAACCAAATGTAAATGCATTGTGGTCACTAGTATGCCACCACAAGAAATGTATACAAGGGCAGGAACTGGCGTACATTCCTGTCAGTCTACACCATTTTTGTGGCATACATCATGATGAATTTGTCAGGCATTCTGGGCCACACTCTTGCACCCATCTCTGCCCACTTTGCAAAAAGTTGATATAGCTGGCTGGGACTGTCGTAAAAAAGCTAAAAGGCGGCAAATTTTTGCTGATGAATCGGCAATGGGCAAAGTTTATTGCAGGCTGTAAGGATTGCTTTATAAAAATGGCAATTTTTCCTGTAATCTGTCACTGGAGGTGACAAAATGTTATGTCTCATAGTGAATTTGGTCATGCTCGTCTTCTATCACCTCCCTCTCCTGTCCTGAATTAGCTGATTTAGATTTAATTTACATTATAATAAGATACTAAAAAGTGCACTGGTACAAATCCTACATGCAGAACACAATGACATACAACGGCAACCCTGGAATCTGTTGCAGACACCATGGCGGTGTGCAGAGTATCTGTGGATGTGAAAAATCACTAAATCACTAAAAGTTTATACTCAAAAATATGTCAGCCTTTCACATTACTAAATAAGCCTACTTCACCACTCTCATCACTTTCATATAATCCATAATTCACTATAACTGACACTTGTCACTCCCTCCTCTGTCAAAGTGCAAGTCCCCATCACCACCATCACAGCTGAAGATCTTATCACTCATTTCAAAGGTAAAACAGACAGTCTCCGACAGGAAATCATAAGCCTCCCTTCCATGGAATGTGTCAGTTTCTTAATCTTTTGGAGATCAACTTTTTGGGCAGCACCAACCACAGCCTCCTTGACAAGGTTCAGAGAGGTATACTGTTTACCTTCACCGTAAATCTCCTGTTAAAGAAGGGCCCACAAGTTCTCAATAGGGTTTAGGTCAGATGAGTAAGGGGGCCCATGTCATTATTTAATCTTTAAAGGGGTTGTATATGCATACTCCCAGGCAGAAGCCGTCTAATGTGCGCAGCCTCGATCCATTAAAGTGTATGGAGCGAGGCCGCAGCAACTAGATGGCTTCTGCCCGGGAGTATGTATATCACATACATGACCACTGTTACAGACTCAGAAACCGGTGAATCCTCGCAACGCACAGTGCGTACGCTGGAAGGATTCACAAGTCTGCATTCACACTCTGACTGCAGACTTTTCATTTTAAACTGGACAACCCATTTGAGTCCTTTATTGGTCAGCGAAGCAGTGGAGTAATATAATACATGCAATGGAGTATTGTCCTGCATAAAAATCAAGGTTTTCTTCAAAGATGCAGACTTTTTCCTGAACCACTGCTTGAAGAAAGTGTCTTCTAAAAACTGGCAGTAGGTTCGAGAGTTGATTTGGAGTCCATCTTCAATGTGAAAAGGTCCAACAAGCTTATCTTTAACTCCTTCAAGACATTTGACGTGTGTTTATGTCATGGTCAGGTAGGGGTTCCGGCAAAATGGTCATGGAAATCATGCGGGCACAAGAGCAGTGCACGAACGCCGCGAGCTCGGCTTCAGTGAAAGCAGAGCTTCGGCTGTCACTGCCAGGGCATTCTAAACAATTACAAACTGTGATCAATATAGATTGCAGCATTTAGAAGGCAGGAAGAGGGAGGGTGACTCATCGCGATGTCATCACGAGGGCTTGATCGTTGCCATGATGACTTCCGAATCAGCCAGCTAGGGTAAGCCTGTTAGACCATGCTGAGAGCATGGTCTAAGAGGCTTCAGTCAGTGCAGCACTGTCAGGTATAATGCATTGAAGTGCTGGTGAATTGCAATGCATTGTGCCAGCGATTACAGTAATAAAAGTTAATGTCCCATAAAGGGATTAAGTTTAAAAAAAAAATAAAAAAAATTGGAAAAATAAAAAAATAATAAATAAAATAAAACAAAATAAATGAAAAAATATTAAACCAATAAATAGGCATATTTAATGTTTAAAAAAAAGGAACAACCCAACCTATAAAAAGATCATACTATTTAACCCCTTCAGTGAACTCCGTAAAAAAAAAAAATAAATAACATGGCAAAAAAAAACAAAAAAAAAAAAAACACCAAAAAAAGTGGAATAAAAGGTGATCAAAGTCAAATGTAAATGAAAATGACTTTGTTGAAAACGCCATCTAATCCCGCACAAAACAAGCCTCCATACAGCTTCGTCAGCAGAGCAATAAAAAACTTGTAGCCCTCAGAATATAGTGAAGCAAAAACAATTCTTTTTTCTATAAAATTGTTTTGTGTAAAAGCTGCAAAACATACATTTTTTTTTTATAAATGTGATATCGCTATAATTGTACTGATCCGAATAGCAAAACTGGTCTTATTTTTACCATTTAGCGAATGGCATAATAAAAAAAAAAAAAAAAAAATTTCTTCTAAATTGCTGTTTTTTTGTCATGTGCCAGAAAATGGCACCAATAGAAATGTCAACTCGTCTCGCAAAAAACAAGCCCTCATATGACTCTGTTGGCAGAAATATAGAAAAATTATAGCCTTCAAAATATGGTGGTGGAAAAACTATTTATTTTGCAAAAAAAAGCGTCTATTAGTGTGTGACAGCAGCCAAACATAAAAACCCCATATGAATCTGGTATCTCTGTAATCGCACCGACCCGAAGAATAAAGTCGTCTAATCACTTATACCACACGAGGAACGGCGTAAAAAATAAATAAAACCAATTCTTCACCTGCTGCTCATTTGCTCATTCTGCCTCCCAAAGATTGCAGTAAGGCTCGGTGCACATTTATCCTGCGCTCTGCGGTGAGAGCTTACACCGGGGTTTCCATGTAAATCTCTGAAATACGTGATTCAGACGGAAGCCCCTGACGGAAGATTCACTGTAATGAGGCAGACTGAGGCACTGTGGACGCCGTGTGACCTGTGATCCGGCGGTATCTGTCTTTTTAAGAGTGCATAAAAATATTGTCAGCTACAGTTTTGTGCACTTCTAAAAAAAGATGTCAGAGAAAAATTAAAATCCATAAAGACATCTCCAGAGAGGGGCCATATCACCCCCAGATTGAACAGGTGGGATTAATTACACTGGTACTCAGTGATTTTTGGTGCCAACGATGTCTGAACGGTTTTAGATTAGGAATAGGACTTCGGTTTTGCCAGATTTGCTATGGTTTCTGAGATATTTAATAATTAATTATTACAACAGAATTCTGGCTTAGTCCTTTTTATAGCATTGTAAGCCTACAATTTGAAATACTAAATAATTATTTGGGACATTTCATTACTAAGACATGGTTAAAGAATCCAAAGGCCAAAAGGTATTGCATTTGATATCATACAAATGCACCTGATCTGCTTCATCCGATAAGAATTCAATTTTATACATTTGGAGTTAGAAAATCTGCATAAAAATCATGATCTGGTCAAAACACTCAGCTAATAATCCTGCACACTGTCTATACCCTTATTTATTCTAAAGATGGCTGGACTACAAGCACTTTACCTGTTGTGACAGGGCTCTCACTTCTCTTGGTTATTTGTGAATTATGTATCGCCATGTTATGTCCGATATTGTTTGTACATGTATCCTCTGAATTGTAAAGTTCTGCAGAATACGTTGGCGTTACATAAATAAAATCACTCTCCACGTCCTATCATAAAATAGGTATTTCTCTGTGGACATGTGCCAACATCATGCCTGCCTGGGGCACCAGAGAGCTGTGTAAACCGGCACAGAGCACCTGAGGCATGGAACAGCAGGGAGTGCCAGAGCACAGCTTCTGAGCACAGCACATGTGCTGCAGGCAGAGCACAGCGCTGCAGGCACAGCACACTCGCTCCCTCCGCACACAGCTCCCTTAGGAGAAGAAACTTGCCTTTGTTCTTTTTCTAAGCAGACACAAGAAATCAATATCCTGGGTTTCTAAAATGACTAACCATGGTCGATAGCTATTGCTACAGAAACAACTAAATAGACAAGATTTACATCCAACCTTCTAAAACAGTCTTCGCTATGTAAAATGAGGCCATCCAATAGGCAGCACATTCCTAACCAAGGCACAGAAGCAATCATTCCTCAAGCCTGCACAATAGGTGTCACATAACATCAGTAAGCTGCAGATTCTCTCTAGTTTTCAGCGAGCCTCTAGTTCGCTTTGGAATGTACATGCGACTATTCTATTAGAGACGACCTCGGCAGCGGGTTACATAACAGGAGTCTTGGATAAGTCTGGAAAATGTCTTGTAATGTTAATATCAACCACTTCACAGACAGGCTTACTGTAAGGAACTGATAGGCCAAGTTCTCAATCTGTATTTGGCGACTTCTTGCTGCTGCAGATTTTCTGCAGCATTTCTGCAACAATTAGCTAATTTAAGTAATCTGCATGTTTTCATAGCATTTTTGAGTACATTTTTTTTTCATGTCACTCTCCACAAGAAGAAATGTTACACCTTAGACCTCTGTTGGAAGAGTCTCACACAGCCAACTCAGATCATAATAATCTTTTTATTTATATAGCGCCAACATATTCCGCAGCGCTTTACTGCACTTAGGTGGGGGCAAGATCTCAAGACATGTGTCTGCAAATTGAGATTCTGGTTTGGCTTTTAATCCCAACTCATATGGCAAGACTCATTAAAGGGTCAATATTGACTTTTAGGATTATTACTTCCAATAGGTAGCACTAGAGTCCAAGTCCACATCCTCTCTGAAGAGGCAATTTGTATAGAAGTAGGTTGGCTTAGAGCAGGGATGTCAAACTCAAATACACAGAGGGCCAAAATTAAAAGTTTGGAAATAGTCGTGGGCCAACCTTGATATTTATTAAAAAAAAAAGGTCTACAATTGAGGAAGTTCTCTATAGTCCTCCATACAGTATAATAGTCCCACATAGTGCTCGATACAGTACAATTGGCCCACATAGTGCTCCATACAGTATAATAGTCCCACATAGTGCTCGATACAGTACAACAGGCCCACATAGTACTCCATACAGAATAATAGTCCCACATAGTGCTCGATACAGTACAATGGGCCCACATAGTGCTCCACACAGTATAATAGTCCCACATAGTGCTCGATACAGTACAATTGGCCCACATAGTGCTCCATACAGTATAATAGTCCCACATAGTGCTCGATACAGTACAACAGGCCCACATAGTACTCCATACAGAATAATAGTCCCACATAGTGCTCGATACAGTACAATGGGCCCACATAGTGCTCCATACAGTATAATAGTCCCACATAGTGCTCGATACAGTACAATTGGCCCACATAGTGCTCCATACAGTATAATAGTCCCACATAGTGCTCGATACAGTACAACAGGCCCACATAGTACTCCATACAGAATAATAGTCCCACATAGTGCTCGATACAGTACAATGGGCCCACATAGTGCTCCATACAGTATAATAGTCCCACATAGTGCTCTATACAGTACAATAGGCCCACATATTGCTCTATATAGTACAATAGGCCTACATAGTGCTCCATACAGTATAATAGTCCCACATAGTGCTCCATACAGTATAATGGGCCGCACATAGTGCTCCATACAGTATAATGGTCCCCACATAGTGCTCCATACAGTATAATAGTCCCACATAGTGCTCTATACAGTACAATTGGCCCACATAGTGCGCCATACAGTATAATAGTCCCGATACAGTACAATAGGCCCACATAGTACTCCATACAGTATAATAGTCCCACATAGTGCTCGATACAGTACAATGGGCCCACATAGAGCTCCATACAGTATAATAGTCCCACATAGTGCTCTATGCAGTACAATAGGCCCACATATTGCTCTATATAGTACAATAGGCCTACATATTGCTCCATACAGTATAATAGTCCCACATAGTGCTCCATACAGTATAATGGGCCCCACATAGTGCTCCATACAGTACAATGGCCTCACAGTGCTCCATACAGTATAATAGGCCTCACATAAAAAAAAAACCTCACCTCTGGCCATTCCCCCGCTGCTCTGGTCTCTTCATGGTGTCTTCAGATCCTTTGCACATCTCTGTAGAGCGGTCACGTTGTAATGACGTCATCGTGGCCGCTATGCTGAGACGTCAGATACAGAGGGGGAATGATGGGAAAGGGAGAGTCAGCTGATTCGCCTTCCTCCATAATTGCTATCACCTGTATCGGAATCTAGGATGCAAATATAGTTGAAAGTGGGACCTATCCAGTGTCGTGGGCCAAATATACTTTAGCTCACAGGCCAAATCTGGCCCGCAGGTTGAATTTAACTTGTGGCTTAGAGGAAATGAACAGAGCCAAACAAATAACATACAAATTACAAACAAACAGGGAGGGGAGGAAAGTTTCCTGCCCCCAGTGTCAGAGTATAATAACAAGTTGTAATGTTTTCTTTTGAAAACACCAAACTTTTTCTGCAGTGGGAACGACCGCTTTATTAAGATCTGTCAGAATTGTCTTTTCCTTTCTAGCCTTACTTGTAATGAAACCAACTTGCGGTGCTGTTTTCCCCAACAGGTTTCACTATAAAAATAAATTAATAGTAAGCAAATAGTAGCGATATATTCCTAGTGTTTCCTGACAACTGAAGGTGTGGCAGACACACCTTCCTACTCAAATATACCGTGACTGTTACACTCTATAACAAAAGCATGTAGGGCTGATATTTCTTGAATGTCCCATTCAACCTTCTGAAAAAAAAACAAAAAAACACAACATTCAGAAACTGTGCTTTTAACTTAGTGAATTGCATCAGAACATATGGAGCCCAAACTTGGCAAACAAATGACCAATCACAGTTGTAGTAAAAGAATGTGCAATCTACAGGCAAAATATTCTCGGGTGAAGGGCTCAAAAATAAAGTAGTAAGGACCTCTTCTAAACTTCCATCCCCTGGGATTAGAACCATTTTGAAAAGGTATAAAAAACAGATCTGTGGGGTCAGTAAGGCTACGTTCCCACAGGGAGTTTTTGTGTCTTTGATGCTGCAGCATTTCTGTACCAATTAGATAAGATTACAGAATAATTTTCTAGTGAAGTTTTTGTAGCTGCGTTTTTAGCACGTTATTTCAAATACGGTTTTTCTCTTTTTACTGGGTCATATTTTACTACTTTGTCTTGGAAACTTCCTATTTGCTGAGCTACCTAGCTTTGAAAAAAACCATTGATAAAATCATGTGCAGATTACGTAAGTTTTTACTGCGGAAACGCACATGGGATTTTCTGCATCTCATTCAATTGTATGCGGAAAATCCGCAAATACACATTTACTACAAGATAAACTAACATGTTGTAGATTTTTAAAAATGCATCACAGGTCCACTTTCTCCGGGTTCTTACTCCTTAATGACCAGGCCAAAATTTTAGAAATTTGACCAGTGTCACTTTGAGATAACTCTGGAACGCTTCAACACATCAGTGATTCTAAGGCTATGTGCCCACGATGCAGAAACGCTCTGGATTTTTCCTGAAAGTTTCTGCATCTCCCTGGCAGAAAAAACGCATGCGGATTGTACATGCGGATTGTACATGCGGATTGTACATGCGGATTGTACATGCGTTTTTCCTGCCAGGGACATGCGGATGTGAAGCGGTCTTCA
The DNA here is from genome assembly GCF_046119375.1 of Phyllobates terribilis. Taxonomy (NCBI): domain Eukaryota; kingdom Metazoa; phylum Chordata; class Amphibia; order Anura; family Dendrobatidae; genus Phyllobates; species Phyllobates terribilis. The sequence continues at coordinate 533,520,460 of NW_027362762.1, read as the reverse complement.
CATGCATTTCCGCATGCGGGTTGACAAGCGCTTTCCAATCGATTTTAGCATCACTTGGAAAGTGCTTGTCAACTTGGTCACACTATATAAATCCATGCAAACGGCATAGATTTATATACTGTGACCTTAAAGAATGTTTAAAAATAAATCTATACTTGCCTTCTGATGGCCCCCGCAGTCTTGCTTCGCCCCGTTCTCCCTTGCCGGCAGCTCGCGGTACACTACACTGAAGGACCTGCCGTCACATGACTATGACGTCAGCGCAGGTCCTTCAGTCCACCGCGAGTTGCCGGCAAGTGAAGACAAGGAGACCAGGGTTCATCAGAAGGTAAATATAATATTTATTTTTTATTTTAATCTTTTTTTTTTACAGGTTCTATGGTACCCGGGTCCGGAGGAGAGTCTCCTGTCCTCCACACCCGGGTACCATCCGCACATTGAAACGCATGGAATGCGCATCTACATATATAGTGATGCGGAATCCAAGCGATTCAATGCAAGTCAATGGCGGCCAAAACGCAGCGCTTCCGCAAAATAATTGGTAGTGCTGCGGATTTTTCCGCAATGATAATCCGCAGCGGAAATTTCCGCAGCATGTGCACAGCAGATGCGGATTATCATTGGGGAACATGGCAGACCTTCTACCAAGCGTTTTTTTTAAGCGTTTCTGCAGCGTTTTTGCTGCTGTGGAAACGCTTAAAAAACGCATCGTGGGCACACAGCCTAGGACTGTTTTTCGTGACACATTGTACTTCATGATAGTGGTAACATTTGTTCGATGTGAAAATATCACAATTATGGCAATGTAAATACTTGTATGCCAAAAATGACAAAAGTATTCTTGGGGTGATACCTTTATTGGCTAACCAGAAAATATAAATATATGCAAGCTTTCAGAGCACAGAGGCTCCTTCTTCAGGCAAGATTACAAATGAATTCATAAGACAAAAGGCACAGCATTTGAGAGATGTTACAACAAGACATTTGTTCAAGAGGTGTAAGTTGTGATGCCTCCTACAGATAAGTTAGGGAGAGCAAATTAGTTGTTTTTTTTGCAAAATGAGAGGCCTTGGGAATGTTTAATTATCTGGAGGTGTGAATGGTGTCCATGTAGTGAGTCATAAAGCCAGGTGTTATATTTAGTCCTGTTGTCAGTGAATTGACCATCCTTATCAATTTGAATTCCCAAATTTTTCTTTCTCTGTTGCCCTTGAAGTGACCTTTTAGTATTAAAACTTTTAGATCTTTCATACAGTGTCCCCGGCCAGAGAAATGTTTTCCCACAGGTGTACCCAGTTCATTCTTAATTGTATGTCTGTGTAAATTCATTCTCGTTTGCAGCCTTTGCATAGTTTTTCCAATATAAACTCCTTCTGGGCACCTTGTACATTGTATCATGTACACCACATTGGAGGATGTACATGAAAAGACATCCATGATTTTGTAGTCCTGATTTGTGTTTGGTATATGGACTGTATTTGATGGTAATATGGGAGTACAAGTTTTGCATTTTTTGTTTTTACATGGGAATGTGCCCGTCACTGATGGTGATGAGAGGACACTTCTGACAAGGAGATTCCTTAAGTTAGGGGGCTGTTTGTAGGAGAGAAGTGGTAGTTTTGGGAATATTTCTTTCAGTTTGTGGTCTCTGTGGAATATGGGTTGGAGATCAGTACCAATTTTCCTTAGGATGTTCATGTGGGGGTTGTATGTGACCACAAGAGGTACCCTGTTGTTGTCCTCCCTTTGTCTGTAATCCAGGAGGCTACTTCTTGGTATCCTTGTAGCTCTGTGAATTTGTTCATCTATTACCAGTGGATGGTATCCTTGTTGTAGGAATGTATTCCTCAGTGATAGTAGCTGCAGTTTTCTGTCCTTGCTGTCTGAACAGATTCGAATGTACCTCAGAGCTTGACTGTAGAGGATGGATTTTTTTGTGTGTCTTGGATGAAAGCTGTTCCATCTAAGATATGCTGGACGTCCTGTGGGCTTATGGTAAATTGATGTTTGTATGGTGTTGTCTTTGATGTATATGGTCATGTCCAGAAAATGTATTTGGAATTTTGAGAAGTTGAGGGTGAGCTTGATGGTTGGGTGGAACCTGTTGAAGTTATCGTGGAAGGTGAGCAGATCATCTTTTGAGCCTGTCCAGATTATTAGCAGATCATCAATGTAGCGGAAGTATGCTAGGGGTTTAATGGAGCTATATTGCTCTATTAAATATTGCTCTATTAAACCCCTAGCATACTTCCGCTACATTGATGATCTGCTAATAATCTGGACAGGCTCAAAAGATGATCTGCTCACCTTCCACAGGTTCCACCCAACCATCAAGCTCACCCTCAACTTCTCAAAATTCCAAATACATTTTCTGGACATGACCATATACATCAAAGACAACACCATACAAACATCAATTTACCATAAGCCCACAGGACGTCCAGCATATCTTCGATGGAACAGCTTTCATCCAAGACACACAAAAAAATCCATCATCTACAGTCAAGCTCTGAGGTACATTCGAATCTGTTCAGACAGCAAGGACAGAAAACTGCAGCTACTATCACTGAGGAATACATTCCTACAACAAGGATACCATCCACTGGTAATAGATGAACAAATTCACAGAGCTACAAGGATACCAAGAAGTAGCCTCCTGGATTACAGACAAAGGGAGGACAACAACAGGGTACCTCTTGTGGTCACACACAACCCCCACATGAACATCCTAAGGAAAATTGGTGCTGATCTCCAACCCATATTCCACAGAGACCACAAACTGAAAGAAATATTCCCAGAACTACCACTTCTCTGCTACAGACAGCCCCCTAACTTAAGGAATCTCCTTGTCAGAAGTGTCCTCTCATCACCATCAGTGACGGGCACATTCCCATGTAAAAACAAAAAATGCGAAACTTGTACCCACATATTACCATCAAATACAGTCCATATACCAAACACAAATCAGGACTACAAAATCATGGATGTCTTTTCATGTACCTCCTCCAATGTGGTGTACATGATACAATGTACAAGGTGCCCAGAAGGAGTTTATATTGGAGAAACTATGCAAAGGCTGCAAACGAGAATGAATTTACACAGACACACAATTAAGAATGAACTGGATACACCTGTGGGAAAACATTTCTCTGGCCGGGGACACTGTATGAAAGATCTAAAAGTTTTAATACTAAAAGGTCACTTCAAGGGCAACAGAGAAAGAAAAATGTGGGAATTCAAATTGATAAGGATGTTCAATTCACTGACAACAGGACTAAATATAACACCTGGCTTTATGACTCACTACATGGACACAATTCACACCTCCAAATAATTAAACATTCCCAAGGCCTCTCATTTTGCAAAAAAACAACAACAAAAAAATAACTAATTTGCTCTCCCTAACTTATCTGTAGGAGGCATCACAACTTTCACCTCATGAACAAATGTCTTGTTGTAACATCTCTCAAATGCTGTGCCTTTTGTCTTATGAATTCATTTGTAATCTTGCCTGAAGAAGGAGCCTCTGTGCTCTGAAAGCTTGCATATATTTATATTTTCTGGTTAGCCGATAAAGGTATCACCCCAAGAATAATTTTGTCATTTTTGGCATACAAGTATTTACATCGATTTTTCTGGCTAACACGGTACCACAATATAACTTTGTATTGTACATCACAATTATGGCAAAAAATTTGAAAAAAAACAACGCAATTTTCAAACTTTTAAGCTTTATATCATTAAGCCAGTTAGTCATGCTGTACAATATAATTAATAAATAACATTTCATATGTGTCTACTTTACATCTGCATTATTTCTCAAACGTCATTTTATTAGGATGTTAGAAGGATTAAAAAGGATTAAAAGTTTAGCAGAAATTTCTCATTCAGATTGCAATAGACTTTGAAGGGCCTATATATGACTCGCTCCCAGGGCCGTGGGGCACCCGGAACCGGGCTTCAGGGCGATGATGGGGGTAGTAGTGGCAACCCGATCCCGTGGCTCAGGGTGGTCAGACCAAATGCTGTGGCAGTCTATTTGTAGAGTTATGAATGTCCGACTACGCCACCCGTGGATTGCGGTCAGAGATGACCGCCGCTGCAAGGCAGACCACTGAGGCTGATGTTGGTGTGCAGCACAGGGATAGGATAACTCCCCACGGGAAGAGTGTAGCCTCAGGGCAATGTAGGTGGATGCTGGGGGTGATGGTGCAGGCGCAGCATAAATCACAGAGTCCAATGGTGCAGTTCAGGCCTTTTACTCACAGTTGTTATCCAAGTCACTTCCGTCGGCAAGGACTGCCTGAGCCGTGCTGCGTCCACCAGGTGAGGGGCACGGTCAACCCCCAGGCAATTCAGGAGTATGGCACAGGACCCCCTTCTATCCTTTCTCTGGCCTCTCGTGCCCCACCAGTGACCACGCTTCTGTCCAGCTGCCTAGGGCCTTCTCTGGTAAAACTTGGCGCCAGTTTCTCTGACCCTATGTGGTGCCTTCCTAGCGCGTGTAGCAAGGGGTCGCACCAATAAATGATCACGACCTCCGGTTTTTGGCTGAGGGATGATTTACCTCCACCAACTTGGGAATCCGGTACCCTTCCGCGGCCTGACCCTTCACCCGATATAACGCGGGCTTGCAACGGTTTCTGTCCGTTCTGCTCTCTTAGGGTACCTTCTGCCTTCTTGTTTCTGGAGCCTTTCTACTCCTCTGTCTCTCCTCTTTCCTTTCTTCTCCTTCTCCTCTTTCTCCCTTCTTCTCTCTGGCCCCGGCCTTCTCTCTAGGCCTGCCTCGTGGAGCTGAGCTCAGGCCGAGCCTGTCAGCTCTCTCTCCCTTTCTGCTCTCCCTCTCTGAACACTGACTAAAGATGGCTCCCCCCTTTTATCTGCTTCTCTGTGCTCAGCTCAGGTGACCTGCAACCAATGAGCTCCTTCCTATGCTCCAGAAACCGTCCCCTACTGCTCCTACATCACTGGGTTCTCTCCCCCCTCCCCAATCGAGCCAGGGACATGGTCAGTTGTGCCTGCAATTATATGGGAGCACCGTCGAGCTGTCCCCCGGAAATGGGGAGTGTGTGTATGTGTGTATGCAGCTAACTGAGCCCTGATCCATACCCCATCCTTACCTGGGAGTGGAATATCACACCTCTGGTTGAGGTGCAATACCCCTGTAGCAACCGAACCCTCGGGGCGCTACATATATATATTGGAAACTCCCCAAAAGTGAGACAGACAATCTTAAAAACCGCACCCCTCAAATACTTCAAAACTGTTGTCAGGATTTTTTAACCCTTCAGGTGCTACACAAGAATTAATGCAAAGTGGAATGAAATAAAAAAAATTACCTCTAAAATGTTGCTTTAGCCCTAATCTTTTCACTTTGCAAGATGTTACACCAAGTGGACGCTACAGATTGTTACACAGTTTGTTACAAGTACGGTGATACCCCATATGTAGTCAAAAGTTCTGTTTCGACAAAAGGCAGGGTTCGGAACAGGAGGAGCAATATTTTGGAACACAAATTTGTCTGAAAGATTGCGGGCGCAATGTCACATTTACAGGGCCCCTAAGGTGCCTAAACAACAGAAACTCCCCACAAGTGACTCCATTTTGGAAACTACACCCCTCATTTTTATACAGGGGTATAGTGAGCATTTTGAACCCACAGATACTACTCATGATAACATTAGGCCGTCATATCGTCATTTTATTTTGTAACTTTTGAAAAAAATATGTAACGGCAAAGAATGAAAAAGACCATAAAACAAAAAAGACAAAAAAAACCCACTTTAATCTGACACTAAGGGAATGATGGGGTGGATGGGGGGGGGGGAATTGATGAAGGGGGTGGGCAGCCCAAGTGCTGTCCTAACTACTAATTATTGGGCTGTTGATCACTGTGATAGACCCTATCACAGTGATCAAAAGTCAGGAACAGACAGGAAAAATTCCTGCAGTTGCCAGATCTGGTCAGGCACATGTGCCTGCCATTTTGCTTCATGAAGAGGAGGAAGGCTGGGGTATCACTAAGCGCTGCCCTACTCACTGCGATCATCGCCCTGCACTCCCCAGTTGCGTGATGTCTCGCTGAGGTTTATTAGACAGGTCTTCCCATCACTCCTCGACTGATCTAAGGTTCTAGTTCAGTCCCTGTCTAGATTCTTGTAAAGTGCACTCTTGTATTGAGTCTCCTCTTTTCTAACCCCGCTTGCCTACCCGTTTATCCTGACCTCTCTGCTCCTGAACTCGGCTCAGTCTACTGAACCTGTGCTGCCTGCTCTGACCCCGGATCGGATTGTCTGACCACCTCTTTGCCTCTGTCCACCTGTTCCTTGCACCCGTGTCTCTGACCCTTTGGTCAGATGCTGCAGACCCAGGGACTGCCCTGGAGTGGTACCTGGTGACTACCAGCGACAAAGGCCTATACTCACCATCAGAGGCCCTAGTGAATATCCGGTAGTCGGTTAGTTTCACCCCTCCAGGGTAAGCCCGGCCCGTGGCACAGCGGGTCCTCACCCACCAGCATTGCAAATACACACTATAGCATATAATATACATATTATATAGTAGGGTTTCCGTTCCGCAGTAGACAACTCATTTTTGCACAGGCCCCTGTTCAAATCAAAGTCATGGTTATTGCGTTTTTCCACGCTCTAATATACCTTATTCTGCTGCAGAAAGCTAACACAAACAGACCTTTCTTCAGGCAAAGCAAAACAAAGTAAATATAAGGTCCTACCACTCTCGGTGTTGCATGCCATAAGAGCTCCAGCAGGTTTAAATGAGTAATAATTCAGAGCAGCCTATATACACATCCCTAAACAATTTTATGAGCAACACTCCATCTCAGGAACCATAAAGGCTCTACAGATATGCAGACAGCACAATAGCGGCAGTGTGTGATGTGCACACTGTCGCGATTCCCTTGTATTCACTGTATGGTCATGTACCGACTAGACTCTAGATCACAGAGAATACAGGCGGAATCTTAACAGTTTGAAAAATCGCAAACACTGCCATGTTTCAGCAGTCTGCATATCTGTGGATCTATATGGTTCCTGGAGATTGAGACCTTTTTATTTATGGCGCACTGTTATGGGGATCTGTGGATGGCGCACTGTTATGGGGATCTGTGGATGGCGCACTGTTATTGGGATACAGTGCTTTGGCAGTGTTTACGGTATATTAAATGTGACTACAGCCCCCATCATCCTTTAGAATACACCTACCGTATGTACTGCATGGCCTGGATTTATTCTTAAGGATGACTGGGGTTATTGTCATATTAAAATACAAGAAACATTTTGACTAATTACCGTACAGTACAGTCCCCGTTTGACTACCACCCCCTCATCCTTAGGAATACACCCATGTACTGTATAAATAAGTGTATTCTTGAGGATGATGGGGGTGGTAGTCACATTTTGACTACCATCCCCCTCATTCTTAAGAATACACCCAAGTACTCATGTGTGTATTCTGAAAGATGAGGGAGGTGGCAGTCATATTTACAATAAACATTACAGTCCCTCCCTGGAGCAATTATACTAAATATGACTACAATCCCCATCATCCTTCAGATTACACTCATTGGTCCTGTATAATATTTTGAAGGATGATGGGGGTTGTAGTTATATTGCATCTCCCCTTCAGTGTCTGCTCACCTAGTTTACAAGCTGTAGCTCTTTAGGCTGACAGGACCTTTTGTACAAGGGATCATCAATTGGTGGAGGCCGCTCAGCAGCAGTTCCCTCCATCAATCAGTATCCATCCCTGCAGAGGGGGAGGAGAATCACTCCTCTCTCTCTTCTGCCTTAAAAGGAGATCCCCGGCTGCACTGTAGTATTAACAGTGGCCCTGTGCTCTGACCACCCACCGTTATGACTCACCGCCAACCGCCATGATCCACAGCCTGCCGCTCCCACCATCACGATCCACATCCCGCCGCACAGCCTGTCCGACGCAAGCTTTCCCCGGGCTGCAACGAGTGACAGCGCAGTTTGCGTTTTCATGTGTTCACTTTATAAGACGCACTGAGTTTTTCCCTTCACTTTGAAGGGAAAAGACGTAGTTTCTTACCAGTAACGGGATTTCTCAAGAGCCCATGACATCACCACGGAGAGAGTGGATCCGTCCTTCAAGGACAGGAAACCTACAGATAAAAAGGGCGGTACGTCTCGCCCGCATCAGTTGGTTTACAGAGCTCGAGAGGACCTCCAGGTTATTGATACAACATATATTATAATGCTCATCAGGAACACCCTGTGACTATACATAAATAAACAAGTGTGCTCACCCACACGTGAAGAGAGGGAATATAAGGGTGCTGTCATGGGCTCTGTGAAATCCTGTTACCGGTAAGTAACTACGTATTTCTCCTTACTCCATGACAGCACCACGGAAAGAATTGCAGACAAATGTATCTTTAGGGCGGGACCACCGCTTCCAGAACCCTTCTCCCAATGGCGAGATCTGTAGAATAGGCTAGGTCCAGCCAATAATGTTTGAAAAAGGTAGAGGGGGGATGACCATGTCGCAGCTTTACATATCTGTTCTATGGAAACACCAGCTTTTTCCCGCCCAGGAGGTTGCCATTGCCCTTATAGAGTGAGCTTTTAATCCCTCTGGAATGGCTTGCCCACTTGATGAGTATGCCAGAGAGATTGTGTCTCTTATCCACCTCGCCAACATGCCTTTGGAAGCTTTGAGCCCCTTTCGAGGTCCCTGAAAGCACACAAAGAGAGACCTATCCTTTCAACACTCTTGCGTGGAAGCTAGGTACTGAATCAGACACCTCCTGACATCAAACGTATGGAGATCTTTTTCCCCCATTTTTGAGACTGGGGCAAAAGGAAGGAAGGGTGACCTCCTGGGACCTGTAAAATCGTGATGCTACCTTGGGCAAATAGGCTGGGTTTGGTTTGAGAATGACCTCAACCTCCAAGATCTTCGTAAAGGGCGACCTTGCAGACAGGGCCTGGATATCGCTGACCCTACGGACTGATGTTAATGCCACTAAAAGTGATGTTTTAAGGGATAAAACTTTTAGAGCTGTGCCATCTAAGGGTTTGAAAGGAGATTTAGCTAAAGCTATGAGAACAAAATTTAAATCCCAAGGAGGGGAGCGATGACTAGGGATAGGTCTAGATCTGGCCGAAGCTTTGATAACTCTAGATAACCAGCGATTTCCTGCCAATTCGCAATTATATAGTGCCCCTAATGCTGCGACTTGGACAGTCAGGGTGTTTGTAGCCAAACCTTGCTCTAACCCCCTTTGCAGAAATTCTAGGACGGCTGTCAACAGAACACCTTCCTTTACACTGGACCCTGAAGAGGAAAGGAACCTTCTCCCAAGTTTTCCCATAAAGTTTGGTGGTGACGAGTTTCCTACTCTGTAGTAATGGGGAGATTAGATTTGAGGAAAACCCTTTATCCCTCAGGAGTGCCCTCTCAAATTCCAGGCTGTCACGTGTAAGTCTGTTATTTGAGGATGATAAACCGGCCCCTGGGAAAGAGGGTCCGGAATCTATGGGAGTACACAGGGGTCGGTGATGGACATGACCCTCAGTCAAAAAAAAAACCACATCCTCTTTGGCCAGCAGGGGGTTATCTGGATTACTTTTGCCCTGTCTTCCCTGATTTTTCTCAGAACTGTGGGTATCAAGGCAATTGGGGGAAAAGCATAGGTTACAGTGTGGTCCCACGGGATCATGAAAGCATCTAACGCCAAAGGCTTCCCCTTGGGATCCATTAAGCAGAATGTATCTACCTTTTTGCTCTGATTGATGGCAAACAGATCTATAGCAGGAAATCCCCACATTTCTGCAATCTGGTCGAATATGGTCTGCTTCAGTTCCCATTCGCCTTGTGTCAGCTGAGTTTGGCTCAGGAAGTCTGCTCTGCAATTTTCTGTCCCTTTTATGTGTAGTGCTGATAGAGATATAAGATTGATCTCAGCTATCTGGAAGATGAGGTCCGCCACCTCAGAGGATGGGACTGGGATCCTCCCCGGTGATTCAAACATGCCGCTACAATTCGGTTGTCTGAGAATACGCTCACATGATGACCCTAAAGAGAGTCTAAGAATTCTATCAGGGCAAATTTTACCACTAACTGCTCCTTCATGTTTGAGGATACTAACTTTAGGTCCTCTGTCCAGACCTCCTTGAGCTATCTTGTCTTTCAAATGTGCCCCCCAACCCCTGGGGCTTGCATCCACGGTCAGTATCTGAGTGATTTAGCTCACCCACGGAATACCTTGGGTTAACTTGTCTACCCTCATCCACCATCTCAGAGAAAGGACAGTTTTTGGAGACAAAGTTAGCTGACCTTCTAAATGCCCTTCTAGGGAAATTTTGACTCCTAAAATTTCCCACTGAAGTTCCCTGGTGTGAATCTGGACCCATTGAACCACTGGAATACAAGCAGTCATGGAGCCTAGAAGGGACAGTCTTCCGCAGAGTCATAGAGGGATGGTCCACCGTCCGAGATGTCTGAGCCACAATCTTCTGTATTTTTTCTCCCGGAAGGCGACACTCCTGTTTTTTGAATCTAGTATGATACCCAGAAACTTCTGCACCTAATTTGTTTCGGTTTTGATTTTTTTAGTTATAAAAGCCAACCTAAGTCTATCAAGGAACTCATAACATTCCCCAGCTGATTCTTGCAGTGTTTGAAGGAATTGCCTATTATCGGGAAATCATCTAGGTATGGGACAATCAGGATATCTTGCTCCCTCAGGTGTGCCATCGCTTCTGCAATTATCTTGGTGAACACCCGTGCAGCAAGGGCTAGACTGAACGGGAGAGTGGTGTATTGATAGTGTTTGATTATCCCTCCTATTGAGACCGCTACTCTGAGGAATTTTTGATAGTCCTTGTGAATGGGAACATGATAATGTGCGCCCCTTAAGTCCAAAACCGTCATAAAACAATCCAGAAACAACATTTTTACAGATGTTTTTATAGTCTCCATCTTGAAGGTCTGGATCTTCAATAATTTGTTCAGTTTCTTTAGATTTATAATTGTCCTGAAAGATCCATTTGGTTTCTTCCTCAGACACACTGGGGAGTAGAACCCTTCGCCTTTTTTTCTGGGGAGGGACCTTCTGTAGGATTACTTTTCCTACTAAGTTTAGAAGCTCCTGTTCCAAGACCAACTGTTCTTCGTTTGAGGATCACCGGGGAGTCGCTATGAAATTTGAGTTGGGGATTGAATGGAACTGCAGTTTTAGACCTAATCTCATTAGGTCTAGTATCCAAGTTCTGTTGGAGATTTTTTCCCAGGCCAGGAGAAAGCGGGATAACCCCCCCCCCCCCCTCCCTCCCCCCACCTAGGGAAAACAGTCATTGGAAAGGCTTACTGTTGTCATTGGAGGGCCCACTGAACATAAACACTTTGTTTTTCTTTCTTCTATCCTCCCACTTATCGTGATCTCTGGGGTGTTTCCTACAAATAAATTTTATACTCTGAAAGGACTTTTTATAAGAGGTAGTGGAGAGGACAGGGAAACGCTTTTGGTTATCACCGGCTCTGTCAAGTATATTATCTAACGTTGGGCTAAATAAGAATGCACCCTCACAGTGAATGGAATATAACCTGGATTTTGTCTGGAGGTCTCCTGGCTAACACTTAAGCCAGATAGCTCGCCGGGCTGCGTTGGAAAAAACTGCCAATCTGGCAGCCAACCTGAGTCGGCATATGCATCAGCCAAAAAGGCAACAACCCCTTTCATTAAGGGAATGGTATCGAACACCTTTTCTCTGGACCTTTTTTCTCTAAGCTGAGTTTCCAATTTGTCTAACCAAACCATTAGTGACCTGGCTGTACAGGTGGCCGCTACAGCAAGTTTTAGTCCTCCTCCAGCGGCTTCCCTGGACCCTTTCAAGAAAGTGTCAGCCTTCTTATCCATGGGATCCTTCAACATCCCTATGTCCTCAAATGGAATGGAACATTTTTTTGGAAGCTTTGATGATCGCTACGTCTAGCTTTGGCGCTTTCTCCCAAAATGAACACACAGGGTAATCAAAGGGATACTTTCTCTTTGGAGATAAAAGACCCTTTCTCTCTAGTCTTTTACATTCCCTCCTAATCAGAGATTGATTTTTTTCATTAAGAGGGAATGATCAGTTTCTTCTGTTACAGCTCGCTAAACATTATATCCTGAACGTATCTTTTTGGACGAGGGTCTATCAACCCCATAGTAGACACCTAACTGCTTTAATGAGGCTGTTTCTTTTAACGGGAAACAGTTTAGTCCACCTCTATCCCCAGATGATGATGATGATCTATCCCCAGATGATGAAGAGGAGGATGAATTGGAGGTTTCTGAATTTCATTTTTCCTCTTCTGGACTACTAGACCCGGATTCAAGTGATACATTTTTGTTTGTTTCTTTTTTTTCCTCTCTACCCTGAAGGGATCTAAAAGGTATTTTCTACCTCTGTTTTTATTATGGACCTAAGCTCGGAGGCAAATTTTGGGGTTTCCTCACAGATTGTTTACTCTATGCAAGAACTGCAGATACTTTTCTCCCATGTAATAGGTAACTCTTCTGTGCAAAGTGCACAAGTCCTGTGCTTGGTCTTGCACACACTTTTCCTTCCCTGAATAGGAGAAGAAAAATGGGGGAACCCTAATTACAAAGTGAACTTTCACGAAGATCACTTACTAATCTGACGGAAGAAGGGGTACCGGGTTAGGAGAAGGAACCATTTATGTAGATGGATTTTCTCTAGAGGTCGACGCCACACTGGAGTCTTTGCTGCTCTGGGAACACCTGCCAGAATGCCCACTTACACTGCGGCCATGACTGTGATGATGGGAAGGGTCCTCCTGTTGTTGAATGTTCTGCCTCTGCTATGGCTGTGGATGCAAAATCTGCACCTCCAAGTACTCCTGCGCACTCATTGCTAAAGGAGACCACCAAATCGCAGCCTGAAGCACTTTTTCGGTGCTTCCTAGTGCTATTTAACCCCTGCCCCCCCCCATTGCTTCCTGCCGGATCTAATCTACTTCTGGTCATCTGCCCCCTCTTTGTTATAGAGGAGCGCTCTATATAGGAGCGAACCTTCTTCTTACCAAGTCGATGTTATTTAGATAACCTGGTTTTCTCGAACCTAGTTTTTTACAGTGAAGAAGCCGGTCGGGGCTTCATGCTGCCAGTGGGTTCAGGGAGCATAAAATTTATATCTTGTTCACTTAAAATAGGTATGTCCCATATAAAAACGGAACCTGTCAGTTTATTAATGCTCCCCAAACCACGAGCATCATGAATCAGAGCCTGGTTGCACACAATTGCAATTAGGTGTCCTTTTTTTCTAAAATGCTATGGCATTTAAGAGACGACAGTTTACAGATCCAGGAGGACAACATAGGGAAAATCACGCACACCACTCTGCCACGCTGCTCACCAGCCCCCAGCCAGGCACCGGGCCTCAGACATCTCATCTTTTCTGCTGCAGCCGCCAGGTTCCTGAGGGAGGGAACGGAGGGCCCTGCGATCCTGCTCCACCCCCACCGCAACTCCCCGCTGCTGGAGCACCAGCTTCCCGAAGGACCCAGCCTCATGTGACCCTCGCTCCACAGCCCCCCCAGGTAAGATACCTATTCAGACTATAAGACGACCCCCATCTTATAAAAAATATTTATTTTCCTATATTCCATCCCAAAATTTGGGGTGCGTCTTATGGTCCGGTGCGTCTTTTAGTCCGAAAAATACGGTAAGTGCCACCTATGCTGGACACACAGAGGGCCAAAATTAAAAACGTGGCCAAAGTCACGGGCCAACCTTGACCTTTATTAAAAAAAAGGTCTACAATTGAGTAATAATGGGCCCTACATAGGCATCCATACAGGATAATGGCCCAACATAGTTCCCGACGTCGCGGGCCAAATATAATTACTGAGGGCCAGATTTGCCCCGCAGGCCAGAGTTTGACATGTGTATTCTAGAGGGAATCAAAAGAATAGGCATTGCAATAATAGAAGTTGCAATAAAGTATATGACGGCAACTTTCAAACACAGGAGCTAAACTGTTCCCATCTCCCATGTTTGAGATCAGTCAATTAATATTTATTAGTAGACATCCCCTTACGCTATGTTCCCACATGTTGTGTTTTTTTCAGTCAGAAATCTGCAGCAAAATTGATCTCTGGCAGGAAATCTGGTGGGCAAAAAAAATGCAGGTTTTGCTGCGTTTTTTCAGCATTTTTTTCACTGTTCTTCTGTCTCTATTTATGCATGTACATAAAGTTCTGTGAAAAAAAAGAACCCCATTTATTTTGCCTTCAAAAACGCTGAAAAAAATGTACTTGCGTTTTTTGGTGCTTTTTTCAGCGCTTTTTTTCACAACCTATTACTTCCTATGGGTGAAAAAAATGCTGAAAGAAGTGACATGCTCTATTTTTCAAGAACACAACCAAGAAAACACAAGATGTGTGAACAGAGAATTCTGGTTTCTCAGACTTTGCTGGTACTGCAAAACGCAGCTGAAAATTTGCATAAAAATCTGCAGCAAAATACGCTGAAAAAGAACATAACTATAAGGCTATGTGACAGATTTGTTGTATTTGAGGGTTTAAGAGCATATCAATTTACAGTTAGGTCCAGAAATATTTGGTTAGTGACCGAATCTTCGTGATTTGTGCTCTGCAGGCCATTATTTTTTTATATTTAAAATGAAACAACTGAGATGCAATTGAAGTGTAGACTTTCAAGTTTAATTAAAGGAGTAGAACAAAAATATAATTTGAAACATTTAGGAATTGCATTCAGTTTTCTACACAGCCTCCACATTTCAGGGGCTCAAAAGTAATTAGACAAATTAGCTTTACCATAAATAAAATGTTCATTGTTAATGCTTTGTAGAGAATCCTTTGCAGGCAATGACTGCCTGAAGTCTGACAACCATGGACATCACCAAACGCTGGGTTTCCTCCTTTGTGATGCTTTGCCAATCCTTTACTGCAGCTGACTTCAGTTGTTGTTTGTGGAGCTTCCTGCCTTTAAGTTTAGTCTTAAGCATGTGTAATGCTGCTCGATAGGGTTGAGATCTGGTGATTGACTCGGCCATTGCAGAATATTCCACTTATTTGCCTTAAAAAAAAACAAACAAAAAAAAACCTGGATTGTTTTCGCAGTATGTTTTGGGTCATTGACCATCTGTACTGTGAAGTGCCATCCAATTAACCTTGTTGTAGTTGGTGAATCTGAGCAAAAAGTTTAGCCCTGTACACTTCAGAATTTTTGCGGCTGCTTCTGTCTTCAGTAACATCATAAATAAACGGTAGTGACCCAGTGTCACTGGAAGCCATGCATGGCCATGCCATCACACTCCACCATGTTTAACAGAGGATCTGCTGTGCTATGGATCATGAGCAGTACCAAGCACTCTCCATCCCATCATTCTTGTACAGTCATGGCCAAAAGTATTGAGAATGAGACAAATAGTAATTTTTCCAAAGTTTACTGCTTCATTTTTTGTAATGGCAATTTGCATATACTCCTGAATGTCAGAGTGATCAGCTTAACAGCAATTACTGTACTTGCAAAGTCAATATTTGCCCAGAAAATGAACTTTAACCCCCAAAACACATTTCAACATCATTGCAGTCCTGCCTTAAAAGGAGCAGCTATCATCGTTTTAGTGATTGATCCATTAACACAGGTGTGGGTGTTGATGAGGACAGGGCTGGCGATCAGTCAGTCATGATTAAGTAAGAATGACATCACTGGACACTTTAAAAGGAGGCTGGTTCTTGGTATCATTGTTTCTCTTCAGTTAACCATGGTTATCTCTAAAGAAACACGTGCAGCCATCATTGCACTGCACAAAAATGGCCTAACAGGGAAGAGTATCGCAGCTACAAATATTGCACCTCAGTCAACAATCTATCGCATCATCAAGAACTTCAAAGAGAGAGCTTCCATTGTTGTCAAAAAGGCTCCAGGGCGCCCAAGAAAGACCAGCAAGCGCAAGCACCGTATCTTAAAACTGTTTCAGCTGCGGAATCGGACTACCAGCAGTGCCGAACTTGCTCCGGAATGGCAGCAGGCTGGTGTGAGTGCTTCTGCACGCACTGTGAGCTGGAGACTCTTTGAGCAAGGGCTGGTTTCAAGGAGGGCAGCAAAGAAGCCACTTCTCTCTAGAAAAAACATCAGGGACTGACTGATATTCTGCAAAAGGTACAGGGAGTGGACTGCTGAGGACTGGGGCAAAGTCATTTTCTCTGATGAATCCCCTTTTCGATTGTTTGGGACATCTGGAAAACAGCTTATTCGGAGAAGAAGAGGTGAGCGCTACCACCAGTCTTGTCTCATGGCAACTGTAAAGCATCCTGAAACCATTCATGTGTGGGGTTGCTTCTCAGCCAAGGGAATCGGCTCACTCAGTCTTGCCTAAAA
Source organism: Phyllobates terribilis (assembly GCF_046119375.1). NCBI lineage: Eukaryota > Metazoa > Chordata > Amphibia > Anura > Dendrobatidae > Phyllobates > Phyllobates terribilis. The sequence continues at coordinate 533,504,061 of NW_027362762.1, read as the reverse complement.
ACACAGCCATGAATAAAGAATGGTACCAGAATGTCCTCCAAGAGCAACTTCTCCCAACCGTCCAAGAGCAGTTTGGCACCCAACAATGCCTTTTCCAGCATGATGGAGCACGTTGCCATAAAGCAATGGTGATAACTAAATGGCTCATGGAATAAAACAGAGATTTTGGGTCCATGGCCTGGAAACTCCCCAGATCTTAATTCCATTGAGAACTTGTGGTCAATCATCAAGAGACGGGTGGACAAACAAAAACCAACAAATTCTGGCAAAATGCAAGCATTGATTATGCAAGAATGGACTGCTATCAGTCAGGATTTGGTCCAAAAGTTGATTGAGAGCATGCCAGGGAGAATTACAGAGGTCTTGAAGAAGAAGGGGCAACACTGCAAATATTGACTTGCTGCATTAACTCATTCTAACTGTCAATATAACCTATTGGTACTCATAATATGATTGCAATTATATTTCTGTATGTGATATAAACATCAGACAAACACTAATAAAAACCAGAGGCCAGCAGATCATGTGAAAATATAATTTTGGTGTCATTCTCAAAACTTTTGGCCATGACTGTACAGGTTGATTTTAGTTTTATCTGTCCAAATAATGCTTTTTCAGAACTGGGCTGGCTTATTTAGATGTTTTTTTGGCAAAGTCTAATCTGGCCTTTCTATTTTTAAGGCTGATTGGTTGGCACCTTGCAGTGAACCCTTTTTATAGTTTTGTTCTAAGTATTTGTTCTAATGAAGTCTTCTCTTTATGGTAAACTTAAATAATGAAACACCTACTTCCAGGAAAGTGTTCTTCACTGGGGTGGATGTTGTGAAGGGGTGTTTTTTCACCATGAAAAGGATTCTGCGATCATTCACCACTGTTCACCACACTGCAGGCCTTGATACAGCTGGATCCTGGTTGTCCCTGTTTGGGGGTATCCCACCCCGCAGCCTGGACCCCTTTGACCTATATGCATTGAACATAGCCTATATGTCTGATGAAACGTTAACGTAATACTGTACTTACCACGGTGAAACAATGAATATGAAATAGTGACAAATCCTACTTGAAGCCTTTCCAAGAGCCTTTAGGTGTGTATCTCCTTCCCTGTGCCTACCATTCAGCACTTCTTCTGTGGACGTCCAGGTCTTTTTTGAGTTTCCAAGATCACCATTGTGCTTTTTTTTTTTTTTTTTGCAGAATGTACCAAACTGTTGATTTGGCCACTCCTAACATTTCTACCATCTCTCTGATTGATTTCTTTTTTTTTTTTTTTCAGCCTAATGATGGTATGCTTCTCTTCTGAACTCCTTTGACCGCATGTTGTGGGTTCACAAATACAAATGCCACACCTGGAATTAACGCCAGACCCTTTACCTGCTTAATTGACAATGGATTAATGATGGAATAGCCCATGCAGCTGAATAAATATTTTTGATATAATTGTCCAATTACTTTTGGTCCCGGGGAAAATAGGCATTTTTTTGAGCTGAAAAAGACCCCCACGGCTTATACTTGGGTATATACATTCCGGTGGTGGATAATGGCGGGGGTTGCGGCGGCAGAAGAATGGGGCACACGCAGTAGCTGCAGCTACCACGTGTGCCTGCTGCTAAAGGTAAATTAATATTCACTGTTCTCCACGCCCATGGGAGTGGATAACAGTGAATATTCATTCTCTTTAGTAGCGGGCACACAGGATCGCTGAACCGCAGCAGCGATTGATATTGCCTGCTACTACAAAAATGCATATTCACTCCTCTCCACGCCCATAGTCCTGGCGTGGAGAGGAGTGAATATCCTGGCACCTCATCTGGGCGTCTGAGAGTGCTTGGCTGTGACGTCATGCGCCGCTTAGATGCTGACATGAGCGCAGTGATGGGGGGCCATGTATACCAGGATAGGGGGGCCTTGCATACAAGGATGGGGAGTATGCATACCAGGATTGGGGATGAGGGGTGCCATACATAGCAGGTTTGGGGATGAGGGGTGCCAAACATAGCAGTATTATACAACACTTCCTTCCAAATCAGGGCCCTCCTATCATCTGTTCACACACTCCCAGGTACTTAATAGACTTCTGTGTCTGTACTTGTTCACATACTGGTTGGTGACTTGTTCATTTAGTATTATGTGATTACCCTATTTATTACACTGATGCTTGACCGTACAACACAAGCAATTGTTACCATCCACCTTTCGTGTCTCCCCCATTTCCTCATAGATGGTAAGCTTGCGAGCAGGGCCCTCTCTCCTCCTGGTATCTGTTGATTTATGTGATTATTGTTATTCTGTAATGTCTTTTATTGTCTGCACAAGTCCCCTCTAAAATGTAAAGTGCCGCGAAATATGTTGGCGCTATAGAAATAAAAAATTATTATTATTATTATTATTATAATACATAGCAGGATTGGGGATGAAGGGGGCCATACATACCAGGATGGAGAAATTTACCAGTAACTGCTGAATTTTCCACCCTCGGCTTATACGCGATTCAATAAGTTTTCTCAGTTTTTTTGTGGTAAAATTAGGTGGCCTCTGGTTGGCTTATACTCGAGTAAATACGGGTAACTCAAAACAATGCTACAAAACAGAAGAATCAACCTGCTTCTGAAATACATATTTAAATGCGGGGAATCCAGAAATGTAATCAGTTTTTTTTTTTTAATTGGAAGTGGTTCCAGAAATATGAATTTTATTAAGAGATTTCAATCGTAAAATAATGCATGTGCTAGAAATCCAAGCGGCCAAATTAATTCTTTAGCATAAAACACACAAATTTTTTTCATTCGCGTGTGGCCAGGGTGCCTTGTATATTATACACTGCACCTATTTGCCCTTGCTTTTATTAAAGCCAGAGCAAATAAACACTTCCGTAATGTCATTTATTAATTATGACAACTTTGTTGTTTATTGTGTCAAAAGGCTGAAAGTACATAGATATGGGTAATTTGAGTTAGTTTTTATTCTGTAGAGCACACTTTTCTAGCTTCCGAAACGTATTTATTTGTTTCAGAACTCGGGCTGCTAGTATTGATTATACAACTGTATCTTGACTATTTTTTGATGAACGGCTAAAATGCCAAAACTTGTGTCATTGTCCAAATATTTCTGGACCTAACTGTATATGGTGCCCTTCTGTTATGAAATTAGTTTGACAGATCCATACACCAGTGCCTCAGTATTGACCCGACATGACATTTACTTAGACTGAACCTGTTAAAAAAGTTATCACCTACTGAAAAGGTTCAGAGTGGTTGTAGAAGCAGAATGTTGTTTTTTTTAAAAAAAAAACAAAACAAAAAACTGTAGCGTTGTCCCTTTTGCTCAATGTGGCAAAATACATTTAGGCTGTGTGCCCACTATGCATTTTTCAAGCGTTTTTGCTGCGGAATTTCCACAGCGAAAACGCTTAAAAACCGCTTGGTAATATGTGCCCCATGGTCCCCAATGATAATCCGCATGTGCTCTGCACATGCTGTGGAAATTTCCGCTGCGGATTATCATTGAGGAAAAATCCACAGCACGTCCATTAATTTTGCGGACACGCAGCGTAATCGCCACTATTGACTTGCATTAAAACGCATATTATCCGTGTCAGCACATTTGCACACACGGATATTATACGATTCTATGTGCGGATGGTACCCGGGTCTGGAGAAGAGGAGACTTTCCTCCAGACCTGGGTACCATAGAAACTGTAAAAAAAAGAATTTAAAATAAAAAAACAAAGATTATACTTACCTTCTGATGGCCCCCGGTCTCCATAGCGATGCGTCCGGTCTGTTGTATGGGTCACGGTGGTGTGAGGACCTGCCATGATGTCATTTAGTCATGTGACAGGTCATGCAACCGCTGACGTTGGCGGTCGTGTGACCTGTCACATGACTTAATGACGCATTGGCAGGTCCTCACACCACCGTGACCCATACAACAGACCAGGCAGAGAGGAGAAAATACCGGGGGTCATCGGAAGGCAAGTATAATCTTTTTTATTTTTTACCATTCTTATTTTTTTTTTTTTTAACTATTACTTGGTCACACTATATAAATCCATGCCGCTTGCATGGATTTATATAGTGTGACCAAGTTGTCAAGCACTTTTCCAAGTGATGCTAAAATCGCCTGGAAAGCGCTTGATAACCCGCATGCAGAAATGCATGTGAAGAACGCTTCACAAACGCTTCTACCTGGCAGGAAAAAGACATTTAAAATCCACATGCGTTTTTTCCTGCCAGGGAGAAGCGGAAAAAATATGCAACGTTTCTGCATCGTGGACACTTAGCCTGATAACCAGGACGTACAGCCAAACCCTATGTAGCATATTTATAGATTCTTGCCAAAACTTTCTGTGCACGTTGAGCTTGCACAGAAATGATTTTCCACATTTATAGCTAGAGGCAGACATCTGGCTAGGCTGTTCAGTGTCCTTGTCTTTGATATATGACATGCATTTCTATCATTTTAACCCCTGCAGTTAAAAACAGATATACTGTAGTTAAGTCTGCTAAAACATGTTCCTGTAAATTGGCATGTTTTAATTGCCTTTTAATGCTGTTGCTTCATAAGAGTAAAAAGGTGGCATCAGTGGGCTTGGCCGACAGGCTAATGTGTAGTTTTACAGCATACGTAGGATACTACACTGTTCACATTTCAGTATATGCTATACGCTGATGCATAGAATAGCACAATTAAAGTCAATGTTGTACGGATGCAACTTTATCACATCAAACTTGAGCACAGTTACAGTGGGTACGCAAAGTATTCAGACCCCTTTCAATTTTTCATTCTGTTTCATTGCAGCCATTTGGTAAATTCTAAAAAGTTCATTTTTTTCTCATTAATGTACACTCTGCACCCCATCTTGACTGAAAAAAAGAAACAGAAAATGTAGAAATTTTTTCAAGACCCTTTGCTCAGACACTCATATTTAAGTCACATGCTGTCCATTTCCTTGTGATCCTCCTTGAGATGGTTCTACTCCTTCATTGGAGTCCAAATGTGTTTAATTAAACTGATAGGACTTGATTTGGAAAGGCACACACCTGTCTATATAAGACCTCACAGCTCACAGTGCATGTCAGACCAAATGAGAATCATGAGCTCAAAAGGAACTGCCCAAGGAGCTCAGAGACAGAATTGTGGCAAGGCACAGATCTGGCCAAGGTTACAAAAGAATTTCTGCATTACTCATGGTTCCTAAGAGCACAGTGGCCTCCATAATCCTTAAATGGAAGAAGTTTGGGACCACCAGAAGTCATCCCAGACCTGGCCGTCCAGCCAATCACTATCACTGCAGCCCTCCACCAGTGGGGCCTTTATGGCAGAGTGGCCCTACGGAAGCCTCTCCTCAGTGCAATACATATGAAAGCCTGCATAGAGTTTGCTCAAAAACACATGAAGGACTCCCAGAGTATGAGAAATAAGATTCTCTGGTCTGATGAGACGAAGATAGAACTTTTTGGTGATAATTCTAAGCGGTATGTGTGGAAAAAAACAGGCACTGCTCATCACCTGCCCAATACAATCCCAACAGTGAAACATGGTGGTGGCAGCATCATGCTATGGGGGTGTTTTTCAGCTGCAGGGACAGGACGACTGGTTGCAATTGAAGGAAACATGAATGCGGCCAAGTACAGAGATATCCTGGATAAAAACCTCTTCCAGAGTGCTCTGGACCTCAGACTTGGCCGAAGGTTCACCTTCCAACAAGACAATGACCCTAAGCACACAGCTAAAATAACAAAGGAGTGGCTTCAGAACAACTCTGTGACCATTCTTGACTGGCCCAGCCAGAGCCCGGACCTAAACCCAATTGAGCATCTCTGGAGAGACCTGAAAATGGCTGTCCACCAACGTTCACCATCCAACCTGACGGAACTGGAGAGGATCTGCAAGGAAGAATGGCAGAAGATCCCCAAATCCAGGTGTGAAAAGCTTGTTGAATCATTCCCAAGAAGACTCATGGCTGTACTAGCTCAAAAGTGTGCTTCTACTCAATACAGAGCAAAGGGTCTGAATACTTATAACCATGTGATATTTCAGTTTTTCTTTAATAAATTTGAAAAACTTTCTACATTTTCTGTTTGTTTTTTTTCAGTCCAGATGGGGTGCAGAGTGTACTTTAATGAGGAAAAAAAAATAACTTTTTAGAATGTACTAAATGGCTGCAATGAAACAGTGAAAAATTTAAAGGGGTCTGAATACTTTCCGTACCCACTGTAAGTTTAAGTCTTCACGGAAATAAAAAACAATAGTAATACTCAACTGCAGGATAAATGGGAGGGGGCTAATCTTTATTGGTCTAGGTCTCACACAAACTGACAGGGATTATGCACCTGTCCGATTCACTGGACTAGGATGCACGCACGATACCTGCTAATATAGAATGCATCTTGGCAAGCATCTGCCAACATAATGTTAGCAGCACCACTCATTCCTGATGTAGAAGGAAGTGGTCCTGGAATACCCCCTTTAAGGTCAGGTGTAAATTACCCATTAGGACAGTCATGCACGCCACTTCAGATTTGATGATAAAGACAAGATACAGGTTCTTTTAGCTAGCAGGCAGAAAGCAATCACCCAGCTTCTGAAATTTTTATTCACACTTAGATATTACCATAAATTGCTTGTTGGGAGAATACTACTATAATTTCAAAAACACTTTACGGTCCAGTTATAAAACAAAAAATAAAGCCATTCTAATCATTGAGTCTTAATGGGGTTGTCTAGTACCACTATATTGATTGACTATCCTTAATATCAGATAGGTGCAGGTGCGACACCTGAAACCCCCGTTGATCAGCTGTTTACTGTGACACTTGCAGAGCAGAACAGTGCGGCTATGTCAACGGTATAAAGGCCGTAGCGGGGTACTGCAGATCCACTCCTATTTATTTTAATAGGGGCAGATGTGCAATCCCCGTTCGTGCAGCACAGCAAGTGATCACATCTGTCCAAAGGCAGAGGGAACAGCTGGTCAGCAACAGTGCCGAGTGTCGCACACCCACAGATCTGAGATTGATGGCCTATCCTAAGCACAGGCCATCAATATAAATGTACTGGACAACCCCTTCAATACTATTGGCCTTGGGCTACATTCACACATCTGTGTGCTACCATTCCAAGGAAATTGACCAATTTTTTTTTCTCTGGCGTCATCATAGTTGCTTTAGTTTTTCTCATACTTTTTTTTTTTTTTTTTTTTTAAGTTTTCTGAAGCAGGTAGACTGAACTTTATCCATTGACTTAATGTAGCAGTTAAAAAAGGATCAAACTAGGACGCAAAACTGAAGAACAAAGTCTTTCTTCCTAGTTTCATCAACTGAGTCTCATGGATCCCCACAGACATTAATGACCAAGTCTGATCCACAAATCGGATGAGAGAAAGACATGTTCAGAGTCTCATGGACAGGAGACATGGACCTGTTTTTATAACGGAGGTGTGCATGTCTCAATGAAACTGTAGGAGTCAGTGTGCTGTCCGAGAAAACGCAGACAGCACATAGATGTGTCACACGGATGTGTGAATGCAGCTTTTGTTATAGTCTCCTTGATCTTGGATTTAGCCATGGTTATAGTCTCATTGTAATTGAATAGCTACCGACAAATTGCATCAAATGATGAAGCCAGAAAAAAGTTTAATATGATCAACAATAATAAACTGTATTAACCTATTAGTTCAGCCTATTGAAAGCAACAAAAAGTCCATAAAATATAAACATAGGGTTACAGGAACTGTCCAATTGATACGTTTAATGCCACTGATTTGTTATTGCAGAGCTTCCAATAAAGAAAAGGGTTCTTTACAGACAGCTGACTTAGGACAAGGAGCTATGGAAGGCCCTAAGCTAGATAGTTCGATATATGGCAGCAAGTCAAGCAGGACTAAATACAAATTAGTGCTAGAATAAAACAAAATTATATATATATTTGATCTGAAAAAGGCTCAACTTGTATCTATTCTATTACATTACATTATACTGCTCTGCCTAAAAGGTCTCCACGCTCAGATGCAAGTTGCCCAAAGCGCCGATTTCGGTGGGACCAGACGACACTATCTATAGTGTATGACTCTCCACTTATGGCAAATGATGGGGGGATGGGGAGAGATCAGGTAGGTTGGTTTCAACATGCTTAAGGGCTCTGTCACACCAGCGTTGTATTTTTTAGCAGATAGCACTAGGACCAATGTTATTCAATTGGGCAGTGCTGGTTCCCAATTTTTATTTCACTGTCTGTAACAAAAAAAAATCACAGCATGTCGCGATTTCTCTTTGATAATCGGATGCCCAGTACCCATTCACATCTATGGGTGCATGGAACACATCGGGCTGCACTCAGATGACATCTTAGTGCAATCAGCTTTCCGCAGACTCACAAAATGGAGAAGGTGGAGATTTTTTTTCTTCATCTTCTCCTCATAGTGTTCTACGGTTCTCACATCCGAGAGAATCCGATCACACAATGCTGACATTCTGATGACAGTTTGAACAGAGTATTATTTGCACAATCGGCCTGATTCTCTCGGATGACAGAATCTACAGCCATCTGACCGTAGCCTAATTCTTATTTCATGTGGGAGAGAAGCCGCTTCCAGAGGAGTCTGCTAACAATTTAGTCCTCTCTCCCCATTGAAAAAAGACGGATTTTGGTAAGAACTTACCTGTAAAATCCTTTTCAGCAAAGGAAGGAAGGGAGACACAGATTCTCTACTTCGTGGGTAGGCGGAGCCCCATAGGATAGTCACCTCAGATTGGAAAAAGACGACCGGCCCCTCCAATATATAGGCTCCTCCTACTCCCATGTTCATCAGTCCGTACACAAGCTAAGGAAGAGCAGACCAACCAGCAGAACAACATATCCCCTTCTGAAATTTCAGAAATGAGAGAAAACAGGTTATGTAATAGAAACACACAGTCTTAGGCATACCCCATTGGACCTGACAACTGTGTAGAGCTGGCGAAACTGGAAGGAGAGCCGTAGAGCGCTAAACCCAGTCCAGAAGATCGACATCAGGAAGGAGACGTGCTGCATCTAGAAACACAAAAAAACACTTCTGCCCTGGGAGGGTGCTGTGTCTCCCTTCCTTCCTTCGCTGAAAAGGATTTTACAGGTAAGTTCTTACCAAAATCCGTCTTTCAGCAGCAGAAGGGAAGGAAGGGAGACACAGATTCTCTACTTCGTGGGACGTCCTAAAGCAGTACCTACTTAAGGGTGGGAAATAGAGGCAGAAGCTTCCATACCCCAAAACTTAGGCAAGAGCGCAAACCGTGCTAAAATAACGGAAAACTAAGTAAAGGGATAACTTAAATTACCGCCGCCTGCAGGACCCTGCGTCCCAGGGCCGCATCGGCTGAAGCACTTACGTCCACCTTATAAAACTTAGTAAAGGTGTGAACGGAGCGCCAGGTGGCCGCCCGGCAGAGCTGCGCTGCCGAGGCCCCCTGACGAAAAGCCCACGATGAGCCAATGGCTCTCGTGGAATGAGCTTTAACTTTAACCGGACAAGGCTCGCCCTTGAGCCGGTACGCTTCCAGGATAGCTGAACGGATCCACCGAGCTATCGTGTCTTTGGAAGCACGTTGACCACGCCGACGACCTACCGGAATTATAAAAAGAGAGTCCGACTTCCGAAAACCTTGGGTGATCGTAAGATAGAACTTCAATGCCCGCAATAAGTCCAACGAGTGCAAGGCCCGCTCCCTTGGATTCTTAGGTCCTGGACAAAGAGAAGGCAACACAATGTCCTGATTAATGTGGAATTGTGACACTACCTTAGGCAAAAAATCTTCACGAGTACGAAGCACCACGCGATCTGGAAAAAATTCCAGAAAAGGAGGTGAGCAAGAAAGTGCTGCCAATTCTGATACCCTTCTCAAAGAGGTGACTGCCACCAAGAAGGCCACCTTCCAAGAAAGTAGTGAAAGTTTAGCAGAATCCATAGGCTCAAAAGGCCTATGCTGAAGGGCTTCCAGGTCTAGATTAAGCCACCATGGAGCCACAACTGCCCTCCGTGGCGGAAACTGACGTGCGACTCCGCGAAAAAAAGAGCGCACATCCCTACGAGAGGCAATAGCCTTCCTAAAAAGTGCAGAAAGAGCAGATACCTGTCCCCGCACCGTACTAACTGCCAAACCCCTGGCCAGACTAGATTGCAGAAAAGCAAAGAAGTTGGGGATGGAAAAAAACCTCGGGTTTCTTGAGGATCCAGAACACCATGAATAGAAAGACTCCCAAGTTCTGTGATAAATCCTGGACGTAGCTGGACTCCGGGCCACCTGCAAGGTAGCAAAAAAGAAGCAAGACAAAAATATATCTCATACCCTACCATAATTATATATAAATGTAAAGCAAAATTGCATAATAAATATAGGGTACTTAGTGAACTATTTTTGATCAAAAAAAGTATACAAGCCGTCCCACCAGCGGCAAGGTGACCCTAAATTGGGACGGTACCTATACTGCCTATATTAAAAACCTTACTGTATATCAAAGTTGAAGTAATGCATATAAAAGGGTAGACAATTTGTTGAGCTGATTGGTATATATGTAGCTTACCACGGGCCTAGGTGGTCTGGAGTTGGGACCCGGTCCTATTTGCTTTACATTTATATATAATTATGGTAGGGTATGAGATATATTTTTGTCTTGCTTCTTTTTTGCTAGTGTGAACATGCCTCTGTTTCTTGTATGTCTGCCATCTTAGACCTCAGTTCACATTGTCTGTTTTTTTGACTTGTTTGCATTCTGTGCAATTTAAGGGTGTGGCATGCCCTTTGTTGAGCTGATTGGTATATATGTAGCTTACCACAGGCCTAGGTGGTCTGGAGTTGGGACCCGGTCCTATTTGTCTACCCTTTTATATGCATTACTTCAACTTTGATATACAGTAAGGTTTTTAATATAGGCAGTATAGGTACCGTCCCAATTTAGGGTCACCTTGCCGCTGGTGGGACGGCTTGTATACTTTTTTTGATCAAAAATAGTTCACTAAGTACCCTATATTTATTATGCAATTTTGCTTTACATTTATATATAATTATGGTAGGGTATGAGATATATTTTTGTCTTGCTTCTTTTTTGCTAGTGTGAACATGCCTCTGTTTCTTGTATGTCTGCCATCTTAGACCTCAGTTCACATTGTCTGGTCACCTGCAAGGTAGCAATGACCTCGGGTGAAAAACCGCGACGGGTCAAGATCTCGGTCTCAAGAGCCACGCCGTCAAACGAAGGGACCTCAGGTCCGGATGACGAATGGGCCCTTGAGTGAGCAAGTTCGGGCGAAGGGGCAGCAGAAACAGAGGTGCCGCCTGAAGAGACACCAGCGTCGAATACCATGTCCTCCGCGGCCAGTCTGGTGCTATCAGAATTATTGATACCCTTTCGAGTTTGATCCGTCGGATCACCAGAGGTGACACTAACTGGGGTCTGAGATTTCAGCACAGGGTAACTGTGCACTGGGTACATGAGCACTGATAGTCTGCAGCCTGCATTTATGATTGCACTTGAGGCATAGACTGATTATATTATATATATATATATATATATATATATTTTATATTATATTATATTATATTATATTATATTATATTATATAATATATTATATTATATTATATTATAATATAATATAATATAATATAATATAATATAATATAATATAATATAATATAATATATATATATATATATAATGGCGTGCTGTTAAACTGTGACTTGTGTTTTCTCTGCCTGTTGTTTGCCACCTCCCGTGGAGAGGGGAAGATAAAGCCCTTCTGATTACTAAAAAGACTGGTGTTAAACTGTTTACTGCAATGTGATTTGATTGATGTTAATGCCACTCAGGATATATACTTGTAAACCTGCAAACCACCCCAATTGATCGGTTCATTATTTACTATGGCTCACTGTCTGCTAAATAACTGTTTTTAATTGTTTGTCAGCATATATGTAAAATAAATGGATTTATACTTTTTCACAAAAATTGCTGCATGTGTAATTACTCTGTCTTTCTAAGTAAAATGCTTAATAAGGAGTTAGCATGATTTATATCAAAGTCTGGTTCTTTTTGTGGTATATTATAACGGATCACCAGAGGTAGTAAGGATATCGGCGGAAACGCATAGATCAGCTTGAACTGACCCCACGGGGCCACTAGAGCATCCACCGCCACCGCCTCCGGGTCCCTGTACCTGGACATGAACGTCGGAACCCTGGCGTTCAGCCTGGATGCCATCAAGTCCACCTGAGGAGTCCCCCAACAGGAACACAGCAGAGAAAACACTTCTGGATGGAGACTCCATTCCCCAGGGTCCACTTGCTCGCGACTGAGGAAGTCCGCCGAGATATTCAACACCCCTGGAATGTGAATTGCAGAGATTGCTGGAACTTTGGACTCGGCCCAGACCAGGATCCGAGAGACCTCCGTCATGAGACTGGAACTCCTCGTCCCGCCTTGGTGGTTGATGTACGCGACAGCCGTAGCGTTGTCCGACTGGATCCGGACCGGTAGACCGCTCAATAAGACCGCCCAATGTTGGAGGCAGAGAAATATTGCTCTCAACTCCAAAATGTTGATCGGGAGAGACGACTCCTTTGGCGACCAGACTCCCTGAATCCAGAGGTTGTTCCAAACTCCCCCCCAGCCTGTCCGGCTGGCATCGGTTGTCACCACCGACCATCTCGGAGGAAGGAAGGATTTCCCCACGGATAGAGTCTCCGGACGTAACCATCATCCAAGAGATTCTCGCACCCTGCGGGAGATAATGACCGAGCGATCCAGAGAAGTTAGCGATCGATCCCAATGGGTCAGAATAAGGCTCTGGAGATCCCGGTAATGAAATTGTGCAAATGGTACTGCTTCCATAGTTGCCACCATTTGACCCAGAAGGCGCATGCATTCCCGAAGGGACATTGACAGCGCCGACCTCATAGCCTGGACCAGAAGACGAAGGTTCGTCTGTTTGACAGGAGGTAGGGACACAACTGCCCGAACAGTATCGAACTGCATCCCCAGGAAAAGAATGGACTGTGCTGGCTCCAATGACGATTTTTTCCAATTGATCAGCCACCCGAAGTCCATCAGGTACTGAAGGGAGAGATCGCGAGCCGCTATTGCCTCCTCCGCTGTGGGTGACACTATGAACAGGTCGTCCAGGTAGGGGAGGATCGTAACCCCCTGTCTTCGAAGAAGCGCCATGAGAGGAGCCAGAATTTTTGTAAAAACCCTGGGAGCTGCGGCCAACCCGAAAGGCAGGGCCACAAACTGGTAATGGGTTTGACCTATAGCGAAACGCAAGAAACGCTGGTGAGCCCTGCCGATAGGGATATGCAAATAGGCGTCGCGGATGTCTATGGACACCAAGAAATCGTACTGCGACAGGGTCGCTATCACCGATCGGAGAGACTCCATGCGGAACTTCCGTGTCCAGACGTAAATATTCAAATCCCTGAGATCCAGCACCGGACGAAACTTGTCCTCCTTTTTGGGGACCACAAAAAGGTTGGAATAAAAATCCTTTCCCTGGTCTTCCGGAGGAACCTGAACCACCACACCCAGCTGTAGGAGAGAGTCGACCTCCTGAAACAGTGCGGCAGCCAGTTTTGGCACGGACGGAATGCCCCTCAGACGAAACCTGTCTGGAGGCAGCGAATGAAACTCTATGAAATAGCCTGCCGACATAACCCGTGTCACCCAGGCGTCTGCTATGTGGGTTGCCCAGATCGACCCGAATTGTAGCAGACGACCTCCCACCCGAGAGCCCTCGGGGGGATCCCTGGCGTCAGTCAGCCTTAGCGGACTTTTTATCAACCTCCCGTCTGTCCTGAAGGGACCGTTGCTTCCAAGGAGTACAAGATTTCTGGGCGGATCTGCCGGAGGATGAGGGACGACCCAATCTCCAAGAAGGCTGACTGAATCGTCCCCTGGCCCGAAAGGACCGAAGACCTCTGCCGGGCCCTGTCCTGCTGGCTGTGGATGCCACTGCCTTTTTCCCAGGCAGAGTAACATCCTTAGCTTTAGCTTTGGCAATTAGTTCCGAAAGATCTGAACCAAAGAGCTGACCGCCCTTATATGCCAGATTAAGCAATACCTGTTTGGATACTGCATCCCCGGTCCACTGTTTAAGCCACAGAGCTCTTCTAATCGTGACTGCCGAAGCCTGAGCCCTGGACAGAATTGAAGCAGTGTCCAGTACTGCATCTCTGCCATAACACATAGCTTCTTCCATTCGCTGAAAAAGCTTTTCCACTTCTGAACGCGAAGTCCCATCCTGCCACGCCGCACGCAGCTGATCCAACCACCGCAGAGAAGCCTCACCGGCCCACATGGCCCCCAAGGCCGCTCGGAAACCATGACCCGCGGCTTCATAGATGGATTTCGCCGCTGACTCCGATCTTCTGTCCAAAGGATCCTGAAGATTGGCTCTCCCTTTAACAGGAAGCAGGGAAGACTTGGTCAGCTGAGACAGAGATATATCCACCTCAGGAGAGGGAACCCAATTAGTAACCATCTCCTTGGCACAGGGATATAGGGCATCAAAAAAACGCGTTCCTCGGAAGCGTTTATCCGGACACTGACGCTCCTTCTCCACCACTTCGTTAAGTTCCTTATGCGCAGGTAATGTAGAACGAACACGGCGCGTCTTCTGATACAGACGGCCCGACCTAGACGGTCTTGTCGGCTCTTCAGACAGCTCTAATACTTCCCGCATGTCCTTAATAAACCCATCTACGCGACCAGAAAGAGAAACAGAGCGATCCTGTTGATCCTCCTCTTCGGACTCCGAAATTTCATCAACCGAATCTGTTGGTGAATCCGAAGCCTCTGATGCGCTCTGCGAGGGAGACAACGCCACCATAGTCTTGCGGCGCTTTTTACCTCGTGGCATTGGGTGTGATCTAGCTGACACCCACTGTCCCAGGAGACTAGAGAGACTATCAATGGAGCGAGTGAGCGCCTCCACCTTAACATCACTGAGCGTTGAACTTGATGTAGTAGAAGGCCTGAGTGTATCAGAGGCGTGCGACTGAACCTGAAACGGATCAGGAGACCGATCCGCACTCCCAGGCCCCTGATCCGACATGCCACCCACACCAGATGCCAGGATGTACAACAAGGATGGCAAAAAAGTGTGAAAGCTGCACAGCCTGTTTTCAAAACTCACTTTTTTTTTTTTAATTTAATTTTTTATATATATGCGACAGGCTCTGAAGGGTTAAAGCTCACCCTTAGAAAAGAGCTACCCCAGAAATGCCGAGCAAAAAATCAATAGGGGGAAACTCCCTTAAACACCATGTGTTTCCCCTAAAGTTCCACTTTTTCAGAAGGGGTTAACATCACAGCAACTATAATACTACACAGCCTAAAAGGTCAGTGAAGTAAATAGCTTTAGGAGAGAAAGCGGCAGTGCTCCTGAGGACTCCTAATAGGTAGCCTGGAGAGACAGCATTGACAAAGAACCCCTGCCAGAGGCAGAGGGGGACTCACCGGTACTGCGGCGACCGCTCCTCCTAAGTGTGTGGACGGACGGGGAGCAGAGAGCAGGAGGCGCCGCTGGACGCCGGAGGGAGAAGCAGGGACCGCCAGCGCACGCTCAACCAAGCGCTTCCTGCCTAAGTAATGATGGCAGGAAGCCAGGAGACGCTAAGCCACGCCCCCGCTAGGCCACGCCCCTCGCCTTATTCAAACAGCAAAAATGAGGGCAGAAAACTTCCTACCTCTATGAAGGCAGGAAGCAAGTCAATAAAAGCAAGAAAACGCGCGCCAATATAGGGAGCTTCCTGCCTCAATGAAGGCAGGAAGCAAAAACGAAGAAGCATGCGCAAATAAAAAATAAAAATTGCTGGCCTCCGTCTCTGCTCCCCAGTCAAGGCAGCGTCTGAAAGACAAGAAACACACAGGCAGTACGCTTGCCGTAGCCGTCAAAGATACGCTTTAGACCAAAGAGCATTTACCCGGCTGAACGCCACAGGGATCCTCAGGGATGTGTGGCGCCATGGTCCTTTGCTCCCCCCTATGGCGGAGCACGCAGGGACCCTCTCAGATGTGTGGTGTGCGCCTCCGCCAGGGAGCGCCCTGTATCCCCCGGGGCCGGCAGGCATAAGTGGGAACCTCCTCAAGGGGTACACAGAGCTGCCAGGGGAGGGTCAGGGGTCTCAGCAGCGCCGAGACCCCCAGAGACCTCTAGACCACGGGGGGTCCAGGACTCGCTGGATATAAAATAACAACTCTTCTGAGGAGCTGCCGAAGCAGCGACTATCCTCTGAGACCTCAGATAAAAAGACTGATGAACATGGGAGTAGGAGGAGCCTATATACTGGAGGGGCCGGTCGTCTTTTTCCAATCTGAGGTGACTATCCTATGGGGCTCCGCCTACCCACGAAGTAGAGAATCTGTGTCTCCCTTCCTTCCCTTCTGCTGCTGAAAATGATACTTCGCTCAAGCTGAGTGAAACAAATAGCTATATTGTTCAGCTAACAGTTATCTAAAGTATATGGAGTCATGAACAGATTGAGGTCCTAAGCAAGGGACAATTATCACATTCATAAGCCATTTAGGTCACCTCCTTTAACTGCACCCTAAAGCAAAAATCATATTTAATTCTTAAAATTTATCGTAAAGCAAGCCATTTTATAAAACACCTGCATCATTTTTTAACACCATCAGTAAAAGCAATGTTTTATCTGTTACAAGGAGGCACGGTTTTCACTTTCTAAATGTATTGTAAAGAGTTGACAAAAAAGATGCGATAGAGCTGCTGCAGCCCACTAACATAGGACCATTCATATACGCTGCCCCCCAGAAAACACATACCATATGTTAACCATTAGACCTGCATATCCTAAAAGAATTACTAACATGTGAAGTGATAAAATACTATTGAAGCAAAAGTCCAGAGTCAGTGACCTATTATATAACGTGGAACGGCAGTCATTACATTTTTTCCCATTTCAAGTTAGAGATAAAAGATATCATGTTACGCAAACCTTTGCAGTTTGTACAAAGGTTAATGTGGCACACCTATATTCAGATAAGTCTAAAGTTGGAGGACCTTCCCACATTTACATGTTCCTCCAAGTGTAACATTCTTGTTGGAGGTTCTCCCTTCTGTTTTCTATTTTTCCAATGCAAGCTGTTCTAGAATTCAGTCTTCTATAGCATGTAAGGTACATACAAAGGTGCTGGTCCACAGCAATATTCTCAGATTCCCATCCTCCTTGCCTGCAGGATTTTACACATCCCAGTTTTCTAATTAAATTGCATACTTTCATATAATCAGAGTTTAGTGATTACACTATCCCCAAAAGGTATGCAGTATCAAATAAAGATATGTGTTGTAATCAGCGTGCTCAAACATGAACGACTTCTGCATATTCCTTCCTACCTTATCTAAAAGATATTTCAAAAGGAATGACCCTGGAATGAAAAGTAACAAACAAGCAATCCCAAAGTAACAATAAAGCACTGATCCAAAGAGAATTAAATTATGTTGGAACAGAGCCTCCAGGCTCAAATGTGTACACTGCCCAAGCTTCTTTCACAGATTTCATCACACTCCCCGAGAGAAAAAAAAATAAATAAATCACAGCATGCAGCGCGGTTTTTATATCTGGAAAAATTCGGACACCAAAATAGAACATGAAAGCACCATCCAGTAGAAGCCAACAAGGATCGTCGGGTGCTGTTGAGGGTCAGCCTGCTCCTATGACACAATAGAAAACCGGAAATGCTAATATGTGAATTGAGTCAATACAAAATCAAATTTTAGAGCAAGTAAACTTTCTTATTTTGTGTTGACCAATTCTTGTACCCAGATTTAGTGTTGCAAGTAAAATTGATACAAGCATAATGATTCTGTAACTTTATCTTCATTGTCAAAGCTATGTTTTTACCTTTACTGTGGGAAATACTGTAGTATACTAGGATGTCATGAATATCTAGATTTATTGGTTTAAAGAGATGGTCTGGCACTTAAAAAGTCTTTTCTAAATATCTACCTTTACATCCTAACCAATTTTGTAATTAGCTTTATTATAAAATACTCTACATGTCTCCCTATCTAGCTAATACCTAAATGTGTTTTTTTTTTTTCACTCTTCCTATGAGGTTTCGTTTGAGAGGAGTCTCAAACAGGACGCCACAGGAGGCCGGTGCTGCACTCACTTCCCTGAAGCATCTATTGCCCATCCTGGAACAGCACGTCATCAGGGGGCAGTGCTGCAGTCACTTACTACAATTTCTTGCATCACCGTCCTCTGTCCTGCATCCATGGTCATGGCAATAGAATCTGTGGGAGATGTGAGCGTATTACTCGCACTCTGCTGCTTCTTCACCGCCACTGCTTCTACCTGTGAAAGAAGTCTCAGTCAGGGAATGTAGATAGAAGTAGTGAGTGACACCAACGCAGTAGCGCTGCCCCACAGCTTCTAGCACTGCCCTCAAACTAATAGTCATCGGGGAGTGTGATAGAAGCAGTGCATTACACCAGTGTCGCCCCCTGATGACGATTTGTTTGAGGGCAGTGCTAGAAGCTGTTGGGCAACATTGGTGTCTCACAAAGCTTTATCACCTCCCCCTGTTGAAAATTAGATAGAAGCAGAGAGCAGGCACGTCGTTCCCCTTTCCCACTGTTTGAGACTCCTCCGGACCAATCTAACCCTATGTTCACACCACATTGCAGCATATGTTTTCTGCATACACAGGATACCAAAAGTGTGTCTTGCAGTATGTTTGACATACCTTTCATTTAATATATTTGTGATAGAAGTCAACAGGTAATGTACAGTTCCATACACTGGGAACATGTAAATAAAAAAAAGTCTAAGTGGCGCCAGAGCTGTATCAAGCCGATTGCTAGTTTGAAATCCTCACCATATGCCAAATACATACAGTGGTTTTCTGCAATCAAGCAATTCTACGAAATGTTCCTACAACTACAAGCCAAAACTGTAGTCTCATCTTCACACTGTACATTGATGTCAAGCAGTGGTTAGATAGTAGGTACACATTGCATTGACACCAGGATGACTTCATTCCTCTTGTCAATTTATCCATAAATTTCACAGAGGGAAAACAGAGGAATTGCAGAGTTCTAAAAAAAATATTTTACTGTAAACAATATTTACGCAAAACGGACTTGCAAGAAATGCCAATAAGGGCGGAGTTGTATGGCTGCCATGTAACATTACTTGTTGCTGGCGGAACGTTTGGCCAGGCACAGTCACAGCTTCTCTTTGCAATAACAGCCAAGGATTCAAAAGCTGTAATAGCAGGTATCATCGGACTGCCTGCGCCTTGAGGAGACAAGCCCTTTAATGTTTACCTCTTTTACACATTTCTGCTTGAATATTAGTTTCAAAGTGTTTTTCTTCCTTCTTTTACAATGCAGAACGGTTGTACAATGCAGTAATTGCCATAGAAAGAAATTAAACAGCAAAAATCGATCAGACCATGGACGGTTATTCATCTGTACAGAGACCTATTGCACAATAAAAAAAATAATAAAAAAAAAAGAATACTACTTTCCAGAGGTTAATTGAAATTAAAATGAAGGTCAAATTCACACCAGACAATAAATACATGCACGATAATAAATCATGGCCACAAACACCAGGGGAAGGGATTTGTAAAAGTTCACTTCATCAACATAATGAAGTAGTAGAGAAGTTGACGTATACCTGATTGTGCTGCTGTGTAGAATAAGTGGCTCCACGTTTGCAGTTGCGCTTGGCCCTTGTATGTAGTTTGATGTGAGAAAGAGACCAGTACGGACTCGAAACGTGTAATAAAACGGCTTGCATCACAACTACAAGCGTGGAACCACTTATTCTACAGTGCAGCGTGGTCAGGTATACGTCAACTTCTCTACCATTTCTCAACATTTACGAAGAGGAAGGACCACTTATCTCTGCAGACATGACTGTAGCAGCTTAATTTTAGACAGGCAATAGAGTTGTGACACAAATCAGGTGAGCATCACTCTCACCCCCCACCCACTGTTACCACACTATCACCTATCAGTGCCCTTGTCTCTTTTCTTTTCCACTTCATCAACATTAGTATAGTCTGAATGCCTGCAGATAAAGTCATTTTTCACAAGTGGACCATGGGCAATGTACCCGGCCACTATAGCGGGTACACTTATTTAGAGTAAAATAAGTATATTACCGCTAGTTTATGCTGTACTAGTGCAAAAACTATTCCAGTTTTTGGATGAATGTACTATGCACCGTTTTAACACCTTTCCATTTTGAAAGTACAGATTCCTTAAAGAGCATTTACAGGAATGAAGCCCCTCTCTTTCTTTAGTTTCCTGCCACTGAGGCAGCGGTAAAGGAGGTGGTTGGCTGTAATGATCCAGTAACTTGATCACATAAAAGCTTTATGTCACCTCCTGCTGTAAGGAGCAGGATAAGAGGAGGCCAAGATAGGATCAATATCCATCAAATCTCCCTTGGTTTCAACTGGAGACAGACACTGCAGCTTCTGCCCTCCTCCCAGATCCAACAGCATTGACAAACATGGGCACAGAAGTCCTTGTGGCTTTTCGTACAGCTGATATATTCCTGTACAAGCCCAGACATACATAGCTTTTCATTTTTTTCAGTTCTCAGAAATGGACTTGTTTGGAACTGTCTCACATTGGCTAAGAATGTGCTCTGCAATAGTGAATCATTCATTTTCCAACACTAATGGCCTACTAAAACAAAATATATATTATATATTATATATATATATATATATATATATATATATATATATATATATATATATATATATATACACACATATATACACATATACACACAGTGTATAAATACATACATAGACGGCACAAATGTAGGAGAGAGGAGAACATTCAAAGAGCACTAATGGAAGTTCAGCTAATGATGATCAATGTTCCCCAATGCTCCACAGCAGTGACCATTCCATGTGATAATACTGATATGTCCCCTGTTAATCATGCTGAATTATTCCTTTTTGGAAGCTATTGAAACATATTTGTCTACCGCTCGCACACATTAATGCTGCAGTCTTTGCTTCTGAAAAAAAGAAAAAAAAAAAAACAACAACCATCTTTTAGCAGAAAAGAGCAATTAAATTGCAACCGTGGAGCTAGATGTGCTAGTCATCTCATTTTACTGCAGAACAGGAAACAAAAGCCTCATTTCAATTTCTTCCTGATATAACAACTTTGACAAATGTGCCAAAAGAAAGCTTTATGAAGAGAAACTACACATTAATATTTCAATGGTCTGGAATAATTCACTGCGACAAGGGGCTGACCCCATGAAAGTGAAAGTCGGAAAACATAAAAAGGAGATGCCACATAACTGGATTTTTGATGGGCCTCTCTCAACCACTACATATGAATATGTCAGTACAGTACTTCTGGGTTTAAACTAATTCTACGATACTACCTATAAAAAGTAACATCATTAGTTTTATTCTTGGAAAACTAAGTAAGAAGATAACAGAGCTCTTCATTCCAAAGATTGTTGGGAGCATCAGTTGAAAACAGTAGTTTTCTACACAAAGATACAGTTAGGTCCAGAAATATTTGGACAGTGACCGAATCTTTGTGATTTGGGCTCTGCAGGCTACCCTGTTGGATTTAAATATAAACAACTGAGATGTTATTGAAGTGTAGACTTTCAGGTTTAATTAAAAGGGGTTGATCAAAAATATCCTGGAAAATGTTTAAGAAATGCAACCATTTTTCTACAAAGCCTCCCCATCTCAGGGGCTAAAAAGTCACTGGACAAATTAACTTTACTACAAATAAAATGTTTATTTTTCATGCTTTGTAAAGAATCCTTTGCAGGCAAGGACTGCCTGAAGTCTGGAAGTCATGGATCTCACTAAACGCTGTGTTTCCTCCTTTCTGATGCTTTGCCAGGGCGGTACTGCAGCTGACTTCAGTTGTTGCTTGTTTGTGGGTCTTTCGGCCTTAATTTTCTCTTAACATGTGTAATGCATGCTCTATGTAGTTCAGATCTGGTGACCGATTCAGCCATTCCAGAATATTCAACTTCTTTGCCTTAAACTCTTGGGTTGCCTTCACAGTACAGTGGAGAAAATAAGTATTTGATACACTGCCGATTCTGCAAGTTTTCCCACCTACAAAGAATGAAGAGTTCTGTAATTTGTGAGACAGAATCTAAAAATAAAAATACAGAAAATCACATTGTATGATTTGATGTTTACATAATTACATTTGCATTTTATTGCATGAAATAATTATTTAATACAATAGAAAAACAGAACTTAATATTAACTTAATACAGTAAGCTTTGTTTGCAGTTACAGAGGTCAGACATTTTTTGTAGTTCTTGACAAAGTTTGCACACATCGGTGTAGGGATTTTGGCCCACTCCTCCATGCAGATCTTCTCCAGATCTTTCAGGTTTAGGGGTCGTCGCAGCGCAACATTGAGTTTCAGCTCCCTCCAAAGATTTTCTATTGGGTTCAGGTCTGGTGACTGGCTAGGCCACTCCAGGACCTTGAAATGCTTCTTACGGAGCCACTCCGTAGTTGCCAGAGCTGTGTGTTTCGGGTCACTGTCATGCTAGAAGACCCAGCCACAGCCCATCTTCAATGCTCTTACTGAGGGAAGGAGGTTGTTGGCCAAAATCTCACGATACATGACCCCATCCATCCTCCCTTCAATACGGTGCAGGCGTCCTGTCCCCTTTGCAGAAACGCACCAAAGTATGATGTTTCCCCTACCATGCTTCACGGTTGGGATGGGGTTCTTGGGATAGTACTCAACCTTCTTCCAATCACAGCGAGTGGAGTGGATACCAAAAAGTTATATTTTGGTCTTATCTGATCACATGACCTTCTCCCATGCCAATCATCCAGATGGTCATTGGCAAAGCTCAAATGGGCCTGGACATGTGCTGGCGTGAGCAGGGGGACCTTGTGTGCCCTGCTGGATTTTAATCCATGACAGCATAGTGTGTTACTAACGGTAATGTTTGAGACAGTGGTCCCAGATCTCTTCAGGTCATTGACCAGGTACTCCTGTGTAGTTCTGGGCCAATTCCTGACCAGCCTCAGAATCATCCTTACCCCACGAGACGAGATCTTGCATGGAGTCCCAGACCAAGGAAGATTGACAGTCATCTTCCATTTTCTAATAATTGTACCAACAGTTGTTGCCTTCTCACCAAGCTGCTTGCCTATTCTCCTGTGGCCCATGCCAGCCTTGTGAAGGTACAATTTTGTCCCTAGTGTTCTTAGACAGCTTTTTGGTCTTGGCCATGGTGAAGAGGTTGGAGTGTGATTGATTGAGTGTGTGGACAGGTGTCTTTTATACAGGCAACAAGTTCAAACATGTGCAATTAATACAGGTAATGTGTAGAGTAGGAGGGCTTCTTAAAGAAAAAAAAACTAACAGGTCTGTGAGCCTGAATTTTTGCTTGTTGGTAGGTGATCAAATACTTATCTCATGCAATAAAAAGCAATTTAATAATAATAAAAAAAAAAAAATAAAAAAAAATCCAGACAATCACATTGTAAGATTCTGTCTCTCAATTGAAGTGCACCTACGATAAAAATTACAGACCTCTCCATTCTTTGTAGGTGGGAAAACTTGCAAAAGCAGCAGTGTACCAAATACTTATTTTCCCCACTTTAAGTTTTGGGTCATTGTCCATCTATACTGTGAAGTTCTGTCCTATCAACCTTGCTGCATTTGGTTGAATCTGAGCAGAAAGTATAGCACTCACTTCAGAATCCATTAGACTGCTTCAGTCACATCATCAATAAACACTAGTGACCCAGTGCCATTGGAAGCCATGCATTCCCATGCAATCACACCACCATGCTTTACAGAAGATGTAGAGTACTTTGGATCATGAGCCGTTTCAAGCCTTCTTCATACTTTCTTCTTCCTATCATTCTGGTACAGGTTGATCTTAGTTTCATCTGTCCAAAGAATGCTTTTCCAGACCTGGGTTGGCTTTTTTTAGATGTTTTTTTTATTTTTTTAACAAAGTCTAGTAAGGCCTATTTTTAAGGCTGATTAATGGTTTGCACCTTATGGTGAACCCTCTATTTGCTCTAATGAAGTCTTCTCTTTATGGTAGACTTAGATAATGAAACACATACTTCCAGGAGAGTGTTCTTCACTTGGGTGGATGCTGTGAGGCTATGTGCCCACGATGCAGAAATGAAGCAGAAAATTTCTGCAGCGTTTCTGCATCTCCCTTGCCAGAAAAAACGCATGCAGATTGTGCATGCGTTTTTCCTGCAGAATACACGCGTATTCACATGCGATTATGCATGCGGACTACAAGCACTTTCCAGGCGATAGCATCACTTGGAAATTGCTTGACAACTAGGTCACACTATATAAATCCATGCAAACAGCATGGATTTATATAGTGTGACCGTAAAAAATAAAGCTATACTTACAGATCCCCCGCCGCGTGTGCTGCCGCGTGTGTTGTCGCGCTCCTTCCGGGTTGCCGGCATATCGCGAGACAGCCTGCGGTCACATGACCACGATGTCATCTCAGGTCCGGGAAGATAAGCGCTGCCAGCCGGCCCGCGAGAAGGTAAATATAAACTTTATTTATTTTTTTATTTTTTTTTTTTCACAGGTACAATGGTACCCAGGTCTGGATGAGAGTCTTCTCTCCTCCAGAACTGGGTACCATACGCACATTTAAACGCATATAATCCGCGTGTACAAATGTACAGACACGGATTATATGCGTCTCAATGCAAGTCAATGGCGGCAATTCCGCTGCGCTTCCGCAAAATTAATGAACATGCTGCGGATTTTTGAGCGCCGCAGAAACGCTGCGGAATAATCCGCAGCATGTGCATTGACATTGTGGAATGCCATTGAGGACCATGTGGTGCGGATTACCGAGCGTTTTTGATGCGTTTCCGCTGCGGAAATTCCCCAGCGGAAACGAATGAAAAACGCATCGTGGGCACACAGCCTGAAAGGGTTTTTCTTCACCATGGGAAGGATTCTGTGATCATCCATCTTTGACGTCCAGGCCTTTTTGAATTCCCAAGCTCGGAAAAAGGGATGTAAAAGAGGTTTGATTTTGTAATGAAATCTTGGCAGTCTATTGATGATCCAGTAGTAGGTCATCTCAAATTCTAAAAATCACATACCGTGGTGAACAATGCTTTAAGAGACTGACAAAAATTTTGTTTTTCACAAAGTATGCAGCTCCAGTGTATTTAGATCTTTTAGGCCAAGTTTCTATGGTATACTGAAGAACAACCCCAAATCCAAAAAAGTTGGGATAATGTGCATTTTATTCACAACACAACATGGAACACAGATCAGTTGGTGAAAGTTAGACAGCTTTCCATTTCATGTGAAAAAATTAACTCATCTAGAAATTGATGGTAGTAACACATCTCAAAATAACTAGGATGGGGTTAACAAAAGGCTGGAAAAGTAAGTGGTACTAATGAAAAATAGCTGGAGGATCAATTTTCAACTAAGCCACATGACTGTATAAAAAACCAGCACCATAGAGAGTCTCTTAGAAGCAAAAATGGTCACAGGTTCACCAGTCTTACCCACTATTGACATCTGTCAAATCACACCCCACAATTGTGCCTAATCCCCAATGACTGCCAAGAGCCAATACAGGATGCATGGTCACTGTTGCACTTATCTAATATTGCTGTGTGTTGGCAATGGGGGATATTTGTTTTAAGTCAAATTGGGATTAAATTTACGATTGCATAAGTATACCTAGAGCAGAGTACAAATGTAATTAAAGTACTGGTAAATCCAACTGTGACAGGCACCATCTTTTCTACACATAAATGTGAATTGTTCTAATTTCCTTGAAAGAACAAGAGTGGTATACTGGGACTTAAACTGCATTATATTTCACAGTGTTCCTGGACTAGTGACATTAATTATAGTAATGAGCTTTGATGAATTTGTGTACACAGAGCAGCTTTCACATATGCAAATGCCTCTTCTGCTAAAGAAGAAAGAAATCCATAGAAAAGAAATTAATGTGCATTTGTCAGCAGGGCTGTGGAGTCGGTAAGCCAAACCTCCGACTCCTCAATTTCCATGACACCGACTCCACGACTGACTCCCTCACACATGGCTCATGTTTACGTTTAAGTGATAAATTTACTGTAGTAAAATAGTAACATCAGGCTTTTAATCATTATGATACAATAATCAAGCCATTTAGACAGAACATAAAATATATTTATGAACCAAAAGGAAAAAAAAAACTAAAACATCAAGCATACAGAGACCACATATACTGGACTATTGATTTATGCACAGTTTATTGAAAGTTTACATATGCTTTAAGAAGTACTTTCCTTAATCCTGCTTTCCTGTTCACTCCAGAAGTTCTGAGATGAGTGCAGGCATTCCTTCCCTGTGTTTGTTTTTTTCCCCTTATCTGTAGAGGAGGAACTTCACTACTTATGTACATAAACTGCAGCACAGATTCATCTCAGCTAAAAGTCTAGACCCTTTAGGCCCCGTCACAATTAGCGACGCTACAGCGATCCCGACAACGATATGACCTGTCAGGGATTGTTGCTGCGTCGCTAAGTGGTCGCTGGTGAGCTGTCAAACAGCCAGATCTTCCCAACGACGCAGCAGCAATGCAGCGATCCGTAACGACCTATATAAGGATGCACGCCTATGTGTTTCTGTGTCTGAGTCATCAACAAGGTCGTTGGTAAGGTGTCACACACAGCGATACATGCTACCCAGCGGGGCCTCAACAATCAAAGAAATGTCCAGACCATTCCGACACGACCAGCGATCTCACAGCAGGGGCCTGGTCGCTGCTAAGTGTCAAATGTAGCGAGATCGCTACTGAGGTCGCTGTTGCGCCACAAAACTTGTGACTCAGCAGCGATCTCGCTAGCGATCTAGCTTAGTGTGACGGGGGCTTTAGATCAAGAATAGGACAGACATTTATAGGACATTTCAGAACTTTCCCAAATTCTTATGAAAAAATATTCCCCACAAACTGCATTGAACTACTGTACCCAATTTATTATATATTTTAGGAGCCTGAGTCGGTCCATTTTATACCGACTGACTCCACCAAAATGGACACCTACTCCACAGCCCTGTTTGTCAGGTCTGTAATACCCTAAGTAGCATAGGATAGAGAGGGAGAATGCATTGAGCAGAATAACCTAGTATTTTAAACACAAAAAGCTGTTGAAATGCTGCCAGGACTCATATAAAAAGTCTCATAGAAGAGTCCAGCCTGGTCCAGTCCTCAGGGACTAATTGACAGC
Organism: Phyllobates terribilis; assembly: GCF_046119375.1. Lineage (NCBI taxonomy): Eukaryota > Metazoa > Chordata > Amphibia > Anura > Dendrobatidae > Phyllobates > Phyllobates terribilis. The sequence goes on along the minus strand of NW_027362762.1, from coordinate 533,476,795 downwards.
TCTTTTACCACATAAAAGCAGCAGGATTGCAAGCTGCATTTAAAAAGGGAACAAGTTCATCTGATTTATACAGTCCAAAACAACGGCAACACGAATCAGGGACTGGCTCCTGCATTACAGACATCTTATGTTTTACTCTGAAATGCTGCAGTGTTCAAAAAAAAAAAAAAAACCTTAGTTGAAATTGCAGCTTGTAATGAGGGCACTAGAGACTAAAAAAAGGGAGGAAAATCTACTAAAGTCCCTACAAACCATTTTCAACAAAATAATTGGCACCCCACTAACTAATATTATCAAAGTTGATTGGGCACATGGGACTCTCCGCCCCCAAAATACATCCCCTAACTAAGAGACATAATTTGTTATGTTATGGTCTATGGGATGAAGGAAGAAATAATGCTTCCACTCAGGAAAAAGTATTCTAGCAAATTTGAGAGTGCTCCCCTCCAGCTTCTTCCTGACTTTTCATGACTCACTCTCCAGAAACAACGCTTGCTTCGTCCTCTTCTGACAAATCTGAGAATCAAATATTGTACTAATAGGGATCCCCCTTTAGCCTCACGGCCAAGAAGAATGGATGCACAACAACAACCCTTTGATCACTTGCTGACTTACACCAATTTTGCGCTATTCTGGACATTCCAGTCCCAAAATTACCAATAAGAGAATTCACCCCTCTGCCTCCAGTCTTGCAGCAGATACAATCTAAGAATTCACTTCATCCCCAGGACTACCTCAAGAAAAAGACTGTCATTCCAACTGTCGAAAATCAAGTTAAACCAGTAGGCTGGCACTTTATGTTTTTCCTACACTGAAATAAGACCACATTTGGACATCTCCTTTTATTCATGTTTATGGCTTTGGGAGGGGGCGATGTAGTGCCCTCACTATACTATTCCTTATCTGCTTTGTGTCTTCAGAACCTCTGTTTTGTTTTTCTTATCCATAACCCCACTGAGGAATACCAGTTTTCCTGATGCTTCGTCCCACATTAGAGATGGATTTCAATAGACTTAACATTAGTTTTCTTCGTTGTAGCCACTTTTTTTGGACCTGGATATTTATCCAGTACCTAAATATTGATGAAAATGTGACTAAAGTTGGCAATAATCACCATATTATTCATTATTGGTTTTGTGTATCATGTGTTTCCCCCTCCCCTAGTCCCTTTACTCTTTTCTTTTTAGGTACAAATGTTGGTGACTTAAACTGTAGAGAAGCAGACAGCCTGGCAGGAAAACCTGTGCATCAATATTCAAGGTTGGGAGGAGATGGAATCGATATGAGACCCAATTGGGCTATAGCTTATTCTGTCAGGCCTTTAAAGAGGAACTCCAGTTACTGTCTAACATTTACGCTTGCATTTCTGGGCATCTTCCTTTTCTTGAACGTGTTCTGTCTAAACTTATACACACTAACACCCTCCCCCTGCTTTTTGTATAGGAGGTGACTTTCATTTGCCTCTAAGACACTTGTGCTAGACATTCTTTACAAAATCATCCAGCTTCTACAAACTTACTCAGATGTATGCATTCCGTAGACCGATACGTAAACATGGTCAGTATGATCTATGGCACATTTTCAATTTGCCCTCTAAGCAATGCACAATTTACTCTTACTCTACCCATACAGGGATAGACTGTGGAAACCTCCTTAGTTTAAGACTAACCTCGTCAGCTGACATTGGTCAAATATCTTGAACGCACCTTGCCCCAGTCCTGCTAGACCTATACAAAGTTTCTACTTCAAGAAGGGAAGGTTACTGGAGATTAAATGATCCAGCAACAATTAGAAGAATATTTTAGCTTGAATAAAGTTTCTGTCCCTTCAGTCACAACTATCTGGGAAGCCCATAAGTTGGTAATGAGAGGGAATAGTATTTCCTTGGCATCCCACCTAAAACGAGATAACTAACAATATGCAACCCTTTACTCACGTCTTAAAGTTTAGGAACATAAAATGCTCTTGCATCCTACTAGATGTACACTTAATGTACACTGATGTACTAAGGCAACTGATGGATTTTTCTATTACGAAAGTGTAAAAAATTCTAGTGTATACTAAGCAGAGATACTAAGAGAGGCAACAAGGCTCATTCTCTTTTGGCCGCTCAGTTGAAAGAAAGGTCAACATGACTTTCCCTTTGCCATCAAGAGTGCACATGGTCATTTGATTTAAGATCCAAAAAACAAGCAGACATATTTTAGGATTAATTATTCTCGTCTATATTCCATGCCTTCTGCTTTACCTTTTCACCCCTTGCTAGGTCCAAAAGACTCAAAACTTACCTGGATTTTTGTATGTTGCCGACCCTAAACACAGAAGCATTATCAATGCTTAATGATATAATTACAAAGGTAAAACTATTATCCACAATTCAAGAACTTCCTCACGGTAAGGCTCCAGGCCAAGACTGCTCTATAAACTTGTACTATAAAACATTAGGAAGATCTTTCCCTGTACAAGTTAGCACTTTTTAACTGCTTTATGTTGAAATCTCCCATAGCTCCTATGATTAGCTCTCCTATTACTGCAATTCCAAAACAAGGAACAGACCCTTTTGAGTGTCAATTATCATCCCATAGCTTTTTTCAATGCGGACTTGAAAATACTTACCAAGATCCTAGCAAACAGACTGAGTTCCCTTTTCACAGAATACACAAGGATGAGGTTGGTTTTGTAGCATATAGACAAGCAGGAGATAACACAAGACATACTAGAGATCTTGTGGACGTCCTTAATAGATACAACCAACCAATCGGGTCGACTACTTAGCCTAGACACCGAAAAGGCGTTTGATTGTCTAAGCTGGCCATTCTTGATTGCATTCTTGGATGGATATGGCTTCACAGGTTCTGTCCTTAATCTTAAACATGCCCTCTATTCTTCACCTAGTGTAATTGTTAAACTCTTCCCATGCTTGTTGGCAAATTTTTGCCTAGGGGGCAAGCATACAGCAGTGGCCCATGAGCAGCGGCACAGCCTCACTGCGCACGTGCAGGACCAGCAGCCGGACATGTAGAAATGCGCATGCACCCCACAATATCAGCACTTGCCGGAAGCAATATTCAAATACGTGGGCGGTGCCAGCAGTGACTGAATGCTGCGCCCGCCCCTGACTGAATAGCAGGATGACACCCCTATGACTGAATACGAGCAGGCAGGACAAAGTGTATATAATGTTATAAAATCATTATAATACCACCAATTTTAATGAAAAAAGCTTGTTAATGATACACATTGCATCACTAACAAACCAATGGGGGCAGTGTACATAGTAGATAGGACATGACCGGTTCCCTTTAAAGCCAGGGATGTCAAACTCAAATACACAGAGAGCCAAAGTTCAAAGCTTGGACAAAGTCGCGGACCAACCTTGATATTTATTAAAAAATATGTCTACAATTGAGGAAATTTTTCTTTATCAAATATAACGATTAATTTAAAAATTATAGTGGAATATTATAATATGTTATGTAAAAGCAGTAAAAAGCATTTGGCCCAATGGCCAAATTTAAATATGTAATTTAACACAAGATAAAAATGCTTGAATGAAACAGATAATGTATTATGAAAACAAAAGTGCCCCCAAACACAGTATAATACCCCCACAGTGAATTCCTCCACACTCACAGTATGATGACCCTACTGTACCCCTCTCCCTTAATCCCCCCAACAAAGAATGGTGACCCCATCACAGTATGATTCTCCAACCTTAATCCCCACACAGCCCTCGTTACTGTATACACGGCCCCGCATGGTGCCCTCCATACTGTATACATGGCTCCATACTGTATACATGGCCCCACATAGTGCTCCGTACTGTATACATGGCCCTAAATAGTGCTCTATACTGTACACATGGCCCCACATGGTGCTCCGTACTGTATACATGGCCCCAGATTAAAAAAATAGAATTAGATTTACCGGTAATACGGTTTCTAATAACCCAACACGACAGCACACAGGAGGATGTAACCCCACCCTAATAGGGACAGGAAATACGAAGAGGTTTAAATAGTCCCTCCCACATCTTCCCTCCAGTGTTATTACAAAGAACCACAAGAGTATAGATGCTTCAAATCAATTTTATTTCTACTGATCAAGCTGTCGTAGAAACAATAAGCGAGGGGGAGGCATTACCCGTCCTGTCGTGGTGGGTTATTAGAAACCGAATTACCGGTAAGTCTAATTCTATTTTCTCTAATAACCCCCCACGACGGCACACAGGAGGTATACCAAAGATATACTAGGGAGGGACAATAGCCTGAAGGACCTTCCTTCCGAAGGCTAAATCTCCAACAGACATTAGGTCTAGTCCGTAGTGTTTGGAGAAAGTATGAATTGAGGACCATGTGGCAGCTCTGCAAATCTGTTCGATGGATGCGCAGGCTTTTTCAGCCAAGGAGACAGATATCGACCTTGAGCTTTGCTGGAGGAGGTAGATCCTGGATCTGGTAAGCCTCCGTAATCGCCCTCTTAATCCTGTGGCTATTGTGGATTTTGCTGCTTTCTTTCCTCTATTTGAACCTTGTGTATGGACAAATAGGTTCTTGTCTTTCCTTCCTTCTTCTGTTTCATGAAGATAGTGTAGTACTATTCTCCGAACGTCCAGAGTGTGGAATTCCATCTCTTTTGTCTTTTGGGTTGTCACAAAAAGATGGAAGGATTATCTCCTGAGATCTGTGGAAATTTGAGACCACCATAGGTAGAAATGAAGGGTAAAGTTGGAAAATTAGACGATCTTCAAGGATTCTCAGGTAGGGTTCATTGACCGAAAGGGCCTGTAGTTCACACACTCTTCTGGCTGTAGTTATTGCCACCAGGAAAGCCGTTTTTCCAGGTCAGCCTGTCCAGTCTTATGGTTGATAAGAGGTCAAAGGGTGTAAGGGTTAACCCCTTTCAGAACAATATTAAGGTCCCAGGGTGGAACCAGGTCTGTTACTCTAGGTTGGATGCAGGTGGCTGCTGCCATAAATCTTCTCACCCACTGATGTTCCGCTAGTCTTTGATCGAAGTTTGAACTTAACGCAGCTACCTGGACCTTGAGAGTACTAGGTCTGAGACCTTTGTCCAGACCTTCTTGTAAAAAGTCTAGAATCTGAGACACATCAGCCCTATGAGGATCTGGGCGAGTGGGTGCACACCACCTTAAGAAGGTTTTCCAGATCTTATGGTAAATGGTGTTCATTACAGGTTTCCTGCTCTTCTGGAGAGTTTTGATGACTTTCTCTGAGAGGCCTCTTGTTTTTAATATCAGGAATTCAGAAGCCAGGCAGTTAGGTGTGGTCTCTCGGGATCTGGATGGTGAATCGGTCCCTGGAGAAGGAGATCCTTGATGGGAGGAAGGATTAGACGGCTCTCCACACTCGATTGGTTAACATTCCGAACCAACTTCTTTTTGGCCACTAGGATTACTCTGGTCCCTTCAGTCCTTATCTTCTGTAAGGTTTTTGAAAGGATAGGTAGTGGGGGAAAGGCTTACGCTAGTTTGAATTCCCATTTGTAAGCGAATGCGTCCATGCCCAGGCAAGGGCCGTTTGGATCCAGGGGGAAATATTAAGGTACTTTCGCATTCTGGTGTCCGGCGAAGAGATCTACCTCTGGATAGCCCCATCTCTCGACTAACATCTGGAAGACGTCTGGGTTTAGGCTCCACTCTCCTGGATGAATCTTTGTTCTGCTTAAGAAGTCGGCCTGGATATTAACTGAACCTTTGATATGAAGAGGCGACAAGGATAGAAGATGTTCTTCGGCCCAGGAGAATATTTTTGCTAAGATTGCTTTTAAGCTTTCGTATCTTGTGCCCCCTTGATGACGAAGGTGGGCTACCGTGATGATATTGTCTGAAAATATCTGAATGTGAGATTTCTGGACCAGGCTCTGCTGATCTGAGGACTTCCTCTACGGCTTTTAGTTCTCTGAAATTTGATGAGCGTTGGCTCACCTCTTTGGTCCATATACCCTGGAATAGCTCTTGGGAGACCATGGCTCCCCATCCCTTTTCGCTGGCATACACCTTTATGGTTACCAGCGGATTCTGGATCCATGGTACTCCTCTGTTCAGATCTTTTCCGTTCAGCCACCAGAATAGAGAGGTCTTTACTCGTGGTGGTATAGGGATTCTCCTGTTCAGAGACCGTGGGGATCCGTCCCAATTCGTAAGGATGTGGGTCTGTAATGTTCGGGTATGCGCCTGAGCCCAGGCCACCATCTGAATGCAGGATGTCATAGACCCGAGGACCGACATGGCGTCTCAATGATACTAATCTTCTGCTCCTTAGGACATTCATTTTTGCTTTTATCATGACCTGTTTTTGTTTGGGCAGGAATGACATCTGGCTGTGGGAATCCAATAGTACTCCTAGAAATGTTTTTGTCATGGAGGGAACCATATCTGATTTTTTCTGGTTCACTAACCAGCCCAGAGACGATAGGATCTGAGTGGTCAACTGTAGATGTTCTCGGAGTACTGGTAATGAGGGCCCAATTAATAACAGGTCGTCGAGGTATGGTACTATTGAAATGTTCTGACCCCTGACATAAGCCATGACTTCTGCCATGACTTTTGTAAATATTCGGGGGCTGATGAAATTCCAAATGGGAGAACATTGAATTAATAGTGGACTATTTGATCCCCCTGAGCCAATGCGAATCTTAGGAACCTCCTGTGAAGTGGATGTATGGGGATGTGGTAATATGCATCCTGGAGGTCGATTGTGGCCATGACATGGTCCTGTCGTTGGTAGTGGATATACTGATTCAGTGGCCTTAGATTGATTATAACTCCGTGTGAGCCATTTGTTTTTTTATTAGGAAGAGTCTGGAATAATGTCCAGTGCCTATCTCTCTTGTAGGAACCAGGGATATCACCCCTGAGGACAATAGGTCTCTGTAAGACCGGCTATCAGGGTGGCCCGACTACTCTGGGAAATTTATTTTTACTCCGAACTCGACAACCCTCAGGACCCATGGGTCTGAGCAGATTTCTTTCCACTGAGGGAGAAAACTCGGGATGCGGCCCCCGACTGTCCTGACGGTTTTGGGAGAGAAAAAGATTTTTGCCTCCTCTACCTTTCGGGTAGCTCCATCGTCCTGTTTTGCCTTTACCCCTATATTGAGGGGTCTGCACTTGGGAGGGACGAAAAAGCCTCTTCCTCACATTCCTAGACAAGAAGGCCCTCCCGAAACCTGAGGCCTTCTCTAGAAGATCATCTAGGGCTGGCCTGAACATGTATTTCCCCTTAAAGGGGATGGAACACAACTTCATTTTTGATGCCACGTCGCCGTACCAGGATTTCACCATAGGGCCCTTCTTACAAAGTTTGATAGCCCAGATGCCGCTCTTGCCACCACTCTCACGGATTCTGCAGAGGTGTCTGCTTTCTGTATAAGCGGTAGTGATGCAAAGATGTCTTCTCTGGGGGTGCCTGAAACTAGGTGTTCCTCCAGTTGATCTAGCCAATGAGCCATTGATCGAGCTATGCCCGTAGAGACTGCATTGGTGCTTAATAGTGTTGCCGAGGTCTCCCAGGATTTTCCGAGAAGTCCCTCCATTTTGCGTTCCAAGGGGTCTTTTAATTGAGAGGAATCTTCAAAGGGCAGTGTGATTTTCTTTGCTACTCGTGCAATTTGGATATCCACTCTTGAGACTTCAGACCATTCTGCCGTCTCATTGTCTACAGGAAATCTATCCCTTAACTCTGTAGGGGTATTTAATCTCTTTTCAGGAGATTCCCACTCCTCGAAGACTAAGTCCCTAATACTCTGGTGTATAGGGAACACTAATTTTTTCCTGGAACGTAGCCCCCCAAACATCTGATCCTGTACTGTTTGGGGCACCTTTTCTTCCTCGACGTCCATAGTTCTCCTTACTGCCAAGAGGAGTTCCTCCAAGCTATCTGATGGTAAGTAATATCTCTCTCGTTGGGAGTTATCAGGAGTTGGCCTTAAGCCCCCGTCTCACATAGCGATATCGCTGCTGTGTCACGGTTTTGGTGACGCAACAGCGACCTCACCAGCGATGTCGCTATGTGTGACACTTTGCAACGATCAGGCCCCTGCTGTGAGGTCGCTGATCGCTTCTAAGTGTCCTGGACCATTTTTTGGTCGTTGGCCTCTCGCTGGCCAGCACACATCGCTGTGTGTGACCAGCGGGACCAACAATCAGGCTGGTATCCATGGTAAACATCGGGTTACTAGGGGCACACGCGCACTTATTAACCCGCTGTTTACCATGGATACCACTCTGCTACGGTGCGCGGGAGGTTACCGTTCACCTTAGCAGAGTAGTATCCATGATAAACATCGGGTTACTAAGTGCGCGCGTGCCCCTAGTAACCCGATGTTTACCATAGTTACCAGCCTGCTCCTGCTTCAGCAGCAGGCTGGTAACCGGGAGCAAGACATCGTGGACGATGTCGCTGCTTCCCTCATCGCTGGTGAGCCTGCCTGTTTGACAGCTCACCAGCGATGTATTAGCGATGCAGCAACGATCCCTTACAGGTCGTATCGTTGTCGGGATCGCTGCTGCATCGCTTAGTGTGACGGGGCCTTAAGTTCACCTTCCTCTGGAAGATCTTCCGATATATATATCTCCTCTTGAGAGTCTTCCTCCCCTCCCTCTGGCGGGCTAATCTTCCTCTTTATGGCTGCTGAGGGAGTAGATGTAGAACCCTGACTTGGTGAGGGCGTAGGGAGAGTGACCGAGGCTAAGGAGGATTTGATCTCCTGACGTACAATCCCCTTTATCTCCTCCATTAAGGAAGGTTGTTCCTGCTTGATAATCTTCTCCGTACAGTCCTTGCATAGGGGCTTTCTATGGGAGGACGATAGTTTTTTTTGTACAGATGGGACATCTGCATGACGGTTTAACTTTTTCTCCAGATGCAGGTTCCTTGTCCTACAAGAGAGGGGAGAAGGGGAGGGGAGCAATAATCACTATTTCCTGCATCTGGGAGATGGACTACCAGTGCCATACTTACTGGGACTGGACCGGCGCTAGGCTCTACAGATGCAGAGCGAGAAGCTTCAACAGACATGGTTTTGTCCTACCTGTAGATGTCTTCCTGTCCAGGGCTCCTTTTATGGGAGACCGGACCAGCGACTCCCTCTATTTAGAGGGCTCCTCCCCCGGTGTCCAGGTGAAGATCTCTGATCACTGGCGGCATTCCGCTCTTTTTCCCCCATAGCTTTTTGATGCGGTAAACAGTGGAACGCAAACTGCCGGAAGTGACGTCATCATCCACCGCCCGGCATCACTTTCGACGCCACGGCGTGCGCTCCACATCCTGGAGCCGGCATCGCCTGCGCATCCAGCGGGGGAGAGGAGGAGGAGATGGACCGGAGAGCTCAGAAAGGCCTCCGGTCAGAAGATCCTGCAGACCTTGCTCGAGAGCGCGGATTGCAGGAGGGGGTCCCGAATCCGGAGGAGACGGGAGCAGCGCCTTGAGGAGGAGAGGTAAAGACCGCTCGATCCTCCGCTGCCCGGCTAGGTAGCTTTCCCCCAGTGCCTGTCGCCGGCCCAGCACACAGGGGATGACATCTTCATCCCCGATAGGGACAGGAAATAACACTGGAGGGAGGATGTGGGAGGGGCTATTTAAACCTCTTTGTATTTCCTGTCCCTATTAGGGTGGGGCTACATCCTCCTGTGTGCTGTCGTGGGGGGTTATTAGAGAAAAAAAAAATACTCTGCCATTCCAACGCTGATCCCTACTTAAATGTGGGCCCACAGGCCATCCCCCTTTCACTAGCGCCGTGGCCACTCTCCTCTGCGCGCGCCCTCCCGTCAGGCAGAGCGTCCTCCCATCAGGTCGCACACCCTGATAGGAGGGCGCGTGCAGAGGATAGAGGTCGTGGCAGTTTTGAGGCAATGGCTGATGGCCAGGCGGCCCAAAATCTGTTGGAGGGTCGGCCTGGGGGGGCATTTGCCCCTCGGCCACCCAGCCCAGCCCGCCCCTGGCTCCAATTCACAAATTAATAGTTGTAATGGTTCTAGATAGGGCGCCCTTTATACCCTCTTTTGTTTGTGCTTTGCAAAGAGCCTTTAGCCTTTCGTGTAAAGAATAACCTGGACATTAAGGGATTTCGTGTGAGTGAGAGAATTCAAGTGCTCTTTTTTTGCTGATTATGTCCATCTTACCCTATTCGCTTTCAGGATATAAGGTAAACAAAACAAAAACTGAAGCCTTCCCTATTTACCATTCATAATATTGAATACTTTAGGTGATTTATTTAAATATGCACGAAAGGACACTACACTGTGTTCCAAATTATTATGCAAATAATATTTTCTCAGATTTTCCCAAATTACCTATATGAATTGCAGTCATTGTAATTTTCCAGTCAAATAACTATTAGAGTACAATTGAAAGTTTTTTGTACAAACTGCCTATGATAACAGTATATTTTTAAAAATATAAAAAACTCAAACTGCACTCAAAATGCATGTTCCAAATTAGTATGCACAGCAGAGTTTTCAACCTTTTCATTTTAATAAAGAACAAAACAATGGTCATTTTTGAAATTATAAGCATTAGCAGGTTATTACAAACTGAAATCAAACAGTTTTCAACTCAAAACTTTATTCTAGGTGATGTAACATTTGCACATAGGACCCCTTGTTCGAAAGGAGCTTCTGAACTCTCTCGTCCATTGAGTTTGTCAGGTTTTGGATGGTTTCTGCTTTAATTGTTTTGCATGAGGGCAGAATACCCTCCCAGAGCTGTTGCTTAGATGTGAACTGCCTCCCGCCATCATAGACACTCCTTTTGATGATGCTCCAGAGGTTCTCAATGGGGTTGAGGTCAGGGGAGCATGGGTGCCACACCATAAGCTTGTCCCATTTTATGCCCATAGCAGCCAGAGATGCAGATGTGTTATGTGCAGCATGAGATGGGGCATTATCATGCATGAAATGATCTCGATGGTCCAGATGGATGGAGTGGGAGGATGGCTGGTTGATGGACACCCCATGCAAACACGGCTACGGCGCTAACAAGGAGGAGGTGGAATAATGTTTTGGGCTGGAATCATGGGGAGAGAGATTGTCGGCCCTTTTAGGATCCCTGAAGGGGTAAAGATGAACTCCATAATGTATGTTGAGTTTCTCAAACAGCACTTCCTTCCATGGTTCAAGAAGAAGAACCGTGCATTCTGCAGCAAGATCATTTTCATGCATGATAATGCTCCGTCTCATGCTGCACATAACACATCTGCATCTCTGGCTGTTATGGGCATAAAAGGGGACAAACTTATGGTGTGGCACCCATGCTCCCCTGACCTCAACCCCATTGTGAACCTCTGGAGCATCATCAAAAGGAGTGTATGATGGCGGGAGGCAGTTCACATCTAAGCAATAGCTCTGGGAGGGTATTCTGTCCTCATGCAAAACAATTGAAGCAGAAATCATCCAAAACCTGACAAATTCAATGGACGAGAGAGTTCAGAAGCTCCTTTCGAACAAGCGGTCCTATGTGCAAATGTAACATCACCTAGAATAAAGTTTTGAGTTGAAAACGGTTTGATTTCAGTTTGTAATAACCTGCTAACGCTTATAATTTCAAAAATGACCATTTTTTTGTTCTTTATTAAAATGAAAAGGTTGAAAACTCTGCTGTGCATAATAATTTGGAACATGTATTTTGAGTGCAGTTTGAGTTTTTTATTTTTTTAAAAATATACTGTTATCATAGGCAGTTTGTACAAAAACCTTTCAATTGTACTCTAATAGTTATTTGACTGGAAAATGACAATGATTGCAATTCATATAGGTAATTTGGGAATATCTCAGAAAATATTATTTGCATAATAATTTGGAACACAGAGTAAACTAAAATATCTGGGTATCTAACCGGTTCTTATAAGTCCCTCTATAGACATAATTTCTCAGATTTTTTCCAGGAAATTGACATGTTTATCTCCAAATGATCTAAACCTATTTCACATTTTAGTAGGGCAGCAGCTGTTAAGATAACAAATTTACCTACATTTTTATATATATATATTGGAGACCTTACCTATTCCAATCCCCGTTCAACATTCAGAAAGTTCCAGTCTGTACTCTGCAACTTACTATGGGCTCACAGACGTCATCGTACAGCAAAACCAGTTTTCCTTGCCTCAACGGCACAGGGTGACCTTGCTTGCCCTGATCTTTGGTGGTACTACATGGCAGTTCACTTCAGGAGGGATCCCATCCTGGGCTTCACTACATGCATACAACAAAATAACTGAAATCGAAAAACTGTGGATAGCTCCTATTTCCAATAATGCATTGCTGTGGTTCGATCCAATGATAGCCCTGGCAATATCCCTACTAGGCCCCATGTTCCTCACTCAAAATATTTGGAGATTGAGCAGTAAAGTTTACCCCCTGATATACACCAAATCTCCTGTGATTTCATTCCTTTTCACACCACTAGTTCAGAATAGTCTCACAACGTGACAAAACCTTGGTTTCATGCCTTATTTTGCACACATAGTGAACCCATTCACTAGGGATGTCCTACCTTTTCATACTATTAAAAGGGAATCTGTCACCACATTTGACCTATCTTAACTATTAATATGGGCATACAGGTTATAGAATACTGAAAAAAGTCCTACCTGTATGTCTCATATGAGTTGCCTTGTTGCTGAGAAATCATCTTTTATCACTTTATATAAATGACCTCTTCCAGGCTCTGGGGGGGGGGGGGGGACGGTGCATGGAAGATAACTCCGCCTCCAGAGATTATTTTACATGAAGGAGGAGTTACCAGTGTGAGACAAGTAACTAACACAAAACAGGAGAACTGAACTCTGTCTTCTTGCAAACACATACCGTACTTGCTTCTCAGCTCTGCTGTATTGCAACAATACTGCAGCCCTGTCTGCCTGTTAGATGGAAGCTGAGAGGAACCTGAAGATGTGTCAGGTATAATCACACACAGCTCTGCAGTGAGATCAGGAGAGTAGAGACCGGCCATCACACTCATGTGCCCCTAACAGCCGAGGGTGGAATCGCGATCTACCCGCGGCTGTTTACATGTTAAATGCCGCTGTCAATCTCTGGCATTTAACATGGCCGCGGCAGAAGGATGTCATAAGTCCCGCCCATCGGCGCCCATGTCACATGACCGTGGGTCGCTGATGGGTTGGCATGACAACCTGGGGTCTGCAGGAGACCTCTGCGGTTGTCATTGCCAGGGGGCTATGAGCGCCGCCCAGCGGTCAGTGCTCATAGCAAGTGAACATTTCTGCTACACACAGGTGATCTGTTCATCGCCTGTATGTAACAGAGGCAATCAGATGATCACAGCTTCTAGTCTCCCATGGAGACTATTAAAGCATGCGTAAAAGTATGTATGTATTTCTGAGGACCGGGCAGCGGCGTTGCCTGTGCGGGTACTTCAGCTGCGAGCAGCCGACCATCTCCCGGCTCTTCGCAGCGGAAGTATCCCGACCGGCGGCGCCGCTCACCGGTCCTCCCTTCACACTTGCCGTAGGGAGATCAGCGGCCACCTACGTCCCGAAGATGAGCCGCTAACGGCCGCCATCTTTTTCTGAAATCCCACGTCGCTGATTGGCCGCGGCCGGGCCAATCAGCGACGCGGGATTTCCTAGACAGACAGACAGACGGGATATGACAATTATATACATTAGATTTGGGATCTCCAGGTTCCGAATAGCCCGATCTATCAATATATAAAAATAACTAATCTGATCGGTAAACGGCGTAACAAGAAAAATAACATAAAAATGCCAGAATTACATTTTTTTGGTTGCCGCAACATGGCAATAAAATGCAACAACGGGCGATCAAAACATTGTATCTATTCCAAAATGGTATCAATAAAAACGTCGGCTCGGCGAACAAAAAATAAGCCATCACCCAGCCTCAGATCCAGAAAAATGGCAATTTTTTTTTAAACAAAGCTTTGGATTTTTTCACCACTTAAATAAAAAAGAACCTATACATGTTTTGTTTCTACAAACTCATAATGATCTTGAGAATAATGGCAGGTCAGTTTTAGCATTTAGTGAACATGGTAAGAAAAAACCACAAACAATTGTGGAATTGCACTTTTTTTTTTTTTTACAATTTCACTGCACTTGGAATTTTTTCCCCGTTTTCCAGTACATGATATGGTAAAACCAATGGTGTCGTTCAAAAGTACAACTTGTACGGCCAAGATAAGCCCTTACATGGCCAAATAAGCCCTCACATTGACAGAAAAATAAAGTCATGGCTCTGGGAAGAAGGGGAGCAAAAACAGAAAATGGCCTGGTTGTGAAGAGGTAAAGGAGAGGTTTAAATTTCCATCCTCTGCCTACTATTCTTACATACAAATTAGACACTTAGCACTCAGCCTACATAAAGACACAATATTTTCTCTTCCCACTTTATTTCAGCGCTTTTGTAAACAAAACTGTTCAACATAAAGTCTGATGACGGACATTTATTATATTTTATCTCCGCCTTCTGATCCCCCACTTAAGCATACATATGTGACTAACTGGGAGATGTATTTGGGCAGAAGGCTACCTTTCCCCCTTTGGCTAATTGTCACTCTGTATGACACATAAGGGGATTCAATATAAAACTTTAGTGCACTGGTACCATACACCAGACCTTCTAAATGGCTTCTTCCCATCTACATCAGACCAATGCTAGAGATGACTCAGATATGTAGCAACGCTACCATCCATATTTTGGACTGCACAAAAATTTCTCCATTTTGGCTAAAAGTCAAAGAACTAATATTACAAGTTTGGAGGCTATGGTACCTCTCGATGCTCTCACCTCATTAATATACCCCCTCGCTTTATGGGAAAACACCCCGCGAGGCTGCTTCGTAATATATTAACAGCGGTAAAATGCCTTATTGCTTCCCACTCGAAACAAACAACTGCTCCCACAATTAAAGAACTCAACACGAGAATTAAAGAGATCCGACATATGGCGGGTCTCACCGCATGTATGAATAACCAAGTGGAATTACTCAACTGAAGTTGGGCTCCATGGAATGATTATTTTACTAAACCATCTTAAGATGGGATACTCACCCCCCCCCCCCTCCTTCCTATTCTGATGTTTGTTTATTGTTGATATATTAGAGAATGCAGATGTTATTCAACTTTTCAAAATATAATGTTAACAGTTATGGACAAGAACTTTGAAAGTTGCTGTCCGATATCATAGGTAATGTTGTCTTTATTTTCAAGCAGCCACTTATCATTCTGCCGAAATAATGTTATAACACAATGATTGTAATATGCTTTATTACTATTATAAATCTAATGTGAAAAAACAAAAAAATAAATAGTTTTTTTTTTTTTTTTAAATTAAAAAAAAACAACACTTAGCATTTTGTGAAATGATAATAAATTATGAAGTAAATGAACAAAAGAGGAATCAAAATCAAATCAGTATTTGGTGGTAACACCCTTTGTCTCCAGAACAGAATGAATTACTCTAAGCACACTTGCACACAGTTTTTGAAGGAACTCTGCAGGGAGGTTGTTTCAAACATCTGGGAGAACTAACTACAGATCTTCTGTGGATGGATGCTTACATAATTCCTACTGTCTCTTCATGTAATCCCAGACAGACTTGATGTTGAGAACAGTGCTCTATGGGGGCTATATCATAATTTCCAGGACTCCTTGTTATACTTTATGCTGAAGATAGCCTTTATTGACATTGGCTGTACATTTGGGGTCTATGCATGCATTAAAACAAAAAAACTAGAATGTTACCAAAAGCCATGAGCTGCTGCCAGTTAGACGCTCTCAGTTAATCTTACTTGCAGAATGTGCTTTCAGCAATGATGTTTGAGCATAACCCACACATACCAATGTCTGTACATACACTCCTCCTTCACATGACTGTACATGAAAAGCTCATGGGTTTCATGGATGATACAGTCATATATTTACATCACAAGCCTAATGTGACATTACATTTAAGAGCTTTATTGACAGTCTTGGCTATAAAGGTATAAGACTTGTATAGAAAATGTAAATCATTTTATTAGAGAGTTGCATTTATTTAATTTAATTTCTAATACAGAAACTATTTTAAAAAAGAACCTCTTTAATGAAAGGGTTAATCACTGAGCAGAAAATTCCATCTTGGAGTTAGTTTACCCTTCTTTCAGCAAGATAAAGTTTAGAGCAAATCAAGGAAATTCCTGGAATAAGTCTGCAAACTGGATAGAGCATTCCAGCTACAAACATGCCTTCATACTAAAGAACAGAAAGAGTACGCAGGCGACACGCCACAATGCAATCATTATCCTTACACTAATAGTAAAAAAGAATGGAAGTGCAAACTGGACTCCAGTAAAAAAAATAAATCCTCAATTACAGAACAATGTTTTCCCAACAGTTTAAAACCTCAAGTCAAAAGTGGCCACTTTTGTTCTCATTTTATTGCCACTTCTCTCAAGTATTTGTTTTTGTCTTATAATCAGACAAAGTTACAAAAATATGGGCAATATTATTTAGTGCAACGTTTGATTGTCTTTACCACTGGGAAGTTGCTCACAGGATTCTCTAGCGGGATGTCTTTAGGCTGCTGTGCATTAATAAGTTTGCCACACCCCCTTAGTAAAGCCCATACACTGAAGAAAAAAGGTCCATATCTAACTGTATGGTGGTTTAAAAATACTAATGCTCAGCATGGGAAGCTAGGAAATACATGATAGACAAGTCAGGAGGTGACAGCAAATTGTAATGCTGGAGGGTGGGTGGGGTGGAACCTGACTGCTGGCCACCATGTCCATGTTAGGTATATTATAACAAGGGTATGGATATTTATTAGTTCATGATATATATCAATGGCATTTGTTACCTTAGTTATTTATAACTGAATGTTGAACTTTTGTGGGATTATTGAAATCATTTTGTGGCTTTGCAATTTTCCATCACCTCAATCTATTCAGCTGATGACCGTTTTATAAAACGCCATCCTGTGCACGGCTCAGCAGGATAAGCAAGCACAATTTGTCTGTCCGGCCTAAGGTGAACACACAGAACTTTCTCGCTGGCCAGAAATAGTCTTTACAGTTTAGTGCTATAATGTCAGAGAACGAGACAGAGTCCTCTTCCTCTTCCTCTCTGAAGAGACAATTTGCAGAACGAGACAGTAACATAGAAAAGAAGCTTTCCAGCAATTAGTGCGACAGGCACTGTCTCGTCATCATCAGTAACTATGATACGAGTTTCTGTCCACCTTTCCCTGTGGAAATTTTCAGTGGTACAGTCCATACAGTTTCACCATATAAGGATTACACCTTTTAGGGAACAAAAGTCATGTAATTCCCAGGAAGACTGGGATGGGGAGATCACCATGAGACCCAACTAAAGAGAAATATACTATATATATATATATATATATACTATATATATATATATATATACTATATATATATATATATATATATATATATATATATATATATATATATATATATATATATATATATATATATATATATATATATATATATATATATATATATATATATATATATATATATACACACACACATATACACACACGTATGTATGCAACCCTGATGAATGGGGGTATAGAGACAGATTGTCTCTTGATATTGTCATAGCAGTTATTATTTATTATGTGTAGCTTATATAGCGCCATCATATACCACAGCGCTTTACAGGCATTATCATTGCTGTCACCATTGGGGATCAATATCTAGATTCTCTATCAGTATGTCTTTTGGAGTGTGAGAGGAAACCAGAGAACCCGAAGAAAACCCACGCAAACACGGGGAGAACACACAAACTCCTTGCAGATGTTGTCCTTGGAGTGATTTGATCCTAAGGAACCCAATGCTACAAAGCAAGTTACTGAGCTACCGTGCTGCCCATGCGGTTGAGGCTTAAGCTACGTGGTCTTCTGTTACCTTCAGAGTATTGCAAGGTTGCAGTAGGATTGATTTCCTGTTTATGACACCATACAAGGTTTACAGAACCACAGCTATATTGACATTCCATTATTTTGGGATGTAATACAATGTTTTAGCTAATGCAGAATATAATGCTGTTAGTCCATTTCCTGTCCCCATATAATGTTATTGGACAATACATATCAGACAAAAATTATATTGTGACCATATGAAGAGGTGTAGGGGTTTGGTACTCACTCAACCGCAGTTCAGGTAGGAACAGGAAATGTTTTCAGAAAAATGTTCAGGCAGGTTTATTCGGACTTGCTTGTGCTGCTGTTGCATCTGCTGTTGCCACATATGCTGCTGCTGTTGCCACTACTGCTGGTTAGCCTGCACCAGTTGCTTTATCAGCTCCTCCATGCTGCCGGACGTCTCTTGCTGGCTGGCGGCCTTCACCCAGGACAAACGGTTTTCTGTAGCAGTCACACTGTCCCTTGGGATTCGTGCCCGTGCTTCTAGCACGAATTGTAGAGGTTTGGTATTCACTCAGCTGCGGTTCAGGTAGGAACAGGAAACGTTTTCATAAAAATGTTCAGGCAGGTTTATTCGGCCTTCATAAACAGCCCACCATATGCAAACAAAAAGACAGCCTTTTCCAGCACAAAGGGAAATCACAAAGCAAAATGTCCACGCAATGGTGCGGGCTCGCCTGCTACAGGTCAATATTCAGTTCTCAAGGCCTTAGCACAGACCAACACACTGGAGATCAACACGTCTCCAGACACAGACCCCAAATGAGAAACTTGGCCTCCATTTTATTTACAACAAACCACGCCCTGGGGTGGGGATAGGTGAGCAGCCACTCCCACCCATCTCTTATGACTGCTCGTAAAAACTGGCCCCGATACGCCCTATTAACCCTCTCAGCACTATATGTGCTGGAGCATACTTTTCCGGTTTCACATCACCGAAGCTACCAACCTTGGTGATACATATCTCCCGTTAAGGACCTGTTCGGCGGCCATCTTACAGAGGATATGTCAGTAGGTTTATGCTTACACTGAAGGCATGAAAGCTATGGCAGATACTTAATTCCATCACTAGGTCAACTTTGTTGCTTGCAGTACTGTCATGACATCACAGTTTATAAACTACAGCGGAAGTAA
Organism: Phyllobates terribilis; assembly: GCF_046119375.1. NCBI lineage: Eukaryota > Metazoa > Chordata > Amphibia > Anura > Dendrobatidae > Phyllobates > Phyllobates terribilis. The sequence continues at coordinate 533,457,726 of NW_027362762.1, read as the reverse complement.
GCGGCCCAGCATGGAAGGTCTCCGGTACTACATTGCGCCGCCACCAGGTATGCATAGGGCAGCATGAACATGGTGCAGATTACCTTTCAGAGCTACAAGCTCTTGGGGGGGAAAGAACGTTATGCACACCAGAAATACCGACGGAATATAACAAAAGCTTGCAGCAGTCACTGCTGTGATTTAATGTGTTGTAAGCTCTGTGTTGCTATTCTTAGGGTTACATGAAGGCATTGCTCATAAAACAAGCTTATTCTCAAAGAAAAAAAGGACAGAGTCATAAGTGATTGATATCATGATCACTTCTCCCTCCCTTCTAGTAAATAAACGTTTAGGTTTTATATATGCATTATTTCTTCTTTATTATTTCATTTATTATTTCTTTCTTCATGAAAGAGAAATTCACAATTAAGAGACAAATCATAGCATGTGGCACAAATACACTTTCAGATTCAGCGCATTCTAACTTATTATACCCCATCTATGGGCAGACTGTTGGAAGTTATATATTGGGTTTGGCCACCTTAATTAGCATTGGGGTAACACAGATAATAACGTGATCCATATTATCTTGTGTTACCCTAAAAAGTTGAAATTTAAGCTAATAGGAGCGTATATATATGGTATTCAAACTAGATATAAAAAACCATCATAGTAAGCGGTGTTATTTTTTCCATTTTCTTTCACGAAGACTCATTTTTTTCACTATTGGATAGTCAGATAAGCAATGCTGAATGAAAAAGAAACTTCAGAGAAGAGAAGGGAAGAGCCATGTCATCCAGTATGACCATTAGCACACACAACACCTCAGTTTCCATCGCTTCACTAGAGCTTTGAGGCTGCATTTGGCTCGGCTTTACCAGAGCACCAAAGCCTTCTCTAAAGACACATGGCTGAAACCATCTGCCAGAAATATACAAGGGTGTTAGAGACAAATCATGTTACAGTGCATCTGACAAACAGATGTTCGACCTGATGAAGCTGATGTATTTCATTTGAAAATTCACGTTAGAATGGCGGTGCTATCCACAAATTAAAAAGAAGCAGAGAGATGTATTCAGTTTGTATTGTAAAATCTGGTGACAGATACACTCTAATGTGAAATGATTCTCACATTTCATTTCCATGAAAGTATCGACTGCAATAACTAATTGTCAGGCAGTAGACACAGCAATAATGAGAAGAAATCCATTCATCATATGCTCTGCATACACGTACTGCTTTATGCTACACAGCAGTTGACTCCGACAGCAAAACCTAAGATCCCAATCAATTACAACAGTGATCCCATTTTTCAGTGGAGTAGCAGGCGTCACACATGCACGGACCTGCTTGGGGACAAACAGATCCACAAATATTTTCATAGTTACCGAATCTTCGTGATTTGTGCTCTGCATGCCATTATTTTTTATTTAAAATTAAACAACTGAGATGCAACTGAAGTGTAGACTTTCAGGTTTAAAGGGAATGTGTCACCCCCTGGGACCTATCAGACCTCTAATATGGGCATACAGGTGATAGAAATGTGAATCTATACTTACCTGTGTGGCCCATATTAGAGGTTTGCTTGCTTTGTAACAGCTTTTTATTAAATTAGTTTTGCCAAGCTTCGCGTCCGGGCGATGCCAAGAAATCCCCGCCTATTAACCTAATTTCCATATCCCCAGGCCCTGTGACGTGCAGTATCCGGCCGGATCCCGCGCAGGCGCCGGTGAGTCACTCTGCCTTCCCAGTGCCTGCGCACAAGCTTCCTGCTCCACAGGTGGCAGGGATTACTGTGCCTTCCGTACAAGGTAAATTGAGCAGGTGCGGGATCCGGACTGTAGGCAGGGTCTTGTCCTGGTGCTCTAGGCCAGATCAGCAAGATAAATCTGCCCACACGCCGCCCCTTTCTGTCTTTGGCTGGCTGTCTCTATGATTAGGAACATACTTGTGTTTTGGGGTGGCCCTGTGGGCAGGTCTAATCTTGGTTTCTCTGGCCTAGAGCACCAGGATAAGACCCTTCCTACAGTGTCTGTTTCTGACAAACGCCAAAGCAATTGTGAATAAAGCCTTACATTTTCCATCTTCATTTGGTCTAGTTACTAATGTAAGCAACATTGTACACTGTAACCTTTATACATAGAAGCAGCTCCCAAGATGCGACTGTCATGTAAAGCTTTCCTGAAGACTTTCACCTTCAGGTCAAATACAGCAAAGATTATCTTGTAGGATGATCACCATATGGGATGCCCTAGAATGACTGCCATCCAGCCTGTGACAAGAGTCTGCAAGTATTAAGCAGGAAGGATGACACATCTTACCTTGTTGGCACATTTCCCTGTGTCTTCAGTGACAGAATGGCCATTCTGTAATAGATAAAGACACTATTACAATATAGAATTATTTTGCACCCAAACATTAATTAATAAAAAGCATTGTTAGAGAATACTATGCAATCGCTACCATTCTAGATTAAGAATTACACTCAGAATTATAATCCAGATATTGAAAATCAATACTTTAGTATAGTTTTGGCATGTGGATAAAATCCTGAATGTATTCTAAACAAGAGAATCAAAAAGGAAGAAAAAGTAGAGAAATAAAATATGCAGCATATTGGACCCAGGTGTACAAATGCACTATTTTATGTCTATTTAAGAGTTAGAGGGGATTCAAAGAGCATGGAGGGGAGAACCTCCCCCCTTCCTCAGGCATGGTACAAAGTAATAGTCTGGCCTGGATTGCTCCGTGATGCCACCATGTCCTTCATCAGTGCTGACACTACTTTATAAGGAATGTTACAGTTGGAAAATGCTATTTATCTGCAGATATAGAGTTAATCTGCAAGTAAATAGCGTAAGGGTAAGTGCACAGGTTAAGTATTTGGTGCAGCTATTTCCCTGCTCATTAGTATGGGTGAATTCTGCAGCAAAAACGCTGAAAGAATTGACATTCTACAGATTTAAATCTGCAAGTCACAAATAAGCAATGTGTGCATGAGACTTCAGGATTCACCCGTAAGCCCGAATATGCCAGGCGTCAGAGGGATCAGGCCGCAAGAAGGGAACCGGTCCCTGGTCTAGCCAAGTTACTTTCCGTCTCAGCTAGAAAACTGGAGGCTTCTGCACTTTCAAGGTGCAGTTGCCACATTCGCACCTAAGCCGCCGAAAAGGGCACCAAGCAAGGTCCGGGAACTTCAAGTTGCCCAGAGGGATCTCAAGGTACCCGATTGGGACTTTGTGTGGCGAGGCGCAGGGCAGGAGGGAGAGACCCAACGCGGGAAGTCGGCTAAGAAAGGAACATACAGAGAGGGGTCCCGATAAGTGCTCTTGAGAAACTTGAGGGAGTGCTGAACCCCTGCCTGGTAAACGCAGCGCGATGTGGGAGACTGTCAGCTATCTAGTGCTACCTGAGGAACCTAAATAACTGAGTAAACTCGGATGACTGCACCCCAGAGTTTGTCAGTTATTTCTACCACGCTATCGCTCCTGCACTACAAAGGCTAGCATCACCATCTGCACCTACACTGCCCTGGAGCTGTGCTCTGCCTGTGGAGAGCCGCACCAACTCAGCTGCCCTAACATCTGCCCCAGAGGTCTGCAGCAGCGCCGGTACCCATTACCGGGAACCACAGGTGGCGTCACGAGAAAAAACTGTTATTCATCCCATCAAGTGACAAACCCCTTTTAAAGAGTGACGCCAGGGTACGGGCCCGGGAGCCGACCGCCGTGACATCCCAAGAAGGCAAAGGCCCGGGTACAGAGTCCCCCATATCCCCCTGGGCGAGTCATATGCATGTTGTGGACATGATTTTGGACAGTTACTAATTTGTAAGTATTAGGCTATGTTCACACTAGGCGTATAAAATGGACCAACTCCAACTCCTAAAATATATAATAAATTGGGTACAGTAGTTCAATGCAGTTTGTGGGGAATATTTTTTCATAAGAATTTGGGAAAGTTATGAAATGTCCTATAAATGTCTGTCCTATTCCTAATCTAAGGGTCTAGACTTTTAGCTGAGATGAATCTGTGCTACAGTCAATTAATCACTTAAACATGAGCCATGTATGAGGGAGTCGGAGTCGTGGAGTCAGAGTTGGAGTCGGTGTCAAGGAAATTCAGGAGTCAGAGTTGGAGGTTTGGCTTACCAACTCCACAGCCCTGATAATAATAATATTTATTTTTATATAGCTCCAACATATTCCACAGCGCTTTACATACATTATCATTGCTGTCTCCATTGGGGCTCGCAATCTAAATTCCCTATAATATGTCTTTGGAGTGTGGGAGGAAACCGGAGAACCCAGAGGAAACCCAGTGCTGCAAGGCTGCAGTGCTAACCACTGAGCCACAATGCAAGACATATGTGAAACCATATTAATCAGAATTACAAATGTAACAGCGGGGGGAGGTGAATTGTTTTTCTAAGACAGTGTCGGTGAATTGAGTTGGTAGGACACTATTTATTTTGCACACTATGTTCTGCCATTCAGTTGCGCAGGCACTGTTCAATCTCACACCTCTGTGGGCCACAGGTATTGTTCAATCTCACACCTAGCTCAGCCAATGTTTACACATCACTAATTTAAATTAGACTCCCCTAATACAAACAACCATCTCAGTGACCAAGACAAGATGATAAAATCACAAAAATAAATGAGTTTCATATACTGTTTGTTGTACTTGTTTTTTTTCACTAAAAAGGCAGCAAAACCCGATAGCCATGTTCACACTAGGCATTTTTTCAGCGTTTTTTCACTACCCATTACTTTACGCTGAAAAAAAACGATGAAAGAAGTAACATGCTCCATTGTGCAAAAAAACACGCAAGGCACAAAATACTGATCAAACAAAAAACTAAGGTGTGTGCATGAGATTTCTGGAATCTCATATGCAAATTGCCTCTTAGACTTTGCAGGTACTGTAAAACGCAGCAGAAAATTTGCATTAAAAAAAAGCATAAAAAAAAAAAGCTGAAAAAAAACGCAATGTGTGAACATAGCCTTACAGGTTCTTCTGTACAGCTTTCCCAACAGGACTGCCACAAAATAACTGCTACAGAATAAGTATGTGACCAGACCTGACCATTCATAATCCTACTATTGAAAAAGCACCTTACAAGGCAAAGGAGTTTTCCAATTGGAGGAGACTGAAGGACTGGCCACATGCCCCTCTACCAGCAGCCATTTTGTAGACAGAACTGCTGGTCAGTCTGTGAGAAGAGCTTCATTAACAAGTGTAGGAGGAGAACCTGTAATAATTATATATTAGTGAGTGCCATAAAATCATGTCCCCAACACACTATTAGAAAAATGATAAAAAGTGACCACCCCCTGTAAGAAACAGCCCAGCTTTTAGGGTATGAAAGTGTAGAGCCATTTGATGCAGTGCCGGAACAAGAGCAGTTACATCCACAACTCGGCATTGAGCAGTGTAATCCCTCAGTCTCGCATTGCCATGGAAATGGAAGGTACAATGAACAAGAGAAACGTGTGTAAGAGACCTTGTGTTCCATGTTGTTCGGAGAAGGTAATGCACTTGTTTAGGATCTGCAGTTCTTTGATTACACAGGCAGCACAGACACCATCAGGAAGGTGCCAGGAACCAGAAAAGTGTGCGGAGGACACACACATACCAATAGGAAACGTGTACCTGTCATTCATGCCATCACATTACAAGTGACTAATGGAATACAGAGACGAGGAAAGTTCCCAAGCTGACAGATCATGAAAAGTAAGGAGACGATTCCCCTGTCAGTGAATCACCATCCCCCAAGTTGTGCTGTCAGTTTGATCCAAGCATTACATGCACAGGCAAGTTATTGTGCAGGGCTATAGAAGAGCAGGCTGGAAATTTCCTTGTCCATAGGATAATTAAACGCTGCCTGAAGTGCATGGCATTGGCACAAGTGACAGAGTCTTAACCCTTCCTGGCCGTATCTGATCACTATGGCCACATATGCCACGCTCCAGAAGAATCCAGTAAAAGTGACAATTTTATACCCCACAGATTAGCAAGACATCATCTGATGTTCTTCTTAGACATCATGAGGCACACCTATCAGTAGTGATGTACAAATACCTAGAGTCTTCATAAGCATTAACCAATAAATGTGCGAAAATGTAGCACATTATAAAAAAATATTTTTCACATGTTGGATTGTATTCATGCAAGCAAATATTGTGTAACATGGCCAAAAATGACATGGCTAAATGGCATACACACTTTAAAGGGAATCTGTGAATAAGATCCCCCCCCACTGTAACCCGCATATATGGGCATGCAGGTCTTTAACATGTAAATTCATCAACACCTTTGGATCTTCTAACTGTTCCTGCATTACAGACAAATTAGTAGTTCCATTCATATGCAAATGAGACATTAAGTACTCAGAGCTCCACAGAGCACTTAAAGGGAATCCATCATCAGGTGTTTACTATCTCATCTGAGAGCAGCATGATGTAGGACCAGAGACCCTGCATGCATCAATGTGTCACTTACTGGGCTGCTTGACATAGTTTTGATAAAATCACTGTTACCTGCTGCAGATCTAGCAGTTCTCTGAATGCCGAGTTCTGTATAAACCCGCCCACACCACTGTTTGGCAGTTTTCTGTGTATACTGTGCATAGGCAAAACGCTGCCATCAGTGTTGGAGGCAGAATTATAAAGAGCTACAGGGCAGCAGGTTTTCTAGTCCTAGTGATAAAATCAGTTTTAATTAGCAGATTAAGAAAACTACAGCAAGAAACCTGGTAAGGGACACATTGCTGGAATCGGGATCTCAACCTCAATATTATGCTGCTCTCAGATTAGGTAGCAAAAACCTGGTGACAGATTCCCTTTAAGGCTATGTGCCCATGATGCAGAAATGCTCCGGATTTTTCCTGAACGTTTCTGCATCTCCCTGGCAGAAAAAACGCATGCGGATTGTACAAGCGTTTTTTCAGCCAGGTACAAGTGTTTTCGCATGCGGGTTGTCAACGCTTTCCAAGCGATTTTAGCATCACTTGGAAAAGTGCTTGACAACTTGGTCACACTATATAAATCCATGCAACTGGCATGGATTTTATATAGTGTGACCAAGTTAGTTAAAAAAAAAAGAAAGAATAAAAATGGTAAAAAAAAATACAAAAAACACATTATACTTACCTTCCGATGGCCCCCGGTAGCGCGCGGTGGTGTTAAAGGAACTTCCATGACGTCATTTAGTCATGGGATAGATCACGCGACCACCGACGTCAGCGGTCGCGTGACCAGTCACATGACTAAATGACATCATGGAAGTTCCTTTTAGACCATTTTTGAGCCGCCGGGAAGCCAGGATGCATCACTAAGGAGACCGGGGGCCATCAGAAGGTAAGCATAATGTTTATTTTTTTTATTTAAATTCTTTTTATTACAGGTAGTATGGTACCCGGGTCTGGAGGAGAGTCTCCTCTTCTCCAGACTCGGGTACCATCCGCACATTGAATCGCTTAATATTTGCATGTACACATGTAGTCATCCGGATATTAAGCGATTCAATGCAAATCAATGGTGGCAAAAACGCCACGCTTACGCAAAATAATTGGTAGTGCAGTGGATTTTTCCCGCAATGATAATCTGCAGCGGAAATTTCCGCAGCATGTGCACAGCACATGCGGATTATCATTGGGGAACATGGCAGGCCTTCTACCAAGCGTTTTTTAAATGTTTCTGCGGCGGAATTGCCACTGTGGAAACACTTAAAAAAAACACATAGTGGGCACACAGCGTAAAGAAGCCTCTTCTTCACCAGGTTGTTGCCCCGGCAACACCAGCCTCTTCAGAGTGATTGATAGCTCACAGTTGGTGGGAGGTCAGCCAAGGAAATCAGACCGGAAGCCATTAATGAAGCTAAAGAGACTGGTGCTGGGCAGCCAAACAACCCTGGAGGCAGAGGCTAGTTAAATGCTCTGTCACGCCCACTGTGTAAGGGTTAAAAAGGAACTGCAAACTATTTTCTATCATCTAACCACATTATTATTTATTTATATAGCACCATTGATTCCATGGTGCCGTACATGAGAAGGGGTTACATACAAAATAAAGATATCACTTACAGTAACAAATAAACAATGATAGACTGGTACAGAGGGAAAAGGACCCTGTCCTTGCGGGCTTACATTCTACAGGAATGGGGAAGGAGACAGTAGGTGGGGGGTTGCAGCAGCTCCAGTGTTGATGAGGCGCATGTCCGGTGTTGGTAAGGCAGCAGCTGCAGTGGTGTTGAGGAGTAGTGTTGAGCCACCCCCCGTAGTGTTCGGGTTCGGTTCGTCGAACACCTTAGAACACCGTCGAACACCGTTAAAACCAATGGCAGGCAAACAAAAACACATAGAAAACACCTTCAAAAGGTGTCCAAAAGCTGACAAACTGCTCAGAAGACACTCTTTAAAAAAGCCGGCCGGCAATTCAGCATCGGTACCCGACAATTTAGAACAGAAAGAATAGAGAATCACACATAGATTAGATAGATAGAAACATGTCAGTCACACATATAATAAGTACAGTGATAGTGTTGATTACTGTACTTGTCATTTAGTGTTAAAATAAAGGATTTATTGAAAAAAAAATTGGCGTAGGGTTCCCAGTAATTTTAGTCTCTAGCGGAGGTTAAGCAGATGGCTGGGGCAGATGTTTGAAGCCTGGGAAGGGGGTAATACCCACGGAGCTTCCCAGGCTACTAATATCAGCCCCCAGCTGAATATCTAGCTTTTACTAGCTATTAAAATGGGGGACCCCCAAAAAATGACATGGGGGTCCCCCCTATTTTAATAGCTAGCAAAGGCTAGGCAGACAGCTTGGGGCTGATATTAATAGCCCAGGAAGGGTGCCATGAATATTGGCCCCCTCCCAGGCTAGAAACACCAGCCGTCAGCCGCCCCAGAAATGGCGCATCCATTGGATGCGCCAATTCTGGCACTTAGCCTCGCTCTTCCCACTACCCTGTAGTGGTGGCAGTGGGGTAATAGGGCTGGGGTTGATGTCAGCTTATAATGCCAGCTGACATCAAGCCCAGGTTAGTAATGGAGAGGAGTCTATAAGACACCCCCATTACTAACCCCATAGTGAAGGTTAAAAAAAACACAAGTGTGACGCCTCTCTCAGCCCTCACCCTAGGAAGTGGGGTTACTGACATGTTTCTATCTATCTAATCTATGTGTGATGCTCTGTTCTTTCTGTTCTAAATTGTCGGGTACTGATGCTGAATTGCCGGCCGGCTTTTTTAAAGAGACGGGTGCATGAAAACACTTTTTTTTAAATAAATCCTTTAACACTAAATGACAAGTACAGCAGCCAACACGGTCACTGCACTTATATGTGTGACTGACATGTTTCTATCTATCTAATCTATGTGTTATGCTCTATTCTTTCTGTTCTAAATTGTCGGGTACCGGTGTATGCCGCTGCTGAATTGCCGGCTTTTCATGTTTCACTGTGAGCACTGTTCCCATCGATTTGGGCAATCACTGTAATGCCACAACCACCATGGCTGTGGCATTACAGTGAGTGGCAAACAATCCCTGCATGATGTGAAAAAATCCAGTTACACTTTTGGTGCACGAACAGTTATCTAACAACCTCGAACAGCAGAATTTTTTGCAAAAAGTTCGCATTCGAACGACTCGAACACCGCCCAAAACAGCTCGAATTTGAGATTGGCGAACAGTTCTAGTGGAACACCACTCATCTCTATTGAGGAGGCAGCGGTGTCATGGCAGGCTGTAGGCTTTCTTGAAGAGATGGGTTTTCATGTTCCGTCTGAAGGATCCGAGTGTGGTGGATAGTCGGACGTGTTGGGGCACAGAATTCCAGAGGATGGGGTATATTCGGGAGAAGTCTTGGAGGCAATTGTGTGAGGAACGAATAAGTGTGGAGGAGAGAAGGAGGTCTTTGGAGGACCGGAGATTATGTAAGGGAATATATCGAGAGATTAGTTCAGAGATGTAAGGAGAAAGGTTATGGATGGCTTTGTAGGTCAGTGTTAGTATTTTGAACTGGATACGCTGGGCAATTGGGAGACAGTGAAGGGATTTGCAAAGGGGGGTAGCAGAGGAGTAGCGAGGCGAGAAATTAACTAGTCGCGCAGCAGAGTTAAGGATGGACTCGAGGGGTGCGAGAGTGTTAGCAGATAGGCCACAGAGGAGGGTGTTGCAGTAGTTGAGGCAGGAGAGGATGAGGGCATGCACAAGCAGTTTAGTGGATTGAGGGTTGAGGAAAGGACGGATTCTGGAAATATTTATGAGCTGGAGGCGACAGGAGGTGGCGAGAGCTTGGATGTGGGGTTTGAAGGAAGGAAGAGTCAAGGGTTACTCCGAGGCAGCGGATTGCCAGTGTAGGGGAAAGTGTGATGTCATTTATTGTGATAGAAAGATGAGGTGGGGAAGATATGCGAGATGGAGGAAAGATTATGAGTTCAGTTTAGTCCACATTGAGCCTGAGGAAGCGAGAGGAGAAGAAGGAAGATATGGGTGATAGACACTCTGGGACTCTGGACAGCAGAGAGGCGACGCCAGGGCGAGAGAGGTAGATCTGAGTGTCATCAGCGTATAGGTGGTACTGGAAGCCATGGGAATTTATGAGTTGTCCCAGGCCAAGGGTATAGATGGAGAAGAGTAGGGGTCCTAGGACAGAGCCTTGAGGGACTCCAATAGAGAGAGGGCGGGGTGGTGGTGTGAGAGTGGGAGACGCTAAATGTGAGGTTGGAAAGGTATGAGGAGATCCAGGATAGGTTAAGGTCTTTGACGCCAAGGGAAGAGAGGATCTGTAGTAAGAGGCAGTGGTCAACTGTGTCAAAGGTAGAGGAAAGGTCTAGAAGGAGGAGTATAGAAAATTGTCTGTTAGCTTTGGCTGTAAGTAGGTCATTAGTAATTTTGGTCAGGACGGTTTCAGTAGAATGATGGGGATGGAAACCAGATTGTAGGTTGTCGAAGAGAGAGTTAGATGAGAGATGGGAGGAAAGTTTAGCGTGAACATGTTGCTCAAGGAGTTTGGAAGCAAATAGGAGCAGCGATATGGGGCGATAGTTGACATAGCAGTAGGGTCGAGGGATGGCTTTTTGAGCATAGACGTGATTGTGGCATGTTTGAAAGCAGGGGGTAAGGTACCAGAAGTTAGTGATAGGTTGAAGAGGTGGGTTAGGGCCGAGTTCACAAGTGGTGAGGTGAGGCAATGAGACTATATATGAAGGTACAGGTGGGGTAAAAAGAGTAAAGCACCTTTACTTTTAGTTACTGTTACTTGTGTGGGTGAGGGAAAATGGGTGTGGCTAGAAAAACAGTGTGGCTTTAAAAATGGGGGGCTTTTAAGTGAGCGTGGTTTCCTATCACAAACAGGGAACCTGTTAAAAAAATTGAATCTCACCCCTGAACAACACTAAAATGTAACAAATCCTGAACTGGCAGAAGAATCTGATGTGAACATCCTCTGCTGTGCCTGAACATGCACATGCAATTTGACTCCGTTCACACCACCAATAAGTTAGATTTAACAGGTATAACTAATGCTATTTTCCATGTCATTGGACCTGAACTGACTACAATAAGTAAAAAAAAAAAAAAAAAAAACCACAAAAGCATTCTATTCCACTGGGAAGAATCTGTGAGCAGAACATACGGTAATCTGGATTGTCCCTAGATGACAGAAGCCACATAGGAGACATGGTTAATATGTCTCCAGTGGAATACAAACTGCTCTGTATGATCAGGCACGCTGGAATTGCATCCACTGAAGCATAGTCTATTAGAACTGCTTTTTAACTTTTTTTTTTTTTTTTACCAAAGTCAATCAGATATCACCTTCAGTTTATCTTTTATTATATCAGTTTTGTCATGATTACTGCTACTTTTTCCATATTGTCAGCTTCCTTTATAAAGAGATTAGAAAACAAAGCCCTTTTCTTCCTTTCCAAAATCACTATTGTGTGTTACATAAACTATTGCAATGCTTCCCACTCGCTTCACAAACAGTGGCGTGAAAATGGTTTGCCCCCTTCCTGATTTCTTACTCTTTTGCATGTTTGTCACACTTAAATGTTTCAGATCACAAAACAAATTTAAATATTAGACAAAGATAACACAAGTAAACACAAAATAAAGTTTTTAAATAAAGGTCTTTATTATTAAAGCGCACCCGTCAGCAGAATTGTGCTCATTAAACTACATACACTGTCAGGTGAGCACCGTTACACTGAGTAGAATGATACCTTGGTTGATTAAATCCATCCTGTGGTTCTTATGTAATCTTTACTTTTAGTTTGTAGATGATATGCTCGTGCTTCGGGGCGGCCTCTATCTGGTGCTCTTCTTACATATCCATCTATATGCTCTTATGACAGCTCACTGATTGTTCACTGACCTGCCTCCTATTTTACCTAGCCCCGCACTACTAAATGCATTATGTAAAATAGGAGGCAGGTCAGTGAAAGATCAGTGAGCTGTCATAAGAGCATATAGATGAATATGTAAGCAGAGCACCAGATAGAGCCCACCCCACAGGCCGCCCCGAAGCACAGGCATATCATTATCTCCAAACTGAATTAAAGATTACACAAGAACCACAGGACTGATTTCATCAACCAAGGTATCATATTAATCAGTGTAATGTCGCTCACCAGACAGTGTGTGTGGTTTACTGAGCACAATCCTGACAGGTGCGCTTTAAGGAAAAAAGAAAGCCAAACCATCAGGGCCCTGTGTGAAAAAATGATTGCCACCTAAACCTAAATAACTGATTGGACCACACTTTGCAGCAACAATTGCAATCAAGCGCTTGCGATAACTGGCAATGGAGTCTCTTACAACGCTCTGGAGGAATTTTAGCCCACTCATCTTTGCAAATTCAGCCAAATTGGAGGGTTTAAAGCATGAACTGTATTTTTAAAAGGTCATGCCACAGCATCTTGGATTAAGGTCAGGACTTTGACTGGGCCACGCCAAAGTCTTAATTTTGTTTTTCTTAAGCCAATCAGAGGTGAACTTGCTGGTATGTTTTGGATCATTGTCCTGCTGCATAACCCAAGTACACTTCAGCTTGAGGTCACAAACAGATGGACAGACATTCTCTTTCCAGATTTTTTGGTAGACAGCAGAATTCATGGTTCCATTTACCATAGCAAGTCTTCCAGGACCTGAAGCAGCAAAACAGCCCCAGATCATCACACTACCGCCACCATATTTTACTGTTGGTATGATGTTCCTTTTCTGAAATGCTGTGTTATTTATATGCCAAATTAATGGGACATACACATTCCAAAAAGTTCAACTTTTGTCTCGTCAGTCCACAGTGTAATCTCCCAAAAGTCTTGGCAAAACTGAGACTAGCCTTTATGTTATTTTTGCTCAGCAGTGGTTTTCGTCTTGCAACACTGCCATGCATTCATGCATGCCATTTTTGCCCAGTGTCTTTCTTATGGTGGAGTCATGAACACTGACCCTAACTGAGGCAAGTGAGGCCTGCAGTTCTTTGGATGTTGTTGTGGGGTCTTTTGTGACCTCTTGGATGAGGGTATGTGCCCACGATCAGGCTATCATTGAACACATGCGGAGCTACCGCATCCTAGAAATTTCCATAATAGAATGTATGTTATGGAGACTAGCGTCTTCACAACAGAAATTGAAATGCTGAGGCTCATAAAGCCACGCCGCCGATGAGTTTACTCGGAGTCAAATAGAAGCACAGTGGGCATCGGATTTCTAGAAATCCCATCCACTGTGCTACTGTAGAACGCAGCATTTAGGACGCAGCGCAGGTGAGCTGCGTCCAAAACGCTGCCATTACAGATCGTGGGCACATACCGTAGGTCGTCAGAAGGTTCACCACTGTTCCATGTTTTCGCCATTTGTGGATAATGTCTCTCACTGTGGTTTGCTGGAGTCCCAAAGCTTTGGAAATGGCTTTATAACCTTCTACAGGCTGATTGTTTCTTATTTGTTCCTGAATTTCTTTGGATTGCAGCATGATGTCTAGCTTTTGGTCTACTTTACTTTGTCAGGTAGATCCTATTTAAGTGATTTCTTGATTGAGAACAGGTGTGGCAGTAATCAGGCATGTGTATGGCTGGGGAAATTGAACTCAGCTTCCCAAAGATGTGATAAACTACAGTTAATTTATGTTTTAAGGAGGGGGGGGGGGGGGAATCACTTTTTTCACACAGGGCCCTGTAGGTTTGGGTTTCTTTTTCCTTTAATAATAAAGACCTTCGTTTAAAAACTGCATTTTGTGTTATCTTTGTCCAATATTTCAATTTGTTTTGTGATCTGAAACATTTAAGTGTGATAAACATGCAAAAGAATAAGAAATCAGGAAGGGGGAAAACACTTACACACCACTGTATATCCTCAGGCACAAATGGTATAAAGGGGTACAAAAAAAACAAACATAGAAAGGTTATTTGTATAGGAAACTAGAATGTCCGACAGGATGAACCTAGCCCCTCTCCCTGACCTTTCATTTTGTCCAACAGACTTATCGATTTGGCCATTATACACACCCCCCCAAATTTAGCCAATTAAAAAAAAAATATCTATCTATATCTATACATACATACGGTATCTCCCAATTTATTTCTTCAGTTGCTCTTTGTAGAGTTTCTATGACCTTCTTTCTTCCCAATATGAAGGCCATTACTTATTAATTCTTCTAATCTCTGCTGGGAATAATTTCATTATTCTCTTCCTTTAGGACATACATGCACATTTAGCTGAATTTACACATAAAGATGTGCCATAACACAGATTTTTTTTCAGTCATAAGAAAAAAAAAAATCAATCTGCTATAACCTTATTAGTGCATATAATTATACCCAAATTGATCTGTTTATTTTTTCCTTTGGATCTGGAAATTCTAAGTATAAACACATATTATTCAATGTACTTCCCAAACTATTGAAAGTACGTGCACACAATGTTTTTTGAGACGCTGAGTTTTTCAACCAGAAAACGCTTCAAAAAAATTGCAGGCAATATTTTTCCTGAAGAGTCTTTTTTTGCTGCAGCTTTTCAACCAGTGTTTTTTTTCCCCCATTATCTATTAAAAAAAAAAAGTGAGTGGCTTCCAAACGGAAACCACCTGCAGAATGGTCAGGTCACTTCTTGTAACTAAAAACGCAAAAAGACTGAACAGCAAGACTTGTGTGCATTTCAAGAGAGGGGTTAACTTAATAACCCCTTCACCTCTCTCGAGTCCATTGATTTATAGACAGCAGTTTTTCTGCTCACTTCCTTACTACTCCCTCTCAGCCCCTGACAAGTTGCTGTTATAAATCTTGCAAAGTCCATCATCAACTGCCTTCAGAGCAGGTCTCCTAATCACAGCTCTCACTGAGCCATGTGATAATAGGGCATATGCCCTATTAACTTTAATAAGCAAATCAAGGGATAACACTGCACTCAGAACAAACCACTGGTAGCTGAATGTGTTACAGAAGTGTGATGAGCTTTATAATTGTCAACTCAAAGAGGAGTGCCTGAGAAGTGGGGTGTGTAAAAAAAAAAAAAAAACCTTTTTTTTCTGTAAGCAATGATTTCATTACTCCTATAGTCACATTCATTATGCACACGGCCTAGTATAAACCTCACTCACTTCAGGTGCAATGGGGTTGGACAATAAGGCTTGTATTAGGCTAGGCACCAAGAATGGTATTGACCCATACATCAAAAGTGTTGGAAAGCAGTTTAAAACACATGAAAACCTAATGAAAAGTTCCCTTTAAGAACCCAAAAGGCAGCAATGACTACCTGTATTGTCCAGTGTGTACAGTCATGGCTGAAAGTGTTGGCACTCTTGAAATTGTTCCAGAAAATGAAGTACTTCTCCCAGAAAATGATTGAAATAACACGTGCTTTGTTATGCACGTATATTTCCTTTGTGTGCATTGGAACATAAAAAAATTAAAAAACAGAAAAAAAAAAAAACATTTCACACAAAACCCCCAAAATGGCCCAGACAAAATTGTTGCCACCTCTGCAAAATTGTAGGTAAACAACTTTATTTCAAGCATGTCATGCTTGTTCAAACTTATCTGTGGCAAGTAACAGGAGTGGGCGATATGCAAAAAAAAAAAAAAAAAAAGAAAGAGTGGTCCAAAATTCCAGTTGAGAGGTGTAAGCAGCTTGTTGATTGTTATAGGAAGTGATTGATTGCAGTAATTTATTCCAAAAGGGTGTGCAACTAAATATTAAGTTGAGGGTGCCAACAATTTTGTTTTGCCCATTTTTGAGGAAAAAAACAAAACAATTTGCCTTTTTTTCCCTCAGTTTTTTTTTGTGTTGTTACAATACACAGAAAGGAAAAAAACATGTGTAGAACAAAACATTTGTAATTACAATAATTTTCTGGGAGAAATACTTCATTTTCAGCAACAATTTCAAGGGTGCCAACACTTTCAGCCATGACTGTGTATTTATACATATCTGGGTTATCCCTTTTCAGAAAAGCATTGCAGAGGGGGCCGTCACTCCAGGCCCCTTCACATGATGGGGCCCACCCGGAGCCACGGCCGCTTCTGGGCGACTGCGGCTCTCTGATGTCACGGACGCTGCCTGTTCTCAGTCTGGCTGAGACTCTGCAGCACAGTAGCCAATCGCAGAGTCTCCGTGCAGCGTACGGTGTGGGCTGGAGCGCTGCTAACCTGATGTTCTTACAGGCTGGCAACGCTGCGGGTTAGCTTCACCCCATGCATGCTGATTGGTCCACGCTGGACCCTGGGTCCTTAGGCCATGTGCCAAGACAATGCTTAACCAGATCAAGCAGATTCATCACATTCATAAATGTAAGGGCTGCTCTGCTGGAACAAGTTTATTATTATTATTTTTATTTTTTTTAAATAAATGAAGGCAAATTATGTTACTATGGGAGTGAGAGCTGATTTGGGGTAGTGGGGGTGGCGCTGGGGGCCTTGTGTTCTGAGATTGTGAGGTATGGGGCTTATTATAATCCCCAGCCTGTTAGTATAACAAGCCCCTATACAGTAATTATGGCATGAGCAGCACTGTATTTAAGGGGTTGTCCCGTCTAAAACTACAAGTCACTCTATGTAACTGCAGACATGTGAATCCTCACATTGTGCATACACCATGCTGTGAGGATTCGCCATTGCCGGGAGCAGGCACTACAAGTATGTGCTTTACATACTCCAGGTCACATACCGAATAGGTGGGCACGGCCTTGCTCAATGCACATGTATTGGATTGAGGCTGGAAACTGTAAAGTTGGAATGTGGCGAGGAGTATTTATATCATATACTTGTAGTCATGTGCCTACTCGCTCCCGGCAACTGCGAATCCCCACAGGACACAGCAGACGCAATGTGAGGATTCACAAGTCTGCAGTCACATAGAGCGACTTATAATTTTAGACAGGACAACCCCTTTAAGGCTGTGTGCCAAATATGCGTTTTTTTAAGCAAGGATTTATATAGTATGACCAGGTTGTCAAGCACTTTCCAAGTGATTCTAAAAATCACTTGGAAAGCGCTTGACAACCTGCATGTGCAAAACGCTTCAATCACGCTTGTCCCGGGCAGGAAAAACGCATGCAAAATCCGCATGTACAATCTGCATGCGTTTTTCTGCCAGGGAGATGCAGGGGCATTTCTGCATCGTGGGCACTTAGCCTAATAATTTCATTATAAGAGGCTAATTATTTGTATAAAGTTCTTAAACGGAACCTGTCACCAGGTTTTCCCCATATAAAGTACGTCCAGCATCTTTCAGCCATGTTGCAGCCTACTGGTATGTTATATGTACATGTGCATCTCACTAAATTAGAATATCATCAAAAAGTTAATTTATTTCAGTTCTTCAATCCAAAAAGTGACACTCATTATATAGAGTCATTACAGAGTGATCCATTTCAAGTGTTTATTTCAGTTAATGTTGATGATTTTGAAAACACAAAAGTCATTATCTCAGTAAATTAGAATACTTTATAACAACAGCTTGAAAATGTTTTTAAAATCTGAAATGTTGGCCTACTGAAATGTATGTTCAGTAAATGCCCTCAATACTTGGTCGGAGCTCCTTTTGCATCAATTACTGCATCAATGTGGCGTGGCATGGAGGCGATCAGCCTGTGGCACTGCTGAGGTGTTATGGAAGCCCAGGTTGCTTTGATAGCAGCCTTAAGCTCGTCTACATTGTTGGGTCACTCATCTTCCTCTTGACAATACCCCATAGATTCTCTATGGGGTTAAGGTCAGGAGAGTTTGCTGGCCAATCAAGCACAGTGATACTGTTGTTTGTAAACCAGGTATTGGTACTTTTGGTAGTGTGAACATGTGCCAAGTCCTGCTGGAGAATAAAATTTCCCATCTCCAAAAAGCTTGTCAGCAGAGGGTAGCATGAAGTGCTCTAAAATTTCCTGGTAGACGGCTGCGCTGACTTTGGTCTTGATAAAACACAGTGGACCTACACCAGAAGATGACATGGCTCCCCAAACCATCACTGATTGTGGAAACTTCACACTAGACCTCAAGCAGCTTGGATTGTGTGCCTCTCCAGTCTTCCTCCAGACTCTGGGACCTTGATTTCCAAATGAAATGCAAAATTTACTTTCATCTGAAATCAACACCTTGGACCACTGAGCAACAGTCCAGGTCTTTTTCTCCTTGGCCCAGGTAAGATGCTTCTGGCGATGTCTATTGGTCATGAGTGGCTTGACACAAGGAATGCGACACTTGTAGCCCATCTCCTGGATACTTCTGTGTGTGGTGGATCTTCAAACAATGACTCCAGCAGCAGTCCACTCCTTGTGAATCTCCCCCAAATTTTTGAATGGCCTTTTCTTAATAATACTTTCAAGGCTGCGGTTATCCCGGTTGCTTGTGCATCTTTTTCTACCACACTTTTTCCTTCCATTCAACTTTCCATTAATATGCTTGGATACAGCACTCTGAACAGCCAGCTTCTTTAGCAATTACCTTTTGTTGCTTACCCTCCTTTTGGAGTGTGTCAATGGCTGCCTTCTGGACATCTGTCAAGTCAGCAGTCTTCCCCATGATTGTGGAGCCTACTGAAACAGACTGAGGGACCTTTTTAAACGCTTAGGAAGCCTTTGTAGGTGTATTTTGTTAATTATTCCAATTTACTGAGAAAATGACTTGTGTTTTCATTAACTGTAAGCCATAATCATCAACGTTAACAGAAATAGATCACTGTTTGTAATGACTCTATATAATATAGGAGTTTCACTTTCTGTATTGAAGAACTGAAATAAATTAACTTTTTGATGCTATTCTAATTTAGTGAGAAGCACCTGTAAGTCTCAAATCCCCTCTGCAAGACGCAAAAAAAGTTTTATTATACTCACCTACAGGACAGCCCAATGGACATCTCTGCTCTTGGTCCGGCGCTTCTTCTCTTCTTACGATCACGGTCCTCCTTCCCTGCTTCGTGTGGATGACTCATCGGACATCATCCAGTCTCCTCCATTGCGCTCCTGTGCGGCCGCACTTCTCTCTGTCCTACCGAGGGCACAACAAAGTACTGTAGTATGCATGCTCCAACTTTACCTACCAGTCATCAGTGCTCTTTGGCCTTTCCAAGCACATGCGCACTACAGTACTTGATTCTGCCCTCAACAGGACAGAAAGAAGTGCGGCCGCACAGGAGCGCGATGGAGAAGACTGGATGATGTCGGATGAGTCATCCACACAAAGCAGTGAAGGAGGACAGAGATCGTAAGAAGAGAGGATGCTTCAGATCACAACCAGAGATGTCCAACGGACCGGACCGCAACTTCTGTGAGTTTAAGAAAAGGTGTTTTTTGTGCCTTGCAGAGCGGATTGGGAACTTATATAAATCATACTAGTATACTGTAAAAGAGGGCTTACAGGTGGTGGCCATACTTTAAAGGGAACCTGTTACCAGGTTTTCTCCATAAAGTGGTTCTCCGGGCATGGGATACAAGTCTGCAGTCACTTTACATGACTGCAGACTGCCAAATAATGATAGGATGTGGATTTGCCTGCTGTAATGAGTCCCCAAAAATCACCGATGAGATTAGGCGGTCATGCGACCACACGTATGCTATTTGCATGTATCAACTAGATAAGTTTGGCTTTTCTCAATAGAAGATAATTGAGAGAAGCCGAAAGAATCTAGTAGGCACATGACCACAAGCTGCATACCTGGGGTTACATGATTGCCTGCTCACATTAACGATGCTGGGGACTTATGAGCCATTATTACTGTACATGTAGGGATGCGGAGGACAAGATTAAAATGTTAAGTGGGCAATTTAGAAGCATTATTGTGGCACTCAGTAGTGTGACCCTGAAAAGGTGCACAGAGGGCATCATCACTTTGTGGACACTGTTTAGGCTATTTGCACAGGGCATTAATAGTTTCTAGGGGTCGGTTTTACCATCTAGAGGGCACAAAGGAGGCATTATTACTATGTAAGGGGCACAGTGATGGGCAATACTATGTGGAGCACTTATTGTACCACACAGCAGGTGCACTGATAGGGACACATACGGCAGCAACAGCTCAGTATTGGGGTGACAGCAGGATAAGGAATTTGTGCAGGTTGGAAATACATGTGCTGGAATTGTGAGAAGCCAAATGTGCCTTTGTTGGAATCTCTGCATACAAGTCCTGGCAGGAGAAGTTGTCATATCGGTCTGGGCTGGATGGACAAGACGGGAAAAGTGAACACCTCCATCACAAAGAACATCAGCTGTAAGTCACTATATATAACTGCATTGTAATCACTTACAGTTGAAACCAGAAGTTTATATACACACACACTATATAAAAAGATACATATGCATGTTTTTCTCAATATCTGACATGAAATAAAGCGAGAGAAAGAGAAAAAGAAAGAAAGAATGTTTGAAGGCATTTTTATTACTTACTGCAAAGTCAAAAGCTTACATACCATTTCATTACCATTTCGTACCATTGCCATTAAACTGAATGACTTGGGTCAAACGTTTGGGATATCCTTCCACAAGCTTCTTACAATAGTCGGTCGGAATTTGGGCCCATTCCTCCTGACAAAACTGGTGTAACTGATCCAGGTTTGTAGGTCGCCTTGCTCGCACCTGCCTTTTCAGTTTTGCCATAAATTTTCAATAGGATTGCGATCAGGGCTTTGTGATGGCCACTCCAAAACATTGACTTTGTTATCCTTAAGCCACTTTGTTACGATTTTGGCAGTAAGCTTTGGGTCATTTTCCATTTGGAAGACCCATTCCCGCCCAAGTTTCAACTTCCTGGCTGATGTCTTGAGATGTTGCTTCAGTATTGCCACATAATCTTCTTTTCTTCTTATGCCATCTATTTTGTTAAGTGCACCAGTCTCTCCT
This sequence comes from Phyllobates terribilis, assembly GCF_046119375.1. NCBI lineage: Eukaryota > Metazoa > Chordata > Amphibia > Anura > Dendrobatidae > Phyllobates > Phyllobates terribilis. The sequence continues at coordinate 533,436,411 of NW_027362762.1, read as the reverse complement.
GCAGCAAAACAACCCCACAACATGATGTTGCCACCCCCGTGTTTTACAGTTGGGATGGTGTTTATAGGCTTCCAAGCTTCTCCCTTTTACCTCCAAACATAGCGATGGTCATTATGCCCAAAAAGTTCAATTTTAGTTTCATCAGACCAAAGGACATGTCTCCAAAAATTAAGGTCTTTGTTCTTGTGTGCATTTGCAAACATTTTAATCTGGCTTTTTTATGCTTCTTTTGGAGTAATGGCTTCTTCCTGGCAGAGAGATCTTTCAACCCATGTTGATACAGTACTCGTTTCACTGTGGATATTGGACACAATCTTACCAGCTTCCACCATTGTCTTCACATGGTCTTTTGCTTTTGTCCTTGGGTTGATATGCACATGTCAGGCCAAAGCACGTTCATCTCTGGGACACAGAACCAGTCTCCTTCCTGAGCGGTATGATGGCTGGACATTCCCATCTTGTTGTACTTGCGTGTAACTGTTTGTACAGATGAACGAGGCACCTTCACGTAGGGCTGTGGAGTCGGTAAGCTAAACCTCCGACTACTCAATTTCCATGACACCGACTCCACGACTCTGACTCCCTCATACATGGCTCATGTTTAAGTGATAAATTTACTGTAGAACAGATTCATCTCAGCTAAAAGCCTAGACCCTTAGATCAGGAATAGGACATTTCATAATTTTCCCAAATTCTTATGAAAAAATATTCCCCACAAACTGCATTGAACTACTGTACCCAATTTATTATGTATTTTAGGAGTCGGAGTTGGTCTATTTTATACCGACTCAGATTCCACCAAAATGGGCTCAGACTCCAATCCTGAAATTGTACCCAAGGATGAGCCAGACTTGTGCAAGTCCACAATTCTCTTCCAGATATCTTGGCTGACTTCTTTAGACTTTCCCATGATGCTACACAAAGGAGCAGTGTGTTTCAGGTATGGATTAAAATACATCCACAGGTGTGTCTCTAACTCAGATGTTGCCAAAAAACCTATCAGAAGCTTCCAAACACCTGACATCATCATATGGGGAGTTCAGAATTGTTTAAAGGCATAGCAATCTTAGTTTATGGAAACTTTTGACTTTGCAGTAAGTAATAAAATGCCTTAAAACATTCTCTCATTATTCTGCCATTTGGCAAATATTAAAAATTATGGCAATTGACCTACAATGGGAAAGGTTTATTCTGATTTCATGACAGATATTTAGAAAAACATGCATATGTGTCTTTTTATATAGTATGTAAACTTCTGGTTTCAACCTTATATGGTCGCCAGAACTGGTAACTAGTACTATATATCACCGTATAGCGGTAATCTCACTGTTGGCCTTTGTGCACAGATTTGTTTTAGTAACAGCACGGTCGTCCGCTGAGGTTCCCTTATACCTATTATTAACGTCCACCACCATAGTTTTAATCTGGGTTACCGGTTAGGGGCCCACTCAGATATTTAACTCCCCTGAGTTGAACCCTTAGCTACGCCTCTGGCTTTCCCCATATACTTAAAGGGGTTTTCCCAAGAACAAAAGTTCATTTTAATCAAATAGTTCTTGGAACAATAATAGCTTCCACAATTGGAGGTGTTTAACCCCTTAATAACATCTGACGTACTAATACGCGTCTGTGCCCTGGGACTTAAGAGCCAGACCCGTATTAGTACGTCATGGCGATCGCGCGCGCACACAGGCTGTGCGGGCGCGATCGCCGCCGGGTGTCAGCTGATTGTCACAGCTGACACCCGGTACTATGTGCAGGGAGCGGTCACGCACCGCTCCCAGCACATTAACCCCCGCGATGCTGCGATCGAAGTCGATCGAAGTCGATCGCGGCATTGCGGGGGCAAGGGGAGGTGATCGCCGATACTCACCTCCTCTTCCGGCTTCCAGCGCAGTCTGCAAAGGCTTCCCGGGTGTTGCCATGACGACCCGATGTCGTCATGACAACATCCGGGTCACCAGAGAGCAGGAAGATTGCTTGGACATGCGCAGTGCATCTCCAAGCAATCTTCACACTGTGCACTTCTGACAGCCTTCATGGCATAGGGATGGTGCTCCATTCCTGTGCCATGCAGGCGATCAGAAAAAAAAAAGTGAAAGTCCCAGAGTGGGACAAAGTAATAAAGTGTATAAACTGTGTGAAAGTGGAAAAAAAAAAAAATGTGCAAAAATATTATAAAAAAATAAAAAAAATAATACACCAAAAATAAAAATATAATGTACCCATCAATAAATATTATTATAAAAAAAATAAAAAAAAAACAATAAAAGTACACATATTTGGTATCGCCGCGTCCGGAACAACCTGACCTATAAAACTGTCCCACTAGTTAACCCCTTCAGTGAACACGGTAAAAAAAAAAAAAAAAAAAACAAGCAAAAAACAATGCTTTATCACCATACCGCCAAACAAAAAGTGGAATAACACGCGATCAAAAAGACGCATATAAATAAAAATGATACCGCTGAAAACGTCATCTCGTCCCGCAAAAAACAAGCCGCCATATAGCTCCATCAGCCGAAAAATAAAAAAGTTATAGCTCTCAGAATAAAGCGATACTAAAAAATATTTTTTTCTATAAAATAGCTTTTATTGTGTATAAGCGCCAAAACATAGAAAAATTATACAAATGTGGTACCGCTGTAAACGTACTGACCCGAAGAGTAAAGCTGCCTCATCAATTTTACCACACGCGGAACAGAATAAAAAAAAAAAAAAAAAAAAACAATTCCTGAATTGTTGGTTTTTGTTTATTCTGCCTCCCAAAAATCGGAATAGAAAGCGATCAAAAAATGTCACGTGCCTGAAAATGGCACCAATAACAACGTCAAGTCATCCCGCAAAAAACGAGCCGTCACATGACTGTCTGCCAAAATTTGGAAAAATTATAGCTCTCAAAATATGGCGATGCAAAAACTAGATTTTACAAAAAATGCGTCTTTTAGTGTGTGACAGCTGTCAGTCATAAAAACCCCATATGATTCTGGCATTGCTGTAATCACACCGACCCGAAGAATAAAGTCGTCTAATCACTTATACCGCACAAGGAACGGCGTCAAAAATAAACTCTTGAGTTAGGATTGGGCTAGGGTTAGGGCTGGGTTTGGGGCTAGGGTTGTGCTGGGGCTAGGGTTGTGCTGGGGCTAGGGTTGTGCTGGGGCTAGGGTTGTGCTGGGGCTAGGGTTGTGCTAGGGTTAGGGCTGGGGTTGGGATTTTTTTCAAAAGTAAGAAAAAAAGATGACGATATGGCGACTAGTGTTGAGAGCAAGTGCTCGCTACTTGAGTTTGCATCGGGTGCTCTGGTATGCATTTAGTATCGTGGGTATTTGAGTGACATGCTCGAGTCTCTGCCCCATATGCTTCGCGGCCAAAAAACTTTACGGGGATTGCCTGCCATGCACGAGCGATCCCCGCATGTTTTTTTTTGGGTGTCTAATAACCGTGAAACATGCGGAGCAGGGACTCGAGCATGTCACTCGAGCACACGCTGTACATGGTGCATACCTGAGTACCCGATGCAAACTCAAGTAGCGAGCACTTGCGCTCAAGAATAATGACAACTTATTCAATATGATGACCTAATGTAAACAAATAATGTGCCGTACCTCTGGGTTCAAAATGTTCACTATACACCTTAATAAAATCTTTGAGGGGTATAGTTTCCAAAATGGGGACACTTGTGACCCCATTTTGGAAACTAGACCCCCCAAGGCACCTTTCTAGATGCATAGTGAGCACTTGGAACCCCCAGGTGCTTCACAAATTGATTCGTAAAAATGAAAAAGTGAAAAAAAAAAACACTTTTTCATTTTTATGAATCAATTTGTGAAGCACCTGGGGTTCCAAGTGCTCACTATGAATCTAGATAGGTGCCTTGGGGGGTCTAGTTTCCAAAATGGGGTCACTTGTGGGGGAGCTCCAATGTTTGAGCACACAGGGACTCTCCAAATGCAACATGATATCCGCTAACAAATTGTCGGCTCAAATTGTTAGCGGATATCATGTTGCATTTGGAGAGTCCCTGTGTGCCCAAACATTGGAGCTCCTCCACAAGTGACCCCATTTTGGAAACTAGACCCCCCAAGGCACCTATCTAGATGCATAGTGAGCACTTGGAACCCCTAGGTGCTTCACAAATTAATTCGTAAAAATGAAAAAGTGTTTTTTTTTTTCACTTTTTCATTATTACGAATCAATTTGTGAAGCACCTGGGGGTTCCAAGTGCTCACTATGCATCTAGAAAGGTGCCTTGGGGGGTCTAGTTTCCAAAATGGGGTCACTTGTGGGGGAGCTCCAAAGTTTGGGCACAGAGGGGCTCTCCAAACGCAATGTGGCTTCCGCTAACAATTTGAGCCGATTTTCCATTCAATTTGTTAGCGGATACCATGTTGCATTTAGAGAGTCCCTGTGTGCCCAAACATTGGAGCTCCCCCACAAGTGACCCCATTTTGGAAACTAGACCCCCCAAGGCACCTATCTAGATGCATAGTGAGCACTTGGATCCCCTAGGTGCTTCACAAATTGATTCGTAAAAATGAAAAAGTGTTTTTTTTTTTACTTTTTCATTGTTACGAATCAATTTGTGAAGCACCTGGGGGTTCCAAGTGCTCACTATGCATCTAGATAGGTGCCTTGGGGGGTCTAGTTTCCAAAATGGGGTCACTTGTGGGGGAGCTCCAATGTTTGGGCACACAGGGACTCTCTAAATGCAACATGGTGTCCTCTAACAAATTTAACGGAAAATCGGCTCAAATTGTTAGCGACACCATGTTGCGTTTGGAGAGCCGCTGTGTGCCCAAACATTGGAGCTCCCCCACAAGTGACCCCATTTTGGAAACTAGACCCCCCAAGGCACCTATCTAGATGCATTGTGAGCACTTGGAACACTCAGGTGCTTCACAAATTGATTCATAAAAATGAAAAAGTGTTTTTTTTTTTCACTTTTTCATTGTTACGAATCAATTTGTGAAGCACCTGGGGGTTCCAAGTGCTCACTATGCATCTAGAAAGGTGCCTTGGGGGGTCTAGTTTCCAAAATGGGGTCACTTGTGGGGGAGCTCCAAAGTTTGGGCACACATGGGCTCTCCAAACACAACATGGCGTCCGCTAATTATTCAAGCAAATTTTACAATCAAAAAGTCAAATAGCGCTCCTTCCCTTCCGAGCCCTGCCGTGCGCCCAAACAGTATTTTTTCCCCAAATATTGGGTATCTGCGTGCCCAGGGGAAATTGCACAACAAATTTTGGGGTCCATTTTTTCTTGTTACCCCTGTGAAAATAAAAAAAATTGGGTCTAAATTAACATTTTTGTGAAAAAAGTTAAATGTTCATTTTTTTCTTCCACATTCAAAAAATTCCTGTGAAGCACCTGAAGGGTTAATAAAGTTCTTGAATGTGGTTTTGAGCACCTTGAGGGGTGCAGTTTTTAGAATGGTGTCACTTTTGGGTATTTTCTGTCATAAAGACCTCTCAAAGTGACTTCAAATGTGATGTGGTCCCTAAAAAAATGGTTTTGTAAATTTTGTTGGAAAAATGAGAAATCGCTGGTCAACTTTTAACCCTTATAGCTCCCTAACAAAAAAAAATTTTGGTTCCAAAATTGTGCTGATGTAAAGTAGACATGTGGGAAATGTTATTTATTAACTCTTTTGTGTGACATATCGCTCTGATTTCAGGGCTTAAAAATTCAAATTTTGAAAATTGCAAAATTTTCAAAATTTTCGCCAAATTTCCGTTTTTTTCACAAATAAACGCAAGTGATATCGAAGAAATTTTTCCACAATCATGAAGTACAATATGTCACGAAAAAACAATCTCAGAATCAGGGGGATCCGTTGAAGCGTTCGAGAGTAATTACCTCATAAAGTGATAGTGGTCAGAATTGTAAAAATTGGCCCGGTCATTAACGTGCAAACCACCCGCGGGGCTTAAGGGGTTAAGTAAAATGTTCCTATGCTGAGATAATCTTATAAATGTGCCCCTGCTGTGTACTGTGTAATGGCTGTGTCTGACCGTACACGAACGTGGCCTGATCATACCACATCTCCCGGCCAGGGGAGGAAACAAAAGAGTATACAGACTGTAAAGATCTGAGGTTGGGGGTTGTAAATAATCATCTAGGCAGGTTAGCGATGCAACAACATTTTATTGATCACAGCCATAGTAATAAAGCAATTCTAGGTAAATGGCCAAACTACAGTTCTCTCAGTCCTTAAATTCCCAATCTGGGTTCAGAAGTTCCACTGGCTTTGTATAAGGCCATACTCACTGTCTCCCAACTTTTGGTTGGCCCACAGATTTCATATCTCCAGCCAGTATAGTCTGTAGCCACAGTCCATGATCCTCTAGACGGCAGATAAAATGATGAAAGCACAGGTATCCAGTAGCAGCAGTCCTTTTAAGAAAGTTTAAATCCAAATGACATAATCCATAATGGTAACATGTTTATCCATCCTTCCAAGTCCACGGTCTCCATCCTCTTCCTTCAATCCTTCCACACAACTGACTAAAACAGGTCTGTCCTTTCTTTCGCTGGGATCAGCGCCCTCCCAGCTCAGAAGTGCTGACACCCTTCCCCTTAAGCATTTACTGGTTGCTAAAACAATGAAGAATATTCTAGAAGCCTTCATCTGAGACTGCATATAAAACCCCCTGTGGTGACGGCTCCACTGTGTCTACAATCTACACACATGAGATTATTGGCTGTTGCAACAATTGACTCCTGAGATAAAGATGAGATTAGTGGAATGCTGGACATTTTACAAGTGAATCTTACATACTGACAAGTAAGCAGAACTATATGAAACATAACAAGTAAATCACTAATAAAACACAATAATAATATTGACAAAAATGGTGGTCCGTTGCTGGAAAAGTATCATAGTCTTTAGTAAGTGGGCAGCTCCTCACATAGACATTTCAGCAGAGGATCACAGCTGATTCTTTTTGTGAGGTAAAACATTTCCCTGCTTGTTTTTAAACAATGTTTTACTTCAAAGAAAGAATCAGCTGTGATGCCTGGTGTAATGTCTGCATACTTTTTTGCTTCCTACCCTGCCCAGGAGATGTGGTATGATCCATGTTCACGGTCAGACACAGCCATTACACAGTACACAGCAGGGACACATTTATAAGATTTTCTCAGCATGGGAACGTTTTATTTAAACACATCCAATTGTGGAACTTATTATCATTCCAAGATCTATTGATTAAAATGAACTTTTGTTCTTGGGAAAACCCCTTTAACCCCTTTAAAGCCCATGACATATTAATACACGTCAGTGCCCTGGGCTTTAAGAGCCTGACCCGTATTAGTACGTCATGGCGACCGCGCACGCACACAGGCTGTGCGGGCGTGATCGCCGCCGGGTGTCAGCTGTGAAAATGTGCAGGGAGCGGTCCCGCACCGCTCCTGGCACATTAACCCCCGCAATGCTGCGATCGAAGTCGATCGCAGCATTGCGGTGGCTAAGGGGAGGTGATCGGAATACTCACCTCCTCTTCCGGCCTCCAGCGCTATCTGCCGCGGCTTCCCGGATGTTGCCATGACAACATCCGGGTCACCAGACAGCAGGAAGATTTTTTGGTCATGCGCAGTACATGACCAAACTATCTTCTCACTGTGCAGTGATGACAGTCAGCATAGCACAGGGATGGTGCTCCATCCCTATGCTATGCAGGCGATCAGAATAAAAAAAGTGAAAGTCCCATAGTGGGACAAAGTAAACAAATAAAAAAAACTGTAAGAAAGTGGAAAAAATAAAAATTGTAAAAATATTAAAAAAAAAATTTAAAAATAATCCACCAAAAATAAAAATATAATGTACCCATCAATAAATATTATTATGGAAAAAAAAAAAAAAAGTATCGCCGCGTCCGGAACGACCTGACCTGTAAAATTGTCCCACTAGTTAACCCCTTCAGTGAACACGGTAAAAAAAAAAAAAAAACCGAAGCAAAAAACAATGCTTTATCATCATACCGCCAAACAAAAAAATGGAATAACACGCAATCAAAAAGACGAATATAAATAAAAATGGTACCGCTGAAAACGTTATCTTGTCCCGCAAAAAACAAGCTGCCACACAGCTCCATTATCCGAAAAATCAAAAAGTTACAGCTCTCAGAATAAAGCGATGCAAAAAATATTTTTTTCTATAAAATAGCTTTTATTGTGTAAAAGCGCCAAAACATAGAAAAACGATATAAATGTGGTACCGCTGTAAACGTACTGACCCGAAGAATAAAGCTACCTTATCAATTTTACCACACGCAGAGTAGAACAAAAAAAATAAAAAAAAAAACAATTCCTGAATTGTTGGTTTTTGTTTATTCTGCCTCCCAAAAGCTGGAATAGAAAGCGATCAAAAAATGTCACATGCCTGAAAATGGCACCAATAAAAACGTCAACTCATCCCGCAAAAAAAAAAAGCGGTCACATGACTGTCGGCCAAAACATGGAAAAAAGCTAGCTCTCAAAATATGGCAATGCAAAAAACTAGATTTTCCAAAATATGTGTCTTTTAGCGTGTGACAGCTGTCAATCATAAAAACCCCATATGATTCTGGTATCGCTGTAGTCTCACCGACCCGAAGAATAAAGTCGTCTAATCATTTATACCACACGAGGAACGGCGTAAAAAATAAACGCTAGGGCTGGGGTTGTTTTGTTTTTTTCAAAAGTAAAAAAAAAAAGACGACGATATGGCAACTAGTGTTGAACGCAAGTGCTCGCTACTTGAGTTTGCATCGGGTGCTCGGGTATGCATTGAGTATCGCGGGTGCTCGAGTCTCCGCCCCATATGCTTCGCAGCCAAAAAAACCTTACGGGGATTGCCTGCCATGCACGAGCGATCCCCGCATGTTTTTTTTGGGGTGTCTAATAACCGTGAAACATGCGGGCGGGGACTCGAGTATGTCACTTGAGCACCCGTGATACATGGTGCATACCCGAGTACCCGATGCAAACTCAAGTAGCGAGCACTTGCGCTCAAGACTAATGACAACTTATTCAATATGATGACCTAATGTCATCAAATTCTGTGTCGTACCTCTGGGTTCAAAATGTTCACTATACCCCTTGATAAAATCCTTGAGGGGTCTAGTTTCCACTGTTTAGGCACATCCGCTAATTATTCAAGCAAATTTTACAACCAAAAAGTCAAATGGCGCTCCTTCCCTTCCGAACCCTGCCGCGTGCCCAAACAGTGGTTCGCCCCAACATATGGGGTATCTGCTTACTCAGGAGAAATTGCACAACAAACTGCATTGTGCAATTTCTCCTGTTACCCTTATGAAAATGCAAAAGTGGGGGCTGAAAAACATTTTTGTGGGAAAAATGTGAAAATTTTATTTTTACGCCTCAATGTTATAAACTTCTGTGAAGCACCTGGGGGTTCAAGGTGCTCACCACACATCTAGATAAGTTCCCTGAGGGGTCTAGTTTCCAAAATGGTGTCACTTGTGGGGGGGTTTCCACTGTTTAGGCACATCAGGGGCTCTCCAAATGCAACATGGCGTCCGCTAATTATTCAAGCAAATTTTACATTCAAAAAGTCAAATGGCGCTCCTTCCCTTCCGAAACCTGCCGTGGCCCAAACAGTGTTTTTCCCCACATTTGGGGTATCTGCGTGCCCAGGGGAAATTGCACAACAAATTTTGGGGTCCATTTTTTCCTGTTACCCCTGCAAAAATAAAAAAAAATTGGGTCTAAGGTAACATTTTTGTGAAAAAAGTTAAATGTTCATTTTTTTCTTCCACATTCCAAAAATTCCTGTGAAGCACCTGAAGGGTTAATAAAGTTCTTGAATGTGGTTTTGAGCACCTTGAGGGGTGCAGTTTTTAGAATGGTGTCACTTTGGGGTATTTTCTGTCATAAAGACCTCTCAAAGTCACTTCAAATGTGATGTGGTCCCTAAAAAAATGGTTTTGTAAATTTTGTTGGAAAAATGAGAAATTGCTGGTCAACTTTTAACCCTTATAGCTCCCCAATAAAAAAAAATTTGGTTCCAAAATTGTGCTGATGTAAAGTAGACATGTGGGAAATGTTATTTATTAATTATTTTGTGTGACATATCTCTCTGATTTAAGGGAATAAAAATTCAAATTTTGAAAATTGAAAAAATTTCAAAATTTTCACCAATTTTCCGTTTTTTTCACAAATAAACGCAAGTAATATCGAAGAAATTTTACCACAATCATGAAGTACAATATGTCACGAAAAAACAATCAGGGGGATCCGTTGAAGCGTTCCAGAGTTATTACCTCAAAGTGACAGTGGTCAGAATTGTAAAAAATTGGCCTGGTCATTAACGTGCAAACCACCTTGGGTTGTAAAGGGGTTAATTTCCTCTAAAAAGACAAATTGCGCTTTACCAACCTGCCCAGGTCACTGCTTGGCTGCAGTGGTGAATGGGGACAACCCCTTTAAGTGTGTCCAATCATAACATTGCTTAAGATCTGGATTCTTTGAAATATTGTATATAAAAAGAAAAGACATTTCCGATTAGATACCCATCATGTTCCACTGTGCAACACAGTCTTGTTTACAGGCGCAGTAGAGGAAACGGTAATATACAAGAGCTACTTAACCCCTTCATGCCGTGGCCAATTTTTTTTTTTTTGGGGGGGGTTCTGTTTTTTCCTCCCCATCCCAGAACCATAACTCTTATTTTTCTTTTTTTTCCACATAGACATGTGAGGGCTTTGTTTTTGTGGGACGAGTTGTACTTTTGAATGACACCATTCATTTTACCACATAGGGTACTCGAAAACGGGCAAAAAATTCCAAGTGCAGTGAAATTGTGAAAAAAAAAACACACAATTCAGACATTGTTTTTTTGGGAATGGTTTTCACGTTGTATATTTTGTGGTAAAAATGACCATGCTATGAGATTCTCCTCATCAATACGATTACAGCGATGCCAAACATGTCCTGTTTTTATTTATTATTTTAGTGGTGAAAAACAAAATCTGAAGTTTGCAAAAAAAAAATAAAAACATTTGGAGGCTGTGTCGCCATTTTCTGAGACCCGAAACATTTTTATTTTTCGGCCAATGGAGTTGTGTGATGGCTGTGTGATGCCTTATTTTTTGCGAGGCGAGATGTTTTTTTTTTTTTTTTTTTTTTTAATACTGTAAATTTTATTGAAAATTTATAGGTTTAACAATAGAACCAAAGAAATAACGCATAAACTGAAATTAATAGAGGATGTTGGAAATTTGCTATGGATCATACACTTATCTGCGTTCTTCTTGCAGACTCCTTATAAACAGTGCTTAGTCCATGCACTATTATACGAGCAGCTGAATATCTCCATAGTTGGTGTAACTGTAGGAGCTGCTCGCTTACTCAATCATTTGCTATAATCTATATTTGTTTACAATTTCAGAAACACTATAAACCTTTCTGACACAGACTGGAAAACAACCGGGGGAAGGGGAAGGGTAATAAGACAAAATACTGGAAGATTTCAGCAGTAAACTCTGTTCTCCTTTCCTTGAACAAATATCAGGTATTAAATTGGGCCCAGTAATAGTCCCATGGTCCCCACACCTTATTGAATACATCTAATTTGGCGTTTATTACTGCCGTCAGGTGTTCCATTCTTCGTATATCCGCAATTCTACTTAGTAGATCTCTATTAGGGGGGGGGGGGAGGGGTGGGAGCGTTTTTTTCCAATGAAGAGCTATGAGGCATCTAGCTGCTGTTAGGATGTGGAGAAGCAGCTTTGAGGAGTTTTGACCCATCCCTCTTGGAGTAACATTTAATAAATATATAGCCGGGTCTAGAGGGATTTCAGTGAACAATACTTCCCGCAGGAGGGATCTGACATTTTCCCATAATGGGGTCAGGATCGGGCATGTCCAGAAAATGTGGATAAGGGACCCCGTAGCAGCTCCACATCGCCAGCATCCATCCGGGACAGAGGAGTTTAATTTGTGTAGTAGTTCAGGGATATGATGAGACCGGTTTTTATCGATACCATCTTGGGATAGATGTGAAATTTTGATTGCTTGTTACAGCATTTTTTGTGGAATTGCAGTGACCCAAAAAAAAAAAACAACGTAATTTTGTCGTTCTTGATTTTTTTTTCAGTTTACCGTCTGAGTTAATTGTTCTTATATTTTGATAGATCAGACATTTCTGAACGTGGCGATACCACATGTGTATTTTTTTAATATCTTTATTCTTAATTGGGGGGGGGAAGGGAGAGGGCGATTTCAACTTTTATTTTAACTTTATTTACTATTTTTGTTAGCCCCTTTAGTGGACTTGAAGATGCGATGGTCTAATCGCTTGTGCTGTATACTGTGATGCCACAACATCGCTGCATATAGCAGAAATCATGGTCTTCTCTGAAGCCCGAATACAGGCAGGGTTTCATCAGCTGACCCCTGGCTGTCATGACAACCCATCGGCGACCTGCAATCACGTGACGTCACGTGCGTGCCGATGGACGGAGTTGATGACTTGCGCGCACAGCGGGGCGTGTTAAATTCCACTGTCAGAGATTGACAGTGGCATTTAACAAGTTAACAATCATGGGCGGTGTCAATATAACTGGATGTCCGGCTGCAGAGAGAAAATGAACTTCTCCTCTCCTGTAGCAGCTAGCTTCCAATAGCGTGATGTTGGGCCTGTGCGCAACCAGCGCTCTCTACACAAAGGAAGCACTGGCATCACTAACCCTGCTCCCCTGACTTACAACTGCAGTTTCTCCCTGCACCTGAAACCCTGCAGTCTTTTTTTGGGGCAAAATCTACAGCATCGTAACCCAATGTGTATGCAGCCTAAAGAGTTTACACAACATTTTTGAGGCACTTTTCTATTCTTTTGTGTATGAAAAAAAATGAAGTGTTTTATATTAACAGCAAAATGAATGAAATTTCTAAAATCTCATGCACCCGGTGTTTTTCACTTGTATTTTTTTTTACATTTGATCAATCTTTTAGAGCACAAAGTCAATCCTTTCAGCGGTTTTCTAGCCATAGGCTGTGTGCCCACGATGCAGAAATGCTCAGGATTTTTTCCTGAACGTTTCTGCATCTCCCTGGCAGAAAAAAACGCATGCGGATTGTACATGCGGATTGTACATGCGTTTTTCCTGCCAAGGACATGCGGATATGAAGCGTTCTTCACATGCATTTCCGCATGCGGGTTGACAAGCGCTTTCCAAGCGATTTTAGCATCACTTGGAAAGTGCTTGACAACTTGGTCACACTATATAAATCCATGCAAACGACATGAATTTATATAGTGTGACCTTAAAGAATGTTTAAAAATAAAAAAATAAATATACTTACCCTCTGATGGCCCGCGCTGTCCTGCTTCACCGTCCCAGCAGCGGTACACTGAAGGACCTGCCGACGTCAGCGTCGCGTGACCCGTCACATGACTATGACGTCAGCGCAGGTCCTTCAGCACATCGCGAACTGTCGGCATGAGAGGAGGAGCGCATCGGGGGCCGCCATAAGGTAAGTATATATTTATTTTTTATTTCATTTTTTTTTTTTTTTTTTTTTACAGTTTTCTATGGTACCCGGGTCCGGAGGAGAGTCTTCTCTTCTCTAGACCTGGGTACCATCCGCACATTGGAACACATGGAATGCGCATCTACATATACAGTGATGCGTAATCCATGCGATCTAATGCAAGTCAATGGCGGCGAAAACGCATCACTTCCGCACAATAATTGGTAGTGCTGCGTTTTTTTCCGCAATGATAATCCGCAGCATGTGCACAGCACATGCGGATTATCATTGGGGACATAGCAGGCCTTCTACCAAGCGTTTAAGCATTTCTGCAGCGTTTTTGCTTAAAAAAAAGCATCGTGGGCACACAGCCTTAAGCTGCATTTTAAAAAACACATAAAATGAACTGTGTGACCACACCCTCAGGGTAGAAAAGGGTACAACATAAATCCTTTCTACAGTATGCGACCCATATTCACATGAATGAGACAGTCACTGACATTTACCAAATGTGAATCTACTCTACCGCCAAGATCACACTGCGCTACGGTGCAGATTTTGACGATCTTTAGAGAAATGATATACATGTGTGACACCCCAGGGGTCTGGTTGCCACAGTAATAGAGATATTATGTCTGAGAGCAAGTGGGAGGTTTCTCTGGTCAGGAGCCCTAAGCATGCAACACGGCCCACCCAGACCTGGGAGGGGAGGAATCTGCCCTTATAAACTGGGTCTGGGGCGGGATTAGTGAGTGAAGTTCCAGACACAGGGAAAGGAAGAACTAGGAGCTCTGTAGGAGCAGAGGCAGAAGGCCAGGGGCTGTGAGCAGAGATATAGCTCGCCCTGGCTGAGGACACTAAAACCGGACACAGGAGTCCGAGGCTGTGGGGACTGATATATACCCAGCAGCAGAAACCAGCCGGCAGGGGATTCCAGGTCCTCTGGCCATAGAAGCCCGGAGGCTCAGTCACAAAGAAGGGACCAGCGCCGCCATCCAGGAGCGGAGGCTAACAGAAGGCCCCAAGTCACCAGCCATACGGGTGAGCACCACACGGTATACTCAGGGACGTGGGCTACTTGTAACCGCTGACAGCAAAGTAGCCAGGAAGAGTGCAGATAAACGGGGAGGCCTACAACTCCACCTGGCCAGGGGAACTCCTACTTGCTCGCAGACTGACCAGGCCCCTTATACTAGCCAGTACTCCCGGGAGGGTCTGCCTTGTACCATCAGTAAAGACCCTGAACTGCACCTCACGTCTCTGTGATTCCTTGCTGCACCGGCACCATTAGTACTGGGACGCTCACACCATCACTCCCATCATCTCTCACATTAGCTGCCCTGAGGCAATACTCCTCCCGTGGGGAGTTATCCCATACTCGGCTGCGCAACCAACATCAGCCTCAGCGGTCGGCAGCGCAGCGGCGGTCCCCACTGACCGCAATCCACGGGTGGCGTAGTCGGACACTTATTACAACATTTAGACTGCCACTGGTTTGACCACCCTGGGCACGGACCGGGTCACCGCCACGGAGAACTACAACCCCCAGCGATCCGGCTCCGGGTATTCCCCCTGCACAGCAGCAGCAGCACAGGCCCAGGGGGCGCGTCACATGCACATTATTTCTGATTGCCCAGTGTAAACAAGTCAACCAACAATGATTGGGAGTAATAATTTCTATGAGTCTTCAGGCAATCATCACCCCTGTAAAAGGCTATTAGGGCTCGCTCACATTAGCATATAAATCGGACGAGTGCAATGCAAGAAAACATCAGATTGGACTGAAAAAAATAAAATGAAAAAAATTCGCAGTATGCTGCAATTGTGTACGAGAATTGGATTGCACTTGCCAAAGCAAGTCAATGGATGTGAGTGAAAAAAAAAAATAAAGAAAAAAAATAATCGCATGGCACATGGACGCGCCAATTCTAACGCTTAGCCTTGGCTCTTCCCGATTGCCCTGGTGCGGTGGCAATCGGAGTAATGATTTTGGAGTTGATGTCAGCTGTGTAATGTCCGCTGACATCAAGCCCATGGGTTAGTAATGGAGATGCGTCTATAAGACATCCCCATTACTACCCAGTAAGCTGTTATTAATAGGCTAGGAAGATCCATGGATATTGGCCCCTTCCCCGAACAACAACATCAGCTCACAGCTGTCTACTTTCCCTTAGCTGGTTATTTTAAAAAGGGGGACTTCACGCCATTTCTGTAAATTATTTATTTATTTAATAGGTTAAATAAGGCTAAACACCCTTTAGTGCCACATGAAAAGCACTAAAGGGTGCTAGTTTATTATATGTAGTGGGCTTGTGATATATCTACAGGACACCTATCCTATTTATTCTATCTATAAGATAGCATTATTAGCTTGTAAACTAGCTTAAAATGACAGAATTATTGTATGTAAAAGCTGATGTTAAAAAGGCATTGCATAAAGATAGAATACGAATGTCATACGTATGATATCAGGTGGAAAAGGAGAAGGAAAAAATCATTTCACATGACACTCGCCCTACTTTTCTGGAGCAACATCGGACCGATTTTTTTATACTCTAGTGCAGTGTTTCCCAAACTCCAGTCCTCACGCCCCCCCACACATCATGTTTTCAGGATTTCCTTAGTATTGCCCAGGTTATAGAATTATTGTTAAGGCATCAGAAACTGCCACAGGTTCTCTCACCTGTGCAATACTAAGGAGATCCTGAAAACACGATGCGTTGGGGTCCGTGAGGACAGGGTTTGGGAAACACTGGTCTAGTGTGACTCCAGCCTTAAAGAAGTTATAAAGTACTGGACATTACCCCCCCAATGTATCCCCCCAGGGCCCAATAAAGATTTTTGTATTTACCTTACATTGCATTTATTTTCCTGTGAGCGGCACTATCCTTGGCAACTCACAGGCATCACGTCACCCCTCGCTGACGTCACGACAAGTGAGGCGTGACTCAGCGCTGGGGTCGCCGCGGTGGTGGCTGGGTTGTGGGCGGGGTTAACCCCGCGTCACACCCAGCATCCACCGCGTGCTTTCCCAATGAATGGAGAGAGGCAGAGCGCGGTGGATGCTGGGTGTGACGCGGTTGGTTAACCCCGCCCACAGCCTGGCATCCACCGTGGAATCCAGAAGACAGAGAGCCCCGGCTGCTGCCAGCACTTGTCGTGACATCAGCGGATGTCAGAGCCGGCTGCAGCCGAGGGTCACGTGATGACTGTGAGCGGCCAGTGGTAGCGCCGCTCACAGGCAGTATCTGCAACGTAAGCTAATTACAAAAATCCTTAGGGGCCCCGGGGGGATACATTGGTGGGGTAATATAAAGTACTGGACAACCCCTTTAAAGCAGCACTCCAGAAGTTTTTGATTTCACTGCTGGAGTGTTATCACGAATCCATGTTCTCTGCCCCTAGCAATATACTCACCAGCCTCTGTCTTCAGCTCTTCCCGTCACCGCTTTGGTCCCATCCAGCCCTCCTATGACCACAGCTCCTAACTGACCTGAAATCAGAGGCAACGATCACAAGTTCTCAATGTAAGTCTATGAGAGCCTTGTACTGGCTCGCAGACTTACATTTAGAAGTGACTTCCAGCCTAACATTGGGGGGATCCGGCAGGTCACAACCTGCAGAAGACCGACCGGAGTGGAGCCGATAAGACGATTGCTGGTAAGTATATTACTAGGGGCAGGGAACTTACATTGGTGACACCACTCTAGTGGTGAGTTAAAACAACAAAAAATGGCAAAATGCAGGAGTGCTACTTTAAGCCTCATTCAGACATCTGTATTTCATGTATGTGCTTTATCCATGTTATTTACAAATAGAGCATGTACCCATGGCCCAGATTTATCACAGCAATTTAGCCAGAATTCTGGCATAAATTTCTTTGAAAAGTGTTGCACAAAAATGTTGCAACTTTTCAAGCCTGTTTCTCTCAGCTCTGCCAAAATGGGCACCAAATGTTTCTATAGGTGAAAAATCTGGACCATGGTCAGCCAGTTCACCACCCAAAGTCTTCGCCATTAAAGCAATACTGTTATGATGGATGCAGTATGTGGTTTAGCAATGTCTTGCTGACATATGTAAGGTCTTCCAAGAAATAAAAGTTGTCTGGATGGGAGAATATTTTCTAAAACCTCTATATAAGGCTCAGCTTTGACAGTGCCTTTCAAGATGCGTAGGCAACCGATACTATAGACCACACATGCCAAACTCTGGCCCGTGGACCAAATCGGGTCATTACATTTGGCCCATGAGGTAATACCCACTGTAGGGTGATAGCAAGTCCGTTCACTAGTTGTCTCCGCTCCAGTCACAGTGCATTTACTGTCAGCACTGGTTGCTTGGTGGGAGGCGCCACAGAGAGACAGTAAATTAGCTTCACAGTGCAACTATCCTGCTGTGACCCTGTGGCGCCCCTCACTATAAAGTTCGGCAATCAGTAAAAGCATTCTGATTGGAGCAGAGACATTAAGTTAGGCTGTCTGCTCTCCAAGCATGGCTCATTTAATAGCAGCACCAGCTGCCAGACTTCACTGTATGACAAGGCAGGGAGACAGCAGGTTAGCGGCACTTGCTGTCTCCGCTCCATTCATGGGACTTTTAGGGTCTGCTACAGCTGCCTGGCTTCAGTGGGAGGTGCCTCAGGGTGACAGCTAGTTAGGTGCACCTATTTCCACCACTACAATTAGGGTGCACTTATTTTTCTACCCCCCTCTCATGTCATCATGCTGCCCAACGGACCATGAAAACATCCTCTGCTCTGCTGTAACCTGTGATTTGCCTGCGATAGTGCATGAGTCACAAAAGTAAGCTATCATAGTCAAAAAGGAGAGGCAGAAGTAATTTTACTTTACTACTGCACAAGTGTCATTATTGTGTGTAAGGTCACTCATCAGGAACACTGGATCTCAAGGGGAGGATTGTGAGGCGGCAAGATCAAGGTTTTTTTTTTTTATTAATAAAAAAATATACATGCTATTGATACTAGCAATGGGGGGACAGAATGTTGGATGGGGAAAATAGTCACTGCATATGCTTTACACGTAAGAATAGGTTCCTCGGGTTGGGTGGGAAATTATTTTACCGCACCACCTGATGAAGATTTTACTTTTTTTTTTTTTTTTTTTTTTTTTACACAGGTCAGTTTATGTTGCATATAACAAAAAGCACAGTTGTCATGAGATTTCTATAAATCGTACTCACTTTGCTGGAACTTTAATATGCAGAATTTTTTTTGCGAAGAAAAACAACGCAGCCATGTTCAGTATTTCACATCAGCATTTATAAGCCAAAATCAGGAGTGGAACAATCAGAGGACAAGTATAATAGAAACACGTCACCACTTCTGTATTTTTCATTTTTTTAGCGTGTTATTATAGTCACCATCTGTCAATTACTCCGCTATTCAACGCCGCTCCGGTCCTCTTCTGAATGACACCACAACTCTGCAGACTTTCCATATCACACTACGCTCTGCGTGACCCGAAAGTGGCTTTTACAGTAGAAGCCCATGGGTTGTCAGAACAGGGCTCCATAGACTTACATGTGTAAAAGAGACTTCCGGCTCACATGGAGTGAGCCAGGTAGTCTGAAGATCTGTGACGTCACTCAGAAAAGAAGAGGAGAGGAACAACGCTGGATCCCGGAGAAGATGGCGGTAGGCGAGTATATTAATACATAGACAGTCACTACATACTCAGATGCACAAATTTAGAGAAAATAAAGTTCATTAAAGTGCTTCTTTAACCTAAAGTTGATGATTAAATTATGCACTATTAAATACTGACTCTTCTGGATGTATCCCCATAATGACAAAGGCCCATTTTTCAAATCTGATGTGTCATTTTAAGTATTAATATCTTTTGAAAGCTTTTTCATATCCGAGTGATTCTAAGAATGTTTTTTGTGACACATTGTACTTTAGGATCGTGATAAATTTAGCTCAATATGTTCTGTGTTTATTTATGAAAATATTAGAAATTTGAATAGAAAATTAGCACTTTTCAAACGTTGAATGTTTAGAAAAACAAAGAAGCGACACACACACACACACACACACACACAGTTAACATTTACCATATGTCTGCTTTAAGTTAGCATTTTTCATATCGCCTTATTTTGTAGGGTGTTGGAAGGGTTAAAAGTTTGCCAAATTTCTTCTTTTTTGTTGTTGTCTGGTTGCTAGTTTAACCCTTCAGGTGCTTTAGAGGAATTTACACAATGTGGAATGAAAAATTCAGTTTTTTGCCTCTAAACTATAGCTAACATCCTAACAGGCCATC
Organism: Phyllobates terribilis; assembly: GCF_046119375.1. NCBI lineage: Eukaryota > Metazoa > Chordata > Amphibia > Anura > Dendrobatidae > Phyllobates > Phyllobates terribilis. Next base: position 533,416,656 of record NW_027362762.1, on the reverse strand, counting down.
CAGCACTATATGATGGCAATTCATCTGAACGGCTATGATAGATTACTAGATTTCCTCTGCAGCAGACCTAATGTCTGGCCCACCTCTTCCTTCTATAAGAAATGACGTTTTACTGAGGGTGCCAATAACTACACTTTGTTTAGTTCAGGAGAACTGCAAGATGTCCTAGGGTTTGTCCCCACAATTTTTGATCGACTCCAAAATCCTCAGAAAAAACAATACAAATACTATTTCAATACACTTCCTACTGATTTTAATGGGACTTCGCTGCAGCAAATTTTTATTTTTCAGACAAGGTTTCAAAAAACAAAGCAGAATAAAATAGCCATGTCGCTTCTTTTATCAGGGTCTCTTAAGGAATTTGCGCCAAGCTTTAAGCAAAAAAGTGCAAAAAAAGTGTGAGGGAAAGAAAGCTTAAAAAGTGCAAATTAGAAAAGAGTCTCATAATAAAACGATCTGCATTTCTGTTAAAAGTGTTTGTCTTGTTTATTTTTGTTGTTGAAACATCTCTGTGTAAAGATATCCTCGAAGGGTTACTTCCATCTTCGTAGACGGGCATATTTGTATAGTGGCTATAAAAACAAGCAATTTTTATAAAAAAAAAATTTGCCCTGTTCTCCCGCTAGCTCTACTTTTCAATTTATGGCTCAATGCCTAGGGAACTGGCCACCACCTCCGTCTAGGAAATACTGTCGAATATGTACAGGGCTTATAAGCACTGCAGCCAACTGGGATTCACCTGAGTGTGCTCCTAAGGCCCCACTTAGGAGTATTTGCCTCACTATCAGTATTTGGTCAGTATTTTTTCTCAGAAATGGGAGCCAAAACCAGGAGTGGGCGATAAATGCAGAATTGGTGACTTGTTTCTATTATACCTTTTCTCTGATTGTTCCTCACCTGGTGTTGTCTCACACTCCTGAGAAAAAATACTGACCGAATACTGACCAAATACTGATAGTGGGGCCGCAGCACGTCAATGCAAAAATCGGGAGCAACTCAGGGCAGCAGCACGTCAATGCAAACATCGGGAGCAACTCAGGGCTATATGTGAAGGGGTGAGCTACAACTTAAAATGTTTTCTAGGGGGAAAATATACCTCAGATCTTAGTCCCAGTACTCTGGAGATCCACTATCATGCATTGCGCACAAAGCTGTGGAGTCGGTAAGCCAAACCTTCGACTCCGACACCTCAATTTCCATGACACCGACTCCACAACTACAACTCCCTCATACATGACTCATGTTTAAATTATATAATTTACGGTAGGACACATTTTTCTCAGCTCAAAGTCTAGACCCTTAGATCAGGAATAGGACAGACATTTATAGGACATTTCATAACTTTCCCAAATTCTTATGAAAAAATATTCCCCACAAACTGCATTGAACTATGGTACCCATAATAAAGTTCTGTGCAGGTTCCATATGTTTAGTGCCAAGTACAGGATCACATCTAGTCATGTTAATCTTGAGAAGCCATTGCCAAAAATTATAGAACTACAATATATAAGAGGCACACACACACTGCCTCGCTGCAGAGTCTCCCTCACACACACATACTGCCTCGCTGCAGAGTCTCCCTCACACACACATACTGCCTCGCTGCAGAGTCTCCCTCACACACACATACTGCCTCGCTGCAGAGTCTCCCTCACACACACATACTGCCTCGCTGCAGAGTCTCCCTCACACACACATACTGCCTCGCTGCAGAGTCTCCCTCACACACACATACTGCCTCGCTGCAGAGTCTCCCTCACACACACATACTGCCTCGCTGCAGAGTCTCCCTCACACACACATACTGCCTCGCTGCAGAGTCTCCCTCACACACACATACTGCCTCGCTGCAGAGTCTCCCTCACACACACATACTGCCTCGCTGCAGAGTCTCCCTCACACACACATACTGCCTCGCTGCAGAGTCTCTCTCACACACACATACTGCCTCGCTGCAGAGTCTCTCACACACACATACTGCCTCGCTGCAGAGTCTCTCACACACACATACTGCCTCGCTGCAGAGTCTCTCACACACACATACTGCCTCGCTGCAGAGTCTCTCACACACACATACTGCCTCGCTGCAGAGTCTCCCTCACACACATACTGCCTCGCTGCAGAGTCTCCCTCACACACATACTGCCTCGCTGCAGAGTCTCCCTCACACACATACTGCCTCGCTGCAGAGTCTCCCTCACACACATACTGCCTCGCTGCAGAGTCTCCCTCACACACATACTGCCTCGCTGCAGAGTCTCCCTCACACACATACTGCCTCGCTGCAGAGTCTCTCACACACATACTGCCTCGCTGCAGTGTCTCTCTCACACACATACTGCCTCGCTGCAGTGTCTCTCTCACACACATACTGCCTCGCTGCAGTGTCTCTCTCACACACATACTGCCTCGCTGCAGTGTCTCTCTCACACACATACTGCCTCGCTGCAGAGTCTCTCTCACACACATACTGCCTCGCTGCAGAGTCTCTCTCACACACATACTGCCTCGCTGCAGAGTCTCTCTCACACACATACTGCCTCGCTGCAGAGTCTCTCTCACACACATACTGCCTCGCTGCAGAGTCTCTCTCACACACATACTGCCTCGCTGCAGAGTCTCTCTCACACACATACTGCCTCGCTGCAGAGTCTCTCTCACACACATACTGCCTCGCTGCAGAGTCTCTCTCACACACATACTGCCTCGCTGCAGAGTCTCTCTCACACACATACTGCCTCGCTGCAGAGTCTCTCTCACACACATACTGCCTCGCTGCAGAGTCTCTCTCACACACATACTGCCTCGCTGCAGTGTCTCTCTCACACACATACTGCCTCGCTGCAGTGTCTCTCTCACACACATACTGCCTCGCTGCAGAGTTACACACACACACATACTGCCTCGCTGCAGTGTCTCTCTCACACACATACTGCCTCGCTGCAGAGTCTCTCTCACACACATACTGCCTCGCTGCAGAGTCTCTCTCACACACATACTGCCTCGCTGCAGTGTCTCTCTCACACACATACTGCCTCGCTGCAGTGTCTCTCTCACACACATACTGCCTCGCTGCAGTGTCTCTCTCACACACATACTGCCTCGCTGCAGTGTCTCTCTCACACACATACTGCCTCGCTGCAGAGTCTCTCTCACACACATACTGCCTCGCTGCAGAGTCTCTCTCACACACATACTGCCTCGCTGCAGTGTCTCTCTCACACACATACTGCCTCGCTGCAGAGTCTCTCTCACACACATACTGCCTCGCTGCAGAGTCTCTCTCACACACATACTGCCTCGCTGCAGAGTCTCTCTCACACACATACTGCCTCGCTGCAGAGTCTCTCTCACACACATACTGCCTCGCTGCAGAGTCTCTCTCACACACATACTGCCTCGCTGCAGAGTCTCTCTCACACACATACTGCCTCGCTGCAGAGTCTCTCACACACATACTGCCTCGCTGCAGAGTCTCTCTCACACACATACTGCCTCGCTGCAGTGTCTCTCTCACACACATACTGCCTCGCTGCAGTGTCTCTCTCACACACATACTGCCTCGCTGCAGTGTCTCTCTCACACACATACTGCCTCGCTGCAGAGTTACACACACACACATACTGCCTCGCTGCAGAGTTACACACACACACATACTGCCTCGCTGCAGAGTCTCTCTCACACACATACTGCCTCGCTGCAGAGTCTCTCTCACACACATACTGCCTCGCTGCAGAGTTACACACACACACATACTGCCTCGCTGCAGAGTTAAACACACACACATACTGCCTCGCTGCAGAGTCTCTCTCACACACATACTGCCTCGCTGCAGAGTCTCTCTCACACACATACTGCCTCGCTGCAGTGTCTCTCTCACACACATACTGCCTCGCTGCAGTGTCTCTCTCACACACATACTGCCTCGCTGCAGTGTCTCTCTCACACACATACTGCCTCGCTGCAGTGTCTCTCTCACACACATACTGCCTCGCTGCAGAGTCTCTCTCACACACATACTGCCTCGCTGCAGAGTCTCTCTCACACACATACTGCCTCGCTGCAGAGTCTCTCTCACACACATACTGCCTCGCTGCAGAGTCTCTCTCACACACATACTGCCTCGCTGCAGTGTCTCTCTCACACACATACTGCCTCGCTGCAGAGTTACACACACACACACATACTGCCTCGCTGCAGAGTTACACACACACACACATACTGCCTCGCTGCAGAGTCTCTCTCACACACATACTGCCTCGCTGCAGAGTCTCTCTCACACACATACTGCCTCGCTGCAGAGTCTCTCTCACACACATACTGCCTCGCTGCAGTGTCTCTCTCACACACATACTGCCTCGCTGCAGTGTCTCTCCCACACACATACTGCCTCGCTGCAGTCTCTCTCACACACATACTGCCTCGCTGCAGAGTCTCTCTCACACACATACTGCCTCGCTGCAGAGTCTCTCTCACACACATACTGCCTCGCTGCAGAGTTACACACACACACATACTGCCTCGCTGCAGAGTTACACACACACACATACTGCCTCGCTGCAGAGTTACACACACACACACACTGCCTCGCTGCAGAGTTACACACACACACATATATAATATATATATATATATATATATATATATACATATATACATATATATATACACAAACACACACAGCCTCACTTCACTGTTTATTACCATGACAATCCACGGCCAGCAGCCTATTGTAGGGACATGAAGGATCCTGGCGCTGACAGTACACAGTACCATATTACACAACATATTGTACACTGTGCCAACGGTAGCCTGAGGCCAATCTGGCACCTGTTGCTGCACAGCTCTGCAGAGCTTACACTAGATGGCACCAGCATGACACGCAGAGCATGCTCATCTACTATATAGCCTGACACTACTCATTGTATCCAAAGCAAGCTACACATGACACGAACACCCGTGTCCATGGTCACGCACGGCAACTAATCACTGACAGCACCTGCAGAGGTGCACAGAATGAAGTGATGCATGCACGGACACGCATGGTGAAGCAGCGCCCATCCTCACCTCAGTTTCCTCTGGCACCAGCTCCACGTCGGGCCACAAATCTACCAGCTGAGCGAGCGGCATATTCCACGGACCAGTACTCTCGATCTCCCTCCTCACCACACACCAGCTCCACAGTTAGCGCGTAACTCCGCCCCCAGCTCACTGACAGCACCGACCGTACCGCCCTGCTAGTCTACTACTGGTCTCTAGGAAAGGCTGCGCTCACCATTGGTCACGGATAAGAAGGGGTGTAGCTTAATGGACCACGCCCCCACCCTGAACTCCTCAGGTAAAAGGCTCCTTATCAAGACTTTACAGAAGCGGGAAAGAGAGCGCCATCTGGCGTCTGGAAATGGTAGCATTTTGCTATAATAAGTGATTTATGTACAGTGAGATGACATGTTAGGCGGACGTCATATTTGCGGTACAAACGGACTGGACTCTGCTATTAATGGATAAAAAGTTGCTCCTTAGCCTTTGCTCACACATGTTGGGTTTTTTAGCCTCACAAATCTGCTAAAAAATATAATCTCAGGCAGGAAATCAGCTGTGTCAAAAACGCAGGTTTTGCTGAGTTTTTATGCGTTTTTTCAGCGTTTTTTTCACTGTCCTTCTGTCTCTATTTATGCATGTACATAAAGTTCTGTGAAAAAAAGAACCCCATTCTATTTTACCATCAGAAACACTGATGCAAATTATGCTGCGTTTTTTCAGTGTTTTTTTCACCACCCATTACTTCCTATGGGCGATAAAACGCTGAATGAAGTGACACGCTCTATTTTCCGAAAACCCAAGCAAGGCACAAAATACGCAGCAAAAAAAACCTAGGTGTGTGAACAGAGAATTCTGGATTCTCATAGACTTTGCTGGTACTGCAAAACGCAGCTGAAAATTAGAATAAAAATCTGCAGCAAAAAATGCTGAAAAAACCATGATATGTGAACATAGCCTTAGGTGGTTTTCTGTTTACCTCTGCATTGACTTGTCCAAGTTGGAGACAAAGGGGCTGTATTACTAAGCTACATGAGCTGGAGCGTTGGTTTACCTTGTGGCAAATAAATGTCTTCACTGCTTTGAGCCACAATTATTAAATGTGTTAGAGACACTGGGCCTCACAAAGACTAGCAAAAAGACTGTTCTTGTTGCCCGTAGTAACTAATCAGAGCACAGCTTTCATTTTTCCAGTACAGGTTAAAATATGAAAGCTCAGCTCTGATTGGTTGCTAGAGCAACTATGATAGTAAGACCACAGCCCCACTATCAGTATTCGGTCAGTATTTTTTTCTCAGGAGTGGGAGACAAAACCAGGCAAGGAACAATCAGAGAAAATGTATAATAGAAACAAGTCACCAATTCTGCATTTATCACCCACTCCTGGTTTTGTCTCCCACTCCTGAGAAAAAATACTGACCGAGTACTGATAGTGGGGCTGTGGCCTTAAGAAGAGTATGGTAAAGGGGTTGTCCACTGCTCAGACAACCCTATCTGAATCCTTATGTTTCCCCCAGTAAAATAATAACAATTAGGGCTCGTTCACACAAGTGTATAACTGATGAACATAAGCATGCAACGAAGGATTAGGTCCTGACACTTGCCAGTGCAAGCTTGAGGACATTCTTTGCGTGCAGAGTTTGTGCATGATGCGCTCCTGTCTCACAGATGAAGACAGCAGCGGCAGTTTCCGTGTCTCCTGTGATGTATCTGCTCCTGCCCCAGTGTTTCCTGTGATGTATCTGCTCCTGCCCCAGTGTCTCCTGTGATGTATCTGCTCCTGCCCCAGTGTCTCCTGTGATGTATCTGCTCCTGCCCCAGTGTCTCCTGTGATGTATCTGCTCCTGCCCCAGTGTCTCCTGTGATGTATCTGCTCCTGCCCTAGCGTCTCCTGTGATGTATCTGCTCCTGCCCCAGTGTCTCCTTTGGTGTATCTGCTCCTGCCCTAGCGTCTCCTGTGATGTATCTGCTCCTGCCCCAGTGTCACCTGTGATGTATATGCTCCTGCCCCTGCATTTCCTGTGATGTATATGCTCTTGCATTACCGTATCCTGTAATGTACATGCTCCTGCCCCAGCATGCTCCAGCATCTCCTTTGATGTTTATGCTCTGGCCCCAGTGTCTCCTGTGATGTACATGCTCCAGTGTCTCTGGTGATGCACATGCTCCTGCCCCAGCATCTTCTGTGATGTATATGCTCCTGCCCCAGTGTCTCCTGTGATGTATATGCTCCTGCCCTGGCATCTGTTGTGATGTATGTGTTCCTGCATTAGCATCGCCTGTGATGTATTTGCTCCAGCATCACCAGTGATGTGTATGCTGCTGCCCCAGCATCTCCTGTAATTAATATGCACCTGCCCCAGCGTCTCCTGTGATGTATATGCACCAGCTCCAGCATCCCTGTGATGAATATGCTCCAACCCTAATGTCTCCTGTAATATATATGCTCCAGCCCCTGTGTCCCTGTGATGTATGGGGAATGTATTATACTGTATGGAGGACTATGGGAAGTGCATTATACTATATGGAGGACTATGGGGAACACATTATACTGTAATGGAGGACTGTGGGGAGTGCATTATACTGTATGGATAACTATACGAAGTGTATTATGCTGTATGGAGGACTATGGGCAGTGCATTATACTACATGGAGGAATATGGGGAGTGTATTATACAGTATGGAGGACTATGGGGATTGCATTATAATGTATGGAGGACTATGGGGACTGCCTTATAAACCCAAAAGAAAAAAAACCGAACACATAGGTCATACTGTACAAAAAATAATAATAAATAAAGAATTAGCCAAACAATATGCCAGACTAAAAAACCTTTATTGAAAAAGTCATTGGTTCTTGGGGGCACTGAGACAAAAAGTGCACACACGGATATAAAAAAACAATTAAAATACACAATACTTCCATGTAGAGTACCAATACAAAAAAACAAAGGACCAAGCTAAACCATAGTATATCAATGCTATGCAAAAGATGTAAAAAATGTACTGTATTATACCCACATACCCTGGCACAAAAAGTGCATTGCAGCCCTATCAGTATTCAATTGCATATAAAGTCAATGACCAAGTAAAGCTGCAGATCTCATACACCTACACAATTGCAGGTGCAAGTAAAAATGCTCAGAGGTACATATACTGGCCAAATGAATGTCTACAGGGTGTAAGTACATGCTAATATATAAATTTGCCCTATAAATCAATTAGGCACATCATAGAGAGGGGAAACATCTCAATATCTGGTGGTCCGTAACTCCATGTGCTGCACGCCGGAATGCAGGACTATGGGGATTGCATTATAGTGTATGGAGGACTATGGGGAGTGCATTATACAGTACTGTATGGAGGACTATGGGGAGTGCATTTTACTGTATGGAAGACTACGAGGAGTGTATTATACTGAATGGAGTGTAGCGCCAGCATCCCTGCACGGTGCCCCTCTGCCCCGGCAGAGACGCCAACTCACTCACCGCCACGGTCCCGCACTCCCTCTTCCTTCCGCTGCTGCTGCCCGGGGTCTGCATACGGCTCACAGATCCCCGGGCACCGTGCTTAGGGCGCACGCGCAGTCCCGCCCTTTCAATGGGACAGCGCGAACCATCCTAAAGTGTCCCCAGCCAATGGCGGGAAGACAATTATTATTAAAGGCACCTCCACCTGATTGGAGGTGCCTGAGGAACGTGTTAGTTTTGTCTTGCATGCTTGCTTGTTCTCAGGTCCCCAGTGCTCGTATCCCAGTATACCTGTCCTGTACATCCGTGCCTGCCTGTGTTACAGTTATATTTTCCAGCTCACCTGCCTGCCTGTATATCAGCCGTGCACGACATCACTTGCCTGCCTGTATACCAGCTGTGTCCGCCATCACCTGCCTGCCTGTATACCAGCTGTGTTCGTCAGTACCAGCCTGTCGGCAAATCAGCCGTGCTAGTCGGTATACCTGCCGTGTCTACCTGTACTTGCCAAGTCTACCCATTCCTGGCTGTTCCAGCTTCTTGTCCCTTGGGGTTCAGTTGCAGTCAGGGCGGCTCCAGGTTTTTGTGGACCCTGGGCGAAAGAGTCTCAGTGGGCCCCTTTAACACATATCACGATTCATGATACACAGATACCGAAGAGATATATATATATATATACATACACATACACACATGTATACTGTGTATATATATATATATATATATGTTACGCACACGCCCGGACTAACTGTCATGAGCGTGGTTAGCGATCCCACTGGACCATGAACCGAGGAGTGCCTGGAGGGGCGTGACTAAGTATCAACTCGGTCCGACCAAGGTCGCATGGCGGCTCAGTCAACTCCGTGAACCAGGGAGGAACTGAGCAGAGGGACCAGGTGCTTCTCCAGGTCAGACCCCGGTGACAGCTGTTAACCCACACCGGGGAATGCAGGAACGGGGAGGCACAGCTGGTATGCAGACAGGCGGGTACTGGCAGGCACAGCTGGTATGCAGACAGGCGGGTGCTGGCAGGCATGGCTGGTATGCAGACAGGCAGGTGCTGGCAGGCACGGCTGGTATGCAGACTGGCAGATACTGGCAGGTAGAAACGCAGGCTGGATAGGGACCAGTACAGACTGGGATACAGGAACAGAGCCGCGGGTGCGGTGGACTAGCAGAGCAGAACCGCAGGCGCGGAGGACAAGCAGAGCGAAACCACAGGTGCGGTGGACAAGCAGAGCAAAGCGAAACCGCAGGTACTGTGGACAAGCAGAGCAGAGCGAAATTGCAGGTGCGGTGAACGAACAGAGCGAAACCGCAGGTGCGGTGAACAAGCAGAGCAGAGCAAAACCGCAGGTGCGGTGGACAAGCAGAGCAGAGCGAATCGCAGGTGCGGTGGACAAGCAGAGCAGAGCAAAACTGCAGGTGCGGTGGACAAGCAAAGCAGAGCGAAACCGCAGGAGCAGTAAACAAGTAAAGCAGAGCGAAACCGCAGGTGCGGTGAACAAGCAGAGCAGAGCAAAACCGCAGATGCGGTGGACAAGCAGAGCAGAGCGAAACTGCAGGAGCAGTAAACAAGTAAAGCAGAGCGAAACCGCAGGTGCGGTGAACAAGCAGAGCAGAGCAAAACCGCAGATGCCAAGAGAATGCCAAGAGTGTGCAAAGCAGTCATCAAAGCAAAAGGTGGCTACTTTGAAGAACCTAGAATATAAGACATATTTTCAGTTGTTTCACACTTTTTTGTTAAGTTTATAATTCCACATGTGTTAATTCATAGTTTTGATGCTTTCAGTGTGAATGTACAATTTTCATAGTCATGAAAATACAGAAAAATCTTTAAATAAGAAGGTGTGTCCAAACTTTTGGTCTGTACTATATATATATAGTACAATGCCAAAGATTTCACTTCTTACATTACATGAGTGATATCTATGGTAAATTCTACAATAGCTCAGAAACCGGCGAATCCTCGCAACGCACAGTGCAGACCGGACAGTATAGTCCTCCATACAGTATTATGGGCACCACATAGTCCTCCATACAGTATTATGGGCCCCATATAACGCCCCATACAGAATACCGACACCCATATAATGCTCTGTACATTATACTGGCCCTCATATAACGCATCATACAGGATACTGGCCCCCATATAACGCTTCATACAGGATACTGGCCCCCTTATAACGCTCTATACAGGATACTAGCCCCCATATAATGCACCATGCAGGCTGTGCCCCCCACATACTGCCCCATGCAGGCTGTTCCCCCCCCACAAATAATGCCCCATGCAGGCTGTTCCCCCCCACACACATAATGCCCCATACAGGCTGTTCCCCCCACCCACATAATGCCCCATGCAGGATGTCACTCCCCCCCATATAAAGCCCCATGCAGGATGTCACCTCCCCCCCATATAATGCCCCATGCAGGATGTCACCCCCCAATATAATGCCCCATGCAGGATGTCACTTCCCCCCCATATAATGCCCCATGCAGGATGTCACTCCCCCCTATATAATGCCCCATGCAGGATCAGGATGTCACTCCCCCCCATATAATGCCCCATGCAGGATGTCATTCCCCCCCCCATATAATGCCCCATGCAGGATGTCATCTCCCCCCCATATAATGCCCCATGCAGGATGTCATTCCCCCCCCCATATAATGCCCCATGCAGGATGTCACCCCCCCCCCATATAATGCCCCATGCAGGATGTCATTCCCCCCCTCCCAATATAATGCCCCATGCGTCCATACATAAAGAAAAAAAAAAATACTCACATCACTTGTCACCTGCTGCCGCTGCTCCGGACTCCTCAGCCACGTTGCCATCTTCCTGCTCTGCAAGGTAACTGCTCAGTAGAGAGCACAGTGGAAAGAAGTCACCGCGCCCTCTGACCTGAGACGTCACAGCGCGGAAGAGACTGGACCTGCTGCGGAGGAACGGGGAGAGGTATTGTGCCGGCTGCCAGGGCCCTGAGCAAGTGTGGTGGTGGGTGGTGGTGGGCGCTGGCACCGGCACTGCACTCCTCCACTCACGGGCTCCAGAGCGCACAGGGTTGCCCGATGGCGAGTGGGCCCCCCGCCTGCTCAGGGCCCCGGCACTTGCCCAGGTGCGCCAGGTGCTGACGCCGGGCCTGGTTGCAGTGCACCCGAGGTCAGTCCTGGTGTAGCACCTGGACTTGCCCCCCTTCCCGGGCTCTCCTCAGATTGCGGTACCATCAGTTGCTGTGCATCCGTGGTCAGTCTTGGTGTGGTCACGCCCCTCCAGACTCTCCTCGTGTAACGTCACAGTGGTTCCATCACTCAGTCCGTTACAGTTTGCTCAGGCCATGGAATTCGCTGGCTCCCAGGCCTCCTCTCCCTCAGACCTGTACCACGAGGTCTCTCGCCAGAAAGACAAGTAGGATAAGATCTTTTCCTACCTGAGAACAGTGACCACCCGCCTAGATACGCTGAGAACCTCGGCCGCAGCTGCACCTCCCCAAGCTGCGGCTACCACGGCCGTGACCCATCAGCTTGTGACCTATGTTCCCGGACCCCGTCTGTATGCTCCTCCACGCTATGGGGGTGATCCTGCCCTATGTCGAGAGTTCATCAATCAGTGCATGCTGCACTTTGAACTCTTGGCTTATCAGTTCGCCTCGGACGGGGCCAAAGTGGCCTTCATCATGTCCTATCTCACTCGTGAAACTCTGGCATAGCTCAGTCCATTATGGGAGAGAGGGGATCTTCTTGTTTCAAACCTTCAGTCTTTTCTGGAAGCATTCCATAAGGTCTTTGATGAACCTGGCCATGTTGCCTCCCCAGCATCTTCTCTACTCAGACTACGCCAGGGAAACCTGACTGTGGGCCAATGCGCTGTCCAATTCTGTACTTTGTCCTCCGAGCCTTTCCAGGAGAATAGAATCTAGGACAAGCTGGCCGGTTGCTATATTCCCACTGGATGACCTGGTGTCTCTTGCAGCTCAGATCGACATCAGGTTTCTGGAGCGTTCCAAAGAGGTGACCCGCAAGAGAAGACCTGCGCGCCTGGCTCCTACCTATCAAAGGCCGATTCTACAGCAAGCCCCAGCATCCTCCCCAGAGTCCATGCAAATTGACCAGGTGACGATGGCCAAGGAGGCCGTCGTGCCGAGGAAAGGTGCTTCTATTGTGGCAGTCCTAAACATGTAATCTGTTCCTACCCAGAGAAACCGGAAAACTCCTGAACCTAGGGTCTGTTGGGGAGGCCACCCTGGGCGAGAATCACACCGCTCCATCGCTGACTCTGTCAATATCTGTTTCCTGTGGCAACATCCGTTTTGTTGAATCAGCCTACCTGGACTCTGGTTCCGCAGGTAATCACATTCAACAGGCCATTGTGGATCGACATAAATTCCCAATCCAGCATCTACAGGATCCATTGGTGGTTTCATCGGTGGATGGAAAACCCCTTTCCGAGACCATCTTTTTCGTTACCGAGCCTGTGGAACTTCAGGTATGAATGCTACACTTGGAGAAGATTTCTCTTTATGTGCTGTCAGGTCTGTCTCAGTCTCTGCTTCTAGGTCTGCCATGGCTGCAAAAACATGAGCCTGTCTTGGATTGGAAATCTGGAGAAGTACTCCTTTGGGGACAAGAGTGCCACCAGAGTTGTCTAGTTCCCATTCATCCCGCTCGACCTCCGGCCTCACCATCTAATTTACCTGGGTTGCCTGCTTCATATTGGACCTATGCTGAAGTCATCGACAAAAAGGAGGCAGAGACGCTACCGCCTCATAGACCGTATGACTGTCCCATCGATCTTCTTCCAGGTGCATCTCCTCCATGTGGTCGAATCTACACCTCGGCGCAGGCTGAGACCCAAGCCATGTCCGAGTATATTAAAAAGAATCTAGCCAGGGGCTTTATCCGGAAGTCAGCCTCGCCGGCCGGAGCTGGGTTCTTCTTTGTGAAGAAAAAGGTCTGCTCACTTTGGCCCTATATCGATTATGGGGGACTCAACCAATCAAAAATAAATATCCTCTGCCTCTCATCTCCGAGCTGTTTGATCATCTTAAAGGTTCCAGAGTCTTCACGAAACTCGACTTCCAGAGGCCTTTAACCTGATTTGAATTTGCCAGGGAGATGAATGGAAGACGGCCTTTAACATCTGCGATGGCTATTATGAGTATCGTGGTATGCCGTTTGGACAGTGTAATGCCCCAGCAGTCTTCCAAGAACTGGTGAACCTCTTCCGGGACCTTCTCCACGCGTGTATGGCTTTTTACCTGGATGACATCTTGGTGTTTTCTCCCAATCTGCCCACACACAGGAGGGATGTTTGCCAGGTTCTGCAGAGATTAAGGAAGAACTGTCTGTACGCCAAGTAAGAGAAGTGCATCTTCGAGCTGACCTCTCTTCCGTTTCTTGTGCATATCATCTCTGATACCGGCCTGAAGATGGATTCCGAAATGGTGTCCGTTGTCTTGAAGTGGCCTCGTCCTGACGGTTTGAAGGCAATCCAGCGTTTCCTCGGGTCGCTAATTACTATCGCCAGTTCATACCACACTTCTCCACTCAGACTATTTCAATTTCTGCTTTGACCTGCAAGGGGGCTAAATCCTAGGGTGTGGACTCCTGAGGCTGATAGCACCTTTGTCTCCTTAAAGCAGACCTTCTTCTCCACCCCAGTGTTACACTGTCCGGACAGCAATAAGCAATTCTTTCTGGAGGTGGATGCCTCTTCCTCCGGTGCTGGAGCCGTATTCACCCAGAAGTCTCTCTCTGGCCGTATGGTGACCTGCGTTTTTTTCTCTAATCGATAGGTGATCGAGAACTCTTGGCAATAACTCTGGCTTTGGAAGAGTGGAAGGAGCAGTCTATCCTGTGATCATCTACACCGATCACAAAAACTTGGCCTACTTGCAGACCGCACAGCTCAAAATCTACGCAAAGGCTGGTGGTCTTTGCTCTTCGTCCGCTTTGATTTCGTAATCCACTTTCGGTCGGCTGACAAGAAAATCAAAGCGCTGTGCACTCCGATATAGTTAAGGGTAGCGTAGCTCCGTGTGGCGCCCGGTGGTGGGCCCCACTGAGCATGGGGACCGGGGTGACCACATCCTCTGCCCACCCTCCTTCCACCCGGTAGCTACGCTACTCCTTATAACACATGGTGAATGGCATAAAATTAATAAAACCAATTCTTGAAGTGCTGTTGATTTGTTTATTCTGCCTCCCAAAGATTGCAGTAAGTCTCGGCTCAAATTTATACTGTGCTCTACACTCAGAATTTACATCAGGGTTTCCCTCTAAATCTCCATAAAACGTGATTCTGACAAAACCCCAACTGAAGATTCATTGTAATGAGGTAGATGGAGTCACTTTGGTGTGTGGCAGTGTTCGTTACTTTAGGCTTGCACAAGAGCACAGACGACCACATTTTTGTGCACCTCTGAAAAGACAAACACCGCTGAACAGAGGTCAGACAGAGTCCAGAGTAACTCTGGCTGCCTCATTATAGGGAATAAATACATCACGGGTCTGTCTGAATCACATATTTTGGAGATTTAGATGGAAACCTAATGTAAGTGCTCAGTGTAGAGCACAGGATAAATATGAACCAATCTAAAATGTTAAGTACCGCAAAATACCACCAATAAAAGTTTCAACTCAACCCACAAAAAACAAGTCCCCATTCAGGTCCATCATCTATTAACAGAAACAAAGGGGGTTACCACTTTACTGGTAGCACAAAGGGTTTGGAAAAGAAACATGACTCCCCTCTAAAAGAAATCTAGTGACATCTGCGCTCCTAAATCCAAATACCCCTCTCCCTTCTGAGTCCTACAGTGTTCCTAAACTGCAGTTAGTGTCCAAATTTTTGGCATTACTGTAGCGAGGCGAGCCCACTTAACAATTTATGGGGTGCTTATCTCCAGATGCACAAGCTAGACACAATATAACGGACACTATAATGTGTTGGCCACAACAGTGGCATACTCACAATTTTCTCTGTGCAACATCCATTGCTGCTTATTTCTGGAACACACCCATGGAGTCAAAATCATTACTACACCTGTGAATTCCCAGAGTAGTGCAATTTCTAAATTGGGGTCACTTGAGGGGGGTTTCTGCTGTTCTGACACTTGGCTGCTCTGCAAATGGATTCTGCAAACTATTCTAGGAAAATCTGCAAAAGACAAATAGCACTCCATCCCTCCCGAGCCAAACATTACTGTACCGCCACATGTGGGGTATTGCCATATTCAGGAGAAATTATGTGACAAACTTTGGGGACCATTTTACCTGTTTCCCTTGTGAAAATGTAAAATCTGGGGCTAAAACAATATTTTGGTGGCAATAAATGTAACTATTTTTTATTCAGCGCCCAATAGTATAAAATTCAGTGAAACACTCGTGGTGTCAATATGCTCACTGCACCCAGAGATGAATTCATATAGATATAGATTGTAAAATAGTGTCACTTTTGGGGGATTCCGCTGTTTTGGCACCTCAGAGACATGGTACCCCCAACCCATTCCAGTAAAATCTGCACTCCAGTATGGCACTACTGGAGAGTAGATTCCGACCACATATGGGGTATCGTGCTCAGGAGAAGCTGCGTAACAAATTATGCAGTCCATTTTCTTCTATTAGCCCTTTTGAATATTGAAAGCTATTGGCTAAAATAATATTTTAGTGGAAAAAATGTAATGTTTAATTTTCACCACACAATGTTTTAAATTCTGTGAATCACCTGTAGATTTAAAATGATCACTGCATTATTAGATAAATTCTTCAAGAGGTGTAGATTCTAAAATGTGGTTACTTGTGTTGTTTTTTGCCGTTTTGGCATCTCATGGGCTCTCCAAATGTGACACAGCATCCACAATCTATTCCAGCAAAACTTGTGCTCCAAAAGTGTTATAGCATTTCTTCCCTTCCGAGCCCTGCCGTGCGCTCAAATAGTACCACATGTGTAATATCAGTGTACTCAGGAGAAAGTGCACAACAAATCATGGGGTCCATTCAGTGTCAGACTGGAGAACACAGAGCTCACCACAGAACATCATTCTTGGGGCCTACTGTCCATTTACTATGGAAATAAGGAAGGTTAAAGTCTGCAGTAAAAAGTAGGACAATGCTGTGTACATTAAGATGAAGCATGCAAAATTAAATATCAGAGACTTCTTTCATATTTCTTATCGCTATATGGACTACATTGGATTTGATGGACCAACCTGGGATCTAGTTAGTTAATAAAATTATTAAAGCGGGATGATGTAGGGTAGCGAATTTTTTTTTTTCAAGAAAGTATTTTTATTTTTTTTAACACTTTATTATAGCATTAGTAATGAAGGTTTCTGACAGACACCTTTAGGCTATGTGCGCACGGTCAGGATTTGAAGCAGAAATTTCCTGAGCGCTTCTGCATCTCCTTGGCAGGAAAACTGCCGCCGAAAAAACACGTGGTTTTGACACGTTTTCTACTTTTTTTTGTGATGCGGTTTTTCCAAGCGTTTTTTGAAGCATTTTTGTACATTAATAAATGCTTTTTGGAGCTAAATAAAGTTATTTGGTGGGACATTGCTTAAACCCTTGGATTACCATCAGAACTGGGGTGAGTATATTTGTTAATTTAATTGATTAAAGAATGTGTCTGATGTATTTCAAATAAAGTGTTTGCTCTGTGTCTGTTTGTTTATTTAACTCTTTACTTTACTTTAATTAAGTTTGGTGATGAAAGGGTCTAATTGAGAACTTGTCATCACCAAACAAAACAGCTAGGTGTGAGCTGCTATTTTTAGCCTAGGAAGGTGCCATTTGAAGCTGCATGTTTATACAGCATCAAACCAGCAGCGTCCAGATGTTACAACATAGTGGATGGGATTTGTAGAAATCCCATATCCACTATGCGTGCATCTGAGGCTGCGGATCACTCGTGGACACTGACATGCGGCTCGTCTTTCAGGACCGCAGCATGTCAAATTCTCTTGCGGAGTCGCTAGTCTCCGCAACATAAATTTGACCACTAGAATGTATTGAATGTGGTACATCTGCATGGTTCAGTGAACACATGTGGATTTACCTGCGTTAAATAGAGTGCAACGTTTTGTATGCAGCAAAAAATATGCGTCCAAAGCGCTGCTACATCCGGATTGTGGGCACAGAGCCTAAAATTTAAAAAAAATGGCGTGGGCTCCCTCGTCATTTTTATAACCAGCAGAGGGAAAGCCGACCACTGGGGGCTGATATTAGTAGCCGGGGAAGGGGCCATTAGCTAATATTGTTTCCTGGATATTAATATCAGCCCACAGCTGTTTGTTTAGCCTTTAATGGCTAGATTACAGGGGGACCCCAGAAAAAAATTGACTTTGGGCCCCCCTATAAAATCGAACCAGAAAAGGCTAAACAGACAGCTGTGGGCTGATTTTAATAGCCAGGGAAGGGGCCATGAATACTATAAGATGCGCCATCGTAAGATGCGCCAAATCTGGCACTTAGTCTCCACTCTTCCCACTGCCCTGTAGCGGTGGCGAGTGGGGTAATGGGGTTGGGTTTCACGTCAGCCTTATATTGGCGGCTGACGTGAAGCCCAGGTTAGTAATGGAGGGCATCTATAAGACGCCAGCCATTACTAACCGTGTAGTAAAGTGGTTGCCGCTTTTTAAATAAAAGACACAGCCAGAATAAAGTATTTTAATGAAATAAAAAAACACATGGTTTTAATATTTTTTTTTTATTGCACTCTGTCCGCGAAGCCATCGATCTTCTGAAAAAAAAAATAAAAAAAAACAACCATATCCCTCACCTGTCCACCGTCAACGATGCAGTCCACGATTACGCCAACGATTGTCCCTCGGTGATCCGGGTCACTTCTACAGCAGTGATATCAGCAATCACTGATGTCACTGCTGTAGAAGACAGCAATGTACACTGACAAGGGTGTAAAATCATTCCTGTCAGTATACATTGCTGCTGCAGGAGGTCACTGGGAACTGCTGGGAGTGAGCACGCTCTCCGCAGTGTACCGCCTGCCGCCCAGAGGAGAGCATCGCCGGGGACCAAAAGGAATATCCTCGTAAAGCAAATAGATGAAGCAGCGACTCAAGGAGAAGTCATTATTATGGGAGACTTCAACTACCCTGAAATACATTGGGGGACAGAAACCTGTAGTACAAGCAAAGGTAATAGGTTTTTGACAACTATGAGAGACAATTACCTTTCACAACTGGTTCAGGACCCAACAAGAAGGGGGGCAATGCTAGACCTAATATTAACCAATAGGCCAGACCGCATATCAAATATACGAGTTGGGGGTCACTTGGGTAATAGTGATCACAAAATAATATGTTTTCATGTAACCTTTAATAAGATGTGTAGTAGAGGGGTTACAAGGACACTAAACTTCAGGAAGGCAAATTTCCAACGGTTGAAAGATGATCTTAGTGCAATAAACTGGGACGATATCCTGAGACATAAAGCTACACAAAGCAAATGGGAGACATTTATTAACATCCTGAATAGGACCTGTGCACAATATATACCCTTTGGGAATAAACATGCTAGAAATAGGAGGAAACCACTATGGCTAAATAGAGCTGTAAGGGGCGCAATAAGTGACAAAAAGAAAGCATTTAGAGAATTAAAGCAAAGTAGGTAGTGATGAGGCATTAAATAAATATAGAAAATTAAATAAATTATGTAAAAAACAAATCAAGGCAGCAAAGATTGAGGCAGAGAGAATCATTGCCAGAGAAAGTAAAAATAACCCCAAAATATTCTTTAACTACATAAATAGTAAAAAAACTAAAAAAATGATAGTGTTGGCCCCCTTAAAAATAGTCTGGGTGAAATGGTGGATGAGGATGAGGAAAAAGCCAATATGGTAAATGATTTTTTTTCAACCGTATTTACACAAGAAAATCGCATGACAGAAAACATGATTAGTGATAACAAAAATTCTCCATTAAATGTCACTTGCTTAACCCAGCAGGAAGTACGGCAGCGTCTAAAAATCACTAAAGTTGACAAATCCCCGGGCCCGGATGGGATACACCCACGAGTACTGCAGGAATTAAGTAACGTCATAGATAGACCATTATTTTTAATCTTTAAAGATTCCATAATAACAGGGTCTGTACCACACGACTGGCGTATAGCAAATGTGGTGCCAATATTCAAAAAGGGGACAAAAACTGAACTTGGAAATTATAGGCCAGTAAGCTTAACCTCTACTGTGGGTAAAATCCTGGAGGGTTTCTTAAGAGATGCTATAATAGAGTATCTGAAGAAGAATAACCTCATGACCCAATATCAACATGGGTTTACGAGGGACCGTTCCTGTCAAACTAATCTGATCAGTTTTTATGAGGAGGCAAGTTCTGGACTGGACCAAGGAAATGCAGTGGATGTTGTGTATATGGACTTTTCAAAAGCTTTTGATACGGTTGCACACAAAAGGTTGATACATAAAATGAGAACAATGGGGATAGGGGAAAATATATGTATGTGGGTTAAGAATTGGCTCAGTGATAGGAAACAAAGGTTGGTTATTAATGGAAAACACTCAGACTGGGTCTCAGTTAACAGTGGGGTACCACAGGGGTCAGTATTGGGCCCCCTTCTTTTTAACATATTTATTAATGACCTTGTAGGGGGCATACAAAGTAATATTTCAATATTTGCAGATGACACTAAACTCTGCAGGGTAATCAATACAGAGGAGGACAATTTTATATTACAGGAGGATCTATGTAAACTAGAAGCTTGGGCTGATAAATGACAAATGAGCTTTAATGGGGATAAATGTAAGGTAATGCACTTTGGCAGCATAAATAAAATGTATAATTATATGCTTAATTGTAAAACACTGGGCAAAACTGTAACTGAAAAAGACCTGGGTGCATTGGTGGACGACAAGCTCACATTTAGTGGCCAGTGTCAGGCAGCTGCTGCAAAGGCAAATAAAATAATGGGATGCATTAAAAGAGGCATAGATACTCATGAGGAGAACATAATTTTACCTCTATACAAGTCATTAGTGCGACCACACTTACAATACTGTGTACAGTCTCCGGTGTATAAGAAAGACATAGCTGAACTAGAGAGAGTGCAGAGAAGAGCGACCAAGGTTATTAGAGGACTGGGGGGTCTGCAATACCAAGACAGGTTATTACACTTGGGGTTATTTAGTGTGGAAAAAAGAAGGCTTAGGGGTGATCTTATTACTATGTACAAGTATATGAGGGGACAATACAAAGACCTTTCTACTGATCTTTTTACTCTGAGGCCAGAGACGGGGACAAGGGGGCATCTTCTACGTCTGGAGGAAAGAAGGATTAATCATAATTACAGACGGGGATTCTTTACTGTAAGAGCAGTGAGACTATGGAACTCTCTGCCGCAGGATGTTGTGATGAGTGATTCACTATTAAAATTTAAGAAGGGCATGTGTGGCACCCCAGGGGTCTGGTTGCCACAGTGATAGAAATATCACGTCTGAGAGCAAGTGGGAGGTTCCCTGGTCAGGAGCCCTTGAACATGCAACACCTCCTGTCCCAGACCAGATAGGGGAGGAATCTGCCCTATATAAACTGGATCTGGGGCGGGGTTAGGTCAGTTAGAGCCTGGAGTGAAGTTCCAGACACAGGGAAAGCAACAGCTAGGAGCTCTTTCGGAGCAGGAGCTGAGTGCCAGAGACTGGAAGCTGATATTGCTCATCCTGGCTGAAGACACTACGACCGGACGACGGAGTCCGAGGCTGTGAGGACTTGTATATCCAGCAGCAGAAACCAGCTGGCAGGGGATTTCAGGTCCTCTGGCCATAGGAAGCCCGGAGGCTCAGTCACACACACAAGTGACCGGTACCGCCATCGAGGAGCGGAAGCTACCAGAGGGTCCAAGTCACCAGCCATACGGGTGAGCACCACATGGTATACTCAGGGACGTGGGCTACTTCCACTCGCTTACAGCAAGGTAGCCAGGAAGAGTGCAGATAGACGGGGAGGCCTACAACTCCACCTGGCCAGGGGAACTCCTGTTTGTTCACAGACTGACCAGGCCCCTTATGCTAGCCAGTACTCCCGGGAGGGTCTGCCTTATCATCATCAGTAAAGACCCTGAACTGCACTGCAAAGACTCTGAGTCATTCCTGCTTCACCCGTGCACCATCACTCCCATCATCCACACTCACTGCCCTGAGGCTATACTCCTCCCGTGGGGAGTTGTCCCATCCTCTGCTGCGCACACCACACCAGCCTCAGCGGTCTGCCTCACAGCGGCGGTACACCCTGACCGCAATCCACGGGTGGCGTAGTCGGACATTAAATCATAAAAACCCTATAAAAGACGGCCACTGGTCTGACCAGTATAGTGTTTTTTATTTTAATTTGTACTTTTTTTTCCTTTTATTTACAGTGGGTACGCCGACTCGGCAGAGCAGACTACTGCTCCCCCCAGCCAACCTGCTCTTGCTGTTATCAGCGGGAGTGGCGATCAGATGAGAGGAGTAGTAGTCCTTCTCTCCCGACCTGAGTACAACCCGCACCGCGTTTCCGCCGCAAATTCGCGGCTATTGGCTTTAATTGAAACGTAGCAAATCCGCAGGTATAAATACTATACCTGCGGATTTGCTGCGGTTCAATTCAAGTCGATGGGTGCGAATTCGTGGTGGAAACGCCCACACAATGGTCATGCTGCGGTTTTTACCGCAATGGTAATCCTGAGCAAACAGCATGGATTTATATACTGTGACCCGAGAGAATGTCAAAAAATAAAAAATAAATCTATCCTTACCTTCCGATGGCCCCCGGTGTCTTGCTTCACCGTCCCGGCTGCCGGCAGATCGCGTTACACTGAAGGACCTGCCGATGTCAACGTCGCGTGACCCGTCACATGACTATGACGTCAGCGCAGGTCCTTCAGTCCATCGCGAACTGCCAGCATGAGAGGAGTAGCACACCGGGGGCCGCCAGAAGGTAAGTATATATTTATTTTTTATTTTATTCCTTTTTTTTTTACAGTTTTCTATGGTACCCAGGTCCGGAGGAGAGTCTCCTGTCCTCTAGACCTGGGTACTATCCGCACATTAGAACGCATGGAATGCGTATCTACATATACAGTGATGCGTAATCCATGCGTTGTAATGCAAGTCAATGGTGGCGAAAATGCAGCACTTCCGCAAAATAATTGGTAGTGCTGCATTTTTTTACGCAATGATAATCCACAGCGAAATTTCCGCAGCATGTGCACAGCACATGCGGATTATCATTGGGGAACATGGCAGGCCTTCTACCAAGTGTTTTTTAAGCGTTTCTGCAGCGTTTTTGCCGCTGCAGAAACGCTTAAAAAACGCATCGTGGGCACACAGCCTAAAAACTCTTTGTGTGCACATAGCCTTAAATTATTCTTTCTGGGGCTTAATTTCAGTCTGCATTGTTTTTTTTGCCTCAAAAATCTACACTCCCTTCACTATTACGGTAATTCACTGCCTAATTGACTAGGGAAATTGGGAAGGAGTTAGTTAGCACTGGAAACAGCCCATCGTATGTGACAGTTTGTGCCTGGATCGGCTCAAGAAGGCAAAAATTAACTGCTTTTATACAAAAGAAATAGAAATAAATGGCCCCAGTATAGTTGATACAGACGGCTCGATTCTGCATAAATGAAAAGTTAGAAAGCAAAGATAATGTGGGCTCCACTCATTCTTCATATCCAAAACAGGTAAAAATGACAGCAGCAAATTGATACTATCAGGCTATGTGCCCACGTTGCGGACCTGAAGCATATTTTTTACGCTTCTCCCTGGCGGGAAAATCGCATGCGGATATTACATGCGGTTTTCCCGCCAGGTAGAAGCGTTTGTGAGGCGTCTTTGCATGCATTTCCGCATGCGGGTTATCAAGCACTTCTCCAAGCATCACTTGGAAAATTGCTTGACAACTTGTTCAGAATGGTAAAAAATAAAAAAATAAACTTTATACTCACCTTCTGATGCATTCTCTGCCCTGTCCGGAGGCTTGAGCGGCTCACGCTGTTGTGTGCAGGACCTGCGGTGACGTCATTGAGTCATGTGGTGGGTCACATGACTCAATGACGTGGCAGGTCCTTCAGACAACAGCGCGACGGAGGGAAAACATCAGAAGATAAGTATAAACTTTATTTTATTCTTTTTTTTACAGGTTCTTTGGTACCCAGGTCTGGATGAGAGTCTCCTCTCATCCAGACTTGGGTACCATCCGCACATTGATTCCGCTGCGCTTCCGCAAAATTAATGAACATGCTGCGGATTTTTGACCGCAGCATATACGCTGCGGAAAAATCCGCAGCATGGGCATTGACATTGCGGAATGCCATTGGGGACCATGGGGTGCGGATATACATGCGTTTTTCAAGCGTTTACGCTGCGGAAATTCCGCAGCATATACGCTTGAAAAACGCTACGTGGGCACACAGCCTCAGAATGGGGAGGTCTGTGGATATTGCTCCCTTCACACCTTAAAAACACCAGCTAGCAGTCACCCCAGAGGTAGCCTGTCACATTGAATATTTTTTTGAAGTGGTGAAAAAAATCCAAAGTTTGTAAAAATAAATAAATAAATAAAAAAAAGGCACCATTTTCCGAGACCTGTTGCGTCTCCATTTTTTGGGATCTGGAACAGGGCTGGGTGAGAGCTTATTTTTTGCGCGCCGAGCTGACTTTTTTTTTTATACCATTTTGATGTAGATACGATGTTTTGATAGCCTGTTATCGCATTTTATTGCAATGTTGCGGCGACCAAAAAAACAGAATTCTGGCGTTTTTTTTTTTTTTCTCGTTACGCCATTTAGCGTTCGGATTAATTATTTTTATATATTGATAGATCTGGTGATTCTGACTGCTGTGATACCAAACATGTTTTTTTTTTTTTTTTTTTTATTATTATTATTATTATTATTGTTTTATTTTGAATGGGGCAAAAGGAGGTGATTTGAACTTTTATTTTTTTTTTATTTTTTAAAAACTTTTTTTTTCACTTTTCACTGACTTCAATAGTCTCCATCTGATCGCTTGTGCAACATATAGCAGGACTTCAGCCCTGCTATGTGTTGCAGAAATACTCATCTGCTATGAACGCCGACCGCTGGGCGGCGCTCATAGCAGATGGGCTATGACAATCACAGGGGTCTTCTTCAGACCCCGAGTTGTCATGCCAACCCATCGGCGCCTTGCGATCATGTGACGGGCACATTGATAGGCGGGTCTTATGACGCACTTCCGTCGCGGCCAAGTTAAATGTCGCGGTCAGAGATTGACAGCGGCATTTAACATATTAACAGCCGTGGGTGCATCGCAATTCACCCGCGGCTGTTAGTGGCACATAACAGATGATCAGATGAGGGGGGATAAACTGAGGGGCTGTGCAGGGGGGAATGAAATGAGGAGCTGTGCAGGCAGAATGAAATGAGGGGCAGTGCAGACGGTGGAATAACCTGAGTGGCTGTGCAGATGGGGTAATAAACTGAGGGGCTGTGCTTATGAAGGGTAATAAACTGAGGGGCTGTGCAGATGGGGGGAATAAAATGGGGCTGTGCAGAGGGGGGAATAAACTGAGGGACTGTGCAGAGGGGAATAAACTGAGGGTCTGTGCAGAGGGGGGGATAAAATGAGGGGCTGCACTGTGTAGTGCTAAGCTGTTAATGGCCATCAGGAATCCATATTGGTAGCCTGTTTTTAAAGAACCCTTTAAGATATTTCACAGTAACAGTTCAGCTTGTTAGCCTTGTACTTTCTGTAATTTTCCCAACACCTGGACCGCATAGCTCTATTATCAATGTTTAGTTTATAGTATCACCCAGTACCACATAGCTCTTTTATCAATGTTTAGTGCGAACGATGCATGTTTATATTTTTTAGCAATATCTGGTGAGAATATGCTGTGTTTATAGAATGGTAAAACATCTGGTACCAGGAGCCTTTGGCATGTTTCATCTCCGGTGATATATTTGATATATTTGTTTGGTGTTAATTGACATCTGAAGAGCAGGCCATTCAGAAGAAAGATACTATATCGAACAAATAGAACCTGTCAGAATTTGTGTAACATTTGGTTACGGAAGCATTTATTTTCAAACAAGATATAAGCTAGTAAAGTTTTCAGCTAAGACAGAAGCCTGTTGACCTGTGGACTAAAAGGGGACGCCCTGACATCTCAGTGTGGATTCATCCCAGGACTTTTCTCTGTCTTCGCTGTGTTGCTTCTCGCGGCTGATGTTTCCCAGATAGATGATGTATGTTGCTACTGGTGAAGTTTTTCCTGTATAGTGTGCGCTGTAAGTACTTTACCTTTGTGATTTATATTTTGCAAAAGTGTACCCAATATCACACTATTTCCTATTTTCTGTAATCATTTAATTATAATAAAAATTAAATGCCTTCTTTAAAGCCGTATCTGAGCCCTTTAAATACTTGGCAAAACACGCTGATGGGGGAAGAAAATGAGGGGCTATGCAGATGGGGTGAATAAAATGAGGGGAGTGGCTGTG
The DNA here is from genome assembly GCF_046119375.1 of Phyllobates terribilis. Classification (NCBI taxonomy): domain Eukaryota; kingdom Metazoa; phylum Chordata; class Amphibia; order Anura; family Dendrobatidae; genus Phyllobates; species Phyllobates terribilis. The sequence goes on along the minus strand of NW_027362762.1, from coordinate 533,390,653 downwards.
CTGATTGGAAATAAAATGAGGGGCTGTGCAGAGTGAGGAAATAAAATGAGGGGCTGTGCAGATGGGGGGGATAAACTGAAGGGCTGTGCAGCGGGGAATGAAGTGAGGGCTTGTGCAGGAGGGGAATAAAATGAGAGGCTATGCAGGGGGATAAAATGAGGGGTGGGCTGTGCAGATGGTGGAATAAACAGTGGCTGTGCAGATGGGGGAATAAACTGTGGGGCTGTGCTGATGGGGGTAATAAAATGAAGGGCTGTGCTGATGGGGGAATACACTGAGGGGCTGTGCAGAGGGGGGAATAAACTGAGGGGCTGTGCAGAGAGGGCAATAAACTGAGGGGCTGTGCAAATGGGGAGAATAAAATGAGGGTCTGTACTGATGGTGAGAAGAAATTTAGAGGCTGTGCAGATGGGGGGAATAAACTGAGGGGCTGTGCAGATGGGAGAATAAAATGAGGGGAGTGGCTGTGCTGATGGTTGGAATAAAATGAGGGGATGTGCAGAGTGAAGAAATAAAATGAGGGGCTGTGCAGATGTGGGGGATAAAATGAGTGGAGTGGCTATGCTGATGGAAGAAAATGAGGGGCTGTGCAGATAGGGTAAATAAAATGAGAGGAGTGGCTGTGCTGATGGGGGAATAAAATGAGGGGCCTTGCAGAGGGGGGAATAAACTGAGGGTCTGTGCAGGTGGGGATAAAATGAGGGGCTGCACTGATGGGGGAAGAAAATGAGAGGAGGGGAGGGGCTGTGCAGATGGAATAAAATGAGGGGCTGTGTAGAGGGGAGATAAACTGAGGGACTGTGCAGAGGGGAATAAACTGAGAGCCTGTGCAGAGGGGGGGATAAAATGAGGGGTTGCACTGATGGGGAATAAAATGAGAGTAGGGGAGTGGCTGTGCTGATGGGGGAATAAAATTAGGGGCTATGCAGAGTAAGAAAATAAAATGAGGGGCTATGCAGGGGGAATAACATGAGGGGCTGTGCAGATAGGGGAATAAACTGAATGGCTGTACAGATATCGGAATAAACTGAGAGGCTGTGCAGAGGGGGGAATAAACTGAGAGGCTGCGCAGAGAGGGTAATAAACTGAGGGTCTGTGCAGAGGGGGGAGAATAAAATGAGGGGCTGTACTGATGGTGGGAAAAATGTTAGGGGTTGTGCCGATGGGGGAATAAATTGAGGGGAGTGGCTGTGCTGATGGTTGGAATAAAATGGGATGTGCAGAGTGAAGAAATAAAATGAGGGGCTGTGCAGATGTGGGGGATAAACTGAGGGGCTGTGCAGCGGGGGGAATAAACTGATGGACTGTGCAAATGGGGGGAATAAAATGAGGGGCTGTGCAGAGGGGGGAATAAACTGAGGGACTGCAGAGGGGGGGATAAAATGAGGGGCTGCACTGATGGGGAAGAAAATGAGAGGAGGGGAGGGGCTGTGCATATGGGGGAAGAAAATGAGGGGCTGTGCAGATGGGGTGAATAAAATGAGGGGAGTGGCTGTGCTGATGGGGGAATAAAATGAGGGGCTGTGCAGAGTGAGGAAATAAAATGAGAGGCTGTGCAGATGGGGGAATAAAATGAGGGGAGTGGCTGTGCTGATAGTTGGAATAAAATGAGGGGATGTGCAGAGTGAAGAAATAAAATGAGGGGCTGTGCAGACAGAGGAAAAAACTTAGGGGCAGAGCAGATGGGGTGAATAAAATGAGGGGAGTGGCTGTGCTGATGGGGGAATAAAACAAGGTGCTGTGCAGAGTGAGGAAATAAAATGAGGGGCTGTGCAGATGGGGGGATAAACTGAGGGGCTGTGCAGCGGGGGAATGAAAAGAGGGGTTGTGCAGGGGGGGTAAAATGAGAAGCTATGCAGGGGATAAAATGGGGCTGTGCAAATGGGGGAATAAACTGAGGGGCTGTGCTGATGGGGTAATAAAATGAAGGGCTGTGCTAATGGGGGAATACACTGATGGGCTGTGTAGAGGTGGAATAAACTGAGGGGCTATTCAGAGAGGGGAATAAACTGACGGGCTGTGCAGAGTGAGGAAATAAAATGTGGGGCTGTTCGGAGGGGGTAATAAACTGAGGGGCTGTGCAGGGGGAGAATAAAATGAGAGGCTGTACTGATGGGGAAGAAAATGAGTGGCTGTGCAGATGGGGGAATAAACTGAGGGGCTGTGCAGATGGGTAAATAAAATGAGGGGGGGGTGGTTGTGCTGATGGGGAACACAATGAGGGGCTGTGCAGATAGGGGAATAAAAAGAAGGTCTGTGCAGAGGGGGGAATAAAATGAAGGGCTGCACTGATGGGAGGAAGAAAATGAGGGAAAGGGAGGGCTGTGCTGATGGGGGAAGAAAATGAGAGGCTGTGCAGATGGGGGATACAATAAGAGGCTGTGCAGATGGGGGGATAAACTGAGGGTCTATGCAGAGGGGGGATTAAATGAGGGGTTGAGCAGGGGGAATAAAATGAGGGGCTATGCAGGGGGGAATAAAATGAGGGGCTGTGCAGATGGGGGAATAAACTGAGTGGCTGTGCAGATGGGGCGAATAAACTGAGGGGCTGTGCTGATGGGGATAATAAAATGAGGGGCTGTGCTTATTGGGGGAATATACTGAGGGGCTGTGCAGAGGGGGGAATAAACAGGGTCTGTGCAGAGGGGGAGAATAAAATGAAGGGCTGTGTTGATTGGAAAGAAATTTAGGGGCTGTGCTGATGAAGGAGTAAAATGAGGGGCTGTGCAAAGTGAGGAAATAAAATGAGGGTCTGTGCAGATGGGGGAATAAACTGAGGGTCTGTGCAGAGGGGGAAATAAAATGAGGGGCTGCACTGATGGGGGAAGAAAATGAGGGGCTGTGCAGATGGGGGGATAAAATAAGGGACTGTGCCGATGGGGTGAATAAAAGGAGGGTAGTGGCTGTGCTGATGGGGGAATAAAATGAGGGGCTGTGCAGAGTGAGGAAATAAAATGAGGATCTGTGCAGATGGGGGGAATAAACAGAGCTGTGTAGATGGGGGGATAAACTGAGGGACTGTGCAGGGGGGGAATGAAATGAGGGGCTGTGCATGGGGGAATAAAATGAAGGGCTATGCAGGGGGGAATAAATTGAGGGGCTGTGCAGATGGGGGAATGAACTGACTGGCTATGCAGATGTGGCGTATTAACTGAGGGGCTGTGCTGATAGGGGGAATAAACTGGTGGGCTGTGCAAAGAGAGGAAATAAAATGAGGGGCTGTGCAGAGAGGAGAATAAAATGAGGGGCTGTACTGATGGGGGAAGCAAATGAGGGGCTGTGCAGATGGAATAAAATGAGGGGCTGTGCAGATGGAATAAAATGAAGGGAGTGGCTGTGCTGATGGGGAAAATAAAAAGAAGGACTGTGCAGAGTGAGGAAATAAAATGAGGGGCTGTGCAGATGAGGGGAACAAAAATGAGGGGCTGTGCAGAGGGAGGATAAACTGAGGCACTGTGCAGAAGGGGGAATAAACTGAGGGGCTGTACAGAGGGGGGGATAAAATGAGGGGAGTGGCTGTGCTGATGGGGGAATAAAATGAGGGGCTGTGCAGAGTGAGGAAATAAAATGAGGGGCTGTGCAGATGGAATAAAATGAGGGGGAGTGGCTGTGCTGATGGGGAGCACAATGAAGGGCTGTGCAGATGGGGGAATAAACTGAGGGTCTGTGCAGAGCGAGGAATAAAATGAGGGGCTGCACTGATGGGAGGAAGAAAATGAGGGGAGGGGAGGGCTGTGCCGATGGGGGAAGAAAATGAGGGGCTGTGCAGATGGGGGATACAATGAGAGGCTATGCAGATGGGAGGATAAACTGAGGGGCTGTGCAGAGGGGGAATGAAATGAGGGGTTGTGCAGAGGGAATAAAATGAGGGGCTATGCAGGGGAATAAAATGAGGGGCTATGCAGATGGGGGGAATGAACTGAGTGGATATGCAGATGGGGCTAATAAACTGAGGGGCTGTGCTGATGGGGAGAATAAACTGGTGGGCTGTGCAAAGTGAGGAAATAAAATGAGGGGCTGTGCAGAGGGGAAAATAAAATGAAGAGCTGTGCTAATGGGGGAATACACTGACGGGCTGTGTAGAGGGGGAATAAACTGAGGGGCTATTCAGAGAGGGGAGTAAACTGAGGGGCTGTGCAGAGTGAGGAAATAAAATGAGAGGCTGTGCAGATGAGGGGATAAACTGAGGGGCTGTGCAGAGGGGAATAAAATGAGGGGTTGTGCAGGGGGAATAAAATGAGGGGCTATGCAGGGGGGAATAAACTGAGTGGCTGTGCAGATGGGGCGAATAAACTGAGGGGCTGTGCTGATGGGGATAATAAAATGAGGGGCTGTGCTTATTGGGGGAATACACTGAGGGGCTGTGCAGAGGGGGGAATAAACTGAGGGTCTGTGCAGAGGGGGAGAATAAAATGAAGGGCTGTGTTGATTGGAAAGAAATTTAGGGGCTGTGCTGATGAAGGAGTAAAATGAGGGGCTGTGCAAAGTGAGGAAATAAAATGAGGGTCTGTGCAGATGGGGGAATAAACTGAGGGTCTGTGCAGAGGGGGAAATAAAATGAGGGGCTGCACTGATGGGGGAAGAAAATGAGGGGCTGTGCAGATGGGGGGATAAAATAAGGGGCTGTGCCGATGGGGTGAATAAAAGGAGGGTAGTGGCTGTGCTGATGGGGGAATAAAATGAGGGGCTGTGCAGAGTGAGGAAATAAAATGAGGATCTGTGCAGATGGGGGGAATAAACAGAGCTGTGTAGATGGGGGGATAAACTGAGGGACTGTGCAGGGGGGGAATGAAATGAGGGGCTGTGCATGGGGGAATAAAATGAAGGGCTATGCAGGGGGGAATAAATTGAGGGGCTGTGCAGATGGGGGAATGAACTGACTGGCTATGCAGATGTGGCGTATTAACTGAGGGGCTGTGCTGATAGGGGGAATAAACTGGTGGGCTGTGCAAAGAGAGGAAATAAAATGAGGGGCTGTGCAGAGAGGAGAATAAAATGAGGGGCTGTACTGATGGGGGAAGCAAATGAGGGGCTGTGCAGATGGAATAAAATGAGGGGCTGTGCAGATGGAATAAAATGAAGGGAGTGGCTGTGCTGATGGGGAAAATAAAAAGAAGGACTGTGCAGAGTGAGGAAATAAAATGAGGGGCTGTGCAGATGAGGGGAACAAAAATGAGGGGCTGTACAGAGGGAGGATAAACTGAGGCACTGTGCAGAAGGGGGAATAAACTGAGGGGCTGTACAGAGGGGGGGATAAAATGAGGGGAGTGGCTGTGCTGATGGGGGAATAAAATGAGGGGCTGTGCAGAGTGAGGAAATAAAATGAGGGGCTGTGCAGATGGAATAAAATGAGGGGGAGTGGCTGTGCTGATGGGGAGCACAATGAAGGGCTGTGCAGATGGGGGAATAAACTGAGGGTCTGTGCAGAGCGAGGAATAAAATGAGGGGCTGCACTGATGGGAGGAAGAAAATGAGGGGAGGGGAGGGCTGTGCCGATGGGGGAAGAAAATGAGGGGCTGTGCAGATGGGGGATACAATGAGAGGCTATGCAGATGGGAGGATAAACTGAGGGGCTGTGCAGAGGGGGAATGAAATGAGGGGTTGTGCAGAGGGAATAAAATGAGGGGCTATGCAGGGGAATAAAATGAGGGGCTGTGCAGATGGGGGGAATGAACTGAGTGGATATGCAGATGGGGCTAATAAACTGAGGGGCTGTGCTGATGGGGGGAATAAACTGGTGGGCTGTGCAAAGTGAGGAAATAAAATGAGGGGCTGTGCAGAGGGGAAAATAAAATGAAGGGCTGTGCTAATGGGGGAATACACTGACGGGCTGTGTAGAGGGGGAATAAACTGAGGGGCTATTCAGAGAGGGGAGTAAACTGAGGGGCTGTGCAGAGTGAGGAAATAAAATGAGAGGCTGTGCAGATGAGGGGATAAACTGAGGGGCTGTGCAGAGGGGAATGAAATGAGGGGTTGTGCAGGGGGAATAAAATGAGGGGCTATGCAGGGGGGAATAAACTGAGTGGCTGTGCAGATGGGGCGAATAAACTGAGGGGCTGTGCTGATGGGGATAATAAAATGAGGGGCTGTGCTTATTGGGGGAATACACTGAGGGGCTATGCAGAGGGGGGAATAAACTGAGGGTCTGTGCAGAGAGGGGGAAATAAAATGAGGGGCTGCAGTGATGGGTGAAGAAATGAGGGGAGGGGAGGGGCTGTGCTGATGGGGGAAGAAAATGAGGGGCTGTGCAGATGGGGGGATAAAATGAGGGGCTGTGCTGATGGGGTGAATAAAAGGAGGGGAGTGGCTGTGCTGATGGGGGAATAAAATGAGGGGCTGTGCAGAGTGAGGAAATAAAATTAGGGTCTGCAAATGGGGGGAATAAACTGAGGGCTGTGCAGATGGGGTTATAAACTGAAGGGCTGTGGGGGGGGGGGATAAACTGAGGAGTTGTGCACAGGGGGAATAAAATGAGAGGGCTATGCAGGGGAAATAAAATGAGGGGCTGTGCAGATAGGGGAATAAACTAAATGGCCGTGCAGATGTCGGAATAAACTGAGGGGCTGTGCTGATGGGGGTAATAAAATGAAGGGCTGTGCTTATTGGGGAATACACTGAGGGGCTGTGCAGAGGGGGAAATAAACTGAGGGGCTGTGCAGAGAGGGTAATAAACTGAGGGGCTGTGCAGAGGGGGGGGGAGAATAAAATGAGGAGCTGTACTGATGGTGGGAAGAAGTTTAAGGGCTGTGCAGTTGGGGGGATAAACTGAGGAGCTGTGCAGATAAGGGAATAAAATGAGGAGCTGTGCAGATGGGAGAATAAAATGAGGGGAGTGGCTGTGCTGATGGTTAAAATAAAATTAGGGGATGTGCAGAGTGAAGAAATAAAATTAGGGGCTGTGTAGATGTGGGGGATAAACTGAGGGGCTGTGCAGTGGGGGAAATAAACGGATACACTGTGCAAATGGGGGGGATAAAATGAGAGGCTGTGCAGAGGAGGAATAAAGTGAGAGACTGTGCAGAGGGGAATAAACTGAGAGTCTGTGCAGAGGGGGGATAAAATGAGGGGCTGCATTGATGGGGGAAGAAAATGAGAGGAGGGGAGGGGCTGTGCAGATAGGGAAGAAAATGAGGGGCTGTGCAGATGGGGTGAATAAAATGAGGGGAGTGACTGTGCTGATGGGGGAATAAACTGAGGGGCTGTGCAGATGGGAGAATAAAATGAGGGGAGTGGCTGTGCTGATGGTTGGAATAAAATGAGGGGATGTGCAGAGTGAAGAAATAAAATGAGGGGCTGTGCAGATGTGGGGGATAAACTGAGGGGCTGTGCAGCGGGGGGAATAATCTGAGGGACTGTGCAGAGGGGAATAAACTGAGGGTCTGTGCAGAGGGGGGATAAAATGAGGTGCTGCACTGATGGGGGAAGAAAATGAGAGGAGGGGAGGGGCTGTGTAGATGGGGGAAGAAAATGAGGGGCTGTGCAGATGGGGTGAATAAAATGAGGGGAGTGACTGTGCTGATGAGGGAATAAAATGAGGTGCTGTGCAAAGTGAGGAAATAAAATGAGGGCCTGTGCAGCGGGGGAATGAAAAGAGGGGCTGTGCAGGGGGGATAAAATGAGAGGCTATGCAGGGGGGATAAAATGAGGGGCTGTGCAAATGGGGGAATACACTGACGGGCTGTGTAGAGGGGGAATAAACTGAGGGGCTGTGCAGAGGGGGGAATAAACTGAGGGGTTGTTCAGAGGAGGGGAATAAAATGAGGGGCTGCACTGAAGGGGGAAGATAATGAGAGGCTGTGCAGATGGGGGAATAAACGGAGTGGCTGTGGATGGGGTGAATAGATGAGGTGAATAAAATAAGGGTAGTGGCTGTGCTGATGGGGGAATAAAATGAGGGGCTGTGCAGATGGGGGAATAAAATGAGGGGCTGTGCAGATGGGAGAATAAACTGAGTGGCTGTGCAGATGGTGGAATAAACTGAGGGGCTGTGCAGGGGGTGGGATAAACTGAGGGACTGTGCAGAGTGGGGAATAAACTGAGGGGCTGTGCAGAGGGGGGATAAAATGAAGGGCTGCACCAATGGGAGAAGAAAATGAGGGGATGGGGCTGTGCAGATGGGGGAAGGAAATGAGAGGCAGTGCAGATGGGGGAATAAACTGAAGGGCTGTGCAGATGTGGGAATAAAATAAGGGGAGTGGCTGTTATGATGGGGAAATAAGATGAGGGGCTGTGCAGATGGGGGAAATAAACTGAGGGGCTGTGCAGATGAGGGGATAAACTGAGGGGCTGTGCAGGGGGGAATGAAATGGGGGTCTGTGCAGGGGAGGAATAAATTAAGGGGCTATGCAGGGGGGATTAAAATGAGGGGCTGTGGAGATGGGGGAATGAACTGAGTGGCTTTACAGATGGGGAATAAACTAAGGGGTTGTGCTAAAGGGGGGAATAAACTGAAGGACTGTGCAGATGGGGAAGAAAATGAGGGGCTGTGCAGATGGGGGAATAAAATGAGGGGCTGTGCAGATGTGGGGAATAAAATGAGGTGCTGTGCAGATGATGGGAATAAACTGAGGGGCTATGCAGATGGGGGAATAAACTGAGGTACTGTTCAGAGGGGGAGAATAAACTGAGGGGCTGTGCATAGGGGGATAAAATGAGGGGCTGCACTTATGGAGGGAAGAAAATGAGGGGCTGTACAGATGGGGGAATAAACTGAGGGGCTGTGCAGATGGTGGAATAAAATGAGGGGAGTGGCTATGCTGATGGGGGAATAAAATGAGGGGCTGTGCAGAGTGAGGAAATAAAATGAGGGGTTGTGCAGATGGGGGGAATAAACTGAGGGGCTGTGCAGATGGGGGGTAATAAAATGAGGTGCTGTGCAGATGATGGGAATAAACTGAGGGGCTGTGCTGATGGGGGAATAAACTGGGGCTGTGCAGATGGGGGGAATAAACTGAGAGGCTGTGAAGATGGGGGAATACAATGAGGAGCTTTGCAAGGGGCCATGAAATGAGGGGCTGTGCAGGTGGCCATAAAATTGTGGATATTTGTTTGGGCCATGAAATGAGTGGCTGTGCAGGGAGACAGCAAAGTATATGAAGAGCTGGGGTGACCATACTGTATATGGTCTGTGGGAGTCATTATACTGGGCTGTGGTGACCATGCTGGATAGAGGGCTGTGGTGAATATCATATTGTTTGGGGTGCTGTTTGTGAGCCATAATACTGTATGGGGTGCTGTGGGGGACGTCATAGTATACATGGGGGCTGTATTGGACATCATACTATTTATGGGGGTCTGTGGTGGACATCATAATATATATGGGGGATGTAGTAGTGTCTATACTATATATGGGGGAATGTGGTTGGGACTATATTATATATTGGCGGCTTGTTGTGAATATCATACTGTATGGGTGGCTGGGGCTGTGGTGACCATCATACTGTGTAGGGAGACAGTGCGAGGAGTGGTTACAGCGTGATGGGCACTATGAGGGCATAGTCTGAACAGGGGGCACAAAATGGATATGGAGAGGAGCGTGAAATGGAGGCACACTATGGAGATGGGTTAACATGACAAGGGGAGAGTGTGGAAATATAGAAAGTGTAATTGAAAATTAGAGAGGGGACAGCCATAGTATAGGCTGGGGTCGGTAGGGGGGGCAGAGGGGGTGGTCTCCCCGGGCCCCGCGCTCTGTGATGGTCCACCCAGAGCTACACTATTGTAACTGTAGCGGCGTGAACAGCACGCCGCTACAGTTACACTCCGGGCAGAGCAGGGAGTCTCAATGTCCCTGCACTGCCTGGTGGCCGCTATGGGGCCCTTGAGCAGGAGGGGGGCCCCCGGTGCCAGCATTACCCCCCCCCCACCATTCACTGCAACCGCAAGTTCAGTGATGAGAGAGGGAGCGACGCTCCCTCTCTCATCAGTCCCCACAGCGTCCTCTGTGTCTGACGTCACTGACGTCATCACTTGGCACCCGACCCGCTGTGCTGAAGATGTGTGCGGGCCGGGTGCTCAGAGCAGCGGGGGAACCAGGAGGAGAGAGAGGTGAGTATTGTGCTTATTTATTTATTTTTTCTTCTGGGGGAATTATGCTACAGACTGCCTAAGGGGGTGGGGGGATTATGCTACAGACTGCCAATGGGGGGGTGGGGAGGATTATGCTACAGACTGCTTATGGGGGGGTGGGGGGATTATGCTACAGACTGCCTATATGGGGATGGGGGGATTATTCTACAGACTGCCTATGGGGGGTGGGGGGATTATGCTACAGACTGCCTATGGGGAGTGGGGGGGGGATATGCTACAGACTGCCTATGGGGGGTGGGGGATTATGCTACAGACTGCCTGTGGGGGGATTATGCTACACACTGCCTATGGGGGTGAGGGGATTATGCTACAGACTGTCTATGGGGGGGTGGGAGGATTATGCTACAGACTTCCTATGGGAGGTGGGGGGATTATGCTACAGACTGCCTATGGAGGGGTGGGGGGATTATGCTACAGACTGCCTATGGAGGGGTGGGGGGATTATGCCACAGACTGCCTTGGGGGGGGGGGGGGTTATGCTACAGACTGCCAGTGGGGGGTGGGAGGATTGTACTACAGACTGCCTATGGTGGGTGGGGGGGATTATGCTACAGACTGCATATGGGGGGATTATCCTACAGACTCTGCCTATGGGGAGTGCATTGTACTATATTGAGGACTATCTGGCGCATTATACTATATGGAGGTTATTTATACAGTGTGGGGATTACAGTTAGGGTCATACAGTGTGGGAGATAATGTGGGGTCTTTGCACAGTGTGGGGGGCATCATACAGTGTTGGAGACATCAGTTTGGAGGCTACTAAGGGGTCAGTATACTGTGTGTTGGGTACTATACAGTGAGGGGGCATTATACTGTGTATAGGAGAGCATCATACTGTGTATAGGGGAGCTGTACATGGGGGGTGACTCAGGACATTATTAAATGTTAAGTGGGCACTTATCATATTGGGGAACTCAGGTTATTGTGACTGTCAGAGGGGCACACAGAGGGTATTATTACTTTCTAGGGGGAAAAATGTGGTCACTGTTTTCTAGGGCACTTGCACAGTGCATTACTATATTCTAGAGGGTTGTTTTACCATCTTGAGAGCACACAGAAGGTGCAGTAAAATGGACACGTACAGCAACAGAGGCTCAGTATTGGGGTATCAGCAGGAAGAGGCGTTTGTGCAGGTTGGGAATAGATGGGGACGGGGCCTGAAATGTAAGGAGTGAAATGTGTCTTTGTTGTGGTCCCTGCAGACCTGAGACTCTGATTCCTGGATGGAGAAGTCGTTGTGTCGGTCTGGGGCAGATGGAAAAGACGTGAAAAGTGAACAATTTAATCAGAAAGAACGTCAGCTGTAAGTTACTATATATAACTGTGCTGTGATCTCTTATATGTTCTGCAGGACTGGTATCTAGCAATATATCACCATATGGCAGTAATAACAGTGCTGCTCTTTGTATAGAGATTATTTTCAGTAACAGCGCTGTCATCTGCTGAGGTTTTCCTACATCCACTATCTGGGTGCGCCACCATAGCTGTAATCAGGGTTACCTGATTAGGGGCCCACTCAGAAGTTTCGCCCCCTGAACCAAAACCATAGCTACGCCTCAGGCTGGGGTCCATAAGGGTGGATGGTGTGGTTATAGCTGATAATGGTAGACAGTTTGGAGGCCATATACCCTAGGAGGCTTATTTAAGTCATAATAGGAACAGATATTTTTATGCAGAGAACATTTTAATAACACTCTTATTTTTTAGGGCATCGTGTGGGGATGTGTTGCAAAAGCCCAGAGAAGAGGGAGGTCTGCAGAGAACAGCTATGGATGTGAAAAGTCATCATGGCATCTAGACAAGAGGGAGATGAAAAGAGAGTACTCCAGAGAAGATGTCATCTATAAGGTAACTGGATGTAAATGTTTATTTATGATACTGATTAATTCTCATCAGTACTGTGTTTCATGTATGGTCTGCAGTCTGATGCTGACTGCTAATAACAGTTCCCAGTATTCTCTTACCATTGTTAAGGACATACTGAGAGTTGTAGGGTTGGAGGTTCATGCGATACAATTATTATTACAAAAATTAGGATATATAGACCTGTGTCACCCTGGCCTGGATGCCACAAAATGTATTAAAGCTGTGTCTGAGAGCAAGGGGGAGGTTCTCTAGTCAGGGGAACATTAGCATGCAATGCCTCCTGTCTCAGGCCAGTAGGGGGAGCAGGCTGCCCCTATAAAAGCTGGTACTGGGGGCAGGGTTAGAGAGAACTTGATGGCCTGTCTCAGCACTGAGACTTGTCCCAGAGCAGAGCAGGGACAGACAGTTGCACTGCACCTAAGAGGAAGTGTGGCAGGAGGAGAGCCACAAGCCAGAGACAAGAGGCGAAGAGAGCCTGTCTTGGCAGAAAGAGGACTTAATTTACCAGACTTTGGTGTCTGAGGCTGAGAGGATTCTACATCCTCCAGCAGATAACCAGTCCGCAAGGGACTGTATATTCCTTGGCCTAAGAAGCCTGGAGGCCCTGCCACAACCGAAGGGACCAGTAAAGCCGTACCAGGCTGGGAGCAGAAAGGAACCCACGTCGCAGGCCATACAGGCGAGAATACACGGAAAGCTCGGAAACGTGGGCTGTTACCCTATAACGAGGAGATAGCCAGAAGGAGCGCAGAAAGCACGGTAGGCCTACACCCTCACCCTGACCAGGGCCAATTTCCCCGTTGCTCTCAGACATCCAGGTCCCCTCCTAGCTGGGACTGTTTATGGGTCAGTTTACCTGTTTCAGTAAAGACCCTGGACTGCAACCTATTGTCTGTGTGCTCCTTCGCGCCTCCAGCACTACCGATACTGGGACTCTCACCACCATCACTCCCACCATCCACTACACTGCCCTGGGGCTGCACTCTTCCCGTGGGGAGTCACACCATCTCAGCTGCACACCTCATCAGCCCCAGCGGTCTGCCTTGCAGCGGCGGTACCTAATGACCGCAAATCCACGGGTGGCGTAGTCGGACATTATCAATAGCACATAACGGACTACCACTGGCCTGACCACCCTGAGCCACGGAACCGGGTTGCCACTACTACTCCCACCGTTTCCCTAATTGCCCGGATCCGAGTGCCCCACGGCCCAGGGGGCGAGTCAGACCCATTTTAATTTCAGTCAGTATTTATAAGTTATGGAGGTATCAGATAATATATCATGTCCAGACTATTACCCCCATTAAAGAAGTAAAGCAATTATATACAACAATTCATAATATCTCAAAGTTTATTAACACTAAATTGCAAAAGAAATAAACAGATAATTCCATATAAAAAGCCACTAAAAAAAACAAGATAGGCAGTGTGGTTTATATGATGATGATTATAATTGCATGGCACCGATACTTTACAAGGTAGTGTAAATGGCAGGTATATAGAAACTGTGACAAAGTCACTGGTAAGGTGATAGAGGGAAGATATGTTTCACGGAGGCTATTAGCTTCCGTGAATTGAAACCATTAAGTTTGCTCCAGCATGTTATTTGCTGAGAGGGTTAAACCTCCATTTTAAAAGGGAGTAGTTTTTGTGAATGACCATTGTGAAGGGTGCGAGGTCATTCACCATATCTCCACCTCAGGGTGTGGTCTTGGGTTTAAATACAGGGCCTGCTGAGGTATTAGTTGTTCAGTGTATCTGGAGAGGCATACTCCAGACAGAAGATGTGTGTTCTGTGCTAATCTGAACCCTGTGTTTGCTGTACTCTGAGCGGGTGGATCCCCGCTACCACAAAGACTGTGTTTGGTATTACCACTTTGTTTTGTTTTCCTGTTTTTGCCTAAAGGGCCGTGTTTGTTTTACTTCCCATGGTTTATGCTGCCTGTCTAATAAATCTGGAAAGAATTTAGAGAGACAGTGTTCCTGTATACCTCTATGTGCAACCAAGTGAGCCGATCTACCACAAAGCATATATAGCTTATTAATATAAACCAGTAAGTACAGTGCTACATATAGATCAATATAGAATAAACGAGAGATGTCTCATACAGTAGAAATACTTCAATGCCACAGAAAGAGATATATTCAATGTCACTAATGTAGTCAGGCTTACCCTATATACATCAATACCCCTTAGTTACTATAGGTAGCCTGCTATTAAGCAACATAGAAATAAACCTTAATGTAATCAATACAGCCCATGTACCATGATGTTAAACCACACTGCCTAGTACCCCAACTCATGTTTCACATGCAGCTTCGTCAGACACTGCTGATGTATATAGGGAAAGCCTGACTACATTGGTAACATTGAATGTACGAGGTATAAACTGCCATTCTTTATGTGGCATTGAAGTATTTCTACTGTATGAGACATCTCTTTTTTATTCAATATTGATCTGTATGTAGCTCTGTACTTACTGGTTTATATTAATAACTATATATGCTTCTATATACCTGCCATTTGCACTACCTTGTAAAATATCGGTGCCATGTAATTATAGTCGTTATATAAACCACACTGCCTATCTAGTTTTTAAATTGTTTTTGGGGGGCTTTTTATAGGGAATTATCTGTTTATGTGTGTTGCAATTTAGTGTTAATAAACTTTGAGATATTTTGAATTAGTGTATATAATTGCTTTACTTCTTTAATGGTGGTAATAGTCTGGATATCATGCGATACAATTGTTTATGGGGCCGACTTGATATTACAGTTAGTCGTTGTACTAAGCTTGGTTCTTCTATTCAAGTACTCTTGGTTCTGGTCATGTATTCATGTAATTATGGTGGTTCTCATGACATACTCATGCACTTTTGGAGGTTCTGGTGACGTATTAATTTACAGATGGTGCTTCTGGTGACGTAGTCAAGTACTGATGGTGGGTCTGTTAATGTATTCATGTACTGATGGTGTTTCTGGTGACGTATTTATGTACTGTTGGTACTCCTGGTGACATATTCATGTACTGATGTTGGTTCTGGTGACGTGTTTATTTGCTGATTATGTTCCTGGTGCCATATTCATGTACTATTGATGGCTCTCGTGCTATAATTATGTACTGATGATGGTTTTAGCTTCATATTCATGTACTGATGATTTTTCTGGTGATGGGGGGGTGGCGCCATTGGCTTCATCTGCCTAGGGCACCAAAATACGTTGTCCCGGCCCTGGTTGGCACAGGGAGTTTTATTAAGGTAGCACTTCAGAACTCAATATAGATGCTAGTGATACCTTAAATTATGCTTCTGACTTCAGCTGAAGTGTCTCTGCTCCAAATATACTGAAGGAAAGGGGAGGGCGCACCAGAGGATCCTCCAATGCTCTACTGGGCCAGTCCGACACTAGGACCATTTTGTCTTGTTACCCTTGTGAAAATGATAAATTTGGGGCTAAATGAATACTTTCGTGGAAACGTAATATTTCATTTCTACAGCCCAATATTATAAAATTCTGTGACGCACTAGTATGTTCAAGATGCTCAACCTACCACTAGATCAGGGGTTTCCAAAATGGGGTCTGTAAGGCAGCGCTAGTCATCATACTGGGGGATACTCGCTGCACCGGGTCAATTAAAGCACACCAGCCACGTTTTTCCAGTTTTCACACTCCATCAGTTTATTATACATCATAACTGCTATAACCGAGTCGAACTCAGTGACTCGCCAACATATTACATATAATGTCCAGGAGCCTTTCAAGTGGCAGACAGGCCCACTTGGCTCCAGTTACAGCCCCCAGCAAAGTCACTTATAGAAATGTAAACATCAATCAGTGTTTTTACCTTCGCCGGGTTTTAGCTGCTTCAGACTTATTCTGCCACCACTGTGGCATACGGCTTCCCAGATGGGGGTCTCCAGCCCTCGTACCATCCAAGGCTACTGGTATGCTTACACAGCCAACATCCAGCCTCTGCCTTTCAGGCTCTTGCCTTCCAAGCCTGTGGCCCTCCAAGGCTACTGGGATCGCTTACACAGCTAAGGATCCAGCCTCCGCCTTTCAGGCTTCAATAGGCCTCACTGGGCCTCACACTCTAGCGGTGTCCCACACAGGAACAGGCCTCACGCCTTACACACCTGTCTCAAGACTACCAGGGTTTATATATCCTGTAGTACACACACACAGGACCTGTGCTGATGTCACAGTCATGTGACCAGACATTCTGTGTGCACAGGACCTGTGCTATGTCACAATCATGTGACCAGACATTCTGTGTGCACAGGACCTGTGCTATGTCACAGTCATGTGACCAGTCACCTGAGGGGGAGGTACATGGTCAGCCAAAACACATCCTGGACCATTACCGTAATGCCGCAAGTCGCTGCATTACAGGGTCACTTGGGGGTTTCTGCTGTTTTGGCACCTCAGGGGCTCTGCAAATGTGATATGGCGTCTGAAATCTATTCCAGCACAAATTGCGCTGCAATACTCAAATGGGGCTCTTTCCCTTTCGAGCCCTGCCGTGTACCCAAACAGTACTCAGGAGAAAATTGAGTCACCAATCTTCTGTGCAATTTCTCCTGTTACCCTTGTGAAAATGAGAAATTTGGGGCTAGAGCAACACATTTTTGTGGAAAAACACGTAATAATTATATTTCACGGACAAATATTATAACATTCTGTGAAGCACCAGTGGGTATAGGATGCTCATATCATCTCTAGATAAATTCCCTGAGGGGTGTAGTTTCCATAATGGGGTCACTTGTAAATGCTACAATGCTACATGGCATCCAGAATCTATTCCAGCCAAATTTGAGCTGCAAAAATAAAATAGCGCTCCTTCCATCATTGCTGTGTGCCCAAACAGTAGTTTCCAGCCACATATGGAATATCTGTGTAGTCAAGAGAAATTACACAACAAATTGTGTGGTCCATTTTCTCCTTTTAACCTAGTGAAAATGAAAAATTTGAGGCTAAAGGAACATTTTAGAAAAAAAATAATAATTTTGTTTGTTCTTCTAGTTTACATTAAATCTTGTGACGCACCTGAAGGGTTAACAAACTTTCTAAATGTGGTTATAAATACCTTGAAGGGTTAAAATGGGGTCTTGTTTGTGGGTTTTCTGGCATATAAGCCCCTCAAGGTCACATTCGGGGCTGTATCACATGACTGTATTTTTGGTCCAAGTGCTGTTGGTGAAAAAAAAGGACAGTACACGACCAATGTTATACAATGGCGCAGATGAGCGATTTCTTTCACTGACCGAATCTACATGTGAAAAAAATCGCAACATGCACTAGTTTCTTCCATAAATCGGATGAGATTCAACCATTCAAGTCTATGGGTGCGTAAACAAAATCAGATGCCATATGGAGCCACAGTATAGCATCCAATTTTTATGAATACATTGCAATTCTGTAATATATGTGAGGCAGTGATGGGAGAGATATATGTGGGTCATTACATGTCCCCCAGGGTGTGTATAGAAACATACTGTAGGCTACAGTGGCTGTGGCTACAACGCAAAATAAAAGTAAGACTAGAAGCTGCAATTGTCTGATCACCTGTGCTCATCTGATCGCCTGTGTGTAGCAGAATTGCTCACATGCTATGACCGCCGACCGCTGGGTGGCGCTCATAGCAATCTGGCAATGACAACTGCAGGGGTCTCCTGTAGACCCCGGGTTGTCATGCCAACCCATCGGCAACCTGTGATCATGTGACGGGGTTGCCGATGGGTGGAACCAGTGACTCGCTTCCTGTAAGCACCAGTTAAATGCTTCTGTCAGAGATTGACAGCGGCATTTAACTAGTTAACAGGCGCGGGTGGATCGCGATTCCACTCGCGGCTGTTAGGGGCACATGACAGCTGTACACATCAGCTATCATGTGCACAGAAAGGTGTGGGCACAGCGCCAGAATCCGCACCAAAGGGACGGACCTGACATGTTTCGTACTAATACGGCACATGTCAAAAAGGCGTTAAGGACAATAAAATTCAAGGTTTGAAAATTACAAATATTTCAAAATTTGTTACATTTTCAATATTTTCATAATTAAATGAAAATCATATCAACCTAAATTTACCACTAACATAAAGCACAACGTGTTCCAAAAAAAAAACAATCTTAGAATCACTGAGATCTGTGGAGGAATTCCAGAGTTATTGTGTATATATAATCCCTCTTAAAAAAAAAAATGTATTAATATTTCTGAAATACACCATGTAGACATATACTGATAAAAAATATTATAAATAATGTGGCGAAACCTTCTTAGATTTATTATGCAATGACAATAGGTTCCGCCATACGCATACAGTTTATAACCAGGCAAACTCAGGAACCTGTGATTCCCTAGTAAAGTGCCTAACTGGTACTGCCTAGCCATTTAGGTTGGCACCCTATAAAAAAAAACAAAATGGTGCCCCCGCTCATGAGTGGCTCTCCCTAACTTTCTCTGGTATTACCTATTGATAAATCAGAGTAAACAGGTCCAAACAATAACTGTAGGTGAGATTCAATCATAGGATTGAATAAGCTAAACCCAGTCAAAGTAATATAAGAGCCCTCAATAGAAAATAAACATAGGACTTATCATTGATCTGCTTTGTCTCTGCCTCAATGCATTTCCTCAGCCATCAGGTTCATCAGGAGACTTGATATAAAAATAGAAGTTGGTATAAAGATAGAATTTAATAGTCACATGCTCTATATATATCTGCCTGCACAGAAGCCTTTCACAAGTGGAAATCAGTGTACGTCCACTTTGTGTATACTGTGGTGCTTGTAATTTTAGGTCAAACTTATGCAGAAATATGGAAAATTCTGAAGGGGTCAAAAACTTTCATCAGGTTTTCACACAATTCCTAAAAGTAGATAAACCGAGCCAAATCAAACAAATTAATCAAAATTATTGGAGTTTTTAAATCAGGAAAATAATTAGGAAAATAATCCAATATTACACGTTTGTAAGTAGCAAAACTGTCACGGGTGTATCAGGTTTGACAGACAGTCATTCTGGATGCAGCTGTAGAAGGTCGCTGCGCTTGGCCTTGCAGACACCTTCTTGATCCTTTCATCTCTGTAGTGTAGTGGTGTCCTTCTCTCACTAGGACCCAGCAATGATCTCCACCTTCTGCTGCTAATTGACACACCCTTTTTTGATCTTTAAATGCCCTCAGTGTCTCCAGAGAGTCACGGGTGATAGAGTTAATTCTTCTGTTCTGGTCTGGTCTGGTGTGCTAGCAGTCGGCTAGATTAATTTTGGAATTCCTTTGAGGATTGTAGTCGTGATCTCTCTGGTGTCTTCTCAAAGTTAAGTGTTTCCCCTTGTCTGTTTCTCTTGTCTGTCTTTAGTTGCAGTGGGGCTGACTAGTGCTCACCCCTTCCCCTCCCTACCTAGGGCCCAGTTCTAGGGACAGCCAGGGTTTAGGTATCCTGCTTGGCCATAGGTGAGGAACCTATCTAGGGATGATAGGGGAGTCAGGGTGTTATTAGATCTACTTAGGGGTCTCCACTCTCCCTTTCCCTAGTTGTTGGGCTTCCCTCCTTTTCCCGTCGTCGTTCGCTGGGTCCTTCCTATACCTAGCATGACAAAAACTATGTGAACCTTTGATTTCAGTCAGAGACATAGTTAGGGTTTCAGTATGGGAAAGGGGGGGAGAAACATCTGAATTGAACCCCTAACCAGGTAACCATGTTTACAACTACAGTGGCTCACCCCAATGATAGATAAAATGGAACTTCAGCAGAAGACCATGCTGGTACTGTCTCTACACAAAGGCAAACATCAATGTGACTGCAATATGATGACCATATACACTACAGACCAAAAGTTTGGACACACCTTCTCATTTAAAGGTTTTCCTATATTTTCATGACTATGAAAATTGTACATTCACACTGAAGGCATCAAAACTATGAATTAACACATGTGGAATTATATACTTAACAAAAAAGTGTGAAACAACTGAAAATATGTCTTATATTCTAGGTTTTTCAAAGTAGCCACCTTTTGCTTTGATGACTGCTTTGCACACTCTTGGCATTCTCTTGATGAGCTTCAAGGTAGTCACCGGAAATGGTCTTCCAACAATCTTGAAGGAATTCCCAGAGATGCTTAGCACTTGTTGGCCCTTTTGCCTTCACTCTGCGGTCCTGCTCACCCCAAACCATCTCGATTGGGTTCAGGTCTGGTGACTGTGGAGGCCAGGTCATCTGGCGTAGCACCCCATCACTCTCCCTCTTGGTCAAATAGCCCTTACACAGCCTGGAGGTGTGTTTGGGGTCATTGTCCTGTTGAAAAATAAATGACGGTCCAACTAAACGCAAACCGGATGGAATAGCATGCCGCTGCAAGATGCTGTGGTAGCCATGCTGGTTCAGTATGCCTTCAATTTTGAATAAATCCCCAACAGTGTCACCAGCAAAGCACCCCCACACCATCACACCTCCTCCTCCATGCTTCACGGTGGGAACCAGGCATGTAGAGTCCATCCGTTCACCTTTTCTGCGTCGCACAAAGACACGGTGGTTAGAACCAAAGATTTCAAATTTGAGACTCATCAGACCAAAGCACAGATTTCCACTGGTCTAATGTTCATTCCTTGTGTTCTTTAGCCCAAACAAGTCTCTTCTGCTTGTTGCCTGTCCTTAGCTATTTTACCAGAAAGGCCTGCTGCACAAAGTCTCCTCTTAACAGTTGTTGTAGAGATGTGTCTGCTGCTAGAACTCTTTGTGGCAGTGACCTGGTCTCTAATCTGAGCTGCTGTTAACCTGAGATTTCTGAGGCTGGTGACTCGGATAAACTTATCCTCAGAAGCAGAGGTGACTCTTGGCCTTCCTTTCCTGGGGCGGTACTCATGTGAGCCAGTTTCTTTGTAGCGCTTGATGGTTTTTGCAACTGTACTTGGGGACACTTTCAAAGTTTTCCCAATTTTTCGGACTAACTGACCTTCATTTCTTAAAGTAATGATGGCCACTCGTTTTTCTTTACTTAACTGCTTTTTTCTTGCCATAATACAAATTCTAACAGTCTATTCAGTAGGACTATCAGCTGTGTATCCACCAGACTTCTGCACAACACAACTGATGGTCCCAACCCCATTTATAAGGCAAGAAATCCCACTTATTAAACCAGACAGGGCACACCTGTGAAGTGAAAACCATTTCCGGTGACTACCTCTTGAAGCTCATCAAGAGAATGCCAAGAGTGTGCAAAGCAGTCATCAAAGCAAAAGGTGGCTACTTTGAAGAACCTAGAATATAAGACATATTTTCAGTTGTTTCACACTTTTTTGTTAAGTATATAATTCTACATGTGTTTATTCATAGTTTTGATGCCTTCAGTGTGAATGTACAATTTTCATAGTCATGAAAATACAGAAAAATCTTTAAATGAGAAGGTGTGTCCAAACTTTTGGTCTGTACTGTATATAGATACCACTGCTGAAGAACATATCAGAGACTACAGTACAGTTACAGATAGTGACTTACAGGGGAACGTCTACCTCTGATGGGAGTCATTTACATTTCCCATCTTTTCCATCTGGCCTAAACTGACATGAAGACTTATTTGACCCACAACTTGGCATTAGTTTACAACAAAGACACATTTGACGTCTTACATTGGCAGCACCATCTCCATCTATTCCCAACCTACATAAAATCCTCATATTACTGATACCTCAATACTGAGCCCCATGCTTACATATGTGCCCCCTATTACTGCACCTGTTGTGTGGCACAAAAATAGTTCTCCTCTTAGTGCAATACATAATAGTGCCCACCACTGTGCCCCTAACAAAGTAAAATGCCTCATTTTTGCTCTTTAGATGATAAAATTACTCCCTAGAAAATATTGATGCCCTGTGCAAGTGCCCTAGAAAACAGTGTCCACATTTTTCCACTTAGAAAGTAATAATTCCTCCTGTGTGCCGCTTTGACAGTCACAATACCTTGAGTGCCCCTTTAACATAAAAGCTTAAGTGCCCACCTAATATAATTCAGTCTGAAATGCAAACAATTAGTTTTTTTTATATAGATGGGATCCAAAGATTATCATTGATGTATTTCAGCCTGGACAGGACCTTCCCCCCAGGGGGCACATGTACAGTGCACAGCAAAAGTAAGAACACCACCTTTGAAAAGTAAGAGTTTAATCAATATCTCACTGAACACAAGAACAATTTTTAAAATTTGAAAAGATTGAGTTTCATACAACATTTTTTGACTCATAACATGGGTTATTCCATCACTCAGTGCCCTTTGTAGATGTGCACTTTTCTAAAATGACAATGATCCAAACACACACATCTGTTGCATTTCTGAAGAATAGTGCGAAAGTGAGTCAGTGACAAGTTGGGCATCACTCTCTATCCAGCATCCAGGCTTTAAAAGATGTCATTCTTGAAGAATGGAAAAGATGTTGCAATATGTCGCCAACTTGTTCATTCCATGCCTAGAAGACTTGGTGCTGTCCTTAACAAATATTACTAGATACTAGATATCTAGATACTAGATATTAAATACTAGATGCAGCAGTGTTTGTTGTGGGGTGTATTCATTTTTGCATCAACTAATTGGAGTAAAACCTGAAGGTTTTGTAATGAAAGTTACATTATTAACCTCACTTCCATGTTATGGTTTAAAACATTTCTATTTCTATGAAACTCAGTCTTGTCAAAATTTTGTAAATTGTTCTTGTGTTCAGTGAGATATTGATTAAAATCTAAGGGTATGTGCAGACGGTCAGGAGCCGCTGTGGGTTTGATGCTGCGTGTTATGCAGCATCAAACCCACAGCGACCAGATGTTACAGCATAGTAGATGGGATTTCTAGAAATCCCATGTCCACTGTGCGTCTCTGTGCACCAATAGACGGAGATTCATGGAAAATAACAGCATAATGATAATAATAATTAGTGAATCAACTATAAATAGTATGGCTGCCAAGTAGTGAACT
Source organism: Phyllobates terribilis (assembly GCF_046119375.1). NCBI lineage: Eukaryota > Metazoa > Chordata > Amphibia > Anura > Dendrobatidae > Phyllobates > Phyllobates terribilis. The sequence goes on along the minus strand of NW_027362762.1, from coordinate 533,367,730 downwards.
GTAATGAACCGATCATTGCAATATTAAAGCAAGGGGGAGGTGGGGAAAAATGATCAAAAAAGTCCAAAACGTATAGAAAACAGTATAAAGTTTATTAATTTACTACAACAGGCAAGGAACCTGACACATGTGTATGGTTTGCATAGGACGCACAGGACCGGAGTACAAATTATTAAATTAATACATTTTATACTGTTTTCTATACATTTTCAGACATTGATTACCTATCCAACCTGACGGAACTGGAGACAATCTGCAAGGAAGAATGGCAGAGGATCCCCAAATCCAGGTGTGAAAAACTTGTTGCATCATTCCCAAGAAGACTCATGGCTGTACTAGCTCAAAAGGGTGCTTCTACTCAATACTGAGCAAAGGGTCTGAAAACTTATGACCATGTGATATTTCAGTTTTTCTTTTTTAATAAATTTGCAAAAAATTTTACATTTCTGTTTTTTTTTCAGTCAAGATGGGGTGCAGAGTGTACTTTACTTTAATGAGAAAAAAATGAACTTTTTATAATTTACCAAATGGCTGCAATGAAACAAAGAGTGAAAAATTTAAAGGGGTCTGCATACTTTCCATACTTTCCATACCCACTGTACATATGAGGAATCTTTGAGTTTTTTGACTGTAAGGAGTTGTGTTTCACAATGAGAACAACCACAGATTAAATATTTACACTACCGTTCAAAAGTTTGGGGTCACCCAGACAATTTTGTGTTTTCCATGAAAACTCATACTTTTATTTATCAAATGAGTTGCAAAATGATTAGACAATATAGTCAAGACATTGACAAGGTTAGAAATAATGATTTTTATTAGAAAGAATAATTTTCTCCTTCAAACTTTACTTTAGTCAAAAAATGCTCCCTCTGCAGCAGTTACCGCATTGCAGACCTTTGTCATTCTAGCTGTTAATTTGCTGAGGTAATCTTGAGAAATTTCACCCCATGCTTCCTGAAGTCCCTCCCACAAGTTGGATTGGCTCGATGGGCACTTTTTGCGTACCATACGGTCAAGCTGCTCCCACAACAGCTCAATGGGGTTGAGATCTGGTGACTATGCTGGCCACTCCATTACAGATAGAATACCAGCTGCCTGCTTCTTCCCTAAATAGTTCATGCATAATTTGGAGGTGTGCTTTGGGTCATTGTCCTGTTGTAGGATGAAATTGGCTCCAATCAAGCACTGTCCACAGGGTATGGCATGGCATTGTAAAATGGAGTGATAGCCTTCCTTATTCAAAATCCCATTTGCCTTGTACAAATCTCCCACTTTACCAGCACCAAAGCAACCCCAGACCATCACATTACGTCCACCATGCTTGACAGATGGCATCAGGCACTCTTCCAGCATCTTTTCAGTTGTTCTGCGTCTCACAAATGTTCTTCTGTGTGATCCAAACACCTCAATCTTTGATTTGTCTGTCCATAAAACTTTTTTCCAATCTTCCTCTGTCCAATGTCTGTGTTCTTTGCCCATATTAATCTTTTCCTTTTATTAGCCAGTCTCAGATATGCCTTTTTCTTTGCCACTTTGCCCTGAAGGCCAACATCCCGAAGTCGCCTCTTCACTGTAGACGTTGACACTGGCTTTTTCTGTGTACTTTTTAATGAAGCTGCCAGTTGAGGAGCTGTGAGGCGTTGATTTCTCAAACTAGAGACTCTAATGTACTTGTCTTGTTGCTCAGTTGTGCAGCGGGGCCTCACACTTCTCTTTTTACTCTGGTTAGAGCCTCTTTGTGCTCTCCTCTGAAGGGAGTAGTACACACTGTTGTAGGAAATCTTCAGTTTCTTGGCAATTTCTCGCATGGAATAGCCTTCATTTCTAAGAACAAGAATAGACTGTCGAGTTTCACATGAAGGTTCTCTTTTTCTGGCCATTTTGAGAGTTTCATAGAACAAACAAATGTAATGGTCCAGATTCTCAACTAGCTCAAAGGAAGGTCAATTTTATAGTTTCTCAAATCAGCCAAACCGTTTTCAGCTGGGCTAACATACTTGTGCAAGGGTTTTCTAAACATGCATTAGCCTTCTTACACTGTTAGCAAACACAATGTACCAATAAAACACTGGAGTGGTGGTTGTTGGAAATGGACCTCTATACACCTATGTAGATATTGAAATGAAAACAAGATGTTTGCAGCTAGAATAGTCATTTACCACATTAACAATGTGTAGAGTGTATTTCTGATTCATTCAATGTTAGCTTCATTGAAAAAAAATGTGCTTTTCTTTAAAAAATAATGAAATTTCTAAATGACCCCAAACTTTTGAACTGTAGCGTATATGTGTAAATGAAATAGTTATTGTCTTTTCTGCTAAGATGAGTGTTGGACCAGGGTGCCAGGGACCAACTTTAACTTTGCATGGTACACTCCAGATGCACAGAAATATTACTTAACTCTCATTCATAAATTCCTGGCTGACACATTCATCCTAACATTTAAAGGGGTTGTGATACCATAAAGAATACAGTTAACCAAGCAGAAAAGGTGGAAATAAATAGTTTTGTAATATCTATTGATTCAAAATTATGCTTCATTCAAAAGATACCAAGCTTTTATTTTTTGAATTCTGCTCTCTGGCGCCCCCTGGCATTATTCCATTACATCCTGGTAGTGGGTGATCAGCAGGTCAAGTTTGCACAGTTCCTGTCATAAGAGCTCCCCACCCCCAGTGTGCACAATGTATTCTCTGTCACAAGGCTCCCTGCTGTAAGCACAGAGTGTCTGTGATTTACCCCCTCCCCCTGTGCTCAAAGCTGATCTCCTGGTGAGATACCCCCTCCCCCTGCGCTCATACCTGACGTCCGGGTGAGATAACCCCTCCCTCTGTGCTCATAGCTTATCTCCGGGTGAGATACCCCCTCCCCCTGCGCTCCCAGCTGATCTCCGGGTGAGATACCCCCTCCCCCTGCGCTCCCAGCTGATCTCCGGGTGAGATAACCCCTCCCTCTGTGCTCATAGCTTATCTCCGGGTGATTCACCCCCTCCCCCTGGGCTCATAGCTGATCCCTTGATGAGATAGCCCCCCTGCGCTCACAGCTGATCTCCGGGTGATTCACCCCCTCCCCCTGCGCTCATACCTGACGTCCGGGTGAGATACCCCCTCCCGATGTGCTCATAGCTTATCTCCGGGTGAGATACCCACTCCCCCTGCCCTCACAGCTGATCTCCGGGTGATTCACCCCCTCCCCCTGTGCTCATAGCTGATCTCCGGGTGATTCACCCCCTCCCCCTGCACTCACAGCTGATCTCCGAGTGAGATATTCCCTCCCCCTGCGCTCACAGCTGATCTCTTGGTGAGATACCCCCCCCCTGCACTCACAGCTGATCTCCGGGTGATTCACCCCCTTCCCCTATGCTCACAGCTGATCTCCAGATGAGATACCCCCTCACCCTGCGCTCATAGCTGATCTCCAGGTGATTCACCCCCTCCCAATGTACTCACAGCTGATCTCTGGGTGAGATATTCCCTCCCCCTGCGCTCACAGCTGATCTCCAGGTGAGATACCCCCTCCCCCTGCACTCACAGCTGATCTCTGGGTGAGATATTCCCTCCCCCTGCGCTCACAGCTGATCTCCGGGTGAGATACCCCCTCCCCCTGCACTCACAGCTGATCTCCGGGTGAGATATTCCCTCCCCCTGCGCTCACAGCTGATCTCCTGGTGAGATACCCCCCCGCGCTCACAGCTGATCTCTGGGTGAGATATTCCCTCCCCCTGCGCTCACAGCTGATCTCCGGGTGATTCACCCCCTCCCCCTGCACTCACAGCTGATCTCCGAGTGAGATATTCCCTCCCCCTGCGCTCACAGCTGATCTCTTGGTGAGATACCCCCCCCTGCACTCACAGCTGATCTCCGGGTGATTCACCCCCTTCCCCTATGCTCACAGCTGATCTCCAGATGAGATACCCCCTCACCCTGCGCTCATAGCTGATCTCCAGGTGATTCACCCCCTCCCAATGTACTCACAGCTGATCTCTGGGTGAGATATTCCCTCCCCCTGCGCTCACAGCTGATCTCCAGGTGAGATACCCCCTCCCCCTGCACTCACAGCTGATCTCTGGGTGAGATATTCCCTCCCCCTGCGCTCACAGCTGATCTCCGGGTGAGATACCCCCTCCCCCTGCACTCACAGCTGATCTCCGGGTGAGATATTCCCTCCCCCTGCGCTCACAGCTGATCTCCTGGTGAGATACCCCCCCGCGCTCACAGCTGATCTCCAGGTGAGACACCCCCTCCCCCTGCGCTCACAGCTGATCTCCAGGTGATTCACCCCCTCCCCCTGTGCTCACAGCTGATCTCTTGGTGAAATACCCCCTGCGCTCACATCTGATCTCCGGGTGATTCACCCCCTCCCCCTGCGCTCACAACTGATCTCCGGGTGAGATACCCCCTCCCCCTGCACTCATAGCTGATCTCTGGGTCATTCACCCCCTCCCGATGTACTCACAGCTGATCTCCGGGTGAGATATTCCCTCCCCCTACGCTCACAGCTGATCTCTGGGTGAGATATTCCCTCCCCCTGAGCTCACAGCTGATCTCCTGGTGATTCATCCCTTTTCACTGCACTCACAGCTGATCTCCGGGTGATTCACCCCCTCCCCCTGTGCTCATAACTGATCTCTGGGTGAGATATTCCCTCCCCCTGCGCTCACAGCTGATCTCCAGGTGAGATATTCCCTCCCCCTACGCTCACAGCTGATCTCTGGGTGAGATACGCCATCCCCCTGTGCTCACAGCTGATCTCCAGGTGAGATATTCCCTCCCCCTGAGCTCACAGCTGATCTCCTGGTGATTCATCCCTTTTCCCTGCACTCACAGCTGATCTCTGGGTGATTCACCCCCTCCCCCTGTGCTCATAACTGATCTCTGGGTGAGATATTCCCTCCCCCTGCGCTCACAGCTGATCTCCGGGTGAGATATTCCCTTCCCCTGCGCTCACAGCTGATCTCCGGGTGAGATATTCCCTCCCCCTGTGCTCACAGCTGATCTCCGGGTGATTCACCCCCTTCCCCTATGCTCACAGCTGATCTCCAGGTGAGATACCCCCTCCCCCTGCGCTCATAGCTGATCTCCAGGTGATTCACCCCCTCCCAATGTACTCACAGCTGATCTCTGGGTGAGATATTCCCTCCCCCTGCGCTCACAGCTTATCTCCGGGTGAGATACCCACTCCCCTTGCACTCACAGCTGATCTCCTGGTGAGATACCCCCCCGCGCTTACAGCTGATCTCCGGGTGATTCACTCCCTCCCCCCGTGCTCACAGCTGATCTCTTGGTGAGATACCCCCTGCGCTCACAGCTGATCTCCGGGTGATTCACCCCCTCCCCCTGCGCTCACAACTGATCTCCGGGTGAGATACCCCCTCCCCCTGCACTCATAGCTGATCTCTGGGTCATTCACCCCCTCCCGATGTACTCACAGCTGATCTCCGGGTGAGATATTCCCTCCCCCTACGCTCACAGCTGATCTCTGGGTGAGATACGCCCTCCCCCTGTGCTCATAGCTGATCTCCGGGTGATTCACCCCCTCCCCCTGCACTCACAGCTGATCTCCGAGTGAGATATTCCCTCCCCCTGCGCTCACAGCTGATCTCTTGGTGAGATACCCCCCCCCTGCACTCACAGCTGATCTCCGGGTGATTCACCCCCTTCCCCTATGCTCACAGCTGATCTCCAGATGAGATACCCCCTCACCCTGCGCTCATAGCTGATCTCCAGGTGATTCACCCCCTCCCAATGTACTCACAGCTGATCTCTGGGTGAGATATTCCCTCCCCCTGCGCTCACAGCTGATCTCCAGGTGAGATACCCCCTCCCCCTGCACTCACAGCTGATCTCTGGGTGAGATATTCCCTCCCCCTGCGCTCACAGCTGATCTCCGGGTGAGATACCCCCTCCCCCTGCACTCACAGCTGATCTCCGGGTGAGATATTCCCTCCCCCTGCGCTCACAGCTGATCTCCTGGTGAGATACCCCCCCGCGCTCACAGCTGATCTCTGGGTGAGATATTCCCTCCCCCTGCGCTCACAGCTGATCTCCGGGTGATTCACCCCCTCCCCCTGCACTCACAGCTGATCTCCGAGTGAGATATTCCCTCCCCCTGCGCTCACAGCTGATCTCTTGGTGAGATACCCCCCCCCTGCACTCACAGCTGATCTCCGGGTGATTCACCCCCTTCCCCTATGCTCACAGCTGATCTCCAGATGAGATACCCCCTCACCCTGCGCTCATAGCTGATCTCCAGGTGATTCACCCCCTCCCAATGTACTCACAGCTGATCTCTGGGTGAGATATTCCCTCCCCCTGCGCTCACAGCTGATCTCCAGGTGAGATACCCCCTCCCCCTGCACTCACAGCTGATCTCTGGGTGAGATATTCCCTCCCCCTGCGCTCACAGCTGATCTCCGGGTGAGATACCCCCTCCCCCTGCACTCACAGCTGATCTCCGGGTGAGATATTCCCTCCCCCTGCGCTCACAGCTGATCTCCTGGTGAGATACCCCCCCGCGCTCACAGCTGATCTCCAGGTGAGACACCCCCTCCCCCTGCGCTCACAGCTGATCTCCAGGTGATTCACCCCCTCCCCCTGTGCTCACAGCTGATCTCTTGGTGAGATACCCCCTGCGCTCACATCTGATCTCCGGGTGATTCACCCCCTCCCCCTGCGCTCACAACTGATCTCCGGGTGAGATACCCCCTCCCCCTGCACTCATAGCTGATCTCTGGGTCATTCACCCCCTCCCGATGTACTCACAGCTGATCTCCGGGTGAGATATTCCCTCCCCCTACGCTCACAGCTGATCTCTGGGTGAGATATTCCCTCCCCCTGAGCTCACAGCTGATCTCCTGGTGATTCATCCCTTTTCACTGCACTCACAGCTGATCTCCGGGTGATTCACCCCCTCCCCCTGTGCTCATAACTGATCTCTGGGTGAGATATTCCCTCCCCCTGCGCTCACAGCTGATCTCCAGGTGAGATATTCCCTCCCCCTACGCTCACAGCTGATCTCTGGGTGAGATACTCCATCCCCCTGTGCTCACAGCTGATCTCCAGGTGAGATATTCCCTCCCCCTGAGCTCACAGCTGATCTCCTGGTGATTCATCCCTTTTCCCTGCACTCACAGCTGATCTCCGGGTGATTCACCCCCTCCCCCTGTGCTCATAACTGATCTCTGGGTGAGATATTCCCTCCCCCTGCGCTCACAGCTGATCTCCGGGTGAGATATTCCCTTCCCCTGCGCTCACAGCTGATCTCCGGGTGAGATATTCCCTCCCCCTGTGCTCACAGCTGATCTCCGGGTGATTCACCCCCTTCCCCTATGCTCACAGCTGATCTCCAGGTGAGATACCCCCTCCCCCTGCGCTCATAGCTGATCTCCAGGTGATTCACCCCCTCCCAATGTACTCACAGCTGATCTCTGGGTGAGATATTCCCTCCCCCTGCGCTCACAGCTTATCTCCGGGTGAGATACCCCCTCCCCTTGCACTCACAGCTGATCTCCTGGTGAGATACCCCCCCGCGCTTACAGCTGATCTCCGGGTGATTCACTCCCTCCCCCCGTGCTCACAGCTGATCTCTTGGTGAGATACCCCCTGCGCTCACAGCTGATCTCCGGGTGATTCACCCCCTCCCCCTGCGCTCACAACTGATCTCCGGGTGAGATACCCCCTCCCCCTGCACTCATAGCTGATCTCTGGGTCATTCACCCCCTCCCGATGTACTCACAGCTGATCTCCGGGTGAGATATTCCCTCCCCCTACGCTCACAGCTGATCTCTGGGTGAGATACGCCCTCCCCCTGTGCTCATAGCTGATCTCCGGGTGATTCACCCCCTCCCCCTGCACTCACAGCTGATCTCCGAGTGAGATATTCCCTCCCCCTGCGCTCACAGCTGATCTCTTGGTGAGATACCCCCCCCTGCACTCACAGCTGATCTCCGGGTGATTCACCCCCTTCCCCTATGCTCACAGCTGATCTCCAGATGAGATACCCCCTCACCCTGCGCTCATAGCTGATCTCCAGGTGATTCACCCCCTCCCAATGTACTCACAGCTGATCTCTGGGTGAGATATTCCCTCCCCCTGCGCTCACAGCTGATCTCCAGGTGAGATACCCCCTCCCCCTGCACTCACAGCTGATCTCTGGGTGAGATATTCCCTCCCCCTGCGCTCACAGCTGATCTCCGGGTGAGATACCCCCTCCCCCTGCACTCACAGCTGATCTCCGGGTGAGATATTCCCTCCCCCTGCGCTCACAGCTGATCTCCTGGTGAGATACCCCCCCGCGCTCACAGCTGATCTCTGGGTGAGATATTCCCTCCCCCTGCGCTCACAGCTGATCTCCGGGTGATTCACCCCCTCCCCCTGCACTCACAGCTGATCTCCGAGTGAGATATTCCCTCCCCCTGCGCTCACAGCTGATCTCTTGGTGAGATACCCCCCCCCTGCACTCACAGCTGATCTCCGGGTGATTCACCCCCTTCCCCTATGCTCACAGCTGATCTCCAGATGAGATACCCCCTCACCCTGCGCTCATAGCTGATCTCCAGGTGATTCACCCCCTCCCAATGTACTCACAGCTGATCTCTGGGTGAGATATTCCCTCCCCCTGCGCTCACAGCTGATCTCCAGGTGAGATACCCCCTCCCCCTGCACTCACAGCTGATCTCTGGGTGAGATATTCCCTCCCCCTGCGCTCACAGCTGATCTCCGGGTGAGATACCCCCTCCCCCTGCACTCACAGCTGATCTCCGGGTGAGATATTCCCTCCCCCTGCGCTCACAGCTGATCTCCTGGTGAGATACCCCCCCGCGCTCACAGCTGATCTCCAGGTGAGACACCCCCTCCCCCTGCGCTCACAGCTGATCTCCAGGTGATTCACCCCCTCCCCCTGTGCTCACAGCTGATCTCTTGGTGAGATACCCCCTGCGCTCACATCTGATCTCCGGGTGATTCACCCCCTCCCCCTGCGCTCACAACTGATCTCCGGGTGAGATACCCCCTCCCCCTGCACTCATAGCTGATCTCTGGGTCATTCACCCCCTCCCGATGTACTCACAGCTGATCTCCGGGTGAGATATTCCCTCCCCCTACGCTCACAGCTGATCTCTGGGTGAGATATTCCCTCCCCCTGAGCTCACAGCTGATCTCCTGGTGATTCATCCCTTTTCACTGCACTCACAGCTGATCTCCGGGTGATTCACCCCCTCCCCCTGTGCTCATAACTGATCTCTGGGTGAGATATTCCCTCCCCCTGCGCTCACAGCTGATCTCCAGGTGAGATATTCCCTCCCCCTACGCTCACAGCTGATCTCTGGGTGAGATACGCCATCCCCCTGTGCTCACAGCTGATCTCCAGGTGAGATATTCCCTCCCCCTGAGCTCACAGCTGATCTCCTGGTGATTCATCCCTTTTCCCTGCACTCACAGCTGATCTCCGGGTGATTCACCCCCTCCCCCTGTGCTCATAACTGATCTCTGGGTGAGATATTCCCTCCCCCTGCGCTCACAGCTGATCTCCGGGTGAGATATTCCCTTCCCCTGCGCTCACAGCTGATCTCCGGGTGAGATATTCCCTCCCCCTGTGCTCACAGCTGATCTCCGGGTGATTCACCCCCTTCCCCTATGCTCACAGCTGATCTCCAGGTGAGATACCCCCTCCCCCTGCGCTCATAGCTGATCTCCAGGTGATTCACCCCCTCCCAATGTACTCACAGCTGATCTCTGGGTGAGATATTCCCTCCCCCTGCGCTCACAGCTTATCTCCGGGTGAGATACCCCCTCCCCTTGCACTCACAGCTGATCTCCTGGTGAGATACCCCCCCGCGCTTACAGCTGATCTCCGGGTGATTCACTCCCTCCCCCCGTGCTCACAGCTGATCTCTTGGTGAGATACCCCCTGCGCTCACAGCTGATCTCCGGGTGATTCACCCCCTCCCCCTGCGCTCACAACTGATCTCCGGGTGAGATACCCCCTCCCCCTGCACTCATAGCTGATCTCTGGGTCATTCACCCCCTCCCGATGTACTCACAGCTGATCTCCGGGTGAGATATTCCCTCCCCCTACGCTCACAGCTGATCTCTGGGTGAGATACGCCCTCCCCCTGTGCTCACAGCTGATCTCCATGTGAGATATTCCCTCCCCCTGAGCTCACAGCTGATCTCCTGGTGATTCATCCCTTCTCCCTGCACTCACAGCTGATCTCCGGGTGATTCACCCCCTCCCCCTGTGCTCATAACTGATCTCTGGGTGAGATATTCCCTCCCCCTGCGCTCACAGCTGATCTCCGGGTGAGATATTCCCTCCCCCTGTGCTCACAGCTGATCTCCTGGTGAGATGCCCCCTCCCCCTGCACTCACAGCTGATCTCCGGGTGATTCACCCCCTCCCAATGTGCTCACTGCTGATCTCTGGGTGAGATGCCCCTGTGGCGCCCCTGCTGCGCATTGTTTGCCACAGAACCCAGAAGGGTGAATGGACGGACTTCTCCACAAGAGGCCCTCACACATTCACACACCTCCACCCTACCACCTCAGACCAGCAGAGGGAGCCCGTTAGGGATATATAAAGGGAGGGTGGAGCCAGGCAGTTCAGTTGAGTCTTGGTCTTAGTTTCAGTTCAGTCTGTGAGTGTCCAGACAGGAACACAGCTCTGAGTGAGCTGAGAGCGTGCCGACGCTCAGAGAGCTGTGAAGACGCAGCACGCTAGCTGCCAAGTAGTAAGGGCCCCGAATGTGGTCGACGGCGAGAAAAGGAGAGTGGAACTCAGGGGGCAGAGGAGCATAGTAGCTCACCCCGATTTATATACCGGACACCGGGTCCGCGCCTACAGGGACTCCTTATACCCAGTAGGAACCACCGGAACCCCTGGAGAACTACAGGTCCCAGGTCCACCTAATGCTGATTGTAGTACCAGAGCCAAGAGTCACAGAGGTCCCAGCGTCCAGGGAGAGTGATCTCCAAAGAGAAGGCCCTACCACCAGGTCAGCAGGTGCTAAGAGAGACAGTAACCAAGCTAGGCCTAGTTCCAGGCAGGCCAGAAGCTTAGAGAACAAAGCAACGGATCAGGAGGCCCTATACCCGCTCACTGGGGAGAGTCCAGAAGTGCGCCCTTCACCTGGAGTACCCTGGACCGTGCCTGCAGCATCACCAGTAAAGGTACTGAAGCTTACCCCTGTATGAGTGTCTATCTTTCCTCCGGGACCATCCTGCCCTCTCTCCCCTGCACCACCATCCAGTGCATACCCCACGCTGCCCTGAGGCCCGCTCCACCTGTGGGGAGCGATTCTATCCCAAGCTGCCCTACCATCGGCTTCAGAGGACTGTTGCAGCGCTGGTGATCCTCACCAGACACCACAGGTTGCGTCATGAAAAACCCAATATAAAAGTATTCCCCCATTTCACTGACCGCCCTGGGTCACGGACGGGGCCAGCCACCGTGATATCCCCTGGCAACCAGAGACCCGGCTGCCGAGTACCCCACGGCCCTGGGGGCGAGTCATGTTTTGGCGTCACGAACAGGATTGCGTGCCCGCTGCCATCGGGTACTGTGCGCCTTTCTTGAACTGAACTGTGTGTTAAACTGCGGTGAGGAACGCCGCCATTATCGCGCTGCAGCGCGGGAAGAAGAAGGGCGTAACCGCGGGAACCTGGGAGGCGTAACCGCTAGAAGCACGCGAAGTCGAGACACGCCCCGCCCCTGACGTCGAACCAGGAAGCGTCAGGTCCTGGAAGGAGCCAGAGGACACTCTGACGTCAGACGCAAGCGACGCAAGGTCCTGAAAGAAGACCATCGCCTGCAGAGCTGGGGCCTACCTGTGGAAGAAGGTAGGCTCCGGTTCACTAGGGGGGGGTGCAACAATGGCCGACGACCAGCAAGCTGCCGGAGCACCGGTTGACGCTCCTGATGCCCAATCTGCGCCCGGTGCCGCACAGGCCGGAGTGGCTGCTCCACCAGCAGGGGTCGTAACTCCGTTGATCCCTATGGCCCTGCCGTATATCCCTGGAGCGAAGTGGTTCCCCCAGTATAATGGTAAGCCAGACACACTGTCCGGATTCAACAGGAAAATATGCGGCATACTGGATATGTATTCTATGACTGGCAAGCAGAGAGCCGCAGTAGTGTTAGGACAATTGACTGGTGCCGCTGAGCGAGAAGTTGAAACCTGGCCAGCCGCAGACCAAGAATCAGTGTCCATCATCTTTAAAAGATTGCAAACAGCGTTTGAAAACCGCACTGAGACAGATCTCCGGATGAGGTTCTACCAGTGTGTCCAGAAACCCGAGGACAGTATCCGGGACTATGCCTGGCGCTTACAGGAGGCCATGCGGGCCCTGAAACAAGTTAGTCCAGCCAGCATCCATGAGGAAAATAAAATGCTGACGGAACAGTTGATCCGGGGGTTGAAGTCCCAGGAGCAGAGCAGAACTGTACGGTGGTGGGCCTTAGACCATCCAGATGCCACCTTTGACACCCTTAAGGACATGGCTATAAAGGACCTGCAGCCCCTGGAAACCACAGACACTGCTATCCAGCGTTACCAGGGTGGGGCCACCCCAGTGCCTGCAGCACCCGTCGCTCCTTCACTAACGGCCGAAACAAGGATGCAAACAGTGCCCCCTAGCGAGCTGGACAGCCTACGCACTGAAGTGCGCCAGCTAAGTTAAACCCTGGCCACTGTCATGAGCACCCTGTAGCTGCGGACGGAGCCTGAGCTGGAAGGAAGGATCCTGCTAGCCGACAGCCCTGAGGATGTCCCCTGGATAACAAGAAGAAGGAGGACAACGCCACCCCGTAGGAGGGCAACGCCACCCCGTGGGAGGACCAACGACCAACGCGCCCTCCAGAAGACTTCATCTGCTACCACTGCCATAAAGCAGGCCAGGCCACGCGGACCTGCCCTTTAAACGAGGAAACCCTGGGGCCGAGGGCCGACACCCAGGAGTAGACCAACCAGGCCCATCAAACTGGTACCGCTGGTTTGTGGGAGGAAGACCTTTCCTGTCCATTGTGCTGGACGGAATCGCGACACCTGCCCTGCTGGACACAGGATCTCAGGTAACCATCATGCCTGATGTCCTCTACAAAAGGTTCTGGTCCATAGACAAACTTCGCCCGCCAGCTCCAAACCTTTCCGTGTATGCCTCAAATGGCCTCCCCCTTAACCTAGTCGGGGTTAAGGATATGGCAGTAAAGGTGGGAAGAGTGGAACTGAAGGACCAGGGACTAATTGTAGTAGAGCCTAATCCTGATGATACAAACTTGTATATGGTACTTGGCACAAATATTGTTAGTAACTGTTTGGGAGAAGTGTTGTTCTTGCCCCAACAGATGTCTGACACCGCCAGGCCAGGGCAGAGGAGGGTGCTCCAGAAATAGATCCGAGCCCTTATGTACCAGCAACAGGTAAAGCTATCAGGTGGTGAAATTGGTAATGTACGGGTGATAGACCCAGTACCCATTGTGATTCCCCCGATGAGTGAAATGCTGATTTGGTGTAGAGCAGCAATAGGTCTCAAAGGACGGAGCTACCAGGCGGTAGTAGAGCCCCTTAGCTCAGAACATAGACCTACACTCTTGACTGCCAGAGGGGTAGTGGATGTACGCAATGGGAGGATGCCCATAAGCCTCCTAAACTATGGGGAGGACGAGGTTAGATTACCACGGTACGCCACTGTTGCCAAACTGTACACAGTAGATAACAACTCCATACACACGGCGGAGTCCTTAACCTCACCAGACGAAGTGGAGTATAATGACCCGGGAACCCAGGTGGAGGATTGGTGTCAACAGCTCCATGTTGGGACAGACACCACTCCTGCCCATCAGAAGCAGGGTGTACACCGGGTGGTTCAGGAATACGAGCAGGTATTCAGTAAACACCCACTTGACTTTGGGAGGATTAAAGGGGTACAACACCATATACCCACAGGTGACCATCCACCCATCAAAGAACGTTACAGGCCCATACCACCAGCACACTACCAGAAGGCGAAGGAGATGTTGCACTACATGAAGAAGGCAGGGGTAGTACGGGATAGCTGTAGTCCCTGGGCAGCTCCCCTGGCCCTAGTCAGGAAAAAGGATGGAAGCATGAGAATGTGTGTAGATTATAGACAGGTAAATCGCATAACACACAAAGATGCATACCCTTTGCCCCGTATAGAGGAATCCCTGGTTGCATTAAAGTCTGCAAATTAATTCTCCACCCTTGATCTCACTAGTGGGTACTGGCAAGTAGCTGTTGCTGAGGAGGATCGGGAGAAGACGGCCTTCACCACCCTGATGGGACTCTGCGAGTTCAACAGTATGCCGTTTGGACTCTGCAACGCCCCCGGAACGTTCCAGAGATTGATGGAGTGCTGCCTGGGACACCGCAACTTCGAGACCATACTGCTATACCTGGATGACGTGATAGTGTACTCCAAAATGTACGAGGACCATTTGAAGCACCTGGCGGAGGTATTTGAGTCACTGTCCCAGTATGGGATGAAGCTGAAGCCCTCCAAGTGCCACCTGCTCAAGCGAAAAGTACAGTACCTGGGGCACATCATCAGTCCAGAAGGAGTAGCACCGGACCCGGAGAAGGTCACTGCCATCCAGAAATGGCCGGAGCCGAAGAGCCTCAAGGAGGTACGTCAGTTCCTGGGACTAGTCGGGTATTACCGGAGGTTTGTGAAGGACTATACCAAGAAAGTGGCGCCTTTGCAAGATCTCCTGGTAGGACAGTCCGGGAGGGGCAAAAACACCCCGTTCCAGTGGGGTAAGGAGCAAGCTGAATCCTTTGAGGTGATGAAGGGTGTAGCGTCGGCGTCCCTGCCTCCTGCTAGGCAGGGACGCTGTTCCCCTCACCTCTCCGCTCCGTGCCCGGCGTCTTCCTCCCGCTCTGCTGGCAGCGCGCGCTGCTTCCTGGCCACGGTGCTTAGGGCGCGCGCGCGCTCCCCCTCTCTTAAAGGGGCCGCGCGCGCCGTCCTAAGGAGTCCCCGGCCAATGGCCGGAGGACTTCACCATATATAAGGCACCTGCCTGTTACCTGCCAGTCACCTGCCAGATTCCTGCTTGATACCTGCCTGATATCCGCTTACCTGCTTGCAAGCCTGCGGTCCGACGGTCTGCCTTCCGACACCTGTCAGTCTGTCTATGGACCAGCCTGCCCGCTCACCTGGGAGCGCTCACCTGCTACCTGCCTGCTAGCCTACCTGGAGGCTTTGCCGTCACTTGCCGTGACCACCTGCCCATCCAGGGACTTTTGCCCGCTCACCTGGGAGCGCTCACCTGCTACCTGCCTGCTAGCCTACCTGGAGGCTCTGCCGTCACTTGCCGTGACCACCTGCCTGTCCAGAGACTCTCGCCCGCTCACCTGGGAGCTCTCACCAGCCACCTGCCTGCTGTCCTTCTACCCAGAGACTGTCCCTATCACTTGCCGTGACTACCTGCCCTTCTACCCAGAGACTGTCCCTGTCACTTGCCGTGACTACCTGCCCTTCTACCCAGAGACTGTCCCTATCACTTGCCGTGACTACCTGCCCTTCTACCCAGAGACTGTCCCTGTCACTTGCCGTGACTACCTGCCCGTCTTCCCTGGGAGCCACCCGCTTCCTTACAAGGACCGCCCCCTTGCATAGTTGCTCAGAGGTTCCGCCTCCCAGACCCGTTACAGTTTGCTCGGGCCATGGAACCCGGTGGCACCCAAGCTCCCTCGCTCTCGGACCTATGTCATGAACTGTCCCGTCAGAGGTCCCAACAGGAGTCCATCCTGAGTCATCTGCGGAATGTCAACTCTCGCCTGGACACTCTGACTGCTCCACCAGCAACCACCGCTAGTGTCATGACTCGCAGCCCGGCAGCGCCGCTGCCCACCAATACCATGGCATCCTGCCCCGGACCCCGGCTTTCTGCACCTCCTCGCTTCGGAGGCGACCCCGCTCAAGCTCGGGGCTTCATAAACCAGTGCACCCTGCACTTTGAACTCCTGTCCCACCAGTTTATCTCCGACTGGGCCAAAGTAGCCTTCATCATGTCCCATCTCACGGGGGAGGCGCTGGCTTGGCTAAATCCTCTATGGGAGAGAGGAGACCCCCTGGTGTCCAACCTGCCAGCCTTTCTCACGGCTTTCCGGAAAGTCTTCGACGAACCCAGACGGAAGACCTCATCCGCATCATCTCTGCTACGCCTCCATCAAGGAAATCTCACCGTGGGCCAATATGCCATACGGTTCCGTACCCTTGCTTCGGAGTTGGCCTGGGATAACGACGCCCTGGTGTCTGTCTTTTGGGAGGGTCTGTCCGGCCGTATTAAAGATGAACTCGCCGGTCGGGACATTCCTACCACTCTCGACGACTTAATAACACTTGCCACCCGGATTGACATCCGGTTCCAGGAGCGCGCCAAGGAGGTCACCCGTGAGAGGAGGTTTCCACGTCTAGCCCCTACCTTTCAGAAACCTGTCACTTCTCCCGTTACTACCCAGGCGCATTCACCTGAGCCAATGCAGGTCGACCAGACCAAGATGGTCAAAACCCGTCAAGAGTTACGCCGAGCCGAGGGGAGCTGCTTCTACTGTGGCAGTAAGGAGCACCGGATCCGTTCCTGCCCGGAGAGGTCGGGAAACGCCTGTGTCTAGGATCGCTCAGAGAGGTCGTCCTAGACAAGAGTAAACCCTCTCCATCTCTGTTGCTGTCGGTCTCTATCATCTGCAGGGAGAACCGTTATTTTGAACTAGCCCAACTTGACTCTGGAGCTGCCGGAAATCTCATTTCTCAGTCTCTGGTAGAGAAATACCGCATTCCCACCAAACCTCTAGCTGTACCCTTATCTGTCGCTGCCGTGGATGGGGGCCTCTTACCACATCCCATCCAACTCATCACCGAAACCATAACCCTGCAGGTGGGAATGCTGCACTCTGAGAGCATCTTCTTTCATGTTCTGCCTGGACTCTCTCACGCCCTCTTACTAGGCCTTCCTTGGCTTCAGAGACATGCACCCGTGCTTGATTGGCAGACCGGAGAAGTCCTTCGCTGGGGACAGGACTGCCATAAGACTTGTTTAGTTCCCGTCCATCCTGTCCGTCCTTCTCCTACTCCAGCCAATCTACCTGGTCTTCCGGCTCCTTATTGGTCGTATGCGGACGTCTTTAATAAAAAGGAGGCAGAGACATTACCCCCTCATAGACCATACGACTGCCCAATCGACCTGATGCCCGGCGCTACTCCTCCCCGTGGGCGCATTTACCCTTTGTCCGCTGCTGAGACCCGATCCATGTCAGAATATATTGAGGAGAATCTGGCCCGGGCATTCATCCGGAAATCTACTTCCCCGGCGGGAGCAGGCTTCTTCTTCGTCAAAAAGAAGGACGTGTTATGTTCTGCTACCAAAGCTAAGGAAAGAGAGGAGATCTGTCCCTACTATAGGACTCAGCTGAATCCCTACGATGTAACAGGGAACCTGATCCTGCGATCAGACCTGCTAAAGTCCTAATCTAGTCTGTACGGAGACCTATAGATGTGGGGAGGGAATCCCTACAAGTACTAAGGACTGGGAGGAATATGGGACACCTCCTAACAGAAATAGTAGCAGACAGACGAACAAACAAAATAGATAGAACATAGAGGTCCGTAGACCAAGCAAACTAACAGAGTTAGATACAGAGCACAGGCTAGCTAGAAAGTAGATATACAATGAAGTCCAGCAAAGCCAGAAGGGCGGAGCAGGATTAAATAGGCCAACAAGGTCATGTGACCAGCAAAGGAAAAAAAAACCTAACAGCAAGGTTCTAACAGTACCCCCCCTTCTAAGAGGATCCTCCGGATCCCCTAGGACCAGGCTTATCAGGAAATCTCCTGTGAAACGCTCTGATAAGTCTGGACGCGGAAACATCATCTGACCTCACCCAAGAGTTATCCTCGGGTCCGAAACCTTTCCAGGCCACAAGATACTGCAAACTACCTCTATACCGTCTAGAGTCAAGGATGCGAGAAATTTCATATTCCCCGTCCTCCACCACCGGAGGAACAGAGGCAGAGGCGTCACCATCCGACACAACAGCTTTTTTTAACAGAGAGACATGAAAGACCGGATTAATTCTCCAGGAGGTAGGAACCTCCAACCTAACAGCAGATTGGTTGACAACCTGAAGCACCTTAAAGGGCCCTACAAACTTGGGACCCAATTTCTTAGAAGGAATCCTCAACCGCAGATTCCTAGAGGACAACCAAACCATGTCACCAACAGCGAACAAAACCTCCTGTCGTTTCCTATCAAAGTAGTCTTTAGATTTTCTGTTGGCCTCCTGAAGATTACCACGCACATCCGTCCAAACTCTTTCCAAATCACCGGAAAAATTCTCCTCCTCAGGCACGGCAGATCCCAACTTGGAGAACGACCCAAACGACGGATGTCTCCCAGAACAACAAAAAAAAGGCGAACAACCAGCAGAAGAAGATGTATGATTGTTCAGAGCAAATTCGGCAAGTGGCAGAAACTCAGACCACCCCTCTTGATTGTCTGCCACAAAACAACGCAAGAACTGCTCAACATCCTGGTTTTTCCTTTCTGTCTGGCCATTAGATTCAGGATGATATCCGGACGAAAACGACAAATGAATTCCCAACCTGTCACAAAAGGCACGCCAAAAACGAGCCACGAACTGAGGACCCCTATCAGAAACAATGTCAGTAGGAACGCCATGAAGTCTGACAATTTCCTTGACAAAGGCCTTAGCGAGAGTTTTAGCGCAGGGCAGTTTGACGAAGGGAACCAAGTGACACATCTTGCTAAAACGGTCCACGACCACCCAGATGACAGTAAAACCCTCAGAGGGGGGAAGGTCAGTTATAAAGTCCATAGCCAAATGTGTCCAAGGAGCACTGGGGACCTCCAAAGGACAAAGCAACCCTGCAGCAGGAGTATGTGAGGACTTAGATCTAGCACATATAGTACATTGGCGCACCCACATAATGACTTCCTTCTGCCATCCAGGCCACCAAAAACTGCGACCCACCAGTCTCTTGGTCTCAGAGATTCCGGGATGACCTGCCAACCGAGATTCGTGACACTCAACAAACAAATCTCTCCTAAAGGTCCCAGGCACAAACAACCTCCCATGAGGAGTGTTAGATGGGGCATTCTCCTGAGCTTTAAGAATCTCATCTTCCAAAACGGAGTCTAAAGCAGCTATCACAACACCTTCTTGTAAAATGTTTTCCTCTTTCTCAGCACCGACTATGGGAGAAAAACTGCGAGACAAGGCATCCGCCTTAACATTCTTAGTACCAGGGATGTAAGTAACGGAGAAATTAAACCGCGAGAAAAACAGTGCCCACCTAGCCTGACGGGCATTCAGGCGCTTGGCAGCATCAAGATATATCAGATTTTTATGATCCGTAAGAACCTGAACGGGAAATTCCGCACCTTCCAAGAAGTGGCGCCAGTGTTCAAATGCGAGTTTAATAGCCAATAATTCCCGATTACCAATATCGTAATTCAGTTCAGTCTCCGAAAATTTTTTTTGAAAAAAAGGCACAGGGATGTAATCCATCCCCGTTATCCTGAGACAATACTGCGCCAACCCCCACAGAGGAAGCATCAACCTCAACCAAAAACGGCCTAGTAACATCAGGCTGCATAAGGATGGGAGCAGAGGTGAACCTCTCCTTGAGATACACAAAAGCTTCAATGGCCTCAGAAGACCACTGAACCGCATCAGCACCTTTCCTGGTGAGATCAGTCAGAGGTTTGACAATACTAGAAAAATTTTTTATGAATTTTCTGTAGTAATTGGCGAAACCCAAAAACCTCTGTATCGATTTCAAACCAATAGGCCTAGGCCATTCCTGCACAGCCTGAACCTTAACCGGATCCATCTCAAAACCTTTGCTGGAGATAATGTAGCCCAAAAAACTAATTCTCTGTACAGCGAACTCACATTTCTCCAGCTTAGCAAAAAGCGAATTGTCCATTAATAACTGTAATACCTCACGCACGCTCCGCCAATGAGACTCCAGATCTGGCGAATAAATCAAAATGTCATCCAAATACACAACCACATTTTTACCGATCAAAGGTCTAAGGATGTCATTAATCAGATTCTGAAAAAATGCAGGAGCATTAGTAAGACCAAAAGGCATAACCAGATTCTCAAAATGACCCACAGGAGTGTTAAAAGCAGTCTTCCATTCATCACCCTCCTTCATGCGCAACAGATTGTATGCCCCCTTAAGGTCAATTTTAGAGAACCACTTGGCCCCCAATAACTGGTTAAACAGATCAGGAATCAATGGCAGTGGGTAAGGATTGCGTACCGTAATTTTGTTAATCTCACGAAAATCCAGACAAGGACGTAAACCGCCGTCCTTTTTTTTTACAAAAAAAAATCCAACCGCCACAGGAGACTTAGAGGGCCTAATGTGACCGGCGGCCAAACTTGTCTGTATGTATTCCTCCAAAGCCTTCCTCTCAGGAATAGTAAGGTTAAATAAACGACTTTTAGGAAGAGTCGCTCCAGGGATAAATTCAATAGAACAATCATAGTCTCTATGGGGAGGCAAAACCTGCGATTCCTTCTCAGAAAAAACTCTCCAAAAATCCTGAATAGGAACAGGCAATTCTCCCCTATCCAAAGCTGCAATATGCCCGTTACAACACTTGTCATAACATTTATGGCTCCAGGATTTAATTTCACTGGTAGACCAATCCAGTACAGGATTGTGAAATTTTAACCAGGGCAAACCCAATATTACTGGAGAAGGCAAGTTATTCAACACTACCAAATCCAATTTCTCATGGTGAACACCATTAATAGTGAGAGGAAATTCACTGACCTTGAGAGTAATATTCTTCAAAGGGGAGCCATCCACAGAAACCACAGCAATGGGGGATGATAAAGGTTCAGGTTTTAAATTGAGTTTTTCCACGAATCCCCCATCAATTACATTCAGTGTAGACCCGCAATCAACAAACACCCGAAATTCCATTAATTTTTCCTGAGCAATCGTGGAAGCAGCTAAAAATATACCCTTGGAATTTAAACAGGCAATACGGGCGTGACTGACCATTTTTTTTTCTTTCTTCATACGAAGCTCACAGCCTTTAATCAAATGACCAGATTTTCCGCAATAGAAACACAAGCCTTCCGAAAAACGACGGTCTTTTTCTTGAGAGCGAGGTGCCACCGATCCAATCTCCAT
The DNA here is from genome assembly GCF_046119375.1 of Phyllobates terribilis. Lineage (NCBI taxonomy): Eukaryota > Metazoa > Chordata > Amphibia > Anura > Dendrobatidae > Phyllobates > Phyllobates terribilis. The sequence goes on along the minus strand of NW_027362762.1, from coordinate 533,346,537 downwards.
CGGTTCACCACTGTTAGTACACACATTATCATAACCAGAAACTGACATAGCAGAGGATTTGCTCTCATTAACCCTAGCACGCAGTCTTCTATCCACCCGTATAGCTAATTGCATAGCCTGTTGCAAATCCTCAGGTGTAGGATAAGCAATTAGCAGGTCTTTAACCCTTTCACTGAGCCCAGCAAGAAATAGACTTTTCAGAGCAGAATCGTTCCACCCTGTTTGAGTGGACCAACGACGAAAATGAGTACAATATTTTTCGACATTACCTGATCCTTGTTTTAAACGTCTCAACTCAGTCTCAGCTGATGCCACACGGTCAGGATCATCATATAATAGTCCCAAAGCAGAAAAAAAACTATCCACTGATCTGAAGCATGTATCACTAGGTTGCAAAGAAAAGGCCCACTCCTGAGGCTCTTTGCGCAAAAGTGACATTATGAACCCTACGCGCTGGGATTCATCCCCAGAGGACTTGGGTCTCAAACGAAAATACAATAAGCAAGCATTTTTAAATGAAAAAAATTCTCGATGTTCACCAAAAAATAAATCCGGCAAACATACCTTAGGCTCCAAGAAATATGCTCCAGGACAGTTACTCACGTGCTGACGGAGCTCGGCCACTTCCAGAGAGAGTCCCTGCAGGTGTTTAGCCAAATCGTGAACCGACACCATGATGGAACAAAAAAAAAAAAAAAAATCTTTCCTTAGAGAATTTGCAGGCTGGACTTACTGTTATGTTCTGCTACCAAAGCTAAAGAAAGAGAGGAGATCTGTCCCTACTATAGGACTCAGCTGAATCCCTACGATGTAACAGGGAACCTGATCCTGCGATCAGACCTGCTAAAATCCTAATCTAGTCTGTACGGAGACCTATAGATGTGGGGAGGGAATCCCTACAAGTACTAAGGACTGGGAGGAATATGGGACACCTCCTAACAGAAATAGTAGCAGACAGACGAACAAACAAAATAGATAGAACATAGAGGTCCGTAGACCAAGCAAACTAACAGAGTTAGATACAGAGCACAGGCTAGCTAGAAAGTAGATATACAATGAAGTCCAGCAAAGCCAGAAGGGCGGAGCAGGATTAAATAGGCCAACAAGGTCATGTGACCAGCAAAGGAAAAAAAAACCTAACAGCAAGGTTCTAACAGGACGGCTCTCTCCGTCCCTGTATAGACTATAGAGGCCTTAACCAGATCACGGTGAAGAATAAATACCCCCTTCCGCTCATTCCGGAATTATTTGACCGTCTGAGGGGGGCTAGAATCTTCACCAAGCTGGACCTCTGTGGGGCGTATAACCTGGTCCGTATCCATCAGGGGGATGAATGGAAGACGGCATTCAACACCCGGCACGGCCACTATGAATACTTGGTAATGCCCTTCGGTCTCTGTAACGCTCCCGCCGTCTTTCAAGAGTTGGTCAATGACATCTTCCGGGACCTTCTCTACTCCTGCGTAGTGGTGTACCTGGACGACATCTTGGTCTTCTCTCCGGATCTCCCCACACACCGGAGGGATGTTCGTCAGGTTCTGCTCAGGCTCAGGCAGAACCACCTCTACGCTAAATATGAAAAGTGCCTCTTTGAGCAGACCTCACTTCCGTTTCTGGGCTACATAATCTCTCAGACCGGCCTACGAATGGATCCTGAGAAACTGTCTGCCATCCAGAAGTGGCCCCGACCAGAGGGGTTGAAAGCTATTCAGCGGTTCCTGGGTTTCGCCAACTACTACCGCCTCTTCATACCGCACTTCTCTTCCCGGACTGCCCCAATCTCTGCGCTCACCCGTAAGGGCACTAATCCCAGAGAATGGCCGCCCGAAGCAGAGGAAGCCTTTCTTTCCTTAAAACAGGCTTTCTCTTCCGCCCCGGTGCTGCATCGTCCGGACGGCAACAAACAATTCTTCCTAGAAGTTGACGCCTCCTCCTCTGGAGCCGGAGTGGTACTTACCCAAAAATCGCCTTCCGGAAGAATGGTAACTTGTGGCTTCTTCTCCAAACTCTTCTCCTCTTCTGAGCGCAATTATTCTATAGGAGATCGAGAGTTATTGGCCATTAAGCTGGCACTGGAGGAGTGGTGTTACCTGCTCGAGGGGGCTCTTCACCCGGTAATTATTTACACGGACCACAAGAACTTGACTTACCTCCAGAGCGCCCAGAGACTTAACCCGCGCCAAGCCCGGTGGTCCTTGTTTTTTGCCTGCTTTGATTTCGTTCTTCATTTTCGCCCGGCAGACAAAAACATCAAAGCTGACGCCTTGTCCCGATCCTTCCTGGTGTCTGATCTAGAGGAGGAACCGAAGCACATCATTGATCCCGCCAGAGTAATGCAGGTGGCTCCCGTGAATCTAAATCGTCTCCCTCCCGGTAAGACGTTCGTAACAGTACCTGATCGGAAGAAGGTCCTACTCTGGGGTCACTCGTCTAAGCTAGCTGGCCACGCCGGTCAGAAAAAGACCCTCCAGCTTATTACCCGGCATTACTGGTGGACTACCCTGCACAAGGATGTAATAGACTTTGTTTCAGCCTGTGTGTCCTGCGCCTGCAACAAAGTTCCGAGACACCTGCCAGCCGGTCACCTCCTTCCTCTTCCAGTACCTGCTGCCCCGTGGCAGCATATAGCTATGGACTTTATAACGGATCTCCCTGTCTCTGCCGGTTGTACGGTCATTTGGGTGGTCGCTGACCGCTTTTCCAAGATGGCGCACTTCATTCCCCTGCCGGGTCTCCCGTCTGCACCCGAACTGGCTAAAGACTTTATCCGCCACATCTTCCGTCTCCATGGCCTGCCCCTCCACATCATGTCGGATCGTGGGGTTCAGTTCACCTCACGCTTCTGGAGAGCCACATGTAAGCTGCTTGACGTCACCCTGGACTTCTCCTCCGCTTACCACCCACAGTCCAATGGTCAAGTGGAACGGATCAATCAGATCCTGACCAGTTACCTCCGGCACTTCGTTAATGCCCACCATTCGGACTGGGTGGATCTCCTACCATGGGCCGAATTCTCTTACAATAATCACGGGAGCGAATCTTCCTCCAAATCCCCGTTTTTTGTAGTCTTCGGTCAGCATCCTCGGATCCCATTTCCCGTCTCCACCTCGGTGGACAATCCGGCTGCGGAATCCCTCATTAGCGAATTCTCCTCCATTTGGGAGAGTACCCGATCCGCACTCCTTCAGTCGTCCGAGCGGATGAAAAAACACGCTGACAAAAAACGCCTGGATCCTCCACAATTCCGTCCTGGAGATAAAGTTTGGCTCTCGTCCAAGTATGTCCGGCTCAAGATTCCCTCCTACAAGTTAGGGCCTCGGTTCATCGGCCCACTGGAAGTTATCAAACAAATCAATCCGGTGGCCTATAAATTGAAACTCCCGGCCAACTTACGGATCCCTAACTCCTTCCATGTATCTCTCCTCAAACCCGTGGTACTTAACTCTTTTTCCAAGTCTACAGGTACGCCCCCTGCTCCGGTTTCCGCTGAGAACGAGTTTGAGGTAGAGAACATTCTGGCCACCAAAAGGGTAAGAGGAAAAACCTTTTTTCTGGTAGATTGGAAGGGGTTTGGTCCTGAGGAGAGAACATGGGAGCCCCGGGAGAACATCCATGCCCCTCTCATCCTTGATAAATTTCTCTCTGGCCTAAAAAAGGGGGGCCTAAATGGGGGGGTACTGTAGCGTCGGCGTCCCTGCCTCCTGCTAGGCAGGGAAGCTGTTCCCCTCACCTCTCCGCTCCGTGCCCGGCGTCTTCCTCCCGCTCTGCTGGCCGCGCGCGCCGTCCTAAGGAGTCCCCGGCCAATGGCCGGAGGACTTCACCATATATAAGGCACCTCCTCCAAAATGGAGGTGCCCGAGTAATGTTGTTGCAAAGCCTTCACTCTGCTTCAGCCCTCAGGTTCCGTTACCAGTTACCTGCCAGTCAGCTGCCAGATTCCTGCTTGTTACCTGCCAGTCACCTGCCAGATTCCTGCCTGTTACCTGCCAGATTCCTGCTTGATACCTGCCTGATATCCGCTTACCTGCTTGCAAGCCTGCGGTCCGACGGTCTGCCTTCCGACACCTGTCAGTCTGTCTATGGACCAGCCTGCCCGCTCACCTGGGAGCGCTCACCTGCTACCTGCCTGCTAGCCTACCTGGAGGCTCTGCCGTCACTTGCCGTGACCACCTGCCCGTCCAGGGACTCTTGCCCGCTCACCTGGGAGCGCTCACCTGCTACCTGCCTGCTAGCCTACCTGGAGGCTCTGCCGTCACTTGCCGTGACCAACTGCCTGTCCAGAGACTCTTGCCCGCTCACCTGGGAGCGCTCACCTGCTACCTGCCTGCTAGCCTACCTGGAGGTTCTGCCGTCACTTGCCGTGACCACCTGCCCGTCCAGAGACTCTTGCCCGCTCACCTGGGAGCGTCCACCTGCAACCTGTCTGCTAGTCTACCTGGAGGCTCTGCCATCAATTGCCGTGACCACCTGCCTGTCCAGAGACTCTCGCCCGCTCACCTGGGAGCGCTCACCAGCCACCTGCCTGCTGTCCTTCTACCCAGAGACTGTCCCTGTCACTTGCCGTGACTACCTGCCCTTCTACCCAGAGACTGTCCCTGTCACTTGCCGTGACTACCTGCCCTTCTACCCAGAGACTGTCCCTATCACTTGCCGTGACTACCTGCCCTTCTACCCAGAGACTGTCCCTGTCACTTGCCGTGACTACCTGCCCGTCTTCCCTGGGAGCCACCCGCTTCCTTACAAGGACCGCCCCCTTGTATAGTTGCTCAGAGGTTCCGCCTCCCAGACCCATTACAAAGGGGATTCTGACCGGCGAAGAGATCCTAGCCTACCCTGACTACAGCCAACCGTTCCTGCTGTACACTGATGCCAGCAACGAGGGATTAGGAGCTGTGTTAAGTCAGAAGCAGAATGGCCGAGAGAAGATGATCGCCTATGCAAGCAGGAAGCTCCGCCCAACCGAGAGGAACCCAGAGAACTATAGCAACTTTAAGTTGGAGTTCCTGTCCCTGGTCTGGGCTATCACCGAGCGGTTCAAGCACTACCTAGCCTCCAGTAAGTTCACTGCCTTCACTGATAATAACCCCTTGACTCATCTGGAAACAGCCAAGTTAGGAGCCATGGAACAACGATGGATGGCTCGGCTGTCAAACTACCAGTTCACCATTAAGTACCGGGCAGGCCGCAAGAATACCAACGCCGATGCCCTGTCCAGGATGCCTCACCAGTCGGACACTGAAGAAGTAAAACGTTAAACCCTTTGCCTCACCACAGCTGGAAGGAGACCCAGGACAGCGACCCGGTTGTCAGTCGTATCAAAGAACTGATAACCCAGGAAGGTTCCTCCCTGGAGAAGGACGCCTCTCCACAAGTCAAGCAACTGTGGAATGAGAGAAGCCGGCTGTTCATCTATAGAGAGAAGCTGTGCCGAAGGTACGTCAACCCGAGGACCCATGAGATGGTATGGCAGATCGTAGTGCCCAGGACGGACATCCAGATGGTGTTGGAGGCCTACCATGATCAAGCAGGGCACTTTGGCTGGAAGAAGCTAGAAACCCTGCTGAAAGGTCGGTTTTATTGGGTTGGAATGCGCAGTTCCATGGAGAGATGGTGCCGGGATTGTGGACCCTGTAGCCTCAGAAGAAGGGACTACAGCAGCCAGAAGGCACCCCTGCAACCCATCAAGACAACTCGACCCTTGGAGATCATAGCCCTGGATCATGTCAAGCTGTCACCCAGCAGGTCAGGATATTCCTATACCCTGACCATGGTGGATCACTACTCCCGGTTCCTGATGGTCGCCCCCGTCAAGAATCTGACGGCAGAAACTGCAGCGAAGACGTTTCAGGTGTACTTCTGCAGGCCCCATGGATACCCAGAGCAGGTGCTGACAGATCAAGGCTCAGCCTTTGAAACCGAATTGTTCAAGGAGTTCTGACATCTGTACGGGTGTAAAAAGATCCGGACTACACCGTACCACCCCGAAACTAACGGTCTCTGTGAAAAGATGAATAACATCGTCATCAACCTGCTGAAGACCTTACCACTAGAGGAGAGAAATCAGTGGCCAGACCTACTACCTGACCTGGTAGATCTGTACAACCACATACCTGTGAGTTCTACCAATTGTACTCCAGCATATCTAATGCGAGCAAGACCCAGGAAGTTGCCCATGGACCTGGAGCTTGGTGTAGTAGAACCAGAAGCAGATATATCCACTGAGGACTGGGACAAGACCAGACAGGAGCAGTACAGAAGAATACAGGCCTGTGTCGAAGACAGTCTCACTCGGGTAAGGGACAAGCAGGAAGCCCACTACAATAAAAGTGCGCCCGCAGAACCCTAAGTCGATCGCAGCATTGCGGTGGCTAAGGGGAGGTGATCGGTATACTCACCTCCTCTTCCAGCCTCCAGCGCTGTCTGCCGCGGCTTCCCGGTTGTTGCCATGACGACCCGATGTCGTCATGACAACATCCGGGTCACCAGACAGCAGGAAGATTGTTTGGTCATGCGCTGTGCATAACCAAACAATCTTATCACTGTGCAGCGCTGACTGCCTGCATAGCGCAGGGATGGTACTCCATCCCTATGCTATGCAGGCGATCAGAATAAAAAAAGTGAAAAGTCTCATAGTGGGACAAAGTAAAAAAGTAAAAAAACTCTCAGAAAGTGAAAAAAAAAATTGTAAAAATATAAAAAAAAATAATCCGCAAAAAATAAAAATATAATGTACCCATCAATAAATATTATTATGAAAAAAAACAATAAAAGTACACATATTTGGTATTGCCGCGTCCGTAACGACATGACCTATAAAATTGTTCCACTAGTTAACCCCTTCAGTGGATACGGTAAAAAAAAAATATATAAAAAACGAAGCAAAAAACAATGCTTTATCATCAAACCGCCAAACAAAAAATGGAATAACACACGATCAAAAATACGAATATAAATAAAAATGGTACCGCTGAAAACGTCATCTTGTCCCGCAAAAAAAAAGCCACCATACAGCTCCATCATCCGAAAAATCAAAAAGTTATAGCTCTCAGAATAAAACGATGCAAAAAAATATTTTTTTCTATAAAATAGCTTTTATTGTGTAAAAGCGCCAAAACATAGAAAAACGATATAAATGTGGTACCGCTATAAATGTACTGACCCGAAGAATAAAGCTACCTTATCAATTTTACCACACGCAGAGTAGAATAAAAAATTTAAAAAAAAAAACAATTACTTCGCACCGACCCGAAGAATAAGGTCGTCTAATCACTTATACCGAACTAGGAACGGCGTAAAAAATAAACGCTAGGGCTGGGGTTGGGGTTGTGCTAATGTTAGGGTTGGGGTTGTTTTTTTTTTTTCAAAAGTTTAAAAAAAAAAAAAAAAAAAAAGATGGCGATATGGCAACTAGTGTTGAACGCAAGTGCTCGCTACTTGAGTTTGCATCCGGTGCTCGGGTATGCACTGAGTATCGCGGGTGCTCGAGTCTCCGCCCCATATGCTTCGCGGCCAAAAAAACCTTGCGGGAATTGCCTGCCATGCACGAGCGATCCCCACATGTTTTTTTGGGGGTGTCTAATAACCGTGAAACATGCGGGCGGGGACTCGAGCATTTCACTTGAGCACCCGTGATACATGGTGCATACCTGAGTACCCGATGCAAACTCAAGTAGCGAGCACTTGCGCTCAAGACTAATGACAACTTATTCAATATGATGACCTAATGTCATCAAATTCTGTGTCGTACCTCTGGGTTCAAAATGTTCACTATACCCCTTGATAAAATCTATGAGGGGTCTAGTTTCCAAAATGGGGTCACTTGTGGGGGGTTTCAACTATTTAGGAACATCAGGGGCCATCCAAACGCGACATGGCGTCCGCTCTCGATTCCAGCCGATTTTGCGTTCAAAAAGTCACACAGTGATCCTTCCCTTCTGAACTCTGCCGTGCGCCCAAACACTGTATTTTCCCCACATATGGGGTATTGGCGTACTCAGGAGAAATTGCACAAAAGTTTTTGGGGTCCATTTTCTCCTCTTACCCTTTTGAAAATAAAAAAATTGGGGCTAAAACATCATTTTTGTGGAAAAAGTTTGATTTTTTTATTTTCACGGCTCCATGTTATAAACTTCTGTAAAGGACTTGGCGGTTCAAGGTGCTCACCACACATCTAGATAAGTTCCTTGAGGGGTCTAGTTTCCAAAATGGTGTCACTTGTTGTGGGTTTCCACTGTTTAGGCACATCAGGGGCACATCCGCTAATTATTCAAGCAAATTTTACAATCAAAAAGTCAAATGGCGCTCCTTCCCTTCCGAACCCTGCCGCGCGCCCAAACAGTGGTTTTTCCCCACATATGGAGTATCTGCTAACTCAGGAGAAATTGCACAACAAACTGTATAGTGCAATTTCTTCTGTTAACCTTATGAAAATGCAAAAGTGGGGGCTGAAAAACATTTTTGTGGGAAAAATGTGAAAATTTTATTTTTACGGCTCAATGTTATTAACTTCTGTGAAGCACCTGGGGGTTCAAGGTGTTCACCACACATCCTGATAAGTTCCCTGAGGGGTCTAGTTTCCAAAATGGTGTCATTTGTGGGGGTTTTCCACTGTTTAGGCACATCAGGGGCTCCCCAAATGCAACATGGCGTCCGCTAATTTTTCAAGCAAATTTTACATTCAAAAAGTCAAATGGCGCTCCTTCCCTTCCGAACCCTGACGTGCGCCCAAACAATGGTTTTCCCCCACATATGGGGTATCTGCTTACTCAGGAGAAATTGCACAACAAACTGCATGGTGCAATTTCTCCTGTTACCCTTATGAAAATGCAAAAGTGGGGGCTGAAAAACATTTTTGTGGGAAAAATGTGAAAATTTTATTTTTACGGCTCAATGTTATAAACTTCTGTGAAGCACCTGGGGGTTCAAGGTGCTCACCACACATCTAGATAAGTTCCCTGAGGGGTCTAGTTTCCAAACTGGTGTCACTTGTGGGGGGTTTCCACTGTTTAGGCACATCAGGGGCTCCCCAAATGCAACATGGCATCCGCTAATTATTCAAGCAAATTTTACATTCAAAAAGTCAAATAGCGCTCCTTCCCTTCCGAACCCTGCCGGGCGCCCAAACAGTGGTTTTCCCCCACATATGGGGTATCTGCTTACTCAGGAGAAATTGCACAACAAATTTTGGGGTCCATTTTTTCCTGTTACCCCTGCGAAAATAAAAAAAAATTGCGTCTAAAGTAACATTTTTGTGAAAAAAGTTAAATGTTAATTTTTTTCTTCCACATTCCAAAAATTCCTGTGAAGCACCTGAAGGGTTAATAAAGTTCTTTAATGTGGTTTTGAGCACCTTGAGGGGTTCAGTTTTTAGAATGGTGTCACTTTTGGGTATTTTCTGTCATAAAGACCCCTCAAAGTGACTTTAAATATGATGTGGTCCCTAAAAAAAATGTTTTGTAAATTTTGTTGGAAAAATGAGAAATCGCTGGTCAACTTTTAACCCTTATAGTTCCCCAATAAAAAAAAAATTTGGGGTAAAAAATTGTGCTGATGTAAAGTAGATATGTGGGAAATGTTATTTATTAACTATTTTGTGTGACATATCTCTCTGATTTAAGGGCATAAAAATTCAAATTTTGAAAATTGCAAAATTTTCAAAATTTTTGCCAAATTTCCATTTTTTTCACAAATAAACGCAAGTGATATTGAAGAAATTTTACCACAATCATGAAGTACAATATGTCACGAAAAAACAATCTCAGAATCAGGGGGATCCGTTGAAGCGTTCCAGAGTAATTACCTCATAAAGTGACAGTGGTCAGAATTGTAAAAATTGGCCTGCTCATTAACGTGCAAACCACCTTGCGTTGTAAAGGGGTTAAAAGAGTCTGGTATACACCAGTAAATTATAACTGTGGTTTTGCCGTTCCACGGTGAAAAATCTCTGTTATCCTGCTTTTGGTATTTTTTGCCGTAAAGAAACACAGTAATAGTGTCTCCTGATTGTTCAGACACAAATATATCTGTTGAAAATAGTCTGGTGTAGGCCCGAGAAAAAGAACTGTGGTTTTGCAGTTTCACTGTGAAAAATCTCTATTATCCAGCTTTTGGTATTTTTTCCGTAAAGAAAACAGTAATAGTGTCTCCTGATTGTTCAGACACCAATATATCTGTTTAAAATAGTCTGGTGTAGGCCCGAGAAATAGAACTGTGGTTTTGCAGTTCCACGGTAAAAAATCTCTATTATCCAGCTTTTGGTATTTTTTCCATAAAGAAAAACAGTAATAGTGTCTCCTGATTGTTCAGAAGACACAAATATATCTGTTTAAAAGAGTCTGGTATACACCAGTAAATTATAACTGTGGTTTTGCCGTTCCACGGGGAAAAATCTCTATTATCCAGCTTTTGGTATTTTTTCCGTAAAGAAAAACAGTAATAGTGTCTCCTGATTATTCAGACACCAATATATCTGTTTAAAATAGTCTGGTGTAGACCCGAGAAGATAGAACTGTGGTTTTGCAGTTCCACGGGTCAAATCTCTGTATTATCCTGCTTTTGGCATTTTTTGGGGTAAAGAAAAACAGTAATAGTGTCTCCTGATTGTTCAGACACAAATATATCTGTTGAAAATAGTCTGGTGTAGGCCCGAGAAATAGAATTGTGGTTTTGCAGTTCCACGGGTCAAATCTCTGTATTATCTTGCTTTTGGCATTTTTTGCCGTAAAGAAAAACAGTAATAGTGTCTCCTGATTGTTCAGACACAAATATATCTGTTTAAAGGAGTCTGGTATACACCAGTAAATTATAACTGTGGTTTTTCCGTTCCACGGTAAAAAATCTCTATTATCCTGCTTTTGGCATTTTTTTCCGTAAAAAAAAAAAAAATGATAGTGTCTCCCTGATTGTTCAGACACAAATATATTTGTTGAAAATAGTCTGGTGTAGGCCAGAGAAATAGAAGTGTGGTTTTGCAGTTCCATGGTTCAAACCTCTGTATTATCCACTTTTGGGCCATTTTTACCTAAAAAAACCCAGTTTGAGTGTGTTGCTCACTGTTCAGCCGCAAATATATCTATTTAAAATTGTCTGGTATACCCCAGTAAACAATAACTGTGGTTTTGCCATTCCAGGGTAAAAAATCTCTATTATTCAGCTTTTGGTATTTTTTCCGTAAAGAAAAACAGTAATAGTTTCTCCCTGATTGTCCAGATTGTTTAAAAGAGTCGGGTGTAGGCAAGAGAAATAGAACTGTGGTTTTCCTCTTCCACGGTTCTAATCTTCTTTTTATTACCCTTATTCCATTGATAGTGCGAGTGTAAGCTATTTTACTTCCTTTACAATGGGCAAGGCGCGTGGCAAGGGACGTGGAACTGGACATTCTGGTGATGGTGCGTGCAGAGGACGGGGCCGTGGCCAAGGTGAAAATGTGCCACAACCAACAGCCACATCTTCTCGCTCCCACTTCTTGACCGAATTACCAGGGAAGCACAGAACAACACCATTATTGCGAACTGATCAGTGTGAACAGGTTATTAATTGGATAGTAGATAATACTTCCAGTTACCTGGGCACCACCACCTCCGGTCTGTCTTCCACACGGTCAAATCTTAGTAGCCGTGAGTCTCGACCGCATACTCCTCCTCACCCTGATGCTCCTTCCTCCCACCATGCCGAGTGTCATCAGACAGCAACTGATCCCACACTTGGACACTCTGAAGAGCTGTTCACTGGTCCATTTCCAGATTTGTGCCCCTCGCCTGCTCAGCTTGAAGTGGTGGAAGAGGAGATCCCATGTAGCGATGCCCAAATATTTGAACAGCCATAGCCACAGGAAGTCGACGCTGGCAATTTGTCACAAGAGGTGGACGATGACGAGACAATTGCCAGGAAGTGAGGAGGAAGATCGTGGTGCGCAAGTGGAAGAGGAGGAGGTGGTGAATGATCTAGTAACTGACCCAACGTGGCAGGAGGACATGCAGAGCGAGGCCAGCAGCACAAAGGGTGAGGGAGGCAGAGTGCCCCAACAGGCAGGAAGAAGCAGTGTGGTGGCCGCACACAGAAGGCAGGCAACAGTTCCCCGTAACACCAACACAAGGGATGTTGCCAGTACAACCTGTAGGTCTTCCATAGTCTGGAATTTTTTTAAAGACTCTGCTGATAACCCCAAAAAGGCCATTTGTACCACCTGCCTTGCCAGCATCAGCAGGGGTGACAAAACCACCAGCCTGACCACCACCAGCATGATCAGGCACATGGCAGCAAAGCACCCGACTTTGTGGAGTGAACCTCAGGGTCCACGACCAGTGTCAGCGGGTGTCACCACTGCTTCTTCCGTTGTTGTGCGTGCAATAGAACCCCCTGTTGTGTGTGAAAGGCAATCCCCTGTCCATACTGCATGCAAAGATGCCCCCTCCTCTCAGTCTTCACTTGTTATGGCAGTTTCTAAAAGAAACAGCATCAACGTCGACGTCCCACCGCAGCGTTCAATTGTCCATATCCCAGACCTTTGAACGAAAGCGGAAATTCGCAGCCAACGCCCCACAGGCCACAGTCCTAAGTTCGCACATTTCACAACTGCTTGCGTTGGAAATGCTGCCTTTTAGGCTCGTGGAGATGGAATCCTTCCGCAACCTTATGGGGGTGGCCGTCCCTGGAAGCACTGCTGTACTGCCTCCGCCAAGCGGCAACAGGCTGTGCTGAAACTCATAAGTAGTGTTGAGCCACCCCCGTAGTGTTCGAGTTCGGTTCGGTTCGTCGAACACCCGTGTGTTCGTCGAACTGTTCGTCGAACACCTTCGAACACCGTTAAAACCAATGGCAGGCAAACAAAAACACATAGAAACACATAGAAAACACCTTCAAAGGTGTCCAAAAGCTGACAAACTGCTCAGAAGACATAACTAACACATGGAAAAGTGACAAGTACATATACTCATGCGAAAATAAAAGAGGTGGAGGAGTAAAAGGAGGGGGAGACACAGATATAGGCATGTCATGCCCTTCTAAAATCCAAAAAGTGAGAAGCCGACACGGCCAGTCCGCTCCTGCCCGTGCCACCTCCGTGTCGCCGGGTTTGTGCCAGAGCCGCGGTGAACCCTGATGGCCAGCCCCCCTCTCCCAATACTGGTGCCTGTCCGCTGGTGGGTCGAGCGAGCCCCCCTGTGGTGGAGGCAGCTCTAAGCTTTTTAATTTAAATTGTCTCTCTAATTTGAATGAATACACTTTAAATCCATTTACAAGGATCTATTGGAGGGCAAGTCTCATGCCAGCAGCCGCGTAATTCCAGCTCCAGTAGCGTCCACTAAAGCTGCTGCAGTTAAAAAGCTTTTATAAGGATCGAGCTCGGCTGTCCACCGCAAGGCATCCTACTGCCAGTCCCAGCCCCTATGCCTTGGGGTGCCTCTTGATGCTCTTCACTGAGTATCCCGTGGTCCCGAAGCATTTCCTTTGAAAAAATGAAGTGTCCAAACTACAGGTGGTGTAGCTTGCTTAACAGCCGGGATAATCCGCTGACTAGCAGACCCTGCTACTAGGCACAAAGTATTTCCTGGGCTAGATGCAGTTAAAAATTTGTAATTAGATACTCTCGTTGGATGCACGCCATATATGATTCTCTTAAAAAGCTTGGGGTAGGGGTCTAGGGGACCCTTTTATAGCCAAAATCACGGCCCTGTATCGCAATACGTCACCTAGGCTGAAGATAAATGGAACTGTAGCACCCTGAGGGCTCGGTTGCTACAGAGGTATTGCACCTCACCCAGAGGTGTGATATCTCACTCTCAGGTAAGGATGTAGTGTGGATCAGGACCCGACACCTGCATGCATTACACCACATTGCCGTGGGGCAGGGCGACCAATATGCCCCTGAGATGGGCACGACAGTCCCTGTCCCTGGCTGGAGTGGGGGGAGGGAACACTGAGGAAGGGGAACCCTGTAGTGCAGGAGCAGGGAGGAAGCAGTTCCTGGGTGCATTGAGAAGGGAGTATAAAAGGTGGGCACCATCTTAGTTCAGTGCAGAGAAGTCTGAGCAGAAGTGGCAGGGAGCAGGGGCTCTGCATGAGCTCTGCTCCGGAGGCGGGCCTAGTAACAGAGGCCCAGGCCTGGAAGAGGGAGAAGGAAGGAAGAGGAGTGGAGAAGGCTCCAGGAACGAGGAACGAAGGGATCTCAGGGGTGCGGACGGGCGAGTCGCCACCGCACGCCAGAATCCACCTGCGTGGAGGGGTCAGGCCAAAGGGGGAGACCGGTCCCCGAAACTAGTGTAGGCAGGAAACGACCCTCAGCTAGAAACAGGAGGCTGTGACATTTTATGTGGCGCAGCCCCTCGCTACACCCGCTAGGAAGGCACCACATAGGGTCAGGGAAACTGGCGCCAAGTTTACCAAGAGGAGGCCCGAGGCAGCCGGACAGAAGGGTTGGTAAGAAAGGCCAGACAAAGGACACACAAAGGGGGTCCTGTGAAGCGCTCCAAAGTTATCTGGGAGTTGTCTGAGCCCCTCACCTGGTGAGCACAGTATGACGTGGGCAGCCGTTACCTGCAGACGTGGTCTGGATAATAAGAACTGTGAGTAAAGGCCCTGGACTGCATCACTGACTCCGTGTCATTACTGCTGCTGCCCTGCACCATCACCCCCATCCTCCGCATACACTGCCCTGAGGCTATACTCCTCCCGTGGGGAGTTATGCTACGCTCTGCTGCACCCACAACACCAGCCTCAGCGGTCTGCCCTGGAGCGGCGGTTCACTCTGACCGCAATCCACGGGTGGCGTAGTCGGACATTTAAACATCAAAACCACATAAATAGTTCCGCCACTGGTTTGACCGCCCTGAGCCACGGAACCGGGTTGCCGCCACGGAGACTACAACCACCAGCATCCACCAAAAAGGGTCCGGCTCCGGGTGTCCCAAGGCCCAGGGGGCGCGTCAGAACATTTTCATCACCTTTCACAATCACCAATGGGACAAGGCAGGGATGTTCTCTGTCCCGTCTCTTATACATCCTAGTGACGGAGCACCTGCTCTCATCAATTCGCCATAACCCCAATATTAGGTGGATTGAGGTGGGAGGCACCGAGTACAAGTGCTCTCTATTTGCTGATGATGTCCTAGTATATATCACTCAATCACATATATCCATCCATGCTGTTATGGCTGAAATAGATCACTTTGTTACATGGTCAAATTTTAAAATCAATGCAGCGAAGTCTGAGGCCCTCGATGTCTCCCTCCCCAAATCCATATAGGATTCCATCCAGTCCAACTTTCCCTTTGCCTGGCCCTCACAGGGTATCAAATACTTAGGAATTCCTATTCATAGAGACCTCTCCCATCTATGTTATCTTAATTTTGGGCCCTTTATTGAACAACTCCATACAGACCACGGTTGGCAAGTTAGAACTGTAAGATTCACTACGTGAACCACTGGTGTTTTGTGGAAAAGCACATGTACACTGTGTTCCAAATTATTATGCAAAAAGTGTTTAGGAGTGATAAGGGAAGAATTTGTTTGTTTGTCAGTTAAACTCATTGATGGTGATGTGTGTCAGGGCTCTTTATATCACTGTAAGCAATTGCAGACACCAGTGCTAATTAGTTTGGCAGGTGTGTCCAATGAAAGGCAAGACTACTTAAGAAGGCTCTCTCACATTATTCAGCAGCCTACATTTTCTGCCAAAATGGGAAAGAAAAAGGATGTGTCGGCTGCTGAGAAGCAACAAATTGTGGAGTGTTTAGGTCAAGGCATGACTACAATCAACATTGTGCGATGATCAGGATGAAGTGTCTTGGCAATCAAGAAGTATGTAGCTGATTCACAGTACACACGTGTGCGTGCTGATAAGGGCAAATTGAGGACTCTTTCCTACAGGCAATTACGTCAGGTTGAAAGAGCAGCGGCAAAAAAGCCTTGTCATAGCAGCAGACAAGTTTTTGAAGCTGCTGGTGCCTCCAACGTCCCCCGAACAACAAGATGCAGGGTCCTTCAGAGGTTTGCAGCTGTGCATACGCCATCCTGTCGACCTCCTCTATCCACTTCACACAAGCAGAAACGGCTCCAGTGGGCCAAACATTACATGAAGACTGATTTCAAAACTGTTTTGTTCACGGATGAGTGCCATGCAGCGCTCGATGGTCCAGATGGATGGAGTGGAGGATGGCTGGTTGATGGACACCCTACGCAAACACGGCTACAGCGCCAACAAGGAGGAGGTGGAGTAATGTTTTGGGCTGGAATCATGGGGAGAGAGATTGTCGGCCCCTTTAGGATCCCTGAAGGCGCTAAAGATGAACTCCATAATGTATGTGGATTTTCTCAAACAGCACTTCCTGCCATGGTTCAAGAAGAAGAACCGTGTATTTCACAGCAAGATCATTTTTCTGCATGATAATGCACCATCTCATGCTGCACATAAAACATCTGCATCTCTGGCTGATATGGGCATAAAAGGGGACAAACTTATGGTGTGACCCCCATGCTCCCCTGACCTCTACCCCATTCAGAACCTTTGGAGCATCATTAAAAGGAGTGTCTATGATGGCGGGAGGCAGTTCACATCTAAGCAACAGCTCTGGGAGGGTATTCTGTCCTCATGCAAAACAATTGAAGCAGAAACCATCCAAAACCTGACAAATTCAATGGACGAGAGAGTTCAGAAGCTCCTTTCGAACAAGGGGTCCTATGTGAAAATGTAACATCACCTAGAATAAAGTTTTGAGTTGAAAACTGTTTGATTTCAGTTTCTAACAACCTGCTAATGCTTATAATTTCAAAAATGACCATTTTTTTGGTCTTTATTAAAATGAAAAGGTTGATCGAAAAGTTTGGGGGATCTAAGAGTGTGGCAACCCAGTAGTCATGATTACTTCGAATTCTGACAATATGAGGGTCATGCTGCAGGTAGTGCAGCAAGAAGGCACTTATGTGTCTTGCGCATCTCGGAGCCCCAAAATTATTTTCCGGGCTAGATGCAGCTAAAAATTATTTTTAATTTTAAATCTGGTGGAGCTTATTATAGATGGCCTAATAGGATCAGTGCTGCACACTGCTACAAAGCCCAAATTATTTTCCAGTCAAGATACAGATAAACATTATTAGTAATTTGAAAGCTTAAAACGGTTGGTAGGGTGATTTTAAACAATCATCAAGCTTTTACTCTCCCCAGGATGACACAGGGGTAGAAAAGTCGTTTCGGATCCATGATTTGTTCATCTTTATGAACGTGAGTCTGTCTACATTATCAGTGGAGAGCCGCGTGCGCTTATCTGTCAGCACACCACCAGCAGCGCTGAACACACGTTCAGACAGAACGCTGGCTGCGGGGCATGACAAGATCTCCAAGGCGTAAGTGGCTAGCTCCGGCCATTTATCCAGATTGGAAGCCCAAAAAGAGCAAGGGTCCAGTGACACAGTCGTGGCTTCAATGTTTACTTGGAGATACTCCTGTACCATCGTCTCTAGGCGTTGACTATGTGTCAGACTTCTTGTCTCCTGTGGCCTTGCAAAGGATGGGCTAAAAAAGTGGTGAAATGATTCCGCAAAATTGATGTTACCACCAGATACTGTGGTTCTGTTATGGTTTGAGTGCTGAACACTTGACGGTCCCACGGTTGGCAAGTTGGAACTGTGAGATTCACTATGTGCACCACTGGTATTTTGTGGAAAAGCACATGTAAGATTCTGCAACAGTCTCTGCTGATACTCCTGCATGCGTGCATCCCTTTCTATGGCAGGAATAATTTCTGCAAATTTACTTTTGTACCGGGGATCTAACAGTGTGGCAACCCAGTAGTCAGGATTATTTCTAATTCTCACAATTCGAGGGTCATGTTGCAGGTAGTGCAGCAAGAAGGCACTCATGTGTGTTGCGCATCCAGGAGCACCAAGTCCCTGTTGTGTTGGTGGCGAGGTAACAATCATGCTTCCTTCCTCTGTCCTCTCCCCCCAACCTCGCACAACAGAAATGTGATCAAGGTCTCCCTCATCTGATGAGTCTTCCATCAGTTCGTCCTCCACTTCTTCCTGGGCTCCTGCACCTTCCTCACTAGTTTGGCTGCTACCATGCGCCCTGGTAAAACCATCTCCCCCACCCTCACATGCCTGCTGCCTTGGTGCTGCCGACCGTCTGGACCTTGCAGATGTTAGCCCTTCCGCATACAACTCCTCCTTCTCTACTTCCTCCACCTCCTCTTGTGCCACCACCTGACTCCGAATTCTGTTTAACATGTGCTCCAGCATGTAAATCACCGGAATAGTCATGCTGATAATGGCATCGTCAGCACTAAACATCTTCGTCGCCATTTCAAAACTGTGCAGAAGGGTGCATAGGTCCCTGATCTGAGACCACTCCTCCAGCGTGATTTGCCCCACCTCTGAATCTCATTGGCCCAGGCTATACGTCAGAACGTATTGCACCAGGGCTTGTCGGTGCTGCCACAGTCGCTGCAACATGTGCAGAGTTGAATTCCACCGGGTAGGCACATCGCATTTTAGCCGGTGAAGTGGCAGGCCCAACGACTTCTGTAGAGATGTAAGTCGCTGAGCTGCGGGATGCGAACGGCGGAAGTGAGCACACAGCGACCGTGCCCTCTGCAGAAGGCCATCTAGTCTGGGATAGTGGGCTAAAAATTGCTGGACAACCAGGTTCAACACGTGAGCCATACAAGGCACGTGTGTGACATTGCCCCGGCGAAGGGCCGCACCCAGGTTTGCAGCATTGTCGCACACGGCCTTCCCTGGTTTCAGGTCCAGTGGAGACAACCATTCATGAAATTGGTTCTCCAGAGCTGACCACAACTCCTCAGCTGTGTGACTCACATTTCCCAGACATTTCAATGTAAAAACCGCCTGATGACGTTGAGCCCTACTGCCAGCATAGTAAGGAGGTGTGCAGGATCCCTTCTGCGCAGTTAGAAAGCTTGTGGCATGACCAGACAGGCTTTGGGTGCAGGTGGAAGACCGAGAGGAGGTTGAGGAGGCAGAAGCAGTGGAGGAACTTTGACATAAAGAGGATTGACGCACAACTCGTGGGGACGGCAAGACTTGGACAGCAGCCCCTTGTCCTGCTGTCACCATAGTTACCCAGTGCCCAGTCAGCGACATGTAACGCCCCTGTCCATGCCTACTCATCCAAGTGTCTGTGGTGAAATGCACCCTGTCACACACAGAGTTTCTCAAAGAAGCGGTGATGTTGTGTGCGACATGCTGGTGGAGCGCAGGCACACCTTTCTTTGAGAAGTAGTGCCGACTGGGCATCTGGTACTGGGGCACTGCGACGGACATAAGGTCTCGAAAATCCTCTGTGTCCACCAGGCGGAAAGGCAGCATTTCTGTAGCCAAGAGCTTGCAGATGGTGAAATTCAACCTCTTAGCTTTCTCATGGCTAGGAGGAAATGGTCTTTTACTTGTCCACATCTGAGGGACCGAGGGCTGGCTATTGTGCTTAGACGGGGTTGATAAGGGTGTCCCCGGCAAACTGCCGGTCTGTGAGGAAGATGCAGGCGGACATGTTAGGTTGCCTTGATCCAAAGGTGGTGCTATCGATGTCGGACAGCGCTCAACACCAGCTGCTGTTACCACCTCCAAAGAAAATGATGACCTGCCAATCACGCTGGCTGTTGCGGGTAAAGAGGTGGCAGGTCTGCGCCCCAAAACAGGTGTGACTGCTGTCCCCCCAGTCACAGAGGATGAAGAGGCCGCGGATGCACAAGATATGGCAGACGGTGGTTGGCCCGGCCGGCTAGGCCGCATTGTAGCACACTGAGCTTCCCACTGCAACTTATGCTTCATGTCCATGTGCCGGTTCATGCATGAAGTACTCAAACTATGTATTTTTTGGCCTCTACTTAGCTTTTGCTGACAAATGTTACAGATAACACGAGTTGGGTCATCTTTATCGATCTGAAAAAATGCCCAGGCTATGCAAGGCTTAGCACCCATGCGACCTGA
Source organism: Phyllobates terribilis (assembly GCF_046119375.1). Taxonomy (NCBI): domain Eukaryota; kingdom Metazoa; phylum Chordata; class Amphibia; order Anura; family Dendrobatidae; genus Phyllobates; species Phyllobates terribilis. The sequence goes on along the minus strand of NW_027362762.1, from coordinate 533,326,596 downwards.
AGAGCCACCACGACTTGTGGTGAGAGGCAGAGTTGTGTTTGAGGATGCAGTTGTTGACGTGCTTCCAGTACTACGTCTCTGTCCAGGAAGGCGCAACCTGACCTCGTCGTCACTAGCATCTTCCTCCACCTCCTCTGCTGACCTCATCTCTTGGCTGACTGTGGGTTGACAGTAAGTGGGATCTCCAACCTCATCATCATCACCCTGTGTGTTATCACACCCGTCGTCCTCAGAGCCAACCTGTTCCTGCCCTGACAAAAAACTAAAGTTGTCGCTCCAATCAGGTATTTGAGTCTTATCATCGTCTTCCTCATTGTCTCCACCAACAGGAGTTACAGTTTGGGAATGAGGGTCTACATTATGGTCAGAACCTTCTGCGTCTGGTCCTGGATCCGACTCATAAAGATTCTGGGCATCAGTGCAGATCATTTCCTCGTCTGGATTCACAGAAGCGCTGGAGTCGACCTCTGATTCCCAGGCAATAGTATGAGTAAACAGCTCTGCAGACTCAACCATCTGTTCTACCTCATACTCAGACGGGCAGCTGGAGATTTGGGAGCTGTGAGGAAGCAAGTGCGATTTGGGTGACACCTTTGAGGACTGGAGTATTTGTGATGTTGAAGTTGATGTGGAGGAGAGCCCACTTAAAGGAGCACTTGATATCCGTTGAAGCACCTGCTGTTTTTGTGCCTCATCTGGAATTTGTAGCGATTGGCGTGGCCGTAAGAAAGGGATCTTATCACATTGTCCGCTAAAAGAAGTAGACATTTTAGTTTGGCTGGAAGATGGTCTTTCTTCTGCAGATGTTACTGTTGCTTTAACACCTACCCCACGGACACAACCTTTTTTCCCCTTCCCAACACGCCTATTCCCCTTTCCACCAGCAGCAGGCCTTTTTCCACTCATTTTGGTGGTTAACTAATTCACAACTCTGGAGTTGTTTGCACAAAAAAACAATGGATGGTAACCGAGCAGAGCTGAGTGGCCAAACTGTGGTATTAGGCCAAAACTATTGGCTGGGTTAGATGCAGAAAAAAATATATTCAGTTTGCAACCTGATGGAGGTCAGTATAGATGGACTAATAGAGAAAGTCCGACACACTGCTACAAGGCCAAATATTTTTTCAGAGGTAGATGCAGAAAAAAATTATATTCAATTTGCAACCTGATGGAGGTCTGTATAGATGGATTAATAGAACAAGACCCACACACAGCTAGAAGCCCAATATTTTTTCAGAGGTAGATGCAGAAAAAAATATATTCAGTTTGCAACCTGATGGAGGTCAGTATAGATGGACTAATACAACAAGTCCCACACACAGCTAGAAGCCCAATATTTTTTCAGAGGTAGATGCAGAAAAAAATATATTCAGTTTGCAACCTGATGGAGGTCAGTATAGATGGACTAATACAACAAGTCCCACACACAGCTAGAAGCCCAAATATTTTTTCAGAGGTACTGTAGATGCAGATAAAAATTATTTTTAATTTGCAACCTGATGGAGGTCAGTATAGATGGACTAATACAACAAGTCCCACACACAGCTAGAAGCCCAAATATTTTTTCAGAGGTACTGTAGATGCAGATAAAAATTATTTTTAATTTGCAACCTGATGGAGGTCAGTATAGATGGACTAATAGAGAAAGTCCGACACACTGCTACAAGGCCAAATATTTTTTCAGAGGTAGATGCAGAAAAAAATTATATTCAGTTTGCAACCTGATGGAGGTCTGTATAGATGGATTAATAGAACAAGACCCACACACAGCTAGAAGCCCAATATTTTTTCAGAGGTAGATGCAGAAAAAAATATATTCAGTTTGCAACCTGATGGAGGTCAGTATAGATGGACTAATACAACAAGTCCCACACACAGCTAGAAGCCCAATATTTTTTCAGAGGTAGATGCAGAAAAAAATATATTCAGTTTGCAACCTGATGGAGGTCAGTATAGATGAACTAATACAACAAGTCCCACACACAGCTAGAAGCCCAAATATTTTTTCAGAGGTACTGTAGATGCAGATACAAATTATTTTTAATTTGCAACCTGATGGAGGTCAGTATAGATGGACTAATACAACAAGTCCCACACACAGCTAGAAGCCCAAATATTTTTTCAGAGGTACTGTAGATGCAGATAAAAATTATTTTTAATTTGCAACCTGATTGAGGTCAGTATAGATGGACTAATAGAGAAAGTCCGACACACTGCTAGAAGGCCAAATATTTTTTCAGAGCTAGATGCAGAAAAAAATTATATTCAGTTTGCAACCTGATGGAGGTCAGTATAGATGGATTAATAGAACAAGACCCACACACAGCTAGAAGCCCAATATTTTTTCAGAGGTAGATGCAGAAAAAAATATATTCAGTTTGCAACCTGATGGAGGTCAGTATAGATGGACTAATACAACAAGTCCCACACACTGCTAGAAGCCCAAATATTTTTTCAGAGGTACTGTAGATGCAGATACAAATTATTTTTAATTTGCAACCTGATGGAGGTCAGTATAGATGGACTAATAGAGAAAGTCCGACACACTGCTAGAAGGCCAAATATTTTTTCAGAGCTAGATGCAGAAAAAAATTATATTCAGTTTGCAACCTGATGGAGGTCAGTATAGATGGATTAATAGAACAAGACCCACACACAGCTAGAAGCCCAAATATTTTTTCAGAGGTAGATGCAGAAAAAAATATATTCAGTTTGCAACCTGATGGAGGTCAGTATAGATGGACTAATACAACAAGTCCCACACACAGCTAGAAGCCCAAATATTTTTTCAGAGGTACTGTAGATGCAGATACAAATTATTTTTAATTTGCAACCTGATGGAGGTCAGTATAGATGGACTAATAGAGAAAGTCCGACACACTGCTAGAAGGCCAAATATTTTTTCAGAGCTAGATGCAGAAAAAAATTATATTCAGTTTGCAACCTGATGGAGGTCAGTATAGATGGATTAATAGAACAAGACCCACACACAGCTAGAAGCCCAAATATTTTTTCAGAGGTAGATGCAGAAAAAAATATATTCAGTTTGCAACCTGATGGAGGTCAGTATAGATGGACTAATACAACAAGTCCCACACACAGCTAGAAGCCCAAATATTTTTTCAGAGGTACTGTAGATGCAGATAAAAATTAGTTTTAATTTGCAACCTGATGGAGGTCAGTATAGCTGGACTAATAGAATGATGCTATGCCCAAAAGATTTTACTTCACTAGGTGCAGTAAAAAAATTGGTATTCTATACACAGGTGGTATATCTTGCAGCACAGATAGGCTACTCCACTGACTAACACACTCTGCAATAGGCCAAAAAGGATTAGCTTTGCTAGATTCAGCCAAATGCTGTGAAAAAAACTTGCACAGCACTGGCACAGACCTGCCTGGCAAAAACTGATAGGAACTGATGTAACCTAGTCCTGAAAAGGACTCCAATTACAATTAGTCTTTACTCCCACAACCTATCTATTTAAGAGCACAGACCTCCCTGATAAAAGTCGTAGGAAATGCTGTAACCTAGTCCTTAAAAGGACTGCAATCACAACTATTCCCTACTCCCAAGCTATCTGTATATTTGTGCGAAAATTGGCTTGAAATTAACAAGGTATAGCGCACACAGCAACAGCGGTGCCGTCTAACACGCAGCTGCAGCAGTGAGAAAATGGTGGCGACGGGGAAAATGGCTTGGTCTTATAGGGCAAGGACATGTGACATACACTGCCAATGACACATGCCCTTGCTTGTGTGAAAAAAAGCACTTCGCTCCGTGTGTGCGCTGCTGATAGGCTGACAGATTGCACCTCCCCACTGCAAATGCGGGAAAGAGAAAAAAAAATGGAGATCTTCATTGTTCCTGCAGAGATCCATCCCCTGCCCCTCCCCCCACCCCGCTGTACACTCAAACTGCGTATTAACATTAATTTTCATCATTACTGAGAAAAAATCCAGTTATGATTTTGGTGCACGAACAGTTATCGAACATAACCTCGAACAGCCGAATTTTTAGCAAATTGTTCGTGTTCGCCGAACGGCTCGAACACCGCCCAAAACAGCTCGAATTTGAGATTGGCGAACAGTTCGAGTAGAACAACGCTCCTCTCTACTCATAAGCTTAGGTGATAAACCTCACACTGCTTGTGAGTTGTGGACAGATGTGAAAGAGCAGGCAGATCTGTGGCTGAGACCGCTGAACCTACATCCAGGCATGGTCGTGTGTGACAATAGCCGTAACCTGGTGGCGGCTCTGAGGCGAGGCGAGATCACACACGTACCATACCTAAGACAAGAGAAACTGGAAGGTACATATGTAAAAATGCGCACACCTCAATATATATTAAGTAAAAAAATACAAGCTTTATTATGCACTTTTAAAAACACTAAAACACAACACACATGATTATCAACACCAAAATACCACAATGCATGATTGGCCGCATACAGGATATAGATGTAGTAAATAATTTAAATTCATATAATAATCATATACAATTGATTGCGAGGAAAATATATAAAAATTCACAATAATAATAAATATCCTCTATCCTCAATGCCAGTATTCAGTTCAGAGCTTCACATTTCATATCACAGTACTCCCATAATACTCAATATAAACTGTAAAAAAATTGTTTTTGCAAGCCCTCATTATATATCAGCCCAAACCGTGGACCCCTTGCATATAGCAATTGTATGAATCTGTGTCCCCTAAGCATAGTACAAATAAACAATACCATAATCAAATCAAATTGTGTATATGGACTTTTCAAAAGCTTTTGATACGTTTCCACACAAAAGGTTGATACATAAAATGAGAACAATGGGGATAGGGGAAAATATATGTATGTGGGTTAAGAATTGGCTCAGTGATAGGAAACAAAGGGTGGTTATTAATGGAAAACACTCAGACTGGGTCTCAGTTAACAGTGGGGTACCACAGGGGTCAGTATTGGGCCCCCTTCTTTTTAACATATTTATTAATGACCTTGTAGGGGGCATACAGAGTAATATTTCAATATTTGCAGATGACACTAAACTCTGCAGGGTAATCAATACAGAGGAGGACAATTTTATATTACAGGAGGATCTATGTAAACTAGAAGCTTGGGCTGATAAATGGCAAATGAGCTTTAATGTGGATAAATGTAAGGTAATGCACTTGGGCAGAGGAAATAAAATGTATAATTATATGCTTAATTGTAAAACAATGGGCAAAACTGTAACTGAAAAAGACCTGACTTTATTGGTGGACGACAAGCTCACGTTTAGTGGCCAGTGTCAGGCTGCTGCTGCAAAGGCAAATAAAATAATGGGATGCATTAAAAGAGGCATAGATACTCATGAGGAGAACATAATTTTACCTCTATACAAGTCATTAGTGCGACCACACTTAGAATACTGTGTACAGTTTTGGTCTCCGGTGTATAAGAAAGACATAGCTGAACTAGAGAGGGTGCAGAGAAGAGCGACCAAGGTTATTAGATGACTGGGGGGTCTGCAATACCAAGACAGGTTATTACACTTGGGGTTATTTAGTGTGGAAAAAAGAAGGCTTAGGGGTGATCTTATTACTATGTACAAGTATATGAGGGGACAGTACAAAGACCTTTCAACTGATCTTTTTACTCTGAGGCCAGAGACGGGGACAAGGGGGCATCTTCTACGTCTGGAGGAAAGAAGGTTTAATCATAATCACAGTCGGGGATTCTTTACTGTAAGAGCAGTGAGACTATGGAACTCTCTGCCGCATCATGTTGTAATGAGTGATTCACTATTAAAATTTAAGAAGGGCATGGATGCCTTTCTTGAAAAGTATAATATTACAGGTTATATATACTAGATTCCTTGATCCAGGGAACTAGTTTGATTGTCGTATGGAGTCGGGAAGGAATTTTTTTCCCCAATGTGGAGCTTAGTGTTTGCCACATGTTTTTCTTTTGCCTTCCTCTGGATCAACATGTTAGGCTATGGGTTGAACTAGATGGACTTAGTCTTCCTTCAACCTTAAAAACTATGTTACTATGTTACTATGTTAAATGCATAACAATCAGAAAGCTGAGTCACACAAAACCATCAAAGTGCCCATGTGTCTGCATAAACAGCAAAAACCTATAATATGACACATGGACGATAATATATAAAATGTAACATTTATTATTAATATATTAAAAACAATGAAAAATACATAAATATAATAAGAAAAGGGAAGCAACACAAACAAAGGTCGCCGGGATTGACAGCTATAGTACATATAGGAATATTCACTAGTGAATCTAATTTAGTCACGTGCTGCAAATGTATAAAAGATCGGCACTGCAATTAGTCATGTAAGATTTCCATAAGATACAAAGTGTAAGTAGATAAACTCACAGTGCAAAACAGTCAATGATGCAGCAGAGTGTGTAGTAAAACAGAGTATAGAGTAAGTACAAATAACAGAGCTGTACTGACCCGTAAGACCTGAATCCAACGCGCGTTTCGCCTGGGCTTTAACGAGTGAATATTCCTATATGTACTATAGCTGTCAATCCCGGCGACCTTTGTTTGTGTTGCTTCCCTTTTCTTATTATATTTATGTATTTTTCATTGTTTTTAATATATTAATAATAAATGTTACATTTTATATATTATCGTCCATGTGTCATATTATAGGTTTTTATGTTAAATGCATATAAATAATTATATCACTGCCCAATAACCAGATAAAGGTCGATTGGTAAAACCAATCATTGTATATACATAGCCATATCACCACTTATGGATCATGTGTGGATCGATTGATAAGCCCCTCGCGTATCGATGTGTAACACAGCTTCATCAGGGAGGTTATATGTGAGCCACTAAATGCAGTAGTATATATAAGCCCATATAGTTAGAATAATTCGTTACCGGTGGTTGCACAAACATGTGGTATGCACAGGAGAGTCTTTTCAATAGGCATCATGACAGACGCCCAGGCATGCACATTCTATACAGGAAGTAACCTCACACTGAACCTGATCGTAACCAGGGGAACTGATTCCATAGCGTCGTATCTCCAAGGTACCATGCCTGGCTCATGTGCTTAACCTCGTGGTTCAGCGGTTTCTTAAATCGTACCCCTAGTTGCCAGATCTGCTCGTCAAAGTACGCCGCCTGTCAGCTCATCTTCGCAAGTCGGCTACAGCTTCCGCCGCCCTTGCTGTGTTGCAGCAGCGTTTGCAGCTTCCGTCACACCGACTGGTGTGTGATGTCCCCACACGTTGGAACTCTACCCTCCACATGTTGCAAAGGATTTGTGAGCAGAAGAGAGCAGTTGTGGAGTGCCAGCTGCAACAAGGCCGTTGATATTCAGGTCAGACTCCACACATAAGACCTCAGGAGTGGACCTGGATGTCTGACATATGTACCATCTTGACAAACTTTGAGGAGTCCACCAAGGTGAGTGGCGATAACGCGGACTAGCCCAGGGGGATGGGGACGACTCGGTACCCGGGCCTTTGCCTGGCCTTGGGGATGTCGCGGTGGCCCGTACCCTGGGGTCAGCTTTTAAAAGGGGATTGTTTGTTAATTTTCTGGAAGTTCGTGACACCACCTGTGGTTTCTGGTGAGAATCACCAGCGCTGCGGCAGTCCACTGAGGCCGGTGATAGGGCAGCTCGATGGTATAGCTCCCCACAGGTGGAGCTAGGCCTCAGGGCAGCATACGGAGGGGGGGATGCAGGACAGGCGAGACCCAGCCGGGTCAGAGCAAGAACGGGGACGGACATGGTAGTCACTTCAGTACCTTTTACTGGTGGTAGTTCAGGCACATCCCGGAGCACTGTAGGGTGAAGGGTGCATATCAGGATCCTCCCCAATGAGCGGGTGTAGGGCCTCCTGTTTCTTTCCTCTGCATAGTAAGTTTCTGACCTGCCTGAAGCTAGGCCTAACTTTATCTCTGTCCTGCACCGGCTAACGTTGTGGTAGGGCCTTCTCTTGGAGTGCATGCTCCCAGCTTACGGGGCCTATGTGTCTCCTGGCTCTGTTACGTATCAGCTCTTTGGTGAACCTGGGACCTGTAGTTCTCCAGGGATTCCAGTTATGCCTTACTGGGTCGTAGAGATCCCAGTAAGCTCGGACCCGGTGTCCAGTATAAGTTTTGGGGTGAGCTGGGTAAGCTCCTCTGCCCCCACTGCTACTGACTTTCCACTCGCCTTTGGCCACGCTCGGGCCCTCACTAGGCTACTCACACTAACGGCAGCTTGCTTCTCTTCACCGCTCTTATGGCGTCGGCACACCTTAAGCTCTAACTGAGCTCCTGAGTCTAGACTGGGCTTACCTCTGCAGACAGACTTCTGCAGGAACCGAACTGAGAACGCTGTCCCTCTCTGGCTGTGAGCAGGAACTCTGTTCTGGCTAGACTGAACTGCCTAGCTCCACCTTCCCTATTTATATCCCTAACGGGCTCCCTCTTCTGGTCTGAGGTGGAAGGTGGAGATGTGTGAATGTTTATGGGGGCCTCTTGTGGAGGATTCCAGTAATACACCCTTCTAGGATCTGTGGTACCAAGCACAGCTGGGTGCCACATTCCCCCCTAGCAAAGCTCAGCACTCCCGGGCTGAAGTACATTTTAAAACAACAATAGTAAACATTAACAATGCAATAACTCTTCCCTTTATGGGAGGCACATTTCTTAAATAATTGCATAATAACATAAACAGATACAAAGCGTCCTCAGAATTCAAGTCTCTTGTAGTGAGGTTCCCAGACAGGATGTCCATCTCACAGGGTAGAGTACTTGATAGTTTGAGGGACCTGTCCCAAACCCTCAAAGTAGGCCCTGGGGTGGCTGCAGGGCATGAAGATCCCGAGTTGGACCTCCAGTAGAGCCACTCCAGACAGGTTTTACTTCTGAGGTCACCTAAAAGGGGCACTCCAGGGAGCGCAATTATATACAATGAATACTTTTTGGGCTGCACACAGTCCTCAGCCACGGAGTTCTTAGATAAATAAAGAAGTCATTAGGCAAAGTGTCCATATAACTTGAACTGTTCAGTAATAAAGCAAAGCACAAAATAATATACATATGCGTGAAAACACACAGAAATACATTTTAATACCCCAGGGGTAACTATCTACACTTTTCAGAGTTTAGCTATCTTACTGATTATACCTGACAGGGGGTTGACCTTTAGTACTGCGCATGGATCGGCGTGTTACTGGAATGCGTGAGGCACTAATAGGTGCTCTACCTCCCAATGTGTCAGTACTAGGTGTGGAGGGGCTACAAGGCTGCATTGACCTCTCTACTGGACTGACAAGTTCACCATTGGCTGGGCCTTCTTGCTCTTCTCCAACCGGGGATCCTTCGTCTGGGGATTCTTCTTGAGCTGGCTCTTCTTCAGCACTTACAGGCTCTTCTTGCTTTGGGTAGAAGGTGATTACAGGGATGATTACTGCTCCTCCTAGTTGGGGCCAATCTGCCGGGAAATCTCCTAAGTCAGTGTGTATTACTGCTTCTTTAGGCTCCTCCGGGATAACGAGAGGCACTTCCTCTTGGGGTTTTAGCAGATCTGGACACAACTTTAGGTGATCCCTGGATACTGTTGCAGTCGTCCTTCCTCCGTCTCTACTAATTATGCAGGTCTCTAGCTTTTTCCAGCCAAAGTGCCCCGCCTGATCGTGGTAGGCTTCCATCACCATTTGGATGTCTGTCTTGGGGACCACTATCTGCCATACCATCTCATGGGTTTTTGGATTGACGTACCTCCGGCACAGCTTCTCGCGGTAGATAAACAGCGGGCTTCTCTCGTTCCACAGCTGCTTTGCTTGCAGAGACTCTTCTTTTTCCAGGGAGGAACCTTCTTGGGTTATCAGCTCCTTGATGCGGCTGACAACCGGGTCACTGTCCTGGGTCTCTTTCCAACTGTGGTGAGGCAGGGGGTTTAACGTCTTTCCACGCTGCCTCCTAGAGGCTCGTTGCTCGTGGATCATCCCATTCCGGTGAAAGGCAGGTAGCTCAATCTATCCAGGTCATCCACTTCTTCTTCTGTGTCTGACTGGTGAGGCATCGGCATTGGCGTTCTTGCGGCCCGCCCGATATTTAATTGTGAATTGGTAATTTGACAGCTGAGCCATCTATCGTTGTTCCAGTGCTCCTAGCTTGGCTGTTTCAAGATGGGTCAAGGGGTTGTTATCAGTGAAGGCAGTGAACTTACTGGAGGCTAGGTAGTGCCTGAACCTTTCAGTGATGGCCCAGACCAAGGCCAGGAACTCCAACTTAAAGCTGCTATAGTTCTCTGGGTTCCTCTCAGTCAGGCGGAGCTTCCTGCTTGCATATGCGATCACTTTCTCTTGCCCATTTTGCTTCTGACTTAAGACAGCTCCCAGTCCTTCATTGCTGGCATCAGTATACAGCAGGAACGGTTGGCTGTAGTCAGGGTAGGCTAGGATCTCATCGCCTGTCAGGATCTCCTTCATCTCCTGAAATGACTCGGCTTGCTCCTTACCCCAGTGGAATGAGGGATTTCTGCCTTTGGGGGACTGTCCTACCAGGAGGTCTTGCAGAGGGGCTGCTTTCTTGGTGTAGTCTTTTACAAACCTCCGGTAGTATCCTACTAGTCCCAAGAACTGACGCACCTCTTTGAGGTTCTTCGGCTCCGGCCACTTCTGGATGGCAGTGACCTTCTAAGGGTTTGGTGCTACCCCGTCTGGACTGACAATGTGCCCCAGGTACTGTACCTTTCTCTTGAGCAGGTGGCACTTTGAGGGCTTCAACTTCATCCCGTACCGGGACAGTGACTCAAATACCTCTGCCAGGTGCTTCAGGTGGTCCTCGTACGTTTTGGAGTACACTATCACATCATCCAGGTATAGTAACACAGTCTCGAAGTTGCGGTGTCCCAGGCAACACTCCATCAATCTCTGGAACGTTCCAGGGGCATTGCAGAGTCCAAACGGCATACTGTTGAACTCGCAGAGTCCCATCGGGGTAGTGAAGGCCGTCTTCTCCCGATCCTCCTCAGCCGCAGCTACTTGCCAGTATCCACTAGTGAGGTCCCGGGTGGAAAAGTAATTTGCAGACTTTAAGGCAGCTAGGGACTCCTCTATGCGTGGTAAAGGGTATGCATCTTTATGTGTAATGCGATTTACTTGTCGGTAATCTACACACATTCTCATGCTCCTGTCCTTTTTCCTAACTAGCACTAGGGGAGTTGCCCAGGGACTACAACTATCCCTTACTGCACCCGCCTTTCTCATGTCGTGCAACATTTCCTTAGCCTTCCGGTAGTGTGCTGGTGGTATAGGCCTGTAACGTTCTTTGATGGGTGGATGGTCACCTGTGGGGATATGGTGTTGAACCCCCTTAATCCTCCCGAAGTCAAGTGGATGTTTACTGAACATCTGCGCGTATTCTTGAACCACCCGGTGTACACCCTGTTTCTGATGGGCAGGAGTGGTGTCTGTCCCAACATGGAGCTGTTGACACCAATCCTCCACCTGGGTTGCAGGGTCATCATCCTCCACTTCGTCTGGTGAGGTTAAGGACTCTGCCTTGTGAATGCATTTGTTATTTACAGCATGTAATTGGCAACAGTGGCATAACGTGGCAATCTGACCTCATCTTCCCCACAGTTGAGAAGACGGACGGGCACCCTCCCATTGCGTACATCTACCACTCCTCTGGCGGTTAAGAGCGTGGGTCTGTGCTCGGAGCAAAGGGGTTCTACTACCGCCTGGTAGCTCTGTCCTTTAAGACCTATAGCAGCTCTACACCAGATAAGCATTTCACTCATTGGGGGATCACAATGGGTATGGGGTCTGTTACCCGCACATTACCGATTTCACCATCTGTTAACCTTACTTGCTGTTGGTACATCAGGACTCAGATCTCCTTTTGCAGCGCCCTCCTCTGTCCTGGTCTGGCAGTGTCAGCTATCTGTTGGAGCAAGAACACAACTTCTCCCAAACAGTTACCAACAATGTTAGTGCCTAGTACCATATACAGATTGGTATCATCAGGATTAGTCTCTACTACAATTAGTCCCTGGTTATTCAGCTCCACTCTCCCCACCTTTCTGTCACATTCTTAACCCCGATTAGGTTAAGGGGGAGTCCATTTGAGGCATAAACAGAAAGATTTGGAGCTGGCAGCTTAGGTCGTCCATGGACCAGAACCTCTTGTAGAGGACGTCAGGCATTATGGTTACCTGAGATCCTGTGTCCAGCAGAGCGTGCGTCGGGATGCCGTCCAGCACAATGGACAGGAAAGGTCTTCCTCCGACGAACCTGTTGTACCAGTCTGAAGGGCCTGGCTGAGTTACTCCTGGGTGTCGGCCCCCGGCCCCAGGGTTTTCTCGTTTAAAGGACAATTCTGGGCGGTGCGTCCGGTCTTGCGGCAGCGGTAGCAGGTAGGGTCCTTCTGTGGACGACTCTGGTCACTGATCCTCGTAGAGGGTGGTGTTGTCCTCCTCCTCCTTCGCATCCAGGGGACATCCTCAGGGCTATTGGCTAACAGGATTTTCCCTCCTTCCTCGGGCTCCGTCCGCAGCTGCAGAGCACTCAGCACAGTGGTCAGGGTTTTGCTCAAAAGGCGCACTTCAGAGCGCAGACTGTCCAGCTCTCTAGGGGACGTTGCTGGAACCTTGGCTTCAGCAGCCACTGGGGAAAAGGTGGGTGTAGCAGGCACTGGGGTAGCCCCACCCTGGTAACATTGGATGGCATTTGTTTCCAGGGGCTGCAGTCCTTTTATAGCCATGTCCTTAAGATTGTCAAAGGTGGCATCAGGATGATCTAAGGACCACCAACGCACAGTCCTGCTCTCCTCTGGAGACCTCAGTCCCCGGACAAACTGTTCCTTCAGCATTTTGTTTTCATTTTCGATGCTGGTCAGACTAACCTGTTTCAAAGCCCGCAGGGCCCCTTGTAGACGCCAGGCATAGTCCCGAACATTGTCCTCCGGCTGTTTGGAACAGTTGTAGAACCTCATCCGGAGGTCCGCCTCAGTATGATCCTCAAAAACAGTCTGTAGCTTTTAAAGATTGCGGACACTGACTCCTGGTCTGCGGCTGATCATGTTTCCACTTCCCGTTCGGCAGCACCAGTCAGTTGTCCTAATACAACAGCGGCCCTCTGCTTGCCTGTCATAGAGTACATGTCCAAGATACCACATATCTTCCGTTTGAATCCAGACAGGGTATCTGGTTTGCCGTTGTACTGGGGGAGCCACTTTGCTCCAGGAATGTACGGTAGAGTTATGGGGATGACAGGAGTTGCAGGCGCTGCTGGTGGAGCGGCCGCCTCGGCCTGCCCGGCGTTGGGCGCGGGTTGAACATCAGGGCCGTTAACCGGTATTTCGGCGTCGTGCTGTTCCTCGGACATTCTGACGCCCCCCTAGCGAACCGTGGCCTACCTTATTTTCTTCCGGTAGGTCGCAGCTCCGCAGGTGACGGTCTTCTTCAGGACCTTGCGTCGCTTGCGTCCTGCGTCAGAGCGTTCAGCGACGCTCCTTCCAGGACCTGGCACTTCCTGGTTTGACGTCAAGGCGTGGGGCGTGTCCGGGGCTTCGCGTGCTTTTGCAGGTACGCCCCTCAGTTTCCCGCGGTTCTTCTTCTCGCTCGGCGGCCCAACAATGGCGACAATCTTCACCACAGTTTAACATACACAGTTTTTTAATTAAAGGCGCACAGTACCCGGTGGCAACGGGCATAACACTTCGTCGTTGCAGCGGGCACGCGATCCTGTTCGTGATGCCAGGAAAGATGACTAGCCCAGGGGGATGGGGACGACTCGGTACCCGGGCCTTTGCCTGGCCTTGGGGATGTCTCGGCGGTCGGCTCCCGGGCCCGTACCCTGGGGTCAGCTTTTAAAAGGGGATTGTTAATTTTATGGAAATTCGTGACGCCACCTGTGGTTTCTGGTGAGAATCACCAGCGCTGCGGCAGTCCACTGAGGCCGGTGATAGGGCAGCTCGATGGTATAGCTCCCACAGGTGGAGCTAGGCCTCAGGGCAGCGTACGGAGAGGGGGATGCAGGACAGGCGAGACCCAGCCGGGTCAGAGCAAGAACGGGGACGGACACGGTAGTCACTTCAGTACCTTTTACTGGTGGTAGTTCAGGCACATCCCGGAGCACTGTAGGGTGAAGGGTGCATATCAGGATCCTCCCCAATAAGCGGGTATAGGGCCTCCTGTTTCTTGCCTCTGCGTAGTAAGTTTCTGACCTGCCGGAAGCTAGGCCTAACTTTATCTCTGTTCTGCACCGGCTGACGTTGTGGTAGGGCCTTCTTTTGGAGTGCACGCTCCCAGCTTACGGTGTCCGGTATAAGTTTTGGGGTGAGCTGGGTAAGCTCCTCTGCCCCCACTGCTACTCACTTTCCACTCGCCTTCGGCCACGCTCGGGCCCTCACTAGACTACTCACACTAACGGCAGCTTGCCGCTCTTCACCGCTCTTATGGCGTCGGCACACCTTAAGCTCTAACTGAGCTCCTGAGTCTAGACTGGGCTTACCTCTGCAGACAGACTTCTGCAGGAACCGAACTGAGAACTCTGTCCCTCTCTGGCTGTGAGCAGGAACTCTGTTCTGGCTAGACTGAACTGCCTAGCTCCACCTTCCCTATTTATATCCCTAACGGGCTCCCTCTGCTGGTCTGAGGTGGAAGGTGGAGATGTGTGAATGTTTATGGGGGCCTCTTGTGGAGGATTCCAGTAATACACCCTTCTAGTATCTGTGGTACCAAGCGCAGCTGGGCGCCACAACGCCATCATTAGCGTCAGCATTCCACTTGTCTGTCTTTTGCAACGCTCTCTGCAGAGAATTAAAGAAGAGGCATTGCAGCCAGAGTATGATGAGATGGATCAAGAAGCTGTAGCGGTCGATTACACACAGCCCAGCCTCATCTCATCCCAACGTGCATTGGGGGACAATGAGGGAGAGGAGGAGGAGGAAGAACAGGAGCTTGTATCATGCGCTGTAGACGGTAGTACCTGTACAACTGTCATACCGTCGGTTCAGCGTGGGTGGCCTGAGGACATGGGGGAGGAGGAGGAGGAGAGCTTGGTCTGTTGTCATCTTGGTGAGGACACGGAAGTCTTGCCCGTTACCAGTCTGGCACGCATGGCTGACTTTATGTTACGCTGCCTTAACCGTGACCCTCGCGTTGTCAAAATGTTGAGTGACAGTGATTACTGGTTGGTGACACTTTTAGACCCCTGCTACAAGGAGAACTTTCACTCTCTTATTCCTGAGGTGGAGAGGTCTACAAAAATGGGGCAATACCAGAAGGCCCTTGCTGCAGAACTGTTAAAAAAATTCCCATCTGAACACGCTAGCGGCAAAGGTCACAGTTCGTTGCCCAACCAAGGCGTACATGCGAGAGAGACGCAACTCCAAACCAGTAGAGGCAGGGGAACACTGTCAATGTTCTGGGATAGTTTTCTCATACCCTCCCTTTGGACAGACCCCGAGGCGCTGGGTACTCTCACAAGGAGTGGAAAGTTTCAAAAGATGGTGAGGGAGTACCTTGCCGACCATACCAGCGTCCTCCGTGATTCCTCTGTGCCTTTTAATTATTGGGTATCCAAGCTGGACACTTGGAATGAACTCGCTCTGTACGCCTTGCAGGTCCTGGCCTGCCCTGCTGCTAGCGTGTCATCGGAGCTTGTTTTTAGTGGCGCTGGGTGAATTATAACTGATAAGCGCACTCGCCTGTCAACTGACAATGCTGACAAGCTGACCCTTATCAAAATGAACAAGGGCTGGATTGGGCCAGACTTCTCATCACCACCAAATGACAGCAGAGTAATATAAAGTCAAATCCACTGTGTTATTTCGGGAGGTGTATTCACATGCACCGCTTCACACCCACACATGTTATACGCTTCCTCATTTTGGCCGTTTTATGTTCTTCTCCTTACCCTTAGCCTCCACCACCACTATACCACCAGGGTGACCGTGGTCCGTGTTGCCATTATTGAAAGTTCCTCCGTCCTTATTTTTGTCAGATTTTGCTTGGAAGGCATAAGCAAAGACTGTGGGTGACCCACTCCCCAATAATGGGAATAATATTTTTAAGATGCTGTACTATATGGCTCTTGTAAGGGGCATTAAAACCGTCTTGTTAAGCTACCGCGACCTCCACCACTTTTCCAAGGGGCATTAATACCGTCTTGTTAAGCTACTGCGACCTCCACGTCTCTTCCGAGGGGCATTAAAAGCGTCTTGTTAAGCTACTGTGACCTCCACCACTTTTCCAAGGGGCATTAAAACCGTCTTGTTAAGCTACTGGGACATCCACTTCTCTTCCGAGGGGCATTAAAAGCGTCTTGTTAAACCACTCTGAACTCCACAGCTCTTCCAAGGGGCATTGAAATGTTGTTTTTAATTAACTGTAACCTCCACGACTCTTTGAACGGGCATTGCATCTCCTCCTAATTTTTGGCAGCTTTTGCTTGGAAGGCATAAGCAAAGACTGTGGGAGACCCACTCCCCAATAATGGGAATAATATTTTTAAGATGCTGTACTGCATGGCTCTTGTAAGGGGCATTGCAAGTTCCTCCGTCCTAATTTTTGGCAGCTTTTGCTTGGAAGGCATAAGCAAAGACTATGGGAGACCCACTCCCCAATAATGGGTATAATGTTTGTAATATGCTGTGCTGCATGGCTCTTGTAAGGGGCATTGCAAGTTCCTCCGTCCTAATTTTTGGCAGCTTTTGCTTGGAAGGCATAAGAAAAGACTATGGGAGACCCACTCCCCAATAATGGGAATAATGTTTGTAATATGTTGTACTGTGTTACGGATCCGGGTGGTGGAACCTCTGTGCCGCGGTGCAACGAGGGACCCAGAGGGGCGTAACTAAGTATCAACTCAGACCGACCCTGGTCGTACGGCGGCTAACAACTCCGTGACCAGGGAGGGACCGAGCAGAGGGACCAGGTGGTACTCTGGGGACGACCTTGTAAGAGAGCAGGTGGCTCCCACGAGTCAGCAGACTGGGACTGACCGGTATAGCGGATGGACACAACAAGCAGGCAGAAGTCTCTGGATAGTTGACAGGTGGTCACGGAACGTGACGGCAGAGCAGGTTGAAGTCTCTAGGTTAACAAACAGGTAGTCACGGCAAGTGACAGCATGAGCCTCCAGGTAGGCTACGGCAAGTGACGGCCAAGCAGGCAGAAGTCTCTAGGTTAGCAGGCGGGTGGTCACGGCAAGTGACGGCAGAGCCTCCAGGTAGGCTAGCAGGTAACAGGCAGGTAACAGGCAAGTGCTCCCAGGTGAGCGGGCTAGCAGGCACGGCAGGTAGCAGGCAGGTAACTGAAAGGTGTTTCCTGGTAAGCAGACCGACTTTCCCATTGACAAACTGGCGGGTTGAACGGAAGGCAGACTGTCGGGCTGGAGAGTAGTCAGACTGGTGGACAGGAACAGTAGTCAGACTGGCAACTGGACCTGAGGGCTGAAGCAGAGGTAAGTATGCTGTGCATCAACTTTTGCTAAGGCACCTCCATTTTGGAGGAGGTGCCTTATATATGGGAGGACCCTCAGCTATTGGCCGGGGACTCCTTAGGACGGCGCGCGTGGCCCCTTTAAGAGAGTGGGAGCGCGCCCTAAGCCCAGTGCCCGGGAAGCTGCGTGCGCCGGCAGCAGCAGGAAGAGGAGCGCAGGAGGGCGCCGCGCGGGGAGCGGGGAGGTGAGAGGGACGGCGTCTCTGCCTGGCAGGAGGCAGAGACGCCGATGCTACAGTACCCCCCCCCTTTACGCCCCCTTTTTTTTAGGCCAGAAAGAAATTTTTCAAGGAGAAGCGGGGCATGGATGTTCTCCCTGGGTTCCCAAGTTCTCTCCTCTGTGCCAAGCCCCTTCCAATCCACCAGAAAAAAGTTTTTTCCTCTTACCCTTTTGGTAGCCAGAATATTCTCTACCTCAAAAACGTCCTCAGCAGAAACCGGAGCAGGGGAAGAACCTGGATTGTTGGAAAAAGAATTAAAGACAACTGGTTTGAGGAGAGATACGTGGAAGGAGTTGAGAATCCGTAAGGTGGCTGGGAGTTTTAACTTGTAGGCCACTGGATTGATTTGTTTAAGGACTTCAAATGGACCGATGAACCGAGGGCCCAACTTGTAGGAGGGTATTTTGAGCCGAACATGTTTGGAGGAGAGCCAAACCTTGTCTTCCGGACGGAATTGAGGCGGATCCAGACGTCTCTTGTCAGCATGTCTCTTCATCCGCTCGGAGGACTGAAGAAGAGCGGACCTAGTACTCTCCCAAATGGTGGAAAATTCGCTGACCAGAGACTCCGCGGCAGGGTTGTCCACAGAAGCGGAGATGGGAAACGGAATCCGGGGATGTTGACAGACTATAAAGAAGGAAGACTTGGAAGATGATTCGCTCTCATGGTTGTTGTAGGAGAATTCGGCCCATGGCAGGAGATCCACCCAATCAGTATGGTGAGCGTTAACAAAGTGCCGGAGGTAGCTGGTAAGCATCTGGTTTATCCGCTCCACTTGACCATTGGACTGTGGATGATAAGCGGAGGAGAAATCCAGGGTGACATCCAGCAGCTTACACGTAGCTCGCCAGAAACGTGAGGTGAACTGAACCACTCGATCCGACACGATGTGGAGGGGTAGGCCATGGAGACGGAAGATGTGAAGGAAGAAGTCCTTAGCTAGCACTGATGCAGACGGGAGACCAGGCAGAGGGATAAAGTGAGCCATTTTAGAAAAGCGGTCGGTGACCACCCAAATGACTGTACAACCGGCAGAGACAGGGAGATCTGTAATAAAGTCCATAGCAATGTGTTGCCACGGGGCATCAGGTACGGGTAGATGCAGGAGATGACCGGCTGGTAGATGTCTGGGAACTTTGTTGCGGGCACAGGACGAACAGGCTGAGACGAAGTCTACCACATCCTTGCGCAGGGTAGGCCACCAGTAATGCCGGGTGATGAGCAGGAAGGTCTTCTTTTGGTCAGCATGGCCGGCTAGTTTAGATGGATGACCCCAGCGAAGAACCTTCTCGTGATACGGTACTGCTACAAATGTTTTACCGGGTGGAAGACGAGTCAGATCCAAGTGGGCCACCTTCATCACCTTGGAGGGGTCGATGATGTGCATAGGCTCCTCCTCTTGATCGGAGGACAGGAAGGATCGGGACAAGGCATCGGCTTTGACATTCTTGTCCGCCGGGCGGAAATGTAGGACGAAGCCGAAGCGGGTGAAGAACAAAGACCACCGGGCCTGACGTGGATTGAGTCTTTGGGCATTTTGGAGATATGCCAGATTTTTGTGATCCGTATAAATGATCACCGGGTATAGAGCCCCCTCAAGCAGGTAGCACCACTCCTCCAGTGCCAATTTAACAGCTAACAATTCTCGGTCTCCAATGGAGTAGTTGCGCTGAGACGAGGAGAAGAGTTTGGAGAAGAAGCCGCAGGTTACCATTCTCCCGGATGAAGACTTTTGGGTGAGCACCGCTCCGGCTCCGGAGGAGGAAGCATCAACTTCCAGGTAGAATTGTTTGTTGCAGTCCGGACGGTGCAGTACCGGGGCAGAGGAGAAGGCTTGCTTTAAGGAGAGGAAGGCCTCCTCAGCTTCGGGCGACCATACCTTAGGATTTGCTCCCTTACAGGTGAGCGCAGATATGGGAGCAGTCCGGGAAGGGAAGTGCGGAATGAAGAGACGATAGTAGTTGGCGAAGCCCAGAAACCACTGAATCGCCTTCAACCCCTCCAGACGGGGCCACTTTAGGACAGCAGAGAGTTTCTCGGGATCCATTCGTAAGCCTGTCTGGGAGATAACGTAGCCCAGGAATGGAAGAGAGGTCTGCTCGAAGAGGCACTTCTCGTATTTTGCATAGAGGTGGTTCTGCCTGAGCCTAAGCAGGACCTGACAAACATCCCTCCGGTGTGTGGGAAGATCCGGAGAGAAGACCAAGATATCGTCCAGGTATACCACCACACAGGAGTAAAGAAGATCACGGAAGATGTCATTGACCAATTCTTGGAAGA
The DNA here is from genome assembly GCF_046119375.1 of Phyllobates terribilis. Lineage (NCBI taxonomy): Eukaryota > Metazoa > Chordata > Amphibia > Anura > Dendrobatidae > Phyllobates > Phyllobates terribilis. The sequence goes on along the minus strand of NW_027362762.1, from coordinate 533,306,625 downwards.
CAGCGGGAGCATTACAGAGACCGAAGGGCATCACACGGTATTCATAGTGACCGTCCCGGATATTGAATGCCGTCTTCCACTCATCTCCTTGACGGATTTGGACCAGGTTATATGCTCCACGTAGATCCAGCTTGGAAAAGATCCTAGCGCCCTTAAGGTGATCAAACAACTCGGAGCTGAGCGGCAGGGGATATTTGTTTTTTAACGTGATCTGATTGAGTCCTCTATAATCAATACAGGGGCGTAGCGAACCATCCTTCTTCTTGACAAAGAAGAATCCGGCTCCAGGTAGATGAATCCCCTAGCCAGATTCACCTCAATGTACTCAGACATGGCCCGGGTTTCGGCCGCCGACAACGGGTAAATACGCCCACGGGGTGGAGTGGCACCAGGTACCAGGTCGATCGGGCAATCATATGGCCTATGAGGTGGCAGAGTCTCTGCTTCCTTTCTACCGAAGACATCCGCGTAGGACCAGTAAGGAGACGGTAGACCGGGTAAATTAGCTGGGGTAGGTGGTGGACGAGTCGGGCGAGCCGGAATCAGGCAGGTCCTATGGCAGTCCTGCCCCCACCGGAGTACTTCACCGGATTGCCAGTTCAGCACGGGTTCATGTGTCTGGAGCCAGGGTAGGCCTAGCAATAGGGAGTAAGAGAGTCCGGACAGCACATGGAAGGAGATTTTCTCCAAGTGCAGCATTCCCACCTGCAGGGTTAGGGGCTCAGTGACGAGCAGGATGGTCACCAGAAGGAGTCTTCCATCCACGGAGGCGACGGACAAAGGTTCAGCCAGAGGTTTGGTGGGAATTCGGTATCTCTCTACCAGGGACTGGGAAATGAGGTTTCCAGCGGCTCCAGAATCCAGATGAGCAATTTCAAAGAGACGGTTCTCTCCCCAGGAGATAGAGACAGACAAAGTCAGGAATGGAGAGGGCTTAATTTTGCCTAGGACGACCTCTCCGAGCGGTCCTAGACACTGAAGTTTCCCATCCTCTCCGGGCAGGAACGGATCAGGTGCTCTTCACTGCCACAATAGAAACAGCTCCCCTCGGCTCAACGTGACTCTTGGCGAGATTTGACCATCTTGGTCTGGTCAATCTGCATGGGTTCGGGCGAGTGCGCCCGGGGAGTGACTGGTTGAGAGGCAGGTCTCTGGAAAGTAGGAGCAAGGCGGGGGAACTTTCTCTCCCGAGTGGTCTCTTTGGTGCGTTCTTGGAACCGGATGTCAATCCGGGTAGTGAGTGACACCAGGTCATCCAGGGTGGTAGGAATGTCCCGACCGGCTAGCTCATCTCTAATCCGACCGGAAAGACCCTCCCAGAAGACGGACACCAGAGCCTCGTTATCCCAGGCAAGCTCAGAAGCGAGGGTACGGAACCGTATGGCATATTGGCCCACGGTGAGACTCCCTTGGCGGAGACGTAGCAGAGAGCAGGCTGAAGAGGTTTTTCGCCCTGGTTCATCGAAGACTTTCCGGAAAGCAGCGAGGAAAGATGACAGGTCGGACACCAGGGGATCCCCTCTCTCCCACAGGGGATTTAGCCATGCCAGTGCTTCCCCAGTGAGATGGGACATGATGAATGCCACTTTTGCCCGGTCGGAGATGAACCGATGTGCCAAAAGTTCAAAGTGCAGGGTGCACTGGTTTATGAAACCTCGAGCTAAGGCGGGGTCGCCACCAAAACGAGGAGGTGCAGAAAGCCGGGGACCGGGGCTGGATGCCATGGTATTGGTGGGCAGCGGCGCTGCCGGAGCGGGAGTCGTACGACTCGAGGTGGACGCAGGAGGGATAGGCAGTGTGTCCAGGCGGGAGTTGACACTCCGCAGGAAGTTCAGGATGGTTTCCTGTTGGGATCTCTGATGGGACACCTCCTGGTATAGGTCAGAGAGCGAGGGAGCTTGGGTGCCACCGGGTTCCATGGCCCAAGCAAACTGTTACGGATCCGGGTGGTGCCTCTGTGCCGCGGAGCAAGGAGGGACCCAGAGGGGCGTAACTAAGTATCAACTTAGACCGACCCTGGTCGTACGGCGGCTAACGACTCTGTGACCAGGGAGGGACCGAGCAGAGGGACCAGGTGCTACTCTGGGGACGACCTTGTAAGAGAGCAGGTGGCTCCCACGGGTCAGCAGACTGGGACTGACCGGTATAGCGGATGGACACAACAAGCAGGCAGAAATCTCTGGATAGTTGACAGGTGGTAACGGAACGTGACGGCAGAGCAGGTTGAAGTCTCTAGGTTAAGAAACAGGTAGTCACGGCAAGTGACAGCAGGAGCCTCCAGGTAGGCTACGCCAAGTGACGGCCAAGCAGGCAGAAGTCTCTAGGTTAGCAGGCGGGTGGTCACGGCAAAGCAGGCAGAAGTCTCTAGGTTAGCAGGCGGGTGGTCACGGCAAGTGACGGCAGAGCCTCCAGGTAGGCTAGCAGGTAACAGGCAGGTAACAGGCGAGTGCTCCCAGGTGAACGGGCTAGCAGGCACGGCAGGTGTTTCCTGGTAAGCAGGCGGACTTGCCCATAGACAGACTGGCGGGTTGAACGGAAGGCAGACTGTCGGGCTGGAGAGTAGTCAGACTGGCGGACTGGAACAGTAGTCAGGCTGGCAACTGGACCTGAGGGCTGAAGCAGAGGTAAGTATACTGTGCATCAACTTTTGCTCGGGCACCTCCATTTTGGAGGAGGTGCCTTATATATGGGAGGACCCTCGGCTATTGGCCGGGGACTCCTCCTCCCGGCAGCAGCAGGAAGAGGAGCGCAGGAGGACGCCGTGTGGACAGCGGGGAGGTGAGAGGGATGGCGTCTCTGCCTGGCAGGAGGCAGAGACGCTGATGCTACATGCTGCATGACTCTTGTAAGGGGCATTGCAAGTTCCTCCGTCCTAATTTTTGGCAGCTTTTGCTTGGAAGACATAAGCAAATACTATGGGAGACCCACTCCCCAATCATGGGAATAATGTTTGTAATATGCTGTACTGCATGGCTCTTGTAAGGGGCATTGCAAGTTCCTCCGTCCTAATTTTTGGCAGGTTTTGCTTGGAAGGCATAAGCAAAGACTATGGGAGACACACTCCCCAATAATGGGAATAATGTTTGTAATATGCTGTACTGTATGGCTCTTGTAAGGGGCATTAAAACTGTCTTGTTAAGCTACTGCGACCTCCACCACTTTTCGGAGGGGCATTAAAACCGTCTTGTTAAGCTACTGTGACCTCTACGTCTCTTCCAAGGGGCATTCAAACCGTCTTGTTAAGCAACTGGGACCTCCACGTCTTTTCCGAGGGGCATTAAAACCGTCTTGTTAAGCTACTGTGACCTCCACGTCTCTTCAAAGGGGCATTAAAAGCGTCTTCTTAAGCCACTCTGAACTCCACAGCTCTTCCAAGGGGCATTGAAATGTTGTTTTTAATTACCTCTAACCTCCACGACTCTTCCAACGGGCATTGCATTTCCTCCTAATTTTAGTCAGCTTTTGCTTTTCAATGAAAAGGCGAAAACTAAGGGAGACCCACTCCCCAATAATGGGTAGAAGCTTTTTAGTAAAGCTGTAATCCACGTCTGTTTCAAGGGGCATTGCAGTTCCTCATAATTTTTGGAAAGCCTTCCATTCACTGCTTAGGCCAACAGTGTACAGGAAATCCAGTTGCTATAAATGGAATAAACGGTTTAGTTAAGGCCCTCTGACCTCCATGTCATTTCCAAGGGGCATTGGAGAGCCTCAAAATTTTTGGTAGGCATTGCACTCACTGTATGCCCTATAACTGTGTAACCACTCATTTTGTTACAGAAACATATCCTACAAGACATATGTGGTTGACTGGCCTGATATTGATGTGAATGGTCCCTGTTCCTCCTGCTCTTTCTCCTTTGCCACTACCTCATCCATCATTTATCACCTGAAGCTTTGTTTTAACGAGAGTCATAGAACTGGGATAGTAGCAGGAAAACATCCAGCAATCCTCGGAGGAGGTAGGATATGCGCCAAAACGCTGACCACCTCAGGCCTAGCCGCTACTACATACATGCGCTTGCATTCCAAGAAAACAAAGCAGATGCTAACTTCTATCATCATCATCATGATGGTCCTCACCTTGGCACTCTCAACTCCCCTGATGGAGAAGCCAGGGCCCACCGGAGGAGTCTGTTTCTCTGGTGGGCTCGTCCAATTCTGCCCTAAAGGAGGCCGGGCTAAGAAAAGTGTGTGGGAGGATGTTCCAAGGAGAAATAGGGGCGGCTGGGGACCGTGTGTGGACACCCGGCCGCCGGGCGGCTGGGGACTGAGTATGGATACCAGGCCACCGAAGCAGCCATGAGGTAGTGGCCAGCTTCGGCCTACTCCAAACTAAAAGGCCCCATTTCAAGTGCAAGCTAGCAGTATGGCATTACAGCCTGGGGGTGGGTGGGTGGCAGGCTGCACACTTACGCTTGCATTAAAAGAAAACAAAGCAGATGCTAACTTCTATCATCATCATGCTCCTCACCTTGGCACTCTCAACTCCCCTGATGGAGAAGCCAGGGCCCACCGGAGGAGTCTGGTTCTCTGGTGGGCTCGTCCAATGCTGCCCTAAAGCAGGCCAGGCTAAGAAAAGTGTGGGGGAAGGTGACTGGAGAAATAGGGGCGGCTGGGGACCATTTATGGACACCCGGCCGCCCCCAGGCGGCTGGGGACTGTGTGTGGACACCCGGCTGCGGGGTGGCTGGGGACCGAGTATGGACACCCGGTCGCCTCCTGGCGGCTGGCGACCGAGCGTGGACACCCGGCCGCCGAGCGGCTGGGGACTGAGTATGGATACCTCGCTGCCGAAGCAGCCATGAGGCAGTGGCCAGCTTCGGCCTCCTCCAAACTAAAAGGCCCCATTTCAAGTGAAAGCTAGCAGTATGGTATTGCAGCCTGCGGGTGGGTAGGTGGTTGGCTGCATATTTGTGCTTGCATTGCAAGGAATGGGGGAGGTACAATTGAACACTGCCCTGGGACAAGGACTTGCACGGGGATAGTTGCAAGTCTGCATCTTCTGATGCGGCAAGGATCACTTCTGATGGGCACACTTTTAGGCAGTGACCTGGGAGTCAGAGATGCTTCCAGGGGTCTTCCCCATGCTGTTCCCATGTCTTTTCAGCACTGCATGCATGTGTCACACAGCACATGACCAGATAAGGTTGTAAAATGTTAAAATGACATTTCCCGGTGAATGCATTTGTCACGGTTGAAAGCAATACAAAAGTGCAAAAACGCATGAAAAATCCTACTTGTGAACATAGCCCAAGGTGTGGAGGAGTATTTTTGTTTTTGGTTATTTATTTTACCTTATACACAAGTCTTTACCCTGGAAAGGAAATTCCTTATCATATTTCACAGGAAAGCAGTTTCAGTTTCATTTTTGAACATTTTATTGTGAGCCCGTAAAAGTGGCTTAATATCTCTGACCACGTTGTTGACAGCAGTGACCTGGGGGTCAGAAATGCTTCCAGGGGCGATCCCCATGCTGCCCCCATGTCTTTTGAGCATTGTCACTATCGTTTGGGCACATTTTAGGCTTTCTACAGACTGCCGGGGGTGCTGCCGCAAAAATACTCGGGTCTTCCATAGACTAACATTGGGCTCGTTGCTCGGGTCGAGCACCCGAGTATCACGGTGAGCTCGGCCCGAGCTTCGAGCACCCGAGCATTTTAGTGCTCGCTCAACACTAGTAGGGAATATTCGCTCTGGTGATCCTACTGTCTGTGGTATGGGGCTCCGGTCTGCCCTAGCAGCCACTATACTTAGGCTGCACATACTGTTCTCTGTCCAAACTCTCACTAAGTTCTTTTTGGAAACTCACCACAGGTTTCCTAAAGTGCCCACCCTCGATGGGCTGTCCTCACACCATTAACTCTTCACTGTCATACATGTCTGCAATCCTGCTAGCAGACTTGCACTATCAACTGTGCCCGGGACAGTGGCATCTTGTGGCTGGTTACCAATACTACAGCCCACAAGGAATTATATCAGGAACAAGTTTTATACCCACTTTATGCTTAATCATGGCACTAAGTTCCCCCTCTACTCTACTGGCTGGATCATCACAGCTAATCCTTTAACAGGACCTAAGGGCAGCTCATAGAGATCTAACTATGGGAACATTCTCTCTTAACTCTTTCAGTGCCAAAGGAAGGCTACGTCCTTCCCCACTTCTACATAACAATAAACAAAAACTGGGTAGTTGGTTAAATAAATGATGAGATGCCATTCTTGCCTGTATGTAGTGCTCAGCTTATGTAGAAGGGAGTGGGGCCCCACTCCTGCATTAGGGTCCACTGGGGAATACAGTTTTTTCCCATCAGCCAGTTCAAGCATATCTCAGATTACCTGATTTGCGAGATTATGACTACTGCCACTACTAGTATTTATTTTTAATATTTCATTTCATTATCTCCCCAACAATAAAGCACACACTATTATAATTCCTATAAGTTTATATATGTTTCCCTTACCTACACTCTCGTTAAATACATTTGTCACTTACTATTAGGAGCCCAGGAGGGAATCTGCCTCACAGGCCCAGACAGGATAGGAATGTTAGGCAGCTAGGAGTGTACAAGTCACTCAGTTTGAAGGAGGTGATTAGCAGTGGTGAATAATGAAATACTATTTTAGCAATCATTTGACTGTTTATTTATATTGAGGCTATACAGTTAAGTCAGCTTTGCATTTCTGATTGTTCAATATACATGTTACCACAGTGCTATGGTCCAGGGAGAGCCTGGAGGGGTGTAACTAAGCGAACACCTGGTTCTTCACTAGAACCCCTGATGGTGTGATTAGACTTGGACCCAGATGGACGCCAGGTATCACTGCAGGACAGACCCTGGAGCCACAGCAGCTGACCCCCTAAGGGGTGTAGGGAAGCAGGGATGGACTCGGAGAGTCAGGACAGCCAGGAACTGGATAGCAGGAGGATGGATACTGCACATCTGGTAAACAGGATGGAAACTGGAACACGGGAACAGACGGGGCAGGATACAGGAACATAGGGCCTGTTTCTGACTAGATGGATGAGGGAGGCAGTATCAGGAGCAGACAGGGTGGACAGGATCAGAATCAGGGAGCATGGGTACAGGGACATTACTACTTAGACGGACGAGTACAAAAATGGACTAGAGTAGCTAAGGCACCTCCCTATATCTGATGTCTCACAGCCATTGGCTGGGGACATTTTCAGAAGTGTGCGCGCTGCTCCTTTAAGAAGCAGGGAGCGTGCACCCTAAGCACGCTCCCAGGAGACCTGCGTACCATGCGCAGGTCCTGGGAGGAAGCAGACGCTGCGCGGACTAGAGCAGCCCCGGAGGTTAAGTAAACACCCTGGTTCCCCTGCCAAGAGGAGGAAGAGGACTTGTGCAGGGGGCGCCGGCACTGTCCTAGCAATACATCACTTTCTCAAGAATAGTATATTACCATTCATCAAATGGTCATCAGAATAGAGCATCATCAGTATTGCAGGCTGGAATGGCAATATGCCCAATTGGGCAGATGCCCACTGGGCTGCCAGGAGAATGGGCCATTTGGGCCGTTCATGTGTACTCTGAATAAAGTCCCACAGGACCATATGCCCTGCCAAGCGGTTTGCTCCGGCCCAGCACTCCCTTCTTCCCATATTCAAATGTATTCGGGTCTTTTAGACGCGAATACATTTGACGAGGGTAGCGCCGGGACTGGGGCAGAGGGATCAACTGTCAGTCTTGGCCTCGACATGCAGCAGTGTGATAACATCAGCATGCTACTGACCTCATCACATTGCTACTCGGGCCACAGAGGAGCAGATACAGCTCCTTTTTTTATTACCACCACTTGGTAAAGCCTGACACCCCCCTCCCTATTGCTTCTTAGAAGCTGCTGTGATGAATAAACCAGAACTCTTCCTCTCCGTGATCACTATAGGCAGTCAGGACTGAGGGAGAAGGAAGGAGAGGACATGGCAGTTTTAATGTCTGCAGAGCCTGGGACAGGGAGCTGCAGGACGTTCCATAGTTCTGCTCTGTTCTGTGTTCTACATTTCTTACTGACCAGTGACATCCTCATGGCTCATGGCTGCTGTCCTGGGATGTAAAGACCTCGGCTACTTCTGGAGACAGGATAGGTAAGTACCTCTAATAGTGTGTATAAGTATGTAGTATATACTGTATGTATATACTGGTATTTGTAGTATATAGTGTATGTATATACTGGTGTGTGTGTGTGTGTGTGTGTGTGTGTGTGTGTGTGTGTGTGTGTGTGTAAGATGAGATGACAATACTCCTGAAAAACCCCAGCGATGTATCATTGGTGCAAGAAGGCTGACACCTATTGTTAAGATGGGACCATGCGGAACTAACCGGAAGAGGAAGAGTTGCAGGGGGGGTGAGTTTGGATGCAACGCCTAGTCAGGTGCCATTGATTAATGAGTTCCTCAATATAAAGAGTCTGCTCACCAAACCGGAGAGGGTTTGGCGCCAAAGGAGAGATAGGTCTAGACGTTTTCAGGAGGAGACTCTGCAGCCAGAGCGACAGGCCTGATTGAGAAGTATGTCTGAGGAAATAAATAGCTCATTGAATGTATTACATTTGGCATAGTTGGGAGGATGTAGCATTCTAGTACAGAGATGGCGGATCAATCAGTGACCGAGCCCATTACGGGAAATACGCCCCTGAGTGCTATGCTCAGCAACCTTCCGAAGTTCACGGGAAGTAATTTATCACTGTGGGATTGGGTAGAGAGACTGAGAAGCATGCTGTACATGTACTGCATGACCCCTGCCATACAGGCAGAATTAGCCCTTTTGATCCTCAACAGAGAGGCCCGACAAAAGGTCACGTACCAAGACTGTGACACTGTGGAAAAAGTGATTAGAATTTTAGAGGACATGCATGGTGACGCCACAGATTTAGGCCACCTAACTATGCATTTGTTACAAAAGGGAGGGAGGGACTGCAGCCCAGTACGTAAACGCTCTGCAGGAATTGACGGCCCACATTACTAAGAAGGCTCGAGATGGGTACAGAAGCTAGGGCTGCTAGATGAAGTACTGCAGGATCAACTTGTTGATGGACTAAGGGACCCCTAATTAAGTCAGACCCTAAGCCTAAACCCCAATATGAGCTTCCTGTAAGTCATAGCAGAGGCCTGAGTCCTAAAACGAGAAGCCCGTCTTGACAGGTGCAGTGTGAAGCCATGAAGTGGCCACCCCTGGGCAGACAAAGAGCCTGACGAAGGCCCTGGAGCGACACCTAGAATTACGGGATATCCGAGGCGAGTTACATAGTATCAAAGGGACCCCCACTAACGTTGCTACACCTGTCACCATGGCCCAATACAATGAAAGGTCAGAGCTGGTAAGCAGCTTCCCACATGTCCCGCCGCGCTGCACCCACCGTCCATCAGTACAACGCGTGGTAGAATGCTGGACCTGTGGTGGAAGGGGACACATATCACGTGATTGTTCAAACTGGGAAGGAAGTAGAAGGGGGTGTCTATTTAATGAACGCTCTACATGGTTGAGGAGCAAACCGTGGGATTCTGAACTCCAGAGAAGAAACAAAGACTCCAAAGATATTGTTTCTGATAGACCCATTACCTGGCCTGAGTTTAATGGACAATGTATTCACTGCATGAGTGACACAGGGTCCCAGGTGACCACTATGCCTGAGGAGTACTTTCAGATCCACTTCCCTGAAGTTGCCTCCTCTACAAAGGACCAACCATTCAACTTGTGGCGGTCAACCATTTAGCCATTCCGTTGGCCGGAATACAGGTGTGTGGAAAAGGGATCATGTTGGTAAAAGGCTCTGGAGGAGGGGGACCCATCATGACCCTGGGGATGAATGTGTTAAAAGAAGTAGGGCAGTTCTTGGCTGATGGACCAGACTGAAATAGTTGGACCTGTGCCACTTATGACCAAACCAGCAAGAAGGTGTTCCAGCAGCTCGTGCGGTCAGTCAAATTCAGAAGTTGCCCGCTGCCTCCCAGCGCCTCAGCACAGTGTTCATACCCCTGGAAGATACAGTGACTTTCCCTGCGAGGCATACTCAGCATGCCGGTACTGGTCCATGTGTTATCAGAAGGAGTGGATGTTCAATTTGAACCTATAGAGGGGGATGAAGCAATCTTCGGACTATTGGTTGTTTGCACCCTAGCCACAGTTCGGCAGTGAAGCGTATCTGTGCATTGTATAAATATGAGCTGGGCAAGCCTGTAGTTGACTTCTCGTCAAGAAGTGGCACAAGTTTACGTGATGCCGGAAAAATCTCACCAGGGCCGATGCTACAGATTAACGCCTGTGAAGGGCAGTTTTAAAGTTGGGAAAGGCTGCATTCTCTACCCATAAAAACGTATTTTATTGCAAAAAATCTTAAATCATGGATACAGGAGAATATGGGTGCATAAGACGGATGATAGCCGTTCTGCACACAATGGTGCTTCAACGGGTGCAAGCACTAACTCCCCTTTTATAGAGTGCACAACCTATCCATATATCAATAATATGCAAATAAAACATAAACAATGTTTATTTGTTTGTTTTTTAAAAGTGTGATTAACATTATAAAAATACTGACATTGATTTTTCTTTTTTTTTTTTCCTGTTAAAACCCAGTAGTCCTTGTGATTTTAGTTTTGATAATCCATTTGACTTCTCTTCTCAATATTAACTTATTGTGATTGCCTCCCTGATCCGGGAGGTTAACCCTCTATCCCTGTAAATCTTAAAACTTCAGGGTTAGATTGATGAAATTCATGTACATGTTTAATGAGTCTTGCGGAACCCTTTCCTGAAATGATTGACTTGAACTGATGGTTTTTCCATTATAAAAGAAACCACAGCGACAAAAAAACTACATAGACCACGAATTGGCTTTTGCATGAAATAAAATCAGAAACATTGTGAATGACAGATCCCATTTGTAGCGGGTTAGAAATCACATGATACTTGCAAAAAGGGCAGCCCCCATATTTTAAATTCCTGTACAGATTTTGTTAGCCAATTATTTTATCTCAATTTTAAACGGTTGTGGACTATCGTTTTTTTTTTTTACAGCAACATCTGACAAGTCTTTGTCAGTACTCAATAAATGCCAGTTTTTTTAAAATGGCTGAGTGGATTATATCATCCATTGGGCCAAACCTGAAATTAAATATAAATCTTTTTTTCTTTTTTCTTGTTCCTATGCCCATCAGTGCTTTTGAGAAGGTCCATCTGGATGAAAGACTTGAAGGTGACGAGATTCCATACTTCAAGCACTTTGCCGCAGCTGAAATAATAATAATAATAATAATAATTTTTATTTTTATAGCGCCAACATATTCCGCAGCACTTTACAATTTAAGGGGGTACTTATACAATTAATACAGAATAAGTATATCTCATATCAAAAGGAGTGAGGGCCCTGCTCGCAAGCTTACAGTTTATGAGGAAATGGGGGAGACACAAAAGGTAAAATGTACATATATTATATAATGCAGCCTTGATATACTAAATAGGATAAATAATACATGGACTGGTCGCCAGCCAGTATGTGTACAGTCCTGACCGAGGCTATTAAGTGCATGGTTGGTATGGACCTGAAATTGAAGAAGATTTTAATATGGGGGAAAACTGGGACGGACAGGTAGTGTGTGGAGGCGATACGCCAGTCTAAAGAAATGGGTTTTAAGGGTCCGCTTGAAACTGTAGATATTGGGAATTAATCGAACTGTCCTGGGTAGTGCATTCCAAAGAATTGGCGCAGCACGCGAGAAATCTTGGAGACGGGAGTGGGAAGTTCGGATTATAGAGGATTTTAGTTTTAAGTCATTGGCAGAACGGAGGGCACGTGTAGGGTGGTAGACTGAGACCAGGGAGGAGATGTATGGTGGTGCTGAAGCATTGAGAGCTTTGTGGGTAAGCGTGATAAGTTTAAATTGAACTCTATATTGGATGGGCAACCAATGCAATGACTGGCACAGGGAAGAGGCATCGGTGTGACGCACCCCTGGGCCTGTGCTGAGTAGCGTTGCGCACGCGGGGGCCTACCCGGAGCCGGATCTGAGAGGGGTAGTAGTTTCGTGGCGGTGACCCGGTCCGTGCCCAGGGAGTCAAACTGAGCGGCAGTATTTAGCAGTAGATGTTAGAATGTTCGACTACGCCACCCGTTGAATGCGGTCATGAGACCGCCGCTGCAGGACAGACCGCTGAGGCCGGTGATACGGTTGTGCAGCGGGGATGGTATAACCCCCAACGGGAGGGGTATGGCCTCAGGGCAGCGGACGTGGATGATGAAACACTCAGAGACGGTGCGGTGTAGTTCAGGGTCTTTACTGGTGGCAAAGGTAGACCCTCCCGGAGTACTGGCTAGCGATCGGGGCCTGGTCAGTCTGTGAGCAGATGGAATCTCCCCTGGCCAGGTGGAGTTGTAGGCCTCCCCAACTAATCGTACTCTTCTGGCTACCCTGCTAGAGGCTGATAAAAGTAGCCCACGTCCCTGAGTGTACCGTGTGGTGCTCACCCGTATGGCCGGTGACTCGGGGCCTTCTGGTAGCTTCCGCTCCACGACGGCGGTGCTGGTCCCTTGCGTGTGACCGTGCCTTCGGGTTTCTTGGCCAGAGGACCTGAAATCCCCTGCCGGGCGGTTTCTGCTGCTGGGTAAGGATTAGTCCCCACAGCCTCGGACTCCGGGTCCGGTAAGAACTCTTCAATCAGGGCGAGCTCTACAGCTTCCAGCCCCTGACTCCTTTTAGCACTGCTCCCACTGAGCTCCTGATCTTTCTTTCCTATAGCTGCTCCTCTCCAGACCAGACTGTGTCTCTGTCTGGGACTCCTCTTCTTCTCTACCCACTAACCCTGCCTCAGCCCCAGCTTTATATAGGGGAAGTTCTTCCCCTCCCAGGACTGGGCAGGAGGTGTGGCATGCATAGGATTCCTGACCAGGAGACCTCCCACCTGCTCTCAGACGTAATATTGCTATTACTGTGGAAACCAGACCCCTGGGGTGCCACATTCCCCCCTAGTGAAATTTAGTACTCCGGGACTAAACATATTTTTGTAAACAAAACAAGTTATAAACAAAAACAGTACAATAAAGAAAAACACATTATGATGGTCACGGCGTGTCCGCAACCGGGTGCAGTTTTTGAAGAAAACAAGGGTGTCCATTTCACCAAGGAACAGGGAGCCGTAACCAGGTAGGGGTCTGTCCTACCCCGAGTCTTTAACAGTCTTTAGTCCATTCCTGGGTTACGCTCCAAACATATGTACAAAGGATTCCGGATAATCCCTAAACGACACCTATAAAATAACTAAAAATACACAATTATTTACAGGCAACAATAAACAGGTAAATACAAATAAAGCAGTCTAAACACTTAGATCCTCCAACGTACGGGCAACTGGCCTCTAGTGGCTCTAGTGGACCTACGGAGCTGACTGACTGGTCCTGAGCTACGGGGTGTAGGAGCTGTCAAAGATAAACTGGGCAGCTGTCTACGGGCTCTTTGGCTCACTAGGGGTACGGCAGGCTCACTATAAGCAGAGGGTTGATCCTCCTGGTCTGCTTGTGTGGGGTCTTCTGCCTCCTGGACCGGCTGCTCTTCCAGCTCTACCTGTTTCTCCGTAGGCACTTGGGATGCTGGTTGGAGGAAGGTGAGGACGGGTACCACAACAGCGCCATTTACTTGAGTCCAAGACCGAGGGAAGACTCCGAGTACAGTACTAACCATCTCCTCCCTTTCCTCTGCGGGTCGAGGGTCTTCTTGTTCTTCTTCAGGGTCCCGTAGCTGTTCGGGACACTTCTTCAGGTGATCTCGGGATACAATGGCTGTGGTTTCTCCTCCGTCCTTACTGATTGTGCAGACTTTCGGGTTCTCATGGCTTGAGGGTAGTACGGTGTACGGGTCCTTCTCCCACTGGTCGTCCAACTTGTGGAGCCGTCTCTTCCTCTTCAAGACCTGCTCTCCAGGTACCAGGGGAACAGCGGGAGCATATTGGTTGTAAGTCTTCTCCTGTCTCTCTCTAGCTTGACAGAGACTTCGCTCCACGCTCTCCTGTACTTTCCGGTACTGCTGCTGCCTTTCTGTGTCCCAGTCTGCTTCTGGTGAAGTGTCCTCGGGTGTCAGGACTCCCATCTCCAGATCAACAGGGAGCTTACCAGGTCTTGCTCTCATTAGGTAAGCCGGGGTACAGTTGGTAGAACCTACCGGGATGTGGTTGTATAGGTCCACCAGATCAGGCAGTTTCTCAGGCCACAGATTGCGTTCTTCCAGGGGCAATGTTTTCAGAAGGTCTATCACCACCTGGTTCATTTTCTCACAGAGCCCATTGGGTTGCGGATGATAGGGTGTTGTTCTTATCTTCCGGCAGCCATACAGAGTGCAGAACTCCTGGAAGACTTCCGCTTCAAAGGCAGGTCCTTGGTCCGTCAGCACCTGCTCTGGGTATTCGTGTGGACGGCAGAAGTGCTGCTGGAAGGCTCTAGCTGCTGTTTGAGCCGTTAAGTCCTTGACCGGGACCACCACCAGGAACCGGGAGTAATGATCTACGATTGTGAGGGCGTAGACATACCCAGATCTGCTTGGAGCCAGTTTCACATGGTCCAGGGCTACCAGTTCCAGTGGCTGTCGGGTGATGATGGGCTGCAAGGGAGTCTTCTGGCTGGCACGGTCCTTCCTTCTTAGGTGGCACGGTCCACAGTCTCTGCACCACCTCTCAATGGTTCCCCTCATGCCTACCCAGTGGAACCGCCCGCGCAGCAGGAACTCCAGCTTCTTCCACCCGAAGTGCCCAGCTCCGTCGTGGTATGCCTCCAGTACCATAGCCGCGTCTCTTCTTGGCACCACTACTTGCCAGATCAGTTCATGCGTCCGGGAGTTAACCATTCTGCGGCACAACTTCCCCTTGTAAAGGAACAGTCGACTCTTCTCAATCCACAGTTGCTTGGCCTCCTCCGGAGCGTCTGGGTCAAGGCGGGCATCTGGCTGAGTCAGCATCTCCTTCACCAGTCGGACGGCGGGGTCACTGTCTTGCGTTTCCGCCCAGTTGTAATGAGGTAAGGGATTGAACGTAGCGGATTGCTTACTCCTTACACGGTGGGAATACTGGATAGTCCCATGACGGTGGAACGCGGGGAGTTCAACTTCTTCCAATTCCTCTGGATCTTCCCCTACGTCCGGTAGGTTTGGCATTCTGGACAGGGCATCCGCGTTGGTATTGGAGCGTCCTGCCCGGTATTTGATCGTGAACTCATAGTTGGACAGGCGGGCCATCCATCTCTGCTCCAGGGCACCGAGTCTTGCCGTATCCAGGTGTGTCAACGGGTTGTTATCCGTGTACACGGTGAACCGGGAAGAGGCGAGGTAGTGCTTAAAGCGTTCGGTGACTGCCCACACCACTGCCAGGAATTCTAACTTGAATGAGCTGTAATTCTCAGGGTTTCTTTCGGTGGGTCGCAGTTTTCGGCTGGCGTAAGCAATTACCCGTTCCTTCCCCTGCTGGATCTGGGACAGTACGGCTCCTAGCCCGATGTTACTTGCGTCGGTGTAGAGGATAAAGGGCTGGCTGTAATCCGGGTACGCCAGGATTTCATCCCCCATGAGGGCCATCTTCAGCTGGCGGAAGGACTCTTCTTCCAGCTTCTCCCATCTGAAGGGCGGCTTCTGCTTCTTGGCCTTCCTGGACTGGCCTATCAGGAGGTCCTGCATAGGAGCTGCCTTTTTGGTGAAACCGGGAATGAATCTTCGGTAGTAGCCTACCAACCCGAGGAACTGCCGCACTTCCTTTACGCTGGAGGGGCTTGGCCATTCCTTAATTGCGGTGATCTTATCAGGGTCGGGAGCCACTCCGTCAGCACTCACCACGTGTCCCAGGTACTGCACCCTTGGTTTCAGGAGGTGACACTTGGAGGGTTTCACCTTTAGGCCGTAGTTTGCCAGGGCTTCGAACACTTCTGCCAGGTGTTTCAGGTGGTCCTCGTAGGTCTTGGAGTAGACGATGACATCGTCCAGGTATAACAGGACCGTCTCGAAGTTTCGGTGTCCCAGACAGCATTCCATCAACCGTTGGAAGGTTCCTGGTGCGTTGCAGAGTCCGAACGGCATGCAGGTAAACTCGCTAAGTCCCATCGGGGTGGTGAATGCGGTCTTCTCCCGGTCCGCCTCTGCTACAGGAACCTGCCAGTACCCGCTAGTGAGATCCAAAGTAGAGAAGAAGTTAGCAGATTTTAAAGCAGCCAAAGACTCCTCTATCCTTGGTAAGGGGTACGCATCTTTGTGTGTGATACGGTTGATTTTCCGGTAATCTACACACATTCTCATGGTGTTGTCTTTCTTTTTAACCAAGACTAGTGGAGCTGCCCAGGCGCTACAGCTATCCCTGATTACCCCAGCCTCCTTCATGTCTCTAAGCATCCCCTTGGCGTGTTGGTAGTGTGCAGGGGGTACGGGTCGGTATCTCTCCTTTATGGGAGGATGGTCTCCCGTGGGGATGTGGTGTTCTACCCCCTTTACTCGCCCGAAGTCTAACGGGTGTTTACTAAACACTCTCTCGTACTCTTGAACCACCCGATAGACTCCCTGTTTCTGGTGTGAGGGAGTGGAGTCAGTACCCAAATGCAGTTGCTGACACCAGTCCTCTATTGTTTTCTTAGAGCCGTTACCTTCCTCTGGTTGAGATGGAGGCAAGGGTTCCACGGCCTGTACAGAATTCTGGTTTATGGTGAACAATTTAGCTAGCGTGGCATACCGGGGCAGGTGTACTTCTCTCTTCCCGATGTTTATTATGCGAACGGGCACCCTCCCATGGCGTACATCAACCACCCCCCGTGCTGTCAAAATGGTGGGCCTACTGTCTAAGTAGACGGGTTCTACCATTGCTTGGTAGTCTCTACCTCTTAGACCAATAGCTGCCCGGCACCAAATCATCATTTCACTTTTTGGGGGCATGGCAATTGGGAAAGGGTCACACATTCTCACGCTTCCAATCTCACCACCGGAGAGTTCCACCTGTTGCCGCCGCATCAGTGCCCGGATCTCTTTTTGGAGCACTCGCTGCTGGCCGGAGCTGGCGTTCTTGGCAACCTGCTGTAAAATGAAAATCACCTCTGCAAGACAATTTTCAATCACATTAGTTCCTAGCGTTATCTTTGGGTGACTCTCGCGCTTGTCAATGTCTACAATGATCAGTCCCTGTGCTGCCAGTTCGACTCTACCTCCTTTAATGGTCATCTCTTTGAATCCGATCTGTGGCACGGGTTGACCATTGCTGGCGATGATACTCAAGTCGTCGTCAGGGTAGCGGGTTATATCCGAGTCATTCCAGTACTGCTTAAAGAGCACGTACGGGATGGTGGTGACCTGTGACCTGGTGTCAAGTAGGGCACTCATAGGAATGCCATCCAGTACCATAGGCAAGACTGGACGTCCTCCCACATATTTGTCACGCCAGTTCGATGGGCCTGGTGATCTTATTCCTAGGGGTTGGCCCTCTACCCCAGGTTGTGCCAGTTTAAAGGACAGTACCTTGCCATATGTCCGGGTTGATTACAGCGGCGGCAGATGGGTTGTCCGTCCTCGTTGTATCGGTCGCTGGGTCTTCCTCTGGCCGGTGGGGTCCTCCTTGGTCGACGCCACAGGATGTCCTCCGGACCGGATGCCAGCTGGATCTTCCCTGGAGCAGAAACCTGTAACGACTGCACAGTTCGGGTTAGCGCAGCTACGCTTTTAGCTAGCTCTTGGACCTGATGGTGCAGGTCTGGAGCCGGGTCATTGTTCAAAGCCTGCGCATCAGCTCCCACAGGCCCTGCCGACAAGGGCACCGCCTCCTGGTGGTAAGCGGTAGTAGGGCGCCTGTGGGCCACAACGCCACCCGGTGCCGGTTCTCGGAGCACCCGAATGGCTCTGTCCTTGAACTGTGCAAAGTCCAGATGAGGATCCTGTAAGGCCATTGCCCGCAACTGGGTTCGGTGGGCATTGCAATATAGTCCCTCTATAAATTGTTCGGTCAACAGCCTGTCCTCGTTTCCCACGCCGTCAGGGTCGGTCTGCTTAATGGCTCTCAGGGCCTCTTGTAGGTTTAGTGCATAGTCCCTTATATTCTCATGTGCTCGCTGTTTGCACCCGTAGAATCTAAGCTTAATCTCAGCTGAGGTGCGGGTATCAAAGGTGTCCTTCAGCCGGATTAATATCCCTGCTACAGTCCTCCTCCCAGGTGGCCAGGACTTTACCTCCCTTTGGGCTGCCCCGGTTAGTTGGGCCACCAGGATGCTCACTTTTTGCTCTTCTGTGAGGGGGTACACCTGGAAGAGGCTATCCAGCTTTTCTCTAAAGTCATTCAGGGTATGTGACTCCCCTGAGTACTGGGGTAGCCAGGCTGCCCCCGGGATATAGGGCATAGTGAAAGGCATGACCGCAGCAGCGGTGGCGCTGGCGGTGGCTGCGGCAGTGAAGCTCTCCTCCGTATCCGACATCTTCCTCCCCCCTAGTGGACCGTGGCCTACCTTGCGATGATCCTCTTCCGTAGGCCGCGGCTCCGCAGTCTATCGTCAGGGTCGAGGACCTTCCATCGCGCTCCTATGACGTCGGCGTCTGCTGGGCTCCTTCCAGGACCTTACGCAACGTCCGGACGTGAGGCGGGGCTTCAGTTCTCGCGGGCTTTTCGGAGTCCACGCCCCTCTTCTTCCCGCGCGGCGTCTTCAAGATGGCGTCCAACGGCGGGAAAACTCCACGGATGGCGGGAAGAAGGCAGAAGATGGCATCCAACGGCGGGAAAACTCCAAGGATGGCGGGAAGAAGGTAGAAGATGGCGTCCAACGGTGGGAATCTTCACCACAGGTAAGTTGAAAAGTCTCTTTTTCAGGCACGCAGTACCTGGTGGTTGCGGGCACGAAATCCTGCCGACTACGCCAAAGTTGACGCGCCCCTGGGCCTGTGCTGAGTAGCGTTGCGCACGCGGGGGCCTACCCGGAGCCGGATCTGAGAGGGGTAGTAGTTTCGTGGCGGTGACCCGGTCCGTGCCCAGGGAGTCAAACTGAGCGGCAGTATTTAGCAGTAGATGTTAGAATGTTCGACTACGCCACCCGTTGAATGCGGTCATGAGACCGCCGCTGCAGGACAGACCGCTGAGGCCGGTGATACGGTTGTGCAGCGGGGATGGTATAACCCCCAACGGGAGGGGTATGGCCTCAGGGCAGCGGACGTGGATGATGAAACACTCAGAGACGGTGCGGTGTAGTTCAGGGTCTTTACTGGTGGCAAAGGTAGACCCTCCCGGAGTACTGGCTAGCGATCGGGGCCTGGTCAGTCTGTGAGCAGATGGAATCTCCCCTGGCCAGGTGGAGTTGTAGGCCTCCCCAACTAATCGTACTCTTCTGGCTACCCTGCTAGAGGCTGATAAAAGTAGCCCACGTCCCTGAGTGTACCGTGTGGTGCTCACCCGTATGGCCGGTGACTCGGGGCCTTCTGGTAGCTTCCGCTCCACGACGGCGGTGCTGGTCCCTTGCGTGTGACCGTGCCTTCGGGTTTCTTGGCCAGAGGACCTGAAATCCCCTGCCGGGCGGTTTCTGCTGCTGGGTAAGGATTAGTCCCCACAGCCTCGGACTCCGGGTCCGGTAAGAACTCTTCAATCAGGGCGAGCTCTACAGCTTCCAGCCCCTGACTCCTTTTAGCACTGCTCCCACTGAGCTCCTGATCTTTCTTTCCTATAGCTGCTCCTCTCCAGACCAGACTGTGTCTCTGTCTGGGACTCCTCTTCTTCTCTACCCACTAACCCTGCCTCAGCCCCAGCTTTATATAGGGGAAGTTCTTCCCCTCCCAGGACTGGGCAGGAGGTGTGGCATGCATAGGATTCCTGACCAGGAGACCTCCCACCTGCTCTCAGACGTAATATTGCTATTACTGTGGAAACCAGACCCCTGGGGTGCCACATTCCCCCCTAGTGAAATTTAGTACTCCGGGACTAAACATATTTTTGTAAACAAAACAAGTTATAAACAAAAACAGTACAATAAAGAAAAACACATTATGATGGTCACGGCGTGTCCGCAACCGGGTGCAGTTTTTGAAGAAAACAAGGGTGTCCATTTCACCAAGGAACAGGGAGCCGTAACCAGGTAGGGGTCTGTCCTACCCCGAGTCTTTAACAGTCTTTAGTCCATTCCTGGGTTAGGCTCCAAACATATGTACAAAGGATTCCGGATAATCCCTAAACGACACCTATAAAATAACTAAAAATACACAATTATTTACAGGCAACAATAAACAGGTAAATACAAATAAAGCAGTCTAAACACTTAGATCCTCCAACGTACGGGCAACTGGCCTCTAGTGGCTCTAGTGGACCTACGGAGCTGACTGACTGGTCCTGAGCTACGGGGTGTAGGAGCTGTCAAAGATAAACTGGGCAGCTGTCTACGGGCTCTTTGGCTCACTAGGGGTACGGCAGGCTCACTATAAGCAGAGGGTTGATCCTCCTGGTCTGCTTGTGTGGGGTCTTCTGCCTCCTGGACCGGCTGCTCTTCCAGCTCTACCTGTTTCTCCGTAGGCACTTGGGATGCTGGTTGGAGGAAGGTGAGGACGGGTACCACAACAGCGCCATTTACTTGAGTCCAAGACCGAGGGAAGTCTCCGAGTACAGTACTAACCATCTCCTCCCTTTCCTCTGCGGGTCGAGGGTCTTCTTGTTCTTCTTCAGGGTCCCGTAGCTGTTCGGGACACTTCTTCAGGTGATCTCGGGATACAATGGCTGTGGTTTCTCCTCCGTCCTTACTGATTGTGCAGACTTTCGGGTTCTCATGGCTTGAGGGTAGTACGGTGTACGGGTCCTTCTCCCACTGGTCGTCCAACTTGTGGAGCCGTCTCTTCCTCTTCAAGACCTGCTCTCCAGGTACCAGGGGAACAGCGGGAGCATATTGGTTGTAAGTCTTCTCCTGTCTCTCTCTAGCTTGACAGAGACTTCGCTCCACGCTCTCCTGTACTTTCCGGTACTGCTGCTGCCTTTCTGTGTCCCAGTCTGCTTCTGGTGAAGTGTCCTCGGGTGTCAGGACTCCCATCTCCAGATCAACAGGGAGCTTACCAGGTCTTGCTCTCATTAGGTAAGCCGGGGTACAGTTGGTAGAACCTACCGGGATGTGGTTGTATAGGTCCACCAGATCAGGCAGTTTCTCAGGCCACAGATTGCGTTCTTCCAGGGGCAATGTTTTCAGAAGGTCTATCACCACCTGGTTCATTTTCTCACAGAGCCCATTGGTTTGCGGATGATAGGGTGTTGTTCTTATCTTCCGGCAGCCATACAGAGTGCAGAACTCCTGGAAGACTTCCGCTTCAAAGGCAGGTCCTTGGTCCGTCAGCACCTGCTCTGGGTATTCGTGTGGATGGCAGAAGTGCTGCTGGAAGGCTCTAGCTGCTGTTTGAGCCGTTAAGTCCTTGACCGGGACCACCACCAGGAACCGGGAGTAATGATCTACGATTGTGAGGGCGTAGACATACCCAGATCTGCTTGGAGCCAGTTTCACATGGTCCAGGGCTACCAGTTCCAGTGGCTGTCGGGTGATGATGGGCTGCAAGGGAGTCTTCTGGCTGGCACGGTCCTTCCTTCTTAGGTGGCACGGTCCACAGTCTCTGCACCACCTCTCAATGGTTCCCCTCATGCCTACCCAGTGGAACCGCCCGCGCAGCAGGAACTCCAGCTTCTTCCACCCGAAGTGCCCAGCTCCGTCGTGGTATGCCTCCAGTACCATAGCCGCGTCTCTTCTTGGCACCACTACTTGCCAGATCAGTTCATGCGTCCGGGAGTTAACCATTCTGCGGCACAACTTCCCCTTGTAAAGGAACAGTCGACTCTTCTCAATCCACAGTTGCTTGGCCTCCTCCGGAGCGTCTGGGTCAAGGCGGGCATCTGGCTGAGTCAGCATCTCCTTCACCAGTCGGACGGCGGGGTCACTGTCTTGCGTTTCCACCCAGTTGTAATGAGGTAAGGGATTGAACGTAGCGGATTGCTTACTCCTTACACGGTGGGAATACTGGATAGTCCCATGACGGTGGAACGCGGGGAGTTCAACTTCTTCCAATTCCTCTGGATCTTCCCCTACGTCCGGTAGGTTTGGCATTCTGGACAGGGCATCCGCGTTGGTATTGGAGCGTCCTGCCCGGTATTTGATCGTGAACTCATAGTTGGACAGGCGGGCCATCCATCTCTGCTCCAGGGCACCGAGTCTTGCCGTATCCAGGTGTGTCAACGGGTTGTTATCCGTGTACACGGTGAACCGGGAAGAGGCGAGGTAGTGCTTAAAGCGTTCGGTGACTGCCCACACCACTGCCAGGAATTCTAACTTGAATGAGCTGTAATTCTCAGGGTTTCTTTCGGTGGGTCGCAGTTTTCGGCTGGCGTAAGCAATTACCCGTTCCTTCCCCTGCTGGATCTGGGACAGTACGGCTCCTAGCCCGATGTTACTTGCGTCGGTGTAGAGGATAAAGGGCTGGCTGTAATCCGGGTACGCCAGGATTTCATCCCCCATGAGGGCCATCTTCAGCTGGCGGAAGGACTCTTCTTCCAGCTTCTCCCATCTGAAGGGCGGCTTCTGCTTCTTGGCCTTCCTGGACTGGCCTATCAGGAGGTCCTGCATAGGAGCTGCCTTTTTGGTGAAACCGGGAATGAATCTTCGGTAGTAGCCTACCAACCCGAGGAACTGCCGCACTTCCTTTACGCTGGAGGGGCTTGGCCATTCCTTAATTGCGGTGATCTTATCAGGGTCGGGAGCCACTCCGTCAGCACTCACCACGTGTCCCAGGTACTGCACCCTTGGTTTCAGGAGGTGACACTTGGAGGGTTTCACCTTTAGGCCGTAGTTTGCCAGGGCTTCGAACACTTCTGCCAGGTGTTTCAGGTGGTCCTCGTAGGTCTTGGAGTAGACGATGACATCGTCCAGGTATAACAGGACCGTCTCGAAGTTTCGGTGTCCCAGACAGCATTCCATCAACCGTTGGAAGGTTCCTGGTGCGTTGCAGAGTCCGAACGGCATGCAGGTAAACTCGCTAAGTCCCATCGGGGTGGTGAATGCGGTCTTCTCCCGGTCCGCCTCTGCTACAGGAACCTGCCAGTACCCGCTAGTGAGATCCAAAGTAGAGAAGAAGTTAGCAGATTTTAAAGCAGCCAAAGACTCCTCTATCCTTGGTAAGGGGTACGCATCTTTGTGTGTGATACGGTTGATTTTCCGGTAATCTACACACATTCTCATGGTGTTGTCTTTCTTTTTAACCAAGACTAGTGGAGCTGCCCAGGCGCTACAGCTATCCCTGATTACCCCAGCCTCCTTCATGTCTCTAAGCATCCCCTTGGCGTGTTGGTAGTGTGCAGGGGGTACGGGTCGGTATCTCTCCTTTATGGGAGGATGGTCTCCCGTGGGGATGTGGTGTTCTACCCCCTTTACTCGCCCGAAGTCTAACGGGTGTTTACTAAACACTCTCTCGTACTCTTGAACCACCCGATAGACTCCCTGTTTCTGGTGTGAGGGAGTGGAGTCAGTACCCAAATGCAGTTGCTGACACCAGTCCTCTATTGTTTTCTTAGAGCCGTTACCTTCCTCTGGTTGAGATGGAGGCAAGGGTTCCACGGCCTGTACAGAATTCTGGTTTATGGTGAACAATTTAGCTAGCGTGGCATACCGGGGCAGGTGTACTTCTCTCTTCCCGATGTTTATTATGCGAACGGGCACCCTCCCATGGCGTACATCAACCACCCCCCGTGCTGTCAAAATGGTGGGCCTACTGTCTAAGTAGACGGGTTCTACCATTGCTTGGTAGTCTCTACCTCTTAGACCAATAGCTGCCCGGCACCAAATCATCATTTCACTTTTTGGGGGCATGGCAATTGGGAAAGGGTCACACATTCTCACGCTTCCAATCTCACCACCGGAGAGTTCCACCTGTTGCCGCCGCATCAGTGCCCGGATCTCTTTTTGGAGCACTCGCTGCTGGCCGGAGCTGGCGTTCTTGGCAACCTGCTGTAAAATGAAAATCACCTCTGCAAGACAATTTTCAATCACATTAGTTCCTAGCGTTATCTTTGGGTGACTCTCGCGCTTGTCAATGTCTACAATGATCAGTCCCTGTGCTGCCAGTTCGACTCTACCTCCTTTAATGGTCATCTCTTTGAATCCGATCTGTGGCACGGGTTGACCATTGCTGGCGATGATACTCAAGTCGTCGTCAGGGTAGCGGGTTATATCCGAGTCATTCCAGTACTGCTTAAAGAGCACGTACGGGATGGTGGTGACCTGTGACCTGGTGTCAAGTAGGGCACTCATAGGAATGCCATCCAGTACCATAGGCAAGACTGGACGTCCTCCCACATATTTGTCACGCCAGTTCGATGGGCCTGGTGATCTTATTCCTAGGGGTTGGCCCTCTACCCCAGGTTGTGCCAGTTTAAAGGACAGTACCTTGCCATATGTCCGGGTTGATTACAGCGGCGGCAGATGGGTTGTCCGTCCTCGTTGTATCGGTCGCTGGGTCTTCCTCTGGCCGGTGGGGTCCTCCTTGGTCGACGCCACAGGATGTCCTCCGGACCGGATGCCAGCTGGATCTTCCCTGGAGCAGAAACCTGTAACGACTGCACAGTTCGGGTTAGCGCAGCTACGCTTTTAGCTAGCTCTTGGACCTGATGGTGCAGGTCTGGAGCCGGGTCATTGTTCAAAGCCTGCGCATCAGCTCCCACAGGCCCTGCCGACAAGGGCACCGCCTCCTGGTGGTAAGCGGTAGTAGGGCGCCTGTGGGCCACAACGCCACCCGGTGCCGGTTCTCGGAGCACCCGAATGGCTCTGTCCTTGAACTGTGCAAAGTCCAGATGAGGATCCTGTAAGGCCATTGCCCGCAACTGGGTTCGGTGGGCATTGCAATATAGTCCCTCTATAAATTGTTCGGTCAACAGCCTGTCCTCGTTTCCCACGCCGTCAGGGTCGGTCTGCTTAATGGCTCTCAGGGCCTCTTGTAGGTTTAGTGCATAGTCCCTTATATTCTCATGTGCTCGCTGTTTGCACCCGTAGAATCTAAGCTTAATCTCAGCTGAGGTGCGGGTATCAAAGGTGTTCTTCAGCCGGATTAATATCCCTGCTACAGTCCTCCTCCCAGGTGGCCAGGACTTTACCTCCCTTTGGGCTGCCCCGGTTAGTTGGGCCACCAGGATGCTCACTTTTTGCTCTTCTGTGAGGGGGTACACCTGGAAGAGGCTATCCAGCTTTTCTCTAAAGTCATTCAGGGTATGTGACTCCCCTGAGTACTGGGGTAGCCAGGCTGCCCCCGGGATATAGGGCATAGTGAAAGGCATGACCGCAGCAGCGGTGGCGCTGGCGGTGGCTGCGGCAGTGAAGCTCTCCTCCGTATCCGACATCTTCCTCCCCCCTAGTGGACCGTGGCCTACCTTGCGATGATCCTCTTCCGTAGGCCGCGGCTCCGCAGTCTATCGTCAGGGTCGAGGACCTTCCATCGCGCTCCTATGACGTCGGCGTCTGCTGGGCTCCTTCCAGGACCTTACGCAACGTCCGGACGTGAGGCGGGGCTTCAGTTCTCGCGGGCTTTTCGGAGTCCACGCCCCTCTTCTTCCCGCGCGGCGTCTTCAAGATGGCGTCCAACGGCGGGAAAACTCCACGGATGGCGGGAAGAAGGCAGAAGATGGCATCCAACGGCGGGAAAACTCCAAGGATGGCGGGAAGAAGGTAGAAGATGGCGTCCAACGGTGGGAATCTTCACCACAGGTAAGTTGAAAAGTCTCTTTTTCAGGCACGCAGTACCTGGTGGTTGCGGGCACGAAATCCTGCCGACTACGCCAAAGTTGACGCGCCCCTGGGCCTGTGCTGAGTAGCGTTGCGCACGCGGGGGCCTACCCGGAGCCGGATCTGAGAGGGGTAGTAGTTTCGTGGCGGTGACCCGGTCCGTGCCCAGGGAGTCAAACTGAGCGGCAGTATTTAGCAGTAGATGTTAGAATGTTCGACTACGCCACCCGTTGAATGCGGTCATGAGACCGCCGCTGCAGGACAGACCGCTGAGGCCGGTGATACGGTTGTGCAGCGGGGATGGTATAACCCCCAACGGGAGGGGTATGGCCTCAGGGCAGCGGACGTGGATGATGAAACACTCAGAGACGGTGCGGTGTAGTTCAGGGTCTTTACTGGTGGCAAAGGTAGACCCTCCCGGAGTACTGGCTAGCGATCGGGGCCTGGTCAGTCCGTGAGCAGATGGAATCTCCCCTGGCCAGGTGGAGTTGTAGGCCTCCCCAACTAATCGTACTCTTCTGGCTACCCTGCTAGAGGCTGATAAAAGTAGCCCACGTCCCTGAGTGTACCGTGTGGTGCTCACCCGTATGGCCGGTGACTCGGGGCCTTCTGGTAGCTTCCGCTCCACGACGGCGGTGCTGGTCCCTTGCGTGTGACCGTGCCTTCGGGTTTCTTGGCCAGAGGACCTGAAATCCCCTGCCGGGCGGTTTCTGCTGCTGGGTAAGGATTAGTCCCCACAGCCTCGGACTCCGGATCCGGTAAGAACTCTTCAATCAGGGCGAGCTCTACAGCTTCCAGCCCCTGACTCCTTTTAGCACTGCTCCCACTGAGCTCCTGATCTTTCTTTCCTATAGCTGCTCCTCTCCAGACCAGACTGTGTCTCTGTCTGGGACTCCTCTTCTTCTCTACCCACTAACCCTGCCTCAGCCCCAGCTTTATATAGGGGAAGTTCTTCCCCTCCCAGGACTGGGCAGGAGGTGTGGCATGCATAGGATTCCTGACCAGGAGACCTCCCACCTGCTCTCAGACGTAATATTGCTATTACTGTGGAAACCAGACCCCTGGGGTGCCACAGGTGTAGCGGTTGGCGAGGAATATGATCCTGGCTGCTGCGTTAAGGACGGATTGGAGAGGGGAGAGTTTAGTAAGAGGGAGACCGATTAGTAGAGAGTTGCAATAGTCGAGACGAGAATGAATAAGAGCTATAGTAAGAGTTTTTGCCGAGTCAAAGATGAGAAGCGTCCTGATTCTTGAGATGTTTTTGAGGTGTAGATGACATGAACGAGCGAGTGATTTGATGTGAGGAGTAAAGGAAAGATCTGATTCAAAAATGACCCCAAGACAGCGGACTTGTTGCTGAGGAGTGATGGTTGAGCCACAAATGGAAATGGCAATATCGGGCACAGGTAGGTTAGTGGAGGGAGGAAATACAAGTAGTTCAGTTTTTGACAGATTCAGTTTTAGACAGAGGGAGGACATAGTGTTAGACACAGCAGAAAGACAATCACTGGTCTTTTGTAGTAATGCAGGGGTGATGTCCGGAGCAGAGGTGTATAATTGGGTGTCATCAGCATAGAGATGGTACTGAAAACCGAATCTGCTGATTGTTTGTCCGATAGGATCGGTGTATAAGGAGAAAAGAAGTGGGCCTAGGACTGATCCTTGAGGAACCCCGACAGTAAGGGGAAGGAGAGAGGAGGAGGAGCCGGCAAAAGACACAGAGAAGGAGCGGTCAGAGAGATAGGAGAACCAGGAGAGAACAGTGTCCTTGAGGTCAAAAGTGTGGAGCATAGAGAGGAGGAGCTGATGATCCACAGTGTCGAATGCTGCAGAGAGATCCAGGAGAATCAGCAGGGAGTAGTGACCATTAGATTTAACTGTTAGTAGATCATTAGAGACTTTAGTGAGGGCAGTTTCAGTAGAATGTAAAGAGCGAAAACCAGATTGTAAAGGGTCAAGAAGAAAGTTGTCTGAGAGATAGCGGATTAGATGGGAATGGACCAGGCGTTCCAGGAGTTTAGAGATAAAGGGAAGATTGGAAACAGGTCTGTAGTTGGCCGTGCAGTTTTGGTCAAGGGATGTTTTTTTAAGTAATGGATGTATGTT
Source organism: Phyllobates terribilis (assembly GCF_046119375.1). Classification (NCBI taxonomy): domain Eukaryota; kingdom Metazoa; phylum Chordata; class Amphibia; order Anura; family Dendrobatidae; genus Phyllobates; species Phyllobates terribilis. The sequence continues at coordinate 533,278,791 of NW_027362762.1, read as the reverse complement.
GGCATGTTTAAAAGAAGAGGGAAAGATACCAGATGAGAGGGAGAGGTTGAAAATTTTAGTTAGGTGAGTGGTGACAGCTGGAGAAAGGGACTGAAGGAGATGTGAGGGAATAGGGTCACTGGTGCAGGTGATAGGGCGGGAAGATGCAAGGAGCCTGATCACTTCATCTTCCGTGACTATTTCGAAGTCAGAAAGTGAGCAAGATACAATGTGACAGGGGAGAGCTTGCATAACGTTTGGGGATTGGGAGAAAATTTCCTGTCGGATATGGTCAATTTTTTCTTTGAAATAATTGGCCAGATCGTCAGCACTGAGGTCGGTGGTCGGGGCCTGTGCTGTTTGATTGAGGAGAGAATGAAACGTGTCAAAGAGGCGTTTAGGATTATTGGAAAGTGAGTTTATGAGGTTGTTAAAGTAGGTTTGTTTGGAGAGGTGAAGCGCAGAGTTATATGTTTTCAGCATAAATTTATAATGGAGGAAATCTTCGGACAGATTAGATTTTCTCCACAGACGTTCAGCGCACCTGGAGCACTGCTGGAGAAGACGTGTTTGAGGCGTGTGCCAGGGTTGTCGCCGTCTATGCCGAATTCTTCTTTGTGTAGGAGGTGCGGCTTCATCCAGGGTGCATAGCATTATTTCGTTATAATGCTTCAATGCAGAGTCGGGACATGAGAGGGAGGAGATTGGGGCCAATGATGATTGCAACTTTTTCATAAATTTCTGGGTGTTAATGGTGCGTATGTTGCTATAAGTGTGGAAAGTGGGGGTGCCTTGAATAGAGTCACAGTTCTTGACAGAGAATGAAAGAAGATTATGGTCAGAGAGTGGAAGGGGAGAGTTAGTAAAGTAATGTACTGAGCAAAGCCGGGAGAAGATCAGGTCCAATGTGTTCCTGTCTTCATGTGTAGGAGAATTAGCAAGCTGTGAAAGGCCGAAGGAGGAGGTTAGCGATAAAAGATGAGCGGCAGATGGGGAAAGGGGATCGCCAATTAGGATGTTAAAATCTCCCATGATTATCGTGGGGATGTTGCAGGATAGAAAATTTGGAAGCCAGGCAGCAAAGTGATCCAGGAACTGACGATAGGGACCTGGAGGGCGATAGACAACCGCCACTCGCAGGGAGAAGGGCCGGTAGAGTCTGACTGTGTGGGCCTTAAAAGAAGGGAAGATAAGGGAGGGTACTGGGGGAATAACCTGAAAAGTACATTTTGTTGAAAGAAGCAGACCAACACCTCCACCTGATCTGTTGTCAGGTCTCGGAGTATGAGAGAAGTGTAGGCCACCATAGGAGAGAGCTGCAGTGGCGGTGGTGTCCGACTGCTGGATCCAGGTTTCGGTGAGAGCCAGTAGGTTGAGGGAATTAGAGAGGAAAAAGTCATGGATTTAAGAGAGTTTATTACATGCTGAGCGCGCATTCCAAAGAGCACAGTTCAATGAGACAGACGATATGCAGGGAATATTAATGAGATTAGCAGGGTTTCTGGATGTAACAGGGAAAAAGTTAGTGTTATTATTACTGGAGAGTCCTGGATTAGGAGAAATATCACCTGCGACTAAGAGAAGGAAGATACAGAGAGTGAGCAGATGGTTGAGTGATTTGTGAGAGCGTTTCCTGTGTTGTATGGTGGGAATGAATGGATCTGTGTGGTATAACATTGTGAAGAGAGCATGACAGCTGTACACAGGAGAAGAGAGGAGAGAGGGGTTAATAGCCGTCCAAGAGTCTATAGAAGAATCCAGACCCACCCAGATTTGGGGCCTCCCCGGAGACGAGTGGGTACACCTGTAGCAGTCCAACCTCGAATTAGTGGAGCTGAGAAAATGGGTTGCTCTGGGACAGAGAACAGACCAAGAGGTGAGGACCACACTGCCAGCAAGCACCCTGCAGATCTTGAGCCAGTGTGAAAGACTCTTCATGAGAGATGGATTATTGTATCGAAGGATACAGCTCCCTCGAGAATTTAACGTCACCTGGCAAGTGCAGACTCCAGGGGGGTCGGATGTGCAGTTAGTCAAAGAAGTTCACGAGAGAGGTGCCCACTTCGGTGCTCAGAAGACCTTTCGATGGTTGCAGCAGTTGGTGTATTGGCCTCAACTGCGACAGGTGGTTGAAGAGGCCTGCTGAAGTTGTCACCGGTATGAGCTGAGCAAACTTCCAGAACAGAAGGCTACTATCCAAGCTATCCGAACCTTCGCATCCTTGGAGGTGTTGATGATCGATTACCTGATGATCGGGACGTCCCTTAATGGATATGAATATAGCTTGGTGATGACCAACCATTTCACCAAAATCGCAGTGGTGACCACAACTCGGGACCAGACAGCAAAAGTTGCGGCCAGAGCTATGTGCCAGGACTTTAGTCGCATATATGGGTACCTGAAAAGGATTCATTCAGACCAAGGGGCCTACTTCCAAGGAAGAGCTGCACAATCTCTATGAAATTTATAAGTCTAGAACCACACCATATAACCCACAGGGGAATGGAGCCTGCGAACGCTTCAATCGGACCTTGTTACAAATGTTATGAACCTTAGAAGAAGAAAGAAGATTAAGTGGCTCGAATTCATCTCCGAGTTGGTGTGGATCTACAATAATCTAGTCCACGCGACTACTGGCTATATGCCATATACAGAGGCATGTAAAAGTTTGGGCACCCCTGTTCAAAATTACTGTTATTGTGAACAGTTAAGCAAGTTGAAGATGAAATGATCTCTAAAAAGCCAAAAGTTAAAGGATGACACATTTCCTTTGTATTTGGGTAAAAAGAATATTGTCTTTACTTAATTGCTAAAATAAAAAAATAAAAAAAGGAATATGGGCCGAGGCAAAAGTTTTGGCACCCTTGGAGATTTGTGTACTCAGATAACTGTGACCAAGGTTTCAGACCTTATTTAGCCTGCTAGGGTTATGGCCAGGGGCGTGCATAGAAATCATGGGGCCCCATAGCAGGAGCTCTAATTGGGCCCCCCCCCCCAGAAAAAATATTTGTCTGTGTCACAGAAAAGCAGATCTCTCAACTTTCCAGCCTTTACTTAGTAATTTTCCTCCTGCTGAAGTCCTAGACTCCTCTTTCATCGCCCCCATAAAGTATGTTGCCAATAAAAATGCCCCCAAACACAGTATGATACCCCATGGTGCATTCCTCTATATTAGCCTCCACATGCACAGTATAATGACCCCATTGTACCCCACTTCAACTCCCAAAGCAAAGTATTGTGACTCCCAACACAGTATAATCCCCCAACTGTGACTCCCACACAGCCCTACATACAGTATAATGGGCCTACATACAGTATAATGGCCCGCACTAGCCCTCCAAACAGTATAATGGCCCCGACACAGCCCTCCAAACAGTATGATCGACCCCACGCAAACCTTCACACCGTATAATTGCTTTCATACAGTATAATAGCCCCCCACATAGCCCTCAAAATATTATAATGGCCCCATATAGCCTTACATATAGTGTAATAGGCCACCGATAATCCTCCATATAGTATAATGCGCCCCCCATAATCCTCCATATAGTATAATGAACTTCCCATGGTCCTCCATAGAATATAATGCACTCCCCATAGTCCTCTATACAGTATATTACACACCCCATAGGGTAAAATGCAGCCCCCATATAGTATAATGCACCCCACAGTCATGCAGTATTATGGGCACCATGTACTCACTGATTTTAAAATATCGTATATTTTAAATAAGCCGACCCGAGTATAAGCCGAGGCCCCTATTTTTACCACAAAAATCTTGGAAAACGTATTGACTCGAGTATAAGCCTAGGGTGAGAAATGCAGCAGCTACTGGTAAATTTCCCCATCCTGGTACGTATGGCACCCCTCATCCCCCAATTCTGGTACATATGGCACCCCTCATCCCCCAATACTGGTAAGTATGGCACCCCTCATCCCCCAATCCTGGTACGTATGGGACCCCTCATACCTCAATCCTGGTACGTATGGCACCCCTCATCCCCCAATCCTGGCACGTAAGGCACCCGTCATCCACTAATCCTGGTACGTATGGCACCACTCATCCCCCAATCCTGGTATGCATGGCCTCCTCATCCTCCAATCCTGGTATGCATGGCCTCCTCATCCCCCAATCCTGGTATGTATGGCCTCTTCGTCTCCCAATCCTGGAATGCATGGCACCACTCATCCCCCAATCCTGGTATGCATGGCACCTCTCATCCCCAATCTTGGTATGCATGGCCTACTCATCCTCCAATCCTGGTATGCATGGCCTCCTCATCCCCCAATCCTAGTATGTATGGCCTCCTCATCTCCCAATCCTGGAATGCATGGCCCACCTCATCCCCCAATCCTGGTATGTGTGACCCCCTCATCCCCCAATCCTGGTATGCATGGCCCCCTCATCCCCCAATCCTGGTACGTGTGGCCTCCTCACCCCCCAATCCTGGTATGTTTGGCCTCCTCATCCCCCAATCCTGGTATGTATGGCACCCCAAATCCCCCAATCCTGATATGTGTGGCCTCCTCACCCTCCAATACTGGTATGTGTGGCCCCATCACTGCACACGCAAAAAAATAAACACTTATACTTACCTTCCTTTCTCACCTCTGCCTCCAGCGCTGCTGTGTCCTGTCTGCCAGACAGCTCATGTAGGCTTCTGAGCAGCGCACACTCTTATATTCACGCCTCTCCATTCCGGGACCATGGGCGCGGAGAAGAGTGAACATGCATTCTCTTTAGTAGCGGGCACTGTCAGCAGGAGATGCGGCTCAGCGCTCCTCTGTGCCCGCTACTAAAAAGAATGAATATTCCCTCTTCTCCACGCCCATGGGAGTGGAGAAGAGAGAATATTCACGTCCCTTTAGCAGCGGGCACACGTGGTAGCTGCAGCAGCTGGATACTGCGTGTACCCCGCTCCTCCGCCGCTGCCGCCGCAACCTCCCTCCCCCAATATTCACCTATCCATCTAGTTCCCCTGCTGCTTCGGGCCCTCCTGGCTCACCGCGACCCCCCACCCCGGCTCACATGGCCCCATGGCAGTGGTGTGGCCTGTCGCCATTGGGGGTACGCCACTGGTTATGGCTTGTTCATTATCATCATTATGAAAGGCCAGGTGATTTTTCAGCTTTATAAAAACCCAGCTTCCGCTAACCTTGAGCAAAAAAACAGCAACCATGGGTTCTTCTAAGCAGCTGCCTAGCACTCTGAAAATGAAAATGGTGGAGGCCCACAAAGCAGGAGAAGGCTATAAGAAGATGGCAAAGCGTTTTCAAGTTGCCCTTTTTTCAGTTCGAAATGTAAATAAGAAACTGCAGTTAACAGGAACAGTGGATGCCAAGATAAGATCTGGAAAAGATAAGATCTGCAAAAGATAAGATCTGCAAAATTTCAGTGAGAGCTGCTCATATGATTGCTAGAGAGGCAAATAAGAACCCCCGCTTGACTGAAAAAGACCTTCAGAAAGCTTTAGCAGACTCTGGAGTTGTGGTACATTGTTCTACTGTTCAGAGACACCTGCACAAATATAGCCTTCATGGAAGAATCATCAGAATAAAACCTCTCCTGCGTCCTCACCTTAAAATTCAGTGTCAGAAGTATGCAAAATAACATCTAAACAAGTCAAAGTCAATCGCAGCATTCCGGGAGCAAGGGGAGGTAAGCACCGATACTTACCTTATCTCCGGCGTCCCGTGCTGTCTGAGCCGGGTCCCGGTGGTTGTCATGGTGACTCGGATGTCGATATGGTGACATCCGGGTCACCAGACAGGAGGAAGTGTACGATCAAAGTAACTTCTCACTGTGCAGCCTTGACAGCCTGTATAGCACAGGGATGCTGCTGCATCCCTATGTTATACAGGTGATCAGAATGCAAAAAGTAAAAGTCACATATTGGGACAATGTGTAAAAGTAAGAAAAGTGTCAGAAAGTGAAAACAAATATATATACTGTACCCATAAATAAATATTATTCTGAAAAAAAAATAAAAATAAAAGTACACATATTTGGCATCGCCGCGTCCGGAACGACCTGACCTATAAAACTGTTCCACTAGTTAGCCCCTGTAGTGAACAAGGTAAAAAATAAAAATAAAAAATGAAGCAAAAAATGATGCTTTATCATCATACCGCCAAACAAAAAATGGAATAAAATGCGATCAAAAATACGAATGTAAATAAAAATGGTACCGCTGAAAACGTCATCTTGTCCCCCAAAAAACAAGCTGCCATACAGCTCCATCAGCTGAAAAATAAAAGTTATAGCTCACAGAATAAAGCGATACAAAAATTTTATTTTTTTTTCTATAAAATTCTTTTTATTGTGTAAAAGCGCCAAAGCATAAAAAAAACTATATAAATGTGGTACCACTGTAAATATACTGACCCGAAGAATAAAGCTGGCTTATCAATTTTACCACACGCGGAACGGCATAAAACCGCCCCCCCCCCCCAATAAACGATTCCTGAATTGTTGGTTTTTGTTTATTCTGCCTCCCAAAAATTGGAATAGAAAGTGATCAAAAAACAAGCTGCCACATGACATTCGGCCGAAATATGGAAAAATTATAGCTCTCAAAATATGGCGATGCAAAAACTAGTCTTTGCAATAAAAGTGCTTTTTTAGTGTGTGACAGCTGTCAATCATAAACACCCGATATCAATCTGGTATCGCTGTAATCGCACTGACCCGATGAATAAAGTCATCTAATCACTTATACCGTATGAAGAACGGCGTAAAAAATAAGCTCTCGGGTTAGAGTTAGGGTTGTGTTATGGTTAGGGTTGTGCTAGGGTTAGGGTTGGGGTTGGGCTACGGTAAGGGTTGGGCTGGGGTTAGGGTTGAGCTAGGGTTAGGGTTTGGCTAGGGTTGTGCTAGGGTTAGGGTTGTGCTGAGGTTAGGGTTGTACTAGGGTTAGGGTTGTGCTAGGTTTAGGGTTGGGGTTGGGCTAGGGTTAGGGTTGGGCTGGGGTTAGGGTTGAGCTGGGGTTAGGGTTGGGCTGGAGCTAGGGTTAGGGTTGTGCTAGGGTTAGGGTTTTGCTATGGTTAGAGTTGTGCTAGGGTTAGGGTTTGGGTTGGGATAGGGTTAGGGTTGGGGTTGTATTAGGGTTGTGTTGGGATTGGGATTTTTACAAAAGTAAAGAAAAAAAAAAAGACAATGATTTGGTGACTAGTGTTGAGCGCAAGTACTCTCTACTTAAGTTTGCATCGGGTGCAAAGTAGACATGTGGGAAATGTTATTTATTAACTATTTTGTGTGACATATCTCTCTGATTTAAGAGCAGGAAAATTCAAATTTTGAAAATTGAAACATTTTCAAACTTTTCACCAAATTTCTGATTTTTTTTACAAATAAACGCAAGACATATCGAAGAAATTTTACCACTATCATGAAGTACAATATGTCACAAAAAAAAACAGTCTCAGAATCAGTGGAATCCGTTGAAGCGTTCCATAGTTATTACCTGATAAAGTGACAGTGGACAGAATTGTAAAAATTGGCCCGGTCATTAATGTGCAACCACTCTCGGGGGTAAAGGGGTTAAACTGAAAACTGGTCCTGACATCTTCTTCTGGGTGGAGACCCAAACCTTCTCGGTTAAGGGCCCCGGAACAGCAAGTGAGACAGTCCATAACCATAAAACTTTAAAACTCTTAGTAGCACCGGTCCTTCTCGGTAAAGACCCTTGGAAGCAGAGTGCCCATGTCCATATTATTAACAAGGGCCTGTAGGCCAATTTAGCAGCAGCCCTCCTTTTGTCTAAGAAAAATGCAGTCTGTTACTGAGGATATCAGATCCTCAAGGTTGCATCAGCGCCTACAATTCCAGCAGAAAAAGGCGCAGCAAAAATAAACGAAAAAACAGCAATAAAAATTAACTCAGCTGCTTGAGGCCTTTCCGGTGTCATGGCTTTGTCAGGTTTGACAGACAGTTATTTTGGATCCGGCTGTAGAAGGTTGCTGCACTTGGCCTTGCAGACACCTTCTTGATCCTGTCATCATCCCTCTCTTGGACCCAGCGGTGATCTCTACCTTCTGCTGCTAATTGACAAACCTTTGCTGGATCTTTAAATACACTCAGTTTCTCCAGAAACTTGCTGGTGATAGAGTAAATTCCTCTGTTCAGGTCTGAATTCTAGTAGTCGGCTAGATTCTCCTGGGAGTTCCTTTGTGGATTGAAGTCGTTATCTCTCTAGTGTCATCTCAAAGCTATGTGTATCCCCTTGTATGTTTCCCTTGTTTGTCTTTTGTTGCAGTGGGGTGACTAGTGCTCACCCTTCCCCCTCCCTACCTAGGGCCTAGCTCTAGGGTCAGCCAGAGCTAAGGTATCCTGCTTGGCGATAGGTGCAGAACCTATTTAGAGATGATAGGGGAGTCAGGGAGTTGTTAGATCCGCTTAGGGGTCTCCACTCCCCCTTTCCCTAGTTGCTGGGCTTTCCCCCTTTTCCCATTGTCATACGCTGGGTTCTTCTCATACCTAGCATGACATTATCACCAGCCTTTTTTTTAAAAAAAAAAAGACTGACTTTTGTTTTTTTCTTTTTGTGTGTGTGTGTTTTTTTCCCGTCTTGTTATGGATCCCGTTTCGGTGCTGCAGAGGCCGCAGACTCTTAAGGTTGGGGACTCTGCCGGTAAGCCGGTCCAGCTTGAACCCAAAATTGCCCTCCCAGACAGGTTTTCAGGCGGTAGAGCCAAGTTTTTTGCATTTAAAGAAGCTTGTAAGTTGTATTTTAAGCTTCGACCTTACTCCTCTGGAGATGAGGAGCAGCGAGTGGGGATTGTGATCTCACTGTTGCAAGGAGATTCTCAATCCTGGGCTTTCTCTTTGCCACAGGCTCAGCTTGCCTCAGATCAGTTGAAGGATTTTTCGGGGCTCTGGCCCTTATCTATGATGATCCTGACCGAGTCTCCTTGGCTGAATCCAGGCTGCGTCGCCTTCAGCCGGGGAATCGGTCAGTGGAGACTTATAGTTCCGATTTCTGTAGATGTGCAACCAATACCAGACGGAATGATCCGGCTCTTAGAAGCCAATTTTTTCAGGGCCTTTCAGAAAGGTTGAAGGATGCCATGGCAGTTTACAAAACCCCAGGGTCCTTGGAGTCTGCCATGTCAGTGGCCATACGAGTGGATAGATGGCTTCGGGATAGATGGGTGAGACCACCTTCTCCTGAGCCCCCTTTTCAGCCCTGGGGACCGTCTGGGGGTGAACCTGTACTTATGGAGTTATAGGAACCCATGCAGTTAGGGGGAGCTGCTATGTTGCATATTTCCCCGGAAATCCACAAGAGAAAGGGCGTGTGTTTTTTTTGTGGTAAAAAAGGACATTTTATTGGGGTCTGTCCCTTGGTTCCTAAGCAAAAATAAACAAGATTAACCCTTGGTAGTGTGGAGTTGGATAATAAGGGTGTGTGTTTGTCTGCAACATTCAGTTCTCGATTTGTCCTGACGGCAGGGGTGGTGCAAGAGAGCAGGACTGAGAAAATTTCTGTGTTTGTGGACAGTAGAGATGGAGTCAGTATGGTTGATGCTGGGTTTGTGAGAACTCATGGGCTCACTTGCTGTACGTTAACTAAGCCCATCCCTATTTATGCCATTGACTCAGTGCCACAGAGATCTCTGACTCAGATTGTACATAATATAAAACTGAGGGTGAGGTCTTTTCATTATGAAGTAATTCCTTGTTATGTACTGGAGGGCCTTCCCACTCTGATTGTACTGGGTCTACCCTGGTTGGTGAAACATAATCCGATAGTGGATTGGCAATCCAGGGAAATTGTTGAATTGGGAGATTACTGTCATGAGAACTCCTTAAACATTTCCCTTTCTTCAGTCTCTACGGAGACCTTACCTGTGTTTTTGTCTGGTTTTGAGGACATATTTTCTGAGATGGGGTGTCAGGATTTGCCTCCTCATTGTGCATATGATTGTCCTATTAACCTGACTCCCGGAGCTAAACTACCCAAGTCCAGACTGTATAATCTTTCTGAACCTGTGAGACAAGCCATGAAGGATTTCATTGCTGAGAGTCTGGAGAAGGGACATATCAGACCCTCATCTTTGCCCATGGCGGCAGGGTTCTTCTTCGTCAAGAAGAAAGATGGGGGTCTCCGTCCCTGTTTAGATTTCTGGGAATTGCATCAAATTACCGTTCGAGATCCTTATCCTCTTCTTATGATTCCAGATTTATTCAACCAGGTTGTGGGAGCTAAGGTGTTTTCCAAGTTGGATTTAAGGGGAGCCTACAATCTGGTTAGAATCAGAGAAGGGGATGAATGGAAAACTGTGTTCAATACCCCTGAGGGGCATTTTGAAAGTCTGGTTATGCCTTTTGGTCTGACCAATGCACCTGCGGTGTTCCAGTATTTCATAAACAATATTTTCCATCATTTAGTGGACAGGTTTGTGGTGGTCTAGCTGGATGATATTTTGGTTTACTCATCTGATTTTGAGACACATCAGCGTCATGTTAAACAGGTACTACAGATATTAAGAGGTAACAAATTATATGCCAAACTAGAGAAATGTATTTTCGCTGTCCAGGAGGTGATATTTTTGGGGTACCTGTTGTCATCGTGGGGTTTTCGGATGGATCCGGAGAAGATCAATGCTGTACTTGTTTGGGACAGTCCCGAGAACATGAAGGCATTACAGCGCTTTCTGGGCTTTACTAATTTTTACCGGAAATTTATCCAAAATTATTTGGTAATTCTGAAAGTTCTGAAACCCCTCACTGATATGACAAGAAAGGGGTCTGATCTTTCTAAATGGTCGAATGCCACCCTGTAGGTTTTTTCCTCCTTAAAGAAATGTTTTGCCACAGCACCTATACTCAGGCAACCCATTGTTTCTCAGCCTTTCATCGTAGAAGTTGAGGAGGTGGGGGTTGGGGCTGTGTTTTCTCAGGGTCCGTCCCCTGGTAAATGGCATCCATGCGCTTTCTTTTCCAAAAAATTGTCTTCAGCCGAGAGAACTTATGACGTGGGTAATAGAGAGTTTTTGGCGATTAAATTGGTTTTCAAAGAATGGCGACATTGGTTGGAGGGGGCAGTCCATCCTATTACTGTTATCACAGACCATAAGAACCTGTCATATCTTCAGTCTACTGAACGTCTCAACCCTAGGCAGGCTAGATGGTCTCTGTTTTTTACAAGGTTCAATTTTGTTGTCACTTTCCGTCCTGGGGTTAAAAACATCAAGGCTGATGCTTTATCCTGGAGCTTCCCTGGTAGTGGTGAGCTATAGAACCCTGCCCCTATTTTGCAGAAGGGGGTAGTCATTTCGGCTTTGTACCCTGACCTGGAGGGAGAGGTGTTGGAGGCTCAGGGGGATGCCCCTGCCTCCTGCCCTTCGAAGAGGTTATTTGTACCATCTAATCTGCGCCGTAATGTAATTAGGGAACATTACAACTTTGTGCTTGCTGGTCATCCAGGTGGTAAGGCAACTGCGGACCTCCTTTCTCGGCATTTTTGATGGCCGGAGTTGCATCAGGATGTGGTTGAACATGTGTCTGCTTGCAGTATTTGCGTGCGTTCTAAAGTATTGCATACCCGTCCGTCTGGTTCTCTTCTGCCACTGCCTATTCCTAGCAGACCATGGACACACTTGTCCATGGATTTTATTACTGACCTACCGGTATCTGCAGGCAAGACTGCGGTTCTGGTGGTTGTAGATAGGTTCAGTTCAGTAAAATGGTTAATTTCATCGCATTACCGGCACTTCCGAATGCCAAGACTCTTGCTAAAGTATTCATTAATGAAATCATGAAGCTTCCCGGGGTTCCTTCCGATGGACCCAGTTTGTTTCTAAATTCTGGAAAGCTTTTTGTACTCGACTGGGGGTGCAGTTGTCTTTTTCTTCTGCCTACCATCCACAGTCAAATGAACAGACCAAGCACATTAATCAGAATTTGGAGACTTACCTCAGGTGTTTTGTCGCCGAGAACCAGGAGGATTGTGCATCCTACTTACCGTTGGCCGAGTTTGCTGTTAATAATCATCGTCAAGAATCTACTGGCAGGTCACCTTTCTTTGGTGCATACGGTTTTCATCCACAGTTTGGTACCTTTAGTGAGGCTTCGGGAATTCCTGAGGAGGAACGTTTTGCTTCTTTGCTCTCTTCTGTGTGGCGGCGGTTCAGAGTAATTTGAAGATCATGGGAGACAGATACAAATGTATGACTGACAGGAACCGCTCACCAGGTCCGGACCTAAATGTGAATGAATTTGTGTGCTTGTCTACCGGGAATATCAAGTTGAAGGTTCCTTCCTGGAAGCTGGGACCTAGATTTATTGGTCCCTATAAAATAACCGCCGGCATTAACCCAGCAGCGTTTCATCTTGAGTTACCTCAGGCTCTTAGGATCCACAATGTGTTTCACAGGTCTCTGCTGAAGAAGTATGTGGTATCTCTTGAGTCCTTCCCCCTGCCGCCGCCCCCAATTATGGTTGATGTCAATTTGGAGTTCCAAATTTAGAAGATTTTGGATTCTCGTCTTCAACGTTGTTCCCTTCAGTACTTGGTGTACTGGAGGGGTTATGGTCCAGAGGAAAAGATGTAGAATTCTGCTTGAAGTGAATGCCCCTAGGTTGGTTTGTTCTTTCCATGCTTCTCATGCAGGGAGACCTGGTCCTGAGTGTCCAGAGGCCACTCGTAGAAGGGGGGGGGTACTGTCACGGCTGTGTCAGGTTTGACAGACAGTCATTTTGGATCCGGCTGTAGAAGGTCGCTGCGCTTCGCCTTGCAGATGCCTTTTTGATACTTTCATCATCCCTCCCTCTCTAGGACCCAGTGGTGATCTCCACCTTCTGCTGCTAATTGACACACCTTTGCTGGATCTTTAAATACACTCAGTTTCTCCAGAGACTTGCTGGTGATAGAGTAAATTCCTCTGTTCATGTCTGAATTCTAGTAGTCGGCTAGATTCTCCTTGGAGTTCCTTTGTGGATTGTAGTCGTCATCTTTCTGATGTCTTCTCAAAGATATGTGTATCCCCTTGTATGTTTCCCTTGTTTGTCATTAGTTGCAGTGCGGCTGACTAGTGCTCACCCCTCCCACTCCCTACCTGCGGAACCTATTTAGGGACAATAGAGGAGTCAGGGAGTTGTTAGATCTGCTTAGGGATCTCCACTCCCCTTTCCCTAGTTGCTGGGCTTTCCCCCTTTTCCCATTATTGTACGCTGGGTTCTTCCCATACCTAGCATGACATCCGGCTCTGAAGGTAAAGGAACAGTCCCTCTCTTAATTAGCAAACAAACTTTAAACTCTGTAAAAACAGCCATTTACTTGGAACGGGGCAGTTCGCCCCCATCAGGGATTTTCCACAAACGTCTCACCCGCACTGGGTGAGACAAGTCCCTGCAAAACTTTGGACTCAACACAGAACCTAGACCACTTCCCCTTTTTCTCTCAGGTCTACTTCTGGGTGCTCCACCTTTCTTCTATGAAGGCGGCCCAAGCAGTGGGGGAAAGTGGTCTCTTCCATTTCCAGAGCTGGTACGGGAACTTGCTTGGCCCGGGGCCTTCTTCCCCAGAAGTAACACTCCCACAGTTGTTAGTTTCTGAACAAGCTGCTTGCCTATTGTCTGGGAGCCCATCCTAGCCTTGTGCACATCTACAATTTGGTCCCTGGTGTCCTTAGACAGCTCTTTGGTCTTGGCCATGGTGAAGCGTTTGGAGTGTGATTGATTTTGTGCACACAGGTGTCTTTTTTACAGATGAGTTCAAACAGGTGCAATTAATACTAATAATAAGTGCAGCGTAGGAGGGCTTCTTGAAGAAAAACTATCAGGTCTGTGAGAGACAGAATTCTTGCTGGTTGGTAGGTGATCAAATACTTATTTCATGCAATAAAATGAAAATCATTATGTCAAATCATACAATGTAATTTTCTGAATATTTGTTTTTAGATTCTGTCTCTCACAGTTGAAGTGTACCTACGATAAAAATTACACACCTCTCCATTCTTTGTAGGTGGGAAACTTGCAAAATTGGCAATGTATTAAATACTTATTTTCCCCACTGTATACCAGGATGGAAGGCATATATATGTTTTATTATTACATATTATACCTCCTTAAAGTGCCTACCCCCACAGCTAGTAAGAGGTGCAGTAGGCTATTATTTCGACAGAACACTCTTCCATCACTTTAGATAGATATTTGTATCGTGTTGCACTGATTCACTTTTTGTATTTTGCACTTTTAGTTATGTTTTTCTGCTTTGTTCTGTTATGTGCTTCACAGAGGGACCCAGCATCACAAGCACCAAACCAGCAAGGGCGCAACCACAGACACACTTGGCACAAGCTTCCCATCTAGACGAGCCCTTGAGGGCCGGGAATACTCTTCACCCAGCTCCCAGTAAATGGAAGGGGGACTTTAGCAGAGTCCTTCCCAGGCCCGCTGTTGCCGCACAGCTGGCGTCTGGTGACGCGGCTAGTGCCTAGTCGAGGACCAGGTTGGTACCTCTGCAAAAACCCCAGGAAGTGAAACCGGAAGAGAAAATGAGAAAACCCCTGACCCTGAAAAGATAGCAAAACCTAATGCTAGCACTACTCACTACCAAGCACATAGGAAACTGGAATAAACAGCAAAGGATTGAGCAGGGAGCAAGGTTAAATAGACCGCCTAACGATCAGGTGTTGATTACCTCCCAATCATCCCCAAACAGCCACTCACTGCTAGCTTCAGCAGCAGACTGAACATAATCCCACCACTACTCAGTACCAGATACAACAGCTTCCTGCGTCCACACACATCCCACAACACCAGAACGCGACCCTCCACAAGATTTCGGACAGTTTCCCTGCACCTCCAGGGCCAGGACAATGTCGGCGCTTGCGACCCGAGTAGTGTAGTACTGGACCTGCTCCATTTCCAGGTGGGAGCATAGAAACACAATTCGTAACAGGTTCCGAATTAACAATTTTAGTATTACCTAAAAAAGGTTATTTTTAATTGGTTTTTTTTCATGAGTCTGATATGAAATTTATGTAGTTTTATGATTTATTACTTTTATAATAATAAATACTCTGAAAAAATTATATAAAACTTTTGTTTTGTTGTCGCTAAATTCTGCGTCTTAGGTTAAGCATTTTTCTGGCAAACAAACTACAAGGAATTATTTTTGGGTGACAATATCTAGTTTTCATTAGTCCAATTTTTGGATTAAGTTTATTACACTTTTCTGGAGGAGACATTAACAAAAGTGAACTGAATTTCTGATTTTTTTTATACACCATTCACAATCCTGTAGTTAACATGCCATTTTTTTCTCTGCATGTTGATACAATATTGAGAATATCAAATGTTTGTTTTTCGTTTAGTACTTTTGCTAAAAAACTCAACTGTGTAAAAAAAAAAAAAAAGTTTTGTTTGGTTACCATATTCTGAGGCCCATAACATTTTTATTTTTCAATAAGAAGAGAGTTGTGTGGAGATTTATTTTTTTTATGGAACAAGCGGTAGTTTTTACTGGTATAATTTTTGGGTATATATGACATTTTGATCAATTTTCATCCAATTTCTTTTGTAGGGGCATGAACAAATACTATAATTCTGACATTGTTTTTACTATTTCTTTCCATTTCCTATGTGGGATAAATAATGATCTAGTTTTAAAGTACAGGACTTTACAATCAGGGTTGGACTGGGGTGTCTGGGGCCCTCACTACAACTATATGCAAATAAATGTTAGCCATTGTCCCCATTATAGTTAAGTACTGACTGCAAAATACAGGTGGCGTCTAATGGGCGCACACCATAATTGTGATGTACAATTGCGGTAGTTTGCATTAAAGGGGTTCTTTGGTGAAAACTAGTTATCACCGATCCACAGGATAGGTGATAACTTATTGATCAGTTGATCAGTGGAGTCCGACCAATTGGAACTGCACCAATCGGAAGAATGGAAACTTTTATCCCTGACAGGGCACTTTTATCCACATTTTAAAATGGAGCAGCAGGTCGGATATTTGACCGACGCTCCCTTCATCCTCACTGGGGCTACCAGAAAAAGCCAAGAGCAGCCATTTAGGCAATGAATGGATCAGTGGTCCAGTCGAACATGCCGCTCTATTCTAAGGGCGCAATGAGACAGCTGTATACCTCAGACAACGATCACATCTCAATAATCGGACTGGCTGGCGGCTCTCCTGACCAGAGCGTGACAACCTGTATTTCTATGCAGCTGTCACACTAGAGTCAAGAGAGTTGCCAGCCAGTCCGAGTATTGAGATGCGATCATCGTCCGTGTTATACGATCGTCTGACTGAGCCCTAATAAAAGTTTCACATTATGCTGATCGGTGTGGGTCCCAGCAGTGGGACCACCACCAATAAATAAGTTAGCACTTATTCTGTGGATAGATGATACTTGTTTTCACCGTAGAGCCTTGGTTAAACTTACAAGTATTTAATCTCTAATGGAATTAAAGAATCTTCTCCTTATTGGTATTTGAAAGAACAAGTGACCTCCATACAAAACACAATCCACTATACCAAAACCAATAGACCAATAATACCACATACAGGGGACAAATACCGCCACACACTGATCGGACCACATATTACCACTACATAGTGACTGAATAATACCACATACAAGGCGCAAATACCACCACACCATGTCCAGACCACATATCCACCATCACACAGTGACAGAATAATATCGCATACGAGGGACAAATACTGCCACACCGTGACCAGACAACATAGTGACTGAATAATACCACATACAAGGAACAAATAACTTCACACCATGACCAGACCTCGTATTACCACCACATAGTGACCAAATAATACCACATATAAGGGACACATACTGCCAAACCATGACCAGACAACATATTATCACCACATAGTGACCGAATGATACTTTCTACAAAGGACAAATACCGCCACACCTTGACAAGACCACTTGCTACTATCGTCGCCACGTAATGTGAGACGTTCTGAAACGTTGTGCCTGTTCCAAATTAAATTGTAAAATTCAAATACGTGCATGGAAGAACCATATCTGATACATTGAGCATCAGGGCCGATCTATTTTTATTACATCATTGGTCAGGATCTCATAGCTTGTTAATAGTTATACATGGTAACAATATAGAAAACACTTTGGCCAACATATTGAAATCAACGGATAGGTGGTGTGGAGGGAATGCCACTCACACCCCATAACCGCAAAATAACGCATACTCAAAAATAGGTGAAAAAACGCAGAGGACAAATGAGTATACTGGCATAAATAAGCTTTATTGTTTAAAAATTACTTTTAACAGTATCAAAAATATAAAGACAGTATATAGACTTGCAGATCATAAACCCCAACATATCCTTAAACCCATGGGAAGGTAAAAGACTAGATACCAAGGCAGTACATAACAGATTTTTGAGATGAAAAAAATATAGGCACAAAAGAAGTAACCATAAATAGACATAGGTCCCCCAAGGGATAAAATCCTAGGGGGAACCATGAAGATACATTATCATCACAGGATGGACTCAGGTAAGTGACTATCGTATATGTCTTAATAGACCAAAGAAGGACCTAGATGAAAAAATTAGACACTTCACCTAGAGGTACCGTCCAGATAAACTGGATAGAGAGAAAGTAAAAGGAGGGAGATGGGGAAAAGGAGAAGGCAGGAAAGGTGGTACAAGTGTAGCACCCTGAGGATTCGGCTGCTACAGGGGTATTGCACCTCAACCCAGAGGTGTGATATTCCACTCCCGGGCAAGGATGGAGAGTGGAACTGAGCTCGGTAGGCTGCATGCACTACACACATCCCATTTCCGAGGAGCAGACCGACGGTACTCCCACTTAGAAATGTGCAGGTACGACCGAGTCTGTTCCTGGCTGGAGTGGGAGGGGGGTGGTACATCCCAAGTAGTGTAGGGGCAGATAGGGGGAGCAGCCTGGGTAAAGATAGGAGCTCATTGGGTGCTGGTCACCTGAGCTCACACATAGAGGGAGTATATAAGGTGGGCACCAACTAAGAACAGGGTCAGATGCAGAGAACAAGTCAGATGCAGAGAACAAGTCAGTTGGAGACAGCAAGACAGCTGCAGAGGAGCAGACAGCAAGCAGAGAGGAAGTCAGCCTGCAGCAAGAGAGAGACCCTGAGTGAGAGAGGAGCAGAGAAGGAGTACCCAGAGGGGAAAACAGAGAGGACCCAAGAACCCAAATTAAAGCACCGGGTGAGGAGTCGGCACAGGGTACCGGATCCCAAGCTGGTGGGGGCAGAAAACACACCCTAGCCAGAGACCGGAGACCGTGGGCAGCGTTTGTCACGGTCACCCATCACATCCACCCCGAAGGCACACCACATGAAGGGTCAGGGAACCCAAGGCCAAGGGTGTCCCAACAGAAGGCCCGAGGGAGCTGGACCTAGGTGGATCACTGGTGGGGACGGCCAGAGAACGGGACAGAAGGAGAGCTCAGGGCCACGCTCCGGACTTGTTTGGGGGTTGGCTGGATCCAGGACCTGGTGGACGCAGCACGGCTCGGGTGGTCACTCGAAGCTGGAGTGACCAGTACAACATCTGCAGTAAGTAAACACCCTTAACTGCACAACCCGACTCTGTCTTCATTGCCGTCTGCACTGCACCACCACAACCCCCATCCTCTGCACCTGTCCCCCCTGAGGCTATACCCCTCCCGTTGGGGGTTATCCCACCAAGCTGCGCACCCACCATCAGCCTCAGCGGACCCTGCTGCAGCGGCGGCCACAGTGACCGCATCACAACGGGTGGCGTAGTCGACACAAAAGAACTCTTAATAACATCTGTAGGACTGCCACATAACACTGAGTTTGACGCCCTGGGCACGGGCCGGGTCACAGCCGCTCGGAGACTACAACCCCCCATCTGATCCGGTGCCGGGTATTCCCCTCAAAAAGGAATATGTCCCAGGGGGCGCGTCACAAGCAAGCATTAAAAGTACTGAGCAGTAAATTGGGGATCAGGTCAATTAGGTTAGCAGTGTATTAGTGAATCATCATATAACATATCGCCAACATGACCAAAATGACTCACCCACAAGGTACAGAATGTTGCTCGTAAAGGGGGACAGAGGAGGGCAGGTTGCTCCCGCCAGAACAGGCCTCGATGCGCGTTTCGCGACTGCTTTATCAAGAGGCATAAATGCAGAGGGCTCAGGGACCTTTTTATGCCGGCCCCCAGGAGATCACATGTGTTGTCATGTGATCAAGCAATATGGCCGCCACCGGGGCAGCATATACGGCGCATGCGCTGGGATCGTCACCGCCCCACAAGACCCCGCGCCGCCCATCATGGGGTAGGCGCGACCCGGAAGTGCCACCAGGACAACATCCGGAGGAGCGCCGCAGCCATAGTGACAGACGCGCGGGGACGCAGGGCGCGAGTAGCCCAGCGCATGTGCACAGCATCCCCCGATAGCGGTACATAGTGCCCCGATTACACAAGCCCCAAATCTATAAGGGACAATATGTCCATTAGTGGGCAACAAGTCGGAGCAAGTGGTATACCCCGGTACGCAAATTGGGGGAAACAAAGGCCATAGCAGGTCACACTGGGACCGGAGGGAGCAGTGAGAAAGAAGAAAAAAAATAATAGAAATATAATATAGAAGACTAAAATAGTAAATTAAACAAATAAATAATAAATCATACACATATTGAACCAAACATAGAAAAAATGGAAAAAGGGGGGGGGGGGGCAGAGAGCAAATACAGGGAAGGTAAAGAACAAACAGTATGATAAACAGACAAAAACAAGAAAATAATAAAAAAAATATATATAAGTCATAAATCCAGCTGAATTTCATGATGAGAGGGATGAAGTATCCTGTCTTTCCAAGCACGATAATGGGAGGTGATTGCGGTCCTTGAGAGAGAGTCACTATGAAAACAATACACGAAAATTAGAAAGAAGACAATTAAAAACAAGGTTAAAAGCGAGAGCAACGAAAAATGGCCCCCACCCATAAGAAAATATGGGGCAGGGCTAGCAGGAGAGCATATACAAACAAACCAAAGTAAATATATATTGTTAGATAAGACTAGCTGCCATGAAATATATAAATAAATATTCCGATTGGCAACATATCCAATATAGTGAAGCACAGAAATGGAATGGATCCAGTCAGAGAAAAGAGGCAAACCCCAGGTTCTCATTCAGGCCACGTGGCGCCAATGTGTCAAGGGTAACGATCCATCTTGCCTCCTTTTGTGCCAGGAGACGTTTGGCGTTCCCAACCCGGGAGCCCAAGTGTGCTACATCAATACCCCGTACTTTCAGTGATCGGGGATCACAGTTATGAACTGCCCTGAAATGCAGTGGTAGTGTCTTGAGCTCCCGGGGATCAGTGGCTACCCGAGCCGCACCAATGTCCCTTACGTGCTCTCGAACTCTGATTCGTAGCTCCCTTGATGTAAGACCTACATTTATTAGCCCACACCCACATGTGGCATAATATACCACATGTGTGGTGCTACAGGAAATGTAGTGATGAATGCCAAAATGACGGGAGCCATCAGAGTTCCTGAACGACGTGCAGAGTAGGACATTGGTGCAGGCGGTACAATGTCCACATGGGAAGGTGCCCACCGTGGGGCCACGGGATCCGAAGGGGTTGCACAAGGGAGGAATGTAGTGACTGGAGACCAGCAAATCCCCCAGGGTGTTCGAGCGCTGAGGTGTCATGCATGGAGATTCGCCAATGAAATCCTGAAGGGAGGGCTCCGTGCCCAAAACGCTCCAATGACGGGAGAGGATCCGCCGCATCTCCCCCCACTTGTGATTGAATGTGGATATGTAGCGGATCCTCTCCGGTAGCCCATGATTGTGTCTAGGAGGAGGATGTATAAGATCATCCCGGGGAGTATTACGAGCCCTCACATAGCCACGGCCGATGCATCGATTGCTGTAGCCTTGCTGTTTAAAGCTTTCAGCCAGATCTGAGGCCCGATTCTCAAAGTTGGAATTGGTCGAGCAGATCCGCCTCACCCTGAGAAATTGTCCAATCGGGACAGCCCTGATGGTCGAAAAATTATGCGCCGATGCAGCATGTATCAGGGAGTTAACTGAGGTGGGTTTTCTAAACAGATCGGTCTGGATACGGAGATCTAAATCCACCTCCAATGTGATATCCAGAAAATCGATCTGCTTAGGATGGTACATATAAGACAACCTCACCGCACGTTTGTTAGAATTCAATCGTGCCATAAAATCATCGAGCTCCTCCACCGTCCCCTGCCAGAAAAATAAGACGTCATCTATATACCTCATCCATGACACGACCCGGTCCGCGCCTTGTACACCCTCGTCGCCAAATATCTCTCCTGCTGACCCTGACCCATATTTTCTTATGGGTGGGGGCCATTTTTCGTTGCTCTCGCTTTTAACCTTGTTTTTAATTGTCTTCTTTCTAATTTTCGTGTATTGTTTTCATAGTGACTCTCTCTCAAGGACTGCAATCACCTCCCATTATCGTGCTTGGATAGACAGCATACTTCATCCCCCTCGTCATGAAATTCAGCTGGATTTATGACATATATATTTTTTTATTATTTTCTTGTTTTTGTCTGTTTATCATACTGTTTGTTCTTTACCTTCCCTGTATTTGCTCTCTGCCCCCCCCCCCTTTTCCATTTTTTCTATGTTTGGTTCCATATGTGTATGATTTATAATTTATTTGTTTAATTTACTTTTTTAGTCTTCTATATTATATTTCTATTATTTTTTTTCTTCTTTCTCACTGCTCCCTCCGGTCCCAGTGTGACCTGCTATGGCCTTTGTTTCCCCCAATTTGCGTACCGGGGTATACCACTTGCTCCGACTTGCTGCCCACTAATGGACATATTGTCTCTTATAGATTTGGGGCTTGTGTAATCGGGGCACTATGTACCGCTATCGGGGGATGCTGTGCGCATGCGCTGGGCTACTCGCGCCCTGCGTCCCCGCGCGTCTATCACTATGGCTGCGGCGCTCCTCCGGATGTTGTCCTGGTGGCACTTCCGGGTCACGCCTACGCCATGACGGGCGGCGCGGGGTCTTGTGGGGCGGTGACGATCCCAGCGCATGCGCCGTATATGCCGCCCCGGTGGCGGCCATATTGCTTGATCACATGACAACACATGTGATCTCCTGGGGGCCGGCATAAAAAGGTCCCTGAGCCCTCTGCATTTATGCCTCTTGATAAAGCAGTCGCAAAACGTCCGTCGAGGCCCGTTCTGACGGGTGCAACCAGCCCTCCTCTGTCCCCCTTTACGAGCAACATTCTGTACCTTGTGGGTGAGTCATTTTGGTCATGTTGGCGATATGTTATATGATGATTCACTAATACACTGCTAACCTAATTGACCTGATCCCCAATTTACTGCTCAGTACTTTTAATGCTTGCTTGTACCACCTTTCCTGCCTTCTCCTTTTCCCCATCTCCCTCCTTTTATTTTCTCTCTATCAAGTTTATCTGGACGGAACCTCTAGGTGAAGTGTCTCATTTTTTCATCTAGGACCTTCTTTGGTCTATTAAGACATATACGATAGTCACTTACCTGAGTCCATCCTGTGATGATAATGTATCTTCATGGTTCCCCCTAGGATTTTATCCCTTGGGGGACCTATGTCTATTTATGGTTACTTCTTTTGTGCCTATATTTTTTTCATCTCAAAAATCTGTTATGTACTGCCTTGGTATCTAGTCTTTTACCTTCCCATGGGTTTAAGGATATGTTGGGGTTTATGATCTGCAAGTCTATATACTGTCTTTATATTTTTGATACTGTTAAAAGTAATTTTTAAACAATAAAGCTTATTTATGCCAGTATACTCATTTGTCCTCTGCGTTTTTTCATGGTAACAATATAATTGGCTCAGCTTATCTCTACATATGTTCTGACATTAGCATACAGTACAGACCAAAAGTTTGGACACACCTTCTCAGTTAAAGATTTTTCTGTATTTTCATGACTTTGAAAATTGTACATTCACACTGAAGGCATCAAAACTATGAATTAACACATGTGGAATTGTATACTTAACAAAAAAGTGTGAAACAACTGAAAATATGTCTTATATTCTAGGTTCATCAAAGTAGCCACCTTTTGCTTTGATGACTGCTTTGCACACTCTTGGCATTCTCTTGATGAGCTTCAAGAGGTTGTCAGCGGAAATGGTTTTCACTTCACAGGTGTGCCCTGTCAGGTTTAATAAGTGGGATTTCTTGCCTTATAAATGGGGTTGGGACCATCAGTTGTGTTGTGCAGAAGTCATGTGGATACACAGCTGATAGTCCTACTGAATAGACTGTTAAAATTTGTATTATGGCAAGAAAAAAGCAGCTAAGTAAAGAAAAACGAGTGGCCATCATTACTTTAAGAAATGAAGCTCAGTCAGTTCGAAAAATTGGGCAAACTTTGAATGTATCCCCAAGTGCAGTTGCAAAAACCATCAAGCGCTACAAAGAAACTGGCTCACATGAGGACCGCCCCAGGAAAGGAAGACCAAGAGTCACCTCTGCTTCTGAGGATAAGTTTATCCGAGTCACCAGCCTCAGAAATCGCAGGTTAACAGCAGCTCAGATTAGAGACAAGGTCAATGCCACACAGAGTTCTAGCAGCAGACACATCTCTACAACAACTGTTAAGAGGAGACTTTGTGCAGCAGGCCTTCATGGTAAAATAGCTGCTAGGAAACCACTGCTAAGGAGAGGCAACAAGCAGAAGAGACTTGTTTGGGCTAAAGAACACAAGAAATGGACATTAGACCATTGGAAATCTGTGCTTTGGTCTGATGAGTCCAAATTTGAGATCTTTGGTTCCAACCACCGTGTCTTTGTGCGACGCAGAAAAGGTGAACGGATGGACTCTACATACCTGGTTCCCACCGTGAAGCATGGAGGAGGAGGTGTGATGGTGTGGGGGTGCTTTGCTGGTGACACTGTTTGGGATTTATTCAAAATTGAAGGCATACTGAACCAGCATGGCTACCACAGCATCTTGCAGCGGCATGCTATTCCATCCGGTTTGCGTTTAGTTGGAGCATCATTTATTTTTCAACAGGACAATGACCCCAAACACACCTCCAGGCTGTGTAAGGGCTATTTGACCAAGAAGGAGAGTGATGGGGTGCTACGCCAGATGACCTGGCCTCCACAGTCACCAGACCTGAACCCAATCGAGATGGTTTGGGGTGAGCTGGACCGCAGAGTGAAGGCAAAAGGGCCAACAAGTGCTAAGCATCTCTGGGAACTCCTTCAAGATTGTTGGAAGACCATTTCCGGTGACTACCTCTTGAAGCTCATCAAGAGAATGCCAAGAGTGTGCAAAGCAGTCATCAAAGCAAAAGGTGGCTACTTTGAAGAACCTAGAATATAAGACATATTTTCAGTTGTTTCACACTTTTTTGTTAAGTATACAATTCCACATGTGTAAATTCATAGTTTTGATGGCTTCAGTGTGAATGTACAATTTTCATAGTTATGAAAATACAGAAAAATCTTTAAATGAGAAGGTGTGTCCAAACTTTTGGTCTGTACTGTACATACATCTCATTGGCTAAAGGTAATTTTGTCTACACCCAGCTTTTGGATTTTAGGAATCTCTCACTTTCTAGTTTCGTTTCTTCCTTATGTTTTCTCTGAGTCTCTAGACAAAGCCATTCCAAAGACTCTTTATCTCACACACACATACTGACTCGCAGAAGATACACGCACAAAAATCAAAATGGAGTCAGGATAGATAAAGTAACTCGAAGATGTGAAACGATTATTAAGTGGTGAACTGACGCAGATTGAAGGACTTCTGGGAGCAGAACATTCAGCATGACCGCCTTTTAAATTAGTTCCTGCTTACACAGCTAAACCGGTTGAAAACCATCACATCAACAAGGAATTCGATAGACTGTACAAAAGATACTCTCTCTTGTCATGTATAATTTGCAGGCACTACACTCTTTTTTCCCCGGAAGTCCTGTGTGTGGATCACACGACACTCATATGCGACTACTAGACACCACATCTTGTCTATCTGACTCCTACCAACCAAGACTATGATATGGTAATCAGACCATAACAGTCTCCCTGCTCTTCCTGTCCCACTGCGACAAACAATCGGGTAATTTGCTAATCCTATCTGCTGTCCGCTGAACTGCTATTTCTCATTATTACCGGGGAGTTGTAATGGACAAATGCCTAAAAAAAAACAAGCAAAGAAACTCGCCACCTTACAAGTGCTTCTGCCGCTCAACACACAATCGCCATCTACAATGTACAATGGTAAACCTACTTCAAAACCATCTAAACAATCTGCTAAGAATACACGCTGCCAACCCACTTCCACAAAACTAGATTCTTCGCCTGAACTACAGATGGATGGTAGTTTATCCCCACCGCAGCTCTCTCCGCCACCGAGCTGCCCTGGATCCTCTGTGCAAGACTCTACACAAGCAGCATTGGTGGCTCAGGAGGTCTCCAAGATACTGATGCCACAATTTGATCGGCGATTTGACGCCCTCCAGGCCTCTCTAGCCACAGCCATGACTCTTATTACCACCAACTCCCAAAAGGTCACAGAGCTAGAAAATAGAATCCAGTCCAATGAAACAGAGACCATGTAACTAAGGGCCTCCCTCCAACAGAGTCAGATTTCAGAGCGAGAAATGCGTGATAAGCTGGAAGATTTGGAGAACAGGGACCGCCGCAACAATCTACGTTTTGTGGGCATCCCGGAGTCGGTGGACGATGAACATCTTATGGAATACCTTACTGGAGACCTCTCTGCTGCCCTTCAGATGGATTTTAACAAAGACCCAGTGATCATAGAATGAGCGCACAGATTGGGTCCCCTAAGGCCTAACCGGGGCAGTGGAAATGGTAGACCTCGCCCGGTCATAACATAATACCTCAACTGGGCTGTGAAAGAAAAGGTCATGAGATCATACAGACAACAAAGTGAACTGACTATTCATGGCTCAAAAATTCTAATTTTCCAGGACTTCTCTGCTGCTGTGGCTCAAAAACGCAAAGCATTTGGACCTACCTGTCATTTATGGTTTGAAAAAAACATTCCAACTGCTCTACCCAGCTAAACTCAAAATCCAAGATGCCAAGCGTGTAACTATCTACGGAGACCCTGAGGAGGAGGAGAGAAGATTTCGACATGCTGGAGATACCGCAGTGGGATGACTTATAGATCTACTATCTATGCTATTTTTTATTTCAGGAAGACTGTTGTTTCCGTAATGGAATGTTCTTCTCAGTGATGGCATGGCTCGTATGGTGTGTTTCCGGCGAGCTGCTATCACTGACTTGCAATGTTAAGCATATTGTTTTTTTTTTAGTTTTTTACTGTTTCTACCCATCTATGTTTTCCCTTTTACTAACCTAGGTACTAATATTTGCGGAACCCACTATTGAACACACTCTTACTACCTATTCGTTCCTGCGGCTCGCTGGGACCGAGGGGGATGAACATGCCCTACTGATGTATACTGCTCAGACCATGCCCTGGGACTCAGGATGAGTACTTCTCAAACACCAGACCCTGACACCACTTACACCTCACCACACTTGTGATTCTTATCATGGAAAGTTGGCGGGCCTCAACACCACTCTAAAGCGCAAAAAGTCTTGAATCACTTAAAACGATTCTCACCAGATGTGGTCTTCTTACAAGAGACACACTGGAGGGCTGACAAGCCTGGTAAATTGACAGCTCCCTGGATAGGAGGTTGCTTCATTGCTTCACAAACTTCATCATCATGCAGAGTAGCCATTCTTATCAAGAAGGACCTGCCATGCTCCATTCAGGAATCTATTAATGATAGCCAGGGCAGATATTTGATTCTGAAAGTGGAAATAGCTGGGAAATATATGTTTTGGTCAACCTCTATGCTCCTAATGATGACCAACATCGATTCTCCAGATTCTTTTAGGACTTGGACCTGGTCGCCTAATAGTGGGAGGAGACTTTAATGCAGTACAGTGTCCCACCCTAGACCGCTCCTCACTCTCCCCAGACCTCAGCAGTCACCACATCCCTCCTACATTTCATGGAACAGCTTTCACTCTGTGACCCATGTAGAGTCACAGACTCCACAGCTAGAGAATACATGTGCCACTCCCTCACCCACCACTCCTTCTCCCGGATTGATTTCTTCCTCATTTCCTCACAATTATTTGTCCAACATCATGACTCCCGTATCCACCCAATACTGATTTCAGACCATGCTCCTATCTCACTATAGACAAGCAAAATACCCAAGTAACTGGAAGTAAATGGGTAAATTGCAGAGTGCAAAAATAATAATAAATAATGAAGGGTATTTAGTTAACATAATTTTGATCAAAATAATGTAAAAGCCATCCCGCCACGTCACGGCAACCCTTATGGGACAGTCCTAACTCTAATATTAAAACCTTACAATTTGTCAAGTGACGTACGTATGGATAAGGACAGAGAGACTGACCCCCTAGTAGAAGCATAGACCTGAGGCAGAATGAACATTTTAGCTCAGACAAAGGGCGGCCACTCCGTTATATGTACTAAAGCACACTGAACTACAAAGAAAAAACCTAGAAGTCTGAACTGAAACATAAATTGATGTGCATGCAAAATGTAAATGCATGTTCACACAAGGCCACTGGACAAAGAAAAACCAAAGACAAGCAAAATACCCAAGTAACTGGAAGTAAATGGGTAAATCGCACAGTGCAAAAATAATAATAAATAATGAGGGGTATTTAGTTAACATAATTTTGATCAAAATAATGTAAAAGCTATCCCGCCACATCACGGCAATTCTTATGGGACAGTCCTAACTCTAATATTAAAACCTTACCATTTGTCAAGTGACGTACGTATGGATAAGGGCAGAGAGACTGACCCCCTAGTAGAAGCATAGACCTGAGGCAGAATGAACATTTCAGCTCAGACAAAGGGCGGCCACACCCTTATATGTACTAAAGCATACTGAACTACAAAGAAAAAACCTAGAAGTCTGAACTGAAACATAAATTGATGTGCATGCAAAATGCATGACTAGGGGGTCAGTCTCTCTGCCCTTATCCATACGTACGTCACTTGACAAATGGTAAGGTTTTAATATTAGAGTTAGGACTGTCCCATAAGGGTCGCCGTGACGTGGCGGGATAGCTTTTACATTATTTTGATCAAAATTATGTTAACTAAATACCTTTCATTATTTATTATTATTTTTGCACTGTGCGATTTACCCATTTACTTCCAGTTACTTGGGTATTTTGCTTGTCTTTGGTTTTTCTTTGTCTAGTGGCCTTATGTGAACATGCATTTACATTTTGCATGCACATCAATTTATGTTTCAGTTCAGACTTCTAGGTTTTTTCTTTGTAGTTCAGTGTGCTTTAGTACATATAAGGGTGTAGCCGCCCTTTGTCTGAGCTGAAATGTTCATTCTGCCTAAGGTCTATGCTTCTACTAGGGGCTCAGTCTCTCTGCCCTTATCCATACGTACGTCACTTGACAAATGGTAAGATTTTAATATTAGAGTTAGGACTGTCCCATAAGGGTTGCCGTGACGTGGCGGGATAGCTTTTACATTATTTTGATCAAAATTATGTTAACTAAATACCCTTCATTATTTATTATTATTTTTGCACTGTGCGATATACCCATTTACTTCCAGTTACTTGGGTATTTTGCTTGTCTTTGTTTTTTCTTTGTCTAGTGGCCTTGTGTGAACATGCATTTACATTTTGCATGCACATCAATTTATGTTTCAGTTCAGACTTCTAGGTTTTTTCTCTGTAGTTCAGTGTGCTTTAGTACACATAAGGGTGTGGCCGCCCTTTGTCTGAGCTGAAATGTTCATTCTGCCTCAGGTCCATGCTTCTACTAGGGGGTCAGTCTCTCTGCCCTTATGCATACATACGTCACTTGACAAATGATAAGGTTTTAATATTAGAGTTAGGACTGTCCCATAAGGGTTGCCGTGACATGGCGAGATAGCTTTTACATTATTTTGATCAAAATTATGTTAACTAAATACCCTTCATTATTTATTATTATTTTTGCACTGTGCGATTTACCCATTTACTTCCAGTTACTTGGGTATTTTGCTTGTCTTTGGTTTTTCTTTGTCTAGTGGCCTTGTGTGAACATGCATTTACATTTTGCATGCACATCAATTTATGTTTCAGTTCAGACTTCTAGGTTTTTTCCTATCTCACTATTCCTAACTATAGCAGAGCCAAGCCCACGGACGAGATATTGGAGGTTCCCATCCTATATGGCAGAATCAGATGATTTCAAAATCTTTCTTAAATCACACTGACAACATCATTCATACTGACGATATTCCTCTGCTCTGGGCCACTTCTAAGGCTGTTATGAGACCCCATATCATCAGCTATCTCTCATGTAGGAGGAAAACGCACAGGAAAAAATTTGATGACCTATATACCTCCCTACTTCAGGCTCAAAAGCCTTGACCCCATCCCCTGACACACAGCAAGCTCACTCTATGGCCAAACATCTATTAGATTCCTTCGTACATTCCCAATCACATTGGCAAATCCAACTGACTCGAAATAAATGTTATCATTGGGGAAATAAGACGGGTAAATTATTAGCCACTTTAACTAAATGCAAACAACCCTACAAACCAATTCTCAAATTGCAAAACCCTCTAACAGGTTTGAAGACAACTGACCGGGAAGAGATCACGCTAATTTTTAGTGATTATTATGAAGACCTCTACAGAGCCTCCCCCGCTAACCTCCCAACGATTAATTCTTTCTTAAACCTAATTAACCTTCCAATCCTGACCACTGAACAACAAGTGACCCTGGACTCAGAGATAACAGAAGATGAAGTGAGACAAGCTATAGCAGGCGCATCTAGCGGTAAGACCCCGGGTCCTGATGGTTTCTCTGCTGAATATTATAAGATTTTATCCCCTGACCTAATAGCTATTTTGACCAATCTTTTCAACACAGCTTTCCTCCAAGGGGTCCCCATCGATCGGTTTACTGACTCAAGCACCATAGTTATCCCTAAACCTAATAGAGACCCATTACTACCACAATCATACCACCCAATCTCACTCCTCAATCATAACTACAAACTCTTGGCAAAGATCTTAGCAAATCGCTTACAACTGCTATTGCCCAGTCTTCTGTGTGAGGCTCAAACGGGCTTTACTCAGGGGAGCAGTAGTGTGGCAAACATACGCCTAGCAGTCACTGCCACAGTCATGGCCCAAGACACATCGAGGCCATCCGCAATGATGATGTCTAGATGCTGAAAAGGCCTTTGATAAAGTGGTATGGCCTTTCTTATATGAAGTTTTGGGCATGGGGAATTTTGGCCCAAGATTTCTGAAATATACTCAATACCTCTATATGAACGCAAATACCTGTGTGGCGATCAATGGATGCAGTGCACCAGCCATAGATCTCTTCCGAGAAGTCAAACAAGGATGCCCTCTATCACCCCTTCTATTTAATCTTTCTATTGACCCCTTATGGCGTCATTTATTGCAGACCCCTACCTTTAAGGGACTTGCAGTGGATTCTAGAGAACTTAAGGTCGCCGCATTCGCAGATGATATCCTCCTTGTAATAACTAACCCCAAACAAGTTCTACACTCTCTTATACGAGATCTAGAGGACGTGGGAGGCCTATTAGGCTATAATATTAATTGGAACAAAACAGAAGTGATGATACTACGTGGTCCCTCCAAGCCGTCGTGGACATCGGGGTTTCCTAGTCAATGGACTACTAGCTCACTAAAATATCTGGGAGTGTAAGTGACGAGACATCCAGCTAAACTATATAAAGCTAACATCAATCTATACCTCAACAACTTAGAATCCACTTTAGCTAAATGGAAAAACTTTAATTTATCATACCTAGGTAGAGCCAACTTAATTAAAATGACAGAATTCCCACGTCTTCTCTATCTTTTTCACACTCTACCAATTTATTTGACTCCCAAAGAGGAAAAATGGATTAATTATTTATACCGCTCATTTATCTGGGAAGGAAAGAAGCTCTGTATTGCCTATAAATTACTCCAACAACTGAAGAGAAATGGGAGGATAAACTTCCCTGATATTAGACACTATAATTTAGCATCCTCATTCCGGGTGGTGGTGGACTGGCTGGGGGAGACCTCTTGCTACGCCCAGTATGGTCTGGAGTGCTGTCTCGCGCCGGGATTGGCTCTCCCTATTCTATTACATCTCCCTTACATTGAATTGCCCGCTGAAGTGAAGGCGAACCCTCTCCTAGTGTCTACATGGAAAGCATGGCAGAAAATATGCCGACAGTTTCAACTATCTCCTCAGATATATCTCCTCTTCCCACTCATTGGTAACCCCCATTTCCAACATGGACATGCACACCCTGTCTTTTACCAGTGGCACTCTCAGGGTATAATAACCATCAAACATTTGATTCACTTAGGGGAGCGTCGTATGTATCTAATAGAGGAAATACAATCTAAGAACCCTACTATTGCATTCCCCTCGTTCCAATACCTACAGGCTAAGAGTTATGTGACAAAGATAATAACTCATTTACCTGAGCGGGAGTGGGATCCATACCTGCTTAGATGGTTCACTAAACCTAACACCTCATCTGGCTAAATAGCCTCCAATTATAAATTCATCCATATCGCCCTAGATTATGAGAAATTTCAACTTTCACTAACAAAATGGCAGATCGATTATCCCGCCTTATGATACAGCACAATTTTGAAAGCTCTGGACCAAGCCCACAAATTTCTCTCTTCAACTCGCTTTCTTGAAATGAGTTTGAAAATATGTCATAGATCCTATTTAACCCCCAAGAAGGGTCACAGAATGGGGCTATACACAACTTCTGAGTGCTTTAAATGCCACTCCCCTGGGGCTAATCTATTCCATTGCCTGTGAACATGCCCGATCATTCAATCCTTCTGGAGCAGAATACAACAATTTACCACCACACACCTGACAAACTTTGCCTCCTAATGAGCCTCTTTGGGTCATCTTTGGATACCTAGAGCCAGATAAATACACATGCTCCTCGGGGGCCCGTAAATTACTATACATGGTGGCAGCAGCCGGTGTTAAGGCTATGTTACAGATGTGGATCCACAACCAAGCTCCTCCTTTTAAGATCTTTTTAGATAAACTGTCATTCCTGCTTCAGATGGATTGGGCTGAGGCCTCTTTACACAGGGAAGAAAAAGGTACAGTTCTTCTTTGAAACTTGGGAAAGTTTCATCTCTTTACTTCCACAGCGCATTTGAGATGATATTAGAACTTGCTTTCAACTTACAGTACGGTATCAAGAGCAACTACTATTGGGGGAAATGCCCGTGTAAAAATGTGTTAGATGGTGATGCAGTGTGGAGATACATCTAGGTATCAAGGGTCTGTTTCAGTGTCGATGGGTCCCGCACAGTGTCGGACTGGGGTGTCTGGGGCCCACAGGAGGAATTGCTCCTCGGGGCCCACCCTATAGCTATATACAAATACCTGATAGCCGATATCCCCGTTATAATGGAGCGTCTGCAGTAAATGACAGGCGGCTCCAGCACATCTACTGTGCACATGCTATAACTGGGATGTAGAATTATGGTAGTTTGCAGTAAAGGGGTTCTTTGGTTAAAACAAGTTATCACTGATCCATGGGATCCACAGGATAGGTGATAACTTATTGATTGCTTGGGTCCGAACATTGGAAACCACACCTATCGGAAGAATGGGGAAGTTTTATCCTTGTCATGACACTTATCCCCATTTTAAAATGCAGCAGCAGGTGGGACGTCTGACCGCAGCTCCATTCATTCTCTTTGGGGTTTCCAGAAAAAAAAAACAAGAACAGCCACTGAAGGAATGAATGGATCAGTGGTCAAGTCGCACATGAGCTCCAATCTAATGGGGATAAAATCTCCACATTCTACCAATCGGTGTGGGTCCCAGCAGTCAGACCCCCACTAATCAATAATGTATCACTTATCCTGTGAAGAGGTGATTACTTGTTTTCCCCGGAGAACCCCTGTAAGTGCATCGTGTTCCAAGTATTTAATGACTAATGGAAATAAAGAATCTTCTCCTAATTAATATCAGAGAGAACAAATGACTACCATACACAACACAATCCACTATACCAACACCAAGAGTACCATATACAAGGGAGAAATACCACTACACCATGACCAGACCACATATTACCACCACATAGCGACTGAATAATATCACATACAACGGAGAAATATCACCACACTATGACCAGACCACATATTACCACCACATAGTGACCGAATAATGCCACATAAAAGGGAGAAATACCACCACACCATGACCAGACCACATATTACCACCACATAGTGACCGAATAATACCACATACAAGGGAGAAATACCACCACATCATGACCAGACCAGATATTAACAGCATACAGTACAGACCAAAAGTTTGGACACACCTTCTCATTTAAAGACTACCTCTTGAAGCTCATCAAGAGAATGCCAAGAGTGTGCAAAGCAGTCATCAAAGCAAAAGGAGGCTACTTTGAAGAACCTAGAATATAAGACATATTTTCAGTTGGTTCACACTTTTTTGTTAAGTATATAATTCCACATGTGTTAATGCATATTTTTGATGCCTTCAGTGTGAATGTACAATTTTCATAGTCATGAAAATACAGAAAAATCTTTAAATGAGAAGGTGTGTCCAAACTTTTGGTCTGTACTGTATAGCGTCCAAATAATTCCCCATCATTTCTCTCCCCCACCTCCATAATTGCTCCCTCCCATCCCTATCATTGCTCTCCCCCACCTCCTCCATCATTGTTATATCTCCTCCATCATTGCCATATCTCCCCCCACCTGCTCCGTCATCATTGCCATATCTCCCCCCACCTGCTCCATCATCATTGCCATATCTCCCCCACCTGCTCCGTCATCATTGCCATATCTCCCCCACCTCCTCTATCACTAATGCCATGTCATATCTCCCCCCATCTCCTCTATCACCATGCCATGCATATCTCCCCACACCTCCCCCATTGCCATGCCATATATCCCCCACCATGTCATATCTCCCCCCACCTCCCCTATTGCCATGCCATATCTTCCCCCACCATGTCATATCTCCCCCCACCTCACCCATTGCCATGCCATATCTTCCCCCACAATGTCATATCTCCACCCCACCTCCCCCATTGCCATGCCATATCTCCCCCCACCTCCGCAATCACCATTGCTCTCCCTCAAAAAAAAACAAACTAAAAAAGAAATTACCTCTCAACACGCTCCCTCGCAGCACCATCCTCTGCTTCCTGCCTGGCATCTTTCTCCCTGACAGAGGCCCGCACTGCATGATGACGTCATCAAGCAGCGCGAGACTGTGTCAGGGAAGAAGCGCCGGGCAGGAAGCAGAGGACGGATCCCTCAACTCCACTGCCATTTTCCTCCTGTCAGCAGCGGAGCTGGATGGATCACTCCCTGCCCTGCCCGCCGCACAGGATGAGGGCAATCTGGCCATGGGCCCCCGGAGCCTGGGGGGCCCATGAAGCAGGCCAGATAGCCCTCATCAGCCGCACTGCAAGGGCCCTCCTGACCCTGCGGACCCTTGCAGTGCGGAGCACCGGTGGCCATGTTAACCAGGGGCTCCAATGCGTCCTGCTCGGGGGCCCACCGGAGCATTCTCCGGTGTCCCGGTGCCCCAGTCCGACCCTGGTCCCGCACAACTTTTGAGAAGAGTATAAAATTATACACCCCTGCTGGGTGGTCTATATGTAAGGAAAGTACCTGTTTTGGGTGTCCTCTTTTCTCCCCTCCTTCACTCCTACTCCTCCTAAGTTTTTGGTTTGTCTTTTGACCTGATGTAATTATGCTTGGAATGTACATTCTGCTGTTTACCATCTTATAACAACCTTGTTATGCATATTCCAAATTATATTCATATTAACTAATGTATGAAAACTTTATTTTCAATAAAAACAAGTTTAAAAAAAAAAAAGATAAAGTAACTCCTGCTCTCACACTACCACCACATAGTAACCGAATAATGGTACATACAAGGGACAAATACAAACACATCTTGACCAGACAACATATTATTACCACATAGTGATTGAATAATACTACAATACTGATCATGAATGAAAACCACAATACTAATAACACTAATATTACCAATGGTGATATTATACACAGGAGCTCTATAGATTGTATATAGTGTAAGTATACAGGTAATACAATGATCACTAGTGACATTATTCACAGGAGCTTTGTATACAGTTGTGTGAAAAAGTAATTGCCCCCTTCTTGATTTCTTATTCTTTTGCATGTTTGTCACACTTAAATGTTTCAGATCATAAAATAAATTTAAATATTAGACAAACATAACACAAGTAAACAAAAATGCAGTTTTTAAATTAATGTCTTTAATATTAAGGGAAAAAGAAATCCCAACCTACAGGGCCCTGTGTGAAAAAGTGAATCCCCCTAAGCCTAACAACTGGTTGGGCCACCCTTAGCAGCACCAACTGCAATCAAGTGCTTGCGATAACGGGCAGGAAGTCTTTTACAACGCTCTGGAAGAATTTTGGCGCACTCATCTTTGCAAAATTGTTGTAATTCAACCACATTGTAGGGTTTCCGAACATGAACAGCCTTTTTAAGGTCATGCTACAGCATCTCAATCAGATTAAGGTCAGGACTTTGACTAGGCCACTCCAAAGTCTTAATTTTGTTTTTCTTAAGCCATTCAGATGTCAACTTGCTGGTGTGTTTTGGATCATTATCCTGCTGCATAACCCAAGTGCGCTTCAGCTTGAGGTCACGAACAGATGGCCGGACATTCTCCTTCAGGATTTTTGGGTAGACAGCAGAATTCATGGTTCCATTTACCTCAGCAGTCTTTCAGGTCCCGAAGCAGCAAAACAGCCCCAGACCATCACACTATCACCACCATATTTTACTGTTGGTATTATGTTCCTTTTCTGAAATGCTGTGTTACTACTACGCCAGATGTAATGGGACATACACCTTCCAAAAAGTTCAGCTTTTATTTCATCAGTCCAGAGTATTCTCCCAAAAGTCTTGGCAATCATCAAGATGTTTTCTGGCAAGACTGAGACAAGCCTTTGTGCTCTTTTTGCTCAGCAGTGGTTTTCGTTTTGGAACTCTGCCATGCATGCCATTTTTGCCCAGTCCCTTTCTTATGGTGGAGTCATGAATACTGATCTTAACTGAGGCAAGTGAGGCCTGTAGTTCTTTGGAAGTTGTTGTGGGGTCTTTTGTGACCTC
Organism: Phyllobates terribilis; assembly: GCF_046119375.1. Taxonomy (NCBI): domain Eukaryota; kingdom Metazoa; phylum Chordata; class Amphibia; order Anura; family Dendrobatidae; genus Phyllobates; species Phyllobates terribilis. The sequence goes on along the minus strand of NW_027362762.1, from coordinate 533,242,545 downwards.
TTGGATAAGTCGTCACTGCGTCATTCGGGTAACTTTGTTCGGCTGGCGAATCCTGGGAAGGTTCACCACTGTTCCATGTTTTTGCCATTTGTGGATAATGGCTCTCATTGTGGTTTACTGGAGTCACACAGTTTTAGAAATGGCTTTACAACCTTTTCCAGACTGAGATACCTCAATTACTTTTTCATTTGTTCCTGAATTTCTTTGGATCGCAGCATGATGTCTAGCTTTTGATGATTTTTTGGTCTACTTCACATTGTCAGGCAGGTCCTATTTAAGTGATTTCTTGATTGAGAACAGGTATGGCAGTAATCAGGCCTGTGTGTGGCTAGGGAAGTTGAATTCAGCTTCCCAAAGATGTGATAAAACATTAAATTCTGTTTTAAGGAGGGGGGCAATCACTTTTTCACACAGGGCCCTGCAGGTTTGGATTTCTTTTTACATTAATAATAAAGACATTCTTTTAAAAACATTTAAGTGTGACAAACATGCAAAAGAATAAGAAATCAGGAAGGGGGCAAACACTTCTTTTTCACACCACTGTATATGCATCAGAGCTGTGTGAGTGTAGGCATGCATGCAGCAGAATGGTGTGTGTGCATGTAAACTATTTGGGCAACAGCTGTGTATGCATATACTGTGTATGAAGAAGTGTAGTGTTTATGTGTGCAATGAACAGCTGTATTCGTATAATGCACATGTTGCATAGAAACACCAACAGGAACTTACTGTTAAGGAGTAACCATTATTTTAATTTTTATTTCATAAATCAATAGTACACATAAAAATAAGCAACTTTGTAATATATATACTTTTTCCATCTGTAGTAATCTCTCACCCTCAATTCATGGGCAAAATTGCTAACATTTGCATTCAGTGAAGACAGATTTTCTCATTACTGAGGAGATGGCAGTTGCTACTCATACGATTTTATGGATCGAGGAGGGAGGAACTAGAGGTTGACACAGACATTCTGTGGCAAGTTGCCACAGAATATCTTATATTTTGCACGTGTATAGCATTTTTCAAATCATTATTCCACCGAATGCCTGTGTCTTCTTCTAGCTCCTCCACACAAAAAAAATACAGAACTTCGAGATCTCCTCTCAAAGCAATCATTGCAGGGGGGGAGAATGTAGCAAAGCTAAGTGTGATTAAACTTTCAAATCTCCTCTCAGGACAGTATCAATGTGTGTGTGTGGGGGAAAGTATGGACAGAGAAGTGCTGTAGTTTCAAAAGTGTACTGACGCTCAACTCTGCTACATTCTCTCCCCCCCCCCACACTAATTGCCATTACATGAGATCTTACATGTTACATGTTTGTAATCAGAGATGGGGTTAGTAATGGGGGCGTCTTAGAGACGCCTCTCCATTACTAACCTGGGCTTCATGTCAGCTGCCCATACAAGGCTGACATGAACCCAAACCCTATTATCCCACTTTCCGTCGCATCAGGGCAAGTGGGAAGAGTGGAGGCTAAGCGCCAGAATTGACGCATCTTATGAATGCGCCTTTTCTGGGGCGGCTGAGAACTGATGTTTTTAGCCTTGGAGGGGGCCAATATCTATGGCCCCTTCATATGATATTAATAACAGCCTGCAGCTGTTTGCCTAGCCTTTGTTGGTTATTAATTATAGGGAGGCTCACATCCATTTTTTTGGGGGTCCCCCATTTTAATAACCAGTAGAGGCTAAATATACAGTTGTGGGCTGATATTAATAGCCTGGGAAACTCCATGGCTATTACCCTCTTCCCAGGCTATAAACATCAGCCACAGCTGTCCGCTTTACCTCTGCTGGTCAATAAAATTTAGGGGATCCCATGCCATTTTTTTTCTGAAATGTAATAATTTATTACTAAATTACATGATCAAAGTAATTACGTGGTACTCCTATATAGGTGCACGGATAGGATTTCACTTCTCAATAAGCAAAAATAAGAATCCAGCACTCCAAAGATTGTGGCAAAAATAGAAAGAAAATCTTTATTTGAATAAAATATCCTTAGATTTACATAATTTTAAAGTTTCGGGCCTAGATTGGCCTTCCTCAGAACTACAAATTAATAAACAAAAATACAAATGAATATACATATCAATAGAAGTATTAAAGTCTTAGTCCATCCTGCAAAACAGGAACCACAATTTAGTAAGATATATATGTTTTCATAATATTTAGAAAAAACATTGAATTTCAGATATACGGAAGCCGATCATGCAAACTCAAAGTAATGGCCATATGGAAACATAATAGATTTGACTCTCAGACGTGTGCAGTATAATTTGCTGATAGCTATGTGCCTTGTAAATGCAGGACAGCACCAACCAACATGAAATAATGTGAACCCATTCATAAAGAGAGAAATAGTTTTTACCAGGGTGTTGCTCAGTAAATATTCAAAAGACTTGTAGGTGCTGAAAGAGAAATAACACATCATTTCATATGAAACTCCTTTTTGTAAGTGGTAAGTATATCGAAGCTTTTACATACAAGTGCAAAACCAGTTACTCACCAGAGGAGCAATAAAATAGTATGTGAACACCTGTAGTCTCCGCGCTACTAAGAAAAGCACAACCGTGCTGGGTAGATGGCACTCGGATCGACAATGACAATGAGATCGTGGGACAATCTGGATTACGGCTGATAGGTAAGGATTATGGCGGTTTATTATTTTTTCTTTATTACAGGTGACATGGGCATCAGGGATTAGACGTTAAGGTGAGTATATGGTGTTTTTTTATTTTTTACAGGGGCCAGGGGCATCGGCGATTAGGTGTAGGTGAGTATAATGTGTGTTTTTTTATTTATTTAAATAATTTATTTAAACTTTTTTTTTTTTACTTTCAGCACAGGCGCTGGCTGATGAGACTACTTGTCTCATCAGCGGTGCTTGCTGTTAAAAGTGACAGCAGGCGCCGGCTAGTGGGAGTAGTCTCATCAGCTGGCGTTTGTCTCCCGCGGTAAGCTTTTTACCGTGGGTCACAGTGACAGCAGCGTGATCCCGCAGTGCTGTGACCGGTGGTAACTAAGTTATCGCCGATCAAAGCCCCTGTTTCCCACTGTGTCACACAGATGACAGTGTGGGAAACCAGGGATGTTCAGATTTGGGCTCAACTTTTTTACTGATTTTGAGCAAAATGCTTGGGAACCCGAACAGTAATCTGAATGTGCAATGTTCGTGCAGAATTTGAGATTGGCAAACGTTTTCCGAACATGTTCGCACATCTGTTTGTAATTTCTCTCAGCTCTGATCTATTCTACACAGAGATCAGAGCTGAAAGCAAGGTGTGTTCTTTTTTCCTGCATGACACCGGCTGCTTATGATTGCTCATTGTCATGCAGGAGACAAAGTACATGCTCCCAGAGGAGAATCTTTGGTAATGCCCATTTGAATTATCATAAATTACAACCTAAACCTTTGAAACAGAGATGAGAGATAAAAAAACAAAAATTATATTTTATTTGGCTCTGCAGTTACTATTCCATGATATTGCCAGTTTGAAACTCAAACTGGTGCAATATGTGATTTAATGCATACATATGTTAATATAAAACATTTATTGCTTTCAATGATGCTTTTAGTGCCACCTAGCAGATAAAAGATGTTTAGGCTCCTGACTAGTGTTGAGCCACCCCCGTAGTGTTCGAGTTCGGTTCGGTTCGTCGAACACCCGTGTGTTCGCCGAACTGTTCGTCGAACTGTTCGTCGAACACCTTCGAACACCGTTAAAACCAATGGCAGGCAAACAAAAACACATAGAAACACATATAAAACACCTTCAAAGGTGTCCAAAAGCTGACAAACTGCTCAGAAGACATAACTAACACATGGAAAAGTGACAAGTACATATAGTCATGCGAAAATAAAAGAGGTGGAGGAGTAAAAGGAGGGGGAGACACAGATATAGGCATGTCATGCCCTTCTAAAATCCAAAAAGTGAGAAGCCGACACGGCCAGTGCGCTCCTGCCCGTGCCACCTCCGTGTCGCCGGGTTTGTGCCAGAGCCGCGGTGAACCCTGATGGCCAGCCCCCCTCTCCCAATACTGGTGCCTGTCCGCTGGTGGGTCGAGCGAGCCCCCCTGTGGTGGAGGCAGCTCTAAGCTTTTTAATTTAAATTGTCTCTCTAATTTGAATGAATACACTTTAAATCCATTTACAAGGATCTATTGGAGGGCAAGTCTCATGCCAGCAGCCGCGGTAATTCCAGCTCCAGTAGCGTCCACTAAAGCTGCTGCAGTTAAAAAGCTTTTATAAGGATCGAGCTCGGCTGTCCACCGCAAGGCATCCTACTGCCAGTCCCAGCCCCTATGCCTTGGGGTGCCTCCTGATGCTCTTCACTGAGTATCCCGTGGTCCCGAAGCATTTCCTTTGAAAAAATGAAGTGTCCAAACTACAGGTGGTGTAGCTTGCTTAACAGCCGGGATAATCCGCTGACTAGCAGACCCTGCTACTAGGCACAAAGTATTTCCTGGGCTAGATGCAGTTAAAAATTTGTAATTAGATACTCTCGTTGGATGCTGAGAAAGCATTCCATAGAGTCTCCTGGCACGCCATATATGATTCTCTTAAAAAGCTTGGGGTAGGGGTCTAGGGGACCCTTTTATAGCCAAAATCACGGCCCTGTATCGCAATACGTCACCTAGGCTGAAGATAAATGGAACTGTAGCACCCTGAGGGCTCGGTTGCTACAGAGGTATTGCACCTCACCCAGAGGTGTGATATCTCACTCTCAGGTAAGGATGTAGTGTGGATCAGGACCCGACACCTGCATGCATTACACCACATTGCCGTGGGGCAGGGCGACCAATATGCCCCTGAGATGGGCACGACAGTCCCTGTCCCTGGCTGGAGTGGGGGGAGGGAACACTGAGGAAGGGGAACCCTGTAGTGCAGGAGCAGGGAGGAAGCAGTTCCTGGGTGCATTGAGAAGGGAGTATAAAAGGTGGGCACCATCTTAGTTCAGTGCAGAGAAGTCTGAGCAGAAGTGGCAGGGAGCAGGGGCTCTGCATGAGCTCTGCTCCGGAGGCGGGCCTAGTAACAGAGGCCCAGGCCTGGAAGAGGGAGAAGGAAGGAAGAGGAGCGGAGAAGGCTCCAGGAACGAGGAACGAAGGGATCTCAGGGGTGCGGACGGGCGAGTCGCCACCGCACGCCAGAATCCACCTGCGTGGAGGGGTCAGGCCAAAGGGGGAGACCGGTCCCCGAAACTAGTGGAGGCAGGAAACGACCCTCAGCTAGAAACAGGAGGCTGTGACATTTTATGTGGCGCAGCCCCTCGCTACACCCGCTAGGAAGGCACCACATAGGGTCAGGGAAACTGGCGCCAAGTTTACCAAGAGGAGGCCCGAGGCAGCCGGACAGAAGGGTTGGTAAGAAAGGCCAGACAAAGGACACACAAAGGGGGTCCTGTGAAGCGCTCCAAAGTTATCTGGGAGTTGTCTGAGCCCCTCACCTGGTGAGCACAGTACGACGTGGGCAGCCGTTACCTGCAGACATGGTCTGGATAATAAGAACTGTGAGTAAAGGCCCTGGACTGCATCACTGACTCCGTGTCATTACTGCTGTTGCCCTGCACCATCACCCCCATCCTCCGCATACACTGCCCTGAGGCTATACTCCTCCCGTGGGGAGTTATGCTACGCTCTGCTGCACCCACAACACCAGCCTCAGCGGTCTGCCCTGGAGCGGTGGTTCACTCTGACCGCAATCCACGGGTGGCGTAGTCGGACATTTAAACATCAAAACCACATAAATAGTTCCGCCACTGGTTTGACCACCCTGAGCCACGGAACCGGGTTGCCGCCACGGAGACTACAACCACCAGCATCCACCAAAAAGGGTCCGGCTCCGGGTGTCCCAAGGCCCAGGGGGCGCGTCAGAACATTTTCATCACCTTTCACAATCACCAATGGGACAAGGCAGGGATGTTCTCTGTCCCCTCTCTTATACATCCTAGTGACGGAGCACCTGCTCTCATCAATTCGCCATAACCCCAATATTAGGTGGATTGAGGTGGGAGGCACCGAGTACAAGTGCTCTCTATTTGCTGATGATGTCCTAGTATATATCACTCAATCACATATATCCATCCATGCTGTTATGGCTGAAATAGATCACTTTGTTACATGGTCAAATTTTAAAATCAATGCAGCGAAGTCTGAGGCCCTCGATGTCTCCCTCCCCAAATCCATATAGGATTCCATCCAGTCCAACTTTCCCTTTGCCTGGCCCTCACAGGGTATCAAATACTTAGGAATTCCTATTCATAGAGACCTCTCCCATCTATGTTATCTTAATTTTGGGCCCTTTATTGAACAACTCCATACAGACCACGGTTGGCAAGTTAGAACTGTAAGATTCACTACGTGAACCACTGGTGTTTTGTGGAAAAGCACATGTACACTGTGTTCCAAATTATTATGCAAAAAGTGTTTAGGAGTGATAAGGGAAGAATTTGTTTGTTTGTCAGTTAAACTCATTGATGGTGATGTGTGTCAGGGCTCTTTATATCACTGTAAGCAATTGCAGACACCAGTGCTAATTAGTTTGGCAGGTGTGTCCAATGAAAGGCAAGACTACTTAAGAAGGCTCTCTCACATTATTCAGCAGCCTACATTTTCTGCCAAAATGGGAAAGAAAAAGGATGTGTCGGCTGCTGAGAAGCAACAAATTGTGGAGTGTTTAGGTCAAGGCATGACTACAATCAACATTGTGCGATGATCAGGATGAAGTGTCTTGGCAATCAAGAAGTATGTAGCTGATTCACAGTACACACGTGTGCGTGCTGATAAGGGCAAATTGAGGACTCTTTCCTACAGGCAATTACGTCAGGTTGAAAGAGCAGCGGCAAAAAAGCCTTGTCATAGCAGCAGACAAGTTTTTGAAGCTGCTTGTGCCTCCAACGTCCCCCGAACAACAAGATGCAGGGTCCTTCAGAGGTTTGCAGCTGTGCATACGCCATCCTGTCGACCTCCTCTATCCACTTCACACAAGCAGAAACGGCTCCAGTGGGCCAAACATTACATGAAGACTGATTTCAAAACTGTTTTGTTCACGGATGAGTGCCGTGCAGCGCTCGATGGTCCAGATGGATGGAGTGGAGGATGGCTGGTTGATGGACACCCCACGCAAACACGGCTACAGCGCCAACAAGGAGGAGGTGGAGTAATGTTTTGGGCTGGAATCATGGGGAGAGAGATTGTCGGCCCCTTTAGGATCCCTGAAGGCGCTAAAGATGAACTCCATAATGTATGTGGATTTTCTCAAACAGCACTTCCTGCCATGGTTCAAGAAGAAGAACCGTGTATTTCACAGCAAGATCATTTTTCTGCATGATAATGCACCATCTCATGCTGCACATAAAACATCTGCATCTCTGGCTGATATGGGCATAAAAGGGGACAAACTTATGGTGTGACCCCCATGCTCCCCTGACCTCTACCCCATTCAGAACCTTTGGAGCATCATTAAAAGGAGTGTCTATGATGGCGGGAGGCAGTTCACATCTAAGCAACAGCTCTGGGAGGGTATTCTGTCCTCATGCAAAACAATTGAAGCAGAAACCATCCAAAACCTGACAAATTCAATGGACGAGAGAGTTCAGAAGCTCCTTTCGAACAAGGGGTCCTATGTGAAAATGTAACATCACCTAGAATAAAGTTTTGAGTTGAAAACTGTTTGATTTCAGTTTCTAACAACCTGCTAATGCTTATAATTTCAAAAATGACCATTTTTTTGGTCTTTATTAAAATGAAAAGGTTGATCGAAAAGTTTGGGGGATCTAAGAGTGTGGCAACCCAGTAGTCATGATTACTTCGAATTCTGACAATATGAGGGTCATGCTGCAGGTAGTGCAGCAAGAAGGCACTTATGTGTCTTGCGCATCTCGGAGCCCCAAAATTATTTTCCGGGCTAGATGCAGCTAAAAATTATTTTTAATTTTAAATCTGGTGGAGCTTATTATAGATGGCCTAATAGGATCAGTGCTGCACACTGCTACAAAGCCCAAATTATTTTCCAGTCAAGATACAGATAAACATGATTAGTAATTTGAAAGCTTAAAACGGTTGGTAGGGTGATTTTAAACAATCATCAAGCTTTTACTCTCCCCAGGATGACACAGGGGTAGAAAAGTCATTTCGGATCCATGATTTGTTCATCTTTATGAACGTGAGTCTGTCTACATTATCAGTGGAGAGCCGCGTGCGCTTATCTGTCAGCACACCACCAGCAGCGCTGAACACACGTTCAGACAGAACGCTGGCTGCGGGGCATGACAAGATCTCCAAGGCGTAAGTGGCTAGCTCCGGCCATTTATCCAGATTGGAAGCCCAAAAAGAGCAAGGGTCCAGTGACACAGTCGTGGCTTCAATGTTTACTTGGAGATACTCCTGTACCATCGTCTCTAGGCGTTGACTATGTGTCAGACTTCTTGTCTCCTGTGGCCTTGCAAAGGATGGGCTAAAAAAGTGGTGAAATGATTCCGCAAAATTGATGTTACCACCAGATACTGTGGTTCTGTTACGGTTTGAGTGCTGAACACTTGACGGTCCCACGGTTGGCAAGTTGGAACTGTGAGATTCACTACGTGCACCACTGGTATTTTGTGGAAAAGCACATGTAAGATTCTGCAACAGTCTCTGCTGATACTCCTGCATGCGTGCATCCCTTTCTATGGCAGGAATAATTTCTGCAAATTTACTTTTGTACCGGGGATCTAACAGTGTGGCAACCCAGTAGTCAGGATTATTTCTAATTCTCACAATTCGAGGGTCATGCTGCAGGTAGTGCAGCAAGAAGGCACTCATGTGTGTTGCGCATCCAGGAGCACCAAGTCCCTGTTGTGTTGGTGGCGAGGTAACAATCATGCTTCCTTCCTCTGTCCTCTCCCCCCAACCTCGCACAACAGAAATGTGATCAAGGTCTCCCTCATCTGATGAGTCTTCCATCAGTTCGTCCTCCACTTCTTCCTGGGCTCCTGCACCTTCCTCACTAGTTTGGCTGCTACCATGCGCCCTGGTAAAACCATCTCCCCCACCCTCACATGCCTGCCGCCTTGGTGCTGCCGACCGTCTGGACCTTGCAGATGTTAGCCCTTCCGCATACAACTCCTCCTCCTCTACTTCCTCCACCTCCTCTTGTGCCACCACCTGACTCCGAATTCTGTTTAACATGTGCTCCAGCATGTAAATCACCGGAATAGTCATGCTGATAATGGCATCGTCAGCACTAAACATCTTCGTCGCCATTTCAAAACTGTGCAGAAGGGTGCATAGGTCCCTGATCTGAGACCACTCCTCCAGCGTGATTTGCCCCACCTCTGAATCTCGTTGGCCCAGGCTATACGTCAGAACGTATTGCACCAGGGCTTGTCGGTGCTGCCACAGTCGCTGCAACATGTGCAGAGTTGAATTCCACCGGGTAGGCACATCGCATTTTAGCCGGTGAAGTGGCAGGCCCAACGACTTCTGTAGAGATGTAAGTCGCTGAGCTGCGGGATGCGAACGGCGGAAGTGAGCACACAGCGACCGTGCCCTCTGCAGAAGGCCATCTAGTCTGGGATAGTGGGCTAAAAATTGCTGGACAACCAGGTTCAACACGTGAGCCATACAAGGCACGTGTGTGACATTGCCCCGGCGAAGGGCCGCACCCAGGTTTGCAGCATTGTCGCACACGGCCTTCCCTGGTTTCAGGTCCAGTGGAGACAACCATTCATGAAATTGGTTCTCCAGAGCTGACCACAACTCCTCAGCTGTGTGACTCACATTTCCCAGACATTTCAATGTAAAAACCGCCTGATGACGTTGAGCCCTACTGCCAGCATAGTAAGGAGGTGTGCAGGATCCCTTCTGCGCAGTTAGAAAGCTTGTGGCATGACCAGACAGGCTTTGGGTGCAGGTGGAAGACCGAGAGGAGGTTGAGGAGGCAGAAGCAGTGGAGGAACGTTGACATAAAGAGGATTGACGCACAACTCGTGGGGACGGCAAGACTTGGACAGCAGCCCCTTGTCCTGCTGTCACCATAGTTACCCAGTGCCCAGTCAGCGACATGTAACGCCCCTGTCCATGCCTACTCGTCCAAGTGTCTGTGGTGAAATGCACCCTGTCACACACAGAGTTTCTCAAAGAAGCGGTGATGTTGTGTGCGACATGCTGGTGGAGCGCAGGCACACCTTTCTTTGAGAAGTAGTGCCGACTGGGCATCTGGTACTGGGGCAATGCGACGGACATAAGGTCTCGAAAATCCTCTGTGTCCACCAGGCGGAAAGGCAGCATTTCTGTAGCCAAGAGCTTGCAGATGGTGAAATTCAACCTCTTAGCTTTCTCATGGCTAGGAGGAAATGGTCTTTTACTTGTCCACATCTGAGGGACCGAGGGCTGGCTATTGTGCTTAGACGGGGTTGATAAGGGTGTCCCCGGCAAACTGCCGGTCTGTGAGGAAGATGCAGGCGGACATGTTAGGTTGCCTTGATCCAAAGGTGGTGCTATCGATGTCGGACAGCGCTCAACACCAGCTGCTGTTACCACCTCCAAAGAAAATGATGACCTGCCAATCACGCTGGCTGTTGCGGGTAAAGAGGTGGCAGGTCTGCGCCCCAAAACAGGTGTGACTGCTGTCCCCCCAGTCACAGAGGATGAAGAGGCCGCGGATGCACAAGATATGGCAGACGGTGGTTGGCCCGGCCGGCTAGGCCGCATTGTAGCACACTGAGCTTCCCACTGCAACTTATGCTTCATGTCCATGTGCCGGTTCATGCATGAAGTACTCAAACTATGTATTTTTTGGCCTCTACTTAGCTTTTGCTGACAAATGTTACAGATAACACGAGTTGGGTCATCTTTATCGATCTGAAAAAATGCCCAGGCTATGCAAGGCTTAGCACCCATGCGACCTGAAGAGCCACCACGACTTGTGGTGAGAGGCAGAGTTGTGTTTGAGGATGCAGTTGTTGACGTGCTTCCAGTACTACGTCTCTGTCCAGGAAGGCGCAACCTGACCTCGTCGTCACTAGCATCTTCCTCCACCTCCTCTGCTGACCTCATCTCTTGGCTGACTGTGGGTTGACAGTAAGTGGGATCTCCAACCTCATCATCATCACCCTGTGTGTTATCACACCCGTCGTCCTCAGAGCCAACCTGTTCCTGCCCTGACAAAAAACTAAAGTTGTCACTCCAATCAGGTATTTGAGTCTTATCATCGTCTTCCTCATTGTCTCCACCAACAGGAGTTACAGTTTGGGAATGAGGGTCTACATTATGGTCAGAACCTTCTGCGTCTGGTCCTGGATCCGACTCATAAAGATTCTGGGCATCAGTGCAGATCATTTCCTCGTCTCGATATACACAAGCGCTGGAGTCGACCTCTGATTCCCAGGCTATAGTATGAGTAAACAGCTCTGCAGACTCAACCATCTGTTCTACCTCATACTCAGACGGGCAGCTGGAGATTTGGGAGCTGTGAGGAAGCAAGTGCGATTTGGGTGACACCTTTGAGGACTGGAGTATTTGTGATGTTGAAGTTGATGTGGAGGAGAGCCCACTTAAAGGAGCACTTGATATCCGTTGAAGCACCTGCTGTTTTTGTGCCTCATCTGGAATTTGTAGCGATTGGCGTGGCCATAAGAAAGGGATCTTATCACATTGTCCGCTAAAAGAAGTAGACATTTTAGTTTGGCTGGAAGATGGTCTTTCTTCTGCAGATGTTACTGTTGCTTTAACACCTACCCCACGGACACAACCTTTTTTCCCCTTCCCAACACGCCTATTCCCCTTTCCACCAGCAGCAGGCCTTTTTCCACTCATTTTGGTGGTTAACTAATTCACAACTTTGGAGTTGTTTGCACAAAAAAACAATGGATGGTAACCGAGCAGAGCTGAGTGGCCAAACTGTGGTATTAGGCCAAAACTATTGGCTGGGTTAGATGCAGAAAAAAATATATTCAGTTTGCAACCTGATGGAGGTCAGTATAGATGGACTAATAGAGAAAGTCCGACACACTGCTACAAGGCCAAATATTTTGTCAGAGGTAGATGCAGAAAAAAATTATATTCAGTTTGCAACCTGATGGAGGTCAGTATAGATGGATTAATAGAACAAGACCCACACACAGCTAGAAGCCCAATATTTTTTCAGAGGTAGATGCACAAAAAAATATATTCAGTTTGCAACCTGATGGAGGTCAGTATAGATGGACTAATACAACAAGTCCCACACACAGCTAGAAGCCCAAATATTTTTTCAGAGGTACTGTAGATGCAGATAAAAATTATTTTTAATTTGCAACCTGATGGAGGTCAGTATAGATGGACTAATACAACAAGTCCCACACACAGATAGAAGCCCAAATATTTTTTCAGAGGTACTGTAGATGCAGATAAAAATTATTTTTAATTTGCAACCTGATGGAGGTCAGTATAGATGGACTAATAGAGAAAGTCCGACACACTGCTACAAGGCCAAATATTTTTTCAGAGGTAGATGCAGAAAAAAATTATATTCAGTTTGCAACCTGATGGAGGTCTGTATAGATGGATTAATAGAACAAGACCCACACACAGCTAGAAGCCCAATATTTTTTCAGAGGTAGATGCAGAAAAAAATATATTCAGTTTGCAACCTGATGGAGGTCAGTATAGATGGACTAATACAACAAGTCCCACACACAGCTAGAAGCCCAATATTTTTTCAGAGGTAGATGCAGAAAAAAATATATTCAGTTTGCAACCTGATGGAGGTCAGTATAGATGGACTAATACAACAAGTCCCACACACAGCTAGAAGCCCAAATATTTTTTCAGAGGTACTGTAGATGCAGATACAAATTATTTTTAATTTGCAACCTGATGGAGGTCAGTATAGATGGACTAATACAACAAGTCCCACACACAGCTAGAAGCCCAAATATTTTTTCAGAGGTACTGTAGATGCAGATAAAAATTATTTTTAATTTGCAACCTGATGGAGGTCAGTATAGATGGACTAATAGAGAAAGTCCGACACACTGCTAGAAGGCCAAATATTTTTTCAGAGCTAGATGCAGAAAAAAATTATATTCAGTTTGCAACCTGATGGAGGTCAGTATAGATGGATTAATAGAACAAGACCCACACACAGCTAGAAGCCCAATATTTTTTCAGAGGTAGATGCAGAAAAAAATATATTCAGTTTGCAACCTGATGGAGGTCAGTATAGATGGACTAATACAACAAGTCCCACACACAGCTAGAAGCCCAAATATTTTTTCAGAGGTACTGTAGATGCAGATACAAATTATTTTTAATTTGCAACCTGATGGAGGTCAGTATAGATGGACTAATACAACAAGTCCCACACACAGCTAGAAGCCCAAATATTTTTTCAGAGGTAGATGCAGAAAAAAATATATTCAGTTTGCAACCTGATGGAGGTCAGTATAGATGAACTAATACAACAAGTCCCACACACAGCTAGAAGACCAAATATTTTTTCAGAGGACTGTAGATGCAGATAAAAATTATTTTTAATTTGCAACCTGATGGAGGTCAGTATAGATGGACTAATACAACAAGTCCCACACACAGCTAGAAGCCCAAATATTTTTTCAGAGGTACTGTAGATGCAGATACAAATTATTTTTAATTTGCAACCTGATGGAGGTCAGTATAGATGGACTAATAGAGAAAGTCCGACACACTGCTAGAAGGCCAAATATTTTTTCAGAGCTAGATGCAGAAAAAAATTATATTCAGTTTGCAACCTGATGGAGGTCAGTATAGATGGATTAATAGAACAAGACCCACACACAGCTAGAAGCCCAAATATTTTTTCAGAGGTAGATGCAGAAAAAAATATATTCAGTTTGCAACCTGATGGAGGTCAGTATAGATGGACTAATACAACAAGTCCCACACACAGCTAGAAGCCCAAATATTTTTTCAGAGGTACTGTAGATGCAGATAAAAATTAGTTTTAATTTGCAACCTGATGGAGGTCAGTATAGATGGACTAATAGAATGATGCTATGCCCAAAAGATTTTACTTCACTAGGTGCAGTAAAAAAAATGGTATTCTATACACAGGTGGTATATCTTGCAGCACAGATAGGCTACTCCACTGACTAACACACTCTGCAATAGGCCAAAAAGGATTAGCTTTGCTAGATTCAGCCAAATGCTGTGAAAAAAACTTGCACAGCACTGGCACAGACCTGCCTGGCAAAAACTGATAGGAACTGATGTAACCTAGTCCTGAAAAGGACTCCAATTACAATTAGTCTTTACTCCCACAACCTATCTATTTAAGAGCACAGACCTCCCTGATAAAAGTCGTAGGAAATGCTGTAACCTAGTCCTTAAAAGGACTGCAATCACAACTATTCCCTACTCCCAAGCTATCTGTATATTTGTGCGAAAATTGGCTTGAAATTAACAAGGTATAGCGCACACAGCAACAGCGGTGCCGTCTAACACGCAGCTGCAGCAGTGAGAAAATGGTGGCGACGGGGAAAATGGCTTGGTCTTATAGGGCAAGGACATGTGACATACACTGCCAATGACACATGCCCTTGCTTGTGTGAAAAAAAGCACTTCGCTCCGTGTGTGCGCTGCTGATAGGCTGACAGATTGCACCTCCCCACTGTAAATGCGGGAAAGAGAAAAAAAAATGGAGATCTTCATTGTTCCTGCAGAGATCCATCCCCTGCCCCTCCCCCCACCCCGCTGTACACTCAAACTGCGTATTAACATTAATTTTCATCATTACTGAGAAAAAATCCAGTTATGATTTTGGTGCACGAACAGTTATCGAACATAACCTCGAACAGCCGAATTTTTATCAAATTGTTCGTGTTCGCCGAACGGCTCGAACACCGCCCAAAACAGCTCGAATTTGAGATTGGCGAACAGTTCGAGTAGAACAACGCTCATCTCTACTCCTGACATTTTGAAAAGCATTATCAGGGGAGCAATCAAATCAATAGTCTATCTTTAAAAAAAAAAAAAACTTTACAAAATAAGTTTCAACAGAAAATTACAGGTAGAACACAAGTATCATCATTGATAATTTTTTATTGCAGCAATATTTAATGTTTAAAAAAGTACATAAACTATGTGTCAAAATGGATGTTATAATGAGCAGATGAACTCACAACTGTTTGTTCATAATTATTTGTATTTGCTGATATGAATAGTCTCTTCTAAAGGAGTTTTCCAATTTTAATTGTTTTTGAATACAGCCTTGCTTACCCCATGTGGATACAATCCTGCCTCTCTGCCTCTGCTTAGCAGTGGTGATGCGGTAAATAGCAAAAGGTCGCTAAGCCCAATGATTGGCTGTTGAGGCCAGACTCACATGCTGCAACTATGTAAACAAAGACTCTAGAGAACAAGTGTGATTTTGTTATTTTTTATTTTAGCATGCCTGTAGACTTTAAGGGATTTTCCACTGTCAAATATTTTGAGAGCTGTCTGAAAACTGATAGCTAACATAATACTTAAAGCACCACTCTAGCATTTTTTTTCAGTGCTGGAGTGGAGCTTTAAATCTAAACCTCCTGCCCTGGTCATATACTCACCCTCCGGTGTCTTCACCATCTTTTTGGTGCCACTCCGGCCCCCTGGGCCATCTTGTGAGTGCAGCTTCTGACTGGCCGGAAGTCAGAAGCTAAGTCACAAGTGCGCAATGCAAGTTTATAAGAGCCAGAACGAGGCCCTCATAAACTCGAATTGTAAAGTGACCTAAGCACAACTCCATGAAACACTGGACCTGTGAGCAGGTCACTTTTCGCCGGAGACCGTCAGGAGCTGTGGAGAGATCAGATGAAAACGCCAGAAGGTGAGTATCAGACAGGGGACGGGGACTTACATTTAAAGTACCACTCCAGCGGTGCAATAAAAAAAAAGCTGAAGTGGTACTTTAATGTGTATCTAATCTTAAAAACTAAGTACTTTTGTCATGTACATTAAATTAAAATGTACTACCATTTCCTCTCTATGCCCATTCACTGTTTTTTCTTTTATGATGACGTTGCAGTTAAGATTACCAGCATGCACCATGGAACCTCAAAAAGAACGTTATAAAGGGGATAGAGCTGGGGTCACTCATCCGATTGTTAACCCACACTGAAATGGGAGATCATCAGGAGTCCAGCTGCTTTTTCCGCCTTGAAATGGGACGTATTGTTTTATTGTATTCCGCATGCATTTAATTGTCCGTTAATTCTAACTTGCCATTTCTACAGTACTTGTATACTTTTTGCATTGTTTTTTTTTTTTAAAACACAGATGAAGCATAAACCGTATGAAAAAAAAAAGGCAGGAGTAAGGTCTCATTCAGATGTCCTATTTTTGAGTACGAGTGCTATCCGTGTTTTTCATGGATAGCACTCGTACCCATGATATTCTATGGGACCATTCACATGTCTGATTTTTTTCCTCAGACCAACTGGTCAGCGGCAAATATCGGAGACATGTCTGATTTTGACCCAAGGGTCAGATCAAAATCGACAGTGCAAGTCAATAAGTCCGTGAAAAAATTCGTTCCACAATTGGAAGACATCCGAGTGCAGTCCGATTTTAACGGACTCTCAGAATGGAGAAGGTGGAGAAATTGTTTTTTTTTTATTTTTCCACGTATGAGAAAATTGTACCACACTTGTACCAGAGTCTGATCAGAGTTTTCGATCTGATTTTCTTGTATGCAAAAAAAATCAGACGAGTAAATGAGGCTTTATGATATGTTCCCAGCATGCAGTGGTTAGTACCTACTAAAAGTAGTTCATGTAAGGACAACACATGAACCGGTGACAAGACTCATTAAGGGGTTGTCCAGTCTAAATCGATAAATGCACTATAAGGATTCATTGGTTTCTGGGCTGGGACTGGAAGGTATGTTGGCATTATACATACTCCTGGCCAGAACCCGACAGGTCGGTGCGGCCTCGCTCCATACACTTTTTAGAGCGAAGCCACACCCTGACTAGTGATGCAGCCGTCCAGTTGGCGAGGCCGACAAGTATGGAGAGAAGCCACGCCCACTGGATCGGCTCTGGCTGGGAGTATGTATAACGCATACATAACCTCCGGTTCCAACTAAGAAACCAGAACACCTTCTTCCACATGCCATATAGGGGACACAGCTAGCATGTGGAGTAAAGTGCTTTAGTCAGATGAGACCAAACTTTAACTTTTTGGGATAAACGCAGAACTGTGTGGCGGAAAACTAACACTGCATGTCACCCTGATAACACCATTCTCACCGTCAAACATGATAGGGGCAGCATCATGCTGTGGGGATGCTTTTCTTCCGCAGGGACAAGTAAGCTGGTCAGAGTTGATGGGAAGATGGATGGAGCTTAATACAGGGTAATCCTGGAGCAAAGCCTGTAAGAGGCTGCAAAAACTAGAGACTGAGGCGTAGGTTCACCTTCCAGCAAGACAACGACCATAAACATACTGCCAGAGCTATAATGGAATGGTTTAGATCAAAGGATATTCATGAGTGTGAATGGCCCAGTCACAATCTAGACCTAAATTTCACTGATAATCTGTGGAAGGACTTGAAAATTTCTGTTCAGACACCTCCATCCAATCTCCCTGAGCTAGAGTGAGTGTGCAGAGAAGAATGGGCAAAAATGCTGGCAGAGAAAAATCCCAAAAGACTTGCAGCAGTAATTTCAGCAAAAAGTGGTCCTACAAAGTATTGACTCAGGGGGGCTAAATACAAATGTACTTTACAATTTTCATATTTATATTTTTAAAATATTTAGAAAACCATATATAATTTCCTTTAAACGTCACAAACACTTGGTACTAAGCATTGGTATATCACATAAACTAAATTTAAGTTTGTGGATGTAATGTGAAAAAATGTGGAAAACTTCATGGTGTAGAATATTTTTTCAAAGCACTCTACCTACAGTCAAATATGGTGGAAGTTCAAAGATGTTTTGGGGTTGTTTTGCTGCCTCTGACACTGGGTGCCTTGACTGTGCATAAGGCATCATGAAATCTGAAGATTACCAAAGGATTTTGGGTTGCAATGTAGTGCCCAGTGTCAGAAGTTGGGTTTGCGTCCTAGGTCATAGGTCTTCCTGCAGGATAATGACCCTAAACAAAGTGCCGGAAATTCCTGAAGTGGCCAGCAATTAGCCCGGATCTAAATCCCATTGAACACTTGTGGAGAGAGCTTAAAATTGCTGTTGGGAGAAGGCACCCTTCAAATATAAGAGACCTGGAGCAGTTTGCAAAAGAGTGGTCCAGAATTCCAGTTGAGAGGTGTAAGAAGCTTATTGATGATTATAGGAAGCAATTTGATTGCAGTTATTTTTTCCAAAGGGTGTGTAACCAAATATTAAGTTGAGGGTGCCAACAATTTTGTCCAGCCCATTTTTGGAGCTTTGTGTTAAATTATGTTCAATTTGCCTTTTTTTCGATTTTTTTTTTGTGTTGGTTCAATACACACAAAGGAAATAAACGTGTATAACAAAACATGTGTAATGGCAATAATTTTCTGAAAGAAATACTTCATTTTCTGGAACAATTTCAAGGGTACCAACACTTTCGGCCATGACTGTATATGACACGCCCAGGGGATGGGGACGACTCGGCGCCCGGGCCTTGTTGCCTGGTCTTGGGGATGTCGCGGTAGTCGGCTCCCGGGCCCGTACCCTGGGCCTCTCTTTAAAAGAGTGGACAATTATATGAAAGTTCGTGACGCCACCTGTGGTGTCTGGTGAGGACCACCAGCGCCGCGGCAGCCCACTGAAGCCGGTGTTAAGGCAGCTTGGGTGGTATAGCTCCCCACAGATGGAGCTAGGCCTCAGGGCAGCGTGGATGAAGGGGGTGCAGGACAGGGGAAACCCAGCCGGGACTGAAGAAGGATAGGCAAACACACACAGTTCACTTCAGTACCTTTTACTGATGGAAGTCCAGGCACATTCCGGAGCACTGTAGGGTGAAGGGTGCATATCAGGATTCTCCCCAGTGAGCGGGTATAGGGCCTCCTGTTTCTTGCCTTTGTGTAGTAAGTTTCTGACCGGCCTGTAGCTAGGCCTAACTTTGTCTCTGTCCTGCACCGGCTGACTTTGTGGTAGGACCTTCTCTTGGAGTACACGCTCCCAGCTTGCGGGGACTCCGTGACTCCTGGCTCTGGTACGTATCAGCTCTTGGGTGCTCCTGGGACCTGAAGTCTTCCAGGGGTCTCCGGTTGTCTCTACAGGGGGATATATGGCCCGGTAGACACGGATCCCGTGTCGGGTATATGTTTTCTGGGGTGAGCATGTACAGCTCCTCTGCCCCCAAATGCTACTCACTCCTCTAGCCTTCAGCCTGCTCGAGGCCCTAACTAAGCTATACACACTAGCAGCAGCTTGCCGCGCTTCACCGCTCTTATGGCGTCGGCACGCCTTGGGCTCTAACTGAGCTCCCTGAGTCTAGCTTGCAGGAGCCTCACGCTCCACTGCTGAACTATTAGCTGTGTTCTCTAGACTCCTCACAGACTGAGCTCGACTCTGTATTCAGACCTGTACTTGCTGAACCCTCCAGAGGAACTACTGACTGCCTAGCTCCACCTTCCCTATTTATATCCCTAACGGGCTCCCTCTGGTGGTCTGAGGTGGAAGGTGGAGGTGTGTGTATGCTGTGGGGGGCTCTTGTGGAGGAATCCATCCATGCACCCCTCTAGGATCTGTGGCACTCATGCGCAGCAGGGGCGCCACATTCCCCCCTAGCAAAGCTCAGCGCTCCCGGGCTGAAGTACATTTTGAAACAACAATATAACATGAACAATAACAATCTTCCCTTTATGGGAGGCACATTCTTAAACGTTGCATATAACATTAACAAGTAATAAATAGATACAGTATATTTATTGGAATAAGCAACCTAGAAGTCCAAGTCCCTTCCAGAGAGGTTGCTCAATGGGGCATTCCTGGGAGTGCAAATATTTACAAAGAAAAGTCTTTGGGCTGCACATAGTCCTCAGCCACAGAGTTCTTAGGTACCCATACGGGTAATGAGAAGTAAATTGGTAAAGTGTCCATATCACTTGAATTGTCCATTAATGAAGGCAAAAATATAAGTTAAATGCATATAAAAGGCAATGAATACATGGCAATATACAAGATAATACAGTAATATACAATACAATGCTATATAATACCCCAGGGGTAACTATTTACATTTATCAGAAGTTTCCTTCTTTACTCTCTGCATCTGACAGGGGTCTGACCTAGTGTACTACGTGTAGACCTACGTGGTACTGGGAAGCCTGAGGCACTAGTATTTGCACTACCTCCCATTCTGTCAGTTCTGAGTGTTGGGGAACTGCAAGGCTGCCTTAATGTCTCTACAGGACTGGCAAGTATACCATTGGCTGGGCCTTCTTGCACTGCTCCAACCGGGGATCCTTCTTCCGGGGATTCTTCTTGAGCAGGCTCTTCTGAAGCACTTACAGGCTCTACTTGCTGTGGAGGGTCTTCTGGCTGTTGAAAGAAGTGGATCACAGGGATTATTACTGCTCCTCCTAGTTGAGGCCAATCTGCCGGGAAGTCTCCTAAATCAGTATGGATTACTGCTTCCCTAGGTTCCTCCGGGATAATGAGAGGCACTTCTTCTTGGGGCTTTAGCAGGTCTGGACACAACTTCAGGTGGTCTCTAGATACCGAAGCAGTTGTTCTTCCTCCATCTTTACTAATTAGGCAGGTTTTCTTATTATCAAATCTTGAATTCAACACAGTGTAGGGTTCTTTTCCCACTGGTCATAAAGTTTGTGGTTTCTTCTCTTCCTTTTTAACACTACTTCTCCTGGTGTGAAGGGTTCTGCTGGGGCACCTCTGTTGTATTGAGCTTCCTGCTTGTCCCTCACCCGAGTGAGACTGTCTTTGACACAGGCTTGTACTCTTCTGTACTGCTCCTGTCTGGTCGTGTCCCAGTCCTCAGTGGTCACATCTGCTTCTGGTTCTACAACACCGAGCTCCAGGTCCATGGGCAACTTTCCTGGTCTTGCTCGCATGAGATATGCTGGAGTGCAATTGGTGGAACTTACAGGTATGTGATTGTACAAATCTACCAGGTCAGGTAGTAGGTCTGGCCACTGGTTCCTCTCCTCAAGTGGTAAAGTCTTCAGCAGGTCGATGATGTTGTTCATCTTTTCACAGAGGCCATTGGTTTGTGGGTGGTACGGTGTAGTTCTTATTTTCTTACACCCATAGAGATGGCAGAACTCTTTGAACAACTCAGCCTCAAAGGCCGGGCCTTGGTCCGTCAGCACCTGCTCAGGGTATCCATGGGGTCTGCAGAAACACGCCTGGAATGTTTTTGCTGCTGTCTCTGCCGTCAGGTCTTTGACGGGGGCGACCAACAGGAACCTGGAGTAGTGATCCACCATGGTCAGGGCATAGGAGTACCATGACCTGCTGGGTGACAGCTTGACATGGTCCAGGGCCACGATCTCCAGGGGTCGAGTCATCTTGATGGGTTGCAGGGGTGCCTTCTGGCTGCTGTAGTCTTTTCTTCTGAGGCTACAGGGTCCACAGTTTCGGCACAACCGCTCAATGGAGCTGCGCATTCCTACCCAGTAGAATCGACACTTCAGCAGGGTCTCTAGCTTTTTCCAGCCAAAGTGCCCCGCCTGATCGTGGTAGGCCTCCAACACCATTTGGATGTCTGTCTTGGGGACCACTATCTGCCATACCATCTCATGGGTTTTAGGATTGACGTACCTCCGGCACAGCTTCTCACGGTAGATAAACAGCCGGCTTCTCTCGTTCCACAGCTGCTTTGCTTGCAGAGACGCTTCCTTCTCCAGGGAGGAACCTTCTTGGGTTATCAGCTCCTTGATACTGCTGACAACTGGGTCACTGTCCTGGGTCTCTTTCCAGCTGTGGTGAGGCAAAGGGTTTAACGTCTTCCCACGCTGCCTCCTGGAGGCTCGTTGCTCGTGGATCATCCCATTCCGGTGAAAGGCAGGTAGCTCAATCTCTTCCAGGTCATCCACTTCTTCTTCTGTGTCTGACTGGTGAGGCATCCTGGACAGGGCATCGGCGTTGGCGTTCTTGCGGCCTGCCCGGTATTTAATTGTGAATTGGTAGTTTGACAGCCGAGCCATCCATCGCAGCTCCATGGCTCCTAGCTTGGCTGTTTCAAGATGGGTCAAGGAGTTATTGTCAGTGTAGGCAGTGAACTTGCTGGAGGCTAGGTAGTGCTTGAACCTTTCAGTGATGGCCCAGACCAAGGCCAGGAACTCTAACTTAAAGCTGCTATAGTTCTCTGGGTTTCTCTCAGTCGGGCGGAGCTTCCTGCTTGCGTATGCGATCACTTTTTCTTGGCCATTCTGCTTCTGACTTAGGACAGCTCCCAGTCCTTCGTTGCTGGCATCAGTATACAGCAGGAATGGTTGGCTGTAGTCAGGGTAGGCTAGGATCTCATTGCCTGTCAGGATCTCCTTCATCTCTTGAAATGACTCGGCTTGCTCCTTACCCCAGTGGAATGGAGGATTTCTGCCTTTGGGGGACTGTCCTACGAGGAGGTCTTGCAGAGGGGCTGCTTTCTTAGTGTAGTCTTTTACAAACCTCCGGTAGTACCCTACTAGTCCCAGGAACTGACGCACCTCCTTGAGGTTCTTCGGCTCCGGACATTTCTGGATGGCAGTGACCTTCTCCGGGTCCGGTGCTACCCCTTCTGGACTGACAATATGCCCCAGGTACTGCACCTATCTCTTGAGCAGGTGGCACTTTGAGGGCTTCAGCTTCATCCCATACCAGGACAGTGACTCAAATACCTCCGCCAGGTGCTTCAAGTGGTCCTCATACGTCTTGGAGTACACTATCACGTCATCCAGGTATAGTAACACAGTCTCGAAGTTGCAGTGTCCCAGGCAGCACTCCATCAATCTCTGGAACGTTCCGGGGGCATTGCAGAGTCCAAACGGCATACTATTGAACTCGCAGAGTCCCATCGGGGTGGTGAAGGCCGTCTTCTCCCGATCCTCTACAGCCACAGCTACTTTCCAGTACCCAATAGTGAGGTCAAGGGTGGAAAAGTAATTTGCAGACTTTAAGGCAGCCAGGGATTCCTCAATACGTGGTAAAGGGTATGCATCTTTATGTGTAATGCGATTTACTTGTCTGTAATCTACACACATTCTCATGCTTCCGTCCTTTTTCCTGACTAGAACTAGGGGAGCTGCCCAGGGACTACAACTGTCCCTTACTACCCCTGCCTTCTTCATGTCATGCAACATCTCCTTCGCCTTCTGGTAGTGTGGTGGTGGTGTAGGCCTGTAACGTTTTTTGATGGGTGGATGGTTGCTTGTGGGGATATGGTGTTGAACCCCCTTAATCCTCCCAAAGTCAAGTGGGTGCTTACTGAATACTTGCTCGTATTCCTGAACCACCCGGTGTACACCCTGCTTCTGAAGGGCAGGAGTGGTGTCTGTCTCAACATGGAGCTGTTGACACCAATCCTCCACCTGGGTTGCCAGGTCATTATTCTCCACTTCGTCTGATGAGGTTAATGACTCCGCCGTATGTATAAAGTTGTTATTTACAGCATGTAACTTGGCAACAGTGGCATAGCGTGGTAATCTGACCTCATCTTCCCCATAATTGAGAAGACGGACGGGCACCCTCCCATTGCGTACATCCACTACCCCTCTGGCAGTTAAGAGTGTAGGTCTGTGCTCTGAACTAAGGGGTTCTACTACCGCCTGGTAGCTCTGTCCTTTAAGACCTATTGCTGCTCTACACCAGATAAGCATTTCACTCATTGGGGGGATCACAATGGGTATGGGGTCTGTTACCCGCACATTACCAATCTCACCACCGGATAGCTTTACTTGCTGCTGATACATCAGGGCTCGGATCTCCTTCTGGATCGCTCTTCTCTGCCCCGGTCTGGCGGCGTTAGCGAGCTGTTGGAGCAAAAACACCACTTCCTCCAAACAGTTACCAACAATGTTAGTGCCTAGTACCATATTCAGTCCTGAGTCATCAGAGACAGCCTCTAATACAATGAGTCCCTGGTCTTTCAGCTCCATTCTCCCCACCTTTACCGTCACATCCTTAACCCCGACTAGGTTAAGAGGGAGGCCGTTAGAGGCATATACTGAAAAATCTGGGTTTGCGGGTTGGAGACTGTCCATGGACCAGTATCTCTTGTAAAGGACATCAGGCATAATTGTTACCTGAGATCCAGTGTCCAGCAGGGCAGGTATCGCAATGCCGTCCAGGATTATGGACAGGAAAGGTCTTCCTCCCACGTACCTGCTGTGCCAGTCTGAGGGGCCTGCTGAGTCTATTCCTGGGTGTTGGCCCTCGGACCCAGGGTTTTCTCGTTTAAAGGACAGCTCTGGATGGTGTGACCTGACTTGTGGCAGCAGTGGCAGACAGGGTCCCTCGGTGGACGGCGTTGGTCGCTGATCCTCCCAGGGGGTGGCGTTGTCCTCTTCCTCCTTCTCAAAGAGGGGACATCCTCAGGGCAGTCGGCTAGCAGGATCCTTCCTTCCTCCTCGGGCTCCGTCCGTAGCTGCAGGGCACTCAGTACAGTGGTCAAGGTTTTGCTCAGCTGACGCACTTCAGAGCGCAGGCTGTCCAGCTCACTAGGGGACGTTGCTTGAACCTTGGCTTCAGCAGCCACCGGGGAAAAGGTGGACGCTGCAGGTACTGGGGTGGCCCCACCCTGGTAACATTGGATAGCAGTTGGTTCCAGGGGCTGCAGTCCTTTTATAGCCATGTCCTTAAGGGTGTCAAAGGTGGCATCTGGATGATCCAGGGACCCCCAACGCACAGTCCTGCTCTCCTCTTGAGACCTCAGTCGCCGGATAAACTGTTCTTTCAGCATTTTATTTTCATCATTGATGCTGGTTGGACTAACCTGTTTCAGAGCCCGCAGGGCCCCTTGTAAACGCCAGGCATAGTCCCGAACACTGTCCTCCGGTTGCTGAGAGCAGTTGTAGAACCTCATCCGGAGGTCTGTCTCAGTACGGTTTTCAAAGACAGTCTGTAACTTTTTAAAGATTGCGGACACTGACTCCTGGTCTGCGGCCGACCAGGTTTCTACTTCTCGCTCCGCAGCACCAGTCAATTGTCCTAATACAACAGCAGCTCTTTGCTTTCCTGTCATAGAGTACATGTCCAGTATACCGCATATTTTCCGTTTAAATCCAGACAGGGTATCTGGTTTGCTGCTGTACTGGGGGAGCCACTTCGCTCCATGGATGTACGGTAGGGCCATAGGTATGACAGGGGTTACAGGCCCTGCTGGTGGAGCGGCTGCTTCGGCCAGCTCGGCGTCGGGCGCGGGTTGAGCATCAGGGCGGTTAACCGGTATTCAGGCGTTGTGCTGTTCCTCGGACATCCTGGCGCCCCCCTAGCGAACCGTGGTCTACCTTCTTTTCTTCCGGTAGGCAGCAGCTCCGCAGGTGACGGTCTTCTTCAGGACCTTGCGTCGCTTGCGTCCTACGTCAGAGCATTCAGCGACGCTCCTTCCAGGACCTGGCGCTTCCTGGTCTTATGGGGGGGGGGCTTCGCGCACTTTTGCAGGTACGCCTCTCAGTTTCCCGCGGTTACGCCCTTCTTCCCGCTCGGCGGCCCAACAATGGCGCAATCTTCGCCACAGTTAAATACACAGTTTTTGATTAAAGGCGCACAGTACCCAGTGGCAACGAGCACAACACTCCATCGTTGCAGCGGGCACGGAATCCTGTTCGTGATGCCAGGAAAGAGATGACGCGCCCAGGGGATTGGGAAGATTCGGCGCCCGGGCCTTGTTGCCTGGTCTTGGGGATGTCGCGGTAGTCGGCTCCCGGGCCCGTACCCTGGGCCTCTCTTTAAAAGGGTGGACAATTATATGAAAGTTTGTGACGCCACCTGTGGTGTTTGGTGAGGACCACCAGCGCTGCGGCAGCCCACTGAGGCCGGTGTTAAGGCAGCTTGGGTGGTATAGCTCCCCACAGGTGGAGCTAGGCCTCAGGGCAGTGTGGATGAAGGGTGTACAGGACAGGGGAAACCCAGCCGGGACTGAAGAAGGATAGGCAAACACACACAGTTCACTTCAGTACCTTTTACTGATGGAAGTCCAGACACATTCCGGAGCACTGTAGGGTGAAGGGTGCATATCAGGACTCTCCCCAGTGAGCAGGTATAGGGCCTCCTGTTTCTTGCCTTTGTGTAGTAAGTTTCTGACCTGCCTGTAGCTAGGCCTAACTTTGTCTCTGTCCTGCACCGGCTGACTTTGTGGTAGGACCTTCTCTTGGAGTACACGCTCCCAGCTTGCGGGGACTCCGTGACTCCTGGCTCTGGTACGTATCAGCTCTTGGGTGCTCCTGGGACCTGAAGTCTTCCAGGGGTCTCCGGTTGTCTCTACAGGGGGATATACGGCCCTGTAGACGCGGACCCGGTGTCCGGTATATGTTTTCTGGGGTGAGCTTGTACAGCTCCTCTGCCCCCAAATGCTACTCACTCCTCTAGCCTTCAGCCTGTTCGAGGCCCTAACTAGGCTATACACACTAGCAGCAGCTTGCCGCGCTTCACCGCTCTTATGGCGTCGGCACGCCTTGGGCTCTAACTGAGCTCCCTGAGTCTAGCTTGCAGGAGCCTCGTGCTCCACTGCTGAACTATTAGCTGTGTTCTCTAGACTCCTCACAGACTGAGCTCGACTCTGTATTCAGACCTGTACTTGCTGAACCCTCCAGAGGAACTACTGACTGCCTAGCTCCACCTTCCCTATTTATATCCCTAACGGGCTCCCTCTGGTGGTCTGAGGTGGAAGGTGGAGGTGTGTGTATGCTGTTGGGGCCTCTTGTGGAGGAATCCATCCATGCACCCCTCTAGGATCTGTGGCACTCTTGCGCAGCAGGGGCGCCACATTTACAGCGAGTGAAAAAAGTTTTGAAGACATCACCAATTTTCTAAGTAAATATATTTTTAAAGTTGCTCTTGACATGAAATTCTCACCAGATGTCGGTAACAACCCATCCAATCAACACAGGCAAAGAAATAAAACCATAGATGTCCGTATATTAAGTTATGTGTAATAATGAGAAATAACACTGGGAAAAAGTATTGAACACCTGAAGAAAGGTGCAAAAAGCCATGTAAAGTCATGACACCAGCCAAAATCTATCAATAATTAGAAGGCAATCCTGCCACTTAGTGAAAAATAACATGAGCTGGTTCAACTGATGGCCTATCAAGAGGTGTTTCACTACCAAGGTGTCACACAAGAAACATCTCATGATGAGTAAAACCAGTGAGCTATTTCAAGACCTTCATAATTTTATTTTGGAAAACATACTGATGGCATTGACAGAAGAATCTCTAAACTACTGAATGCTCCAGTGAGCACATTTGGGGCCATAATCTGGAAGTGGGAAAAACATAATTTCACCATATACTGGCCACGACTAGGTGTTCCCCGCAAGATTTCAGACAGAGGAGTGAAAAGAATCAGAAGAGTTGTCCAAGAGCCAAGGACCACCTGTGGAGAGCTATTGAAAGACTTGGAATGAGCAGATACAATTGTTTCATAGAAAAGTATAAGTAAAGCACTCAACCTCCATGGCCTGTATGCACGCTCACCACACAAGACTCCATTCCTAAATAAAAAGCATGTTCAAGAACATTTAAAGTTTGCTCAACAACGTTTAGACAAGCCTGTGAAATACTGGGAGAATACAGTCTGGTCAGATGAGACCAAAATTAAACTCTTTGGATGCCATAATACACACCATGTTTGGAGGCCAAAAGACACTGCATATTACCCCAAAAACGCCATATAAACAGTGAAGTTTGGAGGTGGGGACATCATGGTGAGGGGCTGTTTTTCAGTATATGGACCTGGCAAACTTCATATAATTGAAAGAAGGAAGAATGGACAAATATACTGAGACATTCTTGATAAAAATCTGCTGCTATCTACCAGGATGACGAAGATGAAATTAGGGTGGACATTTCAGCAAGACAATGATCCCAAACACACATCCAAGGAAACTCTCAATTGGCTGGGCCATTCTAGCAGCTTTATTTCCTCTCTCTAAAACCAATCACCTGACCTGAATCCAATAGAAAATGTATGGAAGGGACTAAAGCTGAAAGTACATAGAAGCTCAAAGCCCAACAAAGGCTTTTGTACGAAGTATTAAATAAATTTTAGTAAGCGTCTTCAATACTTTTTCGCTTTGTCATTTCTCCTTATTACATATAACTTAATTTATGGACATCTATGGTTTGATTTCTTTGTCTGTGTGGATTGGATGGGTTGTTACCGACATCTGGTGAGAATTTCATATCAGTAACCCTTTTAGAAATATATTTACTTAGAAAATTGGTGATGTGTTCAATACTTATTTCACCTGCTGTATATATGCTGATTTTGGAAGGTTCATCACACCTTCCACATCAACAATGAGGGCAGATTTATTTTTTGTTGGTAAAAAAGTTAGTGGTTTTAGTCCATGTATAGACTACTGAGAACTAACCAACTGGGAAAATAACTATAAAAAAAATCAATACCCTCTGCCTCTTATTCCCAAACTCAGTTGTTGGTAGCCCTTTGGTTCACCAACCTTGATCTTAAGGAGGCTCATAACTTTTTCAGAATTAAAGAAGATGAATGGTAAAACAGCATTTAATACTGTTGGGGTCATCATGAATATTTTCTGATGGCTTTTGGCTTAAGTAACGCCTTGAATATATTTCAAAATGTTGTCAAAGACATATTCAATGATATAAATGGTCAATATGTGGTTGTCCATCTAGACTACATTTTGATTTATTCACCTGATTATGAGATACACATTTGACATGTACAGTACCCGTCAAAACTGTTCATGCAATAGTTTTCTTTGTTTATGCTGGAATGTGCACATTGTAGATCAGACTGAAGGCAGCAAAATCCCGAATCACATATGAAAACAAGGCATAACGAAAACCTTATATTCCTCAAAGTACTCCTCTCTTACTATGATGAGAGCTTTACAAACATTCTTGGTATTCTTGCAAACTGTTTTATCAGGTAGTCACCTTAGTGTCTTCCAATGAAGAGTTATGCCTTGTCAAGTGTGTATCTGTGGACTTGCCTGCCTTCAGAAAGTGTTCGCAATTATCAAGTGTGCTTTGCATAGGCAGTATTGGTGCACAGTTCTGAGTCCTATTTAAGATCTGTTCTAAACCAGAATATGGCAAGATCTACTCAAACAAGTAAAGAGAAACGAAAATTTCATCACTACTTTAAGACATAAAGGTCAGTCACTCCAGAAAATTGCTGTAACCTTGAAGTTATCCTCAAGTTCATTCATAAAAACCATCAATCACTATTATGAAACTGGCTCTCATGAGGACTGCCCTAGGAAAATGAAGAATTACCTCTGCTTCAGAGGATAAGTTCATCAAAGTTACCAGCCTCAGAAAACTCAAATTGACAGCACCACAGATAAATGTTGCCCAGACATCCAAGTAGCAGACTAATCACAACATCAACTGTCCAGAGGAGACTGTGATAGGTAGGCCTTTATGGTTGAATTGAGGCTAAGAAGCCACTACTGAGAAACACAAACAAGAAGAGACTCGTTTTGTTAAAACAACACAAGGAATTTATATTATATCAGTGGAAATCTGTAATGTGGTCTAATGAGATAAAATTTGAGATTTGTGTTACCGTTATGTCTTTGAGACACAGAACAGAAAAGGTGAGTGGATGGTTTCAAAATCTGTAGTGCCCACTGTGGAGCATAGAGGGGGAGGCATGATGGTTTGCTGGTGCTTTGGTGGTGACACTGTTGGTGATTTATTCCAAATTCAAGCACACTTACCCAGCATTGCAACCACAACATTCTGCAACAACATGTTATCTCATCTGGTTTTCACTTAGTGGGATGAACATTTGTGTTGCAACAGGACACTGACTTAAAACACATATTGAGGCTGTGTAAGGCCTAAGTGACCAAGTAGGAGAGGGATGGAGTGCTGCGTCAGATGACATGGCCTCCTTAATCATCCAAACCCAATTGAGATGGTGTAGGCAAGGCAGTCAACAAGTGCTCCTTATATATATTCCACTTTAGCAAGTGGAAGTTTTGTACCTGGGAACTCCTTCAAAACCATTGTAAAGCCATTCCAGATGACTAGCTGATGAAGCTGCTTCAGATAATGCTAAGGGTGTGTAAAGCTGTCATCAGAGTAAAAGTGGGGTGTCATGGAAATATTGAAAATCTTCCTTCTCCCCTGTCAAAGATATTAAGAAAATATTAAGAATGTGTCGCTCTCCCCAAGCCCCTCTTCATCCCCCCTCCCTTATAGTATTTGTCACAGGAGAAAAGCTGACGATCTAAAGAGCTGTCTGTATGCAAATTAGCACACACATGAGAAGTGGCTAACAGGCAGCTGCTAGCCCAAAGAGATGGCAAGCCCAATTAGCATGCGAGTGTAGTTTCCAGTGACACATACCTGCGACAATTTACGTCTAGCTGAGGAAGATTAATCCCGAGCTTCAAAAGAATTCAACAGAAATCTGCAGCCGAGCCGGCGCCGACACAAAATATGAAATATCTGGAGTTCCATGCGTCCGCTAATAATGGGACCCATATTTTTAGTGGCAGAGTCTGCCAAGGAACAATATGGATACATTTCCATAGCTGTATGTCCCTCTGGGGAGCGGTAATGCAAAAGTACAGAATGACAGACCACAGCTGTATCATGTGTGGTCTCTGGAGAAAGGTAAATTCATAATGAAAAATATGGTATCACTTTTGGGCTTCTGCGATCAACCAGCGAGAAATTATTACAGAAACCAGATATGCTAATAAAAATATGAAGGCTGGAGCCCAGCCAACGTGAGGTCATCACAGGGGTGTGTGGGCAGGTCTCTCCCTTCGGCATAAAAGACACAGCCGAAAGAGGGGTCCGTGTTCATTGCCGGGGGTTATAGATTCTACAAGCAAAGGATCACGTTCGATAACGGTCAAATTGGAGCGACCCCCCCCCTCCAGCTATACTGAATCGTCTCTGTGATCTCTATAGTAAGTCTTCTTTAATCCCTGTTTATTTTATTTGTTTTAACTGTATATTCTGCATTGTAATGTCTCCTTTTGTAAAACCTTTTGTATATTTTTCATAAACAATATAAAATTTAATAGTTTCATTTCTTTTGCTCTATAATCGTTCCCGTCCCCGAAGCCATACGCTACCAGAACCAGGCGTCCAACCAGGCCTGTATTATATTTCAAATTTGGTCGGTGGTGGCAGCGAATAATAATAAGTGGGCTATCGTGAAGTTGGCAGTGACAGTACTGGGGTATATACACATGATCCATGCGTTGGAATCTGGAGGTGTGTACGCCGTACCCTCACTGTGCGCTTGCCGATACCTACGTAGTGAGTAATCGGGATCGTGCGTGCGCGAATCCCTGCTCAATCCTGACAGAGTGACGGCAGCGGCGGGATATTGTGTGATCTCCCCGTGTCATCTCTGTCATTCCCTGACATGGGGTACTTTGAGGAATTAGCACATATATTGGTTTGTTTTACGCGTGTTTCTTTACTACTTGTTTCCATATGTACTTATCTGTGGTTTTGCTGCCTTCAGTCTAAATCTATAATGTGCACATGCCAATAAGAATATGGAAAACCATTGCACAAACAGTTATGTCCAGACTTGTGACTGCTCTGGCATATCTTGTCTACTAAGGGTAACTGAATAGTACTTTTGAAGGTCCAAACTATTAAGGATTGTGTACAGCCCATATATCTGAAGGCTTTGCGGTATCTTTTAGAATTTTCTCACTACTATCATAAATTTCTTAAAACATTTTCAAAAAGTGCAAAATCATTTCCTAACTTGACTAAGAATGGGGCTGATCAGGTCTTTCCTCCTTTCCGTCAAGAATATCCTTTGACTCATTTGAGACAATTTGGGCTCCCTGATATTATTTCGTCCAATAAAACTCATAGATCCTCCTTCCATATTTCTACCTTTACTCTTTTCTTATGTCTTTTGTCTTCAGTGTTGTTTGTGGTTTTTGTGCATGATCTGATCTTAAAGTGTAGTAATTTCTCTACTTTCAAAACTCAGCAGACACCTCAACAGAATAACACTTTTCAGATTTTGTGTGACCTGTTATATTTTATATCAGGGAACTTTTGAATTGTCCTCCTTAAGACTTTGACAACATCTTCGGCTCTATAGTCGGGTGTTTTAGTATCTTATTTACCACGTTTATTTTACTATACTGTTTTGACATCTAATTGTGAATTTTCAAAATGTTATGTTTATTGTGTACAAACCTTAATACAAATTAGTTTATATAAAAAAAGAATGGGGCTGATGTGCTGCATTTTAAACCTGAGGCAATCCATACTGTCACAGAATTTAAGAAATGTTCTTCATCTGTAGACTGTAAGCCTACAATGGCTTTTTACAGTTTATCATTGTTAGTTTATTGACTGTAATTTAGATTTGTATTTTGTATGTAACTCATTCTCTTGTACAGCACTATGGAATTAATGATGCTCTAAAAAGAAAAAATAATAATAATCTGACACTGTGTTTGTTTAGCCTGACCTAGAGTGTCTTTTTGTAGCAGAGGTTGATGTTTCAGAGATTTGAGTTGGAGTGGCTTTATCTCAAGCCACCCCATCTTTCACTTGGCTCCCTCCATGGGCCTACTTTTCACAAAAAAATGTTACCAACCAAGAAAAACGATATAGATAATTGTGAATTAATTGCTATTGTGGGTTTTTGATGAGAGGCATCATTTCCAAGAAGGTACTAAATATAAAATCACAGGTCACAAAAATTTGACTTATCTAATTTTATTAGATTTCATCAGATAAGAAGTTGATATTAGATTAAATCTAATTTAATTTTATGGTGACATTCAGGCTAGGCACTAAAGACTTAAAAGTAGACACACTTTCCTGAAGCTTCTGTCTGTCTTATACTAAAAACTCTAGGATCACAGGAAGAGAATTGCTACAATCACACCCATTCAAAAGTTGTTTTTTTTATATTAAACAGAAAAGAATCCTATTGGATTTACCACCTGCAATGCCTTTACCCAGATGGGTTGAATGATGTGGTGGAGAAAATATGTTTTTAGTACTCATGAGTTTATTTGATATTAATATAGTGAAACAACGCAGTGAATTTTAGATATGTTTATCCTATTTATATGCAACGTTAAAAAAAAAACAACAAAAAAATACTTTTGGTTGGGTGTGGTTGTAGCAATTCTCTGTGAACAACCACTCCTACTAAACTTGATTGCCTTTATAATGGAAGAACTGTTATTGTGTATTGACCATGTTTTTTTTGTGCTTTTGATTTTATTTTTTTTCACCTGAAGAAGGCTATTGTGAAAAATTAGCCGAAACACGTTGTGCTTTATTGATTGCCTAGAATAAAAAAATCTTCTCATATATATGATGAGAACATGTGAAAGATTTTTTGGGGAAGCGCCACATTGACTTTTGAGTTGGATACCTGTGATCCTTGATGTTGCCTTAGGAGAGCGGTTCAAATCTCTCCTAATTATCCACTGTGTGCTGCATACCCGTGAAATATAAAAATTTATTACTGGATCCCCCAAATTTTCCTATGACACAAGATTTCAATTGAAGCCTCAATATACTGGATACCAGGTGAGCAAAACACTTGGTAAATTGATTCTGTTATCCTTAACAGCTACTCTTAGATTGGCGCCGCTGGTCTCCTTTTTCTCCTTACAGAGAAACCCTTTCTAGACTAAAAACTCTGAGCAGGTTCCTATTTTTACTGAAAGACTAGCTGTATCCATGGTTTTTCTAGATCTGGTTGACGAGTTCAGTAGATCTCAATACATAGTCCCGGACAATGCTCTCATTTAAAAATTGTTTTTATTTAGTTCCACCTGGGAGTCCTACAGGAATTCCATTATTCAGTACTTGTAAATCACCCTGGAATTAACAATACACCTCGTACATCGGCTTGTAACCATTTTTTTCGGTCACTGACCACAGTTGGGGGCTGAAACTGTGCCCGAGCCAAAATACCCTGAATACAGTTGGGAAAAAAAGTATTTAGTCAGCCACCAATTGTGCAAGTTCTACCACTTAAAAAGATGAGAGAGGCCTGTAATTGACATCATAGGTAGACCTCAACTATGAGAGACAAAATGAGAAAACAGATCCTGAAAATCACATTGTCTGATTTGGAAATAATTTTTTTCAAATTTTGGTTGAAAATATGTATTTGGTCAATTACAAACAAGCAAGATTTCTGGATCTCACAGACCTGTAACTTCTTCTTTAAGAGGCTCCTCTGTCCTCCACTCATTACCTGTAGTACTGGCACCTGTTTGAACTTGTTATCTGTATAAAAGACACCTGTCCGCAACCTCAAACAGTCACACTCCAAACTCCACTATGGTGAAGACCAAAGAGCTGTTGAAGGACACCAGAAACAAAATTGTAGCCCTGTACCAGGCTAGGAAGACTGAATCTGCAATAGGCAAACAGCTTGGTGTGAAGAAATCAACTGTGGGAGAAATAATTAGAAAATGGAAGACATACAAGAACACTGATAATCTCCCTCAATCTGGGGCTCCACACAAGATCTCACCCCGTGGGGTCAAAATGATCTCAAGAACGGTGAGCAAGAATCCCAGAACCACCCGGGGGGACCTAGTAAATGATCTGCAGAGAGCTGGGACCAACGTTACACAGGCTACCATCTTTAACACACTACGCCGCCAGGGTCTCAGATCCTGCAGTGCCAGACGTGTCCCCCCTGCTTAAGCCATTACATGTCCGGGTCCGTCTGAAGTTTGTTAGAGAGCATTTGGATGATACAGAAGAGTATTGGGAGAATGTCATATGGTCAGATAAAACTAAAGTCGAACTGTTTGGTAGAAACACAACTCGTCGTATTTGGAGGAGAAAGAATGCTGAGTTGCATCCAAAGAACACCATACCTACTGTGAAGCATGGGGGCGGCAACATCATGTTTTGGGGCTGTTTCTCTGCCAAGGAACCAGGACGACTGATCCGTGTACATGAAAGAATGTATCGTGAGATTTTGAGTGCAAACCTCCTTTCATCGGCAAGGGCATTGAAGATGAAACGTGGCTGGGTCTTTCAGCATGACAATGATCCCAAGCACACCGCCAGGGCAACGAAGGAGTGGTTTCGTAAGAAGCATTTCAAGGTCCTGGAGTGGCCTAGCCAGTCTCCACATCAAAACCCTGTAGAAAACCTTTGGAGGGAGTTGAAAGTCCGTGTTGCCCATCGACAGCCCCAAAACATCAGTGCTCTAGAGGAGATCTGCATGGAGGAATGGGCCAACATACCAGCAACAGTGTGTGCTAACCTTGTGAAGACTTACAGAAAACGTTTGACCTCTGTCATTGCCAACAAAGGATATATAACAAAGTGCTTGAGATGAACTTTTGTAATTGAACAAATACTTATTTTCCACCAAAATTTGAAAAAAAATTCTTTCCAGATCAGACAATGTGATTTTCAGGATTTGTTTTCTCGTTTTGTCTCTCATAGTTGAGGTCTACTTATGATGTCAATTACAGGCCTCTCTCATCTTTTTAAGTCGGAGAACTTGCACAATTGGTGGCTGACTAAATACTTTTATTCCCCACTGTATAAGGGGGAGGAGGATGATCATGGGGCCATATATAAGGAGGAGGAGGATGATCATGGGGCCATATATGAGGATGATCATGGGGCCATATATAAGGAGGAGGATGATGATGGGAGCCATATACCAGGAGGAGGATAATGATGACCCCACTCGGTCCACTTCAATGGGAGTAGTAATATGGTGGACAGAGCGTGGGTCACACATTACACCACTGCTCCAATAGAAGTAGACGGAGTGGTGTCACCGGAAGTGTAACTAGGGTTTTGTGGTTGGGATGGTGAAACTTCTGAGTGGGCCCCTAACCAGGTAACCCTGATTACAACTACGATGGTGCACCCTAATAGTACATATAGGAGACCCTCAGCAGATGACCGTGCTGTTAATAAAAATATAACATGCCCCATACAGTAGAATGCACTCCCCATCGGCCTCCATACAGTAGAGAATGCACTCCCCATCGGCCTCCATACAGTAGAGAATGTATTCCCCATCGAACTCAATACAGTAGATCGTACTCCCCATCGGACTCCATACAATAGATTGCCCTCCCCATCGGACTCCATACAGTAGATCGCACTCCCGATGGGACTCCATACAGTAGATCACACTCCCCATCGGACTCCATACAGTAGATAGCACTCTCCATCGGATTCCATACAATAGATCGGACTCCCCATCGGCCTCCATACAGTAGAATTCCCTCCCCATCGGCCTCCATACAGTTGAATGCACTCCCCATCGGACTCCATACAGTAGAAAGCACTCCCCATCGGGAGTATCCGCGTATCTAACCCCAGCTTATGATACAGCAAGCAGCACCATCTAACAGGAATCGGTGTGGCCGGACGTCCTCGGTGACACTGTACTTGTCAGTATCACTGGCAGTCACCAACAAAATGGCTCCACACTGTGATCCTAAACTTCATCCTCTCTTATCCTGTTACAAACACCCAGAAGGGGAGGAGGGGAGCAACATCACACACATGTGAGCAGATCCAGCCCCAATTTACTGCAGTCATAATGTGAGCTAGTTGTACACTAGGTTTTCATGGCAAATTTCAGCAGCTGCTCCCCCTAGTGTTTAAAGGTGGAAATACTAAACCTTTTTAAATTATTTTTCATATTTTACTTCATTAAAAACAAATGATAATATTTTAAAAAATGTAAATCATTAATACTTTCAGTTTTTTCAATTGTTAATTTTTTTTTTTTTTTATTGCACCTTCCCTTTAAGAAAGCGTATAATAGTTTACCCCCCATGATCAGACTGTAACTTAACAGCCGGGGCATGGAAATTTTAGAGCTTATTTGTAGCGCAATCTTTTTCTAATGATGTAAAATTAAATCTATTGGAAAGGTGTATTAGAAGTCATTAACATGGTTGTCTCATCTTCTTAAATGGGCAAAATGACAAATTGCTTGTAAAAACAAGCAATTTACCTCTTATCAAAAGTTCTCTTCATTCACAAGAATGCAGAGATTTTTAATTCTATAGTTTACTGCTCGTTGCCTGCAGCCTTTCAGTATTCCGTCTGAAAGAAAGCCTATTAGGTTTATAGTAGTTTTAGCACCTCTACTTTGGTAGATTATACATTTTAAATGTCTTTTATAATATAGAAATACAAATTTCTCCCCTGCAGGATGAAAATCACATGCTCCAATTGAGAGTAGAGCACATTTAATAATTGTTTAAAACATGGTACTAGTTGTCTCCAACCTGCCTTTATTGAGCAGTTGTGAAACTACAAATACCAGTATGCTTTTATGGTTTAACATTTTATGTCCACAAACCTGGACAGCTGGAGGTTGGAAATCACTGTTTTACACAAGTAAGAGCACTGTTTAATTTCTTTATACTTGGCTTCTTGTTCTCCCTCCCACAGAATGCATACACTTGTAAGATGATTGCACTAAATTTAAAAGTACCAGAAATATGGACAGTACAAGGGACCATAATCCCAAAAATATTATGGGGAACTCCCTATACAATTAGAGGACATGAATAAAAAGAGTAGATAAACCCCAAAGTAAATACCAAAGCAATATAGAGGTCTATTTAACTAAAAATTACATTTTATTGTGGAGGTCAAAGAAATAATTGTAAATAGGCAACAAGTACATTAAATAAAAAATGTCAGCTGTCAGCCCCCCCCCCTATGAAGCCCACGTGAAACATGTGTCGGTGTCACTGACACACGAAGGCACAGAGCACTTTATGGATAAGCACTTGTCACTTTATACATGATGTCTACTATTTTATACACTGATCATCCATACTATCTGACTTGATTGACACCTGGTAGCATTTGATCTCTTCTATTAGTGTGTCGCTGGACCCTATATATTACATGCATTCTATTATTGTGTCATTGGACTCTATACTTATAGCACCACTCCAGGCACTTTAAACGTAAGCCCCCTGCCCCCATCATATACTCACCCTCCGGCATCTTCACCGTTTTTTCGACACCGCTCCAGTTCTGCGATGCCAACTTGTGAGAGTTTTTTCTAACTGGATGGAAGCCAAACTACATATGTCCCAAGCTCTCAATGCAAGTCTATGAGAGCCAGAGGCTCTCAGACTTGTATTAAAGAGTGACCTCTGTAACTCCATGAAACACTGGAGCGGCCCAGCAGGTCACTTTTCACCAGAGACAAAAGGGAGTGACGCTGGAAAACAATGAAGGCAGCGGCACCTGAATATCAGACAGGGGACTAACATTTAAAGCACCACTCCAACCGTGCAATAAAAAAAATGCTGGAGTGGTGCTTTAACATGCATTTGGTTCTGTGACGATACAGCTTATAATCTTAATAAGCCAGACAAATAGATTAGTTAAGCCAAGAGAAATACACTATTGTGTTCATGTTGACTTGTAAATGTATGTGTTTTTCTGTGGCTGATCAAGAAGGACTTACGATTATTTGTATAATCCTGATTGTTGTCTCCTCTTGGGTCTGTGAACAATGAATGTTTGCTAAATATGTTGATTAAGCTTTGTGTGAACACTGTGGCTTGTTGACTCACAAGACAGGAGGACAAACTATGCAAATTCATCAAATGCTCAAACAATGAGATTTGAGCGCTGCCCTTCCCCCCCAACCTGTGACTGATGATCTTACACAGATGTAAATATAAACAGGGATGTCTGTAGTGCTGCACGAGAATCAAGGAGCATCAGAAAGTCTTTACAAGTAGAATCAGAGACATCCTTCAGGACAGTAGTTGGATTGCATGGCGGCTCCATCCAAAGATACACAGATTTCGATTCTACATGATGCCGGCCTAAGGGTATGGCTCTGACTGGAAAGATACAGATCTGCTCCATTGACCATCAGAGAGAGATGGATACATTTGAGGAGACCAGGTTGGGACGATGAAGTCACCTGGCCTCATGGATATGTTGTTTAGGGTTGCCAGGAGGGACAGCACGGTCCCCTGGAACCCATAGAGACATTTGGAGAAGCCAGAATGGAACTAGTCGGTCATCTGGCCCCATGGAAACTCTCAGAGAGGCCAGGGTGGGACCCTTGGGTCTCCTGGCCTTGTACCCTGATGGTCTGCTAGCTTCCTAAGCTTGTCATTACCTTCTCTCTTTGGGGGCCCGCCAAAAGCATGGTGTCACTGGTGGGGGTAGTCGGCCCTGGAAGCCCCGAAATCGTAGCTACTCTATTCTCGGCGGGCCAGTGGAAGGGTGAGGACTCTGTAATTTACACCATCTGGGGTACTTGCTGGAACTGCTCTATCTGTTTTTTGGCCGTTTTATGGTTCAATAAAGTATTGCCACTCTGTTTTACTCTAACCCTGTATTGTCTGAGTGATATTATGCCCACGGAAGACGCCGGGTCTTCCGTGGGCATTCCGTGTTCTATTTGCATTTTGGTGCTATCTAGTGGCCATTTTTAGATTACTATTTTTGAGATCATATAAATAGATTTTTTTGGGTCTGTATTGTTACCAGTTATCAGCAATTTATGGCACTTATGTGCAAAAACTTTTTGCTTGCTACCCACATATTTACAATATTGATGTGTCTATCATGTTGTCACATTTTTTGTGACCTCATCATTTGACCTGCTACTATCTTTTATTTAATGTACATGTTGCCTATTTACAATTATTTCTTTGACCTTCACAGTAAAATTAAATTTGTAGTTAAACAGGCCTCTATATTGCTTTTGTATTTACTTAGGAGTTTATATAGTCCATTTTTTTTGTGTTCTCTTCTTTCTATGATAATGTAGGTGTTGGGATGGCGTGGAAAAAATCTAAGTTACTTACCGGTAATGAGATTTTCCAGAGCCCATGACAGCACCACCTGAGAGAGGATCTGCCTATCCAGAACAGGAAATCCACTGAAATAAAAGGTTGGCACATCTCCTCCGCATCAGTTGGTTTACAGAGCATAAGAGAACCTCCAAACAATTATTAGTACATACCTACACCAAATTATCACCTTATCACCACTCTAAATGTAATCATTCCACCTCAAAAAATGCACCCACAACCGGTGATAGGGGGAAAGATAAGTGTGCTGTTATGGGCTGTGGAAAATCCCTTCACCGGACAGCACCACCAGAGCGACTTACAGTGGGTACGGAAAGTATTCAGACCCCTTTAAATTTTTCACTCTTCGTTTCATTGGCATTTGTATTGGTATTCATAGCCATTTGGTAAATTCTAAAAAGTTCATTTTTTTTCTCATTAAAGTACACTCTGCACCCCATCTTCACTGAAAAAAAAAACAGAAATGTAGAAATTTTTGAAAATGTATTAAAAAATAAAAACTGAAATATCATAAGTATTCAGACCCTTTGCTCAGACACTCATATTTAAGTCACATGCTGTCCATTTCCTTGTGATCCTCCTTGAGATGGTTCTACTCCTTCATTGGAGTCTGGCTGTGTTTAATTAAACTGATAGGACTTGATTTGGAATGGCACACACCTGTCTATATAAGATCTCACAGCTCACAGTGCATGTCAAATTAGAATCATGAGCTCAAAGGAACTGCCCAAGGAGCTCAGAGACAAAATTGAGGCAAGGCACAGATCTGGCCAAGGTTACACAAGAATGTCTGCATTACTCAAGGTTCCTAAGAGCAGAGTGGCCTCCATAATCCTTAAATGGAAGAAGCTTGGGACCACCAGAAGTCTTCCTGGACCTGGCCATCCAGCCAAACTGAGCAATTGTGGGAGAAGAGCCTTGGTGAGAGAGGTAAAGAAGAACCCCAAGATCACTGTGGCTGAGCTCCAGAGATGCAGTAGGAAGATGGGAGAAAGTTCCACAAAGTCAACTATCACTGCAGCCCTCCACCAGTGGGGCCTTTATGGCAGAGTGGCCCGGCAGAAGCCTTTCCTCGGCGCAAGACATATGAAAGCCCGCATAGAGTTTGCTCAAAAACACATGAAGGACTCCAAGACTATGAGAAATAAGATTCTCTGGTCTGATGAGATGAAGATAGAA
The DNA here is from genome assembly GCF_046119375.1 of Phyllobates terribilis. Lineage (NCBI taxonomy): Eukaryota > Metazoa > Chordata > Amphibia > Anura > Dendrobatidae > Phyllobates > Phyllobates terribilis. The sequence continues at coordinate 533,201,480 of NW_027362762.1, read as the reverse complement.
CTTTTTGGTGATAATTCTAAGCGGTATGTGTGGAGAAAACCAGGCACTGCTCATCACCTGCCCAATACAATCCCAACAGTGAAACATGGTGGTGGCAGCATCATGCTAAGGGGTTGTTTTTCAGGTGCAGGGACAGGACGACTGGTTGCAATTGAAGGAAACATGAATGCGGCTAAGTACAGAGATTTCCTGGATGAAAACCTCTTCTAGAGTGCTCTAGACCTCAGACTAGGCCGAAGGTTCACCTTCCAACAAGATAATGACCCTAAACACACAGCTAAAATAACAAAGGAGTGGCTTCAATACAACTCTCTGACCATTCTTAACTGGCCCAGCCAGAGACCTAAACCCAATTGAGCATCTCTGGAGAGACCTGAAAATGGCTGTCCACCAACGTTCACCATCCAACCTGACAGAACTGGAGAGGATCTGCAAGGAAGAATGGCAGAGGATCCCCAAATCCAGGTGTGAAAAACTTGTTGCATCATTCCCAAGACTCATGGCTGTACTAGCTCAAAAGGGTGCCTCTACTCAATACAGAGCAAAGGATCTGAATACTTATGACCATGTGATCTTTCAGTTTTTCTCTTTTAATAAATTTGCAAAAATTTCTACATTTCTGTTTTTTTTCAGTCAAGATGGGGTGCAAAGTGTACTTTACTTTAATGAGAAAAAAAATGAACTTTTTAGAATTTACCAAATGGCAGCAATGAAACAAAGAGTGAAAAATGTAAATACTTTCCATACCCATAGAATAACAATCCACCTTAGGGAGGGACCACCGCTTGTAGAACCCTTCTTCCAAAGGTTAGATCAGTTGTGGAGGATAAGTCCAGCCTGTAGTGTCTATATAAGGTTGAAGGAGAGAACCAAGTTGCTGCCTTACATATCTGGTTGATCAGTACCTCTGCCTTCTCTGCTCAAGAAGTTGCAATCGCTCGAGTGGAATGAGCTTCAACCCTGAGCCTGTTTTCACCTTCATGACCGGGCCAAATTTAAAAACTCTGACCAGCGTCACTTTATCAGGTAATAACTCTGGAATGCTTCAACGGATCCCACTGATTCTGTGATTGTTTTTTTTGTGACATATTGTACTTCACGACCGTGGTAAGATTTCTTCGATATCACTTATATTTATGTGTGAAAAAAATAGAAATTTGGCAAAAATTTGGAAAATTTTGCAATTTTCAAGCTTTCAATTTTTATACCTTTAAATCAGAGCTATGTCACACAAGATAGTTAATAAATAACATTTCCCACATGTCTACTTTACATCAGCACAATTTTGGAAATATTTTTTTTTTTGGTAGGAAGTTAGAAGGGTTAAAAGTGACCAGCGATTTCTCATTTTCCAACAAAATTTACAAAACCGTTCAAGAAGTTTATTAACTCTTCAGGAGCTTTACTGGAATTAATGGAACGTGGAAGGAAAAAATAAACATTTGACTTTTTTCACCAAAATTTTACTTTAGACCGAAATTTTTAAATTTTCACAAGGGTAACAGGAGAAAATAGACCCCAATATTTGTTGTGCAATTTCTCTTGAGCGCGCCGATACCCCATATGTTGGGTTAAAACCAGTTTGGGCGCACGGTAGGGCCCGGAAGGGAAGGAGCGTCATTTGACATTTTGAATGTAAAATTTGCTGGAATAATTAGCGGACGCCATGTTGCGTTTAGAGAGTCCCTGATGTGCCTAAACAGAGGGACCCCCCTACATGTGACACCATTTTTAGAAACTAGACCTCTCAGGGAGCTTATGTAGATGTGTGGTGAGCACCTTGAACCCCCAGGTGCTTCACACATTTTATAATGTAGAGAAGTGAAAATAAAAAAAATAAAAAATTTACCACAAAAAAAGTTCTTTGAGCCCCAATTTTTTTTTTTTTCAAAGGGGTAACAGGAGAAAATGGACCCCAAAATTTGTTGTTGGGCAAATGCAGATACCCCATATATGGGGGAAAACTATTGTTTGGGCGCACGGCAGGCAGTGACGTTTTGAAACGCAGACCTTGATGGAATGGTCTGCAGGTGTCATGACGCGTTTGGAGATCCCCTGATGTGCCTAAACATTGGAAAACCCCCACAAGTGACCCCATTTTGGAAAGTAGACCCCTCAAGGAATTTATTTAGATGTGTGGTGAACAACTTGAACCCACAGGTTCTTCACAGAATTTTACAACGTGAATCTGTGAAAATGAAAAAATATATTTTTCCCACAAAAAATGATGTTGTAGCCCCAATATTTTTTCATTTTCACAAGGATAGCAGGAGACAATGGAACCCAAAATTTGTTGAGCAATTTTTCCTGTGTACGCCGATACCCCATATGTAGTCGAAAACTACAGTATTTTTCGAACTATAAGACGCACTTTTTTCCTCCAAAATTTTGGAGGAAAATGGGGGGTGCGTCTTATAGTCCGAATACTATATTACCGTATGGCTGTGCATGGTGGTGAATGTGGGGGAGCGGCAGCGGGGGATCAGTGTGGCACAGGAGGCAGCAGCATACCAGGATGGGGGATCAATGGGTGCCATGCATACCATGATGGGTGATCAAGGGGTGCCATGAATATCAGGATGGGGGATCAAGGGGTGCCATGAATACCAGGATGGGGGATCAAGGGGTGCCATGAATAACAGGATGGGGGATCAAGGGGTGCCATGCATACTAGGATGGGGGTTCAAGGGGTGCCATGAATACTAGGATGGGGATCCGGGGGTGCCATGAATACCAGGATGGGGGATCAAGGGGTGCCATGACTACCAGGATGGGGGATAAAGGGGTGCCATGCATACCAGGATGGGAGATCAAGGGGTGCCATGCATACCAGGATGGGGGATCAAGGGGTACCATAAATACTAGGATGGGGGCTCACGGGGTGCCATGCATATCAGTAAGGGGGATCAAGGGGTGCCATGCATACCAGGAAGGGGGATCAAGGGATGCCATGCATACCAGGAAGGGGGATCAAGGGGTGCCATACATACCAGAATGGGTGATCAAGGGGTACCATAAATACTAGGATGGGGGCTCAAGGGGTGCCATGCATACCAGGAAGGGGGATCAAGGGGTGCCATGCATAGCAGGAAGGGGGATCAAGGGATGCCATGCATACCAGGAAGGGGGATCAAGGGGTAAAATTGTGCTTTAGCCCCAGATTTTACATTTTCACACTGGCAAATGGGTAAAAGTGGCTCCAAAATGTGTCCCACAATTTCTGAATGTAGAAATTCCCATATGTGGCTGTACGGTACTGCTAAGCCATAAGTCGAGACTCAGGAGGGACGGAGTGCTATTTGCTTCCTGGAGTGCAGATTTTCCTAGACTCCATATACAGAGCCTCTAAGTGCTAGACGAACATAATCCCCCCTCAAGTGACCCCATTTTGAAAATTATACCCCTTTGGAAATTTATCTACAGGTGTAGTGTCTATTGACTCTAAGGATCTTTTTCAGAAACAAGCAGCAGCGGATGTTGCTGAGTGAAAATGGCAAACTGCTGTTGTAGTGACCAGTACGTTGCAGTGACCAGTACATTGTAGTAACCATTACGTTGTGCCCAGCTTATGCTTCTGGAGACACGCACCCGTAAATTAGGCGAGCTCTCATCGCTACAGAAATGCCAAACATGTGGATGCTAACTGCAGTTTCGGCACACGCTGAAGCTCAGAAGGGAGGGGGGCATTTGGGGGTGAGGAGTCATAGCGCTTTTCCAGAGCCTTTGTGCTACCTGAAGCGTGGAAGCCCCTATATTTCCATTGACAGATGATGGACCTGAGTGAGGACTTGCTTTTTTTTAGCTTTTATAGGGAACATTTTGGATCACATTTATCGGGCCCTCTACGCTGAGCACTTATATCTGGGTTTCCATCTAAATCACCGAAGGATCTATTCACTATAATGAGGCAGCAGTTACTTTGGACTCTGTCTATCCTCTGTTCAGCAGTGTCCTTTTCAGAAGTGAACAAAACTGTAGCCGACGGCACTTTTAAGCATGCCTAAAAAGATGGACACTGCCGGATCATAGGCCAGATGGCGTAGAGCGCAGGATGAATGTGCGCTGAGCCTTACTGCGATCTTTGGGAGGCAGAATGAACAAATCAACAGGAGGTGAAGAATTGGTTTATTTATTTTTTACACCGTTCCTTGTGCGGTATAAATAATAAGACCAGGGCTGTGGAGTCGGAGCCCATTTTGGTGGAGTCGGTATAAAATGTACCGACTCCGAAAATATATAATAAATTGGGTACAGTAGTTCAATGCAGTTTGTGGAGAATATTTTTTAAAAGTTATGAAATGTCCTATAAATGTCTGTCCTATTCCTGATCTAAGGGTCTAGACTTTTAGCTGAGATGAATCTGTGCTACAGTAAATTTATCACTTAAACATGAGCCATGTATGAGGGAGTCGAAGTAGTGGAGTCGGTGTCATGGAAATTGAGGAGTCGGAGGTTTGGCTTAACGACTCCACAGCCCTGAATAAGACGATTTTATTCTTTGTGTTGGTGCGATTACAGTGATACCAGATTTATAGCTGTTTTTTATGTTTGGCTGCTGTCGCACACTAAAAGATGCTTTTTATTGCAAAAGCACTGTCATATTTTGAGAGCTATAATTTTTCCATATTTTGTTGGACAAGTTTACGTTTTTATTGGTACCATTTTCAGGTGCATGACATTTTTTGATTTCTTTCTATTCCAATTTTTGGGAGGCAGAATGAACAAAAAACAGCAATTCAGGAATTGTTTCTTTTGTATGTTGTTTCACGTGTAGTAAAATTGATAAGGCAGCTTTATTCTTCAGGTTGGTAAAATTACGGCGATATCAAAGTAATATGTTTTTTTTATATTTTGGCGCATACACAATAAAAACTATTTTATAGAAAAAATAATTATTTTTCCATTGCTTTATTCTGAGAGCTACGTATAACTTTTTTATTTTTCTGCTGATGGATCTGTATGGTGGCTTGTTTTTTGCGGGACAAGATGATGTTTTCAGAGATACCATATTTTTTTACGTTCGTCCTTTTGATGGCGTTTTACTCCATTTTTTGTTTGGCAGTATGATAAAGCATCGTTTTTTGACTTTTTTTTTATTATTGTGTTCACCGAAGGGGTTAACTAGTGGGACAGTTTAATAGGTCAGGTCATTCCAGACGAGGCGATACCAAATATGTGTATTTGTTTTTTGGTAAATATTTTTATGAAAAAAAAAATTTTGGATCCAATATATTTTTATTATTTTGTGATTCTTTTTAAAATATTTTTTCTTTCACTTTTTCCCCACTATGGGACTTTCACTTTTTTCAGCCTGATCACTTATAAAGCCTAGGGATGCAGGAGCATTCCTATGCCTTATAAACTGTCAGCGCTGCACTGACACACAAACTTGCTACATCATGCTCTGAGCATGATCTAACAACTTTGTTAACTCTGGTGACCTGGATGTCGTCATGACGACATCAGGTCTCCATAGCAACGATCGGGCCACCGCGATGACGCAGGACCAAAGGCATCCTCCTTCCGCCTGGCTTGCTAGATGCTGCCATAGATCGCAGCATTTGGCGAGCTGAAGTGCCGGGAGCAGTGCGGACACTGCGTCCTGGGTGTCAGCTGTCAGAATCAACTGACACCTGGCAGCAATCGCCCATGCACAGCCCCCTGTGCGCGGGCAGTCGTCATGACGTGTGTATATATATGTATACATATATATACTGCATTGGTCGGGAAGTCCTGCCCGACCATGACGTGTTTACATACTGCAAATGTCGTGAAGGGGTTAATGCCTTCTGGTATTGACACACTACTGGCCAAATAAGCTATTCTGATGGCCTCCATATTCCACCGTGCCAGGGTACTCTTTGAGACTTTAAAGCACACCTGTCAGTGTCAGCAGGATTATGCTCAGTAAACTACATACACTGTCAGGTGGGTGACATTACACTGATTAATAGTATACCTTGGTTTATGAAATCCATCCTGTGGTTCTTGTGTAATCTTTACTTTGGAGATGATATGCTCGTAGTTCGAGGTGGGACAGTGGGGATGGCTAAGCCGCTCTACCAACGTCAAGGTAACCCACATCAGAGCAGTCCCTAAATGATGTATTTAAAAATTGATCATGTGTATAGTACCTATATGAGCAGCTCTGAAGGTAATGTCCATGTGGACACGCTGCAGAGGATGGTCTTTATGTGCATGGCCCACAAGGGTTACCTTGACGTTGGTAGAGCGGCTTAGTATACATTTTTTGCAAAAAAAACGTGTCAACTAAATACCATTTTTATCACCTTTTTACTAGCACTTGCGGTTTACTGTTACTTTTTTACAACAGAGTATTTTTATATATTTGTTTTACTGTGTCCTTGTGTTCTTCAGTCTTTTGGTGGTGTGAACACTGTCCTACAGACTTGTTCACCGTGTGCATGGCCCATGTTATGTATTACATATTTATCAGTATGCTCTTATGACAGCTCACTGTGTCTTCACTGACCTGCCTCCAATTTTACATAATGTATCTAGTAGTGTGGAGCTAGGTAAAATAGGAGGCAGGTCAGTGAAGGCATAATGAGCTGTCATAAAAGCATACAGATGAATATTTAAGCAGAGCACCAGATAGAGCCCCAAAGCACGAGCATATCATTATCTCCAAACTGCAAGTAAAGGTTACAAAAGAACCACAGGACAGATTTCATCAACCAAAGTATCATTTTAATCAGTGTAATGTCACCCACCTGACAGTGTATGTAGTTTACTGAGCACAATCCTGCTGACAGGTGCGTTTTAAGCCCTTTCCTAGCCCCCTGACAGGACACGAATGACTGGGTTTTCCTCCACCCTTTAGTTGCTTCTACATGTTTTATTAGGGCTCTTCTGACAGCTAGTGTATGGAACTGTTATTCTTTGGTGTACTACAAAAAGAGGGAAGAGCAATCTCCTGAGTCCTATGTAATCTCTAAGGCACCTTTGGTAGGTAGGCCGGGTCAGGTCTCAAGACCACTCTATCTTCCATCACCTGAGTGTATGCAGGCTTTATCGACAAGACCTGAATATTACTGACCTTAAGCGCTGATGTCAATGCTAAAATTATTATGACCTTAAAGCCACGGGCCCACTATCAGTATTTGGTCAGTATTTTTTCTCAGGAGTGAAAACCAGGAGTGGGTGATAAATGCAGAATTGGTGCACTTGTTTCTATTATACCTTTTCTCTGATTGTTCCTCATCTGGTTTTGGCTCCCACTCCTGAGAAAAAATACTGGCCAAACACTGATAGTGGGGCCGTGGCTTAAGAGTGAGATTCTTTTTGGAGCCTTCCTGCAAGAGAGGGATGTAAAATTCAAACACACAGAGGGCCAAAATTAAAAACTTACGAAAAAATCGCGGGCCAGCCAGTATAATGGGCCCCACACAGGGGTGGTGGTTCTGGTGTCACGAGCCACATAAAACATGACATGTATGCTGTAAGGGCTCAAAGGGGCTTTTAGTTAGGGCTTCTAGAACTAGATTCAAATCCTCAGGAAGAATCTTTGGACTACGGATTGGTCTAGATCTATGACAGGATTTAATAAACCGCACAATCCAACTATTGGCTGCTAGATTACAATTGTACATCTCCACCAAGGCCAAAACCTGAACCTTAATCCTTTTACCCCCAGGGTGGTTTGCACGTTAATGACCAGGCCAATTTTTACAATTCTGACAACTGTCACTTTATGAGGTAATTACTTTGAAATGCTTCAACGGATCCCACTGCTTCTGAGACTGTTTTTTCGTGACATATTGTACTTCATGATTGTGGTAAAATTTCTTCGATATCACTTGCGTTTATTTGTGAAAAAATTGGAAATTTGGCGAAAATTTTGAAAATTTCACAATTGTCAAAATTTTAATTTTTATTCGGTTAAATCAGAGAGATCTGTTACACAAAATAGTTAATAAATAACATTTCCCACATGTCTACTTTACATCAGCACAATTTTGGAACCAAAAATTGTTTTTATTAGTGCGCTATAAGGGTAAAAAGTTGATTAGTGATTTCTCATTTTTCCACCAAAATTTACAGGAATTGTTTTTTTGCGTTTTTTTATGCCGTTCCGCGTGTGGTAAAATTGATAATGCAGCGTTATTCTTCGGATCAGTACGTTTACAACGGTACCGCATTTATATAGTTTTTTATGTTTTGCCGATTTTACACAATAAAAATGATTTTCTAGAAAAAATAATTTTTTTGTATCGCTTTATTCTGAGAGCTATAACTTTTTTTTATTTCGGATGATGGAGCTGTGTGGCGGCTTGTTTTTTTGCGGGACAAGATGACGGTTTTCAGCGGTACCATTTTTATTTACATTCGTCTTTTTGATGGCGTGTTATTCCATTTTTTGTTTGGCAGTATGATAAAGCAGTTTTTTGCTTCGTTTTTTTTTTTTTACCGTGTTCACTACAGGGGTTAACTAGTGGGACAGTTTTATAGGTCAGGTCGTTCAGGACACGGCGATACCAAATAGGTGTACTTTTATTGGTTTCTTTTTTTTTTCATAATAAATAAATATTATGGGTTCAATATATTTTTGGGGGATTATTATTTTTTTTTATATTTTTACAATTTTTTTTTCACTTTTCTACTTTTTGTTTTTTTACATTGTCCCACTATGGGACTCTCACTTTTTGCAGCCTGATTGGCTGCATAGCATAGAGAGCAGCACCTCCCTATGCTATGCAGCCTATCAGAGTAAAGTAACTTCCTGCCTCCTGGTGACCCGGATGTTGTCATGACATCGGGTCGTCATGGCAACATCCGGAAGCCGCCGCCGCAGACATCGCTGGACGCCGGCAGGAGAGGTGAGTACAACGATCACCTCCCCCCTTGCCCCCGCAATGCTGCGATCGACTTCGATCGCAGCATTGTGGGGGTTAATGTGCCGGGAGCGGTGCGGGACCGCTCCCTGCACATTGTCACAGCTGACACCCGGCGGCGATCGCTCAGCACCGCTTGTGTGCGGGCCCAATTGCAGCGCGCGTAATAATACATAGCTGGTCCATAAGTCCCAGGGCACAGCTACGTACTATTACTGACATGGTCGGAAAGGGGTTATAGTAGTTTTCCCACGAAAGAAAATTGATTTTAATCAATAGATCTTGGAATATTAATAATTTCCACAATTGGATGTGTTTAAATAAAATGTTCCTGTGCCGAGATAATCCTATAAATGTGACCCTGTGTAATGGCTGTGTCTGACCATGTACAGAACACGGTCTGATCATACAGCATCTCCTGGGCAAGGGAGGTAGCAAAAAACAATACAAACATTACAGCAGGGGATCACAGCCGATTCGTTTGTGAGGTAAAAAAATGTTTTACTTCAAAGAAAGAATCAGCTGTGATCCCCTGCTGAAATGTCTGTATACTCTTTTGGTTCCTCCCATGCCCAGGAGCTGTGGGATCAGTGTTCTGTACATGGTCAGACACAACCATTGAACTAGCTTTTGTTTGTGGGACAACCCCAGCTCTAACCTTTTTGGAGAAATTCTAGGAGATATTTTATAGGGAATTCTCCACGGGGCTTCTTCCCTGAGCTAGATAGAAACTTTATCACCCTTGCCCAATTTTCCTCAGAACTGATGGTATCATCACTATGGGAATAAAGGTATAGGCCCATGGCATCTCGAGCATCCACAGCATAAATTTGTCCGCTTTCTTGTTGCACCTATAAACAAACAGGTCTATTTCTGCAACCCCCCACAGATCTACAACCTGCTTGAACACTGAGGGTCAGGGACCATTTCCCCTGCATTATCTGGTTCTGACTCAGGAAATCTGCCTTGTTGTTTTCCTTTCCCTTTATGTAAAATGTCATCAGGGAGGAGAGGTGTTGCTCTGCTATACAAAAAACAGTCTCAAGTGGTCTTTATCAAGGAGCAATATCTATCTCATTCTTGTTTAAATATGTCAGCCACTCAATTGCCTGACTATTCGAACATGACGGCCCTGAAGGATAGGGAGAAACTTCTCTAATGCTATTCTCACGGCTAACAATTCTCTTCCCGATTCATCCACACACCCTGGACTACACACTTAGATGTGCCCCCCATACAGTCATGCTTGCATGTAATAACATTGCTTATTGGATGTTACCCAGTGGACCCCTGCTGACAGATTCTGTCTAACCACCACAGCAGGGAGTCTGTTAACCCTCCCTCAGGAACAATGTCTTCACTAAAGAGTTCAGGTGCAATGCGCCTGTCAGACGCAGGCTATAAAAATGCGTGTAATATCTAATTTTCTCAATTTCAGTGCTCTAAAAGTCATCAGTGACCTTCATTGGGATGTAATAAAGGAGAGTACACATAATCAGCTGCAAAAAAACCATTTACTTACCATAAAAGTAATAACTCTAAAAGTACACACATTTCACAACTCCCGCCAAGTAGTTACGCGTTGAAAACTGGGGGCTATTAAAAAGTGAATTTAGGGGAAAAAGGTTAATTTTAAAAGGTATCTAAAATGGTATTAGACACATTCATTCAGAATTGGATGTTTAAGGTTCACGAGAAAAAAAAAACCACATTTGCAGAGCAAAGAGCAAGAATTGCATATCATTTTTGCATGTGTCAGGCAAATTGCATTATGACATTCATAATTGGAAAGCCTTCTGTGTCTGCTTTTCATGGTACATCTCCTTTAGGGAGGAGGTAGATTTTCACCATCATCTTCTGGGTGGAATCTTGAGCCAAACTTGAAGGCTAGAGGGGATACCTATAGTTTTCATACTTCTCCTGCATAGCTCTCCAAGCACTAGTTCATGGGCCAATTTTTTCAGATAGGCTCTTCTACGGAGTGGTTCAAGCTGGTTTTCAAGGTAAATCAATACCACCCAAGTTCAACATAGTGAAAAATAAGACCATTAGCCAGCGCCTGGAGTTTCTGCTGACGCTCAAAGTTGAGCACATCTGATCACCTTAATTTCTACAAGAATCATCAAACTTTGCACTATTCATAAAACAAGCTAGGGCACTAATGTATGATCGGTGGGGATCCCGCACAAGGCAGCCCCAACGATCAGATGTTATCAGTGCCGGCCAGAAGTCCTTACCTGCTGTGCTTGGCCGTCGCGGGGTACTGCACATCCGCCTCTTATTCTATTGAATATGCAGCAACAAGCACTGGCTACAACAACTTGACAGCAAAGCAACGCAGGTAAGGACTTCCAGCAGGTGGCAGCCACCACCGATAACAGCTGACCGGCAGGGGTGCCACAAGTGGGAACCCAGCCGATCAAAGGGCATCAATGTCAAAGTAATGGACAACCCTTTTAAGTCTAGTATGAGACCTAGAAATGTTTGCACTTTTAAATTTTTTTTTTTTTTTTAAACCTTGCACTCCACAGATTCCATCTTCTTGACGTCTTGAAACCTAATGCAATTTAAAAATTGCTCAAAAATAGTTGCCTGTTGAATGGATAATTTCTTAAAAGGGAATCTAACCTTTGGCAGAAAGTAGGTGGGGGCAAGGTTATATAGAGCTCATGAAAATAGAGGACAACCTGCTGCCAGTTATACTAATCCTCTAGCATTAATCTCCTACTGATAAAATCATTTATCAAAACTACTGCAAGCAGCCTAGTAAGTGACATCCTTGGAATCAGGGTCTCTGTCTCCACACATGCTAGTCTCTCATTAAGGGACATTCCTTTTAAAGAGAAATCCTGTTACAGATCTGCTGTTAATTTACATAAAATTTGTCTTGGGCCTCATTCACTTCAGTATTTGTATGCTAAAGACCAGGGTCACAAACCCATCAGACTTACCATTCTCCTGTTGGTGGCAAAAGGTCACTGGTTAGAGTTCAGCAAAGTGATTAGATTTGCATTCACTGAACTTGCCAGAAAATTAAAATTTACAGTAAACAAATTGTCCCTCTTGCTCTGGAGACCCTAGATGTTTAAAGTTGAAAAGCCACCACACCCTTACTGTCCCCAGTACATTTTAAGATCTGAAACCCTGTGCATCATCATGATAGAAAGACTTGCACCATGATTAAGACTTGATTTCCCAGGTCTAGTTGCAGCAAAGTCTCAACATGCCGACATTACCATGACCTTGCAATGAGAATGCAGCCACAGCAGGTTGGGAGGTACTAAAGCCCCACATCAGCAGGTTATTTTACTGCTGGAGCAGGATCACTAATAGGACTAGGTAGGTTGATAGGTGTGCAACAACCAGGACCCCAGTCCAGTGTCAGCTGGAACTGATCAGAGCAGCTCTAACAGTATATCTACCCTTTAATCAAGTCAACAAGGGACAGATGTGCCATACAGCAAATGGAGCTGTGCAGCTCCACAACTGGTCAGTTCTGGCTGAAACAGAACAGTTGATTGGTGGGTGTAACACCCCCAGCAAACATTGAGGACCTTATGCCATCAGTGTCAAAGTAGTGGACAACCTCTTTAAGCTCCCTGCCCCTATTAACCCTCTGTCACATACAATGTGACTGTCAGGCGCAGGCTAGAAAAATACCTATAATATCTAATGTTTGCAATTTCAGTGCTCTAAAAGTGATCAGTGACCTTCATAGGGATGTAATAAAAGAGACTACACGTAATCAGGTGCAAAAAAAAAACCCATTTACTTAACAAAACTAATAACTCTGAAATACAAACATTTCAAAACTCCCGCCAAATAGTCCCCAGTTCGAGTGTCAAAAAACTCTACAAAGAAAATTTATGGAAACAAACTTAATTTTAAGGTACCTTAAGTACTATTAAACACATATTCAATCAGAATTCGATCCTGAAGTTTCCCCAGAAAAATTACACTTGCAGAGCAAAGAGCAAGAATTACACATCATTTTTGCATGTGTCAGGCAGATTGCATTAGGACATTCATAATTAGAAAGCCTTCTGATTCCACTTTCCGTGGTGCATGTGGTGAATTTTCACTATCATCTTCTGGGCGGAATCTTTTGAGCTGAACTTGAAGGCGAGAGGGGATACCGATTGTTTTCATACTTCTCCTGCGTAGCTCTCCAAGCACTAGCTCATGGGCCAATTTTTTCAGATAGAATCATCTACGGAGTGGTTCAAGCTTGTTTTCAAGGTAAATGACTTGTGAATTTATACCACCCAAATTTTCAACATAGCAAAAAATATGACCATTGGCCAGCGTTTGGCATTTCTGCTGACATTGAGCACATCTGATCAGCTGTATCAACACCCCCTTTGGTTGCATTATAAAATGTAATTATCTCTGGGGTTTTTTGTGCCTCAGTCCCAGGATCAATGGCATCATCATCATGAAGTGTTGATAGAAGTACAATTTTTTTTGCTTGTGGTACATAGGAAACCAAAGCCTTTCCATTATGGAATGCAAACATACTGCTGTACTGTTGTCTCCCTTTCACACTTACAAACTGTGTAGGCAATTCTTTATTTTTTCTTACAGTTCCGACATATGAAAGCTTCTGCATTTTCAGATAATCAATCAGATCACAATTTGAAAACCAATTGTCAGCTGTTATATTGCGACCCGATCCAAATAAGGGCTCAGCCAGTCTTTTTACAACATCACTGGGTTTGTTGCTGACACAGTAAGGACCTTCTGGTTGTTTTCCTGCAAAAACTTCCAGGTTGTAAGTGTAGGTCTTACTGGCATCAACAAGGGCATAAATTTTTATTCCATATTTGTTAGGATTTGATGGAATATATTGACGAAAGGCACATTTACCACGAAAACCAGGGAGCATTTTGTCAATAGTGAGATTCTCCCCAGGGCAATAGCTTTTTTTTTTTTTTTTACAGTTTTCAACAAATTTTTGGAATATATGACAAATTGGAGCAAGTCTGTCATGTGTTTTACATTCGTTCAGGTAGTTCTGTCGTCAAACCGAAGGCAACGAATTAGAAGCTTGAATGTTTATGGACATAAGGCCAAATTTTTCAACTCCATCCCCATCTTTACTCCAAAGTTCCTCCAAACTTTGTCTATTTGCCCTAGAAGCTCCTACAAGGTATAATAATCCAAAAAAGCACGCAGTTCTATTTCATCTCTGGCCTTGATGGTTCTGTTGCAGATGAACTTGTCCTTTATAATGTCTATATATATTGGTTGGTATATGTGACAATAGAGTCCAGAATGTCATCTGTGAATAAACTATTCCAGCATTCAACTGCAGTTTCTGCATTACTTGCAGTTCCTATAACTGCAGGAAGGTAATCATGTTTTGAGGTTCCCTACGTTTTTTCTGGAGTGGCTTCTTGTTCCATTGTTTTTGGTTTCATCTTTTCCCATATAATAAGATTCTACATCTTCATCCTCATCACTGTCACCATCTTGCTCTGTTTCAGAATCCACTTCACATACTTCCACCTCATCATGAGAATCAATCTCCCTTTCCTCTCCTAAATCCTCATTCAGTGTGGGGTCTACATCATCTAACAGCATGTTTGTTACTTCCTCAACATCAAGGTTTTTTGATAAATTATACATTTTCCTCTCCATTTCAGCAGATAATCTGAAGCAAGAGAAGGAATATGTGTTAGGGAACTACTCTATATGCCTGAGCAGCACACTTTCTTTTTTAATCTGCCTTATTTCTATGAAATATCCTCACACTTTGTGCTATACATTCATAAAACAAGCTAAATAAACAATTGTGATGAATAAAAACATAATACCAACCTTATTGAGTGTGACGTGTTCACATACAATGAGCCTGAGAGATTAGCGCAGTTATATCTGTCCTCCTAAAGCTCTGCAATCCAACTGTGGTATGAGGTTTCACAGAGCTGCTAGAGACAGGAGACTACCTGGAGGGAGGGGATTTCCTCACAATCTGGTGAGGAAGGAGAAATGAAAGTAAAAGAGATGTGCCTGTCAGGCCTATTGTATGTGACAGAGGGTTAAAATATGTACCAGCCGCAGTCTTCTGTGCTGCTTCGGTAGTCTTCTGCAGGCTGTGACCTGCTGGATCACTCCTGTTTTTTTGCTGGGCAAGCCAGAAGTCACTACTCAATACAAGTTTGAGACAGAGCTCTGATACCTCCTATTTCTAGTTAGTCAAGATGGCAACTAGAGCTAGCTGAACACATCAGCTGGCAACTTACATTAGCAGCACCACTCCAGCATCAAAATAAGACTTCACATTTACCAGGAAGATTTTTGTAGAATTAAATTCCACTGAAATAAATGTGCCCATCTCTACTCTTGATCCACACACTATTCTATATTGAGGTGTTTTAAAGAAGCAAAGTAATAAAATAAAGTGTAATACCTTATGGTGGTGGGGGAACTAAAAATACTCAAAGCGTTTCAAGAAAAATGGACTTAGAAAAATCAGCAAACAGTCTGAATTTTTTTTTTAAATTTTATTTAACAGGCATTGCAAATCAGGCAGGACAAAACATGATAAAAGGCCACTTTGCCAAACCCCTTAGTTCATTTAACTATAAAAACCCATCAACATTAACCAGGTGGATGCTTCACATTTTAGGAGGATGGACACTTCAATGAGGACTTCAATTCATTAGCTGCCTATCTCAAGATTGAACAATTTAAACAAGTTGTCAATATCATGGAGGGAATAAGCAGAGTGATGCTTTAAGCATCTATTAAAAACAAGCAAAGATCAAGCTGCCACTCTACTCCCATTAAATGAAAACAATCCCATAAAAGCATCATGTGCCAAAATAGCGTAAAATAAAAAGTAAAACAAAGATCTGCATTGTTAAAAAACTTGATAAAAAATAGTATTTCAAACTGTACAGTCACCAGAAGTACACAGTTATCAAAATTCACACAGCTCACTTGGCATCTCCAGAAGCTTCAGCTTTCTGTGCCTGGATAGGGGGGAAAAAAAAAAAAATATATATATTAGTAATTTATATGCAATGTGGAATTTTAATACACAAGTTGCCAACTACAAACCTGATCTGACTTTGCATCTCCATTTTCTGAAGCATTGCTGGCATCTTTACCAGAATCTGCCTTTCCTTTTTTGCCTTTGGGAGCTTTGTCAGCCTTCTAAAAGTTAAGCAGAGGACGTCAATGTTATGACTATTTACCTTCCCATTACAAACTTAGTTGCACATGAACCAATAGTGCCACTTACATTGGCAAGTTTGATCAGATAAGGTTAAAAGGCATTGGGCTTTTTAAATTAAGGGGTCCATAGGTTACCCCAATGCTTTTTACAGTGGTAAAGATCACAGATTTGTACACAATGTCTCTGCTATTACGTTTAGTTATATTTTGTGTCACAATTTCTAAAGCGACAACATATTCCACAGCACTTTACAATTCAGAGGACACATGTAAAGACAAGATGTTAGAGTAACATTATCCCGATATCAAGAGGAGCGAGGGCCCCGATTACAAGCTTACAATTTCACAGCACGCCACTCCTCTGCAGATAGTTAGAATTCAGTGTCAAAGCAAGTTATTTTCTATTTAAGTAAAATGGGTAACCTAGTTTAATACAGTATGCAAATCACAAAATATATGCTATATTCAAGAGAAATTGTCTACTTGCCTTTGGTGCTGGTGGTTTTTTGGGTTTTGGCTCTGGCTTTGGAGGGGCAGGTTTCTGGAAAACAAACATACTAGTTGTGTAAGGGAGCCCAGCTGCATGGAGCATGAATAAGTAAAAGGAGAACAAATCATACTTACAGCAGATAAACGAGCAGATCTTCTCTGTGGCTAAATAAATACAAATCAAAAAAGTTAATTTGCTATTACACTAGGATGGTGACTAGTAATTCATTCAAGTATGTGGTTAGGATATCCCCCCCCCCACCAAAAGAAAATATAGTACCAACATTTTTAACCACATTACAGCTCACCTCATCTCTTGCTTTACTTTTCTCCACTTTGGAGTCTCCGTCAGCCTGCAAAGTGCAATAACTTAGTGAGAGGTGCATAACTGGAAGTATCTTACCAGATACTCGCATTAAAAACTAGTAATATTATCCAACATTAAAAATATGAGACTAGTACAGGACGGACTATGTATTCCCTAAGAAAATAAATTAGCATTTTATCTTTAGTCTCAGAAAGCACACACCCCATAAAGACTCACTCAATTAACATCTCTGGTCTAGGAAACTCAGAGCATGCTGTATTTGCAGACAATTAAGTTCTACATGTATGCATTCTCAGGTTGGCTCTATATCTATATTGGTGTTTATGGTAACAGATGAGTGAAATCAGCTTTATGGTCTGTGTATATGGATTGATTCATAAAATATGAAAGTTTATGCAAAAAAAGTTATGAGTGTTCACAATTTGCCTTTAATCTTTGATTAAGACCTTAGAAATGTATTTTATTAAATTAAACTTTAGATCTATTAGAACGCCCCACTATATAGGTTGTATTTCACAGCCAGCTCTCAAACTGTTCACCTTGGACACTGAACTAATCCTAATTACTATTCTATACTTTTATATATAATCCTAATAAGTGTCATAGGGGACAGGTTGCCTGTTCAGTGGCGATATGCTGTGGTTATCTAGTTACTTACCCCCCTCCCCCCAGAGCATGGCCATATAGCAGTGTGGAGAATAGTCACTCATGGGCACAGCCGGGGGCCAGCAGTAGCCCCTGCAGACAGTGGTCACCGTGTCACTGCCATGCCTTACCAGCTAACCTTCCCACTGGTGAATGCGGCAGCCGCCATAATTCATCTTTCCCTGCAGTCTATAGACACATGGGCTGATGTCATGCTCTGCGGCTATAACCTCCAAAATTGTGTCAAGGTCTTCTGGTCTGCCATGAAGGACCAGCATTAGAATACGGAGCTGTAAGCCCCACAGGCGGCGCCCACCTCACCACGTGACTGAGTCTCACGGATGAGCCGGTGGCACACGAGTGGGAGCCCGCTGTCCCCCCTGCAGGGCTCGACCCACCCTCACCGTTACCAGCCGTTTGTGGCTCCTCCCTTCTTGCAGGTTCGCGCCGTTGTTTTGGCGGAAGCCCCGCCCCCTCCTGCACTTCCCGCGCTTTACAGTTTAAACAGCTACTTAATTAACGTACGGCTGCCCGGCATAATGCTATTAACTGCACGGTGACCGGAGTATCCCGGCCTGTAGCCATCAGCCCATAGCTAGCAGTTCTACCTCGCCCACGAGAAGCACGACTCCAGTCGCCGCCATTATGGCAGCGGTGGTTTTCTTCAGCCGTTCCGGGATCGTCGCTACCTCCTGTATGCAGTGACGAGATACGCCGCATTATCCTCACCTTTCTTTTGGGCATTGTCACTGTCTTGCGCGCTCACACAAACACCGAATGGTAACAGCACAGTCGTCTCTTCCAGCGAATAAAATGAATCCCGGCGCCGCTTTCGGCTTTTATACCCGGTCCGGATTCCGACCGGTCAAATCCGGATCGCGCTCTGCGTTTCCCCTGATTGGACGAGCCTTGACACGTGGGTGGGCCCGTCTGGAAGGGAAATGGGAGGAGACTGAAGCACGCAGGGTAGGGAGATTTCGCGTGGCCGAGTGAATGAGGTAAAAAGGCGCGCAGAGGAGGTTGTCAGGGAAGACGCGCATTGTGCTGCCGCCCTGCTGTAATGGCTGCCACCATCTGGCTTGTAGTTAGAGCTGCTGAGGCGATCCAACTAATGGAGACTAGCAACAATCCCAATAAATGTTATTAAGTGCTGCGAGGACAATGTCTAACATGGCGGTCAGGCACTGCTAATAGGTGGCAAGTATAAATGCGAGCTGGAGAAAGAGGTCTGTAGGTACATTCCCCTCAGGTAGGCAGAGGCTGTGCTACCCACTCCAGCGGCCCAGGCTGGGCGCCATTTGCTGCATCTTGTTAGACGTGCTAGTGGCTTTCCACAAGCCAAAGGCGGTGGCTTACTAGCCTGTCAAGACCAGCTGACTGCTGTGTGCACAGAACAAGCAGCACTAGACTCCATGTTCTGTGTGGTATCTACATGGGGATCTGCTGCTGAGAACCAGCACTTTTAACCCTTTCCCACAGTGACCAATTTCATTTTTCCCTCCCTTTCTTCCAAGAGCCATGACTTTAGTCCAACAGCCCTATGACGGCTTATTGTTTGCAACCCAGTTTGTAATTTTGAATGACACCATTTTGTCATGTGATGCACTGGAAAGCAGGAATTCCAAGTGTGTTGAAAGTGCAATTCCACTATTTTTTTTATTTACCGTGCTCACTATACGGTAAAACTGACCTGGCAATATGATTCTCTAGATCAGTATGATTTTGCAGCTACTAAACATATGTATTGTATTTTTTTATTATTTCAATGGTGAAAAAACAAAAATTCAGAAATTTGTTGGGAAAAATAAAAAATGTTGCTTTTGTTGCCATTTTCAGAGAGCTGTAATGGTTTAATTTTTCAGGATCTGGGGCTTTGTGACGGCTTGATTTTTGTTCTCTGAGCCGATGTTTTCGCTGATGCCATTTTTGGGTAAACGCGATGTTTTGATCGCCTCTTATTGCATTTTATTTAAATGTTGCGGTGGAAAAAAAAAAACTCACTATGATTTTTTTTTTCTCTTTATGCTGTTTAGCGATCAGATTAATGTCTCTTATATTTTAATAGATCACACTTTTACGAATATAGCAATGCCAAATGTGTTTTTTTTTTTATTATTGCTTTATTTTAATGGGGTTGATCTAAATAAATAGATTTTTTTTCCTCATATTTTTAAAACTTTTTATCACATTTCAACATGTGCTTGTACTATTCATAGTGCATCAACACTGGTGTGTGTGTGTGTGTGTGTGTGTGTGTGTGTATAGCAAAAATCACCATTAGTGTTGAGCGAGCATGCTCATCACTGCTCGGTACTCGCCCAAGCATCTCACTACTCGGGATGTTCGGCGAGCACCGAGCATTTTCGGGTTACTCGGGCAGGATCTCAGGTCTCCGCCCTGCATGTTTAGCGCTCTTTACAGAGCCAATGAACATGCAGGGATTGCCAGACAGTCACTGTAATGCTGCAGCCTTGTTGGTTGTGGGCATTACAGTGATTGGGTGGCTGCACAGCGTCCCCTCGAGTATTTAAAACCGGGCGCCGCCATCGTGGACACAGTCGCTCCGGATCAGACAGTGTAGGGGGAGTGCTGCTGAGCTAGGGAGAGATTTATACTGCGAAATAGGTAGTGTAGAGTCTCTAAAGCCTGCAAAATCTAACAAACAGTCCTTCTGAGGACTAATATCCATCCCAGATGGCAGGCTGGCTGTATAGGAGACACAGTGGTTATACTAGGGGTCTCAAACACGCGGGCCGCATGCGGCCCCTCCGGCTACTTCTTGCGGCCCGCAGGCACAGACCCCGTAATTATCGTGGCTCTCTCCAGCAGCCGCCAACATCAGCGCTGTAATGCAGTGTATTGCCGCGCAGAGACCGGCTCTCTGCACAGCAATACCAGTGTCAGCCGCCGGCCTATCAGAGGCCAGCAGCTGACCTCTGCGTCCTAGCGCAGCGGCGTATGACGTCACTGCCATGCGCAGATGTCAGCTGCTGGCCTCTGATAGGCCGGCGGCTGACACCGGTATTGCTGTGCAGAGAGCCGGTCTCTGTGCTTCAATACTCTGCATTACAGGGCTGATGTCCGCGGCTGCTGGAGAGAGCCGCAATCGTTCCGGGGTCTGTGCCTTTGGGCCACAGATGCAGTAAGGACGCCGAGGGAACGGGGGACAGGTGAGGAGAATCTATCTTTTTTTTTTTTTTTCTTCTCTGTCATGTGAAATACAGCACAGGGGACCCTGTGCGCAGTATGGGGGGGGGACCTGGATGGGGGATATGTCTGCAGTATTGGGGACAGTGTCTGCAATATAGGGGACCTGGACGGGGGACCGTGTGCGCAGTATGGGGGGGACGGGACCTGGATGGGGGACATGTCTGCAATATTGGGGACCTGGATGGAGGACCGTGTCTGCAATATGGGGGACCTGGATGGGGGACCGTGTCTGCACTATGGGGGACCTGGACAGGGGGGCCGTGTCTGCACTATGGGGGACGGGGGGGCCGTGTCTGCACTATGGGGGACGGGGGGGCCGTGTCTGCGCTATGGGGGACCTTGACGCGGGGGCCGTGTCTGCGCTATGGGGGACCTTGACGGGGGGGCCGTGTCTGCGCTATGGGGGACCTGGACGGGGGGGCCGTGTCTGCGCTATGGGGGACCTGGACGGGGGGGCCGTGTCTGCGCTATGGGGGACCTGGACGGGGGGTCGTGTCTGCGCTATGGGGGACCTGGACGGGGGGGCCGTGTCTGCGCTATGGGGGACCTGGACGGGGGGGCCGTGTCTGCGCTATGGGGGACCTGGACGGGGGCGCCGTGTCTGCGCTATGGGGGACCTGGACGGGGGCGCCGTGTCTGCGCTATGGGGGACCTGGACGGGGGCGCCGTGTCTGCGCTATGGGGGACCTGGACGGGGGGGGGGGGCCGTGTCTGCGCTATGGGGGACCTGGACGGGGGGGCCGTGTCTGCACTATGGGGGACCTGGAGGGGAGGCCGTGTCTGCACTATGGGGGCCTTGGAGGGGAGACCGTCTCTACAAGATGAGGACCAGTTCAAAAGGTGTATAGAAAATAAAATGGTATCACTAAAAATGTCACTTTGTCATGCAAATAATGTGGTCCCACAAATTAAATGCCTTTCCGTGTGCGGCCCATATGCCCAGCTGAGTTTGAGACCCCTGGGTTATACCAACAAACACTGCATTACAGACCTGTGTGCTGCTGCTGCTCAAATTGCTAGACTTAGCCCCAGGTCTCAGGGGCCAGGAAAAATCCTTGTTTTTTCATCTAAATCCCCCCCCCCCCTTAGTCAGACTGTACAAATACCTGTCTTATTAACCTTTTGGCACCCCCCCCCCCCCCCCCAGAAAAACTAAAATAAAATTGTGCGTCTGTGAGCGTTCATATATCTGTTTAAAAGAGTCTGGTTTCTGCCAAATAACTAGAACTGTGGTTTTGCAGTTCCGCGGTTCGAATCTCTGTATTATCCACTTTTTTGCCTTTTTTCCATTAAAAAAACCCAGTTTGAGTGTCTCGCTGACTGTTCAGACACAAATATATCTGTTTAAAAGATTCTGGTGTAGGCCAGAGAAATAGAACTGTGGTTTTCCTCTTCCACGGTTCTAATCTCCTTTCTATTACCCTTTTGCCATTGATAGTGCGAGTGTAAGCTATTTTACTTCATTTACAATGGGCAAGGGACGTGAAACTGGACGTTCTGGTGATGGTGCGTGAAGAGGACGGGGCTGTGGCCAAGGTGAAAATGTGCCACAACCAACAGCCACATCTTCTCGTTTCCAGTTCTTGACCGAATTACTAGGGAAGCACACAACAACACCACTATTGCGAACTGATCAATGTGAACAGGTTATTAATTGGATAGCAGATAATACTTCCAGTCACCTGGGCACCACCACCTCCGGTCTGTCTTCCACACGGTCAAGTCTTAGTAGCTGTTAGTCTCGACCGCATACTCCTCCTCACCCTAATGCTCCTTCCTCCCACCATGCTGAGTGTCGTCAGACAGCAACTGATCCCACAGTTGGACAATCTGAAGAGCTGTTCACTGGTCCATTTCCATATTTGGGCCCCTCGCCTGCTCCGCTTGAAGTGGTGGAAGAGGAGATCCCATGTAGCGATGGCCAAATATTTGAACAGCCACGGCCACAGGAATGTGACGCTGGCAGTTTGTCACAAGAGGTGGACGATGACGAGACACAATTGCCACGAAGTGAGGAGGAGGATCGTGGTGCGCAAGTGGAAGAGGAGGTGGTGGTGGATGATCTAGTAACTGACCCAATGTGGCAGGAGAACACGCAGAGGGAGGCAGAGTACCCCAACAGTCAGGAAGAAGCAGTGTGGTGGCCGCAGACAGAAGGCGGGCAACCGTTCCCCGTAACACCAACACGAGGGACGTTGCCAGTACAACCGGTAGGTCTTCCAGAGTCTGGAATTTTTTTAAAGACTCTGCTGATAACCCCAAAAAGGCCATTTGTACCACCGGCCAGGCCAGCATCAGCAGGGGTGACAAAACTACCAGCCTGACCACCACCAGCATGATCAGGCACATGGCAGCAAAGCACCCGACTTTGTGGGGTGAACCCCAGGGTCCATGACCAGTGTCAGCGGGTGTCACCACTGCTTCTTTCGCTGTTGTGCGTGTAATAGAACCCCCTGTTGTGCGTGCAAGGCAATCCCCTGTCCATACTGCATGCAAAGATGCCCCCTCCTCTCAGTTTCTCAAGAATTGGCATCAACGTCCACGTCCCACTGCAGCGTTCAATTGTCCATATCCCAGAACTTTGAATGAAAGCACAAATTCGCAGCCAACGCCCCACATGCCACAGTCCTAAATTCGCACATTTCACGACTGCTTGCGTTGGAAATGCTGCCTTTTAGGCTGGTGGAGACGGAATCCTTCCTCAACCTTATGGCGGTGGCCGTCCCTCGGTACTCTGTCCCCAGCCGACACTATTTTGCCCGGTGTGCCATCCCCGCACTACACAAGCATGTGTCCCAAAACATCTGCCGTGCCATCAACAACGCATTACTGGGAGAGTCCACCTGACAACGGACACGTGGACAAGTGCTTGTGGCCAGAGACTGTATATCTCCCTGACGGCACACTGGGTAAACATAGTGGAAGCCGGGACCCAGTCGGACCTTGGGACGGAACACATCCTCCCCACACCGAGGATTGCGGGCCCTATGTCAGTCAGAGTTGCCCCCACAGTGTACAGCTCCTGCGCATCCTCCTCCTTCTCATGTTCAGCCTCCATCTCCGATATCACCACATCAGTTACAAGCTGAAAGCACTGCAGTACTGCCTCAGCCAAGCGGCAACAGGCTGTGCTGAAACTCATAAGCTTAGGTGATAAACCTCACACTGCTTGTGAGTTGTGGACAGCTGTGAAAGAGCAGGCAGATCTGTGGCTGAGACCGCTGAACCTACATCCAGGCATGGTCGTGTGTGACAATAGCCGTAACCTGGTGGCGGCTCTGCGGGGAGGCAAGATCACACACGCACCATGCCTGGCTCATGTGCTTAACCTCGTGGTTCAGCGGTTTCTTAAATCGTACCCCGAGTTGCCAGATCTGCTCGTCAAAGTACGCCGCCTGTCAGCTCATTTTCAGAAGTCGGCTACAGCTTCCGCCGCCCTTGCTGTGTTGCAGCAGTGTTTGCAGCTTCCGGCACACCGACTGGTGTGTGATGTCCCCACACGTTGGAACTCTACCCTCCACATGTTGCAAAGGATTTGTGAGCAGAAGAGAGCAGTTGTGGAGTACCAGCTGCAACAAGGCTGTCGATATTCAGGTCAGACTCCACACATAAGATCTCAGGAGTGGACCTGGATGTTTGACATATGTACCATCCTGACAAACTTTGAGGAGGCCACTAAGATGGTGAGTGGCGATGATGCCATCATTAGCATCAGCATCCCTCTTGTCTGTCTTTTGCAACGCTCTCTGCAGAGAATTAAAGAGGAGGCATTGCAGCAAGAGTATGATGAGATGGATCAAGAAGCCATAGCGGGCCATTACACACAGCCCAGCCTCCTCTCATCCCAACGTGCATTGGGCGACAATGAGGGAGAGGAGGAGGAGCTGGTATCATGCGCTGTAGACAGTAGTACCTGTACAACTGTCATACCGTCGGTTCAGCGTGGGTGGCCTGAGGACAGGGGAGAGGAGGAGGAGAGCATGGTCAGTCGTCATCTTGGTGAGGACATGGAAGTCTTGCCCGTTACCAGTCTGGCACGCATGGCTGACTTTGTTACGCTGCCTTAACCGTGACCCTCGCGTTGTCAAAATGTTGGGTGACAGTCATTACTGGTTGGTGACACTTTTAGACTCCCGCTACAAGGAGAACTTTCACTCTCTTATTCCTGAGGTGGAGAGGTCTACAAAAATGGGGCAGTACCAGAAGGCTCTTGCTGCAGAGCTGTTAAAATTTTTTTCCATCTGAACACGCTAGCGGTAGAGGTCACAGTTCGTTGCCCAACCAAGGTGTACAGGCGAGAGAGACGCAACTCCAATCCAACAGAGGCAGGGGAGCACTGTCAACGTTCTGCTACAGTTTTCTGAGACCCGCCCAGCTTACAGGCCCCGAGGTGCGGGGTACTCTCACAAGGTGTGGAAAGTTTCAAAAGATGGTGAGGGACTACCTTGCCGACCGTACCAGCGTCCTCCGTGATTCCTCTGTGCCTTTTAATTATTGGGTATCCAAGCTGGACACTTGGAATGAACTCGCTCTGTACGCCTTGGAGGTCCTGGCCTGCCGCTAGCGTGTTATCGGCGTGTGTTTTTAGTACCGCTGGTGGAATTATAACTGATAAGCGCATCCGCCTGTCAACTGACAATGCTGACAAGCTGACCCTTATCAAAATGAACAAGGGCTGGATTGGGCCAGACTTCTCATCACCACCAAATGACAGCAGAGTAATATAAAGTCAAATCCACTGTGTTATTTCGGGAGGTGTATTCCCATGCACCGCTTCACACCCACACATGGGTATACGCTTCCTCATTTCGGCTGTTTTTTGCTCTTCTCCTTATCCTCAGCCTCCACCACCACTATACCACCAGGGTGACCGTGGTCCGTGTTGCCAGCATTGCAAGTTCATCCGTCATAATTTTTGGCTGCTTTTGCTTGGAAGGCATAGGCAAAGACTATGGGTGACCCACTCCCCAATAATGGGAATAATGTTTTTTTTTCTTTTTTCAAATTCAAGTTTTTTATTTTTGTGTTG
The DNA here is from genome assembly GCF_046119375.1 of Phyllobates terribilis. Taxonomy (NCBI): domain Eukaryota; kingdom Metazoa; phylum Chordata; class Amphibia; order Anura; family Dendrobatidae; genus Phyllobates; species Phyllobates terribilis. Next base: position 533,175,742 of record NW_027362762.1, on the reverse strand, counting down.
AAAAAGTACAAGAAAATACAATATACATAGTAAAAGGGGTAGCTTAACTATAAATCTATGCATAACTACAGTACATTGGGGGGTACAGGGAGGGTTTTCCATCAATATCCAGATCAAGCATGTATTTTTCCATATGAAAGATAGAGAGAGAGGGAGTGGACCACGGCAGACCACCAATCAATAGTGTGTGATTATGATCATTGTTGTGATGACATTCCGGATAACTTTAGTTGGGGGTTGGATGGTAGGCGTCAGAGTTTTGGAAATCCATCCAATCTCTCCAAATCACACAGTATCTATCAACATCAGCCGGTGAGATGGCAATCAGATGCTCCATCCTACTAAGGAGGGAAATCTCCGCAAACCATTCCTCCACAGTGGGTGGGTCTATGCTTTTCCAGTGTCGTGGAATGACATTCTTAGCCGCCTGTATTAGGTAGCCTATTGATGACCTTTTATAACTACGTCTACTTATTGGTAACATTGATAAAAGGAGGGCTTCTGGCCTATTAGGGATAGTCAAACCAGTTATTGTCTCAATCATGGGAACCACCTTTGCCCAAAGTGCATTTTTTATAGGGCACCCCCACCATGTGTGTGACATTGTCCCTTTCCCCTCCCCACATCTCCAACATCTGTCTGAGACCACTGGGTACCATCTATGAAGGACTGCTGGTACCCGGTACCATCTAGAGATAATTTTGAAGGAGGTTTCCTGAGCTTTGGACCCTATTGAGGTTTTATGTGTTAGGAAGAAACATTCATCCCATTGTGAGTCAGAGAAGGACTTCCCCAGTTCCCTTTCTCATGCACTGCAGAATCCTGGCCTATTGTCAGTTACCTGGGCAATGAGGAGATTATACAGTAGGGAGATGGAGTGTGTAGGGGGTGACAATGGTAGGCACAATTTTTCAAAGTTTGTGAGATCTCTATGAAGATGTGTGCGCTTCTTCACAGTTGAATAGAAGTGTTGTAACTGACTATATTCAAAATTAGCTTTCGGGGAAGTGGCTCTTCCCTGTAACAAGTCATTGAGGGGGAGCAGTGAAGTATTGGAGATGACATGAGAAAAGAATATCGGATGGGATTTGTTTGAACCGAGAAATCTACTTGCCGATAATCCGGATTTCCCTCCAGGACTATCTGAAATCGGGAGCAAGGGGCCCTGGGGGTCGATTAAGGATAAGCTTTTTTTATGGGGTCTAAAAAGCAAAGCAGTGGCATAAGTACTATATGACATGAGGCCAAGCGAGGGGACAGTTAAGTGGGCGCACCATGGGAGAGTGGTAAGAGCTGTAGGACAAATGGATTGAGCTATTTTGACCCATTATTTCCCCTCCAAATGATGGAAGAAGTCCAGGATTCCAGCGTGTACTGCTGCAATGTAATACCTTCTACAATCCGGAAGGCTAAGGCCCCCCTTTTGTTTGTGTTGATCAGAACGTCTCCCTGAATGCGTGGACGCCCACTTGCCCAGATAAATCTGCAAAAACTGCTGCGCAGTCTTTTCCAAAAATTTGAGGGAATTACCACGGGAATGGTTTAAGATGTAAAAGAGTTTAGGTAGGACGTTCATTTTTAGTATATTTATTCTGCCGAACCAGGAAAAATGCTTAACCGTCCAAGAAGTAAGATTTTTATGGAGTTGTTCAATAAAGGGCCCAAAATTAAGATAAAATAGATGGGAGAGGTGTCTATGAATATGAATTCCTAAGTATTTGATACCCTGTGAGGGCCAGGCAAAGGGAAAGTTGGACTGGATGGAATCCTGTATGAGTTTGGGGAGGGAAACACCGAGGGCCTCAGACGTCGCTGCATTGATTTTAAAATTTGACCATGTACCAAAGTGATCTATTTCAGCCATAACAGCAGGGATGGATATACAGTTAGGTCAATATATATTTGGACAGAGACAACATTTTTCAAATTGTGGTTTTAGACATTACCACAATGAATTTTAAACAAAACAATTCAGATGCAGTTGAAGTTCAGACTTTCAGCTTTCATTTGAGGGTATCCACATTAAAATTGGATGAAGGGTTTAGGAGTTTCAGCTCCTTAACATGTGCCACCTTGTTTTTAAAGGGACCAAAAGTAATTGGACAATTGACTCCAAGGCTATTTCATGGACAGGTGTGGGCAATCCCTTCGTTATGTCATTCTCAATTAAGCAGATAAAAGGCCTGGAGTTGATTTGAGGTGTGGTACTTGCATTTGGAAGGTTTTGCTGTGAAGTAAACATGCGGTCAAAGGAGCTCTCCATGCAGGTGAAACAAGCCATCCTTAAGCTGCAAAAACAGAAAAAACCCATCCGAGAAATTGCTACAATATTATGAGTGGCAAAATCTACAGTTTGGTACATCCTGAGAAAGCAAGAAAGCACTGGTGAACTCATCCATGCAAAAAGACCTGGGCGCCCACGGAAGACAACAGTGGTGGATGATCGCAGAATAATCTCCATGGTGAAGAGAAACCCCTTCACAACAGCCAACCAAGTGAACAACACTCTCCAGGAGGTAGGCGTATCAATATCCAAATCTACCATAAAGAGAAGACTGCATGAAAGTAAATACAGAGGGTTCACTGCACGGTGCAAGCCACTCGTAAGCATCAAGAATAAAAAGGCTAGACTGGACTTTGCTAAAAAAACATCTAAAAAAGCCAGCACAGTTCTGGAAGAACATTCTTTGGACAGATGAAACCAAGATCAACCTCTACCAGAATTATGGAAAGAGAAAAGTATGGCGAAGGCGTGGTACTGCTCATGATCCAAAGCATACCACATCATCTGTAAAACACGGCGGAGGCAGTGTGATGGCTTGGGCATGCATGGCTGCCAGTGGCACTGGGTCACTGGTGTTTATTGATGATGTGACACAGGATAGAAGCAGCCAAATGAATTCTGATGTATTCAGAGCCATACTGTGTGCTCAGATCCAGCCAAATGCAGCCAAACTGATTGGTCGTCGTTTCATACTACAGATGGACAATGACCCAAAACATAAAGCCAAAGCAACCCAGGAGTTTATTAAAGCAAAGAAGTGGAATATTCTTGAATGGCCAAGTCAGTCACCTGATCTCAACCCAATTGAACATGCATTTCACTTGTTAAAGACTAAACTTCAGACAGAAAGGCCCACAAACAAACAGCAACTGAAGGCCTGGCAGAGCATCAAAAAGGAGGAAACACAGCGTCTGGTGATGTCCATGAGTTCAAGACTTCAGGCAGTCATTGCCCACAAAGGGTTTTCAACCAAGTACTAGAAATGAACATTTTATTTACAATGATTTAATCTGTCCAATTACTTTTGGTCCCTTTAAAAACAGGGTGGCACATGTTAAGGAGCTGAAACTCCTAAATCCTTCATCCAATTTTAATGTGGATACCCTCAATTGAAAGCTGAAAGTCTGAACTTCAACTGCATCTGAATAGTTTTGTTTAAAATTCATTGTGGTAATGTCTAGAACCAAAATTAGAAAAATGTTGTCTCTGTCCATATATATATGGACCTAACTGTATGTAGTTGAGTAGTTGAGTGATATATAGCAGGACATCATCAGCAAATGCAGAGCACTTGTACTTTGTGCCTCCCACCTTAATCCCCCTAATGTTGGGGTTATCGCGGATTGATGAGAGCGGGTGCTCCATCACTAGGATGTATAAGAGAGGGGACAGAGGACAGCCCTGTCTTGTCCCATTGGTTATTATGAAAGGTGATGATAATGTTCCATTTATCTTCAGCCTAGCTGACGGATTGCGATACAGGGCCATGATTTTGGCTATAAAAGGGTCTCCTACCCCAAGATTTTTAAGAGAGTAATATATGGCGTGCCAGGAGACTCTATCGAATGCTTTCTCAGCATCCAACGCGAGTATCAGTAGAGGGATACCTCTTGATTGGGCATGATGAATAATATCAATTGTCTTTAAGGTGTTGTCCCGAGCTTCCCGTCCAGGGAGGAATCCCTCCTGATCCAAGTGTATGTGTGAGGTTAAGAAAGGTTGCAGCCTGTTCGCCAATATTTTTGCGTAGATCTTCAGATCCACGTTCAGCAGAGAGATTGGTCTATAGCTAGAACATAAGTGTGGGTCCCCACCATTTTTTGGGAGAACAATGATATGTGCCTCTATAGTTTGGGGAGGGAAGGGGTTTGTGCAGGATGCGTGATTAAATTCTCCCAGCAGGAGAGGTGTAAGGAGGGGAAGGAATGTTTTATAGAATTTGACTGTATATCCATCTGGCCCTGGACTTTTTCCACTCGCTAACAACTGGGTAGCTAACTGCAATTCAGACTCTGATAAGGGTTCATCTAGAGATGTGGCGGGAGACATTTTTAAAGGGTTCTGTGCTTGTGTCTCAGGCGTGTCTGTCCCAATTAAGGAAGTATTAACAGGGGATGTGTTGTTTGGTATACCATCGAGATTGTATAGTTGAGTATAATATTTATGGAATTCAGTTGTAATATCTTCCGTTTTGTTTAGCATTTGACCCGAGTTGTCTTTTATTCTTGGGATGTGATTTTGGGCTTGTTGGGATTTTAGAGCTCTCGCTAGCATGCATCCACATTTATTGCTATGTTCATAGAACTTACTGCTACAGACCTGGAGATAGCGTCTATATCCCAAGTCTAATAGTTTTTTGGCTTCCTGTCTGGCTGCTAATAGGTCTCGGAGTGTTGCTGTGGAGAGGGCATGTTTGTGGTCTACCTCAAGGGTTTCTACTTTACGCAGGGCGAGATTAAAGCGAGAGAGGGCACATAACCTCAATCGGGAGCCAAGTTTAATAAATAGACCCCTAAGAACTCATTTCAGTGCCTCCCATTTGATTGTGGGGGAAGATACGTCAAATTTGTGGTCTTCCTCAAAGTTTGATATTGTGTTGGTTACATCCTGGGTGCACACCGGGTCCAGTAACAAGGATTTGTTTAGTTTCCAGGACCTTGAAAGCTTGGGTAGATTGGGAATAACGAGAGCACAGAATATGGGCGCATGGTCAGATCAAAGCATAGTCCCTATCTCCGTCTCTGGCTGCCAAGATAGGGCTCGGTGTTGTACCAGGATATAGTCAATTCTTCTGTAGGAATCATGGGGGGAGGAATAAAAGGTATAATCTTTGACAGTCGGGTGTGTGAGGCGCCAAACATCACAGAGCTGTAGTTGGAGAAATGCCCCCTTTACTTTTTTGATAGCGGAATAAGATAGAGATGCTTTTCCTGTTGAATTATCTAATGTAGGATCTAGTGTTAAATTGAGATCTCCACACAGAATGACTGTACCCTGGACAATGGGAATGGCTTTGTCTATTAGGCTGTTTGCCCACGATGCGTATTTTGGTGCGTATTTGCAGCGCGTAAACGCGCGAGAAACGCATTGCATACCTTATCCCATGACTTCCTATGACATTCTGCAAGTTCTGTGCACATGGTCCGTATTTTTTCTGCGCAGATTTTACTCGCAGAAAAAATATGGACATGACCAATTCTTGTGCGTTTCTGCATGCAGATTTGCCAATACAATGCATTGGAAAAACGCATGGCAAATACGCATGCAAATACGCGTCAAAAACGCATGCGTTTTTCTGCCAAGGAGATGCAGAAATGCTCAGGAAAATTTCTGCTTCATTTCTGCATCGTGGGCACTAAGCCTTAGATCGAGAATGAACTGAGTTTGACCCTGGTTAGGGGTATAGGCATTGATAATTGTGAAAAGTCTGCCTTCAATTTTTAAAATTAGGAGCATATACCTTGCATTTGGATCTTTAATGCTTTCGACAAACTCGTGTGTCAGGCTTTTGTGAATGAGGATAGCAACTCCCTTACTCTTAGATTGGGTGTTATTACACAGGTGCCAGTGGGTATAATATTTGTTTTTAGGGGTATGATGTTCTTTAAAGTGTGTTTCCTGTAAGCACGCAATCTGTACCTTTTTTTGTGTGAAGTAATCTAAGAATTTGGGCCCTTTTTTCCGGGATGTTAAACCCCTACACATCGAAGGAGGCATACTTAAGTGTCGCCATTGGGTTGAATCTCTCGGCGGTCCGCTCCCCTCTGAGTGAGATGATTGCAAGCATCGATGGACATTTGAAGCAACTGTGGGAAAAAGACAATAGGGTGAAACAAAGATAACAAAAGAAACAGTAAGTAAAGAACTATTGTTCAGGGTATAAGTAACCATTTTAAGTAGAACCAAGCGTATGGGGGTACCCGATCGCCTGGCGATGTCCCTTCAGGGGGAAAGTGACAGCTAAGCATCGTGAACACTAACACTCCTTTTTTAGAATTGTGTTGCAGGAAAAAAGACTAAACAACCGACTATGAAAAACATTACTGAAACTTACTGAAAGGCGGAACCATTAAACTCCCACAGGGTTACAGTGGGGTCGGGAATAATGTTTTTAATATGCTGTACTGCATGGCTCTTGTAAGGGGCATTGCAAGTTCCTCCGTCCTAATTTTTGGCAGCTTTTGCTTGGAAGGCATAGGCAAACACTATGGGAGACCCACTCCCCAATAATGGGAATAATGTTTTTAATATGCTGTACTGCATGGCTCTTGTAAGGGGCATTAAAATCGTCTTTTTATTCCACTGTGACCTCCACGTCTCTTCAAAGGGGCATTCAAACCGTTTTTTTAAACCACTCTGAACTCCACAGCTCTTGAAATGTTGTTTTTAATTACCTCTAACCTCCACAACGCTTCCAACGGGCATTGCATTTCCTTCTAATTTTAGTTAGCTTTTGCTTTTCAATGCATAGGCGAACACTAAGGGAGACCCACTCCCCAATAATGGGTAGAAGGTTTTTAGTACGCTGTAATCCACGTCTGTTTCAAGGGGCATTGCAGTTCCTAGTAATTTTTGGAAAGCCTTCCATTCACTGCTTAGGCCAACAGTGTACCGGAGACCCAGTTGCTATAAATGGAAAAAATGGTTTAGTTAAGGCCCTCTGACATCCATGTCACTTCCAAGGGGCATTGGAGTGCCTCGAAATTTTTGGTAGGCATTGCACGCACTGTATGCTATAACTGTGTAGCCGGACCGCTCCTTTTGGTACAGAAACATATCCTACAAGACATGTGTGGTTGACTGGCCTGATATTGATGTGAATGGTCCCTGTTCCTCCTGCTCTTTCTCCTTTGTCACCACCTCATCCATCATTCATCACCTGAAGCTTTGTTTTAACGGGAGTCATAGAACTGGGATTGTAGCAGGAAAACATCCAGCAATCCTTGGAGGAGGTAGGATATGTGCCAAAACACTGACCACCTCAGGCCTAGCCGCTACTACATACATGTGCTTGCATTCCAAGGAACAGAAAGCTAAGGAGTTGGATGGCCTCATGATCATGAATAATTTACTCGTTGTGTAGGAGGCCAATCACTGCTGCTGTCTACCTTCTGAACTTTGTGTTGAAGCCTGATTGACCCAGGACCCGCAATCCTCTATGTCTGGAGGACGTGTTGCATCCCAGTGTCCAACTGTGTCCTGGCTTCCACAATATTAACCCAGTGTGAAGGCGTCAGTGAGATGGACCATCCCTGGCCACATTCACTTGTCCACATGTTTGTGGTTAGGCTGTCCTTCCCGTTAAATGCACTGGGAAGGGCACAGGTAATGTTTTGGTATGCGCGCTTGTGTATAAGGTGCACCGGGACAAATGGGGGTGGCTGGGGACCGTTTATGGACATCCGGCCGCCCCCAGGCGGCTGGGGACCGTGTGTGGGCACCCGGGCGGCTGGGGACTGAGTATGGATACCAGGCCGCCGACGCAGCCATGACGTGGTGGCCAGATTCCGCCTCCACATGCCTAAAAGGCCCAATTTCAAGTGCAAGCAAGCAGTATGGTATTGCAGCCTGGGGGTGGGTGGCTGGCTGGCTGCATACTTGCGCTTGCATTGCAAGGAATGGGGGAGGTACAATTGAACACTGCCCTGGGACAAGGACTTGAACGGGGATAGTTGCAAGTCTGCAACGACAGGTGCAGGGCGGGAGGCATCTTCGCATGTACCATGAACAGGGGGTTGGCGTGCACACACTACAGCGGAATAGGCTGTCCTTCCCACTAAATGCACTGGGGAGGGCACAGGTAATGTTTTGGTATGCGCACTTGTGTATAAGGCGCACCGGGACAAATAATGGCGGCTGGGGACCGAGTGTGGGACACCAGGCCGCCGGGCGGCTGGGGACTGAGTATGGATACCAGGCCGCCGACGCAGCCATGACATGGTGGCCGGCGTCTGCCTTCACAAGCCTAAAAGGCCTCATTTCAAGTGCAAGCAAGCTAGCAGTATGGTATTGCAGCCTGGGGGTGGGTGTGTGGCAGGCTGCACACTTACGCTTGCATTCCAAGAAAACAAAGCAGATGCTAACTTCTATCATCATCATCATGCTCCTCACCTTGGCACTCTCAACTCCCCTGATGGAGAAGCCAGGGCCCACCGGAGGAGTCTGGTTGTCTGGTGGGCTCGTCCAATGCTGCCCTAAAGCAGGCCAGGCTAAGAAAAGTGTGGGGAAGGTTGCCGGGACAAATAGTGGCGGCTGGGGACTGAGTATGGAGACCTTGCTGCCGAAGCAGCCATGAGGTAGTGGCCAGCTTCAGCCTCCTCCAAACTAAAGGTCCCCATTTCAGGTGCAAGCTAGCAGTATGGTATTGCAGCCTGCGGGTGGGTGGATGGTTGGCTTCATATTTGCGCTTGCATTGCAAGGAATGGGGGAGGTACAATAGAACACTGCCCTGGGACAAGGACTTGTACGGGGATAGTTGCAAGTCTGCATCTTCTGATGCGGCAAGGATCACTTCTGATGGGCACACTTTTAGGCAGTGACCTGGGTGTCAGAGATGCTTCCAGGGGTCTTCCCCATGCTGTTCCCATGTCTTTTCAGCACTGTATGCATGTGTCACACAGCACATGGCCAGATAAGGTTGTAAAATGCTAAAATTATATTTCCCAGTGAATGCATTTGTCACATTTGAAAGCAATACAAAAGTGCAAAAACGCATAAAAAATGCTACTTGTGAACATAGCCCAAGGTGTGGAGGAGTATTTTTGTTTTTGGTTATTCAGGCTATGTGCCCCTTTTCCTGCCAGGGACATGCGGATGTGAAGCAGTCCTTACATGCATTTCCGCATGCGGGTTGACAAGCGATTTTTAGCATCACTTGGAAAGTGCTTGTCAACTTGGTCACACTATATAAATCCATGCAAACGGCATGAATTTATATGGTGTGACCTAAAGAATGGTTAAAAATTAAAAAAAAAAAAAAAATCTATACTTACCTTCCGATGGCCCCCGCAGTCTTGCTTCGCTGCGTCCTGGCTGCCGGCAGATCGCGGTACACTGAAGGACCTGCCGACGTCGGCATCGCGTGACCCGTCACATGACTATGACGTCAGCGCAGGTCCTTCAGTCCATCGCTAGCTGCCGGCATGGGAGGACGAGCGCATCGGGGGCCATCAGAAGGTAAGTATAACATTTATTTTTTCGTTTATTCTTTTTTTCACACGTTCTATGGTACCCGGGTCCGGAGGAGAGTCTCTTCTCCTCCACACCTGGGTACCATCCACACAATAGAACGCATGGAATGCGCATCTACATATACAGTGATGCGGAATCCATGCGTTCCAATGCAAGTCAATGGCGGCGAAAACGCAGTTCTTCCGCAAAATAATTGGTAGTGCTGCATTTTTTTCCGCAATGATAATCCACAGCGGAAATTTCCGCAGCATGTGCACAGCACATGCAGATTATCATTGGGGAACATGGCAGGCCTTCTACCATGCGTTTTTTAAGCGTTTCTGCAGCGTTTTTGCCACTGCGGAAACGCTTAAAAAACGCATTGTGGGCACACAGCCTTATTTTACCTTATACCCAAGTCTTTACCCTGGAAAGGATGTTCCTTAACATATTTCACAGGAAAACAGTTTGTTTCGTTTTTGAACGTTTTATTGTGAGCCCGTAAAAATGGCTTAATACCTCTGACCACGTTGTTGACAGCAGTGACCTTGGGCTCTGAAATGCTTCCTGGGGCGATCCCCATGCTGTCCCCATGTCATTTGAACACTGTCACTATCGTTTTGGGCACTTTTTAGGCTTTCTACAGACTGCCGGGGGTGCCGCCGCAAGAATGCTCGGGTCTCCCATAGACTAACTGTGGGCTCGTTGCTCGGGTCGAGCACCCGAGTATCATGGTGAGCTCGGCCTGAGCTTCGAGCACCCGAGCATTTTAGTGCTCGCTCAACACTAATCACCATCTATGTTCTCCTTTTACAGGAAAACTGTCATGACAGGCATGAGGGTCTTCAGCAGACACGTGTGTGGAATGACTGGCCCCCTGCAGGCGCGTATGAAATGCCACTGTCAGAGATTCACAGCAGCACTTAACAGGTTAAAAGGCGTGGGCTCTGCTCCACTAGTGGCTATTAGAGGCAGATGATGGCTGAATGAAAGAGAAACAGATCATAATTAGGCTGAAGAAATCAATCAGAGAGATACCAGATATGTTAGGAGTGGCCAAATCAACAGTGCTGAGCTTGGGAATTGAAAAAGACCTTGACGTCCACGGAAGACAACAGTGGTGGGTGATCACAGAATCCTTTCCATCTGGAAAAGAAAGCCTTTCACAGCATCCACCCAAGTGAATAATAATCTCCAGGAAGTAGGTGTTTCAGTATCTACCATACAGAGACTTCAGGAGCCCAAATACAGAGGGTTCATCACAAGTTGCAAACAATGAGTTAGCCTTAGGCCACTGCCCCACTATCAGTATTTAGTCAGTATTCGGTCAGTATTTTTTCTCAGGAGTGGGAGCGAAAACCAGGTGAGGAACAATCAGAGAAAAGGTATAATAGAAACAAGTCACCAATTCTGCATTTATCACCCACTCCTGGTTTTTGCCCCCACTAGTGAGAAAAAATACTGACCACATACTGATAGTGGGGCCGTGGCCTTAAAGGGAACCTGTCACCAGTTTTTGTTTTTTCACATCTGAACTATGACTAGCACGATCAGCGCCTGTGCTGCATTCCATAAAATTGATATAATCTCCTGACTCCCCCTGTACAGCCCCCAAAAACCTTTTGAAACTCTCCCATGTTCTATGTAAATCCTGCCGGTCCCAAAGGCTTCCTTTCTGAGGTGTCTGTCCCCAGCTTTTGATCGCTGTACTTCTGCTCCGATTGACGAGGATGACACCTCCTGCGTCTTCTACATAGTCGTGAGATATGTCATGCTTGCGCATAGACATCGCCGGCTCGCGCATTCACACTTTGCCCTACTGTGGGCAGAGTCTAAAACATAAGATTGGTTTGGGTACCAGAGCTTGACCAGAACTTTAACCTGTACCTGAACTCACACTCTGTTTTTGTGTTCACAGTTTAGTCCGGTATGATCCCCGAACTTGTAAGTTGGGGTTTGCTCATCTCTAATTAGGACTCAAGCACACTTATGTTTTAGGCTTTGCCCGCAGTAGGGCAGAGCAGACGCGGACCAACAGCATTTACATAGAGCGCAGGAGAGTTTCAAAAGGTTTTTAGGGGGTATAGTCCTTTATGGAATTCAGAACAGTTGCTGATTAAGGTGCTAGTGTCTTATCTAAGAAGCTGTCTGCAATGCCGAACGTAGAGATCTCCTGCAACCAACTGCAGGGCGACTGTCTGTCACCTCTGACACACCCGTAACAGTTAGTCTTCGTTCACACATGAAAAAACTGTTGACAAATTCCCTTTAAAAATAGAAAGGCCAGATTAGACTTTGCCAAAAAAACATCTAATGAAGCTCCTTTCTGGAAAAGCATTCTTTGACAGATGAAGCTAAAATCAACCTGTTTCAGAATGATGGGAAGAAGAAAGTATGGAAAAGGCTTGGAACGGCTCATGATCCAAATCACACCATGTCCTATGTAAAGCATGGTGGAGGCAGTGTGATGGCATGGGCATGCATGGCTTCCAATGGTACTTGATAACTAGTGTTTATTGATGTTGTGACTGAAGACAGAAGCAGCTGGATGAATTCTGAAGTGTACAGGGCTATACTTTCTGCTCAGGTTCAACCAAATATAGCAAGGTTGATTGGACGGTGCTTCATAGTACAGATGGACATTGACACAAAACATACTGGGAAAGCAACCCAGGAGATTAAGGCAAAAGAGTGGAATATTCTGTAATGACCGAGTCAATCACTAGATCTTAACCCCATCAAGCAGCATTTCACATGCTTAAGGCAGAAAGACCCACAAACAAGCAACAACTGAAGTCACCTGCAGTAAGGGCCTGCAAATCATCACAAAGGAGGAGACCCAGCATTTGATGATGTCCATGGCTTTCAGACTTCAGGCAGTCATTGCCTGCAAAGGATTCTCTACAAAGTGTTAAAAATTAGCATTTTATTTATGGTAAAGCTAATTTGTCCAATTACTTTTGAGCCCCTGAAATGTGGAGGCTGTGTAGAAAAATGGTTGCAATTCCTAAATGTTCCACAGGATATTTTTGTTCAACCTCTTTACTTAAATCTGAAATTCTACACTTCAATTGCATCTCGCTTGTTTCATTTTAAATAAAAAAAAATAGTGTCATTCAGAGCCAAAATCACTAAGATTTGGCCACTTTCCAAATATTTCTGGATCTAACTGTTATGCCAGAGACAGAGTTAAAGGGATTGTCCGGTCTCTGGAGCAAAGTCTGTGGTCACTTTGGGGAATGGGGAGGGTGCAGCTGTGCTGGGGGAGAAAATGTCTAGAAGGTTGGAGGAGTTTTTAAACTAGGGATTGGGGGGGAGGGTATTCATTTTATAGGTGGGTAAGATAGTGCAGATAGTGACCTGGGCACAAATAAAGAAGTTGGGGGTGGGGTTAGAACAGTCAATATAGTAAGAAGGAATAGAGGTACAGAGAGATACATAAAATGCATGTACATTAATGCCAGAAGCCTCACCAACAAAATGGAGGAATTAGAATTAATTTTGTTGGAAAATAATTGACATGGTGGGGATATCTGAGACATGGCTGGACGAGAGCCATGACTGGGCAGTTAATTTACAGGGCTATAGTCTGTTCAGAAATGACCGTACAAACAAGTGAGGGGGGGTGTTTATATGTAAAATAATCCTTAAAACCCATCTTGCGTGAGAATATATGTGAATCTAATGAAAATGTAGAGTCCCTGTTGGTGGAGATAAGGGGAGGGGGAAAAAAATAATAAATTACTGATAGAGGTTTGTTGTAAGTCTCCAACAATAATGGAAGCAGTGGAGAATATCCTCATAAAGCAAGTAGATGAAGCAGCGACTCAAGGAGAAGTCATTATTATGGGGGGCTTTAACTACCCTGAAATACATTGGGGAAGAGAAACCTGTAGTTCAAGCAAAGGTAATAGGTTTTGACAACTATGAGAGACAATTACCTTTCACAACTGGTTCAGGACCAAACAAGAAGGGGGGCACTGCTAGACCTAATATTAACCAACAGGCCAGACCGCATATCAAATATACGAGTTGGGGGTCACTTGGGTAATGGTGATCACACAATAATAAGTTTTCATGTATCCTTTAATAAGATGTGTAGTAGAGGGGTTACAAGGACACTAAACTTCAGGAAGGCAAATTTCCAACGGTTGAGAGATGATATTAGTGCAATAAACTGGGACGATATCCTGAGACCTAAAACTACACAAAGCAAATGGGAGACATTTATTAGCATCCTGAATAAGACCTGTGCACAATATATACCCTATGGGAATAAACATGCTTGAAATAGGAGGAAACCTCTATGGCTAAATAGGGGCGCAATAAGTGACAAAAAGAAAGCATTTAGAGAACTAGAGCAATTAGGTAGTGATGAGGCATTAAATAAATACAGAAAATCAAATAAATTCTGTAAAGAGTACAAAGACCTTTCTACTGATCTTTTTACTCTGAGACGGGGACAAGGGGGCACCTTCTACGTCTGGAGGAAAGAAGGTTTAATCATAATCACAGACGCGGATTCTTTACTGTAAGAGCAGTGAGACTATGGAACTCTTTGCCGCATGATGTTGTAATGAGTGATTCACTACTAAAATTTAAGAAGAGCCTGGATGCCTTTCTTGAAAAGTATAATATTACCGGTTACATATACTAAATAATCCTGCTCATTAAAGGGAATCTGCCAAGAGGTTTTTGCTATCCCATCTGAAAGCTGCATAATGTAGAGACAGAGACCCTTATTCTTAAGATTTATCACTTACTGGGCCATGTGTTTTATCTTTGATAAATTAACTCTTTTCTCTTCTGCAGATCTACCTGTTTTCTGACTCGTGAGCTCTGTATAACCCCACCCATATCACTGTTTGACAGATTTGTGTACACCGTGCATAGGCAGAAACCTGCCAAAAGTGTTGGAGACATAGATATACAGGGCTCATGAATATGGAGGACTGCTTGGCAGAAGGTTTCCTAAGTCCTTTTGTGAAAATCTTCGGCTGGTAAAACAGTGATTTTATCAAAACTACAACAAACAGCCCAGTAAGTGACACATATCTGGAGTCAATATCTCTCTCTCTCTTTCGCGCTCTCTCGCCTATCAAATCAAATCAAATTGGCTTTATTGGCAGGACTAAGTACATGTTAGCATTGCCAAAGCAAGTGGTAAAATAGTGGGGGGGATGGGGATAGGGACACATCCAGGGTGGGGTATCTGGGTCCATGACATATCAGGTTCCACTTAGTCTGCGGCAGGCACTGACTTATTGTGCTGCTATGGCTGCTGCACTTTCCTCTTCCCCCAGTAGTATAGGCAGGTTTTCTTCCTCTTCCATGGAGGTGCAGTCTGGGAGGAGAACGGACAGTCTCATGAAGTGAGTCTCCCTCACTGTGGAGTATTTGGGACACCTCAGCAAGAAGTGGGTCTCTTCCTCCACGGCCTCCTGGGGACACTGCTGGCAGAGTCTGCGCTCTCGGGGCATGTAGTTCTGTTGGTGCTGCCCGGATTCGATGAGTAGGCTGTGGGCGCTCAGTCTGTACTGGCTCAGAATCTGTCGCTCTTTGGGGTTTGCGAGTTTCCCTAGATATGGGGCCAGTTTGTATTCCCTCTGTAGGTTCTGGTATATCGTCCGTTTCTGTGATTTGTTTATGTCATTCCTCCAGATGCTGAAGTTTTCCTCTTTGCTTTTGTGTTCCATCTTCTGGATCTTGCCTTTTGTATATATGTTTATATGCATAAATATGGACTACTTCAACGTATCAATGGGAGAATGGATGGAGCCATGTACCGTAAAATTCTGAGTGACAACCTCCTTTCCTCCGCCAGGACATTAAAAATGGGTCGTGGCTGGGCCTTCTAAGCCACTCCATGACCTTAGCCCGTCTCCAGATCTTAATCCTATAGAAAACTTACGGAGGGAGTTGAAGCTCAGAGTTGCCACGCAACAGCCTCAAAATCTTAGTGATTTAGAGATTATCTGCAAAGAGGAGTGGACCAAAAGTCCTCCTGACATGTGCGCAACCCTCATCATCAACTACAAAAAATGTCTGACTGCTGTGCTTGCTAACAAGGGTTTTTCCACCAAGTATTAAGTGTTGTTTGCCAGAGGGATCAAATACTTATTTCTCACTGCAAAATACAAATAAATGTATCTAATTTATACAATGTGATTTTCTTTTCTTTTTTGATATTCTATCTTTCAATGTTGAAATTGACCTACCTTGAAAATTATAGACTGCCCACTGACAAAGACATGAACAAACTTACAAAAACAGCAAGGGATCAAATAATTATTTCCTTCACTGTATATTGATAAGTTCAGCTGACCATTAATTTTTAGCACTATGCACTTTATAGGTTATTGAAGGTGAACATTCAGTATTTTGATTTTCTTTTGGGATTTTTTGAATCCAATGACTATATACTTCATCTATTGATGTTAGTTATAAAATTAAAACTATATTTACGGGAATTTATGAATTATTCTCCCCATTGGGATTTTTATGTAATTTATTATATCCTCTATGAATATAAATTTATTTCATGATTATTTTTTTTTAGCCCATTTTGGGGTCACAATCCCTTCCCTGTATGTGTTCCTCTTCGTTTTTTGAAGGTTGCTACCCTGTCTTTTTTATTTGTTTTTATATTTGATTGATTAAAATTTACATGTTTTAATATATAAAACCTGGTATCTCTTTTTGTCTAGGTTACTTGCTGATTTATATTCTGGTTGTGTTTTGTCAGTTGAAGTGTCCAGCAATGGATTGGTATAGGACAGTGATGGCAAACCTTTTACAGACTGAGTGCCCAAACGGCAACCCAAAACCCACTTATTTATCACAAAGTGTCGACACAACTTGCAAAATACTCCCCCACCTCCCCCCACACACAACTGCCCCTCTGCAAAATATATATACCCACACACACTGCCCCCCTGCAAAATATATATACATACACACTGCCCCCCTGCAAAACATAGTCCTGCTGGAGAATGAAATTTCCATCTCCAAAAAGCTTGTGAGCAGAGAGAAGCATGAAGTGCTCTAAAATTGCCTGGTAGAAGGCTGCACTGACTTTCGTCTTGTTAAAACACAGTGGACCTACAGCAGCAGATTACATAGCTCCCCAAACCATCATTGATTGCGGAAACACTCTAGACCTCAAGCAGCTTGGATTGTGTGCCTCTCCACTCTTCCTCCAGACTCTGGGACCTTGATTTCCAAATTAAAATTGGAACTCTTGGACCTTGTGGAGTGTGTCAATGACTGCCTTCTGGACATCTGTCAAGTCAGCAGTCTTCCCCATGATTGTGGAGCCTACTGAAATAGACTAAGTGGCCTTTTTGCTTAGGAAGCCTTTGCAGGTGTTTTTAATTATTGTAATTTGCTGAGATAATGACTGCTGTGTTTTCATTGGCTGTAAGCCATAATCATCAACATCAACAGAAATAAACATTTGAAATAGATCACTCTGTAATGACTCTATATAATGAGTTTCACTTTTTGAATTGAAGAACTGAAATAAATTAACTTTTTGATAATATTCTAATTTTGTGAGATGCACCTGTATATTGGTCACATCATTGGGTTTCTCCGGCGATGTCATATGTGACCTAACTTGCTCAAAAATGTTGATACTGCAGCATCATAGGAGTCATGTGGGTGTGTGCGTGGTCTGGATATACTCCCAAACATGGATACACCTCCCCCTTTTGACCATGTGATGGTTTGAGGATTTTCTGTTACTAGCTTTGAGGAACTAGAGGATCTCATAGCCAAGGATCAATTCCTCCACATCTGTCCGGCAATATGTGTGTGATTGGGAGCTCAAAACTACTGATCAGGCTGCAAAGATTGCATACTCTTATGCGATCAACAAACTGCCAGAAGCTTGGAAACTATCGTGATTCAGCTGGAAATGAGGTAAGCCAGTTGGGGACTCCACTCCCTCTGCAAGCTGACTACTCATTCTAAATCTACTCTCTCTTTGGGGCCCCTGGGACCAGACATTCTTTTGTTAATACACGTCAATTATTTTACGTGAAACAAAGTGGGACATGTTAGTGTCGCTTACCCTGATAGGAAGAAAAGCCCCACTATGACCACAAAGCCGCTGGGGTCACCACCTTCTGTCTTATTTGTGGCTGGCTCTGAAGTGAAGGATAATGAGATCTGTCAATATGGGCAATAAGGTTACCATTGGCCTCAGACACCGGAGCAGCAGTAACCCTGGTGGGTTCAGAAATGGTGACCTCTGCGGTATTAATTCCAGGAAAGACTATGTCTGTAACCGGAGTTGGGGAGGCCAGCCCTGCCATGCCCATGGCCTTTGTGTATCAGGACTCGGAAGCAAAGTAAGGATTGAGGGAAATGGATGTATCCGACACTATCCTACCAATGTGTTGCTAGGCAGGGACCTGGTCAGGATGGTGTCCCCGTATAGCTCTGCCTTGCAAGTGAATACCACAGAGACGGTGGAAGCCAGTGACCCATCTGAGATCCTGTGTGATGCAGGAAATGTACCAATTTACAGAGAGAACAGAGGACAGATCTCCAAATGGATAGTGCATCGGGCCTGCAGGAATGTACTTATGTGGCATCTAGATTGTGAGCCCCAATGAGGACAGTAATGATTATGTCTGTAAAACGCTGTGGAATTAATTTGCTATATGTGAGTAAAATAAAAAAAACTGTGACCCACAGTCTGCTAAGACTCAACCCCAGGGATTAGAGGAGGAGTCTCAGATAGGGCCCTACTGTTCTGGCAGTTCTAATAATGCCCAGGAGCCTTTACACATGGCAGACCTACTGAGGGTCCCTGCTAACAGATTCTGGAGACTCTGCATCAGACCAGAGGCTGGCATCACCACTAGGCCGGGACCTGCAGACTGATGGAGCTTCTAGAAGGCCTTGATAACAGATGCCAAGCTGAGATGTCTTGCAGACCACCACTCTGCTGAGTCTGACAAGGAGAGAATATACTAGTGTAGCGCCTCGAGGGTTCGGTTGCTACAGGGGTATTGCACCTCAACCAGAGGTATGATATTCCACTCCCAGGTAAGGATGGAGTGTGGACCAGGGCTCAGTTAGCTGAATATACACACTTCCCATTTCTGGGGGACAGCTCGACGGTGCTCCCATATAATTGCAGGCACAACTGACCATGTCCCTGGCTGGAGTGGGGAGGGGGGAGAAAACCCAGTGATGTAGGAGCAGAAGGGGACGGTTTCTGGAGCAGAGGAAGGAGCTCATTCGGTGCAGGTCACCTGAGCTCAGACACAGAGAAGCAGATAAAAAGGTGGGGGCCATCTTAGGAGGGAGTTCTGTGAGAGGAGAAGGCAGGGAGCAGAGCTGCTGCATGGGCTCTGCTCCCTGGGCAGGCCTAGCACAGAGGCCGGAGCCTGAGGGAAGAGAGAAGAAGGAGAAGGAAGGAAAGAGGACAGACAGAGGAGTAGAAAGGCCCAGAAACAAGAAGGCAGAAGGGACCCTAAGAGAGCAGAACGGACAGCAACCGTTGCAAGCCTGCGATATATCGGGTGAAGGATCAGGCCGCAGAAGGGTACTGGATTCCCAAGTTGGTGGAGGTAAATCATCCCTCAGCCAAGAACCGGAGGTCGTGATCATTTATTGGTGCGACCCCTTGCTACACCCGCTAGGAAGGCACCACATAGGGTCAGGGAAACTGGCGCCAAGTTTTACCAGAGAAGGCCCGAGGCAGCCGGACAGAAGCGTGGTGGGGCACGAGAGGCCAGAGAAAGGATAGAAGGGGGTCCTGTGCCATACTCTTGAACTGCCTGGGGGTTGACCGAGCCCCTCACCTGGTGGACGCAGCACGGCTTGGACAGTCATTGCTGACAGAAGGGACTTGGATATCAACTGTGAGTAAAAGGCCTGAACTGCACCATTGGACTCTGTGTGATTTATGCTGCGCCTGCACCATCACCCCCAGCATCCTCCTACATTGCCCTGAGGCTATACTCTTCCCGTGGGGAGTTATCCTATCCCTGTGCTGCACACCAACATCAGCCTCAGCGGTCTGCCTTGCAGCGGCGGTCATCCCTGACCGCAATCCACGGGTGGCGTAGTCGGACATTCCATAACACTGATAAATAGACTGCCACAATTTGGTCTGACCACCCCGAGCCACGGGATCGGGTTGCCATTACTCCCCCCATCAGCACCGTACACAAGAAGGCCCGGTTCCGGGTACCCCACGGCCCAGGGGGTGAGTCACTGGGACCAGGGAAGACTGTATTTAGAGACATTCCCCTATGACATAAGAGTATTCGGGAACAACGAGACGCGTCTCACAGTCCTATCTATTTAGATACCCTTTTGCTGGGCACCTTGGAGTACAAAAGACTAAAGCAGTTTGACAATTTTTATTGGCCCAATATGGGGATGGACATAGCCAATACTGTTGATCTTGCACAATTTGTCGTTGGAAAGACTGGAAACATTCAAAAAGTCCCACTGATAAACTACCAGTGATTGAGCCTTTCCAACGAGTGTCTGTGTATATCATAGGGCCTCTCAAAATAACTAGCAGTTCTGGCAAACTCTTTATTCTCACAGTTGTCGACTATGCTACGCGATATCAAGAAGCTGTGGCATTGACCTCCATACGAGCCAGTAAAGTGACTGATTCACTACTGACTTTTCTCGTGTGGAGTTTCCCAGGGAAATGTTAACTGATGAGGGGACCCAATTCATGTCTAATCTGATGGAAAGTCTCTGCAAGAAAATGCAAGTGCAGCATCTTGTAGCCAGTCCCTATCATCCTCAGACCAACGGCCTATGTGAACGTTTTTATGGAACTCTAAAACAAATGCTTAAGCTGCTGCTGGAAACTAAAGGGAGACACTGGGAATGTTACCTTCCTCATTTCTTGTTTGCATACTGAGAGGTACCTCAGGCCTCTACTGGATTTCCACCCTTTTGAACTCTTTTATGGGAAGGGGTCAGAGGGCCCCTTGATCTCATTAAGGACTGTTTGGAGGGTGACCCCAAAACTCCAGGAGTCTCCGTGGGGAGAAAATGCAAAAACTGAGCAACCTGGTACATGAGAATGTGACCAAGGCCCAAATCAACCAGAAGGTCTGGTATGACCATAATGCCAGACTGAGGGTCTATGAGGCGGGTCAGAAGGTTTTGGTGTTGGTTCCTATGCTGCAGAACAAATTACAGGCTGCATGGGAGGGACTGTACACTGTAAACAAGCGTTTAAATTATGTTAACTATGTTCTGACCCTCGATGAAAATACAAAGAGTCAGAAATTTTTTCATGTGAATATGTTGAAAGCTCATCACGACAGAGAAGCCTGTGTCTTGACTGCAGTATGTCTGAGGCGGGGGAGGGTGACCTGCTGTTGGACTTGCTGGCTGGGACTCGGGGTACAGCGTCCCTGCAGTCAGCAAAGATGGGCCTTGGTGTAATACAAAAATCCCAGAGTGCCTTGGCCTCACCTGTGGTTCTTGTCCCGAAGAAGGACTGTACCACCTGGTTTTGTGTAGACTACAGAAAATTACATTAGCTTACAGTCTTTGATGCCTACTCAATACCGAGGATAGAGTAGATGTTAGAACAGCTGGCTAATGCGTCTTACCTAACCATTATGGACTTAAGTAGGGGTTATTGGCAGATACCCAAGACCAAAGAGGCTCAGGACAGGTCTGCCTTTATAACACCATTTGGTCTGTTTGAGTTTCTGGTGATGCCATATGGAATGAAAAATGCACCTGACACCTTCCAGAGGTTAATTAATCAACTACTGGAGGGATTTCACAGTTTTGTAGTTGCTTATCTTGAGGATATAGCCAATTTTTAGTAAGTCCTATTAGGAACACCTTGTGCATCTGTCTAAACTGCTTCAGAGACTTGACACAGCAGGTTTGACTGTTACGCAAGGAAAATATCAGATAGCTATGCTGGAAGTCTAATACCTCGGACCCTGTGTGTGGGGAGGGGTGCTAAAATGTGGACAAGGAAAGGTAGAAGCCATCACCGCCTGGCCTACCCCACAAACCAAGAAGCAGGTAATGTCCTTTCTGGGTATAGTAGGCAATTATAGGACGTTTGTGCCAACTACAGTGCTCTGGTTAAGCCGTTAATTGATCTGGTAAAGAAGAAACTTCCCCAAATTATTTCCTGGACTTCTCAGGGTTAGAAATCCTTTGCCGCCTTAAAATTGGCATTAGCTAGGTCACCGTGCTTCAGGCCCCAGATTTCACTTGCAGGTTTGTGGTGCACACTGTTGCCAGCACCTATGAGCACCCAATTCTCTACCTAAGCTGGAAACTTCTGCCCAGAGAGGTTGCCTATGCCACAATTGAAAGTGTTTAGCAATTGTGTGGGACTCGTCAAAAATTACAGCCATCATGACCCACTGAGTTGACTCAACAGAGTAGTTTGAGATAGTGGGAAATTGCTCAGATTGAGGTTATGTGCGCACGATGCTGATTTGAAGCAGAAATTACCTGAGCGTTTTTGCCTCTCCCTGGCAGAAAAAATACATGCGGATTTTACATGCGTTTTTTGTACATCAATGTATGCTTTTTGGAGCTAAATAAAGTTATTTGGTGGGACATTGCTTAAACCCTTGGATTACCATTGAATCGGGGTGAGTATATTGGTTCATTTAAATGATTAAAGAATGTCTGCTGTAATTCAAATAAAGTGTGTCTGTGTGTTTATTTGACTCTTTACTTTAAGTTTGGTTATGAAAAGGTCTGGTTGACACCTTTTCATCACCAAACAAAAGACCAGGGTGTGAGCTAGTCCCATTCACCCAGTCTTCATTAGTATTATTCTCATTTGCACAAGGAAAGACTAGAAGCAATGGGATGAAACTGAATGGGAGGAGACACAGATTAGATATTAGAAAAAACTTTTTGACAGGGTGATCAATGAGTGGAACAGGCTGCCACGAGAGGTGGTGAATTCCCCTTCAATGGACGTCTTCAAACAGAGGCTGGACAGACATCTGTCTGAGATGATTTAGTGAATCCTGCTTTGAGCAGGGGGTTGGACCAGCTGACCCAGGAGGTCCCTTCCAACTCTACCATTCTATGATTTCTATTCATGTAATTTATGCTGCTGCTGTGAGGTGTTATTATTAGCCTGGGAAGGTGCCATTAGGCAAACATGGTCCCTGGCCATTAAATAACATTTCACAGCTGGTTCGTTAGCCGCTACATCTCCCCGATCAGCACTCAGCAGCACTTTGAACACAGCATATTTTTGTTGCATCCAAAATGCTGTGATCTAATACCGCACTTTTGTTGTTGGTACATATGAATTCACCGCATATAATGACACTTCAATAGGTCAAAATCTGCTGACATGCTGCGGGTGAGTTTGGGTACGTGGCCACGATCAGGAGCTACTGCAGGTTTGACGCTGCGTGTTTATACATCAAACCAGCAGCGTCCAGATGTTACAGCATAGTGGATGGGATCTTTAGAAATCCCATGTCCATTATGCCTGCATCAGAGGCTGCAAATCTCCTGTGGACACTGTTATGCGGCACGTCTTTCAGGACCGCAGCATGTCAAATTCTCTTGTGGAGTCGCTAGTCTCTGCAACAGAAATTTGACCACTAGAAAGTATTTTATGCGGTAAATCCGTATGGTTCAATGAACACATGTGGATTTACCTGCATTCAATAGAATGCAACTTTTTGGACGCAGAAAAAATATATGTCCAAATCGCTGCTACATCTGAATTATGGGCACAGAGCCTAAAACTAAGGAAAAAAAATGGCGTGGGCTCCCGCATTATTTTTATAACCAGCAGAGGGCAAGCCAACCGCTGGGGGCTGATATTAGTAGCCGGAGCAGGGGTCATTAGCCAACATTGTTCCCTGGCTATTAATATCAGCCCACAGCTGTTTGTTTAGCCTTTACTGGCTCGATTACAGGGGGACCCCAGAAACAAATTGACATGGGGTCCCCCTTTAAAATCTAACCAGCAAAGGCTAAGCTAGACAGCTGCGGGCTGATATACATAGACAGGAAAGGGGCCATGATTACTAGCCCCTTCCGTGGCTATTAATATTACCCCTCAGCAGTCCCAGAAATGGCGCATCCATAAGATGCGCCAAATCTGGCGCTTAGCCTCCACTCTTCCCACTGCCCTGTAGCGTTGGCGAACGGGGTTCACGTCAGCCTTGTATTGGTGGCTGACGTGAAGCCCAGGTTAGTAATGGAGGGCGCCTATAAGACACCCCCATTACTAACTGCGTAGTAAAGTGGTCGGCGCTTTTTCAATAAAAGACACGACCAGAATAAAGTATTTTAATGAAATAAAACACACTGTTCTACAATTTTTTTTTATTACCCTCCGTCTGCGAAGCCCTTGATCTCCTGAAAAAAATGTTAAAAAACAAACCACCAGATTCCGCACCTGTCTGCCGTCAACGACACAGTCTACAATTACACCGAGTGTCCCGCGGCGATCTGGGTCACTTCAGCAGTGACATCAGCCATCACTGATGTCACTGCTGTAGAAGACAGCAATGTACACTGATGGGTGTAAAATCACCCCCTGTCAGTGTACATTGCTGCAGGAGGTCACTGGGGTTGATCAGCTCCGGTGAACTTAACACCCTGGGAACATTCTTGCGAATGTTCCCAGGGTGAGCATCACCTGATCGGGTCACGTGACCGATCAGCTGTTCAGCGCTGGCAGCAATCAGCTGATGGTCACATGACCATCAGCTGATCAGTGATGTCACTGCAGGTCACGAGCCCGCGCCCTGTAGGGTACCGCTGGCCGCCGGGGACCAGGAGGACACCGGGGACCCGCTAGACAGGTGAGTATATAAAAGGTTTATTTTTTTTATTTTTACTTTTTTTTTTTTTTTTTTTTTTTTTTTTAACTACCGCGGGCTGGGAAGAGCAGACTGCTGCTCCTCCCATACACGTTGCTCCCGCTGTTATCAGCGGGAACGGCGGTCAGATGAGAGGAGTAGCAGTTTCCTCTCCCGGCCCGGGTACCACCCGCACCGCAATTCCGGCACAATTTCGTGCCCATTGATTTTCATTGAAACCCAGCAATTCCGCAGGTATAGATATTCTACCTGTGGGTTTGCTGCGATTCAATGCAAGTTAATGGGCGCAAATTCGCCACGGAATCACACTAGAAATAGTCCTCCTGCAGTTATTACCGCAATGGTAATCTGGAGCGGAAATTTCTGCATCATGTGCACAGCACATCCGGATTACCATTGCTATACATGGCAGACCTATTAACAAGCGTTTTTAAAGCATTTCCGCGGTGGAAAAACCGCTGCGGAAACGCATTAAAAACGCATTGTGTGCATATAGTCAGATTTTACAATTCAGCATAAAAAAGGATTTTATGATGGTAATGCTGATGGTTTAGCTCACCAAGGGGGGGCCGGAATTAGAGACTTGCTTTGGGAGCTGACCAGGCAAGCTCCCATGCACTTTCAAAAAGAGGGAAGGTATAAAGAAAATATATAATAGTAAGGGAAATGTATAAAAGGGGTAAAGTTACATTGATTTGAATCTGCCATCCACAGGATTGTATCTACATTAAAAGGCTATGTAAATACTTTTATGCCAAAAATTACAAAAGTATTCTTGGGGTGATACCTTTATTGGCTAACCAGAAAATATATTATATATATATATATATATATATATATATATATATATATATATATATATATATATATATATATATATATATATATATATATATAAGCTTTCAGAGCACAGAGGATTCACAGAGCTACAAGGATACCAAGAAGTAGCCTCCTGAATTACAGACAAAGGCAGGACAACAACAGGGTGCCTCTTGTGGTCACACACAACCCCCACATGAACATCCTAAGGAAAATTGGTGCTGATCTCCAACCCATATTCCACAGAGACCACAAACTGAAAGAAATATTCCCAGAACTACCACTTCTCTGCTACAGACAGCCCCCTAACTTAAGGAATCTCTTTGTCAGAAGTGTCCTCTCATCACCATCAGTGACGGGCACATTCCCATGTAAAAACAAAAAATGCAAACTTTGTACCCACATATTACCATCAAATACAGTCTGCATACCAAACACAAACCAGGAATACAAAATCATGGATGTCTTTTCATATACATCCTCCTATGTGGTGTACATGATACAATGTACAAGGTGCCCAGAAGGAGTTTATATTGGAGAAACTATGCAAAGGCTGCAAACGAGAATGAATTTACACAGACACACAATTAAGAATGAACTGGATACACCTGTGGGGAAAACATTTCTCTGGCCGGGGACACTGTATGAAAGATCTAAAAGTTTTAATACTAAAAGGTCACTTCAAGGGCAACAGAGAAAGGAAAAATTTGGCAATTCAAATTGATAAGGATGTTCAATTCACTGACAACAGGACTAAATATAACACCTGGCTTTATGACTCACTACATGGACACAATTCACACCTCCAGATAATTAAACATTCCCAAGGCCTCTCATTTTGCAACAAAAAAAACTAAAATTTGCTCTCCCTAACTTATCAGTAGGAGGCATCACAACTTACACCTCATGAACAAATGTTTTGCTGTAACATCTCTCAAATGCTGTGCCTTTTGTCTTATGAATTCATTTGTAATCTTGCCTGAAGAAGGAGCCGCTGTGCTCTGAAAGTTTTCATATATATATATTTTTTTGGTTTAGCCAATAAAGGTATCACCCCAAGAATACTTTTGTCATTTTTCGCATAAAAGTATTTACATCGATTTTTCCGGCTAACATGGTACCACAATATAACTTTGTTTTGTACATTACATTAAAAGGCATAACCTCTAGGTATTTTAATTATTGGAACTGAGAACAAAGTGGGCTTTCCCTGGAATACAGAGTTGTCGACTATGACACCTAAGCTTCTCTGAGCTTCAAAGAGTTAGCAGATGATCTGTAACCAATCAGAATATTTCCAATTTACTGTATGGAGAGAGGGCGGGAGGCACCAGGTTTAATATGCATGGTACTTGCCCCCAATTAGCCCACAGTCCAATTACCGCACAGCAATTTTAATATTCCAATCTAGGCTGCTCTAAAAGCACGAGCCCAGGGTCAGGTATATAAAAACTGAGTTACACAAAAGAAAGGATTCACATATGGGGGTCTGCCTATGCTGATTGTTATCCATTATCCCACCCCACAACTCAGGAAACAGAAGAACTAGGTATTTTCTGTTATTTCTCAACTGTTTTTGCATATATGTGACTTTATATATTTTCTTGTAGGCACTGTATTTTTATAGTAAAGCTTAAAAACTTTAAGTCTGATCCTTGTATACTGTAAAGAATCTATAGTCTTTCAGAGAATGTGGCTTTTTTTGATTGTCAGACAGTAACTAACTTATATTTTCGTGACTCATCACCACGTGTGTTTGATGCGTGGTGTCAGCATGTTGTGCATCCGAGGTGTGTAGTCTGTGTTTTGGGGGTGTGATTTATGCTCACTTTATAGCCTGTAACAGAGGTTGAGTACTGGATTGAGTGAGAGGAGATAAATTAACCCTTGCAGGTGAACCCACGTCATGTACTGAGATGTTCGTGACACTGCCCCTCTTCATAATATCTCCCCCCTCACTGCCCTTCTGCATGATATCCCTCCCTTCCACACACACTGCCAGTCTTCAAAATATCTCTCCATACAGCCCCTCTCCAAAATATTTCCCCACACTGTCCTTCTCTATAATACCCTCCCACTCTCTAAAATATCTTCCCTTATACTGCCCCTCTGAAAAATATCCCCCCACACTGCCCTTCTGCAAAATCATTTCCTCCCACACACACACACTGCTCTTCTACAAAATACCCCTTCCCACCTCTTGCTATACTGTGCCCCCTTTCACATTTTATCCCCCATTATGTGCCCTCACAGTACACCAACCCACTCTCCCTCATATCTACAATGATAGACATTTAATCTTCAGCTCCTTAAAGGAGTGCTTATTGTTGCCTGCAGTTGGCGCAGAGGTGCCAGCAACAGTGTGATGTCAAAACGTGATGACTTCATCATGCCGCTGCAAATCGGGGCGGGGGCTGACAGGCACTTGTCCCGGTGATCAAGTGTTCAAATATATTCGTGTCTGAAAGACAAAATACATTTGAATATAGGAATAAGGGAGCCTGAGTCTCCCGGACAGCTCTCTGCAGGCCACAACCAATCCTTTTTGGTGGTCCGCATGTTGTGCAGCAAACTCATAATATAAGGAATTGTGCAGACAAATGAATACATAAAAAGACTAATATTTATTGAAATGACATATTAAAATCATACAATAATAAATAATATATTGGGTAGGGAGCTACAGAGAGGAGGACAATACTCTTCAATACAAAGAACACAAACCCAACTAGCGAATGCCAAAGTTTATCATATAAATATACACTTAATAGTGCAGTATATGAAAAGGTGTATATACAATATAATCTGATAAAATAGGAAACCCCTGAGCAGAGAAGTAACTAGCCAATTGTTAAAGAATATAGCATATACATACCAGGTTAAAATAACCATAATACAGTCGTTATTGGCACCCATGAAGTTTAAGTACATAATGTGGAATATCTCCTGAAAAAAATTAATCAAGTGAAACAGTTTTTTTGTATAGAGCACTCGTGTTAAATACAAAACAGCAAATGATAAATCATTTAAAACAAAAAACAATGGGAGGGAAAAATAGATAAACCTAAAAGGCTGCTGTGTCACTGGTATTGGCACCCTTTACATTCATTTAATATGGAAACACATTTTGACTCGGCTGTTGTAAATCACAAAAGAGATTCACCTGTGATTAATTGTCGGTGCCCATGTGACATGAATTAGCCAATGAATGATGACTTCAGTGTTTTAAAAAGCCACATGGTAGGCCCTGTTCCTTTGTCACAATGGTGAAGACAAAGGAGCTGTCTGAGGACATCAGAACTGCTATTATTAGCAAACAGAAGAGTTCAAAAGAGTATAAGGCCATCTCCAAAGACCTTGGTATCCCAGTTTCAACAGTGCGCAATGTTATTAAGAGGTTTTCCAAGCATGAAACCATCAAGAACCTCCCTGGACATGGGGGAAAGAGGAAAATTGATAAGAGGGGTCTTCGAAGGTTGGTGCCAATGTGGAAAAAACACCACGTCAAACATCCAAAGACATGAAAGCCAACCTGGAACAGTCTGGGGTCATGGTTTCAACAAGTACCATACGCTGCACACTAAATCAAGCAGAGCTTTATGTGCGAAGACCAAGGAAGAAACCATTGCTGAAGAAAAGACTGTAGCATCGGCGTCTCTGCCCCCTGCCAGGCAGAAACGCCGTCCCCCTTACCGCCGCGGTCCTGCTCTGGCGTCTTCCCTGGCTCTGTGCATAGGGCACGCGCTCCCTCCCTCTTAAAGAGGCCGCGCCGCCACCCTAAAAAGTCTCCGGCCAATGGCTGGAGGACTTTCCCTATAAAAGGCATCTCCTCCAATATGGAAGTGCCCGTGCAAGGTTGTTGCTTTGTGTTACTTACTTTGCTTCAGCCCTCAGGTCCTCTGCAAGTCAGTCCTGTCCGCCAGTCTGACTACTATCCAGCCCAACAGTCTGTCTACAGTCCAGTCCGCCAGTCTGTCTATGGGCTCTGCCCACTTGCTTACATGTGAGCACCTGCCTGCTACCTGCCGTGCCCACCAGCCTGCTTACCTGGAAGCACCTGCCTGCTTACCTGGAAGCAGCTGCCAGCTACCTGTTGAGCCCGCCAGCTTGCCTACCCGGAACACTCGCCTGACTATCTGCCTAATCAGCCTGCTTGTCTACCCGGACCACCCGTCAGCCTGCCTGCCGAAGCTCATCCGCTGTACCGTTCAGTTCCTGCCTTCTGACCCATGGGATTCACCTGCTCTCATACAAGGTCGGTCCCAGAGTGGCACCTGGTCTCTGTTCGGTTCCTCCCTGGTTCACGGAGTCGACTGAGCCGCCGTGCGACCTTGGTCTGGCCGAGTAGATACTTAGTCACGCCCCTCTGGCCCGTCCTTGCACCGCAGCACAGAGGTTCCACCACCCGGATCCGTAACAAAGACAAATTGTCCGATAATGTCTGCGAAGCGCTGTGGAATTAATGGCGCTATATAAGTGGGTAAAAAAAATAAATAAAAAAGAACAACTGATCTTTTCCAAACAGTACCTTGACAAACCACAATCCTTCTGGGAAAATGTTTTGTGGACAGATGAAACAAAAATAGAGCTTTTTGGCAATGCAAAGCAACAGTTTGTTTACAGACTGCGCACTTAAGCTTATAAGGAAAAGAACACCTTACCAACAGTTAAGCATGGTGAAGGATCCATAATGCTGTGGGGTTGCTTTTCTGCATCTGGTACTGGAGGCCTTGACCGTATCACAGGAATCATGAAATCAGAAAATTATCAAGAGATTCTAGAGCAAAATGTCCTACCCAGTGTAAGAAAACTTGGTTTGAGTCGAAGATCATGGGTCCTCCAGCAAAACAATGACCCAAAGCACACATCCAAAAGTACACACAAATGGTTGAAAAAATTGACTGTTTTAAAATGGCCAGCATTGAGTCCTGACCTCAATCCCATTGAAAAGCTTTGGGGCGAGCTGAAATCTGCCAATGTTTGCATGGTTATTATTTGGGAAAAATAACCATGCAAACATTCAAGAGCTTGAACAAACTGCAAAGGAAGAGTGGGAGAAAATTCCAGCTGAAAAGTGCAAGAAGCTTATAGATAGCTACAAGAAACATTTTTTTATTGCTGCACATGCTGTTTATTCTTTGATTTTCAACTTCCATGTTACAGTTTCAATGTTTTAATGTTGTATTACTTTGGACCACTAATTAAAAAATCCCGAGGATATAAGTTTGGTATATTTTCATTTATTTCTGAAGATATTGTACAGTCTATGAAAAAAATGAAGGGGTGCCAATAATGGTAATCAGCACTGTATCAAACAATGGCAAAACAGAGTTAAGTCACCTATAATTATATACCTAGAGACATCCTGCATCCTGTGTGGAGTAAAACAAGCTCGACGTGCGGTTCACCGCTACCCTATGGTTTCATCAGGAGGTATCAGAGGGATCAATAGCCAACTTATGTAAGGGTTAATCACAGTTTACTGTATAGTTGGAGATTTGTGATGTAACATATGATCTGGCCAGTAGAGGGCAATGGAGAGGCTGGAGTTGCAGCGCGGGGGTTTGGCAGTTGGCGACAGTTGGTAGGGAAGTTGAAGGTGAAAGTGAAGCTGCGCATCATTGAAAAAAGGTCTGAATAGAGACATGCGACTCGTGATCTATTTTTGGTGACTTTGGGACGCGTTGTTCGGCTTGACATGAGCAGACTCGGTGAGAACAACCAAGTACACAGCATCTTGGCCCAGGACACGTGACGCCTTATTTCTAAGGACTTAGAGAAGCCCTGTGTTGGAGAGATCGGTACATTCTCTAAGAGATTCGAGTCAGCGTTTCTGATTATTTGGGACTCAGCCCAGCAAGGACCCTTCTACTTCAGTCTCAGGACGTTCCGGTACCATCTTACAACTGAATATATATGCACACATATAAATAACTTTATAGAGGTTTAGTTAGTCACGAGAAAAGGCCTCTTTTGTAAGAGAGAATTCAAAAACTGCTCCAAGTAGGTGATTACTAAAGTGCTGACACAACACTGTCGTTTTGTGCATTTAGTATAGAAATTTTCACCGCACACTCAGGAGATTCAATGCAAAAGTTTTAATGATATATAGAAAAATGTGCAAGTGGCAGACAAAATACAGTTCTTTTGTTTAAAGGCGACCTTTACGTTTCGGCCCGCTCCTGGGCGTTGCTCACATAGTCGCTCTAAGGGAATGGGGAACAGAAACAGAATTTACAACATAATATTTACAATATGTACAATATATACAATGTATGCCAAAATGACAAAAAAAATTGAACAAAAGAGTCTATTATAAATCACGAGATCATAGTTCATATCACATTGTTGAGGAGAGCCACAGTGTGTATGGGAATACGGTATGTGTCTTAATAAATGGCGTAACTTTACTCATGTGTAATTATATACATGTACAGTGCAAATTAATTGGGACAAAGCAAAAAAACACATTTTTGAATATTTAATAATAAAATGTTATAATGCACTGCTACATACTAATTTTAGTAAGAAATATGTCCTCCTTTAGCAGATATGAGATTTTCAATACGTTTTGGCATTGATTCTACCAAGTTTTTGCATAAATTCTGTTTATCATGCATTCTTTGTATGTACAGTCCATTTTGCCAAGACGTCTCTTCACAATGCTCCACAAATTTTCTATAGGATTTAAGTCTGGTGAATTGCCATGCCAGTCCAGCACTTTTACTTTATTTTCTTTCAGGAATTTCTTCACACACTTGGAATTGTGGCATGGAGCCAAATCTTGTTGGAATGTCCCTTCAAATTTACGCATGAATGGCACAATAAAACTTTTTAAAGCGACTATATATTTGTATAAATTCATCATACCATCAACAGGAAATAAGCTCCCTGTACCATCAGCTGTAAAAAAAGCCCCAAAACATCTGTTTTTGAGGGTGTTTTACAGTTTGTTGAATATGATCAGCTCGCAATGGTTCATTTTTGCTTCTTCTAACAACACTTGCTCTGTACCCTTGAACAAAAAGATGGGTTTCATCACTGAAAATTACCTTTTTCCACTGGCTAGTTGTTCAAGATTTATATTTTTTTGCCCATGCGAGTCGTTTTGCCATCATTGGAGATGTCAGAAGTTGTTTCTTTACTGGCTTTGTTGCCCTCCGACCAACTTCCAGAAGCCTGCGCCGTACAGTCGAATCGCTAATATCAATACCTGCAGCGAACAAGTCTCTTTGGAGGTCTTTACTTGTTTTTCTTGCATTAATTTTACTATTTCTGATAAGGGTTTTATCAGTTCTTGGTGTCGTTTTCCTTTTTCTTCCACATTTCCCTTTTCGTTTTGGAGAAAACGATCCAGTTTCATTGCGTCTGCGAATTATTCTTGAAACGGTAGATTTTCCAATACCAACGGTGGAAGCGATTTCTCTTACAGTCAGACTTGTGTTAAGAGTAGTGTTGAGCATTCCGATACTGAAATATCGGGTATCGGCCGATATTCACTGTATCGGAATTCCGATACTTAATTCCGATACTTTTATAATATCGAATACCGGAATCGGAAGTTCCCATAATGCCTGCGCTCTGCAGTGTCTGTGAAGGATGACAAGTTGGATGGCAGCGCGATCCAGCTTGTCATCAGAATGCCATCCCAGCGTGGGAGAATTCTCCTGATTGTTTAAAAGCCGGCGCGCGGTAAAAAGCCGCCGGCTTTTAAACAATCACGCAGCCCCATACTGCTTCCCCGCAGCCTCCCACCCCGATCCTCCGCTCCCCTCGCCACCTCCAATCCCAATCGTAAATTAGGACCGGGCGGGGAGCGCAGCACCAAGGAGCGAAGGACCCGGGCGGGGAAGCCGGCAGTGAAAAGACTTCACCGCCGGCTTTCCCGTTCTGTGCTGCGCTTTCCCGCCGGTTATTTCAAATGAACAGCTGAGGTATCAGGTGATGCCGATCAGCTGTTCATTTGAAGTAGCCGCGGTGCCCTCAGAGGGTTCATGCGAGTTCATGCTTGACTGCATGAACTCACATGAACTTTCCCACGGCCGCACAGGTCAGCCACTCCTCCCAGACCCGTCATGATTAGTGTGTGCGGGGTGTGTGTGTGTGTGCGGGGTGTGTGTGTGTGGGGTGTGTGTGCGTGCGGGGTGTGTGTGCGTGCGGGGTGTGTGTGTGCGCGGGGTGTGTGTGTGTGTGCGGGGTGTGTGTGTGTGTGCGGGGTGTGTGTGTGTGTGCGGGGTGTGTGTGTGTGTGCGGGGTGTGTGTGTGTGCGGGGTGTGTGTGTGTGCGGGGTGTGTGTGCGTGCAGGCAGACATAGGCCGATGTGACACTACTACTCCCATCGGCCTATGTCTGTCCCCCGTCCACTCGTGCCAGCAGGATCAGCTCGATGGGAGCAGTAGTTCCCATCAGCCTGATCCTGCTATATAAATTGCCCTACTGTGTCCCCAATAAATGTTAAATACATGTCATTGGTGGCCAGTGGTTACCTAAAAGAAATTAGTTTATACATTACCTGTCCCCGCCGATCGCCACCTAAAATAATGTAAAAAATAAAAAACTACACCTATACTCACCTAGACACCTAATTCCCCGAAGCCATCGATCTCCTGTAATAAAATATAAAATAATAAACCACAACCTTATCCTTACCCCTCCGTAGCAGTCCACGAGTGTCCCACGAAGATCTCCAGTTCAGAGCAGCCACATAGAATGTGACCGCTCTGAACCGCTGCCGCCGCTAGAATGACGGGGCCGTAAGGGTTCACCAGAGTTAAGGCAGCGCTGCTCCGGTTAGCTGCTTTACAGCACTGCTGTATCGTGAGAAATTCCCACGGTACAGCACTGCCGTAAAGGAGGTCTCCGGAGCTGCGCTGCTTGAATGCACTCCGGTAACCTCAGTCAGTGGCTCCCGCTGCCGGGAGCGGACGTGTTCCCGGCAGCGTGAGCTTACAGCAGCCATGCACAGCTGTCACCATCTCCAGATGTGACAGCTGTGCATGGGAGATCAGCGCAGGAACGTGGACAGGTAACTATTTTTTTTTAGTAAACTAAGAATTAAATAAAATGGTGTTTTATTTCAAATAAATTATTTTTTTCTGGGTGTAGTGTGTTTTTTCTTTTTAACACTTTGTAGGTTAGTAATGGGGGTGTCTTATAGACACCCATCATTACTAACCTGGGCTTCATGGCAGCTGGCGCTGACATGAACCCCACCACTATTACCCCCTGCCACCGCACCAGGGCAGCGTGGAAGAGCGAGGCTAAGTGCCAGAATTGGCGCATCCTATGGATGCGCCATTTCTGGGGCGGCTGACGGCTGGTGTTTCTAGCCTGGGAGGGGGCCAATATTCATGGCACCCTTCCTGAGCTATTAATATCAGCCCCCAGCTGTCTGCCTAGCCTTTGCTAGCTATTAAAATAGGGGGGACCCCACGTCATTTTTTTTGGGGGGGTCCCCCATTTTAATAGCTAGTAAAGGCTAGGTATTCAGCTGGGGGCTGATATTAGTAGCCTGGGAAGCTCCGTGGGTTTTACCCCCTTCCCAGGCTTCAAACATCTGCCCCAGCCGTCTGCTTAACCTCCGCTAGAGACTAAAATTATGGGGGATCCCACGCCATTTTTTTTTTAAATAAATCCTTTATTTTAACACTAAATGACATTTGAGGACTTAATAAAGATGCAGTCCCTAAATTATTATTTATTTTTTAATAAATTTTTCCCAAAACTTTTGACGTGGGCTTCGCCATATTTTTGTATGCCAGCCAGGTACAGCATCCAGCTTCTATGAACGCGCCATTTTCCGGGGCGGCCGCGGACTGCAATTTTCAGCGGGGGGGGGGGGGGGGCAGAAAGCTTGGGCCTCCCTGCGCTGCAGATTCCATCCCCCAGCTGCCTAGTTGTACCTGGCTGGACACAAAAATAGGGAGAAGCTCCACGTTTTTTTTTTTTTTAATTATTTCATGAAATTCATGGAATAATTAAGAAAAAAAGGGCTTCCCTATATTGTTGTGTCTGGCCAGGTACAAATAGGCAGCTGGTGGTTGGGGGCAGCCCGTTCCTGCCTGCTGTACCTGGCTGGACACAAATATAGTGTGAAGCCCCACGTCAATTTTTTTTTAATTATTTCAGGAAATTCATGAAATAATTAAAAAAAAATTATGTGGGGCTTCGCCCTATATTTGTGTCCAGCCAGGTACAGCAGGCAGGAACGGGCTGCCCCCAACCACCAGCTGCCTATTTGTACCTAGCCGGACACAACAATATAGGGAAGCCCTTTTTTTCTTAATTATTCCATGAATTTCATGAAATAATTAAAAAAAAAAATGTGTGGCGCTTCGCCCTATTTTTGTGTCCAGCCAGGTACAACTAGGCAGCTGGGGGCTGGAATCTGCAGCGCAGGGAGACCCAAGCTTTCTGGGCCCCACCCGCTGCAAATTGCAGTCCGCAGCCGCCCCGGAAAATGGCGCGTTCATAGAAGCGCCATCTTCTGGCGCTGTACCCAACTCATCCAGGGCCCTGGTGCGGTGGCTCACTGGGTAATAAAGGGGTTAAGGCCAGCTTGGCATTATCAGCTGGCCCTAAGCCCGAAATTCATGGGGTCACGCCAATATTAGACATGACCGCCATGAATTTCTAGTAAAGTATTTAAAAAAAACACAAACACCCAGAAAAAAGTCCTTTAATTGAAATAAACACACAATTCTTTATTGTTCTAAATTAAACCATACTTACCGTCACGCCCATTCCAGCTGAAGCCAACGATCTCCTGCAATAAAAGTAAAATAATAAAGCAACCTCATCCTTACCTTTCCATGGTTCCCAGGACAGCTTCAGCTCTGCTACATCGAGATGACAGGCTGGACCGCAGCAGTACGCTGCCATCCAGCCTGTCATCCCGCAGACACTGAGAAGCGCAGGCATGCTTGCGCTCCTCAGTGTCTCGCTGTGACGGCATCCAGATGAGCCGAGGTCATGTCCAATGAACTCAGCTCACCTCATGCACGTCACTGACAGCGTGGGAAAATTCTCCTGCACTCAGCGCTTCAGCGTGAGAATTCTCCCACGCTGTCAGTGACGTGCATGAGGTGCGCCGAGTTCATTGGACATGACCTCACCTCATGCACGTCACTGACAGCGTGGGAAAATTCTCACGCTGAAGCGCTGAGTGCAGGAGAATTCTCCCACGCTGTCAGTGACGTACATGAGGTGAGCCGAGTTCATTGTCGGCTCATCTGGATGCCGTCACAGCCAGACACTGAGGAGTGGAAGTATGCCTGCGCTTCTCAGTGTCTGCGGGATGACAGGCTGGATGGCAGCGTTCTGCTGCGGTCCAGCCTGTCATCTCGATGTAGCAGAGCTGGAGCCGTCGTGGGAGCCATGGAAAGGTAAGGATGAGGTTGCTTTATTATTTTTCTTTTATTGCAGGAGATCGTTGGCTTCAGCTGGAATGGGCGTGATGGTAAGTATGGTTTAATTTAGAACAATAAAGAATTGTGTGTTTATTTCAATTAAAGGACTTTTTTCTGGGTGTTTGTGTTTTTTTTAAATACTTTACTAGAAATTCATGGTGGTCATGTCTAATACTGGCGTGACCCCATGAATTTCGGGCTTAGGGCCAGCTGATAATGCCAAGCTGGCCTTAACCCCTTTATTACCCAGTGAGCCACCGCACCAGGGCCCTGGATGAGTTGGGTACAGCGCCAGAAGATGGCGCTTCTATGAACGCGCCATTTTCCGGGGCGGCTGCGGACTGCAATTTGCAGCGGGTGGGGCCCAGAAAGCTTGGGCCTCCCTGCGCTGCAGATTCCAGCCCCCAGCTGCCTAGTTGTACCTGGCTGGACACAAAAATAGGGCGAAGCTCCACGTTTTTTTTTTTTAAATTCATGAAATTCATGGAATAATTAAGAAAAAAAGGGCTTCCCTATATTGTTGTGTCCGGCTAGGTACAAATAGGCAGCTGGTGGTTGGGGGCAGCCCGTTCCTGCCTGCTGTACCTGACTGGACACAAATATAGGGCGAAGCCCCACATCAATTTTTTTTAATTATTTCATGAATTTCCTGAAATGATTTAAAAAAAATTGACGTGGGGCTTCGCACTATATTTGTGTCCAGCCAGGTACAGCAGGCAGGAACGGGCTGCCCCCAACCACCAGCTGCCTATTTGTACCTGGTTGGACACAACAATATAGGGAAGCCCTTTTTTTCTTAATTATTTCATGAATTTCATGAAATAATTAAAAAAAAAAAATACGTGAAGCTTCTCCCTATTTTTGTGTCCAGCCAGGTACAACTAGGCAGCTGGGGGATGGAATCTGCAGCGCAGGGAGGCCCAAGCTTTCTGCCCCCCCCCCCCCCCCCGCTGAAAATTGCAGTCCGCAGCCACCCCGGAAAATGGCGCGTTCATAGAAGCTGGATGTTGTACCTGGCTGGCATACAAAAATATGGCGAAGCCCACGTCAAAAGTTTTGGGAAAAATTAATTAAAAAATAAATAATAATTCAGGGACTGCATCTTTATTAACTCCTCAAATGTCATTTAGTGTTAAAATAAAGGATTTATTTTAAAAAAAATTGACGTGGGGCTTCGCCCTATATTTGTGTCCAGCCAGGTACAGCAGGCAGGAACAGGCTGCCCCCAACCACCAGCTGCCTATTTGTACCTGGCCGGACACAACAATATAGGGAAGCCCTTTTTTAAAAAAATTATTTCATGAAATAATTAAAAAAAAAATTGACGTGGGGCTTCGCACTATATTTGTGTCCAGCCAGGTACAGCAGGCAGGAATGGGCTGCCCCCAACCACCAGCTGCCTATTTGTACCTGGTTGGACACAACAATATAGGGAAGCCCTTTTTTTCTTAATTATTCCATGAATTTCATGAAATAATTAAAAAAAAAAATGCGTGGGGCTTCGCCCTATTTTTGTGCCCAGCCAGATACAACTAGGCAGCTGGGGGCTGGAATCCGCAGCGCAGGGAGACCCAAGCTTTCTGGGCCACCCCCGCTGCAAATTGCAGTCCGCAGCCGCCCCAGAAAATGGCGCGTTCATTGAAGCGCCATCTTCTGGCGCTGTACCCAACTCATCCAGGGCCCTGGTGCGGTGGCTCACTGGGTAATAAAGGGGTTAAGGCCAGCTTGGCATTATCAGCTGGCCCTAAGCCCAAAATTCATGGGGTCACGCCAATATTAGACATGACCACCATGAATTTCTAGTAAAGTATTTAAAAAAACACAACACCCAGAAAAAAGTCCTTTAATTGAAATAAACACACAATTCTTTATTGTTCTAAATTAAACCATACTTACCATCACGCCCATTCCAGCTGAAGCCAACGATCTCCTGCAATAAAAGTAAAATAATAAAGCAACATCATCCTTACCTTTCCATGGCTCCCACGACAGCTTCAGCTCTGCTACATCGAGATGACAGGCTGGACCGCAGCAGAACGCTGCCATCCATCCTGTCATCCCGCAGACACTGAGAAGCGCAGGCATACTTCCACTCCTCAGTGTCTGGCTGTGACGGCATCCAGATGAGCCGAGGTCATGTCCAATGAACTCAGCTCACCTCATGTACGTCACTGACAGCGTGGGAAAATTCTCCTGCACTCAGCACTTCAGCGTGAGAATTTTCCCACACTGTCAGTGACGTGCATGAGGTGAGCTGAGTTCATTGGACATGACCTCACCTCATGTATGTCACTGACAGCGTGGGAGAATTCTCACGCTGAAGCGCTGAGTGCAGGAGAACTTTCCCACGCTGTCAGTGACGTGCATGAGGTGAGCTGAGTTCATTGGACATGAACTCGGCTCATCTGGATGACGTCACAGAGAGACACTGAGGAGCGCAAGCATGCCTGCGCTTCTCAGTATCTGCGGGATGACAGGCTGGATGGCAGCGTTCTGCTGCGGTCCAGCCTGTCATCTCGATGTAGCAGAGCTGGAGCTGTCCTGGGAACCATCGAAAGGTAAGGATGAGGTTGCTTTATTATTTTTCTTTTATTGCAGGAGATCGTTGGCTTCAGCTGGAATGGGCGTGATGGTAAGTATGGTTTAATTTAGAACAATAAAGAATTGTGTCTTTATTTCAATTAAAGGACTTTACTCTGGGTGTTTGTGTTTTCTTTTAACTTTGACTATGGGGTTAGTAATGGGGGTGTCTTATAGACGCCTCTCCATTACTAACCTGGGCTTGATGTCAGCTGGCATTATAAGCTGACATCAACCCCAACCCTATTACCCCCTGCCACCGCACCAGGGCAGCGTGGAAGAGCGAGGCTAAGTGCCAGAATTGGCGCATCCTATGGATGCGCCATTTCTGGGGCGGCTGACGGCTGGTGTTTCTAGCCTGGGAGGGGGCCAATATTCATGGCACCCTTCCTGGGCTATTAATATCAGCCCCCAGCTGTCTGCCTAGCCTGTGCTAGCTATTAAATTAGGGGGGACCCCACGTTATTTTTTTGGGTGGGTTCCCCCATTTTAATAGCTAGTAAAGGCTAGGTATTCAGCTGGGGGCTGATATTAGTAGCCTGGGAAGCTCCGTGGGTATTACCCCCTTCCCAGGCTTCAAACATTTGCCCCAGCTGTCTGCTTAACCTCCGCTAGAGCCTAAAATTAAGGGGAACCCCACGCCAATTTTTTTTTAAATAAATCCTTTACACTAAATGACAAGTACAGTAAGCAACACTGTCACTGTACTTCATATATATGTGACTGACATGTTTCTATCTATCTAATCTATGTGTGATTCTCTATTCTTTCTGTTCTAAATTGTCGGGTACAGATGCTGAATTGCCGGCCGGCTTTCTTAAAGAGACGGTGCATGAAAACACTATTATTTTTTTAAATAAACCCTTTACACTAAATGACAAGTGCAGTAAGCAACACTGTCACTGTACTTCATATATATGTGACTGACATGTTTCTATCTATCTAATCTATGTGTGATTCTCTATTCTTTCTGTTATAAATTGTCGGGTACCGCTGCTGAATTGCCGGCCGGCTTTTTTAAAGAGACGGTGCATGAAAACACTATTATTTTTTTTAATAAATCCTTTACACTAAATGACAAGTACAGTAAGCAACACTGTCACTGTACTTCATATATATGTGACTGACATGTTTCTATCTATCTAATCTATGTGTGAAGCTCTATTCTTTCTGTTGTAAATTGTCGGGTACCGGTGTATGCCGCTGATGAATTGCCGGCTTTTCATGTCATTCTACATTATTCTTAGTTGTTTTACTTCATGTAGAATTAACCTACAAGGAAAGAAAGGGTTTATTTTCATTCCGATATTTGTGTCCCATTGACTTGCATTGGTTTCCGGTATCGGAATCGGCGATATCCGATACTTTTTGGGTATCGGCCCGATCCAATCCGATACGATATTTCCTGATATCGGAAGGTATCGCTCAACACTAATTAAGAGTAATAATTCTAGACCTCTTCCGTGGAGCAACATCCATTTTTACAGGCACGAATCACACAGAGAAAAAGTACACTAAACCACTCCTCACAGAAACAAGCTCTCAACTGAAGCTGAGGGGGCAGCTAGCTGTTATTTTCTGACTAAAACCAGTCAAATCATATTTTGTTACTCAAGGTTGTACACTCACACCTGTTCAAAGCAGTTAAAACTGGTTTGAATCACTGACTGGTAACCAACTTACAATTTTACTTAAAAAATGCTTTGTCCCAATTAATTTGCACAGCACTGTATATATACACACACATGTAAATCACATATGTTCCCTAGCACAGGTCTTTGTCTAAAGACAGAAATGGTATATCACGAATATAGGCAAAATATGTGGTGAATAAATAAACATAATCAGTAAATTGACAAAGTAAAGGTACCGTCACACTTAGCAACGCTACAGCGATCCCGACAACGATACAACCTGGCAGGGATCGTTGCTGCGTCGCTATGTTATCCCTTGTGAGATGTCAAACAGTCAGATCTTCTCAACGACGCAGCAACGATACGGCGACCCGTAGCGACCTGTATAACGATGCAACGCAAATGCACGCCTATGTGTCTCAGTTCTGAGTCGCCAATGAGGTTGTTGGTAAGGTGTCAAACACACTGACGCATAGTACCCAGCGGGACCTCAACAATCAAAAAATGGTCCAGGCCATTTCGACACGACCAGCGATCTCACAGCAGGGGCCTGGTCGCTGCTACGTGTCAAACGTAGCGAGATCGCTGCTGAGGTCGCTGTTGCGTCACAAAACTTGTGACTCAGCAGCGATCTCGCTAGCGATCTCGCTTAGTGTGACGGGGGCTTAAAGGAAGGAGACCCCGGGAGGGGTGTCATGTACCTGGGGAAGGCTGTGATGGTCCAAACCATATGAGAGAAATCCCTGTGGGGATGCATATAGAGTTGAGTCCTGAGGGGTAAATGGAGTGAGCATAAAAATCAAGGGAATATATGTGTGAAGTCAGAATAAAGTCCTGGAAGTCAACATACCTTATGGGTAATGGCAGTAAGGGACCTCCTGTGTGAAAGCCTTGTGGCTATAGGGGCAGCACACAGGAAGTGCAGGGTCAGGTGGTGAGAGGGAGGACCTGGCAGTTGCTTCCCATTCAGTAGAATGGAGGGGGTGGAGTTACACAGCACTATTGGATGCACAGGACCTGGCAAGAGGAGGTCATGTAGTGGTGTGTCATGCATCATGTCACGAGAAGTGGAAGGTCCTGTTTTGGGAGATGCTGTGTGCGGTGCGGTGTGGTACACATGGTGGTGCGTCATGCACTACGTGACCTGTAACTATGGAGATCAGGAACGCAGTGCAGGGCAATGTGGTGTAAAATCTTTGTTACATAGGTTGTGACAGCGGGGCACAGTGGTCGTGGAAGTAGCTCATATGTATGACAGTGGTGGTATTAGCAATTGTAAGTAATACCAAGATGACAGGAAGGGGATGAGGGAAGAACTGAGGAGAAGTAGGAGGAGGGAAATGGCTGAGAGACACAAGGGTCGGGGGAACACATCATATACAGAGAGATGGGGGAAAGGGAAGATGAGACATATGGATAACACAGGACATGAAGAAAGAGGAGAGAAGGGGGTTGGGGAATTTACCATAGGTTATTCACCGATGGTGGGACCAAGGAAAGGAAGAGGGTGGGGGTGGGGTTTCTCGTTCCTATTTGTATTAGCGATTCTGGAAAGGAAAATAATTGATTTAAAGTTTAGTAAATGTAATAAAACATAAGCATGTTGGAAAAATTGCCATATTGTGGTCTGTTTATTTATACCAAAAGATCAAGCTCGCGATTAAGACCCAGTGGGGCCAAGGTTTGGAGTTTATGAATCCAATAGGATTCTTTCCGCTTAAGTAACGCAATGTGGTTACCCCCTCTACGTGGTCTGGGGCCTGCTCGAGGACCTGAAACCGCTGTTGTGAAATATTATGGCCTGCTGTGGAGAAGTGGAAGGGAGTGGTAGCCAGGTTTTGCCACATCTTGTTGTGGACTTAACGCTTGCTATATATCACAAAATTGGATTCACGTGTATAATATCCCTTGATAGGAATGGATTGCCCGGTTCTAGGATGATGGACTTTGCTTGATTTTATGACGTTGGAACAAGCAGCACAGCTAAAGCAAGGGAAAGTGCCCAAGAACTGTTGTATGGGGACCCGTTTATTGTTGCCTAGGTCTGCTCTTACGAGATTATCCCTAATATTCTGGGGTCTCCTGTTGCACATTAATACGGGTTCTTGGAATGCCTCTTGGTATCTTGTTTAAGAATGGACAGAGGGTATTGTCTTAGCTTAAACTTGTTGGCCATGGATTGTAGTCTGGTGGGAAGTAAAGTTTTGTCAGATACTATCCTACTGACCCTTTGGAATTGTGATCTTGGAAGACTGTGTTTTGTGGACCTTGGATGACAGCTAGTGTAATGTAATAGATTGTTGCGGTCTGTTGGTTTGGAGTACAGGTCAGTAAAGAGCCTACCATCGGAATTCTTTATTACAAGTGTATCCAGGAATGGAATTTGGTGGAAGTCATGGTTCAAGGTAAAGGTGAGTTCAGGTCTGACTGCGTTGAGCGTGGAGACAAAGGTGTTAAGGGTATCCAAGACGCCTAGCCAGATGCAGAAGATGTTGTCTATGTACCTATGCCAACAGCTAGCGAATTGTATGAATAGTGTGTTGGTATAGACGCGTTGCTCCTCGAAAAAATTCATGTATGTATTGGCATATGCTGGGGCCACATTGGACCCCATAGTGGTCCCGCAGGTCTTGAGGTAGAAGGCATCACCGAACAGGAAGAAATTCTCGAGTAGAACTATTGATAAAAGATTGAGGGAGAATTGTATGGAGTTATCCTGCATCTCGGTAGTAGAAAGTAAGTGGGCGACTGCTTCAAGGCCTTTGTCGCATGTAATAGATGTGTACAGGCTGTTTAAGTCCAGGGTTACTGATATGCCACCAGAAGGGATTGGGGGTTGATTGTGAAGGGTCTGTATGAAGTGCCCAGTGTCCAGGATAAAGGAGCGTGTGTGCTTGGTGAGTGGTGTAAGAATTTTCTCTAGGTAGATAGAATGGAGTCTGAGGCCACAATCGGGCGTCCTGGTGGATTGGTGAGTGATTTGTGGATTTTTGGTAAGATATAGAAAACGGGGGTGACTGGATGAGAATTTGTGAGGAAGGTAACTGATTTCTGGTCTATGATTTTTTTGTGGTAAGGACCTGTTGGATTTTGTCTCTGATGATAGGGGTGGGGTCCATGTGAATAGGTCTGTAGGTATTGGAGTCAGAGAGTTGC
Source organism: Phyllobates terribilis (assembly GCF_046119375.1). NCBI lineage: Eukaryota > Metazoa > Chordata > Amphibia > Anura > Dendrobatidae > Phyllobates > Phyllobates terribilis. The sequence goes on along the minus strand of NW_027362762.1, from coordinate 533,131,860 downwards.
CGGTTGACTTCATGTAGATATTGTGCCCTGTCCATTATGACAATGGCTCGCCCTTTATCGGCTGGCTTGATAATGTTTTTGTTATCCTTGAGGGAGTTTATAGCTTGTCTCTCAATCTTGGATGTGTTTTGGTGAGTGGGGAAGGAGCCTTGTCTATGACCCTCATTGTATTATTGGACATCTCTGATAATAAGATCTATCACTGCTTCTGTGGCATGGTGTGTGTGGGGTGGGTTGAAGCTGCTTGGGTTACGTAGGCCTAAATTGGTAATGGAGAGTTCCGCAACAGGGGGGCCCTCCGTCGAGGGTGCCCTATTGGTGGGCATCTCGTTCAGCAAACCAAAGTTAGTTTTAAGCATTATGTTGCGAAAAAATTGCTGCAAATCCCTCTCAAGCTGGAAGGAATCCCAGTTTGGGGCAAAAAGAGAGTCCATTCTGTAGAACTGTAGTCTCTGTGGGTGAGAGGGTATACTGGGAGATATTAATCACCAGGTTCAAAGTCTTACCTTGGACCGTGTCACCATTCTGTCACCTCTGTCTGTGCTTGGATCTCTGCGTTGGTTTCGTCCTCTCTGGGGTCTGGATAAAAAAAATAGTTTCGGTTTTGGGGGCCAGTGGAGGAATCGCTTCCTGAACTGAACGAACCTTGGGATCTTGGGCCCGGATTTTGTCTCCATGATCTGGTAGAGGTAGATTCGTTCCATCGATAGACCTTTTTCTGGAGATAGTCGTCTGTGTCACGCTGGAACTTCTGTCTCTTCCTCTCCTGCAGGACTTTACGGTGCTCTTCGAGGATGTGGTTGGTTTTGTTTTGTGTAGTCCAGTTGGTGGATGGAAGGGTAGTGGAAACCTGGGCCTCGATGGCGGTGATCTTTTGTTGACAATCAGTTATTGCCTGTTGAAGGAATTCAATAGTTAATATAATAATGTCCAGGGAACACTTGTTCAGGATTTTTTTAAATTTTTCGCAATAGTCCAAGTTGTTAGAAAAAAGGGTAGGACGTAGGCGGCTTCTGAGGCCTCGAGGAATTTTACTCTGCTGATGGTATTCAGCCAAGGTCATGCAGTGAAGGTCATAGGACATCAGCCTGCATCGTTCCCTTTCGTAGTCCCTGGTACGAATATAGTTAGCTGGAGTTTTCAGGAAGTCGCTTGAATTTGTGACAAGCGATAAGATGCTATTGCTCGTAGAAGTATCGTAGGCGAATGTATCAGTCGTCATGAGTTTGCTGGTGCCACAGCCCAAGAGGACAAGTAACGATTACAAAAATTGGCGTGCACACAGCTATAGAGTGATGTGCAGGTGGAAGGGAGTTGCAGACTCCACAGTCACTAGAGTATAGAAATTTTCACCGCACACTCAGGAAATTCAATGTAAAAGTTTTAATGATATATAGAAAAACGTGGGAGATGCTGTGTGCGGTGGGGTACACATGGTGCTGCGTCATGCACCATGTGACCTGTAACCATGGAGATCAGGAATGCAGTGCAGGGCAATGTGGTTTAAAATCTGTGTGTATGTATGTATGTATATATGTAGCACCCTGAGGATTCGGCTGCTACAGGGGTATTGCACCTCAACCCAGAGGTGTGGTATTCCACTCCCGGGTAAGGATGGAGTATGGAACTGAGCTAGTAGGCTGCATGCACTACATACATCCCATTTCCGGGGGACAGAACAACGGTACTCCCACCAAGTAAATGTGCAGGTACGACAGCGTCTGTCCCTGGCTGGAGTGGGAGGGGGGTGGAACATCCCAGTAGTGTAGGGGCAGATAGGGGGAGTAGTCTGGGTAAATGTAGGAGCTCATTGGGTGCTGGTCACCTGAGCTCACACATAGAGGGAGTATATAAGGTGGGCACCATCTTAGATCAGGGTCAGTCGTCAGTCAGTCAGTTAGCCTGTGAGCCTGAGAAGCAGAGCAGAGGAGAAGGAAGAGGGACCCAGAGGCGCAGGACGAGAGGGGACCCCAAGATCCCAGAATAAAGACAAAAGGGTGAAGGGTCGGCAAAAGGGTACCGGATCCCAAGCTGGCAGAGGCTAAAGCACACCTTAGCCAGGGACCGGAGGTCGTGGGCAGGATCTGCCACGACCCTCACCAAATCCACCAGGAAGGAACACCACGAGTAGGGCCAGGGAAGCCAGAGAAGGTTCAACCACTAAGAGGCCCGAGGGAGCTGGACAGAGGTGGATCCCTGGTGGGAACGGCCAGAAGAAGGGAGAGTCAGAAAGGAGCTCAGGACCATACTCAAGAATTGCCCGGGAGTTGACCGAGTCCAGGACCTGGTGGACGCAGCACGGCTTGGGTGGTCACTGCTGTACACAGTGACCCGAGCAACACCAGTAAGTAAAACCCTGGAACTGCATTTTATGCCTCTGAGTCTCCTTGCTGCACCTTCACAACCACCATCCTCCACGTCTGACCCCCTGAGGCTATACCCCTCCCGTTGGGGGTTATACTACCACAGCTGCACACACACCACCAGCCTCAGCGGACCATCCTGCAGCGGCGGCCCTTTGACCGCAAATCAACGGGTGGCGTAGTCGACACTAGAACATCTGTAAGGACTGCCGCACACTGAGCTTGACACCCTGGGCACGGACCGGGTCACAGCCACTCGGAGACTACAACCCCCATCTGATCCGGCTCCGGGTATCCCTAACAACATGGCCCAGGGGGCGCGTCATATTATATATATATATATATATATATATATATATATATATATATATATATATATATATATATATATATATATATATATATATATATATATATATATATATATATATATATATATATATATATATACACACACATACATATATATATATATATATATATATATATATATATATATATAATTACACGTAATGAGTAAAGTTACGCCATTTATTAAGACACATACTGTATTCCCATACACACTGTGTCTCTCCTCAACATTGCGATATGAACTATGATTTCGTGATTTATAATAGACTCTCTTGTTCAATTTTTTTGTCATTTTGGCATACATTGTATTGTACATATTATAAATATTATGATGTAAATATTGTCTATGTGCTTTAACATTCTGTTTCTGTTCCCCATTCCCTTAGAGAGACTATGTGAGCAAGGAGCGGGCCGAAACGTAAAGGTCGCCTCTAAACAAAACAACTGTATTTTGTCCGCCACTTGCACGTTTTTCTATACAGTATATAATTAAAACTTTTGCATTGAATCTCCTGAGTGTGTGGTGAAAATCTCTATACTCTAGTGATTATGGAGTCTGCAATTCCCTTCCACCTGCACCTCACTCTCTAGCTGTATGCACGCCAATTTTAGAATAGTGTGCATTTTGCTTGCATATAATTGTTAATTCTGTTTTCAAACTTTGAATTTTTATGCCCTGAAATCAGAGAGACATGTCACAAAATAGTTAATAACATTTCCCACATGTCTACTGTACATCAGCACAATTTTGGAACCAAAATTTTTTTTTGTTAGGGAGCTATAAGGGTTAAAAGTTGACCAGCGATTTCTAATTTTTCCAACAAAATTTACAGAACCATTTTTTTAGGGACCACATCACATTTGAAGTGACTTTGAGATGTCTATATGACAGAAAATACCCAAAAGTGACACCATTCTAAAAACTGCACCCCTCAAGGAACTCAAAACCACATTCAAGAAGTTTATTAACCTTTCAGGTGCTTCACAGGAACTGAAGCTCTTACATTTAACTTTTTTTCACAAAATATAAAATTTAGACCAAAGTGTTTTTATTTTCACAAGGGTAACAGGAGAAAATGGACCCCAAAAGTTGTTGTGCAATTTCTCCTGGGCACGCCGATACCCTATATGTGGCGGAAAACCATTGTTTGGGAGCATGGCAGGGTTCGGAAGGGAAGGAGCGCCATTTGACTTTTTGAATTCAAAATTTGCTGGAATAATTAGCGGACGCCATGTTGCGTTTGGGGAGCCCCTGATGTCCCTAAACAGCAGAACCCCCCCCACAAGTGACCCCATTTTGGAAACTAGACCCCTCAATGAACTTATCTAGATGTGTGTTGAGCACTTTGAACCCCCAGGTGCTTCACAGAAGTTTATAACAGAGACGTGAAAATAAAATCACAAAAATTTTCTTTTAGCCCCAAATTTTTTATTTTTACAAGGGTAACAGGAGAAAATTGACCTCTCATTTTGTTGTGCAATTTCTCCTGAGCACGCCAATACCCTACATGTAATTGGCAACTACTTTTGAGGCACAGTGCAAAGGTCAGAAAGGAAGGAGCACCATATTATAATACAGATTTTACTGTTATGGTTTGAGGGTGCCATGACTCACTAGGAGATCCCCTGAGGTGCCGTAACAGCAGATTCCCCCATAAATTACCCCATTTTACAAATTACACCTCTCAATGAACTCATCTAGGGGTGCAGTGATCATACTGACACCAAGGGTGTGTCACAGAATTGCATTCCATTGGGCAGTGAGGAAAAAATTACATTTTTACCGCAAAAATTTTGTTTTAGCCCCATATTTGACATTTTCACTCTGGGATAATGGATAAAAATGGTACCAAAATTTGTCCCATAATTTCTGAATGTGGCAACACCTCATATGTGGCTGTACAGTACTGCTTGGCCACACGCCGACACTCGGGAGGGACGGAGAGCTATAAGCCTCCTGGAGCGCAGATTTTCCGAGAATAGTTTGCGGACTCCATATACAGAGCCCCTAAATGCTAGAAGAGCAGAATCCCCCCTCAAAGGACCCCATTCTGGAAATAATACCCCTGTCAAACATGTGGACACTAAATGTGGTTTAGACACACTGTGGTGCTCAGAAGGGAGGGGGGATTTGGATTTGGGAGCACAGAATTTGCTGAATTTCTTTTGGGGGGGCGAAGAGCCATTTAGCTTTTCCAGAGCCTTTGTACTACCTGTAACGTGGAAGCCCCTATATTTCCATTAACAAATGACAGACCTGAGTGGGGGATTTTATGTGAAGCTTTTATTGGGAACATTTTACATAACAATTTAGATCACATTTATCTGGCGCTCTACGCTGAGCACTTACTTTGGGGTTTCCATCTAAATCTCCGAATGACGTGTTTCAGATGAAACCCCGGAGGGATAAATTCACTATAATGAGAGGAGGCAGCAGAGTTACTCTGGACTCTGTCTGGCCTCTGTTCAGCGTTATGCTTCTTTTCAGAGGTGCAGAAAACTGTGGCGGATGGCGCTTTTATTTACGCCTAAAAAGATGGACACCTCCGGATCATAGGTCAGAAGGCGTCCACAGTGCCTCCATCTGTCTCAGTACAGGGAATCTTCCGTCAGGGGTTTCCGTCTGAATCACGCATTTCAGAAATTTACACGGAAACCCCGGTGTAAGCCCTCAACGCAGAGCGCAGGATAAATGTGTGCCGAGCCTTACTGCGATCATTGGGAGGCAGAATAAACAAATCTGCAGCAGGTGAAGAATTGGTTTTATTTATTTATTACGCCATTCCTCTTGCAGTATAAAAGTGATTAGACAACTTTATTCTTCGGGTCGGTGCGATTACAGCGATGACAGATTCTTATCAGGTTTTTATGATTGACAGCTGTCACTCATTAAAAGACGCTTTTTTTTGCAAAAACTAATGTTTGCATTGCCATATTTAGAGAGCTATAATTTTTCCATATTTCGGCCGACAGAGTCATGTGACAGCTTTTTTTTATGCGGGACGAGTTGACGTTTTTATTGGTACGATTTTCGGGCAAATTACATTTTTTGATCGCTTTCTATTCTGATTTTTGGGAGGCAGAATGAACAAAAAACAATTCAGGAATTTTTTGTTGTTGTTGTTACTTGTGTGGTAAAATTAATAAGGCAGCTTTATTCTTTGGATCAGTACGTTTACAGCGGTACCACATTTATGTAATTTTTTTATGTTTTTGCGCTTTTACATAAAACTTTTATAGAAAAAATAATTATCTTTGTATCGCTTTATACTGAGCGCTGTAACTTTTTAATTTTTCGGTTGATGGAGCTGTATTGCGGCTTGATTTTTGCAGGAGAAGATGCCGTTTTCAGCGGTACCATTTTTATTTTCATCAGTCTTTTTTATCGCGTTTTATTCCACTTTTTTCCAGCGGTATGATGAAAAGTTATAGTTTCTCATGTTTTTTTTTACGCTGTTCACTGAAAGGGTTAACTAGTGTAACACGTTTATAGATCGGGTCGTTCCGGACGCGGCGATACCAAATGTGTGTATTTTTTTGTTTATTTATATTTATTTTTTTACCTAAAAATCTGTATTTATTAGTGGAAAATTTTTTTTACATTTTTTTTTAACTTTACTTAGCCCCACTATGGGACTTTCACTTTTTTCATAGGTATAATGTATTGCAATGCACTAGCAAAATTTTCTGCAACGTAATCGCCAGTGGGGAAAAAATAGAATTTATAGGGGGGAGTAGGGAAGGGATGTCAGCTCACCACATTGAAGATTGCCAGCAGGTATAAAGCCTCGCACTGCCGCCCTAGCCTTGGACGTGAAGACAAATGCAAAAAGAAAAAAAGGTTCTCCAGCGATGACAAACCGTTAAAAATCCATCTTTATTGTAGAAATATTAAAATCTGTATGCATCGGTTCACAAGGAATATCCAAAGATACAAAAACCAAAGCGTTTCAGCGAGATGCCTTAATCATGGTGTGAATGAGACCTCAGTGTTTCCTTAAATGAGCACACATCCAAAAAGCGCCAAGCTCCAAGGGTGTGAGGTCAGTAAATTAGTGAATATCACCTGAGAATTAACTCTATGGGTGTTGGTCACAAGAAGGTCTCATAATGCCCATAAATATAGACGGAGAGAAAGTTAAAAAAAAAAGGTGAGATTAAAAATATAAATATTAATTACCATGTGAAGTACAAATCTACAGCGAAGATTAAGAATCCTTTTTTTTTTTGTAATGTCCACAAGGAAAGCCATGTAGATGAGGGAGTTTGCTTACATGTATTAAACTAGCTGGGTGGAATAAAATTTCCTAAAGTAGGAGCCCTCTTTGCTGCATATCTAATTTGAGTGTTTTTCAAGATTTCTGCAAGCTTGGGATTGTCATTTAACAAAGGTAAGTACTTTTTTATAATATCAACAATAATCGGGTATTTAGGACTGTACTGGGTAGTAAAAGTAATAGTCCTGCTATTATAAGGCGTCTTATTATGTCTATTGGTAGCATCTGCCATCAAATCATTACGTTTTATTTTGTTGTCTCTATTTTCTGCTTTAGAGTACGATCTGTGTAGCCTCGCATTTTCAGTTTATTAGTTATTTTTTTTAGATTCAATGTGATATCTGCTGTCAGAAGAGCAGTTACGGTTTGTCCTAATCAATTCTCCCACTGGGATGTTCTGCACAACATGAAGTGGGTGGCAGGAGTTAGTAACTATTTTACAAGCTATCTGTTATTTTTCTATACGGCGATACCTCTATCATACCTGTATCTATATTACCCATAAGAGTGACATCTAAGTACGTATTTTTCGGACTATAAGACGCACTTTTTTCCTCCAAACTTTTGGAGGAAAGTGGGGGGTGCGTCATAGTCCGATATACATAAATACTGTGCTGTGAGTGGTGGGGTATGTGGGGGAAGCGACAGCAGCGGAGTAGCGGGGCTCAGGAGGCAGCCACCTGCTGCAGCCTACACTGTGCCCGCTACTAAAGAAAATGAATATTCACTGCTCCCCACGCCCATGGGCATGGGGAGCAGTGAATATTCATTGTCCTTAACAGCTGGCACACTGTGCCTGCAGCGCGGCTCCTGGTAAGTATGGCACCCTTCATCCCTGTATGTATGGCCCCCCAATCCCTCTTCCTGGTATGTATGGCCCCCCTCATCCAGGTATGCTTGGCCCCCCCTCATCCTGGCATGCTTGGCACCCTTCATCCCTGTATGTATGGCCCAACTCATCCTGGTATCCCTGTCATACTGCACACAAAAAAATTAAACAATCAATCATATTCACCTCCTCTCTCCTCCAGCGCTGTGTCCCGCTCTGCTGCCAACAGGGTTCTCACTGTACTGTGTGAACCGCGCATGGCGTCCCTGCCATGCGCCCGCACACAGTGATCTGCTGTGCCGGAATAGTCACTGCTCCCCACGCCGGGACTGTGTGCGTGGGGAGCAGTGACCATTCATTCTCCCTAGTAGCGCGCACACTGTAGCCGCAGCGCGGATCCTGCTGCCGATCTGCGGTCATGTATGCCTGCTATTAAAGTCCATGAATATTTATTGACTTTAATAGCGGGCACACTTGACCGCAGAGAGGCAGCAGGAGCCGTGCTGCAGCTACAGTGTGCTCGCTATTAGGGAGAATGAATGGTCACTGCTCCCCACGCACACAGTCCCAGCGTGGGGAGCAGTGACTATTCCAGCACAGCAGATCACTGTGTGAGGGCGCATGGCAGGGACGCCATGCGCGGCTCACACAGTGAGAACCCTGTCGGCAGCAGAGCGGGATGCAGCGTGGAGGAGAGAGGAGGTGAGTGAGTATGAGTTTATTTTTTTTGTTTGCAGTGTGACAGGGATCGGGGGGGCATACATACAGGGATGAAGGGTGCCATACAAACCAGGAAGAGGGATGAAGGTGCCATACATACCAGGATGGGGATGAGGGGTGCCATACATACAAGAATGAAGGGTGCAATACATACCAGGAAGAGGGATGAGGGGGGCCATACATACCAGGATGGGGCATTGGGGTGCCATGCATATCAGGATGGGGATGAGGGCCACGTATTACAGGAAGGAGGGGGCCATATATACTAGGATGGAGGATATTAACATAATTGGGGGACATTACCCATATAACCGTGTCATCAGCAGACCCCCTTCCCCTTAACAGTGCATCATGATCATATTTTTTGCTTACATTTTTCTTTCTATTTTCCTCCTCTAAATCCTAGGTGCGTCTTATGGTCCGGTGAGTCTTATAGTCCGAAAAATAAAGTAATCGATACTTAAATTTGATGATTTATATGTAAAGGATAAATTACATTTATTATTATTAATATATGACAAAGTTAGTAATTTCACTGTCTGGTCCTTTCCATATAATTATGTCATCTATATACAGCACGTAAAAATCAGTTAGATGTCTAAATTTATTACCAGATGAAAAAAGACAAGTTTCCTCCCAGACAGCGACCACTATGTTAGCAAGGGAGGGGGAAAATGTCCCTTCCATGCTAACTCCTCATGTCTGGAGAAAAAAAACTTCCATCAAAAGAAAAATAATTCTGAGATAATAAAAAAGAAAATCATGCAAGTAAGAACTCCTGAATTTTCATTTTATAGAAACTACGTTTTTTGATGAAATATTGTAGACTAGCTATTGCAACGTTGTGAGGAACAGATTGATATAAATTGATCATATCACATGTTAACCATTTAAATTTAGAATTCCAGGGATGTTTATCTAGAGAAGTGACCAGCATCTTGGTATCTCTAATAAATCCTGGCAGAAGACAGACAAGAGGCTGGAGGTAAAGATCAACCCATTCCCCCAGTTTTTCTGCCAACCTCCCAATACCTGCAATAATGGGTTTAAAATAGGGGGTGGGGGAGGATAATTTATGGATATTTGGGAGAGCATGATAAATAGGTGTAATAGGGAGGTTAATATAAAGATAATTTGAAAGCTTGGGGTCAATGGCTCACGTAAAAACCCCTTTGTTTAATAATTTAGACAGCTCTGCTAAGTAAGCTTTAGTTGGATCACAGCTCAATTGGGCATGAAAGTTGTCGTCATTGAAAATGGCCATATTTTCTCTTCGATACAGGGAGGCATTTAATAAGACTATCCCTCACCATTATCAGCAGATCTGATCAAAAGGTCATCGTTCTTTTCCAATTCTACCAGTGCAATTCTTTTTGAAGGTAAAAGATTGTCCTTAATAATTTTACTGGTTTGATCCAATTCATGTAGTTCTCGCTCTACCAGTTCATGAAACTGATCCAGAACGTTAGGCCTGGACTGGACAGGATAAAAGGATGAATTTTGCATAGTAAGTTTGTAAGATACTACGCTTGATATTTTTGCTTGATGCAATTCCGATTCCAGATCACTCAAGATGGTGAGATGTTGCAATTCCAGGAAGGAAAACATGTTATTGCACTGAAAAATGTTGTCCTGAGATATTTCAGAGGCATTCACATTAAATGAGGATTCTTGTGTACTGTTCAAAAAATGACATTTTAAGGTAAGATTCCTTGTAAATTTATTAACATCTAATGATGTCCTAAAAATATAAAATTTGCATGTAGGGGAAAATCCCAATCCTTTAGAGAGCAAGTCAATCTGTGTGGAAGAGAGAATATAACTGGACAAATTACAAACTGGACAGATTAATAACGATTCTGATTGCGTTGAGGGTAGCATCTTTTTTCTATGTTTCCTTCCCGCTCTTCTATGTCATTTTTAGGAAACGGATGGTGAGTATATGAGGTTTTTCATTTCTTTGACTGATATCGCGTTGGCACTGTAGAATAATCTGAAAGGTCCTCTGAAGAATTAAATAGAGAATTGGAGGAAGTAGTAGACAGGTTAAGATTGGTGAAGCTGACTTTACATCCCTCTCTGTTTTTTATAGTGTGGATCTGCTCCTTTATTTTTTAAAATCAAGGGACGGGATTTGCCAGTTTTCCATGAGTACACCTCATTATTATCATAGTCTCTGGTGTCTCTTTCAAACTTTGATTTCTTAATATTAGAAATGGAGTCTTCCAACACCTGCATATTTCTCGGCATTTTGTTATGTGTTTTATCAAACTCCTCTGTATTGGCAAAAGGTTTCAAAGAGGATTGGATTTGGATAATAGCTTGTTAATTCTATTCATTTCCTCCTCTTCATTTCACACAATTAGTTCCATAAGTTTAATGGAACAGGAGGTTAAGATCTTATTCCAGTCCTGTAGAAATGTATCAGTATATAGAAAGGTCGCATTTTTTGTAATCCGCAGACCTCTGGGAATCATATTCTTGGAGATATAAGACTTCAAGGATGTAGAGTCCCAACATAATTTAATCTACTTATATTTCTTTCTCTCCAATTGTTGCATCAGTGTAGCAACATTACTATGTTGCTATCTGCAGGATTATCCAAGGTATCAGGTGCAGGATTGTGTTTTTTTTTTTAAAGATAGAAGTAAATTTATCAAGGCGAGTAATGTCGCTATTAATATAATTAAAGCTGACTGCTTGAGTTAACTCCATTGTGTCAAAGTTATATAGTAAAGCTATGGGAGCACGACCAAGACTAATAGCATGCGGAGTGTTCAATGCTGGTGTAAAGGCTATTTACATCTAAAAGTAACCAAGAGACAGCCGGGGGAACATTACCAAGAGATTGTAGGAAGCAGTCTTTCAGAAAAGACAATTGATGGAACAAGAGGGGTCAAAATTTTCTCTAACGTAATCTTTCTCTTCATCCGATATGCCTTTGTGGCATTGTCCACTCCCCCTCCTAGTCTTCCTTGAAATGGGCGAGCTGATTGTTGTCCTAAGAAATCAGAAGAGCGACTTGAGCCATATTCACTGTCAGAACTGGTAGGAGTAGAATTGTTGTGCCGAGAAAGTCTGCCATCTTTGTAGGAGCCTGAGGATCGCCATCGGTATACTTGATTGTTGGAATACTTTTAGTCTGTATTATTTAGAGTAACTGCTGTCATTGTATTTGTTATTGGTATGCTGTTTACCTACCATCTTTTACTTTGTTTTTTATAAACTAGTTAAAATATAAATATTTACTATTATCTAATCTTTGTGCGTGTCTGCTGATTGCTGCTGTGCCTCTTGTCCTGTGGCCGTCCCTCATTCACGTTTCTTTTATATAGCCAGCCTCATGTCTAATTATTGAGTGAGAAGTGGGTATAGATCTCCATGATATTGCGGCGCAAAGGGGATGGCACACAGGGACAGGGCTACGTTACCTGGTCACATGACCACCGCGATTCATGGAGTAAGTTGCCCGGGACACATATCACCAGGGCACCACTTCACCTATAGCGGTAAGACAGCGCATGAGCGGCACGTGCTCACACTTGTTCCTTGATGTCAATGTAGTAACAAAACATTTCTGAAATGTCTGATATACTGTGCTGAATATAAGTGACCATATGCAAATACAGTGCAAACTGGTATCTCTGCACAATACAAATAATGAATAAAACTTAAATAAAAATAATTACAAAAATCATATGTATAATAAAAAAAAGATAAAGAAAAACAAAAAAACTAAGAAAGGAAGAAGGAAAAAAAAGGGGTCAAAACATATTAAGTGCTGATATGCATAAGTGCACAATAAACAAAGCTGTACAGTCTCAAGTGTATGTCATTGTAGAGTGAAAAAAGGGTTAAAGGGGAGGAGTGGAACCCCAACATGACCTCCCAACCCCCCCCCCCCTTCTTGAACTTTTTTTTCACCTTTTTCACTCTACAGTGACATAAACTTGACACTGAATTGCAAAAAGAACTTCGGCACTCCATACATGAATATATAAGAAATATTGTATCTAGACTGATGTCACTTTGAAAAATGAAGTTTTTTTGCGCATAATTTTGCCAATTTATGTGTGCCCATCAACCATGACAAGGTCATTTTCGTATGATGGGTAACTATGCTATGCTACCACTGGATATGCCACTCTTGGGCTGTAAGCCTGTATGGACAATATGTCTCTGCATGGGCTTTAAACCTACAATGTATGGGCTGGTAAAGCTAGTTAAAACCACCTGTGAATGAATAGAAGGAATTAGTGGGAGGGAAGCATGGTAAGAAAAAAGGCCGTCAAACTTCTAATAGTGTGAACACGTACCTGCTGCAATGTTCCAGGAGCGGGATCCCAAAAATGATTAATAGAAAAAAAGAGAGGGGTCGCTCACTGGTCTATTCGGGTGCTCTGAAGAAAAAAGTAACCTAAATTGCAAAAAGAACTTCAGCACTCCATACATGAATATATAAGAAATATTGTATCTAGACTGATGTCACTTTGAAAAATGAAGTTTTTTTGCGCATAATTTGGCCAATTTATGTGTGCCCATGAATGGAGTACCGAATTTCTTTTTGCAATTTAGATTACTATTTTCTTCAGAGCACCCGGATAGACCAGTCAGCGACCCCTCTCTTTTTTCTATAAACTTGACACTGTACATTTGTTTGACATTTATCCAGTAGGGGGCATCATGATACTATAAGATCTCAAATCTGTGAAGGGGCCCAGACCTTGTTCTCTCCCTCCATCAATTCAACGAATGTACTTTCATTGCATACCTTTTCCTTCTAATCCCAAGTTCTTGACATTTTGTATATCTTGTGTCTTGATAAAGTTTTTCCACTTAGTTTTACATGAAGATAAATATCTGTAATCCAAAAGTATGTGTTAAATCTAGTCTTTTTGGTTTCAGGTTTTGGTTATGTATTCCCTTGTCCCTCAGATGATAGGGAGTAAGATTTTTTTTGTTCCAAAAAAAAAGGAGGAGGAGGGAACATACAAAATGGCTAAAAGTTACCTGCTTTGTTGTAAAAAGGGTTGTCTCCATAACCTTGTCATTTTGATCTTGTACTGCTTCTACCTCTCCTCCTATTCTGGGACTTCGTATTACCTGTTGAGCCTTTTCTAAAAACAATGTCTGTGTCAGGGGAATCGGGGTCTGAAGTAGACACCTCACTCAACGAATATCAAGTCATCATTTATCAAGGGTCATTTATCAAGCTGTATATTTTTTTATCCTTCTCTTTATCCTTTGATCCATTATTTAGGAGTGATATATATTTATAATACCCTCATCATAAGAGATTTTTTTTTATATTTGTATCTTTGTGAGTACAGTACATAGGGATAATATAGGAACTCCTAGGGACAGCCTTTTTTGAGAGGGGGTGCCATTACATTAACAATTAGGGCAAAATTGAGGCTTATAATTAGCCTGGTTTATATATACTTACAAGTTTCTTGTGGTTTCTGAAGGTGACCTCTATTATAGGTCATACTTTTCGCACTTGTTTCCTATAAGTTAATAAATATTTGTCTGTTACTTCCCCAGTATCCCTATATGCTCTATTATGATATATACTGTGACGAATCCGCACCTCGCCACCCACATGACATCACTATTACGTCAGACGGATCACGTGATACGGATCCGCACGTTGCACCAAGGTGATGTTCCACCCCCTTCGGGGACAGATTGGTACAGTTTTACACAGACACCCTTTGTGCACACGGGCCCAGGAAGGCACAGGGAGTGAGAGGAGGTTGCCCACACAGTCACTGATGTGGCACCACACTTGCTCACCCCCCTGACAGGCAGAGAGGCCCCTTTCACTGAAACAGAACCTTATCAGCCTGGTAGAGCCGCCACCAGTTCCTATTCGATTTAAGCCCAGTCCGTTAACGGGAATTATATTGGGCCAGAAACCAGCCCCGGAAGCATGGGAAATTAAACCAAGCAATGGATGTGTGGATTCATGAATCAAGATAAAAGAGGAGCCCAAGGTTAAATGATATATTTAATCGCCTTAAGGGCACACTAGACAATACACTATATAAGGGTTATACATACAGTACAGACCAAAAGTTTGGACACACCTCATTTAAAGATTTTTCTGTATTTTCATGACTTTGAAAATTGTACATTCACACTGAAGGCTTCAAAACTATGAATTAACACATGTGGAATTATATACTTAACAAAAAAGTGTGAAACTGAAAATATGTCTTATATTCTAGGTTCTTCAAAGTAGCCACCTTTTCCTTTGATGACTGCTTTGCACACTCTTGGCATTCTCTTGATGAGCTACAAGAGGTAGTCACCGGAAATGGTTTTCACTTCACATGTGTGCCCCGTCAGGTTTAATAAGTGGGATTTTTTGCCTTATAAATGGGGTTGGGACCACCAGTTGTGTTGTGCAGAAGTCTGATGGATTCACAGCTGATAGTCCTACTGAATAGACTGTTAGAATTTGTATTATGGCAAGAAAAAAACAGCTAAGTAAAGAAAAACGAGTGGCCATCATTACTTTAAGAAATGAAGGTCAGTCAGTCTGAAAAATTGGGCAAACTTTGAAAGTGTCCCCAAGTGCAGTTGCAAAAACTATCAAGCGCTACAAAGAAACTGGCTCACATGAGGACCGCCCCAGGAAAGGAAGACCAAGAGTCACCTTTGCTTCTGAGGATAAGTTTATTCGAGTCACCAGCCTCAGAAATTGCAGGTTAACAGCAGCTCAGATTAGAGACCAGGTCAATGCCACACAGAGTTCTAGCAGCAGACACATCTCTACAACAACTGTTAAGAGGAGACTTTGTGCAGCAAGCCTTCATAGTAAAATAGCTGCTAGGAAACCACTGCTAAGGACAGGCAACAAGCAGAAGAGACTTGTTTGGGCTAAAGAACACAAGGAATGGACATTAGACCAGTGGAAATCTGTGCTTTGGTCTGATGAGTCCAAATTTGAGATCTTTGCTTTCAACCACCGTGTCTTTGTGCGACGCACAAAAGGTGAACGGATGGACTCTACATGCCTGGTTCCCACCGTGAAACATGGAGGAGGAGGTGTGATGGTGTGGGGGTGCTTTGCTGGTGATACTGTTGGGGATTTATTCAAAATTGAAGGCATAGTGAACCAGCATGGCTACCACAGCATCTTGCAGTGGCATACTATTCCATCCGGTTTGCTTTTAGTTGGACCATCATTTATTTTTCAACAGGACAATGACCCCAAACACACCTCCAGGCTGTGTAAGGGCTATTTGACCAAGAAGTAGAGTGATGGGGTGCTACGCCAGATGACCTGGCCTCCACAGTCACCAGACCTGAACCCAATTGAGATGGTTTGGGGTGAGCTGGACCGCAGAGTGAAGGCAAAAGGGCCAACAAGTGCTAAGCATCTCTGGGAACTCCTTCAAGACTGTTGGAAGACCATTTCTGGTGGCTACCTCTTGAAGCTCATCAAGAGAATGCCAAGAGTGTGCAAAGCAGTCATCAAAGAAAAAGGTGGCTACTTTGAAGAACCTAGAATATAAGACATATTTTCAGTTGTTTCACACTTTTTTGTTAAGTATATAATTCCACATGTGTTAATTCATAGTTTTGATGCCGTCAGTGTGAATGTACAATTTTCAAAGTCATGAAAATACAGAAAAATCTTTAAATGAGAAGGTGTGTCCAAACTTTTGGTCTGTACTGTATATAATGGTCAGATATACAAATACAATAGTGGAAGGACAAAAGATATAAGCAGATGAATCATGTCAATTACCGGTGATGTCTGACCATGTGTGCGCTGGGCCTCATGGTGGCCTGAGGTTCCAGCGGGTTCCTCGGTCCTTCACAGCACGTTTCTCAATGTGAGCCCCCCCTGTTCGAAGTGAACCGCATGGATCAGAGCGAGCGAGCCACATGGCCTTGCTTTAGCTTGTATCTCCTGTGGGTAACTCACCTCCTGCCCTCTGGGTTGAACCTGAGTCCTCGTCCACCATCCCACCCTGGGCCCCTGGCAGATAACAACTCCAAAACTTCAGATGTGTCATAACTCCTTAACCCCTTTACCCCCAAGGGTGGTATGCACGTTAATGACAGGGCCAATTTTTACAATTCTGACCACTGTCACTTTATGAGGTAATTACTCTGGAACGCTTCAATCGATCCCCCTGATTCTGAGACTGTTTTTTCGTGACATATTGTACTTCATGATTGTGGTAAAATTTCTTCGATATAACTTGCGTTTATTTGTGAAAAAAAAAGAAATTTGGCGAAAATTTAGCAATTTTCAAAATTTGAATTTTTTATGCCCTTAAATCAGAGAGATATGTCACACAAAATAGTTAATAAATAACATTTCCCACATGTCTACTTTACATCAGCACAATTTTGGAACCAAATTTTTTTTTTTTTTTAGTAGGGAGCTATAAGGGTTAAAAGATGACCAGAGATTTCTCATTTTCCCAACAAAATTTTCAAAACCATTTTTTTTAGGGACCACATCACATTTGAAGTCACTTTGAGGGGTCTTTATGACAGAAAATACCCAAAAGTGACACCATTCTAAAAACTGCACCCCTCAAGGTGCTTAAAACCACATTCAAGAACTTTATTAATTCTTTAGGTGCTTGACAGGAATTTTTGTAATGTGGAAGAAAAAAATTAACATTTAACTTTTTTCACAAAAATGTTACTTTAGACCCAATTTTTTTTTATTTTCGCAGGGGTAACAGGAAAAAATGGACCCCAAAATTTGTTGTGCAATTTCCCCTGAGCACGCAGATACCCCATACGTGGGAAAAAACACTGTTTGAGCGCACGGCAGGGTTCGGAAGGGAAGGAGTGCCTTTTGACTTTTTGATTGTAAAATTTGCTTGAATAATTAGCGGACGCCATGTTGCGTTTGGAGAGCCCCTGATGTGTCTAAACAGTGGAAAAACCCCACAAGTGACACCATTTTGGAAACTAGATCCCTCAGGGAACTTATTTAGATGTGTGGCGAGCACCTTGAATCCCCAGGTGCTTCACAGAAGTTTAGAACATTGAGCCGTAAAAATAAAATTTTCACATTTTTCCCACAAAAATGTTTTTCAGCCCCCAATTTTGCATTTTCATAAGGGTAACAGAAGAAATTGCCCCATGCAGTTTGTTGTGCAATTTCTCCTGAGTAAGCAGATACCCCATATGTGGGGGAAAACCACTGTTTGGGCGCACGGCAGGGTTCGGAAGGGAAGGAGCGTCATTTGACTTTTTGAATGTAAAATTTGCTTGAATACTTAGCGGATGTGCCCCTGATGTGCCTAAACAGTGGAAAAACCCCTCAAGTGACACCATTTTGGAAACTAGACCCCTCAGGGAACTTATCTAGATGTGTGGTGAGCACCCTGAACCCCCAAGTGCTTTACAGAAGTTTATAACATGGAGCCATGAAAATAAAAAAAAATCAAACTTTTTCAACAAAAATGATGTTTTAGCCCCAATTTTTTTATTTTCACAAGGGTAAGAGGAGAAAATGGACCCCAAAAACTGTTGTGCAATTTCTCCCGAGTACGCCAATACCAATATGTGAGGAAAATACAGTGTTTGGGCGCACGGCAGAGTTCAGAAGGGAAGGCGCACTGTGTGACTTTTTGGCTGGAATTGAGAGCGGACGCCATGTCACGTTTGGAGAGCCCCTGATGTGCCTAAATAGGGACCAAGTGACCCCATTTGGGAAACTACACCCCTCAAGGATTTTATCAAGGGGTATAGTAAACATTTTGAACCCAGAGGTACGACACAGAATTTGATAACTTATTCAATATAATGACCTAATGTTGTCATTAGTCTTGAGCGTTAGTGCTCGCTACTTGAGTTTGCATCAGGTACACGGGTATGCATCATGTATCGCGCGTGCTCGAGTGACATGCTCGAGTCCCTGCTCACATGTTTCATGGTTATTAGACACCCCAAAAAAAACATGCAGGGATCGCTCGTGCATGGCAGGCAATCCCCGTGAGTTTTTTTGGCCACGAAGCATATGGGGCGGAGTCTCGAGTATGTCACTTGAGCACCCGCGATACTCAATGCATACCCGAGCACCCGATGCAAACTCAAGTAGCGTGCACTTCCACTCAACACTAGTCGCCATACCGTCATCTTTTTTTGTTTTTTTTACTTTAAAAAGATTAAAATCCCTAGCCCAACCCTAACCCTAGCCCAACCCTAACCCTAACCCCAGCACAACCCTAACCCCAGCACAACCCTAACCCCAGCACAACCCTAACCCCAGCACAACCCTAACCCCAGCACAACCCTAACCCCACCATTTTCCAAGACCCATAGCTTCTCCATTTTTTGGGATCTGGGGCCGGGTGATGGCTTAAAAATGTCAGCTCGGCGTGCAAAAATTATTGATAAATTTTGGGGTAGATGAGATGTTTTGGTCGCCCGTTATTGCATTGTATTGCAATGTTGCGGCGGCCAAAAAAACATACTTCTGGCGTTTTCATTTTTTTTGCATTAAACAGTTTACCGATCGGATTTATTCTTTTTATATATTGATAGATTGGGCGATTCTGAACGCGGCGATAGCAAATTTGTGTATATTTGATTTTTTTATTGTTTTATTTTTAATGGGGTCAAAGGGAGGTGATTTGAACTATTTATTTATATTTTTAAAAACTATTTTTTTACTTTTTATATGCTTCAACAGTTTCCATGGGAGACTAGAAGCTGCAATGTTCTGATCGCCTATGTGTAGCAGAATTGCTCACTTGCTATGAGCATCCTGGTAATGACAACCAAAGGGGTCTTCTGCAGATCCTGAGTTGTCATGCCAACCCATCGACGACCCCCAGTCATGTGACAATGGGCGGGACTTATGACGTCCTTCTGCTTGTGGCCATGTTAAATGCCGCTGTCAGAGATTGACCGCGGCATTTAACATGTTAACAGCTGCATGTGGATTGCGATTCCACCTGTGACTGTTAGGGGCGCATGACAGATATACTGATCAGCTGTCATGTCCCCGGAAAGGTGCGGGCTCATGCTGGAGCCCGTGCCAAAGGGAGAGACACGACATGTGCAGATGTCGGAGAGGGGTTAAAATCACACAACACATAACCTGTGATACTGAAGCAGTAATCTATTACATTACATGCTATGTAATTTAATTTATGTAGGACTAACCTCAAAGAAATTTAAAGTCAGGAATCGTTAACATGTCCTTGACATAAAGAATGCAGCCAATAACAGAGATCTTACCCAGCTCAAACCCATTCCATGACGTTTTAATTTTCCTTATAACTGTGATGCAACACTATTAAAAGCATTTTAGAATTGACTGAATAATTTTGAGTCAAAGAGGTGGAGACATTAAAAAGAGCATCGCACAACTGGAGGCTCACTGGAATTTGCAAATAAACATGGTACATACAAATGGCTTAAATTATATCCTCAGCTTTGCCCCTTTTTTGTAACTCACACTTGAGTTTTCTTCATCTGGATTGTTTCATTTTTTTTACCTGATATTTTTTGTCTGTTTTTTTCTCTCCATTTTTTAGCTTTTAGAGTGTGAGGTTAACATATTTCATAACCTGCTGAAATGTTGCGATAACTCTTATCTTATCTTGGTCTGATCACGCTTATCATTAGTTTTTTTTTTTTCGATTACTTATTATCATATCTCACTTTCATTTACTTATGAGTAATTCTTCTCACTGTCACAATTTACTTCACATTTATTAACACTCAAAGAATGTATCTCGATGTGTGGTGAGCACCTTAATCCCCCAGGTGCTTCACAAAAATTTATAACGTTGAGCTGTGAAAATAAAAAAAAATATATCACGTTTTTTTCCACAAAAATGTTACTTTAGACCCAATTTTTTTTATTTTCACAAGGGTAACAGGAGAAAATGAACTCCAAAAATTGTTGTGCAATGTCTCCTGTGTACGCCGATACCCCATATGTGAGGGAAAACTATTTTCGAGGCACAGTGCAAAGCTCAGACTGGAAGAAGCGCCATATTATCAGATTTTGCTGGAAGGGTTTGAGAGTGCGATGTCACATTGGCAGAGTCACATCTAGGGGAAAAGTGAGCATGTTGACACCACATGTGCCTCACAGAAATTTATACCATTGGGCGGTGAAGAAATAATAATTACATTTTTACCACAAAAATTTTGTTTTAGCCCCAGATTTTACATTTTCACAAGGGGAAATGGGTAGAAATGGCACCAAAATTTGTCACACAATTTCTGCTGAACATTTAAATACCTCATGTGTCTGTACAGTACTGGTTACCACACTGCGAGACTCCTGGAGGGACAGAGCGCAATTTGCCTCCTGGAGCGCAGATTTTCCTAGATTAGTTTGCAGACTCCATATACAGAACAAGAACAACAGAATCCCTCCTCAACTGACCCCATTTTGGAAATTATACCCCTTTGGGAATTTATTCTTTGGGTCAGTACGATTACAGTGATGCCACATTTATATAGGGTTTTTTTTATGTTTTGGCTCTTTTACACAATAAAAACTATTATATAGAAAAAAAATAATTATTTTTGCATCGCTTTATTCTGAAAGCTATAACTTTTTTTACTTTTCCGCTGATGGAACTGTATGACGGCTTGTTTTTTGCGAGACAAGATGATGTTTTCAGCTATACCATTTTAATTTACATTCGTCTGTTTGATTCCACTTTTTATTCGGCAATTTGATGAAAAAGCATTTTTTTTTAAATTTATTTATGGTGTTCACTGAAGGGGTTAACTAGTGGAACAGTTTTATAAGTCGGGTCTTTCCAGACGCAGCGATATCAATTTATTATTTTTTTTATTATTATTTTGTGGGGGTTTTTTAAAATATTTTTTAACTTTTTTTTTTTTTTTTTTTTTTTACTTAGTCCCACTATAGGACTTTGACTTTCACAGCTCTCATCGCAGTTATAAAGCATGGCAATGAAGGAGCATTATTATGCTTTATAACTGTCAGTGCAGCACTGACACAAATTAGTTGGATCATGCACTACATGTGATCTAACTAACCTAGTAGCCCTGGTGAACAGGATGACATCATGAAGACATCGGGTCACCATGGCAACGATCATGGGGCAGAGGGAGCCCCCTTATAAATGCTGATATCGATCGCAGCATTTACATTTAGAGGGTTAAACTATCGGGAGCGATGCGTGGGCATTGCTCCTGGCAGTGAGTGCTGGGTGTCAGCTGTCATCCAGTGGCAATCGTGTGTGCACAGCTGCTGTGCGCGCAAAGTCGCCTGGACGTATCCATACGTCCAAAGTCGGGAAGTGCCTCTCAACCTGGACGCCTGAATAAGTCTAAGGTCATGCAGGGATTTAAAAGCTATATATTATATTGGGATTTTTGATCATGAAGTGTTGTTTAATCACTGGTTAATATTTTATTTATTTTGAACACGTTATTCTTTATCCATAAGATGTATATATGCATACACAATATTATTATGTTGGTCTAAAACTATGGCATTACCTATTCAAAATGTACTATTTGAAATATTTCTCCAATCCCCTCCACGACAGCACCACCTGGAGGTAGCCTCCCCATCCTAATTAGGGAAACAAGAGGTTAAATAGCCCCTCCCCGCTACCATCCCCAGTGTTTTCCTATCCCTATGGGATTAAGAGATTACCTAGGGTGGCTGCTGCCAGCGAGCAGGGCCCTATTAAATTTACCTGTGCCGGGCTGCAGGGAGTGATCGCCTTCTGCCTTCCTTCCCTAGCAGCTCCTGTTCCCTCTGGAGCGGGACCCCCTCACTCGCCCGCGCCTACGGGTAAAACTGAGTGGGGTTTGGGGGCTGGGGGCCTCCTGTAGCTCCCCAGCCAGAGTCTATTCTGTCCTCCATGGCAGCGTTCTGGCGTGCATGCAGGATGCGCTGGAAGTAAGGTATTCGGCCTGCGGGACATCACTTCCGGTTGCGTTCCACCATGGAACGCATGGGGCCGCGGCAGGAAATTCAAAACTGAAAACCGCGGTGTTGCCCAGGAATGGAGGATCTTTCACCGGATAGGTGGAAATTTGGTGCTGGATCTCGGTCTCCTCTATAAAAGACCCTGATGTGAAGACACCATTGAGGTAGGACAGAATATTCTGCTGCTATGGAGGGTGTTATTTCAAAGCCTGCGTCTGCAGAGCCCAGCGCTAACCCGGCCCCAGTAAGTACTTAGGGGCAAGGTTGTTCCCCACTCTCTTTTGAGCAGGATCCCAAAATGTTTTTCTTAATCTCCCCTTTTTAATTTTAGGGAGACAAGGATCCTGCACCGAGAGTGGGAGAAAATGCTACAATTCGCAAATGTGTCATTTGTAGGAAAAAGCTTGCTTCAGGACATAAGAAACCCCTATGCCAGAAATGCACTAACAGCATTGTGAAGGAGGAACAGCCTTATGGAAGAAGTCAGAGGAATGGTTCGGCAGGAAATACAATCCTCCCTAGCCTCCTTCTCGCAGTCACTCTCGCTAGCCAGAGCTCAGGGTCCATCTCCACCGAAAAGGAGAAAGTATACGGTTAGGGATACCTCTGATTCAGAAGAATTGGGATCCATTGAGGAACCTGAGGAAGGGGTCCTAAGTGAAGATCATGAGGAGGGTAAGAAATATTACTTTTCTGCCAAAAATATGGAAGAATTGTTGTCGCAGGTGAGAGACACTATGCAAGTGGAAGAGGAGAAGGAAACTTGTACAGTTCAGGACAAGATGTTTGGGGGTCTAAAATCCAAGAATAAGTTAGTGTTCCCGGTGCATGACAACATTCGGAGTCTAATAATGGATGAATGGGAGTCACCTGAAAAAAGGCTTAGTGTTACGGGAGAAATGAAGGATAGATTCCCTCTGGATGAAAATACGGCTAAACTATGGACGGAGATTCCGAAAGTGGATGTGCTAGTGGCAAGGGTAGCGAAGAAAACAACCCTTCCCTTTGAAGACTCATCCCAGCTGAAGGATCCTATGGATAGGAAGATAGACAGTCTGCTAAGGAAGTCATGGGAAACATAGGTGGCTTCCCTGAAGATGAATATCGCTTCGACTTGTGTAGCTCGTTCCAAGTTTCTCTGGCTACAACAACTAGAGGAACATCTCTGGAAAGGTACTCCCCGGGAGGACCTCCTGGCATCTCTTCCTTTGCTGCAAAAGGCCACTGGATTCCTAGCTGATGCCTCAGCGGAGTCTGTCAAGATTGCGGCAAGATCGGCGGCCTTATCTAATTCCACAAGAAGAGCTCTATGGTTTAAGATGTGGAGTGGGGACAAAGCATCAAAATCTAAGCCTTGTTCCATCCAGTCTAAAGGAGAGTATATGTTTGGAGCAGTCTTGGATGAGCTGTTGGAGAAAGCATTCGACAAGAAGTCTCTGCCAGAGCCGAAGATTCCAAGAAACTTCAGGAAGAGACCATTTCTACCCCCTCAGCAGCAACAGCAGCAAGCATTTCAGTATAGAGGCAAGGGTAAAACCAGTCGCTGGAGTTACCCAAAAGGGGGAAGAGGAAAGAATATCTTTCAAAGTTCTAGGCAAGACAGACAATGACACCAAGAAGGTAGGAGGCAGGATTGCAAGCTTCCTTCCACAATGGCAGCTAATATCTTCAGACAGGAAGATCCTTGACATGGTGGCGGTAGGAGCCGAAATAGAGTTTGCTACCTACCCTCCAAGAAGGGTAGAAGTAACTTCTTTACCGTCTGCAAGATTACACAAGTTCCTAATGACAGGTCTTCAGAATCTTCAAAACTTGGGAGCTATATCACCAGTGTCTCGCATGGAACAAGGAGAAGGTCATTATTCTCAAATGTTTCTGTTGAAAAAGGTTTCAGGTTCCTACAGGATAATTCTCAATCTAAAACATCTCAACCAATATGTGAAATACAGAAGGTTCAAGATAGAGTCGATAAGGCCCACGATTCCATTGATTGGGAAAAGATTTGTCATGGCAACAATAGACCTGCAAGAGGCATACTACCATGTGCCAATTCACCCGGCCTACAGGAAATTTCTCAGATTTGCTGTAAATCAGAACCAAAAGGTACTTCATTTTCAATTCAATGTACTCCCCTTCGGAATTTCATTGGCACCCCGTCTGTTTTCAAAGATCATGGCAGAGGTAGTAGCTTGTCTAAGAAGATGGAATATCAGCATCATCCCCTATTTAGATGATTTTTTTAGTGATGGCTCCCTAAGTTTCAAGTTTGGAAAGAGACCTTCAGATGACCCTCCAGATTCTGGCATCATTAGGATGGCTGATAAATTACAAGAAGTCAGATCTGATTCCCTCCACCAGGAAGACTTTCTTGGGAATTCTCCTGGATTCTCAGCAGCAAGCCTCTTTTCTGCCAAAAGAGAAACAAATTCAGTTAAGGTCGAAAGTTTATGCACTGAAGAACCGGAGCAGAGTTTCAATAAGATTTGCAATGTTCGTCCTCGGGACCATGACCTCATCTATTCAAGTGGTACCTTGGGCTCAAGCGCATTCAAGGGTCCTTCAAAACTACATCCTTTCCTGTTGGGACAGATCTCCAAGTTCCCTCACCAGCAAGATTCATCTGCCAGAGAAGGTGAAAGCATCTTTAAGGTGGTGGCTCTGTCCAGGAAATCTGGAGAAAGGTTCGGCATGGATTCAACTTCCCTTGTTATCGGTCAAGACAGACGCAAGCAAAAGGGGATGGGGAGCAGTAGTCTCCCACGTGGCCTTTCAAGGAGTCTGGTCACAAGAAATAGCAGAACATCCTCGAACCTAAGAGAGCTGAAAGCGGTGGAGGAAACCCTATGGGCGGCCAATTCTCTATTTCAGGGGTCACATGTCAGGGTCTACTCGGACAATATGACAACTGTAGCCCACTTAAGACATCAGGGAAGTACAAAAAACAGGACATTACAAATGATCTCAGAAAGGATCTTCCACTGGGCGGAGCATCATCTACTATCCTTGTCGGCTCTGCACCTGAGGGGCTCCGACAACTATCAGGCAGATCTGTTGAGCAGGAAAGACATTCATCCAGGGGAGTGGAGTCTGAACTCGAAGATATTTCAGATGATTGTACAAAAGTGGGGCTACCCAGATGTGGATCTGTTTGCGAACCAGGAAAATGCCAAAGTAAGAGCATTTTTCTCCTTGGACCCCAAGGATTCAGCAACAGGGATAGATGCATTTGCTCACCCTTGGGAAGTCGGACTCGCTTATGCTCCCCCCCCCATTCCATTAATGCCAAGGAGCTTACAAAAAATCAGATCGGAAAGAGTCAAGACGATTCTAATAGCTCCAATGTGGCCAAAAAGAGCATGGTTTGGAGCATTGAGCAGTCTAAAAATGGAGGATCCGTTGATGCTTCCTCAAATCCACGATCTGCTGCATCAGGGCCCGATCTACCATCTGGCCCTTCAAAATTTGTCTCTAGAGGCTTGGCTTCTGAGACCGCCCTCTTAAGAGCCAGAGGCTTCTCAGTAGAGGTGATCCATACACTGCAGAAAAGCAGAAAACAGGTCACGAATTCCATCTATGAAAAAATCTGGAAGGCATTGAAACCATGGTATGAACCTCATCCATTTAGATCCGTTTCGGCCTGACATGGCCAGAATCTTGGATTTCCTACAGAACGGTCTGTCTAAAGGATTGAGACAAAACACACTTAAGGTCCAAATCTCGGCTTTAAGCTTCTATTTTGATACTGATTTGGCCCAGAACAGATGGATTAAGAGGTTCATGACAGCTGCCTCTCGGATAAATCCAACAAGAGCTCAAATAGTTCCACCTTGGGATCTCAACATAGTTCTTAGAGGCCTAGCTATGCATCCCTTCGAGCCAATAACTGAGGCACATATAGACAAATTGTCTTGGAAAGCGGGATTGCTTATAGCTCTGACTACAGCCAGGAGAGTGGGTGAAATCCAAGCCCTGTCTATCAGAGAACCTTATTTTCGTATTTTGGAGGACAGGATCATTCTCCAGTTGGAACCTTCTTTTCTTCCCAAAGTATCGTCTGATTTTCATATGTCTCAGCCCATAATTCTTCCGTCCTTCTGTCAAAATCCATCAAATAGCAAGGAAGAATTCCACGCATTGGACGTAAGAAGGACTATAATCCACTACTTGAGTGAGACTGAAACTTGGAGGAAGGATCAGAACTTATTTGTTCAATATGGAGGCCCCAATAAAGGGAAGAAAATTGCAAAAAAATATGCTAGCAAATTGGATTAAGAAAGCAATTTGTGAAACATACATAGTTCAAGATTTGCCGCCTCCAGAATCCTTGAAAGCTCATTCTACTAGAGAGCTATGTTGGTCTCTTGGGCTGAAAAGGCTAGTGCATCCATCGAGCAGATTTGCAAGGCAGCTACATGGTCATCAGTCCATACCTTTGCTAAACATTAGAGATTAGATGTAATGTCAAATAGAGATTTAATTCCCGCCCTTTCCTTGTTGATGGAAAAATCCTTAGTGTTAATAAAATATTTAGAGAATTCATACTGTGTGGTCCTTTGAAAACACTGGGGATGGTAGCGGGGAGGGGCTATTTAACCTCTTGTTTTCCTGTCCCTAATTAGGATGGGAAGGCTACCTCCAGGTGGTGCTGTCGTGGAGGGTCTTAGAAACCGAATTACCGGTAAGTCTAATTCTATTTTTCCATTTTCACTTGAATACTTTATTAGCAATTATATATTATTGGACATATAGTGGCATGTAAAAGTTTGGGCACCCCTGGTAAAAATTACTGTTATTGTGAACAGTTAATCAAGTTGATGATTAAGTGATCTCTAAAAAGGCCTGAAGTTAAAGATGACACATTTCCTTGGTAGTTTACGGGAGAAAATATATATTTTCATGTTTTACGTTTTAAAAATTACAAAAAATGAAAATGGGCAGATGCAAAAGCTTGGGCACCCTGCATGGTTGGTACCTAATAACATCCCGTTTTGAAAGTATCACAGCTTGTAAACACTTTGTAGCCAACCAAGAGTTTTTCAATTCTTGTTTTGAGGGATTTTTATCTATTCTTCCTTTGAAAATTCTTCCAGTTCTGTGAGATTCCTGGGTCATCTTGCAAACACTGCTATTTTGAGGTCTAGCCGATTTTCAATGATGTTCAGATCAGGGGACTTTGAGGGCCATTGTAAAACCTTCTGCTTGCACCTTTTGAGGTAGTCTGTTGTGGATTTTCATGTGTGTTTAGGATCATTATCCATTTGTAAAAGGCATCCTATTTTCAACTTTAGCTTTTTTACAGATGGTGTTATGTTTGCATCAAGAATTTGTTGAAATTTCATTGAATCCATTCTCTCCTCTACCTGTGAAATTCTCCTAGTGCCACTGGCTGCAACACAACCCTAAAGCATGATTTATCCAACCCCATGCTTAATGGTTGGCGAGATGTTCTTGTCCTGAAATTCTGTGCCCTTTATTCTCCACACATATCACAGAACTTGTTTCCAAAATGCATCAGGATTGTTTAGATGTTTCTTTGCATACTTCTGAAGCTGAATTTCATGGTGAGGACGCAGGAGGTTTTCTTCTGATGACTCTTCCATGAAGACCATATTTGTGCAGGTGTCTCTGAACAGTAGAACAATGTACCACAACTCCAGAGTCTGCTAAAACTTTCTGAAGGTCTTTTGCAGTCTAACATGGGTTCTGATTTGCCTCTCTAACAATCCTACAAGCAGCTCTCACTGAAATTTTGCTTGGTCTTCCAGACCTTATCTTGACATCCACTGTTCCTGTTCCTATCTCCTTAAAGCCTTCTCCTGCTTTGTGGGCCTCCACCATTTTAATTTTTAGAGTGCTAGGCAGCTGCTTAGAAGAACCCATGGCTGCTGTTTTTTGGCACAAAGTTAGAGGAGGCTGGGTTTTTATAAGGCTGGGAAATTTGCATTACATGGCCTTTCCAAACGATGATGGTGAACAAGCCATAACCCGAGCAGGCTAACTAAGGTCTGAAACCTTGGCCAAAAGTTATCTGAGCACATAAATCTCCAAGGGTGGCCAAACTTTTGCATTGGCCCATTTTCCTTTTTGTAATTTTTAAAATGTTAAAATGACTTTTTCCCCCTAAAATAGAAAGGAAATGTGTCATCTTTAACTTTAGGCCTTTTAGAGATCATTTCATCTTCAACTTGCTTAACTGTTCACAATAACAGTAATTTTGACCAGAGGTGCCCAAACTTTTACATACCATTGCATATATTATTTATTATAGCGGCGTTTATTCCATGTGCTTTCATGTGAAAAGGGGTATACATAATAAAAACAAGTACAATAATCTTAGACAATAGAAGTCGCTGACTGGTACAGGAGGGGAGGGGGATATATAAGCCTTTATACCCATTCCTTCCACCAAATTCCATATTCATAGGTAGGTATAATAAATAGGTAACCTATTTAAATCTTAATTATAGACAATCACAATTTTTAATGGACACTAACATACCGTATGTGTTTAATAGTTCACTATGCTTATGGAATAGATATTTTAGATTCTCTGACCTTCACGTGTCTCATATATCCTTTTAGCATGAACTACTTGAAAGCCCTTGGATATGTTTTTCTATAATATTATCCTCTCTTAACAGGAATCGGCTATCCAATTGTTGACTAATATAAGTTGATTGTGAATTTTGACATGTTCGCACCTGATGGTACTATGCGCCAATATAAATCCCTTCTGTCTTCTTTGAAGACCACGTTCATTATTTGGTCACTATTTTACATCAGCATTTGTAAGCCAAAACCAGAATTGGGTGAAAAATGCAGAAGTGGTGACTTGTTTCTATTATACTTTCCCTCTGATTGCTCCACTCCTGGTCTTGGCTTACAAATACCGAGGTAAAATATGGACCAAATACTGAATGTTTGCATGTGGCCTAATAGGAAGTCAGACATTGAATTCCCAAACTTGATATGGACCCACCCCTTGCTATGACGCTGTGCAGCGAGGTTCAGTAGCATTCCGGTAAGCTACGGACTCACCTTGGGTGACTGTCACAGCTCCCCAGACAACGCGACCTCAGACTACGTGCGGGCCCCATCCTCCCACCTGGTCACATGCGAGCACGCTGTCGGACGCCGCGTCTGTAGGAGCCAGTGAAGGGCTTAACCAATGCAAGCGTTGCGCACAGCTGTCCCATTAATTACAATGGATCTTATTTGCCAACAGTCCCTTAAATATATTCCTGGCTCATATCTCCTTGTACACCTTCTGAGGAAGTCATGTGAAATGCACATAAGGGGTTTCCAGGTGAAATCTAACCTGTGTTATTTTTCGCCAAAGCACTCTGTTATGTTTTACTAGATTGAGAACTGAAATCCATGTACTTAGAATGCATATAAGATTGGCTGGCATTAGTACATTAGTAGTGATGAGCGAGCATCTCAGTACTCGAGATGCTCGGAGCTCGCCGAGTACTTGTGCGACGCTCGGACGGGAGCTCGGGGTCTCCGTCCTGCATGTCTGGCGCTATTTAGAGCACCAATCATGCAGGGATTGTCTGCAACTCACTGTAATGCCACAGCCATGGTAGTTGTGGCATTACAGCGATTGCCCAAATCGATGGGAACAGTGCTCACAGTGAAACATGAAAAGCCGGCAATTCAGCAGCGGCATACACCGGTACCCGACAATTTAGAACAGAAAAAATAGAGCATCACACATAGATTAGATAGAAACATGTCAGTCACATATATAATAAGTACAGTGATAGTGTTGGTTACTGTACTTGTCATTTAGTGTTAAAATAAAGGATTTATTAAAAAAAAATTTGGCTTGGGGTTCCCCGTAATTTTAGTCTCTAGCGGAGGTAAAGCAGACGGCTGGAGCAGATGTTTGAAGCCAGGGAAGGGGGTAATACCCACGGAGCTTCCCAGGCTACTAATATCAGCCCCCAGCTGAATACCTAGCCATTACTAGCTATTAAAATGGGGGACCCCCCCCAAAGAATGACGTGGGGTCCCCCCTATTTTAATAGCTAGCAAAGGCTAGGCAGACCGCTGGGGGCTGATATTAATAGCCCAGGCAGGGTGCCATAAATATTGGCCCCCGCCCAGGCTAGAAACACCAGCCGTCAGCCGCCCCAGAAATGGCGCATCCACAGGATGCGCCAATTCTGGCACTTAGCCTCGCTCTTCCCACTGCCCTGTAGTGGTGGCAGTGGGGTAATAGGGTTGGGGTTGATGTCAGCTTATAATGCCAGCGGACATCAAGCCCAGGTTAGTAATGGAGAGGTGTCTATAAGACACCCCCATTACTAACCCCATAGTCAAAGTTAATAAAAAAAACACACAAACACCCAGAATAAAGTCATTTAATTGAAATAAACACACAATTCTTTAATGTTCTAAATTAAACTCTACTTACTGTCACGCCCATTCCAGCTGAAGCCAACGATCTCCTGCAATAAAAATAAAATCATAAACCAACCTCATCCTTACCTTTTCATGGTTCCCAGGACAGCTTCAGCTCTGCTACATCGAGATGACAGGCTGGACCGCAGTATAACGCTGCCATCCAGCTTGCCATGCCGCAGACACTGAGAAGCTTCTCAGTGAAGCTCCTCAGTGTCTCGCTGTGACGGTATCCAGATGAGCCGAGTTCATGTCCAATGAACTCAGCTTACCTCATGCACGTCACTGACAGCGTGGGAGAATTCTCCTGCGCATGCGGTGAGCGTGAGAGACTCGGCTCATCTGGATGCCGTCACAGCCTGACACTGAGGAGCGCAAGCATGCCTGCGCTTCTCAGTGTCTGCGGCATGGCAAGCTGGATGGCAGCGTTCTGCTGCGGTCCAGCCTGTCATCTCGATGTAGCAGAGCTGAAGCTGTCCTGGGAACCAAGGAAAGGTAAGGATGAGGTTGCTTTATTATTTTACTTTTATTGCAGAAGACATTGGCTTCAGCTGGAATGGGCGTGACGGTAAGTAGAGTTTAATTTAGAATATTAAAGGAATGTGTATTTCTTTCAATTAAAGGACTTTATTCTGGGTGTTGTGTTTTTTTTTAAATATTTTACTAGAAATTCATGGCGGTCATGTCTAATATTGGCGTGACCCCATGAATTTCGGGCTTAGGGCCAGCTGATAATACCAAGCTGGCCCTAACCCCTTTATTACCCAGTGAGCCAGTGCACCAGGGCCCTGGATGAGTTGGGTACAGCGCCAGAAGATGGCGCTTCTATGAACGCGCCATTCTCTGGGGTGGCTGCGGACTGCAATTTGCAGCGGGGAGGGGGGGCAGAAAACTTGGGCCTCCCTGCGCTGCGGATTCCAGCCCCCAGCTGCCTAGTTGAACCTGGCTGGACACAAAAATAGGACGAAGCCCCAAGTATTTTTTTTTTTTTCATCATTTCATGAAATAATAAAAAAAAAAAGGGGCTTCCCTATATTGTTGTGTCCGGGCCAGGTACAAATAGGCAGCTGGTGGTTGGGGGCAGCCCGTTCCTGCCTGCTGTACCTGGCTGGCATACAAAAATATGACGAAGTCCACGTCAACATTTTTGGGAAAAATTAAAAAATAATATAAAAAAAATAATAATTTAGAGACTGCATCTTTATTAACCCCTCAAGTGGAGGGGTTAATAAAGATGCAGTCCCGAAATGTAGTTTTTTTTTTACATTTTTAATGAATTTTTCACCAAAAATTTGACGTGGCCTTCGCCATATTTTTGTGTCCAGCCAGGTACAGCAGTCAGGAACGGGCTGCCCCCCAACCCCCAGATGCCTATTTGTACCTGGCTGGAAACGAAATTACAGGGAAGCCTTTTTTTTAATTATTTCATGAATTTCATGAAATTAAAAAAAAAAAAAAAATTGACGTGGGGCCTTCGCCCTATTTTTGTGTCCAGCCAGGTACAACTAGGCAGCTGGGGGCTGGAATCCACAGCGCAGGGAGGCCCAAGCTTTCTGCCCCCCCGCTGCGAATTGCAGTCCGCAGCCACCCCAGAAAATGGGCGCGTTCATAGAAGCGCCATCTTCTGCCGCTGTACCCAACTCATCCAGGGCCCTGGTGCGGTGGCTCACAGGGTAATAAAGGGGTTAGGGCCAGCTTGGTATTATCAGCTGGCCCTAAGCCCGAAAATTCATGGGGTCACACCAATATTAGACATGACCGCCATGAATTTCTAGTAAAATATTTAAAAAAAACACAACACCCAGAATAAAGTCCTTTAATTGAAAGAAATACACATTCCTTTAATATTCTAAATTAAACTCTACTTACCGTCACGCCCATTCCAGCTGAAGCCAATGTCTTCTGCAATAAAAGTAAAATAATAAAGCAACCTCATCCTTACCTTTCCTTGGTTCCCAGGACAGCTTCAGCTCTGCTACATCGAGATGACAGGCTGGATCGTAGCAGAAAGCTGCCATCCAGCAGACTGAGAAGCTCCTCAGTGTCTTGCTGTGACGGCATCCAGATGAGCAGAGTTCATGTCCAATGAACTCCGCTCACCTCATGCATGTCACTCACAGTGTGGGAGAATTCTCCTGCGCATGCGGTGAGCGCAGGATAATTCTCCCACGCTGGGATGGCATTGAGATGACAGGCTGGATCGCAGCTGAGCGCTGCCATCCAGCTTGTCATCCTTCTGAGACACTGCAGAGCGCAAGCATGCCTGCGCTCTGCAGTGTCTATGAAGGATGGCATGCTGGATGGCAGCGCTCAGCTGCCATCCAGCCTGTCATCTCAATGCCATCCCAGAGTGGGAGAATTATCCTGCGCTCACCGCATGCGCAGGAGAATTCTCCCACACTGTCAGTGACGTGCATCAGGTGAGCTGAGTTCATTGGACATGAACTCGGCTCATCTGGATGCCGTCACAGCGAGACACTGAAGAGCTTAACTGAGAAGCTTCTCAGTGTCTGCGGCATGGAAAGCTGGATGGCAGCGTTCTGCTGCGGTTCAGCCTGTCATCTCGTTGTAGCAGAGCTGAAGCTGTCCTGGGAACCATGAAAAGGTAAGGATGAGGTTGGTTTATGATTTTATTTTTATTGCAGGAGATCGTTGGCTTCAGCTGGAATGGGCGTGACGGTAAGTAGAGTTTAATTTAGAACATTAAAGAATTGTGTGTTTATTTCAATTAAAGGACTTTATTCTGGGTGTTTGTGGGTTTTTTTTAACTTTGACTATGGGGTTAGTAATGGGGGGTGTCTTATAGATGCCTCTCCATTACTAACCTGGTCTTGATGTCAGCTGGCATTATAAGCTGACATCAACCCCAGCCCTATTACCCCACTGCCACCACTACAGGGTAGTGGGAAGAGCGAGGCTAAGTGCCAGAATTGGCGCATCCAATGGATGCGCCATTTCTGGGGCGGCTGACGGCTGGTGTTTCTAGCCTGGGAGGGGGCCAATATTCATGGCACCCTTCCTGGGCTATTAATATCAGCCCCCAGCTGTCGGCCTAGCCTTTGCTAGCTATTAAAATAGGGGGGACCCCACGTCATTTTTTTGGGGGGTCCCCCATTTTAATAGCTAGTAAAGGCTAGGTATTCAGCTGGGGGCTGATATTAGTAGCCTGGGAAGCTCCGTGGGTATTATCCCCTTCCCAGGCTTCAAACATCTGCCCCAGCCATCTGCTTAACCTCCGCTAGAGACTAAAATTACGGGGAACCCCACGCCAATTTTTTTTTTTTTATAAATCCTTTATTTTAACACTAAATGACAAGTACAGTAACCAACACTGTCACTGTACTTCTTATATATGTGACTGACATGTTTCTATCTATGTAATCTATGTGTGATGCTCTATTCTTTCTGTTCTAAATTGTCGGGTATCTGTGAATGCCGCTGATGAATTGCCGGCCAGCTTTTTTTAAAGAGACGGGTGCATGAAAATCGGAGGGCACTAGTGTGCTCCAAGTGCCCTGC
This sequence comes from Phyllobates terribilis, assembly GCF_046119375.1. Classification (NCBI taxonomy): domain Eukaryota; kingdom Metazoa; phylum Chordata; class Amphibia; order Anura; family Dendrobatidae; genus Phyllobates; species Phyllobates terribilis. The sequence continues at coordinate 533,097,474 of NW_027362762.1, read as the reverse complement.
TATGTTTTTCATGCACCCTCCTATATACCCTGCCTGCCTATATATTCTACCACGTTAAATTATTAAGACAACGGGAGTCTTACTGGATCTATACACTTCAGACGTTATCCCCAAAAGGTCTAAACAGAGAGATCGATTGGATCCATTGAATTCTTATATATTGCCACCTAATTGATATAGTCTGCTATACACCTCCAATAACTGACTGTCTTTTCTCCTTACAGACCCACTGAACCCACTTGTACATGTAGGTGAGTTAACTCCTCTAGGACTAACCTTAGTGCCTAAAACTAACAATGTCTAGTAGTGCCCCCCTGTTCCCATTCACAGCGCAATACTGTGCATTACACCTTAACATATAAGTCCTCTTCCCGTACTCGTAACAGCGCTATATTATGCATTACTCCTGAATATGTATGCCCCGCTGTGCTCTGCGCATGCTGTAGTCAGCCAGCCACTGTTGTGTACTGAGTACCTTAGCAACCTTCAGCGTCTATACACCATTATATCCAGAGCGTAACGTCACTTCCGGGGCCACGCCCCCTCCCGTGACGCACTTCCGGTTTAGCGCTCAGCCCAAACATATTTAAACAGGGACTCCCAGTGTTCAATAAGCAGCACAGGGAGACAGACACGCTGTCCTCCTCCCCTATATGAACGGCCATACCTGGGACCACAGCACCAAAAGGAGACACAGGAGCACTGTACCACACCATAAGCGAAGGTATTTACCTTATAGGGGTTTGTCTTACTTCCCTTTGCATAGCACTGATTAACTGGGACTTCCTCTGTTTTCAGTCCCCTATAGGCTGATAAGCACAAGGCATACGAAAGAGGTACTGGTCTTCAAAATTCCCCCTCCTACATGGGACCCTGACATGTTTCTAATATACATCCCTTGCCATTACAGTGTTACTCAGGATTTCCCATAATAATTCCTTCTGGCACATTTCTGCATCTCAACCTATACAAGGTAACCTTACTGTGAACTCCATGATACTTAGCGATTGTAACCCTATGTATATATGTATATCTGTTATGTTATTTTACTTCTTGCTCCCTATCCACCTCCCTTCCCCTTCCCCCGCCCCCCCCTCCCTTTTTTGGCCTTTTTCTCGTCCGTCAATATTACTTTATATGGATTTGTATACCACTATTGCTTCCCTCACATGTATGTATCCTAAACATCTTACCTCTCTTTTACAGTAGCGCGACTTAATGAATAAGGCCTGGATTAGGCCAAAACGTCTACTACTACTGTCGCCACTACATGGTTTGATGTTATGCCTATACTAATAAATGAACACTGCAACTAATCTTATGAGTGTGCGATGATATAATTTCCTTATATATTCTGCCTGCCTGACGTTTAATTGAGCACTGTTCCCATTGATTTGGGCAATTTTTGACCTTCTGCAGACCGCCGGGGGAACGGGGGGGGGGGATTCCGCCAGAAAAATTCTCGAGTTTCTCATAGACTTACATTGGGCTCGTTGCTCGGGTCGAGCACCCGAGTATTCCAATGTGCTCGACCCAAGCTTCGAGCACCCGAGCATTTTAGTGCTCGCTCATTACTATTCATTAGTGTAGATGCACTATGCTGACATTCCCACTAGGGGGAGCAACACTTTTGAAGTTTATTAATTAATAAGTGCAGTATATGCAGTAGTTTGGACTTGGATAATATCATCAGTATAATTTAAGAACTTTTAGACTTGCTAGATATCCAGTACTTTACTATCGGGTTAAGATATTAATTTTCATGATCCATACAAAGCATCTAGTAATAACTTAATAGGATCCATTGGGATTCTTTAATGAATTCTGTGTTTAAAGAGGACCTATCACCTCCAGACATATTATGGTATATCACAGTAAGGAGATTGTAGATATAAATAAACAAGAAATAAATTACCTTTGGAAGAATTACTTGTGTTATGAAATAAGAGAATGACAGTTATGGGAGCGACCATCTTGGGATTGGCAGCTCAGCGTGCTGTGTTCTGAGACACGCCCCCAGAGGCTGGTAGCTAGGCAGCGCCTCTGGTCAGCAGTGTAGTGACCCTAAGAGCTCTTTTATCAAATGGTCATAATAGGAAGGGTGGACAATCTATGTAAAGGGGTCTCCTGTATATATACTGTGTGTAGAGCCAGAGAGAAGGCTACAGAGTAACCACAGCACGTATCACCCATATACACTTATAAAAATCCACATTTACATCTCCTGCCTAAAAATGGAGCAAGTTGAATAATAGAGTTGAAGCAGCGCAGCACTGGAAATAAGCGAAGAAGGCCGACTATCCATCCAGATCAGATGGGGGAATTAAGTCTGTATCACTTACTTTCATTGAATTGCTGTTTCCATTCTATTTTTTCCTAATTTGAAGGTTTTTGGCTGTTTGCTGATATTTTTCCATATATCTCTATAGATTTACATATAGCACAACTTTATGTAACTGCACATTATGGTTGAGCCCCTCTGTCTATATAACACACGTATGCTTATATATGTAGCACTCTCGCTTGCTATATAGAAGTGTATGTGTGTATATGTCAGAGAGAGAAATACAAATATACCTGTGTACTATATATTATACAGGTATGTTCGTATATCTATCTCTTTCTATAGAGAAGAGAGCTATAGGTACACAACTATATCTGTGTAATATTGTTACATATGTTCCATATTTCAGATTTCTACACATGAGGATGCTTGACAGAAAGACAAACACAAAGAGAAGGGGTAGGACAACTTGAAGATTGCTTCCCTGGCCGTCTTGATTTTCATAAATGAGCTGGTAATGTTGCTTCCTGTGCTGACTTACAGCCGTAATTCTTAGTCTAGGCGAGGTGGGAAGTTGATGGCTTATTTTCCTTCTGCAGAGCCTGTAAACTTCCAAAGTATCATCTCGTAGCAACTTACAAAAGAACTCGCACACAGGAGATGCCTGCATGTATGACTTGCCACCACCATGATCAGACATTTCAGATGCTGCCGAGACTGTATCACACATGATGGGATTAGATACCTGTGGACATATACAAAATGGCGGCACCTGCAAACAGTGCTTATTTGCCGGTCACACGACCAGCTGCATATAGTTATGTCACTTGTATACACACCCACAGTGTGTGAGGAATTCGATTGGCTAATTAAATTCTCCGGTGACTAGGTCAGATGACTGCATCGGCAGGAGACATGGTGAGGTCAGATGACTGCACTGTCAGAGAAGACAGCACTCTTTGCGCAAGCATTTTACATATTTTGCCAGCTATTTATCAGCACATTATCTCTCTGTTTGTGCAGGTCTGATCTACAACGGGTGAAATAAGTATTGAACACATCACCAATTTTCTAAATAAATATATTTCTAAAAGGTGCTATTGACATGGAATTTTCACCAGATGTCAATAACAACCCATCCAATCCACACAGGCAAAGAAATCAAACCATAGATTTCCATAAATTGCATTGTGTGTAGCAATAAGAAATGATACAAGGAAAAAGTATTGAACACATGAAAAAAAGAGGGGTCCGAAATGCCATGGAAAGTCATGACACCAGTTGAAATCTATCAATAATTAGAACGCCATCATGCCAATTACTGAAAAATAATATCAGCTGGTTCAACTGATGGCTTAAAAAAAAGGTGTCTCATAACCAAGGTGCCACACAAACACTTCATGATGGGTAAAACCAGTTGTCTCAAGACCTTCACAACCATATTATTGCAAAACATTCTGATGGCATTGGTTACACAAGAATTTCTAAACTTCTGAAGGTTCCAGTGAGCACTGTTGGGGCCATAATCCGGAAGTGGAAAGAACATAATTTCACCATAAACTGACCACAACCAGGTACTCCCAGCAAGATTCCAGACAGAGCAGTGAAAAGAAGCAGAAGACTTGTCGAAGAGACAAGGACTACCTCTGGAGAGCTACAGAAAGATCTGGAATTAGCAGGTAAAATTGTTTCAGAGAAAATAAGTAATGCATTCAACCTTCATGGCCTGTATGCACACTCACCACGCAAGACTCCATGTGAGTCAGCAGATGGAGTGGCACCCAGCAAAGATAGAGGTTACTTATCTAATAGTACTGTGAGCGACAACTTATTTTTCCTTTTGCAGAATTTTTAGACAAGCCTCTGCAATACTGGGAAAATATAGTCTGGTCGGAGGAGACGAAAATTGAACTCTTTGGATGCCATAATACACAATATGTTTGGAGGCCAAAAGGCTCTCCAGAAACACCATACCAACAGTGAAGTTTGGAGGTGGCAACATCATGGTGTGGGGATGTTTTTCCGCATACGGCACTGGCAAACTTCATATGATTGAAGTTAGTATGAATGGACAAATGCACCAAGACATTCTTGAAAAAAATCTGCCACCATCTACCAGGATGATGAAGATTAAATGAGGGTGGACATTTTAGCAAGAAATGATCCCAAACACACAGCCAAGGAAACGCTCAATTGGTTTCAGAGAAAGAAAATAAAGCTACTAGAATGGCCCAGCCAATCGCCTGACCTGAATCCAATAGAAAATGTATGGGAGGAACGAACTAAAGTTTAGAGTTCATAAAAGGAGCCCATGGAACTTTCAGAATTTGAACAGTGTTTGTGTGGAAGAACGAGCCAAAATTGCACCTGAGCAATGCACGTGACAGTTTCTCAATACAGGAGGCATCTTGAAGCTGTCATCACCAACAAAGGCTTTTGTACAAAGTATTAATTAAATTTCACGCAGCGTGTTCAATACTTTTCCCTGTGTCATTTCTCATTATTACACATAACTTAATTTATTGACATCTATGGTTTGATTTCTTTGCCTTTGTGGATTTCCTGTCAATAGCATCTTTAGAAATATATTTACTTAGAAAATTGGTGATGTGTTCAATACTTGTTTCACCCGCTGTATGTATGCCTCATTAGGTCCATTTTTTGATTGGTTACCTGTGTCTTAGAGACCAGGTTGTTTCCACCACCAACCACCCCTAATGAAGCAGTTGTGAAACACTTGTCGGGTGCGTGAGCCCATTTCATCTAGGCTGACAGGAAGTTTACTACTACATCCTTACATTGATTGACTATTTACTTCAATACAATTTCCCCCTGACATCACACTGTCATTATGCATTGATTACATTTTATCCTCTCTACTTGGATTACTTCTTCCAGTGGTTTGTTTCCCTTTGGTTCACCCAGCAACGTGTGTCAATGATGTCCTCTGTGTTGGGGTAGTTACAACTATGACATTTTTTGTCTTTTAATCATTTTTTTTGCAATAAATTATTTATTACTTTGATTTATTTTTTCCTGTCCTGCACTTTATCATTATTGGCCTTCTATTTTATTTTTTGTTGACTCACATTGGCATTTAAAAGTTTGGGCACCCCTGTTCAAAATTACTGTTATTTTGAACAGTTAAGCAAGTTGAAGATGAAATGATCTCTAAAAGGCCTAAAGTTAAAGATGACACATTTCCTTTGTATTTTAGGGGGAAAAAGTCATTTTTTCCATTTTAAAAATTACAAAAAGGAAAATGGGCCGATCCAAAGGTTTGGGCACGCTTGGAGATTTGTGTGCTCAGATACCTTTGACCAAGGTTTCAGCCCTTAATTAGCCTGTTAGGGTTATGGCTTGTTCATGATCATTGTTGTGGTACATTGTTCTACTGGAGTTGTGGTATATTGTTCTACTGTTCAGAGAAACCTGCACAAATATGGCCTTCATGGAAGAGTCATCAGAAGAACACCTCTCCTGCGTCCTCTGACACGCAGATCAAAAATTGGACATTTCTTCACAATCGGACATGTGAAAGGCTCCATAAATTAGGTACGAGTGCCATCCGTGAAAATTACAGATAGCACTTATATGCAAAGATCGGACGTCTGAATGAGCCCTTATGATAAGAAGTTCAACCAGACTATTTGCAGATATGTTTTGGGACTCCCATAGGTGCAAAGCAGGAGATCTGATTTTGGATAGGCGAGAGGCCTCTGAATGGGCATCAAAGAAGGCAAGTTTCTCCTTGTGAAGAGTGCCAAGCCAATGTAAGGAGATTTATAGGCCATGGAATGCTTCTCTTGGAAATAAAATATGCAAATAACCTCTTCAGCGAAGAAGCGGACTTGAGTTCTAGCGCCATCTAATGGATGTAGGAATCCTTAAAGTCAATGTTAAACTTTTTAAGGAGCCTTTATCTGGTAATAAGTGGAAAGCTTCTACATATGCAGGTGAATCAGAGAGGTTTTTTTTTTCTCTCGTAACACACTGTACTTTGGTGGTGGTAAATTTAGGTTGATCTGATTTGTGCTTATTACAAATTTATGAAGTTTGCCAAATTTAGAAAAAAGTAAATTTTCAAAATTGTTTTTTTTTTGTATTCCTTGAAACAGTTAGTAAATAACATCAACAATATGGCTACTTGCCGTTAACATCATTCTTAAAACATTTTTTTTATTTAGTAGAATATTAGAATGATTAAAGTGAACCTGATACGCGTTACCCAATCCAGGCCGTATGTATCAGGCCCTGGCTGTGTGATTTACTCTGAAACACTGCAGTGTAGCATGCAGGCAGAGACCTGTCAATCCAGGACAGCAGGCAGGGAGAATCCACTAGGGACCTGCCCGGTCTGACTAGGCTATACAGCGGTATTGTTCCCGGTGGTTAGTAAACATATGTTTTCTATGAAAAGCGGCAGAGTTTGAGTAAAACATACATGGCCAATGCCTGATAAATGATGCTCACAGATTGGGCAGCATGTATCAGGTGTTAGGTTCTCTTTAAAAGTTTAGTGTCAATTTTTCAATGAAATAAAAAATTTGTTGTTTTAAGGACTACGTCACTTGAAGTAACGTTGAAGGGCCTGTGTGTCAGAAAACCCCCAAACAAGACCCCATTTATATATTCAAAGCCGCATTCAGTACATCTGGTGCTTCACAATAATTATCGCAAACGAAAAAGAAAAAATTACATTTTTTATTTTTTTTAATAAAATGTTGCTTTAGCCCCAAATGTTTCATTTTTCACAAGTGTAACAGAAGACTCACCCCATCATTTGTTGTGCAATTCCTCCAGAGTATGCAGACACCACATATGGAATTAAATTTTTGGCCCTGGCTGTTGCTATGAGAGCTCGCTTGAAAGCAGGGCTCCTGCAATGATCGCGTCAGGCACAGCTTCTGTGCCTGCACACTCCCATAGATGTACTGGTACGTCCATTTGCATATAGGAAGTACTGGGAAGGGGTTAACAACGCTTGAAAGACTTCCTATTCATTTATATAGTAAATACTATGCTGTTCATATGTCAGACTTTTGTTCCTCATTAGGTTTTGAAAAACGAATGCTGGGGAAAAAAAAGTGCACAGCACTTCTTTTAAGTGGCTCCTAATGGAATCCAACTAGGCACTGTCCAATGAAAAGGCTACAAAAAATTCTTCAGGAAAAAAACTCTTCCAAAACAGCTTCAGGAAATTGAAAACTCCCTAAAGGAGGAACATTTCCTTAAGCAGTTTCCAGTAGAAAACCATTTTTAGGCAGATTTAGCACACTCACGTCCTGACGTCCTGCTCCTTAGGGATGTAGACGAGCTCCATTGTCTTCTATGTGCTTTATGTATATCAGCCCAAGTGTCTCCTAGGTGATGTATGAACACTAGCCTCACTGTCTTCATGACACCAGCCTCACGCGTTTCCTATGTGATGTATAAATAACAGCCCCAGTGTCTTCTATGTAACGTATACACCAGCCCCAGTGTATCCTATGTGATGTACAGTTAGGTCCATATATATTTGGACAGAGACAACATTTTTCTAATTTTGGTTCTAGACATTACCACAATGAATTTTAAACAAAACAATTCAGATGCAGTTGAAGTTCAGACTTTCAGGGCATCCACATTAAAATTGGATGAAGGGTTTAGGAGTTTTAGCTCCTTAACATGTGCCACCCTGTTTTTAAAGGGACCAAAAGTAATTGGACAGATTAAATCATTGTAAATAAAATGTTTATTTCAAGTACTTGGTTGAAAACCCTTTGTTGGCAATGACTGCCTGAAGTCTTGAACCCATGGATATCACCAGACGCTGTGTTTCCTCCTTTTTGATGCTCTGCCAGGCCTTCACTGCAGTGGTTTTCAGTTGCTGTTTGTTTGTGGGCCTTTCTGTCTGAAGTTTAGTCTTTAACAAGTGAAATGCATGCTCAATTAGGTTGAGATGAGGTGACTGACTTGGCCATTCAAGAATATTCCACTTCTTTGCTTTAATAAACTCCTGGGTTGCTTTGGCTTTATGTTTTGGGTCATTGTCCATCTGTAGTATGAAACGACGACCAATCAGTTTGGCTGCATTTGGCTGGATCTGAGCACACAGTATGGCTCTGAATACATCAGAATTCATTCGGCTGCTTCTGTCCTGTGTCAGATCATCAATAAACACTAGTGACCCAGTGCCACTGGCAGCCATGCATGCCCAAGCCATCACACTGCCTCCGCCGTGTTTTACAGATGATGTGGTATGCTTTGGATCATGAGCTGTACCACGCCTTCGCCATACTTTTCTCTTTCCATACTTTTCTCTTTCCATCATTCTGGTAGAGGTTGATCTTGGTTTCATCTGTCCAAAGAATGTTCTTCCAGAACTGTGCTGGCTTTTTTAGATGTTTTTTTAGCAAAGTCCAGTCTAGCCTTTTTATTCTTGATGCTTATGAGTGGCTTGCACCGTGCAGTGAACCCTCTGTATTTACTTTCATTCAGTCTTCTCTTTATGGTAGATTTGGATATTGATACGCCTACCTCCTGGAGAGTGTTGTTCACTTGGTTGGCTGTTATGAAGGGGTTTCTCTTCAACATGGAGATTATTCTGCGATCATCCACCACTGTTGTCTTCCGTGGGCGCCCAGGTCTTTTTGCATTGATGAGTTCACCAGTGCTTTCTTTCTCAGGATGTACCAAACTGTAGATTTTGCCACTCCTAATATTGTAGCAATTTCTCGGATGGGTTTTTTCTGTTTTTCCAGCTTAAGGATGGCTTGTTTCACCTGCATGGAGAGCTCCTTTGACTGCATGTTTACTTCACAGCAAAACCTTCCAAATGCAAGCACCACACCTCAAATCAACTCCAGGCCTTTTATCTGCTTAATTGAGAATGACATAACAAAGGGATTGCCCACACCTGTCCATGAAATAGCCTTGGAGTCAATTGTCCAATTACTTTTGGTCCCTTTAAAAACAGGGTGGCACATGTTAAGGAGCTGAAACTCCTAAACCCTTCATCCAATTTTAATGTGGATACCCTCAAATGAAAGCTGAAAGTCTGAACTTCAACTGCATCTGAATTGTTTTGTTTAAAATTCATTGTGGTAATGTCTAGAACCAAAATTAGAAAAATGCTGTCTCTGTCCAAATACATATGGACCTAACTGTATGTACAGCAGTCTCAATGTTTCCTATTTGATGCATACAGCAGTATCAGTGTATCCTATGTGATGTATATTCAGTAGTCTCGGAATCTACTTTGTGATGCATATAGCATCCTCAGTGTATCTTATGTGATGTATAATGCAGACTTCCCACTGCTTGTCTTCTATAAAATGTTACATTAGCAGTGATGAATTTCCCAGTGTTGAGGAGACCTGCAGTGTAATATACATTATATTCAGAACCACTTACTGCTGGGAATTGTTTACAAAACTAACCATTGCAAAAAGTCGACTGTGTTCTCTAGACTGATGCAAATCTGGAAAAGCAGTAGACAGTCGCAACATCATCAAATACCACCTAATATCACAGCCGCACCAAAGAGAAGCAGCTCCAGCCATCATATTAGCGGTGAGTTAATTAAATGTTTGACCAAATATAGCAGGACAATTTTTAAGTTGATAATTCTGTATGGCCCATAAATGTTATAAATATCCAAATGACCCTTGGCAGAAAAAACTTTAAAGACTTTTAGTATTAGACATTATAGTACCTTTCTCACCTTCTGTCCTGAAGAATAACCAACAAGCCATCTGTTCAGAATTTGCCTTTGTGGAAAAAGGTGAGAAAATTCCTAATACGCTTACGTTGGTTGACTTATCTAGGCATGATTAAAGAAATTATCAGAATATGATCAGTTTAGAATACCTGAACAAGGAAATGTGAAGCCATGCTCAACAACATATACTCCAATTTAATGTGTGCAGAGTGATTGTAGAAAACCCTGTCTCTTCTTTTCCAGTGCTCTTAAAAAGTTTTGTGTCCTCAGTTCCCTTTCTGTCCGACACTGAAACATTAGACTCTGAAAAACCTGTGTCTTCTCCTCTTCGTCACTGAACTCTACACGATGTATATTCATCTGTACCCAGGTCTCATCCGTATCATTTTGCAGCCTGGAACGCTCCCAACTGTACAACTCTCTGGACTTCTGTGGGCAGAAAATAATCTTCAGTAATTACACAGAAGAATTTAAAGAGCTTTCTACAACCCCTGGCAAAAATTATGGAATCACTGGGCTCGGAGGATGTTCATTCAGTTGTTTAATGTTGTTGGAAAAAAGCAGATCACAGACATGGCACAAAACTAAAGTAATTTCAAATGGCAACTGTAGGGCTTTAAGAAACACTAAAAGAAAAAAAGATTAAAAATGTGGTACTCAGTAAGGGTAATTTTTTTCAGACCAAGCAAAGGGAGAAAATTATGGAATCATGAAAAACAAATGCACAAAAAAACACTCCAATACATTGCTAGTATTTTGTTGCACCACCTCTGGCTTTAATAACAGCTTGCAGTCTCTGAGGCATGGACTTAATGAGTGACAAACAGTACTCTTCATCAATCTGGCTCCAACTTTCTCTGATTGCTGTTGCCAGATCAGCTTTGCAGGTTGAAGCCTTGTCATGGACCATTTTCTTCAACTTCCACCAAAGATTTTCAATTGGATTGAGATATGGACTATCTGCAGGCCATGACATTGACCTTATGTGTCTTCTTTCAAGGAATGTTTTCACAGTTTTTCCTCTATGGCAGGATGTATTATCATCTTGAAAAATGATGTCATCATCCCCAAACATCCTTTCAATTGATGGGATAAGAAAACTGTCCAAAATATCAATGTAAACTTGGGCATTTATTTAAGATGTAATGACAGCCATCTCCCCAGTGCCTTTACCTGACATACAGTCCCATATCATCAATGACTGTGGAAATTTGCATGTTCTCTTCATGCAGTCATCTTTATAAATCTCATTGGAACGGCACCAAACAAAAGTTCCAGCATCATCACCTTGCTCAATGCAGATTCGCGATTCATCACTGAATATGACTTTCATCCAGTCATCCACAGTCCACGATTGCTTTTCCTTAGCCCATTGTAACCTTGTTTTTTTCTGTTTAGGTGTTAATGATGGCTTTTGTTTAGCTTTTCTGTATGTAAATCCCATTTCTTTTAGGCGGTTTCTTACAGTTCGGTCACAGACATTGGCTCCAGTTTCCTCCCATTCGTTCCTCATTTGTTTTGTTGTGCATTTCCTGTTTTGGAGACATATTGCTTTAAGTTTCCGGTCTTGACGCTTTGATGTCTTCCTTGGTCTACCAGTATGTTTGCCTTTAACAACCTTCCCATGTTGTTTGTATTTGGTCCAGATTTTATACACAGCTTACTGTGAACAACCAACATCTTTTGCAACATTGCGTGATGATTTACCTTCTTGTAAGAGTTTGATAATCCTCTCCTTTGTTTCAATTGACATCTCTCGTGTTGGAGCCATGATTCATGTCAGTCCACTTGGTGCAACAGCCCTCCAAGGTGTGATCACTCCTTTTTTAAATGCAGACTAACGAGCAGATCTAATTTGATGCAGGTGTTAATTTTGGAAATTAAAATTTACAGTGTGATTCCATAATTTTTTCTTCAGAATTGAGTGATTTCATAATTTTTTCCCTCTGCTTGGTCTGAAAAAAAATTACCCTTCCTGAGTACCACATTTTTAATCTTGATTTCTTTTAGTGTTTCTTAAAGCCCTAAAGTTGCCATTTGAAATTACTTTAGTTTTGTGCCATGTCTGTGATCTAGACATCCTCAGAGCCCAGTGATTCCATAATTTTTGCCAGGGGTTGTAGTACATTTCCAGTCCACTGCTGCTCCTGTGTTGGTGCTTTCCTGGTCCCTTCTGGTCTCGGTTTACTGGGATCCAACAATGAGCTGGATCCGGTCACTGTCTATCACTGATGTGTCAACACAACTGAGGTCACAGTTGAAACCAGTCATTGGCAGCAGTCACAAGTCGCATAGATATGACAAAGATGAAAACAGGAGAACTGAAACTTATCGGGGAGACCAGGAGAGTAAAAAGATTGGTAATGTTAAGAATTACTCATTTTGTCTATTTAGACCATGGAGAGCAGCTTGTAAAACACTTCATGAAAATGAATGACCACTTAAGGGAACAGTGTGACATAGTAATTACACATAAGGTATGTGCAAAGCAAACGGAGACAAACTGGAATAATATTCTTGGTCCTACTTAATATAATTTTGCACATAAAACTAGGAATTTAAGGCCCAGATTGATTAAGAAAAGCAGTTCGTATGCCAGTTTTAATTAAGGGAGGGCTGGAGTAAGATGCACCAAATTCATCAAAAAAACAAAAACAAAAACAAGGGTAATTATTAAAAAAAAAAAAAAAGCGTGAAAGCCACCTCACCACGACAAGGTGTACTCAATCAGGATGGTCCCTAACTCTCGTGACTCACCTTGAGATGTGCCATGCGGGCCTAACAATAGACAGTGGCAGAGAAGTGGGTTATTTTTTAATCCTTTTTTGATTAAAGAAAAAAAAAACCAACCAAGTAGCCTATGGTTTTTACATGATTACCTTACATTACTATGTATTTATTCACTGCAGTGTGCCTACACATTGTTAATGGCCACAGCATAGTTACAGCCAAAAGTGTTGACACCCTTGAAATTGTTCCAGAAAATGAAGTATTTTTTCCCAGAAAATGATTGCAATTACACATTTCCTTTAAATAAATAAATGTTAACTTAATATTGTATGTTTTTTTACATGTGTTACTAGTTATTTATTTCCTGCAATGTGCCTACACATTATCTTTTCATTCTAGGTTATACAAATTCATTAAGAGCTGTGCTCTTCTAATGAATTTGGCACATCTTTCAACTACATGCACCAATGCCAGAAATATATGCCAAATTATTTTTTGCATAAATAATTATCAAGCACGTTGGCCAAAAGTTTGAAGCAACTTTAATGTTTAGACATTCCAGAAATTTTACACCGGAAATGTGCTTGCTGAATTGAGGTGTTATGGTAGTGTATTTGGTTCCCCTTATTCTATTACACCTTAAATATACAGGTGATCCTTCCTGTTATTACCAAGAGCAGTCACATGAGCAGCCAATATCTCCGCTTATCCAGTACGAAATTAAATATTCTTCTTTTTTCAAACTGTGTCATGTTCAGTCGATATATAATAAGATTAACCCCTTTACCCCCGAGGGTGGTTTGCACGTTAATGACCGGGCCAATTTTTACAATTCTGACCACTGTCACTTTATGAGGTAATTACTCTGGAACGCTTCAACAGATCCCCCTGATTCTGAGACTGTTTTTTCATGACATATTGTACTTCATGATAGTGGTAAAATTTCTTCGATATCACTTGCGTTTATTTGTGAAAAAAACGGAAATTTGGCGAAAATTTTGCAATTTTCAAAATTTTAATTTTTATGCCCTTAAATCAGAGAGATATGTCACACAAAAAAAGTTAATAAATAACATTTCCCACATGTTTACTTTACATCAGCACAATTTTGGATCCAAAATTTATTTTTGCTAGGAAGCTATAAGGGTTAAAAGTTGATCAGCGATTTCTCATTTTTCCAACAAAATTTACAAAAACATTTCTTTAGTGACCACATCACATTTGAAGTAACTTGGAGGGGTCTTTATGACAGAAAATACCCAAAAGGGACACCATTCTAAAAACTGCACCCCTCAAGGTGCTCAAAACCACATTCAAGAACTTTATTAACCCTTCAGGTGCTTCACAGGAATTTTTGGAATGTGGAAGAAAAAAATGAACATTTAACTTTTTTCACAAAAATGTTACTTTAGACCCAATTTTTTTTATTTTCACAGGGGTAACAGGAAAAAATGGACCCCAAAATTTGTTGTGCAATTTCCCCTGGGCACGCAGATACCCCATATGTGGGGAAAAAACACTGTTTGGGCGCACAGCAGGGCTCGGAAGGGAAGGAGCACCATTTTTACTTTTTGATTGTAAAATTTGCTTGAATAATTAGCGGACGCCATGTTGTGTTTGGAGAGCCCCTGATATGCCTAAACAGTGGAAACCCCCCACAAGTGACCCCATTTTGGAAACTAGACCCCCCAAGGCACCTATCTAGATGCATAGTGAGCACTTGGAATCCCCAGGTGCTTCACAAATTGATTTGTAAAAATGAAAAAAAATTTTTTTTTTCATTTTTACGAATCAATTTGTGAAGCACCTGGGGGTTCCAAGTGCTCACTATGCAACTAGATAGGTGCCTTGGGGGGTCTAGTTTCCAAAATGGGGTCACTTGTGGGGGAGCTCCAATGTTTAGACACACAGGGGCTCTCCAAACTCGACATGGTTCCAATTTTATGCGGACACCATGTCGCGTTTGGAGAGCCCCTGTGTGCCTAAACATTGGAGCTCCCCCACAAGTGACCCCATTTTGGAAACTAGACCCCTCAAGGATTTTATCAAGGGGTATAGTGAACATTTTAAACCCAGAGGTACGACACAGAATTTGATAACATTAGGTCATCATATTGAATAAGTTGTCATTAGTCTTGAGCGCAAGTACTCGCTACTTGAGTTTGCATCGGGTACTTGGGTATGCACCATGTACTGCGTGTGCTCGAGTGACATGCTCGAGTCCCTGCCCCGCATGTTTCACGGTTATTAGACACCCAAAAAAACCATGCGGGGATCGCTCGTGCATGGCAGGCAATCCTCGCAAAGCTTTTTGGCCGCGAAGCATATGGGGCAGAGACTCGAGCATGTCACTCAAATACCCACGTTACTCAATGCATACCAGAGCACCCGATGCAAACTCAAGTAGCGAGCACTTGCGCTCAACACTAGTCGCCATATCGCCATCTTTTTTTCTTACTTTTGAAAAAAATCCCAACCCCATGACAACCCTAACCCTAACCCCAGCCCTAACACTAACCCGAGAGTTTATTTTTTATGCCGTTCCTCGTGCGGTATAAGTGATTAGACGACTTTATTCTTCGGGTCGGTGCGATTACAGCGATACCAGAATCATATGGGGTTTTTATGATTGACAGCTGTCACACACTAAAAGACGCATTTTTTTTTTGTAAAATCTAGTTTTTGCATCGCCATATTTTGAGAGCTATAATTTTTCCAGATTTTGGCAGACAGTCATGTGATGGCTTGTTTTTTTGCGGGATGAGTTGATGTTTTTATTGGTGCCATTTTCAGGCACGTGACATTTTTTGATCGCTTTTTATTCCGATTTTTGGGAGGCAGAATAAACAAAAACCAACAATTCAGGAACTGTTTTTTTTTTATTTTTTTATTCTGTTCCGCGTGTGGTAAAATTGATAAGGCAGCTTTATTCTTTGGGTCAGTACGTTTACAGCGGTACCACATTTATATAGTTTTTCTATGTTTTGGCGCTTTTACACAATAAAAGCTATTTTATAGAAAAAATTATTTTTTAGCATCGCTTTATTCTGAGAGCTATAACTTTTATTTTTCGGCTGATGGAGCTGTATGGCGGCTTGTTTTTTGCGCGACGACATGACGTTTTCAACAGTAGTATTTTTATTTATATTCGTCTTTTTGATCGCGTGTTATTCCACTTTTTGTTTGGCGGTATGGTGATGAAGCATTGTTTTTTGCTTCGTTTTTTATTTTTATTTTTTTACCGTGTTCACTGAAGGGGTTAACTAGTGGGACAGTTTTATAGGTCAGGTCGTTCCGGACGCGGCGATACCAAATATGTCTACTTTTATTGTTTTTTTTTTTTCATAATATTTATTGATGGGTACATTATATTTTTATGTTTGGTGGATTATTATTTATTTATTTTTTAAATATTTTTACAATTTATTTTTTTTTTCACTTTCTGACAGTTTTTTAACTTGCTTACTTTGTCCCACTCTGGGACTTTAACTTTTTTCTCTCTGATCGCCTGCATGGCACAGGAATGGAGCACCATCCCTGTGCCGTGCAGGCTGTCAGCGCTGGACAGGGAGAAGATAATTTGGAAATGCACTGATAATGTCCAAAAAATCTTCCTGCTGTCTGGTGACCCGGATGTTGTCATGACGACATTGGGTCATCATGGCAACATCCTGGAAGCCGCGGCAGCCAGCGCTGGAGGCCGGAAGAGGAGGTGAGTATACCGATCACCTCCCCTTAGCCACCGCAATGCTGCAATCGACTTCGATCGCAGCATTGCGGGGGTTAATGTGCCGGGAGCGGTGCGTGACCGCTCCCTGCACATAGCACCGGGTGTCAGCTGTGACAATCAGCTGACACCCGGCGGCGATCGTGTCCGCACAGCCTGTGTACGGGCGTGATTGCGATGACGTACTAATATGGCACAGGCTTTTAAAGCCCAGTGCACAAACGCGTATTAGTACGTCATAGGTTGTAAAGGGGTTAAAAAAGGTCTTATCAATAAAAAAGAGAATTAATTCTATTGGGAGATTTTAATATTGCCCCTGATGGTTTTATGGACTCTTCTGCTCCAATGCGTCAACTTTCATCTAATTTAAACAATTGGCTACATAAAAACAAACTCTTTGACACATTTAGATGCATTAATTCTACTTCAAAAGAACACACTCAGTTTTCGGACACCCATAATTCTGCATCACGAATAGACTTAATTTTAACTGACATTTTTACCCTTCCCAGATTTACTAAGATAACTATAAATAATAAAACTCTCTCTGATCATGCCACAGTAGTTACTGAAATCATTCTAGGACTCCCAATTAAAAATAGTTTCTTATGGATATATAATTCTTCTTTAATTAATAACCCCAATAACAAAAAAAGACATTGAATCTGCTATAAAACATTTTGATGAGAATAATTCTCTATCAATAGAGCCTTTTATTAAGTGGAATGCTCAAAGAGGTAATTAGAGGTCTCGTTACAAATTTCATCCAGACAAAAAAGGATCAACAGACAAAATTTCCAGGATTCAGAACCAAATTAAAGAAAAAGAAACAACTCAATGCAATCTCTCTTCCCCATCTACCTTAATTCATGCAGAAATCCTTAAACTACGTCAAGACTTAAAATTAGAAATTCTTTCTTCATATAACAATTAGGGTTGAGCAAGTATGTTCTGTCCGAGTATGCTCGGGCCAAGCTCAGAGTAGTTACAGCTGCACGGTGATATGGTTGAATCGCTCCCATGTGCGTGATTTGCGACTGTTTGACAGCTTTATTACATGTGAGGAATGTCTATTTCTTACACATTCCTCACATGTAATAAAGCTGTCAAACAGTCGCAAATCATACACACGGAGCAATTTAACCTCATCACCGAGCAGCTGTAAATACTCGGAGCTCGGCCCGAGCATACTCTGCGAAAGGGTTAATAGAACATACTCGCTCAACACTAATAACAATGTAATTAATGCATCTAAATACAAAATGTATGCATCCCTAAATAAGCCAACCAAATTTATGACCAATAGAATAAAATATAGACTCCACTGTAGAAT
This sequence comes from Phyllobates terribilis, assembly GCF_046119375.1. NCBI lineage: Eukaryota > Metazoa > Chordata > Amphibia > Anura > Dendrobatidae > Phyllobates > Phyllobates terribilis. The sequence continues at coordinate 533,079,698 of NW_027362762.1, read as the reverse complement.
TGATAGGATATTTTCTCAAGAAGGTATTCCCCGGTCTCATCCCAAAGATATATCTGAAACCTTTGTCAAATTTTATTAAAAGCTATGTAACATTAATTCTCATTCCCCTCTTCTTAAACCTGACAAAAATTCCATAGAAGCTTTTTTTATCATCTTTAAACCTACCTAAACTTAGCCCCTCAGACTTAAAAATGGGACAGTTAGGGATTTTAAGTAAAGAAATAGAGGATGTCACCCACCACCTAAAATCCTTTAAATCCTTAGGCCCAGATGGATTCACAAATGATTATTATAAAACTTTTAACGAATTATTATCCCCTCATCTATCTCAAATTTATAACTTCGCTTCATCCAAAGGTTCCTTCCCAAAAGAAATGTTAGAGGCTACAAATATTCTCATCCCCAAACCTAAAGGTGATTTAAATAAAGTAAACAATTATAGGCCCATTTCCCTAATCAATACAGATATTAAAATCTACTCAAAAATCCTGGCTAACAGACTAAGTTGCATCCTTCCCAAAATAATAAACAATGACCAAATCGGCTTTGTAAAAGGAGACAATCTACTGATGGCACCAGGAGAATCATTGATATTATCAAAACAATCAATTCTTCAAACCTTCAATCGATCACAATAACCCTAGATGCTGAAAAAGCTTTTGATAGACTAAATTGGGATTTTTTAAAGTCTACTTTACTGAAATTTGGCTTCAATGAAACATTCTTATCCTCTATCATGGCCTTATATTCTAATCCCAGTGCTAAAATATATTCTAATAATTATCTATCCAGCCCCTTCCCAATTTCTAATGGTACTAGACAAGGTTGCCCTCTTTTCCCCCTCTTATTTATACTAGCAATGGAACCTTTGGCCCAAAAAATCAGACAATCAAAATATTCTAGGTATACAAACCCTATCCCGTCACTTTAAAATTAGCCTCTTTGCAGATGATCTATTATTAACTCTTACAGACCCATTAAACTCCAAAAAAGAACTACTAAAACTACTAAATTCCTTTTCATTTGTATCTTATTTTAAAATAAACGAAGAAAAATCTAAAATCCTCCATTTTTATTTAAATAGCGAAATAATCAATAAAAATCAAAGACACCTCAACTATAGGCTGGGTAAACAAAGAATTTTCATATCTTGGTATAACCATTACCAGAAACATTAACTCATTACTTTCCTCTAACCTAGACTCCTTGTCCAAAACCATATCCTAAGACTGCCATATTTACAGAGATAAAGATCTCTCTTGGCTTTGGTAAATCGCTCCCTAAAATACTTTATATTTTCAGATCCCTTCCTTTAACCGCTTCCCGACCGCCCACTGTAGATAAACGTCCGCGCTGCCTGGGCTCTGTGCAGCGCGGACGTTTAAAAACGGTGGGTGGTCTCGCAGTGCTCAGGACCCCCAGGGTCCTGCAAGCGCTGTGAGAGCGGTGCAGAGCGTTAGCTCTGACAGGGAACATCATCGGGACCTGATTAGATCAGGTCCCAGTGATGTTAACCCTTTGCTGTCTTCTATATGCCGCGATCTATAGTGATCGCGGCATATAGAAGACAGCAGGAGGAGAGGGGGTCGTCCACTTACCTCTCCGACAACCCCTTGATAGCTTTCAGGACCTGGCGTTGCTATGGCAGCTGGAGGTCACATGACTGCCTCCAGCTCTGCCATATATGGTGTCCTTCCTGTCTGGCTTCAGCCTGTAGCTGATGCCAGACAGGAGACTGTGAAACAGTCAGTGAAGATCTCATATAATGTAATACATGTCTATTACATTACATGAGATCAGGGATCAGAAAAATAAAAATTAATGTCCCATACAGGGACTAAGTAAAAATGTAAAAAAAAGTAAAAAAAAATGTTTTGAAACTGTTAAAAAAAATACAAAATAAATAAAAATAAATAAAATATTAAACCGATAAATCCATATATTTATGCAAAAACAAAAAAAGTACACATATTTGGTATTGCCGCGTCCGAAACAACCCGAGCTATAAAACTGTCACACTAATTAACTCCTTATGTGTACACCGTAATAAAAATATATAAAAAACGGAGCAAAAAACTATGCTTTTTCCTCATATCGCCAAACAAAAAGTGGAAAAAAAATGCGATCAAAAAGCAAAATGGAAATAGAAATGGTACCGCTGAAAAAGTCATCTTGTTCCGCAAAAATCAAGCCGCTATACAGCTCCATCAGCCAAAAAATAAAAAAGTTATACCTCTCAGAATAAAGCAATGCAAAAAAAATATTTTTTCTATAAAATTGTTTTATTGTGTAAAAGCGCCAAAACATAAAAAAAATATACAGTAAGTGTAGTATCGCTGTAAATGTACTGACCCGAAGAATAACGCTGCCTGATCACTTTTACCACACGCAGAACGGCATAAAAAAAACCTCAAAAAACAATTCCTGAATTGTTGGTTTTTGTTAATTTTACCTCCCAAAAAACGGAATAGAAAGCGATCAAAAAATGTCACGTACCCAAAAATGGTACCAATAAAAATGTCAACTCGTCCCGCAAAAAACAAGCCGCCACATGACTGTCGGCCGAAATATGGAAAAATTATAGCTCTCAAAATATGGCGATGCAAAAACTAGATTTTGCAAAAAAAAAAGCGTCTCTTAGTGTGTGACAGCTGTCAGTCATAAAAACCCGATATAAATCTGGTATCTCTGTAATCGCACCGACCCGAAGAATAAAGTAATCTAATCAGTTATATCACACTAGGAACGGCGTAAAAAATAAATAAAACCAATTCTTCACCTGCTACTGATTTGTTTATTATGTCTCCCAAAGATCGCAGTATGGCTCGGCACACATTTATCCTGCGCTCTGCGCTGAGCACTTACACCAGAGTTTCCGTGTAAATCTGTGAAATACGTGATTCAGCCGGAACCCATGACGGAAGATTCCCTGTAATGAGGCAGATATAGGCCACTGTGGATGCCGTCTGGCCTGTGATCCCACGGTGTCATTTGTTTTAGGCGTGCATAAAAGTGCGGTTGGCCACAGTTTTGTGCACTTCTGAAAAAAAGGACACCGCTAAACAGAGGCCAGACGGAGTCCAGAGTAACTCTGCTGCCTCATTACAGTGAATGGATCCCGCAAGGGTTTCATCTGTATTACATCACTTGGAAATTTAGATGGAAACCCCGATGTAAGTGCTCAGCCTCGAGCGCCGGATAAATGTTACGTAAAATGTTCCCAATAAAAGCTTCAACTCAGTCCTCAAAAAAAGCTAGTCCCCACTCAGGTCCATCATCTGTTAAAAATATAAGGGACTTCAAGTTACTGGTAGCTGAAAGGCTCTGGAAAAGCGAAATGGCCCTTGCCCCCCAAAAGAAATTCAAAAAATTTTGTGCTCCCAAATCCAAATGCCTATTCTACAATAATTTGTTCTCCAATTGTCAAATAGCGCTCCGTCCCCCCCAGATCTCGCCGTATGGCTGAGCGGTACGATACAGCCACATATGGGGTATTGCCACTTTTAGAAGAAATTGTGTGACACATTTCGGCACCATTTTTACCCATTACCCTGTGTGAAAATGCAAAATCTGAGGGTAAAACATTTTTGTGGTAAAAATATAATTATGCTTTTTTCACTGCCCAATGGTATAAATTTAAAAATTAAAAAATACTCACTACTTCCCAAGATGAATTCCTTGAGAGGTGTAGTTTACAAAATGAGGTCACTTGTGGGGGTTTCTGCTGTTTCGGCATGTCAGCGACTCTTCAAATGTGACATGGTGTCTGCTGCCTATCCCAGCCAACATAGCGCTCCTTTCTCTTCCGAACCCTGCCGTACACCAAAGCAGTGGTTTTCCCCCACATATGGGGTATCAGCGTGTTCAGGAGAAATTGAACAACAAATTTCATGGTGCAATTTATCCTATTACCCTTATGATAGTACAAAATTAGGAAAAGGAAAACATTTTTTTGTGGGAAAAATGTGAAAATTTTATTTTTATGGCTCAATATTATAAACTTCTGTGAAGCAGCTGGGGGTGCAAGGTGCTCACCACATATCTAGATAAGTTCCCTAAGGGGTCTAGTTTCCAAAATGGTGTCACTTGTGGGGGGTTTCCACTGTTTAGGCACATCAGGGGCTCCCCAAATGCAACATGGCGTCCGCTAATTATTCAAACAAATTTTACATTCAAAAAGTCAAATGGCGCTCCTTCCCTTCCGAGCCCTGCCGTGCGCCCAAACAGTGGTTTGCCTCCACATATGGGGTATCGGCGTGTTCAGGAGAAATTGCACAACAAATTTCATGGTGCAATTTATCCTATTACCATTATGATAATGGAAAATTAAGGGATGAAAAACGTTTTTGTGGGAAAAATGTGAAAATTTTATTTTTACAGCTCAATATTATACACTTCTGTGAAGCACCTTGGGGTTCAAGGTGCTCACCACACATCTAGATATGTTCCCTAAGGGGTCTAGTTTCCAAAATGGTGTCACTTGTGGGGGGTTTCCACTGTTTAGTCACATCAGGAGCTCTCCAAACACAACATGGTGTCTGCTAATTATTCAGACAAATTTTACATTCAAAAAGTCTAATGGCGCTCCTTCCTTTCCGAGCCCTGCCGTGCGCCCAAACAGTGGTTTTCTCTCACATATGGGGTATCAGCACGCTCAAGAGAAATTGCACAAAAAATTTTGGGGTCCATTTTTTCCTGTTACCCCTGTGAAAATAAAAAAAATTGGGTCTAAAGTAACATTTTTGTGAAAAAAGTTAAATGTTCATTTTTTTCTTCCACATTCCAAAAATTTCTGTGAAGCACCTGAAGGGTTAATAAAGTTCTTGAATGTGGTTTTGAGCACCTTGAGGGGTGCAGTTTTTAGAACGGTGTCACTTTTGGGTATTTTCGGTCATAAAGACCCCTCAAAGTGACTTCAAATATGATGTGGTCCCTAAAAAAATGTTTTTGTAAATTTTGTTGGAAAAATGAGAAATCGCGGGTCAACTTTTAACCCTTATAGCTCCCTAACAAAAAAAAATTTTGGTTCCAAAATTGTGCTGATGTAAAGTAGACATGTGGGAAATGTTATTTATTAAGTATTTTGTGTGACATATCTCTCTGATTTAAGGGCATGAAAATTCAAAGTTTGAAAATTGCAAAATTTTCAAAATTTTCGCCAAATTTCCAATTTTTTCACAAATAAACGCATGTGATATCAAAGAAATTTTACCACTATCATGAAGTACAATATGTCACAAAAAAACAGTCTCAGAATCAGGGGGATCCGTTGAAGCGTTCCAGAGTAATTGCTTCATAAAGTGACAGTGGTCAGAATTGAAAAAATTGGCCCGGTCACGAAGGCAAAAACAGGCTCTGGTGCGAAGTGGTTAAAAATGTCTTCCTCTTATTTAACTAACCTTCAATCCATTATCAACTCTTTTATTTGGAATCATAAAAAGCCAAGAGTAACCACAAACATCCTCTAGAAATGTTAACTACATGGCGGTTTTGGACTCCCTACCATTACTGCCTATTACCTTACCAATTTAATAAAACAAAAGTATATATTGGCTAAACCATGTAGATTCCCCTGCTTGGTTAGAACTGGAAACCAGTTTTAATAACAATAAACATCCCCAAGACCTTTTATTCAATCACCTATTTAAAAAACATACAAAATCTCCTAACCACCCTATTTTTCATGCCACAGTATTTGCGTGGAAAAAATTAGCTAATACAAAAAAAGGTATAACCAAAATCAATACTCTCAAAAACCTCCCACTTCCCTTCGTTATTCAACAGCCAGGTTACTTCTTCATGGTCAGTATGTGGATTAAATAAATTAAATTACATTTATGACGGTGAGAACTTTTATCCTTTCACATTTCTTAAAAATAAATAATATTATCTTCCATCGGGAGATCTTTTATACTATTTTAAAGGATCATATTCAAACCTTTTTCGCTAATAAACTCCATATTTCAGAAGCTTATGCTAATTTCTTTTGTAATATAAACCATAATATTTTCTGGAGTTGCAAATAAATATACAATTGGTTTAATAATGATACCACATTAATTAAAAACTAGTATGTCAAGGTGGGAATCTGAATTGAAAGTAAAATTTCATCCGGAAAAATGGGAGAATGCATTATCGTACACCTACAATTCCAACATCTCCATGAACCTCCATGAGTCCTATTTCAAATTAATCTCAAGATGGTATTACACCCCATCTACTTTTCCACATCAATCCAAATCATTCATCATTATGTTGGAGGAATTGTGGTCTCCATGGTAACCTCTTTCACATCTTTTGGAGCTGCCCCAAAATTCAGTTACTATGGGCCCAAACTTCTGAGTTTATCAAAATCATAATGAATAATAAAATCTCACTCACCCCACAATTAGCCCTACTATCCATAGGTTTAGAAGATATCCCACCCTCACTAAGATCTATAATAATCCATATTACTTTAGTAGTCAAAATCACCATCGCAGCCTGTTGAAAAAAATCTGATATACCTAATTTTTCAGTCATTAAAAATAAATTGTCCCAACATAAACTATTTGAACAAAAATTTGCAATCTCCAATAACAACTTTAAATAATCATTCTTGATTGCTTTTAATTATACCTTATATTTATTTATTCCTTTTGGTGGACTTTATCCGATATCGATTTGGTTACTTTTATCTAGAAATTGTTAAATTATCCTAACTAATGTATTATTATTCACCATCGAGTTCTCCTTTCCTTTTTTCCTCCCCTTTTCCTAGAATCTCCTTTCCCTTTCCCATCTCCCCTCTTTCCTTAATTTGGTATATTTTGCCATTATTCTTTTCTCCCAATCATTCATGCCTTTCCCTACCCCTTTCCCTTAATTTTTTGTTAAAATTGTTAATGAAAATTATTGGAATGATATATACAGGGTGGTCCAAAAGTAGGTGGACAGAAAGTGTAATAAGGTTATGAAGGGGGAGATTTATCAAACACTAAATTGCAGCCGCCTGTCTGGATCATCCTCCAATAAACCATGAATTAGAAGTGGACGATAAGCTTTCCACCCAATAGATTTCAGGATTCGCATGAAGCTCGTGAAATTCCCAATTCCAAAGAGGTTCTTCTGGTGGACTTTTTTGGACTCTGAAAAAATGTTTCAGCAACAAGTTGTTTATTATCTTCTGTACAGACTGTTTTGGGTCAACCAGTTTTTGGAGCATTAAGGATTGAGCCAGTGGCATTGAATTTGTCACAAATGCGGTAAATGGTTTGTCTCTTTGGGGCTTGAGTACCAAATGTTTCAACCCAATATGCTCTAGCTAATATTAGGACACACTTGGGGACTGCCCTTCTGAGGGTGGGAGCAATATAGGGGAACAACAGGGTACTGTAATAGAAAACCCCATCCTTATATCATTTCTCCTGCTCCTGTCTGAAGAGCCTGAGAATGAGAGACTGGTGAGACCAAGCCTTTTTTTATCTTGAGCACGGTTTAAACTGATCACTTACAGTCATGGCCAAAAGTTTTGAGAATGACACCAAAATTATATTTTCACATGATCTGCTGGCCTCTGGTTTTTATTAGTGTTTGTCTGATGTTTATATCACATACAGAAATATAATTGCAATCATATTACGAGTACCAATAGGTTATATTGACAGTTAGAATGAGTTAATGCAGCAAGTCAATATTTGCAGTGTTGCCCCTTCTTCAAGACCTCTGTAATTCTCCCTGGCATGCTCTCAATCAACTTTTGGACCAAATCCTGACTGATAGCAGTCCATTCTTGCATAATCAATGCTTGCATTTTGCCAGAATTTGTTGTTTTTTGTTTGTCCACCCGTCTCTTGATGATTGACCACAAGTTCTCAATGGGATTAAGATCTGGGGAGTTTCCAGGCCATGGACCCAAAATCTCTATGTTTTGTTCCATGAGCCATTTAGTTATCACCTTTGCTTTATGGCAAGGTGCTCCATCATGCTGGAAAAGGCATTGTTGGGCACCAAACTGCTCTTGGACGGTTGGGAGAAGTTGCTCTTGGAGGACATTCTGGTACCATTCTTTATTCATGGCTGTATTTTTAGGCAAGACTGTGAGTGAGCCGATTCCCTTGGCTGAGAAGCAACCCCACACATGAATGGTTTCAGGATGCTTTACAGTTGCCATGAGACAAGACTGGTGGTAGCGCTCACCTCTTCTTCTCCGAATAAGCTGTTTTCCAGATGTCCCAAACAATCGAAAAGGGGATTCATCATAGAAAATGACTTTGCCCCAGTCCTCAGCAGTCCACTCCCTGTACCTTTTGCAGAATATCAGTCGGTCCCTGATGTTTTTTCTGGAGAGAAGTGGCTTCTTTGCTGCCCTCCTTGAAACCAGCCCTTGCTCAAAGAGTCTCCACCTCACAGTGCGTGCAGAAGCACTCACACCAGCCTACTGCCATTCCTGAGCAAGCTCGGCACTGCTGGTAGTCCGATCCCGCAGCTGAAACAGTTTTAAGATACGGTCCTGGCGCTTGCTGGTCTTTCTTGGGCGCCCTGGAGCCTTTTTGACAACAATGGAAGCTCTCTCCTTGAAGTTCTTGATGATGCGATAGATTGTTGACTGAGGTGCAATCTTTGTAGCTGCGATACTCTTCCCTGTTAGGCCATTTTTGTGCAGTGCAATGATGACTGCACGTGTTTCTTTAGAGATAACCATGGTTAACTGAAGAGAAACAATGATACCAAGAACCAGCCTCCTTTTAAAGTGTCCAGTGATGTCATTCTTACTTAATCATGACTGATTGCTCGCCAGCCCTGTCCTCATCAACACCCACACCTGTGTTAATGGATCAATCACTAAAACGATGTTAGCTGCTCCTTTTAAGGCAGGACTGCAATGATGTTGAAATGTGTTTTGGGGGTTAAAGTTTATTTTCTGGGCAAATATTGACTTTGCAAGTACAGTAATTGCTGTTAAGCTGATCACTCTGACATTCAGGAGTATATGCAAATTGCCATTACAAAAAATGAAGCAGTAAACTTTGGAAAAATTACTATTTGTCTCATTCTCAATACTTTTGGCCATGACTGTACACTTGATATGGTTATGCCATTTGTTGGTTTGTCAATTGGCCTCATGTCCTAGGTCTATTTTATAAAATATTATTTAAAGTTATATTTTAATTTAGAGTTTACCTTCTCCCTGCTGTACTCTATTGTCAATATTGAGAGGTTTATAGATCGGTTACAATTACCGTACCATTGAAGACTTTCTTTTTCAGAACAAAAACAAGTTTTTATGTTAACATTTTTAGAGGCGTATGATTTTTCTTTTCCGGAGAGGAGTTGACATTTTCATAGTCATGATTTTGGGCTACTTACAACTTTTGATCACATTTTATTCTGGTTTTGTTTTTGGAAAAGCCAGATAAACTAGAAACCAGCAGCGTAGCTAAGGGAGACTAAAGGGGGCTGTTGCTCTGTGGCTCTCACTCTGACTGGCCCACCCGGATTGGTCACGACTCTTAAATGTGTCAGTATTGTGCCGGGATTCTGACATCTTGTATGAGCCCAGACGTGATAACATCCCCACGTTGATCTGTCCATGCCTTGCCATGGTTTCCCAGTGGACTGGCTGGGGTGTTAGGCAAGTACCGTATATCATGATTATTATTATTTTTATTTTTTTACTTTAGTATTACTTTTAGGAGACTAATGTTACATTTAGAAAATTGTTGTAATTGACCGCTAAAAATTATATTTGTGGGGTAAAATGGGAAATGCCATATTTTTTTGGTTTAGTTTATATAGTGTTCACTTGTGTGGAAAAATTGCATGTTATTCACTACTCTTAGAGCAAATTCATCCATTTTGCATGTACTTTTAAGAATTAAAAAATGTCAAAATAAAAATTTGGTTTGTGTTACTATTTTTGAGACCCATAACTATCATTACTGGTAATATACTTTTAGCCTGTTCTATTAAGCCCTGCCTGTGGAGTACAAAAATGGCAGACACAGAGGCCTTTATAAGACAACAGACTCCATAACAACCCATCGGCACCCCACGATCATGATCTGGGTTGGAACCAGTGCAAAGAGGTTACAGTGAACCCCCTTACACTATTTAGGGTTCAACTACCATCAATGCAGCAGATGCAAGTTAGGGGTCAGTTATACAACATTGCCAGAGCCTGTTGTGTATGGAACTGTCTTCTAACACTTGCAGCTGACATGTGAAGAAAACCAGTATAAACAGACTTCAAAATAAGTAAGCAGTCTCCTCATCCCCCTAAAAAAACCCAAAAGATCTCAGAATAACCCTAAAAAGGAAACAGAACATATATACACTGTATAACCGCTTCGATGCCAAGATCACTTAATTTAGGATCAGCTTTACATTTTAGCTCACAGTTCCTCCTGATGGCACTATTGCCGCTCTGCACATAAACATCAGACCGGCCGGCGGCCGCGACCAATCAGCGAATCGTATTTCTGAGGACCGGGCAGCGGCGTTGCCTGTGCCTGTACTTTCGCTGCGAAGAGCCGGGAGATGGTCGGCTGCTCGCAGCTGAAGTATCCCAACCAGCGGCGCCGCTCACCGGTCCTCCCTTCACACTTGCCGTCGGGAGATCAGCGGGCCAAGCAGCTGATCTCCCGACGGTAGCCGCATGGAGGTCAGCGGCGCCGCCCGTCGGGGTACTTGTGCTGTCAGCAGCCGGCGCCGCTCATCTCCCGGCTGCATCGCCGCTGACCTCCGTCCGGCAGATGAGCCGCTAACGGCCGCCATCTTTTTCTGAAATCCCGTGTCGCTGATTGGCCGGGGCCGGACCAATCAGCGATGCGGGATTTCCTGGACAGACAGGCAGACAGATAGACAGACGGGATAAGACGATTATATATATTAGACTAGATGGTTGCCCGATTCTAACGCATCGGGTATTCTAGAATATGTATGCGGCCGACCGGGCGCGACTAATCAGCAAAGCAGTGTTTAAATGGGTTGTGCACTACTTTAAATTAACCCCCCAATGTATCTCGCCGGGGCCCCTAATGAATTTTGTAATTACGTCATGTTGTCCATACGGCTTGTGACAACATCGCTGACCACGCACAGCCAGCACGTAATTCCCCCCGGCTGCAGCCGGCTCTTGCTTCCGCTTACATCACGACTATTTGCGGCTGCAGCCACGGGGTCTCCTGTTCCGCGTACCACGGTGAATGACGGGCTGTAGGCGGAGTTATCCCCCATCGTGTCACACCCAGCATCCACCGCGAGCTCTGTAAATTTGGCGCCAATATCGCTGATTGGTCACGGCCGGGACCAATCAGCGAACCGTGTTAGTGAGGACCGGCGCTGCCTGTGCGGGTACTTCCGCTGCGAGCAGCTGGGAGATGACCGGCTAGCGCCGGTCATCTCCTGGCTGCATCGCCGCTGATCTCCCGACGGCAAGTGTGAAGGGAGGACTGGGGAGCGAGGCCGCCGATCGGGGTACTTCTGCTGCGCTATAACAACCACTTGTGTATTGGAAATGAATTAATCCAAAAACAAGAAACTGAGTTAGCGAGATCATAAAATATAACTTTTATTGAAAATAAAATAACACTACAAGAGTGTAGCTAAAAAAAAGGGGGGGGGGGGACATTAAAAATATTGCTCCATATATGCACCGCCAGGCAAAAATGATGGTATATGGGTACATATATAAAGAAGTTGGCTACAAAATACCAATCACAATTGATATGGTTACAAGGAAATCCTATAATGTGTAGATAGGTATACATGAGCCAAAATGACAAGAAAGTAGAATCTATACAGCCTGTAACAAATATACAGTCGAGATATATATTACCTGGTGGGCTAATGGATAGCTGATGAATGTGCAGGACGACAGCCCGCTCCGATGCGCGTTTCGTCGCCTTCCTCAGGGAGGCTGTATAGATTCTACTTTCTTGTCATTTTGTCGTGACCAATCAGAGAAGCGGTGTTTTAAATTTCGCGCCAATATCGCTGATTAGTTGCTGAGTGCCTGAAATCTGTTACGAGTCTGTGCACTGAGCAGAGCAGGGAGGCCCTCTTTAAAGATGGCGCAGCGGGTGGAGATGTGCTCAGTGAGCATGCTCGTCTAACTTACTTTCTGGTTGTACACATTGACATGTGCTCTATACACAAGCTGCCGTTTAGGCACGTGTGATTGATTATATAATTCGGTGAGTCCTGCCTTTTAGGGTTTGCACACCTGCTGTGCATATTAATTAACTTGCACTTATGTTATTTTTATAGGATTGCACTGTATGTACATTATAATATGCCCTTTATTCCATTGCAATGTATTAACTATGTATGTATATGTGAAATGCATGAATCTAAATGATTTGGCACAGCACTGTATGCACTTTGTTGTTTAATGATATGTGATGAATTCCTAATTATCTGTATGTATAAAAACCTGGTATCTGGTACTGCTTGAGAAAGGTTCACATTTGGAGCCAAAACATCGCATCAGCCCTTATGGACTAATAAATCACTTTTTTCGCTTTTTTCAAAGTGGATTGCTGTCTTCATATTTTTGTATCTAACAAATAAAATATACATGTAGGCAATACAGCAATTTACTGACCTGAATTGCACTGTAGTTATACTGGTAACGCAGAACAGCCTCACATAAGTTCCAAAAGGTGTACTCTGGCCACAAGACAGACTGGAATACCAAGCAGGCATGTGAAGTCTAAGAGGAGATAACAGGTGATGAATCATTACTGGACTTTGAATTCAATCCATCTATTTTTCCATGTGCTATCCTGTTGAATTTCTGGTATTCCAGTAAAGGAGCTGGCCTCTAATAATTTTTACAAATGCCTAGGAAAATAATATTATTACCACAGCACTGCTAGTGCCCTCATTTCAAAAGCGTCGCCCCATCACAGTTTGGCGCTCCAACCAAAGGTGCTGATGAGGTGGGGAACGTGACCAAACCCGTCCATCAATATGCACTTCTTTCTCAAGCTCTGCGCAGGAGGTCGCTGGAAGTATAGACCCAACTCCTGCAGCCAATCATTTTCTTTCAGGAAATCTGTCAGCTCTCCAGAGCTTTAAAACGTCCCCCATCACAGTGTAGTCCCTCACTACAGTAATGTGTTTGACGTTAAATACAAATGCACATGTGTGTGTAAAATGAACTTATATGTTGCCGCATTACTCACCAAGAGTAGTTCAGGCTCTGTAGCTGCAGTCACACCCTCCACTGCCCGTCTCCTCCTCTGTCCCAGGTAGCAAAAACATTTAGAAGACATTGTGGCAATTTAGGGATTGTCAATCTCGCCCAGGATGGCATGACTGCAGCTGCTGAGCCTGGGCTAGGTTCAGTGAGTAAATGAACTAGTCTAGATAAATTTGCATATGGCGAGAGAGGCAGCATATTAATTAATTTTGCAGAATTATGTGCATTTGCATTTAACATCAGATATATTGCTGGAATGCCACAATAAGTATCTAAAAGGTAATGGGGCAGTTTAAAAGCATCGGGGGACCTGACAAGTTCCCTTTAAAAAAGGTTGTAGTCACTGAGAAATGATAAGTCCACTTTACTGTTATATCTACAGAATAGAGCAGCATGTTGATAAGAAAAGGCAATATGTCAGCGGGTTTTGCTATGTAATCTGAGAGCAGCATCGTGTAGACACAGACTTTGATTCCAGGGATGTGTCACTTATTAGGCTGTGTGCTGTAGTTTCAATACAATCAGTGTTTTATCAGCAGGTCTCACCTGCATGCTAGAATAGCTAATCTGTGTAACCCAGCCCCCACCACTGATTGGCAGCTTGCTCACAATGCACGGTGTAAAGACGAAGCTGCCAATCAGGGGTGTGGGCGGGATGTTACACAGCTCAGCAATTTGAGAACTGCTACATCTACAACAGAGAAAGCAAGGATTATAGCAAAAGTACACCAAGCAGTACAGTAACTGATACATCACTGGAATCAAGCTCTCGCGATGGACTGAAGGACCTGCGCTGACGTCATAGTCATGTGACGGCAGGTCCTTCAGTGTACCGCGAGCTGCCGGCAGCCAGGACGGAGCGAAGCAAGACTGCGGGGGCCATCGGAGGGCAAGTATAGATTTATTTTTTACCACTCTTTAAGGTCACAGTATATAAATCCATGCCGTTTGCATGGATTTATATAGTGTGACCAAGTTGACAAGCACTTTTCCAAGTGATGCTAAAATCGCATGGAAAGAGCTTGTCAACCCGCATGCGGAAATGCCAGTGAAGAACGCTTCACATCCGCTTGTCCCTGGCAGGAAAAACGCATGTACAATCCGCATGCGTTTTTTCTGCCAGGGAGATGCAGAAACGCTCAGGAAAAAATAAGGAGCATTTCTGCATTGTGGGCACATAGCCTTAAACTGTTAAAGAAAGCTCACAGATTCTCAGTTAAAGGGCTTGGCCACTTTCTCTTGTTAGTGCAGCTTTCCTCAAGTTTTAAAACTCTTCTTTATGTGTATTTTTCCTGAGCTCCTCTCAGCTGATTTATGTCCACAGACTACAACAAAATAAATATGAATGGAAAATAGCCCATACAAGAAAAAAGGTGCAAACTTTGCATTGAAACCTAATTGCAAAAATGATTTTTAGCACAAAATACATGCATTTAAGTAACAAATTGTATCAAAAGCTGGCCAACCTCTTTAAAGTTTTCACAATTGTAGATACATACAGATATAAAAACACTATCCATCATAGTATCTGACAGATTAACTAGTAAAGAACAGGCAATGTATTTAAACAGTCTACACTCCACTGTATTTCATTCTGGTAATTCTCAGCATCCATGTTTGCGATTCTACCAACCCAAATGTCATAGAATTACGACACTTTTACTTCAAGTGATAAAACCTAAGGACTTACGAACGCATTATGTATGCTAAAATGCATCCACATTACGGACATTTAAATGAGGCTTGGGTCATTCCACATCAAGTGGACCAGTTTTAAAAATCGTCCCCACTCGACCTTCTCCGATTTTGTTGAAAATTGATAAGGATGTACATGTATGTTTGAAAAGAGGTTCTGTAAATTTTTAGGGCCAGTTCTCAAATACATTGGGCACTGTTGACCTTTCACTGGAGGTTCCACCAAGCCTGCGGCTTCAGCTAAGAGGATTTTGCAAACTTTGGCACATAGCCATTAGAGTTCTATACTGGCTATGATGCTGAAATTTGGCATACTAGCTCAACTTTTGCTGCTAAACACGATAAAATTATTACCGGCTATGACAAAACAATATTTCGACCGCAATTTTGTGTCAAAGTAGCTTGTAAAACGCGTCGCATAAAATTTATGCCAAACTTTGCCCATATATAACTCAAGATCAAAAACCAATAGTAACTGGTGCTTTGTCCTGTACACCAAACATCTACATGACTTTGCATTGCTGCAATATCACGGTCAAACCATATGTATTTGTGGAAATATCCACACCCACATATGATGAAAAACTTAACAAAAAATAATTTTACCTATTTTTAGGTCAAATTTCTCAAAAAGGGTACCTCTAAAATATATTAATTCTGATATCATTAGAAAGAGCACATTTTTCTCTACAAGAATCATTGTTTTTTTTTTTTTGGAGTCTCTCAGTTTAAGAAAAGAAAAATGCCACTGAACATGGTGTTATTTATGCGCGTAATGCATTGATTTTGTGTTTGATTTTCAGATTCTTATCACATGTTACAGAGTTGTATTGTTGCTAGCAATGTCTATTATAATCAAAAACCTATAAACCTTTTTGTTTATGAAAAGGTATTGACTATTGTTACATTTTAATGCATATATTATTTATTTTTTAGCGATGGAGAATGAAATTGATGAAGAATCGGCCCAGTGCTCTATCGGCCTTGCGAACAATTCGAAGTGCCACCTTAAGACATTCACCCATAGCAAGGATGAGTTGAAATTGTTTACAAGCTTTGGATTGGATGAACAGAAATTGCTGCGTCAACGAGTGGGACTAAATTTTGACGAACATTCACAAATCTGTTTACACCATGAAGCTTCATTCTTGACCAAATATGAGCATTTGCAAAAATCGTGTTGCAATCCTTTTGGGAAGAAAGGTCATAACACCAAAAAGAATTTGCGAGCTATCAATTTGTTAGCAGCTGACCAGTTGAACGAATTTACAAAGAATGATGTAAAGCCTGGCCAGAAGATGTGTGCATCATGTCGAAAAGAATTTGCTAACAGGAAAAAATCAGCTGATCCAGTTTCCTCTGAATCAGATCCAGATGGAATGGAATGTTCTCCTGAAAGTCTAAATTCAAGCTTAACATCCATTGGCATCTCTCCTCTGAAATATCCACGGGTAAGCCAGCGGGATTCACTTGGATATGCAAGGAGAAAGATAAGCCAGGCACAAAATGCATTTTCTAGCAAGATTGCTTCAATTGGAGGGCTTGAGCCGAAAGACATTGAGCAAACAAAAACAGCACAGTGCAAAATGTGTCTGGATTACAATCACCTTTTGGCAGATTTGAAGCAAAAGCTGCAGGTGTCCAGTCGGGCAGAAAAGGTCCAAATCTTGACATTGGCACCTAAAAGTTGGTCCATTAAGGCTATATCAGACGAATTCGGTGTCTCTGAACGAATGGTCAAACAAGCTCGAAAGCTTAAATGTGAACATGGGATCTTAGCCTTACCTAGAATCAAGTGTGGCAAGAAAGTTTCTGAGGAAGTGAAGAAAAAGGTGCAGGCATTTTTTGAGGATGAGGAATTCAGTCGAATGTGCCCTGGTAAAAAAAGACTATGTATCAGTGCGAATAGCAGGAGAAAAAAAGCAGATGCAAAAGCGAGTATTACGGAGCAATATGAGGGAAATGTTTGTTGCCTATCGGGATCGGAATGGCCCTGAAATTGGATTTTCCAAGTTTTGTGAGCTTCGGCCAAAGTGGTGCGTAACCGTTGGATCTGCTGGAACACATTCCGTTTGTGTGTGTACCATTCACCAAAATGTCAAACTAATGCTTGCAGCATGCTCAATCAATGATGACTACAAAGAGCTCATATGCAAAATGGTTTGTGGAATTGAATCCAAGGACTGTATGCTTGGCCGTTGTGATAAATGCCCGGGTCCTGAAGTTTTAAAAGAATTTCTAGTCAATGTGTTTGTCAACAGTGACCCTGAAGATATTATTGAGTTCAAACAATGGATTCACACTGATCGAGACACGCTTGATACCAAACAACTGACTATAGAAGATTTCATTGAAGAATTGTTTTTGAAAATTTCTAAACATTGTAGCCATCACTACATCGCCAAGCATCAAAGTAGCTATTTGAAATCGTTGAAGGAAAATCTGAGACCTGGAAAGCTTGTGATCCTTATGGACTTTGCTAAAAATTACTCATTTATTGTTCAAGATGCCATTCAAGGTTTCCACTGGGAAAATAGTCAAGCTACAGTACACCCATTTGTAATTTACTTCAAGGAGTTAAATGGTGAAGCTGCGCAGAACATCAGCTTGTGCATAATCAGCGATTGCTCACGACATGACACAGTTGCAGTCCACACTTTCTTAACAGTAATTGTGGAGTATCTCAAGACTTTCATCTATGGGATTCGTCATATCCACTACTTCAGCGATGGATCTGCAGCCCAGTACAAAAATTTCAAAAATTTTCTCAACTTGTGCCACCACAATGCTGATTTCAATATCAGCGCTGAATAGAATTTTTTTGGTACCAGTCATGGAAAGTCGCCCTGTGATGGGATTGGAGGGACAGCAAAGAGGTTGGCAGCTCGTGCCAGTCTTCAACGCCCAACTGAAAACCAAATACTGACCCCGGTGGATTTATTCAACTTTTGCAACGAGCAACTGCATGGAATCAATTTTTTTGTTCCAAAAGAAAAAATTGACGAAATACGGGTAGTTCAAGAGGAAAGGTTCAAAGATGGACATACAATTGCTGGAACAAGAGAAAATCACCAGTTTGTGCCAATTGATGACAAAAAGATTCGCATTTCAAGGGTGTCAAATGACCCATCATCTTTCATTGCCCATGTAGATAGATCTGTCAGATCAGAAATGCCTTTTGTGCCAATTGCAAACCTCCAGCCAGGGCAATACATTGCCTGCATTTACGATAGGAACTGGTGGATTGGAAATATTTCTGAAATTTCAGTCGACGACCATGATGCATTACTAAATTTTATGCATGCTCATGGACCAGCTAGCTTCTTTCACTGGCCTGTGAGAAATGATACATGCTGGATTCCCGAGCAGTCAATCATTGCAATAATTCCAGCACCAGCTGCAACAGCAATGGGCCGACAATACAGCTTCTCTGAACCGATTATGTTGCAAATTCAGCAACAATTCCAGACCACTTAGACTGAACATTATGGCTTGGGAACCAACAAAAGATACCCAATATTAGGCTTGGGATCCTAGGCAAAGACACCCACCCTCAGGCTTCGGAACCTGCGATAAAGAGACCGCCCGCGGCTGGCCTTGCACGGCTATCGGCCATGACTCCTAGGCGATGGGGCTGCCAATTCTCGAAAGACAGCATTATTACAATTCTTAATAGGATTAGAATACCAATTCTTAGGGAATTGGTTGTGGTATAACCACCATGGACCAATGCAAGGGTTTGAATAGCGCAGTTACCATTCATTGCTTATTAATAAATAACACCATGTTCAGTGGCATTTTTCTTTTCTTAACCACTTCGCGCCAGAGCCTGTTTTTGCCTTCGTGACCGGGCCAATTTTTTCAATTCTGACCACTGTCATTTTATGAGGTAATTACTCTGGAACGCTTCAACGGATCCCCCTGATTCTGAGATTGTTTTTTTGTGACATATTGTACTTCATGATAGTGGTAAAATTTCTTTGATATCACTTGCGTTTGATTGTGAAAAAATCGGAAATTTGGCGAAAATTTTGAAAATTTTGCAATTTTCAAACTTTGAATTTTCATGCCCTTTAATCAGAGAGATATATCACACAAAATAGTTAATAAATAACATTGCCCACATGTCTACTTCACATCAGCACAATTTTGGAACCAAAATTTTTTTTTGTTAGGAAGCTATAAGGGTTAAAAGGTGACCAGCGATTTCTCATTTTTACAACAAAATTTACAAAAACATTTTTTTAGGGACCACATCTTATTTGAAGTGACTTTGAGGAGCCTTTATGACAGAAAATACCCAAAAGTGATACCATTCTAAAAACTGCACCCCTCAAGGTGCTCAAAACCACATTCAAGAAGTTTATTAACCCTTCAGGTGCTTCACAGGAATTTTTGGAATGTGGAAGAAAACAATGAACATTTAACTTTTTTCACAAAACTGCTACTTTAACCTCAAATTTTTAATTTTCACAAGGGCAGCCAGAAAAAATGGACCCCAAAATGTGTTGTGTAATTTCTCCTGAGCACGCTGATACCCCATATGTGGTGCAAAGCCACTGTTTGGGTGCACGGCATGGCTTGGAAGGTAAGGAGCGCCATTTGACTTTAGGAATGGAAATTTGACTGGAATGGATAGCGGACGCCATGTTGCATTTGGAGAGCCCCAGAGGTGCCTAAACAGAGGAAACCCCCAACAAGTGACCCCATTTTGGAAACTAGACCCCTTAAGGAACTTATCTAGATGTGTGGTGAGCACCTTGAACCCCCAGGGGCTTCACAGAATTTTATAATGTTGAAGTGTGAAAATAAAAAAACAAATTTTTAACACAAAACTGCTACTTTAGCCTCAAATTTTTAATTTTCACAAGGGCAGCCAGAAAAAATGGACCCCAAAATGTGTTGTGCAATTTCTCCTGAGCACGCTGATACCCCATATGTGGTGCAAAGCCACTGTTTGGGCGCACAGCATGGCTTGGAAGGTAAGGAGCGCCATTTGACTTTTGGAATGGAAATTTGACTGGAATGGATAGCGGACGCCATGTTGCATTTGGAGAGCCCCTGAGGTGCCTAAACAGAGGAAACCCCCAACAAGTGACCGAATTTTACAATCTACTCCTCTGTATAAATTAATCTAGTGGTGGGAAAATAAGTAGATAGGTAAATGGTCACTAAACCCATAGATGAATTCCCACAGAGGTGTCATTTCTATAATGGGGTCACTTCAGGGGGGATTATGCTGTTCTGGCACTTTTCAGAGTACCAGAGCTAAAGAATCCCCCCTGAAGTGACCCCATTTTGGAAATGAAACCCCTCTGGGAATTCATCTATGGGTTTAGTGACCATTTTAACTCAATGGATGATTTCCAGAAACAAGCACGCAATGGAAGGTTTAGATTCTGGAGAACCCCCCCTGGAAGTTAAGTGAGCTCTACTCGAATGTGTCATTCACTAAATGAACCAAATGTTTGAATGACAAATTGGGATACATTTTTACAGTTTAAAAACGTGGTTCTGTGTGGAAGATTTTAAAGCAGTCAGTGACGCATAAGGCTGGCAATGATGGGCATTGTGGGCAATAGTAGCGGGTATCACGCCTCATTCCTCTCTTAGTACATACACGACATCTTTTCTGGGGGTTCCTTCTTGTTTCCGTTGCTGGAATAAGTGCAATAAAATGTCGCTCAGTGAGTCTTTTCACATCCTCAGATTCTAATGGATGAGCGGGGCTAACACTTTGAAAGACAAGATTTTCAATTACCTTTTCTTGATAATCAAGAAAAGGATCTGAATTTCCTGCTTTTTTGTACAACACAAAAGAATTGTATGTGGCCACCTGAAACAAATAAATAACCAACTTTTTATACCAGGTATAGGACTTTCTTGATACCTGTTATGGCTGTAGAACCTGGTCTGCAAGGTCCACACCCCCCATGTGTTTGTTGTAGTCAATGACTGACACAGGTTTTTGCTTCGGAGTGGTGGATCCTAGTTCTACAGTGGCCCTTGTGGCATCTGTGTGGATCGAGCTGAGGACAAAAATATCCCTCTTATCCCTATATTTCAGGGCAAGCAGCTCTCCGTTGCGTACAGCCCCTTTTGAAACTTTTGGTTGACCAATGGTTGTGGAAACCCCTGACGGTTTTTACGGATGGTCCCACAAGCCCCGATGTTGTGTTCAACCAGACTTTTAAATAGGGGTATGCTGGTGTAATATAGATTGTAGCCTTTTTGAAAAAATGGACTTATCAGCTCCCAAACAATTTTTCCAGATGTCCCCAGATAAGTAGGGCATCCTGGTGGGTTTAGTTGGCTATCTTTCCCCTCATATATGCGAAAAGCGGATGTGTATCCGGTTGAACTTTCGCACATTTTATAGAGCTTTATTCCAAACCTTGCCCTTTTAGATGGGATAAATTGCTTGAGGTGCAGTCTTCCTTTGAATTTTACAAGGGACTCGTCTATAGAAATATTTTGTGTTGGGGTGTAGAGGCTTAAGAATTTTTCTGACAAATTTTCAATGATGGGTCTAATTTTATATAACCTGTCATGTTCTGGGGCATTTCTGGGCAGGCATTGACTATTGTCGTTAAAATGCCAAAACCGCATGAGCATTTCATAACGGGTCCTAGGCAGAATGACTGAAAACATAGGGGTGGCTTGAACAGGGTGGTTGGACCAGTAGGATCGAATGCTCGGTTTTTTAACAAGCCCCATGGCAAATGTAAGTCCTAAAAAATTTTTTATTTCCGGGACATTAGTTGGTGTCCATAAATTTGCCCTAGCATAGTAAGATCGGGGATTCTGGCTTATGAATTGGGACGCGTATAAATTTGTTTGCACGACAATATGCTCTAGCAAGCTGTCTGTAAAAAACAAATTAAAAAAATGAATTGGTCCAAAATCTTCCACCTCCACATTTATACCAGGAATGGCGTTGAAATCAGGGCTGAATGGAGCAGCCGAATCTGAAGCCTCCCATCTGGGAAATGCTAGATCATGTGGCAAAGCTCCTTGTACACTGGCGTGCGCCAATTCACTAGTAGCAGGGACAGCGCTTGTACTGGGCAGTGTTCCCTGATTTGGAGACGTTTCTCCAGTAGCGCTATTTGCCCCTATTGCTGTACTGGTCCTTGGGCTTGAGGATGGAACAGAATCACTGCTCATTTCTGGGCTCTCAGTGTCGCCGCTACTAAAGCCCTCAAAATCCATATCTCCATCTGAGATTGCGCTGTCATCAGTGTCAGAACACAGCAGGGCATACACCTCCTCTGCGGTATAAGTCTGACGGGCCATTTTATTTTTATATTTTTTGACTGGACTGAACGGACCGGACTGAAAGGACGGGACCGGACTGGACTGACCGGACTGATCTGACAGGACTGACCGGACTGATCTGACAGGACTGACCGGACTGATCTGACAGGACTGAACGGACTGATCTGACAGGACTGAACGGACTGATCTGACAGGACTGAACGGACTGATCTGACAGGACTGACCGGACTGATCTGACAGGACTGAACGGACTGATCTGACAGGACTGACCGGACTGATCTGACAGGACTGACCGGACTGATCTGACAGGACTGACCGGACTGATCTGACAGGACTGACCGGACTGATCTGACAGGACTGACCGGACTGATCTGACAGGACTGACCGGACTGATCTGACAGGACTGACCGGACTGATCTGACAGGACTGACCGGACTGATCTGACAGGACTGATCTGACAGGACTGACTGACTGATCTGACAGGACTGACTGACTGATCTGACAGGACTGACTGACAGATCTGACAGGACTGACTGACTGACAGATCTGACAGGACTGACTGACTGATCTGACAGGACTGACTGACTGATCTGACAGGACTGACTGACTGATCTGACAGGACTGACTGACTGACAGATCTGACAGGACTGACTGACTGACAGATCTGACAGGACTGACAGATCTGACAGGACTGACAGATCTGACAGGACTGACAGGACTGACAGGACTGACAGACTCACTAACCCTAACTCTTACTTTCTTTTTTATTTTATTTTTTTTTTATTTTCACAGTGGCAAGGCTGACAGCTCTTGTCACACTGTTTCTCCTCTGCTCTCTCACTGAGATCGGAGGAGAAACTGCATTTATCAGGCAGATCGCCCGGGAAAGTTTGTTGCTAAAACAAACTTCCCTGGTGATCTCTCTGATTGGCTGGTGTGACGCTGACATCATCGAGACCTGAGCCAATCAGGTCTCGATGATGTCAGAGGTCACAGCACCGAGATTCCCGCCGCTGACAGGTATGTGGGGGGTCCCGATCGCCGACCACCGGCTGTCCCTATCTTTTAAATGCCGCGATCGCTATGGATCGCGGCATCTAGAAGATAGGAACAGGTTAACATCATGGGGACCTGATCCAATCAGGTCCCCATGATGCCACATGTCAGAGCTATCGCTCTGAACCGGTACCGCAGCGCTAGCAGGACCCTGGGGGTCCTGAGCGCTGCGGGACCACCCACCGTTTTTAAACGTCGGCGCTGCACAGAGCCCAGGCCGCGCCGACGTTTATGTACAGTGGGCGGTCCTGAACCGGTTAAACTGAGAGACTCCAAAAAAAAAACCAATGATCCTTGTAGAGAAAAATGTGCTCTTTCTAATGATATCAGAATTAATATATTTTAGAGGTACCCTTTTTGAGAAATTTGACCTAAAAAAAACGAATTTTACCTATTTTTAAGTTTTTCATCATATGTGGGTGTGAATATTTCCACAAATACATATGATTTGACCGTGATATTGCAGCAATGCAAAGTCATGTAGATGTTTGGTGTACAGGGCAAAGCACCAGTTACTATTGGTTTTTGATCTTGAGTTATATATGGGCAAAGTTTGGCATAAATTTTATGCGACGCGTTTTACAAGCTACTTTGACACAAAATTGCGGCCGAAATATTGTTTTGTCATAGCCGGTAATAATTATATAGTGTTTAGCAGCAAAAGTTGAGCTAGTATGCCAAATTTCAGCATCATAGCCAGTATAGAACTCTAATGGCTATGTGCCAAAGTTTGCAAAATCCTCTTAGCTTAAGCCGCAGGCTTGGTGGAACCTCCAGTGAAAGGTCAACAGTGCCCAATGTATTTGAGAACTGGCCCTAAAAATTTACAGAACCTCTTTTCAAACATACATGTACATCCTTATAAATTTTCAGCAAAATCGGAGAAGGTCGAGTGGGGACCACTGGCCCACTTGACATGGAATGACTCGCTTGTGTTCAAGGTCTGGGCACCAAGCTATCAGATGCTGTCTATGGGAAAACAGTTTAAGACCACGCCTCCTGACGAAGCCGGAAGGTGAAACGCGCGTCGAGGCTAGCGCACGGACCCCTAGCATACCTTAATCAATCGCACATCATGACACAAGGTATTTGTTATACTATGTACTGTCTCTACTGTCTCTGAGTCCGATTTGTGACATTGAGAGACAGAATTAGGCTGAATATAATTTCTTGTGATGACCCATAAGATCAACTACCAGTGACATTTTAGCATGCCCCATAGCTCTATATGATTATTAGGAAACCTTATCCATATGTATGGGATTCAGTATGTCTCTGAAACTTTTTTACTGCTACAGATATTTGAGGTTAGCATACGGACCCCTAACATTTTCTTAAAGATATAAGATAATTCCTATATTATATATTGTCCTTGAGCCTATATTGGGACATAGAAAGATAATATTGGATTGTGTGTAATCCTTTGTGGTGATTTATCAAATTAATTACCAGCAACTATATGCATGGGATCTAGTGTGTCTCTGTAACACTTTTACTGTGATGGACATTTCAAACTTTTTTTGTATATAATGTCATTTCAGTCCTCTCCTTCTTTTCATCCCAAACCTTTATATAATCTATTTCTATGTTGTATATTTATACTATGTTAAATAAAATTTATTATTTTTTCATAAAACTGACCCCACAGTTTGTTTTGAATTCCTGTCTGTTCCTACTGGAATATAATAACGATAGATCACCAGTGTGGTGATATGGATTCAGGAACTCACTGTTTTTTGGTTTATTATTATATTGGGGATTGATCTCACTTTTTTAGTGATATCTTTATAGGTGTATAGTTTAAGACTATGTTCACATGTTGCGTTTTTGCAGTGTTTTTTTCTCCAGGCAAAACCTGCTCTCTTGGCAGTAAAGAAACTGCTTATAAAATGCATTTTTTGCTGCATTATAGTGCATCATTTGTCTATAGTACATGTTTAATAAAGTTAGTTTTATTCACCAAAAATGCAGCAAAATGTAAAATTGCATTTTTTGTTGCACTCATTGCTTTCTATGGTGAAAAAACACTGCAAAAAGCTGACAGAAGTGACATGCTGCAGATTTAAAAAACTCAGCAGTTTTCCAATTCAGTCAGGAAAAAACAAGTGTGTGCATGAGATTTCTGAAAGGTCTTTACTTTGCTGGTACTGTAAAAGGCAGCTTTAAATTTGCAAAAACACAACATGGGAACATAGCCTGAATTACTGTTCGTGGGAAAACAACTGTTACCTGCCATAGAAGAAAATCACTGAGTCGGACTTCACCAGAGGTGCGGATCAGAAGGTCAGGGTCAGGAGAGTTTGAGGTGTACAAACACTGGTCCAGCAGATTCTCAGAGACATCCCTAAGTAACAAAAACCTCAAAGATCAGCAGAAAATAGCAAATTCAAATTTAATTATGTAGTTAAACACCTATCTTTATAATTAGAAACGATTTCAACAACTATTAAGCTTTTAATTAAAATTACATTAATAATAATTAATAATAGGTAGAAAAACTGTAGGGGGAAAAAAGCGCACAAGACCATCGGGTGATACCCTTTTGGGTGCAAAGGAAAGAGCTTACCTAAGCAGGTTGTGTGCAGGCACAACTCCTATGAACATGTTATCTGTTGCCGCCTCGTGGCTGGGGGATGATCTCCTCGAGGATAGTTGACCAATTTGGACGATAACACACTGCGCTGATCTAACGAAGAATCCTTAGGACCAAGGCAAGGAACGTTTTTTATTTTTAATTGCAATGCAATTGTTTTTTTCACTTGATAAAGACGCTAGTCCAGCGTTGAAACACGTTGTGGAAATAAAAGCTGTTTAACTCATCTTGGTCCTAAGGATTCTTCATTAGAGCAGATCAGCTTAATATCATGTCATCGTCCAAATTGGTCATTAATAAAACAGACACACATACACATGAAAAAAGGATAATAAAATTGGCACCGACTTACCTGGGTTCTATTAGACCTTCTTCTACTCCCCATGCTACCTCACGTACTGCATTGCTGATCTCATGTCGGGATGTGTACGCAAAACAAACATTTAAAAAACACCTTTAAAGAATCCGAAAAAAAAATAGGTCAATTGAAATGGAAGAGTTTTAACCATATTATTAGTAATTATCTTCAAATTAGATGAAACTTCTCCAATATGTGACTTATATTTCTTTGTCAGGCACTGTTTGAACAGAGCACAATCTGCAGAAGTATGACCTTGTATGAATCTTAGAGTTCCTCCACTCAAGCCATATATCAGAATTTAAAAGTATGTCCATTTAGCAAAGCTGGCGGTCATACAATTTTAGATTCACGATTGCTGGGTCACAGAACAAACAAAAGATTTGCCTAAAGTTAATTATACAGAGGGAAATGTGCAGAAAGCATCAGCAGGAAAAAAAAAAGACTTAAACATGTAGGCTATTTATAACATTTCTGACTACACTACATTGAATACAAATCTATAGTTTCCTGAGCAGGGATTGTCACTTTCTTTTGTAACAATAAGGTAGCTTGTCTAAACACTTACTTAGAGTAAGCCTTGGTTTCCAGGACTGCCTGTGCAATAAGCCTCTGGATGTCTTCAGGAAGCAAACTCAAGTCTCCGATTACTCTTATGCAAACTTCATGCTTTTGAAGTTTTTCTCTGCAGAAAACATCAGATGAATTGTAAAATTGCATTCAGTGCTTATTTTGGTTGTACTACTAGAAATAAAACTAATCATTTGATAGTATAGCAGTTTTAATGGCAAATCACACATGGATAGAAAACGTCAACTAATGGTAAAGCATTTCTTAATCTAAAACACAATACGTTAACTATAATTTGATGTTGAAAACTAACTCAACACACCACAAGCCAATAAATATTTCAGTTTAGATGTTAAAAAAAGTTTTCTGCAAGATATCTTAACCCATTTCAGTGCAGTGGCGGAACAGTTAGCGCTGGGGTCCTGGGTTCAAATCCCACGAAGGACAACATCTGCAACGAGTTTGTATGTTCTCCCCGTGTTTTGCATTGGTTTCCTCCAGTTTCTCCCACACTCCAAAGACATACTGATAGGAGATCCAGATTGTGAGCACCAATAGGGACAGTGCCCATAATGTCTGTAAAGCGCTGTGGAATTAATGGCGCTATATAAGTGAGTAAAATAAATGAATTAACCCAGTGGCAGCAACTGAGTGTTCCATGCACGCGGCAACTGAGTGTTCCATGCACGCGGCAACTGAGTGTATCTACTGGACGCAAGTAGACAATGCATATCATTTCAAGAGCAAACAGGAAGCAGTAACTATGCTTGCACATGTTAAAGAAGTGCTCATAACATTTTTTATCCTCTTAATCTTCATATTACATGAAAATCCCTGGCAGGGGGAAGGAGTGAAGCAGCTGGGTCAGGAGTTGAAGAGGGGGTCAAGCTGGGCTGCCAGGGACTTTGCAGTGCTGTAGAATTGTAGTTCTAATGAGGACTCGTGCAGGGAAAATAGACTTCCTGTTTCTACATAGCTCTTAAAAGGATTCAGCTAGTCTGTTTTTAATCAGATGAGGTTATAGACCTAATGGAAAACAGAAGAATTAACTGGGTAGAAAGGCAAAATGAGCAATTGTAAGTACACAGTGCTATATAGTATGATGATTGCAATATATTAAGAGGATAAAAACTTAACTTTGATGAGAGTGCTTTTTTAACATGTATTTACTAGAACATCTGTGGCAGAAATCCAAGGCTGACAATCCATGTAAAATTGTGAACATGTGGAAACATGCCTGTGCATGCATTTAACCCCTTCGCGGCATATGACGTACATGTATGTCATATCGGTGCCATCGATGTTTAATCGTACGCCAAGCCCACATCTTTCCTGGCAAATGATGGCTGTTTTAATCAAACATAATGTGCTTTTAACAGATGCGAGGGAGCAGAGCTTTGCCCGTGGCTGTTATCCTGTTAAATCCCGCTGTTAATCTCTGACAGCGGCATTTAACAAGCGCCAGAAGAGGTGTGCGTCATTCCACTTTCCTATCGGCGTGCCAGTCACGTGATTGCGGGGCCCCAATGGGTTGTTATGACAGCCAGGGGTCTACTGATAACCCTTGTGCTTGTCAATATGATCCTCTGAAAGCCAGCCCGAGGAGATTGTGATTTTAGCTATACATTGCAGGGCTGAAGCCCTGCTATATATCGCACAAGCGATCAGACAATCACAGCTTCAAATCCTCTAAAAGGAGACTAGTAAACACAGTAAAATATGAAAAAAAAAAATGAAAAAGTTCAAATCACCATTTTAATTCTCATTAAAAATAAAACAATTAAAGGGAACCTGTCAGCTGAAACATGGTGCCCAAACTGCGGGCACCATGTATCAGCCACTGGCTGTAGTATCCCAGCCATGTATGTTTGTCTCTGAAATTAACCACACTGTTAATAGTCGCCGGGGACCGAGTCGTATGGATAACCAGTTGTACAGGCGGGTCCCTGGCAGCTTCTTCCCACCCGCTGACAGTGACTGGCAAACATCTGATTATATGTGCACGTAGGCAGAGACTTCTCAGTCACAGTCAGGGAGAAGACGCCAGGGATCCGCATGTACAACTAGTAAATAGAGTGGCGGTGTCCCCGGCAGCTATTAGAAGTGTGCTTTTCTCTGAAATACCGCAGCGTTTCAGAGACAAACATACATGGCTGGGATTCTACAGCCAGTGGCGGATACATGCTGCTCACGGTTTAGGCAGCATGTGTCAGCTGACCGGTTACCTTTAAAAAAAAAAAGAAAACAACAACGCCATATTTGGTATAATAGTCAGATCAGATCGGTAAATGGCGTAATGGGGAAAAAA
Source organism: Phyllobates terribilis (assembly GCF_046119375.1). NCBI lineage: Eukaryota > Metazoa > Chordata > Amphibia > Anura > Dendrobatidae > Phyllobates > Phyllobates terribilis. Next base: position 533,050,654 of record NW_027362762.1, on the reverse strand, counting down.
AAAATCAAAACGCCAAAATTCCTTTTTTTGGGCCGCCACAACATTTCAATGAATTGGAATAAGAAGCGATCAAAACATTGTATCTAACACAAAAATGGTATCATTAAAAACATCAGCTTAGAGCGCAAAAAAAAATAAGCCCTCACCCGACTCCAGATCCTGAAAAATGAAAATGTTATGGGTTATGGAAAAAGCAAAAAATAAACAAAAAACTATACGCTTGGTATCTGCATACTCGTACTGACCTGGTGAATCGTATTGCCAGGTCAGTTTTACCATATAGTGAACATTGTGGAATTGCACTTTTTTTTTTTCAACACAATTGGAATTATTTTGCCATTTTCCAGTACACTATTTTTTAGAATGAATGGTGTCATTCAAAAGTACAACTCGTCCCACAAAAAACATGTTGTCTTACGGCCATATTGACGGAAAAACAAGAAAAAGTTATGGCTCTTAGAAGGAGGGGAGGAAAAAAAAAAAAGGAAAAAAAAACAACGAACAAACAGAAAATCGCCATGTCATGAAGGGGTTAAGGCTGTGTGCGCACAATGCGGATTTAATGCGTTTCCGTGGCTGCATTTCCGCCGCGAAAACACATTAAAAACGCATGTTAAGTTGTCTGCCATGTTTCCCAATGATTTAGTCATGTGATGGTCACGCGACTGCTGACGTCAGCGGTTGCGTGACCATCCCATGACTAAATGACGTCAGCGCAGGTCCATTCAAAACACCACGGGACACAGAGGACGCCACCGGAGAGGTAAGTATAATGTTTTTTTACGTTTTAATTCTTTTTTTTTTTTTTTTTTTTTTTTTTTTTACCATTGATGCTGCATTTAAAGCAGCATTAAGTTGGTCACCCAATATAAACCCATGCCAGTTGCATAGATTTATATGATGTGACCAACTTGTCAAGCACTTTTCCAAGTGATGCTAAAATCGCTTGGAAAAGTGCTTGAAAAAACGCATGCGGAAATGCATGCAAAGACGCTTCTCCCTGGCAGAAAAACGCATGTACAATCCGCATGTACAATCAGCATGCGTTTTTTCTGCCAGGGAGATGCAGAAACGCTCAGGAAAATTTCTGTTTCATTTCTGCATCGTGGGCACATAGCCTAAAAGGAACCTGACACCTTGTACAAGCAGCCCAATATGTGGGGGTAAAGTGAAGAAGCTAAGCAGAATGATATAGATTTGTTAGAAAATATTCAGTATAACCTGTATTTTATGCATTGCTATTCGAGGTGTATGTTTGCAAGAGTTCAGTGGGCGGTCCTACTAGTGGTTGACAGCTATCTCTGCATGCACAGTCATATAGGGAAGATTGTCCATCACCGAGCAGGACTCAAATGCAAACATACAGCACAGGTTTATATTTTACTGACACTTTTACCACAAAATATATGAAACTAATCAGATCCTTCTGCTCTAGAACATGCTGCCTACAAATACACTAAAGTTTTCAACACGAGAGATTCCCTTTAAAGCCAGCAAACTAAAAGTGAACCTTTCATTTTTCTTATCTTTTCATTACCCATAATGCCTAAATGCTCAAACTTTATGCTCTTACTTCTCTTCAAGAAGACGTGTGAACTTCTGGCGAGCTAGTTCCATAAGGCCATCCACCTCTTCCTTGGAACGCTTGAAATTCTCAATGCTAAAAGCATACACTGTCACCTCACAAATTCCCAAGTTTAAGCACCAACGCAATGTCTACATGAAGGGGGAAAATATAGTGTTATTACGTCCCTGACTAAGACTGTGTTCACACATGCAGTTATGGGGTTTCTAAGGTAAAAGTGAAGAACAGATCTGAAAAGGAAAGTATAAAGAAAATTCTCTCTTCTGCAGCTACTCCTTTTTGTACTCCATAAGTACATTAATCAGAGGAAGCAGCGATGCTGAGTTTTGTACTCATGTAAGTGACAGGGCTACTAGGTCTCAACTGAAGCTGGGCTCTGACTGACAAATGGAATAGGGGCTAAAAAATATTTCATAGAAAAAAGCAAGAACTATTTGGCAGGTATCACTAATATTGGAAGGAAACTTCTGGCATCATTTGATACAAGAAAAAAAAAGTACTCATGTCTAAAAGATTGATTTAAAAATTTATGCGGTTCACATAATAAAAGCTGGTGACAAAACAACCAAGCACAAACGTCAATTCATCTAATTAAACGCTGTTTAACAACGTTTATAGAATTGTAGTTATTGTGACCTACAATAACTTACTGCACAACAAGCTAGTAATAGAAACCCCAAGGATATAACAGTATGTATACCCAGCATGTATGAATCCAATTAAGCTGTGTCTACACCTATGCATTACAAATTCACAAGGTTCATTTACAGGAACCTCTGACCTCAGCAAGCTTTTCAAATCCCTGTGAATGGCCCTCTTGTCGCTCCACATGGCATTTTTGGGCATATCTTCTGTTTCCATCCATGATAAATGCAACATGTTTGGGCATTGGGCCAGCCTGTTTAACAAAGGAGCGAAATACTGTGAATTTTAGTTTGGCATTGCATGTGTACAGACATAAAGTGAATGGATGGCCTACCTTAAGGACATTGGCACATAAGCGTTCTATCAGAGATAGCTCCTTGTCACGAATCCAAGACATGATAAAAGAAATCTAAAAGATAAAAGTCTTATTTAGGAAAGTATTTAAATAATGGAAAAAGCCCAATGTATAATTATACATTAATGTGGATCTCTCTCCAGACATTTTAAAAAGTAATTACATCGGTATCATCAGGTCTAAAAGATCACTTCAAGCCTTTCAGTTTGAAGGGGTTTCAGCACTTGTGAGTGCTGCAGCCTCTTCAATGTTTACACTGCCCTGTATGACTGCATGCTATTACTAAGTAATGGCTGTGCGGGGCATTGCAACTTCAGCCTATTGTTTTCAGTAGGACAACACTGTAATACCCAGCACAACCACATCTAAGTAGATCGTGTGCAGGTAATATAGGGCAGTGTACACCAGAGGCGTGTCAGTGAGCCGCGGGATGGTAAGGCCGCGAGTTCTGGTGGCGTGGTGACCCGATACTTGGGCAGCTGTGTTGGCACTCGCAAGGCATGTCTCGCAATTGGTTATCGCTCCCTTTATCCATCTGCCTTGTCAAAACCCTTCTGAGAAAGCTACCTGAAACGTGCGTTTGTGGGTTCCCATGGGCAACGGTCATATGGTAACAACCTCCTTGCATGGTATACTGGTGTGCTCAACATGTTCATGGTTAATGGTGTCTGGTGACTGTTTTCTGCACCAAGGTCTCATGATTTTCTTGCACTTAGCATAGTTCTCCTTTTGTGAGACTCTTTCATAGTTATTCAATTATTAACTGCACAAACCCTACATATTATGTTGCATTGCTACATAGTGTACCCAGCACTTTTCAAAACACCCTTTAACCACAACACCATCTGTTAAACCTATACACTATTTGTATATATTTTTAAATCCTACAGCAGGTGAAATAAATATTGAACACCTCACCAACTTTCTAAGTAAATATATTTTGTAAATGTGCCATTGACATTAAATTCTCACCACATGTCTGTAACCACCCATCCAATCCACACAGGCAAATAATGGCCATAAATTAAATGTTGTGTAATAACAAGAACACAGGGAAAAAGTATTGAACACCTGAAGAAAGGTGCAAAAAGCCATGGAAAGTCATGACACCAGCAGAAATTAGAAAGCAATACTGCCACTTAGTGAAAAATAATATCAGATGTGGTTTCAACTGATGGCCTATCAAGAGGTGTTTCATTACCAAGGTGTCACACAAGAAACATCTCATGATGGGTAAAACCAGTGAGCTGTCTCAAGACCTTTGCAACCTTATTGTGGCAAAACATACTGATGGCATTGGTTACAGAAGAATTTCTAAACTACTGAAGTTCCAGTGGGCACTGTTGGGGCCATAATCTTGAAGTGGAAAGAACACAATTTCACCACAAACCAGCCACAACCAGGTGCTCCCCGCAAGATTTCAGACAAAAGGAGTAAAAAGAATTATCAGAAGAGTTGTCCAAGAGTCAATGACCACCTGTGGAGAGCTACAGAAAGACCTGGAATCAGCAGGTACAATCATTTCAAAGAAAATTATAAGTAATGCATTCAACCTCCATGACCTGTATGCACACTCACCACACAAGACGCCACTGCTGAACAAAAAGCATGTTGAAGGCTGTGTGCCCACGATGCGTTTTTTAAGCGTTTCCGCAGCAGCAAAAACGCTGCAGAAACGCTTAAAAAACGCATGGTAGAAGGCCTGCCATGTTCCCCAATGATAATCCGCATGTGCTGTGCACATGCTGCAGAGATTTCCGCTGCGGATTATTATTGCGGAAAAAAACGCAGCACTACCAATTATTTTGCGGTAGTGCTGCGTTTTCGCCGCCATTGACTTGCATTAGAATGCATGCATTCCGCTTTACTAGATAAGGATATGAGGAATGCATGCGTTCAAATGTGCGGATGGTACCCAGGTCTAGAGGAGAGGAGACTCTCCTCCGGACCCGGGTACCACAGAAACTGTAAAAAAAAGAATAAAATAAAAAATAAAGATTATATTTACCTTCTGACAGCCCCCGCTGCACTCGTCCTTTCATGCCGGCAGCTAGCGATGGACTGAAGGACCTACGCTGACGTCATAGTCATGTGACGGGTCACGCGACGCTGACGTCGGCAGGTTCTTCAGTGTACCGCTGCCGGCAGCCAGGACGGAGGGAATCAAGACTCCGGGGGCCATCAGAAGAAAAGTATAGATTTATTTTTTACCCTTCTTTCGGTCACACTATATAAATCCATGCCGATTACATGGATTTATATAGTGTGACCAAGTTGACAAGCACTTTCCAAGTGACGCTAAAATCGCTTGGAAAGCGCTTGACAACCCGCATGCAGAAATGAAAGTGAAGAACGCTTCACTTCCGCATGTCCTTGGCAGGAAAACGCATGTACAATCCCCATGCGTTTTTTTCTGCCAGGGAGATGCAGAAACGCTCAGGAAAAAATCCTGAGCATTTCTGCATCGTGGGCACATAGCCTAAGGCACGTTTAAAATTTGCTCAACAACATTTAGATAGGTCTGTGAAATACTGGGAGAATATAGTCTGGTCAGATGAAACCAAAATTGAACTCTTTGGGAACAACATGGTGTGGGGCTGTTTTTCAGCATACGGCACCGTCAAACTTCATGTGTTTGAAGGAAGGATGAATGGACAAATGCACCAAGACATTCTTGATAAAAACCTGCAGCCATCTACCAGGATGATGAAAATGAAAAAAAAGAGGGTAGACATTTCCGTAAGACAATAATCCTAAACGCCCATCCCACCGCTGTCACCAGTTTGTCAGGGAAAAGCAACTTTGCTGCCTTCAATCGACAGGACAATTGGCTGACGAGTGCTGGACGATGCCACAGTGAACCTATGGTATATACGCCGCCAATCGTTTATACCAGGGCTGTGGAGTTGAAGTTGGAGCCCATTTTGGTGGAGTCGGTATAAAATGGATCAACTCCGACTCCTAAAATACATAATAAATTGGGTACAGTAGTTTAATGCAGTTTGTGGGGAATATTTTTTCATAAGAATTTGGGAAAGTTATGAAATGTCCTATAAATGTCTGTCCTATTCCTGATCTAAGGGTCTAGACTTTTAGCTGAGATGAATCTGTTCTACAGTAAATTCATCACTTAAACGTGAGCCATGTATGAGGGAGTCGGAGTCGGTGTCATGGAAATTGAGGAGTCGGAGGTTTGGCTTACCGACTCCACAGCCCTGGTTTATACAGGCCGATTGGACTCCCGTTACAGGTAACGTTTGGCTTCAGGGATGCGGTTTACAGAGCAAGAGGAACAGAGATATTCAATTTAATCTAGAAAGGTAGGCAGTGTTGATAAAAAAAAATATACAAAGATGATACAAAATGGGAACAAAACAATACGATATATACAATTTAAATTTTCGTTTGTTCAAAATCTTAAATCTCCGAAAGTTCTTCACCAATTGCTTTGAAATTTTGACAACGTTGCCTTCAAACACACGCATGTTTTTATATACCAGCTGTTGGACGTAAAAGCAATTATACGTTACGTGCTCTAGAGTCAGCAAACCAGACAATCTCTATATCTAAACAGACAATGGAACAAAAAATATTGTATAACCCCAAGCATTGTGAAATTACATAGTTTAGAAACGTGCGCTTTCTCTTTTCTTTCTATTCCATTTAACTAGTCTGAGCCACAGCAACGAGTGGCCGGGTACAGCTAGTTACATAAAATAAAAAGGAACAACAAAAGAAAATGTACTAAACCTGATCTCACGGAAATGGCTCAGAGCTTAGTGACAATAAGCATTCCCATAGGGAAAATGGACCTCCCCCACATTGAACTATGACTTCCAGAATTAACAATGACCCAAACCAAAATACTGCTCTTTATTAGCTCAAGGTAATGACCACATACCTTCCCTTGGTGAGCTCGTGTGGGGGCTGATTGTGGGATGTGATGTGTCTGTTAGAATTTTAGGACATCCCCAATTTACACAATATAGTCGCTCCTGGAGGTCCCAGCGGTAGATATTATCGTCATGTTCCTTATCGCTATTTTACCTTAATATGGCGATCAAACATGACCTGAATAACACCATCCAAAGGGCCGTTATTAAGTTGGAGATGTTAGAATGGCCTTATGGTGATGTGAGTGAATGCGTTCTGTTCGTCCCTCCGCTATGACACCAAAAAATATATCTCCCATAAATATCAGATCAATGTAAATCCCAATATTCATATCTGGACCCCGGAATCAGATTGTCTCAACTGAAATTATCCATATTTTGTTTGATCAGAGGGCACTTATGCCTGGGAAGCACACTTCTCCTCTGGGTAAACAAATCTCGGCCTGGTAGTCTTTTTCACAGAAAATTTCCTGTTTTAATTATCTGGTCACGGCAGGGGACGACTACGTCAATGGAGGAGGAGGTGTTAGCTCTCTTTCCCTGTTATACTTCATTTTTCTCATTTCCCCATATGTTCAATGTGAGGGTGATATATCCCTTCCTCTGGAAAGGTCTGTATGAATTTTAATTTTTCTCTATGCCACCACTGATAAAAATTGTCCTTATACGGTGCCCTTGATCAGCTTTTACATCTTGTACACTCCCCTTTTTTATTCTAATTTTTTTATTCTAATGTTTTACATGTTCATCGCTCTGAATTGCTGTATTAATAAAGGAGTTTTACATTTATAATCACTGGAAAAAGTCTCTTTTCTCTAATTGGATCAATCAGTATAATCACAAAGTCTGGGGCGACTTTGGCAGTGACATGTTGTGCAGTCAAAGATTTCTGTATGGCTCTGCTACATTGCAACATAATACAAGTGAATGGGGTCCATTGTGACCTTCAAGGTACTGTGAAAAACAAATCATAAAGAGTTACCAGTTGGGACATACTTGTTACCCCATTCACTTGCTTTATGCATTGATGTAGCAGTGGTATCCAGCAATCTTTGGCTTCACGACCTGTGTTACTGCCAAGGTGGCTGTGTAACCCCAGCCTTAGTGTTTACACTGCTCTATATACCTGCATACGGTCTACTTGATTGCATTAAGCCAATAAATGCTCAGCACAGCCATTACATGGATAGCTTGCAGGTCTATAGAGCAGAGTAAATATTAAAGAGGCTGCAGCACTCGTAAGCATGGCAACCCCTTTAAGATGGGAGTACAACCTGCTGAGTCCCCATCAATCTGACTTTGGTGGCCTCAGGAAAGGCCATTATGGAACTCATTTTTAATGGGGTTTTCCAATCTTGTGAAATGACGGCCTATTTCTAAGAGACTCACAGCCCCTGAGAATGAAGGCGCTGCATGCTGCACTGGTTTCAGCTAGAGGTGACCACATGTAAAAGATAAATGCTACTATTTACATTGTAAAAAGTCATACACATCTCCTTCAGTATATACTTTATGATTCAATGTATCCGCTCGCCATCATTCTAGCAGCAGATACAAATCCGCTGTGGCCATGTGCTGGACACGGATCAAATAGGTGAGTGACGTATCAGGCTGGCGAGAGACCATACACTGACTTCAAGGAGCGATCCGGAGAAACCGACGCAGAAAGGCTGGCTAGGCTTTCATTACTCCATGAATTCTACACAGCCTAGTGCGAAGCTGCAGAGGGCAGAGCACACACAATGCGGTCTGCCTGCAGATCCGCACAGCTAGTGCACAGAGTGCTGAAGGAGATATGGACGCTGAATGCCTCTGCATAACACACCCGCTGTACTGCTGGGAGCTGTAGTGACCATAATACAAGGAAGCAACACGTCAGGGTCTCTGCAGTTACCCAACACGTGTACTCTGTCTACAGAAGCGCCGAGTGCGCAGAACCCAGCAAACGTCTCTTACCCAAGTCTCATCACCTTCAATGTATGAAAGACTTCCGCATTCACAGGCAGCCGCGCTGAAAACTGACCTCAGCAGGGCGCCGTCTCATGACGTCATCACGCGGCCAGCGCCATTGGTTTAGGGTAGATGCTAGAATGTATGGCCTCCTGGTAGGTATGACGTCATTTTGTGCACGTGTGTCTGTATCGATGAGAAGCTGCGGGTGACAAGTAGCGAAGGGCGGTGTCCTCAGAGAGGACAAGGATTTGGGTGGGTGGTGTCTGGGGCATTGAGTGGGGTTTGAGTTCTGGGTTGCCCTCATTAGTGGAGCCCTGTCCCTGTGGTATATTAGCAGGTTTGGTATCAGTAAATCTATGTGCACATGGTGTCTTTTACACTACGGTCATTTTCCTGAGGTGGCCCAGCCATCGTCCTTGTGGTGGCTCTGTCGCTGGCGTCTTTCCCTCTCTGCTCTCACTTTATAGCATGTGCAGCTTCCAGCAGAAGCCACCCCAAGAATAAACACGTTACTTGGTTTAATGCTTCACAATTTCAAGCCCGGAAGAGGTTAATACAAGTGACATAAGACAGAACATGCGCACAGCAATGTCGTTTTTACACTGGTTTCATTTAACCCATACATGTCAAACTCTGGCCTACATGGTGGTTCTATTTGGCCCCCGACACCAGAACCACCACCCCTATGTGGGGCCCATTATACTGTATGGAGGACTATGTGGTGCCCATTATACTGTATGGAGGACTATGTGGGGGCCCCCAAGGTTCAGTTCTAGGACCCCTGCTCTTCTCCATCTACACCTTAGGCCTGGGACAGCTCATAGAGTCTCATGGCTTTCATTATCACCTCTATGCTGATGACACACAGATCTACCTCTCTGGACCCGATATCACCTCCGTATTAACCAAAATCCCACAATGTCTGTCTGCTATTTCATCCTTCTTCTCTGCTAGATTTCTAAAACTTAACATGGACAAAACAGAATTCATCATCTTTCCGCCATCTCATTCAACCCTCCCAACTGACCTATCCATCATAGTCAGTGGCTGCCCACTCTCCCCAGTCCCTCAAGCTCGCTGCCTCGGGGTAACCCTGGACTCGGAACTCTCCTTCAAACCACATATCCAAGCCCTTTCCACTTCCTGCCGACTCCAACTTAAAAATATCTCCCGGACCCGCACATTCCTAAACCATGAATCTGCAAAAACACTAGTGCACGCCCTCATCATCTCCCGCCTTGACTACTGCAACCTCCTGCTCTGTGGCCTCCCCTCTAACACTCTCGCACCCCTCCAATCTATCATAAACTCTGCTGCTCGACTAATCAACCTGTCCCCCCGCTATTCCCCGGCCTCTCCTCTCTGTCAATCTCTTCACTGGCTCCCCATTGCTCAGAGACTCCAGTTCAAAACCCTAACCATGACATACAAAGCCATTCACAACCTGTCTCCTCCATATATCTCCGACCTAGTCTCCCGTTACATACCTGCACGCAACCTCCGATCCTCACAAGATCTCCTGCTCTACTCCCCTCTTATCTCCTCCTCCCACAACCGTATACAAGATTTCTCCCGTGCTTCCGCCCTACTCTGGAACTCTCTACCCCAACGTATCAGACTCTCGCCTACCGTGGAAACCTTCAAAAGGAACCTGAAGACCCACCTCTTCCGACAAGCCTACAACCTGCAGTAACCACCGCTCCACCATACCGCTGCACGACCAGCTCTACCCTCACCTACTGTATCCTCACCCATCCCTCGTAGATTGTGAGCCCTCGCGGGCAGGGTCCTCGCTCCGCCTGTACCAGTCGCTGTCACATTGTGTTCAAGATTATTGAAATTGTTCTTGTATTATACCCCCTTTTTCACATGTAAAGCGCCATGGAATAAATGGCGCTATAATAATAAATAATAATAATAATAATACTGTATGGAGGACTATGTGGTGCCCATTATACTGTATGGAGCACTATGTGGTGCCCATTATACTGTATGGAGCACTATGTGGGGCCCACTATACTGTATGGAGGACTATGTGGGGCCCACTATACTGTATAGAGGACTATGTGGGGCCCACTATACTGTATAGAGGACTATGTGGGGCCCACTATACTGTATAGAGGACTATGTGGGGCCCACTATACTGTATAGAGGACTATGTGGGGCCCACTATACTGTATAGAGGACTATGTGGGGCCCACTATACTGTATAGAGGACTATGTGGGGCCCACTATACTGTATGGAGGAATATGACACTCCCCACTCGTCTGTCTCTAAGCTCCTATCCCTCACCTCCTCCTTTGGACTCACTCAATGGTCTTCCACACCCACCCACAAAGATGGCCACACACTGGACCTCATCTTCACCCGCCTCTGTTCCCTATCTAACCTCTCTAACTCACCACTCCCTCTCTCTGACCATAACCTCCTCACATTCTCTACCCTCTCCTCTCCGGGTGCACAATCCCCACTCCACAAACTCACACACCCTCGCAGAAATCTCAAACACCTTGACCTACACTCTCTCTCTGAATCCCTCCTTCCTCTCACAGACATAAATTCCTTGCACGATGCAGACGTTGCTGCTGCTTCATATAACACCACAATAGCTGCAGCTCTAGACTCAATCGCCCCTCTCACACACACCACACCTCGCACATTCAACAGGCAACCCTGGCACACTAAACTTACCAAAGAACTGCGCCGGGCCTCCAGGGTTGCGGAGCGGAGATGGAAAAGGTCTCACTCCATCGAGCACTTCATCGCATTCAAGCAATCCCTCACTAATTTCAAGTCCGCACTCACTACAGCAAAACAAACCTACTTCTCATCTCTCATATCCTCCCTATCTCACAACCCTAAACAGCTATTTAACACTTTCAACTCTCTCCTTCGTCCCCCAGCACCTCCTCCCTCTTCTCTCATCTCAGCCGACGACTTTGCCTCATTCTTCAAACAGAAGATTGACACCATCAGACAAAACTTTGGCCTAAAGTCCACACAACCCCTCCTCATATCTACTCAACCATCCTCCTCCAAACCCCACTTCTCCACCATTACAGAAGGTCAAGTCTCCTCTTTACTCTCCAAATCACACCTCACCACCTGCGAACTTGACCCAATCCCATCCCACCTCATCAATAACCTCACCTCAGTCTTCATCCCAACCCTAACCCACCTCTTCAATCTATCACTAACAACCGGAGTCTTCCCCTCATGTTTCAAACATGCCGCAATCACACCCATCCTCAAAAAGCCCTCCCTTGACCCTTCCTCTCTGACCAGCTACCGCCCCATATCACTTCTCCCCTTTGCCTCAAAACTTCTAGAACAACATGTCCACCTTGAACTGTCCTCCCACCTCTCCTCCTGCTCCCTCTTCGACCGTCTACAATCTGGCTTCCGACCGCATCACTCGACTGAAACTGCCCTGACCAAAGTCACCAACGACCTACTAAATGCCAAATCCAAGCGACACTACTCCATCCTCCTCCTTCTGGACCTGTCATCTGCCTTTGACACAGTGGACCATTCCCTCTTACTCCAGATTCTCTCATCTCTTGGCATCACGGACTTGGCTCTATCTTGGATCTCCTCATACTTAACACACAGGACATTCAGCGTCTCCCACTCACGCACCACCTCCTCATCTCGCCCCCTATCTGTCGGTGTCCCCCAAGGTTCAGTTCTAGGACCCCTGTTCTTCTCCATCTACACCTTCGGCCTGGGACAGCTCATAGAGTCTCACGGCTTTCAGTATCACCTCTATGCTGACGACACACAGATCTACCTCTCTGGACCCGATATCTCCTCCCTACTAACCAGAATCCCACAATGTCTGTCCGCCATCTCATCCTTCTTCTCCGACAGGTTTCTAAAACTCAACATGGATAAAACAGAGTTCATCATCTTTCCACCCTCTCATTCACATCCCCCATCCGACCTATCCATCAACGTCAATGGCTGTTCACTCTCCCCAGTCCCACAAGCTCGCTGCCTTGGGGTAACCCTGGACTCTGATCTCTCCTTCAAGCCACATATTCAAGCCCTTTCCACCTCCTGCCGACTCCAACTCAAAAACATCTCCCGGATCCGTGCATTCCTCAGCAAAGACTCTGCAAAAACACTAGTGCATGCCCTCATCATATCCCGCCTCGACTACTGCAACCTCCTGCTCCGTGGCATCCCTTCCAACACTCTTGCACCTCTCCAATCTATCCTAAACTCTGCTGCTCGACTAATCCACCTGTCCCCCCGCTATTCCCCGGCCTCTCCTCTCTGTCAATCCCTTCACTGGCTCCCTATTGCCCAGAGAATTCAGTTCAAAACTCTAACCATGGCATACAAAGCCATCCACAACCTGTCTCCCCCATACATCTGTGACCTAGTCTCCCGGTACTTACCTGCACGCAACCTCCGATCCTCACAAGATCTCCTGCTCTACTCCCCTCTTATCTCCTCCTCCCACACTCGTATACAAGATTTCTCCCGTGCTTCCCCCCTACTCTGGAACTCTCTACCCCAACATATCAGACTCTCGCCGACCGTGGAAACCTTCAAAAGGAACCTGAAGACCCACCTCTTCCGACAAGCCTACAACCTGCAGTAAACACCACTGCACGACCAGCTCTACCCTCACCTACTGTATCCTCACCCATCCCTCGTAGACTGTGAGCCCTCGCGGGCAGGGTCCTCGCTCCTCCTGTACCAGTCGCTGACTCGTTTTGTTAAGATTATGTAAATGCTTTTGTTATGTATATCCCTATCACATGTAAAGCGCCATGGAATAAATGGCGCTATAACAATAAATAATAATAATAATAATAATAATATGTGAGGCCTATTATACTGTATGGAGGACTATGTGGTGCCCATTATACTGTATGGAGGACTATATGAGGCCCATTATACTGTATGGAGGAATATGTGAGGCCTATTATATTGTATGGAGGACTATGTGGGATCTATTATACGTATGGAGGACTATGTGGGGCCCATTATTCTGTATGAAGCACTATGTGGGGCCCATTATACTGTATGGAGGACTATGTGGGGCCATTATACTGTATGGAGCACTATGTGAGGCCCATTATACTGTATGGAGGACTATGTGGGATCTATTATACGTATGGAGGACTATGTGGGGCTATTATACTGTATGGAGGACTATGTGGGGCCCATTATACTGTATGGAGGATTATGTCGGGACCATTATACTGTATGGAGGACTATGTGGTGCCCATAATACTGTATGGAGGACTATGTGGTGGCCATTATACTGTATGGAGAACTATGCGGGGCCCATTATTCTGTATGGAGGACTATGTGAGGCCATTATACTGTATGGAGGAATATGTGGGGCCCATAATACAGTATGGTGGACTATGTGGGGCCCATTATACTGTATGGAGGACTATGTGGGGCCCATTATGCTGTATGGAGGAGTATGTCGGGGCCATTATACTGTATGGAGGACTATGTGGTGCCCATAATACTGTATGGAGGACTATGTGGTGGCCATTATACTGTATGGAGGAATTTGTGAGGCCCATTATACAGTATGGAGGAATATGTGGGGCCCATTATACTGTATGGAGGACTATGTGGGGCTCATTTTACTGTATGGAGGACTATGTGGGGGCCATTATACTGTATGGAGGACTGTGGGGCCCATTATACTGTATGGAGGATTATGTCGGGGCCATTATACTGTATGGAGGACTATGTGGTGCCCATAATACTGTATGGAGGACTATGTGGTGGCCATTATACTGTATGGAGGAATTTGTGAGGCCCATTATACCGTATGGAGGAATATGTGGGGCCCATTATACTGTATGGAGGACTATGTGGGGCTCATTTTACTGTATGAAGGACTATGTGGGGGCCATTATACTGTATGGAGGACTGTGGGGCCCATTATACTGTATGGAGGAATATGTGGGGCCCATAATACTGTATGGAGGACTATGTGGGGCCATTATACAGTATGGTGGACTATGTGGGGCCCTTTATACTGTATGGAGGACTATGTGAGGCCCATTATACTGTATGGAGGATTATGTCGGGGCCATTATACTGTATGGAGGACTATGTGGTGCCCATAATACTGTATGGAGGACTATGTGAGGCCATTATACTGTATGGAGGACTGTGTGGGGCCCATTATTCTGCATGGAGGACTGTGTGGGGCCCATTATACTGCATGGAGGACTATGTGGGGCCCATTATACTGAATGGAGCACTATGTGGGGCTCATTATTCTGTATGGAGCGCTATGTGGGGCCATTATTCTGTATGGAGCACTATGTGGGGCTCATTATTCTGTATGGAGGACTATGTGGGACCCATTATTCTGTATGGAGTACTATGGGGGGCCATTATACAGTATGGTGGACTATGTAGGGCCCATTATACTGTATGGAGGACTATAAAGAAAAAACCTGAAGTTCTGAACTGAAAAGTAAGTAGACGTGCATGCAAAATGTAAATGCATGTTCACACAAGGCCATTAAACAGAGAGAAACCAAAGACAAGAAAAATACCCAAATAACTGAAAGTAAATGTATAAATCGCACAGTGCAAAAATAATGATAAATAATAAAGGGTATTTAGTTAACATAATTTTGATCAAAATAATGTGAAAGCCATTCCGCCACTTCACAGCAACCCTTATGGGACAGTCCTAACTCTAATATTAAAAACCTTACCATTTGTCAAATGACATACATATGGACAAGGGCAGAGAGACTGGATCCCTAGTGTGATCATAAGTGTGATCCCTAGTGTGATCATCGTATGGAGGACTATGTGGGGCCCATTATACTGTATGGAGGATTATGTCGGGGCCATTATACGGTATGGAGGACTATGTGGTGCCCATAATACTGTATGGAGGACTATGTGGTGGCCATTATACTGTATGGAGGACTATAGGGGGGCCCATTATTCTGTATGGAGGACCTTGTGGGGCCCATTATTCTGTATGGAGGACCTTGTGGGGCCCATTATTCTGTATGGAGGACCTTGTGGGGCCCATTATTCTGTATGGAGGACCTTGTTGGGCCCATTATTCTGTATGAAGGACCATGTTGGGCCCATTATTCTGTATGGAGGACCATGTGGGGCCCATTATTCTGTATGGAGGACCATGTGGGGCCCATTATTCTTTATGGATGACCTTGTGAGGCCCATTATTCTGTATGGAGGACCTTGTGAGGCCCATTATTCTGTATGAAGGACCTTGTGGTGCCCCTTTATAATGTATACTTTGTTCAAGTTCTTCATTTTGGCCCTCTGTGTGTTTGAAATCCCAGATTTAACCCCTTCACCACCGAGCCTGTTTTCACCTTCCTGACCAGGCCAAATTTTTAAATTCTGACCAGTGTCACTTTATGTGGTAATAACTCTGGAACGCTTTAACATATCCTAGTGATTCTGAGAATGTTTTTTCGTGACACATTGTACTTCTTGTTAGTGGTTAATTTAGGTCAAAATTTTTTGCACTTTATTTGTGAAAATATCAGAATTTTGGCGAAAATTTTTAAAAATTTCTTAATTTTCAAACTTTTAATTCTTATGCCCTTAAATCAGAGAGATATGTCACACAGAATAATTAATAAATAACATTTACCACATGTCTACTTTACATCAGCACCGTTTTTGAAACATGATTTTTTTATTGTTAGGAAGTTAGAAGGTTTAAAAGTTTTCCAGCGATTTCTCAATTTTCCAACAAAATTTACAAAACTATTTATTTAGGGACCACATCACATTTGATGTGACTTTGAGGGGCCTATATGACAGAAAATACTCAAAATGACACCATTTTTAAAACTGCACCCTGAAAGTGCACAAAGCCACATTCAAGAAGTTTTTTTAACCAGGGTCATAAGGACTGCGGTTGCAGAGGTCGCGCCCGCACCCATGTGGGTGAGCGGTCCGCAGACGCCATCAGAAACTTCAACTGGATGTGCGTCCGTGGACGCATACCCAGTTGACGTGCATTGCGGCGCACAGAACCGTTGGGTCCGTGTGCGGCAACACATTCTGCCGGCCAATCAGAGGCCAGCAGCTGACGTAGACGTGCATCTGACTGGGGGTGCATGGCAGTGATGTCATGCACTCTCGTCACTTGCACCCTGAAGTCAGTGGGGGAGCGGAGGGAAGGTGAGTATAATTGTTTTTTTCTTCTATGCATTAAAGAAGCAGAACGGGGGACATATACAAGGATAAGGGACATATTAGTAGAAAGAGAGGAGTTCAAAGGATAAAATCTCAGCATTTAGAGCATTTGGTGTGGGGGTGGGCTGGAGGTGAAAGCTCTGAGTTGTTTGTTTCACACATGCTGGATGTATTGAGATTGTAGGTCTTCTGGTGTGAATCCCTCTGTTAAAGGACATGGAAGCTGGACTCTAAGCCAGGTAGGCTATCCAGCAATATTGTATGGACTTGTTATTTTATGTTTTACCTTCTGCCGGACAAAAGGCTGTATTTAAGTTAAGTTTTCAGGTGGGGACCACAGACCACATCTCCGTACCAATGCTTTCTGGCTGATGTTTTGGTCACTTTTGAATGTTGGTTGTGCTTTCACACTCGTGGTAGCATGAGACAGACTCTACAACAAACAGAAGTTGCTCAGTTAGTCCAGCTCATCCGGGATGGCACATCAATGTGAGCTGTGGCAAGAAGGTTTGCTGTGTCTGTCAACGTAGTGTACAGAGGCTGGAGGCGCTACCAGGAGACAGGCCAGTACACCAGGAGATGTGGAGGGGGGCATAGGAGGACAACAACCCAGCAGCAGGACCGCTACCTCCGCCTTTGTGCAAGGAGGAACAGGAGGAGCACTGCCAGAGCCCTGCAAAATGACCTCCAGCAGGCCACAAATGTGCATGTGTCTGCACAAACGGTTAGAAACCGACTCCATAACGGTGGTATGAGGGCTCGACGTCCACAGATGGGGGTTGTGCTCACAGCCCAACACCGTGCAGGACGCTTGGCATTTGCCACAGAACACCAGGATTGGCAAAGTCGCCACTGGCGCCCTGTGCTCTTCACAGATGAAAGCAGGTTCACACTGAGCACATGTGACAGATGTGACAGAGTCTGGAGATGCCATGGAGAGCGATCTGCTGCCTGCAACATCCTTCAGCATGACCGGTTTGGCAGTGGGTCAGTAAAGGTGTGGGGTGGCATTTCTTTGGAGGGCCGCACAGTCCTCCATGTGCTCGCCAGAGGTAGCTTGACTGCCATTAGGTACCGAGATGAGATCCTCAGACCCCTTGTGAGACCATATGCAAGTGCAGTGGGCCCTGGGTTCCTCCTAATGGAGGACAATGCCAGACCTCGTGGCTGGAGTGTGTCAGCAGTTCCTGCAAGATGAAGGCATTGAAGCTATGGACTGGCCCGCCCGTTCCCCAGACCTGAATCCGATTGAGCACATCTGGGACATCATGTCCCGCTCCATCCACCAACGTCACGTTGCACCACAGACTGTCCAGGAGTTGGCGGATGCTTTAGTCCAGGTCTGGGAGGAGATCCCACAGGAGACCATCCGCAACCTCATCAGGAGCATGCCCAGGCGTTTTAGGGAGGTCATACAGGCACGTGGAGGCCACACACAATACTGAGCCTCATTTTGACTTGTTTTAAGGACATTACATCAAAGTTGGATCAGCCCGTAATGTGTTTTTCCACTTTAATTTTGGGGGTGACTCCAAATCCAGGCCTCCATTGGTTAATAACTTTGATTTCCATTGATGATTTTTGTGTGATTTTTTTATTGTCGGCACATTTAACTTTATGCAGAACAAAGTATTCAATGAGAATATTTCATTCATTCAGATCTAGGATGTGTTATTTGAGTGTTTCCTTTATTTTTTTGAACAGTGTATATCAGAATGGGGCCCAGGACATACAATGGTGTGAAAAAGTGTTTGCCAACTTCCTGATTTCTTACTCTTTTGCATGTTTGTCACCCTTAAATGTTTCAGATCACAAAACAAATTTAAATATTAGACTAAGATAGCACAAGCAAATACAAAATGCAGTTTCTAAATGAAGGTATTTATTATTAAGGGAAAAAGTGTGAAAAAGTGATTGCCCTCTAAACCTAATAACTGGTTGGACCACCGTTAGCAGCAACAATTGCAATCAAGCGTTTGCGATAACTGGCAATGAGTGTTTCACAACGCTCTCGAGGAATTTTGGCCCTCTCCTCCTTGCAAAATTGTTGTAATTCAGCCACATTGAAGGGTTTCCGAGCATGAACCGCCTTTTTAAGGTGATGCCAGACCATGATTAAGGCTTTTCTAAGCCGAACTGCGTAGCGTTTTTTTTAACTCTGTTTCCCCATATGGTGTGAATTGGCTCTCTTTGTAAGTGCATTTTTTATGGAAATATCATCCTTCAAATAAATGGAAATTTTAATTATACCACATTACTGGAGTCTCCTCACTCCCTGAATTTTGGTCTGAAGCTGCGTCTATCATTGTTAGTTCGTTAAGTGTAAGTCATATCTGTATTTTGTATGAAACCCTTTTCTCATGTACAGGACCATGAAATCAATGGTGCTATATAAATAAATAATAATAATAAAAATGCCACAACATCTCAATCGGATTAAGGTCAGGACTTTGACTATGCCACTCTAAAGTCTTAATTTTGTTTTTCTTAAGCCATTCAGAGGTCGACTTGCTGGTATGTTTTGGATCATAGTCCTGGCTGCATAACCCAAGTGCGCTTCAGCTTGAGGTCACAAATAAATGGCCGAACATTCTCCTTTAGGATTTTTTGGTAGACAGTGGTTTCTGCATGGTTCCATTTACCACAGCAAGTCTTCCATGTCCTGAAGCACCAAAACAGCCCCAGAACATCACACTACCACCACCATATTTTACTGTTAGTATGATACTCCTTTTCTAAAATGCTGTGTTACTTCTTCACCTGTTGTAATGGGACATATACCTTCCAAAAAGTTCAACTTTTGTCTCGTCAGTCCACAAAGTATTCTCCCAAAAGTCTTGGCGATCATCAAGATGTTTTCTGGGAAAATTAAGACAAGCTTTATGTTCTTTTTGTTCAGCAGTGGTTTTCGTCTTGGAAGTCTGCCATGCATGCCATTTTTGCCCAGTCTCTTATGGTGGAGTTATGAACACTGACTGACCTTAACAGAGGCAAGTGAGGCCTGCAATTCTTTGAATGGTATTGTGGGGTCTTTTGTGACCTCTTGGATGAGTCGTCGCCGCGCTTTTGGGATAATTTTGGTCGGATAATCACTCCTGGGAAGGTTCACCACTGTTCCATGTTTTCGCCATTTGTGGATAATGGCTCGCACTGTGAGTCCCAAAGCTTTATAAATAGCTTTATAACCTTTTCTGACTGATGGATCTCAATTACTTTGTTTCTCATTTGTTCCTAAATTTCTTTGGATCGCAGCATGGTGTCTAGCTTTTTAGGATGGTTTAATGAAACTGTCCAAGACTTTTGATAGTGTTCCTCTGCCTCTGTTGGACCTGGTGTGTGACTCTTTCGTCTCTCCTCCTTGGTTGCCCAAAGATCTATGACCTCTGCCACTAGCGTTGTCAGATGGGAATTTTTGTACTAATTGTTCTACTAGGGCCTTCTGATATTGAACTATTTTACTAGCCCTCTCCACTGCAGGAAGGAGAGATGTAAAGTTCTCCTTGTAGCATGGGGAGAGAAGGGTAAACAACCAGTAATCAGTGTTGGCCAAAATGTATATATTGTGAGGGTCACGGGAAAGGCAACGGGATATAAAGTCAGCCATGTGTGTCACCCTGAGTACTTTTTACCTCCATCTCCACCTGGTCGAAAGCTTCCTCTTAAATTTTGAGCGGTTAAGTAGACACAGAAGCTGGATGATTACGCTGATTATGTCATCATCACCTTTCACCATCTTGGTTGATTCTTCAAAGTTTTGTAGAACCTTACAGATGTCAGACATCCATGCCCACTCTTCGGTTGTTATGTGCGGCGGCTGACCCAAATACCGACTGGCATGCTATAGCTAGTATTCAACTGTTCTACTGCCCTCTGCTGCTAACAAAACCTTGCCAAGATGTGTAATATGTGTAATGTGGAGTTCGATCGCGTGGTCACGTCGCACACTAGTCAGTGAGCTGGCACTCGCCAGCGCTGCTGCAGCACTGCCAGACCGGCTGCAGCACTGCCAGACCGGCGGCAGCTGTAGCTGACTTGCGGAAATGGGCAGACACCCGCCGTACCTTTACAACTAGCTCAGGCAAATCTGGGTTGGTTTCCGGAAACTGCTGAACCAATAAGTTGAGCACTTTGGCCAGACATGGTGCATGTGCGAGCTTGCAAAGCTTCAGAGCCTCCACCAGATTACGGCCATTATCACACACGACCATGCCTGGTTGTAGGTTCAGCGGCGACAGCCACAAACTAGTTTCAGCAGAGCCTGTTGCCGCCTCATCAAGGCAGTGCTTCCAGCTTGCGACTGATATAGACGACGTTCTCCCAGATGACAATTCAGAGATGGAAGAGGAGAAGGTGCAGGAACTGGTGTAGGAGGTGGAGGAAACCCTGACAAAACTAGAGCCCACAATCCTCTGTGTTGGAAGCACGTGTGCTGTCCCAGGGTGTGGCTCAGTTTCAGCCTCCGCAAAGTACACCCAGTGTGCCGTTAGGGAACTGTAGCATCCCTAGCCACAAGCACTTGTCCACATATCGGTCGTTAAGTGCCCCTTCCCAGTAACTGCGTTGTTCAGAGCTTGGGTGATGTTATGGGACACATGCTGGTGTAAGGCGGGGAAGGCACACTGGGAAAAATAGTGGTGGCTGGGGACCGAGTGCTGAGGGATGACCGCTGCCAAGAGATTGTGGAAAGCCTCAGTATCCACAAGCCTAAACGGCCACATTTCCAGAGCAAGCAGTCTGGAAATGTGACCATTTAGTATTTGGGCCTGTGGGTGGGTGGCTGGGTATTTTTGCTTGTGTTCTAAGGCCTGGGGTAGGAACAGCTGAACGCAGCACTGGGACAAGGAACTGAACGTCGTTGCTGATGGTGCTTGTGAATGTGGAACTACAGGTGCAGGGCGGGAGGCATCCGCACCTGCGTCATGGACAGGATATTGGCAAGCAAGTAGCAAAGGGGAAGAGGCAGTGGTGTTACCCGCAGACATGGATTGTGGACCCAAGCGTTGGGCCCACCAGTCGGGTGCTTTGATGACGTGCCTGAGCATGCTGGTGGTGGCTGGGCTGGAAGAGATCAGCAGGGATCTTGGCACGGCAGATGTTGCAATGACCCTTCTTTTGTCGTCTGCACTTTATTTAAAAAAGCGCCAGACTGGGGAACACCTAACCCTTGGCCTGGGAACTTGACGTGTGTGGGTGCTATTGGGAACATTTGCCCGCCTTCTCCCTATGGCCACCCCACTACCTCTTCCTGCCTGTTGCGGTGCTGTGATCCCCCTCCTCTCTGCGCTGCTTTCCTCGCTCAGCATGGCACCTTCCCAGGTTGGGTCAATGACTAGATCGTCCACCACCTTGTCTTCCACTTCCGCACTCTGGTCCTCCTGACTTGTTGACTTAACAACATCACTTGTTGGCAACTGTGTTTCAATCATCATCATCTACCTCTTGAGACACAAATTGCTCTTCCCCCACCGTCACCTTCTTCTGGCTGTGGCTGCTCAAATATTTGGGCATCACTACACACGAGTGCCTCATGTCCCTCTTAAAACGTGCAGAGCAAGAGGCCAGAATCAGTAAATGGAAATGTAAAGAGCTCCTCGGAGTGTCTGAGTGTGGTATCACTTGTCTCTTGGGACTCGCCATGGTGGGGTGGGGAAAGGAGGATCAGGGTGAGGATTATGTGATCCAGACTCTTAGACAGGACTCTTAGACTTAGGATAGTTAGACTGAACCGTGTGGAAGACAGGGTGGTGTTGGGAAACATACTGGAAGCATTATCTGCTGTTACGGATCCAGGTGGTGGAACCTCTGTGCTGCGGTGCAAGGAGGGACCCAGAGGGGCGTAACTAGGTATCTACTCGGTCGTACGGCGGCTCAATCGACTCCATGACCAGGGAGGGTCCGAGCAGAGGGACCAGGTGCTACTCTGGGGACGACCTTGTAAGGGAGCAGGTGACTCCTACGGTACAGATGGCAGGGACTGACCTATATAACAGATGGGCACAGCAGGCAGGCTGACGAGTGATCTGGGTAGATGGACTGGCAGACACGGCAGGCGACAGGCGGGAGCCTCTAGGTAGGCTGTCAGGTGGTCGCGGCAGGTGACAGGCAGGAGCCTCTAGGTAGGCTGTCAGGTGGTCACGGCAAGTGACGGGCAGGTGCCTCCAGGTAGGCAGACAGGTGGTCACGGCAAGTGACAGGCAGGAGCCTCTAGGTAGGCTGACAGGTGGTCACGGCAGGTGACAGGCAGGAGCCTCTAGGTAGGCTGTCAGGTGGTCACGGCAAGTGACGGGCAGGTGCCTCCAGGTAGGCAGACAGGTGGTCACGGCAAGTGACAGGCAGGAGCTTCTAGGTAGGCTGACAGGTAGCGAGCAGGAGCCTCCAGGTAGGCATTGCAGGTAACAAGCAGGAGCCTCCAGGTAGGCACGGCAGGTAACAAGCAGGAGCCTCCAGGTAGGCACGGTAGGTAGCGGGCAGGTGCTTCCAGGTAAGGAGGCGGGCAGAGCCCATAGACAGACTGGCGGACTGAACGGAAGACAGACTGTCGGGCTGGAGAGTAGTCAGGCTGGCGGACAGGACTAGTAGTAAGGCTAGCAGCGGGACCTGAGGGCTGAAGCAGAGGTAAGTACACTAGGCAACAACTATTGCTCGGGCACCTCCATTTTGGAGGAGGTGCCTTATATATTGGAGGACCTCCGGCAATTGGCCAAGGACTCCTTAGGGCGGCGCGCACGGCCCCTTTAAGGGGGGGGGAGGCGCACGCCCTAAGCACCGTGCCCGGGAAGCTGAGCACGCCGGCAGCAGCAGGAAGAGGAGCGCTGGAGGACGCCGGACGGGGAGTGCGGCGGTGAGAGGGACGGCGTCTCTGCCTGGCAGGGGGCAGAGACGCTGATGCTACATCTGCCATCCAACCGACCACCTGTTCACATTGTTCTGTCTTCAAGAGTGGTGTCCCGCGCCCCCCTGCAAAGTGGGACAGGAGGCTAGGTCTTGTGGATGAGTGTGCTTGTTGTGCTCCTGCAGCAGGCACAGTTTCACCTGGGCCACGGCCTTGGTCACTGCATGTCCACTTTCCCGTCCCTTACCACAAGGCTTGCGTATTTTAAATTAGTTACATATTTATATGCCTGCAAATACTTTTCTTTTATTGGTGCAGCAGCAGTATACAATTACAGCAATAGCTATATTGCTATATACAGGTGCATCTCACTAAATTAGGGAGAAAAAGTAAATTTAATTCAGTTCTTCAATACAAAAAGTGAAATTCATATTATTTAGAGTCATTACAAACAGAGTGATCTATTTCAAGTGTTTATTTCTGTTAATGTTGATGATTATGGCTTACAGCTAATGAAAACGCAAAAGTCATTATCTCAGTAAATTAGAATACTTTATAACAACAGCTTGAAAAATGTTTTTAAAATCCGAAATGTTGGCCTACTGAAATGTATGTTCAGTAAATGCACTCAATACTTGGTCGGGGCTCCTTTTGCATCAATTACTGCATCAGTGCGGCGTGGCATGGAGGCGATCAGTCTGTTGCACTGCTGAGGTGTTATGGAAGCCCAGGTTGATTTGATAGCAGCATTCAGCTCATTTGCATTGTTGGGTCTGGTGCCTCTCATCTTCCTCTTGACAGTGCCCCATAGATTCTCTATGGGGTTAAGGTCAGGCGAGTTTGCTGGCCAATCAAGCACAGTGATACTGTTGTTTGTAAACCAGGATTGGTACTTTTGGCAGTGTGGACAGGTGCCAAGTCCTGCTGGAGAATGAAATTTCCATCTCCAAAAAGCTTGTCGGCTGAGGGAAACATTAAGTGCTCTAATATTTCCTGGTAGACGGCTGCGCTGACTTTGGTCTTGATAAAACACAGTGGACCTAGACCAGCAGATGACATGGCTCCCCAAACAATCACTGTTTGTGGAAACTTCACACTAGACCTCAAGCAGCTTGGATTGTGTGCCTCTCCACTCGTCCTCAAGACTTGATTTCCAAATGAAAATTGGAACTCTGGGACCTTGTGGAGTGTGTCAATGACAACCTTCTGGACATCTGTCAAGTCAGCAGTCTTCCCCATGATTGTGGAGCCTACTGAAACAGACTAAGGGACCTTTTTAAACGCTTAGGAAGCCTTTGCAGATGTTTTTTGTTAATTATTTTAATTTACTGAGATAATGACTTTTGTGTTTTCATTGGCTTTAAGCCATAATCATCAACATTAACAGAAATAAACACTTGAAATAGATCACTCTGTTTGTAATGACTCTATATAATATGAGTTTCACTTTTTGTATTGAAGAACTGAAATAAATTAACTTTTTGATGATATTCTAATTTAGTGAGATGCACCTGTATATCCTATATGCCTGCTCTAAAATATGCTTTCTCTCTTATAACAACTCTCCCTGAACTGCTTCCTGAGGACAGTGTGCCAAGCATCCCCTCACCGGGACTTATATAAGACCCTATGATGCGATGCAGGTGGCCAATCACAGTATTACCAGTATCCAACATGGCTACGGCATTACCGTGTATGTCAGGCAATCCCTTATGTTTATTGGCTGTCTAACAGGCGCCAACCATGCGGGGCGGGGACTCGAGCATGGCGCTTAAGCACCCGCGATACTTGATCGAGTAACAAGCGTGCCTGAGCACCCTGATGCTCAGTCGAGAATTGAGCATTGGCGAGCACACTCCCTCCTCACTAATCTACAGGTGCAGTGATGAGTTGACTCCATGCGTGTTTTCCAGAAACAAGCAGTAGTGGATGTTCCTGAGTGAAAATTGCAAATCTTCTATTGTAGTCCCCTTACATTGTAGTGCCCGTACATTGCAGTACCCAGTATGTTGTAGTGCCCAGTACATTATGCCCCTCTTGTGCTTCCTTAGAAATGCGGGTTCTCATCTTTACAGAAATGACAAACGTGGACGCTAAATGTAGTTTAGGCACACTGTGTGGCTCAGAAGGGAGAGGGGCATTTGGATTTGGGAGTGCAGATTTTGGTGAATTTCTTTTGGGGGGAGCCTTTTCGCTTTTTAGAGCCTTTGTACTACCAGTAATGTGGAAACCCCATATATTTCCTTTAACACATGACATACCTGAGTGGGGGGACTTGCTTTTTTTGTGGATTGAGTTGAATCTTTTATTAAGTACAATTTACATAACATTTTGTATGACGTTAATCCTGTGCTCTACGCTGAGCACTTACATCAGGGTTTCCACCTAAATCTCTGAATGATGTGATTCAGATGATACGCCCGACGGATCCAATCTCAATAACGAGGCAGCAGAGTTACTGTGGCTTCTGTTCAGCGTTGTCCTTCTTTTCATAAGTGTACAAAACTGTGGCCAACCGCAGTTTTATGCACGCTTAAAAAGATCGACACCGCCGGATTATAGGCCAGGCAGTCCACAGTGCCTCCATCTGTCTTATTATTGGGAATTTTTCATCCGGGTGCTCCTTCTGAATCACGTATTTCAGAGATTTACATGGAAAATCCAGTGTAAGAGCTCAGCATAGAGCTCAGTAAAATGTGAGCCGAGCCTTACTGCGATCTTTGGGAGCCAGAATGAACAAATCAACAGGTCAAGAACTTGTTCTATTTATTTTTTACACAGTTTCTCGTTTGGTATAAGTGATTAGATGACTTTATTCTTCAGGTTGGTGCAATTAGAGCGATACCAGATGTACAGTTAGGTCCATATATATTTGGACAGAGACAACATTTTTCTAATTTTGGTTCTAGACATTACCACAATGAATTTTAAACAAAACAATTCAGATGCAGTTGAAGTTCAGACTTTCAGCTTTCATTTGAGGGTATCCACATAAAAATTGGATGAAGGGTTTAGGAGTTTCAGCTCCTTAACATGTGCCACCCTGTTTTTAAATGGACCAAAAGTAATTGGACAATCGACTCCAAGGCTATTTCATGGACAGGTGTGGGCAATCCCTTCGTTATGTCATTCTCAATTAAGCAGATAAAAGGCTTGGAGTTGATTTGAGGTGTGGTGCTTGCATTTGGAAGGTTTTGGTGTGAAGTAAACATGCGGTCAAAGGAGCTCTCCATGCAGGTGAAGCAAGCCATCCTTAAGCTGCAAAAACAGAAAAAGCCCATCCGACAAATTGCTACAATATTAGGAGTGGCAAAATCTACAGTTTGGTACATCCTGAGAAAGAAAGAAAGCATTGGTGAACTCATCAATGCAAAAAGACCTGAGCGCCCACGGAAGACAACAGTGGTGGATGATCGCAGAATAATCTCCATGGTGAAGGGAAACCCCTTCACAACAGCCAACCAAGTGAACAACACTCTCCAGGAGGTAGGCGTATCAATATCCAAATCTACCATGAAGAGAAGACTGCATGAAAGTAAATACAGAGGGTTCACTGCACGGTGTAAGCCACTCATAAGCATCAAGAATAAAAAGGCTAGACTGGACTTTGCTAAAAAACATCTAAAAAAGCCAGCACAGTTCTGGAAGAACATTCTTTGGACAGATGAAACCAAGATCAACCTCTACCAGGATGATGGAAAGAGAAAAGTATGGCGAAGGCGTGGTACAGCTCATGATCCAAAGCATACCACATCATCTGTAAAACACGGCAGAGGCAGTGTGATGGCTTGGGCATGCATGGCTGCCAGTGGCACTGGGTCACTAGTGTTTATTGATGATGTGACACAGGACAGAAGCAGCCGAATGAATTCTGATGTATTCAGAGCCATACTGATTGGCTTTATGTTTTGGGTCATTGTCCATCTGTAGTATGAAACGACGACCAAAGCAACCCAGGAGTTTATTAAAGCAAAGAAGTGGAATATTCTTGAATGGCCAAGTCAGTCACCTGATATCAACCCAATTGAGCATGCATTTCACTTGTTAAAGACTAAACTTCAGACAAAGGCCCACAAACAAACAAAGGAGGAAACACAGCGTCTGGTGATGTCCATGAGTTCAAGACTTCAGGCAGTCATTGCCAACAAAGGGTTTTCAACCAAGTACTAGAAATGAACATTTTATTTACAATTATTTAATCTGTCCAATTACTTTTGGTCCCTTTAAAAACAGGGTGGCAGACGTTAAGGAGCTGAAACTCCTAAACTCTTCATCCAATTTTAATGTGGATACCCTCAAATGAAAGCTGAAAGTCTGAACTTCAACTGCATCTGAATTGTTTTGTTTAAAATTCATTGTGGTAATGTCTAGAACCAAAATTAGAAAAATGATGTTTCTGTCCAAATATATATGGACCTAACTGTATATATTTTTTTCTGTTTGGCTTCTGTCGCACACTAAAAGACGCTTCTTGTTTGAAAAAACAAGCTGTTGCATCGCCATATTTTGAGAGTTATAATTTTTGCCGACAGAGTCATGTGTGGGTTTGATTTTTGTGGACAAGTTGATGTTTTTATTGATACCATTTCGTTCACATAACATTTTTTGATCGATTTCTATTCCTAATTTTGGGAGGCAGAATGAAAAAGAAACAGCAAGTCAGGAATTTTTTTTAATGCCATTTCACATGTGTTAAAATTGATAATGCAGCTTTATTCTTCGGGTCAGTACGATTACAGCGATACCGCATTTATGTAATTTTTTATGTTTTGCTGCTTTTACAAAATAACTATTTGATAGAAAAAATTATTTTTTTGCATTGCTGTCTTCTGAGAGCTATAGCTTTTTTATTTTTCCACTGATAGAGCTGTATGGTGGCTTGTTTTTGCGGGACAAGATGGCGTTTTCAGAGATACAGTTTTTATTTACATTCGTCTTTTGATCGCGTTTTAGTCCACTTTTTGTTTGGTGGTATGATGAAAAAACTTTTTTTTTTTGCCTCTTTTTTTATGGTGTTCACTGAAGCAACACAATGTAGCTCCAAGTCAATCACACTTCTGTGAAATCAACCTGTCCAGTTATGAAGCAGTACTGATTGTGAATCAATTTCTCCTGCTGTTGTGCAAATGGAACAGACGAACAGACAACAGGTAGAAATGATAGGCAATTAGCAAGACAACCCCTATAAAGGAAAAGTTCTGCAGGTGGTGACCACAGGCCATTTCTCTGTTCTCATCCTTTTTGGCTGTTGTTTTGGTCACTTTTGCATTTTGTCATTGCTCTCACCCCTGGAGGTACAGTAGCATGAGGTGGTGTCTACAACCCACAGAAGTTGCTCAGGTAGCGCAGATCATCCAGGATGGCACATCAATGCGAGCTGTGGCAAGAAGGGTAGCGGTGTCTGTCAGCACAGTGTCCAGATACTGTACCAGGAGACAGGCCAGTACAACAGGAGATGTGGAGGGGGCCATAGGAGGGTAACAACCCAGCATCAGGACCGCTATATCCTCCTTTGTGTGAGGAGGAACAGGAGTAGCAGTGGCAGAGCGCTGCAAAATGACCTCTAGCAGGCTACTAACATCCATGTGTCTGCTCAAACTGTCAGAAACACGTATATTACTTACCGGTAATGTGTTTTTTCGGAAGCCTGACAGCACCATACAATGGAGCGAGGGGATCCACCCTTCAAGGACAGGAAACCTTCAAGATAAAAAGGGCGGTGCCTCTCTCTGCCTCCCTAGGTTTACAGAGCATGAGAGGACTTTCAGGTTAGTGAACATGTATACCATTAACTTAACATTTTGATAATGGTGAAAACCCAGGAACCCATCACCCGAAGGGTGCACAACTTAAGAAATGGAAGGGGGGGGGGGGGTTAGTATTAGGGTGCTGTCATGGTTCTGAAAAAACACATTACCGGTAAGTAATATACGTGTTTTTCTGTCACCATGATAGCACCATACAACGAGAGAATTACAGAGACTGTACATGCATTAGTGAGGGACCACAGCCTGCAGAACCCTTCTACCAAACATGAGGTCAGAGGAAGCAGATAGACCCAGCCTGCAGTGATTATAAAAGGTAGAGGGGGTGACCAAGTCGCAGCCTTACATATCTGCTTGATGGAAACTCCTGATCTTTCTGCCCAGGATGTTGCCATCGCTCTTGTGGAGTGGGCTGTTAGATCTTCTGGAGCCGCTTTACCTGGCCCTAGGTAGGACATTCCGATGGCTTCTCTTATCCGCCTGGATAAAGTGCTTTTTGAGACCTTCAATCCTTTCCTAGAACCTTGAAAGGAGATGAACAATGCCCTATCCTTCCTCCAGGACTCTGGACTCAAGATACTGTAAAAGGCACCTTCTAACATCTAAACTGTGAAACTTCTGTTTCTTTTCATTCCTAGGGTTAGGACGGAAGGCAGGGAGATTTCTTGAGACCTATGAAATTTAGTCTCTACTTTATGTAAAAAGGCTGGGTCTGTTTTTAAAATTACTCTATCCTCTAGAAACCTAGTAAAGTGGAGATCTGATAGAGCCTGAATCTTACCTACTCTACGAGCCGATGTTAGGGCTATGAGGAGCACGGTTTTAAGTGTGACTATTTTAATCGACTCTGCAGAAAGGGTCTCGAAAGGTGTTTCTGTTAGAGCATTTAACACCAATTTCAAATTCCCGGGGGGGGGGGCTCTTGCCACCGGGATAGGTCTGGCTCAAACACATGCTTTGATAAATCTTGCTACCCACATATTTCCAGCTAGATTGTAGTTATAAAGTGCCCCAAGGGCCGATACCTGAACCTTCAGGGTACTAACTGAAAGCCCCTGTTCTCGTCCTTTCTGGAGGAACTCTAGCACTGCTTTAAGGGGTATTTTTCCTACTGGAGAGGACCCAGTGGATAACATAAATTTTCCCCAGGCTCTACTGTATATTTTCGTAGTGACTGGTTTCCTACTACCTAACAGGGTGGAAACCAAGCCTGAAGCAAATCCTTTGCCTTCTAACAATGACCTCTCAAGTTCCAGGTTATCAGATGCAAGCCTGTCACCTGAGGATGGAAAATAGGTCCTTGAGACAGAAGGACAGAAGAGTATCCAGGGCTCCGTGACTGACATCCTCCTAAGCCAGAAGAACCACGGCCTCTTGGGCCAGAAGGGGGCTATCAGAAGAACTCTTGCTTTTTCTTGTCTGATTTTCCTCAATACCGCTGGTATCAGACAGACTGAAGGGAAGGCATATGCGAGACGGAAGTCCCAATTGATCATGAACGCGTCTACCGCCTGGGAATCTTCTCTCGGGTTGAGTGAACAAAATCTTTCCAGCTTCCTGTTTAGTGTGGTGTCGAACAGATCTACGTTTGGACGGCCCCATCTGTCCACTATTTGTTCTAACACTGACATTTTCAGGGACCATTCCTCCTGCTGAAGCTGTCTGTGGCTCAGGTAGTCAGCTTTGACATTGCACTTCCCCTTGATGTGTGAAGCATTTCCCGTTGATGTGTAAAGCGGACAGTGCCTGAAGGGATGTTTCTGACAGGGAGAAAATTCGATCTGCAATCTGCATCAGGGTTCCGGAGCATGTGCCCTCCTGATGATTCACATAAGCCACAGCAACCTGATTGTCGGAGTGTACCATCACCTGGTGGCTCTGCAGGAGGGGCAGAAACTCAATCAGCACATGTTCTACCGCTAGAAGTTCCCATGAGTTGGAAGAACCCTTGCTCTGCTGATTTAACCATGTGCCTTGAATTACGTGGTTGTCCATATGGGCTCCCCACCCTCAGGGACTGGCGTTTTGGAAACCCATGGCACTCCCTCCTGTATTGAGCTCACCGCTAACTTGAACTACCTCCGTTGTTAGACTTAGATTACCCTCCAAATTCCCCTGCAAGGTTCTTTCCTGTTTTAGAATGTCCCACTGTAACTGCCGTGTATGAAATTGGGCCCACTTTACCGCCGGAATGCAGTAGGTGAGGGTGCCGAGCAGGGACATTGCGTTTCTGAGGGTCATCACAGGTTTTCGAATCGCCCCAAAAATTAGGCCCATAATTTTTCTTTTTTCTCACCTGGCAACCGACATTCTTGACGGTCTGAATCCAGTACAAGTCCTAAGAAAATGTGAGATTTTTGAAGGTCTAATTTACATTTTTCTAGGTTCAAATACCAGCCCAAGTTCCTTTAGTATTGTGCAAACCTCTGTTACTTGAACCTGACAATGATGATATCAACTTCCGACTATAAGAAAGTCGTCCAGATAAGGAATTATTAATCTGTTCTCCTCTCTTAGGTGGGCAGTGACCGCCGCTATTAACTTTGTGAACACCCATGGTGCTACCGCTAACCCGAAGCGAAGGACCCTGTACTGGAAGTGCCTTGTGACCCCCTTTATTGATACCGCCACCCTGAGGTATATTTTTGGAAACTCGTATGGATTGAGACATGATAGTATGCGTCCTTTAAATCTAGTAACGCCATATAGCAACCGGGAAACAGAAGTTTTATTGATTCCATCTTGAATTTTGATATTTTCAAGTATTTGGTCAGGCGTTTTAAAGGCCTCGTGTGGCTGAAGTGTGTCAGCAGTTCCTGCATGATAAAGGCATTGATGCTTTGGACTGGTCTGCCCATTCCCAGACCTGGATCCAATCGAGAACATCTGGGACATCATGTCTCGTTCCATCCACCAACACACCACAACTGAGCACCACAATTGTTGCACCACAGACTGTTCAAGCCATTCAAAAGTTTGGGGTCACCCAGACAATTTTGTGTTTTCCATGAAAACTCATACTCTTATTCATCAAATGAGTTGCAAAATGATTAGAAAATATAGTCCAGACATTGACAAGGTTAGAAATAATGATTTTTACACTGTGTGCAGAATTATTAGGCAAATGAGTATTTTGATCACATGATACTTTTTATACATGTTGTCCTACTCCAAGCTGCATAGGCTTGAGAGCCAACTACCAATTAAGTAAATCTGGTGATGTGCATGTCTGTAATGAGGTGGGGTGTTGACTAATGACATAAACACCCTATATAAGGTGTGCTTAATTATTAGGCAACTTCCTTTCCTTTGGCAAAATGGGTCAGAAGAAAGATTTGACGGGCTCTGAAAAGTCCAAAATTGTGAGATGTCTTGCAGAGGGATGCAGCAGTCTTGAAATCTCCAAACTTTTGAAGCGTGGTTACCGAAAAATCAAGCGTTTCATGGCAAATAGCCAACAGGGTCGCAAGAAGCGTGTTGGCCAAAAAAGGCGCAAAATAACTGCCCATGAATTGAGGAAAATCAAGCGTGAAGCTGCCAAGATGCCATTCGCCACCAGTTTTGCCATATTTCAGAGCTGCAACGTTACTGGAGTATCAAAAAACCCAAGGTGTGCGATATTCAGGGACATGGCCAAGGTAAGTAAGGCTGAAAAACGACCACCTTTGAACAAGAAACATAAGATAAAACGTCAAGAATGGGCCAAGAAATATCTTAAGACTGATTTTTCAAAGGTTTTATGGACTGATGAAATGAGAGTGACTCTTGATGGGCCAGAGGCTGGATCAGTAAAGGGCAGAGAGCTCCTCTCCGACTCAGACGCCAGCAAGGTGGAGGTGGGGTACTGGTATGGGCTGGTATCATCAAAGATGAACTTGTAGGACCTTTTCGGGTTGAGGATGGAGTGAAGCTCAACTCCCAGACCTACTGCCAGTTTCTGGAAGACAACTTCTTCAAGCAGTGGTACAGGAAGAAGTCTGTATCGTTCAAGAAAAACATGATTGTCATGCAGGACAATGCTCCATCACATGCATCCAACTACTCCACAGTGTGGCTGGCCAGTAAAGGTCTAAAAGAAGAAAAAATAATGACATGGCCCCCTTGTTCACCTGATCTGAACCCCATAGAGAACCTGTGGTCCATCATAAAATGTGAGATCTACAGGGAGGGAAAACAGTACACCTCTGGGAACAGTGTCTGGGAGGCTGTGGTGGCTGCTGCATGCAATGTTGATCGAAAACAGATCAAGCAACTGACAATCTATGGATGGAAGGCTGCTGAGTGTCATCATAAAGAAAGGTGGCTATATTGATAACTATTTTTGTTTTTGCATGTTTATGTCAGGACTGCAAATATTTTTAATTGCATTTTGGCCCTTTTTGCCCTCTTTCAAGATGGTGTCTTTTGTCTCATGTGCCCCTTGTCTTCCTGCTTTATAACTCCACCCCAGCCTCTAATCAGTGCTAGAGTATTCTGCCTGTGATCTGCTCCAGGTGGTTTCCTAGTTTCCTGCTCTGTCCTGCAGACTTGTTTGGATCTTCTGTTACCTGCTCTCAGAGACTCTGCTGCATTCAGTTGTTACCAGTATTCCTCCTTCTCCTGGCTGCTCCTGCTGTTACCTCTGAGCCTCAGTCTTCACCTGCATTCTGGTAACAAGTAAGCTGGTTTCTGCTCTGACTCACCTGCTTTAGATAGCTGCAGAGCACGGGACTGTGCTGCACTATCAGGGACTTCCTACCCAGGCCTCCCTGGATTATCTAAATATTGTATGGACTTCCTTGCATGGACTTGATAAGGACTTCCTTGTTTTCTTGCATCCTCTAGTGTGAATTGTGCTTTACAGATTGCTTTGCTGATTACATTTAGAGCACGAGACTGTGCTGCATTATCTGGGACTTCCTACCCAGGCCTCCCTGGATTATATAATATATATTGTTTGGACTTGATAAAGACTTCCTTGTTTTCTAGCATCCTCTAGTGTGAACAGTGCTTTACAAACTGCTCTGCTAATTGCATTTTCCCCTGAGTGTTTATGGACTTTGTGTTTTCGTCTGCACTTGTTTAAAACACCGTGTATTTATAATATACACTTTGACACCTATAAGTTGTGTTCTGTTGTATCTTTGTTCCACGCAAAAAGACTCATGTGGTATCCATTATAATTATTACAGTTTATTTCAAAATTTTGCGCACTGATATTGGTTTACCTGGTGAAAATAAACAAGTGAGATGGGATTATATTTGGTTTTTAAGTTGCCTAATAATTCTGCACAGTAATAGTTACCTGCACAAACAGATATCCTCCTAAGTTAGCCAAATCTAAAAAAAACCCACTCCAACTTCCAAAAATATTAAGCTTGGATATTTGAGTCTTTTGGGTTGATTGAGAACATAGTTGTTTATTTTTATTAATCATCCTCTAAAATACAACTTGCCTAATAATTCTGCACACAGTGTATTAGAAAGAATAATTTTCTCCTTCAAACTTTGCTTTCGTCAAAGAATGCTCCCTTTGCAGCAATTACAGCATTGCAGACCTTTGGCATTCTAGCTGTTAATTTTCTGAGGTAATCTTGAGAAATTTCACCCCATGCTTCCTGAAGCCCCTCCCACAAGTTGGATTGGCTTGATTGGCACTTTTTGCGTACCATACGGTCAAGCTGCTCCCACAACAGCTTAATGGGGTTGAGATCTGGTGACTGCGCTGGCCACTCCATTACAGATAGAATACCAGCTGCCTGCTTCTTCCCTAAATAGTTCATGCATAATTTGGAGGTGTGCTTTGGGTCATTGTCCTGTTGTAGGATGAAATTGGCTCCAATCAAGCACTGTCCACAGGGTATGGCATGGCGTTGCAAAATGGAGTGATAGCCTTCCTTATTCAAAATCCCATTTACCTTGTACAAATCTCCCACTTTACCAGAACCAAAGCAACCCCAGACCATCACATTACCTCCACCATGCTTGACAGATGGCGTCAGGTACTCTTCCAGCATCTTTTCAGTTGTTCTGCATCTCACACACGTTATTCTGTGTGATCCAAACGCCTCAAACTTTGATTCGTCTGTCCATAAAACTTTTTTCCCAATCTTACTCTGTCCAATGTCTGTG
Organism: Phyllobates terribilis; assembly: GCF_046119375.1. NCBI lineage: Eukaryota > Metazoa > Chordata > Amphibia > Anura > Dendrobatidae > Phyllobates > Phyllobates terribilis. The sequence goes on along the minus strand of NW_027362762.1, from coordinate 533,015,330 downwards.
TTCTTTTGCCCATATTAATCTTTTCCTTTTATTAGCCAGTCTCAGATATGGCTTTTTCTTTGCAACTTTGCCCTGAAGGCCAGCATCCCGGAGTCGCCTCTTCACTGTAGACGTTGACACTGGCGTTTTGCATGTACTATTTAATGAAGCTGCCAGTTGAGGAGCTGTGAGGCGTCGATTTCTCTAGAGACTCTAATGTACTTGTCTTGTTGCAGCGGGGCCTCCCACTTCTCTTTCTACTCTGGTTAGAGCCTGTTTGTGCTCTCCTCTGAAGGGAGTAGTACACACCGTTGTAGGAAATCTTCAGTTTCTTGGCAATCTCTCACATGGAATAGCCTTCATTTCTAAGAACAAGAATAGACTGTTGAGTTTCACATGAAAGTTCTCTTTTTCTGGCCATTTTGAGAGTTTCATAGAACAAACAAATTTAATGCTCCAGATTCTCAACTAGCTCAAAATAAGGTCAATTTTCTCAAATCAGCCAAACCGTTTTCAGCTGGGCTAACATACTTGTGCAAGGGTTTTCTAAACATCCATTAGCCTTCTTACACAGTTAGCAAACACAATGTACCATTAAAGCACTGGAGTGGTGGTTGTTGGAAATGGGTCTCTATACACCTATGTAGACATTGCAATAAAAAAAGACATTTGTAGCTAGAATAGTCACTTACCACATTAACAATGTATAGAGTGTATTTCTGATTCATTTAATGTTAGCTTCATTGAAAAAAAATGTGCTTTTCTTTCAAAAATAATGAAATTTATAAATGACCCCAAACTTTTGAACAGTAGTGTAAGTGTACAGAGTGAGGTCAAACATTACACCACTGCTCCCATATAAGTGTACTGAGTGAAGTCAAACATTACACCACTGTTCCCATATAAGTGTACATAGTGATGTCAAACATTACACCACTGCTCCCATGTAAGTGTACAGAGTGAGGTCAAACATTACACCACTGCTCCCATGTAAGTGGACAGAGCGAGGGTCACACATTACACCACTGCTCCCATAGAAGATTAAGATTGTCCACTCACACGGCATTATAAGACGGAGAAACTCCCAGTATGCCTAGAATGCTACATGGATAGGTACTATGGTTCAATACACAAAGTATAAGGACATCATATAGAAAAGTAGGGTACACCAGAACTGACCATATTTTAAGATAAATCACAAGATACCCAGAGAGGGTGAATATTAGTAACCAATCTTTATTTGCAAAATTTTAAGACACATAACATTTTAAAAAATGGGAAATCCACCAGATGGCACCATAACCCACAACAGTAGTTAGTTAACACAAGTCTGACCTGAAAGAGCTATGCCACTATACAGTATAACACATTGCTGTGCATGCACCCAACTAGGGACTCAAAGTAGTATGTTAAATACATGTTCATCCCTGCATAGCTCCCCACATCAATCTAAATACTACTAGAAAAGGTCAATTACCTGCCGTGCATTAGAGGGCGTCACTACTCTACGTACTTTTCGGCTTGCTTAGTCTTCTTCCGGGGTACTGCCACACTCAAACTGGGTCTCATTAAGTACTCTTCTATAGCCAATCAGCACGCAGACACACACCAGACTCATCTCATCAGCACTCATACCGGGGGCTAGGAGACATTTTCATAGCTATTACACGCCCCTCTATGTGCAACCGTATTCATAGACTTTCTAATGATATATCACTGCCAGGTGGTGTCACCTTCTAAAAACCACCCCCTCATGGTCACACCCCTAGGTTCATTGCATAATGTTCTCACCAGGGGGGCATCGCCATAAGGTGTGCATACTCCCACGTGACCGTGCACACATGGAAATGTCCCAACATGCTCCTATCTGTGCCAGATGCGGCACGTGTGCCCCTTCTCGCCAAGAAGGGCACATCCACGGGTTGCGTCAAGGGAGGTGGCCCGACTATGACACCCAGATGGGCGGAGATTGGAGCACCGCTCACAGACACCCCCCCGGATGCGCGCATCGCTACGGCAGAGAACGCACGCACACAGCCCAGGTAGGACGGGGAAGTGGGAGCTCTCACCATGGGAGGTGGGTGCTTAACTAGCTTCAGTCAAATAGGGCGAGTAAGTGTGCTGGGTACCTACACCACAAAGCTGTCAGCATCAAAAACAAAAGGGAAGGGAGAAGAGAAAAGAAAGACAGGGAGACCAGAAGGGACAAACAGACTAATTAGATGCCAAAAGACTCATGGAGACATATGTGTTCTTCACACTACCTACATATTGTAACGGGTCTGGGAGGTGGAACCTCTGAGCAACTATACAAGGGGGCGGTCCCTGTAAGGAAGCGGGTGCGGGTGGCTCCCAGGGAAGATGGACAGGTAGTCACGGCAAGTGACAGGGACAGTCTCTGGGTAGAAGGGCAGGCAGTCACGGCAAGTGACAGGGACAGTCTCTGGGTAGAAGGGCAGGTAGTCACGGCAAGTGACAGGGACAGTCTCTGGGTAGAAGGGCAGGTAGTCATGGCAAGTGACAGGGACAGTCTCTAGGTAGAGGGACAGCAGGCAGGTGGCTGGTGAGCGCTCCCAGGTGAGCGGGCGAGAGTCTCTGGACAGGCAGGTGGTCACGGCAAGTGACGGCAGAACCTCCAGGTAGACTAGCAGACAGGTAGCAGGTGGACGCTCCCAGGTGAGCGAGCAAGAGTCTCTGGACAGGCAGGTGGTCACGGCAAGTGACGGCAGAGCCTCCAGGTAGGCTAGCAGGCAGGTAGTAGGTGAGCGCTCCCAGGTGAGCGGGCAAGAGTCTCTGGACAGGCAGGTGGTCACGGCAAGTGACGGCAGAGCCTCCAGGTAGGCTAGCAGGCAGGTAGCAGGTGAGCGCTCCCAGGTGAGCGAGCAGGCTGGTCCATAGACAGACTGACAGGTGTCGGAAGGCAGACCGTCGGACCACAGGCTTGCAAGCAGGTAAGCGGATATCAGGCAGGTATCAAGCAGGAATCTGGCAGGTGACTGGCAGGCAACAAGCAGGATTCTGGCAGGTGACTGGCAGGTAACTGGTAACGGGACCTGAGGGCTGAAGCAGAGTGAAGGCTTTGCAACAACATTGCACGGACACCTCCATTTTGGAGGAGGTGCCTTATATATGGAGAGGTCCTCCGGCCATTGGCCGGGGACTCCTTAGGACGGCGCGCGCGGCCCCTTTAAGAGAGGGGGAGCGCGCGCCCTAAGCAAAGAGGCCGGGAAGCAGAGCGGGAGGAAGCCGCCGGGCACGGAGCGGAGAGGTGAGGGGAACGGCGTCCCTGCCTAGCAGGGGGCAGGGACGCCGACGCTACAGTACCCCCCCTTTAGGCCCCCCCTTTTTTAGGCCAGAGAGAAATTTATCAAGGATGAGAGGGGCATGGATGTTCTCCCGGGGCTCCCATGTTCTCTCCTCAGGACCAAACCCCTTCCAATCTACCAAAAAAAAGGTCTTTCCTCTTACCCTCTTAGTGGCCAGAATACTCTCTACCTCAAAGACGTCTTCAGCGGAAACCGGAGCAGGAGGAGTACCTGGATTGTTGGAAAAAGAGTTAAAGACAACGGGTTTGAGGAGAGATACTTGGAAGGAGTTGGGAATCCGTAAGGTGGCAGGGAGTTTTAATTTGTAGGCCACTGGATTAATTTGCCTGAGGATTTCGAAAGGACCGATGAAGCGAGGACCTAACTTGTAGGAGGGTATCTTGAGCCGTACATGTTTGGAAGAGAGCCAAACCTTGTCTCCCGGACGGAATTGAGGCGGATCCAGACGTCTCTTATCAGCATATCGCTTCATCCGCTCGGAGGACTGAAGAAGTGCAGACCTAGTACTCTCCCAAATGGTAGAAAACTCGCTGACAAGAGACTGCGCGGCAGGGTTGTCCACAGAGGCGGAGACGGGAAACGGAATCCGGGGGTGCTGGCCATAGACAATAAAGAACGGGGACTTGGAAGAGGATTCGCTCTCGTGGTTATTATAAGAGAACTCGGCCCAAGGAAGGAGGTCCACCCAATCAGAATGGTGGGCATTAACAAAGTGCCGGAGATAGCTGGTAAGGATCTGATTGATCCGCTCCACTTGACCACTGGACTGAGGGTGGTAAGCGGAGGAGAAGTCCAGGGTGACGTCCAGCAGTTTACATGTGGCTGTCCAGAAGCGTGAGGTAAACTGAACCCCTCGATCCGACACGATGTGGAGGGGTAGGCCATGGAGACGGAAGATATGGCGAATAAAGTCCTTAGCCAGCTCAGGTGCAGACGGAAGACCAGGCAGGGGAATGAAGTGGGCCATTTTAGAGAAGCGGTCCGCGACCACCCAAATGACAGTACACCCGGCAGAGACAGGAAGATCGGTAATGAAGTCCATAGCGATGTGTTGCCACGGGGCAACAGGTATGGGAAGCAGCAGGAGATGACCAGCTGGTAAGTGTCTGGGAACTTTGTTGCGGCCACAAGATGAACAGGCAGGGACGAAGTCTACCACATCCTTACGCAGGGTAGACCACCAGTAATGTCGGGAAATGAGTAGAAAGGTCTTCTTTTGGCCGGCATGGCCAGCTAGTTTAGAAGAATGACCCCAGCGAAGAACCCTCTCATGGTCTGCAGGCGCCACGAACGTCTTGCCGGGTGGAAGATGAGTCAAATCCAAGGGGGCCACATTCATCACCTTGGAGGGGTCGATAATGTGCATAGCCTCCTCCTCTTGGTCGGAGGACAGGAAGGATCGGGACAAGGCATCAGCTTTGACATTTTTGTCCGCCGGGCGGAAATGAAGGACGAAATCGAAGCGGGCAAAAAACAAAGACCACCGGGCCTGACGTGGATTAAGTCTCTGGGCATTTTGGAGATATGCCAGGTTCTTGTGATCCGTGTAGATGATCACCGGGTATAGAGCCCCTTCAAGCAGGTAACGCCATTCCTCCAGCGCCAATTTAACGGCAAGCAGTTCTCGGTCTCCTATGGAGTAATTGCGCTCAGAGGAGGAGAAGATTTTAGAGAAAAAGCCGCAGGTTACCATTTTCCCGGAGGAAGACTTTTGGGTGAGCACCGCTCCGGCTCCAGAGGAGGAGGCATCAACCTCCAGGTAGAACTGTTTGTTGCAGTCCGGACGGTGCAGCACAGGGGCAGAGGAGAAGGCTTGTTTCAGGGAAAGGAAGGCCTCCTCAGCTTCGGATGACCATACCTTGGGATTTGCTCCCTTACGGGTGAGTGCAAATATGGGCGCAGTCCATGACGAGAAGTGAGGAATGAAGAGACGATAGTAATTAGCGAAGCCCAGGAATCGCTGTATCGCCTTCAAGCCCTCCGGACGGGGCCACTTTAGGACAGCAGAGAGCTTCTCGGGATCCATTCGCAAGCCTGTCTGGGAGATAACATAGCCCAGGAAAGGAAGAGAGGTCTGCTCAAAAAGGCACTTCTCGTATTTAGCATAGAGGTGGTTCTGCCTGAGCCTAAGCAGGACCTGACGAACATCCCTCCAGTGTGTGGGAAGATCCGGAGAGAAGACCAAGATGTCGTCCAGGTATACCACCACGCAGGAGTAAAGAAGGTCACGGAAGATGTCGTTGACCAGTTCTTGGAAGACGGCGGGAGCATTGCAGAGACCGAAGGGCATCACACGGTACTCATAGTGTCCGTCCCGGGTATTAAATGCTGTTTTCCACTCGTCTCCCTGACGGATACGGACCAGGTTATATGCTCCGCGTAGATCCAGCTTGGAGAAGATCCTGGCGCCTTTAAGACGATCAAATAACTCAGAGATGAGCGGAAGGGGGTATTTATTTTTAACCGTGATCTGATTGAATCCTCTATAGTCAATACAGGGGCGAAGCGAGCCATCTTTTTTTTTGACAAAGAAGAATCCGGCTCCAGCCGGGGAAGTAGACTTCCGGATGAATCCCCTGGCCAGATTCTCCTCTATGTACTCAGACATGGCCCGGGTTTCTGCCGCAGACAACGGATAAATACGCCCACGGGGTGGCGTGGCACCGGGTACCAGGTCGATCGGGCAGTCATATGGCCTATGAGGAGGCAATGTCTCTGCTTCCTTCTTACCGAAGACGTCAGCATAGGGCCAGTAAGGAGCCGGAAGACCGGGTAAATTAGCTGGGATAGGTGGAGAACGAACCGGACGAACCGGAACCAGGCAGGTCTTATGGCAGGCCGGACCCCACCGGAGTACTTCACCGAAATGCCAGTTCAACACGGGTTCATGTGTCTGGAGCCAAGGTAGACCTAGCAATATGGAGTGGGAGAGTCCGGACAACACGTGGAAGGAGATTACCTCAGAGTGCAGCATTCCCACCTGCAGGGTTATGGGTTCCGTGACGAGCAGGATGGTCACCGGAAGGAGTCTTCCATCCACGGAGGCGACTGACAAAGGTTCAGCCAGAGACTTGGTGGGAATACGGTATTTCTCAACCAGGGACTGAGAGATGAGGTTTCCAGCGGATCCAGAGTCCAGGTGGGCGAGTTCAAAGTGACGGTTCTCTCCCCAGGAGATAGATACAGACAAAGTCAGGGTTGGAGAGGACTTATTTTTGTCTAGGGCAACCTCTCCGAGCGGTCCTAGACACTGGAGTTTCCCGGCCTCTCCGGGCAGGAACGAATCAGGTGCTCCTTACTGCCACAATAGAAGCAGCTCCCCTCGGCTCGGCGTGACTCTTGGCGAGATTTGACCAACTTGGTCTGGTCGATCTGCATGGACTCGGGTGAGTGCGCCCGGGGAGTGACAGAAGAGGAGACAGGTTTCTGGAAAGTAGGAGCTAGGCGGAGAAACCTTCTCTCACGGGTGGTCTCTTTAGTACGTTCTTGAAACCGGATGTCAATCCGGGTAGCCAGAGACACCAGGTCATTCAGGGTGGTAGGAATGTCCCGACCGGCGAGCTCATCTTTAATCCGACCGGAAAGGCCCTCCCAGAAGACGGACACCATTGCCTCATTATCCCAGGCAAGCTCAGAAGCGATGGTGCGGAACCGTATAGCATATTGGCCCACGGTGAGACTCCCTTGGCGGAGACGTAGCAAAGAGGAGGGAGATGAGGTCTTTCGTCCCGGTTCATCGAAGACCCTTCGGAAAGCAGTGAGGAAAGACGACAGGTCGGACACCAGGGGATCCCCTCTCTCCCACAGAGGGTTAAGCCATGCCAGTGCCTCCCCAGTGAGATGGGACATGATGAATGCCACTTTGGCTCGGTCGGAGATAAACTGGTGGGCCAGGAGTTCAAAGTGCAGGGTGCACTGGTTTATGAAGCCCCGAGCTTGAGCGGGGTCGCCTCCGAAGCGAGGAGGTGCAGAAAGCCGGGGACCGGGGCAGGATGCCATGGTATTGGTGGGCAGCGGCGCTGCCGGGTTGCGAGTCATGACACTAGCGGTGGTTGCTGGTGGAGCAGTCAGAGTGTCCAGGCGAGAGTTGACATTCCGCAGGTGACTCAGGATGGACTCCTGTTGGAACCTCTGACGGGACAGTTCATGGCATAGGTCGAGGGAATTTGGGTGCCACCGGGTTCCATGGCCCGAGCAAACTGTAATGGGTCTGGGAGGTGGAACCTCTGAGCAACTATACAAGGGGGCGGTCGATGTAAGGAAGCGGGTGGCTCCCAGGGAAGATGGGCAGGTAGTCACGGCAAGTGACAGGGACAGTCTCTGGGTAGAAGGGCAGGCAGTCACGGCAAGTGACAGGGACAGTCTCTGGGTAGAAGGGGAGGTAGTCACGGCAAGTGACAGGGACAGTCTCTGGGTAGAAGGGCAGGTAGTCACGGCAGGTGACAGGGACAGTCTCTGGGTAGAGGGACAGCAGGCAGGTGGCTGGTGAGTCCTCCCAGGTGAGCGGGCGAGAGTCTCTGGACAGGCAGGTGGTCACGGCAAGTGACGGCAGAACCTCCAGGTAGACTAGCAGACAGGTAGCAGGTGGACGCTCCCAGGTGAGCGAGCAAGAGTCTCTGGACAGCCAGGTGGTCACGGCAAGTGACGGCAGAGCATCCAGGTAGGCTAGCAGGCAGGTAGCAGGTGAGCGCTCCCAGGTGAGCGGGCAAGAGTCTCTGGACAGGCAGGTGGTCACGGCAAGTGACGGTAGAGCCTCCAGGTAGGCTAGCAGGCAGGTAGCAGGTGAGCGCTCCCAGGTGAGCGAGCAGGCTGGTCCATAGACAGACTGACAGGTGTCGGAAGGCAGACCGTCGGACCGCAGGCTTGCAAGCAGGTAAGCGGATATCAGGCAGGTATCAAGCAGGAATCTGGCAGGTGACTGGCAGGTAACAGGCAGGAATCTGGCAGGTGACTGGCAGGCAACAAGCAGAATTCTGGCAGGTGACTGGCAGGTAACTGGTAACTGCACCTGAGGGCTGAAGCAGAGTGAAGGCTTTGCAACAACATTGCTCGGGCACCTCCATTTTGGAGGAGGTGCCTTATATATGGAGAGGTCCTCCGGCCATTGGCCGAGGACTCCTTAGGACGGCGCGCGCGGCCCCTTTAAGAGAGGGGGAGCGCGCGCGCCCTAAGCACAGAGGCCGGGAAGCAGCGCGCGCTGCCAGCAGAGCGGGAGGAAGCCGCCGGGCACTGAGCGGAGAGGTGAGGGGAACGGCGTCCCTGCCTAACAGGGGGCAGGGACGCCGACGCTACACATATCTAAATATATAGTAATACTGATCTAATCTATAAAGAGAATCCTATATCGACTCCATAATGATTGAATACCAACCCTGCCATTGAAAAGGTCCAATATAAAAAATACAACATTATATTCCAATAAAACATTACATGTTGCAGAATATGTATTGAAGTCAATCAGGTATGCAGCGTGAGAGTTACATTATCCATCCAGTCCCATTCCAATACCCTCAGAGTATTGCACCTTTTACCACCCTGCATCAGACTAAATACAAAAAGCCTCCTAATATGATTCTTCCCAATATGGTTCTTGTACTAATCAGTCCCACAGATGTCCACATGGTCGGCCACCAGGAAAAGAACGGCTACATCTGTCATCCCCCACATCATCTGACTCGCTCCACAACCAAGGCATCAGCATCACCTCGTCGCCCGCTCAGCAGATGGAACTGCGGTAAGTATGTACATGCTGTAAAGGTAACCGGCTACATGAGTATATATAATTAAAAATAATAAACATAAAAGTGTGCTTAAAAATTAGACGGAGACAAATCACAGAAAAGAAGCGAAGCTCAGATTTTCACTCAGCCCTTCTGGGCACATGGATTGAAGCGTCCAAATCCATTTGGTTTCAAGTTGGGTAAGCATCCGGGTCACAGGACCAAGACGCATGCCCAAGACTTCTCGATCAATGCCTCTAACTTTTAAGCCCTTAGGATCACAGTTATGACATTTTTTAAAATGTCTTTGTGGCGCCCCTGAGGGTCCGACCACCACAGAAATGCTGCACTTCTCTAATGGAGTGTAGTGTTCCTCCTCTGAGGTAAGGCCAGTGTGATGGTTGAGACCTAACCTTTTGCATCCAACACCACACTTCTCCACCAGAGGGAGCTAGTATGCACTAGGTGCTGCTTCCCTGGTTACAGGGAGACTGGGGAACACAAAGTGGTAGGAACCAAGTTAGTGGGTGAGGGTGGAGGACTTACAAGTTAGTTGCACTATAGAATTCATATTTAATAGTATGCCATCTTTGATCTTGGTTCTTCTCTGGTCCTTCTGCTAATTCTCCCTAGTTAATTAGTTGGTCGTACTGTGCTGTCAAAATACTGTGTGTAATGTGACCTCCCTCCGGGAGCGCAGATCCTGTGTGGACCTGCGCCGGTAAGGGACACAGCCCTCGTACCCTGGCCTTGGGACGAGAGGTAGGTTGCAGACAAGGAATGTCTCAACCCGGCCAAGGACCAGGATCAAGAAGGCCCAGGGAGCTTTAGAGTGTGGCTCCCCAGCAAATGGGTCCCGGGGAGGATGCAGACGGAGCGGAGTACGCCACCTGTCCTCGCCTACCTGATCTATTCAGAGGGATTCCGACTGCTAGAGGGGTACCGGCCCCCGACTCCCGACCTTGTACTCTATGTCCTGGACGGGAAAGCCCGGTTAGGCCCTGAGGATCCCACCGGGCATCGGATGGAGAGGAATTGCCACCCGTGCCCTAGTCCTGAGAGGAGCTCAGAGGGAGACCTGGTCTATCTACACACGCACAGACGCGAAAGGGTGAAGTCTGTAGTGCAGGAACACTCTGGTGTAGAGTCGCTACCAAACACTGGACTTTCTCTGAGGTAGTCAAACCCCAGTCCCTGGTGGCCGCAGGACTCCGTGGGGAGCAGGGAGTCGCCTTCCCGCTGTCATCTCTAAGTGAGTAAAGCCTTGGAAGTTCACCCCTATGGCCTCCGGACTGTTCATTACGCGCCATACCATGCGACACGGTGCCCGTACTCCCCGCACTACTACTCCCCCTCCATCTTGTTTGCTTGCCCTGAGGCCTTGTTCCGCCTGTGGGGAGCAGTGAGAACTTTGGCCTCCACGACACCAGGCCTCAGCGGACTGTAGCGGCGCTGGTGATCCTTCACCAGGCACCACAGGTGGCGTAGTCGTTAAAATAAGCCACTCAACCCGGACGAGCCCACAACATCTGCCTTTTCATGTGACGGCCCTGAGCACGGGTCGGGCCCGGGCCACGGCTGCATCCCACCTCTCCATCACAGGGCCCGACACAGAGTCCCCCAACACCCAGGGTAAACTCAAAAACTAAGAGGGCTCCTTCGAGAATTGAGGCGTCACATCTTGGTAAGGTGTGTAGTTTTTCCACATCCTCCACTGCCCCCAAGATATCGCGCATGTGCTCACGGACCCTGACCTTCAGGGCCCGTGTCGTCAAGCCCACATATATCTTGGGGCAGGGGCAAGTGGCACAATAGACAACTGCCTGTGTTGAACAGGAAATTGGGTAATTTTGAATTCTCTGGAACCATCAGATGAGTAAAAATGTGTGGCACGCTCAATATTTGGGCAGGCCACGCATCCACCACATGGTGAACAACCTTATTTACTGTTGTTTTTCTGTGCACCTCCAAAGGGTAGCGTCCATTGATCCTGCCTGTCGTGATGACTCCGTACCAGAACGTCTCTCAAGTTCTTACCCCGCCTAGCCGTCACACTGGATTTCTCCGAGAGATACTGTCTTATCTGCCAGTAATATCTGCCAAAATTTGGCCATACAGGACATCATTTGTCTCCACTGCAAGTGATACTCTGTGATCATCCGCACCTTATTTTCCACTGGCCGTCTCTGAGAGCTATACATGAAATCATGAAGCCTTGAATTTTTTGCTCTGTCGTAGACACATTTGATAGATCGGTTACTATAACCGCGTTCTCTGAAGCGGTCTTTAAGTTTTACCGCTCTTTTCTCAAAGCCAGCATCCGATGAGCAAACCCTGCGAATACGCAGGAATTGCCCAATCTGAACCAAGTTAATCACATGTTGTAGGTGCAATGATGAGGCGTGGAAAGAAAGAGATCCGTCTGCAGTATATCTAGATTGTCACGCCTCACCGTCACAACCAAAAAGTTAACCGATTCTGTGCTGTGATACTTACAACTACAGTTTCACAGAGGACGGCCGACAGCAACGGTTCTGTTAGTTGGTGCTGCTCGCTGTATAATAAGCTGGGGTTAGATACATGGAGTGTATCACGTGCGTGATTAGATACGCTTAGTGTAACATGCTGGGATTAGATACAGGGCTAAGTGTAGTGTATCATATGATAGGATTAGATATTGGGTTTAGCGGAGTGTATCACACTGGATGGGATTAGATACGCAGTATCTAATGTATGTAAGATATTACCCCCAGTCCATCCACTTGTATTGGAGCATGCAAAGACACCAAGGATATAGCCGCATATATAAGGGTTTTCATCAAGGACCAGTTGGTCAGTATAAAATACCCATAGTATCAGAAAATGTGTGCTATATGGACAAAATATAAATGGCAGACCACTTAGAATCATAGAATCATAGAATGGTTGAGTTGGAAGGGACCTCCTGGGTCATCTGGTCCAACCCCCTGCTCAAAGCAGGATTCACTAGATCATCTCAGACAGATGTCTGTCCAGCCTCTGTTTGAAGACGTCCATTGAAGGGGAACTCACCACCTCTCGTGGCAGCCTGTTCCACTCATTAATCACCCTAACTGTCAAAAAGTTTTTTCTAATATCTAATCTGTGTCTCCTCCCATTTAGTTTCATCCCATTGCTTCTAGTCTTTCCTTGTGCAAATGAGAATAAAGATGATCCTTCTACAATGTGACAGCCCTTGACATATTTGTAGACAGCTATTAAGTCTCCTCTCAGTCTTCTTTTTTGCAAGCTAAACATTCCCAAATCCTGCAACCGTTCCTCATAGGACATGGTTTGCAGACCAGTCACCATTCTGGTCGCTCTTCTCTGAACTTGCTCCAGTTTGTCTATGTCTTTTTTAAAATGTGGTGCCCAAAACTGTACACAGTATTCCAGATGAGGTCTGACCAAAGAGGAGTAAAGACCGATAATGACTTCACGTGATCTAGACTGTATGCTTCTGTTAATACATCCCAGAATTGTATTTGCCTTTTTTGCTGCTGCATCACACTGTTGACTCATGTTTAGTCTATGATCTATTAGTATACCTAAGTCTTTTTCACATGTACTGTTGCTTAGCTCTATTCCTCCCATTCTGTATATGCTTTTTTCATTTTTATTGCCCAGATGTAGTACTTTGCATTTTTCCCTGTTAAAAACCATTCTGTTGGTTGCTGCCCACTGCTCCAGTTTATTTAGGTCTTTTTGAATCCTCTCTCTCTCTTCTCTAGTATTAGCTATCCCTCCTAGCTTTGTGTCATCAGCAAATTTAATCAGTTTACCCTCAATTCCTTCATCTAAATCATTGATAAAGATGTTGAACAATACAGGTCCCAGGACGGAGCCCTGTGGTACCCCACTTGAGACATTCATCCAGCTGGATGTGAAGCCATTTACAACCACCCTTTGAGTCCGATCACTAAGCCAGTTATGAATCCACCTAACAGTTGCCTGGTCCATTGCATACTTGGTCATTTTTTCAATAAGGATGGTGTGAGATACTTTGTCAAATGCTTTGCTGAAGTCAAGATATACTATATCTACAGCATTTCCCTGATCCACCCAGTCAGTGATTCTGTCATAGAAGGAAATTAAGTTAGTCTGACATGACTTGTTAGTTACAAACCCATGCTGACTCTGGTTAATCACTTCATTCTTATCCATGTACTTACATACATGTTGTTTAATAATTTGTTCAAAGATCTTTCCTGGTATAGAAGTCAGACTCACCGGCCTATAGTTCCCTGGGTCCACCTTCTTCCCCTTTTTGAAGATAGGAACAACATTTGCTCTTCTCCAGTCTTCTGGGACTTCTCCTGTTCTCCAAGAATTTTCAAAGATTATGGAGAGTGGTTCTAAAATTTCTTCTACGATCTCCTTCAGTACTCTGGGGTGTAATTCATCTGGACCTGGAGACTTGAACTCATTTATGTTAGCTAAATATTCCCTCACAATCTTTCTGTTTACAGATAACTTTGATTCCTCTATTCCTTTAAAAGGACAGTGAAGATCAGTTGATGATACATTTTCTTTCTGAGAGAAAACAGATGCAAAATAGGAATTAAAAAGTTCGGCCTTCTCAACATCCTCTCTTACCATTTCTCCATTTTCATCCTGTAAAAATCCTATAGCATCTTTGACTTTTCTTTTACTTTTGACATACCCCCAAAATCCTTTTTTATTGCTTTTGACATCTCTTGCAAGCCTTAATTCATTGTCAGCTTTAGCTAACCTGATACGTGCCCTGCAGGATCTGCAGACTGCATTATAATCTTCTTTAGATATGCCTCCCTCTTTCCATTTAATAAACATTTCTTTCTTTTTAGCATGTGTTTAAGTTCTGTGTTCATCCATCCTGGTTTCCTTAAATGCTTCCCATTCTTCCTACTTTTCGGGATTGTTAACGATTGTGCTTTAAGAATCTCATTTTTAAAAATTTCCCATCCTTCCTGGACATTTTTGTACTTAAGGACATCCAGCCATTGGATCCCTCCTATTCTCTTTCTGAGTCTCTTAAAATCTGCCTTTCTAAAATCTAACCTTGAAGTTTGAGTCTTCACATGTCTTCCTCCTCTAGTTATCCAAAATTCTATAATAGCATGATCGCTGCCTCCTAGGGTCCCAGCCACCTTTACCTCCTCAACCATTTCCTCCCTGTTTATAAGGATTAGATCCAAAGTAGCAGATCCCCTTGTTTTCTCCCCTACCTTTTGGAAGATAAAGTTGTCAGCAAGAGAGGATAAGAATTTGCTTGACCTGTTAGTTTTACTTGAGAGAGATTCCCAACAAATGTCTGGATAGTTGAAATCTCCCATGACCACTACGTCATATTTTTTGGAGAACTTGGTCATTTGATACATAAAGAGTTCATCCATATCTTCAGCTTGCCCAGGTGGCCTGTAGTAAATGCCTACAATGGTGTCCTTTCCGTTGTTCTCTCCTTGTATTCTTACCCAAACAGTTTCCACAGAACTCCCAGTCTCTGAAGCTTCAATCTCTGTGCAGATATACGCTTTTCTAACATACAATGCAACACCTCCTCCTCGTTTATCAAGTCTGTTTCTTGCAAATAAGTTGTATCCTTTTAGCCTTTTATTCCAATCATGTGTATCGTCCCACCAAGTTTCAGTGATTCCAATGACATCATATTCCTTTTCCTGCATTAGTAGTTCCAATTCTCCTTGTTTGTTGCCCATGCTTTGTGCATTTGTATAAAAACATTTTAGTTTGTGATTGGTTTCTCTTCCTCCCATATTTTTATTATTTAAATTGTTTTGTCTTTGTTCTTCCTTTCCACTTCCAGTAGCAGAGATCTCAATAGTATTTGTCAGCTGTATGGCTTTTTCTGGCCTTTTGCTTCCCTTCCCACATGGTTCTAGTTTAAAGCTCTTCTGATGAGTGTAGCAAGGCGACTTCCAAATACATGTTTTCCAGTCTTCGTAAGGTGCACCCCATCTCTAGCAAGTAGTCCATCGTATAGGTAATTCATTCCGTGATCCAGAAATCCAAATCCTTGTTGACGGCACCATCGACGTAGCCAGTTGTTCACCTGTAGAATCTTATTCCACCTCATTGTTCCATGGCCATCCACTGGGAGGATGGATGAGAAGACCACCTGCGCTCCCAATTCTTTCACTTTCTTGCCTAAGTCTTCAAAGTCACTGCAGATGGTTTCCAGGTCCTTTCTTGCGGTGTCATTTGTCCCCACATGTATTAGCAGGAATGGGTAGTGATCTGTAGGTCTGAAGAGTCTTGATATCCTGTCAGACACATCTTTAATTTTTGCTCCTGGAAGACAGCACATTTCTCTTGAGGTTATGTCTGGTCTGCAGATAGCGGCCTCTGTTCCTCTTAACAGGGAATCCCCCATGACCACCACTCTCCGTTTTTTCTTCACAACATTCTTCTTTCTCCATCCAGGAGGATTCTGAGGGCTTACAAGATTATTCATTGCTGGCAAAGTCTTATTTTGCTGTATTTCTTCATGGTTCTCCTGCGTGAGAGCCTGGTACTGGTTCCTGAGCAGTATGGGTGCTGACTGCCTCTCAATCCTCCTGCTTCTGTGGGTCACATGCTTCCATTCCTCTGTTTCGTCAGATGCAGTTCGAATTTCTTCTCTTTCTGAATCATGAAGAGATAATTCTGCTCTGTCTAAGAACTCTTCACCTTCCTTAATGATTTTCAAGGTAGTTAACCTCTCTTCTAGATTTCGCAACTTTTCCTCCAACAGGGACACAAGCTTGCATTTCTGGCATGTGAAGTTTGGCTTTTCCACTGGCAAGTCTGTGAACATGTAGCAGGATATGCAGCTCACCAAATGGCTCCTGGACTCTTCCATGTTCTTATTGTTAATGTTCTGAAAACAGTGAAAAAAGCTTAAAAAAAAAGCTTCAAAATGCGCGCGCCAGTAGGCGCGCGGTTTACCGATGTCCTCTTTTCAGCTCCAACAGCCAAAATCCAGTGTTCTTTGAGCTCGCGGAGACTCTTCACTTACCCCAAAATGCAGTGGGAATATGCAAATTATCTCCTCAGGACTCCTCCCCTGGTTTTGTATTGGAGCAGTGGTGTAATGTGTGCCCCGCTCCGTCCACTACATTACTACTCCCATAGAAGTAGACAGAGCGAGGTAACACATTACACCACTGCCCCCATATAAGTGTACAGAGCGAGGTCAAACATTACACCAGTGCTCCCATAGAAGTCGACGAAGCGTGGGTCACACATTACACCACTGCTCCAATATAAGTATACAGAGCGAGGTCAAACATTACACCACTGCTCCCATAGAAGTGTACGGAGTGGGGGTCACACATTACACCACTGCTCCCATAGAAGTGTACGGAGTGGGGGTCACACATTACACCACTGCTCCCATAGAAGTGGAAGAAGCGGGGTCACGCATTACACCACTGCTCCCATAGAAGTGGAAGAAGCGGGGTCACGCATTACACCACTGCTCCAATATAAGTATACAGAGTGGGTCACACATTACACCACTGCTCCCATAGAAGTGTACGCAGTGGGGTCACGCATTACACCACTGCTCCAATATAAGTATACAGAGTGGGCCACGCATTACACCACTGCTCCCATAGAAGTGGACGGAGCGGGGGTCATGCATTACCCCACTACTCCCATAGAAGTGGACAGAGCGGGGTCACACATTACACCACTGCTCCCATAGAAGTGGATGGAGCGAGGCAACACATTACACCACTGCTCGCATAGAAGTGGACGAAACAGTGTGACACATTGCACCACTGCTCCCTTAGAAATGTGTAACCCTGCTCTGTCCACTTCTATGGGAGCAGTGGTGTAATAGAATAAACGGGCTGTAGATATATAATTTCACAAGCCCCGTTGCACCCTTTAGTGCCTTTCATGTGGCACTAAAGGGTGTTTACCCTAATAATTAAATGAAAAAAAAACATGTGGGTTCCCCACTATTTTTGGTAACCAGGCAAGGTAAAGCAGACAGCTGCGGGCTTATATTATCAGGCTGGAAAGGTCTTCGATTTTTGGGCACTTTGTACCTAAAAATAGCAGCTCACAGCCACCCCAGAATTGGCGCATCACATTAGATATGCCAATTATGGTGCTTTGCCCACCTCTTCCACTTGCCCTGGTGCAGTGGCAATCGGGGTAATGATAGGGCTGATGACCGCTGTGAATTGTCAAAAATTACAACTGGCATCATGCCCTGGTGCTAGTAATGGAAAGGCGTCTATCAGACACCCCCCATTATTAACCCAATAATGAAAAAAAATACACAGACAGAAAAATACATTTTATTTGAATAAAGACTCCCCGACACTTTCCCTGGTACACCAATTTATTTTTGAAAAACTCATGCAGGTCTGCCGCAGTCCATGGCACTTCCACGATGATCCCTGAATACCACATCCAAAGGCTATGGAGCCTTGTTCAGAAAACGACTCTTCATATGCTGTAGTAGTAGCCACTCCACGAGACCCGGCGGCTCTGATGAGCAGTGACGTCAGTAACTACACCGCTCATCAGAGTCGCTGAGCCCTCTGTGTAATGGCCCCATATAGTGCTCCACTGTGTAATGGCCCCATATAGTGCTCCACAGTGTAATGGCCTCGTATAGTGCTCCACAGTGTAATGGCACCATATAGTGCCCCACAGTATAACGGCGCCATATAGTGCATCCTGCTGTATGCCCCCGCATCCTGGGTATATGGACCTCATCCTGAGTATACGACCCCCAACCTTGGTATATGGTCCCCATTCTGGGTATATGGTCCCCATCCTGGGTATATGGAATATGATCCCCATCCTGGTTTTATGGCCCCCATCCTGGGTATATGGTCCCCATCCTGGGTATATGGAATTTGGTCCCCATCCTGGGTATATGGCCCCCATTTTGGGTATATAGAATATGGCCCCAATCATGGGTATATGGCTCCCATTCAGGGTATATAGAATATGTCCACCATCATGGGTACATTGCCCCCATCATGGCTATGTAACACAGGTACTTTAGATGCAGCGACACAGAAACAGAGCAGCCAATACGGGGTTAATAAACAGGGGAAGTTTATAATAATAGGGTAAATCTCCACGCAGGGAGTATCAGGGGAAAATATGGGGGAAAAACAAGGGAAAAGCTGGTCAAAGTCTATCACTGACAGTTCACAGTTTAACTGGATGTAGCAGAGTCAAATCGGTTATAATCAATAGTTTTTTTCACTTAGCTGTCTCTCGCTCCTCACAAGGCAGATGCACGCTGATGCCGGTGTTGATTTTTCAGGCGTCCCCGCCCAAACAATGCTCTGTCTTCTGGCGGCAGCGGGCGGTCTCCGGTTTTACCCGCTGAGCCCCTAGTCCATAACACGGCACCTCACGTGCCCGGCTCCACCGACCCTGTGTCTCTTCTCTAGTCGGCCTGACTCCTCCGGTTCACTGCACTCGGCTCTTGCTCCCAGTCCAGGAGCCTGGACCCGCTCACGCTGCTCTGCTGAGCCGGATCCAGCTCCGGTTTCCCGCACAAAACGTACTCGTCTCTTCCTCTCTCCAGTCACACCAGGAGTTCCCCTGTCACCTGACCTCCCAGCTCTCTCTCTCGACACACCCCCTGCTTCCCTGTCACATGACTCCTCTGCTTGCAGTCTGTCTTCCCCCTGCAACAAGAGGTACGGCCCCGGCAGTTCCGGATCCCTTGCTCTGAAAGCACTCACACCCCGGTCTTCCCCCTTACAGATATATGGCCCCCATATATTCAATGCAAAGGAAAAAAACAATAAACACTTATTCTTACCTTCCTCACGCTCGCACGCAGTGCTGGGTCTTCTGTGTACTCTGAAGATGTGTGCGGTGATCACAGCTGACAGGCTGAGATCACTGCCGCAGATATTCACCCGGGACCTCCGCTCCCCAGCACTTCCTGTCATGGCACACACTGACTGAGCAGTGCAGTGATGACAGAGTAAAAGTGCAGCTTGCAGCTCACACTGCGGGCTCCACAAAGATGGCCACTATCTCCTCCCACAGCTGCAACCTGGACAGACCAGGGGGCATGCCCATGTCACAGCTAGAGGCAGGAGGAGCGGCCTCTAATGTTAGAGATGTGGTCGCCCTCTGACCACAGTCTCTTATGCCCAGGGCTGCCGTAAGTGAGGTGTGTAAGAGTCCTGCTTAGACTCTTACACACCCCAAATGAAAATGGCAGCCCCCAGTGGCTAATGTAAAAATAAATAAATGAAAAACTATTAAAGTGGTACATTTAATTTTGTATTAAAAATAATTGATTATATAATCAATAGTGATGAGCGAGTATGTTCTATTAACCCTTTCGCCGAGTATGCTCGGGCCGAGCACCGAGTAGTTACAGCTGCTCGGTGTTATGTTTGAATCACTCCCGTGTGCATGATTTGCGACTGTTTGACAACTTTAATACATGTGAGGAATGTGTAAGAAATAGACATTCCTCACATGTATTAAAGCTGTCAAACAGTCACAAATCATGCACACGGGAGTGATTCAAACATAACACCGAGCAGCTGTAACTGTTAGAACCCTCCTGTTAGTTTTTTCTATCTTGTGTTTTGCGGTCTTGTGACCATCTGCCTATATATTGCAGCTCCTCCCTTCTGGCTTTGCTGGACTTCAGTGTTGTTTGACTGTTTTGCTAGCCTGGTGCTTCGGTGCCTATCTCTGTCAGTTTGCTTGGTCCTCTGGGACCTCTAGTACTTTTAGTCAGTTTGTTTTTTGTGTTCTACAACAATTTCTTTTTAGGAGGTGTCCCATTTTTGTCCCAGTCCTTAGTACTTTTAGGGACCCCTCCCTTATTTCTATAGGTCTTCGTTCAGACTAGCCGAGGACAAAGGCGGGTCTGTTCACAAGGAACAGGCAGCCCGATACATCATAGGGATTCTGCTTAGTCTTACTGTAGGGACAGCTTTCCCCTATCTTTCCTTAGTTCTTGTTGCAGATCATAACAGTAAGTCCAGCCCAAAAAAACTAAAAGGAAAGAAATTCGGGGATCAGTATGGTTTCCGTCCAGGAGTTGGCTCAACGCCTGCAGGGATTGTCTCTGGAGGTGGCCGAGCTTCAGCAACACGTGAGTAGCTGTCCTGGAGCGCATTTTGTCGAACCCAAGGTAGGACTGCCTGATGTTTTTTATGGTAAACAGCAAGATTTTTTTTCCTTTAAAAATGCTTGTTTGTTATATTTTCGTTTGAGACCAAAATCCTCTGGGAATGAATCACAGCGCATTGGTTTTATTATGTCACTTTTGCGCAAAGAACCACAGGGTTGGGCCTTTTCTCTCCAGCCTAATGATCCGTGTTTAAGTTCTGTTGAAGAATTTTTTTCTGCTATGGGGCTATTATATGATGATCCTGATCGAATCTCATCTGCTGAATCAGAACTTAGATGTTTGAATCAGGGGTCTGATGATGTTGAAAATTATTGCACATACTTCAGGAGATGGGCCTCAGAAGTTAAATGGAATGATTCTGCGCTGAGATGTTTATTTCTTGCTGGTCTGAGTGAAAGGGTTAAGGATTTGCTAATTGCATTCCCTGCACCTGAGACTCTGCAGGAAGCTATGCAGTTAGCTGTTCGTGTGGACAGGAGACTGAGGTCCAGGGTGAATGATGTAAAAACTCCTGTAACATCAGGTCCTAGTTCCCAGAAAATCTGCTCTGACAGCAGAGAACCAATGGAGGTGGGGGCAATGTCACTCCGCTCTCAGGAAAGAGACCAGAGATTTGCCGAGGGTTTATGTCTTTATTGTGGTAAAGCTGATCATTTGATTAAGTATTGTGAGCGTCGTTTAAGTAAAGAAAAAAAAAAAGGTCAGTTACGCCCGTATAGCTTGTTTACGCTCTGCAGGAGTATTTCTTTCTGGGAGTACCACTCTGCAGGGAGATTTGATTGAATTTCAGGTATTTGTGGATTGTGGTTCAACACTTAATGTGATTGATAAAGGGTTTTTGGAAAACCTTAAATTGAAATCCAAACCTTTGTCATCACCTATTTCTGTGGTTGCAATTGATAACACTCCTTTGAAATGTATTACTCACAAGACTGCTGCATTTTCCCTCACTATCAATGGAGTTCACCAAGAAATTTTGGACTTGGTTGTTTTGGATAATTTGCCCTCTCCCGTTGTTCTAGGATTGCCTTGGTTAAAGCTGCACAATCCTTTATTGGACTGGTCTACTAATGTGATTAAGTCTTGGAGTCCCAAGTGCTATGATAAATGTTGTAATGGTCACATTGCGGCTGTGGAAAAAGGGGAATTACCTGTACCTATTCAAGATTTTTGGAGGGTTTTTTCGGAGGAGGAGTCACAAGTTTTACCTCCTCATAGGGATTATGATTGCGCCATTGAGTTTATTCCTGGTGCTACTCTTCCCAAAAGTTGCTTGTTTAATCTGACTATCCCTGAAAGAAAGGCTTTGTAGGAGTACATACAGACTAGCCTGGCTGCTGGTCACATTAGACCTTCTAAGTCGCCTGTGGCAGTTGGATTCTTCTTTGTTAAAAAAAAGGACGGCGGTTTACATCCATGTCTGGATTTTCGTGAAATTAATAAGATTACCGTACGCAATTCCTACCCATTACCATTAATTCCTGACTTGTTTAACCAGTTAGAGGGAGCCAAGTGGTTCTCCAAAATTGATCTCCGGGGGGCATACAATTTGTTACGTGTGAAGAAGGGTGATGAATGGAAAACTGCTTTTAACACTCCGGTAGGTCATTTTGAGAATCTGGTGATGCCTTTTGGTCTTACCAATGCACCTGCATTTTTTCAGAACCTTATTAATGACATCCTGAGACCTCTGATTGGTAAGAATGTGGTTGTGTATTTGGATGACATTTTGATTTATTCACCAGATCTGGAGTCCTATTGGCAGAGTGTACGTGAAGTTTTGCAGTTATTGAGTGATAATTCACTCTTTGCTAAACTGGAGAAATGTGAGTTCGCTGTGCAGAAAATTAGTTTTTTGGGCTACATTGTCTCCAGCGAGGGCTTTGAGATGGACCCTGTGAAGGTTCAGGCTGTGCACGAATGGCCTAGGCCTATTGGTTTGAAATCGATACAGAGATTTTTGGGTTTTGCCAATTATTACAGGAAATTCATTAAGAATTTTTCTGTAATTATTAAACCTCTAACTGATCTCACCAGGAAAGGTGCGAATACGGCCCAGTGGACTACTGAGGCCAGTGAAGCGTTTGAGTATCTCAAAGAGAGGTTCAGTTCTGCCCCTATCCTTATGCAGCCTGATGAGACCAAGCTTTTTTTGGTCGAGGTCGATGCTTCATCGGTGGGGGTCGGAGCAGTTTTGTCTCAGGAGAACAAGAGTGAAGTACATCCTTGTGCCTTCTTTTCGAAAAAAATTTCGGAAACCGAACTGAATTATGATGTTGGAAATCGGGAGTTGTTGGCTATTAAACTCGCGTTTGAACATTGGCGTCATTTTTTGGAAGGCGCTAGATTTCCTATTCAGGTTTTCACAGATCATAAGAATTTGATCTATCTGGATGCTGCCAAGCGCTTGAATGCCCGTCAAGCTAGGTGGGCACTTTTTTATTCTCAGTTTCATTTTTCTGTTACCTATATCCCTGGTACTAAGAATGTTAAAGCCGATGCTTTATCTCGCAGCTTCTCTCCTACTGTCGGTGCCGAGGAGGAGGAGAGCATTTTACAGAAAGGAGTTGTGGTGGCGGCTTTGGACTCCGTTTTGGAGAATGGGATTCTCAAAGCTCAAGATGATGCTCCATTTAACACTCCCCATGGGAGGTTGTTCGTGCCTAGAGCCTTTAGGAGAGATTTGTTTGTTTAGTGTCATGAGTCTCTGTTGGCGGATCATCCAGGAATTTCGGAGACTAAGAGACTGATCAGTCGCAGTTTTTGGTGGCCTGGATGGCAGAAGGAAGTCATCAAGTGGGTGCGTCAGTGTACTGTGTGCGCTAGGTCAAAGGCTTCACATACTCCTGCCGCGGGGATGCTTTGTCCTCTGGAGGTTCCTAGTGCGCCTTGGACGCATCTCACTATGGATTTTATTACTGATCTTCCTGTGTCCGAGTGTTTTTCTGTCATCTGGGTGGTCGTGGACCGTTTTAGTAAAATGTGTCATTTGGTTCCATTCATTAAGTTGCCCTGCGCCAAGACACTCGCTAAGGCGTTTGTTAAGGAGATTGTCAAGCTCCATGGCGTTCCCACTGACATTGTTTCTGATAGAGGACCTCAGTTTGTGGCTCTCTTTTGGCGTGCTTTTTGTGAAAGGTTGGGAGTCCATTTGTCATTTTCGTCTGGTTATCATCCTGAGTCTAATGGACAGACTGAAAGAAAGAACCAGGATGTTGAACAGTTTTTGCGTTGTTTTAGGGCGGACAATCAAGAGGTGTGGTCGGAGTTTCTGCCTCTCGCAGAGTTTGCTGTTAACAATCATACATCCTCCTCTGCTGGGTGTTCTCCTTTTTTTTGTTGTACTGGGAGACATCCGTCTTTTGGTTCGTTTTCCAAATTGGGGTCGGCGGTGCCGGAGGAGGAGAATTTTTCTGGTGATTTGGAGAGAGTTTGGACTAATGTACGTTGTAACCTTCAAGAGGCTAACAAAAAGTCCAAGAAGTATTTTGACAGGAAACGTAAAGAGGTTTTGTTTACTGTGGGTGACATGGTTTGGTTGTCCTCGAAGAACCTGCGGTTGAGGATTCCCTCTAAAAAACTGGGTCCTAAGTTTGTGGGTCCATTTAAAGTGCTTCAGGTTGTTAACCCGTCTGCTGTTAGGTTGGATGTCCCTACTTCCTGGAAGATTAATCCTGTGTTTCATGTTTCCTTGTTGAAAAAGGCTGACGTATCTGATGGGGACGCCACTGTCACAGTTCCTCCTGTGGTGGAAGACGGCGAATATGAAATTTTGCATATCTTGAATTCTAGATGGCATAGAGGGAGATTACAGTATCTTGTCTCCTGGAAGGGTTTCGGTCCCGAAGACAACTTTTGGCTAAGGACGGATGATGTCTCTGCTCCTAGGCTTGTTAAAGCTTTCCACAGGAGGTTTCCGGATAGGCCTGGGCCTGGAGGATCCGGAGGATCCTCATAAAAGAGGGGGTACTGTTAGAACCCTCCTGTTTTTTCCATCTTGTGTTTTGCGGTCACATGACCATCTGCCTATATATTCCAGCTCCGCCCTTCTGGCTTTGCTGGACTTCAGTGTTGTTTGACTGTTTTGCTAGCCTGGTGCTTCGGTGCCTATCTCTGTCAGTTTGCTTGGTCCTCTGGGACCTCTAGTACTTTTTGTCAGTTTGTCTTTTGTGTTCTACACCAATTTCTGTTTAGGAGGTGTGCCATTTTTGTCCCAGTCCTTAGTACTTTTAGGGACCCCTCCCTTATTTCTATAGGTCTTCGTTCAGACTAGCTGAGGACAAAGGCGGGTCTGTTCACAAGTAACAGGCAGCCCGCTACATCGTAGGGATTCAGCTTAGTCTTACTGTAGGGACAGCTTTCCCCTATCTTTCCTTAGTTCTTGTTGCAGATCATAACAGTAACTACTCGGTGCTCGGCCCAAGCATACTCGCCGAAAGGGTTAACAGAACATACTCGCTCATCACTAATAACCAATAATTATTAATACAAAATTTAAAAATTACGGCACCTTCCCTGACAGCTGATAAATGGTGTCTAATCCATGGGCAGCATGTATCAGGCACAGACTGTATGAACGTAGCCAGGTATGTTTGACTCTAAAACGCTGTGCGTTTCAGAGAAAATCATACTTTGGAATCTGCCAGTGTTGGAGACTGCACTATAGACTAGTTGAACAGGCGGGTCCCCAGTGGCTTCTCCCCGCCCGCTGCCAATGAGAAGCCACTGGGGACCCACATAGGCCTATGTGTGCGTATAGTTATAGACCTGTCCATCCAGGGTGGCTTTCTAAAGTATGCTTTTCGCTGAAACATACATGTCTAAGATCATGGATTGGGCAGCATGTATCAGCTGACAGGTTCATTTTAAAGCGCACCTGTCAGCAGGATTGTGCTCAGTAAACCACATACACTGTCAGGTTGGCGACATTACACTGATTAATATGATACCTTGGTTGATGAAATCCGTCCTGTGGTTCTTTTTTAATCTTTATTTTCAGTTTTGAGATAATGATATGCTGGTGCTTCGGGGCGGCCTGTGGGGAGGGGCTTTATCTGGTACTCTGCTTATGTATTCCACTGTATGCCTTCTGATAGGTCACTGTGCCTTCAGTCACCTGCCTATTATTTGAATACTGCATGTGTAATTCTGTGATTTAAATGAAGAAATTTACATGCAGCAAAATGCCCTGTCACCCGCGCATGCGCAGTAGCATATATCGTTTGCCGAGAGATGCTACTGCGCAAGCGCGGCTGGCGTCGTCATATTGCTGCAGTCAAATTTTTTTCCTCCAGCAAAATGGCACCGGCACGTGCGCAGTAGTATCTATCGCTTGCCGATAGATGCTACTGCGCAAGCGCCGCTAGCAGCGCCATTTTATTGGAGGAAAAATTTGCCTGCAGCAATATGGTGCCACCAGCCGCGCTTGCGCAGTAGCATCTATCAGCTAGCAATAGATGCTACTGTGCACGCGTGGACACCATTTTGCTGGAGGAAAAAAAATTTGACCACAGCAATATGGTGCCGCTGGCCGCGCTTGCGCAGTAGCATCTCTCGGCAAACTATATATGCTACTGCGCATGTGTGGGCTTAGGGGCCATTTTGCTGCAGGCAAATTTCTGGATTTGTACCACAGGATTACACATGCAGTATTTAAAATATGAGGCAGGTCACTGAAGGCACAGTAACCTGTCAGAAGGCATACAGTGGAATACATAAGCAGAGCTCCAGATAGAACCCTCCCCAAAGGCTGCCCTGAAGCACGAGCATATCATTATGTCAAAACTGAAAGTAAAGATTACACAAGTACTACAGGATGGATTTCATCAACCAAGGTATCATTTTATTCAGTGTAAAGTCACCCACCTGACAGTATATGTGGTTTACTGAGCACAATCCTGCTGACAGGTGCGTTTTAAGTATGCAATCAGTTCTGACACTTGACTAGGACAGATTGCAGTTTGAAATACATGAGGAGGGGCATTTTTATCACATTTCCGGAGAACTCCTGTGAGACAATGTAATCTGATCAACTTGCCAAAAATCCACCCTGCGACCAAAGCCTTGATTATCAAGAGGCTGAAGACCAGATCCACAGCAGAGGTGGCTGGCACCTTTAATGCGTCTCAGCGTCAAGTACAAAGAATTAAAAAAAGATTTGAAGAGACTGGAGATGTGTTTGACAAGCCCAGGTCCGGCAGAGCCCGCAAGACAACTGCTCAGGAGCAAGAGCGTTTGTTGGTTAGAAAATCCAAAGCAAGCCCCTCTTCCACTGCAGCAGAGCTCCAACAAGCCTGGTCACCTCAAGTCCCTGTGTCAACTAGAACAGTTTGTAGGATTCTGTCTCAAAATGGCCTCCGTGGTCGAATCAGTGCCCAGAAGCCAGCACTAAACAAAGGCAAATAAAAAACCGTGTGGCATTTGCAAAGTCCCACAGCCTGCTAAACAGATGGACGCTGGAAAAGTGGCAGAATGTGGATTTCTCTGATGAATCTTCAGTAGAATTACACCACAGCTGACGCAAATACTGCAGGAGACCTACTGGAGCCCGTATGGATCCAAAATACACATAGAAAACAGTTAAATTTGGTGGTGGAAAGATCATGGTCTCAGGTTACATTCAGTATGGGGGTGTGCGAAACATTTGCAAGGTGGAAGGCAATATCAATAGCCTAAAATATCAAGAAGTATTAGCTACCTCTTACATTCCAAATCCTAAAAGGAGTCAAATTCTGCAGCAGGATGGTGCTCCATCTCACACATCCATCTCCACAACAAAGTTCTTCCAGGCAAAAAAGATCAAGGTGCTCAAGACTGGCCAGCCCAGTCACCAGACATGAACATCATTGAGCATGTTTGGGGTAGGATGAAAGAGGAAGCTTGGAAAACAAAAACAAAGAATCTAGATGACCTCTGGGAGGCATGTAAGACTGCATTCTTTGCTACTCCTGATGACTTCATTAATAAATTGTATGAATCATTGTTGAAACACATGGATGCAGTCCTTCAAGCTCACGGAAGTCACACAAAATATTAAATATGACTCTAATAGCACCACAACTTCATTCACCAATCTTATGCAACATATATTTCTATTGTAAGATAATTATTTGTTTGAATCACATTACTTTCTGTGGGCGACAAAACATTTGTCTTGCCAAAATCTGACCATTCTGTGTTCAATAAATGATCAATATTTCAGCATTGATGCCAATTTATTTTCTTAACCTAAACCAAATTTGGGAGGGTTTTAGCTTTCAAAAGAGTAATTTATAAAACCAATGGATGAATTTAACGTCAGGTTATAAGGTTTTATGTACATAACATGGATAAGCGACATAACTTCTGTCAGGGAGTGTAGTGATTACTAGCTATGTACCTGAAGACGCGGACGGGACGTCCGAGAAACGCGTAGTATTGTAGCTTTTCCATAAAAGATTCAAATCAACCTATCCTGCTGTCCATTCTTGGAGGAAGCACGGCTTTCACTGGCACCACCGCATCCACATACTGATTGTCTCGTTAAGGCTCCCTGGAGATTCGTGCCAGCTGCAGCACCTCTTTTTATATCTTTTCAATGAGTTGTGCATGTTGTAGCGCCGGCGTCCCTGCCCTCTGCTAGGCAGGGACGCTGTTCCCCTCACCTCCCTGCTCCGTGCCCGGCGTCCTCCTCCCGCTCTGCTGGCAGCGCGCGCTCCTTCCTGGCCACTGTGCTTAGGGCGCGCGCTCTCCCTCCCTCTTAAAGGGGCCGCGCGCGCCGTCCTAAGGAGGACTTCACCATATATAAGGCACCTCCTCCAAAATGGAGGTGCCCGAGCAATGTTGTTGCACTGTTTACTACTCTGCTTCAGCCCTCAGGTCCCGTTGCCAGTTACCTGCCAGATTCCTGCCTGATTATCTGCTACCTGCCTGCTAGTCTGAGGTCCGACGGTCTGCCTTACTACTCCTGTCAGTCTGTCTAAGGACCAATCTGCCCGCTCACCTGGGAGCGCACATCAGCCACCTGCCTGCTTGCCCGAGGTCCGACGGTCTGCCTTCCAACTCCTGTCAGTCTGTCTATGGACCAGCTTGCCCGCTCACCTGGGAGCACACACCTGCTACCTGCCTGCTAGTCTACCTGGAGGCTCCGCCGTCACGTGCTGTGACCACCTGCCTGTCCAGTGACTCCTGCTCGCTCACCTGGGAGCGCTCATCTGTTGCCTGTCTGCTAGCCTACCTGGAGGCTCTGCCGTCACGTGCTGTGACCACCCGCCTGTCCAGAGACTTCTGCCCGCTCACCTGGGAGCGCTCATCTGCCGCCTGTCTGTTGGTCTTCCTGGAGGCTCCGCCGTCACATGCTGTGACCACCCGTTCATCCAGAGACTCTCGCCTGCTCACCTGGCAGCCCACGTCTATCATCAGCCGCCACAGGTCGTACCAACCCTTTACCTAGAGACTGCCCCGGTCACTTGCCGT
The DNA here is from genome assembly GCF_046119375.1 of Phyllobates terribilis. Taxonomy (NCBI): domain Eukaryota; kingdom Metazoa; phylum Chordata; class Amphibia; order Anura; family Dendrobatidae; genus Phyllobates; species Phyllobates terribilis. The sequence continues at coordinate 532,986,711 of NW_027362762.1, read as the reverse complement.
GACCATCTGCCCGTTCATCCAGAGACTGCCCCGGTCACTTGCCGTGACCATCTGCCCGTTCATTCAGAGACTGCCCCGGTCGCTTGCCGTGACCTCCAGCCCGTTCACTCAGAGACTGTCCCGGTCACCTGCTGTGACCTCCTGCCCGTCTTCCCTGGTCGCCACCCGCTCCCTTACAAGGACTGCCCCCTTGTATAGTAGCTCAGAGGTTCCGCCTCCCAGACCCGTTACAGTTTGCTCGGGCCATGGAACCCGGTGGCACCCAAGCTCCCTCGCTCTCGGACCTGTGTCATGAACTGTCCCGTCAAAGGTCCCAACAGGAGTCCATCCTGGGTCACCTGCGGAATGTCAATACTCGCCTGGACACTCTGACTGCTCCACCAGCAACCCCCGCCAGTGCCATGTCTCGCAATCCGGCAGCTCCGCTGCCCACTAATACCATGGTATCCTACCCCGGACCCCGGCTTTCTGCACCTCCTCGCTTCGGAGGCGACTCCGCCCAGGCTCGGGGCTTCATAAATCAGTGCACCCTGCACTTTGAGCTATTGTCCTACCAGTTTAACTCCGACCGGGCCAAAATTGCATTCATCATGTCCCATCTCACCGGGGAGGCCCTGGCCTGGCTAAATCCTCTATGGGAGAGAGGAGACCCCCTGGTGTCCAACTTGTCTGCTTTTCTCACGGCTTTCCGGAAAGTCTTCGACGAACCCGGACGGAAGACCTCATCCGCATCATCACTGCTACGCCTCCGTCAGGGAAGTCTCACCGTGGGCCAATATGCCATACGGTTCCGTACCCTTGCCTCGGAGCTGGCCTGGGATAACGACGCTCTGGTATCCGTCTTCTGGGAGGGTCTGTCCGGCCGTATTAAAGATGAACTTGCCGGTCGGGACATTCCTACCACTCTCGATGACCTAATAACTCTTGCCACCCGGATTGACCTACGGTTCCAGGAGCGTGCCAAAGAGGTCACCCGTGAGAGGAGGTTACCATGTCTAGCTCCTACTTTTCAGAAACCCGTCACTCCCTCCGTCTCTACCCAGGTACACTCTCCTGAGTCTATGCAGGTCGACCAGACCAAGATGGTCAAAACCCGTCAGGACTTACGCCGTGCCGAGGGGAGCTGCTTCTACTGTGGCAGTAAGGAGCACCGGATCCGTGCCTGCCCGGAGAGGTCGGGAAACGCCTGTGTCTAGGTTCGCTCAGAGAGGTCAACCTAGACAAGAATAAATCCTCTCCATCTCTGCTGCTGTCAGTCTCAATCGTCTGCGGGGAGAACCGTTATTTCGAACTAGCCCAACTTGACTCTGGAGCAGCCGGGAATCTTATTTCACAGTCCCTGGTAGAGAAATACCGCATCCCCACCAAACCTCTGGCTGTACCCTTGTCTGTTGCTGCCGTGGATGGGGGCCTCTTACCACGCCCCATCCAACTCATCACCGAATCCATTACTCTGCAGGTGGGAATGCTGCATTCTGAGAGTATCTCCTTTCATGTTCTGCCTGGACTCTCTCACGCCCTCTTGCTAGGCCTACCTTGGCTCCAGAGACATGCACCCGTGCTTGACTGGCAGACCGGAGAAGTCCTTCGCTGGGGACAGGACTGCCATATGACCTGTCTGGTTCCCGTCCATCCCGTCCGTCCTTCTCCTACCCCAGCTAATTTACCTGGACTTCCGATTCCTTATTGGTCTTATGCTGATGTCTTTAATAAAAAGGAAGCAGAGACACTACCTCCTCATAGACCATACGACTGCCCTATCGACCTGTTACCTGGTACTACTCCTCCCCGTGGGCGTATTTATCCTTTATCCGCTGCTGAGACCCGGTCGATGTCCGAATATATTGAGGAGAATCTGGCCAGGGGATTCATCCGGAAATCCACCTCCCCGGCGGGAGCAGGCTTCTTTTTCGTCAAAAAGAAGGACGGCTCTCTCCGTCCCTGTATAGACTATAGAGGCCTTAACCAGATCACGGTGAAGAATAAGTACCCCCTTCCGCTCATTCCGGAGTTATTTGATCGTCTGAGGGGGGCTAGAATCTTCACCAAACTGGACCTCCGTGGGGCGTACAACCTGGTTCGTATCCGTCAGGGGGATGAATGGAAGACGGCATTCAACACCCGGGACGGCCACTATGAATATCTGGTAATGCCCTTTGGTCTCTGTAAGGCTCCTGCCGTCTTTCAAGAGTTGGTCAATGACATCTTCCGGGACCTTCTCTACTCCTGCGTAGTGGTGTACCTGGACGACATCTTGGTCTTCTCTCCGGATCTCCAGACTCACCGGAGGGACGTTCGTCAGGTCCTGCTCAGGCTCAGGCAGAATCATCTCTTCGCTAAATACGAGAAGTGCCTCTTTGAGCAGACCTCGCTTCCGTTTTTGGGCTACATTATTTCTCAGACCGGCCTACGAATGGATCCAGAGAAACTGTCTGCCATCGAGAAATGGCCTCGACCGGAGGGGTTGAAGGCCATTCAGCGATTCCTGGGCTTCGCCAACTACTACCGCCTCTTCATACCACACTTCTCTTCCCGGACTGCCCCAATTTCCGCGCTCACCCGTAAGGGTACTAATCCCAAAGAGTGGCCGCCCGAAGCAGAGGAGGCCTTTCTTTCCCTAAAACAGGCCTTCTCTTCCGCCCCGGTGCTGCATCGCCCGGACGGCAACAAGCAGTTCTTCCTGGAAGTTGACGCCTCCTCCTCTGGAGCCGGAGCGGTACTTACTCAAAAATCATCTTCCGGGAGAATGGTAACTTGTGGCTTCTTCTCCAAACTCTTCTCCTCTTCTGAGCGCAACTATTCCATAGGAGACCGAGAGTTATTGGCCATCAAACTGGCATTGGAGGAGTGGCGTTACCTACTCGAGGGGGCTCTTCACCCGGTAATAATTTACACTGACCACAAGAACTTGGCTTACCTCCAGCATGCCCAGAGACTTAACCCGCGCCAAGCCCGGTGGTCCTTGTTTTTTGCTCGCTTTGATTTTGTTCTTCATTTTCGCCCGGCTGACAAAAACGTCAAAGCAGATGCCTTGTCCCGATCCTTTCTGGTGTCCGATCTCGAGGAAGAACCTAAACATATCATCGATCCCGCCAGAGTAATGCAGGTGGCTCCCGTGAGCCTAAATCGTCTCCCTCCCGGTAAGACGTTCGTATCAGTACCTGATCGGGAGAAGATCCTACACTGGGGTCACTCGTCTAAACTAGCTGGCCACGCCGGTCAGAAAAAGACCCTCCAGCTTATTGCCCGGCACTACTGGTGGCCTACCCTGCACAAGGACGTAATAGACTTTGTTTCTGCCTGTGTGTCCTGCGCCCGCAACAAAGTCCCGAGACACCTGCCAGCCGGTCGCCTTCTTCCGCTTCCTGTGCCTGCTGCCCCCTGGCAGCATATTGCTATGGACTTCATAACTGATCTCCCCGTCTCTGCCGGTTGTACGGTCATTTGGGTGGTCGCTGACCGCTTTTCCAAGGTGGCTCACTTTATTCCCCTGCCTGGTCTCCCGTCTGCACCCGAGCTGGCTAAAGACTTTATCCGCCACATCTTCCGTCTTCATGGCCTGCCCCTCCACATCGTGTCGGATCGTGGGGTACAGTTCACCTCTCGTTTCTGGAGAGCCACTTGTAAACTGCTAGACGTCACCCTGGACTTCTCTTCCGCTTACCACCCACAGTCCAATGGTCAAGTGGAGCGGATCAATCAGAACCTGACCAGTTACCTCCGGCACTTCGTTAATGCCCATCATTCTGACTGGGTGGATCTCCTACCATGGGCCGAGTTCTCCTATAACAATCACGAGAGCGAATCCTTCTCCAAATCCCCGTTTTTTGTAGTCTTCGGTCAGCATCCTCGGATTCCTTTTCCTGTCTCCACCTCTGTGGACAACCCGGCTGCGGAATCTCTCGTTAGCAAATTTTCCTCCATTTGGGAGAGTACCCGATCCGCACTCCTTCAGTCGTCCGAACGGATGAAAAGACACGCTGACAAAAAACGCCTGGATCCTCCACAATTTCGTCCTGGAGATAAAGTCTGGCTCTCATCTAAATATGTCCGACTCAAGATACCTTCTTACAAGTTAGGGCCTCGGTTCATCGGTCCTCTGGAGGTCATCAGTCAGATCAACCCGGTGGCCTATAAATTAAAACTCCCGGCCAACTTACGGATCCCTAACTCCTTCCATGTATCTCTCCTCAAACCTGTGGTACTTAACTCTTTTTCCAAGTCTACAGGTACGCCTCCTGCTCCGGTTTCTGCTGAGGACGAGTTTGAGGTAGAGAACATTCTTGCCACCAAAAGGGTAAGAGGAAAGACCTTTTTTCTAGTAGATTGGAGGGGGTTTGGTCCTGAGGAGAGAACGTGGGTGTTAGAACCTTGCTGTTAGGTTTTTTCCTTTGCTGGTCACATGACCTTGTTGGCCTATTTAGTCCTGCTCCGCCCTTCTGGCTTTGCTGGACTTCATTGTATATCTACTTTCTAGCTAGCCTGTGCTCTGTATCTAACTCTGTTAGTTTGCTTGGTCTACGGACCTCTATGTTCTATCTATTTTGTTTGTTCGTCTGTCTGCTACTATTTCTGTTAGGAGGTGTCCCATATTCCTCCCAGTCCTTAGTACTTGTAGGGATTCCCTCCCCACATCTATAGGTCTTCGTACAGACTAGATTAGGACTTTAGCAGGTCTGATCGCAGGATCAGGTTCCCTGTTACATCGTAGGGATTCAGCTGAGTCTCATAGTAGGGACAGATCTCCTCTCTTTCCTTAGCTTTGGTAGCAGAACATAACAGTAAGTCCAGCCAGCAAATTCTCTAAGGAAAGATTTTTCTGTTCCATCATGGTGTCGGTTCAGGATTTGGCTCATCGCCTGCAGGGACTCTCTCTGGAGGTGGCCGAGCTCCGTCAGCACGTGAGTAACTGTCCTGGAGCACATTTCTTGGAGCCTAAGGTATGTTTGCCGGATTTGTTTTTTGGTGAACACCGAGAATTTTTTTCATTTAAAAATGCTTGCTTATTGTATTTTCGTTTGAGACCTAAGTCCTCTGGGGATAAATCCCAGCGCGTAGGGTTCATAATGTCACTTTTGCGCAAAGAGCCTCAGGAGTGGGCCTTTTCTTTGCAACCTAGTGATTCATGCTTCAGATCAGTGGATAGTTTTTTTTCTGCTTTGGGACTATTATATGATGATCCTGACCGTGTCGCATCAGCTGAGACTGAGTTGAGACGTCTAAAACAAGGATCGGGTAATGTGGAAAAATATTGTACACATTTTCGTCGTTGGTCCACTCAAACAGGGTGGAACGATTCTGCTCTGAAAAGTCTATTTCTTGCTGGGCTCATTGAAAGGGTCAAAGACCTGCTAATTGCTTATCCTACACCTGAAGATTTGCAACAGGCTATGCAATTAGCTATACGGGTGGATAGAAGACTGCGTGCTAGGGTTAATGAGAGCAAATCCTCTGCTATGTCAGTTTCTGGTTATGATAATGTGTGTACTAACAGTGGTGAACCGATGGAGATTGGATCGGTGGCACCTCGCTCTCAAGAAAAAGACCGTCGTTTTTCGCAAGGCTTGTGTTTCTATTGCGGAAAATCTGGTCATTTGATTAAAGGCTGTGAGCTTCGTATGAAGAAAGAAAAAAAAATGGTCAGTCACGCCCGTATTGCCTGTTTAAATTCCAAGGGTATATTTTTAGCTGCTTCCACGATTGCTCAGGAAAAATTAATGGAATTTCGGGTGTTTGTTGATTGCGGGTCTACACTGAATGTAATTGATGGGGGATTCGTGGAAAAACTCAATTTAAAACCTGAACCTTTGTCATCCCCCATTGCTGTGGTTTCTGTGGATGGCTCCCCTTTGAAGAATATTACTCTCAAGGTCAGTGAATTTCCTCTCACTATTAATGGTGTTCACCATGAGAAATTGGATTTGGTAGTGTTGAATAACTTGCCTTCTCCAGTAATATTGGGTTTGCCCTGGTTAAAATTTCACAATCCTGTACTGGATTGGTCTACCAGTGAAATTAAATCCTGGAGCCATAAATGTTATGACAAGTGTTGTAACGGGCGTATTGCAGCTTTGGATAGGGGAGAATTGCCTGTTCCTATTCAGGATTTTTGGAGAGTTTTTTCTGAGAAGGAATCGCAGGTTTTGCCTCCCCATAGAGACTATGATTGTTCTATTGAATTTGTCCCTGGAGCGACTCTTCCTAAGAGTCGTTTATTTAACCTTACTATTCCTGAGAGGAAGGCTTTGGAGGAATACATACAGACAAGCTTGGCCGCCGGTCACATTAGGCCCTCTAAGTCTCCTGTGGCGGTTGGATTTTTTTTTGTAAAAAAAAAGGACGGCGGTTTACGTCCTTGTCTGGATTTTCGTGAGATTAACAAAATTACGGTACGCAATCCTTACCCACTGCCATTGATTCCTGATCTGTTTAACCAGTTATTGGGGGCCAAGTGGTTCTCTAAAATTGACCTTAAGGGGGCATACAATCTGTTGCGCATGAAGGAGGGTGATGAATGGAAGACTGCTTTTAACACTCCTGTGGGTCATTTTGAGAATCTGGTTATGCCTTTTGGTCTTACTAATGCTCCTGCATTTTTTCAGAATCTGATTAATGACATCCTTAGACCTTTGATCGGTAAAAATGTGGTTGTGTATTTGGATGACATTTTGATTTATTCGCCAGATCTGGAGTCTCATTGGCGGAGCGTGCGTGAGGTATTACAGTTATTAATGGACAATTCGCTTTTTGCTAAGTTGGAGAAATGTGAGTTCGCTGTACAGAGAATTAGTTTTTTGGGCTACATTATCTCCAGCAAAGGTTTTGAGATGGATCCGGTTAAGGTTCAGGCTGTGCAGGAATGGCCTAGGCCTATTGGTTTGAAATCGATACAGAGGTTTTTGGGTTTCGCCAATTACTATAGAAAGTTCATAAAAATTTTTTCTAGTATTGTCAAACCTCTGACTGATCTCACCAGGAAAGGTGCTGATGCGGTTCAGTGGTCTTCTGAGGCCATTGAAGCTTTTGTGTATCTCAAGGAGAGGTTCACCTCTGCTCCCATCCTTATGCAGCCTGATGTTACTAGGCCGTTTTTGGTTGAGGTTGATGCTTCCTCTGTGGGGGTTGGCGCAGTATTGTCTCAGGATAACGGGGATGGATTACATCCCTGTGCCTTTTTTTCAAAAAAATTTTCGGAGACTGAATTGAATTACGATATTGGTAATCGGGAATTATTGGCTATTAAACTCGCATTTGAACACTGGCGCCACTTCTTGGAAGGTGCGGAATTTCCCGTTCAGGTTCTTACGGATCATAAAAATCTGATATATCTTGATGCTGCCAAGCGCCTGAATGCCCGTCAGGCTAGGTGGGCACTGTTTTTCTCGCGGTTTAATTTCTCCATTACTTACATCCCTGGTACTAAGAATGTTAAGGCGGATGCCTTGTCTCGCAGTTTTTCTCCCATAGTCGGTGCTGAGAAAGAGGAAAACATTTTACAAGAAGGTGTTGTGATAGCTGCTTTAGACTCCGTTTTGGAAGATGAGATTCTTAAAGCTCAGGAGAATGCCCCATCTAACACTCCTCATGGGAGGTTGTTTGTGCCTGAGACCTTTAGGAGAGATTTGTTTGTTGAGTGTCACGAATCTCGGTTGGCAGGTCATCCCGGAATCTCTGAGACCAAGAGACTGGTGGGTCGCAGTTTTTGGTGGCCTGGATGGCAGAAGGAAGTCATTAAGTGGGTGCGCCAATGTACTATATGTGCTAGATCTAAGTCCTCACATACTCCTGCTGCGGGGTTGCTTTGTCCTTTGGAGGTCCCCAGTGCTCCTTGGACACATTTGGCTATGGACTTTATAACTGACCTTCCTCCCTCTGAGGGTTTTACTGTCATCTGGGTGGTCGTGGACCGTTTTAGCAAGATGTGTCACTTGGTTCCCTTCGTCAAACTGCCCTGCGCTAAAACTCTCGCTAAGGCCTTTGTCAAGGAAATTGTCAGACTTCATGGCGTTCCTACTGACATTGTTTCTGATAGGGGTCCTCAGTTCGTGGCTCGTTTTTGGCGTGCCTTTTGTGACAGGTTGGGAATTCATTTGTCGTTTTCGTCCGGATATCATCCTGAATCTAATGGCCAGACAGAAAGGAAAAACCAGGATGTTGAGCAGTTCTTGCGTTGTTTTGTGGCAGACAATCAAGAGGGGTGGTCTGAGTTTCTGCCACTTGCCGAATTTGCTCTGAACAATCATACATCTTCTTCTGCTGGTTGTTCGCCTTTTTTTTGTTGTTCTGGGAGACATCCGTCGTTTGGGTCGTTCTCCAAGTTGGGATCTGCCGTGCCTGAGGAGGAGAATTTTTCCGGTGATTTGGAAAGAGTTTGGACGGATGTGCGTGGTAATCTTCAGGAGGCCAACAGAAAATCTAAAGACTACTTTGATAGGAAACGACAGGAGGTTTTGTTCGCTGTTGGTGACATGGTTTGGTTGTCCTCTAGGAATCTGCGGTTGAGGATTCCTTCTAAGAAATTGGGTCCCAAGTTTGTAGGGCCCTTTAAGGTGCTTCAGGTTGTCAACCAATCTGCTGTTAGGTTGGAGGTTCCTACCTCCTGGAGAATTAATCCGGTCTTTCATGTCTCTCTGTTAAAAAAAGCTACTGTTATGTTCTGCTACCAAAGCTAAGGAAAGAGAGGAGATCTGTCCCTACTATGAGACTCAGCTGAATCCCTACGATGTAACAGGGAACCTGATCCTGCGATCAGACCTGCTAAAGTCCTAATCTAGTCTGTACGAAGACCTATAGATGTGGGGAGGGAATCCCTACAAGTACTAAGGACTGGGAGGAATATGGGACACCTCCTAACAGAAATAGTAGCAGACAGACGAACAAACAAAATAGATAGAACATAGAGGTCCGTAGACCAAGCAAACTAACAGAGTTAGATACAGAGCACAGGCTAGCTAGAAAGTAGATATACAATGAAGTCCAGCAAAGCCAGAAGGGCGGAGCAGGACTAAATAGGCCAACAAGGTCATGTGACCAGCAAAGGAAAAAACCTAACAGCAAGGTTCTAACAGTAGGAGCCCCGGGAGAACATCCATGCCCCTCTTATCCTAGCTAAATTTCTGTCTGGCCTAAAAAAGGGGGGGCCTAAAGTGGGGGGTACTGTAGCGCCGGCGTCCCTGCCCTCTGCTAGGCAGGGACGCTGTTCCCCTCACCTCCCTGCTCCGTGCCCGGCGTCCTCCTCCTGCTCTGCTGGCAGCGCGCGCTCCTTCCCGGCCACTGTGCTTAGGGCGCGCGCGCTCGCTCTCCCTCCCTCTTAAAGGGGCCGCGCGCGCCGTCCTAAGGAGTCCCCGGCCAATGGCGGGAGGACTTCACCATATATAAGGCACCTCCTCCAAAATGGAGGTGCCCGAGCAATGTTGTTGCACTGTTTACTACTCTGCTTCAGCCCTCAGGTCCCGTTGCCAGTTACCTGCCAGTTACCTGCCAGATTCCTGCCTGATTATCTGCCACCTGCCTGCTAGTCTGAGGTCCGACGGTCTGCCTTACTACTCCTGTCAGTCTGTCTAAGGACCAGTCTGCCCGCTCACCTGGGAGCGCACATCAGCCACCTGCCTGCTTGCCCGAGGTCCGACGGTCTGCCTTCCAACTCCTGTCAGTCTGTCTATGGACCAGCTTGCCCGCTCACCCGGGAGCACACACCTGCTACCTGCCTGCTAGTCTACCTGGAGGCTCCGCCGTCACGTGCTGTGACCACCTGCCTGTCCAGTGACTCCTGCTCGCTCACCTGGGAGCGCTCATCTGTTGCCTGTCTGCTAGCCTACCTGGAGGCTCTGCCGTCACGTGCTGTGACCACCCGCCTGTCCAGAGACTTCTGCCCGCTCACCTGGGAGCGCTCATCTGCCGCCTGTCTGTTGGTCTTCCTGGAGGCTCCGCCGTCACATGCTGTGACCACCCATTCATCCAGAGACTCTCGCCTGCTCACCTGGTAGCCCACGTCTATCATCAGCCGCCACAGGTCGTACCAACCCTTTACCTAGAGACTGCCCCGGTCACTTGCCGTGACCATCTGCCCGTTCATCCAGAGACTGCCCCGGTCACTTGCCGTGACCATCTGCCCGTTCATTCAGAGACTGCCCCGGTCGCTTGCCGTGACCTCCAGCCCGTTCACTCAGAGACTGTCTCGGTCACCTGCTGTGACCTCCTGCCCGTCTTCCCTGGTCGCCACCCGCTCCCTTACAAGGACTGCCCCCTTGTATAGTAGCTCAGAGGTTCCGCCTCCCAGACCCGTTACACATGTCTCAACCCTGAAAGGTGAGCAATTTCATTTATTATTTTCACGATTGGTTATCGAATTTCAGCGCTATTTGCGCACCCAATCTTCTTTACTTCTAAACAGCACTATGTTATTTTAACCTTTCCTGACAACTACTACAAAGGCTGTTAAGCACTACATGTGCGATACCCCATATGCCTCTTACAGAGCACAGTGCCACTGTACGGCCCGACACAGGACCTTAACTTCTTTATGCATGTTATTTTTCCCCCCTCTGAAACTCTATACTCCCCTGATAAGGCCTCAGCTTTGAGGGTGAAACACGTAGGGAGGGACCTTGGGATAAGTTAGATTAGGTCTATCCTTTGGTCCTTATTAGTGCAGGAGTCTATGCATGGGGCACAACAGATGATAGTAGTATAACAAAAAATGTTTCCCCTTCCTCCAGTGCTATGTTCGATGGACAACATTTGCTACAAAAGTGTCACGGGGATACCGCGACAGAGAGTGGTTTCCTCTATTTCATGGGTCAGAAGATCACAGCGTTTGGCGACACGCATGCCTGCACTGGTTGGATCGGATTTGCTTTCCAGTTAGCTATGCAGATTTCCCTTGTTCATTGGTTGCAAGGGTTAAACTCTCCTGCTTGTCTCCTAAAGCCTTCGATCCTGAGTTATCTCAGCTGTTCTGATTTTCTCCACTCCCCTCTGGTATAAGTACACACCTGTTAGCTTAGGTAGTTGCCAGTGATAGCTTGCTATACCTTGGAATTGGTTTGGAGCTGTGAGCTGTGGAAAGAGAAGTAATTTAGCAGTCGTCTCCGGACATTGATGTTTGGAAGTTTGGGGTCTTCCTTGTCATTTTTGGTTAGCCTCTCCCTTCCTCTCCCTTTATATAACATTCCTTTGTCTGGGTACGCTTAGAGTGATTGCTGTTTTCTTTTACCCTTGTCTGTTTCCCTTTGTGTCTGTACTATAGAGCAGGACTAGCGTTCCTGCTGCCCCATGCATTAGCCAGGAAACTTGCCACTAGGGCAAGAAAGGGATAAGAAGGAGATTGCTGCATGAGGTGAAAGAACCCATCTAGGGATATCAGGGAACTCAGTGTTGCACAGCGTAAGAATCAGGGGTGTCTCTCTAATCTTTTCCTAGTTGCAGTGCTTACCTTCCCATCCATGCGCTGTCTGGCTCCTTGGTGGAGCATGACAAAAGGACACGAGTGAGACCTCTTCGTTTTTTTTTATCTGCACTGTTGTTGCCGTGGGCATTTTAACCCCTTAAGGACTGAGCCACTTTGTAGGTTAATGACCAGGCCTTATTTTTTAAATCTGACCACTGTCACTTTATGAGATAATAACTCTAGAACGCTTCAACGGATCCCACTGATTCTGAGTTTGTTTTTTCATGACATATTGTACTTCATGATAGTAGTAACATTTATTTGATATGACTTGCATTTATTTGTGAAAAAAACGGAAATTTGGCAACAATTTTGAAAATTTTGCAATTTTCAAACTTAGAATTAAATCTGAGAGATATGTGACACAAAATAGTTAATAAATAACATTTCCTACATTTACATTACATTTACATCAGCACAATTTTGGAAACAAAATTTTTTTTTGTTAAGAAGTTATAAGGGTTAAAAAGTTGACCAGCGATTTCTAATTTTTCCAACAAAATTTACAAAAACATTTTTTAAGGGACCACATCACATCTGAAGTGACTTTGAGGGGCCTTTATGTCAGAAAATACCCAAAAGTAACACCATTCTAAAAACTGAACTCCTCAAGGAGCTCAAAACCACATTCAAGAAGTGTATTAACCCTTCATGTGCTTCACAGGAACTAAAGCAACATTTAACTTTTTTTTCACAAAATTTTTATTTAGACCCAATTTTTTTATTTTCACAAGGGTAACAGTAAAAATAGACACCAAAATGTATTGTGTAATTTCTCCTGAGCATGCCGATCCCCAATATGTGGCGGAAAACCACTGTTTGGGCACATGGCAGGGCTCGGAAGGGACGGAGCGCCATTTAACTTTTTGAATTCAAAATTTGCTGGAGTAATTAGCTGACGCCATGTCGCATTTTGAGAGCCCCTGATATGCATAAACAGTGGAAACCCCCACAAGTGACCCCATTTTGGAAACTGGACCCCTCAATGAACTTATGTACATGTGTGGTGAGCACTTTGATCCCCCAGGTGCTTCACGGAAGTTTATAACGTAGAGCCGTCAAAATAAAAAAGCCTTTTTTTCACAAAAATGAACTTTTAGCCCCAATTTTTTTTATTTTAACAAGGATAACAGGAGAAAATTGACTGAAAAAATTGTTGTGCAATTTCTCCCAAGTATGCTGATACCCCATATATGGGGGAAAAACACTGTTTGGGCGCACGACGACGCTCAGAATAGAAGAAGCACTGTTTGCGTTCAAAAAGTCAAAATTGGCTGGGATTGAGAGTAGACGCCATGTCGCATTTGGAGAGCCCATGATGTGCCAAACAGCGGAAACCACCCACAAGTGACCCCATTTTGGAGACTAGACTCCTCAATGAACTCATCTATGGGTGCAGTGATCATATTGACATGACAGGTGTGTCACAGAATTTTATACCATTGGACAGTGAAGAAAAAATAATTACATTTTTACTGCAAAAAAATTGTTTTAGCCCCAGATTTTACATTTTCAATGGGGATAATGAATAAATATAGCACCAAATTTGTCCCACAATTTCTGCTGAATGTGACAATACCTCATATGTGGCTGTACAGTTCTGCTTAGCCACACGGCGACACTCGGGAGGGACGGAGTGCTATTTGCTCCTGGACTGCAGATTTTCCTAGAATAGTTTGCGGACTCCATATACGGAGACCCTAAATGCTAAAAGAGCAGAATTTCCCCCTCAAGTGACCCCATTTATACCCCTGCCAAACATGTGGATGCTAAATGTGGTTTAAGCACACACTGGAGCTCAGAAGGGCGGGGGGGGAGCATTAGAATTTCGGGGCGCAGAATTTGCTGAATTTCTTTTGGGGGTGAGGAGCCATTTCACTTTTTCAGAGCCTTTGTGCTACCAGTAACGTGGAACCCCCCTATATTTACATTGACACATGATGAATCTGAGTGGGTTTTTTTTTTGTGGATTGAGTTGAAGCTTTTATTGGGAACATTTTACATAACATTTGGGATCACATTTATCCGGCGCTCTACGCTGAGCAATTGCTTTGGAGTTTCCATCTAAATTTCTGAGTGACGTGATACAGGTGACACCTCTCCCAGGGGATCCCTTCACTATAATGAGGTTCAGCTTTGTCCTTCTTTTCAGAGGTGCACAAAACTGCGGCCGACCGCACTTTTATGCATACATAAAAAGACGGACACTGCCAGATCACAGGTCAGACAGCATCCACAGTGCCTCCATCTGCCTCATTATAGGGAATCTTCCTCCGGGACAGTCATGTAAGGGTTTGTTTTTTTGCAGGATGAGTTTACGTTTTTATTTGTACCATTTTCAGGCACATGACATTTTTTGATCGCTTTCTATTCCAATTTTTGGGGAGAGAGAATGAACAAAAACCGGCAATTCAGGAATTGTTTTTTTTGTTCGTTTTTTTCTGCCGTTCCGCGTGTGGTAAAATTGATACGGCAGCATTATTCTTGGGGTCTGTACATTTCCAGCGATACCACATTTATAGCTTTTTTATGTTTTGGCGCTTTTACACACTGAAAACTTTTATAGAAAAAAAAGATTTTTTTTTTTGCATTGCTGTATTCTGAAAGCTATAACTTTTTTATTTTTCGGCTGATGGAGCTGTATAGTGGCATGTTTTTTGCGGGACAAGATGACATTTTCAGTGGTACCAATTTTATTCATATTCGTTTTTTCATCGCGTTTTATTCCACTTTTACCAGCAGCATGATGATAAAGCGTCGTTTGCCTTGTTTTTGGGGTTTTTTTTTACGACGTTCACTGAAGGGGTTAACTAGTGACACTTTTATAGGTCGGGTTGTTCTGGATGCGGCGATACCAAATATGTGTACTTTTTTTGTTTAATTTTTTTTTACATAAAAATGTGCATTTATTAGTGTAATATTTTTTATTATTTTGTAATTTTTTTTGTTTACATATTTTTTCAATTTTTTATGGTTCAATAATTTTTATTAAATAAAGCAAAACAAACAAAGAGGGGAGCAATGCATCGATAATATTAACAAATTATATATCACATCATCAATTAAGTATCGCATCCCCCACCCGTCAATTAACATACAAACTAGTTCGTCCTTGATTGACTGTATTATTAATAAAACAATAGCATAATATTTATGACTAGAAGCAAAATTAAATCCTAAAAGAACCAGACATATCAAACATGAGGAAGAAAGGGGTGGAAAGGATCAGAGAGACTGGAAAACAGGAGGATAAAACAAGAGGAGGGGGAAGTTGTGTAACGTTATATCACTGGCAACAGGCCCAGCATGTTTCCAACCAATTTGCCCGTGCTTTCCCCATCAAAACGGAGAGGACATCCAGGTTTTAAACTCAGCAGATTCTCTAAATGAGGTCCAAGGGAGCCACGCTCTCATAAATTCTAGGAACTTCTATTAAACCAATTGTCAGAGATCACCAACTCCGCCATACGAATCAACTTATCCAAGGCTTCTACCCATTGTAATTAAGAAGGAACAGAAGGTGATCTCCAATGTGTGGGGATAATTTGTCTGGTTGTTGTCAAAAATAATCTAAATTTACTTTTTTTAATACTAGATATAGACATGGGTAAGAGAGAGAGCAAGGCCACCTCGGGAGTATTTTGTATGTTGGTGCTAAATAAGTTATTGAAAAGATCAATTATTGCAGCCCAGATTTTAAAGATTTGACGACATTTCCACCAAATATGCGTCATATTGCCAATGTCGGCATCATATTTCCAACATTTATTGGGAAGAGATGGGAACATATGATGTTTCTTGTCCGGCGTCCTATACCATCTAGAAATGATTTTATAATTTGTCTCCTGAACGTACCAAGACAGTGATAGTTTATGGGTAAGCTCAAAGATTTTATTCCATTCTGAGGGAAAGATTTCCTGAGCTCTTGTTCCTAACAAGTTGAAATGTGTGTGAAGAGGACGAATCCCCCCCCTCTTTTCAAAAGTCTGTATAATAGAGAGATACAATGATCCGGAACCACTGATTTGGTGCAAATTTCTTCTATTTCTGTCAGGGGTCTGAGCCAGCTCTCCCGATTCAGATTCGAACTAAAGAGACTGTAGATGTGGTGATACTCCATTCAAGCCTTTCCCACTATGAAAGTAAACTTTCCATAGACTTCAACCCATCCCCAGAAACTACATGTCGTATTTAAGGAATTGGCTCGTCTGTCAGAATCAGATGTCTAAGTTTATTATGTATGTGAGGAGAGTGTATTAGAGGGGACATTGGTCCCGGGTTTGACGAAATTTTGTATTTAAAAGCCAGTCTGTCCCACATAGTTAGTAGCAAAGTATACAACGGGGAAATAAAAGATACCCTGTCCCTGAAGATTCGATCACCCCATAATAACCTGGCCGGTGCGCAAGGATTCAATTGTGTTTCTAATGAAGACCAAGCCCTATTCTTTGGATTTATGATGATGTTGAGAATGTAACTAAGAACAGATGCCTTGTGGTATGCTGCAAAATCTGGAACTCCCATGTCTCCCCTTCCCTTGGTATGGGTCAAAACCGAGTATGAGAGTCTGGGTTTAGATATACCCCATGTAAATTTGGAGGATATAGATCTGAGTTTCTGAAAGAAGGAACTAGGGAGTTTACAGGGGGTAGTCTGAAATAGGTACAAAATTCTTGGTAGGATATCCATTTTTAATACATTAATTTGACCGAACCATGATACTGAAAGTCCACACCAATTTTTTAAGTCTTCCTCAATCCTTTTCAAGAGAGGGAGGAAAGTAAGAGAATAAATCTGGGATGTGTCCGATGGAACATATACACCCAGATATTTAATGGCTGTTTCATTCCACTTAAAAGGAAAGGTCGAACTGAGATGTAGGGCCTCAGCCCCTGGGAAGTTCAGATTAAGAATTTCCAATTTGGAGACGTTTACCTTAAAATTAGATAGTGACAAAAACCGTTTAAATTCTGACAGAATTACAGGGATAGATATTCTTGGAGAGGAAACGTATAATAATAAGTCGTCAGCAAAGATTGACAACTTATATGTCTCCTCGCCTATCTGGATCCCAGGTATGGATGGGTTTGATCTGATGGCGTTTGCCAGGGATTCCATTACTAGAATGTATAGTAGGGGCGAGAGCGGGCATCCCTGTCGTTTACCGTTGAATACTGGAAAGGGTCTGGAAACACCTCCATTGACCCTAATCTGTGCCATAGGAGAGGTATATAGAGCCATAATACGTAAAATCATTTTGTCTCCCAACCCAATCTTCCGCAAGGTGTCTTTTAGGAAATCCCAACTTACTCTGTCAAATGCTTTTTCAGCATCTATAGACAAGAGCTGTGACCCAATGTTACGGGATTTTGCCGCATCAAATATTGAGAATTTTTTAATTGTAGTATCTCTCGCTTCCCTTCCTATCACAAATCCCACCTGATCTTTATGGATGATATTTGGAATCAGGGGTTGAAGTCTTAAAGCCAACATCTTAGAATATATCTTTAAGTCTATATTGATTAGATAAATTGGGCGAAAATTGTCGCAATGGGAATGATCTTTACCTGGTTTAGGTATCACTGTTATATGAGCTAATAGGGATTGGAAGGAAAATGTCTGACCCTGAGCAATGAAGTTGAATGATTGTAGCATAATTGGGGATATTTGTTCTATGAAAAGCTTATAAAATCTAATATGTGAAGAAAATACCTGTGGACGTAGTGCCCGAGATAGCCATTTGCCACATTTATTTCCATACTCAAACCTTTATGGATTTTGTCTCGTATACATAATGATTTTCGGTTTAAAATCTGTAAGATCTGCTTTTGTATGTTTGAGATTTCTGCTTTAGTAATGTCTGATGGGGTACTTTTATTTGACATCTCTAATGTGGACAGGGAGGACATGAGTGTTTTGAGAACCTTGGAATTTTGTTTTTTAATCCTAGCTCCATGGGCTATGAAAATACCTCTTATTATGCTCTTCAGAGTTTCCCATTTTACGGTGGTGCTGGTATTGTCGTTTTATGTACCTCAACAAATGTGGCTATTGCTTCTTCAATTTCATTTATGCATGTCTGATCTTACGAGGTGATCATTTAGTCTCCCGGGCCTTTAAGGTAGAATGTTTAACGATCCCATCACTGGCGCGTGATCAGACCACATAAATGAACCTATAGAGCATGTAGGGGAATTATCTAAAAGGCTTTGTGAGACAAATAAGTAATCTATGCAACTGTATGTATTATGTATGGATGAGTGGTGACTAAAATCCTTCTGGCCCAGATGGAGTACAGGTCTATCAAGTGAAGTTGTTTTAACTTTTTTCCTATCCTACGGACTGTTGAGGAGGAGACAGACGACCTACCCACTGACGAGTCAACTGTGGGATCCATAGGAATATTGAAATCTCCTCCTAAAATGATATAGGAACCGCCGGCAAATATATCCAGATACCGCAAGACCCTCACACCGAAGGAACTTTGATATGAATTGAGGAAATAAACATTAGCTAGGACAATTGTCTTGTTATTACACAATACTTTAAGAAAAATAAATCTACCTTCCACATCTACTTTTGACTCCATGATTTGGATCTGTAATGTTTTATGAAAGGCAATGGATACTCCCTTTGTCTTGTTAATGACATTGGTGGAAAGAGACCACATGGTATAATATTTGCTTGTGCATTTAGGAGTCAACGCAGTTTTAAAATGAGTTTCTTGGAACATAGAGATATCAATTCTTTTTTGTGTAGATGGTATAGTATTTGGTTCCTTTTCATGGGGCTATGAAGTCCCCTTATGTTATATGAGGCAAAACTTAAGCTAGCCACTGCAATACTTCAGCAAAAAGGGAGGGGGAAGACCAAGACAAAAACACGCAACATGACATGGGGGTTTGGGAAGACAAGGACATTAGCATATTATAAAAGAACCAGGAGGTAATAAAAAAAGAGATTACCTCCGCATACATCATTAAACTAACTATTCAAATAGGAACAAAATGGACTCTAGAACTAGATCCAAGCGTCTAGTTGAGGAGGAGGAAGTCATGTCGTGAGAAGACTTCCTTACTTGACCCTGATTACACAAAAAGATTGTTAATTACCTGACAGCATATCTTAACTAAGAGGCATAAAAATGGTAAGAGCGTAATGAACATAATTCAAAGATTAAACTTGGTGTCTGTGGACTTGGAAAACTTGATACTTATTAAACATATAGGCTAAGACATGAAATATAGAACAACTGACATAAGATCCCATATCTGGTCATGTAGAGAGCAGAAAGTGCATCTAAGAAAATACTATATGGTTGCATACCTCGAAAGACCCCATGTCGACTCATCCCGGCTGGGACAACTCCTCTTCTGGACGACCTCGACGGCGAGGAGATCTGTGCGGTCTCGGTGGTGGGACCGTCTCCTAATCCTCATGATGGATCAGCGGAGGGAGTACATGTAGTGAAGGCCAGTCCGGTAGGGATACCTGTGGTAGACCAAAAGTTGCTAACAAAGTAGGGAGGTCTCCTATTTTGAAAAACGCAGAGCGTCCTTCTTTTCGTGCCAGCAGTTGAAATGGAAAGCCCCAACGCTAAACTATCCCTGTGTCTCTCAAAATTTGTGTGAGTGGGCGCAGAGCTCTACGAAGTTGCAGGGTGCGTCGTGCCAAGTCCAGAAATATAAGCAAATCGCAACCTATAAAATTAATCTTTCCTTTAGCCCTTGCAGATTGTAATATAGATTCTTTCTCTTTAAAAATATGTACTCTGCAGAAGACATCCCTTGGCTTGGATGTTAAATAGGATTTTGAGCCTAAGGATCTGTGTACTCTGTCCATTTCAATAGATTGTCCCGGAGCTTTCCCCAGAAGGTCACAAAAGAGAGAGTTCACCGTTTTCTCCAAGTCCTGAGAGGATATTTCCTCAGAAAGGCCTCTAATGCGTATATTATTCCGCCTATGGCGGTTTTCAATAGCTTCCATATGTGTGATTATTTCTGAAATCTGGGCGATATGTTCGTCGATAATAAGGTGATGCTCATCCAGTCTCTGGTGTAAAGACATGGCAACCTCTTCTAAATCATTCACTCTATTGCCCACCTGAGTGATGTCCTGTTTCACAGAATCCAGCACACGCGCCTGCGTCTCTTCCAGCCTGAGAAACATGGTCTCCAGGTCCTACCTTGTAGGTATAGCTTTCAAGTGCTCTTTCCAGTCCCATTCACCTTCAGGGGTTTGTGATATATCCTCCAGAGCGAAAGATTGCACGGAGGGTGACCGGGAGGCTGGAAGCGCCTGCATGTGGGATCCCATGTCTGAAGCCACCGTAGAGGCCCTCGGTGCCATCTTCCCATGTGTCTCCGGCAATGAAGGAGCAGCCTTATGATGCAGGTATCGGGAAATGTTGGACTCGGACGGTGCTGTGCTGTGGCCCGCAGCGGGGGGATTCTACCTCTTCCCCGCTGACCTGTTGAAGAGGATTTGGAGCGTTAATAGCTGTCAAAAATACAGGTTAGCTGTGGGTCTTTCGGGAGCTCCGCTAGTGTGTGTCTTATCCCACAATGAGCAAGCCACGCCCCCTTTACAATTTCTTTTTTTTTAACCATTTTTTTAACTTTTTTACTCAGTCCCTTTATGGGACTTTCACTTTTTTTCCCTTTGATCATACATAGAATGCATTGCAAACCACTAGATTGCAGTGCATTATACCTATAGTGAAAGCTCCTGAGACCATGCTGTGAGCATGGTCTCAGCTGCTTTCCGTAGCTTGGTGACCCGGAAGTCGTCATGACCATGGCAGTGATCAGGCCCCGCGATTACATCCCGTCCCTCCGCCTGCCTCCACTCATTGGTAGCGCTGACCTCCGGCACTAATCGGGCAGGAGATGCTGATATTACAGCATCTCCTGCGCGATCATGCTGCGATCGATCAGTCAGATTGACTGACCAATCACAGAGATCTGGGTGCGAGGACCACGGGCATGCGGCTCCCTGCACCTCTTCCCCTGCCGCTCAGCTGTCACAGACAGCTGTCAGCACTTAACTGTCACTGCGTATTTACACGCAGTGACAGTTTAAATGCATGACGGACACTGCACGGGAAGGAGCAGTAACTTACACCCGCTCATGCCGTGCAGTGTCCGTTATGGGGTTAATTATATAATCACGTGTTATAGATGGTCCAGAAGTAATGCATACTAGCATATACCTTTTTTTTATACATTTTGTGTTACATACTTGTGTGTTTGTGAACATGGCTCTTTTTCTCACTTTGTATTAAATGTTACAGGGGTTTTCCACTACTTTATCACCCCCATTATACATCATAGCTCTTCAAAACAATACCTTCTGTAATATACTTGTATTAGATGTATAGCTTCTATGAGCGCATCTCAGCAGGGATCACATGGTACTGGATTGTTATGGAGATTCTTCTTCCTCTCTGTTTTACAGTGGGGAAAAAAAAAATTTAGTCAGCCACCAATTGTGCAAGTTCTCCCACTTAAAAAGATGAGAGAGACCTGTAATTGACATCATAGGTTACATAGTTACATAGTTTATAAGGCAAAAAAAAGACAAACGTCCATCCAGTTCAGCCTATTTCTTGTGCACTGCAGCTATTCCGCAGCGTTGATCCAGGGGAAGGCAAAAAAAAACCATGGAGTATAGGCCAATTTACTTCATTGAGGAAAAATTCACTTCCCGACTCCAATCTGGCAGTCAGATTAAATCCCTGGATTAATTAACTATCACTAAGCATAAGATGTAATTTTATTGTTCTCAAGAAAGGTGTCCAGGCCTCTCTTGAACTCATTAAGTGAGTTGGACATCACCACTTCCTCTCCCAGAGAGTTCCAGAGTCTCACGGCTCTGACCGTAAAGAATCCCCCTCTATGCTTGTGCAGGAACCTCCTTTCCTCCAGACGCATAGTGTGCCCCCTCGTCTTTGTCACCATCCTTGGTATAAACAGGTCATGGGAGAGATCTCTGTACTGCCCCCTGATGTATTTATACATGTTTGAGGTCTCCCCTAAGCCTTCTCTTTTCCAACGTAAATAGGCCTAATTTTGACAACCTCTCGGGGTATTCTAGTCCCTCCATTCCCTTTATTACCTTAGTCGCCCTCCTTTGTACCCTCTCTAGCTCCAATATGTCAACATGACCTCAACTACGAGATACAAAAAGAGAAAACAGATCCTGAAAATCACATTGTCTGATTTGGAAAGAATTTTTTTTCAAATTTTGGTGGAAAATAAGTATTTGGTCAAATACAAAAGTTCATCTCAATACTTTGTTATATATCCTTTGTTGGCAATGACAGAGGTCAAACTTTTTCTGTAAGTCTTCACAAGGTTGACACACACTGTTGCTGGTATGCAGATCTCCTCTAGAGCAGTGATGTTTTGAGGCTGTCGCTGGGCAACACAGACTTTCAACTCCCTCCAAAGGTTTTCTATAGGGTTTAGATCTGGAGACTGGCTAGGCCACTCCAGGACCTTGAAATGTTTCTTACAAAGCCACTCCTTCGTTGCCCTGGCGGTGTGCTTGGGATCATTGTCATGCTGAAAGACCCAGACACATTTCATCTTCAATGCCCTTGCTGATGGAAGGAGGTTTGCACTCAAAATCTCACGATACATCGCCCCATTCATTCTTTCATGTACACGGATCAGTCGTCCTGGTCCCTTGGCAGAGAAACAGCCCCAAAGCATGATGTTGCCACCCCCATGCTTCACAGTAGGTATGGTGTTCTTTGGATGCAACTCAGCATTCTTTCTCCTCCAAACACGACGAGTTGTGTTTCTACTAAACAGTTCTACTTTGGTTTCATCTGACCATATGACATTCTCCCAATACTCTTCTCGATCATCCAAATGCTCTCTAGCAAACTTCAGACGTACCCGGACATGTAATGGCTTAAGCAGGGGGACACACCTGGCACTGCAGGATCTGAGTCCTTGGTGGCGTAGTGTGTTAAAGATGGTAGCCTGTGTAGCGTTGGTCCCAGCTCTCTGCAGGTCATTCACTAGGTCCCCCAGTGTGGTTCTGGGATTTTTGCTCACCGTTCTTGAGATCATTTTGACTCCACGGGGTGAGATCTTGTGTGGAGCCCCAGATCGAGGGAGATTATCAGTGGTCTTGTATGTCTTCCATTTTCTAATTATTGCTCCCACAGTTGATTTCCTCACACCAAGCTGCTTGCCTATTGCAGATTCAGTCTTCCCAGCCTGGTGCAGGGCTACAATTTTGTTTTTGGTGTCCTTCGACAGCTCTTTGGTCTTCACCATAGTGGAGTTTGGAGTGTGACTGTTTGAGGTTGCGGACAGGTGTCTTTTATACTGATAACAAGATCAAACAGGTGCCAGTTCTACAGGTAATGAGTGGAGGACAGAGGAGCCTCTTAAAGAAGAAGTTACAGGTCAGTGAGAGCCAGAAATCTTGCTTGTTTGTAGTTGACCAAATACATATTTTCCACCAAAATTTGAAAAAAAAATTCTTTACAAGTCAGACAATGTGATTTTCAGGATTTGTTTTCTCATTTTGTATCTCATAGTTGAGGTCTACCTACTACCTATGGTGTCAGTTAGAGGCCTCTCTCATCTTTTTAAGTATGAGACTTGCACCATTGGTGGCTGACTAAATACTTTTTTTTCCCACTGTATCTGATACTTTCTTTTCCGGCACAGGAATCATACAAAATGAAAGTGAGTTATCACTGTGCACCTGGTGGTGGGTGTAGACATTTTGGATTGAATGACAGCTTGCCTGTGCATGCTTCCTGAAGAGTGCAGAGGGAGGAGTTTGGGTGGAGAATGGAGAGGACATGATAAGTGCTGGCTCACAGGCCACTGCAATGCATGATGGAACTTGTAGTATTAGAGCACAAATCAGGGGACAGGAAGTGACCGATGTAAACATCAGAGCTGCAGATGGCAGACACCAAGTGAGGTTATCTGCATGATAAAGGTATATATTACTATAATAAGAGTATGAATGCATTTACCCTGACATAATAGCAAGATTAATAAATAAAAAATCAAATGCGTTAGGGTAGTGGATAACTTATTTAAGATTTATTGGTACTCTCATTGCTAATTAATTACATATTTTGACCTTTCTACAACAATGAGTGAACATATACTATCTAATACATAAAAATACTAGATATGATTACAACACAATAACATGCAATAATATACCACATAAAATAGCAATACAAAACTATGTAAATATGGCTCCTGAAAAAAACAAAAAGGAAATAATTAATAAACAGAATACCAGAAAATATATACAAAAATAGCTAGACAAGACATTTTGGGAAACACAGAAAAAATTTATAACAAAAAACTGGTCTAAAACAAAAAATGAGGGTGAGGAATACAACACACACACACACACACACACACACACACACACACACACACACACACACACACACACACACACACACACACACACACACACACCTGATGAAATAGGTATTGAACGCATCACCAATTTTGTAAGTAAATATATTTCTAAAGGTGCCATTGACATGAAATTCATAGATGCCCATGTGTAATATTGAGTAATGACACTGCTCCAGGTCTCACATATTTGAAGGGTGGGTTCTCCTAATAGCAATTTTAAGATCTTACCACAGGTGTTTAATGGGATTTAGATCCGGACTCATTGCTGCCCACTTCAGAACTCTCCAGTGCTTTGTTTCCATCCATTTCTGGGTGCTTCTAATTATTTGTGTGGTCATTGTGCTGCTGGAAGACCCATGACCTAGGACACAAATCCATCTCTCTGACACTGGGCACTACATTGCGACCCAAATTCCGTGGGTAATCTTCAGATTTCATGATGCCTTGCACACAGTCAAGTCAAGGTGTTCTTTTCTTTGTAGGCCTCATTCCGTTTACGGTAAACAGTAGAATGATATGCTTTACCAAGAAGCATTTTGACTTACTCTCCTGCATTTTGGCAAACTTCAGTCTAGCTTTTTTTATGTCTCTCTTTCAGCAGCTCAGTCCTCCTGGGTCTCCTGCCATAGCGTTTCATTTCATTCAAATGTCGACGGATAGTTCGCACTAACATTGATGTCCCCTGAGCCTTCAGAACAGCTTGAATTTCTTTGGAACTTGATTGGGGCTGCTTATCCACCATCTGGACTATCCTGCATTGCAACCTTTCAGCAATTTTCCTCTGCCATCCATGTCCAGGTAGATTAGCTACAGTGCCATGGGTTGTAAACTTCTTGATTATGTTGCTCACCGTGGACAAAGGAACATCAAGATCTCTGGAGATAGACTTGTAACATTGAGATTGTTGATATTTTTCAACAATTTTAGTTCTCAAGTCCTCACAGTTCTCTTCTCCTCTTTCTGTTCTCCTTGCATAGCGTGGCACACACAGACACACTATGCAAAGATTTAGTCAACTTCTCCCCTTTTTATCTGGTTTCAGGTGTGATTTGGCCTGGTACTTGCCATAGTTAAGCTTGAACGAGCATAACATGCTTGAAACAAAGTTGTTTATCCACAATTTTGGAAAGGTGCCAACAATTTCGTCCAGCCCATTTTTGGGGTTTTGGTTAAAATGATGTGCAATTTGCCTTTTTTCTCATTTTTTGTGTTGTTCTAGTACACACACGGGAAATAAACTTGTGTATAACAAAACATGTAATTGAAATCATTTTCTATGAGTATCAATTTCAGCCATGACTATACTGTGGCTTGCAAAACAATAAAGGTGAGTATCCAGCAACTGGTCTGGGAGAGTGTGATTAATAATTTTTTTTATTATAAATTCATTAAAAGGCAAAGAAGAAAAAAAAATTTGGGACTGTACCCAGTTACTCCAGTAGATCTGACGCGTTTCGAACTAAGTATCGTGTTTTTCGGACTATAAGACGCACTTTTTTCCTCCACAATTTTGGAGGAAAGTGAGGGGTGTCCGATATATATATATATATATATATATATATATACACATACATACACACACACACACACACACACACACACACACACACACACACACACACACACACACACACACACTGCTCAATAAAATAAAAGGAACACTTAAACAACCGAATAGAACTCCAAGTAAATAAAACTTCTGTGAAATCAAACTGTCCACTTAGGAAACAACACTGATTGACAATCAATTTCACATGCTGTTGTGCAAATGGAATAGACAATAGATGGAAATTATTGGCAATTATCAAGACCCCCTCAATAAAGGAGTGGTTCTGCAGGTGGGGACCACAGACCACATCTCAGTACCAATGCTTTCTGGCTGATGTTTTGGTCACTTTTGAATGTTGGTTGTGCTTTCACACTCATGGTAGCATGAGACGGACTCTACAACCCACAGAAGTTGTTCAGGTAGTGCAGCTCATCCAGCATGGCACACCAATGCGACCTGTGGCAAGAAGGTTTGATGTGTCTGTCAGCGTAGTGTCCAGAGGCTGGAGGCACTACCAGGAGACAGGCCAGTACACCAGGAGATGTGGAGGGGGCCGTAGGAGGGCAACAACCCAGCAGCAGGACCGCTACCTCTGCCTTTGTACAAGGAGGAACAGGAGGAGCACTGCCAGAGCCCTGCAAAATGAACTCCAGCAGGCCACAAATGTGCATGTGTCTGCACAAACAGTTAGAAACCGACTGCATGAGGGTGGTATGAGGGGCCGACGTCCACAGATGGGGGTTGTGCTCACAGCCCAACACCGTGCAGGACGCTTGGAATTTGGTACAGAACACCAGGATTGGCAAAGTCACCACTGGCACCCTGTGCTCTTCACAGATGAAAGCAGGTTCACACTGAGCACATGTGACAGACGTGACAGAGTCTGTAGGCGCCGTGGAGAGCGATCTGCTACCTGCAACATCCTTCAGCATGACCGTTTGGCAGTGGGTCAGTAATGGTGTGGGGTGGCATTTCTTTGGAGGGCCGCACAGCCCTCCATGTGCTCGCCAGAGGTAGCCTGACTCCCATTAGGTACCGAGATGAGATCCTCAGACCCCTTGTGAGATCATATGCTGGTGCGGTTGTCCCTGGGTTCCTCCTAATGCAGGACAATGCCGGACCTCATGTGGCTGGAGTGTGTCAGCAGTTCCTGCAAGATGAAGGCATTGAAGCTATGGACTGGCCCGCCCGTTCCTCAGACCTGAATCCGATTGAGCACATCTGGGACATCATGTCTCGCTCCATCCACCAATGTCACGTTGCACCACAGACTGTCCAGGAGTTGGCGGATGCTTTAGTCCAGGTCTGGGAGGAGATCGCAAAGGAGACCATCCGCAATGTCATCAGGAGCATGCCCAGGCGTTGTAGGGAGGTCATACGGGCGAGTGGAGGCCACACACAATACTGAGCCTCATTTTGACTTGTTTTAAGGACATTACATCAAAGTTGGATCAGCCTGTAGTGTGTTTTTCCACTTTAATTTTGGGGGTTACTCCAAATTCAGGCCTCCATTGGTTAATAAATTTGATATCCATTGATGATTTTTGTGTGATTTTGCTGTCAGCACATTCAACTTTGTACAGAACAAAGTATTCAATGAGAATATTTCATTCTTTCAGATCTAGGATGTGTTATTTGAGTGTTCCTTCTATTTTTTTGAGCAGTGTGTGTGTATATATATATATATATATATATATATATATATATATATACAGTACAGACCAAAAGTTTGGACACACCTTCTCATTTAAAGATTTTTCTGTATTTTCATGACTGTAAAAATTGTACATTCACACTGAAGGCATCAAAACTATGAATTAACACATGTGGAATTATAAACTTAACAAAAAAGTGTGAAACAACTGAAAATATGTCTTATATTCTAGGTTCTTCAAAGTAGCCACCTTTTGCTTTGATTACTGCTTTGCACACTCTTGGCATTCTCTTGATTGGGTTCAGGTCTGGTGACTGTGGAGGCCAGCTCATCTGGCGTAGCACCCCATCACTCTCCTTCTTGGTCAAATAGCCCTTACACAGCCTATAGGTGTGATTGGAGCCATTGTCCTGTTGAAAAATAAATGATGGTCCAACTAAATGCGAACCGGATGGAATAGCATGCCGCTGCAAGATGCTGTGGTAGCCATGCTGGTTCAGTATGCCTTCAATTTTGAATAAATCCCCAACTGTGTCACCAGCAAAGCACCCTCACACCATCATACCTCCTCCTCCATGCTTCACGGTGGGAACCAGGCATGTAGAGTCCATCCGTTCACCTTTTCTGCGTCGCGCAAAGACACTGTGGTTGGAACCAAAGTTCTCAAATTTGGACTCATCAGACCAAAGCACAGATTTCCACTAGTCTAATGTCCATTCCTTGTGTTCTTTAGCCCAAACAAGTCTCTTCTGCTTGTTGCCTGTCCTTAGCAGTGGTTTCCTAGCAGCTATTTTACCATGAAGTCCTGCTGCACAAAGTCTCCTCTTAACAGTTGTTGAAGAGATGTGTCTGCTGCTAGAACTCTGTGTGGCATTGACCTGGTCTCTAATCTGATCTGCTGTTAACCTGCAATTTCTGAGGCTGGTGACTCGGATAAACTTATCCTCAGAAGCAGAGGTGACTCTTGATCTTCCTTTCCTGGGGCGGTCCTCATGTGAGCCAGTTTCTTTGTAGCATTTGATGGTTTTTGCAACTGCACTTGGGGACACTTTCAAAGTTTTCCCAATTTTTCGGACTGACTGACCTTCATTTCTTAAAGTAATGATGGCCACTCATTTTTCTTTACTTAGCTGCTTTTTTCTTGCCATAATACAAATTCTAACAGTCTATTCAGTAGGACTATCAGCTGTGTATCCACCAGACTTCTGCACAACACAACTGATGGTCCCAACCCCATTTATAAAGCAAGAAATCCCACTTATTAAACCTGACAGGGCACACCTGTGAAGTGAAAATCATTTCCGTTGACTACATCTTGAAGCTCATCAAGAGAATGCCAAGAGTGTGCAAAGCAGTCATCAAAGCAAAAGGTGGCTACTTTGAAGAACCTAGAATATAAGACATATTTTCAGTTGAATCACACTTTTTTGTTAAGTATATAATTCCACATGTGTTAATTCATAGTTTTGATGCCTTCAGTGTGAATGTACAATTTTCATAGTCAAGAAAATACAGAAAAATCTTTAAATGAGAAGGTGTGTCCAAACTTTTGGTCTGTACTGTATATATATATATATATATATCCACACATACTGTGGCTGTGGGTAGTGGGGGAGCAGCAACGGCGGAGGATCGGGGCACAGGAGGTAGTAGCCCGCTGCTGCATCCTACACTGTGCCAGCTGCTAAAGAAAATGAATATGAGGGGGGCCATGCATACCAGGATGGGGGTGAGGCCCATGTATAACAGGAAGAAGGGGGCCATATACCATATATACCAGGATGGGGGATATTAGCAGAATTGGGGGACATTACCCCTATAACAGTGTCAGCAGCAGACCCACTCCCCCTTAACAGGGCATCATGACCACATTTTTTACTTAAATTTTTTTTTCTATTTTCCTCCTCTAAAATCTAGGTGCGTCTTATGGTCCGGTGCGTCTTATAGTCTGAAAAATACGGTAGTTCTTATTCATAGTCTTTTTTGCCTTTTAATGAATTGCTGTTGATTTAATGCTGTTGCTGGATATTCACCTCTATTGCTTCATCCTTCTGCCGACCCAGCTGAATCCTTGCTGCTCCTTTCACATTGGTGAGCTGGGAAAACTTTTTTCTTTGAGTGGCTTACAAAAGTATTCACCCCCTTGGCTTTTTCCCTATTGTGTTACATTACAACCTGTGTTTAAATATTTTTGTAATCCAATTTGTGTGATGCATCAGCACTAAATAGTCTAAGTTGATGAGGTGAAGTGAGAAAAATATAGGTATAAATTAAATTTATGGGATCAGATAACTAAAAATTGGCATGTGCATATGTATTCACCCCTTTTGCTATGAAGCCCCTAAAAAATTCTGGTACAATTCTGGTTGGGTGAAGCCATTTATTGTCAAACTACTTTGTTTTCTCTTTTTAAATCTTAATGACAACCAAAAACATCCAAATGACCCTAATCAAAAGTTCACAGACCTCAGTTCTTAATACCGTGTATTGCCCCCTCTAACATCAATGACAGCTTGAAGTCTGTTGTGGTAGTTGTGGATGAGGTTCTTTAATTTCTCAGATGGTAAAGCTGCCCATTCTTCTTGGCAAAAAGCCTCCAGTTCCTGTAAATTCCTGGGCTGTCTAGCATGAACTGCTCGTTTGATGTCTCCCCAGAGTGGCTCAATGATATTGAGGTCAGGCGACTGAGATGGCCACTCCAGAACTTTCAGTTTGTTCTGCTGTAGCCAATAACTGGTCAACTTGGCCTTGTGTTTTGGATCGTTGTCATGTTGGAACGTCCAAGTACGTCCCATGCACAGCTTCTGGGCTGATGAGTGCAAATTTGCCTCCAGTATTTGCTGATAACATGCTGCATTCATCTTTCCTTCAACTTTTACCAAGTTTCCTGTGCCTTTGTAGCTCACCCATCCCCAAAACATCAGCCATCCACCT
The DNA here is from genome assembly GCF_046119375.1 of Phyllobates terribilis. NCBI lineage: Eukaryota > Metazoa > Chordata > Amphibia > Anura > Dendrobatidae > Phyllobates > Phyllobates terribilis. The sequence goes on along the minus strand of NW_027362762.1, from coordinate 532,956,712 downwards.
CCGTGCTTTACTGTAGGAATGGTGTTCCTTTCCATTTGTTAATCACAGTTTGAACGCTGCTGACTGGCATTATCAATTCATTGGATATTTGTTTGTATCCCTTTCCTGTGTTATACAGTTCTACTACCTTTTCCCAGAGATCTGTTGACAATTCTTTTGCTTTGCCCATGACTCACAATCCAGAAATGTCAGTGGCTAGATGAAAGATGCAAGAGTCTGTCTGGATCCCAGAAACTCACTCAGCTTTTATGCACACACACACTGATTACAAGCAAACAGGTCACAGGTGAGGATGTTACTTTTAGTAGCCATTCAAACCCATTTGTGTCAAATTCTGTGCATGTTATCAGGCCAAAATCACTAGGGTATGTGAACTTTTGATCAGGGTCATTTGGATGTTTTTGGTTGTCACTAAGATTTAAAAAGAGAAAACACAGTAGTTTGAGAATAAATGGCTTCATCCAACCAGTAACCATGAGTAGAGAAAAGGTTTTTTTGTTATCATTTATATTCTCTGAAACAAGGCCAAGAAAAGGAAAAATTCTGCCGGGGTTTGTAAACTTTTGAGCACAACTATACATAACTTTTCTGATAGGCCAAAGAGGCTGCAACACCATTAAGCAAGAGGCACCACTAACCAAACACCACCAATCTCCAGGAAATCTACAAACAAGTTAGGGACAATGTTGTTGTTCAAAAGTACAAGTCAGGGTTTTGTTATAAAAAAAATCCCAATCTCTGATGATCCTCCATCAAATCCATTATCATGAAATAGAAACAACATGGTTCCACAACAAACCTGCCAAGATAGGGCCGCCAACCAAAACTCTCAGCCCAGGCAAAGAGAGGCAACACAGAGACCAAAGGTAACCCTGAAGGAGCTGCACAGTTCACAAGCAGAGATTGGAGTATTTGTTCTTAAGACCACAATAAGCCGTACATTCCATAGAGGTTGCCTTTATGTAAGTGTGGGTAGAAAAAACCCTTTAATTACACACTAAAATTGTAAGGCTCATTATGAGGTTGCGAAAAGACGTGGGAGACTCTCCAAATGTTTGGAGGAAAGCAGAGGCATATCTAGGTGGGGGGGCAGGCGGTGCATGTGCCCCGAGCGCAGCCAGCAAGGGGGGGGCGCAGTTAGGCCGCCTAATGCGGCGGTTCGGTGTGTCTACCCCGGCGGCTGCATTCTGCAACCCCCCCAGACTGAGAGTTGGCAGTTCTCTCAGGTGGCTGTCATGTTGACAGCCAGCTCACAGATTGAACACCGGCTCCCAGTGTTCAACTGTACTCACGTCTGAAAGAGTACAATTGAAGCCCTGACCGCCTGGTCAGAGCAGCGCCAGCAGCGTGATCATGTCATGTGATCACGCTGCTGACGTCACTCGCCGGCGCCCAGAGGTGGTAAGTGCTCCACGTTAGTGGAGCTAAAGAGGGTGGGGAAGATTTACAGTGTGGGACTACTTACAGAGGGTGGGGGCTATTTCCAGAGTATGGGGGCTATTTCTAGAGGTTGGGGGCTATTAATATGGTGGGGAGGTTTACAGTGTGTGGGGGCTATTTACAGAGTATGGGGGCTATTTACAGTATGGGAAGGAAATTTACAGGAAGAGGGATGAAGGGTGCCATACATACCAGGAAGAGGGATAAAGGGGGCCATACATACTAGGAAGAGGGATGAAGGGGGCCATACATACCACAAACCGTGCTGCAGGTACAGTGTGCGCACAATTAAGGAAAATGAATATACAGATTTACAGAATATTGGGGCTATTTACAGAGAGTGGGGGCTATTTACAGTGTGTGGGGGCTATTTACAGTGTGTGGGGCTATTTATAGTGTGTGGGAGCTATTTACAGAATGTGAGGGAGATTTACAGAATATTGGGGATATTTACAGTATGTGGGGGCTATTTACAGTGTGTGGGGGAGATTTACTGTAAAAGGGGGATGATTTGAGGACACAAGTTTGTGGAGCAAGGAAGGCACACAATATGGGGAGGGGGAGAAATTTGAAGACACAATATGAGGAGTAAGGGGTGAGATGGGGGGCATGTATGGGGGTATGGGTGCGGACACAGAATGGGGAGTCAGGGGATGTGTGAGGAGGCAGTATGGAAAGTGAAAGGGTAAATGTATGAGGAGGGAGGGGGAAACATGTGAGAAGACTATTGAGGGGAATAGTGCGAGGAGACAGTATGGGAAGGAGAAAACTGTGAGTGGGCACAGAATAGAGACCGAGTATAGTGGAGCATGGGGGAACAGTGTAAGGGTACAGCCAGGAAGGGATAGTAAGCCAAGGAGAATGAGTGAGGTGAGGGGGCACAGTGCAGAGACGAATTTATTCAGGGGCTCTACGTAGAACAGATATTTTTATTCAGGAGCATTATAATGACACTGCTATCTTTAAGGGGATTGTGTGGGAATGTGCTGCAGAAGACCAGAGGAGATGGAAGTCTGCAGAGATGGGCTGTTGATGTGAAAAGTCATCATGGAGTCTGGACAAGATGAATAAGAAAAGAAAGAGAACGACTCCAGAGACAATGTCATCTATAAGGTACCTGGATATAAATGTTTTTTTTGTGATATTGACTAATTCACATATTTTTATTTATGTTAGGAGCATTAAACGGGTTTTCCAAGTTTGTGATGAGTCTGCAGTCAGTCATTCTATGTGATTGCAGACTTCTGAATTCTAACAGTGCGCTCTGCACGCTGTCAGGATTCTCTGGTGCTGGCGATTTGCATACATGCTGTCACGTGCCGACTAGACATGCTTGGCCTCACTCAATGAAAATGAATTGAGCGAGGCAGGACATGTCTAGTCGGAATGTGGCCAGAAGTATACAAATCGCATACTTGTGCAAGGGAGAATCCTAAAAGTGTGCAGGTCATGCGCTGTGAGAATTCAGAAGCCTGCAGTCAGAGTGACTACAGACTTTCATCTCAAACCTAGATAAGCCCTTTAATTATAAAATGAAGCTCAGTAGCAGCCAATCCTAACAGCATGCTATATCCTCACTGTCAGGATTCAGCTCTGCTTGCAGTTTTCATCATTTATCACATAGCCACTTCACTCATATGCGATTTTCGTACTTACGGCCATGGGACAACGAGCTTCTCTTCCTGCTTCTCTGTTTTTTTGTCACCCATGACTGCACAACGAGAGAGGGTATTCGCCCTTTAAGACAGGAAACCTTCAAGATAAAAAAGGGCGGCGCCTCTCTCCACCTCAGTGGTTTCCTGTCCTTGATGGGGGACAGTCTGGCTCGTCGTCGGCGACAGCGGCAAGACATGGACTTACCCAGGCCGGGGCCGGTCGATTGTGGCAGGGCACAGTCTCTGCTGCAGCCGACCCTGTGCATGCTGGAAGCGCCGCGGAGGGTGCCGATATGGGTCTCCTCGTGTTTGGGCGGAGGTTTGTGGCACCCACACAGCATGGTGGCCAGCAACCCCGCGTCACGGATATGATGTCGCGGGGCGCAACTGGAAGTGACAAATCCGGAAGTCGTGCCCCGATGACGCGCTCCGGGGCCTCTGACCCCCGGATGTGAAATTCGGGGGAGGTACCGGAAGCTGCGGGGACGCTGGCCGGTGATCTCCCTGGCACAATGGTACTTAAGAGTAGATCACCGGCTAGGCAGGGGCGCAGTGCACCACAGAATGGTTTGAAAGCAGCCCTCCCCACCGCATCAGCAGCAAGAGCAGAAGACCATGCTGCAGCAGCAGGAGGATACAGACCAGCCGCAGGTGCAGCCTCGGCGCCAGAAGCGCACCCAGGAGCAGCGTCCATCCCAGAGTAGGAGCGGAGGGCGTTCTGGTTCACGCAGCACCAAGGATTCAAGATCCAGCCGGCATAGCTCATGCAGGATTGATGATTCCACAGTCTCCCGAGAAGAAATGTCATATACCGTCCTGCCTCCCGGTCGGGCACCCCGCTTTATCTGCTGAGTGGTGAGTGAGCTACGTGAAAGTCGACGTATTAATGTAAACTTTTTTTGTCTCTCTCTCCCTCTCCTTCTTCTCTCTCCTTCCTCTATGTCAGGATGTCCCTAGAAAGTGTACAGGGAAATCCAAATACAGGGTGTGTGCTCTGTGTGAACGAGGTCTGGCCAAGGACTGGCCAAAAAAGTTATGCCAGCTGTGTATTGAAGGAACAATTTCGGAGGGAACTCCGAACTTTGCTTTGAATTTAAAAACCCTTATTAGGACTGAGGTCGAGAAATCACTAAAATCCTTTTCTCACTCAAAAGAAGCTTCCCAGACCCGTAGATCAAAAACTCCACCCACGATTTCAGATTCAGAATCTGATGAAGGAATACTGGATGACTATCGACTTCCTCTTCGGATAGCGAGTCAGGCACAGGTCACTGTTTTCCCCTGGAGAGTGTTGATAACTTCGTTAAAGCTGTCAGGTCCACAATGGGGCTGGTTGACCAGCAGGGAAAAAAATCGGTCCAAGATATAATGTTCGGTACTCTGGATCGGAAAAAACAGAGTTTTCCCTATCAATGATAAGGTGCAGGGGGTCATCAAGAAAGAGTGGGATAGACCGGAAAAGAAGGGTCCCCCCCATCCTCCTTCAAAAGAAAATATCCTTTTGATGAGGAAAAAACTGTATCCTGGAATAAAGCACCAAAGCTGGATGTTACAGTGTCCAAAGCTTCTAAAAGATCTTCTCTCCCTTTTGAAGATACAGGGATGTTGAAGGACCTGATGGACCGAAAGGTAGATACCTTCCTTAACCCCTTTGCAACCCATGCCGTATTAGTACGCATAAGTTGCAATCCCCCCGTTCAGTGAGGGCTGCTGCACTGAGCCCGCACTGAACCGAGCACATGTCAGCTGATTCTTACAGCTGACATGTGCCCGCAACAGCCGCGGGTGGAATCGTGATCCACCCGTGGCTGTTAACATGTTAAATGCCGCTGTCAATCTCCGACAGCGGCATTTAACGTGCGCTTCCAGGAAGCGCGTCCTAAGCCCCGCCCATCGGCGACCCCCGTCACGTGATCGCGGGTCACCGATGGGTGGGCGTGACAACCCAGGGTCTGCAGCAGATGCCTGTGGTTGTCATAAGCTGGTCGCTATGAGCGCCACCTAGTGGTCGGCGCTCATAGCACAGGACCAATTCTGCTATATGCAGGGGATCTGCTGATCCCCTGTATGTAGCAGAGGCGATCGGATAGTTGCTGCTTCTAGTCTCCTATGGAGACTATTGAAGCAAGCAAAAAGTGAAAAAAAAAAAGTTTTTAAAAACATTAAAAAAATATAAGTTTAAATCACCCCCCTTTCGCCCCATTCAAAATAAAATATAAAAAAAAAAAACCTACATAGACATATTTGGTATCGCCGCGTTCAGAATCGCCCGATCTATCAATATAAAAAAAGAATTAATCCGATCGGTAAACGGCGTAACGAGAAAAAAATTCTAAACACCAGAATTACGTTTTTTGGTCGCCGCAAAATTGCAATAACGGGCGATCAAAACATCGGATCTACCCCAAAATGTTATCAATAAAAACGTCAGCCCGGCGCGCAAAAAATAAGCCCTCACCCAGCCCCAGATCCCGAAAAATGGAGACACTACAGGTCTTAGAACATGGCGCTATTTTTTTTTTTTTTACCAAATTTTGGAATTTTTTTTCACCACTTAAATATAGAAGAACCTATCCATGTTTGGTGTCTACGAACTCGCAATGACCTGGAGAATAAGAATGGCAGGTCAGTTTTTTTAGCATTCAGTGAACGTGTTAAAAAAAATAAATAAAAAACAACTGTGGTATTGCACTTTTTTTGCAATTTTACCGCACTTGGAATTTTTTTCCAGTTTTCCCGTACACTATATGGTAAAACTAGTAATGGCCAAAGTACAACTCGTTCTGCAAAAAATAAGCCCTCACATGGCCATATTGACCAAAGAATAAAAACGCTATGGCTCTGGGAACAAGGGGAGCAAAAAACGAAAAAGCAAAAATGGAAAAAGCTGTGGTCCTTAAGGGGTTAAGGGTACCTAGGAATCATCAGCAGGGGCAATAAAACCAGCCATAGCCGCAATCTGTACTGCCAGATCTCTCATGGTTTGGTTAGACAGGTTAGAAGACCAAGTTAAAAACAACGCGTTACAGGATTCCATTCTCGCCTCTCTTCCAGTATTGAAAGGAATCGCCAAATTAGCGGCTAGATCTGCGGCCCTGTCTAATGCCGTAGAGCAGTCTGACTGAAATGTTGACCAGGGGATATGCAGATGAAAGGGAAATTATGTTCTCTTCCATGTGAAAGAGATTTTCTTTTCGATACCACTCTTGACACAATTCTTGAGAAGGCTGGGGACAACAAGAAGGGATTTCCCAAATCTTCCTTCTCGGCTTTCAAACAGTCCTTTCGGAGGAAGAAATTTACCTGCAGAAGAATATCCACAGAACAGCCTAGATTGGAGGATCGTTCCAGGAGAGGGAAAGGTTTTCTGTTCGGCGGACCCTCCAAAGATAGTCGAAAAACCCCCAAATGACTCTTTATCCCAGGTGGGAGGGAGGCTCTCTCTCTTCCTTCCAGCCTGGGAAAGGATCTCTTCCAACAACTGGATCCTCAGATTGATAAAATCAGGGTTGAAGCTGGAATTCCTGAGAAACCCGCCAGAGAGATTCATCCTGACTGATATAAGACCCTCTCCACCAGAACAACAGGCGTTGGAGGAAGAGGTATTAAACCTACTAAGAACGTGTTACAGGAAGTATCACCACAAGAGGAAAGGAGAGGATTCTATTCCCCCTTATTTCTTGTGAAAAAGCTGGACAAATCATACAGAGTGATAATCAACTTGAAGGGCCTGAACAAATTCTTGAACATTCCATCATTCAAGATGGAAACAATAAGATCAACGATGAGTTTATTATTTCCTGGTTGCTACATGGCAGTGTTGGACCTGAAGGATGCATATTATCATGTGCCAATCCATCGCGACTTTCAGAGATACCTCAGAGTGGCTATAACTGTACAGGGAGTCATCAGGCACCTTCAAAACAGAGCCCTTCCCTTCAGCCTAGCGGTGGCACCCCGTATATTCGCAAAGCTTATAACGGAGGTTACAGCTCATCTCAGGGAGGAAGACAGATTGATCATCCCATACTTGGACGACTTCCTAATAGTGGTAAGAACTTACGATCATTATCTAGCTCAAGTGGATCGGGTGTGCACCAGCTTAAGAAACTTAGGATGGTGTTTAAACTTGGAAAAATAAAAATTGATTCCACAGACAACTCAGATCTTTTTAGGCCTTACCCTGGATTCAGTTCGACAGGAATGCCACCTGCCTGACCAGAAAAAGAAAAAATAATGAACCTAGTTTCATAACAAATCCGGTAATGACTCTCAGAGGGGCTAGTCTCTGCTGGGGTCTCTCATCTCCTGCATTCCAGCAAAAGCTGGGCCCAATTTCACTCAAGAGAGTTACAATGGGACGTCCTAAAGAACGAAGTCATCCTCCAGGGGCATCTGGAGGGCTGATTGATACTCCCTCACAATGTAATACATTTACTACATTGGTGGTTGAGGATGGACACGGTCCAGGCAGGTGTCCCCTGGGTTCCCCTTGTTGCCAGAGTAATTACCACAGACACTAGCCCCAGGGGCTGGGGGCGCACCTAGACAACCACCTGATACAGGGGACTTGGTCAGAGGTGGAGAGTCTGTAGTCCTCAAACATGTGGGAACTACGGGCAGTAGAGAATGCACTAATCAGCTTCTTACCCCTTTTACAAGGACATCACGTGAAAGTACTGTCTGAAAACCAGGTCACAGTAGCATATGTGAATTACCAGGGGGGAACTCGCTCGAAATCCCTTATGCGGATTGCGGGAGAATATTTTCTCTAGTGGAAGGGAAAGTACTCTCTTTAAATGGCCTTCATATCAGAGGAGAGGACAACACGAAGGCAGACTTTGAGTCGCTGGCCACTATTGCAGGGAGAATGGACTCTAAATCATTCAGTCTTCCGTGCCATGTGGGGGTCTCCAGAGGTCGACCTATTTGCGACCCGTCAGAACAGCAAATTAAAGAAGTTCTGTTCTCTAGATCCCACAAAAAATCCTCTGATAGTAGACGCCTTCCAGTGCAGATGGGATTTCAGACTGGCTTATGCTTTTCCCCCAACATGTCTAATTCCAGCAGTGTTGAGGAAGATCCGGGAGGATCAGGCACAAGTGGTCCTTATAGCCCCCTTCTGGCCCAAGAGGCCAAGGTTCTTTTGGCTGAGAAGCATGTCGATCACGGACCCCTGGATTCTTCCAGAGATCCCCGACCTTCTCGCTCAAGGTCTTATATTCCATCCTCAGGTGAAAGGACTGCACTTAGCAGCCTGGAAGTTGAGAGGCCATTACTAGAAGGTGTTGCATCAGTGTCTCTGCCTCCTGCTAAGCAGAGACGCCGTCCCTCTCACCTTCCTGCCCAGCTCGCGGCGTCCTCCTGTTCTCCTTCCCTCGCTGCTGCCGGCGCGCGCTCCTACCCGGGCACTATGCTTAGGGCACGCGCTCCCCCTCTCTTAAAGGGACCGCGCGCGCCGTCCTAAGGCGTCCCTGGCCAATAGCCGGAGGACTTCCCATATATAAGGCACCTCCTCCAAAATGGAGGTGCCCGAGCAAAGTTGTTGCATAGCATACTCACCTCTGCTTCAGCCCTCAGGTCCCGATGCCAGCCTGACTTCCAGTCCTGTCTGCCTGCTTGTCTTCCCTTCAGCCCGACAGTCTGTCTCCTGCATCCGCCAGTCTGTCTATGGGCAAGTCCACCTGCGGAACAGGAAGCACCTGCCAATTACCTGCCTGCTACCTGCCGTACCTGCTAACCCGCTCACCTAGGAGCGCTCACCTGCTACCCGCCTGCTAGCCTACCTGGAGGCTCCGCCGTCACTTGCCGTGACCACCGGCCTGCCAGCCAAGAGACTCTTACCCGCTCACCTGGGAGCGCTCACCTGCTACCCGCCTGCTAGCCTACCTGGAGGCACCGACGTCACTTGCCGTGACCACCTGCCTGCCAGCCAAGAGACTCTTACCTGCTCTTCCGTCACTTCCCGTGACCACCCGCCTGCTCACCCAGAGACTACTACCTACCTGTTGTGTCCACCCGCTACTCCGGTCAGTCCCAGCTATCTGACCCGTGGGAGCCACCTGCTCTAATACAAGGTCGTCTTCAGTATAACACCTGCCCCTTGGGGTCCCTCCTTGTTCCAGGGCACAGAGGTTCCACCACCCGGCCCCGTTACAGTTTGCTCGGGCCATGGAATCCAGTGGCGCCCAAGCTCCCTCGCTCTCTGACCTGTTCCACGAAGTCTCCCGTCAGAGATCCCAACAGGAATCCATCCTGAACCACCTGCGTAATGTCAACTCCCGCCTGGACACACTGACTGCTCCACCTGGACCTACCTCCAGTCGTACGACTCACGCCCCGGCAGCACCGCTACCCATCAATGCCATGGTACCCGGTCCGGGTCCCTGGCTCTCTGCACCGCCTCGTTTTGGTGGAGACCCCCGCCTTGGCTCGAGGCTTCATTAACCAGTGCACCCTGCATTTTGAACTCTTGGCACATCACTTTACCACCGACCGGGCCAAAGTGGCTTTCATCATGTCCCATCTCACTGGGGAAGCACTGGCTTGGCTAAATCCCCTGTGGGAGAGAGGGGATCCCCTGGTATCCAACTTGTCAGCTTTCCTCACTGCTTTCCGGAAAGTCTTCGATGAACCGGGACGAAAGACCTCGTCAGCCTCCTCTCTGCTACGTCTCCGCCAAGGGAGTCTCACCGTAGGCCAATATGCCAATACGGTTCCGTACCCTCGCTTCTGAGCTTGCCTGGGATAACGAGGCCCTGCTGTCCGTCTTCTGGGAGGGCCTTTCCGGTCGGATTAAAGATGAACTTGCCGGTCCGGACATCCCTACCACCCTAGACGACCTGGTGTCACTTGCTACCCGGATTGACATCCGGTTCCAGGAACGTACCAAGGAGACCACCCGTGAGAGAAGGTTTCCCCGCCTTGCTCCTAACTTCCAGAGACCTGTCTCTTCTTCAGTCTCTCCCTGGGCGCACTCACCCGAGCCCATGCAGGTCGACCAGACCAAGTTGGTCAAATCCCGCCAGGAGTCACGCCGGGCCGAGGGGAGCTGTTTCTATTGTGGCAGCAAGGAGCACCTGATCCGTTCCTGCCCGGAGTGTCCAGGAAACGCCGGTGTCTAGGATCACTCGGAGAGGTCGTCCTAGACAAAAGTAAGTCCTCTCCCTCCCTGACTTTGTCTGTCTCTCTCTCCTGTCGAGAGGATCGGCACTTTGAAATCGCCCACCTGGACTCTGGAGCTGCTGGGAACCTCATCTCCCAGTCCTTAGTAGAGAGATACCATATTCCCACCAAGCCTCTCACTGAACCTTTGCCAGTTGCCTCCGTGGATGATAAACTCCTTCCAGTGCCCATCCTGCTCGTCACTGAACCCTTAACTCTGCAGGTGGGAATGCTGCACTCTGAGAAGATCTCCTTCCATGTGCTATCCAGACTCTCTCACTCCCTGTTGCTAGGTCTACCTTGGCTCCAGACACATGAACCCGTTTTGAACTGGCGATCCGGTGAAGTACTCCGTTGGGGTCCAGACTGCCATAAAACCTGCCTGGTTCCGGTCCGTCCAGCTCGCCCTCCGCCTACTCCAGCTAATCTACCCGGTCTCCCGGCTCCATACTGGCCCTATGCGGACGTCTTCAGTAAAAAGGAAGCAGAGACATTTCCACTCCATAGGCCATATGCCTGCCCGATCGACCTGGTACCTGGCGCCACTCCTCCCCGTGGGCGTATCTACCCGTTGACTCCGGCCAAAACCCGGGCCATGTCCGAATACATTGAAGAAAATCTGGCTAGGGGATTTATCCGAAAATCTACCTTCCCGGCTGGAGCCGGATTCTTCTTTGTCAAAAAGAAAGACGGCTCGCTACGTCCCTGTATAGACTACAGAGGACTCAATCTAATCACTGTAAAAAACAAATACCCCCTGCCACTCATCTCCGAATTGTTTGACCGTCTCAAGGGCGCCAGGATCTTCTCCAAGCTGGATTTACGAGGAGCATATAACCTGGTCCGTATCCGTCAAGGAGGCGAGTGGAAGACAGCATTCAATACCCGGGACGGTCACTATGAGTACCTTGTGATGCCCTTTGGTCTCTGTAACGCCCCCGCTGTCTTTCAAGAGCTGGTCAACGACATCTTCCGTGACCTCCTGTACTCCTGCGTAGTGGTATACCTGGACGATATCTTGGTCTTCTCTCCGGACCTCCCCACACACCGGAGGGATGTTCGTCAGGTCCTACTTAGGCTTCGGCAGAACCACCTCTATGCCAAATACGAGAAGTGCCTCTTCGACCAGACCTCCCTTCCATTGTTGGGCTATGTTATCTCCCAGACAGGTCTGCAAATGGATCCCGAGAAGCTCTCTTCTGTTCTTAAATGGCCCCGTCCAGAAGGTTTGAAGGCGATACAGCGATTCCTGGGCTTCGCCAATTACTATCGTCTTTTCATCCCACACTTCTCGTCCCGGACTGCCCCCATACCTGCGCTTACCCGTAAGGGGGCAAATCCCAAGGTATGGTCGCCTGAAGCCGAGGAGGCCTTCCTTTCCTTAAAGAGAGCCTTCGCCTCTGCCCCCGTCCTGCACCGTCCGGACTATAATAAGCAATTCTACCTGGAGGTTGATGCCTCCTCCTCCGGAGTCGGAGCGGTACTCACCCAAAAATCTTCTACCGGGAGAATGGTAACCTGCGGCTTCTTCTCCAAACTCTTCTCCTCGTCTGAGCGCAACTACTCCATTGGAGACCGTGAGTTGCTAGCCGTCAAATTGGCATTGGGGGAGTGGCGCTATCTGCTTGAAGGGGCTCTTTACCCGGTAATCATCTACACGGATCACAAAAACCTGGCATATCTCCAAAATGCCCAGAGACTCAATCCTCGCCAGGCCCGGTGGTCGTTGTTTTTTGCCCGCTTCGACTTCATTCTTCATTTCCGCCCGGCGGACAAGAACGTCAAAGCTGATGCTTTGTCCCGGTCCTTCCAGTCCTCCGATCAAGAGGAGGAGCCTACGCACATCATTGACTCCTCCAAGGTGATGAATGTGGCCCCCTTGGATCTGACTCGTCTTCCACCCGGTAAGACGTTTGTAGCAGTACCAGATCGAGAGAGGGTTCTTCGCTGGGGACATTCTTCTAAACTAGCTGGCCATGCTGGCCAAAAGAAGACTCTTCTTCTGTCCTCCGAGCGGATGAAGAGATATGCTGTTAAGAGACGTCTGGATCCACCTCAATTCCGTCCGGGAGACAAGGTTTGTCTCTCTTCCAAACATGTGCGGCTCAAAGTACCCTCCTACAAGTTGGGCCCTCGGTTCATCAGACCCTTCGAAGTCCTCAGGCAAATTAACCCAGTGGCCTACAAATTAAAACTCCCGGCCACCCTACGCATTCCCAACTCCTTCCACGTATCCCTCCTCAAACCCGTTGTCCTTAACACTCTTTCCGACAATCCAGGTACTCCTCCTACTCCGGTTTCTGCTGAGGACGTCTTTGAAGTGGAGAGTATCCTGGCCACCAAGAGGGTAAGAGGGAGAACCTTTTTTCTGGTGGATTGGAAGGGGTTTGGTCCCAAGGAAAGAACTTGGGAACCCAGGGAGAACATCAACGCTCCGCTTCTCCTTGAGAAATTTCTCTCTGGCCTCAAAAAGGGGGGGCCTAAAGGGGGAGGTACTGTTGCATCGGCGTCTCTGCCTCCTGCTAAGCAGAGACGCCGTCCCTCTCACCTTCCTGCCCAGCGCGCGGCGTCCTCCTGCGCTCCTTCCCTCGCTGCTGCCGGCGCGCGCTCCTTCCCGGGCACTGTTCTTAGGGCGCGCGCTCCCCCTCTCTTAAAGGGACCGCGCGCGCCGTCCTAAGGAGTCCCCGGCCAATAGCCGGAGGACTTCCCATATATAAGGCACCTCCTCCAAAATGGAGGTGCCCGAGCAAAGTTGTTGCATAGTATACTCACCTCTGCTTCAGCCCTCAGATCCCGTTGCCAGCCTGACTTCCAGTCCTGTCTGCCTGCTTGTCTTCCCTTCAGCCCGACAGTCTGTCTCCTGCATCCGCCAGTCTGTCTATGGGCAAGTCCACCTGCGGAACAGGAAGCACCTGCCAGTTACCTGCCTGCTACCTGCCGTACCTGCTAACCCGCTCACCTAGGAGCGCTCACCTGCTTCCCGCCTGCTAGCCTACCTGGAGGCTCCGCCGTCACTTGCCATGACCACCGGCCTGCCAGCCAAGAGACCCTTGCCCGCTCACCTGGGAGCGCTCACCTGCTACCCGCCTGCTAGCCTACCTGGAGGCTCCGCCGTCACTGGCCGTGACCACCTGCCTGCCAGCCAAGAGACTCTTACCCGCTCACCTGGGAGCGCTCACCTGCTACCCACCTGCTAGCCTACCTGGAGGCTCCAACGTCACTTACCGTGACCACCTGCCTGCCAGCCAAGAGACTCTTACCTGCTCTTCCGTCACTTCCCGTGACCACCCGCCTGCTCACACAGAGACTGCTACCTACCTGTTCTGTCCACCCGCTACTCCGGTCATTCCCAGCTATCTGACCCGTGAGAGCCACCTGCTCTAATACAAGGTCATCTTCAGTATAACACCTGCCCCTCGGGGTCCCTCCTTGTTCCAGGGCACAGAGGTTCCACCACCCGGCTCCGTTACAGAAGGTCAGGGATTCTCATCAAATCTAGTTACTGCTCTTCTAGGAAGTAGAAAAACCAATCACTACTAAGATTTACGGTAGAACCTGGAGAAAATTCTTATCTACGGGATCCTCCCGGGGTGGTGGTGGTGGGGGGAGTTCCCGTAAAAAACATTTTAGAATTTCTTCAGAAAGGGCTGCAAAAGGCCTAGCAGTTAGCACCTTAAAGGTCCAAATTTCTGCCCTAGGGGTCTTGTATAATTATAATCTAGCCGTAACAGATGGATTTCTAGATTTGTGAAGGCATTCAGTAGAGCCAGACCAGCCCCTATAATAAGGGTCCCTTCTTGGGATTTGAACTTAGTGCTAAACGCATTGACAAACTCTCCCTTTGAGCCCCTTAGCTCAGGGTCTATAAAGTTACTTACCCTTGAAACAATACTTCTCGTGGCCTTGACATCAGCACGGAGGGTTAGTCAGTTGCAGGCCCTAGCTGCAGATCCACCTTTTATCTTAATTATAGATGATAGAGTGGTTTTGAGACCAGACCCTGCTTTCTTACCTAAAATTGTATCCAAATTCCACATGTCTCAGGAGATAGCCCTACCATTCTTCTGTCCTAAACCAAAAAATAGCAAAAAGGAAAAATGTCATACCTTGGATGTTAGGAGATGCCTTATACACTGTTTAGCATCCACAAGCTCATGGAGGAAGGATAGGGCTCTATTTGTCTCCTTTCAGGGCTCCCGGAAAGGGACAAAGGTCTCAAAAGGCACCCTATCAAGGTGGATCAGGGAAACCATCAGGATCGCCTATACGGGGTTAGGCAGAGATCCTCCTGCCAACTTGAAGGCCACTCTACAAGAGGCATGGCAGCATCCTGGGCAGAAAGAGCGGACGTGCCCATTGAACAAATATATAAGGCGCCCACATGGTCACCTCTGTTCACTTTCTAAAATCACTATAGACTCGACCTTTCCGCCTCCTCTGATCTCTCACATTTTGGAGAAGGGTTCTGCAGGCTGTGGTCCCTCCCTTACATACTTAATTCTCTGTAATTCTCTCGTTGTGCAGTCATGGGTGACAGAAAAACACATATATTACTTACCGGCAATGTGTGTTTTCAGAACCCATGACGGCACCTTTATATTCCCTCCCTGTTACGATGGTGATCACCTTCAGGTTGGTGGGTGCTGAATTGTTCACATGGGTGAAAATTGTATATAGTTAATAAGATTAATGTACTCTAACTGGAGTGTCCACTAATGCTCTGTAATCCACTGAGGCGGAGAGAGGCGCCTCCCTTTTTATCTTGAAGGTTTCCTGACCTTGAAGGGCAGGTCCCCTTTCTCGTTGTGCCATCATGGGTTCCGAAAAAACACATTACCGGTAAGTAATATACGTGTTTTTCACTGAACATTGAGAGAATTAGGGAGAGCAGCTCGTCGGCACGTGACTAAGTGTGCAAATCGCATATGTGCTGGTGGGGGGGGGGGCAACCAAACTAAACTCTTGCCTTGCCCCGGGTGCCAGAAAACCTAAATACACCTCTGGAGGAAAGTGCTGTGGTCACATGAGAAAAAAATGTAAATATTTGGCCACCAAGGTAAACACTTTGTCTGGCGCCAAACCAACATAGCTCATCACCCCAAGAACACCATCCCCACAGCAAAACATGGTGGCAGCATCATGCTGTGGGGATGTTTTTTGGCAGCAGGGACAGGCAAAATAGTCTGAGTCGAGGAGAAGATGAATGGTACGAAATACAGGGATATTCTTGAGCAAAACCTGTTTCAGTCTGTCAGTGATTTGAGTTGGGGACGATGTTCACCTTCCAACAAGGCAATTACCCAAAGCATACTGCTAAAGCAACACTCGAGTGGTTTAAGGGGAAACGTGCAAATGTTTTGGAGTGGACTAGTCAAAGCATAGACCTTAATCCAATTGAGAATCTGTGGCCAGACTTAAAGATTGCTATAAGTTTTGGGGGGTTTCCACTGTTTAGGCCCATCAGGGGCTCTCCAAACGCGACATGATGTCTGCAGACCATTCCATCTAAGTCTGCATTCCAAAACGTCACTCTTTCCATTCCAAGCGGGAATCGGCATACTTAGGAGAAGTTGCACAACAATTTTTGGGGTCCATTTTCTCCTGTTACCCTTGTGAAGATAAAAAATTTTGGGTGAAAAGATAATTTTTGTGGAAAAAATGTGATATTTTTTATATCCACGGCTCTACATTATAAACTTCTGTGAAGCACCTGGGGGTTCAAGGTGCTCACCACACATCTAGATAAGTTCCTTGAGAGGTCTAGTTTCCAAAATGTAGTCACTTGTGGGGGGTTTCCACTGTTTAGGCACATTAGGGACTCTCCAAACGTGACATGGCGTCCGCTCAGTGTTCCTTCCCTTCTGAGCTCTGCCGTGCTCCCAAACAGTAGTTTTCCCCCACATATAGGGTATCTGCTACTCAGGAGAAATTGCACAACAATTTTTGGGGTCCATTTTCTCCTGTTATCTTTGTGAAAATAAAAAAATTGGGTCTAAAGTAACATTTTTGTGAAAAAATTTAAATGTTAATTTTTTTCCTTCCATATTGCTTTAGTTCCTGTGAAGCACCTGAAGGGTTAATAAACTTCTTGAATGTGGTTTTGAGCACATTGAGCGGTGCAATATTTAGAATGTGGTCACTTTTGGGCATTTTGTGTCATATAGACCCCTCAAAGTCACTTCAAATATGATGTGTTCACTAAAAAATGGTTTTGTAAATTTTGTTGGAAAAATGAGAAATCGCTGGTCAAATTTTAACCCTTAACTTCCTTACAGAAAAATGTTGTTTCAAAAATTGTGCTGATGTAAAGCAGACATGTTGGAAATGTTATTTACTAACTATTTTGGATGACAGATCTCTCTGATTTAAGGGCATAAAAATTAAAAGTTTGAAAATTCTGACATTTTCGGCAAATTTCCATTTTTTTCATAAATAAATGCTAGTCACATTGAAGAAATTTAACCTCTATCATGAAGTACAATATGTCACGAAAAAACAATCTCAGAATCAGTGGGATCCGTTGGAGCATTCGAGTTATTACCTCAAAGTGACAGTGGTCAGAATTGTAAAATTTGGCCTGGTCATGAAGGTGAAAAACAGGCTTGGGGGGGTGAAGAGGTTACATCAATATGCAATATCTATTAAAAGAATACATTTGTCGGGTGTTTCATTTATGAGATTTTAGAGAATGTGATGTAATGCCTGTGGACAATCTGGCCAAGGGTTGCTTGTGTGTCTCAGGATACCACAGAAAAAAGGGTCTCCTGGATGGATGTCTGTTGTTACCTTTACGATACACTGCTGCAGACCACATTCTGCCATTTGACTTGGCAGGCCAGGACCCAACAAAGTAGAGGTGAATGAGAGCGACCAGTGTGCAAAAATAAACTTTTTACTAAACGAACTGCTGAAACGTATATACATCAGATAGCAGGCATGACACTTGAACACATCTTTTGCATAATTCAGAGGCAGGAACTTCATGGTTACACATTGCACTAAACAAGCAAATCGTTATTGGGGCCTTCAACTTTCCTTGTGAGGGCTGCACTTGTCGATATGTCATTATGGCCCATTACAGCTATTATCAACCTTCCAATTTGGGCCACACGCCCCTTGGTGTGCCGTTGCATCGTCGTGCCTGTTCACCCTTGACCAGTGTTCACCATGACCCTCCGGTTTGGCTACACATTCAATTCTTATCTAGTATAGATGACACTTGCTGTGGGCCACCACTCACTTGAGATATAGAATTCTTCTGCCACTTGATATTTGTTCACTTGAGAACTACCTGAGATTGGTCTCCTCTCTAGTCTTCACACACAACCTCCTATTTAATGCTGGTCTGAGGACCATAGATCTTGTCTTATCTTTATTTTCCATTAACTGCCTGACAAACAGGAACGGGGTTCCTTTTGCCCACGTAATTCCTTCCACCATGGGCTTGTGCAAATAGTTAACCCTGTTCACTGGCTAATTGCTGTAGGCCACAAAATAGACAATCATATAAAACCTGGTCATTCATTAGATCACTATATAGATCTTTAGGAGTGGTGTTGACAGCTTCTCCACTCATTTACAGTGAGCCACTCTGACACCAAATTAGACTCACTGTTCTTGTTGCGGATTTTTTTAAAATGAGTACCAAAAATCTTCATTTCTCGGTCATTTCATCGGGGGGCACAAGAACAATGGGAAGTCTTAAAACTGTCCCTGGGGTGGGGATAACAAAAAACAAACAAAAAAAGACTCGAGTCTGCCTAAGTAAAAGTATGGATCTTGTAAAACTTAGAAAATGTGTGAACAGATGACCAAGTAGATGCCTTACAGAATTGCAGAACATATCTGGTGGACGGCTCGGGAGTCCCCCACAGCCCATGTAGAGTGCGCTCTAACGCTGAATAGGGTAGTGGGGGATATTTTGCCTCCATCCTATGCTTCGATAATGGGAGACCGAATCCAGCAAGAAATGATTGCGTTAGAGGCGCCAGGTCTCTGTGCAGGCCTTCCATTATGACAAGCTCCGAATGTCTGAATGGAGCGGTGGCTGACAAGTAGCGCTGCATGGTTCTGATGATGTCCAGGTTGTGGAAAGCACTCTCAGTAGGATGAAAAAAGGTGAAGGACAGAAGGAAGGTAAGACAATGTCCTTGGTAAGGTGGAAAGCTGAAACCACCTTAGGAAGAAAAGACAGAACAGGCCACCACACCATCTTCTCCAGGTGCAAGATGAGGTAAGAAGCGACACAGGAGACGGCAGTCAGCTTCAAAACCCACCTGGTGGAGGTAAATGCTTTAAGTAAAGCCACCTTACAAGAGACACGGAATGGCAAAATGTTTCTAATTGGCTCAAAGTGTTGGGGCTGAAATACGTCCAAAACAAGATGGAAATCCCAAGGATCAAGGGGGTGGTGGTGGGGGGGTGGGTATGGTGACCACACGTGTGCATTTCCTGGAAAAAAGTTTTGACTTGCAGCTTAGAAGCTAGTTTGCTCTGAAATAGAATAACCCAGGCAAAAACCTGGCCTTTGAGGGAGCCCTGTGCTAGATTTATCGCACAGCAAAAGGTGGTGAATGTGTTTGATAATAGGTCCTATATGTTTTCACTACATTGACCTTATGGGAAATCTCCAGGTTAGAGCGGAAATATAGAAAATAGTCTAAATAATGGAGAAATGGATACAGGAACACAACGCAAACAAAGACTCATGGTGGAAGAGACATTTTTTTTTTCCTGAAGTTAGTGAATTGGTTCAAGGGTATAAGCAGGTGGCTTTCAGGGATCATACAGACCTGTAAATAACTAACTAACTAGTATGGTTTTATTAGGGTATGTAGCAATTAAAATGCTAATCTATGTTTTACTAAAAGGTAATCAGGCTCATGTGTACGGGAAACCTTGTCAAAGAACCCCTGGTTGTAGACTTCAGACCTCAAACAAGAGATTCATAGTTGTGCTACAATTATGGGTGTTCAGGTAGGAAACTGTGGTGATGCAGGTAGGAAAGTCCCGAGAAAGCAGGTAGCATGCTCCCATATATCTCCTGAAATACCCATAATTGCTCAGAAAAGGGGAGAATGTGAGAGAACATACTGCATATTGTCTATGTGTATACATCTCGTCTCATAACTTCTGTTTACCATGGTGATCAAATAACATTGCTAGGCAGAGTGTTTCACATTTCTGTTCATGTCCCTATATTCCTATTGACTACATCTTTCGGTGGTAAGCTTCCTTTGTCTGTGACAATATTCAAACTTGGGCTGTGTGATACTAAACCCGAAATCCTGCTTCATACACCATACTAAGTTTGTGCTGTATTGAATTCCTGAGCACTCGAAAAAATATTTCTTATTATTTGATGTTCAAAAGGCATAGAAGAAGTGGAAATTCACTCAATTAATGCCACGGTGTCCCAAGTCACTGATAAGGTGTCTCAGTTAGAATCAGCTTCCACTATACTGATGTGGCACCCCAGAAGATCTGGTTGCCACAGTGGTATTGCCTCCCTTAAAAGAGGTAATGCCATGTCTGGAGGCAAGCAGGGGTTTCCTAGTAAGGTACACTATACATGCAACACTTTCCTGGCTCCAGGCCAGCAAGGGGAGTCCCTCCCCTTGGCAACTGGTATCTGGGGGCGGGGTTAGTTTAGCTTAGGGCAGGAGTTGAGTTTAGGACTTTGAAGAGAGAGGAGCTAGGGACTGGAGCTGGAGATAGCTCCTCCTAGCTGGAGCACATAAAGAACCGGACACCGGAGTCCGAGGCTGTGGGACCCTTCAGGACCAGCAGCAGATACCGTAGGGCAGGAGATTGCAGGTCTCCTGGCCCCCATCAGACGCCCGGAGGCTCAGCAGCACCGAGGGACCAGTACCGCTACGGAGGAGCGAGGCATCCACAAGGCCCGAGCTGCTAGCCATACGGGTGAGCACAGCATGTTACACTCAGGGACGTGGGCTACATCACAGCTACAAGCAGAATAGCCAAAGAGAATAGTGAGAACGGCATGCCTACAACTCCACCTGCCCAGGAGGACTCTATGCTTGCTCCCAGACTGACCAGACTCTTATCACTAGCCAGTACTCCAGTCCAGGCCTGTTTAAAGTGTCATCAGTAAAGACCCTGGGACTGCACTGCATGGACTCTGTGGTTATTTCTGCACCGCGACACTGTGCACAACCACCATCATCCACACACTGCCCTGAAGCTACACTCTTCCTGTGGGGAGTTATACCACCCTTGCTGCCAAACCACCAGCTTCAAAGGACTGTTCTGTAGCGGCGGCCTCATTAGCCGCACTCCACAGGCGGCGTAGTCGGACATTATATAACCTATATACATCTACTACCCTTGGATTGACCACCTGGGTCACGGACCGGGTCACCGCCACGGTGACTACAACCCCCAGCATCTACAGGCCCGGCTCCGGGTACCCCACGGCTCAGGGGGCGTGTCACTGACATCTGAGCAATCTGCAAAAAAGACTATCCTTGATCAGCATACTCAGCAGATAAACACCCTGTTTGACATGATGGAAGACTCCGAGAATCGAAATCGGTGCAATAACAACCGCATCTGGGGTCTGCCTGAGGCCACAACGAACCAGGACCTGATGCACTCCTTGAAAAGAATATTTAACACGCTCCTGGATAGAAATCCAGCAGAGGAGATCATCCTGGACAGAGCGCATTGAGCCATTAGACCTCGGAGTAATGACACCAGAAGACCGAAGGACATTATCGGCCGGGTTCATTTTTAAAGGGCCAAAGAGGACATAATGGGGCAAGCCAGGATCAAGTGCCCCTTTGAGTTTGACAGAGTCCATCTGCAGTTCTTAGCGGACCTGTCCTGGAGAACCTTGGCCAAACGCAGGGCTTTATGTCCTGTACTGGAGGCATTGAGAGAACGGAACATGCGCTATTCATGGGGATTCCCCTTCTAATTGCAGGTATGAGACCAGAGGGGAGTGGCAACCCTGAGGGATCCTCAGGGCATGCAGGGATTCCTGGAGAGGCTGGACCTCCCACAAGTTCAGATAACTGAATGGCCAACAAACATGCCAAGACCTGTGGCGCCTTACAACAACAACCACCGTAGACCTTCCCAGCAACCATTGCCACCACGGAGCGGGCGTAGCCATACAGGCTTTCGCCCTTCTTCTTCACACAATCTACAGAACTGTGACACTTGCTCTTTGTTCTTCTGTGATTTTGAAAGAAGTGGACCCTGTCAAGTATATCGAGACCAAGGTAGCCCATATGTGGACTGGGACTTGACCAAGACTAAGAGGGGCACCTACTCCTAATGGAACAACAGTTTTTCTGGTGGAGGAGAGCCAACACGCGGGATGAGATGGCGGTAATACATATTCCGGTGTCCAGGCTTCAGACAATAAGAATGTAATATTGTATCCGCCTACCTGTGTACTTTTCCGGGGACAGGGGAAGCATTGAGGTTACCGTGCGTGTCGCTTTATTTCTAGATGCTTGGATCTATATAAACAAATGTGATATGATGCTTGGTCCATGTGGGCGGTGTACCTGCGTCCTTGAGTGACACCCCCCACATAGAAAGCTTGCATTTGCAGGCGTCGGGAGATCTTCTCTGTATTAAGAGAGGACTTCCCGAATACCGTTTCCTCAGCTTAGGATTGAGGAAGTTGCCTACCCTTGGTTAGGCTCTTGAAAGTTCTCTTTATTTACCCACTTTCTTCTTTGCCTCTCTCTCTGTTTTTTTTGTTTAACATTAGTTTTTTTTTTTTTTTTCTCCTCTTTCTTCTCCCCTTCCCTAATCTTCTGCTTACCCTCCCAGGCCTACCCTCAGTCCTGTTCTGACCCTCTCTGCCACCCTCTGCATCAACTATCCCTGGAATCGACACAATGTCTACAATAAAGATAGCCTCTTTAAATGTTAAGGGTTTTAATACCCCTCAGAAACGATCCAAAGTTTTATATGGTATGCACAAGATGGGAACACATTTTCCTTCAAGAGACACACTTTAAAAGAGATCACCACCCCGTAGTAAAAAACAAATATTACACACATTTCTTTCACAGCATGAATCCTGAGTCCAGATCCAGGGGAGTCAGTGTAGCTATTCAGAAGAACCTTCAGTCTTCGCTTGTGGGGGAAGATAGGGATGATCAGTGCCGTTTTCCTGAAAGTCTATATATCAAATCAATTATATACTTTGGTGAATCTCTACCTTCCTAATAAAGGCCAGGTCAGGGCATGCCGACGATATCTGAGAAAGCTGGAGGACTTTGCAGACGACCAACTGATAATAGGAGGTGACTTTAATCTGATAATGAACAAGACACTCGATTCTTCCTCGGGTAAAGGCCCCATCACAAATAACGAGATCGCTAGCGAGATAGTTGATACATCACGGTTTTTGTGACGCAATAGCGATCTTGTTATGTCTGACAGGTAGCAACGATCAGGCCCCTGCTGTGAGATCGCTGATCGTTACAAAGCTTCCTGGACCATTCCTGGGTCGTTGCGCTCCCGCTGGGCAGTGTGCATCGCTGTATTTGACACCTTATCAATGACCTCGTTAGCGATTCAGAACTGAGACAAGTAGGCGTGCATAAATTGGACTTTTCCGCGCCCCTCGTCCCCGATTGGTGGTCGCTACAGCGTACTCATTTTCCGCCGTGCATAAAGAAGGCAACAGAATAGCGATTCCATCCTTTGTTTCTGACCTCATGCTGGATTGCAGATCCTAGCAGAATTCTCCGGGCTGTTGATATCCGTTCATTCGACGGAGTCCTGATTTTGCGGAATTTTATGCACGCCTTTGTGACACAGTACAGTCCCTATCAAGGTGTGGATCGTTGAAATAGCTGCTGTGTGAAAGCGTCCCAACGACCGCCGAGATCGTTAGTTAGATCGCTGGGGCGGCCGAAATCATTGGGAAGTTCTGCATGATTGACAGCTCCCCAGCGATCACGAAATGACTCTCCAGCGATCCCAAAACCGTGACATAATAACTATGTCGCTAGCGATCTCGTTATGTGTAACGGGGCCTTAAGTCTTCCATTCCTCCCTCACTCTTAACTGCGCTGAAAGCTGACTTGCACAGACTACAGATAGTAGATATCTGGCGCATCCTACACCCAGGGGACAGTGACTATACATACTTCTCCCACCTCCACAACTCCTATAGTAGGACCTATTTTCTGGTCTCACATCACTTTCTTAGATGAAATCCCACAGCGTCGATAGGGGTAATGGCATGGTCAGACCACGCTCCCATCTTATTCTCATTCCAGACCCCCAATTTGAACCACAGACCTTGGCAGTGGCGCCTTAATCCGAACCTTCTTCAGGACACTGACACAACGAACACAATTAAAACCACCATCCAAGAAATTTTAGTAAACCTTAAGGGAGACCCTACCCCGTTGCCCACACAGTGGGAAGCCCTAAAATGCATAATTAGGGGGATTTTAGTACAGGAAGGTTCCAGACTTAAAAGGGAGAAGACTTCCTACATGAAGGAGCTGCTTGCGCAGGTACCCACCCTGGAACAGGAACATAAACATGAACTAGCTTGTGCAACCCTTATCAAGCTAAACAAGGCAAGAAAGGACTTGAAAAAATTAATAGATCAAGGTTTTACCAAATACAGGGGAAGATTTCAGGGTTTCTTTTATGAGTTTGCTGACAAGTGTGGGGGCCCGTTGGCTAGAAGTATCCACCCAAGAAACCCCAATACCTTTATACCCTCTATTCGCAATACCGGAGGGGTAGAGGTAAATGAATCAGTTCAGATTGCTCAAGTCATTAAGGGACTATTATGAAGCGCTCTATAACATCACAGGCCACTATGCAGACATGTCCTCCACACGTGAACAGATGAAAATAGATCAATATATCAGAGAGACTGCCCTTCCCTCGTTATCGGATGATCTCAGGGAGACCCTGGATTTGCCTTTCAGTGAGGAGAAGCTTACGTGAGCTATCAAAATGTCCCCAACTAATAAAAGTCCTGGCCCAGACAGTTACACAGCCAAATTTTACAAATTACTAGCCCCCAATTAACGCCCTTTTTGACAAAAGTGTTTAACAAGGTTTCCTCAGCGCACTCATTTCCTGATCAGACTCTGGAGGCCCATATTTCGTTCATTCCTAAAACCGGGAAGGACCCTAAATTATGCCCCAGTTACAGGCCAATCTCACTAATCAACCTTGATGTAAAATTATACTCCAAAATGATAGCAACAAGATTGGCCACCTATCTACCAGACCTAATTCATAATGATCAGGTAGGGTTTGTCCCACGGAGGGAGGCAAGGGACAATATTAAAAACACTTCTAATGTCCCATAGTAAAATGACAAAGTCATCCACATGTATTCTATCAGTCGATGCTGAAAAGGCATTTGACCAGGTGAAATGGTCCTTTCTATATAGTGCACTCCGTCAGATCAATATGGGACCTAACCTACAGGAGAAGATAATCGCTCTATATCATAACCCCACAGCTAAAGTAAAATGCAATGGTAGCTTTTCAGATTCTTTTAAGATATCAAATGGAACAAGACAAGGCTGCCCACTATCACCACTGCTGTATATTATAGTGGAAGCGGTCTAGCAGTAACCCTTAGAAACAACCCCAATATCTCTGGTATACAGGTTGGGCCTAGAATACATAAACTCTCCTTATATGCAGATGACTTATCGTTGCATATCACAAACCCCAGACTTTCACTACCCGTGGTCATGAAGGAATTTGATAAGTATAGCAGAGTAAGTAATTTTTAAATAAATCCATCTAAGTCTGAGATACTTAGTATTACGGTGCAGAGTAAGGGGAAGGTGGTGCTACAAAATTAATTTCCCTTTCGGTGGCGTCCCACATCAATGCAATATCTGGGGGTACAGTTGACATCAGAGACTTACCAATTATATCAGGCCAACTTCACCCCTCTTTTAACGTGCATTACAGCAGATCTTCAAAAATATGGGAGAGCTATGTTGTCCTGGTTTGGTAGAATAAATGTCATCAAAATGGATATTCTCCACAGACTGTTGTAGCTGTTCCAGGCTGTTCCAGTGATACTCACAGGAAAAAATTTTAAGCATCTAGATTTAGTCTGTAGTAAGTTCATATGGGGACTGAAGAGACCTCGACTTGCTCGCTCACTGCTTGGCAAACCCAAATCGGAGGGCGGTACGGGGATGCCGAACTTGAGAAACTACCATCGGGCAGCCATAGTGATATGTGCCTTGGACTGGTTCCATGATCAGGGAGGAAAACAATGGGTCTCGCTAGAGAGGTCTCTTTCACCACTGGCATTGACTTCATTAATTTGGATTCCTAAGACACATTGTAATTTGACAGAATCCCTACCTTTTCTGACACGGGATTTACTTAAAATATGAGACTCTTATTTTGACACAGTTTCTCAAATAGCCCTGGTCCCATGACCCCAGTGTTTGACAATCCAGAGTTTCCCCCCCAGTGTTGGAGTACAGTCGTTTTTGGTGTGGTCCAATACATCTAAACTCCGAATGATGCACGTCTCTAGGACGTTAGAAAGACAGCAATCACTGATGGAACTGAAGGAGGAATTTCCAGAACTCCATATATTATGGTTTGCGCATTTGCAGCTACTATCCTTTTTGTCGTCCCACCAGCTTGCTTCAATACATGAAACAGATCGGACGCCATTGAAATCATTGATGATACAAGAGACGAGCCCTCCACATTCAGTCTCGCAGGTATACTCAATTCTTATGTCAGAGAGCTGAGAATAAACCATGGTTTGCCATGGATTGGGAATGGGAGATTCGGCTAGAGTTTTCTCCTGAGCAATGGAAAAGAGCTGGCTTGTAGGGCTTAGGAAACAAACTTTAAACTTTTAACTAGGTGGTACAGATGTCCAGCACACCTTCATAAGATATACCCACTGGTATCTGACCTCTGCTGGAGATGCAAGGCATCTGAGGGTACCATGCTCCACATCTGGTGGGATTGTCCACCAATTAAAAGACTTTGGAATAAGGTCTTTGAATGATGTCACCAGAAACCTTTGAGTATATTTCAAAGTAACCCAATTGTAACTCAATGATTGAAGGCTCCTTTAGGAACATCAAGATAGGACTCCTAAAACATTGCATAACGGCCACTCATACCATCATTCCTAGGAAGTGGCGTTCTAAGACAGCCCCCAATATCGGGGATTGGATAGGGTGGAGAAGCTATCCACCATTACAACACAGCGCGAGTATACATTTTACAAAACATGGCAGGAATGGATTATGTTTTGCGAATCGCCGGAATTCCTAACATTCTCGGAGACAAATTAGCAGAATAAGGTACAAGAGAGAGGAGGTTAACACAAGCGGGAGAGACTCAACTCTCCTCATACTTCACCCCTCGGTCCCCCACCTCCCCCTTTTTTTTTTTTTTTTTTATCTTTTCCTCTTCCACCCTCTTAACCAGTCCCCCCCCCCCCCCCCATCTCCTCCTATTCCCTTTTTCCTTATTTTCTATTATCTACTCTACAATATTTTCTTTTTTCTTTTAATCTTATTTTGTTTCTTGGATGTTTGTGATAAGGAATATAATACTCAAAACAGCATTATGGCAATGTTCAGGACAATCAATCAATGGTTTTTGAGTGAATTTGACTCATCAAGGTGGTTATGTTTTACTTGATTGTCTTACTGTTCTATTTGACTGTTTTGCTATTTTTGCTTTTTCTTGTCCCTGCGTGTACACTTATTTTTTTTGTATGTTATATATGAAAACATCTAATAAAAACTGTTTAAGAGAAAAGGCATAGAAGAGTTAATTTCACTCACGGTATTTAGATGGAGAAAAAATAATGAAGGAAACATTGTTTTCTTGCAAAATTGTAAAAGATTTTATTGAAAAGTAATAAAGCGAGTTAAAAAAAAAAAGAAGCACACAAACATATATCCGAAGACACATTTTCCTGAGCTCAGCATTAGCTGGATATATGTGCACACCCTGATATATATACACCTGGGTACATACACAGCCTGACATCCCTGAGGTAGATTTCATAACATTTGTATAGTAATTAAAATTTCCCCTGCCCACCCGATCCAGACTAACACTTTGACCTGAGATCTTCCGGAGTATATCTTAACTGTCTGTCCAAAAACACTAATCTGACAATCACCCTAAAAATGGGTTTGTTATTAAACCACTCATTAAAGTGAAGTTCCACTACATCCAAACCAGTCCCCTGAAATACATCTATTGCTATAGCTACTGTGGAACCTACATACAGTAATAATGCAGGGCAGATCTAAGTTCTTAGAAACATCAAACTGAAAATATGCACCTATTTATAGTTCCCCTCTCCATTGAAAGAAAAGGGTGACGTGTATACAGCTGACACTGTCCGGAGGGCTATTGTAGGGAATTTAATGCAATCGCTGAAACAGGTTGCAATTCATTTAAACCCAGATTACTCCTGCCCTTGAAGAGTTATTACCAGTATTAAAATTCTGACCGCTGGGGCATCCGATAAAAGGAGTTAAAAAAAATGCTCAATTGGAGTGCATTTCTTCAAATTGGTGAGGGTTCCATTAGATAAACCCACTCAGTCAGAAATGTATCACCTATCCCATGGAAAGGTGATAGATAACCCTTTAATATAGATTAAAGAACTCCTGGTCAGATGTTTAACCATCTTTAAAAGTTGGAACTTCACTTTAATATAACTAGCAGCACAGACACAGCGGACAGAAAGTGGTTTTCAAAATGCTTACATACACATTATATCCACGGATACACCACTGGATGTGGGAACAGGATACATACAATTAAACCTAGTATCATCATCCTAAATATCAGTGCCCTCCTTCACCGATATTATAAAATATATAAATATGTATTGTTCTTATCATATACATATATAGTTCTATGTAAAACTATATATATGTACAGCGAAATATACATATATAAAACAAATAAATATGTATCCTGATACAATGACATCGACCCAGCAACTTCTAACTATGTAGTGCTAGCTAATGTGAGTGCCAGATGTGGAGGGCAAAATGTACTGATAAATAGAAAATTATATACAGTTATAGAATGTGTATACAATACACTATACATATATTTATACAGTACTCAATGTTTCTCAGTACCCACACTATATAAATATATACGTCTTCTTGTTAAAGGGGAAGGAGACACTTTGAATTAACTGTACAGATCTATCCCTTCCTCTCCCTCTTGTGTATCTGACTAGGGTTATTCTTACTGATGGAACCTCAATCCTAACAGTAATAATCCCCTTCTCTGTCCAACTGACCCTGCAGTCTCAAAATAAGGTCTGGGAGAGATGTGAAGGGGGAGTGCAGTGTTATAGACTCATTTTACCCTGCAACAATTAGGTGCAGAAACCCATACTTAGATGGGCGATTTGTACACAGTCTTCTATGCTAATAAACGATACACTGTAAATAATGTGCAAATACTGTGCAAACAAGAAAACATGGAGTGTGGCAAAACAAGTGCATGCGCACAGTATATTTGGGAAATTGTGGCAACAGTATATTTCAATGCCGGCAAGCCATAGTCTAATGGTGTGGTATACTTTGAAGTTTGTCAATCAATTTCTATGTATTGGACCTTATAACACTTTAAGAGCACAGTTTATGTGCTAGGAAATATACTGTCGTAAGCATAATCCAATACAAAAACAGTGATGTCTGTAATAAAGAAGGAAATGCTGTATCGTGAACCAACATATTCAGGATTCATTATTCCTTTATAATCTTTTCTATTCATAATGTGGTTTACAATTGTTCTAAGTTCCTATACCGTAATGGACCAAAATATTTTAAAATTTTATTCGGCTACTTTTTTTTTTTTTTTTTTTTTTTTTAATTCAAATGTTTGGCGTAATCTAATGCTCAATAACAGTGTGAACCTAGCCTAAGTGCTAAATATGTTACATATCCAGTGTTCATCAGAGATGTACCATGGAAAATACTTCCAAATTAAATTTCCGACAGAAGCATCCAGCACCCGCCACTGTATGGCCAACATTGCTCAGTGACATCATTATATTAAAACATGCAAGGGGTATGTTTTGTTTGTTTTTTAAAGTAGGAGGTTTGATTACACTATTCCACACAGTTATTTCAGTATGTTTTGGCATCCTTTTCATATTTGGAAAAGGTGTCTGGGAGCTTTTTGTAGATGTACACAGGGCATAAATTCTAAAACACATTTAGATGGCTGTCGGCTGAACAATGCTTTGGCCGATTTGACTGACAGCCATTTTGGTTGTCTCTCCCATACACAGGAGTGCTCACTTGGCCTATGAGAAAGCCACCAACAGACATCTTTGCTGGTGGCTTATCTCTGAGAGAACAAAGCAATCAGCATTCTGAAATCAAACATGCCTGAATGACATCTTCCCCAATGGTCAGTTGGCCCGTACACATTAGAGTGTCGGTCGCAACCCGTTGATCTTGGCGGATTCGACTGACATTAGTCTAATATGTATGAGTCACTGGTAATTGGCATTTAACTCTTGGGTTAGGCTAGGTTCACACAACATTCAGCAAAGACTACTTAAAATAGAACCACCAGATCTGTCCCCCATGATATATGCAGCTATAGGTTTCTATGGATTCAAATGCCTGCCTCCCATTTGAAAAGAACTGTTGCAATTTACTTTTTCAGTACAATGTACTTTTTCTGTACAATGGGATGCAAAGCTGAACTGATTACACTTACAGCTGAGCCTTCATTATCCATGCGAATGCCAGTGAAGTGTATGACAAAAGGATACCTTTTCAGCATACAGTTTCCCCACCTACAAAAGGCATATCTTAGTTCCTACAAAGGACACCAGCTATCAACACCCAATTCAGTAAGACAGACTGAAAGGCACAGAAGAATGAATGAATGTTTTTCCAACAGCCAAAGGGGGAATAGCTTGCTTTTTAAGCTTTTGCACATTATGTACATATTTCTTAAGCAATAGAAGTTGACAGTGTTCAAGAGCCACCTTGCAAAAAAATCATATATAAAAAATCATATATATATAAAAACAATATTGGTTAAAATATTAAAAAAATAGAGACAATCTGAGGTACAAGAAAACACTTGGAGCACAATATAGACAGACATAAGAGATTTCCATATATAGAGGTAAAAGGACATGGGAGCAGAAGCTAGGAACCTGGAGCACAATGTTAGGGAGGATTGGCATAATAAACTATTATTTCTTGAATGGGAAATTGAACCTTTAACAGTCCGAGAAAATAAGAAGTACAATGTTACAAACACTTGAAAAGCTATTGTTTGTTTCACTACATGGATCTTAAAGCGCACCTGTCAGCAGGATTGTGCTTAGTAAACCACATACACTGTTAGGTGGGCGACGTTACGCTGAGTAAAATGATACCTTGGTTGATAAAATCAGTCCTGTGGCTCTTTTAGAATCTTTATTTTCATTTCTGCCATAATGATATGCTCAGGGGTGGCCTTTGGGGAGGGGCTGTAACTGGTGCTCTCATTATGTATTCCTATCTCTGGCTTCTGACAGGTCACTGTGCTTTGAGTGACCTGCCTACTATTTTAAATACTGCCTTTGTAATTTGTGTGGCAAACATAAAATTTACATACAACAAAATGGCCCCCCGCCACGCCCGCATGCACAGTAGCATCTTTTGGTTGCCGAGAGATGCTACTGCGTACACGTGGGCACCATTTTGCTTTTGGAAAAAGAATTTGGGTGCAGCAATATGGCGCCGCACATGCGCAGTAGCATCTCTCAGCAACCGAGAAATGCTATTGTGCAATCATGGGTAGCAGGGGCCATATTGCTGCAGGCAAATTTCTTTTTCCCCTAGCAAAATGGCATGTGCTCAGTAGCATCTATTGCATGCCAATGCTACTGTGCATGCGCAGGCGGCATTTTGCTAGAGGAAAAATAAATTTGCCTGCAGCAATATGGCCCCCGCCGCCTTCACAGTAGCATTTCTCGGTTGTTGAGAGATGCTACTGCGCATGCGTGGCACCATATTGCTGCACCCAAATAATTTTTCCAAAAGCAAAATGGCGCCTGTGCAGTGGCATCTCCCGGCAATCGGGAGATGCTACTGCGCATGCGTGCACAGCGGGGGCCATTTTATTGTACGGAAATTTTATGGGTGCCACAGAAATTACAAAGGCAGTATTTAAAATAGTAGGCAGGTCACTGAAAGCACAGTGACCTGTCAGAGGCCAGAGATAGGAATACATGAATACATAATGAGAGCACCAGTTACAGACCCTCCCCAAAGGCCGCCCCAAAGCACGAGCATATCATTATGGCAGAAATGAATATAAAGATTATAAAAGATCCACGGGACAGATTTCATCAACAAAGGTATCATATTAATCAGTGTAATGACGCCCACCTGACAGTGTATGTGGTTTATTAAGCACAATCCTGCTGACAGGTGTGCTTTAAAGAAGTGGTCAACTACTTTTTATAATGCCCCCAATATATTTTTACCTGTGAAGAGAAGATTTTTTGTAAATACCTTGCGTTGTGTTTATTGCCTGTGAGCGGCGCCATCGCTGGCCGCTTACAGGCATCACGTGACCCCCGGCTGCAGCCGACTCTTGCTTCCGCTGATGTCACATCAAGTGAGGTGTGACTCAGTGACACGCTCCCCGCGATGGATGCTGGGCTGTGGGTGGGGTTTCACCACACGTCACAGCCCAGCATCCACCATGCGCTTTCCCTCTCCTGCATTCATTGGGAAAGCGCACGGTGAATGCTGGGCCGTGACTCGTGGGGAAACCCCACCCACAACCCATCACTCACTGGAGAGCGTAGCACTGGGTCACACCCGGAACTTGACGTGACATCAGCGGATGTCAGAGTCGGCTGCAGCCGGGGGTCACGTGATGCCTGTGAACGGCCAGCGATGGTGCTGCTCACAGGCCAGAAGGACAGCAGAAGGTAATTACAAATAATCTTATTTCCACCATTTAAATTCATTGGGGACATTATCCTTATTAGTGGACAACCCCTTAAGTGTAAGGCCTCATTCAGATGTCAGTTTTGCATAAATGTGGTGTATACATGTATTTCATGAATATAACATGTACAACTTATAGTCTATTCACTTGTCTGTTTTTCAGATGGGTTTTATGCAAAAAAAAAAACCCACAAAGCACGAGAAGTCCATTTTCGTTTCGAGTCAGGGATCAAGCGCACCCCATTCAATTTAGTTTTGTAAAACCCACACATACAGCACTGCCATCCGAGTGCTGCCGCTTTTTTACGGCTTAACAGGTAGGGAAATTAGAATTTTTTGGAATTTTTTTATTTTGCTACAAAAGAACTGAATGCCACACTGGTGGTAAAACTCAAATCACAGATTGAAGCCAGGTGAAAATTGGATTCAGCACACAGATTAAAGAAAAAAAAAAAAGGGACAATTTTTTTCCTCGTATGAGAAAAAAAACATCTGAATGAGACCTTAGTAGGAGAATCTTTGTGAGACAATTATAGCTGTTGTCAATTCAGTGGTGACCATGCATAGCATCTGTGTTGGCCCATTTAACGCATCTATGCTGTAGTACAGTGTGTGTTATAAGTTTGTTTGTAGTACATTTTACAAACATTTCTTTTACTCCTCCAAGACTATTGCTCAGCCCCCAGTTCTGCTCCGATGCAATTCTAAGTTCACACTATTTCTACTCTTTGTGTTGCAGATTGTAAAACATTGCTAACTTATATTTTTCTAAATAGCAACATCACTTATTTTACATGAAGTATATGCCATAAAACTGCAGCACATCTTGTATTACTTCTGTCATGAGGGGTATATTAGTTTGGCAGACAAAGCAAATAGTGTGAACTTAGCCTAAGTGATTCCAGCTACTCTGTAGTTGCTGGACTTGATAAATCAATGACAATTTTTTCTTGCGAATTGGCAGGCTGGGCAGCTTTCACTGGGCACTGTGCCACCATATGGTTTGTACTCTGGCAGTAGTGGCATTTCTTGGGTTGAGGAGGCAAATTACATTCTTTGGCATGATGATCGAGTCCTCCGCAGTTATAGCATCTGTATGAACAAAGTAGTAAAAATGTAAAAATGACTATACAACATTACTCTTTTTTTTTTTGCATCTGGTTGTTGGACAAAAATCAGCATCATTTTTAAAAGCCATTTCCAGAAAATCAAAAGACAGTTTTGACTTAGTCCTCCCTAGTAACTTCCTTATGTTGCACTAGCAAAGGTCTAGAGAGCTGGGATATGAGCTGTTTAAGGAGTTCATGACAAAAGGAGCTGCTTTGCTTCTGCCATAGAGCAAACACTGCAATCCAATAATCAGGGGGGCACAGTGTTCAACGGTAGATGCAAAATCATCAAAAAGGGGGAAGCTGCAAGTGACAGAGGGGAAGACTACAAGATGGTTTGTCACCTTTGCTCCTGTACAGCTTTCAGTGACTCCAAGGGAGGGAGATAAAGGAATTTAAAAAAAGAGTGGTCGAAACGAACATTTATTTTAATCCTAAAAGGTTTGTGTATTTCATATAATAATCTAATCTTTTTCTAACTTTAATTTAAAAATCCTTATGGTTCCCTCACTGTGCTATCTCACTGCTTTATTTTTTATTTTTTTTATCTACCTCTGGTTTGATAACCCCCAGTGCATGCTGTGATACCCAACCAAGACGTCATCAGGTGGCAGAGAACTGCTGCAGCCTCTGCCCCCACCCTGAAAGAAAGTAAGTGTCACCAGTGACTTCAGTTTCAGTGCCTGGGCTAGTCCCTGCTCTACTGTCCACTCAGTAGGAGCTCCCTTGCCACAGTTTGATATTACTTTCAATGTACTGTTACCATGCGCTCACTCGCCAGCTATAATGAGAAGTGACAAAACAGCCAGAGAGCGCACTGCTAGTGCGCATTGTAAGGAGAGAACACAGCGAGCAGGAAAAGCAGAGAACAGGCCCTCTGTGTAACCATCACCCACCTCCTACCCCCCAAGTGTCCTCACTGATGATGCTTTGTTTCAGGATGGGGACAAAGACCATGGTATTTGAATATCCCAGCATGCACTGAGGCTTGTCAAACAAAATGTCTCAAATAGGAAATAGGTAAAAAAATAAAATAAAACAGTTTAAGAGTAGGGAGGGGACGGTAGGGACATTTTAACCCCTTCACCCCCGGGCCATTTTCCATTTTTTCTCTCTTTTCTTCCAAGAGCCATAACTTTTTTTATTTTTTGGTCAATATGGCTGTTGGAGGGCTTGTTTTTTGTGGGACGAGTTGTACTTTTGAACGACACTATTGATTTTACCATATAGTGTACAGGAAAACGGAAAAAAAATCCATGTGCGGTGAAATTGCAAAAAAAAGGTCAGTATCAGTACGCAGATACCAAACATGTATAGTTTCTTCTTTATTTAAAAAGTGTTGAAAAAAAAATTCAAAAATTTCTACAAAAAAAAGTTTTTATGCGTGTTGCCTTTTTCCGAGACCCATAACGTTCTCATTTTTTGTGATCCGTGGCCAGGTGAGGCCTTATTTTTTGTGTGCCGAGCTGCCATTTTTATTGATACCATTTTGGGGTAGACATACAATGGTTTGATTGCCCGTTATTACATTTTATTGAAATGTTGCGGCGACCAAAAAACCCAAATTCTGGAGTTTTGCTTTTTTTTTCTCTCATTACGCTGCTTACCGATCAGATTCATTTATTTTATATTTTGATAGATCGGACATTTCTGAATGCCACGATACCAAATGTGTATATTTTTATCAGTTTTATTTTTAATGGAGCAAAAAGGGGCTGAGTTGAACTTATTTTTTATTTATTTATTTTTTTGTTTATTCAATAATCTGCTTAGGAGACATGAAGCAGCAATTGTCTGATCGCTTGTGCTATACATAGTAGAGCTTCAGCACTGCTATGTTTAGCAAAAATCATGATCTCTTATGAACGTTGGACACGAGCCGGCATTCACAGAAGAATTGTAATGACAGGCACGGGGATCTTCTGCAGATCCACGGCTGTGATGACAACCCATCGGATTTTGGATCCACCTGCAGCTGTTAGAGGCATCTGATGGCTGATTAAAGTAGCCATCAAGTGCGGAAAAGACGCAAGCTGAGCGCCGAAGCCTGCTTCAAAGGCCGGGACACGGCGTGAAGGGGTTAATTAAAGTGTATTGGAAACTAGATTAGATTAATACATTAAATATTTAAGATTAAAATAAGTATTAGTTTCGAACCACCCCTTTAATTTCTTCATATTTGTTCAGGGTGTGAAAACTGTCCTGATGAATACCTAAAGCAGCCCTTGACTGTGAGGACGCTACCAATAAACTCACTAGATCATCTTTTTCAATCAGTAAAACTTTTGTACAATTTTGCTGCATCTGTTCAAAGAATAAGGAATTCTGTAGAATATTTATCACCTAAAAGGCCATTTGTGATAATATGATTAAAAGAGGATCTGTCACCAGGTCGAAAGTCAGCGGGAATAATATCGGAGAAAAAAACTGTCCAGAGCAGCCTAAAGACATGCCCCTCAGTGAGCAAAAAAGTCAGCACTAAATAAAAAGCCTCATATCTCTGTAATCGTATGATGGATTTATATTAAATAAATAAAAACAAAATAACTCAGTGGCGTGGTAACAATAAAATGAGAGCAAAAATCGGCCACTTCTGACCTCATGACAGGTCCTCTTTAAGATCAAATAGAATGCTAGAAATGACCAATATTAGTATACAGGCATCTCAGTGTGTTCTTTTTTTAGAGGAACAAGGGACCATAAGGCTGTGTGCCCACGATGCGTTTTTGGTGCGTATTTTCAGCGCGTAAACGCTCGAGAAACACATTGCATACCTTATCCCATGACTTCCTATGACATTCTGCAAGTTCTGTGCACATGGTCCGTATTTTTTCTGCGCAGATTTTACTCGCAGAAAAAAAAACAGACATGACCAATTCTTGTGCGTTTCTGCATGCGTATTTGCCTATACAATGCATTGGAAAAACGCATGGCAAATATGCATGCAAATACGCATGTAAAAAACGCATGCGTTTTTCTGCCAAGGAGATGCAGAAATGCTCAGGAAAATTTCTGCTTCATTTCTGCATCGTGGACACTAAGCTAAGACCTACTTAACCTGGTGTTATGTTGGGGCCTTCCAACTCTCCTACAAAACAAACTGGCAAGCCTCCTCCGAGCCGTACGGTTGTGTGCCCACTATGCGTTTAAGCGTTTCCGCAGCGGCAATTCCGCTGCAGAAATGCTTAAAAAACGCTTAGTAGAAGGCCTGTCATGTTCCCCAATTATAATCCGCATGTGCTGTGCACATGCCGCGGAAATTTCCGCTGCGGATTATCATTGCGGAAAAATACGCAGCACTACCAATTATTTTGCGGAAGCGCGGCGTTTTCGCTGCCATTGACTTGCATTTGAACGCATGAAATCTGCATCACTTGATCTGTGCATGCGGATTCCATGCATTTCAGTGTGCAGATGGTACCCGGGTGTGGAGGACAGGAGACTCTCCTCTGGACCCGGGTACCATAGAACCTGTAAAAATAAAAAAAAGAATAAAATAAAAAATATAAATTATACTCACCTTCTGATGGCCCCCGGTGTCCTGGTCTCGGCTTGCCGGCAGCTCGCAGTGGACTCAAGGACCTGCCATGACGTCATTTAGTCATGTGACGGGTCACGCAACCGCTGACGTCGGCAGGTCCTTTAGTCTACCGCGAGCTGCCGGCAAGCCAAGACAGGGACATCGAGGGCCATCAGAAGGCAAGTATAATATTTATTTTTTACCTTTCTTTAAAGATCACAGTATATAAATCCATGCCGGTTGCATGGATTTATATAGTGTGACCAAGTTATCAAGCACTTTCCAAGTGATGCTAAAATCTCTTGGAAAGTGCTTGACAACCCGCATGCGGAAATGCATGTGAAGAACGCTTCACATCCGCTTGTCCCTGGCAAATGTAAAATTCACATGCGTTTTTTCTGCCAGGGGGATGCAGAAACGCTCAGGAAAAATCCCGAGCATTTCTGCATCGTGGGCACATAGCCTACCAGTCACTGTCAGCGGGTGAGGAGAATACGCCTGGGACATACTTGCACAACTAGTCTATATGGCTGCTCGGTCCCCAGCTGCTATTAAAAAATATATTTTACTCTGAAACCTCGCAGCGTTTCAGAGGCAAATATACATGGCTGGGATACTACAGCCAGTGGCTGATACATGCTGCTCATGGTTTGGGCAGCATGTATCAGTTGACAGGTTCCCTTTTAAGTGATCTATATTATTGACAAAGGTCAGTAAGTTGTGAAAAATAAAGAAAATTCTATACCTGTCCCCCTTTGGTTTTCTTTTTTGCTGCCCTTTTACTTTAGGTCTCCTCTCACTTCCTATGCAGGGAGAACCCCCTGGTCCTGTCACTCTTGTGGATTCCAAGCCCTTTGAAGATCTCTTGAACGTGAATTCCACACATTCTCCCTCCTTCAGACTGCGGAAACCTTCCATGTGCAGCTTACTCTATGGGTAAGAAGAAAAAGGCATTACTTATTCTACCAGGTAAAGAGAATAGTAAAAAATGAAAATGAATCATTAGCCTTAAAAAGATTGCTATTGGCATAATGTCTAATAAACATAATTTAATATCTTATGATATTGCTCATGATGATTTGAGAGTACTTTTTCCCATCTATGTTTTTATAGGACTGAGGAGTGTAACACTTCTCCATAACTTTTCCTGCCAATAACCTGGGGCTGTATTAACCACACACGGAACGCATCCTGAGATGTGGGTTGGCCACAGTTTTATTTTACCAAAAAACACAGTACATACATTGCCAAAAAACATTCCTTGTCCACGCTCATTTTATGCTTTATAACCAACAAAATTCCCAAAAGCCAACCGCTGGTGTAGAGTGGGCCTTGCGAATAGAACTTATCGAGCATGAACGAGAACGGCCACGCTGTGACACCTAACAAAAACCACACTGCAAACCAAATTTCTTATTCAATTTGTTTTCATAACCAGAAAAAAAAAAAAAAAAGGGAGGGAGGGTTCCTCTTTACTGGCAAGACGCTGTCTTTTCTCCAGTTATATATTCTTTTGCTTACCACATCCCCAAAATCCATAGTGCAGCCCCACAAATTCCCGCACTTTATTTAACCCTTTAGAGGGCCACCACCACAGTCCTAGGCCCTTTCCCTACTCCGTTCAGTGCCATATACAGTACAGACCAAAAGTTTGGACACACCTTCTCATTTAAAGATTTTTCTGTATTTTCATGACTATGAAAATTGTACATTCACACTGAAGGTATCAAAACTATGAATTAACATATGTGGAATTATAACAAAAAAGTGTGAAACAACTGAAAATAGGTCTCATATTCTAGGTTCTTGAAAGTAGCCACCTTTTGCTTTGATGACTGCTTTGCACACTCTTGGCATTCTCTTGATGAGCTTCACTTGTTGGCCCTTCTGCCTTCACTCTGCGTTCCAGCTCACCCCAAACCATCTCAATTGGGTTCAGGTCTGGTGACTGTGGAGGCCAGGTCATCTGGCGTAGCACCCCATCACTCTCCTTCTTGGTCAAATAGCCCTTATGTGGCACCCCAGGGGTCTGGTTGCCACAGTAATAGAAATATTACGTCTGAGAGCAAGTGGGAGGTTTCTCTGGTCAGGAGCCCTTAAGCACGCAACACTTGCTGCCCAGACCTGGGAGGGGAGGAATCTTCCCTTATGAACTGGGTCTGGGGCGGGATTAGTGAGTGGAGTCAGAGCCTGGAGACAGTTCCAGACACAGGGGGAGTTACAGCAGGAGCTCTGTAGGAGCAGTAGCTGAAGACCAGGGGCTGGAAGCTAAGCAGAGATATAGTTCGCCCTGGCAGAAGAATCTGATAACCGGACACCGGAGTCCGAGGCTGTGGGGACTGATATCCACCCAGCAGCAGAAACCAGCCGGCAGGGGATTCCAGGTCCTCTGGCCATAGAAGCCCGGAGGCTCAGTCACAAGGAAGGGACCAGCACCGCCATCCAGGAGCGGAGGCTAACAGAAGGCCCCAAGTCACCAGCCATACGGGTGAGCACCACACGTTATACTCAGGGACGTGGGCTACTTCTACCCGCTTACAGCAAGGTAGCCAGAAAGAGTGCAGATAGACAGGGAGGCCTACAACTCCACCTGACCAGGGGAACTCCTGTTTGCTCGCAGACTGACCAGGCCCCTTATGCTAGCCAGTACTCCCGGGAGGGTCTGCCTTAATATCACCAGTAAAGACCCTGAACTGCACTGCAAAGACTCTGAGTCGTTCCTGCTTCATTGCCACACCAGCACTACTAGTGCTGGGACTCCCGTGCACTACCACCCTCACCATCAACTACACTGCCCTGGGGCTGCACTCTTCCCGTGGGGAGTCACACTACCTCAGCTGCACAGACCATCAGCCCCAGCGGTCTGCCTTGCAGCGGGGGTCCGCGCTGACCGCAATCCACGGGTGGCGTAGTCGGACAATTAACCTAAAACCCCCACAAAATACCGCCATCGGCCTGACCACCCTGAGCCACGGGACCGGGTCACCGCCACGGATTCTACAACCCCCAGAGACCCGGTCCGGGTATCCCACACACGTCCACACTAGGCCCAGGGGGCGAGTCACTTACACAGCCTGGAGGCGTGTTTGGGGTCATTGTCCTGTTGAAAAATAAATGATGGTCCAACTAAACGCAAACCGGATGGAATTAGTATGCCGCTGCAAGATGCTGTGGTAGCCATGCTAGTTCAGTATGCCTTCAATTTTGAATAAATCCCCAACAGTGTCACCAGCAAAGCACCCCCACACCATCACACCTCCTCCATGCTTCACGGTGGAAACCAGGCATGTAGAGTCCATCCGTTCACCTTTTCTGCGTCGCACAAAGACACGGTGGTTGGAACCAAAGATCTCAAATTTGGACTCATCAGACCAAAGCACAGATTTCCACTGGTCTAATGTCCATTCCTTGTGTTCTTTAGCCCAAACAAGTCTCTTCTGCTTGTTGCCTGTCCTTAGCAGTGGTTTCCTAGCAGCTATTTTACCATGAAGGCCTGCTGCACAAAGTCTCCTCTTAACAGTTGTTGTAGAGATGTGTCTGCTGCTAGAACTCTGTATGGCATTGACCTGGTCTCTAATCTGAGCTGCTGTTAACCTGCAATTTCTGAGGCTGGTGACTCTGATAAACTTATCCTCAGAAGCAGAGGTGACTCTTGGTCTTCCTTTCCTGGGATGGTCCTCATGTGAGCCAGTTTCTTTGTAGCGCTTGATGGTTTTTGCAACTGTACTTGGGGACACTTTCAAAGTTTGCCCCATTTTTCGGACTGACTGACCTTCATTTCTTAAAGTAATGATGGCCATAGAATTTGTATTATGGCAAGAAAAGAACAGCTAACAGTCTATTCAGTAGGACTATCAGCTGTGTATCCACCAGACTTCTGCACAACACAACTGATGGTCCCAACCCCATTTATAAGGCAAGAAATCCCACTTATTAAACCTGACAGGGCACACCTGTGAAGTGAAAACCATTTCCGGTGACTACCTCTTGAAGCTCATCAAGAGAATGCCAAGAGTGTGCAAAGCAGTCATCAAAGCAAAAGGTGGCTACTTTGAAGAACCTAGAATATAAGACATATTTTCAGTTGTTTCACACTTTTTTGTTAAGTATATAATTCCACATGTGTTAATTCATAGTTTTGATGCCTTTAATGTGAATGTACAATTTTCTAAGTCTTGAAAATTCAGAAAAATCTTTAAAATGAGG
The DNA here is from genome assembly GCF_046119375.1 of Phyllobates terribilis. Taxonomy (NCBI): domain Eukaryota; kingdom Metazoa; phylum Chordata; class Amphibia; order Anura; family Dendrobatidae; genus Phyllobates; species Phyllobates terribilis. The sequence goes on along the minus strand of NW_027362762.1, from coordinate 532,915,641 downwards.
TGTGTCCAAACTTTTCATCAGTACTGTATCTATATCAGTAATTTTCACTTACTGTAGAGCTGATGCAAAACTACAGTTACGAGTATTGTCAGACAGTCTCAGGCAGTCAGGGTGTGTTGGGAGTTATGGTTCCCCAACAGCTCAAGAGTAATGGGTTGAAAGTCACTTTTATGCACAACAGTACTTACTAGTAAAACTGACAGACGTTCAAAAGCAGTCTGACAAATTAGTGGGGGCCGCTAGCTTACACCTGGATTTTCCTGTCCCCCCCCCTACCCCGGCTCCTCCAATGAACTTGTTTCATCAGGGAAAGCCTTACCCAGCCAAAGAAATCTAGTATTACATAGTGACCGTTCACATGAAGAGCAATCCACATAATGCAATGATGACTCTAGTCATCTAGTCAGAGGCGTACAGAGAAATCATGGGGTCCCATAGCAAAAGTCCTAATTGTCGATCATTCAGAGCAACTCTTCATTCTGGCTCATATTGGGACTCCCTTTCTATAATGTGGATAAGCTTTTTAATGCATATAGAACAGGACTGCATTCAGGAGACAACCCCTTTAAAAGGTTACCCCAAGATGTGCATTAATTACATATTAATTTATTACATAGACCATGCATAGATATTACCACCCCTGGAACCTCTGTCAAGTTTTGAATTAATTTCAAGTCACTAAAACGCATCCAAAACAATTTTCAGACACTGCGGAGCCTTTCACAGCTATGTTGCATGGACAGTTGTTGCAAGTAAACAAAATGGGACCTTTCGGAAGTGACAGGCTGCCTGTATGGGATGGTTTCATCCAAAGCGGTGACATGCTGCAACTGCTTGTGTTGCATTTACAGTAATCACATTGCTGAAATCGGGCCATCATATTCTGTGGGGCTGTTCAGATATTTGTCATCAATAATATTAACATTTGTTACAAATGGGCTCATTAACTTTTCTGTATTTCACAATCATTGAATCCAATTTTCAGATCAGCATGGGGATTAAGATTTTTGAGAAAACCCACTTGTAAGATAGGTGTGATAATGACCAGGGAACGTATTTATTCAATCAATAGTGTTTACTTATTTTCAATAGGTACCCGCTCCTCTCCAGGGCCACAATCCCCAACCCACAAACTTGCACACCCTCGCAGAATCTCAAACACCTTGACCTACACTCACTCTCGGAATCCCTCCTCCCTCTTACACAATGCAGATACTGCTGCCACTTTATATAACACCACAACAGCTGCAGCTGTCAATTCGGTCACCCCCCTCACAGATACCATAGCTGGCACACTCAACAGGCAACCCTGGCACACCAACCTGACTAAAGAACTGCGAAGGGCCTCCAGGGTTGCTGAGCGGAGATGGAAAAGTTCCCACTCCAACGAGCATTTAATCGCATTCAAACAGTCCCTCATTACCTTCAAGTCCACACTCACTGCAGCAAAACAAACATACTTATCTCTCATATCCTCCATGTCTCACAACCCTAAACAGCTATTCAACACCTTCAATTCTCTACTCCGTCCCCCAGCGCCTCCTCCCTCGCCTCTCATCTCAGCCAAAGACTTTGACACCATCGCCTAAAGTCCCCACTGTTCCTCCTCATATCTACTCAACTCTCCTCCTCCAAAACCAGCTTCTCCACCATTATGGAAGATCAAGTTTCCTCTTTATGCTCCAAATCACAACTTGCCACCTGCGAACTTTACCCTATACCGTCCCACCTCATCCCTAACCTCATTACAATCTTCATCCCAACCCTAACCCATCTTTTCAATTTGTCACTAAAAACTGGTGTCTTCCCCTCATGCTTCAAACATGCCTCGATCACACCCACCCTCAAAAAGCCCTCCCTTGACCCATCCTCTCTGACTAGCTATCGCCCCATATCACTTCTCCCCTATGCCTCCAACCTACTGGAACACGTCCACCTTGAACTGTCCTCCCACCTCTCCTCCTGCTCCCTTTTTGACTACTTACAATCTGGCTTCCGACCTCATCACTCCACTGAAACTGCCCTGACTAAAGTCACCAACGACCTATAACTGCCAAGTCCAAGCGACCCTACTCTGTCCTCCTCCTCCTAGACCTATCATCTGCCTTTGACACAGTGGACCATTTCCTCTTACTACAGACACTCATCTCTCGGCATCACAGACTTAGCCCTATCTTGGATCTCTTCATAACTAACAGATCGGACATTCAGTGTCTCCCACTCACACACCACCTCCTCATCTCACCCCCTATCTGTCGGTGTCCCCTAAGGTTCAGTCCTAGGACCTCTACTCTTCTCCATCTACACCTTTGGCCTCGTACAGCTCATCGAATCCCATGGCTTTCAGTATCACCTCTATGCTGATGACACACAGATCTACCTCTCTGGACCCAATATCTCCCTCTTACTAACCAGAATCCCACAATGTCTGTCCACTATTTCATCTTTCTTCTCTGCTAGATTCCTAAAAGTTAATATGGATAAAATAGAAGTCATCATCTTTCCACTGCCTCACTCAACCCCCCCCCCCACCATCTGACCTATCCATCATAGTCAATGGCTGCTCACGCTCCCCAGACCTCCCCAAGCTCCCTGCCTCGGGGTAACCCTGGACTCTAACCTCTCCTTCAAACCACATATCCAAGCCCTTTCCACTTCCTGCCGACTCCAACTCAAAAATATCTACCGGATCAGCACATTCCTTAACCACGAATCTGCACAAACACTAGTGCACACCCTCATCATCTCCCACCTTGACTACTGCAACCTCCTGCTCTGTGACCTCCCTTCCAACACTCTCACACCCCTCCAATCTATCCTAAACTCTGCTGCCCGACTAATCCACCTGTCCAACCCCCCGCTATTCCCCGGCCTCTCCTCTCTGTCAATAATTGTATTGGTGATTTTTTTTTTACCTTTATATAGGTTTATTAGCACAAGTGGGCTCCCAGTGCATTGGCAGACATTACCTTCTTACAGTCAAGGCACATATGAAAAACTAAAAAACATGTGGAGAACAAAATACAAGCTTCATACAAATATATCTTGATATACACCACTATAAAACACTGAACAAGTTCATATCACAACCACCAAATCTTCTGACCCAAAGCAGTTCAGGTCAGGACACCTGGTCGTAGGCAGGGTTGCCAAACAGAAATTCATGGTCAGTCTGTAAAACCAGGAACTATTTTTTTCCTGTCAAATAAGGAACTGGTCACTTGATTAATTCTACCCAAACCACAAGCACAGCGCCTGGTTGTGTGATTTCAATTAGGTATGTCTTTCTCTGAAATGCTGCCGCATTTCAGAGGAAACATATAGTGGTGCTTGAAAGTTTATGAACACTTCAGAATTTTCCATATTTCTACATAAATTTAACCTAAAACTACATCAGATTTTCACAAAGTCCTAAAAGTAAATAAAAGGGAATCAAGTCAAACAAAGGAGTCAAAATATATGATTGTCAAGATCACATGTCTGAGTGGCAAAAGTTTGGGAACCTTTGCTTTCAGTATCTGGTGAGACCACTTGTGCAGAAATTATGGCATGTTGATTAATCAGCTTGATGAAATTTTAGGCTTATTCCTCCCTACAAAACAGCTTCAATGCTGTTATGTTGGTGGGATTTCTTGCATTAACTGCTTGCTTCAAGGCCTTCCACAACATTGGTGCTACTAATCTAAGTTCCCTTACCCTCATCTTATACTCGCCAGCTGCAGTCTTCAGCTGTCCCCGATGGCATTCTGGTCCCATGCTGCTATCATGTGACCGCAACTTCTGACTGACCAGAAGTCAGAGGTAACAGTCACCAGCTCTCAGTGCAAGTCTATGAGAGCCGTGTTCTGGCCCAATTCTGGCTCTCATAGACTTACATTGAGTTGTGACTTCCGGATCACCCAGCAAACAGTGGCGCAATTCAGCAGGTCACAAACTGCTGGAGACAGACTGAAGCGGCGTTGATGAAGACGGCGGCTGGTAAATATAAAAACTAGGGTCACAAGCTTTCAAGCACCATTGTAGGTGGCCAGGAACTATAGGAAGAGGCGACTCTTGAATAGTTTGGTGCGGTTCCTGGCAAGCTTCTCCCTGCCTTCCTCCAGTTGATTGGCATGGCACTCCCATATGTGTACATAAGGAGAGACCCATCAGGTGTTTTTTTTTTTTTTTTTATAGTTTTTACTTGAAACCCCAAATATAAAATTTTCCATCTTTCAAATAGCATAAATGACATACAGTAGTAATTCCATAGTATAAAACAATCAAAAGTAACACGACTTCAATTCCCTAACCCACTCTAAACCCAAATGCCAACATTCCAGAGAGGATCATTTTCATTTTCAGAGCAGTTCTAGAATAATGGAGTATCAAATTCATAGAAAGGGAGAGAAGATAAAAAAAAGTGACTAACAATTAAAAGGATAGCATCGTAAATATTCTCTCTCTAAATTAGAAGATTTGTGGGCAACCCTGGAGTATCCAACCAAGGACTCCATATCTTTTTAAATTTGAGAATAGAGTTACATTCATGATAGATTCCTCTTTCCAACCAGATTAGATTATTTATTCTTCGTTGTAGTTCTCCCATAAATGGAGGTTGTGTGTCTAACCAATGAAATGCAAGAATTTTGTGCCTGAAATAAGATACGAGAGATACCCATGAATAGGGGCAAGTCAGGACCCACTACATCTTCATATATGCCCAATATACATATACGGCGGATCTCTTAATTTCACTCCATACACCCTTTCTATCAAGGATATGACCTCATTCCAAAATGGGCTTATCTGACACCTGTCAACCTTTTAAACAGTATTAACTATATAACTGGAACGTGGCCTCGGATTAGTCAGGTCTCTCCCTGTATTCTCTGGCCAGCATTTCAAACTACATTTTCTTTAAAACACTGCAGCATTTCAGAAAAAAAAGACATATCTGACTGCAATAATGCAACTAGGCTCTAATTCATGCTGCCCGTGGTTTGGGCAGTACAAATTTAGTCACAGGTACCCTTTAAAAAAAAAAAAAGGGATCAGAAGTGTTACAATATCATGTAGCTACCTACCAAGTAATAGGGGTCCACTCCTGCCCACTATTCCGGTATGGCATATATAGTAGCATTATTTTATAAAGTGCTCACTTTAGTATTTTCTTATGATGTATAATAATCATATTACATAGTTTATAATGTATCCATAGTCTTAGACGATCGAGTTTCTTCTCTGTAAGCATGGGGATTCCCTTGTAGTCTATTCTTGCTAACAGCCATCTACTTCTTTGCAGGTGGGTGGGGGCTGCTAGATTTCCCCGCTTATGATGGAGGGAAGAGATTCTAACTACCCATATAAAGAACAAAAGGCATCTCAGACATGCTATACATTCCCTGCATTCCTAACAGAGTAGGGGGAGGGGAGAGTAGTATGGGTGGTGGGGAAGGGACTAGCTTCAATATGTAGGTAGCCATGTGGCCTGTAGTTTGCTTTGGCTGATGTGAAATTCTGTGGTATGGATAGAATGCTATTTTACAATGGTTAGTACATATATTTTTATTAACAGATGTACAGCACTTCCAGACTTTATACTAAGATTTGCCATTTTTCATGTTCAAATCTCTGGCAATATTTACTAGGAAATTATTAACTTTCAATCTAGTGTTTGCAGAGACATCAGCTATCTGTAGGACATTCCTGGCATGATCTAGAGTTGTATTTATCAGCTTTGTCAGAAAGGAAAATGTAGTAAGACAAATTAGCAAAGTTATGGAAGATCGTCACAAGGAAATCCACGTATAGGTTTAATTAAAGATTGCTTATTAGCCGCGTGGTCTGTAATGATTAAGCCGAGGATCAAAATGCAGACATTGGGAAGAGATGCATCATTGTATTTACCAGTATGTCAATTTTGTGGTAGAAGTATATTATAATATGATATTTAACCGGTCATTCTAAAAGGGTAAAATAATGTTGACCTTGTAAAATGCTGCAATTATTTTGTAATGTGACAAATTCAGTGAATAAAAGGTTTACATTTGCCATCCTTAAAGCCATATTCAGACATCCATGTTTCACGTACATGTTGTAGCCGTGATTTTCATAGTCTTTAGGGCTGGCTGTTCAAATGCCCGTGGGTTTGTTTGTGGACCTCATGTCTGTTCAAAACTCAAGGAGACATGTCTGATTTTTACCAGCATCAGGGATGAAAGGTGCCAATACAACTCTAGGAGTCCATGAAAATAAGTGTGCAGTCCGTGTACTGTCGGTAATTACCATGAAAGAGGATAGGTGAAAAAAATTGTAATTTACTTATTTATCAATACGTGAAAAACACTGATGGCAAAAACTGAAACACTGACCAAACACTGATGAGGCTCACATACAATTTTTTGCATAACTGAGCAAACATGTACGTCTGAATGAGGCTGTATGGTGATGCTTTATATCCTAAACCTCAATTGTAGTGGTTTTCTCCGTTTTAGGCTATGTTCCCACAATGAGCTTTTGGTGAGTTTTTGGCACTGCTTATTTTCGCTGAGCAAAAACCGCAGTCTTACCATTGCCGCAAAGCGGATGGGATATGTAGAAATCTCATGCCTACTGTTTTTTTTTTTTCTAACTCTGCATAAACAGACTTACGATGTGTGTTTGAAATCTGTCATTTCAATTTCTCTTGCAGGTACACCAAGTTTTATGTGGGGATTTTCCCCATATATTTGTATTGGGACTAAGTATCCGCAAAAAAAAAAAAAATAAATAAATAAATAAATATGGCAGCATGTTTACTTTTGATTTGAGTTACAGATCAAAATCACTCATTTAAATTTTATTGGTAAGTAGAACACTTAGACAGCATCTTATTTGTATTACTTACTTGCTTCCAAAGCGAGCTGACATTCTATACTCCTACTTCTATACCTGTCCTCTGCTTTCGACACAGTCGACCACTCCCTACTACTACAGATCCACTCCTTTCCTTGGCATCAAACACCTTGCCTTTTCCTGGATATTCTCATAACTCACCAACTGCAAATTTAGAGACTCCATTCCCACATTACCACCTCATCCCACCCCCTCTCTGCTGGTGTTCCACAAAGCTCTGTCTTGTATACCTTTTGCCTGGCTTCCAGTATCACCTATATGCTGATAATACTCAGATCTCTCTCTCTGGCTCAGATGCCACCTCTCAGCTGTCCAAAATCCGAGAGTGCATCAGACATAGCCTCCTCCTGCTCATCTTGCTTCCTAAAGCTCAATGTGGACAAAACCGAAACGCATCATCTTTTCCCCACCCACTGACTCCCCTACCTGATATCTATCACAATAAATGACATCACACTTTCCTCTGTTCCAGAAGTTCGCTGCCTTGGAGTAACCCTTAACTCTGCCTCTGCCTCCAACTCAAAAATATTTCCAGAATACAGCCTTTCCTCAACACTGAATCTACTAAAATGTTAGTTCATGCCCTATTCATCTCCCTCCTCGACTACTACAATATTCTCCTCTATGGCTCCCAACTAACACTCTTGCACTTCTCCAGTCTATCCTTAACTCTGTTTCCCAACTAATCCACTTATCGCCTCACTACTCCTGTGAAAATCCCTTCATTGGCTTCCAACTCCCCAAGGTATCCAGTTCAAACTACCAACATTGACCTACAAAGCTGTCCATAATGTGTCCCCTCCATATATCTCTGAACTAATCTCCCAATATCTTAATCTCCTGTCTCCACAGCACCTCTTTCTCTCCTCTCCACTCGTACATTCCACACCTAATCGCCTCCAGGACTTCTCCTGAGTATCCCCTATCATTTGGAATTTTGTGTCCCAACATGATCAATTATCCACCACATTCAGAACTTTCAGACCGAACTTGAAAACCCATCTCTCCAAGGAAGCTAATGTGGCACCCCAGGGGTCTGGTTTCCACAGTAACAGCAATGTTATGTCTGAGAGCAGGTGGGAGGTCTCTTGGTCAGGGATCCTATGCATGCCACACCTCCTGCCCAGTCCTGGGAGGGGAAGAACTTCCCCTATATAAACCTGGGGCTGAGGCAGGGTTAGAGAGTTCAGAGGGAGAGTTCAGCCAGGAGGGGCTGACAGGGAGCTGTGGCTCCAGCTGGGCCCAGCTCCTGGGCCATGCCAGAAGTAGAGACAGAGAAGAGAAGCAGCTATGGGAAGAAACATCAGGAGCTCTGTGGGAGCAGTGTTACAAGGAGTCAGGGGCTGGCAGCTGCAGAGCTCGCCCTGACTGAGAAGATTTCTTACCGGACCCGGAGTCCGAGGCTGTGGGGACTAACTCCTACCCAGCAGCAGAATCCGTCAGGCAGGGGATTGCAGGTCCTCTGGCCAAGAAACCCGAAGGCATGGTCACACGCATGGGACCAGCACCGCCGTCGTGGAGCGGAAGCTACTAGAAGGCCCCGAGTCACCGGCCATACGGGTGAGCACCACACGGTACACTCAGGGACGTGGGCTACTTATACCCGCCTCTAGCAAGGTAGCCAGAAGAGTATCGTTAGTTTGGGAGGCCTACAACTCCGCCTGGCCAGGGGAGATCCCATCTGCTCAAGGACTGACCAGGCCCCAATCGCTAGCCAGTACTCCGGGAGGGTCTATCTTTGTCACCAGTAAAGACCCTGAACTACACCGTACCGTCTCCGAGTGGTTCCTGCTACCCCCATCATCCACGTCGGCTGCCCTGAGGCCATACCCCTCCCGTTGGGGGTTATACTATCACGCTGCACAATCCTACCACTGGCCTCAGCGGTCTGCCCTGCAGCAGCAGCTCCTTAGCTGTACTCAACGGGTGGCGTAGTCGTCCAACATCTACCGCTAATACAGCGCCACTTAGTCTGACTCCCTGGGCACGGACCGGATCACCGCCACGAGACTACAACCCTAAAGAGATCCGGCTCCGGGTAAGCTCCCGCGTGCGCAACGCAGCGCGACACAGGCCCAGGGGCGCGTCAACTTTCAGCCTGCAATGACCCTGCTGCCACCTCACCACCAGAGGTTCTGCGACCCACCCCCCCAACCTAGTGTCTCCTTCCCCATTACCCTGTAGAATGTAAGCCCACGAGGGCAAGGTCCTCTTCCTTCTGCTCCAGTTTGTCATTGTTAATTTATATTTTTTATGTAAACCTTCCTCAAATATACATCACAATGCAATCAATGGTGCTCTAAAAATAAATAAGCTTTATTGTTGATATTTAATCCTAATAACAGCCACAAATTCGTGAAAAAAAATAGTTGTACTGTTCTACAATGTCATTGTTTATACCTAGAAGATATGACGATAACCTCAGCACACCAATTGGTATAATTTGATATTTTATTTGCAGTCCACAGTAATAGACGTTTCAGTCGACAAGACCTTCATCAGTGTACCAATTACTGCGAAGAGAGCGCAAGGGTAAGGAAGGAGAGGTGTCCCAGTGCAGGGATTCCTTCTGTGCCTAAAGATAGAGAATGGTGCTGCATGGACCGCGGTATCCGCAGTAATTGGTACACTGATGAAGGTCTTGTCGACCAAAACGTCTATTACTGTGGACTGCAAATAAAAGTATCAAATTATACCAATTGGTGTGCTGAGGTTATAGTCATATCTTCAAGGCTTTGGACCCAACTCATGCACCCAGGTCCAGTAATGCTGCTTTTTCTTTCATTATTGTTTATAGATATATACATGTGAAACCAGAAGGTTACATACACTATATAAAAAGACACATACGCATGTTTTTCTCAGTATCTGACATGAAATCAGAATAAACCTTTCCCATTTTAGGTCAATTACCATCATTTTTAATATTTGCCAAATGCCAGAATAATGAGAGTGAGGTGCATCTCACTAAATTAGAATATCATCAAAAGTTAAATTTATTTCAGTTCTTCAATACAAGAAGTGAAACTCATATTATATAGAGTCATTACAAACAGAGTGATCTATTTCAAGTGTTTATTTCTGTTAATGTTGATGATTATGGCTTACTATGGGCCATACAAATATGTATAGATTTACTTTTCTATAACCTGTATGCCCATAGTAGAGGTCTGATATCTCCTAGGGGGTGACAGATTCCCTTCAAACGTTTGGGATATCCATCCACAAGCTTCTCACAATAGTTGGTTAGAATTTGGGCCCATTCCTCTTGACAAAACTGGTGTAACTGGTCCAGCTTTGTAGGTCATCTTGCTCGCACCTGCCTTTTCAGCTTTGCTCATACATTTTCAATAGGATTGAGATCAGGGATTTGTGATGGCCACTCCAAAACATTGACTTTGTTATCCTTAAGCCACTTTGCTTCCATTTTGGCAGTATGCTTTGGGTCATTGTCCATTTGGAAGACCCATTTCTGCCCAAGCTTTAACTTCCGGGCTGATGTCGAGATGTTTCTTCAGTATTGCCACAATCTTTTTTTCTCATAATACCATCTACTTTGTGAAGTTCACCAGTCCCTCCTGCAGCAAAACAACCCCACAACATGATGCTGCCACTCCTGTGTTTCTCAGTTGGGATGGTGTTCTTGGGCTTCCAAGCTTCTCCTTTTTTTCTCCAAACGTAACAATGGTCATTATGCCTAAAAAGTTCAATTTTAGTTTCATCAGACCACAGGACATGTCTCCAAAATTTAAGGTATTTGTTCCTGTGTGCATTTGCAAGCATTCATCTTTTTTGTGTTTCTTTTGGACTAATGGCTTCTTCCTGGCAGGGTGGCCTTTCAGACCATGTTGATACAGTACTCGTTTCACTGTGGATATTGACACAATCTTACCAGCTTCTGCCATCATCTTCACAAGGTCTTTTGCTTTTGTCCTTGGGTTGATATGCACATGTTGGACCAAAGCATGTTCATCTCTGGGACACAGAACTCATCTCCTTCTTAAGCGGTATGATGGCTGGACATTCCCATCTTGTTTGTACTTGCATGTAATTGTTTGTACAGATGAACGAGGCACCTTCAGGTATCTGGAAATTGTACCCAAGGATGAGCCATACTTGTGCAAGTCCACAATTCTCTTCCTGATATCTTGGCTGATTTCTTTAGACTTTTCCATGATGCTACACAAATAAGCAATGTGTTTCAGGTGTTGGATTAAAATACATCCACAGGTATGTCTCTAGCTCAGATGTTGCCAAAAAAACTATCAGAAGCTTCCAAACACATGACATCATTATATGGGCAGTCCAGAATTATTTAAAGCCATAGTAATCTTAGTGTATGTAAACTTTTGACTTTGCAGTAAATAAAATGCCTTAAAACATTCTCTCTCTCTCATTATTCTGCCATTTGCCAAATATTAAACATTATGGTAATCCTAATTGACCTAAAACGGGAAAGGTTTATTCTGATTTCATGTCAGATCTTGAGAAAAACATGCATGTGTGTCTTTTTATATAGTGTATGTAAACTTCTGATTTCAACTATTTTCTGTAATGGCAATTTATATATCTGTAAATTGAGAAAGATTTTATTTTTTGCCATGTCCTTTAGAATAAACAAATGCGAACCAGTGATTAGTGAAGTAACGTTCATACGAACATTCTTTCCCAATTATCAGCCCATATAAAAATAAAATAAAAAAACAAAAAAAAAAACAAAAAAAAAAAACACACCCTTGAAAAGCGTTCCATTTTCTTTAGATTAACCAAATAAATTCTGGATTTTATTTAAAATATAACAATGCTCCTGAACTGCATGCAGACAGGGAGAGAAAAAGCAATGCATTTCGATCGCTAAGTGATATTTGTCAAAGCTGATCTAAATATGCCAGTAAAAACACTTGTTCTTTGGGCGATATTTTTATACATAAACAATCCAAATCAGCTATCATTTTATTCCCATTAGTTTTCATCAGCCAGTAAAAGAGCGCTAATCAACTTGTATATATTCGATTGGTGCTCGTTAATGGGATGAAATAAGCCTAAGGGTTCATGAAGACATTAGCTCAACACTGTCCGATATCAGAACACAATGCAAGGACTGGCCGCGGATCTCCCGACCGGAGCACGACAGCCTCAAAGAAATATATGAAGCTGTCACGGTTGGGTTGGGAGACCTGCAACCAGTCCAAGCATTGCATTTATGCTCTGACCGTTTTGCATTGACTTCTGCATGAGCCCTTAGGGAGAATTTACTTGCAGCTTAAAATAGGAGGACATTAATTGAAATTGATCAGTGTGAATTTACACTGGCAGATTATCTTGAACGAGTGTTCCTCGGAAAGTGCCTCTCCCGATGTTCATGCAGTGTTAACAGGCTGCCAATCACCCAACAAATTAGCAAAATGCTGGTTTGCTGGGTGACAATTTTTTAAGCGTGCATAAAAATCATAAGTCTCAGCAGGATGTAGGCCTGTGTAATCAGGATCTGTGTTGCCGAGAACAATGACAACGCATGCGCACAAAATCTACTTCCGATCGGTGTGCGTGTTGGAAGTCCAGTCAGCCATTCACTAATCGGCTTTTATGCAGCTGAGCAGTGGACATTTAACTGCCACTATCAAGTGTTGTAAACGCACCTGTAGATGTAACGATCATTTAAGGGGAGAATACAAAAGTGCATGAGTCATGTGTCCAATTGTGAGAATATTTTTCCAAATATCAGCGCATAACATTTAACCCCTTAGCGAGAGCAACACAATACATGCTTTGGTCAGATTCAGAGAGAGGGAATTAATTCTCCTCAATGTTTAACTTAACAGAGATTAAGTTTTAATTAGAACTTTAACAAAAAGGTTTATGTTTTGGTTACATGATTTCAAGTATCCGTTTAGGTTACTTAGTGAACCCCCCTTTGTTTTCCATTTCCCCTTTTAAGTGTCATTACTGAGAACTTTATGGGTAGCTTCAGGGAAATTCTACTGTTCCAGCTTTCAGTTAAACCCTGGTCCATAAAGGATGGTGCTTCATAAAACTACTTTACAGATCAGTAACTTGCAGCTGCTTAGTTAACATGCATGCTAGATATTGTTAAATGACCACTTTGCTGGCCAATGAAAATTTACATTTATTTGGTTCACCATCAGGGCAAGGTCATGACTATCTGCAAAGTATCCGGGAAATGGAAATTCAATTGATGTATTATTGTTATTATAAATCATACCCTGCTTATTGCTGTGGAAATCAATACACAACTACCAGTTTTGTGATTAGTAGCTGCATTAAAAAGAGAAGGAAAAAAAATACAATTCTATCATTTTTAAAGAACATATTTATTTATGAGCATTTTGAAACTGAAAGCGATGTACCCACTGCATCCTATCTGTGGATCTGGTGAACACTATTCAATGAGAAACTTATCTTCTGGTTTCTGGATGTCTTATCTTAATCCATATCCTGCTTACATAGGAGATATTGGGATAGGAAATATGGTGCTCTGTGATGGAGCCAGAACAAAACCTGCAGAGCTTTTGATGTTGGGAATGTTAGTGGCTGCAATAAGGAAATTGGACATTCAGGACAATAAAAAGAGATATGCTCAGCATCCCACCCATACACTTCCAAAATCTCGAGAATGCATAGGTCAAGTAAAGGTTACAAAGAATCCACTACTCAAGGGTCATCCTGACATATTCATTCTGGACACTGCAGGAGGTCTCATCTCCAGAGAGAAATGTAAATCAACAGAATTGATAAATGTGCATGAGAAGGCTGATGACAGATTGATTTTCCTATATACAAGAATGTAACATCAGTGTACACTGTGTCTTACAATAAAGATTTTGTACACTTTCATGCCATATACATCATTCAAATGGTATCTTAATTTTTTTTCTGATTATAAAATGTAAGATATGTCCAAACTTTCAAGCCATGATATACATCTGCAGATATATGCCATCTAAATTCTCACGTTCAAACTCTACACTGGTTCTCAGGATCTAGTCCAGCGGAAAAGCCTCAACTGCAGATCTTATTTTCAAACTGACAGATCAATTACTGCATGTTTATTCCAGCCTCTATTGGGCGTTTGGTGGCTAGCCCTCATCATAGCAAACCTTGGCAGTCATTTATGTGACTCAACAATACATTTTTGATTTTGGGTGGGGCAGAAATACTAAATAACTAGGCAAGAGTGCTGAAAACTCACTAGCACTATGCAGATGATGCTCCTGGACAAAAGAAAAACCTTTCAGCGCTAAATACAAAACCACCACACCAATGCTTTATTTTTATGTTGTTTATAATCATTTTTATTTTAATGGCACTGAATCCTATATGTCATGTTGAAATTCCAATTTACTACTTGCAAAAATAGACCTCTTACCTGATGCACAAAGACGTCTACAGAAGTTTGCAGATCAACACCTTCAGTCTTGGTCATTGTGAGGAAACCAAATCCCATCCTAACATTGAACCATTTGCATACTCCAGATCCTTGAAGGACAGTGAATTCCCCTAGCTGCAGAGGATCAGAGGCATCAAGAACAGACTTTGTGAGCCCACCTATAAATGGGAAAACAAGTAGTTAATAAAAAAAAAAAGTCCAACACATTAAATTACATTTAAGGGCTCTATACACAGTCAAGTCAGCCGTAGCTGATGATTTTGGCCTGAACAGCCAACTATTTTATGTGTATGAGGGTCTCCCAACATGATATAGGAAAAAAGTAGTATCAGGCATGTTGAATTTGAGCAGGGTAAATAAGCTGCCCCCAGAGGTTTCTAGCAATGGCTTAATGCCATCTCCCCATTCAAACCACAATAGTTCCCATAGTGGTCCATATTATATAACGCTGGAAAAACTGCACCAATGCCTCAATGGCTCCCCCAAGGAAACTAGCAAAATTTCCTATCAAAGATATAAAAATCTAAAAAAAGGAGGCAGCACGTCCAAAATAGTGAAAAAGTAAGGATCCTTTGTTCACCAACACCAGCTACATTTCAGCTCTCTCTGTGGAGCTTGAGAAACGTGTTGGTGGATAAAGGATCCCTACTTTTTCACTATTTTGGATGTGCTGCCCCCTTTCTTGGAGATAGATATCTATTCATCTATCTATCTATCTATACACACACACACACACTCTACTTGAAAGCATAGAGTGAGAAAGAAAAGTGTACCATTAATTTGATCACACCATTTACAGGATGGTCATAGGTGAAGGCAATAGTCTATGGCTACTCTGTAAACTGTGGTCAATT
Organism: Phyllobates terribilis; assembly: GCF_046119375.1. NCBI lineage: Eukaryota > Metazoa > Chordata > Amphibia > Anura > Dendrobatidae > Phyllobates > Phyllobates terribilis. The sequence continues at coordinate 532,900,503 of NW_027362762.1, read as the reverse complement.
TACCGTACTACCAATCTTAGGTCAAGCTGTTTTCTAAAGTACCATTAGACACATTTGCTTATTTAAAAGCAAAGTCAATTCCATATATGATTAAATATAAAAGGGTAAAACTGAGCAAGTGAGCAGCACAGTTGATTTGAGATTTACTTCAATTTCTATAACTTCCACAAGGAAAGAGCATAATTTTAAATAATGCTCGAAGAGATGTACACAAGGAAATTCACAATCTTTCTATACATCCATACATATGGTAAACAAGTGTTGTGGTATTTTCTTGCTATATCTTCCTTTATTGCAGCCAGTTGTCTTAGGGTATGTGCCCACGTAGCATTTTACAATAGTATTTGATGCGGAATTTCCACAGCGGAAACGCTTGTAAAACGCTTGTCAATCCGCACCCCATTGTCCCCAATGAGAATCCGCAAGTTCTATGCCCATGCTGCGGATTTTTCCGCAGCGTTTTTGAAGCGCAGAAAAATCCGCAGCATGTCAATTAATTTTGCGTTTCCGCATGCGGAATTGCCTTTTCAATACAAGAAAAAACGCAAGGCAATTCCGCATGTCGAAAATGCACGAAAAACGCGCAATAAACGCTTGCGGAATTCCGCATGCGTTTTTCCGGGAACGGACATGCGGAAATGAAGCACAAATTTTCCACAACGTGGGCACATTGCCTTAGAGGAGTTATCCTTTTTAATTTTATTGCACCATAGGGCTGCAAAGTTCTAAAATATCAAACGGATCTACTACTCACCCTCCAATGTCCAGCACAGCCGGCAGTCATGTTATAGTCCGTTTACACAGGCACACCGCGCTTCAGATGAGCATTGAACAATTAATATATCATTCAGTGCTCATAGGCTGCCGTTATGTTTTTGCAGAACAGAATGATGCGCTGCTGAGAACCATGATCTTTTGGACAAACTATAGGATCATTCAACCCAACGAACAAGTATTTTGCTCATTTGTCGAGTGATCGGTAGCCTGTTTAGACTACACAATTATCGTGAGCAAGTGCCTTATAAAATAGATCGAGCCCTACTGAGGAGGCAAAGGAGGTCCCTTTGGATCTGTTAGCTGTTAGGGTATCAGTGTGCAACTGTATGGTGCAATCAAGCTGTAATACAAGATTAATCCTTTCTAGAACTAATGCTTTTAGTGCAAAATAGCCATGTAATACAACATCCAATAATTTCTGGATTTTTTTAGTCCAATATTGTAATATTGACACAGAGAAAGAAGTGGGGCCTTATAGAAGGTTATGGCCATGTGCCACCAGAAAAGCAATCAGTTGCAGTGCTCAGCTCTGCCATTGGTTTATTTTGGCCTAATGCTCTCCATTTGCATTTTATGGTGCATTAATATAGTCTTTTACTGTCTTTGTTGGGTTCCAATAGCTTCCAAAATTCACTGGAGCTCATACACTGTGCATAGGTAAAGCAGATTTAACATTCCATTCTTTTGGGAGTGAGGAGGAAGAAGTGCCCTGAAAAAGACCACCCTTAAATCATGCTACAATTTAGAGAAAAATACTTTGCCAATAAATAAAATGGCAATAAATACAAGCTAAATGTGTAGAGATTTTAATACAAACTTGTCTCAGTACATGATTAGGCTACATTCCCGTGATGAGTTTTTTGCTCTGCATATTTTAGAAAAAATGCAAGTAACAAATCTTACTTAATGGGTGCAGAAAAGCTTCAACATTAAAAACTCATCATGGGAACATGGGCTTAGTTGTTCAAGGTTTACAGGTTGCCAGCATTAATGTGCTATAGTGGTGGCATGTGGAGGTTGCATAAAGTTTGTCGTCTCATTGGTTACTTGCCATAGTACTGGCATCAGTACGGCAGGTTGCTTGCAGGCTGTAAATAAATGCCAGCGGAACCATCTGCACAGAACGAGCAGGTGATGGAAAAGCTGGATATAGCTTATATTTTGTTATTCCTATGGGTTGAACTAGATGGACTTAGTCTTCCTTCAACCTTAAAAACTATGTTACTATGTTATTCGGCAGAGGACATTTGCTGCCCATCTTTATTTTTATCCATTAAACTCTCAGACAGACAATCTCTCCAAGTTACTTACAAAACTGTCAAGAGCGTGCTGCTCTATCCATGTTCTCACAGATACAACACATTCATAGTGCACGTGGCTGTTCACATGTCCAGGTTTTTTCGCTGAAAGAGTAGGCACCAATCAAAATTAACCATACAAGTCTATGGGTCCGTTAAAGTCACAGACCTCACACAGATGATATCAGTGCACAATTTGTGTGCTGTCTGTGATCAACATTGCAATGTATAGAACATTTGCAATTAATTTATTCTTTATCAGTGATAAGTAATCACTGATTAAACTGATGGTACAAACAGCCAGACGGACCAATCACTGATGAAAATCAGATGCAAAACAGTTTTTACGTTTGACAAAAATCATGGATGTCTGAATAAGGTCTATGGCATCATTGAGACAGTGATTTTTCTGGTGCGCAAAGAAAGGGTCCATGTACCATAAACGTTTTTTGATACAATTTTCGTCAGGGTTTTGATAGGTTTACACTGGTTTTTTTTTTTTTTAAAAAGGGGAAGACTAAGAAGAAAAAGTATAATGTCAACATACCCTTCGGTTTTTACCATCAGCACTTCAGCTTTGATTTTCTTCTATGAAAAAAAATAAAATTGCCAAGATTTTTCCATTGCAATGTTAATCACGGACAGCAGATTGTGCACTGATGCCATCTGTGTGCTTTCATGATTTTCATTACCCATAGATTCACATTGGTAATTTTGAACCATGACTCAGATTGAAAATGGACATGTCGACATATTTTTTTTGCAGAAAAAACGTAGGCATGCGAATATCTCCATAGATCAAAGGGTAAATGTGCTATCCTAAAAAAAAAAAAAAAAAACATGTGCAAAACGGACATCTGTATAGGGCCTAATCTAGTGGATGAAAAAAATATAGCTAAAAGCGCTTAGGTGGGCTCAGAGCTCATTTTGGGGCACTTTTTTTTTCCAGGTGTTTAAGATGTCTTACCATACAACTTACAACTCATTCAAATGATGGTATATTCAATCTGCGTGCTCAACGTGGTCCGCAAACAGATCCATTATAGCCAGTGCACATTGCCAATTTTCCACCCACAGCCCAATGGTTCACATGGAAAAAAAAAAAAAAAAAAAAAAAAAAAAAAAAAAAAAAATCGCAACATACACCATTGTAGTCTATTTTACAGACGAGAATAATGCATACAATGTAAAAAGTAACTCCAGCACCAATCCGCAATGTGGACAAGCACATGGAGTCAGTGACATCCACAATTTGCAGAGACGACTTGTCCGTCTTTAAAAATATCCTTCTGAACCAGTGTTTATGGCTTCAAGTGTTTTTACAATTGTTGTGGTGGCAGATTTTTTTGTCAAACACTTGACCCAAGTCTATGAAAAAAAAACCCTCCTAAATAAATTTTTGACTGTTTAATAACAACTATACCTGGCCATAGACCTAATGATAACTGTCTATCAGGATGATTTTAGCAATGATAATGTTAGTAGTCACCTGTATACTAATGAAATAAATAATTCTACAAAGCTTTTCTCACCCATTACCAATAAAGACTATGTAATATTTACTTTACTATAAAAATTGCACGAGGAGCAATGCAAATGCTCATATGTCCCACAATACTACTCAGATCGCAACAAAAAAAAATTATTCGAAACTCTTTGCACAGGCGTAAATCTTTATGTCAATGAGCAACTTTATCAATACCAATACTAATTGTATCAACAACAATCATGAGCAGTCATTTCTCTATTATATAGACATTATAAGATGATCAGTGCAATACAAGGATAGGGCAGCAGAGTGTATCCAAATATCATTCTGATGACTGTTTCCTGGATAGAACACCTATCCTTTCTAGTCCATTAGGTTTCTATTGGGCTCTTCACATTTCTATGGGTTTTTTTTTTTGCTGCCAGAGTTTCCGCTGTCTGTTTTTTACTGTTTCAGGCCAGGTTTAGCCAAGCATATGCAAATTGGTTCCATTTTTATCCAGAAAAATAAAATAAATAGAAGCTTTTTCATCCGTATTGTCACTCGTATTCTGTCCGTATGGCTTCCGTTTTTTTATATTAACGATTTAATTATAAAAGTCCGAATAATGCCACAAGTAAAGGAAGTCACCTGCGCTGCTGCAGTGAGTTTTTGGTATGGCACAAGTCCCAGCAGTAAGGGATACAGCTTTCTGTGTGAATAATCACAGTCACCCACCCCTCCCAAAAAAAAACAAACCTTAACGTGAGCTGTTTTTTTTTTTTTTTGCACGCCAGTTTACTTTAATTGGCAAGTCTGATTCCACAATATGATGGATTCACAATATGAGTCAAAATAGTGCATGCGGCGTTTTTTTTTTTTTTTCAAAAATATGGACCATCAGTCCACGTGAACTACTACATTAACTTGGATTGGTCAGTGTGTTGTCTGTAGGCTACCAGTTTTGTACAGGGGCAGCACACTGACCAATAATATGGCCATCTGAACCTACTCTAATTGGCAAGAGAAGGTGGTTTTTTTTTTGTTTTCATATGAAAAAAAGTTATAATATAAATATATAAATAAGAGACTAATGAAAATCTGACCCAGCCAATTATTTTCAATTATATATATATATATATATATATATATATATATATATATATATATATATATATATATATATATATATATATATATATATATATATATATATATACACACATACATATACACACACACAGATGTCTGAATGAGGAGTGCATTTCATTTTCAGACTTGGCAGAGCTAAAGCATTGCGGATATAAGTGATATTACATAGCACTTTCGCACAATCATACAGCTGCCCAGGCTAATGCAGCATGGCACACTAACCTAGTTATATAAGCACATGAATTATTAGTCATATGATGTGATCACCTCCAGGATGAAACAATATACTAGGACATCACACAAACCAATGGCAGCATGTGAGCTTATTCTGAGCATCACTTCCTAACTATTGCAGGTTCCCAAGTGCTCCGTGTTGGCACTCAAGTGCTTTGCTATTAATAACCGGTGCCTGCACAAGTATGTGCACACTTCATGGAGGGGGAAATGCCACCATTTCTTATAAGTATTTGTTTCTACACAATGCAGAACAACTCCCCAATTGAAAACAGGTATGTAACCCCCATTTGCTTTTCATTATTGATAGTAAAAGGGATCTATGAAGAGGATTGGCAGCAGAGAGCTGTAAATTCCTGGGAAATACAGCACCACCTCGTCAGTAATGCTCACTATATTTATAGGACCCTGTTCATAAAGAGACTACAAATGTACCCCAGTCCCATACATAAATAAAAAAACCGCATTCATCACCTGTGAGCTCCTGGTTGGAGACAGATCCCATGTTCTCAGATCCTTACAGAAGCCCCAGCAGACGTTACTTGGCCTTGGGTTTTGCAAGAAACCTTAGTATCTCAAATCACCCACCCTCCCCCAAAACCAGAAAAGGAGATTAAAACGCATAGACGGGGGAAATAAGGTTTGCTACATCTTTACAAGACAATAGCGATGGGAGGGCAGTTGCCTTTGAAAGATCCAAAATTTTGCAAGACAATTGACGACCAACAGGCAAAGCTTCCCCTTTCACTCCTCCTCCTTTTCTTACCAACACGCTTTCAAATCTTAGCAAAAGTCACCTTTCGGCTGAAATGCCAAGAAGCGCCCCATCCCCCAATCCCATCACCTTCTGCCATGTTGAGCCCAAAGGTTAAATAGCTGTCTTCTATCAGAGGTCAGGCCAAGCTCCCACGTAGGTCCACATGACTAAATGTTGTCATATTGTCCCATCACATGCTCCTCGCCAACAAAGAATATTCTCTGGAAATAATTGCGAGTTTTGGCTTGGTGTGCCACAACTGCTCAATCAGCAGCAGAGACCACCTGCCAGGACAAAAATGAATGACTGCCACACTTTGGCACACTATTAAGACCTCCCCTATGAAGCCCACCTCCCTGGACAACTGGAGCTGAAAGATGACCAGTTAGGGGTTGAGCTGACCTGGAGTGATTTCCCAATTCCATCTCCTCTTATTGCATCCCCTCCCCCAGAGCACAGAAAGGAGGGGGTATTGGGAACATTTGAGAAGGATTTACTCTTCCAATTTTTGTGAGTTATTTTAAGATTTTGGATCCAGGTATTTTCTCTTAGCCCAATTCTGGTGGTTTGAGTCCATCTGCAGTTGGCTTAAATGGAGTGCAAACAGGGTAACCCTCTGCACTGAAGTAGCCACACCAACCTGCACCACTTCATCACATTTTCTTATTTTTCCCAGTTCCATTTCTATGCAGATGCAAATTTGTATATGTATAGAGAGAGAGAGATGTGAATCTGAGATGGATCTGTGACCTATTGTTACTTTGTATACCACTGGCTTTAGTGCATTAGCAATGAATGGTGGAGCAGCCAGCAGGGCACAGTTCCTTCATTGCCTCAGGGCTCCCTGGCTCCTTATTAACAATCTGATTAGGTGATAACTCCTTTCAACCCCCATAGAGGAATGTAAAGACCATCTTTGTGTCACACCCATGCTTGGGACAAAGACCTTGTCACCAGTGTGTCCAGCCACAATTTCCTGTGGTCAGTTTAAACTGGTCTGGCCGCTGAATTTAATTGAAACCTTTAACTATTCCCTGCCTGAAGTGTCACCAAGAAGGATTGGAGTGTTGGCTTTTAGTTAGCATCTCCTTACTATGCCAATTCCAATAGTAGATAACATATAGAGGATATATGAAGAAATGTCAAGTAATTTACTTATTACCTCGATTTGAATTAAGACACATTGAATAATATTACTATAAATATTATTAGCTTTCAAAAGATCGTAATCCAGTGTCAAAGTGGACTTGAGTTTCCAGAAAAGACAATACTATGATGACTTGAGTTTTAAACAGGTGAAATTAAACAGTTTCATGTTTCTATCTATCTTGTCATATACCAAGCGCAGCATTTCCTGCAGTTATTACTATGGTGCTATTCTCTTCTCTACAGGTCTGAAGTCCCATCAGGTTGGTCCTCAAGAAGATCAATACTTGAAGGTCCGATTAAGGTCCACCAATTGGAGAGTTTCTGATTCAATGTAGGGTCATGGCTGGGTTTATTGGGTCTAGTGTGACCATCAGCTCACAAGGGTCAGAATCACCTCTCCTGGCAAGAACTAGGGGATGGGGGAGGGAGCAGTTTCCGATTGCTTTCACCTTTTTAGGCAACGGAAACAAGAGTAGTGGGGGCAGAAAGGAAGATAAATATACCCGACATTGCTGGGATTCCTGGCAATTTACTGAGAGTAGAAGCCAGCAGCCGGCTAACATTTCCCATGGTCCATTCATTGATACTGTCACAGAAGAGCTGATGGGTGGTCCTTAAACAGGCATTTAAATAGCGATTACAGCCCTATTCTAATTGTTAATAGCAAGGAATAAAGTAATGTCTTCCCAGTAAGAAGCTGCAGCTAATATTCAGTGTCCACAGGTACAATTGGATGGACTCTACTACACTTCTATGGCTTCTTGTAGGAATCCCTTACAGGCTGTGCTGCTGCTCCCCTGTACAGGTATACACCATCACCTGAAGCCTCAGCTGGGGCTGCAGACAATCACTGCTCACCCAACTCTTGCATGCATATTTTTCTTTTTTTATATGGATTATTGGATATTACATTAGCACTGATTTTCCTGTATTTAATGGACAGGAAAGGTGATAGGACCCATTATTTACATAAGTAGACTTCATTAGTTTGAAAAATAACACTTGTCATATTTGTTTTACCATTTCTTCTTTGTCTTTTGATCTAATTACTCACAAAACTAATCATTATAACTGCACACCCTATTTTTTCTTGACTCTCCCAAAACATCAGAATATCCCATTATTATATTGTTGTGCTATTAAATAAAGGCAAAGTATTAATAATAGTGCTAATAACAATAAACATCACAAAAATGTTTTATGAAGAACTATATACCTATTAGTCAGCCTTTCTTATTATGCCACTTTTGATTTGATTATTAGCTATATGCACATCCATATGAGGGTAGGAGCAGACAACTGTATTATCGGTCAATACAAAAATAGGTCGCAACCAGGTCAGTGTTAGTCTATGGGGTCATGCACAAGTCAGAATTTTTCCTCAGACAGAGTCTATCCGAGGAAAAAAATAGCTACATGTCGGAGTTTGCTCCTATATTCGGATCACACTTTGCCATCCAAGTAAATGAGTGTGTGGGGAAACATCGGACTGCACTCTGATGACATCTGAGTGCAGTCTGATTTCTGCGCACCAACACAATTCTCTCATCCAAGAGAATCAGATCACACCATACTGACACTGATCAGAGTGTCATTTGCATAATCAGCCTGATTCTCTCAGATGAGAGAATCTAGAGCCCTCAGCACTTTACATTTGAGGAGATTTACAAACCGACATAACTAAACTGTCCCCTAATGGTAACTAAGGGAAACCTAAGGGTATGTTCATAAGGCCCTCTTGATCTGGCATCTGTTTTCACATGTACCGGAGACCCGTATTCACACGTAACCATTATAACCTAAGGGGCTGCTCACATGTCCGTGTTATCACACGGACCATATGTCCGTGAGACCCACACGTAGACATTAGTGATGAGCGAGCACTAAAATGCTCGAGTGCTCGATGCTCGGGTCACGCACATTGAAATACGAGCATTTTTCAGGCGACTCCCCCCGGCGGTCTGCAGAGGGCCTATAAATTGCCCAAATCGATGGGAACAGTGCTCAAATGACATGGGAACAGCATGGGGAAGACCCCTGGAAGCATCATTGACTCCAAGGTCACTTCTGTCAACAACGTTGTCAGAGTATTACGCCACTTTTACGGACTCACAATGAAACAAAACCAAAATGGATTTTCTTGGAAAATATGTTAAGGAACATCCGTTCCAGGGTAATGACTTGTGTATAAAGCAAAATAAATAACCAAACACAAAACATACCAGATTAAGGTGATAATCAGATACCTGTTCGCAGACAGGGTATAAAGAGAGAGTTCTTACATATTTGATTGGTAAAGCAAAACATTGTAATATAAGAACTTAACAATGTAACTTACATCAGTTTAATTAACATGCAATCCAGTTGATACTCTGATTTATTGAAGCCATTTTGTTAGATTAGACCACCTATGTTAGTATTATAAACCTTCACCAAATGATCCCTCCATTCCACTCAGCCTGACCTAATCTTATCAGAGATTTCCACATCCTCCAACTGTTGTCTCCAATATTTGAAGAAAGTATCTGGGTGAACTCCTAATAGATTGGATCTCATTACAGAATAAAAAACAGAAATTGAAGGGATACTCATTGGAGACCACAGAATGACATCCAAGACATTTTGGGAGACCTCAAAGGTCACATCTTTTAAGTTGGCCATAATGGAGAATTTGATTTGTTCATATTGGAAATAATGTTGGGGAGGTAGATTGTACATGTCATCCATCTTTGCTCACTTGAGTGGAGAAGATGGGATGCATTGTCTACACCTGCTTGTCGCCATTTTAGAAATAGTTTATTTTCATTACCCTGGGGAAATTCTGGGTTTTGCCATATCGGGAGGTGCTTTGAAATCCTGAAAGACCGTATTTTTTCCTGACTGCCTTCCATGCGAAATTGTGTCCCTAAGGATTCTTGACTTTTTAACTGCCAGAGGAAGGGAGGTGAATCAAGAATGAAGGAGGGCAACCAGGTCAAGGGGGTATGCATAATCTGCTTCCAACGTTTAGTGAGAATATGTATGTCTCTTACGGAACCAGTCTATTATATACCTGAAAAGGCAAGCAAGATTGTAATTTCTGATGCTTGGGAAATTAATGCCTCCGTCGTCTTTGGAAGCCATAAGTTTGCTCATACTAATCCTGGGGCGTTTTCCCCCTCCAGATAAAATGACTGAAGGCTCTATTGAGTATAGTTACGTCCGTATGTTTCAGGAGTAGTGGTAAGGTTTGTAGTTGATACATAATCCTGGCTGTACTGATCATTTTTACCAAATGTGCCCTACCCATAAAAGATAGAGGCAAATCTTGCCATGACTTTAATTGATTGACGATTTTTTTATAAGAGGAGGGTAATTTAAGGTGTATATAGATGAAGGCAAACGGCCTATTTTAATTCCCAGGTAGGTGATATGCGAGGGTGCTAGGGATATACCATTTAAAGACCCATCCGGGCAGAGTTTTGTTCCCTTTTCGGTTAATGGGAATATTTCACATTTTTTAACATTGATTTTAAACCCTGAGTAAAAGCCAAAATTTTTAAGTAAGTCTAATACTATAGGTAGATGTTGGGTGGGGTCAGACATAAATAAAATGACATCATCAGCAAAAAAAAGCCGCCTGAATTGATTTCCTAGTAAACTGAATGCCTGCGAAAGTGCTTGGATCAGACAAGATGCGGACTTAAGGCCCCGTCACACATAATGAGATCGCTAGCGAGATCGCTAATGAGTCACGATTTTTGGTGACGCAATAGCGATCTCGCTAGCGATCTCGTTATGTCTGACAGGTAGCAACGATCAGGCCCCTGCTGTGAGATCGCTGATCGTTACAAAGCTTCCTGGACCATTCCTGGGTCGTTGTGCTCCCGCTGGGCAGTGTGCATCGCTGTATTTGACACCTTATCAACGACCGCGTTAGCGATTCAGAACTGAGACATGTAGGCGTGCATAAATTGGACTTTTCTGCGCTCCTCGTCCCCGATTGGTGGTCACTACTGCGTCCTTGTTTTTTCAGATCCCACCAGCGTTCTCCGGCTGTGACTCCACTTTGAAGAAATCAGGCATCTTTAGCAAGGTAGGTATTGTTTGGGGTCTCAAATGAGTTTTCATTTTTAATGGAGACGCAGTAGAGATCCCATCTGACCGGAGACGCAGTGTTAAACCAAGGCCACCCAATCTGAATGCAGTAGCGTCCACCAACTGGAGATGAGGGGGGCGCGGAAAAGCAATTTTATGCACGCCTTTCTGACACAGTACAGTCCCTATCAAGGTGTGGATCGTTGAAATAGCTGCTGTCTGAAAGCGTCCCAACAACCACCGAGATCGTTGGTTAGATCGCTGGGGCGGCCGAGATCGTTGGAAAGTTCTGCATGTTTGACATCTCCCCAGCGATCCCAAAACCGTGACGCAATAACGATCTCGCTAGCAATCTCGCTAGCGATCTCGTTATGTGTGACAGGGCCTTAAGGGCTCCAGAGCTAAGTTGAAGAGGAGGGGGACAACAGACAACCCTGTCTTGTTCCTTTCTCAAGAGGGAATGGAGTGGACAAGAAACCCGGCGTGTAAACCTGAGCCCTTGGAGATGAATATAGACAGGGCTGGCTCCAGGTTTTTCTGGGCCCCGGGCGAAAGAGTCTCAGTGGGCCCTTTTAACACATACCACGATTCATAATGCAGAGATACAGCGGAGAAATATATATATAGTACAATGCAAAGATTTCACTTCTTACATTACATGAGTGATATCTATTGTAAATTCCACAATAGCTCAGAAACCGGTGAATCGCTCCACACAGAATACTGGCCCCCATACAAGGCTCCATACGGAATACTGGCCCCCATATAACGCTTCATACAGGATACTGGCCCCCATATAACGCTCCACACAGAATACTGGCCCCCATATAACGCTCCACACAGAATACTGGCCCCCATATAAGGCTCCATACGGAATACTGGCCCCCATATAACGCTTCATACAGGATACTGGCCCCCATATAACGCTCCACACAGAATACTGGCCCCCATATAACGCTCCATACAGGATACTGGCCCCCATATAACGCTCCACACAGAATACTGGCCCCCATATAAGGCTCCATACGGAATACTGGCCCCCATATAACGCTTCATACGGAATACTGGCCCCCATATAAGGCTCCATACGGAATACTGGCCTCCATATAAGGCTCCATATGGAATACTGGCCCCCATATAAGGCTCCATACAGAATACCGGCCCCCATATAACGCTCCATTCAGGATACTGGTCCCCTTATAAAGCTCCATACAGGATACTGGCCCCCATATAACGCTCCATACAGGATACTGGTCCCCTAATAAAACTCCATACAGGATACTGGCCCCCATATAACGCTCCATACAGGATACCGGTCCCCTATATAACGCTCCATACAGGATACCGGTCCCCTTATAACGCTCCATACAGGATACCGGTCCCCTTATAACTCTCCATACAGGATACTGGCCCCCATATAATGCTGCATGCAGGCTGTTACCCCCCACATAATGCCCCATACAGCCCCCCCCCTTTTAAAGCTCCATGCAGGCTGTTACCCCCCACATAATGCCCCATACAGGCCCCCCCCTTTTAATGCTCCATGCAGGCTGTTACCCCCCACATAATGCCCCATACAGGCTGCCCCCCCTTATAATGCTCCATGCAGGCTGCCCCCCCCTTTATAATGCCCCATGCAGGATGTCCCCCCCCCTTTATAATGCCCCATGCAGGATGCCCCCCCTTCTCTTTATAATGCCCCATGCAGGCTGTCCCCCTCCTCTATATAATGCTCCATGCAGGATGTCCCCCCCCCCTTTATAATGCCCCATGCAGGATGCCCCCCCCCTTCTCTTTATAAAGCCCCATGCAGGCTGTCCCCCCCCCTCTATATAATGCCCCATGCAGGATGTCCCCCCCCTTTATAATGCCCCATGCAGGATGCCCCCCCCTTCTCTTTATAATGCCCCATGCAGGCTGTCCCCCCCCTCTATATAATGCCCCATGCAGGATGTCCCCCCCTCTTTATAATGCCCCATGCAGGATGTCCCCCCCCCCTTCTCTTTATAATGCCCCATGCAGGCTGTCCCCCCCCCCTCTATATAATGCCCCATGCAGGATGTCCCCCCCCTCTATATAATGCCCCACGCAGGATGTCCCCCCCCCTCTTTATAATGCCCCATGCAGGATGTCCCCCCCCTTCTCTTTATAATGCCCCATGCAGGCTGTCCCCCCCCCCCTCTATATAATGCCCCATGCAGGATGTCCCCCCCCCTCTATATAATGCCCCATGCAGGATGTTCCCCCCCCTTTATAATGCCCCATGCAGGATGCCCCCCCCTTCTCTTTATAATGCCCCATGCAGGCTGTCCCCCCCCCTCTATATAATGCCCCATGCAGGATGTCGTCCCCCCCCCCTCTTTATAATGCCCCATGCCTCCATACATTAAAAAAAAAAATCAAATACTCACCTCCCTCCTCCTCACCTGCTACCTGCTGCCCGCTGCCCGCCGCTCGGCTCCGAACTCCAGCGTTGTCGGTGTCTTCCCGCTCAGCGCTCCCTGTGACGACTCAGGGGAAGGCGCGGTGTAAAGACGTCACTGCGCCCTCTGACCTGAGACGTCACAGGGAGCGCAGAGCAGGAAGACAGCGGATCTGCGGAGGCACGGGGAGAGGTAAGTATCAGGCTGCCGGGGCCCTGAGCAAGCGGGGGGAAGGGCAGGCGCTGACACCGCTCTCCTCCGCCCATAGCCCAGCGGGGTGCGCGACCGCCAGTGGGCCCCTCTGCCTGCTCAGGGCCCCGGCATTTGCCCGGGTGCGCCGGGTGCTGACGCCAGCCCTGAATATAGATTATGAATGTAGTTAAAGAAGGGGCCTGCTAGTGACATTTTTGTTAAGACCATATATAACCACTCCCAGTTTATGTTATCAAAAGCTTTTTCCGCATTCAAAGAAACAATTGCGGCGGAGCCCTTTAAATCTGGTAAGGAGTGAATTTTATCTAGTACCAGTAGTACTTTTCTGATATTTAGAGTGGCCGAGCGACCTTTTACAAAGCCCGCCTGGGCAGGGGAAATGAGATGGGGTAAGATGGAGGCCAGTCTGTCAGCCATAATTTTAGATATGATCTTAATATCAGCTAGGGAATAGTGGGTCTTTATCTGGTTTTAGTAGTAATTTAATATACGCTGTGTTTGCAGAAGGAAAAAAGGGGTCGCCTTGAGATAGTTTATTAAAAATTGATTCCAATAATGGGCAAATTTCCTCTCTCAGAGATTTGAAAAATTCATTTGTGTAACCGTCTGGGCCAGGTGCTTTGTTCGGTTTTAGGTTCTTAATTGTATTTGTGACCTCTTCCAAAGAGATAGGTTTGTTTAAAATAGCTTTTTGTTCCTCTGAGAAGATGGGTAGCTTAACTTTATCTAAAAGTGTAATTGAGGAGAAAGGGGTTTGATTTGAATTTTTGTGGAGGTCTTTATAAAAAGAACCTAATATCTCGTTTATTGTTTTAGGGTTGGTGTGGATTTCCCTGTTGGTACTCTTTAATTGAAAAATTCCCTGTGGTTTTCTCATCCCCTTAGCTAAATTAGCAAACATCCGCCCCGATTTATTTCAGAATCTATAAAAATAACCTTCGGATTTGGATAAGTGAATTTTTTTTTCCCTCAAGTCTGCATATTGATTGAATTCCACTTGTTTTTGCGACCAGTGTTTTTTTATTTATGATGGATGGGTCAAGCAAGAATTTGGTGTAGGCTTGTTTAAAGTCAGTAGAGAGTTCCCCATATCTCTTTAGAACTTATTTTTGTGGGCCAAAATTTTCCCCCTGAGCACCACCTTGACCGACTCCCACAGTAATATTGGGTCGTTTTGGTGTTCTGCGTTGTCTGAAATAAATTCTTGCCACCATAATTTGAGGGAGAAGGTAATAGAGTCATCTTTACAGAAGTTATTGGGAAATCTCCATAGAAAATCTGTGCCTCTGGGAAAAGACTGTGATAGATCCAGAATTACTGGAGAATAGTCCAAAATTGCGATATTGTCTATCAGTTTGGCCAACAGGGAAGGGGAGACAAACATATAATCGATTCGAGACCATGAATCATTGGCGGGTGAGAAATGTGTAAATTCTCTATTGCTAGGATTAAGGAACCTCCTCGAGTCGACTAAGTGACATGTGGACATGAGAGGTGATAGCATCTTGTCATGTGTAGTTGTTGACTGTATGACGCCTATACTATTTCTCCTGTCTTCATGTACCGATACTACTAAATTGAAATCACCCCCCCCTACTATTTTATTGGAGTTGGGGTCTAGCAAAAGTCTAGTTTACAACTGTTTGTAAAAGGATTTATTTCCTACATTAGGTGCATATACATTATAAATGGATAAAACCCTGCAGGGCGTAGATATTGTTAAGTGAACCAATCTACCCTCACTATCTATTTGTTGGCTAATAATCTGGTGTGAGAAGTTTTTGTTGATAACAATTAGGACCCCAGACTTTCTATTCACTGAAGAGTAACCATAAACGGCGCCCACCCATAACTTCTTCATACGAGGGAAATCTGTCTCTGGAAGATGTGTTTCCTGAAGGAGGGCTATGTCGGGTTTTAGGCTTTTTAGATGTCTGAGGATTTTCATACGTTTTTGGGGAGATCTCAAACCCTTAACGTTCCATGACACAGTATACATAAATAGAAGTAATATGGTTAAATCGAATTGGTGGGGTATTTGTAAAATAATGATGGCAGCGATGGCAGTGATGGCATTCAACTGGAATAAAGTAATGGAAATCATTCTCAACATTATATACCAAAATTGAACAACAAACATTCAAAACAGTAGAACATATTAGTCCTAGCATGAGCTGAGGCATTTCGTCCCAGCTCGCTAGGAGAACCTTTCCCCTGGGCTTCACTTCTGCCCGACCATGTGTATAAAATTTTCAAATAAAATCTCCCCTATTTTGTTATTTTCATTTTTTTTTTGCTTTTTCCCCTCATTTGCTCCCAGTTCTATCCCTCCTCCCCCAATTAGTAAAACTTGTCATTTACTGTATTAGGAGTCCAAAGAGAGAGAGGAAAGGGCGGGAGCAGCAATTTCCAATTGGCCACTCTGATCGAGGCGCCCCATGTGTAGAGAGGATAATTTCCTGAATAGTTAACTTTTTTTTTTAACGTTTTTGTTAGGCCTTCGTTCTCCTTTACCTGTTCGGTTTCCGAATCTCTCTGAGGTTCTTGGACATGAAACTTCGTTGTCATCTTGAGGGGTCCGATCCGGGCTGACCCCTGGGCACAGCAGGTTATTGACAAAAGTTTTGGCTTTGTCCTGAGATATGAATTCACGAAAAGAGCCATTTGAGTCTTTCAATCGTAGAGTAGCTGGGTAGCAGAGTTGAAACCTTTTCTTTATGAAGTCTAGTGCAGATGGAGCTAAATGCTTTGCGTTTTCTGGCCATCTTAATGGAATAATCCTAAAAGAGCAAAATTTTATGACCCTGAATGACCAACGGGTGATTGAGTTGTTTATAAGCTCGTATAATGTCTGCTTTATCGTTAAAATCCAGGAATTTCATGATGACCTGTCTAGGTCTGGATGTGTCCCAGTTCGTGGATGTTGAGGCTGGGGGGGCCAATCTTGTGTACTCTTTCCACCTTTCTGCCCTCAGGTAGTTTTAGAGCCTTTGGCTATGTGCCCACGATTCAGAAATGCTCAGGATTTTTTCCTGAGCGTTTCTGCATCTCCCTGGCAGAAAAAACGCATGCGGATTGTACATGCAGATTGTACATGCGTTTTTCCTGCCAGGGACATGTGGATGTGAAGCGTTCTTCACATGCATTTCTGCATGCGGGTTGTCAAGCCCTTTCCAAGCGATTTTAGCATCACTTGGAAAGTGCTTGACAACTTGGTCACACTATAAATCCATGCAAACGGCAAATGGTAAAAATTAAAAAAAATAAATCTATACTTACCTTCTGATGGCCCCCCAGTCTTTATTCGCTCCGTCCTAGCTTGCCGGCAGCTCGCGGTACACTGAAGGACCTACCGTCACATGACTATGACGTCAGCGCAGGTCCTTCAGTCCACCGCGATCTGCCGGCAAGCGAAGACAACCGCTGGCCATCAGAAGGTAAGTATAATATTTATTTTTTATTTTATTTTTTTTTACAGGTTCTATGGTACCCGGGTCCGGAGGAGAGTCTCCTGTCATTGAAACATTTGGATTCCGCATGTACTGATCCAGTGATACGGAATCCAAGCGTTCCAATGAAAGTCAATGGCGGCGAAAACGCAGCGCTTCCGCAAAATAATTGTTTTTTTTCCGCAATAATAACCCGCAGCGGAAATTTCCGTAGCATGTGCACAGCACATGCGGATTATCATTGGGGAACAGGCAGGCCTTCTACCATGCATTTTTTAAGCATTTCTGCAGCGTTTTTGCCACTGCGGAAACGCTTAAAAACCGCATCGTGGGCACACAGCCTTTGGGATATCGTTTTCACATAGTGGTTTCAGTACACTTTGGGGATATGATTCCGGTAGTCCCACCAGACGCAAGTTGCTCCGCCGGGAGCGATTCTCCAGGTCATCAATACGGTCTCTCAGGATCATGTTTTCACGAGCAATAGCTGTCACTTTTGCTTGGTCCTCCTTTGAGTCATCCTCAATGGTCGATACCCGCGATTCTAAATCAGTCAGCTGTTCGGCTTGTTCATCTTGCCTAACCTGTAAGTCCATCAGGGCAGAATTAAGTGTAGATTGAATGATAGATTTAATTTCCGGTAGCAATTTAGCTGTGACCTCAGCTGCCAGTTCCGATGAGTCCATTTGTATGTCCCCTTTCCTTACCGAAGAGGTGTGGGATGGTCTAAGGGAGTGGCATGCCTCCTCGTCACCATCTATTTGGGAGAGTTGTTTCTCTTGATCAAGAATTGAGGCCATCTTGGTATGATTTGAAATGTCAATATGGCGGGAAGAGGTGGGCTGCTTTTGCCCACTACGAAGGGGGTAGCGGTCCATAAACACAAAAGTTGGTATTTAAAGATAGCCTTCAGCTAGGTGACGATAACAAAGACCTTGAAGGTTCTGAATGTGGGGATCAGATGGTTAATTGGCAAACCATAGGGGAGAACATAAGTGGTTAATTAGAATTCACATGGTCGGCGCCTGAACCGGAAGACTTACAGATTCATATTTTGCAGGTTGTTCTTATTTCATGGTCATCAGAGCAAACTGCCTATTGTCCATTTATAAATTTTATGCCACACCGTGGCTGGGTATTAGAAGGTAGTGACGTGGGGTTGCAGTTTCCAATGCTTTACTCACAGTTGTTATTCGTGTCAATCCTGCAGGCGATGACTGCCCAAGCCGTGCTGCGTCCACCAGGCAGGGGACTCGACCAACTCCCAGGCAATTCCAGAGCGTGGCACAGGGCTCCCTTCTCTTCCCTTCTCTGGCCGTCCTCACCAGTGACCCACCTTTGTCCAGCTTCCTCGGGCCTTCTATTGGCGAAACCTATCTCCAGTTTCCCTGACCCTATGTGGTATGCTTTCCTGGTGGATGTAGTGAGGGGTAGCACCAAGATGTGGTCACAACCTCCGGTCTTTGGCTGAGGAATCTGTTGCCTCCACCAATTTGGGTTCCGGTACCCTGCTCTGCCAACCCTTCACCCGCAATCTCCTGGGCCTTTGGGGTTCCTTCTGCCTTTGTGTCTCTGGGCCTTTCTTAATGTTCTGTTCCTTGTTTCCTTTCTCTTCTGTTCCTGTTCTCTCTGCTGTTTCTCGCCTCTACTCCAGGCCCGCCGCATGGAGCTGGGCCCAGACTCAGCCACAGCTCCCTGTCAGCCCTCTCTGGCTGAACTCCTCTCTGAACTGAACTGACTGACTCTAAGATGGTGCCCACCTTATATACCTCCCTCTATGTGTGAGCCCAGGTGACTAGCAACCAATGGGCTCCTACCTATGCCCAGAGACCCACCCCTATCTGCTCCTACACCACTGGGTTTTCCTCCCCCTCCCCACTCCAGCCAGGGACAGATGCTGTCGTGCCTGCACTTCTGTGGGAGCACCGTTGAGCTGTCCCTCGGAAAGGGGTGTGTGTGGTGCATGCAGCCTAACGAGTCCTGGTCCACACTCCATCCTTACCCGGGAGTGGAATATCACACCTCTGGTTTGAGGTGCAATACCCCTGTAGCAGCCGAGCCCTCGGGGTGCTACATTCCCCCCTGGTAAATCACAGCACGTCCTCGGGCTGGAAAAGAGCAAAACAATTTAAACATACAAAAATTTTAGAATGCATTCGTATATAAGACATCAACTATTAACCCATCCCTTTATGGGAGGCACTTTTCCCTTTTAACGTTACTGGTATAAAACATTGCAAGACTTTCTTCACACACATATAAAATGCTATAAACTCTTTTAGCAGCATATAAAACTTTTTCAGTACAAGACACTCTTAAGTAAAACATTTTTTCAAAAACACATTCTTGAGCTCTGGCCGCCGTGCAACTTGCGACCAGGTGTTCACTCTTCCTTTAAGTGCAACTGTCCATTTACTCCGTCTTGAGGTAGACGTTGCAGTTCTTCTATAAAACCAGTAGGGGGCGCTTTAAGAAGCGCAACTATTTACAAGTGATTGGCCGCTCTCAGTCCTCGGCCAGTGGGGATAGGGGAATGGCTGCTCACAGTCCTCAGCCTGGTTAGGGAATAGGGGCACACAGGTAACAGTCCCTTTAACAGTTCCACACTAGTCCCAACGGGGACCACACTCCAATCAGTAACAGTTTCAGCAACAGTTCTCATACCCTGACGGGTAACTATATACAGTTCCACTTTACCGTTCACTGGTAACAGTGTCCTCCTTGCTCTTCTGGGTAGTCTTCAGGTCTGTCCGGACCCTCAGGGTAGTCCATGTCTGGGCGGTACCGCAGCTCCTCCTCCGTTAGACGGTGGACATGGAGGGCGTACAGTCCCTTTGCGCCCTTGTGCCGGGTGTAGGTGACCACGTCGCCGGGGTACAGGTCACGGCCGTGATGTCCCTCTGGCAAGTGGCTTTCGACGTCCCTTCTAGTGACGAAGACGTCGGTGTCAGCCTCCGGGTCTCTGATGAAGCCCCAGCCGTGCTCCAGCTGGAACTTTACTACGGTCCCGGTGGCTCGGGGACCGCGGATGGCTTGGGAGTCCTGACGGGCTCTCCTCTTCTGCTCTGCGCTCCGGGCTTGGAGTCGCTCCTCCCTGATGCGCCTCTGCCGCCCTTCCCTTTCATAGGTGGCCAGCTGCTGACGGCAGGGATCCAGGCGACGGGCTGCGTCCGCTCGTGTTCCTTGGGGGAACCCCATTATATCTTCGCCGGTGGGGTCCCATTCGCGCTGGGCTTCCTGTAGTGCGGGCTGGGCGACTTCCGCGGGCTCCGGAGCCGGTATTAGAGGCTCACGCGGGGGTGGAACTCTCCAGGGCTGACCGCTGGTCAGTTCGGCCGGCCACACCAGGGGCATCCCATCCGGGCCCGTGTGCTGGGCGAAGAGATCCGCGCCCAGGGGTGGTATGGCACGGGACCCCCTTTGGGGAGCAGCGCCCGGGGGCACTCGGCCTTGCGACCAGGCCGGTGGTCGTCTGATGGTCGCGTCCGGGGATGGCACAGTCACGGTAGGGGGCGCTGGTGGGGCAGTGACGCCCGGGTGTACTAGGCCCTGCGTCCCGGCCTGTGACGTCTCCTGCTTTACGGCGCCCGGGTTCAGAGGGCACAGCGCGGGGCGGGGTGTGTCAGCGACGCTTGCAGCCTGAGGCCTAGCTGGCGGCGGTGGAGGCGTGGTGTCAGGTACGGTCCCCGGGGCTTCGGGTCCCGCAACGGAGGGTGGGGGCAGGCTGGTGATCTCAGGGCGTAGAGTGGTGGCGTCCCCGTTACCTGCCTCGGCCTCCGTTGCCTCCTCCGTGTCGTCGTCCGCAGCCGCCGGTCCATCTTCACCACCCTCAGAGGCAGGCGCACTGCTCGGTCCTCGCGGTCTCTCCTGCTGGCCGGTTACGTGCTGCCGGGCCAACTCCTCCTTCCACCCGGCAAACACATCCCGCTGCGCCCGGACCATCCTCCTATTTAGGTCCTCCAGCGCAGCTCGCGCGCAGTCCGGGTCTCTGGGCAGCTGTGCCAGCAACTCCGTTAAGCTGCAGGGTGGTTCAGCTTGCAGCAGGCTGCGGGCCAGGGTGCTGGTGGGGTTCGCTGCTCCCTCCATCTCCGGGTGCAGCAGGTCCAGACTGATCCAGGCCGCGCCCGGCCCCTCACTTTTCTTTCCTATCCGCCCCCATGGGGGGTGGTCTTGGGGGCATCTGCTGACAATCACCCTTAGGGGCAGCCCCCCACGTTGATGGACATTTCCACTGCCGCACTCATAGTTGCTGGGGGCAGGCCCCTTCTTTGGCGCCACTCTGGGACCTGGCCCACGATGGGAGGCGGCTTCCTGATGTCTTTTGGTGCGCACATAATGGCGTCCGCTCTGCCAGGGCGGGAAAAACTGATGAAGATGGCGGGAAACGGTCCAAGATGGCGTCTGATGGCGGGAATCTACTCCGGATGGCGGGAAACGACTCCGGACGGCGGGAAACTTCTGGAAATGGCGGGAGACTTCTTTTCAAGGTACATGTACAATCTTCTTCAGGCACGCAATACCCGCTTGTGGCGGGTTGGTAAAGATCCTGCCGACTACGCCAAAGTTGACGCGCCCCCTGGGCCGCGTGGGGAACCCGGAACCGGGTCTCTGGTGGGATGTAGTCTCCGTGGCGGTGACCCGGTCCGTGCCCAGGGCGGTCAATTCAGTGGCAGTCTGAGTGTGATAACAAATGTCTGACTACGCCACCCGTGGATTGCGGTTAGTGGGGACCGCTGCTGCGCTGCAGACCGCTGAGGCTGATGTTGTATGCGCAGCCAGGTATGGGATAACTCCCCACGGGAGAAGTATTGCCTCAGGGCAGCTTAGTGTAGATGATGGGAGTGATGGTGTGAGCGTCCCAGTACTGATGGTGCTTGTGCCACGATGAAACACAGAGACGTGGGGTTGCAGTTTCCAATGCTTTACTCACAGTTGTTATTCGTGTCAATCCTGCAGGCGATGACTGCCCAAGCCGTGCTGCGTCCACCAGGCAGGGGACTCGACCAACTCCCAGGCAATTCCAGAGCGTGGCACAGGGCTCCCTTCTCTTCCCTTCTCTTCCCTTCTCTGGCCGTCCTCACCAGTGACCCACCTTTGTCCAGCTTCCTCGGGCCTTCTATTGGCGAAACCTATCTCCAGTTTCCCTGACCCTATGTGGTATGCTTTCCTGGTGGATGTAGTGAGGGGTCGCACCAAGATGTGGTCACAACCTCCGGTCTTTGGCTGAGGAATCTGTTGCCTCCACCAATTTGGGTTCCGGTACCCTGCTCTGCCAACCCTTCACCCGCAGTCTCCTGGGCCTTTGGGGTTCCTTCTGCCTTCGTGTCTCTGGGCCTTTCTTAATGTTCTGTTCCTTGTTTCCTTTCTCTTCAGTTCCTGTTCTCTCTGCTGTTTCTTGCCTCTACTCCAGGCCCGCCTCATGGAGCTGGGCCCAGACTGAGCCACAGCTCCCTGTCAGCCCTCTCTGGCTGAACTCCTCTCTGAACTGAACTGAACTGACTGACTCTAAGATGGTGCCCACTTTATATACCTCCCTCTACGTGTGAGCCCAGGTGACTAGCAACCAATGGGCTCCTGCCTATGCCCAGAGACCCACCCCTATCTGCTCCTACACCACTGGGTTTTCCTCCCCCTCCCCACTCCAGCCAGGGACAGATGCTGTCGTGCCTGCACTTCTGTGGGAGCACCGTTGAGCTGTCCCTCGGAAATGGGGTGTGTGTGGTGCATGCAGCCTAACGAGTCCTGGTCCACACTCCATCCTTACCCGGGAGTGGAATATCACACCTCTGGTTTGAGGTGCAATACCTCTGTAGCAGCCGAGCCCTCGGGGTGCTACAGTAGCAATAAGAAATCTTGGATGCAGCACCGGGTTAAGACTGGTTATGGTGTTATTTTGCATATATCCACAAGATGCCGCCAGAGACTCTGCGATGGTGATATTAGAGAGCTTCAGTATATTAGGAAATGGAAAAAAGGAGCCCACTGCAGGATTTTCATGTGCACAGGCTTTTTTTCCCACCTATAGAGCAGTATCTATGTGTCTATAGAGGTTTTATAGTGGAAGGGTGATGCCACATATAGGACCCGGTTTTATTGGATTGCCCAGTGTGGTTTTATTGTGGCCTCTGTCAGACTGTGCTGTTAATAACCAGCTTCTCCTTGGGTCTCACTCTCCCCAAGATGGCGGGCGCTTCTGTGGCGAGAAATCCCCTCAGGCGGCAGATGCGGCTCAGGGTCTTCCCCTACCTCCGCTCCGGATCTTACCGGACAGCGACTCAGCAGTCGCAGCACTTCTCTCTGGTCACCGTCTCTTGTCCTTTGCGGCAGGAGGAAGCTGAGCCCCAAGCGATCCTCAGAGCCTCCGTCTAAAACCCCCTGTCAGGACCGCCGGCACCCTCCTGGGCGCGCTCCGGGACTGCCCAGCAGGAAAGACCACGGCTTCAGGGATCCAGGTAGGCCCGACCTCAGAAATCGGTACTGCTGCTCTTGGAGGCTCTCCACGGGATGCCTTCCAATCCTGGGTTGTCACCTGAGATGTTAGAATGGTGAATGGACCCGAGAAACTTGTTTTAGTTGCTGAAATTGAGAGTTAGACTCAGGGAGCTCCCAGCTTGATGTCCTTCTCCTTCAGCAGCTAGACACGCCCCCTCACACGTAGCGCTTTTGTTGCATTTTTTCACTTTTGCATTGCCTTCAACGATGACAAATGTGTGATGCCTCGCCCTCCCTGGGAAATGGGGTTACTCGGAGCCGGGTCAGTGTAGGGGTCGTGGGAATGCAGTCGTGGCCTGGACCCGTTCCGTGCCCAGGGCTGTCACATCAAAATATTGGGCTTCTTTTAGGATGAGTGGTATTTCGACTACGCCACCTGTGGTTTCCGGTGATGGACACCAGCGCTGCAACAGTCCACTGAGGCTGGTGTTATGGGCAGCTAAGATGGGACGGCTCCCCACAGGCAGAGCAGGCCTCAGGGCAGTGTGAGAAGGAATGGTGGGTGCAGTGCCGCGCAGGAAATAACAGGCTGAGGCGGTGTGAAGTCATCCGGGTCTTTACTCACTTTAGATGAACTTTCAGCCGCAAAGCTTCTCTCTGCTGCATACGGCGTACTGCGGCCACCGGGAAGGGGGTTCAACACTTCCCAGGTAGATCAGAAGCACCTGTCGAGACCCCTCTGGTGTGTGTTCCTCTCCTTGGTAAGTTCTCCCACTAAGTCTTCTCCTGACTGTGTGTGGTATGAACGTGGTGTAAGGCCGGGTCCCACTGGATAAACGCAGTGTGAGAGATACAGGTGGCGACTCCGCTCCGTCCGTATCCCCCTGGGATCCACTAAGCCTCCAGGCTTTTCTGACTGAAACGTGAAGTAACAAAGTCAGATATCGGGGGCCGGTCACCCCTCTTGCAGCAGGAATCCCTCTGGCTAGGCCAGAGTAAAGAATACAGTTGGCGACTCCGCTCCGTCCGTATCCCCCTGGGATCCACTAAGCCTCCGGGCTTTTCTGACTGAGACATGAAGTAACAAAGTCAGATATCGGGGCCGGTCACCCCTCTTGCAGCAGGAATCCCTATGACTAGGCCAGAATAAAGAATACAGGTGGCAACTCCGCTCCGTCCGTATCCCCCTGGGATCCTTTTGCCTGCGGAGCCTATCTCCTCTGCTCCCCTCCAAGGCCTTCTTAGGACAGGACCCTGACCGGGTAGAGACAGTGGTTAACTCTGACCCGCTCCTCGTCTCATTCCAGAGAACGAGGACCGTGTATCTTCAGTCAGCTGCAGACTCTTGCTGGACCCTGGCAGAAGACCACAATCAAATACCTTGAACTTGTAATGACCGGAGGTTCGAGAGAGATCCAGTGAGTCACAAACCGAGACAGAGACAGAAATAAACAACACTTTCTTTACTAAAACAGGGATTATACTTAAACTCAGTATTGCATGAATCAGTCTCAGGTTCTGCCTGGGACACTGTCTCTATTAAATACACACAATCAGCAAAAGCTGAAATCAATGTGCCAATCTCAAGGTTTCCAGCTTGTGTGAATTATTCTAGAGATCTGGAACAATTTTACCTAAACAACGTGTCAGTCTAGTGAGGGCGGTTTTTGGGGACCCCCTGAGATGGCACACTGCATACAATCCTACCACTAAGAACAATAATAATGCATGAAACTATATCAATTGCTCTTATACCCTTATTATCAGGATATCCGGATATCTTAAAGTTATGGTACCGTTAACCTCAGATGCAGTCTATCACAGGCCTGTGAATCACGGTGGCTGCAGCTAGTCCTGGAAAACTTTGGCGCCAAAACAAAAACAAAGTTCACAAAACAGCAAAAATTCCTTGTCTTGTCGGCCGATGCCGAGCCCACACGCCGGGGACTTTAGTCCTGTAGCCTCAGATTAAGGTCTGGGAAGATCTCTTCACAAAGTCTTGTCAATATCCTCTCAGTGGAAATGGCACCAGAAACCTTCTTTCCTCCCGAAGTCTCTCACTATTATACAGTACACCATCCACGTGCTCCGTCACAGGAATGGATTATTCAGTCCCTTCATCACTCGACATGTGACTCCTTCAGCACAAAGTCTATAATCCACTCAGCATGGACCTCCACAAAACTCCACAGAGCCACACAGCTTCCCCAGCTCAGCACTTGTCCTTAAACAGAGAAAAGGGGTAAACAAACTCCACACGGAGGAGTGTAAAGACAGCTTCTTGTTGCAGCTCCTTTTCACAGACTTCCTGTCTAGACTCACACATCAGAGGCTCTCAGAATACACACAGTTTCTAGCACTGCCCCGCCTCTGAGCCCAGCCAGGCAAAAGTCACAGGGTCCTAGTGCTCTCCTGCTGTTATCACATTCCACACTCTCACAAACTTAAGATGGCCGTAGATTAAATATGAATCAATAAGTGCTTCCTAAAAGTGTGTCCTCCACCCTCACCCACTACATGGTTCCCCCTATCTTTTGTTCCCCCCATCTCCTCTATCCCGGACCGGGGCAGCACCCTGGTGCATTTAGGCCCCCTACAGGACAGGAGTGGTGTGTTGAGTGTGAAGTGGGATCGTGAGTGATGCTCCATCCTTACCTGGAAGAGGAGATACCACACCTCGATCTGAGGTGCAGTACCCCTGTGGCGACTGAACCCTCAGGGGCGCCACAAATGCATTCACCAATTTTAACATTTTACAACCTTATCTGGCCATGTGGTGTGTGAGATATCATCAGACACATCGTATTTCATTTATGAAGGAGGGACTCTGAATGTCACAAAGCCTATTTTTATAGGGCCATCAGGCGGCCTTTACTATTCTTAAAGGGCCTGCAGTCGGCCCTCACTATTCTTAGAGAGCCATCAGCCAGCTATGATTTATTGTTCCCATTACTAAAGAGTGGGTCTCCTATACTGTTATTGCGTATGCAGTGAGTGCCAGGGCTGCCCAAAATTTGGATGCACCCCATATACCCCTTTTAAGAGACTTAGAGGAGGGCCTCATGAAAACAATGTTCCCATTATTAGGAAGTAGGTCTCCCATTGTGTTTGCCTATGCAGTGAATGCAAGGGCTGCCAAAAATTAGGAGGCACTCCAATGCCCCTTGGAAGAGACGAAGAGGGCCTCAAGAAAAAATATTTCCATTATTAGGAAGCGAGTCTCCCATAGTGTTGGCCTATGCAGTGAATGCAAGAGTTGGCAAAAATTTGGAGGCACTCTAATGCCCCTTGGAAGAGACGTGGAGGTCAGAGGGCCTCCTGAAAACACTGTTCCCATTATTAGGAAGTGGGTCTCCAATTGTGTTTTTCTATGCAGTGAATGCAATGGTTGCCAAAAATTTGGAGGCACTCCAATGCGCCTTGGAAGAGATGTAGAGGGCCTCAAGAAAAAATTTACCCCTGGGGGTATACATGAACTTACTATATAAATAAATTTTTTTTACGGGCATCATAAACACCCTTTAAAAAATTATGTGGGTGTTGCATCAGGGACCACGGTCACCCTGGCGATTTGGTGGTGGAGGATGAGGAGAAGGAGGAAGACCAGAGCAAATAGCCAAAATCAGGAAGCGTATACCCATGTCTGGGTTTGAAAAGGTGCATGGGAATACACCTCCCAAGAAAAGACACTGGATTTGAGTTTGTTGCGCTGCTATCATTCAGTGGTGTTGAGAAGTCTGGCCCAATCCAGCCCTTGTTCATTTTTATAAGAGTCAGCCTGTCAGCATTTTCAGATGACAGGCGGATGCGCTTATCAGTTATAATTCCACCAGCCGCACTAAAAACCTGCTCTGATAAAACGCTGGCGGCAGGGTAGGCCAGGACCTCCCAAGGCATAGAGAGCCAGTTCATTCCACGTATCCAGCTTGGATACCCAATAATTATAAGGCACAGAGGAATCACGGAGGACGTTGGTACGGTCGGCAAGGTACTCCCTCAGCATCTTTCCAAACTTTACACTCCTTGTGAGAGTACCCCACGCCTCAGGGCTTGTGCGATGAGAGGGGCTGAGAAAATTCTCCCAGAACTTTGACAGTGTTCCCCTGCCTCTGCTGGATTGAAGTTGTGTCTCTCTCGCCTGTACTCCTTGGTTGTCTAACGAAGTGTGCCCTCTGCCGCCAGCGTTTTCAGATGGGAATTTTTTTAATAGTTCCGCAACAAGGGCCTTCTGGTACAGCCCCATTTTTGTTGACCTGTCCGTTTCAGGAATAAGAGATAGAAAGTTCCCCTTGTAGCGAGGGTCTAGAAGTGTCACCAACCAGTAATGACTGTCACCCAAAATTTTGAGACCGCGAGGGTCATGGGAAAGGCAGCGTAACATAAACTCAGCCATGCGTGCCAGACTACTAACGGGCAAGACTTCCATGTCCTCACCAAGAGGATGACTGACCATGCTCTCCTCCTCCTCTTCTCTGTCCTCTGGCCATCCATGCTAAACAGACGGTATGACAGCTGTGCAGGTAGTACCGTCTATAGCGCATGAAACTAGCTCCTGTTCTTCCTCCTCTTCCTCATTGTCCCCCAATCCACGTTGGGATGAGATGAGGCTGGACTGTGTGTAATCACCCTGTATGATTCCTTGCTCCATCTCATCGTGCTCCGCCTGCAATGCATCCTCTTTGATTGTGAGCAGAGAGCGTTTCAGAAGACAGAGAAGCGGGATGGTGATGCTAATTATGGCGTCATCGCCGCTCACCATCTTGGTGGAGTCCTCAAAATTTTGGAGGATGGTACATATGTCTGACATCCATGTCCACTCCTGAGGTCTTATGTGTGGAGTCTGAACTGAATACCGACGGCCTTGTTTGTGCTGGTACTCGATAACTGCCCTCTTCTGCTCACAAATCCTTCCCAACATCTGCAGTGTAGAGTTCCAACGCGTGGGGACATCACACACCAGTCTGTGAGCCGAAAGCTGCAAGCGCCGCTGAAACACGGCAAGGACGGCGGAAGCTGTAGGTGACTTTCTAAAATGGGCACACAGGCGGCATACTTTAACGAGCAGATCCGGCATCTCCCGGTAGGATTTGAGAAACTGCTGAACCATGAGGTTAAGCACATGGGCCAGGCATGGTACGTGTGTGAGCTCGCCTCGCCTCAGAGCCTCCACCAGGTTCCGGCCATTGTCACACATGACCATGCCTGGCTGTAGGTTCAGCGGTGTGAGACACAGATCTGCCTGCTCTTTCAGAGCTGTCCACAACTGTTCAGCATTGTGTGGTTTGTCACCTAAGCATATTAGCTTCAGCACAGCTGTTGCTGCATGGCCGAGGCAGTGCTGCAGTGCTTCCAGCTTGTGACAGATGTGGACATTTCGGAGATGGAGGCTGAAGAGGAGGAGGAGGCTGAGAAGGATGAGGTGCAGGAGCTGTAGACCGTGGGGGCAACCCTGATTGACCTAGGGCCCACAATCCTTGGCGTCGGGAGGACGTGTTCCGTCCCAAGGTCCGACTGAGTCCCAGCTTCCACTATGTTAACCCAGTGTGCCGTCAGTGAGATGTACCGTCCCTGCCCACAAGCACTTGTCCACGTGTCCGTGGTTAGGTGGACTTTCCCGGTAACTGCGTTGTTGAGGGCACGGCTAATGTTTTAGGACACGTGCTTGTGTAATGCGGGAACGGCACACCGGGAGACAATAGTGGCGGCTGGGGACAGAGTACCGAGGGACGGTCACCGCCATCAGGTTGCGTAATGCTTCCATCTCCACGAGCTTAGAAGGCAACATTTCGAGTGCAAGCAGTCGTGAAATGTGAGAATTTAGTAGTGTGGCCTGTGGGGCGTTGGCTGCGTATTTGCGCTTGCGTTCCAAGGACTGGGGTATGGACAACTGAGCGCTGCACTGGGACAAGGACATAGATGTGCTTCCTGATGCTGCAACTTGAGTGTGCAATGACAGGTGCAGGGCAGGAGGCATCTTCGCATGCACCATGTGACGCGCCCCCAGGGCCGTGGAGTACTCAGCAGCCGGGCCTCCGGTTTCCGGGGGATATCACGGTGGCTGGCCTGGTCCATGACCCAGGGCGGTCAGTAAAGAGGGAGGGATTATATAGGGGATTTGGAAAGTTCGTGACGCCACCTGTGGTGTCTGGTGAGGAACACCAGCGCTGCAACAGTCCTCTGAGGCAGATGTTAGGGCAGCTTGGGATGGGACGGCTCCCCACAGGTGGAGCAGGCCTCAGGGCAGTGTAGTGGGTTGCGCTGGGCATTGTAGTGCAGGGGGGACAATGGCGCCGATGAAAGAATGGACGGAGGCAGTGCAGTGCAGTCATCCGAGATTTTACTCACAGTTCTTAAGACACTTCACAGGTGCACTGTACAGGTAAAGGCCTCCCGCGTCGCGCTGCGTTCAGCAGGCAGGGGTTCAGTCCTTCCTCAGGCAACTTGGGAATACCTGGCAGAACCCCACTTTCTCGTGTTCCTATTTTGACTGTCTTCACACTGATTTTTCTCCCTCCTGCTCTGCGCTGCCCACTCTCAGTCCTGTTCGGGTACCCTGAAGTCCCTCCTGTCCGTCGGAGTTACACAGACTTGCTTGACCCTCAGGGGACTAGAATGCGGCTATGATCCCTCTGTCTTCTGGCAGATGCGGGGCGTATGGGTGCCGTCCTGCACGCGCCGTACCCCCTAGGATCCTTTCTTAGAACGGAGCCTACTCCCTGCTCCCCTCCTGGGCCTCCTGACTTGGCCCTTCTTGTGGAGCAGATCTCCTAATGAGACTCTGCTCCCGGACTGTTCTTCTGAACTGCTCTCCTTCTACTAGTCTGCCACCCTAAGATGGCTTCCCCTATTTATACTCCTACCAAAGTACTCCCTCTAACTACTTCCTCCACCTACACCCACTACTGGTTCCCCCTACCTTTGGGTTCCTCCCACTCCAGCCAGGGTCAGGGCTCAGCAGCTGCGCTCTGCATGTTGCCCCTCCAGCTGGCCTGGAGCAGTGTAGTGTTGGATGCGGGTGTTTTGGGGTTCCTTGCAGCACTCCCTCCTTACCTGAGAGACGGGAGACACCACACCTCTGGGTGAGGTGCAGTACCTCTGTGGCGACTGAACCCTTAGGGGCACCACACATGGACAGGGGATTGGCTTGCATGTGTGGCACCCCAGGGGTCTGGTTTCCACAGTAACAAGCAATGTTATGTCTGAGAGCAGGTGGGAGGTCTCTTGGTCAGGAATCTTATGCATGCCACACCTCCTGCCCAGTCCTGGGAGGGGAAGAACTTCCCCTGTATAAACCTGGGGCTGAGGCAGGGTTAGAGAGTTCAGAGGGAGAGTGCAGCCAGGAGGGCTGACAGGGAGCTGTGGCTCCGGCTGGGCCCAGCTCCTGGGCCATGCCAGAAGTAGAGAAGAGAAGCAGCATAGGAAGAAACAACAGGAGCTCTGTGGGAGCAGTGCTACAAGGAGTCAGGGGCTGGCAGCTGCAGAGCTCGCCCTGACTGAGAAGATTTCTTACCGGACCCGGAGTCCGAGGCTGTGGGGACTAACTCCTACAAAGCAGCAGAGTCCGTCAGGCAGGGGATTTCAGGTCCTCTGGCCAAGAAACCCGAAGGCACGGTCACACGCATGGGACCAGCGCCGCCGTCATGGAGCGGAGGCTGCTAGAGGGCCCCGAGTCACCGGCCACACGGGTGAGCACCACACGGTACACTCAGGGACGTGGGCTACTTATACCCGCCTCTAGCAAGGTAGCCAGAAGAGTGCAGTCGGTTTGGGAGGCCTGCAACTCCGCCTGGCCAGGGGAGATCCCATCTGCTCAGGGACTGGCCGGGCCCCGATCGCTAGCCAGTACTCCGGGAGGGTCTATCTTTGTCACCAGTAAAGACCCTGAATCACACCGCAGCGTCTCTGAGTGATTCCTGCTACCCCCATCATCCACGTCGGCTGCCCTGAGGCCATACCCCTCCCGTTGGGGGTTATACCATCTACGCTGCACTATCCTACCACCGGCCTCAGCGGTCTGCCCTGCAGCGGCAGCTCCATAGCTGCATTCAACGGGTGGCGTAGTCGTCCTACATCTACCGCTGATACAGCGCCACTTAGTCTGACTCCCTGGGCACGGACCGGGTCACCGCCACGAGACTACAACCCTCAACAGATCCGGCTCCGGGTAAGCTCCCGCCTGCGCAACGCAGCGCGACACAGGCCCAGGGGCGCATCAACTTTTGGCGTAGTCGGCAGGATTTCGTGCCCGCAACCACCGGGTACTGCGTGCCTGAAAAAGACTGTTCAAACTTACCTGTGGTGAAGATTCCCGCCATCCGGCGCCATCTTCCGCTTCCTTCCCGCCATCGGAGTTTTCCCGCCATCCGGCGCCATCTTCAGCCTTCTTCCCGCCATACGTGGAGTTTTCCCGCCATTGGACGCCATCTTGAGGACGCCGCGCGGGAAGAAGAGGGGCGTGGACTCCGAAAGCGCGCGAGAACTGAAGCCCCGCCTCACGTCCGGACGTTGCGTAAGGTCCTGGAAGGAGCCCAGCAGACGCCGACGTCACAGGAGCGCGACGGAAGGTCCTCAACCCTGACGATCCACTGCGGAGCCGCGGCCTACGGAAGAGGATCATCGCAAGGTAGGCCACGGTCCACTAGGGGGGAGAAGGATGCCGGATACGGAGGAGAGCTTCACCGCTTCAACCCCCGCCAGCGCCACCGCTGTTGCGGTCATGCCTTTCACCATGCCCTATATCCCGGGGGCAGCCTGGCTACCCCAGTACTCAGGGGAGTCACATACCCTGCATGACTTTAGAGAAAAGCTGGATAGCCTCTTCCAGGTGTAACCCTCACAGAGGAGCAAAAAGTGAGCATCCTGGTGGCCCAATTAACCGGGGCAGCCCAAAGGGAGGTAAAGTCCTGGCCACCTGGGAGGAGGACTGTCGCAGAGATACTAACCCAGCTAACCGAGGAGGAGCTGCAGTACTACCAATACGAGGAAAGCCAAGAGGACCCGGACGGGTCTGAGGACTACCCTCAGGAGGGAGCACAAAGAGGACATAGCTACTGAAGGAAAGTAGCGTGAATAAAGAGCTGTAAATAGTTACCCGTAAGGGTACAAGGACTGCTGCTAATTAAAATATGGTCCCCGTTGGGATTAGTGAATTGTTCCCCATGTGCCCCTATCTTAAACCAGGCTGAGGACTGTGAGCAGCCATTCCTTATCCCCACTGGCCGAGGACTGAGAGCGGCCATATCCTGTAAATAATTATGTGTTTCTAGTTATTTTTAGGAGTCCTTGGTGGATTTACCGGGAATCCTTGTACAATTGGTTGGAGCGTAACCCAGGAATGGACTAAAAGACTGTTAAGGACTCGGGGCAGGACAGACCCCTACCTGGTTACGTCTCCCTGTTTTGGTGAAATGGACACCTTTGTTTTCTTCAAAGACTGCACCCGGTTGCGGACACGCCGTAACCATCTTTATGTGTTTTTCTTATTGTATTATTATTGTTTATACCTTGTTATGTTTTTCTAAAAATATGTTTAGTCCCGGAGTACTAAATTTCACTAGGGGGGAATGTGGCACCCCAGGGGTCTGGTTTCCACAGTAACAAGCAATGTTATGTCTGAGAGCAGGTGGGAGGTCTCTTGGTCAGGAATCTTATGCATGCCACACCTCCTGCCCAGTCCTGGGAGGGGAAGAACTTCCCCTGTATAAACCTGGGGCTGAGGCAGGGTTAGAGAGTTCAGAGGGAGAGTGCAG
Source organism: Phyllobates terribilis (assembly GCF_046119375.1). Classification (NCBI taxonomy): domain Eukaryota; kingdom Metazoa; phylum Chordata; class Amphibia; order Anura; family Dendrobatidae; genus Phyllobates; species Phyllobates terribilis. The sequence goes on along the minus strand of NW_027362762.1, from coordinate 532,867,325 downwards.
CCAGGAGGGCTGACAGGGAGCTGTGGCTCCGGCTGGGCCCAGCTCCTGGGCCATGCCAGAAGTAGAGAAGAGAAGCAGCATAGGAAGAAACAACAGGAGCTCTGTGGGAGCAGTGCTACAAGAAGTCAGGGGCTGGCAGCTGCAGAGCTCGCCCTGACTGAGAAGATTTCTTACCGGACCCGGAGTCCGAGGCTGTGGGGACTAACTCCTACCCAGCAGCAGAGTCCGTCAGGCAGGGGATTTCAGGTCCTCTGGCCAAGAAACCCGAAGGCACGGTCACACGCATGGGACCAGCGCCGCCGTCATGGAGCGGAGGCTGCTAGAGGGCCCCGAGTCACCGGCCATACGGGTGAGCACCACACGGTACACTCAGGGACGTGGGCTACTTATACCCGCCTCTAGCAAGGTAGCCAGAAGAGTGCAGTCGGTTTGGGAGGCCTGCAACTCCGCCTGGCCAGGGGAGATCCCATCTGCTCAGGGACTGGCCGGGCCCCGATCGCTAGCCAGTACTCCGGGAGGGTCTATCTTTGTCACCAGTAAAGACCCTGAATCACACCGCAGCGTCTCTGAGTGATTCCTGCTACCCCCATCATCCACGTCGGCTGCCCTGAGGCCATACCCCTCCCGTTGGGGGTTATACCATCTACGCTGCACTATCCTACCACCGGCCTCAGCGGTCTGCCCTGCAGCGGCAGCTCCATAGCTGCATTCAACGGGTGGCGTAGTCGTCCTACATCTACCGCTGATACAGCGCCACTTAGTCTGACTCCCTGGGCACGGACCGGGTCACCGCCACGAGACTACAACCCTCAACAGATCCGGCTCCGGGTAAGCTCCCGCCTGCGCAACGCAGCGCGACACAGGCCCAGGGGCGCGTCACATGCACAACAGCGGAAGAAGCAATGGTGCCACCCGCAGACACTGTTCCTGAACCCTGGGGTTTGGCCCACAAAGTCGGGTGCTTTGCTGTCATGTGCCTGATCATGGTTGTTTTGCCATCCCTGCTGATGCTGGCCTGGCAGGTGGTGCAAATGGCCTTTTTGGGGTTATCGGCAGAGTCTTTAAAAAACAACCAGACTCGGGAAGACCTAACAGTTGTACTGGCAACTTCCTTCGTGTTGGTGCTACGGGGAACGGTTGCCTGCCTTCTGTCTTCCTGCCTGTTGGGGTGCTCTGCCTCCCTCCCCCTGTGTGCTGCTCTGCATGTCATCCTGCCAGGTTGGGTCAGTTACTATATCATCCACCACCTCATCTTCCACTTCCCCACCCTGATCCTCCTCCTGACTTTCTGGCAATTGTCTCATCATCGTCCACCTCTTGTGACACTTTCCCACCGTCGCCTTCATGTGACCGTGGCTGCTCAAATATTTGGGCATCGCTACATGCGATCTCCTCTTGCCTTGCTTCAAGTGGAATGGGTGAGAGGCCCATATCTATAAATGGAAAAGTGAACAGCTCTTCGGAGTGTCCAAGTGTGGGATCATTTGTCTCCGGGCACTCGGCATGGTGGGAGGATGGAGGATCAGGGTGAGGAATAAGCGGTCCAGACTCACGGCTACTGAGACTTGACAGGGTGGTGGTGGTGGTGGCTAAGTGACTGGAAGCATTATGCGCTACCCAACCAACAATCTTTTGACACTGCTCTGGGTTAAATAGTGGTGTGCTGCGGTCCCCTAAGAATTGGGACAGGAAGGTTGGGCAAGAAGATGTGGGTGTTTGTAGTGGCACAATTTCAGCTTGCCCACGGCCTTGTCCTCTGCATGCACCATTACCATCACGTCCAGTTCCCCGTCCCTTGCCACGTGCCTTGCCCATTTTAAATGGAGGACAATATTTTCCACGCTCACTACAAATGACTGAATTTGGAGCGAACTTATATGTGATCCGTGTGGTGGAGAAAACACAGTTTTAAATAGCTGGATTTTTAGCGCTGTAATATGGAAAGGACCTGGCTGTATTCTGCAGTGCCAACAAGCAAATGGTGCAGAAAAATGGTGTTCTCTGGATTGCTTTTGAAGCAAATAATGAGGATTAAGATCCAAAAAAAATGATTCCTGAGACCTGGGCCTATTTCTAGAAATATCTAACAGCAGCAGAAAGCCGAACTGGAATGGAGCCTCTTGTGCTATATGCACTGCAGTCTGCTATATACCCTGCCTGCCTGCCTACATACACGGTCTGCCTGATATCTCTGCAGATGGAATAGTCCTCAGAAGGACTGTTTGTTGAGATGGATATGTGTAATGTACGTGTTTTATCCCTACACTACCCAATACACAAGTGTGTCACCCTGGCCTGGATGCCACAAATACAGTATAATAAAGCTGTGTCTGAGAGCAATACCTCCTGTCTCAGGCCAGTAGGGAGAGCAGGCTGCCCCTATAAAAGCTGGAACTGGGGGCAGGGTTATGGAGAACTGGACGACCTGTCTCAGGATTGAGAGTTGTCCCAGAGCAGTGAGGGACAGTTGTATTGCACCCTAAGAGGAAGTGTGGCAGTAGAAGAGCCACAAGCCAGAGACAAGAGGCGAAGTGAGCCTGTCTTGGCAGACAAAGAACTCCATTTTACCAGACTTTGGTGTCTGAGGCTGTGAGGATTCCTCGTCCTGCAGCAGATAACCAGTCCGCAGGGGACTGTATGTTCCTTGGCCTAAGAAGCCCGGAGGCTCTGCCACAACAGAAGGGACCAGCAAAGCCGTACCAGGTCGGGAGTAGAAAGGGACCCACGTTGCAGGCCATACAAGCGAGAATACACGGTGAGCTCGGACCGTGGGCTGTTACCCTATCAGGAGGAGATAGCCAGAAGGAGCGCAGAGAGCACGGTAGGCCTACACCCTCACCCTGACCAGGGCCAATTTCCCAATTGCTCTCAGACATCCAGGTCCCCTCCTAGTCGGGACTGTTTGTGGGTCAGTTCACCTGTTCTAGTAAAGACCCTGGACTGCAACCTGTTGTCTGCGTGCTCCTTGCTCCTCCAGCACTAACGGTACTGGGACGCCCTACACAATCACCCCCATCTTCCATTATACTGCCCTGGGGCCGCACTCTTCCCGTGGGGAGTCACACTATCCCAGCTGCATACATCATCAGCCCCAGCGGTCTGCCTTGCAGCGGCGGTTCCTAATAACCGCAATCCACGGGTGGCGTAGTCGGACATCACTTAAGACTTATAAAGGGACTACCACTGGTCTGACCACCCTGAGCCATGGACCGGGTCGCCACTACTACCCCCATCGTTCCCCTATTGCCCGGATCCGAGTGCCCCACGGCCCAGGGGGCGAGTCAGCTTTGGCGTAGTCGGCAGGATAGTAACCAACCCGCCACAAACGGGTATTGCGTGCCTGAAATAGACTGTGCACCTACCTGAAAAGAGGTTTCCCGCCATCCGGAGCCGTTTCCCGCCATTTTCAGCCATCTCTCGCCATCCTCCATCGGTTCCCGCCATCTTCAGCCGTTTTCCCGCCATCGGACGCCATCTTCAGGACGCTGCGCGGGAAGAAGAGGGGCGTGGACGTCCAAACCGCGCGAGACCCGAAGCTCCGCCCCATGCACCGACGCTGCGCAAGGTCCTGGAAGGGAGAAAGAGCGACGCTGACGTCACCAGGATGCGACGCAAGGTCCTCGTCCGGAGCAGCATCAGCGGAGCCGTGGCCTACAGAAGAGGATCGTCGGAAGGTAGGCCGCGCTTGACTAGGGGGGAGGAAGATGTCAGACACAGAGGCGCCCACTACAACCAGCGCAGCTGCAGCAGCGGTGATGCCATTTTCCCTGCCCTACATCCCTGGAGCAACCTGGCTGCCTAAGTACTCAGGGGAGCCCCATGCCCTGACTGATTTTAAGGAAAGGCTGTACAGTTTGTTCCAAGTTTACCCCCTGACAGAGGAACAGAAGGTCAGCATACTGACGGGGCAGTTAACTGGCTCGGCCCGGCGGGAGGTAAAGTCGTGGCCCGCTGAGGAGAAAATGACTGTGAAGGACATTCTGGCCCGGCTGCGAGGTACCTTTGATACCCGTACCTCCGCTGAAATTAAAATCCGGTTCTATGGATGTAAGCAGAGGGCACAGGACAGCATCAGAGACTGTGCCCTAAATTTGCAGGAAGCCTTGAGAGCCATTAAACAAGCTGACCCTGGCAGCGTGCAGGATACGGATAAGCTACTAACAGAACAGTTTATAGAAGGTCTGCTGTCTAGCGCCCACAGGACCCTGCTGCGCCTCATGTTCTTCCAGAACCCTGACCTGACATTTGCCCAATTCAAGGACAGGGCCATAAGGGTGCTCCGTGAACCCGCAACAAGTGGCGCTATAAACCCCCGGCGCCCTGCTCTCACCTACCACCAGGAGGCGGCGCTCTCCTCTATGGACTCCGTGGGGGCTGACGCACAGGCCCTGAACCAAGCCCCTTCGAAAGATCTGCATCACCAAGTCCAGGAGCTGACCAGGAGCGTCGCGGCGTTGACCAGGACCGTCCAGGCGTTATAAGTGGACCCGTCAAGCCCCATCGAGCTGGCTTCAAGTCCGGAGGATGTCCCGTGGCGTCAACAGAGGAGGATCCCGTCGTTCCGAGGGAGGCCCACAGACCACTACGCAGAGGATGGACAGCCCATTTGCCGTCGATGCAACCAGCCCGGACACATTTCCAGGTACTGTAATTTAAACGGGTCCAACCTGGGGCAGAGGGCCAACCCCCAGGCATAAGATCACCAGGCCCTTACAATTGGCGTAATAAGTACGTTGGGGGGCGCCCGGTTTTACCAGTGGTGCTGGACGGTATCCCCAGGAGCCCCTTGCTGGATACTGGGTCGCAAGTAACCACTATCCCTTATGTACTTTTTAAGCAGTATTGGACTGATGCTGATATCACACGGTATCCAGACAGTAACTTGAGCATCATCGCCAGTAATGGCTTACCCGTGCCACAGATGGGGTTCAAGGAGATGACCATTAAAATTGGTAAAGTTGAACTGCCGGCACAGGGAGTGATTATTGTGGACATTGACCGTCGTGAAAGTCACCCTAAAATAACTGTGGGTACTAACGTGATTGAAAATTGTCTTTCAGAGGTAATTGTAATTCTACAACAGGTGGCGGTGAATGCTAGTTCCAGCCAACAGAGAGTCCTCAACAAGGAGATAAAAGCCCTGATGAGACGGCAGCAGGTAGAACTGTCTGGTGGTGAGATCGGTAGCGTAAGAATGAGTGACCCATTCCCCATTTCCATGCCTCCCAAAAGTGAAATGATGATCTGGTGTCGGACTGCAATCAGGTTGAGAGGTAGAGACTACCAAGCCATGGTAGAACCCGTGTACTCGGACAGCAGGCCCACCATTTTGACAGCCCGGGGGGCGGTTGATATCCGTCATGGGAGGGTGCCCCTGGAGGAACGCAACCTGTTGCCAGAAAAACTGCCGGACCTAATAGACTTGTACAACCGTATCCCGGTGAATGCTACAAACTGCACCCCGGCTTACCTGATGCGAGCTAGACCAGGTAAGCTGCCCGTAGACCTGGAGATGGGAGTCCTAACTCCTGAGGACACCTCCCCGGATGCGGACTGGGATACGGAAAGGCAACTGCAGTACAAGAAGGTACAGGAGAGTGTGGAGAAGAGCCTGGCCCAGGTGAGAGAGAGGCAAGAAAGACTCTTCAACCAACACGCCCCTGCTGGTCCCCTAGAACCTGGTGAGCAGGTCCTGAAGCGAAAGAGAAGGCTACATAAGTTGGACGACCAGTGGGAAAGGGAACCCTACACCGTACTGCAGTCTGACCACGACAACCCAAAGGTGTGCGTGATCACCAAGGACGGAGGAGAAACCACTAGTACCGTCTCCAGAGACCACTTAAAAAGGTGCCCCGATCAACTCCGTAGTGCAGAAGAGGATCAAAGTGACCTTGAACCCGCAGAGGACAGGGAAGAAATGATCAGCACCGTTCTCGGGGAGTTCCCTCAGTCCTGGACTCGAATAAACGATGCAATAGTGGTACCCGTCCTGCATTTCCTGCAACCGGTTCCGCAACAACCTACACCGGAGCCGGAAGACAAAGAGGAGCAAGCAGTTCCAGAGGCAGAAGAGCCTGTACCAGCAGCGCAGGAGAGTCAACCCTCTGCTGACAGTGAGCCTGCCATGCCTGCGGTAAGCCAAAGGACCCGCAGACAGCTGCCTGCCCTACCTGTACACCCAGCTGGTAGCTGTACCCCTAACGCTAGTGGGGAAAGCCAGGTCGGTCCACCACCAGACAGTGGGTTAAGGAGGTCAGCCAGGAGCACAAAGGGGCAGATACCCGCTCGCTGGAGAATATAGAATGCACTAAAATTGTAAATAACCATGTTGCCAAATGTTGAAATGTTTGCCAAGTTACCTGCATGATTATTAATAGTGTATTTCAGTTTCTTGCAGTTACCGTACAGACTCAAAGGTTATGGACTTTTAATAACCGGGACTTTGTATGGACTGCGTTCGGAGCCTAACCAAGGAATGAACTAAGACTGTAAAAGACTTGGGGTAGGACAGACCCCCACCTGGTTAAGGCTCCCCGTTGTGTTGGTGATATGGACACCCGGTCACAGACCACACTGTGACCTTAAGAACTCAATCTGTGCGTCACTTTCCTGATAATGTTTTATAGTCATGTATATTGTCTTTGTTTCCTGTTTAGTCCCGGAGTACTAAATTTTACTAGGGGGGAATGTGTCAAACTGGCCTGGATGCCACAAATATAATAAAGCTGTGTCTGAGAGCAAGGGGGAGGTTCTCTAGTCAGGGGAACATTAGCTGCAATACCTCCTGTCTCAGGCCAGTAGGGGGAGCAGGCTGCCCCTATAAAAGCTGGAACTGGGGGCAGGGTTAGGGAGAACTGGACGACGTGTCTCAGGATTGAGAGTTGTCCCAGAGCAGTGAGGGACAGTTGTATTGCACCCTAAGAGGAAGTGTGGCAGTAGAAGAGCCACAAGCCAGAGACAAGAGGCGAAGTGAGCCTGTCTTGGCAGACAAAGAACTCCATTTTACCAGACTTTGGTGTCTGAGGCTGTGAGGATTCCTCGTCCTGCAGCAGATAACCAGTCCGCAGGGGACTGTGTGTTCCTTGGCCTAAGAAGCCCGGAGGCTCTGCCACAGCAGAAGGGACCAGCAAAGCCGTACCAGGCCGGGAGTAGAAAGGGACCCACGTTGCAGGCCATACAGGCGAGAATACACGGTGAGCTCGGACCGTGGGCTGTTACCCTATCAGGAGGAGATAGCCAGAAGGAGCGCAGAGAGCACGGTAGGCCTACACCCTCACCCTGACCAGGGCCAATTTCCCAATTGCTCTCAGACATCCAGGTCCCCTCCTAGCCGGGACTGTTTGTGGGTCAGTTCACCTGTTCTAGTAAAGACCCTGGACTGCAACCTGTTGTCTGCGTGCTCCTTGCTCCTCCAGCACTAACGGTACTGGGACGCCCTACACCATCACCCCCATCTTCCAGTATACTGCCCTGGGGCCGCACTCTTCCCGTGGGGAGTCACACTATCCCAGCTGCATACATCATCAGCCCCAGCGGTCTGCCTTGCAGCGGCGGTTCCTAATAACCGCAATCCACGGGTGGCGTAGTCGAACATCACTTAAAACTTATAAAGGGACTACCACTGGTCTGACCTCCCTAGCTCAGCTGCACCTCTCCCTACACTGCCTGATTGCGGAGTAGACTGACGAGCATGGCTGCGCCAGGTCTGATATAGACCTGATGACGCTGTGCGGCCAGCCAATCACTGTAATGCCACAACACCATGGCTGCGGCATTACAATGAGTGGCAGGCAATCCCTGCATGTTGATTGGCGCGCTAAAGAGTGCCAAACATGCAGGGAGGGGACCCGAGCATCCGCCTGAGCATCTCGTACGTACTCGGCGAGCTCCAAGCATCTCGAGTACTGAGATATTCGGGCGAGTACCGAGTACTTGCGAGTATGCTCGCTCATCACTAGTAGACATGTCTATTTTTTACTGGCAGAACAAGTGACAAGGGCCAATAAAAGTCCAGGGGTCCATGTAAATACCTACAGCACACAGATGACATCTGTGTGCCGTCAGTGAATAAAAATAAAAAAGAAACACACACAAAAAATACTTTATTGAAATACAATGATGTTTTTCATTGATGTGCACAATGTTCATTTTTGGGGTGATTTTGCTGCAGTTCTTCAGGTGGATTCCAGGCGGAATTCACCGGCAAGTAATGTCATGTGCACATACCCTATGGCTATGTGCACATGGAGTCTTTTTGCCAAGTTTTCAGAGCAGAAACTGACTATGTGCTATGTGACTAATGGAACCTTTTTGCAGTTTTTGTTTAGAGGAAACTGAGCAGAGCCTCCAAGTTTTTGAGGAGGATTCTGAGAGTTTATTCTCAGTTTGACCTCTTTTTTTTCCCTTTAAACTTTGAGTGTGCACTCAACACTCATAAAAAACTTGGAGGTTCTGCTCAGTTTCCTCTAAAGAAAAAATGCAAAAAGGCTCCATGGGCACAGTCAGTTTCTGCTCTGAAAACTCAGCAAAAAGAATCCATGTGAACATAGCCATAAGGTATGTGCACATGATATCTTTTGCTGGTGAATTCCACCTGGAATCCACCTGAAGAAGTGCAGCAAAACCACCACAAAAATGAACATTGTGCACATCAATGTAAAAACATCATTTTATTTCAATAAAGTATTTTTTGTGTGTTTCTTTTTTATTGCTGAGTTCATAATGGGGGTGTCTGATAGACAGCATAGTTAAAGACAGAATGGAAACAAAGTTTTTGAGAAGTTTTACTATTTGGAGCAGGTATTGAAGAGATTCTGCTCAGTTTCTGCTTCAAAAACTCCTTGAAAAAAACGCCATGTGTACATAGTTTACGGTTATGTCAGCATGGCATTTTTTTAAGGCACTCAAAAAGGATGAGCTCCATATTAGAAACCAATTAAAGAAATTCTCCTTTGAGATTTTGGAGGAGTTTTTATTGTGTTTTTGACACTGAATTTTTTTTTTACGTCATGTTTTAAAAACTGAATTGTTTTTGATAATAACTGGTATTTGGCTTTGAGAAAAGTTTATTGATGTAGCCATGGGCAGATAACATGCGTTTTTTATGTGTTTCTGCTGTGGAAACACACTAAAAATGCATTTGAGTTTTAAGCTTCGGACTTTCCGCATCTAATGCAATTATAGGAAAAATCTGCACATAAAAAAACACAGTGGCATATTTCTGTAAATCAACTATACTTTGCTGAAACAGTAAGCTGCTGTGTTTTTGACAGCGAAAATGCTCAATGCCAAAAACTCATCAAAATCTCATTGTGTCTTTTGATTGGACAGTGACTAGTTTTGAGTGGATTCCATCAGGAGTCGCTTAAAGAAGTGACATGCACTTTTTCTTATCAGTCATTTTTCAAAACCTGGAGCAGAAAACAAAAACGCTCAAAAATCTGAACATATGAATAGCAAAGTGGTTTTACAATAGAAGTGCATAGGAAGAGTCTTTCAAGTTTTCTTTTACAGGGATTGTTAAGATGTTTTTGAAGCAGATATACGCCAAAACCTCAAAAAAAACCCCAAACCTCTGTGTGCATGTGGCGCCCCTGAGGGTTCGACCGCCACAGGGATGCTGCACTTCTCTAATGGAGTGTAGTGTTCCTCCTCTGAGGTAAGAACAGTGTGATAGTCGTGACCCAACCTTTGCATCCAACACCACATTTCTCCACCAGAGGGGGCTAGTATGCACTAGGTGCTGCTCCCCTGGTTACAGGGAGACTGGGGAACCAAGAGTGAGGGGAACCAATTAGTGGGTGAGGGTGGAGGACTTACAAGTTAGTTACACTTTAAATTTCATATTTAATAAAAAGCCATCTTTGGTTTTGGTCTTTGATCGTTATTCTGATTGTCAAGTACTGTGATCTCCCACCCTGATAGTGGATCCTGTGTGGACCTGCAGGGGAGGGAGACATGGCCCTCGTACCCCGGCCTTGGGTCGAGGGGCAGGTTGCAGATAAGGAATGTCTCAACACGGCCAAGGACCAAGACCAAGAAGGCCCGGAGCTTAAGAGTGTGGCTCCACAGCAAATGGATCCCAGGCAGGATGCAGACGGAGCGGAGTACGCCACCTGTCCTCGCCAACCTGATATATTCAGAGGGAGTCCGGCTGCAAGAGGGGTACCGGCCCCCGACACCCGACCTTGTTACTCCATGTCCTGGTCGGGAAAGCCCGGTAGGCCCTGAGGATCCCATCGGGTATCGGACGGAGCGGAGTTGCCACCCATGCCCTTGTTTTGAGAGGAGCTCAGAGGGAGACCTGGCCTATTTGCACACACACGGACAGGAAAGGATTCGGTCTGTAGTTCAGGAACACTCTGGTGTAGGTCCCGACTGAATGCTGGACTTACTCGGAGGTTGTCGGACCCCCGTCCCTGGTGACCGCAGGACTCCGCGGGGAGCAGGGAGTCGCCTTCCTTCTGCCAACTCTAAAGTGAGTAAAGCCTTGGAAGTTTACCCCTATGGCCTCCGGACTGTTTATTCTGCGCCACACCGCGGGACGCGGAGCCCGTATTCCTCTACTACTACCCCCCTCCATCCTGTCCCTCTGCCCTGAGGCCACGCTCCGCCTGTGGGGAATAGTAATAACTTTGGCCGCCATAACACCATGCCTCAGCGGACTGCAGCGGCGCTGGTGGCCCTTCACCAGGTACCACAGGTGGCGTAGTCGTTAATCAGCCACTCAACCCGGATAAGCCTAAACCATCTTTTTTAACTGTGACGGCCCTGAGCATGGGTCGGGTCCGGGCCACGGCTGCACCCCATCTCTCCATCGAAGGACCCGACTCCGAGTTCCCCATCTCCCAGGGTAAGCTAAAGGGCTTTTTCGAGTAAGAGACGTCACATGCACATACCTTTACATTTCGAAAGGTATATGCACATTATGTCTTTTTCAGGCAGATTGCGCCTGGAACCCACCTGAAAAAGTCCTAATAAAAAGAATGAACATATGCACAGCAAAGGACTTATTCTGTCTTTTAAATTTTCTTTTACCCTCTTCAGGCTTGAAAAGCCATGAAACAGCTAAGAGACGTGACAGTCCGTTCTTTTGGCAGGTTTCACTTAGAAGTTGCCATAATGTGATATATAGAATAAAAAAAAAAGAAGAAAAGCTGGCAACAAAGCCATCGCAAAAGGAAACAGAAGAGATACCTCAGATGCATTTCTGAAGGACCTTCTGCTCAGCGTCTTCTGCTTCTATGTGGGTACGCCGGTGTTTAAGGCTACGTCCCCATGTTGAATTTTTGATGCTGCGTATTTTCAAAAAAATGCAAGTAACCTATCTTACTTACTGGGTGCAGAAAATCTGCAACATCAAAAACTCATCATGGGAACATAGCCTAAAACATGTTGTGTGCATGTATCCTAAGGCCACGTGCACACATTGAGTATTCGGTGAGTTTTTTTTACCTCAGTATTGTAAGGTAAAAAATACAGAAGTGGTGACGTGTTTCTATTATACTTTTCCTCTGATTGTTCGACTCTTGCTTTTGGCTGACAAATACGGAGATAAAAACTCACCAAATACTCATCTGTGCATGTGGCCTAATTCTTTAGCCTGCCAGGAGATAAGCCATTGTCAGAATTGTTTGGAAGCTACTTTTTTCCCCCTCTCTTCAAATAAGCATGATCAGTCAAAGCAAGCAAGCAGGTTTGGGAATATAGCTGTTAGGCTATGTGCCCATGATGCAGATTTTAAGCAGAAATTTCCTGAGTGTTTTTTCCTCTCCCTGGCAGAAAAAAACGCATGCAGATTTACATGCGTTGTTTCTGCCAGAGAGAAGCGTTTTTTAACCGTTTTTACATGCGCTTATGCATGTGTTTTTTCGAGCACTTTTCCAAGCGATTTTGAGCATCACTTGGAAAATGGCTTGACAAGGTGGTCACACAATATAAATCCATGCAACTGGCATGGATTTATATTGTGTGACCGAGATTTCTGCTTAAAATACTGCACCTATAGTAAAAAATATTCATAGTTACCTCTCCGGCGGCTCCCATTTTGCTCCAGGTGGAGTCCTCTCTCCTTGGCGGCCCGCGGTGTTCTGCCAGGACCTGCGGTGACGTCATTTAGTCAGCTGATGGTCACGCGACCATCAGCTGACTAAATGATGTCACCGCAGGTCCTGCCAGTACACAGTGAGCGGCTGAGGAGAGAGAGGATGCCGCTGGGAGCAGAACGGGAGCCGCCGGAGAGGTAACTATGAATATTTTATTTTTTAACTTGCAGGTACCATGGTACCCGGGTTGGAGGAGAGTCTCCTCTTCTCCAGACCCGGGTACCATCCGCGCATTGAACCGCATAACATGTAACATAGCATGTATACATGCGGATGTTATGCGGTTCAATGCAAGTCAATGGCGGCGATTTTGACGCGAAATCGCACAATAATTGGTAGTGCTGCGGATTTTTCTGCAATGATAATCTGCAGCGGAAATCTCCGCAGCATGTGCACAGCACATGCGGTATATCATTGAGAAACATGTCAGGCATCTTAACAAGCGACTTTAATGCGTTTCCGCAGCGGAAATACCGCCGCGGAAAGGCATTAAATCCATATCGTGGGCACACAGCCTTAGGCCATGGCCCCACTATCAGTATTTGGTCAGTATTCGGTCAGTATTTTTTCTCAGGAGTAGGAGCCAAAAGCAGGTGATGAAAAATCAGAGAAAAGGTATAATAGAAACAAGTCACCAATTCTGCATTTATCACCCACTCCTGGTTTTGGCTCCTACGCCTGAGAAAAAATACTGACCGAATACTGATCAAATACTGATATTGGGGCCGTGGCCTTAGCAAAATAGGCATCATATCTTAGAGGCTTTTCACAAGGGGCGATGATTGCACAAACAATGGTATATATGAACGTTTATTCCTGATTATTGCCCAGTATAAACGTGCCTAGCAACTGAATGAATGAATGGTAGACAACTATTTTTTTATTTGGAATTGATCGTATTTTTATGCAAGCAAAAAAACAATAGTTGGCAGAGGAGAGAAAAAAGCAAAAGTTTGCACAAAATTCCAATGTGTTAGGCTACGGTCACACGTTGAGTGTTTGGTCAGTATTTTACCTCAGTATTTGTAAGCCAAAAGGAGTGGGTGAAAAATCAGAAAGTTGTGTATGTGTCTATATTACACTGGGGAACGCACTTTTTGTTGAGTTAGATCTGACACTTGTTTTTGACTAACTTTTGACTTCCAAAAGTGACCAACGTTTTTCTCTATCACATCTTTTTAAGCTACAGGATACCTTCACTTGCTCTCCAAAACCATACAAAATGTACATATAATGGAATATAAAGCAAAAACTTACCTGAATGTAATATTTCTTTAAAGCTATTTTTTTTCATACAAAGGATATATTGTTACTGTTAGTTAAATTGTGTGCAAGTAGCAAAGTTAGGTAGCAGCAAGGTAAAAATGTATGCTTATGGGTTTTCTTGTAGTGTTAAATCTGTGGACAATCTTGCCTGATGCTCCAACAATAGTCTGCCATCATATATACATTCCGTCTCCCCTGATACTGTCCTTCCATGACGTTCAAATCTTGGTGGAATCATTCATCTTGTTCATCACTGACTTCACCACGGTTTTCAGGGAAGTTAGCAAGATGGCTATGCAGAAAATGCACCTTGATGCTCATGTTGCAACCAAGCATTTTGTAGCTGTCCAAGAGTTTCTGGACAATTTTGATATAATTGTTTGCTCGTGTATTTCTAAGAAAGTCTTTGAGAAGGTCTTTGAATGATAACTAACTATTCTTTTGTAGTTCTGACATTGTTCTGATGAAATGTTCATCTTTGATGAGCTGCTGAATCTGTGGACCATCAAACATATTGTCCTTTAATTTTTCAAATGATTGGCCAGGAAATGCTAAATGAGGTACTTGAAACAGTCTCCTTTAGGTGTCAAAGCTTTAACGAATTGCTTCATGAGGTCCAGTTTCATGTGGAGTGGTGGGAATATTATTTTCTTTCTGCCAACAAGTGGCTTATGTAGAATTCTTGGATCACAAGGTTTGAGGTCAAATCTTGGAGGCCAATTCCTCTCCACCTCATGCTTCTCACGAGCTCTGCTGTCCCACATTCACATAAAACAAGGCTACTTGGTATATCCTTCTGACCAAGCTGTAAGCCATTTTAAGGTTAACACAGATGATCCAATTGTGTTTAATGATATTTCAACAACTCAATGACTCTCTTTATGTCTCACTGTTCTTCACAAAGAGAAACTGAATAGCCAATTGGGACTGCACCAAATAAATTGCCATTGTGGAGAAGACACTTTAAGCTCTGCTTTGAGCTATCGATGAATAGCCGCCATTCGTTTGAGTTATAGATTGGAATTCCCAATTCCGGAATTAAACCATGCATGTTATGACAATATGCAAAGCCACTATCACTTTCAAAATTATTGCAGAAATGCACTTTCTCTGGATGAAAAGTAGTATAACTTTGCTCCTTTATCAAGTAAGTTTTTCTCATGTTGTCACGAGATTACCGCGACAGTGTGGAGCCAGAAAGCCACAGGGTCGGATGGCTCCTACTCCAGCTCTGAGAAGAAGCACTTCTCCGTCATTTTAAATTTGTTTATTTTCTTCTGGCAGAACAGGGGTTAAATGGCCATGTTGGAAATCCCTGTGTTCACAGCTGAGCTCGGTTAGCCACTCCCTTTCCCTTTTATAATCTAATAATTGCTGCATTGCTAACAGAGGGAGAGGAGTGATAATTAGGAGAGTTGGAGGAATAATCAATGACTGTTGTTTGGTTTGCATGTGTGATTATCACTTAACCTTCTATACTTTGGTTCATTCCTTTTCTTTCACACCCTGGTGCATTCCTCTGTTATATGTGAGTAAATATTTTGTGTGCCTGGAGTTTTTCTGTTTACCCTTGTCTGTGTTGCCCTGTTCGTTGGGTTAGTGTACTAAGGTGCACAGTAGCGCCCCTCTTCCCCAGGTGGGTAAGGTGAACAAATGGAGGGCTTATTCAGGAGGTAGGGCGAGGGCGGAGGCCCCGGCAACCTCACCTTCAGAGGTATCCTGGGGAATAGGGCGAGCTAGGGCGCCATCTAGCGTTAGGGACAGGGTAGGTACCCCTTGTCCCGGATCTTTTGACAGCTGTGTCATGATACATGTAGTCTTGATGCTAGGGGTTATGAAGCCTTTTTTGATAGTCCCAAATCTCATGTCAAAGCGTTCAACTCATGCTGGTCAAATCCCTTTCGAACTGAGAGACAGCTTCAATTTCAAAATCTTCATCATTGCTGTCACTTTGTTCTTCACGATAATGCTGTCCTTGAAAAGATGGTAGTTCAAGGAAAATTGGCACTGGGATTTCAACTGAATGAGGCACTAGACTTATAGCTAGTGATAGACTAGGATACTCTATTTTTTTATTTATTTTTCGTGTTATATCCACTCCCTGGCAGAAGTTACGTCGCTTATCCATGTTATGTAAATAAAAGCTTATAACCTGACGTTAAATTCATCCATTGGTTTTATAAATGACTCTTTTGAAAGCTGAAACCCTCACAAATTTGGTTTCGGTTAAGAAAATAAATTGGCATCAATGCTGAAATATTGATCATTTAATGAACACAGAATGGTCAGATTTTGGCAAGACAAAAGTTTTGTCGCCTGGTCATATAATGCACCCAATCCTAGTTTACATCCTCCCCAGCGTTCAGTAAATGATCGGTTAATTAGTGGGTGTGTATAAAAAGAAACCCAGCACCCCTGACCTTCACTTGAACTGGAACTTGAGCTCTAACAACATGCCAAAAATCAACCCTGCGACCAAAACCTTGATTATCAAGAGGCTGAAGACCAGATCCACTGCAGAGGTGGATGGCACCTTTAATGTGTCTCAGCATCAAGTACAAAGAATTCAAAAAAGATTTGAAGAGACTGGAGATGTGTTTGACAAGCACAGGTCCGGCAGACCCCGCAAGACAACTGCTCAGGAGGAACGTTTGTTGGTTAGAAAATCCAAAGCAAGCCCCTCTTCCACTGCAGCAGAGCTCCAACAGGCCTGGTCACCTCAAGTCCCTGTGTCAACTAGAACAGTTTGTAGGATTCTGTCTCGAAATGGCCTCCATGGTCGAATCAGTGCCCAGAAGCCAGGACTAAACAAAAAGGCAAATAAAAAACTGTGTGGCATTTGCAAAGTCCCACAGCCTGCTAAACAGATGGATGCTGGAAAAGTGGTAGAAGGTGGATTTCTCTGATGAATCTTCAGTAGAATTGCACCACAGCCACCGCAAATACTGCAGGAGACCTACTGGAGCCCGTATGGATCAAAAATACACCCAGAAAACAGTTAAATTTGGTGGTGGAAAGATCATGGTCTGGGGTTACATTCAGTATGGGGGTGTGCGAAACATTTGCAAGGTGGAAGGCAATATCAATAGCCTAAAATATCAAGAAGTATTAGCTACCTCTCACATTCCAAATCATAAAAGGGGTCAAATTCTGCAGCAGGATGGTGCTCCATCTCCTACATCCATCTCTACAAAAAAGTTCCACCAGGCAAAAAAGATCAAGGTGGTCAAGGACTGGCCAGCCCAGTCACCAGACATGAACATCATTGAGCATGTTTGGGGTAGGATGAAAGAGGAAGCTTGGAAGACAAAACCAAAGAATCTAGATGACCTCTGGGAGGCATGTAAGACTGCATTCTTTGCTATTCCTGATGACTTAATTAATAAATTGTATGAATCATTGTTGAACCGCATGGATGCAGTCCTTCAAGCTCATGGAAGTCACAGAAAATATTAAATATGACTCTAATAGCACCACAACTTCATTCATCAATGTTATGCAACATATATTTGTATTTTAAGATAATTATTTGTTTGAATATCACATTACTTTCTGTGGGCGACAAAACTTTTGTCTTCCCAAAATCTGACCATTCTGTGTTCATTAAATGATCAATATTTCAGCATTGATGCCAATTTATTTTCTTAACCGAAACCAAATTTGTGAGGGTTTCAGCTTTCAAATAAGTAATTTATAAAACCAATGGATGAATTTAACGTCAGGTTATAAGCTTTTATGTACATAACATGGATAAGCGACATAACTTCTGTCAGGGAGTGTCATGAAGTTTTCACTTTACAAATGTAATAGTCACTCTAATGCTCTCTTAGCTCTCGCCAAACCATAGATATATTAAATGGCATCTTATCACGTGTTCTCTTTGTCCAGATACATAAACTCTCAACACACTGCTTGCCCACCTTGCGACAGGCCCAAGTCTATCTTGATCACTTTGAAATATGCAAAATAATCTTGCTTGACAAATGTGCTGATGTTTGTCATTTGACTGGGAATGGTGAAACTGGCGCAGATATAACAATAGAAATCAGGGTTATGAGAAATAGCAGAGACAGACATGATCTGAAAGAAAGGAAATAGGTGTGTAAATAAAAAAATAAATCCTGTTAACTGACTTTTGGAATACATTTCACTATGTAAAGTGGCACACAACCTCTCTCCATACTGTTTCATGAGTAACTGAATAGTCTACACAAATAATAACCTGTTGCTGGTTGCCAAGGTCATCATACACCTCTCCCAACTTGAAGGTGGTTCACTCTCTGTTAATTGGAGAGCACTAGTGTGTCACAAATAACAGCCGGGAGGGGGGGAGGGTAGGGGGGTCACTCAGATTCCACCACATGCGGCTGCTTTCAGTACTAGGCCAGTTATTGGAGAACTCACAGTGAGCGTATGGTATATACACCTCCAATTCCAACGCATGGAATATATATACTGTACAGACCAAAAGTTTGAACGCACCTTCTCATTTAAAGATTTTTCAGTATTTTCATGACTTTGAAAATTGTACATTCACACTGAAGGCATCAAAACTGTGAATTAACACATGTGGAATTATATACTTCCCAAAAAAGTGGGAAACAACTGAAAATATGTCTTATATTCTAGGTTCCTCAAAGTAGCCACCTTTTGCTTTGATGACTGCTTTGCACACTCTTGGCATTCTCTTGATGAGCTTCAAGAGGTAGTCACTGGAAATGGTTTTCACTTCACAGGTGGGCCCTGTCAGGTTTAATAAGTGGGATTTATAAATGGGGTTGGGACCATCAGTTGTGTTGTGCAGAAGTCTGGTGGATACACAGCTGATAGTCCTACTGAATAGACTGTTAGAATTTGTATTATGGCAAGAAAAAAGCAGCTAAGTAAAGAAAATCATTACTTTAAGAAATGAAGGTCAGTCAGTCCAAAAAATTGGGCAAACTTTGAAAATGTCCCCAAGTGCAGTTGCAAAAACCATCAAGCGCTACAAAGAAACTGGCTCACTTGAGGACCACCCCAGGAAAGGAAGACCAAGAGTCACCTCTGCTTCTGAGGATAAGTTTATCCGAGTCACCAGCCTCAGAAATCGCAGGTTAACAGCAGCTCAGATTAGAGACCAGGTCAATGCCACACAGAGTTCTAGCAGCAGAAACATATCTACAACAACTGTTAAGAGGAGACTTTGTGCAGCAGGCCTTCATGGTAAAATAGCTGCTAGGAAACCACTGCTAAGGACAGGCAACAAGCAGAAGAGACTTGTTTGGGCTA
Source organism: Phyllobates terribilis (assembly GCF_046119375.1). NCBI lineage: Eukaryota > Metazoa > Chordata > Amphibia > Anura > Dendrobatidae > Phyllobates > Phyllobates terribilis. Next base: position 532,848,687 of record NW_027362762.1, on the reverse strand, counting down.
AAGAACACAAGGAATGGACCTTAGACCAGTGGAAATCTGTGCTTTGGTATGATGAGTCCAAAGTTGAGATCTTTGGTTCCAACCACCGTGTCTTTGTGCGACGCAGAAAAGGTGAACGGATGGACTCTACATGCCTGGTTCCCACCATGAAGCATGGAGGAGGAGGTGTGATGGTGTGGGGGTGCTTTTCTGGTGACACTGTTGGGGATTTATTCACAATTGAAGGCATACTGAACCAGCATGGCTACCACAGCATCTTGCAGCGGCATGCTATTCCATCCGGTTTGCGTTTAGTTGGACTATCATTTATTTTTCAACATGACAATGAGCACAAACACACCTCCAGGCTGTGTAAGGGCTATTTGACCAAGAAGTAGAGTGATGGGGTGCTATGCCAGATGACCTGGCCTCCACAGTCACCAGACCTGAACCCAATCGAGATGGTTTGGGGTGAGCTGGACCGCAGAGTAAAGGCAAAAGGGCCAACAAGTGCTAAGCATCTCTGGGAACTCCTTCAAGATTGTTGGAAGACCGTTTCCGGTGACTACCTCTTGAAGCTCATCAAGAGAATGCCAAGAGTATGCAAAGCAGTCATCAAAGCAAAAGGTGACTACTTTGAAGAACCTAGAATATAAGACATATTTTCAGTTGTTTCACACTTTTTTGTTAAGCATATTATTCCACATGTGTTAATTCATAGTTTTGATGCCTTCAGTGTGAATGTACAATTTTCAAAGTCATGAAAATACAGAAAAATCTTTAAATGAGAAGGTGTGTCCAAACTTTTGGTCTGTACTGTATATATTGAGTGAATTAAATATTCTCATTGAATACTTTTTTCTGTACAAAGTTGAATGTACTGACAACAAAATCACACAAAAATCCTCAATGGAAATCAAATTTATTAACCAATGCAGGCCTGGATTTGGAGTCACCTCCAAAATTTAAGTTAAAAAACACACTACAGGTTGATCCAACTTTGATGTAATGTCCTTAACCCCTTTACCCCCCGAGGGTGGTTTGCACGTTAATGACCAGGCCAATTTTTACAATTCTGACCACTGTCACTTTGAGGTAATTACTCTGGAACGCTTCAACGGATCCCCCTGATTCTGAGACTGTTTTTTCGTGACATATTGTACTTCATGATTGTGGTAAAATTTCTTCAATATAACTTGTGTTTTTTTGTGAAAAAAACAGAAATTTGGTGAAAATTTAGAAAATTTTGCAATTTTCAAAATTTGAATTTTTATGCCCTTAAATCAGAGAGATATGTCACACAAAATAGTTAATAAATAACATTTCCCACATGTTTACTTTACATCAGCACAATTTTGGAACCAAAACTTTTTTTGTTAGGGAGCTATAAGGGTTAAAAGTTGACCAGCGATTTCTCATTTTTCCAACAAAATTTACAAAACCATTTTTTTAGGGACCACATCACATTTGAAGTCACTTTGAGAGGTCTTTATGACAGAAAATAGCCAAAAGTGACAACATTCTAAAAATTACACCCCTCAAGGTGCTCAATACCACATTCAAAAACTTTATTAACTCTTCAGGTGCTTCACAGGAATTTTTGGAATGTGGAAGAAAAAAATGAACATTTAACTTTTTTCACAAAAATGTTAGTTTAGACCCAATTTTTTTTATTTTCGCAGGGGTAACAAGAAAAAATGGACCCCAAAGTTTGTTGTGCAATTTCCCCTGAGCACACAGATACCCAATATGTGGGGAAAAACCACTGTTTGGGCGCACGGCAGGGCTCGGAAGGGAAGGAGCACCATTTGACTTTTTGATTGTAAAATTTGCTTGAATAATTAGCGGACGCCATGGGGGGTCTAGTTTCCAAAATGGGGTCACTTGTGGGGGAGCTCCAATGTTTAGGCACACAGGGGATCTCCAAACGCAACATGGTGTCCGCTAACAATTTGAGACGATTTTCCATTCAATTTGTTAGCGGACACCATGTCGCGTTTGTAGAGCCCCTGTGTGCCTAAACATTGGAGCCCCTCCACAAGTGACCCCATTTTGGAAACTAGACCCCCCAAGGCACCTATCTAGATGCATAGTGAGCACTTGGAACCCCCAGCTGCTTCACAAATTGATTCGTAAAAATGAAAAAGTGGAAAAAAAAACACTTTTTTATTTTTACGGATTAATTTGTGAAGCACCTGGGGGTTCCAAGTGCTCACTATGCATCTAGATAGGTGCCTTGGGGGGTCTAGTTTCCAAAATGGGGTCACTTGTGGGGGAGCTCCAATGTTTAGGCACACAGGGGCTCTCCAAACGCGACATGGTTCCAATTTGTTAGCGGACACCATGTCGCGTTTGGAGAGTCCTTGTGTGCCTAAACATTGGAGCTCCCCCACAAGTGACCCCATTTTGGAAACTAGACCCCTCAGGGAACTTATCTAGATGTGTGGTGAGCACTTTGAACCCCCAAGTGTTTTGCAAAGGTTTATGACGTAGAGCTGTGGAAAAAAAAAATCATTTTTTTCCACAAAAACGCTCTTTTAGCCGCAATATTTTTATTTTCACGAGGGTACTAGGAGAAATTGGACCCCTAAAGTTGTTGTGAAATTTCTCCTGAGTACGCTGATACCCCATGTGTTGGAGAAAACTACTGTTTGGGCGCATGTCAGGGCTCGGAAGGGAAGGAGTGACGCTTTGGAATGCAGACTTTGATGGAATGGTCTGCGGGCGTCATGTCACGTTCTCAGAGCCCCTGATGTGCCTAAACAGTGGAAATGCCCAACAAGTGCCCCCTTTTTCCAACGGATACCTGATTTGTCAATTTTATCATGTAGTGTTATACGCCAGTTGTGTAGGACAACCTGACAAACACTACACAACTGAAGTATGACAACCTGACGAACACTACGTCAGCTGTGTAGTGTTCGTCAGGTTGTCATACGTCAGAAATTAATTTAGTAGTCCATGGAAGTATGGTAACTTTTGAAGCAGTCTTTAATGCAGAGGCCAGGTTTGTCGGGGCAGGTGTCACATTGGTAAATGGTGTCCTTGCGTATTCCCCTTCGGTAACACACTCGGCACTTCTTTTGTGACTTACCTTTTTTTCCGCTGTGAGGGATCTACCCCGGGAAATGCTGGCACGGTACAATTCGAGGTCCTTCAGTTCCAGAAGTAGTGGGGTCCGCTCCGCCACCACTGCCAAATATCTCCTGGAAGTGAAAATACGACGTAGAAGTCTGGCCTGCACATTTTGACAGAAGGAAAGCGTTGTGCATTGCCGTCTGAACAATGTGCACGGCCAGCTTCTTATACCATACCTTCGCCGTTCTCAAAGCACTGTACGGCTGGAGGACTTGATCGGAGAGATCAACTCCCCCCATGTACTTGTTGTACCCCACTACACAGTCTGGTTTGGCGACCTGTGTAGTGGAACCTCTTACAGTGCTGAGGGTGCTGCCATCACCATGTATGGTGGTCAAGAGAAGGACATCCCTCTTGTCCTTGTACTTGACCACCAACAGGTGGTCGCTACATTGGGCTCTGCTCTCACCCCTTCTGAGCAGCTGCCCAATTAGCGTCTTTGGGAGGCCTTTCTGATTTTTGCGGACAGTACCGCAAGCTGCGGTATGTCGCGCAGAGAGAGACTTAAAGAGCGGGATACTTGTATAAAAGTTATCCACGTACAGGTGATAACCTTTATCCAGCAGTGGGTGCACCAAGTCCCACACAATTTTCCCACTCACTCCCAGAACAGGGGGGCATTCAGGGGGTTCAATCCGGGAGCCCTTCCCTTCATAAACTCTAAACTTGTGAGTGTACCCTGAGGTACTCTCACAAAGTTTATACAGCTTGATCCCATACCTGGACCTTTTACTGGGCAGGTACTGCCGGAATCCAAGCCACCCCTTAAAAGAAATTAAGGACTCATCCACGCAGATGTCCCTTTGGGGCACGTACACTTCACCAAACTTGTTGAAGTGCTCGATGACCAGCCGAACTTTGAAAAGATGATCAAAGTTCGGGTCATCGCGTGCAGGACACCTTGCATTATCTTGGTAATGCAAGAACTTGCGGATGGCCTCAAAACGTGTCCGGGTCATGACCATTCGGAACACTGGAGTGTTATACAAAACGTCAACACTCCAGTATTGCCGAACCTCTGGTTTTTTCAGGATCCCCATATGAAGGACCAGGCCCCAAAACTTCATCATTTCTTCTGCGTCTACAGGAGACCAGTTAGAAAATGATGAAGAGGGGTTTTGTTCCAAAAATTGATGAGCATACAAATTAGTTTGGCCCACCATGAGGTTTATAAAATCCTCAGAGAAAAAGACTTTGAAAAAGTCTATTTCTGTGAGGCCGGTGGTGTCAAACTTGATTCCTGATTCCGCCACGAAATCAGGAATCAGTGGCTCAAAATTTTCGGGAGGCGAGGTCCATATGGGGTCAGTAGTGGGGGGCGCTGGAACATCTTCTCTCCTGCGACGACTGCGGGGCGGTCCAGCAGCACCTGAGGAGGAAGAGGAGGAAGAAGAGGAGGAAGAGGAGGACGATGAGGCGTCGGAAAAGTAAAGAAATGTGGGATCCTCGCCCTCGCTGTCAGTCTCAGTGTCAGAGGCAACAATAGCGTATGCCTCCTCCGCTGAATAGCGAGTTTGGGATGAGCCGGACATTTTTTTTTTCTCGTGTATGTAGTGCGTGTGTGTCAGTACGTTATTTAGAGTGTGTGTTTGTCAGTGTGCTTGGTGTGAACTTTTTTTTTCTGAAAAAAAAGAGAAAAAAAGGAACTACCGTAGGTGGTGCAAACAGCGAGCATGAGTGCGGATCGGTGAACTATGTCACCAATCAACTCTCGGCAGCAGCTGGGTGTGTGCGCTGATGTGGTGCAAAGGTGTGTGTGTGGGGGGGAATTGACAGGGAAAAGAAAAAGTCCTGAAAAGCAGTGAGCACGGACGTTGATAAGTGACGTAGACACTGCTCAGCACTCGACCGCTGCAGGACGCATGAAAAAACAAAACAAAACTGGGGGGGAGGAGGATTGGGGGTAAAAGGAGGGGGGGGGGGAAGGAGGGGGAGAGGAGGAGGGAGAGAGAGGGGTGGATGAGGGGAGAACAGAGATGGACTTACCAAAGTCTTCTCTGTTCTTCTTTCAGCAGGATCAGCATCAGGTTCTGGAAGAGGCTCTGGAGCAGGATCCGCAGCAGCAGGATAAGGAGCTGGAGACCCAGGACCCTGGAGACAGCAGCAGGACGCCGAAGCTGGAGACCCAGCAACATGGAGACAGCAGCAGGACGCCGGAAAAGGAGATCCAGGACCCTGGAGACCGCAGTAGGATGCCGGAGCAGCAGCAGCGACTGGAGCAGGTAGGAGAAAGGTCTTGTAGTGTAACAGAAGATTCTGTGGCACTACAAGGCCCAGCACAGCGCAAATCAGACGTGAACACTCTGTAGAAATCCTCACCAAGTGTGAGGATCTGCAGGGCGGTCACAGGGGGGTGACAGGGTGGTGACAGGCAGGTCACAGGCCGGTCACCACCCGGTCACCTCCCGGTCAGGTACTCTGATTGATGCGATCGATGATGACATCGATCGCACCAATCAGGGATGGCTGGGGCCTGGGCACGCACCACAGGGGGTCACAGGGAGGTGACCGGTAGGTCACAAGCCGGTCACCGCCCTGTGATCGCCCTGTCACCTGTGTTCAGGTACTCTCCTTGGAGCGATCGATGTCATCATCGATCGCTCCAATCAGAGCTCGCTGGGGCTTCTTTGACATCACAGGGGGTCATGGGGAGGTGACAGGCAGGTCACAAGCCGGTCACCGCCCAGTGACCACCCTGTTACCGCGCGGTCCCGCTGTGATCGGTGCGATCGATTTGATCGGCGATCGTACCGCTCCTAGCAGTCTGGGGAGAGGGCTGGGGTTACTTGGCAACAGCCTAGGATCGGTGCTCTTAGGAGCACCGATCCTAGGCTGCACATCACTGTTTCCGGCAATCTGATTGCCGGAAACAGTGAGAAATGCTGTGATTGGCTGTTCAGAATTGAACAGCCAATCACAACAATCGTGGGTGTGAAGGGGCGGCGACACCCCCTGAGATGCCGGCTCCATCTACTCTAAGGTAAGATGGCACCGGAATTTTAATGCTATCACCGCGACTTCGGACACGGTGCCGCATTATAGATAGGGCGTATTAATACGTATCTGGTCCATAAGGCCCAGGGCACAGATACGTACTAATACGCCCTATGTCGTAAAGGGGTTGAAACAAGTCAAAATGAGGCTCAGTATTGTGTGTGGCCTCCACGTGCCTGTATGACCTCCCTACAACGCCTGGGCATGCTCCTGATGAGATTGCGATGGTCTCCTGTGGGATCTCCTCCCAGACCTGGACTAAAGCATCCACCAACTCCAGGACAGTCTTTGGTGCAAATGCCAGAAGGGCCTTTCTGGTTGTGGGCTGCCTTATCTGCTACGTTGTTAACAAAATCGCCATCCTCAAATCGCTCATACTGTTAACAGTTGTGACAGGGCACAAAGTCGTTAGCTCCGTCATTTACCCCAGCAGGCAGTGGGCGTCCCTTCTGTCTGCGGCCTGCTGGAGGCCATCACCAAGCAGGGGACGTCTGAGGTGCAATGATGTCACTGCATCACGCCGCCAGCATCCACTGCAAGAATGGATAGAAGAGGAGACAGATGCTGCGGAGGATGAGTCTGGATTTGGTGAGTATAGGGATTGTTCTATTTTTGGGGGGCTCTGGGGTACCATCACACTATATAGGGCTCTGTGAGTTGGACTATCATAGTATATAAGGGGCTGTGGGGTGGACCACCATACTATATAGTGTACTCTTGGGGGACCATCATACTACATAGAGGGCTGTTGGGGGGACATCATACTATATGGGGAATGTGAGGCGGACCATCATTCTACCCAAGCTCTCGTCACCTCCTGTAATGCACACACCCGGACTGACTGGCGTGTGCGTGTTTAGTGGTTCCACTGTGCCATGAACCGGAGAGTGCCTGGAGGGGCGTAACTAAGTATCTGCCCGATCCGACCAAGGTCACACGGCGGCATACGACGCCAGTGCACCAGGGAGGAACTGAGCAGAGGGACCAGGGTCTACTCCAGGTCAGACTCCAGACACGGCTGTTGACCCACACCGGGGAATACAGGAACAGGCAGACTAGAGCGCAGGCTGGGTAGGGTCCAGTACAGACTGGGAGACAAATTCAGAGCCGCAGATGCGGTAAACAAACAGAGTAAAGCGAAACCGCAGGTGCGGTAGACAAGGCTGAGCAGAGCAGAACCGCAGACGCGGTAGACAAGGCTGAGCAGAGCAAAACCGCAGACACGGTAGACAAGGCTGAGCAGAGCGAAACTGCAGACGCGGTGGACAGGGCTGAGCAAAGCGAAACCGCAGATGCGGTGGACAGGGCTGAGCAAAGCGAAACCGCAGACGCGGTGGACAGGGCTGAGCAAAGCGAAACCGCAGATGCGGTGGACAGGGCTGAGCAAAGCGAAACCGCCGACGCGGTGGACAGGGCTGAGCAAAGCGAAACCGCAGACGCGGTGGACAGGGCTGAGCAAAGCGAAACCGCCGACGCGGTGGACAGGGCTGAGCAAAGCGAAACCGCAGACGCGGTGGACAGGGCTGAGCAAAGCGAAACCGCAGACGCGGTGGACAGGGCTGAGCAAAGCGAAACCGCCGACGCGGTGGACAGGGCTGAGCAAAGCGAAACCGCAGACGTGGTGGACAGGGCTGAGCAAAGCGAAACCGCAGACGCGGTGGACAGGGCTGAGCGGGCAAGAACCGCCAGAGCGGTAAGCAAGGCAGAGCAGAGGGGACAGGGCTCTGTTCACACGGAACAGACTGGAAGGGAAAGGCAGAACCAGGTACACACAGGATACTTGCAATGAAGTAGCGAGTGGACTCTAAACTCCCAAACGGGAGTACAGAGACAACGAGTAGGAGATAGGTACGGGATCAGATTCTGCAGGAAAAGGGAAGGTACGGACATAGAGAAAAACAGGTAACAGGCTAGGAGAGTATACAGACAAGAACAGACACAGCAGCAAGATACAGGAGCGAGTCTAGGTATGCGGCCCCTAGAAGGCGGAACGAAAAGGCTAGGAGCGTGTTCAGACAGGAACAGGCAAGATACAGGAATGGGTCTAGGTATGCGGCCCCTAGAAGGCGGAAAGAACAGGCTAGGAGCGTGTTCACACTGGCCTGGAAATACAGCCTCCAGGATAGGCAGAAGACAACAGGCTAGAAGATAGTTCAGACAGGACACAGTTCAGACACGGGAACTGATACCGCAAGGCAGGAAACATAGACAGGACCTGGCACATCAGTGACCGAAGCCAACTGACAGAACACAATGCTCAGGCAGGGTTTCTTGGGAGGAGCTGGGTTAAATACCAGGTGACAGACAGCAATAGGCTGAGGACGCATCAGGGGTGTGTCTGCAGCAGGTACAAGAAACAGGAAGTGATCGGGCACCGCCCTTAAGCAGCAGAAACAGAGGCAAGCAGACAGCATGGAGGGAAGCCAGGCTAGCAGACTGGACGTGCGCGCTCTTGCACAGTGGGAGATGGACCACTATGCAAGGATGCCGCCAGGTATGTTACAGTACCCCCCCTTACGCCCCCTCTTCTTCAGGCCTGCCAGAATGTTCCGCAGGGAATTCAAGGGCCAATCCTTCACTTCAAGGAGATCACTTCCACTGTCCACAGGAAAAACTGGTCTCATCTGGGTAGCTAGGATGCTACCTCCTATCCAGCCATCCTCAGCAACAGACGAAACGGGTGGAGTACCAGGAACAGCACACAAGGAAGTCTCTCTCCACTTATTATCAGGTAGCACCCCAGAGGGTTCAGGAGACAACTGGAAGTCCTCCGCCGGGTTCGAGGGGTGCAGAGACTTGGGGGTAACCTCTGCTTCGGGGTACATCTTGTCAAGCTCACAGGATGAAATGCTATCAGGTACAAGGTGTAGAAAAGTCACTGTCTCTTTGTTATCTGGTGGTACCCCGGAGGATTCAGGAAACAACTGGGGGTCCTCCACCGGGTCGGAGGAGTGCAGAGACTCGGGGGTAACATCTGCTTCGGAGTACACTAGGTCGGACTCGCTGGAAGAAGCGGGCGAGGTATCAGGTACCGAGTATAGGAGAGTCCCTGTCCATTCGTTATCAGGTAGCACCGGGAAGGGTTCAGGAGACAACTGGAGGTCCTCTGCCTGGTCGGAGGGGTGTAGATACTCGGGGATAACTTCTGCTTCTGAGTACACTAGGTCGGACTCACTGGACGAAGCGGGCGAGGTATCAGGTACAGAGTATAGGGAAGACTCTGTCCATTCGCTACCAGGTAGCACCACGAAGGGTTCTGGAGACAACTGGAGGTCCTCCGCCTGGTCGGAAGGGTGTAGAGACTCGGGGTTAACTACCGTTTTGAGGTACCCATTGTCAGGCTCACAGGACGGAGCGGACGAAGTATCGGGTACCGGGTGTAGGGAAGTCTCTCTCCATTTGTCATCAGGTGGTATCCCGGAGGATTCAGGAGGCAACAGGGGGTCCTCCGCCAGGTAGTAGAGATGCACAGACTCGGAGGTAATCACTGCTTCGGAGTACCCTTGGACAGGCTCACCGGTTAAAGTGGGTGAAGCATCAGATACCGGGTGCAGGAAGTCCTCCTGTGTGGATTCTAGGTGGGCAGAAGTCTCTTCGGGCAGGAGAACTGGTGCGCTACCCACGCACATTACCCGTCGGGACTGCTCCGGGATACAGGGAAGTGAAGCTTCAGCAGGGACTTCAAGGTTGGGGTCAGGAGGTCTTTGGGAGGACAGACCCTGGCGTGACGGCTTGCCTCTACGCCTAGCACGTCTGGACTGCCTCTTGAGGTTGGGAGAAGTATTCCGGAGAGCGTAGTCATCCTGTGTGGATTCTGGGTGGGCAGTAGTCTCTTCGGGCAGGAGGACTAGTGCGCTACCCACACACATTACCCAACGGGACTGCTCCAGGTTATTGAGAAGTGAAGCTTCAGCAGGAGCCTCCAGATTAGGGTCATCAAAGACCATTAGAAAGGCCACCAGGAAGGCCATTATGTCCAGGATGATAGGATCCTGTGCGTCCATAGGGGGGTGATCCATTTCAAGGCATCACCTGCTAGGTAAGACATCATGAATCCCACCTTTGCCCGATCGGTGGGAAAACAAAGAGGGTAGAACTTGAAGTGTAGCATGCATTGCTCCACAAATGCATGACTCAGTCTTGGATCCCCATAGTACCGTGGCGGATCCGCAGGAACGAGTGCTGATAGATCCTTCTGGACGGATGCGTAATTCGCCTGAAACTCAGCTGGTAGCAAAAAAAAATAAAAATAAATTTCTTCTAGAAGCACGTATTCGCTGGAAAAGTCTAAGAGAGCGAAGGCCGTGGGGCTCAACGGGAACCATGGCCTGAGCATGCTGTAATGTGCACACGCCCGGACTGACTGGCGTGTGCATGTTTAGTGGTTCCACTGTGCCATGAACCGGAGAGTGCCTGGAGGGGCGTAACTAAGTATCTGCCCGATCCGACCAAGTTCGCACGACGGCATATGACGCCAGTGCACCAGGGAGGAACCGAGCAGAGGGACCAGGGTCTACTCCAGGTCAGACTCCGGACACGGCTGTTGACCCACACCGGGGAGTACAGGAACATGCAGACAAGAGTGCAGGCTGGGTAGGGTCCAGTACAGACTGGGAGACAAATTCAGAGCCGCAGATGCGGTAAACAAACAGAGTAAAGCGAAACCGCAGGTGCGGTAGACAAGGCTGAGCAGAGCAGAACCGTAGACGCGGTAGACAAGGCTGAGCAGAGCGAAACCGCAGACGCGGTGGACATGGCTGAGCAAAGCGAAACCGCAGACGCGGTGGAGAGGGCTGAGCAAAGCGAAACCGCAGACGCGGTGGACAGGGCTGAGCAAAGCGAAACCGCAGACGCGGTGGACAGGGCTGAGCAAAGCGAAACCGCAGACGCGGTGGACAGGGCTGAGCAAAGCGAAACCGCAGACGCGGTGGACAGGGCTGAGCAAAGCGAAACCGCAGACGCGGTGGACAGGGCTGAGCGGGCAAGAACCGAGGGAGCGGTAAGCAAGGCAGAGCAGAGGGGACAGGGCTCTGTTCACACGGACAGACTGGAAGGGAAAGGCAGAACCAGGTACAAACAGGATGCTTGCAATGAAGTAGCGAGTGGACTCTAAACTCCCAAACGGGAGTACAGAGACAACGAGTAGGAGATAGGTACGGGATCAGATTCTGCAGGAAAAGGGAAGGTACGGACATAGAGAAAAACAGGTAACAGGCTAGGAGAGTATACAGACTAGAACAGACACAGCAGCAAGATACAGGAGCGAGTCTAGGTATGCGGCCCCTAGAAGGCAGAACGAAAAGGCTAGGAGCGTGTTCAGACAGGAACAGGCAAGATACAGGAATGGGTCTAGGTATGCGGCCCCTAGAAGGCGGAAAGAACAGGCTAGGAGCGTGTTCACACTGGCCGGGAAATACAGCCTCCAGGATAGGCAGAAGACAACAGGCTAGAAGATAGTTCAGACAGGACACAGTTCAGACACGGGAACTGATACCGCAAGGCAGGAAACATAGACAGGACCTGGCACATCAGTGACCGAAGCCAACTGACAGAACACAATGCTCAGGCAGGGTTTCTTGGGAGGAGCTGGGTTAAATACCAGGTGACAGACAGCAATAGGCTGAGGACGCATCAGGGGTGTGTCTGCAGCAGGTACAAGAAACAGGAAGTGATCGGGCGCCGCCCTTAAGCAGCAGAAACAGAGGCAAGCAGACAGCATGGAGGGAAGCCAGGCTAGCAGACTGGACTGGAGATCAAGTGCGAGCTCTTGCACAGTGGGAGATGGACCACTATGCAAGGACGCCGCCAGGTATGTTACACCTCCTCTCGCCTCCAGCTCAAAAATATTTCCAGAATCCGTCCTTTCCTCAACCCTCAATCTACTAAGCTGCTTGTGCATACCCTCATCATCTCCTGCCTCGACTACTGCAACATCCTCCGCTGTGGCCTGCCTGCTAGCACTCTCGCACCTCTCCAATCCATACTTAACTCTGTTGCGTGAGTGGTCCATCTCTCGCCTTGCTACTCCTCTGCACCCCGCTGGGCTATGGGCAGAGGGGAGTGGTGCCAGCGCCAACTCTTCTCCCCCGCTTGGTCAGGGCCCCGGCAGCCGGATACTTGCCTCTCCCCTTGCCTCGGCAGATCCGCTGTCTTCCTGCTGTGCGCTCCCTGTGACGTCTGAGGTCAGAGGGTGCGGTGACGTCTTTCCACCGCGTCCTCCCCTGAGCATCACAGGCAGTGCAGAGTGGGAAGATGCCTGTGACACTCGAGTCCGGACCTGAGCAGCGGCAGAAGGTGAGGAGGAGTGAGGTGAGTATTTGATTTTTTTTTTAATGTATGGAGGCATGGGGCATTATATGGGGGGCGGTGACATCCTGCATGGGGCATTATATGGTGGGGGGAAGGGACATCCTGCATGGGGCATTATATGGGGGGGAAGGGACATCCTGCATGAGGCATTATATGGGGGGGGGAAGTGACATCCTGTATGGGGCATTATGTGGGGGGGAAGTGACATGCTGCATGGGGCATTATATGGGGGGGGTGACATCCTGCATGGGGCATTATATGGGGGAAAGGGACATCCTGCATAGGGCATTATATGGGGGGGAGAAGTGACATCCTGCATGGGGCATTATATGGGAGGAAGGGACATCCTGCATGGGGCATTATATGGTGGGGGTGACATCTTGCATGTGGCATTATATGGGGGGGTGACATCCTGCATGGGGCATTATATGGGGGGTGACATCCTGCATGAGGCATTATATGGGGGGTGACATCCTGCATGGGGCATTATATGGGGGGTGACATCCTGCATGGGGCATTATATGGGGGGGAGTAGTGATATCCTGCATGGGGCATTATATGGGGGGGAGTGACATCCTGCATGGGGCATTATATTAGGGGTGACATCCTGCATGAGGCATTATATGGGGGGGAAGGGACATCCTGCATGGGGCATTATCATAGGCGGATTATGAGGGCAATCTGGGCTACCGCCCGGGGCCCGAGGCTCCGGGGGGCCCATGAATTGCCCCCATTATAATTTGCAATCCTATGTCTTTTTTTTGTCACCGACGCGGCCGCAGTTGGCTTGAATGATGCTGAGCCCGCCCTGCCGCATGACGTCAGGCAGAGCAGACGCAGCATGCGCAGTGCGGGCGGCCGGGCGTGCTTATTTAAAAGTAAGGTGCCCGCTCACGCTGTGCAGCCGCTCCTAGCCGGCCGCATGTTGTCACGATGATCGCGCACCGACCCTGGGCCGCCCTGCCTCATGATGTCAGGCAGAGCAGGAATGACCTGGCCTCCAGGATGTGTGAGTGCCCTGAGAGGTAGGTGTACACTGTGGTGTCAGCATGCTGCGGCTTGTAGTTCGCTCTGTCTAACACCTTCACTTGTTTTTACTTTGGTTTCACGTGACCTGAGGCGTCCGGATCTCTGCTTGTGGGAAGGTAATGGAAGCAGTCATTAGTTGCACTTGAGCGCAGGTGGTGTCTATTCACTGACAGCAGCAGAGGTCTCACACAATGGACGCGGCTGACACTGATAGGGGTGTACTTTAATATCTCTGCTCAATAAGAGAAATTGACATTTTTGAAAGAATCTCACAATCCAATTTTTTTATCCTATTTTCGGTGCCGATTTCTTTGTCTTTTGCAATGAAAATTAAAGGGATCCTGTCATCAGAAATAACACTATTAACCTGCATATATAACGGTTACATGGCAGGTTAACAGCGTTATTATGCTGCCCAGCAGCTGAATGCAGAGGGGAGAAAATTAACTTTATTCAGTTTCAGTCATGGGGGCAGTGTCGGTTCGGTCACCACTCTGAGCATACAGAGCGTTCGCTGTAACCGAGCCCCCAGCACTGACTGACACTGGCTCTACATTGAGGCCGGCTGTCAGTCAGGGCTGGGGTTACAGCGGTTACTCTGTATTCTCAAAGCAATGCCTGAACCGGCGCCGGGTCAGACCCCATGCCTGAAACCGAACGCTCGCCCATCCTGGTATATGCTCCCCCATTCTGCCTGTTCTGCTGTTCTTCTGGCGAGGCTGGAGGAGTGTGGCGCCAGAGTTTTCGCCTGAGCATAGCATGATCTCCGGCGCCATTTTGATGGAGACAAATGTGCACACAGTGTCTTCAACAAAATGGCGCTGTGTCACCCAGGGGGATATAGGGAACTCGGTACCCGGGCCTTTTACCTTGCTTAGGATGTCACGGCAGTCGGCTCCCGGGCCCGTACTCTGGGGTCTCTCTTGAAAAAGGGATATTTAGTGTATGGTTTGTTTCGTGACGCCACCTGTGGTTTCCGGTAATGGTTACCGGCGCTGCTGCAGACCTCCGGGGGGTGATGAAATGGCAGCTGGGATGTTTCTGCTCCCCACAGGCGGAGCGGACCCCCGGGGCAGAGTTGATGGAAGGGATGCAGGTGAGAGATGGCCAGGTCAAGGGGAATGACGGACACGTACATAGGGGGTTCGCTTCAGTACCTTTACTGGTCTAACGGCAGGTATGGTCCAGGGTACTTGCTAGGAAGGGTGCACTTCAGGACTTCTCCCCAGTGAGCGGGTATAAGGCCTCCTGATCCGTGTCTCCCTCTCTCTAGGCTTCTAGCCAGCCTGGAACTTGGCCTAGCTTCTGTGTTGTGTTGCTCTCTCACCTGACCACTTGGTAGTAGGACCTTTCTTTGGCAACCACTATCCCTGGACGCCGGGGCCTTCGTGGTTCCTAGTCCTGTTATTGCTGGTAGCTTCAGGATGACCAGGAGTCTGGAAGCCTCCTGGTATGCCGGTTGTCCCTACTGGATATAGAGGACCCTGTATGCGCGGACCCTATGTCCGGATTTATGTATTCTGGGGTGAGCCTGTGATGCTCCTCTGCCCCCTTAACTCCTTTCTCCTCTCCTCTTTGCCTCCGGCCACACTCGGGGCCCTCAGAACACAGCAGCAGACATGCTGCTCCTTCACTGGTCTCAGCTCCAGCACGGTCTCAGACATCCTCTCTGTCTGAACTAAACTCTCCAACTGACTGCCTAACTCCACCCTCCATATATATATCCCTAACAGGGCTCCCTCTGTTTGTATGAGGTGGAAGGGTGGAGGTGTCTGCATGTAATGAAGGCCTCTTGTGGAGAAGTCTGTCCATGCACCCTTTTGGGTCCTGTGGTACCTGTGGTAGCAGGGTGCCACATTCCCCCCTAGTACAATTCAGTACTCCTGGACTGAAGCATTTTTAAAATAGGTAACAACAATATCAATTATTATAATAACAATAATAAAGTTACAGTAAGTCCCGTAACCCGGTGTCCATTTCACCGAAGAAAGCATAAAAATGAGTAACATGAGGGACCCGCCTGAAAACCCTCAACGTAGGCCCTGGGCGTGGCTACAGGGCATAAGTGATCGAGGTGTTGGACCACGTCTTCGGCCATGCCAAACGGGTTTTTGTTCAGTGGTCAAATAAGGGGGCACTTTTGATGAGTGCAACTATTTACAAAGACAGTTATTGGCTGCTCACAGTCCTCAGCCTACTAGTCTTTATACCCTTACGGGTAACTAAATGAACACATATTATTTGCAGTTCATACAAATAAATAACGTAGGCAATACCCAACTGAGTAACTATTTATACTTTAAGCATTTTGTATTTTAATCCCTAAACCTGGCAGGGATTTGGCCTTGTATGCTGCGTGTGGACCTTCGTAGCACTGGGGTGATACTGGTGTCTGTGCATGCACTCTCTGTTAACCTATCAGGTGTACGTGCTGGTAGATTATAAAACTGCCTCAATCTCTCTATGGGACTGGCAAGTACACTGATTACTGGGCCTTCAGGCTCTGCTTCAACTAGTGATCCTCCTCTGACTGGGGACTCTTCCTGTTTCTGAGCAGGTTCCTCTAGGGCGCCCACAGGTTCTTCTTGTGGTTGATAGAAGTATATTACTGGTATAATAACTGCTCCATCAAGTTGAGGCCAGTCCGCAGGGAAATCTCCTAGAACTGTGTGAAGCACATCTTCCTTGGGTTCTTCCGGTGCTATAGGAGGTACATCTTCCTCCGTTGTCTTCAGTAGACCTGGGCACACCTTCAAGTGGTCTCTTGAGACTGTTGCGGTTGTCTTACCTCCATCCTTATTAATCAGGCAGGTTTTACTGTTGTCAAATCTGGAGTTTAACACAGTGTAGGGCTCTCTTTCCCACTGGTCATCGAGCTTGTGACCTCTTATTTTCCGCTTTAGCACTATCTCTCCAGGTGCCAAGGGTTCTGCTGGTGCATGTTTGTTATACTGCTCTTCCTGTCTTTCCCTCACCTTGTTTAGACTGTCTTCGACACAGGCCTGTACCTTCCTGTACTGCTCTTGCTGACTTGTGTCCCAATCTTCAGTGGACGTATCTGCAGCAGGTTCTACCACTCCGAGCTCCAGGTCCATGGGCAATTTTCCAGGCCTTGCTCTCATAAGATACGCTGGGGTACAATTAGTAGAACTCACGGGTATGTGGTTATACAGGTCCACTAGGTCAGGTAGCTTTTCTGGCCATTGGTAGGGTTTTCAGCAGGTCTATAACGATGTTGTTCATTTTCTCGCACATACCGTTGGTTTGCGGATAATATGGCATAGTCCGGATCTTCTTGCATCCATACAGGTGGCAGAATTCCTTGAATAGCTCAGCTTCTAAAGCAGGGCCTTGATCTGTGAGCACCTTTTCCGGATATCCATGGGGTCTGCAGAAGTAGGTTTGGAACGTTCTTACTGCAGTTTCTGCTGTCAGGTCCTTGACAGGGGCTACCACCAGGAACCGGGAATAGTGATCCACCATGGTCAGGGCATAGGAGTAGCCTGATCTGCTGGGCGACAGTTTGACGTGATCCAGAGCGACAATCTCCAGGGGTTGGGTTGTTTTGATGGACTGCAAGGATGCTTTCTGGCTGCCGTAGTCTTTCCTTCTGAGGCTACAGGGTCCACAATTCCGGCACCACCTTTCTATGGAACTCCGCATTCCAATCCAATAGAACCGGTCCTTCAGCAGGGTTTCCAGCTTCTTCCAGCCAAAGTGACCTGCCTGGTCGTGGTAGGCCTCTAACACCATATGGATATCTGTCCTAGGTACAGCAATCTGCCACACCATTTCATGGGTCTTGGGGTTGACATACCTTCTGCACAGCTTCTCTCTGTAGATGAACAGCCGACTTCTCTCATTCCACAGGTGTTTGGCTTGTAACGGAGCATTCTTCTCCAGGTGAGAACCTTCTTGGGTTATCAGTCTTTTGATGAGGCTGACAACCGGGTCACTGTCCTGTGTCTCCTTCCAGCTGTGATGAGGTTGAGGGTTTGGCGTCCTACCATGACATCTTCTGGAGGCGTGCTGCTCGTGGACCATTCCATTTCTGTGGAAAGCATGTAGTTCAATTTCTTCGAGATCATCCACTTCTTCCTCCGTGTCCGACTGGTGGGGCATTCTCGACAAGGCATCAGCATTGGTATTCTTGTGACCTGCCCGGTACTTGATTGTGAACTTATAATTCGACAGTCTGGCCACCCAACGCTGTTCCATGGCTCCCAACCTGGCTGTCTCCAGGTGTGTCAAGGGATTATTGTCGGTAAAGGCTGTGAACTTAGTTGAGGCTAGGTAATGCTTGAATCTCTCAGTGATAGCCCAGACCAAGGCCAGGAACTGCAGCTTGAAGGAACTGTAATTCTCCGGGTTCCTCTCAGTAGGGCGAAGCTTCCTACTGGCATAGGCAATTACCTTCTCTCTGCCGTTTTGCTTCTGGGACAACACAGCTCCCAGTCCCTCGTTGCTGGTGTCGGTGTACAACAGGAAAGGCTAGCTGTAGTCAGGGTAAGCCAGGATTTCTTCACCAGTTAGGACTTCCTTCATTTCTGCAAAGGATTCAACCTGTTCCTTACCCCACTGGAATGGGGGACTTTTACCTCTCTTGGTCTTCCTACCAGGAGATCTTGTAAAGGTGCTGCCTTTTTGGTGTAATCCTTTATGAACCTCCTGTAGTACCCGACCAGTCCCAGAAACTGACGTACTTCTTGATGTTTCTCGGTTCAGGCCACTTCTGGATGGCAGTGACCTTCTCCGGGTCCGGTGCTACTCCCTCTGAGCTGACCACGTGTCCCAGGTACTGAACCTTCTGCTTGAGCAGGTGGCACTTAGAAGGTTTTAGTTTCATCCCATACCGGGACAATGCCTCAAATACCTCCACCAGGTGCTTTAGATGGTCTTCATACGTCCTCGAGTACACGATAACGTCATCCAGGTACAGCAGCACTGTCTCAAAGTTCCGGTGTCCTAAGCAACACTCCATCAGACTCTGGAACGTCCCGGGGTCGTTGTAGAGCCCAAACGGCATACTGTTGAACTCGCATAATCCCATCGGGGTGGTGAAGGCTGTCTTCTCTCGGTCTTCCTCAGCAGCAGAGACTTGCTAGTACCCACTAGTGAGATCCAATGTGGAGAAGTAATTGGCAGATTTTAGTGCAGCCAGGGATTCCTCTATAAGGGGCAAAGGGTATGCATCTTTATGTTTTATTCGATTAATTTGTCTATAATCTACACACATCCTTATGCTACCGTCCTTCTTTCGGACCAGGACCAGGGGAGCTGCCCAGGGGCTACAGATATCCCTTACTACCCCTGCCTTTTTCATATCATGCAACATTTCTTTGGCTTTTTGGTAATGTGCTGGTGGTACGGGTCTGTAACGCTCCTTAATGGGTGGATGGTTACCGGTGGGTATGTGGTGTTGTACCCCTTTAACCCTTCCAAAATCAAGTGGGTGTTTACTAAACACTTGTTCATATTCCTGAACCACTCTGTAGACACCGTGTTTTTGATGGACAGGAGTGGCGTCAGTTCCAACATGGAGCTGTTGACACCAATCCTCCAGCTGAGCTTTGGAGTCATTGTCCTCCACTGTGTCTGGTGGGGTCAAGGATTCCGCTGTGTGTATGGCATCATTATTCACAGTATACAATCTGGCAACAGTGGCGTATCTTGGCAATTTAACTTCCTCCTCTCCACAATTTAGGAGACGTACATGTACCCTTCCATTGCGTATATCAACTACCCCTCTAGCAGTTAGGAGTGTAGGTCTGTGCTCTGAGCTAATGGCTCCACTACCGCCTGGTAGTTCTGTCCCTTGAGACCTATTGCTGCCCTACACCAAATCAGCATTTCAGTCATTGGGGGAATCACAATGGGTATTGGGTCTGTCACCCGTACATTACCAATCTCACCACTTGTTAGTTTTATCTGTTGCTGGTACAGGAGGGCTCGAATTTCTTTCTGGAGCACATTCCTCTGCCCTTGTTTGCCAGTGTCAGCAATCTGTTGGAGTAAAAACAACACTTCTCCCAAACAGTTACCAACAATATTTGTACCAAGTATCATATACGGATTGGTATCACCAGGGTTAGATTCTATGACAATTAGTCCTTGGTCTTTTAGTTCCACTCTCCCCACCTTCACTGTCACATCCTTAACCCCTACTAGGTTAAGAGGAAGGCCATTAGAGGCATACACAGAGAGGTTCGGGGCTGGCAGGTTGAGTTCGTCTATGGACCTGTACCTTTTGTAGAGGACATCAGGTATGATGGTTACCTGTGAGCCGGTGTCCAGTAATGCAGGTGTTGCTTTGCCATCCAGCACGATGGACAGGAAAGGCCTTCCTCCTACAAACCGGTCGTACCAGCTTAATGGGTCTGGTTGATCTACTCCTGGGTGTCGGCCCTTGGCTCCAGGGTTTGTCCGTTTAAAGGACAGTTTCGCGCAGTGTGGCCTGCCTTGTGGCGCCACGGGGTGGCGTTGTCCTCCTACGGGGTGGCGTTGTCCTTCTTCTTCTCCTCCTCCAGGGGACATCTTCAGGACTGTCGGCGAGCAGGATCCTTCCCTCTGGCTCGGGCTCCGCCTGTAGCTGCAGGGCGCTCAGGACAGTGGTCAGGGTTTTACTTAGCTGACGCACTTCAGTGCGCAGGCTGTCCAGCTCGCTAGGGGGCACTGTTTGCATCTTTGTTTCAGCCGTTTATGAAGGAGAAGTGGGTGCCTGGTAATGCTGGATAGCAGTATCTGATGGTTCCAGGGGCTGCAGACCCTTAATAGCCATGTCCTTCAGGGCATCAAAGGTGGCATTTGGATGATCTAAGGACCACCACCGTACGGTTCTGCTCTCCTCCGGGGACCTCAACCCCCGGATGAACTGTTCTGTCAGCATTTTGTCCTCACCATGTATGCTGGCTGGACTAACCTGTTTCAGGGCCCGCAGGGCTTCCTGTAAGCGCCAGGCATAGTCCCGGATACTGTCCTCAGGTTTCTGGGCACAGTGGTAGAACCTCATCCGGAGATCTGTCTCAGTGCGGTTTTCAAAGACAGTTTGCAGTCTCTTAAAGATAATGGATACTGATTCCTGGTCTGCGGCTGGCCAGGTTTCAACTTCCCGCTCTGCGGCACCAGTCAATTGTCCCAGCACAACAGCGGCTCTCTGCTTACCAGTCATTGAATACATGTCCAATACACCGCATATCTTTCTCTTGAATCCAGACAGGGTGTCTGGTTTGCCATCATACTGGGGAAGCCATTTTGCTCCAGGGATATATGGCAGGGCCATGGGTATTAACGGAGTCACAACCCCTGCTGGTGGGGCGGCCGCTCCGGCCTGAGCAGCGCCGGGCGCAAGTTGAGCATCGAGAGCGTTATCTGGTGCTCCGGCGTCTTGCTGGTCATCGGCCATTGTGGCGCCCCCCTAGTGAACCGTAGCCTACCTCCTGTTTCTTTTTTGGGTAGGCCGCAGCTCCGCAGACGACGGTCTCCTTCCAGGACCTGACGCCTCCTCGTTCGGCGTCGAGGCGCGAGGCGGGGCTTGAGTTTTGCGCACTTCCAACAGTCACGCCTCTGTGGTTCCCGTGGTTATGCCCCTCTTCTTCCCGCGCGGCGACGCAGGAATCGGCGGCGATGTTCACCACAGTTAAAACACAGTTCAATACGGCACACAGTACCCGGTGGTAACGGGCATGAAATCCTGTTCGTGACAACAGGAAGAGAGATGTGTCACCCAGGGGGATATAGGGGACTCAGTACCCGGGCCTTTTACCTTGCTTAGGATGTCACGGCAGTCGGCTCCCGGGCCCGTACTCTGGGGTCTCTCTTGAAAAAGGGATTTTTAGTGTATGGTTTGTTTCATGACGCCACCTGTGGTTTCCGGTAATGGTTACCGGCGCTGCTGCAGACCTCCGGGGGTGATGAAATGGCAGCTGGGATGTTTCTGCTCCCCACAGGTGGAGCGGACCCCCGGGGCAGAGTTGATGGAAGGGATGCAGGTGAGAGATAGCCAGGTCAAGGGGAATGACGGACACATACACAGGGGGTTCGCTTCAGTACCTTTACTGGTGTAACGGCAGGTATGGTCCAGAATACTTGCTAGGAAGGGTGCAGACAGCGCCATCACCTGGTTCTCCCTTTTGGCATATATAGCGCTATGTTATGTATAGGGTTGTACATAATGGAAAAAAATTCTGTGCTTTTCCGTCTATAGACGTGATCAGAACATCTGTGTGTTACTCACATGACCAATCAAGTGTTCAATCAATGAGGATCATGTGACATGTCATGTGATACATTGGGTACCTGGGAAGGCGGGGGCCCATGCCTTCTAAACTGCCTGGGGCCCTGGCTACTCTTAATCCACCCCTGGGCATTATATAGGGGGGAAAGGGACATCTTGCATAGGGCATTATATGGGGGGGAGAAGTGACATCCTGCATGGGGCATTAAATGGGGGGGAGAAGTGACATCCTGCATGGGGCATTATATGGGGGGGGGAGTGACATCCTGCATGGGGCATTACATGGGCGGGTGACATCCTGCATGGGGCATTATAAGGGGGGAACAGCCTTCATAGGGCATTATGTGGGGGGGAACAGCCTGCATGGAGCATTATAAGGGGACCAGTATTCTGTACGGAGCGTTTTATGGGGGCCAGTATTCTGTATGGAGTGTTATATGGGGGCCAGTATTCTGTATGGAGTGTTATATGGGGGCCAGTATTCTGTATGGAGCATTTTATGGGGGCCAGTATATTGTGTGGAGCGATTCGCCAGTTTGTGAGCTATTGTGGAATTTGCAATAGATATCACTCATGTAATGTAAGAAGTGAAATCTTTGCATTGTACTATATTTCTCCGCGGTATCTGTGCATCATGAATTGTGGTATGTGTTAAAGGGGCCCACTGAGACTCTTTCGCCCGGGGCCCAGAAAAGCCTGGAGCCGGCCCTGCCTCTGCTACCCCCCTTTGCAAATCCCTTCACTGGCTCCCAATTGCCCAGCGTATCCAGTTCAAACTACTAACACTGACCTACAAAGCCATCCATAACCTCTCTCCTCCATACATCTCTGAACTAATCTCCCGATATATTCCCTCACGTAATCTCCGGTCCTCCCAAGACCTCCTTCTCTCCTCCACACTTATTCGTTCCTCACGCAATCGCCTCCAAGATTTCTCCCGAATATCCCCCGTCCTATGGAATTCTGTGCCTCAACATGTCCGATTATCCGCCACACTTGGATCCTTCAGAACCTGAAAACTCATCTCTTCAAGAAAGCTTCCAGCCTGCCATGACCTTGCTTGCTGCCACCTCAACAACACCAGAGCTACTGCAACCCCTCAATCTACTGCCTCCTTCCCCATTCCTGTAGAATGTAAGCCCGCAAGTGCAGGGTCTTCCATCTGTACCAGTCTATCATTGTTAGTTTGTTTACTGTAAGTGATATCTGTATTTGGTATGTAACCCTTCTTATGTACAGCACCATGGAATCAATGGCGCTATATAAATAATAATAATATAGGGGGCTATGAGGTGAACTATCATGATATATTGGGGGCTTTTGGGGGTACTATAATAATAATAATAAAAAAATAATACTAATCTTTATTTTTATATAGCGCCAACATATTCCGCAGCGCATTACATACATTATCATCACTGTCCCCATTGGGGCTCACAATCTAAATTCCCTATCAGTATGTCTTTGGTGTGTGGAAGGAAACCGGAGAACCCAGAGGAAACCCACGCAAACACGGAGAACATACAATCATACTATATAGGGGCTGTCAGGTGTACCATCATAATATATAAGGAACTGTGGGGTGGACCATCATACTATATAGGGGTGTTGGGGGACCATCATATTATATAGGGGGCTGTTGGAGGGACCATCATACTATATAGGGGGCTGTGAGGTGGACCTTCATGCTATATAGGGGGCTATGATCTGGACCATCATACTATATAGGGGGTGTGGGAGGACCGTCATACAGTATTGGGTTTATGGGGGATCTTCATAGTGTATGGGGGATCTATCATACTGTGTGGGGTGGCTGTGGGGGACCATCTTACTGAGTAGGGTGGTTGGTGTGGACATCATACTGTGTAGGGTGGCTGTAGTGGACATTATACTGTGTGGAGGTCTATGGTGTACATTATACTATGTTGGGGACTGTGGTGATTTATAATAGTATATGGGATGGTTATGGGGGACATCTTTCTGTATGGGGGCTGTGGGCTAATCATACTGTAAGGGGGGCTTTAGTGAACATCACACTTTTAATATGAGGTCCTGTGGTGGACATCATACTGCGTGAGGGTCTGTGGTGTCTCTCATATTGTATATATTGGGGGCTGTGGTGGATAACATACTGTATGGGAGGCTGTGGTGACGATCTTACTTTGTGGGGTGCTGTGGGGCATCATACTTTGTGTAAGGTTTGTGGGGCAATCATACTGCGTGGGGTCATCATACTCTTTGGGGGTCATGAAAGGGGTATCAAAGTGAGTGAGATAAAGTGAGACCACTTAGGGGCTTCAGTAAGGGCAAAATAACTGTCCGAGTGCTGCAATACATTTCCTTCTCAGTTTCTTAAAAAGTTGGGAGATATGCTCTTCTTTGACTGTGACGTGATAGGACTTTTTCTATGGGGCGCCTGTTATTTCTATGTACACCCTTGCTCAGGAGCATTATTACAATAAATAGGTGTAACGGGTCAGGGAGGTGGAACCTCTGAGCTACTATACAAAGGGGCAGTCCTTGTAAGGAAGCGGGTGGCTCCCAGGAAAGGCGGGCAGGTAGACACGGCAAGTGACAGGAACAGTCTCTGGGTAGAAGGGCAGGTGGTCACGGCAAGTGACGGGGAAAGTCTCTTGACAGGCAGGTGGTCACGGCAAGTGACGGCAAAGCCTCCAGGTAGGCTAGCAGGCGGGTAGCAGGTGAGCGCTCCCAGGTGAGCGAGTAAGAGTCTCTCGGCTGGCTGGCAGGTGGTCACGGCAAGTGACGGCAGAGCCTTCAGGTAGGCTAGCTGGCGGGTAGCAGGTGAGCGCTCCCAGGTGAGCGGGTAAGAGTCTCTCGGCTGGCTGGCAGGAGGTCTCAGACAAGTAACAGGCAGGTATCAGGCAGGTATCAGGCAGGTGCTTCCTGATCCGCAGGCGGACTGGTCCATAAACAGACTGGCGGATGCTGGTAGACAGACTGTCGGACCGCAGGGAATGCAGGCAGGTAGACAGAGCTGGAAAACAGACTGGCAACGGGACCTGAGGGCTGAAGCAGAGGTGAAAGGCTTTGCAACAACTTTGCTCGGGCACCTCCATTTTGGGGGAGGTGCCTTATATATGGGAGCTCCACCGGCAATTGGCCGGGGACTCCTTAGGACGGCGCGCGCGGCCCCTTTAAGAGAGAGGGAGCACGCGCGCGCGCCCTAAGCACAGTGCCCGGGAAGCAGCGAGCGCTGACAGCAGCGCGGGAAGAGGACGCCGAGGACGGAGCAGGGAGGTTAGGGGAACGGCGTCTCTGCCTAGCAGGAGGCAGGGACGCCGACGCTACAGTACCCCCCGCTTTAGGCCCCCCCTTTTTTAGGATGGAGAGAAATTTATCAAGGATGAGCGGGGCATGGATGTTCTCCCGGGGTTCCCACGTTCTCTCCTCAGGACCAAACCCCTTCCAATCCACTAGAAAAAAGGTCTTTCCTCTTACCCTTTTGGTGGCCAGAATGCTCTCTACCTCAAACTCATCTTCAGCGGAAACCGGAGCAGGAGGCGTACCTGTGGACTTGTAAAAAGAGTTAAGTACCACAGGTTTGAGGAGAGATACATGGAAGGAGTTAGGGATCCGCAAGTTGGCCGGGAGTTTCAATTTAAAGGCCACCGGGTTGATTTGTTTGATAACTTCCAGTGGGCCGATGAACCGAGGCCCTAACTTGTAGGAAGGAATCTTGAGCCGGACATATTTGGACGAGAGCAAGACTTTATCTCCAGGACGGAATTGGGGCAGATCCAGACGTCTTTTGTCAGCCTGTTTCTTCATCCGCTCGGAGGACTGAAGAAGTGCGGATCTGGTACTTTCCCAAATGGAGGAGAATTCGCTAACAAGAGATTCCGCGGCCGGATTATCCACCAAGGCGGAGACGGGAAACGGGATCCGAGGATGTTGACCGCAGACAATAAAAAACGGGGATTTGGAGGAAGACTCGCTCTCGTGATTATTATAGGAAAATTCGGCCCACAGTAAAAGATCCACCCAGTCGGAATGGTGGGCATTAATAAAGTGCCGGAGGTAACTGGTTAAAATTTGGTTGATTCGCTCTACTTGACCATTGGACTGTGGGTGATAAGCAGAGGAGAAGTCCAAGGTGACCCCCAGCAGTTTACACATGGCTCTCCAGAAGCGAGAGGTGAACTGAACTCCTCGGTCAGATACGATGTGGAGAGGGAGACCATGAAGACGGAAAATATGATGGATAAATTCTTTAGCCAATACAGATGCAGACGGAAGACCCGGCAGGGGAATGAAGTGAGCCATCTTAGAGAAGCGGTCAGCGACCACCCAAATGACCGTACAACCAGCAGAGACAGGGAGATCCGTTATAAAGTCCATGGCTATATGCTGCCATGGGGCAGCAGGTATGGGAAGAGGCAGAAGGCGGCCGGCTGGCAGATGTCTAGGAACCTTGTTGCGGGCGCAGGACGCACAGGCTGAGACAAAGTCTATTACGTCCTTGTGCAGGGTAGGTCACCAGTAATGCCGGGTAATAAGCTGGAGGGTCTCTTTCTGGTCAGCATGGCCAGCTAGCTTAGACGAATGTCCCCAGTGTAGGACTTTCTCACGATCAGGTACTGCTACGAACGTCTTACCGGGTGGAAGACGATTTAGATCCACGGGAGCCACCAGCATTACCTTGGCGGGGTCGATGATGTGCTTTGGCTCCTCCTCTAGATCGGAAACCAAAAAGGATCGGGACAAGGCATCAGCTTTGATATTTTTGTCTGCCGGGCGAAAATGAAGAATGAAATCAAAGCGGGCGAAGAACAAGGACCACCGGGCTTGGCGCGGGTTAAGTCTTTGGGCACTCTGGAGATAAGCCAAGTTTTTGTGATCCGTGTAGATAATTACCAGGTGAAGAGCCCCCTCGAGCAGGTAACGCCACTCCTCCAGTGCCAACTTAATGGCTAACAATTCTCGGTCTCCTATAGAATAATTGCGCTCAGATGAGGAGAAGAGATTGGAGAAGAAGCCGCAGGTTACCATTCTTCCGGATGACGACTTCTGGGTGAGCACAGCTCCGGCTCCGGAGGAGGAAGCGTCTACTTCTAAGAAGAATTGTTTGTTGCTGTCCGGATGATGCAGCACAGGAGCGGAGGAGAAAGCTTGTTTCAAAGACAGGAAGGCCTCCTCTGCCTCGGGCGGCCATTCTTTGGGATTAGCGCCCTTACGGGTGAGCGCAGAGATAGGGGCAGTCCGGGAAGAGAAGTGCGGAATGAAGAGGCGGTAGTAGTTGGCGAAGCCCAGGAACCACTGGATAGCCAGCTTGGTGAAGATTCGAGCACCCCTCAGACGGTCAAATAATTCAGGAATGAGCGGAAGGGGGTATTTATTCTTCACCGTGATCTGGTTAAGGCCTCTATAGTCTATGCCGGGACGGAGTGAGCCATCCTTCTTTTTAGCGAAGAAGAAGCCTGCTCCCGCCGGTGAGGTAGATTTCGGGATAAATCCCCGGGCCAGGTTCTCCTCGACATATTCAGACATGGACCGGGTCTCAGCAGCGGACAAAGGGTAGATACGCCCTCGGGGCGGAGTAGCCCCAGGTACCAAGTCGATAGGGCAATCGTATGGTCTATGAGGAGGTAATATCTCTGCCACCTTTTTATTAAAGACATCAGCATAAGACCAATAGGGTACTGGCAGGCCGGGTAGATTGACTGGGGGAGGAGAAGGACGGGCAGGACGAACGGGAACTAAATAAGTCTTATGGCAGTCCTGTCCCCAGCGAAGGACTTCTCCGGTCTGCCAATCAAGCACGGGAGCATGTCTCTGGAGCCAAGGTAGGCAAAGCAAAAGAGCATGATAGAGTCCAGGTAGAACATGGAAGAAGATGCTCTCAGAGTGCAGCATTCCCACCTGCAGAGTAATGGGTTCGGTGATAAGTTGAATGGGATGCGGTAAGAGATTCCAGTCCACGGAGGCGACAGATAAGGGTTCGGCCAGAGATTTGGTGGGAATGCGGTATTTCTCTACCAGGGACTGGGAAATGAGATTTCCGGCAGCTCCAGAATCAAGCTGAGCTAGTTCAAAGTAACGGTTCTCCCCGCAGATGATAGAGACCGACAGCATCAGAGATGGAGAGGGTTTATTTTTGTCTAGGACGACCTCTCTGAGTGATCCTAGACACAGGCGTTTCCCGACCTCTCCGGGCAGGAATGGATCCGGTGCTCCTTACTGCCACAGTAGAAGCAGCTACTCTCTGCACGGCGTGACTCTTGACGGGTTTTGACCATCTTGGTCTGGTCGACCTGCATTGGCTCAGGTGAGTGCGCCTGGGGAGTAACAGAGGAAGTGACGGGATTCTGGAAGGTAGGAGCAAGGCGAGGAAACCTCCTCTCATGGGTGACCTCTTTGGTACGCTCCTGGAACCGGATGTCAATCCGGGTGGCAAGTGTTATTAAGTCGTCGAGAGTGGTAGGAATGTCCCGACCGGCAAGTTCATCTTTAATCCGGCAGGATAGACCCTCCCAGAAGATGGACACCAGGGCGTCGCTATCCCAGGCAAGCTCCAAAGCAAGGGTACGGAACCGTATGGCATATTGGCCCACGGTGAGACTCCCTTGACGGAGGCGTAGCAGAGATGAGGCGGAAGAGGTCTTTCGTCCTGGTTCGTCGAAGACTTTCCGGAAGGCCGCGAGAAAGGCTGGCAGGTTGGACACCAGGGGGTCTCCTCTCTCCCATAGAGGATTTAGCCAAGCCAGCGCCTCCCCAGTGAGATGGGACATGATGAAGGCCACTTTGGCTCGGTCGGTGGAAAACTGGTGTGCCAAAAGTTTGAAGTGCAGGGTGCACTGGTTAATGAAGCCCCGTGCCTGACCGGGATCTCCACCAAAACGAGGCGGGGCGGAAAGGCGGGGACCAGGAAGGGATGCCATGGTAATGATGGGCAGCGGTGCTGCCGGGGTAGTAGTTGTGCAAGTAGAAGCCGCTCCCGACGAGGCAGTCAGTGTGTCCAGGCGGGAGTGAACACTACGCAGGTGGCCCAAGATGGAGTCCTGTTGGGACCTCTGACGGGAAAGTTCTTGACATAGGTCCGAGAGCGAGGGAGCTTGGGTGCCACCGGGTTCCATGGCCCGAGCAAACTGTAACGGGTCTGGGAGGTGGAACCTCTGAGCTACTATACAAAGGGGCAGTCCTTGTAAGGAAGCGGGTTGCTCCCAGGGAAGGCGGGCAGGTAGACACGGCAAGTGACAGGAACAGTTTCTGGGTAGAAGGGAAGGTGGTCACGGCAAGTGACGGGGAAAGTCTCTTGACAGGCGGGTGGTCACGGCAAGGGACAGCAGGGTAAGAGTCTCTAGACAGGCAGGTGCTCACGGCAAGTGACGGCAAAGCCTCCATGTAGGCTAGCAGGCGGGTAGCAGGTGAGCGCTCCCAGGTGAGCGAGTAAGAGTCTCTCGGCTGGCTGGCAGGTGGTCACGGCAAGTGACGGCAGAGCCTCCAGGTAGGCTAGCTGGCGGGTAGCAGGTAAGTGCTCCCAGGTGAGCGGGTAAGAGTCTCTCGGCTGGTTGGCAGGAGGTCTCAGGCAAGTATCAGGCAGGTATCAGGCAGGTATCAGGCAGTTATCAGGCAGGTGCTTCCTGATCCGCAGGTGGACTGGTCCATAGACAGACTGGCGGATGCTGGTAGACAGACTGTCGGACCGCAGGGAATGCAGGCAGGTAGACAGAGCTGGAAAACAGACTGGCAACGGGACCTGAGGGCTGAAGCAGAGGTGAAAGGCTTTGCAACAACTTTGCTCGGGCACCTCCATTTTGGGGGAGGTGCCTTATATATGGGAGCTCCACCGGCAATTGGCTGGGGACTCCTTAGGACGGCGCGCGTGGCCCCTTCAAGAGAGAGGGAGCGCGCGCGCGCCCTAAGCACACTGCCCGTGAAGCAGCGACCACTGCCAGCAGCGCGGGAAGAGGACGCCGAGGACGGAGCAGGGAGGTGAGGGGAACGGCTAGCAGGAGGCAGGGACGCCGACGCTACAATAGGCACTGAGATTGATTATTATAAGGAGGCACAATGGGGGGGATCGTTATTATTTTTAGGGGAAACAAGGAGTCTATTCTTATTATTATTATTATTTATTATTATTATTATTAATTTTTATTATTAGAAGGAGGTATAGGGTCATTATTATAAGAGGTCAAGAGGGAACATTTTTAAAAGAGGTACAGGGGACTTATTATAAGTTATCACAAGTTGTGGTTTGTGTAGAGGTGGGGGAATGTGAGTAGGGTCCTGGAAGATCAGTAAAGTGAAGATGTCTGTGTGTTTCATTTTACAGGGACGAGTTATGGATGGAAGAAGAGGTCATGATTAGTGTTGAGCAACATGCTTGACACTGCTCGGTACTCGCCCGAGCATCACGCTACTCGGGATGTTCGGTGAGCACCGAGCATTTCCGGGTTACTCGGGTCTCCGCCCTGCATGTTTGGCGCTCTTTACAGAGCCAATGAACATGCAGGGATTGCCAGCCAGTCACTGTAATGCTGCAGCCATGTTGGTTGTGGGCATTACAGTGATTGGCTGGCCGCACAGCGTCACCTCGAGTATTTAAAACCGGGCGCCGCCATCTTGTACACAGTCGCTCCGGATTAGACAGTGTAGGGACAGCGCTGCTGATTTAGGGAGAGATATAAAATGCGAAATAGTTAGTGTAGGGTCTGTAAAGGCTGCCAGAACAAATAAACTGTCCTTTTCAGGACTAATATCCATCCCAGATACCAGGCAGGGTTTCGCAGTTCCATGGGTCAAATCGCTGTACTATCCAGTTTTGGGCCTTTGGTATCTAAAAAAAAGCAGTTTGAGTGTGTCGCTCACTGTTCAGCCGCAAATATCTCTATTTAAAAAAGTGTGGTATACCCCAGTAAACAATAACTGTGGTTTTGCCATCCCACGGTAAAACATCTCTATTATTCAGCTTTTGGTAGTTTTTTCCGTAAAGAAAAACAGTAGTGTCTCCTGACTGTTGTGACACAAAAATATATCTGTTGAAAATAGTCTTGTGTAGGCCCGACATCCCAGTGTGGTTTCGCAGTTCCACGGGTCAAATTGCTGTACTATCCAGTTTTGGGCCTTTGGTATCTAAAAAAAAGCAGTTTGAGTGTGTCGCTCACTGTTCAGCCGCAAATATCTCTATTTAAAAAAGTGTGGTATACCCCAGTAAACAATAACTGTGGTTTTGCCATCCCACGGTAAAAAATCTCTATTATTCAGTTTTTGGTAGTTTTTTCCGTAAAGAAAAACAGTAGTGTCTCCTGACTGTTGTGACACAAAAATATATCTGTTGAAAATAGTCTTGTGTAGGCCCGACATCCCAGTGTGGTTTCGCAGTTCCACGGGTCAAATCCCTGTACTATCCAGTTTTGGGCCTTTGGTATCTAAAAAAAAAGCAGTTTGAGTGTGTCGCTCACTGTTCAGCCGCAAATATCTCTATTTAAAAAAGTGTGGTATACCCCAGTAAACAATAACTGTGGTTTTCCTCTTCCACGGTTCTAATCTACTCTTTATTACCCTTTTTCCATTGATAGTGCAAGTGTAAGCTATTTTACTTCATTTACAATGGGCAAGGCGCGTGGCAAGGGACGTGGAAGTGGACGTTCTGGTGATGGTTCGTGCAGAGGACGGGGCCATGGCCAAGGTGTAAATGTGCCACAACCAACAGCCACATCTTCTCGCTCCCACTTCTTGACCGAATTACTAGGGAAGCACAGAACAACACCAGTATTGGGAACTGATCAGTGTGAACAGGTTATTAATTGGATAGCAGATAATACTTCCAGTTACCTGGGCACCACCACCTCCGGTCTGTCTTCCACACGGTCAACTCTTAGTAGCCGTGAGTCTCGACCGCATACTCCTCCTCACCCTGATGCTCCTTCCTCCCACCATGCCGAGTGTCGTCAGACAGCAAGTGATCCCACACTTGGACACTCTGAAGAGCTGTTCACTGGTCCATTTCCATATTTCGGCCCCTCATCTGATACGCTTGAAGTGGTGGAAGAGGAGATCCCATGTTGCGATGCCCAAATATTTGAACAGCCACGGCCACAGGAAGTCGACGTTGGCAATCTGTCACAAGAGGTGGACGATGACGAGACACAATTGCCAGGAAGTGAGGAGGAGGATCGTGGTGCGCAAGTGGAAGAGGAGGAGGTGGTGGATGATCTAGTAACTGACCCAACGTGGAAGGAGGACATGCAGAGTGAGGCCAGCAGCACACAGGGGGAGGGAGGCAGAGTACCCCAACAGGCAGGAAGAAGCAGTGTGGTGGCCGCAGACAGAAGGCAGGCAACCGTTCCCCGTAACACCAACACGAGGGACGTTGCCAGTACAAGCGGTAGGTCTTCTAGAGTCGGGAATTTTTTTAAAGACTCTGCTGATAACCCCAAAAAGGCCATATGTTCCACCTGCCATGCCAGCATCAGCAGGGGTGACAAAACTACCAGCCTGACCACCACCAGCATGATCAGGCACATGGCAGCAAAGCACCCGACTTTGTGGGGCGAAACCCAGGGTCCACGACCAGTGTCAGCGGGTGTCACCACTGCTTCTTCCACTGTTGTGCGTGCAATAGAACCCCCTGTTGTGTGTGCAAGGCAATCCCCTGTCCATACTGCATGTAAAGATGCCCCCTCCTCTCAATCTTCACTTGTTATGGCAGTTTCTCAAGAAACAGCATCAACGTCCACGTCCACGTCCCACCGCAGCGTTCAATTGTCCATATCCCAGACCTTTGAACGAAAGCGGAAATTCACAGCTAACGCCCCACAGGCCACAGTCCTAAATTTGCACATTTCACGACTGCTTGCATTGGAAATGCTGCCTTTTAGGCTGGTGGAGACGGAATCCTTCCGCAATCTTATGGCGGTGGCCGTCCCTCGGTACTCGGTCCCCAGCCGACACTATTTTGCCCGGTGTGCCATCTCCGCACTACACAAGCACGTGTCCCAAAGCATCTGCCGTGCCCTCAACAACGCAGCTACTGGGAGAGTCCACCTGACAACGGACACGTGGACAAGTGCTTGTGGCCAGGGACGGTACATCTCTCTGACGGCACACTGGGTAAACATAGTGGAAGCCGGGACCCAGTCGGACCTTGGGACAGAACACATCCTCCCCACACCGAGGATTGCGGGCCCTATGTCAGTCAGAGTTGCCCCCACAGTGTACAGCTCCTGCGCATCCTCCTCCTCCTCCTCATGTTCAGCCTCCATCTCAGATATCACCACATCAGTTACAAGCTGGAAGCATTGCAGTACTGCCTCCGCCAAGCGGCAACAGGCTGTGCTGAAACTCATAAGCTTAGGTGATAAACCTCACACTGCTTGTGAGTTGTGGACAGCTGTGAAAGAGCAGGCAGATCTGTGTCTGAGACCGCTGAACCTACATCCCGGCATGGTCGTGTGTGACAATGGCCGTAACCTGGTGGCGGCTCTGAGGCGAGGTGAGATCATACACGTACCATGCCTGGCTCATGTGCTTAACCTCGTGGTTCAGCGGTTTCTTAAATCGTACCCCGAGTTGCCAGATCTGCTCGTGAAAGTACGCTGCCTGTCAGCTCATTTTCGCAAGTCGGCTACAGCTTCCGCCGCCCTTGCTGTGTTGCAGCAGCGTTTGCAGCTTCCGGCACACCGACTGGTGTGTGATGTCCCCACACGTTGGAACTCTACCCTCCACATGTTGCAAAGGATTTGTGA
The DNA here is from genome assembly GCF_046119375.1 of Phyllobates terribilis. Taxonomy (NCBI): domain Eukaryota; kingdom Metazoa; phylum Chordata; class Amphibia; order Anura; family Dendrobatidae; genus Phyllobates; species Phyllobates terribilis. The sequence goes on along the minus strand of NW_027362762.1, from coordinate 532,815,294 downwards.
GCAGAAGAGAGCAGTTGTGGAGTACCAGCTGCAACAAGGCCGTCGATATTCAGGTCAGACTCCACACATAAGACCTCAGGAGTGGTCTGATATGTCTGACATATGTACCATCCTGACAAACTTTGAGGAGGCCACCAAGATTGTGAGTGGCGATGACGCCATCATTAGGGTCAGCATCCCACTTGTCTGTCTTTTGCAACGCTCTCTGCAGAGAATTAAAGAGGAGGCATTGCAGCCAGAGTATGATGAGATGGATCAAGAAGCCGTAGCGGGCGATTACACACAGCCCAGCCTCATCTCATCCCAACGTGCATTGGGGGACAATGAGGGAGAGGAGGAGGAGGAGGAGGAGGAAGAACAGGAGCTGCTATCATGCGTTGTAGACTGTAGTACCTGTACAAGTGTCATACCGTCGGTTCAGCATGGGTGGCCTGAGGACAGGGGGGAGGAGGAAGAGGAGGAGGAGGAGGAGGAGGAGAGCATGGTCAGTCGTCATCTTGGTGAGGACACGGAAATCTTGCCCGCTACCAGTCTGGCACGCATGGCTGACTTTATGTTACGCTGCCTTAACCGTGACCCTCGCGTTGTCAAAATGTTGGGTGACAGTCATTACTGGTTGGTGACACTTGTAGACCCCCGCTACAAGGAGAACTTTCACTCTCTTATTCCTGAGGTGGAGAGGTCTACAAAAATGGGGCAGTACCAGAAGGCCCTTGCTGCAGAACTCTTAAAAAAATTCCCATCTGAACACGCTAGCGGCAGAGGTCACAGTTCGTTGCCCAACCAAGGCGTACACGCGAGAGAGATGCAACTCCAATCCAGCAGAGGCAGGGGAACACTGTCAACGTTCTGGCACAGTTTTCTGACACCCGCCCAGCTTACAGGCCCTGAGGCGCGGGGTACTCTCACAAGGAGTGGAAAGTTTCAAAAGATGGTGAGGGAGTACCTTGCCGACCGTACCAGCGTCCTCTGTAATTCCTCTGTGCCTTTTAATTATTGGGTATCCAAGCTGGACACTTGGAATGAACTCGCTCTGTACGCCTTGGAGGTCCTGGCCTGCCCTGCCGCTAGCGTGTTATCGGAGCGTGTTTTTAGTGCCGCTGGGGGAATTATAACTGATAAGCGCACTCGCCTGTCAACTGACAATGCTGACAAGCTGACCCTTATCAAAATGAACAAGGGCTGGATTGGGCCAGACTTCTCATCACCACCAAATGACAGCAGAGTAACATAAAGTCAAATCCACTGTGTTATTTCGGGAGGTGTATTCACATGCACCGCTTCATACCCACACATGGGTATACGCTTCCTCGTTTCGGCTGTTTTATCTTCTTCTCCTTATCCTCAGCCTCCACCACCACTATACCACCAGGGTGCCAGTATTGCAAGTTCCTCCGTCCTTATTTTTGGCAGCTTTTGCTTGCAAGGCATAAGCCAATACTATGGGACACCCACTCCCCAATAATGGGACTTATGTTTGTAATATGCTGTACTGCATGGCTCTTGTAAGGGGCATTGCAAGTTGCTCCGTCCTAATTTTTGGCAGCTTTTGCTTGGAAAGCATAAGCAAATACAATGGGACACCCACTCCCCAATAATGGGACTTATGTTTGCAATAAGCTGTACTGCATGGCTTTTGTAAGGGGCATTGCAAGTTGCTCCGTCCTAATTTTTGGCAGCTTTTGCTTGGAAAGCATAAGCAAATACTATGGGAGACCCACTTCCCAATAATGGGACTTATGTTTGTAATATGCTGTACTGCATGGCTCTTGTAAGGGGCATTGCAAGTTGCTCCATCCTAATTTTTGGCAGCTTTTGCTTGGAAAGCATAAGCAAATACTATGGGACACCCACTCCCCAATAATGGGACTTATGTTTGTAATATGCTGTACTGCATGGCTTTTGTAAGGGGCATTGCAAGTTGCTCCGTCCTAATTTTTGGCAGCTTTTGCTTGCAAGGCAGAAGCAAATACTATGGGACACCCACTCCCCAATAATGGGACTTATGTTTGTAATATGCTCTACTGCATGGCTCTTGTAAGGGGCATTGCAAGTTGCTCCGTCCTAATTTTTGGCAGCTTTTGCTTGGAAAGCATAAGCAAATACCATGGGACACCCACTCCCCAATAATGGGACTTATGTTTTTAATATGCTGTACTGCATGGCTCTTGTAAGGGGCATTGCAAGTTGCTCCGTCCTAATTTTTGGCAGCTTTTGCTTGGAAAGCATAAGCAAATACTATGGGAGACCCACTCCCCAATAATGGGGCTTATGTTTGTAATATGCTGTACTGCATGGCTCTTGTAAGGGGCATTGCAAGTTGCTCCATCCTAATTTTTGGCTGCTTTTGCTTGGAAAGCATAAGCAAATACTATGGGAGACCCACTCCCCAATAATGGGACTTATGTTTGTAATATGCTGTACTTCATGGCTCTTGTAAGGGGCATTGCAAGTTGCTCCGTCCTAATTTTTGGCAGCTTTTGCTTGGAAAGGATAAGCAAATACTGTGGGACACCCACTCCCCAATAATGGGACTTATGTTTGTAAGATGCTGTACTGCATGGCTCTTGTAAGGGGCATTGCAAGTTGCTCCGTCCTAATTTTTGGCAGCTTTTGCTTGGAAAGCATAAGCAAATACTATGGGAGACCCACTCCCCAATAATGGGACTTATGTTTGTAATATGCTGTACTGCATGGCTCTTGTAAGGGGCATTGCAAGTTGCTCCGTCCTAATTTTTGGCAGCTTTTGCTTGCAAGGCATAAGCAAATACTATGGGACACCCACTCCCCAATAATGGGACTTATGTTTGTAATATGCTGTACTGCATGTGACGCGCCCCCTGGGCCGTGTGTACACGTGTGTGGGATACCCGGTGCCAGGTCTCTGGGGTCTGTAGTCTCCGTGGCGGTGACCCGGTCCCGTGGCTCAGGCTGGTCAAACCAGTGGCAGTCTTTCTTAGGTTTTGAGGTTAATTGTACGACTGCGCCACCCGTGGATTGCGGTCAGGGAGTACCACCGCTGCGAGGCAGACCGCTGAGGCTGGTGTTGTGTGCGCAGCAGAGAATGGGATAACTCCCCACGGGAGGAGTATAGCCTCAGGGCAGTGAGTGTGGATGATGGAGGTGATGGTGCACGAGCGCAGCAGGAACGACTCAGAGTCTTTGCAGTGCAGTTCAGGGTCTTTACTGATGATTATAAGGTAGACCCTCCCGGGAGTACTGACTAGCATAAGAGGTCTGGTCAGTCTGTGAGCAAGCAGGAGTTCCCCTGGCCAGGTGGAGTTGTAGGCCTCCCCGTCTGTCTGCACTCTTCCTGGCTACCTTGCTGTAAGCGGGTAGAAGTAGCCCACATCCCTGAGTGTACCGTGTAGTGCTCACCCGTATGGCTGGTGACTTGGGCCTTCTGTTAGCCTCCGCTCCATGATGGCGGTGCTGGTCCCTTGCTTGTGACTGAGCCTCCGGGCTTCTATGGCCAGAGGACCTGAAATCCCCTGCCGGCTGGTTTCTGCTGCTGGATATATAAGTCCTCACAGCCTCAGACTCCTGTGTCCGGTTCCTATTGTCTTCTGCCAGGGCGAGCTCTGCTCAGCTTCCAGCAATTGGTCTTTAGCTCCTAGCTCCTACAGAGCTCCTTGCTGTTACTTTCCCTTGCTATCACTCTGACTCTGACTGTTCTCTGTTCTCTGACTCACTCAACCCCGCCCCAGATCCAGTTTATAAGGGCAGAGTTCTCCCCTCCCAGGACTAGGGCAGGAGGATGTTGCATGTTTAAGGGATCCTGACCAGGAAACCTCCCACTTGCTCTCCGACGTAATATCTCTATTACTGTGGTGACCAGACCCCTGGGGTGCCACACATGGCTCTTGTAAGGGGCATTGTGACGCGCCCCCTGGGCCATATTCTTTAGTGGGAATATCCGGAGCCAGATCAGATGGGGGTTGTAGTCTTCCGAGTGGCTGTGACCCGGTCCGTGCCCAGGGTGTCAAACTCAGTTGTATGTGGCAGTCCTACAGATGTTATAAGTTCTTTATTGTCGACTACGCCACCCGTTGTGTTGCGGTCACTATGGCCGCCGCTGCAGCAGGGTCCGCTGAGGCTGATGGTGTAGGTGCAGCTTGTGATGGTGTAACCCCCAACGGGTGGGGTATAGCCTCAGGGGGATCAGGTGCAGAGGATGGGGGTTGTGGTGATGCAGTGTAGACGACAATCAGAGACAGAGTCGGGTTATGCAGTTTAGGATGTTTACTCACTGCTGATGTTCCGGTCACTCCAGCTTCGAGTGACCTCCTGAGCCGTGCTGCATCCACCAGGTCCTGGATCCAGCCAACCCCCAAATAAGTCCGGAGCGTGACCCTGAGCTCTCCTTCTGTCCTTTCCTCTGGCCGTCCCCACCAGAGATCCACCCAGGTCCAGCTCCCTCGGGCCTTCTGTTGGGAGACCCTTGGCCTTGGGTTCCCTGACCCTCCACGTGGTGTGCCTTCGTGGTGGATGTGGTGGGTGGCCATGGCAAACGCTGCCCACGGCCTCCGGTCTCTGGCTGGGGTGTGTTTTTGCCCCCACCAGCTTGGGTTCCGGTACCCTGCGCCGACTCTTCACCCGTGGATTGGATTTGGGGTCTTAGAGTCCTCTCTTCTGCTTCCCCCCCTGGGTCTCTCTTTCTTCTCCTCTCTCACTCTGGCTCAGGCTTCTCTGCTCTGCTCTTCTGCTCTCCAACAGACTCTTTGCAAAAGGCTGACTCACTCCTCCTCTACAGCAGACTGACCCTGTTCTCTGATGGTGCCCACCTTATATACACCCTCTATGTGTGAGCTCAGGCGACCAGCACCCAATGAGCTCCTATCTTTACCCAGGCTGCTCCCCCTATCTGCCCCTACACTACTTGGGATGTACCACCCCCCTCCCACTCCAGCCAGGAACAGACTCGGTCGTACCTGCACATTTCTAAGTGGGAGTACCGTCGGCCTGTTCCTCGGAAATGGGATGTATGTAGTGCATGCAGCCTACCGAGCTCAGATCCACACTCCATCCTTACCCGGGAGTGGAATATCACACCTCTGGGTTGAGGTGCAATACCCCTGTAGCAGCCGAATCCTCAGGGTGCTACATTCCCCCCTGGTAAATCACAGCACGTCCTCGGGCTGTAAGACATAACACCAAAACATACAAATTTTTGCATAACATATAAAACATATAAAACATTATATATATATAAAACTTTTCAGATAAAACATTCTCGTCGTCTCTTGTTTCTCCTCCGGTCACTGTGCAACTGTTGACCGGGCAAAGTGCGACAGTCTTTCTAGAAAAATGGTTTTCCTATAAAACCGGTAGGGGGCGCTTTAGGACGCGCAACTATTTACAAGGATATGGCCGCTCTCAGTCCTCGGCCAGTTAAGGAGGGAAAGGGAATGGCTGCTCACAGTCCTCAGCCTGTGGGATTAAGGGTAAACGGGTAAACAGTTCACTCAGCTGGTCCCAACGGGGACTATATTTGCAGTAACAGTTTCTTTATACCCCGATCGGGTAACTATTTACAGCACCTACTCCGCTGTACTCAACAACGTCTTCCTCCTGCTCCTTCTTTGGGGATCTCAGCTTCAGACCCGTCCGGATCCTCTTGCTCTTCCTCCTCACATCACAGCTCCTCCTCTGTCAGGCGATGCACATGGAGGGCGTAGGGTCCTTTGGCACACTTGTGCCGGGTGAAGGTGACCTCGTCCCCGATGTAAAGGTCACGACCTCTGTGTCCCTCCGGTAGGTGGGACTCAACGTCTCTCCTGGTCACGAAGACGTCGCCTAGGGTGCGGTGGTCTCGGATGAAGCCCCACCCATGCTGCATATTAAACTTTATCACAGTCCCGGTGGTGCGGGGACTATGCGCTGCACGGGGGTCTCTCCTGGCCCGGCTCTTCTGCTCCGCGCTCCTTACTTGAGCTTGCTGTTCCCGGACCCGCCTCTCTCTCCGCTCCCTCTCAAAGTCCTCGAGCTGTTGGCGGCAGCACTCAGCACGCTCCGCTGCAGCTGCCCGAGTCTCTTGAGTGAACCCCATGAGATCTTCTCCGGTAGGGTCCCACTCGAACTGCGCTTCTGCTAGCGGGGGCGAGATCCTCTTTACGGGCTTTGGAGCCGGGATCAGGGGTTCATCCAGGGGTCTCTCTCTCCGGAGTCGGGGATGGTGGAACTCCGGTGGCCATATAAATGGCTGCCCATCCGGGCACGTATGCTGGGCGTACAGGTCCTCTCCCAGATGCGGCACTTTAGGTCTTATGGGCGCGGTGGTGTTAGCGCCCGGGTTGCCCGGGCCTTGCGGCCAGGCCTGGGGTATCTGGAAAGTGAAGGGCACCGTAAGGACGGCGGCGCCCTGGGCTACTTGGCCCTGCGACCAGGCCGGGGGCTCCGCGGAGGTAGGGGGCGCTGTTGGTATTGCGGCGCCCGGGGGTACTAGGCCTTGCGACCAGGCTGGTGGTACTTCCTGATTGGTCACGCTCGGGATCGAGGCGTGTGACGTCACAGGGGTCGCGGCGGCGGCTTCCGGTTGGGGCCTAGTCGGCGTCGGTGACATGGCGTTTTCGGGCACAGCAGGGGGACTTTCGGGCTCTGCGACGGGGAGCTGGGGCAGGTAAGCGGTGTCCTGGTTTGGGGTATAGACGTCCCCTTTACCTGCCTCCATGCGTTCGGCTCCCTTCTCGGCGCCGTCTCCGGCCTTGGGTCCTCCCGCGCCATCCTCAGAGGCGGTCTGTCTCCTCATCTTGGCTGGCGTGCTCCGGGTCTTGGTTCGCTGGGCCATCTCTCGGCTCCACTCCGCCAATGTCTCTCGCTGTACCCGGGCCATCCTCCGTGCGAGGCCCTCCAGGGCAGTCTGTGCACACTCCCGGTCTCGGGGGAGCTGTGCGAGGACCTCCACTAGGCCTAGTGGGGTCGTGGTTTCCAGCAGGCTCCTGACCAACGGGTCGGTGCTGCTCTGCTCTTCTTCCAGCAGGCTCCTGGCCAGCGGGCCGGTGCTGCTCTGCTCTCTGGCCATCTCCGGGTGAGCTTCTCTGCTACTCCTCTCCAGGCTTCTTGCCTCCGGGTGCGCTCGCTCTAGACTCCTCCAAGCGACACCCATCTTTGTTCTCTCCTTTCGTCTCCTCCCACTTCGAGGGCGGTCCCGGGGCCACTTGGTGATTGTCAGCTCCAGGGGCTGTTCTTTCACGCTGACAGACACCTCTAGCATCACAGTCTCTGTTGGTGGGGGCGGTTTCCACTTTTGGCGCCATTTTCGGTCCTGGCCCACGATGGGAGGTGGCCTCTTGCCACCCTCTGGCACGCCCATAATGGCGTCCGCTCTTCCAAGGCGGGAAACCTTTGGAAATGGCGGGAATCGTCTCCCAGTGGCGGGAAACTCTGCAGATGGCGGGAAAACGCTGTTAATGGCGGACAACCGGCGGGAATCGACCTGTGATGGAGTCCGATGGCGGGGACCCTCCGGAACCGACAGGAGACTTCTTTTTGAGGTAAACTTGCACTTTTCTTCAGGCACGCAGTACCCGGGTGTTGCGGGCACGTAATCCTGCCGACTACGCCAAAGTTGACGCGCCCCCTGGGCCATATTCTTTAGTGGGAATATCCGGAGCCGGATCAGATGGGGGTTGTAGTCTTCCGAGTGGCTGTGACCCGGTCCGTGCCCAGGGTGTCAAACTCAGTTGTATGTGGCAGTCCTACAGATGTTATAAGTTCTTTATTGTCGACTACGCCACCCGTTGTGTTGCGGTCACTATGGCCGCCGCTGCAGCAGGGTCCGCTGAGGCTGATGGTGTAGGTGCAGCTTGTGATGGTGTAACCCCCAACGGGTGGGGTATAGCCTCAGGGGGATCAGGTGCAGAGGATGGGGGTTGTGGTGATGCAGTGTAGACGGCAATCAGAGACAGAGTCGGGTTATGCAGTTTAGGATGTTTACTCACTGCTGATGTTCCGGTCACTCCAGCTTCGAGTGACCTCCCGAGCCGTGCTGCATCCACCAGGTCCTGGATCCAGCCAACCCCCAAATAAGTCCGGAGCGTGACCCTGAGCTCTCCTTCTGTCCTTTCCTCTGGCCGTCCCCACCAGAGATCCACCCAGGTCCAGCTCCCTCGGGCCTTCTGTTGGGAGACCCTTGGCCTTGGGTTCCCTGACCCTCCACGTGGTGTGCCTTCGTGGTGGATGTGGTGGGTGGCCGTGGCAAACGCTGCCCACGGCCTCCGGTCTCTGGCTGGGGTGTGTTTTTGCCCCCACCAGCTTGGGTTCCGGTACCCTGCGCCGACTCTTCACCCGTGGATTGGATTTGGGGTCTTAGAGTCCTCTCTTCTGCTTCCCCCTCTGGGTCTCTCTTTCTTCTCCTCTCTCACTCTGGCTCAGGCTTCTCTGCTCTGCTCTTCTGCTCTCCAACAGACTCTTTGCAAAAGGCTGACTCACTCCTCCTCTACAGCAGACTGACCCTGTTCTCTGATGGTGCCCACCTTATATACACCCTCTATGTGTGAGCTCAGGCGACCAGCACCCAATGAGCTCCTATCTTTACCCAGGCTGCTCCCCCTATCTGCCCCTACACTACTTGGGATGTACCACCCCCCTCCCACTCCAGCCAGGAACAGACTCGGTCGTACCTGCACATTTCTAAGTGGGAGTACCGTCGGCCTGTTCCTCGGAAATGGGATGTATGTAGTGCATGCAGCCTACCGAGCTCAGATCCACACTCCATCCTTACCCGGGAGTGGAATATCACACCTCTGGGTTGAGGTGCAATACCCCTGTAGCAGCCGAATCCTCAGGGTGCTACAATTGCAGTTCCTCATAAAGGAGCAGTTCGCCTACACAGTTCTAGGGCATACAGTGAGTGCAATGCCTACCAAAAATTTCGAGGCACTCCAATGCCCCTTGGAAATGACATGGAGGTCAGAGGGCGTTAACTAAACCTTTTTTTCCATTTATAGCAACTGGGTCTCCTGTGCACTGTTGGCCTAAGCAGTGAATGGAAGGCTTTCCAAAAATTATGAGGAACTGCAATGCCCCTTACAAGAGCCATGTTCCTTAACATATTTCACAGGAAAAAAGTTTCACTTTTGTTTTTGAACGTTTTATTGTGAGCCCGTAAAAGTGGCTTAATACCTCTGACCACGTTGTTGACAGCAGTGACCTGGGGGTCAGAAATGCTTCCTGGGGCGATCCCCATGCTGTCCCCATGTCATTTGAGCACTGTCACTATCGTTTTGGGCACTTGTTAGGCTTTTAAAAGACTGCCGGGGGTGCCACCGCAAAAATGCTCGAGTCTCCCATAGACTAACATTGGGCTCGTTGCTCGGGTCGAGCACCCGAGTATCACGGCGAGCTCGGCCCGAGCTTCGAGCACCCGAGCATTTTAGTGCTCGCTCAACACTAGTCATGATGGTTTGGACCGAATGCAAAGGAAAAGGGAAAATGAATGACAACAATCAGCGAGAACGTCACTGGTGAGGACCTGCACAATATATACATACAGTATATGGTCTGAAGATCACTGATGTAAAACTGATAACACCATTATATAGTCACAGTATGGTGGTAATATCAGTCTTAGCGCAGTGTTTTTGGTTAAAGTAGTTGTCCATGCTTGATGTTAAAGTCTGCAGAGGCTCTATATGACTGCAGAACTCTGACTCCTCACCGAGCTTGCACGCTATGAGGATTCTCCGGTGCCGGCGCTGGGAGTTGGTGATCATGAGCAGTGACCTAACTTGAACAGCATGGGCCCCAAAGCAAAATCTCTAATGGGGCTCCCAATTACTGCAAGTTTTTAATAGCAGTGGTCTTTTCATAAAGGCCAAAGGGACTTTTGGGGCCCGCTAGGCTCCAGGGCCTGGGTGCGATTGCAACTCTCCATCTACTGTAGTTACGCCCCTAATCATGTCACCGCAAGTATGCGATATGACTGTCAGATGTGCACAGCCTCGCTCAATACAAGTGAAATTAGCCAAGCTGAGTACAATTAGACGGAATGTGGCTGGAGGTGTGAAAATCGCATACTTGCGGTCACATGACGGCCGGTCACAATGCCCAACTTTAACCTCAACCCCTTTAACAATCAGTATGGTGGTATTATCAATACTATATATGCTGGCAATATTTGGTTATGAGGCACCCCCTGGGCCGTGGGGTACCCGGTGCCGGGCCGGTAGATGCTGGGGGGATGTCACAGTGGCGGTGACCCTGTCCGTGACCCAGGGTGGTCAATAAAAGAAGTGATGGATAGGGGATTTATAATGTTTATAGAGTTTGTGACGCCACCTGTGGAATGCGACTAAAGGGAGCCGCCACTGCGGAGCTGTCCTCTGAAGCTGATGTTACTGCAGCAGGGATGGTGTGGCTCTCCACAGGAAGAGCTAGCTCCAGGGCAGTGCAGTGTAGAAGATGTTGCAGGTTGTGCTGGGCGTTGTAGTGCAGGGGTTGATGGCGCAGCAAGAAACACAGAGATAAGGAAGTACAGTCCCAGGGTCTTTACTGGTGCTGATTAGACAAGCCGGAACTAGGGTACTGGCTAGAAGTGGAAGTCCGGGCAGCCTGGAAGCAAGTAAAGGATCCTCCTTGTCAGGTGAAGTTGGAGGCCTTCCCTTTCCACTAAACTCTTTGGCCCTGCTGCTTGTAGCGGTGCGGTGACCCTCGTCCCTGAGTGCGGCGTTTCTGTGCTCACCCGTATGGCAGGCAGCTCGGGCCTTGCTGGCGCGTCACTCCCACGTGGCGGTGCTGGACCCTGCGGTACTACTGAGCCTCTGGGCGTCTGATGGGGCCAGGAGACCTGCAATATCCTGCCCTCCGGTCTGTACTGCTGGGCCTTCGGTGCCCCACAGCCTCGGACTCCGGTGTCCGGTTCTTCTGTGCTGGTTCATCTGGGGTGAGCTGCTGCCCAGCTCCAGTCCCCAGCTCCTCTCTCCTCGATATCCTCGCTTCAACTCCTCACACTATGACTAACTAACCACGCCCACAGATCCCTGTTGCCAAGGGGAGGAGCCTCCCCCTGCTGGTCTGGAGCCAGGAAAGTGTTGCATGTTTAGTATCCCTGACTAGGGGATCCCTGCTTGCTTCCAGGCATGGCATTACCTCTTTTGAGGGAGGCAAAGCCACTGTGGCAACCGGACCCCTGGGGTGCCACAGTTATAGTTTGTTGGTATTTGCCTGTAATATTGCAATGTTATTATTTTGATATTATAATTATTTAATCTTATATAGCGGTATTACTAGTATTAGAAACTAGCTTTTATCCGCGGCTTCGCTCGCGTGGAATTTGGTCTGCCACATTAAGTTTCGTGACAGATCATTTTAATAGTAAAAAAAAATAATCTTAATAGTAAAAAAAATAATCTTATTTAGTTACTCGTACATCCAAAATTTCAGATGTCTAACTTCAAAACTGACGGATTGCATACAATCTTTGAACCCCTATAATATGAAGAGGGAAACTCTTGAGGGTGGAATTATCAAAATTCCTTTCTTAGTGCTCATTTAAGCTATAATAGAACCTATCTGCAAATTTCAAGATGCTAAGTTCAGTGGTTTCGGCTGTGCGTTGACCGCTAGGTGTGTCAGTCAATCAGGTTTACAGTTTTATATAATCTTCGCCTCTATGGTGTGTTTATAAAAAGTAGCCCTATGTCCTTCCCCAGGCTTGAAATGATCCATATCAAATTTCATCACAAACGGATTACTAAACACTGATTAATAAACAGGACGGACTGAAGTTACTTGCGTTTAATATTGTTCGTGTTAGTAAAGAATTAGTATGTAATTGGAATAATGGACATCTGCAGGTAATTTATCTATGTGTTTTTAATGCAATATACTCCTGTAAACTATGTTATTTGATTTCTTTCGTTGAGCGAAAATATGTAGATTTTGCGATTTAGAAACACGTGAGGAAGCTACGTATAGCTGACCGTGGGAAAAACAGGGCGTGCCTAAATGTATCCCGCTACCTTCAAAGTTTGCCCTTGCGATTTATTGATGGTCATTGAAAATGCAACTTTAAGTGGGAACTGCAAACGTTTGAAATTAAAGGGTAAGTTATTGGGTATTATTGGAATGCGTGGTATAAGAATATTTTCACCCTTAGCTTCTCCAGTTAAAATTGTGGCCTTTACAATGTGCCTGCCTAGTTCAGTGACTCGCAATCTAGTGCCATTACATAATCTCGGGGCGTCCAAGTTGCGCATTAACAAAACGGGTATACCGACCTTTAATTCGAGCTTATGAGATGGGACTCCGGATAGCTCCAAAGAGTTAAGAAACTCCACGGGGTAGCTCGTACAGTCTTCAGATGACATGACTGTGTCGATGGAGTTGTAGGTTGTTGCATCGCTGGTTACTTGGTCCAAGATAATTTTATTGATTTTCGCAACTGTTTCATTTCTTGGTGCTAGTATAGTTCTTTCACATAGCCAATTTTCATCGTGGATGTTTTGTTGCAAATTTGGAAAAACTTGAGCAATAAGTGCGTCTTCCGAATCCACAACATGACAAAATTGGTTAGTGAATAGAACCATACCTTCTTCGTCAGTTTCGATTCGACCTTCACCGATCTCGAGCAGTTTCTCAGCGTACGCGCCCGACTCTAGATCACTGAATAACTGGACACGCATGTTGGTGGTGAGGTGCAGCTTTTCAACTTTGGTCCATAAATATGAGGATTTCAGACATGCGTTAATTTCGTCTGCTGCAGTGCCTCGCTCGATGACAGGCAAAGTTTGCCTAAAGTCCCCAGCCAATAAAACAACCACATCACCCATTATTGTTTGTTTACTGTGTAAGTCTTGTAGACAACGATCAAGATCTTCGATGGCGCATTTGTGTGACATTGTGCACTCCTCCCACACGATTAGTTTGCACTGTTGCAACAGGAGGCCACGGGCGCTGCTCTTGCTGATATTACACGATGGGGTTTCTTCGTTCACCAAATTAAGAGGTAATTTAAAGACTGAATGTGCCGTCCGTCCACCGCTTAGCAATGTTGCAGCAATTCCAGAGGAAGCCACAGCTAATGCAACGTTATGACCGCTACGAATTTTTGCTAAAAGTAAATTAAGCAAGAAAGTTTTTCCTGTACCACCCGGGGCATCAAGGAAAAAAAGTCCGCCTTCACCATTCTCAACTCGTCCTACTATTTTGCGATAAATCTCTCTTTGATCAGGTAGCAAACGTGGCTCAGTTTCGCAAACGTGAGCGTCTAACTGGTTGGTATCATAGCTTAGCTCTTTTATCAACTCGTTCGACAGCTCTCCTCTACGCCGCGGTGAGGGTAGACCAAAATCGGACAATTTCTTTCCAGAAATTATTAATATTTTGTCCTCGATAAGCCCCAACGCCTCATTGAAACAGAGATCATCGTTAACGTGATCCATTCTTTCAAATCTGTGCATGATATCCTCTGATAATGCAGTTTTATACTTGTGCCAGAGTTGTAGAGGATTGGATAAACCGCAAGTGCATATCAATATGGCAAACAGCTCTCTTATTTGCGCCGGGGAGCGACATAGCACGGCCTCTTCTAAGGTGGTATCCCAGTGGTTATCATCTTCCAACAACCCCATCTTCTCACACACCTGCTGAAAAGTTGCAAGTTCTTGACCTTCAAATGTTTTTAAATCCGAGAAGTTGGTTGGACCCCTTATTACATTCAGCAGCATACGCAAGCAATAACATTCAAAATTGCTAACGTGCACCGTGTAAATGCGACCTAGAGAGTCTCCTGCCTTCACACCTGGCCAGCCATCGACAGGTGTTCCTTGTAAACGACGTTTCCATTGCTTCCGTGCCACATTCCAAGTATAGTAGCGAGGCACGTCAATGTAAAGTAATGTTTTTGCAAACGTATCACTTTGGCACAACAGGAAAAATGCAGTTAGTGTAGTTTTAGGTGGTGCTTCTAATCTCTCTCTAAAATTATTTTCCGTAAAGTAAACCCTCTCGCCATTGGGTAAATGAATCGCGAGATGAGTGACGGTTGGGTGTCTCTTGTGCAGAGGCAGACCTAAGATCCGCCACGCTGCTTCGTTACTACTAACATATCGGCCGGTTCTAAAGGTCTGCACCTCATCTCTTGGGTCAATATTAACATTCCCTTGCTGGCGGATGTTAAAAATAGCCTGGTCGCTACCCTTATTAATATATTTACAAATATATTTTATCGCCTGTACCGTATTACAGAACTCTACATTTAAATGAGAATTAAAATTTTTTGATAAGAGTGGAGAATATGGGACCACCCAGCTATTGTCCACCAATATTTCCTGTGTTCCTCTACGGGTTTTTATAATCGTCGTGCGTCCACCATTCTCTGCTGCTCTGCACCTGTACAAAGGATAACCTTTGTCATTGGTTTGAGTATCTTTTAAAAGCTTCCTCGGATATTTTTTGGTACATTTTCCTTAATTCATGCATGGCGATGAAGAATTGAATGTACCACATGGCCCGTGAATCATATTCTTTGTCACTGTATCATAGAGCTTTTGATCGGTTTCTGAGTTTGGTATCTCAGCACATATGATTTCGTCAATTTGGTTCGGATGCAATTTTTCCTTTAAACACAGCAGTAAGTGCACATGAGGCAAACCTCGCTTTTGCCACTCGATCGAGTACATGAAGCATTGCATATCACCAAATATGTTACCTTTTGTAAGTAGAGCTACCAACTTCTGTACTTTTATTCTAAATACTCGAGCTGTTAAGTCATATCTGTCCATTGAATTTTGACCAGCCACAAGCTCTTTGGTGATTTCTGGCCAAGTGGGGTTGCAAGTCATTGTAATAAATAAATCAGGCCTCCCATAATTACGTACATATGTGAACGCATCTTGTGTGTATTCGTGTAGGTATCTCGGGCTATTTACAAATGATGACGGGAGAATCACCATCTGACCTAAGTTATTTGGATCCAAATCCGCATCATTTCTTAATGCATCTTGCAAGTGAATATAATTTTCTGCGCAAAGTTTTTTTTGATTTAAAGAAATGAACCTTAAGCGCTCACTTTCCATCTTTACATACATGTCGACCAGAAACTGATGAAGTAGGAGCCTACACTTAAGCATCAAATTAAAATCGCTGCGACGGACCATCAAGTGAAAGGCATAAAAATCTTTGCAGGACACCTTTTTGCTTGGCATTGCTTGTTTGGTAATTGGATTTATCTGAAGAATATCAATGCGGTACCCCTCTTGTCCTTTCCAAAAATTTATTGGGTACTCGAGAGCGTCATAGAATCTATGTGTATCGGGAACCCTAGTGAGCATGCCATCGCGCGGCTGCACAACGATGTCCCGAGACACAGTTTGTTTGCTACTAACTATTACAGCAGCTATTTCATTTGTAGTAGGGACATTGAATCGTCTCTCATGTTGACCACGTGGTACACGGTCTGGGTGAATCACTACTTTGAAATGATCGTCATTGATCATTCTGTCTCTAGCCATTTTAAATTCATGCACCAAAATGTTGTGGTCGTGAAGTACTCGTAATTTTTTAACTATGTTTCTATCTACGCTTTGCACGCACTCAGTACGCCTGTTGATTTGTTCTTATTCGTCACCTATGAAATAATTGTGGTTGCGAAATGGACGTAGGAATTAAAGAACCGATACGGTGGTATACTTGTCCTTGTATTGTAAAGGTCGGGCAAAACCCTGGCATTGAGACAATTTGATCTGCTCCAAAAGACGTCATATGAAAGCACATGTTGTATTTTCTTATATTATTTAGAAAAAGGCGAGATTCATCAGTTTCATTAGAGAAAAGCTCTTTTAAAGGTTGAACTGGCTCGTCTATATAAGGAAGAGCTACTTTCCCGCCCAAACAACACATACCTGCTGCTTCCTCTTTTCACTTAAGAGCTCCGCAATATTTGCAATCTATGGTCATTGCTTCTATTTTTATAAGCTTGTGAGTTTCATAATCAAGAGTGTCGTCATACTCAAATGCAGCTTTATTAAACAATATCCATGTATTTCTTGTAAATGTTTGACGTCGCTGTGCTGCCCTTTCAGCAACAGTGCGTCTGCGAGATTCGGCCATTTCATAAGTTTTAGTGGCTCTTTGGGACGCCATGTAAGTCGCTTGCTGCTGACGTCGAGCTTGGGACTGTTCTGGAGTTTCAGCAGCCCGTTGAGACGCCAGATACTCCGCATGCTGTTCACGTCGGGCTTGGGACTGTTCTGGAGTGTCAGCAGCCCGTTGAGACGCCAGATACTCCGCATGCTGTTCACGTCGGGCTTGCGACTGTTCTGGAATTTCAGCAGCCCGTTGAGACGCCAGATACTCCGCGTTCCGTTCACGTCGGGCTTGGGATTGTTCTGGAGTCTCTGCAGCTCTATGTGCCGCACAACGCATCGCCTGCTCAAGCCTTCGTTGCTCGGCTTGTTGAGACGTCTCATCACGTCTAATTATTTTCATAGCTCGGGCTTTATTAGAGCTTTGCGAAATGTTAGACTTACGCTTTCGCGGCATTTTTATAAGTACTAATTACAAAATACTAAAACAATCTAATTAGTTATATTCCGATCGCTGTACAGACGATATCAGTTGTATATGACTGGTCTATGAGGAGCAGCTGTGGTGCGGTTACCCATAGCAACCATTCCCAGTGCTCTGTGGGAGCTGAGAGCAGCCTGCTGGTGCTGTGGGTGACATGGTCTATGAGGAGCAGCTGTGGTGCGGTTACCCATAGCAACCATTCCCAGTGCTCTGTGGGAGCTGAGAGCAGCCTGCTGGTGCTGTGGGTGACATGGTCTATGAGGAGCAGCTGTGGTGCGGTTACCCATAGCAACCATTCCCAGTGCTCTGTGGGAGCTGAGAGCAGCCTGCTGGTGCTGTGGGTGACATGGTCTATGAGGAGCAGCTGTGGTGCGGTTACCCATAGCAACCATTCCCAGTGCTCTGTGGGAGCTGAGAGCTGCCTGCTGGTGCTGTGGGTGACATGCTGCGCTGCACACACACAGAGCTGTGCTGCACACAGGAGGGGAGGACGCCATTTGTGTAGCGCTGCTGCCGGTGCTGTCAGGCTGCAGTGTGTGCATCCTCCATGGAGCCGCGCTCAGGTTACTGCCCCTCCCCGTGTGTGAGTCACTTCCCCTCCGCCCAGGTGAGGCGCTCGGAACTTTCCCGGCTGCAGCAGCTGGCGCAGGTGAGCGCATGTTTTATTATACGGTGTTATGTGGAGGGACAATGGCGGCGGGGACCCCCTGTGTGAAGACAATGACGGCCCGGTGCCCCCGGGCAACCTGCAGGAGGAAGCCTCACACTCCCCCCGGGCTGTGGGCACGGGCAGGCCGTGCTGGGACGTGTAGTTCCCTAGTAACCTGTTCCTGACATATGGGCTGTTTTCTGTGTTTTTTTTTTAAGTCTGAGAAAATGTCATAAATTATCCTTCTCCCTTCAGCTGTTTCCAGAGTGTAATGTATCAGGGTGAGCTCATGACTGACAGCTGCCAAAGTTTCTAGGAAATGTCAGTCCCTGGGGGTCGTGTGTGAACCCCCTGTGCCACACTTGTACCTGGCCACGGTATATGATCACCCCTGTATTCTGACTGTGGACAGGCGGCAACTGTGACCTCACTATACAATGATCCACTATGGGCAAATTATTGTATTATCAATCTCCTCTGACTGCTGTAAATCAGCCATTTAAATATCACCTGTGTATGTGTGTATATAAGAGAGCTCTCAGAGGCCAGATTTTTTTCCGACTTAATTGACATGTATCGTTATATTACGACTAAAATTACATAAAATCATTACAAATTGTAGCCTATATGTTATTCCGATGTATAATCTATATTACTGTAAAGTTTCATGCAAATCCGTCCAGTAGTTTTTTCGTGAAAGAGTAACAAACATACATACTCACAAACTTTCGCATTTATAATATTAGTAGGATATTGGTCTTGTAGTAAATCTTGATTTCTTCCAGGCAGGGTAATATTAGCAATTTATCCCCATCTAGGGCTCGGGGGCGGTGACAGCATGGGCCTGTGTGATTTCAAATGTCAGGGCTCAATTTCAGTCCCAGTCTGTCCCTGTACCCCTGTATAGCCACTGTCAATTTCGCATTAAAAAAAAAGGAACCACTACTAGCTCCACTACCAACAGTTTATACAGGGCGTTTGGACACCCATTACAGGTAGTGCATATGTAGCACCCTGAGGATTCGGCTGCTACAGGGGTATTGCACCTCAACCCAGAGGTGTGGTATTCCACTCCCGGGTAAGGATGGAGTGTGGAACTGAGCTCAGTTAGCTGCATGCACTACACACATCCCATTTCCGGGGAACAGACCGATGGTACTCCCACTAGAGAAATGTGCAGGTACAACAGAGTCTGTCCCTGGCTGGAGTGGGAGGGGGGTGGAACATCCCAGTAGTGTAGGGGCAGATAGGGGGAGCAGCCTGGGTAAAGTTAGGAGCTCATTGGGTGCTGGTCACCTGAGCTCACACATAGAGGGAGTATATAAGGTGGGCACCATCTTAGATCAGGGTCAGTCTGTCAGTCTTTTGCAGAGTGAGGTCGGTCTTTTGCAGAGTGAGGTCAGTCTGTCAGAGTTGAGCAGAGGAGAAGAGCAGCTCCAAGGCCAAGAGAGAGAGAGAGGAGAAAGAAAGACCCAGAGGGGGAGAAAGAAGGAACTCCAAGAGCCCAAATTAGACCAGAGGGTGAAGAGTTGGCAACAGGGTACCGGATCCCAAGCTGGCAGAGGCTACAGCACACCTTAGCCAGGAACCGGAGGTCGTGGGCAGGATCTGCCACGATCACCCACTAAATCCACCCGGAAGGCAGACCAGGAATAGGGTCAGGGAACCCAGAGACAAGGGTTTACCACCAAGAGGCCCGAGGGAGCCGGACATAGGTGGATCCCTGGTGGGGAAGGCCAGAGAAGAGGACAAGACAGAAAGGGAGCTCAGGACCACGCTCCAGAATCACCTGGGGGTTGGCCGAGTCCAGGACCTGGTGGACGCAGCACGGCTCGGGTGGTCACTCAAGGCCGGAGTGACCAGAACAACTGCAGTAAGTAAACAAACCCTGAACTGCACAGCCCGACTCTGAGTCTCATTTCCATCCCCGCTGCACCACCACAACCCCCATCCTCTGCAACTGACCCCCTGAGGCTATACCCCTCCCGTTGGGGGTTATACTACCTGAGCTGCACATACATCACCAGCCTCAGCGGACCCTGCTGCAGCGGCGGCCGTATTGACCGCAAATCAACGGGTGGCGTAGTCGACACAAAAGAACATCTAGTAACATCATAAGGACTGCCACACACTGAGCTTGACACCCTGGGCACGGACCGGGTCACAGCCACTCGGAGACTACAACCCCCATCTGATCCGGCTCCGGGTATCCCCAACAACACTGGCCCAGGGGGCGCGTCACATAGCTTCAGGGGTGCGGTTTACAGATCAAGAGGACCAGAGCTAATAAATTTCATATATTTAATCCAGAAAGACAGGCAGTGTTTATAAAAGATGATACAAAATGGGAACAAAACAATACGGTATATACAATTACATAAAAAGGAATAATGAAAGAAAACTGCTAAATCTCATGTCACGGAAATGGCTCATAGCTTAGCGGAGGGAAGCACTCCGATTAGGAAAATGGGACAGCGCAATTTCTGCTTTTTATTAGATCAGAGTTACGCCCACGTACCTCCCCTTGATGAGCTCATGTGGGGGCTGTACTCAGCCCTTCAGATTTTTATAAGATCCCCAATTTACAGGATATCTTTGCCCCTGGAAGTCCCAGGCATTAGATATTGTTGTCATGCTATTAAGTTGGAGGGGTTCTTATAACCCTACAGTGATGTGTCTGAATGCGTTATGTCAGTCCCGTCACTATGAAACCTAAAATATACAGTACAGACCAAAAGTTTGGACACACCTTCTCATTTAAAGATTTTTCTGTATTTTCATGACTATGAAAATTGTACATTTACACTGAAGGCATCAAAACTATGAATTAACACATGTGGAATTATATACTTAACAAAAAAGTGTGAAACAACTGAAAATATGTCTTATATTCTAGGTTCTTCAAAGTAGCCACCTTTTGCTTTGATGACTGCTTTGCACACTCTTGGCATTCTCTTTATGAACTTCAAGAGGTAGTCATCGGAAATGGTCTTCCAACAATCTTGAAGGAGTTCCCAGAGATGCTTAGCACTTGTTTGCCCTTTTGCCTTCACTCTGCGGTCCAGCTCACCCCAAACCATCTCGATTAGGTTCAGGTCTGGTGACTGCCATGGTGGTTCAGTATGCCTTCAATTTTGAATAAATCCCCAACAGTGTCACCAGCAAAGCACCTCCACATCATCACACCTCCTCCTCCATGCTTCACGGTGGGAACCAGGCATGTAGAGTCCATCCGTTCACCTTTTCTGCGTCGCACAAAGACACGGTGGTTGGAACCAAAGATCTCAAATTTGGACTCATCAGACCAAAGCACAGATTTCCACTGGTCTAATATCCATTCCTTGTGTTCTTTAGCCCAAACAAGTCTCTTCTGCTTGTTGCCTGTCCTTAGCAGTGGTTTCCTAGCAGCTATTTTACCATGAAGGCCTGCTTCACAAAGTCTCCTCTTAACAGTTGTTGTAGAGATATGTCTGCTGCTAGAACTCTGTGTGGCATTGACCTGGTCTCTAATCTGAGCTGCTGTTAACCTGCGATTTCTGAGGCTGGTGACTCGGATAAACTTATCCTCAGAAGCAGAGGTGACTCTTGGTCTTTCTTTCCTGGGGCGGTCCTCATGTGAGCCAGTTTCTTTTTAGCGCTTGATGGTTTTTGCAACTGTACTTGGGGACACTTTCAAAGTTTTCCCAATTTTTCGCACTGACTGACCTTAATTTCTTAAAATAATGATGGCCACTCGTTTTTCTTTACTTAGCTGCTTTTTTCTTGCCATAATACAAATTCTAACAGTCTATTCAGTAGGACTATCAGCTGTGTATCCACCAGACTTCTGCACAACACAACTGATGGTCCCAACCCCATTTATAAGGCAAGAAATCCCACTTATTAAACCTGACAGGCCACACCTGTGAAGTGAAAATCATTTCAAGTGACTACCTCTTGAAGCTCATCAAGAGAATGCCAAGAGTGTGCAAAGCAGTCATCAAAGCAAAAGGTGGCTACTTTGAAGAACCTAGAATATAAGACATATGTTCAATTGTTTCACACTTTTTTGTTAAGTATATAATTCCATACGTGTTAATTCATAGTTTTGATGTCTTCAGTGTGAATGTACAATTTTCATAGTCATGAAAATACCGAAAAATCTTTAAATGAGAAGGTGTGTCCAAACTTTTGGTCTGTACTGTATCTCTCATAAATATTGGATAAATGCAAAACCCCCAATATTCATTCATATCTGGACCCTGGAGACAGAGTGTCTAACTGCAACTGTCTAGTTTTTTTTTTTTATGGAAGGAAACTCCTTCTTTGGAACAAAGGAAGCCCCTGTACTTCTCTGCCTCTGTGTAAACAAATCTCAAAGCTTGCTGTGTTTTCTCAAAGCATTTCCCTGCTGTAATTGCCTGGTCACTGCATGGGAGCCTCTACTTCAAATGAGATTGAAGAGTAATCTCTCTATTTCCCCTAGTTTAGTTTCTATCTCCCTACCTATAATTAGTATCACATGTTCAATGTATAGTCCTACTTCAAAGGATGTTGGAGTGTCAGCTCTTCTCCCTTCTGGAGATGTCTTATGGATTTTAATTTTTCTCTGACACCTGCCCCTTTTATAGATGGCATGGGAGACTGATTTACAGATTTTATCTCCCTACTTTAAGGCACACCCTCCCTGGGTTCCACAATACCCTCTCCTTCTTGGATTCTGATATTGGCTTCTCCATGAGGTCACTCAGTGCCTTCAAACTGGCATTCATAGGTAGTGCAGTCTGAGTCTCCTGGCTAGAGGTAGCCAGTAAAACTTAGAACTAGTTACTGCCCTAGAGCAGGTCTCAGTTTTGGCTGATGAAGGTCTAGAAGGCAGCACGTTACCTGTGTTCTGGGCATTCTGACGGCGATTGACAGAGGCTATATAGGCTGTCTCCCCTGGGGGGTAACAACGCTTTCCCATTACCCTGACAGGCTATGAGTAACCCGTTCCCCTTCACCCTGACAGACTGGGAATACTATTTTCCTACCACCCTGACAGGCTGTGGAATACACTTTCCTACCATCTTGACAGGCTGTGGGACACACTTTCCCACCATCCATATAGACTGGGGATATTACTTTCCCATCACCCTGACTGCCTATGGGTACAGCTTTCCCACCATCCAGGCTGTGGGACACACTTTCCCACCACCCTGACAGACTGGAAATACTACTTTCCCACCATCCTAACAGACTGGGGGTAACACTTTTCCCTCATCCTGACAAACTGTGGATACTACTTTCCCACCACTTTTACAGGCTGTGGAACACGCTGTCCCACGATACTGACAGACTGGGGTTAAAACCTTCCCCGCCTCCCCTGTTACCCCATGAGCAATGCTAATCATGGGGCATCTTTCACCTGCCATGTCACAGTCCGTCGTGGCAATGGTCAGCTGCAAGTGACCAGCTTCTTTATGATCCCAGTGTCTGTCCCCATCCTCTTTAGCACTATTGCTTCTTTTAGGGGATCCTCAGCATCATCACCCCACAGGGTAACACGACTGAGTTCTCCTGTACCACAAAACATATTATCATCATGCATGACATTGACATTCAAGTTACTGACATTTGAATCACCTTAAGTACCAGATCTGGGAGGGTTGTCAGGAATATATTGGGTGACCAACCATTCAAAATCAGTTCCCAATAAAACATTTGTGGTGAGGTTCTCGGACACCCTCACTTCTCCCAACCCCCTCCCGTCAACCCAATCCAGGAAAACCCCAGGCCATCAGTAAGGGTCTGCGGACACCACATATTCCGGTGACAGTCAGAGTCTTCCTAGCAATAAGTTCTTCAGGGGACATAAATTCGGGGCAGATGAGAGTTCGTTATGCACTTATGTCCTTGAGCCTCACAGTGACTGTGTTGCCCACAGTAACACAGTAACCGGTGGCAAGTTTTAATGGGCCCTCCCAACCGCATCACCCACAAAAAGAACAGTTGCAGTAGGCATATTGGCTTCCAATGTAGGGCTTCTATTTCAACTCTCTGGCACGTGAAGCTGATGTGGCCAGTTGGGTTACAGGTATAGTACCAGCGGGAGTCAGATGCAGGCCAGGTGCTGGAAGATAGGGCAAGACTTTGGAGGATCGGTTCACAGGAGCATTGGGTGTCGGCTTACCCCCTATCCAGCTGGCGATGGTTAACTTCTGCATCACAGGTGTATGCTTGGCCTCATAGGTATCAGCAATCTGCGTGGCGTGGCGACCTCCTTTGGCTCCCAATCCATCATGAACTGTTGCACCTCCACAGGGCAAAGAAGAAGAAATTGGTCCTTCACCATCAAGTCCTTCAATTCCTCGAAGGTGGTAACTGATAGTCCCTGGCCCCACTGCTTGACTTTCGTTATGAGCCTGTTCACCACATCACTGTAGCTGTCGTGAGGTCCACATTGAAGGGTCCGGAACGTCGGTACACCTCAGGAGTCAGATGATATTTCCTTGTCAGTACTTGTTTGATGGCCTCATAGTCTCGGTCTTGATCTCATGGGAGAGAGGAGAACACCTCAAGAGCTTTGCCTCATAGCCCTGGGATTAAATATTGGGCTTACTGGTCCTCAGGCAACTGGTACTGTCTGTAGGTCTTTTCAAACCCCCTCAAAAATGTGTCCAGATCTGCGTCCTTGTCCATGACAGGAAAATGCTCAGGATGGGGTTTAAAGGGTGTAAACATTACTGGACTCACTGTTCAGTGGGGTGGATGGCTCCTTCGGGAGTAGGATTAACTCTAGCCAGAGCTCTCGCTCAGCTTGTCACTCAGCAGCCTCCTGCTCGGCTTGTCGCATCTCTTGCTTGGCATGGGCCTGCCGCTCTGAAAATTCACACTCTGCATTCTTGTAGCACAAACTGCATCTGCATTTGAGGGTCACATCCTCCCAGTTGCTGCAGAATGAGTGGCAAGTAAAAGTCCATGTCACTCTGGCAGCTATGTTTGCTGCTGGCCCCCTAGGTGTTGGACAGTTCTGGAATCGGATCCACAATTGAGCATCCTGGTGCTCCACTGGTCCTGGGCTCTGATGCCACATGGTGTTGGTGCATGGCAACATCGTCTACACAGGTACAGATCACCATCTTTTTGGTCTTGTTTGACCCATCAAGAGCTCGCTCCTCACACAAATGGATCAGCACAGCTTTCTCATGCTTTTTATAAGCAACTGCCATCTTTTCAGTCCCTCGCCAAATAAAAGATAAAAAAGAAAAACAAGATAGGGGGAGGGGTGTAACTTCTACATGTAAAGTATTGTCCCAAGTATGAATAGACATTGAGTCTGATCCTCAAAACTCTGCATAGAATCCTTGCAAGGATCGTGCAAGTTTTTATTGACTGGATTGCTCACTCCGGATCATTTAATGCTCTGTAATATCCCACAGCTTGTAACCAATTGTCAAGGATAACAGTTGAGGGGGTCACGCAGATCCTACCACTGTTACTAGTTTGTCACAGATGACACCGGAAAGATCACCCAGAACTCACTGCTACCACCAGTCCACCAGTATGTCAAGGAAACGCAACTCCGTTGCTTCAAATCATCAAGACAATTACGCAATTGAGTGACAAGTGATGGACCGAGGCCGCGGCTGCTTCCAGTGCTAGGTCAATTATTGGGGAACTCGGTGAGTGTATTGTATATACACCTCAGATTCCATTTCATGGAACATGGAATATACACTCCCTGACAGAAGTTATGTTGCTTATCCATGTTATGTAAATAAAAGCTTATAACCTGACGTTAAATTCATCTATTGGTTTTATAAATTACTCTTCTGAAAGCTGAAACCCTCCCAAATTTGGTTTCGGTTAAGAAAATAAATTGGCATCAATGCTGAAATATTGATCATTTAAGGAACACAGAATGGTCAGATTTTGGCAAGACAAAAGTTTTGTCGCCTACAGAAAGTAATGTGATATTCAAACAAATAATTATCTTAAAATACAAATATATGTTGCATAACATTGATGAATGAAATTGTGGTGCTATTAGAGTCATATTTAATATTTTGTGTGACTTCCATGAGCTTGAAGGACTGCATCCATGCGGTTCAACAATGATTCATACAATTTATTAATGAAGTCATCAGGAATAGCAAAGAATGCAGTCTTACATGCCTCCCAGAGTTCATCTAGATTCTTTGGTTTTGTCTTCCAAGCTTCCTCTTTCATCCTACCCCAAACATGCTCAATGATGTTCATGTCTGGTGACTGGGCTGGCCAGTCCTTGAGCACCTTGATCTTTTTTGCCTGGATGAACTTTTTTGTAGAGATGGATGTATGAGATGGAGCACCATCCTGCTGCAGAATTTGACCCCTTTTATGATTTGGAATGTAAGAGGTAGCTAATACTTCTTGATATTTTAGGCTATTGATATTGCCTTCCACCTTGCAAATGTTTTGCACACCCCCATACTGAATGTAACCCCAGACCATGATCTTTCCACCACCAAATTTAACTGTTTTCTGGGTGTATTTTGGATCCATACGGGCTCCAAGTAGGTCTCCTGCCGTATTTGCGGTGATTGTAGTGTAATTCTACTGAAGATTCATCAGAGAAATCCACCTTCTGACACTTTTCCAGCATCCATCTGTTTAGCAGGCTGTGGGACTTTGCAAATGCCACACTGTTTTTTATTTGCCTTTTGTTTAGTGCTGGTTTCTGGGCACTGATTCGACCATGGAGGCCATTTCGAGACAGAACTGTTCTAGTTGACACAGGGACTTGAGGTGACCAGGCCTGTTGGAGCTCTGCTTCTGTGGAAGAGGGGTTTGCTTTGGATTTTCTAACCAACAAACGTTCCTCCTGAGCAGTTGTCTTGCGGGGTCTGCCGGACCTGGGCTTGTCAAACACATCTCCAGTCTCTTCAAATCTTTTTTAAATTCTTTGTACTTGAAGCTGAGACACATTAAAGGTGCCATCCACCTCTGCAGTGGATCTGGTCTTCAGCCTCTTGATAATCAAGGTTTTGGTCGCAGGGTTTATTTTTGGCATGTTGTCAGAGCTCAAGTTGCAGTTCAAGTGAAGGTCTGAGGTGCTGGGTTTCTTTTTATACACATCCACTAATTAACTGATCATTTACTGAGCACTGGGGAGGATGTAAACTAGGATTGGGTGCATTATATGACCAGGCGACACAACTTTCGTCTTGCCAAAATCTGACCATTCTGTGTTCATTAAATGATCAATATTTTCCCCTCCCCCATGACAGCATACCTTGAGAGAGGGATCCGCCCCACCAAGGACAGGAAACCGTCTGAAATAAAAGGGCGGTACCTCTCCCTCGCTTCAGTTGGTTTCCTGTCCTTGATGGGAACCTGTCTGAAGAAGATGTCCACACTTACCTGGGCCTGTTCCGGTGTGGAAGAGCAGGCACCGGCCTGTGCACCGGGTTCCAGGTTCCAGAAGCGCCGTCCGCGGTTCCCTGGAGCCGTGTCCGAGCGTGCGCAGGCGGTGAGGAGGGCTCCGGCTGCGCTGTCCTCTCCCTGCTGCAGGCTCCTGACTGGCCGCACGCCGGGAGCAGCGTCTTACGGGTGTGACGCGCCTGACGTCACGGCGCGGTGCACGCTGGGAGAGGCGTGCCCGATGATGTCGGAGGGCGGCACCCGGATCCAACATGGTGGCGCCCTGTAAACGCTTGCCGGCCGGCCATTTCGAATATCGGCCGGCGGGTGCCAGGAGGGGGGAGGACACGAACCGAAGGAGGTTCCGGATGTGCCCTATTTAAGGTGGAGGGGTTGTCCTGGTCAACGCTGCCTATACTCATGCTTGTGGTATAGCAGCTATGGCAGACCAGGACAGCCAGGAGCAGCAGCAGCTGACCCCTCAATCTCATCAACGCCAGCGGAAGAAGCAGTCGGACGCCTCTAACACGGACGGCCGCTCCAGCAACCGTAGCGGCAGCAGGAGAAGTAAGATGTCGGACTCTTCAGGGCCATCCAGAAGGGATTCATCTTATGTCCCGCCACAGCCTCCAAATCTGCTACCCTTTTGTGACTTCAGGGGTGAGTGATCTTCGTGAATGTCACTTAATGGTAATGGAATGTTATTATGTGCTTCATTCCTTAGGAACCTAAGAGGAGTAGCGCCAAACAGAAGCACAGGGTTTGCGCCTTATGCCAAGTCCTCCTTTCCATAGATTGGCAGAAAAAGCTTGGTGCTAGCTGTATTAACCAAACCATAGCGGAGAGCACCCCGGATTTTGCTTCTAATTTGAGGGCCGTAATCCGTACAGAGGTTCAGGATTCCCTGAAAGGCTTTCTTAAAGGGAAAAAGAGATCCCATAAGGATTTCTCCTCCGACTATGATTCATCCTTCCAGTCAGAGGATCTATGCCTCAGTGATTCAGCATCCTCCTCTTCATCAGACAGTGGTAGGCCTTGTTTCCCTGTTGAGGATACTGACAAGTTGGTCAGAGCGGTCAGATCTACCATGGGGTTGAGGCAGGAAAAGGCAGCCAGGTCCCTGGAAGACATTATGTTCGCAGGCCTGGAGGAAAAAAAGAGACGCTCCTTTCCAGTGAATCCTAAAATTCAGACCCTTATAGACCGGGAATGGAGAAAGCCTGAAAAGCGGGAGTGTTGCCCTCATCCTCTAAAAGAAGGTATCCCTTCGAGGATAGTGTCTCTGGGTCCTGGGATAAAATTCCTAAAGTTGACGGGTCTGTTGCCCGATCATCCAAAAAATCGTCCCTACCCCTGGAAGATTCAGGCAGTCTAAAGGATGCTCTTGATAAGAAGGCAGATTCCTTTCTGCGTCCCACCTGGGAAGCGGCGGCAGGAGGCCTGAAGCCAGCGGTAGCAGGCACTTGTGTCGCTAGGTCACTCATGGTGTGGCTTCAACAATTAGGAGACCAGCTCAAGGATAAAAAGATATCCAGAGATAAAATCCTCTCCAATTTACCTTTACTGCAAGCAGCGTCCGCTTTCCTTGCCGACTCCTCAGCGGATTCGGTTAAACTCGCAGCCTGCTCTGCTAACTTATCTAATGCTGCCAGACGAGCCCTGTGGCTCAAAGGTTGCCCAGGAGACCTACAGTCTAAACATAAGCTATGTTCACTTCCTTGTGATGGTAAACTATTGTTTGGCAAAAAACTGGATGATCTTTTGGAGAAGGCCGGCGACAGGAAGAGAGGTTTCCCAGGGTTCACGGGGGACACAAAAAAGTCCTACTTGCGGAGGAAAATATTTAACCGGGGTCACCCTCCGGGAGAAAGGAAAAGATGGGAGCCCAGATCTAGAAAGGACTCTGGTTACATGTTTGGGGGGCCATCCTCCAGTACCAAAATATCTCCCCAATGACACGAGGCTAGAGGTCGGGGGAAGGCTTGGGAAGCCATTACTTCAAATCCCTGGGTGTTGAGTATCATAAAGAATGGCCTAAAGATACGCTTCAGTCAAGTCCCTCACCGAACCTTTATGATCACCTCCAGGAGGAAGTCCAGGGAGGAGCAGATAGCCCTAGAGTCAGAAGTGCTGGATTTAGTCAACAAGCAGGTCCTTCACGAAATTCCAAATTCACAATGGGGACGGGGATTTTATTCCCCCCTATTCGTGATCAAAATACCAAATGGGTCCTTAAGGACCATTATCAACCTCAAAAGTCTAAATCAGCTGATAGAGAACCGGACTTTCAAGATGGAATCATCGAACTCGGCAGTAAAACTCCTGCACCACAATTGTTTCATGACAGTTATCGACCTAAAAGATGCCTATTATCACGTCCCAATCCACCCAGACAACCAGAGGTACCAAAGGGTAGCCCTATTCATCCAAGGGGAATTGAGACATTTCCAATTTACTGCCCTACCTTTTGGACTCTCAATAGCACCGAGAGTGTTTACAAAGGTTATAGCGGAGGTGACAGCATTTCTCCGAATCAAAAACGTGGTGATTGTTCCCTACTTGGACTACTTTCTGATAATAGGGAAATCGGAGGACCACTGTTACGCTCAACTTCTAGAGGTCAGGACGGCCTTACATCAACTAGGATGGTTGATAAATATTCAAAAATCAAAACTATCCCCCTCAAGGTCTCAGATCTTTCTGGGCTTGACCCTAAATTCCCAACTCCAATCCTGCTTCCTCCCGGAAGACAAGGTTTGCAAAATAATCAGCCTGGTCTCAAGGGCCATAAAGTCTCCAGTGATGTCCCTGAGAGGAGCAATGTCCCTACTAGGCTCCATGACTTCCTGTCTCCCGGCAGTCAAATGGGCCCAAAGTCATATGAAGCTTCTTCAGAGGGAGGTCCTGTCAGCGCAAAAATCTTTCAACGGACATTTAGAAAAAAGACTATCTCTTTCCTTGGAGACAGTAGACTCCCTCTCCTGATGGACAAACTGGGAGAATCTGACCTCAGGCTTGCAGTGGTCCAGACCAGTCGGCCATACAATTACAACAGATGCAAGTGGCTCCGGCTGGGGGGGTCATCTAGCAGATCTCTCGGTTCAGGGACTCTGGCTACGACACGAAATAGAGACATCATCGAACCTATAAGAGCTTTTGGCAGTGGAGAAATCCCTGATAGGCTTCATTCCCCACATACAGGGTCGCCATGTCCAGATCAGGTCCGACAATCAGATGACCGTAGCTTATATAAATCACCAGGGAGGAACAAGATCGCGCTCCCTTATGGTAGTGGCAAACAGAATCCTGCATCTAGCAGAACAGCATCTCCTATCCCTCAGTGCTCTTTACATCCGGGGGCTAGAAAATTCAAGGGCAGATTTCCTCAGTCGCCACACTTTAAGACAAGGAGAGTGGGCTCTAAACCCGATAATCTTCCAACAGATTATCCATCTATGGGGGTCACCAGACATAGATTTGTTCGCCACCAGGGCGAACAGGAAAGTGGAGAGGTTCTGTTCACTAAATCCAACAGAGAATCTCTATGCTGTAGACGCTCTCCAGATACCCTGGAAGTTCAGGAGGGCCTACGCTTTTCCTCCGATAGTAATGATTCCGGCAGTTGTGAGGAAAATTCGAGAGGAGGGGGCAAGATAATTCTGATAGCCCCCTTTTGGCCAAAAAGACCCTGGTTCTCCCTGCTTCACATAAGGTTGATCTTGGATCCCTGGGTCCTGCCGGACTGGCCGGACCTTCTCGTTCAGGGGCCGATGTTCCATGCACAAGCCAAAGGTTTCCATCTGGCGGCTTGGAATTTGAGAGGCTGTTATTGAGCAATAGGGGTTTTTCACCTGGCCTAGTTTCCACCCTATTGGGTAGTAGGAAGCCCATAACAACTAAGATTTATACCAGAATCTGGGGAAAATTCCTGGATTTCACAGACTCCCCATTGTCAGATAAACCTCCAATTAAAGATGTCCTAGAATTTTTACAGAAGGGACGTGACCTGGGGTTAGCTACGGGGACACTTAAAGTTCAGGTGTCCGCCCTAGGGGCGCTCTATAATTGCAACCTGGCGGGGAACAGGTGGGTCTCTAGATTCATTAAATCCTGTTCCAGAACTAAACCAGTTCGGGCTCTCAGAGTTCCTCCCTGGGACCTGAATTTGGTTTTAAACGCACTGTCTGGCGACCCATTTGAACCCCTGAAGGTTATCTCTCCAAAGTTCCTCACCCTCAAAACCATTCTCCTAGTGGCCCTAACGTCGGCCCGTAGGGTGAGTGACCTGCAGGCCCTTTCTGTTGATCCCCCATACACCCAAATTCATGATGACGGGTCGTCCTACGTACAGATCCGGCATACCTTCTGAAAGTAGTTTCCAGATTCCACTGTAATCAAGAGATTGTGCTTCCCTCATTCTGCAGTAACCCAAAAAACCCTGGGGAGGTTAGATTCCACAATCTAGATGTTAGAAGGGCGTTACTACAGTACATAGACATGACTAGTCAGTGGAGGAAAGACAAGTCCTTGTTTCTGGCCTTTCAGGGGAGTAGGAAAAGTCACGGGGTATCAAAGGGAACTATTTCTAGGTGGCCTAGGGAGGCCATTTGTCTAGCTTACATATCTACAGGTGTTCCGGCACCGGACGGTATTAAAGCTCATTCCACCAGAGCTGTAGCAACCTCCTGGGCAGAGAGAGCAAACGTCTCAATTGACCAGATATGTAAAGCTGCTACTTGGTCTGCACCATCCACCTTCTACAAGCACTATCGGTTAGACCCATCCTCCTCTGACCTTACCTTTGGGAGAGGGTACTTCAGGCGGTGGTCCCTCCCTAGGGTGCTCATATTCTCCAAAATTCTCTCAAGGTGTGCTGTCATGGGGGAGGGGAAAACACCAAGGTTACTTACCGGTAGCCGGTTTTTCCTGAGCCCATGACAGCACCCATAGTTTCCCCCCCCCCTGTCTTTCTCACACCCTGGTGAAGCACTTTACGTTTTGGGTGTTTATATATATATTGTAGGTGTTGGTTATGTGTCTAACCTTTTCTGGAGGTCCTCTCAATGCTCTGCAATCCAACTGAAGCGAGGGAGAGGTACCGCCCTTTTATTTCAGACAGTTTCCTGTCCTTGGTGGGACGGATGCCTCTCTCAAGGTGTGCGGTCATGAGCTCAGGAAAAACCGACTACCGGTAAGTAACCTTGGTGTTTCAGCATTGATGCCAATTTATTTTCTTAACCGAAACCAAATTTGGGAGGGTTTCAGCTTTCAAAAGAGTAATTTATAAAACCAATGGATGAATTTAACGTCAGGTTATAAGCTTTTATTTACATAACATGTATAAGCGACATAACTTCTGTCAGGGAGTGTATGTGTGTGTGATATATATATATATATATATATATATATATATATATATATACACAGTACAGACCAAAAGTTTGGACACACCTTCTCATTTAAAGATTTTTCTGTGTTTTCATGACTATGAAAATTGTACATTCACACTGTAGGCATCAAAACTATGAATTAACACCTGTGGAATTATATACTTAACAAAAAAAGTGTGAAACAACTGAAAATATGTCTTATATTCTAGGTTCTTCAAAGTAGCCACCTTTTGCTTTGATGACTGCTTTGCACACTCTTGGCATTCTCTTGATGAGCTTCAAGAGGTAGTCACCGGAAAAGGTTTTCACTTCACAGGTGTGCCCTGTCAGGTTTAATAAGTGGGATTTCTTGCCTTATAAATGGGGTTGGGACCATCAGTTGTGTTTGTGCAGAAGTCTGGTGGATACACAGCTGATAGTCCTACTGAATAGACTGTTAGAATTTGTATTATGGCAAGAAAAAAGCAGCTAAGTAAAGAAAAAATGAGTGGCGATCATTACTTTAAGAAATGAAGGCCAGTCAGTCCGAAAAATTGGGAAAACTTTGAAAGTGTCCCCAAGTGCAGTTGCAAAAACCATCAAGCGCTACAAAGAAATTGGTTCACATGAGGTCCGCCCCAGGAAAGGAGACCAAGAGTCACCTCTGCCTCTAAGGATAAGTTTATCCGAGTCACCAGCCTCAGAAATCGCAGGTTAACAGCAGCTCAGACTAGAGACCAGGTCAATGCCACACAGAGTTCTAGCAGCAGACACATCTCTATAACAACTGTTAAGAGGAGACTTTGTGCAGACGGCCTTCATGGTAAAATAGCTGCTAGGAAACCACTGCTAAGGACAGGCAACAAGCAGAAGAGACTTGTTTGGGCTAAAGAACACAAGGAATGGACATTAGACCAGTGGAAATCTGTGCTTTGGTTTGATGAGTCCAAATTTGAGATCTTTGGTTCCAACCACTGTGTCTTTGTGCGACGCAGAAAAGGTGAACGGATGGACTCTACATGCCTGGTTCCCACCGTGAAGCATGGAGGAGGAGGTGTGAAGGTGTGGGGGTGCTTTGCTGGTGACACTGTTGGGGATTTATTCAAAATTGAAGGCATACTGAACCAGCATGGCTACCACAGCATCTTGCAGCGGCATGCTACTCCATCCGGTTTGCGTTTAGTTGGACCATCATTTATTTTTCAACAGGACAATGACCCCAAACACACCTCCAAGCTGTGTAAGGGATATTTGACCAAGAAGGAGAGTGATGGGGTGCTACGCCAGATGACCTGGCCTCCACAGTCACCAGACCTGAACCCAATCGAAATGGTTTGGGGTGAGCTAGACCGCAGAGTGAAGGCAAAAGGGCCAGCAAGTGCTAAGCATCTCTGGGAACTCCTTCAAGATTGTTGGAAGACCATTTCTGGTGACTACCTCTTGAAGCTCATCAAGAGAATGCCAAGAGTGTGCAAAGCAGTCATCAAAGCAAAAGGTGGCTACTTTGAATAACCTAGAATATAAGACATATTTCAGTTGTTTCACACTTTTTTGTTAAGTATATAATTCCACATGTGTTAATTCATAGTTTTGATGCCTTCAGTGTGAATGTACAATTTTCATAGTCATGAAAATACAAAAAAATCTTTAAATGAGAAGGTGTGTCCAAACTTTTGGTCTGTACTGTATATATATATCCCGGTACGGTCACTGCCAACTCCACAGTAACAAAAAAAGAACCACTACTAGCTGCCACTACCAATCATTTATACAGGCCAATTGGACTACAGTTACAGGTAGAGTATGGCTTCAGCAGTGCGGTTTACAGAGCAAGAGGAACAGTGCTATTAAATTTTATTTATTTAATCCAGAAAGATAGGCAGTATTCATAAAAAATATTCAAAGATGATACTAAATGGGAGCAAAACAATACGATATATACAATTGCATAAAGTAAAAAGGAATAACGAAAGAAAACTACTAAACCTGATGTCACGGAAATATCTTAGTGGAGAGAAGCACTTAGATTTGGAAAATGGGACACTCTCACAGCTATGTCTTCCAGAATGACACAGGACCAAACCCAATTTCTGCTTTTTATTAGATCAGAGTTACGCCCACATAACTCCCTTTGAAGAGCCCATGTGGAGGCTGTTTGTGGGATATTCTTGGACCTTCAGAATTTTATGAGATCCCCAACTTACAAAATATCTTCATCCCTGGAAGTCCCAGGCGGTAAATATTGTCATCATGTTCCTTATCGCTATCTTACCTTTATATATGGATCAAACATGACCTGGATAGTACCATTTATCGGACTCTTATTAAGTTGGAGGGGTTCTGATGGCCCTATGGTGATGTGAGTAAATGTGTTATGTCCATCCCTTCACTACAACGCTGAAAATATCTCTCCCATAAAAATTGAATCGATGCAAAACCCCAATATTCAACTCTGGGCCCCGAAGACAGAGTGTCTAACTGCAATTGTTCAGTTATCTTTGATGAGCAGAAGCTGCTTTCTTGGAACAAAGGAAGTCCCTGCACTTCTCTGCCTCTGCGTAAACAAATCTGATGGGGGCGGTGCCAGCGCTGGTTCAGACATCGCTCTGAGTATAGAGAGCGGTGGCTGTAACCGGGCCCCCAGCCAGTGTCAGTAAAGGCTGGGGGCCCGGTTACAACTGCCGCTCTGCTCTGTACACAGAGTTGACTGAACCGGCACCGCCCTCATTGCTGAAAGCCAAACACTGCCAAGGAGTATAAAGTTAATTTTCTCTCCGCAGTGTACAGCTAAGTGGGGGCACCGTGCAGGTTAATAATGCTATTAACCTGCAGATTAACCTCATATCTGCAGGTTAATAGCATTTTTTCTGCTGATAAGTTGCCTTTAAACAGTTTTTAACATTATAGGTTCTAGAATGACCAGGGTAGGCTGCATTTGGCCATATATTTACCTTGCAGCAGCACAATAATTTGTTTATCATGTTATGCATGGACTGATCAATTCTACGCTTACATAGAAGCTCACTCTTATGGCTCATACTGGCATAATAACGCACATTGAATGGTAGTTGTCTAATTACTAGTGCTGGATTAAACCCTGTGGAGGCCCCAAGGGGGTCGAAATCCTGGGGCCACTGCAACAAATTATTTCCTAATATGTACCGGTATTTAAATTTACTAACAACTATTTAATACACCAAATACATTTTATTAAACAGAACAAACAAAAATAAGTTAATCAAAGTTCCTTATAATTCAGAAGAGGTAATTCACTAAAGTTTACCTTGGGTGTAGGCCTACATACAGTGGTGGCCAAAAGTATTGGCACCCCTGCAATTCTGTCAGATAATACTCAGTTTCTTCCTGAAAATGATTGCAATCACAAATTCTTTGGTATTATTATCTTCATTTAATTTGCTTGCAAGGAAAAAACACAAAAGAGAATGAAGCAAAAATCAAATCATTGATCATTTCACACAAAACTCCAAAAATGGGCCAGACAAAAGTATTGGCACCCTCAGCCTAATACTTGGTTGCACAACCTTTAGCCAAAATAACTGCAAACAACCACTTCCGGTAACCATCAATGAGTTTCTTACAATGCTCAGCTGGAATTGTAGACCATTCTTCTTTGGCAAACTGCTCCAGGTCCCTGATATTTGAAGGGTGCCTTCTCCAAACTGCCATTTTGAGATCTGGACTCATTGCTGGCCACCTTAGAAGTCTCCAGTTCTTTCTCTCAAACCATTTTATAGTGCTTTTGGAAGTGTGTTTTATGTCATTGTTCTGCTGGAAGACCCATGACCTCTGAGGGAGACCCAGCTTTCTCACACTGGGCCCTACATTATGCTGCAAAATTTGTTGGTAGTCTTCAGACTTCATAATGCCATGCACACGGTCAAGCAGTCCAGTGCCAGAGGCAGCAAAGCAACCCCAAAACATCAGGGAACCTCCGCCATGTTTGACTGTAGGGACCGTGTTCTTTTCTTTGAATGCCTCTTTTTTTTTCCTGTACACTCTATGTTGATGCTTTTTCCCAAAAAGTTCTACTTTTGTCTCATCTGACCAGAGAACATTCTTCCAAAACGTTTTAGGCTTTCTCAGGTAAGTTTTGGCAAACTCCAGCCTGGCTTTTTCATGTCTCGGGGTAAGAAATGGGGTCTTCCTGGGTATCCTACCATACAGTCCCTTTTCATTCAGACGCCGACGGATAGTACGGGTTGACACTGTTGTACCCTCGGACTGCAGGGCAGCTTGAACTTGTTTGGATGTTAGTCGAGGTTCTTTATCCACCATCCGCACAATCTTGCGTTGAAATCTCTCGTCAATTTTTCTTTTCCGTCCACATCTAGGGAGGTTAGCCACAGTGCCATGGGCTTTAAACTTCTTGATGACACTGCGCACGGAAGACACAGGAACATTCAGGTCTTTGGAGATGGACTTGTAGCCTTGAGATTGGTCATGCTTCCTCACAATTTGGTTTCTCAAGTCCTCAGACAGTTCTTTGGTCTTCTTTCTTTTCTCCATGCTCAATGTGGTACACACAAGGACACAGGACTAGAGATGAGCGTTGTTCGACTCGAACTGTTCGCCAATCTCAAATTCGAGCTGTTTTGGGCGGTGTTCGAGCCGTTCGGCGAACACGAACGATTTGAGAAAAATTCGGCTGTTCGAGGTTATGTTCGATAACTGTTCGTGCACCAAAATCATAACTGGATTTTTTCTCAGTAATGATGAAAATTAATGTTAATACGCAGTTTGAGTGTACAGCGGGGTGGGGGGAGGGGCAGGGGATGGATCTCTGCAGGAATAATGAAGATCTCCATTTTTTTTTCTCTTTCCCGCATTTACAGTGGGGAGGTGCAATCTGTCAGCCTATCAGCAGCGCACACACGGAGCGAAGTGCTTTTTTTCACACAAGCAAGGGCATGTGTCATTTGCAGTGTATGTCACATGTCCTTGCCCTATAAGACCAAGCCATTTTCCCCGTCGCCACCATTTTCTCACTGCTGCAGCTGCGTGTTAGACGGCACCGCTGTTGCTGTGTGCGCTATACCTTGTTAATTTCAAGCCAATTTTCGCACAAATCTACAGATAGCTTGGGAGTAGGGAATAGTTGTGATTGCAGTCCTTTTAAGGACTAGGTTACAACATTTCCTACGACTTTTATCAGGCAGGTCTGTGCTCTTAAATAGATAGATTGTGGGAGTAAAGACTAATTGTAATTGCAGTCCTTTTCAGGACTAGGTTACATCAGTTCCTATTAGTTTTTGCCAGGCAGGTCTGTGCCAGTGCTGTGCAAGTTTTTTTCACAGCATTTGGCTGAATCTAGCAAAGCTAATCCTTTTTGGCCTATTGCAGAGTGTGTTAGTGTCACGGGTGTGTTGCCACGAAGATCGTCACGAGTACACAGCCTGACTTCTCGCAGCTGACTTGTTGGTGCTTTGTGTTTTTTCGGCAGTGAAGGAGTTAATTCTCTCTCTCTCTGGGCTAGCTGAGGTCCAGCCTCGCCCAGCTGCAATCAATGCTTCTTTAGTGAGACTCCTTCATATTCCTGCAGGTCTGTTTGGGAGGTGTCGGTGAAAGCTTTTCATTCAGACTTACAGAGCGGATCGTGGTGTTTGGAGTTGCTGAGATAAGTGTATTTGGAAGTGTTTTTTCCCTTTCCTCGCTTTATCATTTATCTCCTTTCCCGTTGGTGTTCCCTCTGTTGTAGTTGTGTAGAAGTTGTATGCAAGGTGGTTTTGGTTTTTCCCTTGTTCTGTCTCGTTCGTCTAAATACTGTGTGTGGGCATATTATTTCTGGTTCCCAATTGTTGTGATCGGGGTCCTTCTCAGGACTAGATTACTGAGGTGCAGGGATCCTCAGGAGGTAGGGGTTACGCTGGCGGCCTGGACCTCTGTACCTTTAACAGTACCTCCAGGTTGAGGGATTAGTCAGGGCCCCAGCTTAGGGTCAGCTTAGGCCCCCTACCTCCAGTATTCTGTGACAGTGTGACATTTTCACCGACCAACTTAGTTTTTCTCCAGCTACCATGGATCCAGTAGCCGGTCTAGCTCGGCAGTTGCAGAGTTTGTCCATGGGGCTGGCGGACGTTAGGTCCAAGGTTTTGCATCCTCTGGAGCAAGCCGGACCAGAACCTAAAGTAGCTCTCCCTGACAGGTTCACTGGGGGGCGGGACAAGTTTTTTGTTTTCCGGGAGGCATGCAAATTGTACTTTCGGCTGCGGCCTCGGTTATCGGGCAGCGAAGAACAAAGGGTGGGAATTGTCATCTCGCTCCTACAAGGGGACCCACAATCTTGGGCGTTCTCTCTTCCCCCAAGCTCCCCAGTTCTCCAGTCAGTGGATAGGTTTTTCGCTGCTCTGGGACTCGTATATGATGACCCAGATCGGATCTCCCTTGCTGAGTCTAAGTTACGTAGGATTCAGCAGGGAGATCGTCCGGCGGAGGAATTCTGTTCGGAGTTCCGTAGGTGGGCCACGGACACCCAGTGGAATGACCCGGCTCTTAGGAGCCAGTTTTGTCATGGTTTATCCGACAAATTACAGGATGTGTTGGCACAGTATGACTCTCCCGCGTCACTGGAAGCCGCTATGGCCCTTGCCATTCGCGTTGACAGACGGCTTCGGGAGAGGTGCGGGATAACTCTACCCCCTGTAATGTCTCCACCTCCTACAAGGTCCCCTCATATGGTGGTTCCCCTGGTCAGTCCGGAGGAGCCTATGCAATTAGGAGGGACATCATTTCGGGGAAGGGGACCGGTGGAGCGCCATAAGACAGGAAGGTGTTTCCTCTGCGGGAAAAAGGGACATTTTATTGGGGGGTGTCCATCCCGTCCCTTGCAGAGTAAAGAGTCGTCAAAAAAACTGTTGATCCCAGGTTGTGTGGTGGACGGCAATCTGGGAGTAGGTATTTCGTCCCTAGGTTCGTCTCAGTTTCTCGTACCGGCGGAGGTGGTGGTGGGTGCGAGAACTGAGAGGATATCTGTTCTTCTGGATAGTGGGGCCGGGGCTAATCTGGTTGATGCTCGGTTTGCCCGGGTTCAAGGTATGCGATTGAGTGAGTTGGCTAAACCCATCCCCATATTCTCGATCGATGCCAGGCCTCTCGGTCAGGGAAGTTTTTTGCAAGCTGTGCATGGCGTAAAACTTCAAGTGGGGGCAATACATAAAGAACTGTTGTCTTGCTACGTGTTGGAGGGTCTTCCCACTCCTATAGTGTTGGGCCTTCCTTGGTTAGCTAAGCATAACCCGGTTATTAATTGGCAAACCAGAGAGATAAGCCAATGGAGTAAATTCTGTAATAAAAACTGCATGAACACGGTCATCGGTGCGGTTACTCCTTGGGTCTTACCTCCATTTCTGGCGGACTTTGAGGATGTATTCTCGGAGAATGGGTGTCAGGAACTACCTCCTCATCGCGAGTATGACTGTTCTGTAAAACTGCTCCCTGAGGCCAAGTTACCTAAAGCTAGGTTGTATAACCTTTCTGGTCCTGAGAGGCAGGCCATGAAGGATTATATTTCTGAAAGTCTGGCTAAGGGGCATATTAGACCTTCATCTTCACCGGTAGCCGCGGGGTTCTTCTTTGTTAAGAAGAAAGATGGAGGCCTACGCCCTTGCCTGGATTTCCGTGAACTTAATCGGATTACGGTCCGAGATCCGTATCCGCTCCCACTTATTCCCGATCTCTTTAATCAGATCGTGGGCGCCAAATGGTTCTCTAAGTTGGATCTCAGGGGGGCGTACAATCTGATTAGGATGAAGGAGGGGGATGCGTGGAAGACGGCTTTTAACACTCCGGAGGGGCATTATGAGAACCTTGTCATGCCATTCGGTCTGACTAATGCCCCGGCGGTGTTTCAACACTTTGTTAATGATATTTTTCGCCACCTGGTGGGACAGTTTGTTGTCATATATCTGGATGATATCTTAATTTACTCGCCGGATCTGGTGTCTCATCAGGAGCACGTTAGGCAGGTGTTACAGATCTTGCGGGATAATAAACTGTATGCCAAGTGGGAAAAGTGTGTGTTCGCCGTACAGGAACTCCAGTTTTTAGGCTTCCTGGTTTCAGCGTCCGGTTTTCGTATGGACCCTGGGAAAGTGCGGGCAGTTCTTGAGTGGGATCGGCCGGAGAATCTTAAGGCACTACAACGTTTCCTGGGGTTTGCTAACTATTACCGGAAGTTCATTCGTAATTTCTCGTCCATGGTTAAGCCTCTCACAGACATGACTAAAAAGGGGACGGATTTTTCTAGGTGGTCTGACAAGGCTTGTCAAGCATTCTCCTCCTTGAAAAAATGTTTTGCCTCGGCACCCATACTCATTCAACCTGATGCGTCTCAGCCATTCTTTGTAGAGGTAGACGCTTCCGAGGTAGGGGTGGGAGCAGTATTGTCACAGGGTTCGTCCCCTGGTAAGTGGCATCCGTGCGCCTTTTTCTCTAAAAAATTGTCGTCCGCTGAGAGGAATTACGATGTCGGCAATAGGGAACTCTTGGCCATTAAGTTAGCTTTTGAGGAGTGGCGCCATTTTTTGGAGGGGGCAGTTCATCCGGTCACCGTCATCACCGATCACAAGAACCTGCTATATCTGGAGTCCGCTAAACGTCTGAATCCCAGACAAGCTAGGTGGTCATTGTTTTTTACCAGGTTTAATTTCGTCGTTACATATCGTCCTGGGTCTAAAAATGTAAAGGCGGATGCCTTATCTCGTAGTTTCCCTGGGGCCGGGAATACGGACGACCCGATTCCTATCCTTCAGGAGGGGGTGGTGGTTTCGGCAGTATGCTCTGAGCTGGAGGAGGAGATATTGGAGGCTCAGGGGGACGCCCCTGTTGGACCTCCGGGGAGACTGTTCGTTCCAGATCAGTTGCGACAAAAGTTGATCGAGGCACACCATAACTCAGTTTTTGCAGGACACCCGGGGAGTAAAGCAACTGTGGATCTCCTCTCGCGTCGGTTTTGGTGGCCTAACTTACATAAAGAGGTGGTAACTTTTGTCGCGTCCTGTGGGGTTTGTGCGCGCTCTAAGACCTCACATACCCGTCCGTCTGGGGCCCTTTTACCTTTGAAGATCCCGGAGCGTCCTTGGACTCATCTGTCTATGGACTTTATTACGGACCTCCCTCCGTCTTCGGGTAAAACGGTCATACTCGTTGTAGTGGACAGGTTCAGCAAGATGGCACATTTTATCGCTCTTCCGGCTCTCCCTAATGCTAAAACTCTTGCGCAGGTGTTCATTGGGGAGATTGTGAGGCTTCACGGGGTACCCTCCGAGGTGGTGTCTGATCGGGGGTCTCAGTTTGTGTCCAAGTTCTGGAAGGCGTTTTGTGCACGGCGGGGGATGCATTTGTCATTCTCGTCGGCTTTTCATCCTCAGACCAATGGTCAGACGGAACGTATGAACCAGAGCTTGGAGACATATCTTCGGTGTTTTGTGTCAGAGAACCAGGAGGACTGGGCTTCTTTCCTACCTCTGGCAGAGTTTGCTCTCAATAATAGGCGGAGCGAGTCCACTGGTAAGTCCCCGTTTTTTGGGGCATATGGTTTTCACCCCCAGTTTTGTACTTTCAGTAGGGGGGGCTCTTCGGGGGTTCCGGAGGAGGAACGATTTTCCTCATCTCTCGCTTCAGTATGGAGAGGGGTGCTGAAGAATCTGAATACTATGGGGAACCGATACAAACGTATGGCTGATAGGAGGAGAGTGTCTGGTCCGGACCTAAGTGTGAACGATCAGGTATGGTTGTCTACCAGGAATATTAAACTTAAGGTTCCCTCCTGGAAACTGGGTCCCAGGTTCATCGGGCCGTACAGAATCAGTTCTGTTATTAATCCGGTGGCATTCCGTCTTGACCTCCCCCCTACGTTTAAAATTCACAACGTGTTTCACAGATCATTGCTTAAGAGGTATGTGGCGCCGGTGGTACCGTCACCTTTACCTCCCCCTCCTGTGGTTGTCAATGGTAACTTGGAGTTCCAGGTATCGAGGGTCATTGATTCACGCTTTAATCGCCGGTCCCTTCAGTACTTGGTTCATTGGAAGGGGTAGGGTCCTGAGGAGAGGATGTGGGTTCCTGCGTCGGATATTAACGCAGACCGATTAGTTCGGGCCTTCCACACGACTCACCCGAATAAACCTGGCCCTGAGGGTCCGGAGGCCCCTCGTAGAAGGGGGGGTACTGTCACGGGTGTGTTGCCACGAAGATCGTCACGAGTACACAGCCTGACTTCTCGCAGCTGACTTGTTGGTGCTTTGTGTTTTTTCGGCAGTGAAGGAGTTAATTCTCTCTCTCTCTGGGCTAGCTGAGGTCCAGCCTCGCCCAGCTGCAATCAATGCTTCTTTAGTGAGACTCCTTCATATTCCTGCAGGTCTGTTTGGGAGGTGTCGGTGAAAGCTTTTCATTCAGACTTACAGAGCGGATCGTGGTGTTTGGAGTTGCTGAGATAAGTGTATTTGGAAGTGTTTTTTCCCTTTCCTCGCTTTATCATTTATCTCCTTTCCCGTTGGTGTTCCCTCTGTTGTAGTTGTGTAGAAGTTGTATGCAAGGTGGTTTTGGTTTTTCCCTTGTTCTGTCTCGTTCGTCTAAATACTGTGTGTGGGCATATTATTTCTGGTTCCCAATTGTTGTGATCGGGGTCCTTCTCAGGACTAGATTACTGAGGTGCAGGGATCCTCAGGAGGTAGGGGTTACGCTGGCGGCCTGGACCTCTGTACCTTTAACAGTACCTCCAGGTTGAGGGATTAGTCAGGGCCCCAGCTTAGGGTCAGCTTAGGCCCCCTACCTCCAGTATTCTGTGACAGTGTGACAGTTAGTCAGTGGAGTAGCCTATCTGTGTTGCAAGATATACCACCTGTGTATAGAATACCAATTTTTTTACTGCACCTAGTGAAGTAAAATCTTTTGGGCATAGCATCATTCTATTAGTCCATCTATACTGACCTCCATCAGGTTGCAAATTGAATATAATTTTTTTCTGCATCTAGCTCTGAAAAAATATTTGGCCTTCTAGCAGTGTGTGGGACTTGTTCTATTAGTCCATCTATACTGATCTCCATCACGCTGCAAATTCAAAATAATTTATTGTCTGCATCTAGTTCTGAAAAAAATATTTGGCCTTCTAGCAGTGTGTGGGACTTTCTCTATTAGTCCATCTATACTGACCTCCATCAGGTTGCAAATTAAAAATAATTTTTATCTGCATCTACCTCTGAAAAAATATTTGGGCTTCTAGCTGTGTGTGGGACTTGTTCTATTAGTCCATCTATACTGAGCTCCATCAGGTTGCAAACTGAATATAATTTTTTTCTGCATCTAGCTCTGAAAAAATATTTGGCCTTCTAGCAGTGTGTGGGACTTTCTCTATTAGTCCATCTATACTGACCTCCATCAGTTTGCAAATTAAAAATAATTTTTATCTGCATCTAGCTCTGAAAAAATATTTGGCCTTCTAGCAGTGTGTGGGACTTTCTCTGTTAGTCCATCTATACTGACCTCCATCAGGTTGCAAATTCAAAATAATTTTTTGTCTTCATCTAGCTCTGAAAAAATATTTGGCCTTCTAGCAGTGTGTGGGACTTTCTCTATTAGTCCATCTATACTGACCTCCATCAGGTTGCAAACTGAATATATTTTTTTTCTGCATCTACCTCTGAAAAATATTGGGCTTCTAGCTGTGTGTGGGACTTGTTCTATTAATCCATCTATACAGACCTCCATCAGGTTGCAAACTGAATTTAATTTTTTTCTGCATCTACCTCTGAAAAAATATTTGGGCTTCTAGCTGTGTGTGGGACTTGTTCTATTAGTCCATCTATACTGACCTCTATCAGGTTGCAAACTGAATATAATTTTTTTCTGCATCTAGCTCTGAAAAAATATTTGGCCTTCTAGCAGTGTGTGGGACTTTCTCTGTTAGTCCATCTATACTGACCTCCATCAGGTTGCAAATTAAAAATAATTTTTTGTCTGCATCTAGCTCTGAAAAAATATTTGGCCTTCTAGCAGTGTGTGGGACTTTCTCTATTAGTCCATCTATACTGACCTCCATCAGGTTGCAAACTGAATATATTTTTTTCTACATCTACCTCTGAAAAATATTGGGCTTCTAGCTGTGTGTGGGACTTGTTCTATTAATCCATCTATACAGACCTCCATCAGGTTGCAAACTGAATTTAATTTTTTTCTGCATCTACCTCTGAAAAAATATTTGGGCTTCTAGCTGTGTGTGGGACTTGTTCTATTAGTCCATCTATACTGACCTCTATCAGGTTGCAAACTGAATATAATTTTTTTCTGCATCTAGCTCTGAAAAAATATTTGGCCTTCTAGCAGTGTGTGGGACTTTCTCTATTAGTCCATCTATACTGACCTCCATCAGGCTGCAAATTAAAAATAATTTTTATCTGCATCTACCTCTGAAAAAATATTTGGCCTTCTAGCTGTGTGTGGGACTTGTTCTATTAGTCCATCTATACTGACCTCCATCAGGTTGCAAACTGAATATAATTTTTTTCTGCATCTAGCTCTGAAAAAATATTTGGCCTTCTAGCAGTGTGTGGGACTTTCTCTATTAGTCCATCTATACTGACCTCCATCAGGTTGCAAATAAAAAATAATTTATATCTGCATCTAGCTCTGAAAAAATATTTGGCCTTCTAGCAGTGTGTGGGACTTTCTCTGTTAGTCCATCTATACTGACCTCCATCAGGTTGCAAATTAAAAATAATTTTTTGTCTGCATCTAGCTCTGAAAAAATATTTGGCCTTCTAGCAGTGTGTGGGACTTTCTCTATTAGTCCATCTATACTGACCTCCATCAGGTTGCAAACTGAATATATTTTTTTCTGCATCTACCTCTCAAAAATATTGGGCTTCTAGCTGTGTGTGGGACTTGTTCTATTAATCCATCTATACAGACCTCCATCAGGTTGCAAACTGAATTTAATTTTTTTCTGCATCTACCTCTGAAAAAATATTTGGGCTTCTAGCTGTGT
Source organism: Phyllobates terribilis (assembly GCF_046119375.1). Lineage (NCBI taxonomy): Eukaryota > Metazoa > Chordata > Amphibia > Anura > Dendrobatidae > Phyllobates > Phyllobates terribilis. The sequence goes on along the minus strand of NW_027362762.1, from coordinate 532,770,404 downwards.
GTGGGACTTGTTCTATTAGTCCATCTATACTGACCTCTATCAGGTTGCAAACTGAATATAATTTTTTTCTGCATCTAGCTCTGAAAAAATATTTGGCCTTCTAGCAGTGTGTGGGACTTTCTCTATTAGTCCATCTATACTGACCTCCATCAGGTTGCAAATTAAAAATAATTTATATCTGCATCTAGCTCTGAAAAAATATTTGGCCTTCTAGCAGTGTGTGGGACTTTCTCTATTAGTCCATCTATACTGACCTCCATCAGGTTGCAAATTAAAAATAATTTTTATCTGCATCTAGCTCTGAAAAAATATTTGGCCTTCTAGCAGTGTGTGGGACTTTCTCTATTAGTCCTTCTATACTGACCTCCATCAGGTTGCAAATTAAAAATAATTTTTTATCTGCATCTAGCTCTGAAAAAATATTTGGCCTTCTAGCAGTGTGTGGGACTTTCTCTATTAGTCCATCTATACTGACCTCCATCAGGTTGCAAATTCAAAATAATTTTTTGTCTGCATCTAGCTCTGAAAAAATATTTGGCCTTCTAGCAGTGTGTGGGACTTTCTCTATTAATCCATCTATACTGACCTCCATCAGGCTGCAAATTAAAAATAATTTTTATCTGCATCTACCTCTGAAAAAATATTTGGCCTTCTAGCTGTGTGTGGGACTTGTTCTATTAGTCCATCTATACTGACCTCCATCAGGTTGCAAACTGAATATAATTTTTTTCTGCATCTAGCTCTGAAAAAATATTTGGCCTTCTAGCAGTGTGTGGGACTTTCTCTATTAGTCCATCTATACTGACCTCCATCAGGTTGCAAATGAAAAATAATTTATATCTGCATCTAGCTCTGAAAAAATATTTGGCCTTCTAGCAGTGTGTGGGACTTTCTCTGTTAGTCCATCTATACTGACCTCCATCAGGTTGCAAATTAAAAATAATTTTTTGTCTGCATCTAGCTCTGAAAAAATATTTGGCCTTCTAGCAGTGTGTGGGACTTTCTCTATTAGTCCATCTATACTGACCTCCATCAGGTTGCAAACTGAATATATTTTTTTTCTGCATCTACCTCTGAAAAATATTGGGCTTCTAGCTGTGTGTGGGACTTGTTCTATTAATCCATCTATACAGACCTCCATCAGGTTGCAAACTGAATTTAATTTTTTTCTGCATCTACCTCTGAAAAAATATTTGGGCTTCTAGCTGTGTGTGGGACTTGTTCTATTAGTCCATCTATACTGACCTCTATCAGGTTGCAAACTGAATATAATTTTTTTCTGCATCTAGCTCTGAAAAAATATTTGGCCTTCTAGCAGTGTGTGGGACTTTCTCTGTTAGTCCATCTATACTGACCTCCATCAGGTTGCAAATTAAAAATAATTTTTTGTCTGCATCTAGCTCTGAAAAAATATTTGGCCTTCTAGCAGTGTGTGGGACTTTCTCTATTAGTCCATCTATACTGACCTCCATCAGGTTGCAAACTGAATATATTTTTTTTCTGCATCTACCTCTGAAAAATATTGGGCTTCTAGCTGTGTGTGGGACTTGTTCTATTAATCCATCTATACAGACCTCCATCAGGTTGCAAACTGAATTTAATTTTTTTCTGCATCTACCTCTGAAAAAATATTTGGGCTTCTAGCTGTGTGTGGGACTTGTTCTATTAGTCCATCTATACTGACCTCTATCAGGTTGCAAACTGAATATAATTTTTTTCTGCATCTAGCTCTGAAAAAATATTTGGCCTTCTAGCAGTGTGTGGGACTTTCTCTATTAGTCCATCTATACTGACCTCCATCAGGCTGCAAATTAAAAATAATTTTTATCTGCATCTACCTCTGAAAAAATATTTGGCCTTCTAGCTGTGTGTGGGACTTGTTCTATTAGTCCATCTATACTGACCTCCATCAGGTTGCAAACTGAATATAATTTTTTTCTGCATCTAGCTCTGAAAAAATATTTGGCCTTCTAGCAGTGTGTGGGACTTTCTCTATTAGTCCATCTATACTGACCTCCATCAGGTTGCAAATGAAAAATAATTTATATCTGCATCTAGCTCTGAAAAAATATTTGGCCTTCTAGCAGTGTGTGGGACTTTCTCTGTTAGTCCATCTATACTGACCTCCATCAGGTTGCAAATTAAAAATAATTTTTGGTCTGCATCTAGCTCTGAAAAAATATTTGGCCTTCTAGCAGTGTGTGGGACTTTCTCTATTAGTCCATCTATACTGACCTCCATCAGGTTGCAAACTGAATATATTTTTTTTCTGCATCTACCTCTGAAAAATATTGGGCTTCTAGCTGTGTGTGGGACTTGTTCTATTAATCCATCTATACAGACCTCCATCAGGTTGCAAACTGAATTTAATTTTTTTCTGCATCTACCTTTGAAAAAATATTTGGGCTTCTAGCTGTGTGTGGGACTTGTTCTATTAGTCCATCTATACTGACCTCTATCAGGTTGCAAACTGAATATAATTTTTTTCTGCATCTAGCTCTGAAAAAATATTTGGCCTTCTAGCAGTGTGTGGGACTTTCTCTATTAGTCCATCTATACTGACCTCCATCAGGTTGCAAATTAAAAATAATTTATATCTGCATCTAGCTCTGAAAAAATATTTGGCCTTCTAGCAGTGTGTGGGACTTTCTCTATTAGTCCATCTATACTGACCTCCATCAGGTTGCAAATTAAAAATAATTTTTTGTCTGCATCTAGCTCTGAAAAAATATTTGGCCTTCTAGCAGTGTGTGGGACTTTCTCTACTAGTCCATCTATACTGACCTCCATCAGGTTGCAAACTGAATATATTTTTTTTCTGCATCTACCTCTGAAAAAATATTGGGCTTCTTGCTGTGTGTGGGACTTGTTCTATTAATCCATCTATACAGACCTCCATCAGGTTGCAAACTGAATATAATTTTTTCTGCATCTACCTCTGAAAAAATATTTGGGCTTCTAGCTGTGTGTGGGACTTGTTCTATTAATCCATCTATACAGACCTCCATCAGGTTGCAAACTGAATATAATTTTTTTCTGCATCTACCTCTGAAAAAATATTTGGCCTTCTAGCTGTGTGTGGGACTTGTTCTATTAGTCCATCTATACTGACCTCCATCAGGTTGCAAACTGAATATAATTTTTTTCTGCATCTAGCTCTGAAAAAATATTTGGCCTTCTAGCAGTGTGTGGGACTTTCTCTATTAGTCCATCTATACTGACCTCCATCAGGTTGCAAATTAAAAATAATTTTTATCTGCATCTAGCTCTGAAAAAATATTTGGCCTTCTAGCAGTGTGTGGGACTTTCTCTATTAGTCCATCTATACTGACCTCCATCAGGTTGCAAATTGAATATAATTTTTTTCTGCATCTAACCCAGCCAATAGTTTTGGCCTAATACCACAGTTTGGCCACTCAGCTCTGCTCGGTTCCCATCCATTGTTTTTTTGTGCAAACAACTCCAGAGTTGTGAATTAGTTAACCACCAAAATGAGTGGAAAAAGGCCTGCTGCTGGTGGAAAGGGGAATAGGCATGTTGGGAAGGGGAAAAAAGGTTGTGTCCGTGGGGTAGGTGTTAAAGCAACAGTAACATCTGCAGAAGAAAGACCATCTTCCAGCCAAACTAAAATGTCTACTTCTTTTAGCGGACAATGTGATAAGATCCCTTTCTTACGGCCACGCCAATCGCTACAAATTCCAGATGAGGCACAAAAACAGCAGGTGCTTCAACGGATATCAAGTGCTCCTTTAAGTGGGCTCTCCTCCACATCAACTTCAACATCACAAATACTCCAGTCCTCAAAGGTGTCACCCCAATCGCACTTGCTTCCTCACAGCTCCCAAATCTCCAGCTGCCCGTCTGAGTATGAGGTAGAATAGATGGTTGAGTCTGCAGAGCTGTTTACTCATACTATAGCCTGGGAATCAGAGGTCGACTCCAGCGCTTCTGTGAATCCAGACGAGGAAATGATCTGCACTGATGCCCAGAATCTTTATGAGTCGGATCCAGGACCAGACGCAGAAGGTTCTGACCATAATGTAGACCCTCATTCCCAAACTGTAACTCCTGTTGGTGGAGACAATGAGGAAGACGATGATGAGACTCAAATACCTGATTGGAGCGAGAACTTTAGTTTTTTGTCAGGGCAGGAACAGGTTGGCTCTGAGGACGACGGGTGTGATAACGCACAGGGTGATGATGATGAGGTTGGAGATCCCACTTACTGTCAACCCACAGTCAGCCAAGAGATGAGGTCAGCAGAGGAGGTGGAGGAAGATGCTAGTGACGACGAGGTCAGGTTGCGCCTTCCTGTACAGAGACGTAGTACTGGAAGCACGTCAACAACTGCATCCTCAAACACAACTCTACCTCTCACCACAAGTCGTGGTGGCTCTTCAGGTCGCATGGGTGCTAAGCCTTGCATAGCCTGGGCATTTTTTCAGATCGATAAAGATGACCCAACTCGTGTTATCTGTAACATTTGTCAGCAAAAGCTAAGTAGAGGCCAAAAAATACATAGTTTGAGTACTTCATGCATGAACCGGCACATGGACATGAAGCATAAGTTGCAGTGGGAAGCTCAGTGTGCTACAATGCGGCCTAGCCGGCCGGGCCAACCGCCGTCTGCCATATCTTGTGCATCCGCGGCCTCTTCATCCTCTGTGACTGGGGGGACAGCAGTTACACCTGTTTTGGGGCGCAGACCTGCCACCTCTTTACCCGCAACAGCCAGCGTGATTGGCAGGTCATCATTTTCTTTGGAGGTGGTAACACCAGCTGGTGTTGAGCGCTGTCCGACATCGATAGCACCACCTTTGGATCAAGGCAACCTAACATGTCCGCCTGCATCTTCCTCACAGACCAGCAGTTTGCCGGGGACACCCTTATCAACCCCGTCTAAGCACAATAGCCAGCCCTCGGTCCCTCAGATGTGGACAAGTAAAAGACCATTTCCTCCTAGCCATGAGAAAGCTAAGAGGTTGAATTTCACCATCTGCAAGCTCTTGGCTACAGAAATGCTGCCTTTCCGCCTGGTGGACACAGAGGATTTTCGAGACCTTATGTCCGTCGCAGTGCCCCAGTACCAGATGCCCAGTCGGCACTACTTCTCAAAGAAAGGTGTGCCTGCGCTCCACCAGCATATCGCACACAACATCACCGCTTCTTTGAGAAACTCTGTGTGACAGGGTGCATTTCACCACAGACACTTGGACGAGTAGGCATGGACAGGGGCATTACATGTTGCTGACTGGGCACTGGGTAACTATGGTGACAGCAGGACAAGGGGCTGCTGTCCAAGTCTTGCCGTCCCCACGAGTTGTGCGTCAATCCTCTTTATGTCAAAGTTTCTCCACTGCTTCTGCCTCCTCAACCTCGTCTCGGTCTTCCACCTGCACCCAAAGCCTGTCTGGTCATGCCACGAGCTTTCTAACTGCGCAGAAGGGATCCTGCACACCTCCTTACTATGCTGGCAGTAGGGCTCAACGTCATCAGGCTTTTTTTACTTTGAAATGTCTGGGAAATGTGAGTCACACAGCTGAGGAGTTGTGGTCAGCTCTGGAGAACCAATTTCATGAATGGTTGTCTCCACTGGACCTGAAACCAGGGAAGGCCGTGTGCGACAATGTTGCAAACCTGGGTGCGACCCTTCGCCGGGGCAATGTCACACACGTGCCTTGTATGGCTCACGTGTTGAACCTGGTTGTCCAGCAATTTTTAGCCCACTATCCCAGACTAGATGGCCTTCTGCAGAGGGCACGGTCGCTGTGTGCTCACTTCCGCCGTTCGCATCCCGCAGCTCAGCGACTTACATCTCTACAGAAGTCGTTGGGCCTGCCACTTCACCGGCTAAAATGCGATGTGCCTACCCGGTGGAATTCAACTCTGCACATGTTGCAGCGACTGTGGCAGCACCGACAAGCCCTGGTGCAATACGTTCTGACGTATAGCCTGGGCCAACGAGATCCAGAGGTGGGGCAAATCACGCTGGAGGAGTGGTCTCAGATCAGGGACCTATGCACCCTTCTGCACAGTTTTGAGATGGCGACGAAGATGTTTAGTGCTGACGATGCCATTATCAGCATGACTATTCCGGTGATTTACATGCTGGAGCACATGTTAAACAGAATTCGGAGTCAGGTGGTGGCACAAGAGGAGGTGGAGGAAGTAGAGGAGGAGGAGTTGTATGCGGAAGGGCTAACATCTGCAAGGTCCAGACGGTCGGCAGCACCAAGGCGGCAGGCATGTGAGGGTGGGGGAGATGGTTTTACCAGGGCGCATGGTAGCAGCCAAACTAGTGAGGAAGGTGCAGGAGCCCAGGAAGAAGTGGAGGACGAACTGATGGAAGACTCATCAGATGAGGGAGACCTTGATCACATTTCTGTTGTGCGAGGTTGGGGGGAGAGGACAGAGGAAGGAAGCATGATTGTTACCTCGCCACCAACACAAGAGGGACTTGGTGCTCCTGGATGCGCAACACACATGAGTGCCTTCTTGCTGCACTACCTGCAACATGACCCTCGAATTGTGAGAATTAGAAATAATCCTGACTACTGGGTTGCCACACTGTTAGATCCCCGGTACAAAAGTAAATTTGCAGAAATTATTCCTGCCATAGAAAGGGATGCACGCATGCAGGAGTATCAGCAGAGACTGTTGCAGAATCTTACATGTGCTTTTCCACAAAACACCAGTGGTGCACGTAGTGAATCTCACAGTTCCAACTTGCCAACCGTGGGACCGTCAAGTGTTCAGCACTCAAACCGTAACAGAACCACAGTATCTGCTGGTAACATCAATTTTGCGGAATCATTTCACCACTTTTTTAGCCCATCCTTTGCAAGGCCACAGGAGACAAGAAGTCTGACACATAGTCAACGCCTAGAGACGATGGTACAGGAGTATCTCCAAGTAAACATTGAAGCCATGACTGTGTCACTGGACCCTTGCTCTTTTTGGGCTTCCAATCTGGATAAATGGCCGGAGTTAGCCACTTATGCCTTGGAGATCTTGTCATGCCCCGCAGCCAGCGTTCTGTCTGAACGTGTGTTCAGCGCTGCTGGTGGTGTGCTGACAGATAAGCGCACGCGGCTCTCCACTGATAATGTAGACAGACTCACGTTCATAAAGATGAACAAATCATGGATCCGAAATGACTTTTCTACCCCTGTGTCATCCTGGGGAGAGTAAAAGCTTGATGATTGGTTAAAATCACCCTACCAACCGTTTTAAGCTTTCAAATTACTAATCATGTTTATCTGTATCTTGGCTGGAAAATAATTTGGGCTTTGTAGCAGTGTGCAGCACTGATTCTATTAGGCCATCTATAATAATCTCCACCAGATTTAAAATTACTAATCATGTTTATCTGTATCTTGACTGGAAAATAATTTGGGCTTTGTAGCAGTGTGCAGCACTGATCCTATTAGGCCATCTATACTAAGCTCCACCAGATTTAAAATTAATAATAATTTTTAGCTGCATCTAGCCCGGAAAATAATTTTGGGGCTCCGAGATGCGCAAGACACATAAGTGCCTTCTTGCTGCACTACCTGCAACATGACCCTCATATTGTCAGAATTCGAAGTAATCATGACTACTGGGTTGCCACACTCTTAGATCCCGCAAACTTTTCGATCAACCTTTTCATTTTAATAAAGACCAAAAAAATGGTCATTTTTGAAATTATAAGCATTAGCAGGTTATTAGAAACTGAAATCAAACAGTTTTCAACTCAAAACTTTATTCTAGGTGATGTTACATTTTCACATAGGACCCCTTGTTCGAAAGGAGCTTCTGAACTCTCTCGTCCATTGAATTTGTCAGGTTTTGGATGGTTTCTGCTTCAATTGTTTTGCATGAGGACAGAATACCCTCCCAGAGCTGTTGCTTAGATGTGAACTGCCTCCCGCCATCATAGACACTCCTTTTGATGATGCTCCAGAGGTTCTGAATGGGGTAGAGGTCAGGGGAGCATGGGGGTCACACCATAAGTTTGTCCCCTTTTATGCCCATATCAGCCAGAGATGCAGATGTTTCATGTGCAGCATGAGATGGTGCATTATCATGCAGAAAAATGATCTTGCTGTGAAATACACGGTTCTTCTTCTTGAACCATGGCAGGAAGTGCTGTTTGAGAAAATCCACATACATTATGGAGTTCATCTTTAGCGCCTTCAGGGATCCTAAAGGGGCCGACAATCTCTCTCCCCATGATTCCAGCCCAAAACATTACTCCACCTCCTCCTTGTTGGCGCTGTAGCCGTGTTTGCGTGGGGTGTCCATCAACCAGCCATCCTCCACTCCATCCATCTGGACCATCGAGCGCTGCTGTCACGCTGTCTCTGTATACTGGCGGTAGGAGGCCTAAGCTGACCCTAAGCTGGGGCCCTGACTAATCCCTCAACCTGGAGGTACTGTTAAAGGTACAGAGGTCCAGGCCGCCAGCGTAACCCCTACCTCCTGAAGATCCCTGCACCTCAGTAATCTAGTCCTGAGAAGGACCCCGATCACAACCAAAGGGAACAAGAAATAATATGCCCAAACACAGTATTTAGACGAACGAGACAGTACAAGGGAAAAACCAAAACCACCTTGCATACAAACAACTTCTCAACTACAACAGAGGGAAAACCAACGGGAAAGGAGATAAATGATAAAGCGAGGAAAGGGAAAAAACACTTCCAAATACACTTATCTCAGCAACTCCAAACACCACGATCCGCTCTGTCAGTCTGAATGAAATGCTTTCACCGACACCTCCCAAACAGACCAGCAGGTATATGAAGGAGTCTAACTACAGAAGTATTGATTGCAGCTGGGCGAGGCTGGACCTCATCTAGCCCAGAGAGAGAGAGAGAATTAACTCCCTCACTGCCGAGAAACACAAAGCACCAACAAGTCAGCTGCGAGAAGTCAGGCTGTGTACTCGTGACGATCTTCGTGGCAACACACCCGTGACAGCTGCACGGCACTCATCCGTGAACAAAACAGTTTTGAAATCAGTCTTCATGTAATGTTTGGCCCACTGGAGCCGTTTCTGCTTGTGTGAAGTGGATAGAGGAGGTCGACAGGATGGCGTATGCACAGCTGCAAACCTCTGAAGGACCCTGCATCTTGTTGTTCGGGGGATGTTGGAGGCACCAGCAGCTTCAAAAACTTGTCTGCTGCTATGACAAGGCTTTTTTGCCGCTGCTCTTTTAACCTGACGTAATTGCCTGTAGGAAAGAGTCCTCAATTTGCCCTTATCAGCACGCACACGTGTGTACTGTGAATCAGCTACATACTTCTTCATTGCCAAGACACTTCATCCTGATCATCGCACAATGTTGATTGTAGTCATGCCTTGACCTAAACACTCCACAATTTGTTGCTTCTCAGCAGCCGACACATCCTTTTTCTTTCCCATTTTGGCAGAAAATGTAGGCTGCTTAATAATGTGAGACAGCCTTCTTAAGTAGTCTTGCCTTTCATTGGACACACCTGCCAAACTAATTAGCACAGGTGTCTGCAATTGCTTACAGTGATATAAAGAGCCCTGACACACATCACCATCAATAAGTTTAACTGACAAACAAACAAATTCTTCCCTTATCACTCCTAAACACTTTTTGCATAATAATTTGGAACACAGTGTACATGTGCTTTTCCACAAAACACCAGTGGTTCACGTAGTGAATCTTACAGTTCTAACTTGCCAACCGTGGTCTGTATAGAGTTGTTCAATAAAGGGCCCAAAATTAAGATAACATAGATGGGAGAGGTCTCTATGAATAGGAATTCCTAAGTATTTGATACCCTGTGAGGGCCAGGCAAAGGGAAAGTTGGACTGGATGGAATCCTATATGGATTTGGGGAGGGAGACATCGAGGGCCTCAGACTTCGCTGCATTGATTTTAAAATTTGACCATGTAACAAAGTGATCTATTTCAGCCATAACAGCATGGATGGATATATGTGATTGAGTGATATATACTAGGACATCATCAGCAAATAGAGAGCACTTGTACTCGGTGCCTCCCACCTCAATCCACCTAATATTGGGGTTATGGCGAATTGATGAGAGCAGGTGCTCCGTCACTAGGATGTATAAGAGAGGGGACAGAGGACATCCCTGCCTTGTCCCATTGGTGATTGTGAAAGGTGATGAAAATGTTCTGATGCACCCCCTGGGCCTTGGGACACCCGGAGCCGGACCCTTTTTGGTGGATGCTGGTGGTTGTAGTCTTCGTGGCGGCGACCCGGTTCCGTGGCTCAGGGTGGTTAAACCAGTGGCGGAACTATTTATGTGGTTTAGATGTTTAAATGTCCGACTACGCCACCCGTGGATTGCGGTCAGAGTGAACCGCCGCTGCAGGGCAGACCGCTGAGGCTGGTGTTGTGGGTGCAGCAGAGCGTAGCATAACTCCCCACGGGAGGAGTATAGCCTCAGGGCAGTGTATGCGGAGGATGGGGGTGATGGTGCAGGGCAGCAGCAGTAACGACACGGAGTCAGTGATGCAGTCCAGGGCCTTTACTCACAGTTCTTATTATCCAGACCACGTCTGCAGGTAACGGCTGCCCACGTCGTACTGTGCTCACCAGGTGAGGGGCTCAGACAACTCCCAGATAACTTTGGAGCGCTTCACAGGACCCCCTTTGTGTGTCCTTTGTCTGGCCTTTCTTACCAACCCTTCTGTCCGGCTGCCTCGGGCCTCCTCTTGGTAAACTTGGCGCCAGTTTCCCTGACCCTATGTGGTGCCTTCCTAGCGGGTGTAGCGAGGGTCTGCGCCACATAAAATGTCACAGCCTCTGGTTTCTAGCTGAGGGTCGTTTCCTGCCTCCACTAGTTTCGGGGACCGGTCTCCCCCTTTGGCCTGACCCCTCCACGCAGGTGGATTCGGGCGTGCGGTGGCGACTCGCCCGTCTGCACCCCTGGATTCCCTTCATTCCTCGTTCCTGGAGCCTTCTCCGCTCCTCTTCCTTCCTTCTCCCTCTTCCAGGCCTGGGCCTCTGTTACTAGGCCCGCCTCCGGAGCAGAGCTCATGCAGAGCCCCTGCTCCCTGCCACTTCTGCTCAGACTTCTCTGCACTGAACTAAGATGGTGACCACCTTTTATACTCCCTTCTCAATGCACCCAGGAACTGCTTCCTCCCTGCTCCTGCACTACAGGGTTCCCCTTCCTCAGTGTTCCCTCCCCCCACTCCAGCCAGGGACAGGGACTGTCGTGCCCATCTCAGAGGCATATTGGTCGCCCTGCCCCACGGCAATGTGGTGTAATGCATGCAGGTGTCGGGTCCTGATCCACACTCCATCCTTACCTGAGAGTGAGATATCACACCTCTGGGTGAGGTGCAATACCTCTGTAGCAACCGAGCCCTCAGGGTGCTACAGTTCCATTTATCTTCAGCCTAGGTGACGTATTGTGATACAGGGCCGTGATTTTGGCTATAAAAGGGTCCCCTAGACCCCTACCCCAAGCTTTTTAAGAGAATCATATATGGCGTGCCAGGAGACTCTATGGAATGCTTTCTCAGCATCCAACGAGAGTATCTAATTACAAATTTTTAACTGCATCTAGCCCAGGAAATACTTTGTGCCTAGTAGTAGTGTCTGCTAGTCAGCGAATTATCCCGGCTGTTAAGCAAGCTACACCACCTGTAGTTTGGACACTTAATTTTTTCAAAGGAAATGCTTCGGGACCACGGGATACTCAGTGAAGAGCATCAGGAGGCACCCCAAGGCATAGGGGCTGGGACTGGCAGTAGGATGCCTTGCGGTGGACAGCCGAGCTCGATCCTTATAAAAGCTTTTTAACTGCAGCAGCTTTAGTGGACGCTACTGGAGCTGGAATTACGCGGCTGCTGGCATGAGACTTGCCCTCCAATAGATCCTTGTAAATGAATTTAAAGTGTATTCATTCAAATTAGAGAGACAATTTAAATTAAAAAGCTTAGAGCTGCCTCCACCACAGGGGGGCTCGCTCGACCCACCAGCGGACAGGCACCAGTATTGGGAGAGGGGGGCTGGCCGTCAGGGTTCACCGCGGCTCTGGCACAAACCCGGCGACACGGAGGTGGCACGGGCAGGAGCGGACTGAACGTGTCGGCTTCTCACTTTTTGGATTTTAGAAGGGCATGACATGCCTATATCTGTGTCTCCCCCTCCTTTTACTCCTCCACCTCTTTTCTTTTCGCATGACTATATGTACTTGTCACTTTTCCATGTGTTAGTTGTGTCTTCTGAGCAGTTTGTCAGCTTTTGGACACCTTTGAAGGTGTTTTCTATGTGTTTCTATGTGTTTTTGTTTGCCTGCCATTGGTTTTAACGGTGTTTGAAGGTGTTCGACGAACAGTTCGACGAACAGTTCGGCGAACACACGGGTGTTCGACGAACCGAACCGAACTCGAACACTACGGGGGTGGCTCAACACTACACAGGACAGAGGCTGAGTCAACTTTAATCCATGTTAACTGGCTGCAAGTGTGATTTAGTTATTGCCAACACCTGTTAGGTGCCACAGCTAAGTTACAGGTGCTGTTAATTACATGAATTAGAGAAGCATCACACGATTTTTCAAACAGTGCCAATACTTTTGTCCACCCCCTTTTTTAGGTTTGGTGTGGAATTATATCCAATTTGGCTTTAGGACAATTCTTTTTGTGTTTTTTCATTGAAGACAAATTAAATGAAGATAATAATGCCAAAGAATTTGTGATTGCAATCATTTTCAGGAGGAAACTGAGTATTATCTGACAGAATTGCAGGGGTGCCAATACTTTTGGCCACCACTGTATACTCGTTTGTGTTCCTAAAGCTTCTGCTCATGAATGTTCTATTATGATTTAGATTCATCAAGAACTCGCAGCCACTTACCTCTTCTCCACTCCTACTCCCCGTTCTGGCCAATCATGCAGTTGACACAGCAAATCGCATTAAAACCCTCTTCAGCTAATTGTGAATGCTTAAATATACAACAGCCAAAACATCACTTAACTGTCGCTTGCTTAATGCTCACATCGTAGCTCCATTTCTCCAGCTGGCACCTAATGTCAACCGGCTAGGCTGATAGTAAATTTAATTCAATAGCAAAACCATATTATTTTTTTCTCACTGTGACCCCCAAAAGACGTAGGGCCCATAGGCCAGTGCCTACTATGCCTAATTTTTAATCCAGCACTGCTAATAACTGACATTATATACCTTCTCTTTCTATTTATTCATCAACTATAGATGATATGTCTATGAACAAACCTTCAAGTAGTCATTAACCCCTTTACCACCTTAGACGTATCTATACGTCCAGGTTGCCTGGTACTTTCTGACCTTGGTCGTATGGATACGTCCAGGTGGTTTTGAGTGCTCAGAGGCTGTGCGTGCGTGATCGCCACCTCCCTCCCTTCTGAGCGCCAGTGTGCCTAAACCACAATTAGTGTCCACATGTTTGGCATTTCTGTAGCGATGAGAGCCCGCCTAATTTACGTGTGCATGAGCTGGGCACAATGTACACTCACTACAATGTACTGGTCACTACAAAGTACTGGTAACTGCAACGGCAGTTTGCAATTTTCACTCAGCAACATCCACTGCTTGTGACTGGAAAACCGCCATGGAGTCAAAATCGTCACTACACCGGTAGATAAATTCCCAAAGGGATATAATTTCCAAAATGGGGTCACTTGAGGGTGATTCTGCTCTTCTAGCACTTAGGGGGTCTGTATATGGAGTCCACAAACTTTTCTAGGAAAATCTGCACTCCAGAAGGCAAATAGCGCTCCGTCTCTCCCGAGTCTTGCCGTGTGGCTAAGCAGTACTGTACAGCCACATATGGGGTATTGTCACGGACAAATTTTGGTGCCATTTTTACCCACTTAACAGTGAGAAAGTGTAAAATCTGAGGCTAAAACAAAATTTTGGTAGTAAAAATGTAATTATTTTTTTTTCACTGCCCAATGATATAAAATTCTGTGACACACCCCTAGTGTCAATATGATCACTGCACCCCTAGATGAATTTGAGAGGTGTAGTTTGTATAGTTGGATCACTTATGGGGGGTTCTACTGTTCTGGCACCTCGGGGGCTCTCAAATTGGGTCATGGCACCCGCAAACCATAACAGTAAAATCTGCACTATAATATGGCGCTCCTTCTCTTCTGAGCTTTGCACTGTGCCTGAAAAGAATTTCCTGATTACATGTAGTGTATTGGCGCACTCAGGAAAAAATGGACCTCAGTTTTGTTGTAAAAAATTCTCCTATTAACCTTTAGAAAAATTTAAAACTTGGGTCTAAAACCACATTTTAGTGGTAAAAATGTAATTTATTCTTTCTTCACCGCCCAATGGTATAAAATTCTGAGGCACATGTGGTGTCAATATGATCACTGCATCCTTAGATGAATTCATTGGGGGGGTGTAGTTTGTAAAATGAGATCAAATAGAGTGAAGAGCAAAAGGGTAACAATTAGTGTTGAGCGAGCACTAAAATGCTCGGGTGCTCGAAGCTCGGGCCGAGCTCACCGTGATACTCGGGTGCTCGACCCGAGCAACGAGCCCAATGTTAGTCTATGGGAGACCCGAGCATTTTTGCGGCGGCACCCCCGGCAGTCTGTAGAAAGCCTAAAAAGTGCCCAAAACGATAGTGACAGTGCTCAAATGACATGGGGACAGCATGGGCATCGCCCCAGGAAGCATTTCTGACCCCCAGGTCACTGCTGTCAACAACGTGGTCAGAGGTATTAAGCCATTTTTACGGGCTCACAATAAAACGTTCAAAAACTAAACTGAAACTGTTTTCTTGTGCAATATGTTAAGGAACATCCTTTCCAGGGTAAAGACTTGTGTATAAGGTAAAATAAATAACCAAAAACAAAAATACTCCTCCACACCTTGGGCTATGTTCACAAGTAGCATTTTTTATGCGTTTTTGCACTTTTGTATTGCTTTCAACCGTGACAAATGCATTCATGTCATTTTAACATTTTACAACCTTATCTGGCCATGTGCTGTGTGACACATGCATAAAGTGCTGAAAAGACATGGGAACAGCATGGGGAAGACCCCTGGAAGCAGCATCTCTGACACCCAGGTCACTGCCTAAAAGTGTGCCCATCAGAAGTGATCCTTGCCGCATCAGAAGATGCAGACTTGCAACTATCCCCATGCAAGTCCTTGTCCCAGGGCAGTGTTCAATTTTACCTCCCCCATTCCTTGCAATGCAAGCGCAAATATGCAGCCAACCACCCACCCGCAGGCAGGTCTCCATACTCAATCCCCAGCCGCCACTATTTGTCCCGGGAACCTTCCCCACACTTTTCTTAGCCTGGCCTGCTTTAGGGCAGCATTGGATGAGCCCACCAGAGAACCAGACTCCTCCGGTCGGCCCTGGCTTCTCCATCAGGGGAGTTGAGAGTGCCAAGGTGAGGAGCATGATGATAATGATAGAAGTTAGCATCTGCTTTGTTTTCTTGGAATGCAAGCGTAAGTGTGAAGCCTGCCACCCACCCACCCCCAGGCTACAATACCATACTGCTAGCTTGCTTGCACTTGAAATGAGGCCTTTTAGGCTTGTGGAGGCATACGACGGCCACCATGTCATGGCTGCGTCGGTGGCCGGGTATCCATACTCAGTCCCCAGCTGCCCATACTTGTCCCGGTGTGCCTTATACACAAGCGCGCATACCAAAACATTACCTGTGCCCTCCCCAGTGCATTTAGTGGGAAGGACAGCCTAACCACAAACACGTGGACAAGTGAATGTGGCCAGGGATGGTCCATCTCACTGACGCCTTCACACTGGGTTAATATTGTGGAAGCCGGGACACAGTTGGACACTGGGATGCAACACGTCCTCCAGACATAGAGGATTGTGGGTCCTGGCTCAATCAGGCTTCAACTCAAAGTTCAGAAGGTAGACAGCAGCAGTGGTCGACCTCCTACACAGCGAGTAAATTATTCATGATCATGAGGCCATCCATCTCCTTAGCTTTCTGTTCCTTGGAATGCAAGCGCATGTATGTAGTAGCGGCTAGGCCTGAGGTGGTCAGCGTTTTGGCGCATATCCTACCTCCTCCGAGGATTGCTGGATGTTTTCCTGCTACTATCCCAGTTCTATGACTCCCGTTAAAACAAAGCTTCAGGTGATGAATGATGGATGAGGTGGTGGCAAAGGAGAAAGAGCAGGAGGAACAGGGACCATTCACATCAATATCAGGCCAGTCAACCACACATGTCTTGTAGGATATGTTTCTGTAGCAAAAGAAGCGGTTCGACTACGCAGTTATAGGGCATACAGTGAGTGCAATGCCTGCCGAAAATTTCGAGGCACTCCAATGCCCCTTGGAAATGACATGGCGGTCAGAGGGCCTTAACTAAACCGTTTTTTCCATTTATAGCAACTGGGTCTCCTGTACACTGTTGGCCTAAGCAGTGAATGGAAGGCTTTCCAAAAATTATGAGGAACTGCAATGCCCCTTGAAACAGATGTGGATTACAGCATACTAAAAACGTTCTACCCATTATTGGGGAGTGGGTCTCCCTTAGTGTTCGCCTATGCATTGAAAAGCAAAAGCTGACTAAAATTAGGAGGAAATGCAATGCCCATTGGAAGAGTCGTGGAGGTTAGAGGTAATTAAAAACAATATTTCAATGCCCCTTGGAAGAGCTGTGGAGTTCAGAGTGGTTTAAGAAGACGGTTTTAATGCCCCTTGGAAGAGACTTGGAGGTCACAGTAGCTTAACAAGACTGTTTTAATGCCCCTTGGAGAAGATGTGGAGTTCAGAGTGGTTTAACAAGACGGTTTTAATGCCCCTTGAAGGAGACGTTGAGGTCCAAGTGGAATAAAAAGACAATATCAATGCCCCTTGGAAGAGTGGTGGAGGTCCCAGTGGAATAAAAAGACAATATCAATGCCCCTTGGAAGAGTGGTGGAGGTCCCAGTGGAATAAAAAGACAATATCAATGACTCTTGGAAGAGACGTGGAGGTCACAGTAGCTTAACAAGACGATTTTAATGCCCCTTGGAAAAGACGTTGAGTTCAGAGTGGTTTAACAAGACAGTTTTAATGCCCCTTGGAAGAGACGTGGAGATCGCAGTAGCTTAACAAGACGGTTTTAATGTCCCTTGGAAGAGACGTGGAGTTCAGAGTGGTTTAGCAAGATGGTTTTAATGCCCCTTGGAAGTGACGTGGAGGTCACAGTAGCTTAACAAGACGGTTTTAATGCCCCTTGGAAGAGACGTAGTGTTCGGAGTGGTTTAGCAAGACGGTTTTAATGCCCCTTGGAAGAGACGTGGAGGTCACAGTAGCTTAACAAGGCGGTTTTAATGCCCCTTGGAAGAGACATGGAGTTCAAAGTGGTTTAACAAGACTGTTTTAATGCCCCTTGGATGAGACGTGGAGTTCAGAGTGGTTTAACAAGATAGTTTTAATTGTTATGATCTGCTACAAGCACTAAGGAAAGAAAGGAGATCTGTACCTACAATAGAACTAAGCTAGATCCCTACGATGTAACGGGGAACCTGATCCTGCGATCAGACCCGCTAAAGTCCTCGGCTAGTCTGTACGAAGACCTATAGATGCAAGGGAGGGATCCCTACAAGAACTAGGGACTGGGATAAAGTTGGGCACCTCCTAGCAGAAATTGTAGCTGTAAAAGACAAACACACAACATAGAACATAAAGGTCCGAAAACCAAGCTAAACAGACTGAGAAAGGTAACTAAGCACCAGGCTAACTTAAGAGTAGAAATTACAATGAAGTCCAGCAAGGCCAGGAGGGTGGAGCAGGATTAAATAGGCAAACAAGGTCATGTGACCAGCAAGATAGAAAAAACCTAACAGGAGAGTTCTAACAGTACCCCCTCTTCTATGAGGATCCTCCGGATCCCCTAGGCCCAGGCTTATCAGGAAACCTCTTGTGAAATGCTCTGACAAGTCTGGAAGCAGAAACATCATCCGCCCTCACCCATGAGTTATCCTCGGGTCCGAAACCTTTCCAAGCGACGAGATACTGCAAACTCCCTCTATACCGTCTAGAATTTAGGATGCGGGAAATTTCGTATTCCCCGTCCTCCACCACCGGAGGAACAGTGGCAGAGACGTCTCCATCCGACACACAAGCTCTTTTCAACAGAGAAACATGAAACACCGGATTAATCTTCCAGGAGGTAGGAAATTCCAACCTAACAGCAGATTGGTTAACTACCTGAAGCACATTAAAGGGCCCTACAAACTTGGACCCAATTTTTTAGAAGGAATCCTCAACCGCAGACTCTTAGAGGACAACCAAACCATGTCACCAATAGCAAACAAAACCTCTTGCCGTTTCCTATCAAAGTACCTCTTAGATTTTTTGTTAGCCTCCTGAAGATTACCACGCACATCCGTCCAAACTCTCTCCAAGTCACCGGAAAAACTCTCCTCCTCAGGCACAGCCGATACCAATTTGGAGAATGACTCAAAAGACGGATGTCTCCCAGAACAACAAAAAAAAGGCGAACAACCAGCAGAAGAGGATGTATGGTTGTTAAGAGCAAACTCAGCAAGTGGCAGAAACTCAGACCACCCCTCCTGATTGTCTGCCACAAAACAACGCAAGAACTGCTCAACATCCTGATTTTTCCTTTCTGTCTGGCCATTAAACTCAGGATGATATCCGGATGAAAACGACAAATGAACTCCCAGCCTGTCACAAAAAGCACGCCAAAAACGAGCCACGAACTGAGGTCCCCTCTCCGAAACAATGTCAGTAGTAACGCCATGTAGTCTGACAATTTCCTTGACAAAGGCCTTAGCGAGTGTCTTAGCGCAGGGCAGTTTGATGAAAGGAACCAAGTGACACATCTTTCTAAAACGGTCCACGACCACCCAGATGACTGTGAAACCCTCAGAGGGTGGAAGGTCAGTAATAAAGTCCATAGCCAGATGTGTCCAAGGTGCACTAGGAACCTCCAGAGGGCAAAGCAACCCCGCTGCAGGAGTATGTGAAGACTTAGATCTAGCACACACCGTACATTGACGCACCCACTTAATGACTACCTTCTGCCATCCAGGCCACCAAAAACTGCGACCCACAAGTCTCTTGGTCTCAGAAATTCCTGGATGACCTGCCAACCGAGACTCATGACACTCAACAAACAAATCTCTCCTAAAGGTCCTAGGCACAAACAACCTCCCATGGGGAGTGTTAGATGGGGCATTCTCCTGTGCTTTAAGAATCTCATCTTCCAAAACGGAGTCCAATGCAGCAATCACAACACCTTCTTGTAAAATGCTCCCTTCCTCCTCAGCACCGACCATGGGAGAAAAGCTGCGAGACAAAGCATCAGCTTTAACATTCTTGGTACCCGGGATGTAAGTAACGGAAAAATTAAACCGCGAGAAAAAAAGTGCCCACCTAGCCTGACGGGCATTCCAGCGCTTGGCAGCATCAAGATAGATCAGATTTTTATGATCAGTGAAAACCTGAATGGGAAATTCAGCACCTTCCAAGAGATGACGCCAGTGTTCAAATGCGAGTTTAATAGCCAGCAATTCCCGATTACCAATATCGTAATTAAGTTCAGTCTCAGAAAATTTTTTTGAAAAAAAAGCACAGGGATGTACTCCATCCTTGATTTCCTGAGACAACACCGCACCGACCCCCACCGAAGAAGCATCAACCTCAACCAAAAATGGCTTAGTCACATCAGGCTGCATAAGGATAGGAGCAGAGTTGAACCTCTCCTTTAGAAACACAAAAGCTTCAATGGCCTCAGTAGTCCACTGAACCGCATTAGCACCTTTCCTGGTGAGATCGGTCAGTGGTTTGACAATAATAGAAACATTTTTAATGAATTTTCTGTAATAATTGGCGAAGCCCAAAAACCTCTGTATCGATTTCAAACCAATAGGCCTAGGCCATTCCTGAACCGCCTGAACCTTCACAGGGTCTATCTCAAAGCCTTCGCTGGAGATAATGTAACCCAAAAAACTAATTCTCTGTACAGCAAACTCACATTTCTCCAGCTTAGCAAAAAGCGAATTGTCAATTAATAACTGTAATACCTCACGTACGCTCCGCCAATGAGACTCCAGATCAGGCGAATAAATCAAAATGTCATCCAAATACACAACCACATTTTTGCCGATCAAAGGTCTAAGGATGTCATTAATAAGATTCTGTAAAAATGCTGGAGCATTGGTAAGACCAAAAGGCATAACCAGGTTCTCAAAATGACCCACAGGAGTGTTAAAAGCAGTCTTCCATTCATCACCCTCCTTGATGCGCAACAAATTGTATGCCCCCCCGGAGATCAATTTTAGAGAACCACTTGGCCCCCACTAACTGGTTAAACAAATCAGGAATCAATGGCAGTGGGTAAGGATTGCGTACAGTAATTTTATTAATCTCACGAAAATCCAGACAAGGACGTAAACCGCCGTCCTTTTTCTTAACAAAAAAAAATCCAACAGCCACAGGAGATTTGGAAGGCCTAATGTGACCGGCGGCCAAGCTTGTCTGTATGTATTCCTCCAAAGCCTTTCTCTCAGGAATAGTAAGATTAAATAAACGACATTTAGGAAGAGTCGCTCCAGGGATAAATTCAATGGTACAATCATAGTCTCTATGGGGAGGAAATATTTGTGACTCCTCAGAAAAAACTCTCCAAAAATCCTGAATAGGTACAGGTAATTCCCCTTTTTCCACCGCAGCAATACGTCCGTTACAACACTTGTCATAACACTTAGGACTCCAGGACTTAATTTCATTGGTAGACCAATCCAGTACAGGATTGTGCAATTTTAACCAGGGCAATCCCAAAACTACTGGAGAAGGCAAATTATTTAATACTACCAAATCCAGATTCTCTTGGTGAACACCATTAATGGTGAGGGGAAATTCACAGACCTTGTGAGAAACACTCTTCAAGGGGGAGCCATCGACAGAAACCACAGCAATAGGGGATGACAAAGGTTTGGGTTTTAATTTAAGTTTTTCCAAGAATCCCCCATCAATCACATTCAGAGTAGAACCACAATCCACAAATATCCGAAATTCAATTAATTCTTCCTGAGCAGTGGTAGTAGCAGAAAGAAATACCCCCTTAGAATTTAAACAGGCAATACTGGCGTAACTGACCTTTTTTTTTCTTTGTTCATACGAAGTACACAGTGCTTAATAAAATGATCAGATTTTCCGCAATAAAAGCACAAACCTTCAGAAGATCTGCGGTCTTTTTCCTGAGAGCGGGGTGCAATCGCCCCGATCTCCATTGGCTCTCCAATGTCAGTACAGACCCTCTCAAGACTCGGAGCTGACATGGCAGAGGATTTACTTTCATTAACCCTTGCACGCAGTCTCCTGTCCACCCGTATAGCTAATTGCATAGCCTCCTGCAAGTTTCCAGGTGTGGGATAAGCAATCAGCAAATCCTTAACCCTTTCACCTAGCCCCACAAGAAACAAACTTTTCAAAGCTGAATCGTTCCACCCCACCTGGGCAGACCACCGACGGAAGTGAGAACAATATTTTTCCACATTACCTGATCCCTGCCTCAAATGTCTTAATTCAGTCTCAGCTGATGAGACACGATCAGGATCATCATACAACAAACCCAAAGCAGAAAAAAAACTATCCACTGATCTAAAGCATGGATCACTAGGTTGGAGAGAAAAGGCCCATCCCTGAGGTTCTTTGCGCAAAAGTGACATTATGAACCCTATGCGCTGTGATTCATCACCAGAGGATCTGGGTCTCAAACGAAAATACAATAAGCAAGCATTTTTAAAGGAAAAAAAATTCCTGTTGATCACCAAAGAAAAAATCAGGCAAACGTACCTTTGGCTCCACAAAATGTGCTCCAGAACAGCTACTCACGTGTTGTTGGAGCTCGGCCACCTCCAGAGAGAGTCCCTGCAGGCGTTGAGCCAAATCCTGAACCGACACCATGATGGAAACTGGAAGTCTTTCCTTAGAGATATTTTTGGGCTGGACTTACTGTTATGATCTGCTACAAGCAGTAAGGAAAGAAAGGAGATCTGTCCCTACAATAGAACTAAGCTAGATCCCTACGATGTAACGGGGAACCTGATCCTGCGATCAGACCCGCTAAAGTCCTCGGCTAGTCTGTACGAAGACCTATAGATGCAAGGGAGGGATCCCTACAAGAACTAGGGACTGGGATAAAGTTGGGTACCTCCTAGCAGAAATTGTAGCAGTAAAAGACAAACACACAACATAGAACATAAAGGTCCGAAGACCAAGCTAAACAGACTGAGAAAGGTAACTAAGCACCAGGCTAACTTAAGAGTAGAAATTACAATGAAGTCCAGCAAGGCCAGGAGGGCGGAGCAGGATTAAATAGGCAAACAAGGTCATGTGACCAGCAAGATAGAAAAAAACTAACAGGAGAGTTCTAACATTAATGCCCCTTGGAAGAGACGTGGAGGTCACAATAGCTTAACAAGACGGTTTTAATGCCCCTTGGAAGAGACGTGGAGTTCAGAGTGGTTTAACAAGACGGTTTTAATGCCCCTTGGAAGAGACGTGGAGGTCACAGTAGCTTAAAAAGATGGTTTTAATGCCCCTTTGAAGAGACGTGGAGTTCAGAGTGGTTTAACAAGACTTTTTTAATGCCCCTTGGAAGACACGTGGAGGTCACAGTGGAAATAAAAGACAATATCAATGACCCTTGGAAGAAACGTGGAGGTCACAGTAGCTTAACAAGACGATTTTAATGCCCCTTGGAAGAGACGTGGAGGTCACAGTAGCTTAACAAGACGGTTTTAATGCTCCTTGGAATAGACGTGGCGTTCAGAGTGGTTTAACATGATGGTTTTAATGCCCCTTGGAAGAGACGTGGTGTTCAGAGTGGTTTAACAAGACTGTTTTAATGCCCCTTGGAAGAGACGTGGAGGTCACAGTAGCTTAACAAGACATATTCCATTTATAGCAACTGAGTCTCCTGTACACTGTTGGCCTAAGCAGTGAATGGAAGGCTTTCCAAAAATTATGAGGAACTGCAATACCCCGTGAAACAGACGTGGATTACAGCGTACTAAAAACCTTCTACCCATTATTGGGGAGTGGGTCTCCCTTAGTGTTCGCCTATGCATTGAAAAGCAAAAGCTGACTAAAATTAGGAGGAAATGCAATGCCCATTGGAAGAGTCGTGGAGGTGAGAGGTAATTAAAAACAATATTTCAATGCCCCTTGGAAGAGCTGTGGAGTTCAGAGTGGTTTAAGAAGATGGTTTTAATGCCCCTTGGAAGAGACGTGGAGGTCACAGTAGCTTAACAAGACTGTTTTAATGCCCCTTGGAGAAGATGTGGAGTTCAGAGTGGTTTAACAAGACGGTTTTAATGCCCCTTGAAGGAGACGTTGAGGTCCAATTGGAATAAAAAGACAATATCAATGCCCCGTGGAAGAGTGGTGGAGGTCCCAGTTGAATAAAAAGACAATATCAATGCCCCTTGGAAGAGTGGTGGAGGTCCCAGTGGAATAAAAAGACAATATCAATGACTCTTGGAAGAGACGTGGAGGTCACAGTAGCTTAACAAGACGATTTTAATGCCCCTTGGAAAAGACGTGGAGTTCAGAGTGGTTTAACAAGACAGTTTTAATGCCCCTTGGAAGAGACGTGGAGGTCACAGTAGCTTAACAAGACGGTTTTAATGCCCCTTGGAAGAGACGTGAAGTTCAGAGTGGTTTAACAAGATGGTTTTAATGCCCCTTGGAAGAGACGTGGAGGTCACAGTAGCTTAACAAGACGGTTTTAATGCCCCTTGGAAGAGACGTGAAGTTCAGAGTGGTTTAACAAGATGGTTTTAATGCCCCTTGGAAGAGACGTGGAGGTCACAGTAGCTTAACAAGACGGTTTTAATGCCCCTTGGAAGAGACGTGGAGGTCACAGTAGCTTAACAAGACGGTTTTAATGCCCCTTGGAAGAGACGTGGAGTTCAGAGTGGTTTTACAAGACGGTTTTAATGCCCCTTGGAAGAGACGTGGAGGTCACAGTAGCTTAATAAGACGGTTTTAATGCCCCTTGGAAGAGACGTGGAGTTCAGAGTGGTTTAACAAGACTATTTTAATGCCCCGTGGATGAGACGCGGAGTTCAGAGTGGTTTAACAAGACTGTTTTAATGCCCCTTGGCAGAGACGTGGAGGTCACAGTAGCTTATCAAGACGGTTTTAATGCCCCTTGGAAGAGACGTGGAGTTCAGAGTGGTTTAACAAGACTTTTTTAATGCCCCTTGGAAGAGACGTGGAGGTCACAGTGGAATAAAAAAAACTATCAATGACCCTTGGAAGAGACGTGGAGGTCACAGTAGCTTAACAAGACGATTCTAATGCCCCTTGGAAGAGATGTGGAGGTCACAGTAGCTTAACAAGACGGTTTTAATGCCCCTTCGAAGAGACGTGGAGTTCAGAGTTGTTTAACAAGACGGTTTTAATGCCCCTTGGAAGAGACGTGGAGGTCACAGTGGAATAAAAAGACAATATCAATGACCCTTGGAAGAGACGTGGAGGTCACAGTAGCTTAACAAGACGGTTTTAATGCCCCTTGGAAGAGACGTGGAGGTCCCAGTGGAATAAAAAGACAATATCAATGCCCCTTGGAAGAGTGGTGGAGGTCGCAGTGGAATAAAAAGACAATATCAATGCCCCTTGGGAGAGTGGTGGAGGTCGCAGTGGAATATAAAGACAATATCTATGCCCCTTGGAAGAGTGGTGGAGGTCCCAGTGGAATAAAAAGACAATATCAATGACCCTTGGAAGAGACGTGGAGGTCACAGTAGCTTAACAAGACAATTTTAATGCCCCTTACTAGAGCCATGCAGTACATCATATTAAAAACATTATTCCCATTATTGGAGAGTGGATCTCCCATAGTCTTTGCCTATGCCGTCCAAGCAAAAGCTGCCTAAAATTAGGACGGAGGAACTTGCAATGCCCCTTACAAGAGCCATGCAATACAGCATATTAAAAACATTATTCCTATTATTGGGGAGTTGGTCTCCCATAGTCTTTGCCTATGCCTTCCAAGCAAAAGCTGCCAAAAATTAGGACGGAGGAACTTGCAATGCCCCTTACAAGAGCCATGCAGTACAGCATATTAAAAACATTATTCCCATTATTGGGGAGTGGGTCTCTCATAGTCTTTGCCTATGCCTTCCAAGCAAAAGCTGCCAAAAATTAGGACGGAGGAACTTGCAATGCTGGCAACACGGACCACGGTCACCCTGGTGGTATAGTGGTGGTAGAGGCTGAGGATAAGGAGAAGAGCAAAAAACAGCCGGGGGGGGGGAAATACCAAAAGGTTAATAAGACGGGTATTTGTACAGTCTGACTGAGGAAAAAAAAAAGAAAAGAGGATTTAGATTGAAAAAAAAAAAGGATTTTTCCTGGCCCTTGAGACCTGGGGCTAAGTCTAGCAATTTGAGCAGCAGCAACACACAGGACTGTAATGCAGTGTTTGTTAGTATAACCACTGCGTCTCCTATACAGCCTGCCTGCCTGATATCTGGGATGGATATTAGTCCTCAGAAGGACTGTTTGTTTGATTTTGCAGACTTTAGAGACCCTACACTACCTATTTCGCAGTATAAATCTCTCCCTAGCTCAGCAGCACTCTCCCTACACTGTCTGATCCGGAGCGACTGTGTCCAAGATGGCGGCGCCCGGTTTTAAATAGTCGAGGTGATGCTGTGCGACCAGCCAATCACTGTAATGCCCACAATCAACATGGCTTAGGCATTACATTGACTGGCTAGCAATCCCTGCATGTTCATTGGCTTTGTAAAGAGCGCCAAACATTCAGGGCGGAGACCTGAGCTCTCGCCCGAGTAACCCGAAAATGCTCGGTGCTCGCCGAACATCCCGAGTAGTGAGATGCTCGGGCGAGTACCGAGCAGTGTCGAACATGCTCGCTCAACACTAGTAACAATGTTTTGAACTTTTGACTTTCTGGCTCCATATCTCACCATCCACTACTGTTTTAATGTGAGGCAACCATCATTTTATAGACAATCATTTTGGCTATTTCATACATAAATTTGACTTACAACTATTTAGCATATGATTAGTTATGCAGATTCTTGTCATGTCACTGTATTGTTACTGTTTTCTCCTGATGGTGGAAAAATCTTTTTCTTCCTGTATACTACAAAATACAACCTGTTCTCACATTCCCTAATAGCTCAGTGTGTTATTAAGTTGATTCCCAAGCGAAAGGTCACTGGCTTGAATCGAGGAGCATCCATGAAGATTTCCCAAGGAAAGAGAAACAGCATCATCCACCTAATCGATAGCGGTCTCTCGGGCAAGAAAATTGCCTAACATCATCATGTGAGTGCCATGACAGTTGGTAGAATACGAAATGAAGTTCGTCCATCTATTCAAAGCTAAGAGGTCCAGGCAAAATATTGGAGTCAACAAGTTGGCTCATCACAAGATCTATTAGTTCTTGCATGACAAACATGGTAGTGGAGGTGACTTGTAAGCTTCGGAATAGTGATATCACAGACATCCACGCAAGCACAGTGCAACGTAGAGTTGAAGAAAAAATTGTATACATGCCCAAATGAGCCGACCAGAATGCACCAACTTTGGGAACATGTAAAAGAGACCTGGGATCAGATGTCTCTTGAGACATGCTTGAATCTGATTGAGAGCTTGCCCAGAAGGATTCAGGCAGTGTTGAAAGCCAAAGGTGGATTTAAAATATACAAACAAAATAATACAAATTAAAATTTAGATTTTTAGGAGCAAAACAGTAACAATGTGTTACAAATCGTGATTCTGTGCTCCCACTCGGTAATAGAACTGGTCCGGTACAGCACTACTCTGGTCGCAAGCACTGCCATTGTCCTGACCCGGGAGGCGGAGTTACCACGCATGCAGGGAAATTGTCCCAATCTTGTGGATGCAGTTTCCTATGTGCTTGATGGTTTGTGGTGTTAGCATTAAGTTTTGCAGGGATTTCTCATTTTCTCTTTTGGTTAAACTTTCTGGGGTTCCTGCAGAGGTACTCACCTGGTCTTAGACTGGGCACCACCCGTGTCACCAGACGCCAGCTGTCCGGAGGCAGTGGGCCTGGGAAGGGCTCTGCCAAAGTCCCCCTTCCATTTAATGGTATCTGGGTGAAGAATATCCCCGGCCCTCAAGGGCTCACCTAGCTGGGCAGCTTGCGCCAAGTGCGTCTGTGGCTGCGCCTTTGCTGGTTTGGAGCCAGTCTTTTTGGGTCCCTCTTTGAAGCGCATTACACAATGCATTGACATAATAAGAATCTGCATATCTAATCAAATGCTAAATAGTTGCAAGTCAAATTTATGTATTAGATAGCCAAGAAGATTGTCTATAAAATGATGGCAGTCTCACGTTCAAAGCAGTAGTGGATGGTGAGATATGGAGTCTGAAAGTCAAAAGTTTAAAACATTGTTACCCTTTTGCTCATCACTGTATTGGGGGTTTATGTAGTTCTGGCACCTCAGGAGCTCTGTCAATGTGACATGGCACCCTGAAACCAGTCCAGCAAAATCTGAATGCCGATATGGCACTTGTTCCCTTCTGAGCTTTGCATTGTGCTTCAAAAGTAGTTTTCACCACATATGGGGTATTGAGTAGAAATTCCACAACAAATTTTGGGGTCCATTTTCTCCTTTTAGCCTTGTGAAAATGAAAAAATTTGGGGCTAAAACATTTTTTGTGGGAAAAATATATATATTTATTTTAATATTCATTATATTATTATTATATTATATTTTTTAATTTTCACAGATCAAAGTTGTAAAATTCTGTGAAGCATCTGGGTGTTCAAGGTGCTCACTACATGTTAGATAAATTCCGTGAGGGGGCTAGCTTCTATGGGGTCACTTTTTGGGGGTTTCCATTGTTTAGGAAAATCAGGGGCTCACCAAATGCGACATGACACCCACAGACTATTCCAACAAAGTCTGTGTTCCAAAACGTCACTCCTTCCTTTCTGAGCCCTGCCAAGCACCAAAACAGTAGTTTTCCCCAACATTTGGGGTATCAGCGTACTCAGGAGAAATTTCACAACAAATCGTGTGGTGCAATTTCTCTTGTTACCCTTTTGAAAATAAAAAAATTGGGGCTAATATAACTTTTTTTGTGGGAAAAATGTGATTTTTTTTTAATTTTATTTTCACAGCTCTAAGTTATAAACTTCAGCACCTGGGGGTTCGAGTTGCTCACCACATATTTAGATACATTCCTTGAGGGGTCTAGTTTCCAAAATGGTGTAAATTCTGGGCGGTTTCCACTGTTTAGGCACATCAGGGGCTCTCCAAACGTGACGTGACGTCTGCTAATTATTCCAGAAAATTTTACATTCAAAACGTGAAATGGTTCTCCTTTCCTTCAGAGCCCTGCCTTGAGCCCAGACAGTAGTTTTCCCCCTCATATAGGGTATCTGCGTACTCAGGAGAAATTACACATCAAATTTTGAGGTCCATTTTTTCCTGTTACCCTTGCGAAAATAAAAAAATTGGGGTCTAAGGTAAAATTTTTGTGAAAAAAATTTACTGTGGTTTTCGGAGTATAAGACACACCGGACAGCATAGTGGATGGGATTTGTAGAAATCCCATGTCCACTATGCATATCTGGGCACCAGCGGACCACCCGCGGACATTGACATGCGGCACATCTTTCCAGATCGCAGCATGTCAATTTCTCTTGCAGGTCCGCATGCAGACTTTTCCCATAGACCTAACCTCTATGAGGAAAGTCTGCAGGTGGAAAAAAAAAAAATGGCACCTCTTATTTGTATAAAGAGCGGAAGCTGCGCAGCCATTCCGGTGCGTCGGGGCCGCAGGATGGTACGCATCGTGGGCACATAAAGTAAGTGTGTAACTGCATTAGTTTTGTGACCTATGTTGGTAAATACGATGGTGTAAATATGGTGAATGGCATAAAAAAACCTAACAATTTCTGAATTGCTGTTTTTTGTTAACTCTGCCTCTCAAAAATCATGGTACCAATAAAAAATGGCAACTCGTCCCACAAATGACAAGCCCTCACATGACTGTCAGCAGAAATATAGAAAAATTATAGCTCTCAAAATATGGAGATGCAAAAAGTTTATTTTGCAATAAAAAGCTTCTTTTAGTGTGTGATAGCAGCCAAACAGAAAAAAACAATATAAATCTGGTATCGCTATAATTGCACCGACCCGAAGAATAAAGTCGCATTATCACTTATATCACACGAGGAACAGCAAAAAAATGTTTAAAAACAATTCTTGATTTGTTCATTCTGTCTCCCAAAGATCACAATAAGGCCGGAGTCACAGTAACGTACAACACGGCGGAGTGCTATGCGGCAGAAGTGACTGGTCCATTAAAAATAAATAAATAAACAAAAACTGATGGCTAAGAGATGTTGGAAAAAAAGATCAAAAAGAAAAAAAAAAAAAGTTACTTCGTGACAAAATGATGACTGTGTCCTGAAGAGTCTTCTGACTGAAAAACTCTACTGATTCACAGAAGTCCAAAAGAAGTCTTGTGCACATACCCTTCAGATACTAGTTAAAGGCAAGGTGCTGCAATTTTTAATTTTGTAATAATAATTATTGATTATATAATTAATTATTTTTAATACAAACTTAAATGTGCAACTTTATTAGTTTTTTATTTATTCATTTTTACATTAGCCACTGGGGGCTGCCATTTTCATTTCTAGGGTGTGTAAGAGTCTAAGCAGGACACTTACACAGGGCCTGCTCCAGTTTTTTCTGGGCCCCAGGCGAAAGAGTCTCAGTGGGCCCCTTTAACACATACCACGATCCATGATGCACAGATACCGCAGAGAAATATATATAGTACAATGCAAAGATTTCACTTCTTACATTACATGAGTGATATCTATTGTAAGTTCCACAATAGCACAGAAACCGGTGAATCGCTCCACACAGAATACTGGCCCCCATAAAATGCCTCATACGGAATACTGGCCCCCATAAAATGCTCCATACGGAATACTGGCCCCCATATAACGCTCCATACGGAATACTGACCCCCATATAACGTTCCGTACAGGATACTGGCCCCCATATAACGCTCCGTACAGGATATTGGTCCCCTTATAACACTCCATACGGGATACTGGCCCCAATATAATGCCCTATGCAGGCTGTTCCCCCCCTTATAATGCCCCATGCAGGATGTCACCCCTCATATATAATGTCCCATGCAGGATGTCACTTCTCCCCCCATATAATGCCCCATGCAGGATGTCCCTTTCCCCCCATATAATGCCCCATGCAAGATGTCACCCCCCCATATAACGTCCCATGCAGGATGTCACCCCCCCATATAATGTCCCATGCAGGATGTCTCCCCCCCATATAATGCCCTATGCCTCCATACATTAAAAAAAAAAATCAAATACTCCCCTCACTCCTCCTCACCTGCTGCCGCTGCTCAGGTCCGGACTCCAGCATTGAAGGTGTCTTCCCTCTCTGCGCTGCCTGTGACGGCTCAGGGGAGGGCGCGGTGGAAAGACGTCACGGCACCCTCTGACCTGAGACTTCACAAGGAGCGCACAGCAGAAAGACAGAGGTTCTGCGGCGGCACGGGGAGAGGTAAGTATCCGGCTGCCGGGGCTCTGAGCAAGCGGGGGGGAAGGGTGGGCGCTGGCACCGCTGTCCTCTGCCCATAGCCTGGCGGGGTGCCCGACCGCGAGTGGACCCTCCGCCTGCTCAGGGCCTTGACACTGTTATAACCCTCCTGTTTGTTTTTTCCATCTTGTGTTTTGCAGTCACGTGACCATCTGCCTTTATATTCCAGCTCCGCATTTTTGGCTGTGCTGGACTTCAGTGTTTGACTGTTTTGCTAGCCAGGTGCTTCTGTGCCTATCTCTGTCAGTTTGCTTGGTCCTTTGGGACCTCTAGTACCTTTTTGTCAGTTTTTCTTTTTGTGTTCTGCAACAACTTGCTCTGTTCAGGAGGTGTCCCATTTTTGTTCCAGTCCTTAGTTCTTTTAGGGATCCTTTCCCTTTATTCTATAGATCTTCGTTCAGACTAGCCTAGAACTAAGGCAGGTCCCTTCGCAAGGAACAGGCAGCCCTCTACATCGTAGGGATTCAGCTTAGTCTTACTGTAGGGAAAGCTTTCCCCTTCTTTCCTTAGTACTTGTTGCAGATCATAACAGTAAGTCCAGCCCAAAGAAAAAATATTAATACGGGGATCAGTATGGCTTCCGTCCAGGATTTGGCTCAACGCTTGCAGGGGTTGACTCTGGAGGTGGCCGAGCTCCAGCAACACGTGAGTAGCTGTTTCGGAGCGCATTTTGTGGAACCCAAGGTAGGACTGCCGGATGTTTTTTTATGGTAAACAGCAAGATTTTTTTTTTCCTTTAAAAATGCTTGTGTGTTATATTTTCATTGGTTTTATTATGTCACTTTTGTGCAAAGAACCACAAGGGTGGGCATTTTCTCTTTAACGTAATGATCCATGTTTGAGGTCGGTAGTAGAGTTTTTTTCTGCTATGGGTCTATTATATGATGATCCTGATCGAATCTCATCTGCTGAGGAAGAACTCAGGCGTTTGAATCAGGGGTCAGATGATGCTGAGAATTATTGCACACACTTTAAAAGATGGGCTTCTGAAATCAGATGGAATGATCCTGCTCTGAAATGTCTATTTCTTGCTGGTCTGAGTGAAAGGGTTAAGGATTTGCTAATTGCATTCCCCGCACCTGAGACTCTGCAGGATGCCATGCAATTAGCTGTTCGTGTGGATAGGAGGCTGAGATCTAGGCAGAATGAGGTAAAGACTCCAGTAATTCCAGGTCCTAGTCCCCAGAAAATCTGCTCAGACAGCGGAGAACCGATGGAGGTTGGGGCAATGTCGCTCCGCTCTCAGGAAAAAGACCGGAGGTTCGCCGAGGGATTGTGTCTTTATTGTGGTAAAGCTGACCATTTGATTAAGTATTGTGAGCTTCGTTAAAGTAAAGAAAAAAAAAAAGTCAGGTACGCCAGTATAGCTTGTTTACGCTCTGCAGGAGTATTTCTTTCAGGGAGTACTACATTACAGGAAAATTTGATTGAATTTCAGGTATTTGTGTATTGTGGTTCAACACTTAATGTGATTGATAAAGGGTTTTTGGAAAAACTTAAATTGAAATCCAAACCTTTGTCATCACCTATTTCTGTGATTGCAATTGATAACATTCCCTTGAAATGCATTACTCACAAGATTGCTGCATTTCCCCTCACTGTCAATGGACTTCACCAAAAAATTTTGGACTAGGATGTATTAGATAATTTACCCTCTCCGGTCGTTCTAGGATTGCCTTGGTTAAAACTGCACAGTCCTTTGCTGGACTGGTCTACTAATATGATAAAGTCTTGGAGTCCGAAGTGCTATGATAAATGTTGCAATGGTCGCATTGCGGCTGTGGGAAAAGTGGAATTACCTGTACCTATTCAAGAACTTTGGAGGTTTTTTTCGGAGGAGCAGTCGCACGTTTTACCTCCTCATAGGGATTATAATTGCGCCATTGAGTTTATTCCAGGAGCAACTCTTCTCAAGAGTCACTTGTTTAATCTAACTATCCCTGAAAGAAAGGCCTTGGAGGAGTAAATACAGACTAGCCTGGCTGCTGGTCACATTAGACCTTCTAAGTCGCCTGTAGCAGTTGGATTTTTCTTTGTTAAAAAAAGGACGGGGGTTTGCGTCCATGTCTGGATTTTCATTAAATTAATAAGATTACTGTACGCAATTCCTACCCTTTGCCGTTAATTCCTGACTTGTTTATCCAGTTAGTGGAGGCCAAGTGGTTCTTTAAAATTGATCTCCGGGGGGCATACAATTTGTTACGCGGGAAGGAGGGTGATGAGTGGAAAACTGCTTTCAACACTCCGGTAGGTCATTTTGAGAATCTGGTGATGCCTTTTGGTCTTACCAATGCACCTGCATTTTTTCAGAACCTTATTAATGACATCTTGAGACCTTTGGTAAGAATGTGGTTGTGTATTTGGATGACATTTTGATTTATTCGCCAGATCTAGAGTCCCATTGGCAGAGTGTATGTGAAGTTTTGCAGTTATTGAGTGATAATTCACTCTTTGCTAAGCTGGAGAAATGTGAGTTCGCTGTGCAGAAAATTCGTTTTTTGGGCTACATTGTCTCCAGCAAGGGCTTTCAGATGGACCCGGTGAAGGTTCAGGCTGTGCAGGAATGGCCTAGGCCTATTGGTTTGAAATCTATACAGAGATTTTTGGGTTTTGCCAATTATTACAGGAAATTCATTAAGAATTTTTCTGTAATTGTTAAGCCTCTAACCGATCTCATCTGGAAAGTTGCGAATACGGTCCAGTGGACTACTGAGGCCATTGAAGCGTTTATGTATCTCAAAGAGAGGTTCAGTTCTGCCCCTATCCTTATGCAGTCTGATGAGACCAAGCCTTTTTTGGTCGAGGTCGATGCTTCATCGGTGGGGGTCGGAGCAGTTTTGTCTCAGGAGAACAGGAATGGAGTACATCCTTGTGCCTTCTTTTCAAAATTTTTTTCGGAAACTGAATTGAATTATGATGTTGGAAATCGTAGATGCTGGCTATTAAACTCGTGTTTGAACATTTGCGTCATTTTTTGGAAGGCGCTAGATTTCCTATTCAGGTTTTCACAGATCATAATAATTTTATCTATCTGGATGCTGCCAAGCGCTTGAATGCCCGTCAAGCTAGGTGGGCACTTTTTTTTTCTCAGTTTAATTTTTCTGTTACCTATATCCCTGGTACTAAGAATGTTAAAGCCAATGCTTTTATCTCGCAGCTTCTCTCCTGCGGTCGGTGCCGAGGAGGAGGAGAGCATTTTACAGAAGGGAGTTGTGGTGGCGGCATTGGATTCCATTTTGGAGAATGGGATTCTAAAAGCTCAAGATGATGCTCCATCTAACGCTCCCCATGGGAGGTTGTTCGTGCCTAGAACCTTTAGGAGAGACTTGTGTGTGGTGCCTTGCTGCGCATTGGTGCCACAGAACCCAGAAGGGTGCATGGATGGACTTCTCCACAAGAGGCCCTCACTACATTCACACACCTCCACCCTACCACCTCAGTCCAGCAGAGGGAGCCCATTAGGGATATATATAGGGAGGGTGGAGCCAGCCAGTGCAGTCTAGAGATTAGTTCCTGCTTAGAGACAGAGAGGGACAGAGCTCAGAGTTGAGCAGAGAGCGTGCTGACGCTCAGAGAGCAGCGAAGAGGCAGCAAGCTGGCTGCCGTGCTTAAACGAGCCAAGGCCTACAGCACGTGTGAAAGCCTAGTGAGGGCCTTGAGTAGGCCAAAGGCAAGAGGAGAAGGAAGAAGTAGCGAGGGGGCAGAGGAGCATACCAGGCTCACCTCGACATATATACCGGACACCGGGTCCGTGCCTACAGGGACCCTTTATACCCAGTAGGAACCACCGGAACCCCTGGAGGACTACAGATCCCAGGTTAACCAAATGCTGATTACAGTACCAGGGCTAGGAGTCACGGAGGTCCCAGCATCCAGGGAGAGTGATTTCCAAAGAGAAGGCCCTACCACCAGGTTAGCAGGTGCAAAGAGAGACAGTAACCAAGCTAGGCCTAGCTCCAGGCAGGTCAGAAGCTTAGAGAATAAAGCAACGGATCAGGAGGCCCTATACCCGCTCACTGGGGAGAGTTAAAAAGTGTGCCCTTCACCTGGAGTACCCTGGACCATGCCTGCAACATCACCAGTAAAGGTACTGAAGCTTACCCCCGTGTGAGTGTCCGTCTTTCTTCCGGGACCATACTGCCGTCCCTCCCCTGCACCACCATCCATTACATCCCATTGCTCCGCAGCGGCGGCACCCCTTGGCCGCATTCCACAGGTAGCGTCACGAACTTTCCAAATCCCCTATATCTCCCCCTTTTTACTGACCGCCCTGGGTCACGGACCAGGCCAGCCACTGTGATACCCCCCAGCAACCAGAGGCCCGGCTGCCGAGCAGCCCACGGCCCAGGAGGCGCGTCAGCCTTGGCGTCACGAACAGGATTGCGTGCCCGTTGCCCCCGTGTACTGTGCGCCTTAAGAGACTGTAATACTCACTGTGGTGAAGTTTTCCCGCCACTCCCGAGATTTCCCGCCATTGTCCGCCATCTTCCTGTCACCGCGCAGGAAGAAGAGGGGCATAACCGCGGGAATCGGAGAAGCGTAACCGCTGGAAGCGCGCGAAGCCCAGGACACGCCCTGCCCCTGACGTCGAACCAGGAAGCGTCAGGTCCTGGAAGGAGTCCAGAGGAAGCTCTGACGTCAGACGCGAGCGACGCAAGGTCCTGGAAGAAGACCGTCGCCCGCGGAGCAGCGGCCTACCTGATAATAAAGTGAAGAAGGTAGGCTCCGGTTCACTAGGGGGGCGCAACCATGGCCGACGACCAGCAAGCCGCCGGAGCACCGGTTAACGCTCCTGATGCCCAACCTGCGCCCGGCGCTGCGCAGGCCGCTCCGGTCGGTCCACCAGCAGGGGTCGTGACCCCGTTGATACCCATGGCCCTACCGTATATCCCTGGAGCAAAATGGCTTCCCCAGTATAGTGGCAAACCGGACACCCTGTGGTGTGCTAGACATGTATTATATCACCGGTAAACAGAGAGCCGCTGTTGTACTGGGACAATTGACTGGTGCCGCAGAGCGGGAAGTTGAAACCTGGCCAGCCGCAGACCAGGAATCAGTATCCATCATTTTTAAGAGACTGCAAACTGTGTTTGAAAGCCGCACTGAGACAGTGGCGCTTAAAGGAAGCCCTGCGGGCCCTGAAACAGGTTAGTCCAGTCAGCATACAAAGTGAAAATAAAATGCTGATGGAACAATTCATCCAGTGGTTGAGGTCCCAGGAGGAGAGCAGAACTGTACGGTGGTGGGCCTTAGATCTTCCAGATGCCACCTTTGACACCCTTAAGGACATGGCTATAAAGGGTCTGCAGCCCCTGGAAACATCAGATACTGCTATCCAGCGTTACCAGGGTGGGGTCACCCCAGTGCCCGCAGCACCCACTGCTCCTTCATTAACGGCGGAAACAAAGATGCAAACAGTGCCTGCTAGCGAGCTGGACAGCCTACGCTCTGAAGTGCGCCAGTTAAGTAAAACCCTGGCCACTGTCCTGAGCACCCTGCAGCTACAGACGGAGCCCGAGCTGGAACGAAGGATCCTACTCGCCGACAGCCCTGAGGATGTCTCCTGGATGAGAAGAAGAAGGAGGACAACGCCACCCCGTGGGAGGACCAACGACCAACGTCACCCTCCAGGAGAATTCATCTGCTACTGCTGCCAGAAGGAAGGCCACACAGCGCGGAACTGTCCTTTAAACGAGCAAACCCTGGGTCCGAGGGCCGACACCCAGCAGTAAATCAAGCAGGCCCATCAAACTGGTACCATCGGTTCGTGGGAGGAAGACCTTTCCTGTCCATTGTGCTGGATGGCATCACAACACCTGCCCTGCTGGACACTGGATCTCAGGTAACCATCATACCTGATGTCCTCTACAAAAGGTACTGGTCCGTAGATGAACTCCAGCCGACAGCCCCGAACCTCTCTGTGTATGTCTCTAAAGGCCTTCCTCTTAACCTAGTAGGGGTTAAGAATGTGACAGTGAAGGTGGGGAGAGCGGAACTAAAGGACCAAGGACTAATTGTAGTGGAGTCTAATCCTGGTGATACAGACTTGTATATGATACTTGGTACAAATATTGTCGGTAACTGTTTGGGAGAAGTGTTGTTTTTGCTCCAACAGATTGCTGACACCGCCAAATGAGGGCAGAGGAAGGTGCTCCAGAAAGAGATCCGAGCCCTTATGTACCAGCAACAGGTAAAGCTATCAGGTGGTGAAATTAGTAATGTACGGGTGACAGACCCGATACCCATTGTGATTCCCCCGATGAGTGAAATGCTGATTTGGTGTAGAACAGCAATAGGTCTCATTGGACAGAACTATCAGGCGGTAGTTGAGCCCATTGGTTCGGAGCACAGACCTACACTCTTAACTGCCAGGTCGGTGGTTGATGTATGCAATGGGAGGGTACCCGTACGACTCCTAAATTATGGGGAGGATGAATTTAAATTACCAAGATACGCTACTGTTGCCAGATTGTATACTGTGGATAACAACGCCATACACACAGTGGAATCCTTGACCCCACCAGATACAGTGGAGGACAATGACTCCGAAGCTCAGTTGTAAGGATTGGTGTCAACAGCTCCATGTTGGGACTGACACCACTGCTGTCCATCAAAAACAAGGTGTATACAGGGTGGTCCAGGAATACAAACAGGTATTCAGCAAACACCCACTTGATTTTGGGAGGATTAAAGGGGTACAACACCATATACCCACAGGTGACCATCCACCCATCAAAGAACGTTACAGGCCAATCCCACCAGCACACTACCAGAAAGTGAAGGAAATGTTGCACGACGTGAAGAAGGCAGGGGTAATAAGAGATAGTTGTAGCCCCTGGGCAGCTCCCCTGGTCCTGGTCAGGAAAAAGGATGGAAGCATGAGAATATGTGTAGATTACAGACAGGTAAATCGCATAACACATAAAGATGCATACCCTTTGCCCCGTATAGAGGAATCCCTGGCTGCATTAAAGTCTGCAAATTACTTCTCTACCCTTGACCTCACTAGTGGGTACTGGCAAGTAGCAGTTGCTGAGGAGGACCGGGAGAAGACAGCCTTTACTACCCCGATGGGACTCTGCGAGTTCAACAGTATGCTGTTCAGACTCTGCAACGCCCCTTGAACGTTCCAGAGATTGATGGAGTGCTGTTTGGGACACCGTAACTTCGAGACCGTGCTGCTACACCTGGATGACGTGATAGTGTACTCCAAGACGTATGAGGACCATTTGAAGCACCTGGCGGAGGTATTTGAAGCATTGTCCCGGTATGGGATGAAATTGAAGCCTTCCAAGTGCCACCTGCTCAAACGGAAGGTTCAGTACCTGGGGCACATCGTCAGTCCAGAAGGAGTAGCACCAGACCCGGAGAAGGTCACTGCCATCCAGAAATGGCTGGAGCCAAAGAATCTCAAGGAGGTACGTCAGTTCCTGGGACTGGTCGGGTATTACCGGAGATTTGTAAAGGACTTC
The DNA here is from genome assembly GCF_046119375.1 of Phyllobates terribilis. NCBI lineage: Eukaryota > Metazoa > Chordata > Amphibia > Anura > Dendrobatidae > Phyllobates > Phyllobates terribilis. The sequence continues at coordinate 532,732,337 of NW_027362762.1, read as the reverse complement.
ACCAAGAAGGCAGCGCCTTTGCAAGATCTCCTGGTAGGACAGTCCAACAGAGGCAAACCCCCCCCCCCCTTCCAGTGGGGTAAGGAGCAGGCTGAGTCCTTTGCAGTGATGAAAGAGATCCTGACTGGCGAAGGAATCCTGGCCTAACCTGACTACAGCCAACCTTTCCTGCTGTACACTGATGCCAGCAATGAGGGACTAGGAGCTGTGTTAAGCCAGATGCAGTATGGCAAGGAGAAGGTGATTGCCTATGCTAGCAGGAAGCTTTGTCCGACCGAGAGGAACCCAGAAAACTATAGCTCCTTCAAGTTGGAGCTCCTGGCCTTGGTCTGGGCCATCACTGAACGATTCAAGCACTACTTGGCCTCCAGTAAGTTCACGGTTTACACTGACAACAACCCCTTGACACATCTAGAGACAGCCAAGTTGGGAGCCATGGAACAGCGTTGGATGGCCCGGCTGTCAAACTATCAATTCACCATCAAGTACCGGGCAGGCCGCAAGAACGCTAACTCCGATGTCCTATCCAGAATGCTGCACCAGTCGGATACTGAAGAAGAAGTGGATGACCTGGAAGAGATTGAGCTACCTGCCTTCCATAGAAATGGGATGGTCCACGAGCAGCGCACCTCCAGGAGCTATCGTGGTAAGACACTAAACCCTTTACCTCACCACAGTTGGAAGGAGACCCAGGACAGCGACCCGGTTGTCAGCTGTATCAAGGAGCTGATAACCCAGGAAGGTTCCACCCTGGAGAAGGACGCTTCTCCACAAGCCAAGCAACTGTGGAATGAGAGAAGCCGGCTGTTCATCTATAGAGAGAAGCTGTGCCGAAGGTACGTTAACCCCAGGACTCATGAGATGGTATGGCAGATCGTAGTACCCAGGACGGACATCCAGATAGTGTTGGAGGCCTACCACGATCAAGCCGGGCACTTTGGCTGGAAAAAGCTGGAAAATCTCCTGAAGAGTCGGTTTTATTGGGTTGGAATGCGGAGTTCCATAGAGAGGTGGTGCCGGAATTGTGGACCCTGTAGCCTCAGAAGGAAAGACTACAGCAGCCAGAAGGCACCCCTGCAGTCTATCAAGACAACCCAGCCCCTGGAGATCGTCGCTCTGGATCACGTCAAGCTCTCACCCAGCAGGTCAGGCTACTCGTATGCCCTGACCATGGTGGATCACTACTCCCGGTTCCTGGTGGTAGCCCCCGTCAAGGATCTGTCGGCAGAAACTGCAGCAAGGATGTTTCAAGCCTACTTCTGCAGGCCCCATGGATACCCGGATAAGGTGCTGACGGATCAAGGCCCTACCTTTGAAGCCGAGCTGTTCAAAGAGTTTTGCCAACTGTACGGGTGTAAGAAGATCCGGACTACACCGTACCACCCCCAAACCAATGGGTTATGTGAAAAGATGAATAACATAGTCATCGACCTGTTGAAGACCTTACCTTTAGAAGAAAGAAACCAGTGGCCGACAAACTACCTGACCTGGTAGATCTATACAATCACATACCTGTGAGTTCCACCAATTGTACTCCTGTGTACCTCATGAGAGCAAGACCCGGAAAGTTGCCCATGGATCTGGAGCTTGGAGTGGTAGAGCCAGAAGCAGATATGTCCACTGAAGACTGGGATGTGACTCGACAGGAGCAGTACAAGAGAGTACAGGCCTGTGTCGAAGACAGTCTAAGTAGGGTGAGAAATAAGCAGATAGCACAGTACAACAAGAGTGCACCTGCAGAACCCTTGACACCTGGAGAAGTTGTGCTGAAACGAAAGAGAAGAAGCCACAAGCTTGACGACCAGTGGGAAAGGGAACTGTACACTGTGTTGAATTCCAGATTCGACAATAGGAAAACCTGTCTAATTAGCAAAGATGGAGGAAGAACAACTGCAACGGTATCGAGAGACCATCTGAAGTTGTGCCCAATTCCGCTGAAGCTCCAGGAGGAAGTGCCTCTCACCGTACCGGAGGAGCCTAAAGAAGAAGTACTCCATACTGTCTTAGGAGATTTCCCGGCAGATTGGCCTCAACTGGATGGAGCGGTAATAATACCTGTGCTACACTTCTACCAACAGCCAGAAGATTCTCCACTGCAAGTAAGACCTGTAAATGCCCCGGAAGAGCCTGCTCAGGAAGAATCCCCGGAAGAAGGATCACCGGTAGAAATAGAGCTAGTAGGCCCAGTAACGAGTGAACTGGCCAGTCCCGTAGAGAGGTAAAGGCAGTCTTGCAGTCCACCAACACATAGAGCGGAAAATAGTGCAAACACCCACACTACATGTATTCCAGTACTACGTAGGTCATCACGTAGCACAAAAGGTCAGACCCCTGTCAGGTATAGAGAGTAAACAGAGGAACGCTGACAGTATAAATAGTTACCCAGTAGGGTATTGCATAATGTTTATTGTATAAACTGAAATTAAATATATGTGTTTATTTAGTTACCCGTAAGGGTATATATAAAGGACTCGGTGGCTGAGGACTGTGAGCAGCCCAAAAACTGTCATGTACATAGTTGCACTCTCTGGAGTGCCCCTTAAGTGACCACGGAACAAAAACCCGTTTGGCGTGGCCGAAGATGTGGTCCAGCACCTGGATCACCTATGCCCTGTAGCCACGCCCAGGGCCTACGTTGAGGGTTTTCAGGCAGATCCCTCATGTTCCTTCATCGGTGAAATGGATACTAGGTTACGGGACTTGCTGTAACTTTATTGTTATTATTGTATTATAATGTTATCTGTAACGTTCAAGAAAAGTGCCACCCATAAAGGGAAGAAATGTTATTGTTAATTGTTTAACCTGTTTTTGAAAAAAATGCTTCAGTCCAGGAGTACTGAGTTTTACTAGGGGGGAATGTGGCGCCCTGCTGCGCATTGGTGCCACAGAACCCAGAAGGGTGCAAGGATGGACTTCTCCACAAGAGGCCCTCACTGTTAGAACCCTCCTGTTAGGTTTTTTCTATTTTGCTGGTCACATGACCTTTTTTGCCTATTTAATCCTGCTCCGCCCTTCTGACCATGCTGGACTCCATTGTAATTTCTACTCTTAAGCTAGCCAGGTGCTTTGTTACCTTTCTCAGTCAGTTTAGCTAGGTCTTTTGACCTCTATGTTTTATGTTGTTTGTTTGTCTTTTTAGTGCTACAATTTCTGCTAGGAGGTGTCCATCTTTCTCCCAGTCCCTAGTTCTAGTAGGGATCCCTCCCTCACATCTATAAGTCTTCGTTCAGACTAGCTGAGGCCTTTAGCGGGTCTGATTGCAGGATCAGGTTCCCCGTTACATCGTAGGGATCTAGCTTAGTTCTATTGTAGGGACAGATCTCCTGTCTTTCCTTAGTGCTTGTAGCCGATCATAACAGTAAGTCCAGCCCAAAAATATCTCTAAGGAAAGACCTCCAGTTTTCCATCATGGTGTCGGTTCAGGATTTGGCTCAACGCCTGCAGGGACTCTCTCTGGAGGTGGCCGAGCTCAAACAACACGTGAGTAGCTGTTCTGGAGCGCATTTTGTGGAGCCAAAGGTACGATTGCCTGATTTATTTTTTGGTGAACAACAAGATTTTTTTCCTTTAAAAATGCTTGTTTATTGTATTTTCGTTTGAGACCCAGATCCTCTGGTGATGAATCACAGCACATAGGGTTCATAATGTCACTTTTGCGCAAAGAACCTCAGGGATGGACCTTTTCTCTCCAACCTAGTGATCCATGCTTTAGATCAGTGGATAGTTTTTTTTCTGCTTTAGGGTTGTTGTATGATGATCCTGATCGTGTCTCATCAGCTGAGACGGAATTGAGACTTTTGAGGCAGGGATCAGGTAATGTGGAAAATTATTGTACTCACTTCCGTCGGTGGTCTGCTCAGGTGGGGTGGAATGATTCAGCTCTGAAAAGTTTGTTTCTTGCTGGGCTAGGTGAAAGGGTTAAGGATCGGCTTATTGCTTATCCTACACCTGGAAACTTGTTGGAGGCAATGCAATTAGCTATACGGGTGGACAAGAGACTGCGTGCAAGGGTTAATGAGAGTAAATCCTTTGCCATGTCAGCTCCTAATCTTGAGAGGGTCTGTACTGACATTGGAGAGCCGATGGAGATTGAGGCGATGTCACCCCGCTCTCAGGAAAAAGACCGTAGGTTTTCTGAAGGTTTGTGCTTTTATTGCGGAAAATCTGACCATTTCATTAAGAACTGTGTGCTTCATATGAACAAAGAAAAAAAAAAAGAGGTCAGTTACGCCCGTATAGCCTGTTTAAACACTAAGGGGGTATTTCTTTCTGCTACTACTGCAGCTCAGGAAGAATTAATTGAATTTCGGGTATTTATGGATTGTGGTTCTACTCTGAATGTGATTGATAGGAGATTCTTGGAAAAACTTAAATTAAAACCCAAACCTTTGTCATCCCCTATTGCCGTGGTTTCTGTCGATGGCTCTCCCTTGAAATGTGTTACTCACAAGTTTTATGAATTTCCCCTCACTATTAATGGTATTCACCAAGAAAATTTGGATTTGGTAGTATTAAATAATTTGCCTTCTCCAGTATTTTTGGGGTTACTCTGGTTAAAATTGCACAATCCTGTACTGGATTGGTCTACTAATGAAATTAAGTCCTGGAGCCCTAAGTGTTATGACAAGTGTTGTAACAGGCGCATTGCTGCTGTCGATAAAGGGGAATTACCTGTACCTATTCAGGATTTTTGGAAAGTTTTTTCTGAGGAGGAGTCGCAAATTTTGCCTCCCCATAGAGACTATGATTGTACCATTGAATTTGTCCCTGGAGCGACTCTTCCTAAAAGTCGTTTATTTAATCTTACTATTCCTGAGAGAAAGGCTTTGGAGGAATACATACAGACGAGCTTTGGCCGCCGGTCATATCAGACCCTCTAAGTCACCTGTGGCTGTTTTTGTTAAAAAAAAGGACGGCGGTTTACGTCCTTGTCTGGACTTTCGCGAGATTAATAAAATTACTGTACGCAATCCCTACCCACTGCCATTGATTCCTAATTTGTTTAACCAGTTAGTGGGGGCCAAGTGGTTCTCTAAAATTGATCTCCGGGGGGCATACAATTTGTTGTGCATGAAGGAGGGTGATGAATGGAAGACTGCTTTTAACACTCCTGTGGGTCATTTTGAGAATCTGGTTATGCCTTTTGGTCTTACCAATGCACCAGCATTTTTTCAGAATCTTATTAACCACTTCGCGCCAGAGCCTGTTTTTGCCTTCGTGACCGGGCCAATTTTTTCAATTCTGACCACTGCCAGTTTATGAAGTAATTACCCTGGAACGCTTCAACGTATTCCCCTGATTCTGAGATTGTTTTTTCGTGACATATTGTACTTCATGATAGTGGTAAAATTTCTTCGATATCACTTGCGTTTATTTGTGAAAAAATCGGAAATTTGGCGAAAATTTTTGAAAATTTTGCAATTTTCAAACTTTGAATTTTCATGCCCTTAAATCAGAGAGATATGTCACACAAAATAGTTAATAAATAACATTTCCCACATGTCTACTTTACATCAGCACAATTTTGAAACCCAAATTTTTTTTTGTTAGGGAGCTATAAGGGTTAAAAGTTGACCAGCGATTTCTCATTTTTCCAACAAAATTTACAAAAACATTTTTTTAGGGACCACATCATATTTGAAGTCACTTTGAGGGGTCTTTATGACAGAAAATACCCAAAAGTGACACCATTATAAAAACTACACCCCTCAAGGTGCTCAAAACCACATTCAAGAACTTTATTAACCCTTCAGGTGCTTCACAGGAATTTTTGGAATGTGGAAGAAAAAAATTAACATTTAACTTTTTTCACAAAAATGTTACTTTAGACCCAATTTTTTTATTTTCACAGGGGTAACATGAAAAAATGGACCCCAAATTTTTTTTTGCAATTTCTCTTGAGCGTGCTGATACCCCATATGTGAGGGAAAACCACTGTTTGGGCGCACGGCAGGGTTCGGAAGGGAAGGAGCGCCATTAGACTTTTTGAATGTAAAATTTGTCTGAATAATTAGCGGACGCCATGTTGCGTTTGGAGAGCTCCTGATGTGCCTTAACAGTGGAAACCCCCCACAAGTGACACCATTTTGGAAACTAGACCCCTTAGGGAACTTATCTAGATGTGTGGTGAGCACCTTGAACCCCAAGGTGATTCACAGAAGTTTATAATATTGAGCTGTAAAAATAAAATTTTCACATTTTTCCCACAAAACCGTTTTTCATCCCTTAATTTTGTATTATCATAAGGGTAACAGGATAAATTGCACCATGAAATTTGTTGTGCAATTTCTCCTGAACACGCCAATACCCCATATGTGGAGGCAAATTACTGTTTGGGCACATGGCAGGGTTTGAAAGGGAAGGAGCGCCATTTGACTTTTTGAATGTAAAATTTGTTTGAATAATTAGCGGACGCCATGTCACATTTGGGGAGCCCCTAATGTGCCTAAACAGCGGAAACCCCCCACAAGTGCCACCATTTTGGAAAATAGACCCCTTAGGGAACTTATCTAGATGTGTGGTGAGCACCTTGCACCCCCAGCTGCTTCACAGAAGTTTATAATATTGAGCCGTAAAAATAAAATTTTCACATTTTTCCCTCAAAAAATGTTTTTTATTCCCTAATTTTGTATTATCATAAGGGTAATAGGATAAATTGCACCATGAAATTTGTTGTGCAATTTCTCCTGAACACGCCGATACCCCATATGTGGAGGCAAATTACTGTTTGGGCACATGGCAGGGTTTGAAAGGGAAGGAGCGCCATTTGACTTTTTGAATGTAAAATTTGAATAATTAGCGGACGCCATGTCACATTTGGGGAGCCCCTAATGTGCCTAAACAGTGGAAACCCCCCACAAGTGCCACCATTTTGGAAACTAGACCCCTTAGGGAACTTATCTAGATGTGTGGTGAGCACCTTGCACCCCCAGCTGCTTCACAGAAGTTTATAATATTGAGCCGTAAAAATAAAATTTTCACATTTTTCCCTCAAAAAATGTTTTTTATTCCCTAATTTTGTATTATCATAAGGGTAACAGGATAAATTGCACCATGAAATTTGTTGTGCAATTTCTCCTGAACACGCCGATACCCCATATGTGGAGGCAAATTACTGTTTGGGCACATGGCAGGGTTTGAAAGGGAAGGAGCGCCATTTGACTTTTTGAATGTAAAATTTGAATAATTAGCGGACGCCATGTCACATTTGGGGAGCCCCTAATGTGCCTAAACAGTGGAAACCCCCCACAAGTGCCACCATTTTGGAAACTAGACCCCTTAGGGAACTTATCTAGATGTGTGGTGAGCACCTTGCACCCCCAGCTGCTTCACAGAAGTTTATAATATTGAGCCGTAAAAATAAAATTTTCACATTTTTCCCATAAAAAATGTTTTTCATTCCCTAATTTTGCATTATCATAAGGGTAACAGGATAAATTGCACCATGAAATTTGTTGTACAATTTCTCCTGAGTACGCCGATACCCCATATGTGGGGGAAAACCACTGCTTTGGTGTACGGCAGGGTTCGGAAGAGAAAGAAGCGCTATGTTGGCTGGGATAGGCAGCAGACACCATGTCACATTTGAAGAGTCGCTGACATGCCAAAACAGCAGAAACCCCCACAAGTGACCTCATTTTGTAAACTACACCTCTCAAGGAATTCATCTAGGGAAGTAGTGAGTATTTTTTAATTTTTAAATTTATACCATTGGGCAGTGAAACAAGCATAATTATATTTTTACCACAAAAAAATGTTTTACCCTCAGATTTTACATTTTCACACAGGGCAATGGGTAAAAATGGTGCCGAAATGTGTCACACAATTTCTTCTAAAAGTGTCAATACCCCATATGTGGCTGTATCGTACCACTTAGCCATACGGTGAGATTTGAGGGGGAAGGAGCGTTATTTGACAATTGGAGAACAAATTATTGTAGAATAGGCATTTGGATTTGGGAGCACAAAATTTTCTGAATTTCTTTTGGGGGGCAAGGACCATTTTGCTTTTCCAGAGCCTTTCTGCTACCAGTAACTTGGAAGTCCCTTATATTTTTAACAGATGATGGACCTGAGTGGGGACTAGCTTTTTTTGAGGACTGAGTTGAAGCTTTTATTGGGAACATTTTACGTAACATTTATCCGGCGCTCTAGGCTGAGCACTTACATCGGGGTTTCCATCTAATTTTCCAAGTGATGTAATTCAGATGAAACCCCTGCAGGATCCATTCACTGTAATGAGGCAGCAGAGTTACTCTGGACTCCGTCTGGCCTCTGTTTAGCGGTGTCCTTTTTTTCAGAAGTGCACAAAACTGTGGCCAACCGCACTTTTATGCACGCCTAAAACAAATGACACCGTGGGATCCCAGGCTAGACGGCATCCACAGTGGCCTATATCTGCCTCATTACAGGGAATCTTCCATCATGGGTTCTGGCTGAATCACGTATTTCAGAGATTTACACGGAAACTCTGGTGTAAGTGCTCAGCGCAGAGCACAGGATAAATGTGAGCAGAGCCTTACTGGGATCTTTGGGAGACATAATAAACAAATCAGTAGCAGGTGAATAATATTTGTTTTATTTATTTTTTATGCCGTTCCTAGTGTGATATAACTGATTAGATTACTTTATTCTTCGGGTCGGTGCGATTACAGAGATACCAGATTTATATCGGGTTTTTATGACTGACAGCTGTCACACACTAAAATACGCTTTTTTTGCAAAATCTAGTTTTTGCATCACCATATTTTGAGAGCTATAATTTTTCCATATTTCGGCCGATAGATTCATGTGACGGCTTGTTTTTTGCAGGACGAGTTGAAATTTTTATTGGAACCATTTTTGGGCACGTGACATTTTTTGATCGCCTTCTATTCCGTTTTTTGTGAGGTAAAGTAAACAAAAACAAACACTTCAGGAATTGTTTTTTGAGTTTTTTTTTATGCCGTTCTGCGTGTGGTAAAAGTGATCAGGCAGCGTTATTCTTCAGGTCAGTACGTTTACAGCGATACTACACTTACTGTATTTTTTTTATGTTTTGGCGCTTTTACACAATAAAACAATTTTATAGAAAAAAAAATATTTTTTTTGCATTGCTTTATTCTGAGCGCTATAACTTTTTTATTTTTTGGCTGATGGAGCTGTATGGCGGCTTTTTTTTGCGGAACAAGATGACGTTTTCAGTGGTACCATTTTTATTTCTATTCTGCTTTTTGATCGCATTTTTTTCCACTTTTTGTTTGGCGATATGATGAAAAAGCATATTTTTTTGCTCCGTTTTTTATTTATTTTTATTACGGTGTGCACAGAAGGAGTTAATTAGTGTGACAGTTTTATAGCTCGGGTTGTTTCGGACGCGGCGATACCAAATATGTGTACTTTTTTTGGTTTTGTAATAATTTACGGATTTATTGGTTTAATATTTTATTTATTTATTTTTATTTATTTTGTGATTTTTTTTTTTAATAGTTTAAAAACTTTTTTTTTACTTTTTTTTACATTTTTACTTAGTCCCTGTATGGGACATTAATTTTATTTTTCTGATCACTGATCTCATGTAATGTAATACACATATATTACATTATATGAGATCTTCACTGACTGTTTCAGTCAGAGTCTCCTGTCTGACTTCAGCTACATACAAGCTGAAGCCAGACAGGAAGGACACCATATATGGCAGAGCTGGAGGCGGTCATGTGACCTCCAGCTGCCATAGCAACCCCAGGTCCTCAAACGAAACGGAGGTCTTCGGAGGTAAGTAAGATGACCCCCTCTCTTCCTGCTGTCTCCTATATGCCGCGATCACTATAGATCACAGCATATAGAAGACAGCAAAGGGTTAACATCACTGGGACCTGATCTAATCAGGTCCCGATGATGTACCCTGTCAGAGCTAACGCTCTGCACCGGAATCGCAGTGCTTGCAGGACCCTGGGGGTCCTGAGCACTGCGAGACCACCCACCGTTTTTAAACGTCGGCACTGCACAGAGCCCAGCAAGCGCCGACGTTTATCTACAGTGGGCGGTCGGGAACCGGTTAATGACATCCTTAGACCTTTGATCGGCAAAAATGTGGTTGTGTATTTGGATGACATTTTGATTTATTCGCCTGATCTGGAGTCTCATTGGCGGAGCGTACGTGAGGTATTACAGTTATTAATTGACAATTCGCTTTTTGCTAAGCTAGAGAAATGTGAGTTCGCTGTACAGAGAATTAGTTTTTTGGGCTACATTATCTTCAGCGAGGGCTTTGAGATGGACCTGGTGAAAGTTCAAGCTGTGCAGGAATGGCCTAGGCCTATTAGTTTGAAATCGATACAGAGGTTTTTGGGTTTCGCCAATTATTACAGAAAATTCATTAAAAATTTTTATATTATTGTTAAACCACTGACCGATCTCACCAGGAAAGGTGCTAATACGGTTCAGTGGACTACTGAGGCCATTGAAGCGTTTGTGTTTCTAAAGGAGAGGTTCAGCTCTGCCCCCATCCTTATGCAGCCTGATGTGACTAAGCCGTTTTTGGTTGAGGTTGATGCTTCTTCTGTGGGGGTCGGTGCGGTGTTGTCTCAGGAAAACAAGGATGGAGTACATCCCTGTGCCTTTTTTTCAAAAAAATTTTCTGAGACTGAACTTAATTACGATATTGGTAATCGGGAATTGCTGGCTATTAAACTCGCATTTGAACACTGGCGTCATCTCTTGGAAGGTGCTGAATTTCCCATTCAGGTTTTCACTGATCATAAAAATCTGATCTATCTTGATGCTGCCAAGCGCTTGAATGCCCGTTTTTTTTCGCGGTTTAATTTTTCCGTTACTTACATCCCGGGTACCAAGAATGTTAAAGCTGATGCTTTGTCTCGCAGCTTTTCTCCCATGGTCGGTGCTGAGGAGGAGGAGAGAATTTTACAAGAACGTGTTGTGATTGCTGCATTGGACTCCGTTTTGGAAGATGGGATTCTTAAAGCACAGGAGAATGCTCCATCTAACACTCCCCATGGGAGGTTGTTTGTGCCTAGGACCTTTAGGAGAGATTTGTTTGTTGAGTGTCATGAGTCTCGGTTGGCAGGTCATCCAGGAATTTCTGAGACCAAGAGACTTGTGGGTCGCAGATTTTGGTGGCCTGGATGGCAGAAGGAAGTCAATAAGTGGGTGCGTCAATGTACTGTGTGTGCTAGATCTAAGTCTTCTCATACTCCTGCTGCGGGGTTGCTTTGCCCTCTGGAGGTCCCTAGTGCACCTTGGACACATCTGGCTATGGACTTTATTACTGACCTTCCCTCCTCTGAGGGTTTCACGGTCATCTGGGTGGTCGTGGACTGTTTTAGCAAGATGTGTCACTTGGTTCCCTTCATCAAATTGCCCTGCGCTAAGACACTCGCTAAGGCCTTTGTCAAGGAAATTGTCAGACTCCATGGTGTTCCTACTGACATTGCTTCTGATAGGGGACCTCAGTTCATGGCTCGTTTTTGGCGTGCCTTTTGTGACAGGTTGGGAGTTCATTTGTCGTTTTCATCTGGATATCATCCTGAGTCTAATGGCCAGACAGAAAGGAAGAATCAGGATGTTGAGCAGTTTTTGCGTTGTTTTGTGGCAGACAATCAAGAGGGGTGGTCTGAGTTTCTGCCGCTTGCTGAATTTGCTCTTAACAACCATACATCCTCTTCTGCTGGGTGTTCGCCTTTTTTTTGTTGTTCTGGGAGACATCCGTCTTTTGGGTCATTCTTCAAATTGGTATCGGCTGTGCCTGAGGAGGAGAGTTTTTCCGGTGATTTGGAGAGAGTTTGGACGGATGTGTGTGGTTATCTTCAGGAGGCTAACAAAAAATCTAAGAGGTACTTTGACAGGAAACGTCAAGAGGTTTTGCTTACGGTTGGTGACATGGTTTGGTTGTCCTCTAAGAATCTGCGGTTGAGGATTCCTTCTAAAAAATTGGGTCCCAAGTTTTTAGGGCCCTTTAAGGTGCTTCAGGTAGTTAACCAATCTGCTGTTAGGTTGGAGGTTCCTACCTCCTGGAAGATTAATGCGGTGTTTCATGTGTCTCTATTGAAAAAAGCTGATGTATCAGATAGAGGCGCCACTGCCACTGTTCCTCCAGTGGTGGGGGACGGGGAATATGAAATTTCCCGCATCCTTAATTCTAGATGGTATAGGGGGAGTTTGCAGTATCTCGTCGCTTGGAAGGGTTTCGGTCCCGAGGATAACTCATGGGTGAGGGCGGATGATGTTTCGGCTTCCAGACTTGTCAGAGCGTTTCACAAGAGGTTTCCTGATATGCCTGGGCCTAGGGGATCCGGAGGATCCTCATAGAAGAGGGGGTACTGTTAGAACCCTCCTGTTAGGTTTTTTCTATTTTGCTGGTCACATGATCTTTTTTGCCTATTTAATCCTGCTCTGCCCTTCTGGCCATGCTGGACTTCATTGTAATTTCTACTCTTAAGCTAGCCAGGTGCTTTGTTACCTTTCTCAGTCAGTTTAGCTAGGTCTTTTGACCTCTATGTTCTATGTTGTTTGTTTGTCTTTTTACTGCTACAATTTCTGCTAGGAGGTGTCCGTCTTTCTCCCAGTTCCTAGTTTTTGTAGGGATCCTTCCCTCACATCTATAGGTCTTCGTTCAGACTAGCTGAGGACTTTAGCTGGTCTGATCGCAGGATCAGGTTCCCCGTTGCATCGTAGGGATCTAGCTTAGTTCTATTGTAGGGACAGATCTCCTGTCTTTCCTTAGTGCTTGTAGCCGATCATAACACTCACAACATTCACACACCTCCACCCTACCACCTCAGTCCAGCAGAGGGAGCTCATTAGGGATATATATAGGGAAGGTGGAGCCAGGCAGTGCAGTCTAGAGATTAGTTCCTGCTTAGAGACAGAGAGGGACAGAGCTCAGAGTTGAGCAGAGAGCGTGCTGACGCTCAGAGATCAGCGAAGAGGCAGCAAGCTGGCTGCCGTGCTTAGGCGAGCCAAGGCCTACAGCACGTGTGAAAGCCTAGTGAGGGCCTTGAGTGGGCCAAAGGCGAGAGGAGAAGGAAGAAGTAGTGAGGGGGCAGAGGAGCATACCAGGCTCACCTCGACATATATACCGGACACCAAGTCCGCGCCTACAGGGACCCTTTATTCCCAGTAGGAACCACCGGAACCCCTGGAGGACTACAGATCCCAGGTTTACCAAATGCTGATCACAGTACCAGGGCTAGGAGTCACGGAGGTCCCAGGGTCCAGGGAGAGTGATTTCCAAAGAGAAGGCACTACCACCAGGTCAGCAGGTGCAAAGAGAGACAGTAACCAAGCTAGGCCTAGCTCCAGGCAGGTCAGAAACTTAGAGACTAAAGCAACCGATCAGGAGGCCCTATACCCGCTCACTGGGGAGAGTCCAAAAGTGTGCCCTTTGCCTGGAGTACCCTGGACCGTGCCTGCAACATCACCAGTAAAGGTACTGAAGCTTACCCCCGTGTGAGTGTCTGTCTTTTCTCCGGGACCGTCCTGCTGTCCCTCCCCTGCACCACCATCCATTACACCCCACGCTGCCCTGGAGCTAGCTCTACCTGTGGAGAGCCACACCATCCCTGCTGCCGTAACACCAGCTCCAGAGGGCTGCTCCGCAGCGGCGGCACCCCTTGGCCACATTCCACAGGTGGCGTCACGAACTTTCCAAATTCCCTATATCTCTCCCTTTTTGCTGACTGCCCTGGGTCACGGACCGGGCCAGCCACTTTGATACCCCCCAGCAACCAGAGGCCCGGCTGCCGAGTACCCCATGGCCCAGGGGGCGCGTCAGAGTGTCATGAGTCTCGGTTGGCAGGTCATCCAGGAATTTCTGAGACTTATCAGTCGCAGTTTTTGGTGGCCTGGATGGCAGAAAGAAGTCATCAAATGGGTGTGTCAATGTACGGTGTGTGCTAGGTCAAAGGCTTCACATACTCCTGCTGTGGGGTGGCTTTGCCCTCTGGAGTTTCCTAGTGCGCCTTGGGCGCATCTCACAATGGATTTTATTACTGATCTGCCCGTGTCCGAGGGTTTTACTGTCATCTGGGTGGTTGTGGACCGTTTTAGTAAGATGTGTCATTTGGTTCCGTTCATTAAGTTGCCCTGCGCCAAGACAAGGCGTTTGTTTAGGAGATTGTCAAACTTCAAGGCATTCCCACTGATATTTTTTCTGATAGAGGACCACAGTTTGTGGCTCGCTTTTGGCGTGCTTTTTGTGACAGGTTGGGAGTCCATTTGTCATTTTTGTCTGGGTATCATCCTGAGTCTAATGGACAGACTGAAAGAACCAGGATGTAGAGCAGTTTTTGCGATGTTTTGTGGCGGACAATCAAGAGGTGTGGTCTGAGTTTCTGCCTCTCACAGAATTTGCTCTTAGCAATCATACATCCTCCTCAGCTGGGTGTTCTCCGTTTTTTTTTGTTGTACTGGGTGACATCCGTCTTTTGGTTCATTCTCCAAATTGGAGTTGGCGGTGCCGGAGGAGGAGAATTTTTCCGGTGATTTTGAGAGAGTTTGGACTAATGTACGTTGCAACCTTCAAGAGGCTAACAAGAAGTCCAATAAGTATTTTGATAGGAAACGTAAGGAGGTTTTGTTTACTGTGGGTGACATGGCTTGGTTGTCCTCAAGGAACCTGCGGTTGAGGATTCCCTCTAAAAAACTGGGTCCTAAGTTTGTGGGTCCATTTAAAGTGCTTCAGGTTGTTAACCCGTCTGCTGTTAGGTTGGATGTCCCTACTTCCTGGAAGATTAATCCTGTGTTTCATGTTTCCTTGTTGAAAAAGGCTGATGTATCAGATAGGGATGCCACTGTCACAGTTCCTCCTGTAGTGGAAGACGGCGAATATGAAATTTCACGTATCTTGAATTCTAGATGGCATAGAGGGAGATTACAGTATCTCGTCTCCTGGAAGGGTTTCAGTCCCGAAGATAACTCCTGGGTAAGGGCGGATGATGTCTCTGCTCCTAGGCTTGTTAGAGCTTTCCACAAGAGGTTTCCGGATAGGCCTGGGCCTGGAGGATCCGGAGCATCCTCTTAAAAGAGGGGGTACTGTTAGAACTCTCCTGTTTGTTTTTTCCATCTTGTGTTTTGCGATCACGTGACCAACTGCCTTTATATTCCAGCTCTGCCTTTTTGGCTGTGCTGGACTTCAGTGTTGTTTGACTGTTTTGCTAGCCAGGTGCTTCGGTGCCTTTCTCTGTCAGTTCGCTTGGTCCTTTGGGACCTCTAGTACCTTTTTGTGTTCTGCAACAACTTGCTCTGTTCAGGAGGTGTCCCATTTTTGTTCCAGTCCTTAGTTCTTTTAGGGATCCCTTCCCTTTATTCTATAGGTCTTCGTTCAGACTAGCCTAGAACTAAGGCGGGTCCGTTCGCAAGGAACAGGTAGCCCGCTACATCGTAGGGATTCAGCTTAGTCTTACTGTAGGGAAAGCTTTCCCCTTCTTTCCTTAGTACTTGTTGCAAATCATAACAGGCACTTGCCTGGGTGCTGACGCAGGCCCTGCACTTACACACCTCACTTACGGCAGCCCTGGGCATAAGAGACTGTGGTCGGAGGGAGACCACATCTCTAACATTAGAGGCCGCTCCTCCTACCTCTAGCTGCGACCTGGGCACACGCCCTGGGCTATCCAAGTCGAAGCTGTGGGAGGAGATCGCAGCAGCCATCTTTGTGGAGCCCGTGGTATAAGCTGCAAGCTGCACTTTCCCTCTGTCATCGCACGCTCTGCTCAGTCAGTGCGTGCCATGACAGGAGCTGCCGGGGAGGAAGAGCAAGGGAGCGGAGGTCCCGGGTGAGTATCTGCGGCGGGGAGAGCTGTTCTCAGCCTGTTAGCTGTGATCACCGCTGACCTCTTTAGAGCAGACAGACACAGCGCTGCGTGGGAGTGTGGAAGGTGAGTAGAAGCGTTTATTGTTTTTTTCTTTGCATTGAATATATGGGGGCCATGTACCCAGGATGGGGACCATTTACTCAGGATGGGGACAATATTCCATATACCTACGATGGGGGCCATGTACCCAGGTTGGGGGGCCATATACCAGGATAAGGGGGGGCCATATACCAGGATGGGGGGGGCATTTACCAGGATGGGGGCATATACCAAGAAGGAGGGCCATATACCTGGACACTATATGGTGCCATTATACTGTGGTGCACTATATGGGGCACATTATACTGCAGTGCACTATATGAGGCACATTATAGTATGGTGAACTATAAGGGGCCATTATACTTTGGGGCACTATATAGGGCCATCATACTGTGGGGCACTATATGGGATCATTATTCTGTGGTGCAGTATATGGGACCATTATACTGTGGGGCACTATATGGGGCCATTATACTGTGGGGCCCTATATGGGGCCATTATACTGTGGGGCCCTATATGGGGCCATTATACAGAGGCTCGGCAACTCTGAGTGCTGTAGTAACTGACATCATTACTCATCACAGCGCCACATCTCGTGGAGCGCAGTGGTACCCGGAGTGGCTACTGCTAAAGCATATGGAGCGTCATTCTCTGAAGAAGGCTCCATAGCCTTTGGACATTGGATTCGGGTATCATCGTGGTAACCTATAGACTACGTAGGGCCTGAATGTTTTTTTTTTTTTCAAAAATAAATTGGTGAACCAGGGAAAGTGTCGGGGAGTCTTTATTCAAATAAAATTTATATTTCTGTCTGTGTATTTTTTTTCATTATTGTGTTAGTAATGGGGGTGTCTGATTTTCCATTGCAAGCCAAGGCTTGATGCCAGATGTGATTTTTGACAATTCACAGCTGTCATCAACCCCAACTACCATTACCCCTATTGCTACCGCACCAGGGCAGTCGGAAAGAGGCGGGCAAAGCGCCAGAATTGGCTCATCTAATGTGATGCGCCAATTCTGGGATGGCTGTGAGCTGCTATTTTTAGGCTGCAAAGTGCCCAAAAAACAGAGACCTTTCCAGCCTGAAAATATTAGCCCGCAGCTGTCTGCTTTACCTTGCCTGGTTACCAAAAATAGTGGGGAACCCACATCGTTTTTTTTTTTATTTATTAGGGTAAACACCCTTCAGTGCCTCCTGAAAGGCACTAAAGGGTGCAAGGTTATTATATGTAGGGGGCTTGCGAAATTATATATCTACTGGACGGTTATTCTATTACTCCACTGCTCCCATAGAAGTGGACAGAGCAGGGTTAGACATTTCTAAGAAAGTAGTGGAGTAACGTGCGAACTCACTCCGTTCACTTCTATGGGAGCAGTGATGTAATGTGTGACCTCACTCTCTCTCTACTTCTATGGGAGCAGTGGTGTAATGTGTGACCCCGCTCCATTCACTTCTATGGGAGCAATGGTGTAAGGTGTGACCTCGCTCTCTCTACTTCTATGGGAGCAGTGGTGTAATGTGTGACTCCGCTCCATTCACTTCTATGGGAGCACTGGTCTAATGTGTGACCCTGCTCCGTTCACTTCTATGGGAGCCATGGTGTAAGGTGTGACCTCGCTCTCTCTACTTCTATGGGAGTGTAATGTGTGACCCCGCTCCGTTCACTTCTATGGGAGCAGTGGTGTAACGTGTTATCTTGCTCTGTCTACTTCTATAGGAGCAGTGGTGTAATGTGTGATCCCCCAACTCCGTTCACTTCTATGGGAGCAGTTGTGTAATGCGTGACCCCGCTCCATTCACTTCTATGGAAGCAGTGGTGTAGTGTGTGACTGTGTGACGCTCACAGCCCTACCCTGAGAGATGGGGGTACTCGGAGCCGGGTCAGATGTTTGGTGGGTTGTAGCTGTGGCCTGGACCCGTTCCGTGCCCAGGGACGTCACATTAAAAGGGTGTAATGGGCTTTCAGAGTTGGTGTTAATCGAGTGGTTGTATTGACTACGCCACCTGTGGTGTCTGGTGATTCCCCCACCAGCGCTGCGTTCAGTCCTCTGAGGCGGGATGTAGTGGCAGCCGGAGATGATACTACTCCCCACAGGCGGAGCAGGGCCTGAGGGCAGAGAGGACAGGAGGATGGGAGTTGTAGTGGAAGATGTGGTTCGGTGTGGTGCGGTGCCGCGTTGCAATAAGAAACCGAAGGCCATAGGGGGTAGTCTTCCAGGTTTTTACTCACGGTAGAATGCACAGCTGCAAGGCTTCTCCCTGCTCCTCACGGTGCGCTGCGACCACCAGGACCGGGGGTCCGACAACCTCCGGGTAGTTCAGGTGCTTTGGTCAGGACCCTGCACCAGAGTGTTCCTAGACTTTCCCACTAGGTCCTCTCCTGTCCGTGTGTGGTGCGTGTACTAAGGCCAGGTCTCCCTCTGGACTATGCACAGAACAAGGGTACGGGTGGCGACTCCGCTCCGTCCGTTACCCGGTGGGATCCACTGAGCCTCCGGGCTTCTCCGACTAAGACGTGAAGTGACAGAGTCAGGTATCAGGGGCCGGTACCCCTTTTGCTGCAGGAATCCGTCTGACTAGGCCAGAATAATGAGGGCAGGTGGCGTATGCCGCTCCGTCTGCATCCCCCTGGGATCCTTTTGCCTGCGGAGCTTGTCTCCTCAGCTCCCCTCCAGGCCTTCTTGGGTAGGGACCTTGACCGGGTAGAGACAGCCGTTAACTCTTGCCCGCTCCTCAACTCAAGGCCAGAGTACGAGGACCGTGTCCCCATCAACTGCAGGTTCACACAGAAAGCCACGTTCAGTGATGAAGATCACAATCAAAAGACCATAAGCCCAAGATGGCTGTTTATTAAATATGAATTTTTGTTGTGTAACCTCTAAGTGTGTCCTCCACCCTCACCCACTACTAGGTTCCCCCTTACTTTGGTTCCCCCATCTCCACTTATCCCAGCTGGGGCAGCACCCTGGTGCATATAAGCCCCCCTACAGGTGGGAGAGATGTGGTGTTGGATGCAGAGGTGAGGTCCTGACAGTTGCACCATCCTTACCTCGAAGGAGAGATACCACACCTCATTAAAGAGATGAAGTACCCCTGTGGCGACCGAACCCTCAGGGGCGCCACATTCCCCCCTGGTGAAACACAGCACGTCCGCGGGCTGCAAAGAGAGCAAAACATGGCACAGACTTTTTAAATTTTTGTATAACATTATAACAATCTTCCCATTATGGGAGACACTTCTTCTTGAACGTTACAAACTTTAAATAGTAGAAAAGTATACAAAAGTATAAAAACATCACAGAGACATTATGCATATAGACAGACCGATTAAAGTGCAGTACGCAAGAGTCAGTTCAGAAGCAAGAGGGACCTGTCCCAAACCCTCAACGTAGGCCCTGGGGTGGCTGCAGGGCATGAAGATCCCGAGTTGGACCTCCAGGAGAGCCACACCCGACAGGTTTTTCTTCTGAGGTCTGAGGTAGTAGGAGAGCGGTTTTACATAAAACCAATAGGGAGCACCTAAATAGATGCATAACTATATACAATGGAAGAGTCTGTCAACTGCTAGTCCGCAGGGACAAATGTCTCTATAATCCGGGAGGAAAACATGGGGTTAACATAACATGATAACAACTAACTGCAAAAAGGTTACAGCCGCCTGGGCCGCTTAATCCATATATCCCCACCGAGGAAAAGGTTCATTCCTCCCAACGGAGGCTGGTCAGTCCTCCACTGTCGAGCGCGAGGGGGCATCGCTCCTGGACACTTTATGAACATCCAGGGCGTACCACCCCCGCACCCCGTAGTGGCGGGTGTACGACACAAAGTCACCCGGGAAGAGGTTCCGGCCAGGGTGTCCCTTCTTCAGCCGCGGCTCGACGTCCGCCGGCTGACAAAGATGTCTTGCTCAAACTGGGGACTCCTTATGGAGCCCCATCCTGCCTCGTGGTGGAAGTGTGTCACCCCAGGCCTGGATGCCACAAACAATAATCTGTGTCTGAGAGCAGGAGGGAAGTTCCCTGGTTAGGGACCATTAGCATGCAGCACCTCCTGTCCCAGGCCAGTAGGGGGAGCTGGCTGCCGTATAAAAAGCTGGAACTGGGGCAGGGTTAGAGAGACCAGAACCCACTTCTGAAGTGACCAGAAGGGTTCTCAGAGAAGAGGGACAGGTCAGCAGCAGCTGAGGAGTCCGTGAGGCAGAGGAAAGACTGCAAGCCAGGGACAGAGGCGACGAGAGCCGGTCCTGGCTGAGAGAATCACACAACCGGACATTGGGGTCCGAGGCTGTCAGGCTTATAAGCCCAGCAGCAGAGAACCAACCCGCGAGGGATTTCAGGTCCCTTGGCCTAAGAAGCCTGGAGGCTCTGCCACACAGAGGGACCAGTACAGTGAGGAGAAAGCAAAAGGTACCCAAGGCCCGAGTCGCAAGCCATACAGGCAAGAAGTACACGGCCAGCTCAGGGACATGGGCTATTACACCACGAAGAGGGGGATAGTCAGAAAGAGCATAGAGAGAACGGTAGGCCTACACACTCACCCTGACCAGTGGGGTTCCCCGAATGCTCTCAGACACCCAGGCCCATTCCTAACCGGTACTACTGTTGGGTCATTAATAATATCTACAATAAAGACCCTGAACTGTTTGAAGCGGACTCTGAACTCTTACTATTGCGGCCTGCACTATCACCCCCAACATCTACCTACACTGCCCTGGGGCTATACTCCTCCCATGGGGAGTTATCCTACCTCTGTGATGCACACCAACACCAGCCCCAGTGGCCTGCCCTGCAGCGGCGGTTATCCCTGACCGCAATCCACGGGTGGCGTAGTCGGACATTTAAAGCACTGATTGATAGACTGCCACAATTTGGTCTGACCACCCTGAGCCACGGGATCGGGTTGCCACTACTACCCCCAGCATCGTACAGAAGCCCGGTTCCGGGTACCCCACGGCCCATGGGGTGAGTCAGCTTTGGCGTAGTCGGCAGGATTGTGACCAACCCGCCACAAACGGGTATTGCGTGCCCGAAAAAGACTTTCTACATACCTGAGTGAAGTTTCCCGCCATTTGGGGCCATTTCCCACCAATCGAAGCCGTTTGCCGCCATCGGGCGCCATCTTCGGGACGCTGCGCGGGAAGAAGAGGGGCATGGCCGTCAATAACGCGCGAGACCTGAAGCCCCCCCTACGCTGAGACGCTGCGCAAAGTCCTGGAAGGAGATCCAGCGGACGCCGACGTCATCACCGAGCGACGCAAGGTCCTCGCCCAGAGCATCGCGAGCAGAGCCGCGGCCTACAGATGAAGATCGCCGGAAGGTAGGCCACGGTTAACTAGGGGGGAGGAAGATGTCGGACACGGAGGGACCCTCTACCACCAGCGTAGCCGCTGAAGCTGTGCCGTTTTCCATGCCCTATATCCCAGGAGCGGCCTGGCTGCCAAAGTATGCTGGCGAGTCGCATACCTTGGGCGACTTTAAAGAAAGGCTGTGTAGCTTGTTCAAAGTTTATCCCCTGACAGAAGAACAGAAAGTAAGCATACTGATAAGGCAGTTAACGGGTGCGGCCCAGCGGGAGGTAAAGTCTTGGACAGCTGAGGAGAAAAGGACTGTAAGGGGGGTTCTGACCCATCTACGGGACACCTTTGATACCCGCACCTCCGCTGAAATTAAAATGCGGTTCTATGGATGTAAGCAGCGGACACAGGACAGCATCAGAGATTATGCCCTAAATTTACAGGAAGTCTTGGGAACAATTAAGCAAGCTGACCCTGGCAGCGTTCAGGATACAGATAAACTGTTGACTGACCAGTTCATAGAAGGTCTGCTGTCCAGCGCCCACAGAACCCAGCTGCGCCTGATGGCCCTACAGAACCCCGATTTGACTTTTGCACAGTTCAAAGATAGTGCCATCCGGGTGCTCCGAGAACCCGCACCAGGTGGCGCTGTAGCTCCCCGGCGCCCTGCCATCACTTACCACCAGGGGGCGGCGACTTACCCCGCAGACCTTGTGGGGGCTGATGCGCAGGCCCTAAATCCATCCCCACCGGCAAACCTGCACCATCAGGTCCAAGAACTAACAAAGAGTGTTGCTGCATTGACCAGGACCGTACAGTCGTTAAAGATGGAACCGTCAGGACCAATCAAGCTGGCTTCCAGTCCGGAGGATGTCCCGTGGCGTCGGCAGAGGAGGATCCTGTCGTTCAGAGGGAGGCCCGCCGACTGTTACACTGAGGATGGGAAGCCGATTTGCCGCCGTTGCAGCCAGCCGGGACACATAGCCAGGTACTGTACTTTAAACGGGTCCGACCTGGGGCAGAGGGCCAACCCCCAGGCATAAGGTCACCAGGCCCGTCTAATTGGCGTGATAAGTACGTAGGGGGACGCCCGGTTTTACCCGTAGTGCTGGACGGTATCCCCATGAGTGCACTGCTGGACACCGGGTCCCAAGTGACTACCATCCCCTATGTACTTTTCAAGCAGTACTGGAGTGACACTGATATAACCCGTTATTCAGACGATGACTTGAGCATCATCGCCAGCAATGGTCAACCCGTGCCGCAGGTGGGGTTCAGAGAGATGACCCTCAAGATTGGTAAGGTTGAACTGCCGGCACAGGGAGTGATTGTTGTGGACATTGACCGTCGAGAAAGTCACCCTAAAATAACCTTGGGTACTAACGTGATTGAAAATTGTCTTTCAGAAGTAATTGTAATTTTGCAGCAGGTGGCGATGAATGCTAGCTCCAGCCAACAGAGGGTCCTCCAGAAAGAGATAAAAGCCCTGATGAGACGGCAACAGGTAGAACTGTCTGGTGGTGAGATCGGTAGCGTGAGGATGAGCGACCCGTTCCCCATTGCCATGCCTCCCAAAAGTGAAATGATGATCTGGTGTCGGACTGCAATCGGATTAAGAGGGAGAGACTACC
Organism: Phyllobates terribilis; assembly: GCF_046119375.1. Taxonomy (NCBI): domain Eukaryota; kingdom Metazoa; phylum Chordata; class Amphibia; order Anura; family Dendrobatidae; genus Phyllobates; species Phyllobates terribilis. The sequence goes on along the minus strand of NW_027362762.1, from coordinate 532,709,562 downwards.
AAGCCATGGTAGAACCCGTGTACTCAGACAGCAGCATTTTGACAGCCCGGGGGGTGGTTGATGTCCGCCATGGAAGGGTGCCCGTCCGGATCTTAAACATTGGGGAAAGGGAAGTATATTTGCCCCGGTACGCTACATTAGCCAAATTGTTTGCTGTCGAACACAATGCTCTCAGGGTCGTGGAGCCCTTGCCTCCATCTCTCCCGGTGGAGGATAATGGCTCCCAGAAACACAAGGAGGACTGGTGCCAGAAACTCCATGTGGGTGCTGACTCTACTCCCCTGCACCAAAAAGAAGGAGTCTACCGGGTGGTTCAGGAGTACGAGAGAATCTTTAGTAAGCACCCACTAGACTTCGGCCAAGTAAAAGGAGTGGAACACCACATCCCCACGGGGAGCCACCCACCAATAAAAGAGAGACACAGACCTGTACCCCCTGCACATTATCAGAATGCAAAGGGCATGCTGAGAGAAATGAAAGAAGCTGGGGTCATTAGAGATAGCTGTAGCCCCTGGGCAGCTCCCTTAGTTTTGGTAAAAAAGAAAGACGGTACCATGAGAATGTGCGTGGACTATAGAAAGGTCAATCATATCACCCATAAAGACGCGTACCCGTTTCCTAGCATAGAGGAGTCTTTAGCCGCACTAAAATCAGCTAACTTCTTCTCTACTTTGGATCTTACTAGCGGGTACTGGCAGGTTCCTGTGGCAGAGGCTGACAAGGAGAAGACCGTCTTCGCCACCCCGATGGGATTAAGTAAATTCAACTGTATGCCATTCGGGCTCTGCAACGCACCCGGGACCTTCCAGAGGCTGATGGAATGCTGTCTAGGGCACCGAAACTTTGAGACAGTCCTACTTTACCTGGACGACGTGATTGTCTATTCGAAGACTTACGAGGACCATCTAAAGCACCTGGCCGAGGTGTTCGAGGACCTGGCAGGCTTTGGCATGAAAGTGAAACCCTCCAAGTGCCATCTGTTAAAGCCGAAGGTACAGTACCTGGGACACGTGGTGAGTGCAGAAGGAGTAGCCCCCGACCCTGACAAAATCACGGCAATAAAGAACTGGCCAAGCCCCTCTAGCATAAAAGAAGTGAGGCAGTTCCTCGGGATGGTAGGCTACTACCGAAGGTTCATTCCCGGGTTCACCAAGATGGCAGCCCCTATGCAGGACCTCCTTATAGGACAATCTAAGACCAGAAGCCAAAAGCCACCCTTCAAGTGGGACAAGCCAGAAGAGGAGTCCTTCCGCCAGCTGAAGATGACCCTCACGGGGGATGAGATCCTGGCCTACCCCGATTATGGCCAGCCTTTTATCCTCCACACGGATGCCAGTAATGTGGGGCTGGGAGCCGTACTGTCACAGAACCAACAGGGCAGAGAAAGGGTGATTGCGTACGCCAGCCGGAAGCTGAGGCCCACCGAGAGAAACCCGGAGAATTACAGCTCCTTTAAGCTGGAGTTCTTGGCAGTGGTGTGGGCCGTAACGGAATGTTTCAAGCATTACCTGGCCTCTGCGAAGTTCACTGTGTACACGGACAACAATCCGTTGACGCACCTGGACACTGCGAGACTTGGTGCCCTAGAGCAGCGGTGGATGGCCCGGCTAGCAAACTATGACTTCACCATCAAGTACCGAGCAGGCCGAGCCAATGCCAATGCAGATGCCCTATCGAGAATGCCCCACTTGCCCGATGAGGGAGAAGATCCAGACGAGCTGGAGGAAATAGAGCTCCCAATATTCCACCGGTATGGGGCCACTCAGTACTCCCACCGTGTAAGAGACAAAGACTCAACCACCGTCATGTTCAATACCTTACCTCACCATGGCTGGGCTGAAACGCAGGATAGTGACCCTGCAGTTCGCTTGGTGAAGGAAATGCTGACTATCCCGATCCGGATGCCCCTGAGGAAGCTAAGCAGCTGTGGAAGGAGAAGAGCAGACTATTTCTCTACGAAGGTAAACTGTGCAGAAGGCTTGTCAACCACCGGACACACGAGTTAACCTGGCAAGTAGTAGTTCCCAGGCGAGATGCGGCTATGGTCTTGGAGGCCTACCATGACGGAGCAGGACACTTTGAGTGGAAGAAACAGGAGTTCCTGTTACGGGAGTGGTTCTTCTGGATAGGAATGAGAGGGGCCATAGAAAGATGGTGCAGATATTGCGGCCCATGTAACCTCAGAAGGAAGGACCGTGCCAGCCAGAAGACTCCATTGAGGCCCATCATTACCAGGCAGCCTCTGGAGCTGGTAGCGCTAGATCATGTCAAGTTGGCTCCAAGCCGGTCCGGCTACATCTATGCCCTCACGATTGTGGACCATTACTCCCGGTTCCTGGTGGTGCTTCCTGTTAAAGACTTGACAGCCCAAACAGCGGCCAGAGCCTTCCAACAACACTTCTGCCGTCCACACGGGTATCTGGAACAGGTCTTGACAGATCAAGGTCCAGCGTTTGAGGCTGAAGTCTTCCAGGAGTTCTGCAACCTCTACGGCTGTAAGAAGATTCGGACAACGCCTTACCACCCGCAAACCAATGGGCTGTGTGAGAAAATGAATAATATCGTCATTGATCTCCTCAAGACGTTGCCCCTGGAAGAACGCAGCCTGTGGCCGGAGAAGCTGCCAGACCTGATAGACTTATACAACTATATCCCGGTGAATGCTACAAATTGCACCCCGGCTTACCTGATGCGAGCAAGACCAGGTAAGCTGCCGGTAGACCTGGAGATGGGAGTCCTGACACCCGAGGACACCTCCCCAGACGCGGACTGGGATACGGAATGGCGGCTACAGTACAAGAAGGTACAGGAGAGTGTGGAGAGGAGTCTGGCTCAAGCGAGAGAAAAGCAAAAGAGGCTCTTCTCAACACGCCCCTGCTGAGCGCCTGGAACCTGGTGAGCAGGTCCTGAAGCGGAAGAGAAGGCTTCACAAGCTAGATGACCAGTGGGAGAGCGACCCGTACACAGTACTGCAGTCCGACCACAACAACCCGAAGGTATGTGTAATTACCAAGGATGGAGGAGAAACCACTAGCACCGTCTCCAGAGACCACCTAAAACGGTGCCCCGAGCAACTGCAGAGTCCAAGTGAAGATCAAGATGACCTTGAGCCCCCAGTGGACAAGGAAAAAATGGTCAGCACCGTTCTCGGAGAGTTCCCCCGGTCCTGGACTCGGATAAACGACGCAATAGTGGTACCCGTCCTACACTTCCTTCAACCTACCCAGCAGGAACCTACAGGAGAGCAGGAAGAATCAAAAGAACAAGCAGCCACAGATGCCAGCAGCTCAGGAGAGTCAAACCTCTGCTGACAGTGAGCCTGCCATGCCTGTGGTAAGCCAAAGGACCCACGGACAGCTGCCTGCACTGCCTGTAAACCCAGCTAGTAGCTATACCCTAAATGCTAGTGGGGAAAGCCAGGTTAGACCACCACCAGACAGTGGGTTACGCAGGTCAACCCGGAGCACTAGAGGTCAAATACCAGCTCGCTGGAGAATCTGAATGCAAAGTATATAGTTAATGTTTTATGTTTGTTACCTGGTTATTAATAATGTTTTTCCAGTTTTTCCTAGTACAATGGACTGACAGGTCATGGACACTGAATGGCCGGAACTGTCTTGTAGATAGTTGCACTTGGTGCCCTCTTGTGAAGATGGCCACAGAAGAAAAACCTGCCTGGCGTGGCCCTTTTGTGGTCCAAAGTAGGTAGCTCAGCCTTGTCGCCACGCCCAAGGCCAGGAACTTGGGGTTTATGGAGACAGGTCCCCGCACAGTTCAAAACTTCACCTTATTGGGTGATATGGACACCCAGTCGCGGAAGCGCCGTGACCTTAAGGACAAAATGTACTTGTATATATGTTATGTTATCATTTATACCCTATATTTGTGTTTCCTGTTTAGTCTGGAGTACTAAATTTTACTAGGGGGGAATGTGTCACCCCAGGCCTGGATGCCACAAACAATAATCTGTGTCTGAGAGCAGGAGGGAGGTTCCCTGGTTAGGGACCATTAGCATGCAGCACCTCCTGTCCCAGGCCAGTAGGGGGAGCTGGCTGCCGTATAAAAAGCTGGAACTGGGGCAGGGTTAGAGAGACCAGAACCCACTTCTGAAGTGACCAGAAGGGTTCTCAGAGAAGAGGGACAGGTCAGCAGCAGCTGAGGAGTCCGTGAGGCAGAGGAGAGACTGCAAGCCAGGGACAGAGGCGACGAGAGCCGGTCCTGGCTGAGAGAATCACACAACCGGACATTGGGGTCCGAGGCTGTCAGGGTTATAAGCCCAGCAGCAGGGAACCAACCCGCGAGGGATTTCAGGTCCCTTGGCCTAAGAAGCCTGGAGGCTCTGCCACACAGAGGGACCAGTACAGTGAGGAGAAAGCAAAAGGTACCCAAGGCCCGAGTCGCAAGCCATACAGGCAAGAAGTACACGGCCAGCTCAGGGACGTGGGCTATTACACCACGAAGAGGGAGATAGTCAGAAAGAGCATAGAGAGAATGGTAGGCCTACACACTCACCCTGACCAGTGGGGTTCCCCAAATGCTCTCAGACACCCAGGTCCATTCCTAACCGGTACTACTGTTGGGTCATTAATAATATCTACAATAAAGACCCTGAACTGTTTGAAGCGGACTCTGAACTCTTACTATTGCGGCCTGCACTATCACCCCCAACATCCACTTACACTACCCTGGGGCTACACTCCTCCCGTGGGGAGTTATCCTACCTCTGTGCTGCACACCAACACCAGCCCCAGTGGCCTGCCCTGCAGCGGCAGTTATCCCTGAACGCAATCCACGGGTGGCGTAGTCGAACATTTAAAGCACTGATTGATAGACTGCCACAATTTGGTCTGACCACCCTGAGCCACGGGATCGGGTTGCCACTACTACCCCCAGCATCGTACAGAAGCCCGGTTCCGGGTACCCCACGGCCCAGGGGGTGAGTCAGAAGCGAACAACTTGCCCTTCCTCACGGGGGCTTGGACAGGCTGCCTCCTCCTGGCGGGCCCTGGATTTTGCGGCCTTGGCGCGCACCTCCAGGCGCTCACAGCGGATTTCCCTCTGCCGTTGCTCCCTGTCAAGCTGGAGAATTTGCTGCCTACACAGGTCGCTCCTCCTCCACGCTTCAGCCCTGGTCTCCTGGGGGAAGCCCATCAGGTCCCCCCCCTGGTTGCCCCAGGCCAACTCTTCCGCTGCCGGCCAGTCAACTGGAGGTGCGGATAACGGTGACAGCAGGGGTTGCTGCAGGTCCTCGGTGAGTGCGAACCAGTCCGGGTTGGGGTCTGTAGGTTCCCTAGCTGGCACAAGTTCCTCCGAGACGGGAGGCGGAAGGCAATGCAGGCCTCCGGCGATGGCGGAGGCTTCCAGCTCCGGGGCAAAGACTTGCTCCCAGGTCACCGCACCAGGGAACAGGTACTCCGTCATCAGGTCCAGAAGGGGCACAGTGGGCTCAGCAGCCGGGAAGGGGGTTTCACTCTTACCCGATCCTGGGCTGCACGCGACCTCCGTTGCTTCTTCCTCCTGGATTGCTGCTCCTTGGCGGCGGGCGCGAATCTTTTGCAACATCTCTTCCCACCACGCGGCGGACGCCGCATGCTGGGCCTCAGCGACCCTTCGGGCAAGGTCCGGGGTCTCCCTACGGAGAAACTCAGTATCTCCCGGGGTCAGGAACATGCCTCCCAGCTCTCCGACAGGAGTAGGACTTGGGCCGACTTTGGAAGGCTCGGGTGGACTTCCCTCGGTAGCGTCCATGACTGCTCCTGAGTATGGTGAGTCTCGGACTGTTATGGCCGCACCTTGTGGTTTCCTTCTTTCCCTCCTCTTTTAGGGGTGGCTCCAGGGCAGTAGGCTGACAGGCACCCCTCCAGACATCCTATCCGTTTTGACGGACACTACCCCGCGGACAGTCTCATGCTGCACATAACACATCTGCATCTCTGGCTGCTATGGGCATAAAAGGGGACAAACTTATGGTGTGGCACACATGCTCCCCTGACCTCAACCCCATTGAGAACCTCTGGAGCATCATCAAAAGGAGTGTCTATGATGGCGGGAGGCAGTTCACATCTAAGCAACAGCTCTGGGAGGGTATTCTGTCCTCGTGCAAAACAATTAAAGCAGAAACCATCCAAAACCTGACAAATTCAATGGACGAGAGAGTTCAGAAGCTCCTTTCGAACAAGGGGTCCTATGTGCAAATGTAACATCACCTAGAATAAAGTTTTGAGTTGAAAACTGTTTGATTTCAGTTTGTAATAACCTGCTAATGCTTATAATTTCAAAAATGACCATTTTTTTGTTCTTTATTAAAATGAAAAGGTTGAAAACTCTGCTGTGTATAATAATTTGGAACATGCATTTTGAGTGCAGTTTGAGTTTTTTATTTTTTAAAAAATATACTGTTATCATAGGCAGTTTGTACAAAAACCTTTCAATTGTACTCTAATAGTTATTTGACTGGAAAATTACAATGACTGCAATTCATATAGGTAATTTGGGAAAATCTGAGAAAATATTATTTGCATAATAATTTGGAACACAGTGTATTAAACCTTTTAAAGAGTAACTTAAAACAGAAGATGTCTTCCAAAAGTTAGGTCCATTAATTCTCAGCAGATTGGTGTGAGTCTAAGTTGGCTCAGTCTGGAGAAGGGGCATCATGGGGTGGGACCTGAGACCCCACCGATTGCTCAAAAGATCTCTTAGAAATGCACAGCTCAGGAGACAGGAATATGACTTTCTACTCACTGGATCCTTTCTGCGCTATGTTCATGCACTCCTGTCTCCTGAGCTGCTGTCTTCTAGGAGGTCTTTGTTTAGAGACTGGTGGGCGCCTCAGGACTGGGTGACCCACCGATCAGTTTTGAATAGGTGGAAAACATAAAAAATATCCTAAAAGTTTAGATACTTTTTAAAGCGGATAGCTTAAGTTTGAAAGTTATTCCCTATCCATGACATAGGAAATTATTTTCTGATCACTGGGGTTCCAACTGTTGTGGTTCCCACCGATTCTGGGAACCGGGGATCTGAAGAGCCACTCTAAGAATGGAGCAGAGGCATCCTCACTACTGCTCCATTCATTCTAATGGGAATGCCAAAGATCAGCAGAGCGCTGTGCTTGGTAAACTCCAGCACTCCCATAAAGGCCACAGCCCCACTATCAGTATTGGTCATTATTTTTTCTCAGGAGTGGGAGCCAAAACCAGGTGAGGAACAATCAGAGAAAAGGTAAAATAGAAACAAGACACCAATTCTGCATTTATCACCTACTCCTGGGTTTGGCTCCCACACCTGAGAAAAAATACTGACCGAATACTGATAGTGGGGCCATGGCCTAAGAATGAATGGGGTGGTACTGTAGATGATCGAGCATTAAAGGGGTTGTCGGTTTAAGGCCACGGCACCACTATCAGTATTTGGTAAGTATTTCTCAGGGGTGGGAGAGAAAACCTGGAGTGACTGATAAATGCAGAATTGGTGACTTGTTTCTATTATACCTTTTCTCTGATTGTTCCTCACCTGGTTTTGGCTCCCACTCCTGAGAAAAAATAATGACCAAATACTGATAGTGGGGCTGTGGCCTTTATGGGAGTGCTGTAGCGTGCATGAGCCAGGAAAGGCAAAAGACCACTGATGACACTTAGGTAAAGATGGCACATGCAGGGCAGAGAGAAGTGCGACTGCACAAGAGCGCAATGGGGACACCGTGATGATGACGTAGGATGTGTCATCCACACGAAGCAGGGAAGGAGTATAGTGATTGTAAGAAGAGAGGAGGCTTAAGATCAAGACAAAAGACTCCCAAAGTGCTGAACCGCACCGTGTGTGGATATAATAAAAGCTCTTTTTGTGCCTTGCATAGGAAATTGGGGACATACAAGAATGCTGTAACAGAGGGCTTATAGGTGCTGGCCGTGCTTTATATGAGAAAAACCTGGTGCCAGTCCCTTGTCTTGATAGTGATCCATTGGTAAGAGCGAGCACAGTCTAACATCAGTTCACTTGTCTGCACTTGCACACCCACACTGCAGGAGCACAGCATACACTCCAAGTACCAGTGCGGGTGTGCACACTACATGGCTGTGGGTGCATTCTGACACCTGGATCCTGTCTGTCTGCGGCTGCCACTCGGTGCACCGGGAAGTAATGAGCGAGCAACTTCAGTAAGGAAGGGGACAAGGCATTGTGATGTGCTCTCTGCTCACTTTAACGCCCTTCTATGAGGGTGGTGAGGATGGCATCCCACTACTCTGATGTTTCTGTTGGTTGAATGTATTTTACATGTTACTGCTATGTATTTAATGGTTATTTCCCTGTGGGCTGCAGTGTTGACCGGAGGCCACAAGATGTCAGTCTTTCTTTTCACTCTGGTATAGAATGTAGGTGAAATCTGCCCAGATACAAGACAAGATACAAACATCAGTCACAGAGACAGTTTGAAGGTTAACTAAGTACAGCCCATAGTGGGAGGGAGTTCTGTGGATTTCTGGGAGAAGGGATCCATTTTAGTGAGTTTCGAAGAGGAAGAGAAAGAGGCAAGACAGGATGTTCCCAGTGTGGAACTACAAGGCTCATGAGGGAAAGGATCTAGTTACAGAGGCAGCAGGACGACACAGGCAAGTGGGGTACCCTGCAAGAGAATAGCTTAAAAGTCCAAGAAGCGTACTGTCCAGTGAGAAAGGGGACCTTGGGATGAGATAGCACCCTGCTGTGGGTACTGAAGCAGACTGTCCAGCGAGAAAGGGACCTTGGGATGAGATAGCACCCTGCTGTGGGTAGTGAAGCGTACTGTCCACCGAGAAAGGGACCTTAGGACAAGGCATCGCCCTGCTGTGGGTACTGAAACAGGGAGCATGTCTCCATGAGTGGCCGCTGGGACTGATATAAGCAAGGACACAGGGGATCAGGACATAGCGACACACGTGGACCTGTATGACTCTACCCCTAAGGAAAATGCAGGCATTTAAGATCTCTCCTCACTACTGTGCTGTACCTGTTGCCAGAAACAAAGTGCAGACTGTAACTCTGAGAATGGAGCCTGTGTACTTTGTGGCAAGTGATGAAGAATGCATAACCTGTTACTCTATGTTCACCTGTTTGACTGCATAAAAAGATCACCATTTATAACAGCTGGTTTGTCTTCTTGACTAAGAGGGTTAAACGGGACAGTTCTCCACCCAGCGCATTAACAGGGACTGTGGAGATCTCAGATGTCGAAGTATCGTCGCACATGCTACCCCACAGTACACTATTTCCTGTAGCGGGCCGGGGTGTCAAAGATGCAACACTCGCCCATGACTACCACCCTGCGGTCCATTACATTTGGTGTAGTCGGCAGGATGTGAGTTCCTCGCCCATGGCACAGATGAGAGGGCGCCTGATTATATGCAGCCCAAGATGGCGGCCAGAAGCATGGACTCCAAGATGGCAACTGTGGCATTGAAGAGAAGAAGAAAGACCACCTATCGTGGGCGTGGACGGCATCCGAGAGCGCAAAAATGTGTCCAGCCCCCAAGGGTGTCGGCCAGAAGAAGGATGAGCCCTGCAGCTAGGATCCAGCCTGGAGTGGGAGGTGTGTTCCTAAGGAGGTGGCTGCCCAGTGCAAGGTGCAGCCCATCGGGTTGAAGATGGAAGATACAGACCAAAAGCAGAGTTGCCAGGAGTGAAGTGTGACACAGCAGACGTGTCTGAAGTCTGGACCAGGAAGAGGCAAGCCGAAGGCCACCGGAAACGTGCGGTGAGTGAGAGGCTGGTGCCATTTTCCCTGCAACTTCTGGAAAGAGAGGAGCTGGGGAAGACAGAATTCGGTGAATTCCTCAGAAGCATTGAGCAGTGGTATGCCGAGGGGAGGAAGATGGTTGAGGAGCTCCAGGAAGGATTTTGGGCTTTGACTTCACTACGGGAACCTGATGCAGATGTGCAGATAATTCCAGTGATGACTTCATCTGGAAGTGGCTTGACTTTGCCTGAGAGAAGCCTGGAAGAAGGTGGAGAAATTCCAGGAGACACCTGAGCAGTGACCAATGTGCCCTCTGGGCAGTTGCAGTTACTCAGTTGTTCCAATGGGCTATTTTGAGGGGTCGAGTTCCGAGGAACCCCTATTTAAAGGCTAAAGAACAGTTGAGTCTTAGGAAACAAAGTTCAAGGCGCCTCGCCTTTGTTATTTTTGGAAGGACTGTTGGCACCTTTGTGGCCAGAAGGCCTGTGTGGGTTTTTTTCTAAAAGGAATTGAAGGGACTGTTCAAGATACCCTTAAGGTCAGATGGGCCTGTGTTAGCCGCGGATGACTGATGTTGTTTGTTTTACCCCCTTAATGGATTGGAGGATGTTGCAGCTGTGAGAGGGACTGTGTGCTTGCCACGTAGGCAGGTCTGTACTGTGAAAGGACTGAGACCCTAGTCCTAAGGACTGTTGTTGGGGGGAGGTGTGACGGATGACCTGATGCTCCAGCCAGGTGAGGAACATTGAGGACTGTGCACTTGGACAGGAAAGGCTGCTACTGTGTTGGCCCATGGGCCTCTGTTAAGTATGGACATGGACACTTTCTTCCGGGGTCCTAACCAAGAAGGACTGGTGCTGGTAAAGTTATGGACTATGTTGATTGTTCCAGGGCTCTTAACCGAGAAGGGCTGGACGTCCAGTGAGGAGAAGACGTCTGAGGAAGACTTCAGTCTGAATGTGTTTAAAATGTTTGATTTTGTATTAACCCTTGATTTTAGGTCCTGTATGGTCGAGGACAACCATAATTAAAGTATGGGGGGATATGAGGGTGGTGAAGATGTTATGCCACTCCTCTGATATTTCTGTTGGTTGAATGTATTTTACAAGCATGTAACTGCTATGTATTTAATGGTTATTTCCCTGTGGGCTACAGTGTTGACCCAAGGCCACAAGATGTCACTGTCTTTCTTTTCACTTTGGTATAGAATGTAGGTGAAATCTGCCCAGATACAAGACAAGATACAAACATCAGACACAAAGACAGTGTGAGGTTTAACTAAGTACAGCCCATAGTGGGAGGGAGTTCTGTGGATTTCTGGGAGAAGGGATCCATTTTAGTGAGTTTCGAAAAGGAAGAGAAAGAGGAAAGACAGGTTGTTCCTAGTATGTTCCAAGGCTCATGAGGAAAAGGATCTAGTTACAGAGGCAGCAGGATGACACAGCAGGATGACACACAGAGGCCCCCCCTGCATATGCTCTCCACACAGAGGCCCCCCCCGCATATGCTATCCACACAGAGGCTCCCGACCCCGCATATGCTCTCCACACAGAGGCCTCCCCGCATATGCTCTCCACACAAAGGCCCCCGACCCCCGCATATGCTCTCCACACAGAGGCCCCCGACCCCTGCATATGCTCTCCACACAGAGGCCCCCGACCCCTACATATGCTCTCCACACAGAGGCCCCCGACCCCTGCATATGCTCTCCACACAGAGGCCCCCGACCCCCACATATGCTCTCCACACAGAGGCCCCCGACCCCTGCATATGCTCTCCACATAGAGGCCTCCCCGCATATGCTCTACACACAAAGGCCCCCGACCCCCGCATATGCTCTCCACACAGAGGCCCCCGACCCCCGCATATGCTCTCCACACAGAGGCCCCCGACCCCCGCATATGCTCTCCACACAGAGGCCCCCGAATCCCGCATATGCTCTCCACACAGAGGCCCCCGACCCCCACATATGCTCTCCACACAGAGGCCCCCGACCCCTACATATGCTCTCCACACAGAGGCCCCCGACCCCCGCATATGCTCTCCACACAGAGGCCCCCGACCCCTGCATATGCTCTCCACACAGAGGCCCCCCCCTGCATATGCTCTCCACACAGAAGCCCCCCCTTGCAAATGCTCTCCACACAGAGGCCCCCCCACATATGCTCTCCACACAGAGGCCCCCCACATATGCTCTCCACACAAGGCCCCCCCAGGTTCACCAGTTTCCACCCCCCCATGTTTACCTGTTTCTGTTATGAACTGCTACAAGCACTAAGGAAAGATAAGAAAACTGTTCCTACAATAGGACTAAGCTGATTCCCTACGATGCAGCGGGGGACCTGTTCCTTGTGAACAGACCCGCCTAAGTCCTCGGCTAGTCTGAACGCAGACCTATAGATATAAGGGAAGGGTCCCTACAAGAACTAAGGACTGGGATATAGTTGGACACCTCCTAGCAGAAATTGTAGCAGAGCAAAGACAAACAAACAAAAAGTACTAGTGGTCCAAAGACCAAGCAAACTACAGAGTTAGGTACAAGGCACCTGGCTAGCTTAAGAGTAAATGTAACACTGAAGTCCAGCAAGGCCAGAAGGGCGGAGCTGGATTATATAGGCAGAAAGTCATGTGACCAACAAAATAGAAAAAGAACTAACAGGAGGGTTCTAACAGTACCCCCTCTTCTATGAGGATCCTCCGGATCCTCCAGGCCCAGGTCTATCAGGAAACCTCCTGTGAAACGCTCCGACAAGTCTAGGAGCAGAGACATTATCCGCCTTTACCCAGGAGTTATCCTCGGGACCGAAACCTTTCCAAGCGACGAGCTACTGCAATCTCCCTCTATGCCATCTAGAATTAAGAATGCGAGAAATTTCATATTCACCGTCTTCCACCACCAGAGGAACAGAGACAGTGGTGTCCCTATCTGAAACCTCAGCTTTTTTCAATAAGGAAACATGAAACACCGGATTAATCTTCCAGGAGGTGGGAACCTCCAACCTAACAGCAGATTGGTTAACTACCTGAAGTACCTTAAATGGCCCTACAAATTTCGGGCCCAATTTCTTAGAAGGAATCCTCAACCGCAGATTCTTAGAGGACAACCAAACCATGTCACCAACCGTAAACAAAACCTCTTGACGTTTCCTGTCAAAGTACCTCTTAGATTTTTCGTTAGCCTCTTGAAGGTTACAATGTACATCAGTCCAAACTCTCTCCAAATCACCGGAAAAATTCTCCTCCTCCGGCACAGCCGATACCAATTTGGAGAATGACCCAAACGACGGATGTCTCCCAGTACAACAAAAAAAAGGAGAACACCCAGCAGAAGAGGATGTATGGTTGTTAAGAGCAAATTCAGCGAGTGGCAGAAACTCAGACCACCCCTCTTGATTGTCTGCCACAAAACAACGCAAAAACTGCTCAACATCCTGGTTCTTTCTTTCTGTCTGTCCATTAGACTCAGGATGATATCCAGATGAAAATGACAAATGAACTCCCAACCTGTCACAAAAGGCACGCCAAAAACGAGCCACGAACTGAGGTCCCCTATCGGAAACAATGTCGGTAGGAACGCCATGGAGTCTGACAATTTCCTTAACAAAAGCCTTAGCGAGTGTCTTAGCGCAGGGCAGTTTGATGAAAGGAACCAAGTGACACATCTTGCTAAAACGGTCCACGACTACCCAGATGACAGTGAAACCCTCAGAGGCAGGAAGGTCAGTAATAAAATCCATAGCAAGATGCGTCCAAGGTGCACTGGGAACCTCCAGAGGGCAAAGCAACACCGCAGCAGGAGCATGTGAAGACTTAGATCTAGCACACACAGTACATTGACACACCCACTTAATGACTTCCTTCTGCCTCCTAGGCCACCAAAAACTGCGACCTACAAGTCTCTTAGTCTCAGAAATTCCTGGATGATCTGCCAACCGAGACTCATGACACTCCACAAACAAATCTCTCCTAAAGTTCCTAGGCACAAACAACCTCCCATGGAGAGTGTTAGACGGGGCATCCTCCTGGGCTTTCAGAATCCCAATCTTCCAAAACGGAGTCCAATGCTTCTATCACAACACCTTCCTGTAAAATGCTCTCCTTCTCCTCAGTACCAACCATGGGAGAAAAGCTGCGAGATAAAGCATCAGCTTTTACATTCTTGGTACCCGGGATGTAAGTAACAGAAAAATTAAACCGCGAAAAAAAAAGTGCCCACCTAGCCTGACGGGCATTCAAGCGCTTGGCAGCATCAAGATAGATCAGATTCTTATGATCAGTGAAAACCTGAATGGGAAATTTAGCACCTTCCAAGAGATGACGCCAATGTTCAAATGCGAGTTTAATAGCCAGCAATTCCCGATTACCAACATCGTAATTAAGTTCGGTTTCAGAAATTTTTTTCGAAAAAAAGGCACAGGGATGAACTCCATCCTTGTTCTCTTGAGACAAAACCGCACCGATCCCCACCGAAGAAGCATCGACCTCGACAAAAAAAGGCTTGGTCTCATCAGGCTGCATAAGGATGGGGGCAGAACTGAACCTCTCCTTGAGATCAGGGGTGGATTAAGAGTAGCAAGGGCCCCGGGCAGTTTAGAAGGCGCGGGTCCCCCCCCCACACCTGATTTATCACGTGACATGTCACATGATCCCCTGTGATAGATCATGTGATAGTTCACGGGAAATTAATTTGGCACAATATTAATTGTGCTGCCTCATCTGAGAGCAGCACAATATTGGGGCAGATACCCTGATTCCAGCGATGTGTCACTTTTTCAGCTGCTTGTTGTCATTTTGAGAAAATCACAGTTTTATCTGCTGCAGATCTAGCAGCTCTCTAATGCTGCGCTCTGTATAGCCCCGCCCACACCACTGATTGGCAGCATTCTGCCCATGCTCAGTGTACACAGAAATCTACTGATCACTGATGGGGGTGGGGTCCTACAGAACTTACTAGCCATCTAGTGATAATTACCTTCTGACAAATCAATGATTTTATCAAAACAACACTAAGCAGCCCAGTAAGTGACACATTACTGGAATCAGTGCCTCTAATCCTACATTATGCGGCTCTCAGATTAGGTGGCAAAAACCTGATGACAGATTCCCTTTAAAGGAGCTGTAAACACAAAAAAGTTTGTATTAAAAAAAATACAAGCCATTTGTGAAATTAACTTTTTTTCATTGCTAATTCACATTAGACTGTATCTTCAACACTTTTGTCAGCAGGTCTTATTACAGACTCTGAATAGGGCAGCTATCTCCCTCTCCCTCAGCAGAAAGTCACAGCATGGTTAAAAAACGGGATCTTTTATGATTTTCTCATAATAAATAAAAAAGGACATGCAAGTCCTCCAAACTATTTTCCGTTTCTCTATAGGGGTGGTCCTAAATCTTTCTTGTTCTTTAGTTGATCACATGTCAAAAAGGCAAAGCATTTACAATGAACTCGCCTAAAAAAATATACAGTTGGAGAGTAATATCATCATCTGCATGTAAATATTGCTTGACTCTAAGGGCTCGCTCACACTGTCGTATAACAAGGCTGAATGCTATGTGATGTTTTATCGGATAGGACGTGGCCTTATGTTATACTATGGGACAGTGCAGATCTGCGATTATCGGCATGAGAAAATAATCTCATTCGATATTCGGACCATGTGCACCCATACAAGTCTATGGGTGCACGTAAAACATTAGACTGCACTCGGATGTCATCCAAGTGCAGTCCGATGAACACTCACAGAGACTATGGAGAAGATGGAGAAATTAAGTTCTCCATCTTCTCCATATCTGTGCTGCGAGAGAATCGGATCACACTCAGTTGAAGCTCTGACAGAGTTTGAGCCGAGTGTCATTAGCATAATTGGCCCTATTCTCTTGCATGAGAGAATATATGGCTTAGTGAGTGGACCCTAAAACTGAATAGTAGTGACGGACAGGCACCTCACAAGCGGGATCCATGTAGCTCTCAGATGTCATGTAGGTAGGGCTTCATTCCATGGGGTAGGGCTTAATTTCAAGGTATATAAAAAAATGGACTTCAAATAAAAATTAAATGAACACAAAAAGCACTAATTGAATTATTTTTTTCATATTTATGTTTGCAGCCCCTTTAAAAACCCTTTGAGGACCAAGGCACATATATGTCCCATAGTTTTAAACTGGAAAAAAATTTGATTGAATAAAATTTAAGGTCCTCGAAGGTTTAAGTAGGTCAGAAATTCATATGAATACTTGCTCATACAATTGCACATGCCAGTAGATGAAGAAGAACAGAATCAAAAATATGACATTAAGTGGAGCACTTACAGGTATTCAAGGTGAAAGAGACCAGCAAAGGCATCGTCTCGAATGACAGTAAATGAGTTAGAATTCAGCAAGCTGAAAATGAAGACAGCAGGTTAGAAGCGAACCAGACTTTATGGTGCTCAGAATTAGTCAAGCAGAATTTATTGACTGCTCTTGCAAAGCACTGAGACTCCCGCGGTGTATAGATGGCGCCGTGCGGCCTCCCGCTGTGTATAGATGGCGCCGCGCGGCCTCCCGCTGTGTATAGATGGCGCCGTGCGGCCTCCCGCTGTGTATAGATGACACCGTGCGGCCTCCCGCTGTGTATAGATGGCGCCGTGCGGCCTCCCGCTGTGTATAGATGGCTACGTGCGGCTTCCCGCTGTGTATAGATGGCTACGTGCAGCCTCCCGCTGTGTATAGATGGCACCATATAGATGGCTACTTGCAGCCTCCTGCTGAGTATACGTGTATAGAT